>NC_060253.1:62688687-67488687 GCF_921293095.1 Ischnura elegans | reverse complement strand
TCTTCAGCCTAGGTTTTCCCATAAAAAATTTTGGAACAATAGGGCATCACTGATAACGACTAGCCACGAGAATCATCGAAAATGAGGAGCGACATGGTCAACGCAGACGCCAAGAAAGTCAAAAGGTCCCTGATTTAATTTGCGGTCCAGAAGATTTTGTTTTCATTCTAATTAATAAGAATTGACGGATATGCTCTTTCTATTTTATTATATGGACATTTAAAAATAAGTAGTGTAAGTGGAATTAACCCTACTACTGAAATGGAGATAAAATAAGGACAATACGCCTGTAGGATATAGAGAAATATCGAAAAATATTGAGACGAACGATATCAATGGTTTACCAGTTCACTTTGCGGAATGGTGACATGATCGATCAACAGATTATATGGTATTTTGAAAATCACTCGAAAAGATCGAAAACGGTCGAGTTTTTTTTTATTAATACTGTGCGGAACACAACAAAGTTTACTTTCTAATCTATCAAATATTACGACATTAAAATACATTGGGAATCCGATATTGAGTTTTGGCCATGAGTTTACGCGATACATTAGTGCCCGAATGAAAATCGTGATACACCACCATAATGAGATTTATAAGGCCCGATCCCACTATAGTAATCCCGATATTAGTTAGTTATCGCCAATTGTCTGCATTAAAATTTATAATATTCCGGTATCGGATTCTCAATATAATCCAGGCGTGGGTAATGCTCAAAGAATGTTGATTTTATGCAATGATTACACGCGGCACTTTCGACTGCAATACAATGACGAGGAAGCACGCAGAAACGCCAAAGTGAAACGGTTTGTGGCTCCCTATCTGTCCCAGGGGATTTTTTTCCATTGCAATTAATAATAATTGACGAAGATGCTCTTTTTATTACGTTAAAAAGCGTTTAAAAAATATTAGAGTACATGTGGAATTAATCCTATCACTGAACTGGAAATGATATAAGGGTTTTAAGTTTGAAAGATTTTAGTTAATTATAACGGCATAGAAATTCCTACTCTATTAAACTAAAAAAAATTAAGGCTATACATTAGTTCACAAATTGCCAATGCGAAAAAGCTTCCCATCCGTCGCATTATCTAGGATCGGTTTGGACTCGCTCACGCCACGAGTCAAATCGAAAACAAAAAATAATAGACAGGTGGACTTAGGTATTTGTTCTGAGGAATTGTGTTTGTATTTCTTGCTCCTCGTTGAGATAAAATCTAGCCTCATCCGTTCTTAAAACGTTACCGAGCATTGATCATCAGGTGAGCTGAAGATAGAAATTTCAAAATGGTAGCGAGGTGTTCCAGTCTAAATTCTCGCTTATGATCACATGAGGAGTGAGAGTGAGAGAAGCATTAACATTTCATTAGGTGTAAGATGATGTAAGGTTTACCGAGCTGAAGAGGCGCTGCGGGCAATCCACTAAGCACTGGTTATGAATATACGGAAAAACTATTGCACCCACTGCATAATAATTATTTCTTATTCACGACTACTGGCGTTTGTGGTTATCCCCAACACTAATGACAGACTTTTTAAATAGATCACTACTATAACCTCCACGAAATAAGGTCCACAAAAACCGCAAGGGAAAAAAGTAAAAAGCTCCGACGTAAGTGCCCGAGTTATAACGATGAGTTTTTGTTTAGCGACATGTTGTTCACGCAGATATTTGACTCAATAAATAAAAGTTGATACATGATATAAGAAATTAACCAAGAGTTCACACCTTAACCTTGCTCAAAATTTTAAGAGATATTTTTAAGGTTAGATAGTAAGTTTTTACCACGCTGAATACACCGCAGTTGCAGTTACAGATTAGCAGTTGTGTTGTTAGAAAATTTATCACAAACACGGAAAATAATGAAGCTTACCTTAATCTTTGAGCGATCTATTATGAGTACGTTAAATATAGTACATACGTCACTCAGAGACTTGCCAGATGCAAGAATTTTTCGCAGAGCATCGCGTTGAGGTAGATATGTCAATAGTTTCTCAAAAATGGCTAAATTTCCTCCTTTGATAACATGGAATTTACTTTTCGTAACGAGTTCACCTTCGGCCATTATCAAACACAGAGCATCACTAATAATCCTGCCGCTAAGGTTTTTTTAACCCAAACGTCTATAACACCCCGTGGAGTGCCAAAACATCTCAATGGAACCCGTAATTGATGTTTTTCTTCATTTGCCATGCAATTAATAACAAGACTGACAGAGAGGACCAATTAAAATAAGAAATAGTTAGTCAAACTCGCAATTTTTATATAATATTTATTTATTATTATTATTACATTAATATTTTAATAAAAACGTAATTTTTACTTAAAAAAACTATGCTCAGGTTAGTCCTCTCAATTTTAGATGGAATTATACAAAATTGAAGTAAAACACGAAATGTGAAGTTTGATTTGCGCAAAATTCCATTTACAACTAGGTCAAGTTCACACGGTAACAAGAGAAATTTGGCCGGAATCATCTATGAAAACAGATGTCCGTCGACGAAGAAGGCCCATTAGATTTTTTTCTGCCATAGCACGAAGCTTTAATGGATAATATCCAAATAAAAAATTCCAATAATGTTAATACAACTTATACATACATACATGATATCATCCAAACCATATAAGATTCTAAAAGCTAAAATTGATTGAAACCATCTTTAGTTTCTCCCTATGGTGCGACAGTTCACAGGCATCTATGAACAACACACCATGCGTCATGAACAGCCAGATCATGGGATACGGAGAGGATAGCACGGGGAGGAAGCAGTTTCTCCTCCTTCATGAATGATGCAAAACATTTACAGTCAGGGAGAGAGCTACAAATTATTTCACGTTCATTGGACGCGCAAGGAGACTTCATGGCGTGACTCTGAGCAGTGCCACGAGGCAGCGATGGATGTTAACTCAGAATGACGCCATGCGCCATAAGTTACTGTGACGAAGTTCTCCATTCTTCGCCGATGAGCCACCTTCGTCGCCACGACGAGATAGGATCGCATGGTGTCTGCTACGAAGTCAGCCGTCTCTAGACAGCAGATACCGTGAATTCCGACATAAACACAGACCAGGGCAGATCGAGAAAAATGTAGACGGGTAGGCTGACACATCAAGATCCAATAGACTACATTCCATCAGGGTCACAGGATATTCGGAGAAGAGCAGCGTTACTTGGGACAAATCTCCATGACCACCCTTTTGTATATATTCTATGTACAAGATCGGTTTTCTAGTGTTTATAAAATTACATATCTTAAGTATTGGGCACACCCTAGCAATGCGTGGCCCACTTTCACTCCTTTCTGTCCCAGTTCTGACCGGAGAATATTGAAGGTAATACTTGTTGGTCTGTAGGTCTGGTCTACCAACAAGAATTAGGTACAATATCCTACGGTTAATTGGGACAAAAAACTGTTTTTACATGACACGCATCGGTAGGGTGCACCCAATACGTAAGATATGAAATTTCATAAACACAAAAAAACATATGTTGTACATCCTCCCTTTATATTGTACAAAAAACGAGCAGGTATCATCTAATATCATCTCTAGTAGAGCTTCTAAAGCTATCAACACATGTCCACATGCAGGGGTGACTGCGGTATGTATATTTTTTAATCCAATTACAGGATTTTAGAAAAAAAGTTTAAAGTTTAATTATTACTCTATAATTAAAGTTTAACTTATGGATAGAAAAAAATATGGATTTTAAATTATTTAAGATTATCCCAGAACCAAGCCAGAGGAATTATTTTACAATAATGAATTTTTAAAATTACTACAGGAGTTTTTACCAACCAAAAGAGTTTAAAACGATTGATAGTCCCGTTTACAAAAGATTAATGTCAATTTATAAATGTAAGATAGAATGTATAGTTCTTACCGGTTTTTTAGTCAAGAAATAGCGAAAAAATGTTTCATTACAATGCTAAGGCGTAAATTCATATTCCAACCGCAACAAAAAAATGAAGTTGACATATTATCAGCTCTTTAAGGGGGCTTTTTGCGACCTTGCAACAATGGTTTTCTGAACACAGCATTCCCCTGGAGGAAACTTCAAGTGGAACATACTCTAAGAAAAAACTGATTCCTGACGAAAGAATGCAATTTTTTAAGCTAAGTACTTCCTGTTAACACAAATATATTTCTTGGATAACATGCCACGAAAATTGTAAACAATAACAAGAAGAGAAGGTCTTCCTCAACTTCAAGACGAGTGGCTCCGTAATGGTGACTGCGTGGTCACGGCAGTTAACTCAGAAGCCGTGCGGAGACTAAATAAAAAGTGAAAGCGGTTAAATTTCGGGTCGCGACGCTTGGAGGATGACATGCGAATAATCACCAAAATGACGAAACACATCTGAAATGTAAGTCTAAAGCGTATCTTATTTTTAGAGGAGAAATGTTCTGACTCCACATATCTCAACTCGCACTCATCCAGCGGCACGGGCAAAGCTTGTAAAACGATAGTCGTCATTTAAGGCCAAAAAGTGACCGAAAATAAATCTGTATAATTTTCCAGGAATCGAGGAGCATTCGGAAAGCTTTTACCGAAGTAGATACTTGCCTCAGATGAGGGCTTTACTGACGAATATCATCTACGCGTGGATTCTTAGTTGAGTCACTAGAACTACGAGCGTAATCCAGGCGCAAATCGAAATGAAAATACACTACGCAATTAACAACCACACAACTTTAATAAAAACGTGTACATTAATACGTTGGGATACTTAACCGCATAATTCTTATCTTTCCCCATACGTAACAATAGGTAATTACATTGCTTTAAGATTAAGTGATTGATATGAGCTTCATATTTATGGAAGAGCCCTGCCCACCGAATTATCATCGTCGACAATCACCTTAAGTTTAAGTTAATGCTCAGACTCACCTCTCTCTCCAGCTTCATATCTGTTCCACCCTAATCAGTTACAAGGATTAATCATAAACACAAATTATATGAATTGTAGGATCTTAAACTCGGAAATGATGCTAGTTAATTTCGTATGCAATAAATTTCAAACTCAAAAGTTATTCTATTTCCTTTGGAAAAAAATCCTTGTGACTAAACAAGGTAATCTGTAAACATTTCTCTTTCCTGGTAAACGCTAGGACATAAGTACCATACAACAAAGAAAGAAGTAAATTTAAAAAATATGAGTTTCAAGTTATAAGGTATCACAGGCCAATTGCAATCAACCAACCCCAGCGATCATTTTACCAAATTGGCAACATTTTAAAACTTTTTCCATTGCCTCATTTTCTATTTTTATTGTAGGCCCTCCTTAAAGTTTGCTACCATTCGTAACCACCATTTTTGCTTAATTGATATTTATTTCGAATTTCCATTTCTCAATCAATTCAAATAGGTAGGGGATATAACATTTTATTTAATACTCAAGCCGAGTCCCCAACTACAACAATATCATCATGCTCCAGCTGCTAACATTATTTCTGACCTTCATTCAATTCCCATTTTTGCTGAAGCCCGTTTCTTGCTCCAGTCTAACCAAAATATTTCGTAGGATTTAAGCAGCAGTTTCCAATAAACTGCGTCAAAAGCCTTTACCAAGTCTATAAATACCAAAGAAAAGGAGCACGCTGCAGAGACCGGAAACTAGTCCATGACGCGGTGCCGAAGCCGTCTGATAACATCCCTTACAATGTTCATTTCAGTACTAGACTGTATTCAGCAGCTCATACTTGGGTCAGGGATCTAACTTCGGACAAAAGGAGACTCTTTACTTTTTTCAGGTAGGCTACCACGATGTAAACAGTCTGACAATTGAGTGCTCCAAGAGGCATCTTTTGTGGAATAATCAAAATTTCTACAAAGATTAGGTAGTGTGATTTATTAGATTTTTTAAAAGTTTATGCGTTTTTTTGTAGGTAAGTTTTGTTACTGTTAGATATAAATTTTTAAAAACCTACTACAGTAACCCAATTAAGACTATTTTAGTGTTAACACGGTAGCGGCATTAGAAAACAAAGGTGTCCTAAGTAAGGGGGAAGTATCACGACTTGGAACAATACAAAAAATAAAAATTATAATGGTGGGTTATCAATTTCTTACTTTTAAAGTGCAAGGTCTCTTAAGGGTTTTGGTTGATATTTACAATTAGAGGTCATTTTCTACAGAATTCTTATGTATGTTAGTACATAAAATCTGTCCATAGAATGGACTACAGACTGCATTCGATATTTAATCTTAGTCTTGCGCTCGTTAATTCTTAGAACTAAATTTTTATTAGTTAGCAACAAATCTGTGACGTAGAACCATCAACGTCGAACCGCCGCACGTCGCAAAAATACGCCAAGACGATCACGCCGCCGTCATCGAATGTTTACTGCCTCCCCACAACTTTATATCTGATATGACGGTGTTGATGATTCATTTCTAAGAATCTTTACATTTATAATACGTAATAGTAACATCGCATTTCCATAGCCTTACCCACTCACTTCTAAACTGATACTTTCACATGTCCTCGAAAATGGTATTCACAAAAGCTCTAAGGTTCTAATGCACGTTATTTCGTTCAGTTCCGAAGTTGCTGACTCGTCTTCCAAATACATGGGATTTTAAAATCCCTCTCATTTCTTACACGGTGATATTTCAGCGAAAATTAAAAATTAATTCTAAAATTATAACATGATGAGATTTATTTCTCAATGACGAAATCAAGAGCTTACACAAACTACGAAGGTAAAAGAGAGCATGGTGATCGGTTAAATCTGGATGAACGCCAAGTTTAGGCGTTCACGGAAATGATCGAGTGTTTACTTCACGCCTAACTACGAAAGCGACTGGAATATAAATGCATTCATTTTAGAGAATACGTCCTTGTAGATTCACAAAGGTATTTTTAAATAAAACTTCCACATGACACAGAAAGATTACGAAGCAATCAAGAGAAGAGAAGTCAAATCAAAGGCAATCAAACGTGGGGAGAGAAGTTGATGGGACAGAATTGTAGACAGGCAGGGGAATATGTCAGTCAGGCAGTACGAACATTTTGGGGCCAAATGATCACAACATCAACTCATTCTCTGACTGACTAAATGTAAAAATCATTGAAAAGTATAACATTCATTCCGAGAATTCGATCCGTGGGATATCGATTGCTGTCAATGGTAACCCGAAAACACCAGTCAGATGTTATTTTAATATAATCTAACACGGTCATTTGTACATAATTGAACAGGTAATATAATCGCCGAAGTTTCACTGAGCTCTTTTCACCTAAAGAAACAAGATCATAACAGTTCACTTGAAAAATGGTACGAAGCAAGCAAATTCTACACAGTTAAGAGTCACGCGTATTCTACAACTAGACTATCTATTAAACTGACCAAATGTAAAATGAAGTGTTGGAGAACGATAATACCAAAGAGTAAAGTTTGAAAAAAATAACTCACTTTCAGACGAGCCATACTTCCTCAATAAAAATAAATACAGGCATCGAACAGAACAATCTAAGACTTCTTGAAGAAAATAACAGGATGGTGGTAATTCAAATTCCATTTTTCCCGAAAGCTGACACTGACCGATGAATCTAAATTTAAAAAAGAGTCATTAAGTTCAAGAATAGCTGTTACTATTACCATCCATATAGATCTGTACTACACCTTCAGGGAAGCGACAGCCGGCAGGGTTTTCCATGCCTGTTCCTACAGTGGTTTTTTTCACGTGACACCAATACTCGATATACCACACGTCTGGTTATGGAAGAAAGGATGTTAGGCATGCGAGGAAGGAGGTAAAATAGAATTGGATTGATGGTATAGAAAGGCAGCAAATAAATATCCCTAATTTTGTATTAAAAAGGTAAGCCAAATATAATAGGGGAGGCTGGTGAATCCGAAAAATTTGCCGTATCAACCTTTCTTAACCGGTCCAATGATTTTAATAATAACTACTCACGTTAAATTGCATCTAATCACACATCACTAATCATTAGCATAGCGCAATTATCTCCAGCAAAGATCAGTATTCACACGAGATTTCCTGAAAGCTAACTAAATAATTGGATATCAAATGCGAACATAATGGTCACCAACGATTTTTAATGGCGTTTTGATTAGCTGGAGCTACCTCTTTCATCGTCATTTGGTCTAGTCAAGGATGCGTTTAACTTGTTTCGAAGAAAGCTCAACGGATTCGCGAATAGTCACGAAAATGCCAAAACCGAAGAATAAACCTAAAATAAGCCTAAAATGTTTCCCTCGGAGCGGCAAGGGAACGCCGGTCCAGCACATGCCGTCACGCGAATGTTTCGGACTCAAAATAATTCAAGCCCCGCATTTCACCGCTGCCGTCTGAAGTACATGGAATTTGTGGCTATTTCGGAAAGATAGTCACGGGCCTCCAATGCACGAGGTATTCAGAGTATTCCCACGACGATTAAATGAAGCATCAAGGACTTCGAAATGACGTGCTGTCTTCGCCAACCGCGATCTACGATTGAACTATCACGTGATCCTAAGGCCAATTTTACGTTCACCCATTGCATGCAGCTTGAAGTCAAGAGAGGGATAATGAAATAAACATTCACTAATTTATCATAAACATACACTGCGAAATTAATAAATAACAAATCATACGCCTTACTCATACATTTTCAGAATAGCCTAAATGTGTCGAAACCAAGGTCGGTAGTGAAGTTGTTTATTTAAGTATGGAAATTACAATTCGTTTTTTTGCATTATATCATTGAATATCTAATTTTCATCACTTCAAGTCCGAAAATATTTTTATAAATACTTGATTTATGCTATAAAACAGGAGTATAGATACCCATAATATAGCATAAGCCCATAAAAACATTAAGCATCGGGGTGCATTAAATAATATGATTGGCTAGGCTACGCATATCACAGCCACTATGAAGCTGCCCTCGATCAAATCCGCCAATCAATTTTGCGTTAGATTGCCAAGGGCGCTGTCAGTGCGAGCGGCGACGCGGAGACGGTGGTAGACTTGGTACAGTAAAGAATGCAGAACGAGAGTGGATTAAGGAAAGGTGTTAGAATAAATACCGCGGTAGCTGCTAGCACATTTTTGATTAAGAATTACTTGAATTAAGTCGTGCCAGTTAGATGTGGTCTACCTTATTGGACTGGACGTATTTAATTACATCTGCTAACGAGATCGTAGAGTGACCACATTGCAAAATCAAAATGGCTATTATCAAAGCACGGTGTGTATAAATACTGAAGAGCGTGTAGGGGTTTAAAAAGATTTAAAGAGATTTAAAAATCCTTGGGGAAGTCTTCTTAGACCCCACAGGGTTTTATGACGATTAATCGCATGGGCAAGCTAAATAATTTGAACAGAGAAAGCAAGAAATAAAACTTTCTTTGGCGTAATTAATTGCTAACGTATCTATGCTAAGACGAACGACTTCTTTATTTCTTCTTTTTAATTTTCCTTTTAGTCTATGCTTAAGATTTACGGTTTGGTCATTTAGCAGGCAGTAATTTGATCTGGTTTAAGAATGACTAATCTTATTTATGTATTTTAGCACTTTTATAGTTATTTATTTTATAGCTATCTCGACCCATATGCTCTACAGTTAACATACCACTGCCCTCTATAGCATTTTAAGACAGTAGACTTTGTAGATGGCTATCATCTAATTGCTATCATTCACTGATATCATCTTGAAAGCAGACATTAGGCTGAAAAGCACACATTCAACTATAGCAATGGAAGGGAAATAAGATTTTTTTAAACATAAATATAACGACATGAGCATCAGACATCGCGTAGGCAACTATTTATTAACTAACGTGGAGAGACAATCCAAGATTATGAATATAGAACTCGCAACCATTAACAAATATATCAGGCGTGATATATCTGACCTAATGTTCTTTCTTAAAACAGTGAATGGGATTACAAACTGCCCTGATCTCCTGGGGAAGGTTGACATCAAGATACCTGAAGGAACACGTTCCAGGACAATCTTCACCAGAAAATACCAACCTATCATCTACGCCTAAAACTGCGGCTTCCGAAGACACTTTCATAATCATATTGGCGGAGTTCTTCTCATAAGCATCAGAGGTTAACTTATTTGGAATTATTATAATGTGATGTCAAGTTCAAGGGTGAAATTAATGAATTATTGGCTGCTTGCAGAGTTCAGCTTTTTATTTTTTGTGTTCTTCCTACAGTTAGTGGATATATTTCCAATGTTATTGGACAATAAATAAATATAAGTAATATGCGTCCCTTGCCAAAATAAATTAGGAAGGGTTCAAATATACTTCCAAGCAGCAATAAGTTATTTAAGTGGAGTCTGTGCGCGACGAAAGCTTCCATTTCAATACTACCGATTTATATTAAAAAACATCACACAAGGTTAAGTGGGGGGGACACTACAGAGATTTAGCATCTGGATGCTAGCCTCGCGTTCTAGCGTGGGTCGACTCCGCTCGCCAAGGTGGGAAAATGACAAGTCTTTCCACGCGGTTGAGTAATTTCGTCCTTGAAAAAGTCAGGAAGAACAACGGTCACCAAAACCAACACGGCAAAGAGAACGGTTTCGTTTTTACTGACACGGTCACCTTAGAAGTCAAGGAAACCCTATACTCGAATCTGGAAACTTCATTACAGAGTATCACGCACTGGTTTCGCAGGATTAACGAAAAAGCATTCTCAAGAATTCCTCATGTATCACAGTAAAACCTGTCTGAAGTGACCACCAAATGGGTTAAAGAAAAGGGTCGCCTAAGGAGGTCACCACTGAATAAAGGCGAGAAATGAAAGGTTTTTGGAATGAGTAGTAATTAAATGAGACAATTATTATTTTTTTAGGAAAAGCTGATCAGAGTTTTTAACTTATGATTTTTCTCATAAAGCCTTTGCCAAAGGTACGGATAAGGCCATACCTTACTAGCGTGGAAGTACTTAATTCACCAACGAAATTCACTAACTCATTTCACTAAATTATTAACTAAAGCCATACTGTGTGATGGTCACGGAGCGACGTTTACGTTTCCATAAATTCCAGCTCTTCAGATATTCTTTAAAACTCACGAGTTTCTAGAATAGAAAAAAGTAATTTACAAACTATGTATCAGTATTTTCTGGAAGACTTGCCATTAATTTTTACAGATAGTAATATAAATATTATGCTAAAATACCACGTAAAACTAGAATAGGTAGAAATAAAAGTTTTTCCAAAGTAAACATTTCCACAATGCGTAATTTTTGGTGAACTACGTATTTCAACGTAGTTCGCCATTTTACGTCTTTTATTCAACGGCCATCGAAGACACAAAGGAGTATCATTTAATAAATAATTGAATCATGACTTCTTTGCATCGAAGTAAGCATGAAATCACAAAAAAATGTGAGAAAACAGCGAGATTTAATTTAAAAAAATACACTGAAAGAAATTGCTTAAGACATGACGTATGATTCGATCCACACATTCCGAACACCATAATGCGTACGCAATATTTACGACGATAACATAACATATGGAAAAAATTATAAGTTACTTGCTTTTGCAGAATTACATTTATATTATTACACATTATAGAATTACACATTATATGTATTCCAAAAGTATTTTTTATTTCTTCTATGCGTACCCCGGTATAAACATAAAAAATTGAAGGAGAATACAGAGTATGTACAATTTCGATATCCAACAAGAAAGATGTCAATTTTAATCGGAAATCAGCCCTGGTTTTAGCATCCGATTCAGTAGATTTGAGCTGTAATTTTTGTATTAGAATAACTTCGTCAAATTAGAAACGGCACGAAACCTATGAGAACTGGGACATTCCGACTAAGTCAACGTCACCGCGTGATTCACATGTCTCTCACCAGATATTCAGGAGCACTAATAAACACTTTTATCAACGTCATTGTAGAAGGATGACTAACTCATGCCTCTCACTCCCTCCCATGGCGAAGAAATTATTTTACCCAGGGTTCCCACTCCAACTAAATTATAAAATTCACAGTTTTTTCCAGGTTTTCACGGTCTAAATGTCTTCAAATTCACGGTTTGTAGATAAACCATTTTACGCAGAAATATTGATCACGAAACAATCACCGGCCGTACGTGAACTAAAAACTTAACAAACAAGACAGACGCCGTAAATGCAAACAAAGCAACTAATTTAAATTTATTTTGTACCTTAAATACCTACGAATAATAAGACATATGACGCAATATCATTCAAGCTATTTCCTCGCGCCTCCTCCGACAAACAGGACCAACCCACAGCAAAGAAAATGAATACGGGGGAAATTCATACAAATATATTTTGCATAGTTTAGGGAAACAAAAGCTGCTTACCATTATGCCAAATAAAACAGGTTCACAATATACCAGCACAATATTCCGAGTATAACCAGCGTTGTTTTTTATGTGCGAAGGAGTTTTTAAGCATTAAATGTAATCACACAATATAATTCTAATTTCTTTTACATTTTCGACGTCTCACCCACTTTTCTTTTATTAGCAGGTTACTTTTTTTATTTAAGGAATAGCAAAGAGTAAAGTCACTCGTATTTCCTTTGTCTCAAGAACAAATTCTTCCTCGGATCCTCATTCCTCAGAGAATCGTTTTAAGATTAATTACTATCAGAATTAATTACTATTTGCCATACTACGACCAAAAAAGGAGAAAATGCAAAAAGGTTTAATTAAGAACCAAATATTTCTTGAATATGAATGGAAGTTTTTATCATATACGACCCTTTTCAGCAAATTTACGTAGTCAGATTTTTCATTTCCCAAGGAAAAATAAATGAAATCTCTACTCGTAATCAGGGCGCTGCAATACAAATAAGACGAGAACCCTTCATTTCAAATTCTCGAGGCAAATAAGACTTAATATTTCGTCATCCTGTTTACATCCCCAACTGATAAGATCCATAAAAAGAGAAAAAAAGTGAAAAAATGGTGACGGTGTCGCGTGTCCAATGTCTTTTACCCATTTACAAATGTCTACCCATCTTACAACCACACCCCATTATAACGATGAAGTCGAAACCATCAATTATACATTCAAATGGTACATTCAATCGTGTCCACTAAATATGGTTACATGGCTCTTAAGCAGAGTGATAAATATAGTTTGAAAGGAATAGATTTAAATGAAAAATCGTCCATGTGTGTAATATAACTACGCCAGGAGGAGGGCAGAAAAGGATGATATATGACATGGGGGATGAACACAGATGCGGGGGAAAAACTGAACAGCGAATGCCACGTGGTAAGATGAGGAAACTTAATCCCTTAATAAACGCCACGGGTGTGACAAGTAAGATAAAAATAAATTTTTATACTTCTATGAAGCTTACCTGACAGGTTTGTGATTATACAAGAAAATAATAACCCATAGGGGCATTCAGAGAGCAGTGAAATTTTAGCATGGGAATGAAATTTGAGAAAATACAAAATATTCATTTTATCGACGCAATGTATAGTAAGAGGTATGAAACTAGGATAAAACGCACAGAAATATAAATTTTCGATTTTTTTGGCAAGTCGGACACTTTCAAGTTCATTGATCTTAGCCATAATCGAAATTTCCACTCACAGGTTGAACGCTCCTTCTGGCTTCCCTGGCGGGTTCTAAATTCTCAAATATTTCGCTGATTCACCACACTCATAATATTCATGTAAAATTCATTTAATAGAAATTTTAATATTCATCCGTCATCTTATTATATACAAAATGTCTTCTACAGGTGAAAATTAACGACATCGGCAAAAACTTGGAATTATAACATAAAATATTTTATAAAATTCTGAATTCGATCAGCTTTCCCCGTGCATTAAACATCAAATTAGAGATTATTTTTATAGTAGTTCTTCGGAAAGATCTATTCTGTAAGGTGGAGCCTGAAACGATTCATAATACAGACACACCTTTACTACAAAAATATTAGAAAGAAGACTGCATTAACAGATATATATGGTGCACAAATTCTTACCCCTATGATGCATACTAAATATGGTGAATAGCAACCAATCGGAAGAAAATACATGTTCATATTTTATTGACACGTTTCGAGTATATGACAAATATTCTCTAATTTATTTACTTTCTGTATTCAACAAGAACTTTCGGTAAACGTTGTGTAAAATCCCCTCAAACGTTGTGAAACGCCGCCAAGAAGAGTGTAAATCTATCTAAGCCCTGAGATCAAACTAAGACAACAGATTTTCAATTGGTATTAGAGAAGAAAAGCTTCAAATCAAGCGAACGAGACTTCGAGAAGAGAGCTTCAAAATGGTTAACAAATCCAAGCTCGTAATGCGCCGCAAGAATTCTCTTCTAGGTACGCTAATTCACTCGGTGAACGGATTCGCCGCGAGAACGCTAAAACCTGCGGCGACGAATGTTGCAATTTCACGCAAGAGCGCGCAAACTTAGGACTGGAATAACTCCGGCCCTCCAGACTGGGCCCCTCGATTTCCCATTCCCTCCGAGGCACCCCGGCATTTCTCAAGAAGACAAAATGGCAATGGGCAAGGAGAACCACGCAATAGGGTAGTTTCCTACATCAAAGAAAACGAAAGGCATTGATTTCGATTCGTTACCCATCATTAGTGTATTCATAATATACTAATTATTTGGTTTTACAAATCCCAGTTTAGACTAATGGCAATGGTCAATTTTATCCTCATTTGAAAAGGGCCAGATTGGCGCCCATGCGATGCCACTCCACTTGACGTCACAGGGACCTAGTTTCTATACGAGTAGTCCGGAGTTTTACATCGTCTGAGATTACCAATGCATGCATGAGGCACAGGGCTCAGGGAAACATGTCTTAATAATCACCTATTAAAATTGCATATAGTCGGAAAGTTTCCTTCGTTTGATAAGGTATTAAAAATCCTTATTTAAGCCAAGCGCTACCCGCTAGCAGGGTACTATTCTACCTGCTAGCAGCCTGCATCGTAGCGAAGCACTTTGAATGTAACTTTCATTTAGCTGAGATTGCGATGGACAGGGCACATCAAGAGAAGAGAGCAAGAAATCCTATTGAAAGAAGTCTGGATAGAAAACACTGATAGAAGACGACCTACAGGACGACTAAGATGGAAGGATGAGTTGTTGATTGATAGTATAGGGAGAATGGTCAGAATAGTCAGCGAGGAGCATGCAGAAGATAGGAAGAATTGGAGGCAGACAGTTGGCAAGGCTAAATACCATCTAGGGTATAAATGGCCATGTAACTAACTTTCATTTAGCTGCTCCTCCATCCGTTATATCGTTTTTAATCGGATTTTCAATCAAGAGAATTTCCATCTGAATAACTTGTTTTCAGCTTCAATGAGCGGATGAGGCGTTCATATAAGTGAAGTATTACGTGATATCCGAGCGTATTTAATCTTGTTTTTTTGTTATTGTTTCTTGTTACACTTTATTATTTAACCATTTTTTTTTAAATCCAATGTAAAAGGTCTCATGTACTGTTTTTGGGTTTATTGCAAATAAATAAACAAATAAATAAACAAATAAATAAATAAAATGCCAGAATAAATGGGCTGGTGAATCAGAAAAAAGTACGCTGATGTGTCACCGTAGGATTAAAATAATTACTATGAAGTTTTTGGCTATCTGCCATAAAAAATACGCGTTTAATATCGATAATCTTCTTCAACTAACGAAAACTTCTTCAACTTGGATTGATTTGGCAGTAACTGCAGTGAATCAGAAAAGAGTAAGCTGATGTGTCATCGTAGGATTAAAATCTTTACTATGAAGTTTTTGGCTATCTGCCATAAAAAATAAGCGTTTAATGTCGATAATCTTCTTCAACTAACGAAAACTTCTTCAACTTGGATTGATTTGGCAGTAACTGCAAACAAAGAAAATATTCTCACTCACGGTCAGTTTCCTGTCCCTGGTATTTCTTCTCATGATCTAATATTTCTTGCTCACTCTATTAAAATGCCGAGAGCAAAGCAGACTATAATTCCTCATCGCAACTTAAAAGAGATAATTAACGATGATTTACTTTGTGAAGCATAGACACTTCCGTGGTCCTCTATTGAATTCGTTGAAAAGGTTTTGGACAGTTAAAGTTGAAATTTTAAATAATCTTCTAACGTATCTTTTGGATAAATTTGCCCCGGAGAAATTGATTCGTATCTCAAAACCAAATGCACCTTGGTTGAATGCGGAAATTAAACAATCTATGTCAGCCCGAGACTTAGCCTTTCGAGTATTCAAGAGAACAAATGATATCAATGCGTTCAACATGTACAAATGTCTCAGAAATAAAGCGAAACAGCTAGTATGGAATGCAAAAATATTTTTTTTTTCAAACTGCTACTAAATCTAAAAATTCACCAACCGTTCTCTGGAAGCAACTCTCCTCAATCGGCCAAGGTAAAAGTAAGAACTTTCCCAGCCAAACGAATTCATCCCTTCATAAATTAAATCAAACATTTTCACAGCCACCAACTGAAATTCCAAATGAGGACCAGGAGCGAGTCATACAAACATACTCCATTAAATCAGCCGCGACACATAACCATACTAAGAAGCTTACTTGTAAACCTGTGACTCAAATGCAAGTATACCTACTCTGAGCTTAAATCCATCAAGTCTAAAGCTCAAGGCTCAGATGGTATTCCCCTTGAATTCATTAAATCATACTTCCATTAATTCTACCATACCTCACCAACTCGTCACTATGACAAGATCATTTTCCCATTCAATGGAAATCTGCCCTAGTTAAACCCATAGCAAAAAAGGGTATCACTCAAGATCAATTAAGTTTTCGCCCAATATCTTTTCTTTCAATCATTTCCAAGGCTCTAGAAAAACTTGTTCACGAACAAATCACTACCTTTCTCAAACAAAATAAACTACTCATTGATTATCAATCTGGCTACAAGAAGGACATTGGCTAAAATTGAAAGAGGCAATGAAGCACCTCATTTCACGTTGGAACCTCCATTATGCTTTCAAGCGCTGCAACGTATTACTTTGGTAAGAAAAGGACTTGGCAGGTAAGGTAACGGGGAACGCCGAATGAAAGGTGAAGAGGTTGGGCACAAGGGCGTACCCAGGATCAAAACTAGCGGGGGGGGAAGCCATGGTTGTTCAAGTTGAAACATGGCACGGAAAAGGTAAATGAAACCAACATTTTAAGAAAACTATAACAGTACTTTATTTTTTTTAAATATTATTTGCTTGAAAAAATTATTTTAGTCACATTCCTTATACTAATATCATTTTTCGTGGGTTTAAAAGCCCGTTTTCCGTGATATTATATGCTTGCGTTAAAGAAACTCGTAACCAAAAAGTTACAGACGACAACACGACTTTAAATATTGTCTTTAAAGAAGTTTTGTAAATTGCGTGCCATCATTCAGTAGCAGACGTCATGATTGTTCCTACTGATACCAAACTCTCTTGCCCGTATTGTATTCATATGTTTCGCATATTTTTGCAAGTAAACAAGTATAAAGAAATTACTTTATAACACACCTTCTTCTCTATTTAAAACCCAAATATACCGTTTCATTAACATACTTATTCTCTGATTGCGTGAAAGTGCAAAATTTTCGCATGTGTTACCTAGTTTATTATTAACGGGCAAACCCCGAGTCGCCTGCCTGTATCTCCACAGTTATGCCTGTGCTTACACCCAGAGCAGGTGGGGCTCACCATTCCGTCGCAAATCCCCCTCCAATGAGTCTCAAGCGGAGTAGAAGGATTTCGGAGGAATTGAAAGCGTTCGAGAACGAGATGGAAGGATTTTTTATGCCGAAGGAAACGCTGGAATGAGGGAGAAGAGAAGGAAAATACGGTGGAAGGGGAAAATGGTTAGGGTGGAGGAGGCAAAGAGTTGAAGTGGGAGTTGATGGATCTGGAGGAGTTGCCGAGGGAGGGGAGTGCTGAGGTGGGGACGCGATCCGGGAGGGGGAAAAAGAAAGAAACCCGCGCTCTTCGTGAAGGTATTCTATTTCGGATTCGGCAGCCATCTTTGTCCGCCCCTTTCCCTTCGTTATGAGCGAGTTCCAGCGGTGAGGTCATCATCGCACGCGGACGATATGCGTGCCTGTTGGAAGATCGGGTTTTCACCGAAGCGGACGAGAACCTCATCGGCGAACGGCTCGTCGATGGACACTCACGAAAGCACACAGCGCCGTGCGGCGCCGGTAACGACTGCGCAGACAGGGCGCGCTTCTCTCGGGATGATTCACTCGCGCACGACCAGACGTATTTTGTTTTTTTTCCGGGAATATTGCTCGGTTGAAACTGATTCCATCGTCAAGAAATTTCCGCATATCAAACTTCATCACTTGCAAACATCAGCCTTAATTTCAAACGCGGAAGACGCTGTTATGTCAAAGCGTTTTTTTACCTCAGCCTACACGTAAAAAACACGAATCGTTGGTATTAAAATTCATTCAAAATACTCATCATAGTCGCAAATATTATTACTTATTATTAGGGATGGACGGATCCAGGATTTTTTTCGGATCCGGATTCGGATCGGATCCTTGACTTTCGGACCCGGATCTTTCGGATCGGATATTTTCGGATCCAAATGCATTTCCAAATTCCTGGTGTTGAGATTCCCCCGATGATTGTTCAATCTCTTGGGAAGAGTTACACTATGTGCCAGTCGTATTTTGCCTTTTTTATTCTCCACGGCTGAAATTCTCCTACGTAACCTCTGCGAGAGCTTTAAAAAAAAAAAAAAAAAAAAAACGGTTCATGAGTAGGACAAGAATCGCATTCGACGGCGCATTCGAAGATAGAATCGGGACTCTTTCCACCCTTATGTTGCATTCACAGAAGCTATTATTTAAAATTCGGATCCAGATCCGATGTATCCGACGAAGGGCAATATCCGCGGATATTTGGATCCGAGGTATCCGATCCGACCATCCCTACTTATTATTAATACCGATAGCAAAGGAAATATACCATAACCGCCGAAAGAGATAATTTTGAGATAATTGAGTAGAAAATCTAATTGGCAAGCTATTTTCAGTGACAGCTGCCACAGACTTATTTAAACATGTCTAAATAGCCGAAAGCACATATTTAGAGCAGTAACACCTGGAAAACAGTCAAATCGTATTATTTTTAGCGCCTTATTTATGCCAGAAAAAAACTAAGTGATGCGTAAGAAAAAAATATGATCGAACTTTTTAATCATCTAAAACCATTTAAGGATCAAAACTTCCGAAGTTGCATCAATTACTGCAGTTAATTACTACGCTCGTCCTACTAACTGTTTGGCGTTATTATTGGCCCGTAGGGAAAAATAATTACTTTCTATTTCAAATAAAATTAATTTCTAATCAAGAAAAGATTCAAGATCCACCACTTTCTTTCCATACCAAACGTGCCCAAATATCAATGCAGAGTCCACCAATTCAAAACTATCACTTTCTAAGCCAAAAAAATAAGACGACGCTGAAATGGGAATATATTGGGGGGCGTTTATCCCCCACCCCCTCCCTTTTTACCCCCCCTCGCTGCGACACTGATGTGAAGGTAACCAGAAAATTCTTTAACCAAGCTATTGCTCACTAATGACTCAAATCTGAGGTTAGCTCGTTGCCTTCGCTTCATTAGAAAATGATTTCTAAGGATAATTTTATTCACAACAGATTACCGCGAAGTGGTATAACGTGGTTCCGCGTAGGACAAACGAAAACTGTTATTCATTCGCCATCCCACGTTCTCCGCTAGACTTCAGCGATATTTCAAATTAAATTATGAAGCCAGAAATACGTTCCAAGATGAGAGCTCAGATAGCTTTAAATGAACCACATTTTTTGTAAAAGTAACCTAAATATGAACGCAATGATATTCACAGTAAGTAGTAGCGGAGGTAATCGAAAAAAGGGAAACGAGTGCGGCACTGGTAACGTTTCTTTTTCAAAATATTCTGAGGTGAAGGTCGCATTATAAATGCAATCGGTGCTTGTAATGAAATAGCATATTTTTCAATCTTTCACTTGCGAGAAAAAGTAATAAAATTTTGCAAACACTGTTCTGCATCTTTTTCGCTTCTAGTTTCTCGTTTCGGTGCTATCGAAATTGAAAAGTTTATACTTCTTCAGCCGGGACGGAGTATGCTCCCTTTTATACGCTAAATACGTTTTGTTAACATTATAAATTTAAAAAAACACCACAGAACAGTCAATAACGCAACCATATGCTACAAACTTTTCAACAAAGTAGTTCAAGTAATTATACGCCATTTCTCATCGAATAAGAGGAAATGAAACCACACGTGAAAGATAATCGAAGTATCATCGGTATTATGAATGCACATTGTGTAACCCTGATTTAATTAAGTTCCATCGGACGTATTTGCATTTTTTAAATCGGTTTTTGACATGGAAAGAAGAACCAGCAGAACGGAAACTAACGTAATTTCTAGCGTAAATAAAAGATAAACGACACGCAATTAAAATTAAAGTAAGGGAGGTACTACTTAATATCACCAGTTATGCAAGCTGAAGTCGTCTGCAGTACCTACACTTAATTCTTCACAACGTTTTAGCTGTCACATAAAGGCGATGTAAGTTTGCCATGTTGCTTGCCGATAAAATTAGAAAGTAGCACATCTGTACTTAGGTGAAATATTCTTTTCTCAAGAGAGCAAGGAAAACTACGTAACGCTGACACCATCACCTGTTGCTGCCATATTTGCTTCGCACGGTACCTCACCCCACCTCATCTGACAGGGATGATACCTGTCACTGATTGAATCCTAGCATAAAGGACAGGTTCCCACTAATACGAGACTTGTAATGGACGCCAATAAAGATTAAACATCGAGCCCCAAGAATTATGACGTGCAAAACGACGATTACGTATCCGAGAATATTCCGGAAGATTCACTATTTAATTTTCAGCTACAACGGGGCCGTGGCGGGGACTGCAATTTTGTCAGACGGCGAGACGGCATCCATTTATATATTGAAGCAAGTGCATCCGTATCACGGCAAAAATCAGCCTTCAGGTATTTAAGCACAGTGTGAGTTCACCTTTTCTCGGCACTCGACCTATCTCTGCATTCGCTTAGTTTTATGACAGCGTTTCATCCTTAACGATCGCTATCTGGTGACCAAACACGGCCAACACAAGCACATCCTTTCCCTCCTCTCAAACAGTAACGCGGCCCGCGAAAAGATAGCACGTACGCCGGCGTCTTCCCCACAAGTAACGCGTCTCCTCCCCAACCAATGGACAGCTCACCCCACACTCTTCCCTCTTGCTCCCCGGAATATAAACACGCTGGCCGTTTTAGCGCCCGGCTATTTCGCAGCACGACCGCCGACGCGACGGAAAAAGGGAGCCAGTGTCGTTGCCGAGAGGAAGAGGCGGCATTAATTGGCAGTTATGCGAGTTAACAGTAGGATCCTTTCGCTGACGAACACAAAGCGGTCCCTTCATTTATCTTCGTCGCGGAATGCATTGGTGATACAATTACGCCCCACTCAGTCAGCCGAAATCAAAGGGAGAATTTGGCTTCGGAGAAAGAGGATCAGATGATGAAATGGAAATGAAACATCGACTTTCAAGGAATATTACTCCTAGGATAAACATAACACAAAACAAACGTCATGAGGACGCTCAAATCAACCACAGTGTATAAAAAATTCAACATTCTTACCCACTGGATGTGATGCCAATAGTGATGCTGGTTGAGTAAAGGCTCGGTGAGTAGAGCACTCACACAAAGATATTGGCATATATGCTGGGGATGTAGATATGCATTTAAGTGACAGTATTTGTGGTTTTATGAACCTTTGCAGTATTTACTTAATAAATACATGATTCAAACATTAAAAAGGGGTCAACATCTACTCGCGCGATTGACAAACTGCCTATCGCAGACAGCGCAGTTGGTAACTTTCATTTGATACTACCGGCAGAGGGGTTATGAGGGGTCATTGCGTAAGTCCTTCCAAGTAAAAAAAAAAACTACGGTTTCACCCAGTTACCACGACTAGGGAATACGTCGAGCAAATTAGGTACCTATTACTGAAATTCATGGTCAGAGCAAACACAACACCTGCACCAAAGGAGTGACTAGAATAATTGTGTCACTTTCTTGTGATGAACGACCTGGAGGAGGATGGAGGTTTTTTCACAAATATATCCCTTGATTTACATATTGAAAATACTAAAAAAATTATGATCACTTACTTTTAGCAGCTCAACGCTGAGGAAGGACAGTAACAAAAGGGTCATGATGAAGGCAGCAGACACGATGACGTCAACTGACCTCTGAGGACCCCGTTTCTGAAAAAAAACATGACGACCACTCGTAAATCTTAAGTCAAACAGCCATACTACTGATGCGTGTTTCTATTCACTCAACATGTTAAAATATTTCTTGGAGTGTAGGTCAACGTATGTTATACAAAAAAGTTATAGCCAACGTTTTTGTTTACTTTAAACCATCAGCAGGGCTTAACTTTGTACATATTTATTTATATAAATAAATATCAATAAATATGTACAAAGTTAAGCCCTGATGATGGTTTAAAATAAACAAAAACGTTGGCTATAACTTTTTTTGCATAACATACGTTCACCTACACTCGAAGAAATATTTAACATGAATTAAACGAGGTCAAGATAAGGAAAAAAATAATTATCTATTCACTCAACTTGAATTTATAAATGCATGGCAGAAAAATACTAAAAATAAAACGTGCACGTTAAAATTTTTTTAAATGTGCATTTTAAACGTTTATCTAGAACTTATTACATACTTGTATACATACGTGCACTACTACATTCATTCCTACGTCGCCACAAGCGTAAACCCACACTAAGAGGAAAGACAGGGTTTGGAACGCATAGCACAAAAGCTTTTTCCCTCTTCCAAAGCACCGTTGTCTTCGTCCATTTTCAATTATGCATTCCTATCCCTTTCCTTCCTCTTCCAGGATTTTATATCGAAAATAAATACACTCAGATGTATAAAACGCAAACCTTCGGATTTCACTTTGTGGAAATCCATTACGGCACATACGGTATTGTTAAACTTTATGGTATACGTAAATAGTTACGGTATTACTTAATGTTTTTGAAATTTCACTGAAATACTTGTAAAAGTTAAAACTAAGCTCGGTAACTTAATAAATCCTCCACCGGTATTTCACAAAGTTTAAAACTAACTGGTGTTTCAAAAAGTTTCTGGGCGTGTCTGGGCCCATCTTAAAAGTTAGTTAGCAAAGCTAAACGAGAACGCGGTAAAAAAATTCTGATTTTTTTCACGAAATAGCAGTATTCAAGTTCTGAAACTTAAGCATCTATCACAATAAATTTAGAAAAAATAGGAAATTAAAAAACATATTTTTGACGATTAGCTTACTAATTAATGGTGCTATAAGGATGACAGTGAACCCTAAAAATAAAAACAGATAGCGTCACTTGGCGAGAGGGAGTCACGAGAGATTCCGCTCCAAATCCTAAAGCCTTCCTTTTATTTTTTATTTTCGAGTTAGAAATGTTTTCGACCACATCAAAATTACCTAATTCTCAGAGATAAGGAAGCATGGAAGAAAGAATTCATAAAAAGTCAACGAAAATAAAAAAACGACGGTCTCCATTAAAAGCTTTCTATTGTCCATTTCAATGCCTCTGAGGCGTCCTAATGAAAGATAACAAAATTAACAAATTTGCGCAGAAATTTTCATACAAACTCTGACTGGAAAGTACGAGCATTTATGCGAAACTGGCAATATTTTTAACATCGCAATGCTGCTATAAGAGTCCAGTGTAATCATATACTGGTATAATAACTTCATGAAGAAACCACTTACTTTTTTTAAAGTAGGCACTTGATGCAGAGAAACGATAAATATATCATTTAAAAAATGACAACTACGGATATACCATAGAATAAATTTCAATGGATTTTCCTTTTTTCCACGCAAATTATCATAACATTAGTTTACTGAAACAAATGCATGCATCTACAGTGAGAAATGAGAACAAGATTTTTTTTACACGCCAGTAATAGGGAAACTATAATAATCATTAGAATACTTAATTAACAAGATAAAAACTGAATCAAAACGGTATGGACATGAATCGATGGCTGGTAATAAGACTAATAATGAAAAGATACATGAAATATAGGTTCATACTACACCATGATTTAACGCCAACTATGGATTTAATTGTATCCCGCATATATTGCATTACAAATTTATCAATAACATAAAACGCTTCTTTCTCTTCCAAGCCTCATTAACACCGGGTAATCCAGAACGGATACACACTAAAAATATTCAAGGAAAGGCCGCGGGTTAGCCAGCGGCGAAACAAAACTCCGCAGACGAAGAACACAATAAAAGAAAGTAGTAGGCGCGAATTCCTTACATCCAAGTTCAAATCCCGGTAAAGGAAAATTATATTTCCTGAGTGGAATGCTTGTAAAATAAATAATTATAATGTCTTAGAACACATTAAGGAAAACTAAGAAAAGAATATCGAATGCTTAGGCATGCTAGAAAAATACGCACCAGATGTACTCCGGCGAAACATCCAAAACATAATTTCATTCATAGCTTTGAAAGTCTAATGATGAATAGACGTGCGTGATGATACTCAAAATTCATTACCTCCCTATAAATCATACAGTTAAGATGGCCTGATCACGGATATGCCCCAAATGGAAAACGCAGTGGGATGACAGCATCATGCACGCTCAGCACACGGAAATTGCGCTTCTAAAGAGGTCTCACGCGATGAATGAAAAGAAATTCATTTCTCAAAGGGGCAAGGGCCGTACAGAATGCACCCAAAGGATGTGAAGATGATTATGGGGAACATACGCTGGACAAAAAAATCATAACACAGCGGAATGAACTCTAAATGACTTCGCATAAAAAATAACCAAACTAACACATGGGCTCAATAGTTTTGATTCAATGACAATTCATTGTCCTGGAAAGCAACATTATTTAAGTCGCACTATTTCAGGATAAGTCTCGAATCAAATCCTTTTCATAAAGAGGACTACGCCAATATTTACGATTAAATATTTGACTAAGATATTCCTATTGGCAACTAATTTAATACAGCGGTGATTACTTTTAACCTGGTGCAAGATGATCAAGAAATGAATACGTATTTTCAAACAACCAATTACCAATTTAATAACCAATGATAATCGATATTTTTCCTCTAATTGTACACAGTTGGTGTATGACGAATTGTTACATTTTGAAAACAAAGAGCAGTAAAAATGGGTTAGAAAAATAAATGAGGAAACTGCGCTAAATTTGTATCATAAAGCATCAGGAGAGATAGACGAGCTTTTAGTTACCATTACGACGAAAAGTAATAGACTCTTCGTAGGTAAGTTTTGTGAATTATTTCATTGGTACGGGAGAGGAGACAAGTAATTCCTCATAAAAAAACTTCAAACTGCCGATAATATTGAACCAAGACGAAACCCGATTCCAATATTAAGTTTTAATGCGTAAAAAAGCATAATCTTCCTTTAACATGAAGACGACAGCAAACCTTTGAGTAACAAACTGAGTTAACATTCAAATCAGTATAAAAGCAATAGCTATGCATATTCTACAATGTCATAATCCTCCTTTAACAGTGGGCGGACGCTCTCTACTCCTCCCTTGAATGCATCTATGAGGGGGCTACAATTAGCAACTCTAAACTTTTGCTTTGCCCCAAGGACCAGCGTAACTTTAGCATCGAGAAGGGAAATCGCCTTTAGAACACATAAGAAATTCGGGAGTACCACACACTACCTTTCGCTCGCACTTGAGGTATTAGCGCTTGGTATTGACGTAAGATGATGAATCGATGATGTAAAATGGGGAACCAGTTCAATATAGGGTTAGGTTAACTCGTTTTCAATATCGACAATCCATTTCATATTTACATAATCAATAACCATTAATCCTAAGTTTGGTTTGACGCAGCTCTCCACTCAATTCTCCTATCAGCTAATCATATATTTACACAGAGATGAATAATAATGTGTCATTAAATTACACCGGGACTAGCCAAGGTGCAAACTTTACGGAATTACCCACAATGCACAACAATATATATGACGGAATATCACTGCAAGCTTAGACCATGTCCTCACTCACAATCCACTAAGCTTATTCACATCACGATGCTTATTTTATTTTTATATTCCCCATTTCCTGGGGGTGCAGGACCCAAGCTTACAGGACGGTGCGAAATTACGCTGGTCATTGAAGCTTGGACACAGCAAAAAAAAAATTTAATGAGGACTCGAAGTTCCATTATCCGAGTCCGACAACCGGATGACGCCAGAAAAAATTTGTAAAGGATTTCTGGCCGGAGGGAAAGAGGATGAAAAAACGGAAAAGAGGAGCACGACCCGGATCGAAGCACATTCGTAATGTACACACAGAGAGAGAGGCTTGGGAGGATGGAGCATGAGGTCAGGAGTTGAAAGTGGACCTACGAACTACGAACACAGATAATCGTACGGCAAATACTCGGAAGGGAAATATCGCCGAAACATTCCATGCGAACCAGGGTGAACCGCAATCACCGACACGCGTGGGGAACCACGAATTTAACGGTGTACATCGCCAAACAGGTTCCCTGACCCGCTGCCCCAGGAAGAATGGCCAATTGGCGCTCATACCACGCTAACCTAACAGCTTGGCCTCTTCAAAGCACAGCCGCGGTCAAGGAATTCATCCACGTCTCGTGGCGCAATATCTTTTCGAGGGCCGAACCGAAAAAAACGTGAAATTTCCAAAAAACCACTCCTTAAAGTACTACGTCAACTGAGAATAGGAAAATCAGAGTGGACACTCCCAAGTTAAATCTTCAACTCCCAGATCTCTCCAGACTTTTATTCTACCATCGGAATTTGAAATACTTCGATAATAAGTACTTCAAAAAATAGTTATCTAAACGATAGATAAAAATGTCATTAAGAGTAGAAAAATAATAAAGTTATAACAAATTAAGTAAACTCATATGAAAATACAATTTAACTGCTATGGAGCACCACCTGAACGACAGTTGGAATAGGATGTCTATTTACGAAGACAAACAATTACTAAGAGAAAAGAGTAAAATCGCCATTATCGCCACAACAGCAATATGTTATATCTAGACTTTTTTATTCACACTGACACTCCATGACATCCCAGGTACCATAAAATTCGATGAATTTCCATGTTTTTCAGAAGAGTGGCCACCTTGAAAATTGAGCTTTCGTCGTTTCTTGGGATGGAATTGAAAACCAGCATTTTGTACACCGGCTTTCACGGTAATGTTGGTCTGAGCGCAGGAAAAATGTTGATTACCATAAGAATACATATGCGGTAGAGATCAAAATGCTAGGGAGGACTATTTCCATTCGTTCCGTCAGAACGGCCAACTTTCTATTTTGCATAAGGCGCACAACTTTACAATACTTAATAAACGGAGTATGAAATAAGAGATAAATTTTTCATAGGTAACAATTAAAGTTTTAACAAAAAACTGGCAGATTTTTTCTCAAAAAAATAATGAAACGCATTTCTTAACTGCATAGGGTAGTATCGTTTAGGCAGGAGTCGATTCCAAATGTGCATTCGCGATTCCGATTCTTGCACGGCACGGAATCGGCATCGACAATCGATCGCCTGAAATCGAATCTGATTCCATCGATTCCAGGAAGATTTTTAAATTAGCTGATAGATGGGAAATTCCATTTGTAACAGAATTACCTTTAGAGAAAACTATGCAATAAGATATTTCGATAAAATTGTAAAATACAAAAAATTGCAAAAATTCTAACTGAACATGATCAAAAACATTTATGAAGGTGATGCCATATACAGAAACAAAATTAACTATCGAAATTCCTTCTAAATATGCCCAAAATTAGCATGTGACGGGATTACTGCCACGTCAACCTCCTAAGGGTAATGATTTCAAAGATCTTCAAAAGTCTGTGAATCGAAGTATTATTTGAAAACTATTAATCAGGCTCTGAATAATATTTCCAATACTGATTTCATAAAATACAATCATTTAGCTGTTGACTGATCAAGATAAAACATTTCCAGCGTAAATTTTAATTTGAGAGAAAAAGTTGACATTTTCATGGAAATACCCAGATACGCTTGGGGAATAACGGCTGCCACACATCTGACCCATCGTACACCGTGCATCAACAAGTTAACAATTCATGTCTGAAACACCTGAAGTGCTTATAATTTTCTTAAAGCTGAGGATATAGAACTATAAAGGCCTGTTTACACGATACATTAACACGAACGAGCTAATGTCTGTTTGCAT
This sequence comes from Ischnura elegans, assembly GCF_921293095.1. Classification (NCBI taxonomy): domain Eukaryota; kingdom Metazoa; phylum Arthropoda; class Insecta; order Odonata; family Coenagrionidae; genus Ischnura; species Ischnura elegans. Next base: position 67,460,390 of record NC_060253.1, on the reverse strand, counting down.
GAATGATTTTTTGTGGACCGGAACGGAACATGTACGAATGCATGAACCAAATTAGAACAGGTTCTATTTTCTGTGCATGCATTCGCTCGAGTTGGGTGGTTACACGGTGCATTTTGGCGTTTATACTCGCGTTCATACATTTAGACATTAACCCGTACGTGTTAATGCACCGTGTAAACAGGCCTTAACACAAACTCGATGTTTTCAATAAGTATACTTTTTGGGACACTAAATTGTATCACTCAGTTATTTTAATCCATTCAATTCTTCGATTTCAATTACAGCAATGCTACTGACAAATCAAAATCCCAACTCTTAGTATGAATCGGAATCAAAATTAACTTAAAATCGGATTTGGAATCGAAATCGAAAAAAGTGTATTCAACTCATCCCTAGAATTAATAAACTTTTTAAAAATCCATAAATGCGCTTATTTCATAGGATTTTAAAAACGTTCGTGCGTCAGATTTATATCACCCATTGAAGACGCCTCCTCAAACTCCATTCCCGCATCTGATATGCAATAAAGTGTATACTGAGCATACCGATGTAAAATTATGATTTTCAATTGCAATGCGAATACTTATACATTATCCCATTTTCCATTCGGTCATGAGACAAAACCAGAGTACAGAAACAGAGCGAGCGCCTATAGATTACCGCGGTTCCAATTCCCACGGTCATTAACTTTCACACAATCCGCTCCGAAGGGAATCTCTCACCCAAAACTTCCCACCCACGGCGATGAAAACACTCACGAGGTCATGTGAAGGAGGCACTGCAACACAAACGTTGTTTCCTTCATAGCACAGATAAATACTGCAAAATTCTCAACTCTCGATGCCCTTGTAGGCAATAACAGTAATGCACTGCATAGACCAAGTAATGTTGTACGCAGACACACGCACAGGTGAAAAGTTATAAGTATTGACCATGCAAAAAGTTTCTGTTTTTTAACAATTTTTATTATAATTGTAAGACAGGCCTAAATTTTTAAAAATACAATTTTAAATGTAATTTTAATGTTTCCGATAAATCTTATTGTTTATGTAATTATTTAATCAAGCCCTTGAGAGCTAACTTGCACTGCACGAGCCCATGTTTGCACTACAGGTGTGTTTAGAATGGTTGCGTTTTTACTGAAATTCACTGCTCCACAACTCCAAATGTAGTAGAGTCTCCGTCATAATTTTTTGTGAGATATTTTTATGAGTTTCAAGGGCATTATGCAAAGTTTTCATTCTGTCCCTTTTTAGATAATGACCTGCGAAAACAGGCTTTAAATTGTTTGACAAGCTCTAGAAAAAAAGGAGTGCAATCTCAGTACTAAAACTTATACTGCAAGTAGTTCTTTTAAGTATTTTCAAATCAGAAATAACATTATATTTGCCATTCTCGTTTCCTTCATAAACATTTATGATGTTAAAAAGTTAGTTTTGACAAATTTTTCTCGAGTTTTTACGGAAAGATTTTGACTGTCTTTTATGAAAGAGAAATTTAAAAAATGGTTTCCTAGAGTTATTTTCACGCTGAACACACTGTTTTTTTTAATTAACCTAATATCTTTTAAAATAGCTTCGAAATTAAACTTTATGCAAACCACATTTTCCATCTAAATTTGCGTAGCCGCCCTTTTAAAAATGGCTGCCAAAAAAAAGTATGGCTCGTAAATTTTTTCAAAAAGTGTTTTGTGATTTTCGACTTTTAGGGAACCAATGATAAAAAATCAGGATAATTAGAAATGTCGAGCAACAAATTTTATTTACATTGATGATTTTAAATGAAATAACCCCATACTCCATTACACCAAGAATGAAATTCGCCATGAAAAAATCATTTGGCTTAGCCGGGATTCGAACCCGGATCTCCAGATTGCCGAGTTGGAAGTCTGGAATTCGCTTTGGAAAAAATAGCTTGGTGGTGTATCTGGTAGCATACCTGACCGGCAATCGGGAGATCTGGGTTCGAATCCTGGCTCAGCCAAATGATTTTTTCGTGGCAAATATCGTCCTTGGTGTATAATAACGGTAAAAATTAACAACTAAAAGCAAAATTTCAACGGCGGCGGTGTTCGAGGATACTTTTCGCGCCCATGGTCTTGATGTTGTGAATTGGTCACCAAATATCAGAAATTGTGTTCCGAGAATTAGGAAGAGCATATCTAGCAAGGGAGGTCCCACAAGTGTCACCACCAGATCTCGTTCAAATTTTGCTGGGTGATAGGAAAAGGATTCCCACGAGGTGTAACTTTGTTTCAGCCGCCAAAACCTATTACTTCCCGAGATTTTAGCGACGGAAATTACGAGGGAAACGCCGAATTAATGCAACCTGCAGCGCAAAGATAGACCCTTATACTCCGCTGCTAGGACCATGGGCGTACCCAGCGGGGGACAGGAAGGGGAGTGGGCAACTGCCCCCCCATAGAATTGAAAATAAATTTAGTTCAAAACATAAGTCATGAAAAAATTTTCCTTTTGAAGTAAAATAATACTTGTATAAGACATGGAACTAAAATAAAAATCATTATTTTTTTGAAGCAAATAATTATAAAAACTAATTAATTGCAGTCATGATTTCCAAACAATTTTGGTTTCATTAACCTTTTGTGTGCAAAAAAAGTTTGAACGACCACAGCTAGTTATGCCCTACCCTAGTTTTGATTCTGGGTACGCCCATGGCTAGGACGAAGAGAACTGACGTGTATTGTTGTGCTGGGTTGCGTAGATTTAGGCGTTTCCCTATCGTAATATCCGTCGCTAATATCTCGGAAAGTATTGAGCGTGGAGCTGAAATAAAGCTAAAACCTCATGGGTATCTATTTCCTATCACCTAGCAACATTTCAACGAGATCTGGTGGTGACACGTAGGGGACTCCCCTTATAAGATTAAATACTGACAAGGGGAGTGTCACAAAAGTGGGTCTAAGATTTCAATCAAACTTTGTAGTGTTGTAGGTCATCGGGAGTTGTCCACGAATCACCCCCCATGTGGGGTTATATAACCAATAGTTTAATCAAAAAACACGGTTAATCATTTACAGGCCTAAGATATTCCTTTAGAAACAGGCCATCATCAAGAACGAAATGAAGCCCGGTGGTTACAGTGTACGATTCTTTGCCGGACGTCTCACGATGGATTCTCGAAGTCGACACTTTTTCTCCATTATTTATTTCCGCTTTTCATTTCACAGAAGCCTGCTATTCAATGGCGCCGACTCCATGGGGCCTGAGGGGGCCCGAGCCCCCTCAAAAATTCGTTATGGGAATGAGGAAAAAATGTATCAGACTTGTCGATTTTCCCCGGAGTGTCCAGATATCGAGATTCGAGTTATCAGGGTTCTGATGTTGATCATATGACTCTTCTAAAATGCTCAAAATACTTATAATTCACTACTTATAAATTTTCACGGGGCAAGATACCCGGTTTCGGCCCCCCCCAAAATTTTTTGTAAGTCGGAACCCCTGCTGCTATTCATCATTGTTTCCATGATTTTCACAAAATTATTTGTTTTCCTGCATGAAAATCCCTTTCTGCGATGCGGCAGTGTCTACTGTTTTTCCATTTTTTTTCAAACAGAAGCCTACTTTCAATAATGTTATTTCCGTGTTGCAAAACGAAGCGTTTTCGCAGCACACATGTTCGGATATTATAAATTTTAATTTTTTGACTGTAACCGACATATAATTACCCGTGGAAGCGTAAATATATTCCACTACTTACGGATGCACGATTCCTATTAGCGAAGAATTACCCACACTGGAAGTTTACCTCAAAACTTGCGCACAATTCAAAAGATATCAACTAACACTTTCATGCCCTGTGCCCTGCGATAAGGCAAGAATTCAAGAGTTAAATATGAAGAGCACATGAATGTTTTTGGAAAAAACCGGTGTAATCCGAGGAAGACCAGCCGGGGAAGGAAATGTGTCTTCTTCTGGAGTTCGGGGCGGTCATCCAATTTTTCAGCGAGCGGTCGCGGCAGCGGTTGCTTCTCGGTCATCATTTCCTTTCCAAATCCGTGTATTGCTGAAACGTCAGCTAATGAAGTAATTCAATTATAAAAATTAGGCTGGAATTTAAAAAATGAGTCCATTTTGCAGAAACCAAGTTTCCATAAAAGGAAACCAAGTACACGTGCAACGTAAAAATGCTTCGTGTTCCGATACGAAAATAACGTAATTGAAACTAGGCTTCCGTGTGAAAAAATGGGAAAACATCTGACGCTGCCACATTGCAGAATAAGATTTCCAAGCAGAAAAGTCATATGTTCATTGAAATTCATGGAAATAATGATGACCAGCAGGCTTTTGTAAAATAAAAGGCACAAAAAAATTATGAAAAAAGTGCCGCGTCCAAGAATCGAACCTAAGGCCTTCGGGAGGAGTCAAATTCCATAACCACCAGTCTATCACTCCTAAATGATAAGAGCTTATTTCTAAGGGAATATATTAGGTCTGTAAAAGTTTAACTGCGTTTTTGCTTACACAATTGCTCATATCAGTGGCGCAGCGAAGGGGGGGTTTTGGGGGTTAACCCCCCCCCCCCAAAGATCAGAGAAATATTTAAATTTAATCGATTTTACTTAATTGGATTGATATTACTAATAGAATAGTGTAAGAATTAATAAAATGTCCCTCAGAAAGCCGTAAAACTCACCATTTTGAACCGTTTATCTTAAATTTCCGCAATTTATTAATCTCGCACCTACCGCTTATCCTGGTGGGTATTCCATATCCCCACACAACACCGGTATTAGTTGCACCATAACCCCCTCCAGCCATAATTCCTAGCCGCGCTCCTGGCTTATATAACCCCATATGGAGGTTGATTCGTGGAGAGCTCCCGGTTGACAACAATATTACAAAGTTTGATTGAAATCAAAGACCCAGTTTTGTGACACTCCCTTTGTGAGTAATAATCCTAGTCATGAATGTCACCTAGGATATACACGATCTCATTCCCAGCAAACTCGGCGGCGCGGCTGCAGCATAGCCTTGTTTGGCATGCGACATACACGTAAAAGGTTAAAAGTGGCTATTTGGATATTTAAGCTCAAGTAGAATACTTTAAATTAACTTTTAGACTGTATGATATCAGGCACGATGTGGAGTAAATTATTAACATTGGTCACAAAAGACATTGCAAAATTGTCTCTAAATTTATTTTCGCACGACGCGTTTCATTTACAACATTCTCTAGTGCATAATTTACAACCTATAAATTAATTGTACATTATGTACTTTAGATTTTTTCAGCCACAAAGAAACAAGTCGTACGAAAATTAATTCAGAGGAAATATTGTAATGACTCATTTAATCAATGGTTTGCGATAAAAATTTACCCCAAATTAGGTTTTCCTGATTTATTTTTTCATAATTCAGAGGCTGCGGTCCTGTCCAGTGACCACTTATCTTTAATGTGGCAATGATTATTGCTGCGTTCGGGCGCTACTATCAATTTATACCCCTAATCTTCGTCACAAAAGGCACAAAGAAAATACCTCATCATTGAGGCAAATTTATTCCAGTTTTATTTGCGAACGCAATAATCAAACGCAAATTATCGCAACTAAAGAGGCGAACCATATGAATCAGAACAAGGATATGCGAGTGTTAAGTCTTGATCTAACAAGATGTAGCCTATACGCTTTGGCTCACACATTCAAACAATGCAATAATGGAGGAACGTTTCATCAACCGACACGAATCGCGAATGCATTGCCTCGCCAAGCGTTGAGAGATAGAGCTCCGACAATCAGCTCCTCCACTTAGACCGATAGTCACGACCAGGGTGCAACGAACGGAAATACAGAGGGATGCATGGCAAAACAAAAAAGGCGAGTGTTACGAGAGGGTGACCAGGTGTTCTTCTTGTGCGAGCCCGCGGTAAAACGAATCAATGGTTAAAAGCACACATTCAAGCCGAGCACAACGCGACCACCTGAGTGTTTTTATCTCATGGTCAACGATTCGGCAAACATCCATTTTTAAATCCATTACATCACTCCACAGGTTAACCCGCCGCCAACAGGTGTTCCTCACGCCAAGGTCCCCTAGCCGCACGTCAGCTGAGAGCACCCAACTGCCATCTGAGGACGAAATAGCGAACTAATAGCGGCACGAGAGGAAAAACTGTTCTCCTTTTAACGCGGGAGATAACAGATTGTGGAAACATAGATACAGTACCAAAATAAAGCCGATGGAATAGAAATAGAACCTTAGAAATTTTCTGGTAGTATCGGGCATCTAAGATTAACCAAAAGGGGCTGCGAATTAACAGGAAAATCGAATTAAAATCAATATTACAAAATGTATTTTTTATTACAACAGGTGCGTGAGGACGCTTGTGTTGTACGATCTACTTCGATATGCCATGATTTAAAAACTCTGTGCAGGAATAAATAAATACATAAAAGTGCTTCCGCTAGCTTTCCAAAATTTTTCAATAAATGACCAGATGACGACGAAAGTATAACTTTCTAGATAATAAACGCGATCCTAAAACTTTGCCCATTTAGGAAGGGTGGATCGGTATATTGCAGGGAATCCGCTAAGATACACTCTAGAACAGGGGTTCCCAAACTTTTTTGTACCACGCCCCCCCCCCCCTGCTACACATATCAGCTTTCCATTTTGCAATACCCTATTTCCACGGTGCCGTTCATACCAACTCCTACTTGTACAAGTACTTGTACTCGATCAAGTACGTGCCTACTTGATTCGGTGAGTAGGTAGATTTTTTTGTTCACTGATGAATGCGGTAACGCAGAATGGAAAGATTCAATAATTGTACGCATGATGAAAATTAAAACAAGTATTACATGAAAAACGAATATAATTACTGATACAAAATTTAACATTGTAACACAGATACATTTTCAATTTAAGGAAGGTGAAGATGCTTCATTTTTGTAAGCAGATGTATTGAAAATAAAAAGATCTTTTTATCTTACAATGAATATGATCTATCGAGGTAAGTATCACACTCCTATTGCACTATCAATTGCTGTTGTTTATTTTTATGTTTTCAAGTTTCGAAAAAAATGGAGAAATCTTCAAAAATTTATTGATAAAATTTTTGTAATTTTTTATTTATATCATTTGGGTGTCACGCCCCCCCCCCCCTGGACTTTCTCCACGCCCTCCCAGGGGGGCGCGCCCCCCAGTTTGGGAACCCCTGCTCTAGAAGCTGGGTCAATGTAGCCCGCGATTTTTCCACACTGCAGCCCGATGGGGGAAGGAAGGGAAGGAAGAAAGAAGGAGGCCACGCGATCATTCCCTACGACGCTTCCGGAGTAGGGGTTAAGAGAGGAAGAGAGACACTCGCGACGACATGAAGGCGATGAAAGCTAGAGCGTTCCACATTTAGTTGACAGTATGGGCTCTTATGGAGAATCGTTTCCCATGTTAATCTCCATAAGGCCAGGAGCGCGGTGTTGTCAACAACAGCACGAAAATTAAAGTTGCGTTATGCACTGATTAAAAATTTTATTCTAATGTAGAAAAAGGTGCTGCATTCATTAGCGCCAATAGTTTTTCGATAAAAATTATAACAAAAGCTATAAAAAACATTTCCGTAAATTTCCGTCAGAAACGTGTATTTTTTTACTTTATCTTCTTCTCGCAATTTCTGCCTGACCGTTGACTGTATTGAATTGAATTTTTTTGCAAAAAATTCTTCACACTATTTTCTGCTTGAAGATCTTCACCAATTGTACAAATATTGAGTTTTAATGTTGTTATGCCGACGTAACACACTTTAGGACAAGAAAATTTTGATTTTTGCAAGGTAAAAAGTAGTCGCTTACTAACTTACGTTTCTTATGTCGTAGGTCCCTATAGGCTGCGTACCAAATGTGGAGAAAACTACAAGGTTATTTTTGGTGAAAAAATCATTGACTTACATCAATTCTGAAGCGAGTTACAAGGTTTTGATCTTAAGAAAAAATATTACGGTGCCGCTGGGCGGGCTTCTTGCTTTTTCTTGCGCGCAGAGGGAAAATTCTCGGGCGGAAAAGGAGTTTTTTGTCAATGCATACTATGAAATGTATTTATGTATTCGTTTGATATCCTAAACAGAGAATACCTACTTATACGTCGTAACAGCAGTGTTTTTATCTGAATACATTGATACACGAAAGTAAGCAAGCGGCTTGGAAGTAAGACTTTCGCCTTGGGTGTTTAGGTCCCATCGGGGAAACCAAGAAAAAGAATATCTCATAATCTGTACCAAACACTACCCCATCCAGTGCACGCATTTACAAAAGGGGGCTTGGGTTTTTTCTGAGTTCCTTTCATAGGGTACCATAAAACCTGCCCCAAAAGCGACCCAGGCCGAAGGGGCCGAGGGAAGAATTTACGAAGGCGTTCAGTTTGTCATTGCATTTTTTTGGAGTGAACAAGTGTTGTGTGGTGTATTGAACTTGAGAATTGTGAAGTGTGTTTTACACTTATCTTTGCTGTAACACGCCCAATCAATATGTCCGATACAAAGAAGAGGAGAAAAGGTGAGAAGCTCATAAGCCGCGAAAGACGGTTGGTGCTCAAAGTCTTCTCGTACATAAGGAAATCTCTCAGCATTAGTGAGGCCTGCCGAGACGCTTCGAAGGCTACTGGGTGCTAGGAGTTCACTATTTACAGAGTGAGAAAGGAAAGCTCCCATGGTCCATTGGTAACTCCTTCAAAAACTAAAGAAATTAGACAGCCTTACAAAATTCGAGAGCAGTGATTTTCGACGGTTTGGTGAGATCGGGAATTAGAAGGAAGGTACATGAATCCTTCGTGAAAATTATTCCTCCGACTTTAAAATCCATCTGAAACCCGGTGAATATGGATAGTATTCTCCCAGATTACAAAAGGACAACATCTTTTGGACATAGGCTTCTTTTGGACATAGGCTTCGTGTACGAACGCAGGGGGAAAAGAATCATCCTTATCGAAAGGGATGATATTATTCGTTGGTGGCACAATTAATTATTATTTAAGGCAGCTAAAAAAATATCGTCGCGAACACAGGACGAGAGTATTAACAGGCGAAAGTTGGATTAATGTTGGACAAATAGTGAACATTAGTTTGCGAAACAAACAATTAGAAAATCCGCGTCAAGCTTTCCTTGCTGGACTAAATACTGGGCTTGGCCCCCACTTCCCGAGGATGTCGATTTGCAATTATACACGCAGGAACGGAAAATGGGTTCATAAAAGGAGCATCGCATGTGTTTCTGTACAAAAAGAACTCAATGGATGAGCATGAAGAAGTGGGTGGCGAGTGTTACGAGAGATGGTTTGAGCACTCACTTCTTGCAAACTTACCCGAAGGATCAATTATAGTGGTAGATAATGCCTCTTATTACTCAAGGAAATTGGAATCCTTGCCTACTACAATGTGAAAGAAAGAGAACATTAAGGAAATTAGCTTTGAAGATGTCAGCTTGAAAAGAGATCTTTAATTAACAATAAACCAAGTACGGGAAAATTTAGAAAAATTAAAGATTGATGATGTCTTATACAAAATCGCCTTTCATGTAATACTAGCTAGAGCCAACAAATATTGCATAATATGGAAGGAATAGAAATTTTGTCTCATTCAGGAGCGGCTATAATTTTTATTATCCTTCAATTTATTGTTATTTTTTACATTACAGATTATTCATTATTCAGTTTGTGCATTGAATAAGTACGTACATGAAATAACAAAAGACTTTTCCTTTTATACTGCCGCAAAGGTATTGTAATATACGCTAAAAAATTCCTTAATTTACGCAGTCTTTCGTGCGATCCCTAACTCCTTTTTGAACTAAACCGTTTTGGCGCCATATTATGTGTGGTTGCATACGCTGTTAGGATGCCTGCCGGCGGACCGGAAGCTTGGCAACACTGTTATCCATAAGGCCCGTACTGTCAACTAAATGTGGAACGCTCTATACCACTATTTCCAGCTATCATCAAGTAGTATTATCAAAATCTGCTGTATTAGTTCTCCTGATCTCATCCATTTTACATCAATATTTGCTAAAATGGAATTAAAAGCAAATACACAATAAAAATAACCATAAATACCGCATCATACGGTTCAAAGGTCAACTTTGAAGAGGTATTTCATCGACTATCACAACAATATCTTTATCTGAAAGGTGCTGTGGAAATAGATCGAAGTTGGGCTAAAATAAAATGCCGTTACCATAATGCCTAAGTATGCATGCAACTTCGAAGAGTCTACCATTAAATAAGGCTGCACAGAAGGCCAGCCATCTCATTTCGATATCCAAAGACGCAGCCATCCTACATCGAACAAAAGAGCGCATTGATAAATGTGCCTATCGCATTGTAATATTCGGGTACGCCCATACCCTACGAATTAAGAGGATTTAAATTTGTAACAAATGTAATAAGCAGAATAATTTTCCCACGCACGCGAGTCAAACTGTAAAATAAACATAGAGAAGAAACGAAATCGTCTCTAGTCTGCCATGATCTCTCCTACTTTACGAGATACCTAAGAAGCAATGTAAAAAGATTTAACAAAAAAAAATCAGTTTCGAAGGAAATATAAGATATTGTAGTAACTCTACAGTTTTGGAACTTCCTTCTGTTAAGACCTCGAAATTAATTGGACACTACGATTTATACAATCGTAAAACGTATACTTTATCTATATTTTACACATACTAATTTCAACGGAAACATGACAAAATCAGTAAAATTCTAAAAAATATGTTTTCGTACTTCAAACCACAAATATAAGCCCTTTTGGATTAACGAATCGATAGTTTTCCACAAATATCACCCAACCGGAGTAATTCTCATTTTTTGGAGCTATATAATTCAGGAACTACGAATTCAAGAGACTACCCAGTTTTTATTTCGAAGGGCTTTGCATTTCTTATTCAGTGGAGGCAGGTGTTCCAACGGAGCCACAATAAGGTGAGGGTACGGAAGAAGACCAACCAAGACATCCCGGAAAAGAGAAGATTTATGATCCAACTCTCTCTACGAAACAAACAGAAAATACGCAAGCACATGCTCTAGAGAGTAGCGGTGGTCACGCAGGAAGAGAAAGAGGACGATGTTCGAGCGGTAAATAGGTCGAATACATTTTTATCCAAATCATAGCGTAGAATTATATTTGATCAAATACCGGCATCTTAATCGAATGTTTTGTGGAATCGAATAGACGTGGCGGCTGGAGTGTCTTATCTTCACATTTCATCTGCCGTGGTTCATCAGCCGACAATGGCGGTTTCTACAGCTTATTGGGCGTTGATGGCGTTAACTTCAAGTATAGTACTCCGTCCGTAAGAAGGCACGTGAAGACCCCTTGGCGTTAAGAGCAGACTAACGCCATCATCGAATTTTTCAACACCCTTGAATCATAGCGAAAATTAGCTCTAGGTACTTCGGAAACCTTTCCCAAATACTATACACATACATACAATCACTTAGATATGGCAAGTACGGAAAAGGAAGACCTTGAACAAAAATATATGGAACAAGTAAAGAAGGATGTGAAAGGAGAAATGCGTATGTAAAAAGGGTTAGCTGATAGACACGGTAGTTAAGTTTAGAGCTGCGTCAAACCAAACTAAGGATACATAATGAAAGAATAATGTGAATGCATAAAAAAATAACCATAAATTTTCAAATAGATAATAAAGAAATACATGTAAATGACATGGTTACGATATTTTGTTAAATCTAAGGATTGTTTACCAATGATGATGAATCACTTAGATAGCACCTGCGTTCACTTCCCTCTTCATTACATTTAACAATGTAATAATTTTCTTAGTTTAATACAACTTCTATGTACTTAGCTAAAATAGGATTCACGTGCGTTTTAAGTCAAAAATTAAAGGCATATAAATTATGATGTTACATTTACATGAATTGCTTCCTTGACAGAAGGAAATGCATTATAAATACAAAGACAATGTATTTATAAAACAAGGCATTCCACGTGTAATTCACAGAAAACCGCGCAAAAAAATAATGGCTGTCGGCTCAAAAACTTCTGCCCTCAAAATTGAAAAGAAAATATTAGTTCGCCGAGTATTCGAGGGAAGAGCTTCATTCATGAACACACAGAAAAAAAGCCCACATGTAAAGTATCATGGCACTTCATTGGCGACAAACCCCTTACACGTAGGCAACCCGAAAACCATCAGCGTCAACCGGCGCGGCGTTAAATAAATACGAAATGCTGAGACCAATTGTGAAGCAGTGGTAATTTGCGCAAGAATGGTAAATTGCGCCATAACGATAGAAATTCGATTCTCCATAAAAGATCATTTCCAACAGGCAGCATTAAAACAAAGGGGAAAAGTAAAAGCTCCATTACGAACATACAAAATGCGTAGGAGAAAACGAGGGAGATCTAAATACGATAGTAACGAATAGTGAATATGTAACGCCAGAAGCTTCTACAAATTTTTCGGAGGATGATTAGTTTTCGCTATTAGGTTTTAAATTCTTTCCTTATTTTCAGCGGAGATGCATGATGGTCATTCTTTATGTCTTTCTTTGGCTCCATATCGGTACTTTCAACTAAAATTTAACTAATGAATACGTGAAACTCGCCGACCTAGCCAGACCCAGCTACCAACTAAAGAAAAAAGCGCTCAGAACTTAAGTAGCGTCAAGTTTTCCACTCAGGCGTGTGCAAGTTTAAGGGCATTCACTGGCTAATTGAAGATATGCGAGAGCAGAAAATGCTAATTTATTCTGTTTACCGCAAAAATTGACACCTTCTTTCCAATTTACCGAGACAAGAAAATTCGCACGTAACACCATCAATAGTATTGAGGATAGGCACTTCCTCGTCCTAAATAGTAATAAAACGCGACTTTTTCTCGTTTAGGATAGTGAAAAATTTCGCTACAAGTTTAACAATTTACAAATATATATCATTTCAACATCAAGGTATACAAACCAAATTCAGCACAAGAATATAATATCAGCACCTCGAGAAAATGATTCTTCTGATAATTCCAAATTAATGTCACCTGGAAAATGTTTGTAATATATATCTACAAATTTAACACCCAAATATCCCTTCAGTCTCCAAATATGACAATAAAAATCACACAAACCACAATAGAATGATGTTGTTGATCTCAGACATAATATTGAAAATCAACCTACCTGAAGGTGCCTTATGTACCTTAGATATCTGATTACACCCCATGAAAATGCAGCCAGGGATTACCCAGGGACAACTACTTATACTGAATAGAATTATTCAAGTTAAACGCAAATATTGGAGGCAAGACTCATTAGGGTGGGCACATTGTTTATCGAAACTGATGGTAGTTCATCCCGAGAGATTTCTTTCAGCTTTTTAAGAAAAAGACTCACCATACTAACAGCTTATCACTTCCACTTCCACCCCCACTAACTACTGATTCAAGCAAAAAAATGGACTTTTTGAGACAAAAGTGTTTAAGCATGCTCATCAAATTAATTATGAACCAATGGTATTAAAGATTATGAAACTCATATGAATGGGAGATTTACATAACTTTTGAAAATTATTCCATTACTCAGATAATTCTGCATAATCAGCCAAATATTTTGACTTCTTTCCACTGAAAAAATTTGTGAAAAACTTTCCTCCTTTGAAATGTGGCTTTCTGTGTTCTTTGCAGGTTAATATGAGGGCATAAGACACTTCAAAAAAAGCTTGGACCAAGTATTTATATGAAGTCCATCAGACTTAAAACACTTATCTTAGGGACGCCGGCCTCGGTGGCGGCGGGGTAAAGTCCTCGCCTGCCAAACCGAAGGTCGCGAGTTCGAGTAAGTTACCCTTATCCAGGGCATGGATGTTTGTGATTGTTAAATGTTATCAACCCCGATGTAAAGGCCGAACAGTGCTGTTTTCAGTGGTGTGTGAAATACATAAATAAATAATGGTAAGCAACATAGTCAATGAATTCTTTTTCAGGCACCATAGCTGAAAATAGTACAGCAAAACAGAAGTCTTAATTGAAACAGATAATTGAATATAATTATTCAATTCTACAATATTATTTTCAGAGCACCATACTTCCAAGGCCTTTAAATCAAGATGGGCATTGAATGGCTATTTGAAGAAATGCAAAATTTCTACCTTCATCTCAATGTATATGGTGAGAAATGACAGCTATGGAGGCAACCTTCAAGCAGCATTTTTCACATAAGGTCGGTAGGATGAATGACACATATGAAACTGCCATTGACCCTGTATTTCAGGAGCTACTATCCAAGTGACTATATCGCAAAAATACCAGGATAAAAATATCTTCACCAAGATAAAACTTTTAATTCATAAAAATCATGCAACAAGCCAATTGTTAATGCAAGGGATATTTTCATAGAAATAGGGAATAAATAAAAATAGCTCATCTACAAAGCCCATCACCATGCCAAATCCTTAAAAATATACACAAATTAAAATGCTCACCTTGAGGTAAGATCTAACGGAGAGCCACGTTTTGATATTTCGCACTTTGTTCAACCGGAAGTGCGGAAGGTCTGATTTCCTCGCACGTCGGGAGGAGGTGAGGTGGGAAAATAGTTTTGCAAATAGGAATCGCTGTTTGAAAGTTCGTTCAGCAACAGCAAGGAGAAACACCAACAATGAAGCAACACCCCATCTTCCAACTGCACTAGCAATCACTACAAAATGTTCCCTGTAGGATACAATTCATCCAGACAGTTAAAAAATAAGTACTTGATATACTTGTGAGTATTCAATGAAAAATGAAGACCTGAAAAACTCAAATAACCCTCCCAATGCAATGGCACTACATTACATTGATATGCTATGCTGATCATTAATATTTTGACAAGGAATAAGAAAGTAGCTGAGTACTAACTTCCTGAGGACCCATCATACATGCCACAATCACTGAATATTTTGAGAGTAGTCTTTGAGGATCAAGTCTTCTATAAAGAAAACATCAACTCACCATAAAGTTGGGCCAAGAGCTGCATCAACCAAATTCCCAACAGAAAATACAATAGAATATGCAAGCATAAACAGCTGGAGGAATGGATAAAGAAAATATGGTAGAGATCCCATTGATATTGGAATATCAGGGCTAGTCACAAGTATTGAGGAGGTACCTCCCGAGTCTAAAGCAACAACCAGGCGGTATAAGGAAGGAAGAATGGCCAGCAATCCCCCCATCGCTAACCCTGTAAATGATATCAACGAAAATATCTCAGTAAGTAACACATACATTTCCAATACTAAATTCAAATAGAAATAGAGGGTATCCCATTTATCTTGACCACCCGAAATAACTTTTTGTCCAGATGCAAATTCAAAAATTCATCAAGCAAATGTTCACTTACCGTCCGGGGGGCTTTAATCAGCATGATTGCCTTCTTTGTAGCTTTGCTACTTACAAAGATATGAACAGGAGGAGTTACATGAGAGGAAATGAATTGCCGAATAAAAAATATAGGGTGCCATTTAAAAAAGACATACTGCTGTTCATATCTTTTAAAATAATAAAGCTACAAGGAAGGTAATCATGCTGATTAATGTCCCCCTGACGGCTAATGAACACTTGCTTGACACATTTTTGAATTTGCATCTGGACAAAAAGTTATTTCGGGTGGTCAAGATAAATGGGACACCCTGTACAATAAAAAAAACACATGGAGACATTAATATTTATAGCAAAAGCAATTTGTCAAACAAGACTACCAAAAAAACACCTCACCTCCATAAAAATAATCCATGTTGTCAGGCATTGATTCTACGCGTGCTATTATGGCAGAGCTTATGTCCAGGACTGAGAGATCTGCCTTCTTGGCTTCCCTATTCTCCCAAACAGTGCAACTCACTGAAAGAAAATTGGGGGCAATGTAATGAAAAAAATAAGACAACCTTCAGTGAAATTAAACAACTTTAATCATCAAACATACAACTATGAAATGTTCATAAATGAAAAAATTGTTAGCAAATTTAAAACAGGACAAATTTTTTATGCATGACATTTAAGTTTAAATTATGAAATATGAGGGAATAACAAACCTTTATCAGGTGGAGTGCAACTTGGGCTTAAAATAACTGTAGATGACTGAAATTAGAAAATAAACATTAGCTATTTAATTCTACCATTTTAGGTGATAAATACACAAAAAACAGAAATAGTTTAATAAACCAATACTGAAAAAAGCTATACACTGAGATTACATAAATTTCTAGCAATACATTCACCAACAAAATGAAACCTATGAATGGTTTATCGGATAAACCTGTCAATCTCAGGTTTTTCGCATGTACCGACAAAAAGAGAACTGAATCAACTGAAAATAATTAAGTAGCATTACCCTAACATTATAAAATAATTACTGGAGATTAACAACAATGCTTTACATACACCATTACTTAAGCTGGGATTTAAAAAAATATTCCAATCAAATCGAGTGAAAATTTACTAAAATTAGACAATATATTTGTATTTGTCCCACAGATGAGGAGAAACGTGTATGAGTGAAACTAACATACATCAAAATATTAGCAAAGAGTTACATTTTTAAAGTGATTGAATCGATAACTTGATCAAGACACCCATGTGCATTGACCCAAAGCTGCGGCAAGCAAGCATAAGATAGACAAGCAAAAAAGACAGCGACATGAGTAAACAAACAAAGATAAAAAAGGTTGTCACAGCCGGACGACTTAGTGCAGAGAGCTTGATTGCTATAGCATAAAATTTTCTAAACTAAATTATCTAAACTAGATTCTAAAATTGTGAAACTAATAGAACTAAAAGACTTTTCATGAGATGCATTCCATAACAAGGCACTACTTCAGTGATGATACCCACCCACCTAATCAAGTGCATATCTTACATCTTTACTGACGCGGTGTAAAAATCAGAGGATTTCAATATAGTGAAAAATCTTTACTTCCTATTATTTTCCAGCACAGTTGATCTAAATGCCAAAACTATAAAACAGCATTTCTTTGCTTATTCAAACATAAAAGATGAAAAAATTATATGCCATACATACAAACCACAAGGGACAAATGATACAAAAAAGAAAAGGACAAACATTGATAACATATTAAAAATAAATACGAAGACAAAATATTTTTCAGTGAAAGCTAAAGAAGCAACTCCAACATATTGTAAAAAATAGAATATTAAAATTTGATAATTCTGGGATCAACTTGTTATAATTATTCAATATGTGTGAGCTAATAATGAACTTAATATGAAGTATACTACACATGAGAGTCATTATTTGTACAGAGAAGATACATTCTGAATCGATAAAAAAACTACTCGATCAAGCTATTAACCTCTGACTTAAATCCAATACTATTAATGGAAAAAATTCATTAAGCATTCACAACAAGTTGCAATAAAATTGGTTTCAACCCAAATTTGTGCAAATATACTGTATTTATGAAGGAATACAAATTTCAGAATCTTAAACATATTTCTTTCAGAAATAAATGATATTCTTGAAGGTCAAACTATAGTTATTTTAAGACCTCCTGAAGATGTAAATTAAATCGCATAAAATAGCATGCACTCAATTATTACAAGACATATACTTGCAATTATGATGCTATTTCATACAGTACTATAATAAAGGGCTAACTGCCATAATTAACTTTGATAAGTTCAAAAGGTACAAACTAATATTTCCTTGATTCGCCAACAAATACATAATCCTTATGAATTTCAGAATATAAAACTAAGTGAGATGAATTAATTAATACATGATACATTTTAAATGGAAATAAATCTTACAAAAACCAAAAAACTACCAAAATAACAAATGAAACATCAATGGTCTAATCATCCATTCAATTTATCAGACAAAAATATTAAAAGTATTAAAATATACAACCAACAAAAATGCATTACAGCTTTAGGCCTAAGTTTATCCTAACTTCTAATCTTACATACTATACGTGGAATCTTTCCATAAAACTACATACTAATAATAGCATCCAAGCTCTAAGCACAACCAAATGTCAAAAATATACCTAGTACATATTTCATATGTGCAAAATACAGGTCACAGAGCAAGATAAGTTTGTAGAACTGCTGATTTATTATTCTAAATTTAGATATAAATAAATAACTTAAAAGTTAGCCTCTTTGATGAACAAGTTTTTTTTAAACAACAACCTGATACAAAAGATGCAATGAGTTCATTTTATCTTTGATAGTTCAAGTGCCTTCTCTCTATTGTCATTACTTCCTTTAACTCTTACAATTTAAAAAATTTCCCATGAAATTAAGAATAAACACACTCAACACCCTCATAGAAATGGGTAACCCAAGGTGGTACATATCAGTTACATACAGAGCCAGCATGAAGCACACTAAGAAACTAATTATCAATAATTTTTATTTCGTACATCAACGGAGAAAGCTAACAGTTATTATTCTTCAATTGTCTGAAGCATACATCACTCACTTCAAAGATTTCACCGTTGCAAAAAAACTTTACTTCTTCCATGGGAACATCTTAACACAAAAAGTAACTGGTACATTTCTCCAAATGAGTAATGAAGCTGCCATTTAAGCAATTTTTTGAAGTATTACGAGTAATACACCTCAAAAAGACAAACCTGGGAAACTTTTAGGCTCAAATACAAAGTAATGGTCTAAAAATAATGGGAAAATAAATAATGTCATACCAGAATAAGTGGACACAAAAATTAGACTTTGGGAAAGGGATTTTTTTCTCTCTTTTCGTATTTCAATGCCTCCATGATATACTATTCAATTCAATGGCATGGAAAGTTGCTCTGTATGAGCAATAATTTTTAAAAGGGAAAATTTGTTCATGTGCTTCCCATATGTGTTTTGCAGCACCAAAATAAGTACACTTTTGTTTCCGTAGACTTACCAATTCAAATTCCCATGCAAATGGGTGGTCATTTAGATCCAAGCTTGGGGCCAGCATTGGTGGTGCTAAGCTATCCCCCAATGGATTCACAGCTATTCCATCCTCACTCTGCTCTGCTTCCTCTGAACTATAGCTGCACTCTTCCGAGTTAGTTGTAACACCTATCCACTCCGCAGATGTACTGCCTTCCGTTCCTACCTGTGATGGCACCAACAATTTACACCACTGAACTCACTTTGCCACTTTAATATATCTTCTCATCACTGAATCCACCATAATTGATGAGAGTGAAACACTGAATCATTTAAACAGTAGCACTCGAACAAGTCATTTTTCTTCCATAAAAAAAGATCATAGATTAAATGAATTTTCAAAAATTGCAGGGCATAACTCTGGAATTCAAAATAATAACTATGAATACTTGATTCTAATGATATCAAATCAAAGGACTTGCCAGGAAATTTTTTTAACAAAAGGTCCACTACGAAAATGAAAATAAAGAGAATATTACAACAGATTACATACTATTTAACATAAAAACACTAACACGAGGAGGAACTTACTAATAGAGACAACTTCATGGAATAACCGAGCTTAGACAAATCGCCAGTTCCTTGCATCTATATCTCAATGAATATCTACCATGAAAAAATTACAAATTTAGAGGAATCAGTACAAGCAGGTATTACTTATGATGATACCCATTCTGTCATAATTGAGCGCTCTAATATTTATGGCAATAGAAAGAAAAAAACCCTGGTGCCCTATACCTCTGAATATTTATGTTAATAAATGAGCAACCACAGTAGATAAAGAAAAAATTACATTTCATAATCGTAAAAGCAAATAAAAATCCCATTATTTAAGCTGGTGTCAGCAACAGATATTATACAGAATGTAAAAGTAGTCATGTAAAGGTAGCAGAATTATCCAAAGTTGATTTCCTCTGCAATTTAAAGAATATATCAAAAAATACACTGACAGCATTTTCTCAAATCCTCCATAAATCAATGAAAGCTTATTGATGCTAACCCAATGACCCAAAGTGAACCAAAGTCGCCATATTTGTTTTACAAGAAGTTGCTCCTGTAGCTCACCCCACTTTATCCAAACAGCCTATGGTCTTCACCGATTGACAGCTTGTTAACAGCTAAATGATCAAACTCCATGGTCCCACCATAGTTGTAAATACCGAAAATGGTCAAAAATCTTTTCTCAGAAAATATTAACTTGAGATGTGTTCAAAATGTAGACAATTAGGTTAACTCAAAATGTATACAGTGAGTCCTCGTTCTACATCACCCCGTTTAACGTCATTTCGCGATAACGTCACAAAAATTTTGAGACCGTCATTCGTTTATCGCACCTACGCTTCGCGATAACGTCAAGTCTTTTAAATTTCGCACGAGAAAAAATGCCAAGCGGCGGGCGTTGCAGGTCGTTCGTTTTGCGGGCGGTAATACAGTCAGTCTAAACGAAGTGTAAAACGGTGTGTTTATTGTTAATTGCTTTTTTGGCTTTAGCAAATTTTCTGCAAAATGAGTTCTTAAGTAGGTGCGCAAGGTTTTACTTGACATAATGGCTTTCAGGAACCTAAAAAGTGATTTCAAGGAATTTTTCCGTGTAGAACTTGGAGTTTTTGTCGTCACTTTTTTCGTCGTGTTCACAATAATTTTGGTTCCTGTAACTGCAATGATGTCTCAGCGATGATGATGCCCAGGCGTCGCTCGCACAGGCAACCACCATAGCGAAGCCGAAAAGCAAACGCGGGAAGATACAAAAAAGGATAAGGATATACATCACTGCTGCTATTGTCGTCGATGAAGACAGGAACTTGTATTTATGCCATAGTTTGGCATTCCCATCGTAAAAAATATCCCAGATAGGATACGCTAAAATTTTTTCGCGTAGGAATTGTGAGGTCTCGGAGCCGATATTCACTTTTAACATTGTTTCTTATGGGATATTGTGTTTCGATTAACGTCATTTCGTTTATCGTCACATTTTTCAGGAACGGTAAGCGACGTTAAACGAGGACTCACTGTACATAGGATGAATTCATTTATACGTAAAAATTTGGTATTAAAATAAATGACACATTAAAGCAAGAGACACTGTGGTACAGTATAGCTTCCATAATCTAGGTATTCTAATGGAGTGGCAAGCCCAAAGATATAATTGAAAGGGATCAATAAAATTGCAGGGGATAACTCTGGAATCGTTCATGATCATTTTCTTAGAAATGTCTACATGGATATCCTTTTCATGCTTTTTCTCCACCTTATAAATCCATGCCATTGAAAAATTAGTACTCTTTGGGTTGGGAAGGAGAGGAAAGGAGGTACAGGGGTAGTAAAGAAAGAGTAGGGAAGAGTTTGGAGGGAATGGCTACGGAGGGAAATGAGTGGTGGATAATTAAATGTATGGTTTATCAAACAAAAGACAATCTAGGATCTACCATAGTAACTTATAATATCAAAAGGGGATAGGAGAGTTAATACTACTGCATGATTAAGAAGAATACAATAAGAGTTAAACCAGGTACAGAGCCATTGCCTGGTAATATGAAATATGTTAGTAACTCTTGCATACAAATTAAAAAATATATTTTATTAACAACTAAATACTACCATAATTTTATGCACATAATACCTACCCAGTAAGACTACATACTAAGCAGCAGGGTCATTTCATGTCAATTGGTCTGCTGGTCCCCGTTTGGCCATCACAGAACATTTTAACTAATTAGGGCACAAATTAGATTAATTGAACTAAGGTTTGTGTGTTACCATAAGAAAATACAAGGGGCCATTAAAACATTTATTCCCAGGGATATATGCATTCAAACCCTAACTTTTTTTCGAGGTGTTCGTTTTTGTGGCATTTTTTGGAGATATAATCTCAATTTTGATCATTAGAGCAGAAAAACTTGTACATCAGAGTGGTATTTCATTTTTCTAAATCAAATATTTGCGTGGATGCAATGCCTCAAAGTTGCCAGAAATTCTGAATCCTGCTATAGCAGGACACGACATAGGGTTAAAAATGTGTAACTTAGTAAGTATGTATTGTGTAAATGTCAATGATATTTTACCTACCATAAAGTGAAACATACATCATCATGTAGTAATTTTTGCTTACAACATGAAGGAACAATGACAGAAAGGCAATGACGGACAACAATTCTGGTTTACAATGCAAAACAAGCAAAAAGAAGAGTATTGTAATGAAAACAATGGCATTCAGTTGTATGCGTCATCGCTTCCGATGTTTCGCATTAAGTACTTATCGATTGTGTCCATAATGTGTGGGTAATTTGATTTGTGAAGTAACTTACGTGCCATCGCTCCCGATATTCTTCTTGAGTAATAGCCCTGATCAACTGTGTCAAAATTTTGTGTTATTAATTAAATTATTATTAAAAGGGAACATTACATTTTAGGTGTGTCATCGCTCCTGATTTCCTTTGCGGGTACTCATCCGGACAAGTTTGTTTGTACTTTTGAGTGCTCATTTGATACAAAATATACTACGGTATGATTGTTTGTAGAAAATTTCATAAAAATCTGTGATGGTTCAGTGAGACACTTCACTGAAATCAGACCACTTGACATGGAATAGCCCAGCATAATTTAATAATCCATATTCATATTAACATGCATAATGCATATCCCAAATTTGCCAAGTATTGGTCATTCACTTTCCACCTCTGGTAAACATATTGACTAAGTGGAATAGGGATTGCCTTAGCATCTGCGAGTATACACTTTCATTCTCACATTGGTGAGAATCTCTCAGTCGCAGGTCCTTTCCTTCCCCTCCAGCATGTAGTGAAAGCTTATGAGGTATTCATCGGTATCTTATTATTTTTCAACAAAACTGACTTCCTTACATTATTGAGCACTTCAAAACAATCAGGCTTGGTCATGTGGCTACAGCAACATTCAACACCTCCTTTTAGATACACTTTTAGTTTCGTAGCCTTGCGTAAAATATGAACGACAGTCACATAAAATAAGCATAAAAAAATGTTCATCCATCCATAAAATCCATCTGGTTACTAACAGATTTTCACCCAGAAAAAAAAATGCATTTACATCCCTTAATAATACGCACCCAATTTACATAAGCATTTTTGCAGAAAAAATTGACTACTACACATGGACATTTACAGCCTGTGACGAAAGAATAAATCCAATTAATTAACTAACGTCAGCACAGACAAAAAGAAGCACAAAGTTCACCTTCCCTTTCAAAGTTCATATTAAAGAACTAGGGAATATCTGAGAGAAATTAAATTATTAGCAGTATTCACAATCAATAATTGGTTAATTATTCAATAAATAATTCAGGTGCTGGTATGCAAATAACTAATTCCACATGTTTTATACAAGAACATGTTATGCGGAATGGGGATACTATGAATGAACACCAAAAGCATAGGTAAAACCCACACAAAAAGTGATTAAATTTATACAAGGCATGCATATTTCACAATTAAATAGCAATGATAATTATTTTCACATGAATCATAAGCAAGTGTATTTCCAGAAATAAGACAAACACCAGAGGTGAAAAATAGAAGTTAGTGATTACGATCAAGTTATCTGTGAAGATTATACAGTTACTTAGGAAGCTGTGATAACAGGAAACCATTATTCTTTTAATGTTCCTGCAGACCGTGGGTGAATTCAAAGAAATTCATAAGTGCAATTGTGTGACCTCAAAGAACAAATATTAGTGAGAATGTGGCTTTGATGAAAAAAGTTGTCATTTATGATGACTAATTAACATTTAAGCTGTGAAGCTGAATCTCCCCTCCTGGGCACAGACTGCAGTGGGAAAATGAACTACATTAGTGGGTCAGGGGTGTACTTCATTTCGTACTAAATGACATGCTGGTGGGTTACGCCTAGGTTCATCTTTTTCCCACTTCGTAGAGGTGACGCTACACTCATCAGCCTTCCACTGATGGTAACATGCTCTTTATTGTGAGACCCTCCCACCACATTGCCTCAAGGATGTGGCACAAGCCCACTGCTACAACTAAGCCCTGTTAATCCTGGGGTTTTGTAACCTGGACATTAGACTGAGACAATTATTAGCTGGAGCCACCTCTGAGCGGAAGCCATGGGGTGCCAAAAACTTTTTTTCAACTTTAACTGTCAAACTCCATACTGAAGTGATAGATAGTATGCATAAACACTTTAAGTTTTATATCTTTATCATCTCATTTTTCAAAATGGAAACTGTAAAATGAAAAAAATATGTAAATCCATAGTAAATTTTCCATCGCTAAGGGAGGTAATTGGGTATGAACTAGCTGTGGGTCATGCCACAGCAAACATGTTATTAACCCCAAAATAAGTCCAAGACCCTTTCCTTACCACATGAAAAGTTGGAAGCACCACTTTTAAAACATTTCTTTACTCTAATACCTATTTCTTTCATTCAATGCAGCATTGACCACAGATTAATACTATGGGGAACCTGCGGGATAAAAGATAATATGCACCATTCGAAAATAAAAGGTCTGAATTTAAATTTATCCCATGCAAGCAGAGCACCACAAGGGGGATGTATAGCACAAGTTGTTCTGTTTGGATACCCACAAACATACAAATAATCCCTACTTTTACATAATTTACCAAAGGAAAATGCAAGGATTCCCTTTTCCAAGGTGGGATGTGATTCTTACCAGGCAAACCCATTTGAACAAAATAACTAAATAATGTTTACGAAGTCAATTTTTGTTATTAAAAAGCGATCCTAGGAAAACATGATACCACTTATCTCCTCAATTTACCTTGACTGGCAAATGCTAGCAGTATAGGAACATAAAAGTCATCCTAGGTTGCATGATTATTTTAGCACTTTTTTAACTTTCCCAATCATTCAGCTCCAACTACACTAGCAACTAACTTCTGCAACATCATGTAGTTAACACTAACAAAATATTTCAATTAAGTTTCACAAATAATTTATATCAATTTTCAGAATAAAATTGGGGCTTTCCTGCACTAACATTATAAAAATTCTTCAAGTTTTTCTTCTAATTAGCCTGATGAATGAAAACCCAATAAAATAAAATGATACCACCACCTCCTTCACCGTAACCCTCCATCCCCTTAAGGAAAGCAAGAAATGTAATGACTTTTAATTAGTCAATATTGATTAGAAATTCTACAAAATCCTGGAGCACAATGAGAAGAATGAATAATTAGTACACTTTTTCATAAAACTAATGGAAAAACAAAAGCACACAGACTTTGCATTTTGAGTAAGCCTCCTTAAAGCCTTGCCCATGATGTTAAAGAATGAAAAAAAAGCATAGAAAGCAGAAGACCACCACCAATTTTTCCCAAAGACACACAGAAGAGGACAATGCGAGAGATGAAAGAAGCACCACGCACCTCCAAATGGTGGTGGTGGTGCTGGCTGTGATGATGTTGGGAGAAGTTGGGCGTTAACAAGTGATGGTTCACCTCCTCCTCTAATTCCTCCACTTCACTGTCACAGCTACTGTTGTAATACCCATGGCCCGGAGGACTCGGACATTCCTTGCCTCGGAGACTCTTTGGAGGGGCCCTCTCGGATGGCAGGACACTGGTGGTCCCAGCACTATTTGAGATGTGGACTTGCAAACTCTTGAGGCTACCATTTCGTCGGGAAAGGAGACCCTGTTTTTGCTGCAAATAGATAAGCTAAGCATGAATTCCTATTAACCTTTTCCCTACTACACACTTATACATACATATGGACGTTTCCTAACCTGGGAGACGACGGCCGTATATTTACGTGTGAGATTTTCCTGGCCAGGAGATCGAAAGCCGTATATATACGTTTTCTAGCTCTCCCCCATTTAGGACGGTCGCCGGTTTACATCGTCTTTGTCTCGGGACCCAACGCTACGGGGTTTAGGATTTACCCTCGGAATCCGGGAGCAGGTACCCGGACCCCTCGTCTTTTATAAACTCTCTTAGCGGTAAGGGACAGCAGTCATAGAATTGTTTATCCAGTCAGTTTTCCAAATAAATATTTGTTCATTTCTCAAGAAATTTTAACTAAGAATTGAATTCTTTGTCTTTTGAACAGCATTTACTATTTTTAAACAAAATTCTACGATAAATATTAACTTATATCTCGAGTTATGTATAAACATCAACATGGAAATTGTTGCTGCATTAAATGCATTAATATTGACCTAAGAACCGCTTTAAATTTGACAATGCTTAGAAAAAAATGAGGAATTCAATTCAAAGTCTTCAATTTACATGCAAGCAACAATTATCAATATGCTAAATACATAGAAGCAATACATAAGTTGACCGCGAACCAATGCCGCAGGTATGGTCGTAAACCCAGAAAGAAGGGAGCAGAACTACTCTCGGAGTCCGAGATAATGCGGAGTCCCAGTGAGGAGGGGTCGAAAAAGGTTCCTCGAGACCCTTCTTAACGAATGTCCTTCTTTAAAAATCGCTTTCACCAAGTTACGCCTCAAACAATCAATTTTATCAAAAACTCAAGTCGAGTAGCTGGTACTCGACTCCAGTGTTTTGAGTAGTTTTACGAATGCCAAGTTGAGTCGAGTAGTTTCGGTTACACAGCTGTCAAGGCCAGTGAGTTAAGAAATCTGCCGACAGGAGGCACTATCATGAAACCCATTTAATAATTTTGTTATGAAATTCAATAAGTTGTTCTAATGCCTTGGCCCTGAAGTTTCAGATTGCTGTATACATAGCAGTCAGTAGTCGACATCACGTTGGCACCAAAAACTTTCCGTCAGCCGTGGTGGCCGACCGTCTTCCTACCTGGCAGGGTATTTGGAATAATCGGAGTGAACTTCTGCATCGCTCATACTTTACTGTGCGATACTTTCATATCCTACCCTACCTTCTTAACTCAAACGCGCTGGGAGAATACGTAAAAATTGTTTAGATTTCTAGGAATAAACATGTAACTTTTCAGCTTTCGTGGAAAATGCCAGTTTTTCCCCATTTGACGTCACAAATAGTGCCATCCTTTGACTATTTGAATATTACTTACGTCCGTTGTTAATTTTCGTTTATTCCTTTGCTACATTTTGTTTCCTTCTTGAACTAACAAAACAAGAGTTGCTAAGGTTGATTAAACAAAGTGAGAATTTAAGAAAAAAAATTTGGTCCCTATGGCTAAAACTGAATTCTATAGTTCGTTCGCATCGTCCAATTAAATTCCATGAAGATTCAAGAGCCTTATGGATGGCTTGATTAGTGGACAGCCTCATTAGATGAACACCTTTTCCCATAACGGTATTCAAGCTCTGCCAGAGAGATGGGAAAAAGTTGTAGCTAGCGATAGAAAATACTATGAATGATTCATTTGTACAATTTTTTTAAAAGAAAGTTGTGATTTCATTAATAAAACAGCAAGAACTTAGTTGCACACCAAACAAATTGAAATCATTCATCCATTATTGGCTTGGCTGCTTACTTCCCTAGACACTAGAACAAACACTGTCGCTATAAAATAAAATTTCTCTGACCCAATTATGTTTTATACTACAAATGGTGAACGTTTACGAACATAATCATTAAAAAATTTGATCAGTGACACCACTAAGGTAATGCAGG
This sequence comes from Ischnura elegans, assembly GCF_921293095.1. Lineage (NCBI taxonomy): Eukaryota > Metazoa > Arthropoda > Insecta > Odonata > Coenagrionidae > Ischnura > Ischnura elegans. Next base: position 67,432,909 of record NC_060253.1, on the reverse strand, counting down.
GCTTAATTGAAGAGGACATGATTCTGAAGGGGAGAGTTTTTCGGAAGGAAGGATGGCACAGTCTTTACAATCAAGGGGGTGAGAAGCCAAAGGGTACAAGTGATTTTTTTTCTAAACAGAGTTAGGTACAGAAATTGATAGAACAATTATACAAAAACTTGGAAACCATGGGATACGAGTGAGTCTCTGGTCTGTACTGACATAAAGAGTAATTAATCAAAGACTTCTAAATATCTAGTTGGTCTCCTTAATTTTATTAACCTCATTTCTTTACTCAACTCTGTTTATAACAAAAATCACTCGTACCTCTTGGCTTCTCACCCCCTCAATTAGGATCCATCTTAACTCGGAAGATTACACTCAATCTCACCAAAATTTAGGAGAGAAGGGAATGCACTGATCCAGTCTGGCCCTTCTGGCAAGGGCCATGGAATGAGGAGTGGCATGTAAGGCCGTGGTTACTTACCCCATTGGACTTTGAATCCTCCTCTGCTCCCACTCCAGCATCCGAATCTCCAGTACATGGGTCCAGCCCAGTACTCTGCCCAGCACCACTCCACATCACTCCACTCCAGCACCCCGCATAGACCCCCCTTTGTCCCTCCCCTCCCTCCTCTTCATCTTCCTCCTCCCCGTCTGCCTCCACAGCTGCCTCGTCGTCTTTGGGCCCAGATTGCTTCACAACCCTCCCCAACTCCTCCTCCTCCTCTTCCTCCTCCTTGCCCTCCTCCCCATTCTCACTCGACCCATTCCCATTCAGGCTCTCAAAGCCATCGTCTTCCAGAGGCGTCCCTTCCTTCACTCCCCGTCTCTGATGCCTCGTGTGCCCTCCCATGGCATGGTTCCTCTCCTCGCTGCCAGCTCGGTCCACCAGTGGCTCTGGGATAGGATCCGGGAGGTCTTCTCTCATCTCCGCCACCAGCTCAATGTTTTCCAAACTTTTGAGACTCTCTTTTGGCACACTGTCACAAGACTCAACTCGACATCTTGGTGTTTCACTGGAAATAAAAAGGAATAATTAAGTTGAAAATTGATAGATTAAGATATAGGATAGATAGCAGCAGTGGCGTAGCCAAGAATTTCATTTGGGGGGGGTCTAAAACCAGGGGGGAAAGTTTCTCAAAAACAAGGTACAGTGGAACCTCGTTAAAGCGAGTACGGGCTATAGCGAGACCCCCGCTATTACGAGAGACAGCCGATGATCCGTCAATTGATCCTATAATAAGCATGTTAAAAATTTCGTTTTTACGAGGCCCTTTTGGTGTTGGCTCTCGCCATAGCGAGGGTTTCACCGCCGGAAAAACTTACACCAAGACTCCTTAATCTCTGTAATTGCTAGCGATCTGTTAGAAATGAAGTTAATGGAGTGCTCAGTCTCAAATTTATGTGGTAAACTGTTGTTCGATAAATAAGTAGTTAATTTTGGTGAAAATATTGTGGCATATGTATATGTCTGGACCCCTTCCCCTGGCTTCGCCACTGGATAGCAGGATAGATAAAGGAGTAATTGAATTGTGAGTGATTAGGATGAAAAAAAAATGTTTTTACTATGTTTTATAGAACTTAAAACTTATGAAAATATTTTTTTTCAACAAAATGTTCTTGTTACATCAAAATTTTGATGGATCCAGGTTACAACAAAATGCAGGCATAACGAATGAAATGCAAAATCCCATTCAAGTAGGTTTTGTATGGAATAAATGTATAGCCTAATGTACCAGTATATTCCAAGCCTAATTTTTAACATTTAGCATTTAGGTATTATTTAGTTGATTAAAATTGATTAGTCAATGCAAAAGAAAATTTTGGCCAATATGCCACCTAAGGCAGTTTTGGCACTTACACTGGAATCAAGGAGGAGGAGGTATTTTAGAAAATCCTAAAAATTTGATGATTGAAAAAAATGAAAAAAATGATTTAACAGTTGGGGCCACTGCACCAAACTTAAGTAATTCATCAATATTAACGAGTACCCAGCGCAGTCGCTAAAATTAACTTTCATCACAATTAAATATAATCCTGGCATTATCAATATTATAACACCCTTACCTGGATGTTCTAAATTCTTCCACCTCCACCCCTTGAGCTACACCGTCCAACTTGCTTTCCACCATAGTTTCTGCTCTTCCTGTTGAGCTGCCACCAATGCATGCACTGGCTGAAAGCGAACGCCTGCCTGGTCGCCTGGGCCTGATTGAAGGGCGTCGATTCCCCCCTCTCCTTCCCACTCGCTTCGTGTTTGTGTTGATTGGAGGCTGGCATGGCAGATTTGTTGAGCTAGAGGGGCTTGTTCCACTTCCACTGCTCCCATTATTACTTTGAGTCGCAACAATCTGGGAGTGAACAATGCTCAATAACAGCATCATCACTGCAGGCACTAAAATTTCTGAAGGAGGAATCCTCTGAAATAAACAAAAGGACAGATTTTAATGATATGTGTGATTCAAAATGTGAGCAACTTATGAAAGTCAATGCCATTAACGATGAGCACTCCATGTCTATTACATGAAGAGCGCATATGTATTTCACCAAAAAACATCCTATAGTCATTCCAAATGATCATATAAAAAAAAATAGCAAATACGTCAAAGTAGGGATCTTCCCATGAGATACATAAATACAGTTCCCCAAAAAGTTCAGTGCTTATGAAACCAAAAAAAGGATATTGTAAATTGTACACAAGAAAACATAACACCAATGAAATATGAACTATAGTTTGTGATGCTTTTGCTAAATTTATGATAAAAGTATTTCACAATTTCTTTTTTAATTTCTCATGTATACTTTGCCACTTAAATATTTTTGAAAAGCAAGAATAGACACATGTCTGGTTTTTTTTTCTCAGCAATCAATGGCAGCCAAGATTTCTAGCACTTCAGTCACCCATCAAAACATTCAAAGGAGATATCGAAAATCATTTCAGGTGTAAAATCCCAGAAATATTTACTACCATGAACAGTTATGTTAGATAAGAATAGAGAAGAGATATTTTATAGACATTTTCACCATTAATAATTACAATCAAGATCGGATATTTTCTGAGAGGTCCTTTATTTCTTTACAATCTATAAGGACCAAATCCTTTCTCGAGAGAAAATGGGGAAACTTAAAAGGATTTTGTTCTCCTGAAATAGAATAAAGATACCATGTAATGGGCCCCAATTCTTTAATGTCAAGGGTTACAATTTTAAAGCTCCTGACTAAAACCATACATATAGACTGACCTCAAATAATGAGTCTTCCTGCTGCTGATATGGCGAGAGGAAATATGCATAGCAATACACTATTGTAGTGATAAGTTCCAAAACATAAAGAGGCAGAAGGAAGAACAGGAAAAGTCGCCGTGAAGTTTGTTTAACCCACCACTCCCCATGCCATGGCAAAAGGAGGAATCTTGCAGTCCCCAACCTTGTAACGGTCCAAAGTCCATGTTTAGGTTTGGCCTTGGGAAATGCAGATCCTGGAGAGGAAATGAACAGCATTAAAATAAAGCATGATGAAACAAGGAGCCTTCTGTCTCTAGAAATAGCTTACGCTAAGTTTATGACAACGAAAAATAGAAAATATGTGAAGAAATCCAAAATGAGGACATAGCATCATTGAGAGAACAGTTGCTTTTTTCTCACACACTGATTCTTCAACCAATCAAAAAAGGAGATAAAGCATTAAATTAAGTACAAATAGTTTAAGGGGATCCTTAATTTCTGTACGAAGTTCACAAAAATTGATTATTTTAACAATAATTTAAGGAAGGAAGTCTCTCTGTACTACTACACTAATATGCTCAGTCAAGGCAAAATGTTAAGACTGATTCTCTAATTTACAGTAATATGTAACCAAATTATTGAAAGAGAATATTTATAAAATAAAGTAAATTTATGAATAGACTCTAACTGCACTAATTTAGAATTGATATCCTCCTCATCTAAGTAAAATTCAAACTACCATTTCAATGATTGCTATTTGCCAGCTTTGCAAATGTTAGCGAGACTACCTCCACCGCATAAAAGCTCAACAATCGCCCACCAAATCAAATCCGTTCATCTAGTACCATAAGGGCTATCTAGATGAGCGGATTTCATTTGGTGGGAGATTGTTGAGCATTTATGCAGTGGAGGTATCGATATGCAAACTTTGAAATACATAATTGTACAAAGTAAACAACAGAAATACAGTTCAGTCTCTTTTTACGGGCTTGATGTTCACAATTGCTGTTCAATTTCAGCTATTTTGTTGTAAATTTAAAAAAATGTTTTTTTTAAGCTATTTCTCTCTTGTTTGGGTAAAAATAAGGTTTCTCAAACTTCAAAGACATTGTTCAAAGATGGTGTAACGTTTTCTTTAATTTCCACTTCTCTTACTTAACAAATGATTTTTATAACACTTTAAATGATAAAAACTCGGGAGCAAGGGAACACCCGTCCGCCATAACTATCACAATCCGACTCTCTTTTTTTTTTCCTCCCGCGCCGTCAACAATCACAACAATTACCTCACTCCACCTCTGCTGCTTATTATTGCTTGAATTACGTCACACCAAAACCAAAACAAACCACTCAAAATTAGGTGTTACAATGGGCATCAATATTGGAGGTATTAAAAAAATAAACTGCCACTCACATGAATAAGTCTTACATATCAAGTTGATTTTTGTTCTCATAACATGTTTCCTGACTGAAAAATTGTTTAAGTTGGCACAGTTTTGTGCTTTTAAAAAGACTGAAAGTACCTTTCCTTTCATCATAAAACTGGATTACTACAAATCCAATATTTTGGTCCTTTGAAAATTCAGTTTTACCTTCGCTTACCAGAACAGCTATTTTTGGTATTCGTTAAAATGGCTTTCACTTCATGATATACATATTACTTTTGGGAGTTAAAAGTAATAAATCACAATAAAAGGACAACAAAATATATTTTTTTAATATAACCATGATGGTCATTTGCATGATAAACATTTTTCAAAAGAGGCTGAAATAATTAAAAGGCTCCGAGTATTATTTTGCTTTTAGACCTTAAGGGATGTCACTACAGATGGCAACATTTTCTCAAAAATTTCGTGAGAAGTATTTGTTTTGAATAAGGCAACCACAGCTATGCCTCTTTAAGCTAGACCGAAGGATGAATGCTACCAAGCAATATTGCTTACCATGCAGTTTCTTTACACTGAAGACTTTCACCTACAGTGAAAAAATATTTACCCCACCCTTAACCCCTTCCCTGATTCGGACGAGATATCTCGTCCTAAGAAGACGCGCAAAAACTGACGCGGCCGAGTTAACTCGTCCTATGTCAAGTTTGCTTCTTCTTTCGTGATCTGGACGAGATATCTCGTCCCCTTATTAGAAGTACGTAGTTTTGCCGCGAGAGTGCATACGTGTTTTCACAATGCATGATATCCTGCAAACTTCTCCGTTTTTTCGAGGTCCAAAAGAGGGGAAAATCTATTATTTCTCGCAATGTTTATGTTTCTAAACCTATTGTATGTCGAGATGTGATAAATGAACAAAGAAACATATTTAATGCGTTTTATGAATAGCTGCGAGGACTTTTCACAGAGTTTTTATCATTCGTTGGAACAGCCGAGGTGAGTCGGCAGACAAGTGCCGTCTTGCTATTCTGAAGGTCGCGCGTTCGAATCTTGCTATCGGAAAGGATGTTGTAATATTTTTATTCAGTAAATAAATTGATTTGAAACATTTTATATACACTAACAAGCAAAAATACCATTACTTACTCTTCAGTGTAGTCGACGGGACCTCGTAATAAATTACGTCCAAGCTGCTATTCCAAAGGTCGCGTGTTCGAAAGACATTTCTGTAAACTACGTAACAGAAGTCGGGAACTTTCTGATAATGTTCTTTTTCAGCAATATGGTGTCAAAATCTTCGCACCGAAAATCAACTTGCTCAGTGATGTTTTATTGTCTTTTTTCTTTATAATGACCAACTATATCTTTGTTTTTTAGTTTTCAGTTTATTACTTAGCTACAAATAGAACTGATTATTATTTCATTTCTGTAAGTTCGTCAATATTTGTGACCGTGCATAGATTTGAGATGGAACCTTCGGCTATTCAGCAATTTCTCCCTTCCAGGGAAGACATATTTTCTATCTTCCAACCCCCTTGTTTATCCATCCCTTCTCTTCATCCATTGTTTTCTCCCCTCCGCCTTACCTTTTACGCACTGTCGCTGCAGCCTTTTCATCCTCCTCCCCTCCGATCTCCCTTTCATGCAACCACTGCACCCTCATCGGTTTTTCCCTACTGCCCTCCACTTTCCCTTTTTATTGCCGCACATGACCCAAAACACTCTTTCTCACCATTTTTCCCTTCCCAATGCCTCTGACCCTCATGTTTTGGTTTCTTTGCTTCGGTCCTTTTACCACTATCTGTTTTGGGTTACTTACACTCCTTTTCCATAAAATTCTAGTGTCAGTTCTACGGAGTGTTTTGGAGTGTTCACAGCTAACATTTTTTTCCTCTGCGAATTACTGTACAAAGAGCTAGATTCGGCATAAAAACTATTGTCCTCTGCAGTCCATTACTGTGGATACGTCTGGTCAACAATCATTTATACCGGGAAATGCACTACTCTTGACAAAGACTTCGAAAGTAAGCCAATGTCCTCCCAAGTGGTATTGTCACTTATGAAACCACCATTTGAAAAAGGGTATTGTGTCACGACAGACAATATTTATACCTCTCCACAACTAACCGAGGAACTAGTTTCTCATTCTTGTGATACTTATGCGTGCGCGGAACACGAAAGGGGATGCCAGAGGGGCCGAAGAAGAAAAAAATGAAGAAAGGAGATGTGGCAGCTTTCCGTTAAGGAAAAATTTTGGTTCTTCCCTGGAAGGACAAGAAGGAAGTAACGTTACTCTCTACAGTTCACAACAGGGAAATGAGAGAGGTGCAGAAAAGGGGGGCAGTGGTTATGAAACCAAAGGTAGTCATCGATTACAATGAGTCAATGGGGGGTGTTGACAGGGTAGATCAGCATTTGGCTGACTATCCAATCTCAAGAAAAAGAGGGAAAAAATATTATAAAAAATTATTTCTTCATTTGATGGAAATTTGCTTTTTGAATTCATATGTTTTATGTAGAAAAACAGGTGGTGATAAAACACATTTGCAATACAGGCTGGACCTAATAGATAAAATGATTGAACTGTACTTCCCAAGTGTTCCCTCCCCTAAGGCAGGTAGGCCACCTGCAAAAGCCCATCCCCTCCCAATTACCGAGAGGCATTTCCCAGACATAATCCCACACACGGAAAATAAGTCAAACCCAACTCAATAAGTCAAACCCAACTCGGAAGTATGCTGTGTGCTCCCGAAAGCGAGATGCGCGTGGAAAAATGGTGAGGAGGGAGACTGTAATGTGGGTCTTTGCGTTGCCCCTTGTTTCGAAGTGTACCACACAAAAATAGACTTTTAGTTTACATAATATTTTACTGTGTTTCAAATTTTGAGTTTATATTAATATTTTTCTAACTCCATCGTCTGTTTTTATAGTGAGTAATTTTTGTGACTATATTTATTGTGAAATATATTACTTGATTTTTATGCAGAAATACATGAAATTTTTTAAAAAGTGATATAATAAGAGTAAATTTTAAAATAAATGACTTCGTAAAACACTTAAATGAATGTTATTTATTTAATATCTACCTGTAAATAATTAAAAAATGTAATAAAATAATATGACATTTTTTGTGATGTTTGTTGAGAAATATCCGTCAGTGAAGGGGTTAAAGAGTATGCTCTTGCAAACTTACCCCTCACCAGATCCACATCAATAAGATCAGTTTTTGGGCGGGCAGTTTTCTTTGGGACATGATTGAGGCCATGCAGTATACGCTGCTCCACACTTTGCTCCCATTGTTGCTTGTCATATGCACCAATCTTCCTCTGGTACCTAAAAACACAAATCATCTTTAAAATAGTACAATTCAAAATGCTTCTTTTAGAACATTATCCTATTCATATTCTAAATATAACCTGAACCAAAGTCACACCACTTCCAAGATAGAAGTTATACATAGTTATTTTAAGGACAGTGCCAATATCAATACAAAGTCTAAAGATAACAAATTTCCATTAAAAATTGTGGAGTAAAATATTTATCAGGACAAGGACGGGAATAACACCAATGTTTTTCAAATCAGTAAGTATTGACGCAGCTTGTTTCAACAAATAAAAATGAAACAGTAATATCCTTGTTTACCAAACTTTGGTGAAACTGAGCCAATGTTGACTGAAACAGCTAAAACTGGGATTAAAGTCACAAATAGAAATAAACCAGAAAGGGACTACAAAGGAAGAGAAATGGACCATCTCCTGGCAAACAACTGGAAGAACATAACTGAGCCAGTTGGCAACTTTCAAAATTCGACATGAGGAACAAAAGAGTATCTGTAAAATAGGAATTAATTTCCATTGCAAACTCTTCAGAGTAACCTATTAATTTTTAAATTCCAGAGTAAAAATATTTCTGAAGTATACTTAGTTGCAACATCTTTTCCTACATTTTCATGATTGTTACTATAATACAAATTCTACAAATTATATATAGCCATCACAAATTGTGAAGAGACCTTTATCAGTAAAAGAGAAGGATAACACAAAGAGTAATACTAATTATTTAAAAGTCATTGAGTACAATGGCAGCTTGTTTACACAGAATTTATGGCAAGAGAAGTGTGTGGTATTAAGAAGGCCAGCATTTCTGTAACAGCTGCTGCTTCACCCACACAGCTATTGCTATGGTTCCCTGACCCCTTCAAAATTCCATTTTTTCTGTTAATCAAACATTTTAAAACTTTGGTACCTACTTGGTGAAGATTAATATTCTTAACACTGCCATTTCTTCATGCTATTGAATGCATTATAAATGTCTGAATCTCAATGTTTTTGGAACTATGCAGTCATATTCAAGCCTTAAATTCATCATCATGACCATTGCAGAGATCACTAATGAATGAGAACCTATTTCCATGAAGATTCTAAACAGGCTAAAACCTGGCATAAACTCCGGCATAATGGTATGACATTAAGACGAAGAGGGCAAAAAATAAGAAGACACCAAGGTCAGGGTAAACCATATGACTCTCAAGATAATAACAAAAGACCTAACTCCAAAATTCCTCACACTGCTGAATGCTAACAGACAAAGTGGGAGCAAGACAGCTAAAAATATGTGACACCCAAAAATGAGCAGAGAACCACATAAGTGATATTTAAGGAACAAGGAAAATCATTCTCTTTGCATGTGAAATTACATTCATATGATATAAAGCCAGCTGGAGTTGCCTATAGCATGTGGAAAGGCAGAGTGAGAGATAAGGAGCAAGGATGATTGGTCAGAGAAAAATAACAGCCACTACCACAGATAAATCAAAGGTTCTTCCAAAAAAAATGGTACAAAGCAAATTTAACACGTTGCGTACAGATGGGGAGAATTCTAGTCATTTTTTCCGGAACGTTCCGGACGGATGACGAAGATTCTCGTCATTTAGGCGAGTCAACCTAAATAATTTTAAAGCGTACAATACGTATTCGTTAGTACACTTTCAGTTGCTGTTTGCTATTCATAATGAATTGATGCATCATAACGTTTGATTGGGTAAAGTTATATTCTAAACATTAGCTTTTAAACCATGTTTAAACCAAAGGCATATTTCCAATCTCAACACCTCCACCCAGAATCGGCGTTCCTAGGAATTTAAATTCCCCGGTACGCAATGTGTTAAGAAATGCGATTATTAAAAAGAAAAGGATTCTAATTCAAGAGAAAAGGATTCCAATTCAAGAGACAAGGATGCAAGGCAAGGGTGTAGAAAGTAAGTGGGGCCAGCTTTACTGCCAGAGCTATAAGCATAGTCACTGCCAGAGTTCTCTGACACCCTCCAACTTCCTTTACATGTCATGAGGAAAAACTGGGCGATTCAACAGTAACCACAGTTGAAGTGATATCAAGAAAAATGAGATATCTCACTTAATGATAGTCATAATTATGATAACTATCCCCATTCCACTATAAGAGGAACTAATTAGGCATTGAACTTTCCTTCGGCAGATATGATGGACCATCTCAGCATATTAAGTAAATAATAGACAATATTTTAACGGGACCATTTTTTGATTGTGATGACAATTTCATAAAATGATAAAAGATGGAGGTCATACTAAAAATTAATAAAAGCAGAGAAAATCATTACCTAACAAAGACAAAGTAAAACATTAAGCTCAAATTCTTGTACTGAAAGATATTCAAACGCCATAGCCACTAGTTCTGCTTAAAACTGCCTCAAGAATCCTAATAAACTGCGTGTTGTGAGGAGAATTATTGCATTACTATTACAAGCATTCCTATTCATCACTATTACCAAAATAATGGTCTTTTTGAACTGAAAATGTATTCCTAGTGATGTTGGAAAGCTATAGCACCAATATTCAATACATATGCTGCACTTATCAAAAAACAAAATAAACCAACAAGAAAATCATCTCACCAGGAAAGAGCTTCCTTTGGTTTCATTTTGGACCTCGTATCCTGTGGCTCCTGATGGCCCCGCTGCTTCACCAGATCCAGAGGCAGCAACAGGGGCCTGCAACAAAAGGTGCAGCTCCCCTGAGGAACAACGTCAAACTAACATCATTAAGCTCATTCCTTCATCCCACTCTCTGAAAGGTATACAGAGGGCAGCTACCAGAGGGAACTAGGAACCTTGACCGACATTAATGTCCCTTCAAAGTCAACATAAGACTTCCTGGTGAATGATCTCATTTCAAGGATTGCAGCCCCAACACCTTACAATGACTGGAATCAGCTAATGATCACTCAAGGTCAAAGTAAACATTTTAGATCAGGAACAACGCATACCAATGGAAACAGGAATATGACAGAAAAGCACTTTCACTTTCCATGAACTAAGGCTGAAAACTGACGAATTAAAAACATCCAAATAGGCAAAAATAGCCAAATCTAGGAAGTCTACCTTAACTTCCACTTTAGCTTAAATTAGAACTAGAGACTTCCTCTGTCTCTTGGTATGATAAGTCTCTCTACTAATTGTAAGTATGAGATAAATTTCATCCTCCTGAAAATTTTTAAGGCAATTCTCATATCGAAAAGCTTGTAATCGATGAATCACCGAAAATTTTTCATGAGTGTCTTGTATGATTTGGTGGTAAGCTGTGTATTTCAGCTCCATGCTACTCTTCTACTTCACATCCTGTTCTTCAAACTATCCATAGTATCGATACATAACCATAACTACGATGAAAAATATAAATTTCTACGGTAGGTATAAAGTATAATTGTTTTACAACATTCGAAATGCTCTTCCTACTCTCAGGAGTATTCACCGTCAGTATTTTATTAACATAAACACGGCGTGGATCGGACAAGTAGGGTAAAATTAAAATCATGCATTGACCAAGACACAAAGTATGTGTATATTCTTCATCTTGAACTTGCTTCGTACAAGTTCAACGTATGATCAATATCCAAGGACACATCTAATTTGGAAATCAAGGGCAACGTTTTACCTTGTTCAAAGTCTTGGTCACATGCTCACCATCAGCCGTTAAACTATTACTTGCAGCCTGTAATATTTAAAGTTCAAATAAAAGAATTGGAAAATAACAGAAAATACGGCAGCATACAAATGCAAAATGGGATGAGGTAAATGAAAACTACGCATGCAATTCTTCAAGTTCATTTTCAAGGATTTAGCCTGCGGTGTTTTTAACCACAATCGCCGGTTCTTGACAGAAAAATTGACAGATTTTTGACTTACCAACTATATGAAGATCATTCCAACGGTGTACAAGAGGGGAATAATACATTCCGCGACGATGTACACGTACAAAAATTTTGTTATGATTTATTCTGAGTTACCAAGAATCTTCTGCAAGGAATACATACTCAACTCAGTAACACATCGAGAGATTTTGATAATAATAGTCTATTGTTTCTAAAATTTGAGCAATAAAAATTATGTTTTGATTTAATTTGATAGTTTTAACTTAAAAAATGTGACAAAATATTTTTTAAAGTTCGTATGCGAAGTTAGTATTACTCTGCTCCAGCCGAATGAGAACGCGCGCCATTCAACTGCAATTTCGGAGAGGATTTACGCGACAACGAAGGAATTTCCTAGTAAAAGAGTTGCTCTTGAATCTTGATTGAAAGTATGTCAATTTTTCACTGAAAAATCCTCACCCTTTAAATTATTTATAGCAAATCAAGAGTTTTAGTCTGGTCGGATAATAGCTTGCAAATAATTTCAATACATTATGTTGTATTTGTGAATAACTTCGATTACTTTACCAATAAATAATTATTTCTGAGTCAATAGATGAGCTTCTTAATTAATTAATTACCTTATTTTAGTAATTTTTAGGGACTTCGAAAAATAAATATACATATACGTGGACTGCTGCAGAACTGAAAGTAATGACTCTTTCACACATTCAGGGACCGGAGGCCAGATTACCCTGAGCCAACCCACTCTTTGACAATTTGTTTTGGGGGTATCCAAAGGCTTCACCTTCAGCCATCACTCAAGTACAGTGCCTGTGTTTTAATTTACTAACTTAGGCATTTTGAGATGTGATACATGTGTCTCTCTACAGCCAGACATTGACACAATTTTGCCCCTAAGATAAGATAACTTCTTTGCCTAACGTCATCTTTTTTTATAAAATATGTATTTACTAAATATGTAAAATATACATTTTATGCCTTGGTGTTTTCTGAATATGATATTGATTATTGCTTAATTTAGCCCTTGTGGCTCAATGATGGTGACCCTGCCAAACTGATTCCATTTTGTGGTCCAATAATTCTCTTTCTGATTTCTTTAACAATGCAGTCTTTCTCCCCCAATGAATTACCACAAGCACTACCCACATGAATCAATTGATCCACCTGCTTCAGTTTATCCTTACTCACTTTTATATTTTGTCTCATTCTTTTTCTGAGAAAACTAGCTACTGTAAAAAAAGCTGTATTGCTTTCATCTCTTGTGGATAATTGACAGTCCATTTAGCCGCCAAAGCATCAATTTGAGTGATGAAATTTTGAAAGCATGTGGATGATTAACTAGCCTCCAGTTTTCAGGCAATATAACAAGCTTCAACAAGAGTAAACCATTAACTTGCTTTTACCATTCTTCAGAAAGAAAAAAATCTGCACTGTATATGGACAGATCAAGGATTATCATGAGCAGGCTCCAACTAGAAATTTTCAAGATGGACTACGGAATATGGAAAAAGCCTGAGTCAGGGCCCCCTCTCGCCATTCTCCTTGGTAGTGGATTGATTACAATGCATTTGCTGTCTGCCCAGGTCCTTCATCATCTGCTCACACTATATTATGGTTAGAACTAGTGGCGTAACTAGGAATATGCTTTGGGAGGGATGGTAGGACAATCCCCCCAGGCAACGGGTGCAGTGGCATAGCCAAGAATTTCATTCAGGGGGGTCCAAAACCTGGGGGAAAATTTTTGAAAAACAGGGTACTAAGTAGAGGGTTTAAGGTAATTTTAACACTTTTCATAATCGAAAAAACTTCATTTGTTAAAAAATATTTTGTAAATTCATGATTCTTCAATATTTTGTTTCCTTTTATGAAGAAAAATGATGGTGTTTTTATATTGCAGGGGGGTCTGGATCCCTCCCTGGCTACGCCACTGAACGGGTGGTCTGGGAAATTTTGAAAAAAGACATGCCTGGAAATACATTTTTACATCATTTTGGCAATTAAAATTTAACTTTAAGCAGATGCAGCTATTATATGTAAAAGCTACACAATGGCCTTTAATTTTTTTTTTCTCTGTGGCTTCCTCTCATCCCCCCTATAATTACGCCACTGGTTGGAACCATATATTTATTACATGCTGATGTTTCTTCAACTCCTTTGATCCAGTGGAAAGTAAGGGGGTTACATTAACATATCAATTATCATATCATCAGTGTCTTGTGAAGTTATGTTTACTTTCAAGTTTAATATTCTTCCGATGTCAGATACACTGCTGGGTAACTGATAACTGAGGTTGTGTAATAATCCATTATCTATCTAATATAGCACTCAGTTCATCCCTCATTGAAAATAAGCATAATAAGACCTCTTCTTAGTTTTTGAGGCCCAAAGCATTGCTTTTATTCTCATGCTATTTGAAAAATATAAGTTTCTACTAGTGTTACCATCCATTTGACTGGCATTCAAGTAGTATCTACATATGTATGTACCATGTCATTAGATATCAATTGGTTTATACTTTGCATGCCAATTCTCATAATTCATTTCTGTAATTTAGACGTTTGTATGCACAATTTATTTCCTATATTTTCATCATTTTTAAGGGTAGTCTATCCCCTCCATCCCCCATTTTTATACACATCGCTAGCAATGGTGAATTATGCAGCAGAGAACCAAGTTTTTAATTTGGTAGTGATACTATGCACATCCACGATTGTAAGCATGTTGGTCATCATCAAATCATAGGTAGGTATTTGTAGGGGCACAGCTAGGAATTAAGGCTAGGGGGGTTTTAGGAACAGCTCATACTAGGGGGTCTGGGTGGTAATAAGTATCCGCCAGGGTAAGCAAGAAGTGCAGGTGCCCTCCCTTAGAAAAATGTTAAGATAAATGGCTCAAATTGGTGAGTTTAATAGCTTTCTGAGGGATATTTTATTATTAGGTACATACTTACACTAGTCTATAATAAGTAAAATGGATTAAAATAATATTATTTTATAATAATAATAATAAACTGAAATTTCAAAGAGCTTTTAGGCAAAATTGTAGTATACTATAAAATTACCTCATGTAATATTTATTTAAGATCACATAATTTTATTTTTTTGATCTCTCTGAGGTTTGGGGAGGTCCCCCAAAACCCTCCCTCGCTGCGCCGATGAAATAATCAATTCAAATTAAGAGAGTACCTAAGTATCAGGATATGAGTGAAAAATGGAGAGCCTTAATATCAGGTTAGGTGTTATAGTATTGCCGGCATAGACTTGCTCTTCAGGGAAGGTAGCAAAGAGGTCATGGCTTAATGCCTCACCTAATGAATGAGGCACTCACCATTCTCTAGCATTCCTCTCAAAACGCCCAAGTGAGAATTGGGCTTATCGCACAGGGAATCAGACTTTAGCCCCTCACATTGTATCCCTCTAATCCCTTGCCACAATCCTTATCTGATCCCTGCTTTTTTTCATTTACAAGTTATGGCAGAGGGGAAGAAGATATTTGAGCGCAAAGTTTCCTTAGGGGTTACAAAAGAGGGGATCAAGGATTTATTCTTCACTAAAAGTTCGATAAACAAAAATTAAAGTTCTTATTAAAAATCACTATAAAATAATAATAATAATAATAATAATTCCGAGTATTTTATACAAAGTAAGGTTCCCATGAAGCATGCGAGAGGTACCTTTTGTTGCTTGAGATTTCTTCTACAGTGATTTATCCCATATAGGTAGCAGTTTAGCATTGTTATGGCCGCTATCTTCAGACGTGAAGAGCGCATTCTTTCCCTCTTCTGCAATCTGGTAATCAGCCATGTTCGTGCCAATCGATTATTATTTAGCAGGCATTTACTATTAATCTTGTATTCATTATATTATGACCGTTTATTATATTTTGTTTTAATAAGCTTTGGTAGAAATTCGTTTACAGGGATGACAGCTGCCTCGATTCTGTTGGAAAAATTTTGCATACCGAAAGAAACTGTTGAATTTTGAATAATAGATAACATCAAAAGTTCACTGACATCATCGGCATGGCGGTCTGGGGTGAATGGGGGCCCTCGGCTGGGGCTCGTGATTGGGCCCTTGCCCGGAAAATTTTAGGAAATTCCATGTCCGTAAATGGTTTTTTACGCTTTTCTGGCTATTAAAAACGAAATAAAAGTTAAGAAAAATAGCAATTTCGTCAGAAAAAATACTGTAAAAAGTGAGAATTTCACAGCTCAAAAATTTTACAATAAAAATCTAAAAAAAACCTAAAAATACCCTTTCAAAAAATAATCAGGTTCTCTTTATTCTTTTAACTCCTTCATTTTATTTATTTTTATATCGCCTTTTTACATTGGATATGTTGTAATAATTTTTTAATCCATTTTACATAATTGGATTGATATTATTAATAGAATAGTGTAAGGTTCAATAAATTATCCCTCAGAAAGCCGTAAAACTCACCATTTTGAACCATTTATCTTAAAATTCCGAAATTTATTAATCTCGCACCTACCGCTTATCCTGGTGGGTATTCCATACCCCCACACACCCCGGTATTAGTTACACCAAAACCCTCCCCAGCTGCGCTCCTCTTCTACTCCCCCACGTACCCCGATATTAGTTGCACCTAACCCCCCCCCCCCCCCTCAGCCTTAATTCCTTGCTGCGCCCCTGGACTACGGTACTTTCTTTTATTTTACTCGTTTCGGGGGGCTTCCGATTATATTCGTCTTTGGCATCAGCTGGCAATAATGTGGAGAACCAAGTTTTTCATTCAGTAGTGATGGTAGTGAGACGAAGGACTTCGAAGAAATGAATCCTGATATCATAGGTATTGATCATAGCACGTTTTTCACTTTTTTCACCAAAGGATCTTTGCGGACACACTCGAAGGTCATCCCTGCCGAAGGAGGATCATCAATCGAACTATAGACACGTGAATTCACGGAGAGGGGATGCGTGAGATGAGGGTCGTGTGGGAGTTTTTGACGCCACGTTATTTCTGCAACTCGAAGCTTTAATGATCTGCCGACACTATTATAGGCTCCAATCTCCATTCGTTACCACCGCCTCCTCAGTCGCACCCGGAGATGGTGAAAAGAGAGAGCTGACATTGGACGAGAAATGACGCCCTTGATTCGCCTTCGGGGATTTCCGGAAGTTATTAAGGGCGAAGAAGATGGAGGGAAAACATGCGCCACGGCGATTCTCCTGCTATTGGATCGTCTCGTCTATCTATGAACGCCCCGCGGGGGGTCAGGCTGCGCTCATTATACGACGAATGATGTATACCTACGCGTTCGCGTAAATCCGCAAGTGGGACGGAACTTTTCAGCATTTACCATTATCTTGCGCCATTCCTGAGGCCACCTTACGGCGAAAAATGATTCCTCGGATGACCGCGGATGCAATGCATCACGTAGGACGTGTCCTCTGAGGCAACGGGATGAAATAAGTCTACACGGATGACTTCGAGGCCAGGTGTGAGAGGAGTTTAATGTCATGATGCATTCCCGCAAAAAATCATGCACAAAACTATGTGGAAACGTTAAGAAACCGTGTCTAGCATGGCTTGATGAAAGGCATGTATACCCATGGCTGTATAATTATTGCAGAAAAGCTTCTCGGGTTTTCCACCGGTTGATGTCGTCCATGTCTCCCGACGTTTGATCCGCGACTTGCTGATCGAAACGTCGGGAGACTTGGACGACATCAACCGGTGGAACACCCGAGAAACTTTTCTGCAACTGATACGCCGGGAAAACCTAAGATCATACATGTGTAATTATTATTTTCACATCTATTATTCCGGGTACCCCTCCTCGCTACCCGAAATATAAAAACACAATTACGTCGCTACATCATAAAAGAAAACAAAATATTGTAAAACCATGTATTAACAAGAGATTGCTTTGAAAAATGAAGTTTTTTCAATTATGAAAAGTGTTGAAAATTAGTTTAAAACAGTCTTCTTAATAATTCTGTTTTTCAAAATTCTACCCCCTGGTTTTGGACCCCCCAAAAAAAATTCTTGGCCACGCCGCGGCGTGGTCCAAAATCGAAAAAATCTGGCCAATATTAATTACGTCGTTATTTTACGCAAATTAACTACAAAAATGGGCGTTTCCTATTGATTTTGATCGCGTGAATCTGATTTTGATATTATTTTTACGCTATCTCTTCATTTTAACATTTTTTGAGCTGTTATTGTTGAAACAGTTTTTATAAAATCTCGATATAGAAATCATTGTGATTGCCGATAACTAGTTGTTTATGCAGTCTTGAAACAGTACAATTTTGAGGTAAAAGATATATATATTGTAATTAAAAGCCATAATGGAACTTCCAAAATGAAATTGACGGGATTCCAACCCGCGATTCTGTAAGTAATTTGACTGAGATTATGAGCATTGATGAGAATAATGTTTAGATTTGAATAAAATTACTTCTATTTATCACAAAAAAATGAATTAGAAAAGAATCGTCGTTCGATGTGACTACATCTGACTCATTGTTGCTCGGCGAATTACCTATTTTAACACAACGACCATCAATTTCTTAATTTCTAAACGATAAATAGTTTGCAAAAAGCACTCGAAAGACTTATTGTAGCAATAGAGAAGTAATAAGCGGGACGGATATGTGGATTCATCTGGACTCCTTTTTCTGAGCCCCAAATTATTACATTATGAAGTAAGAATTACATTAAAAACTTAATTTATCGCTGTAATTTGCATATATTAGCGAACTGCGCAAGAATATAGTCATTTGCACTCAACAGATGTGAGAGGCAGATATTGATATATTTATGGAGGGAATTTTAATTCCTGCTGCTACCAGCCTTTGAACGATTTTTTGAAATGCTCACCTTTCCTCGAGCTTTGATTCCACTTTCTCAGGTATATCGAGAAATCAATTATGTGCATAAAGCAGGTCAGAATATTTTTAGCATGCTTGTTCAGTCGAAATTTTATAACCATAACGATATCTTCCTTTTCCTTCGCTAATGAATATCCTTTTCTCTCTGTAAATTTATTGTGCACCGCAATTTACGTAACATTTTCGGCATCCATAATTCAAATTTAACAAGTATATTTACGACTGAAACGATGAAGGTGAATTCTAAATGCGTCTATTCTTAACCAATAAAAAAATAGGAAATTAGGAGTTGAAATGGAATACAGGATATATAAGCTTACATATGCTTACCTCTAATTGTGAATTTCTGGCGTATCATGAAAATTGAATGCCACGAAAACCAAGTGCTTCAATCCTATGGACGTGCGAAGCTTTTCGAATTAGCAGAGTTAACACAGCTCGTAGCACAGTACTTTTTCCATAAGTCAATCACTAAAAAGAACTAACTGTGGAATATTCACCACATACATTGGTCCAGTGGTCATGGCGAGGGAGCTCGTCATCTGCATTCCGTTATTTTCTTTGAAAAATAATGCACCCTTGGTGAGATTTTATGAATTTTTCCCTCCGAACACAATCCTATATCTACGGGCTATTGAAAGGATTCTTGGAGGTACTGTGGCGGCGAGGCATTTATTGCCCTTGGCGCCAAGACCTTTTCCGGAATAACTTGCTGAAAACGCTGTCCAGCATGTAAGTAATCTCCGCTATACAAAAATATGAGGAAATTTTTGCAGAATAAAACATCTAGCAATTACTATTACAGCTCGCATTGTGACGTATGTAGTCGTTTTTTATCACGCATAATTGGGCTCATTAAGAGCATGAAAACCGGCCCTCATTGGTTGATTTGAAGGAGTGTTCAATAAATAATATCCATGCGAGAGGCGTGAAAAATTTGATTTATGAAATCTCAAAGGAGGAATAACTATGTTAAGCATATCCCACATGAGTTAAACCACCGATACAGGAATATTCGAGTAATAAAGACATTCCGTCTTCCGCCGGCCGCTGGCCTGCCGCCCTCAGCACCGCTCAACTTAAAACCCTCTAGATGCCGGGTAGGCAATTGTAGGCAACATTTTTTTCTCTATCTTGTTTTATATACTCTTCTCAAGGATTCTGCATAGGAAACTTCGTGGAGCACGGAGGAGGACAAAACTGTATTGACACTTTTTACTAAATATAATCCCAAAAATAGTTAAACTTATAAATAATTAAATATTGTTGTGAACAATTCTTAAACGAGCCAAATGTATCGTGTTATTATGAAAAAAAAATTCAAAATTACCGCTTAAAAATTGGCAGATGAATCCCATGAAATGAAAACAGTCATATATTAAGTTGAAGTTCCCTAAAATCGATCATTTCTGTGCGTCGGGCTTTTTGCCCTGAACATACCCATGTTTGACGGGTTACACAGGTCAACATAAAGACCACACAGACCTATCAGGTACGAAATGTTGTAGGCCACATCCTGTAGAATACGAATACATAATTCATATCTTCATTTTAAAAAGTCGAAAAAAATGACTTTTAGCCAGCTTTTTTCGATTTGGGACCACTGTGCGCCGCTGACTCAAGGTTAAATGAATGGCATCTATACTAGGGTAGGCCGATAAACGATTTTTTTTCAGGATAAAATTTACTTAGAATCGAAATTTGTTGATCATTCTCACCTATCGTAAAACCATAAAAGTCTTTCGATAAACTTTTAACTGCGTCAAAATAATGTCGAATGTTATATTCGTAATTTGCTTATTGGTAAAGGGAGCTAAGTTGCAGTGATTTTTTCTCCGTAGGTCTTAGTCTGTAAATTCAGCCTGAATTTTCGCAAAATGTTAAATTTTAGGGTTCGGGCGGCAGGGGTCAACATTTAAAAAAAAATCGGATCTGAGACCTTGACATAAGTTGGCTACTTTCCCGCATTGGGCAAGTTTGATTATGAAATAATTCATTTTTCAGCCCACCCTCATCTACAAATTATCCTACAAGTCACCTCAATAGGTGTGTGGCGGGGGGTGTTAAGATACCAGCCATCAGAAAATAAAAAGGAATAGCTCTAACAAAGATCCGCCTAGCATTTATTAATTTTTAATTTTTTAATTTAACTTATTTTCATACCACCGAAAACACCTCTTCACGGCCTTTTACGACGGGGTTATTAACATGTTAACAATTTTACGCACACAAACAACTGGATATATACCCAGGCGGGACTCGAACCCGCGATCAGCTGTTTGGCATGCAAGGACTTTTCCCCGCCGCCACCGAGACATTAAAAACTCCTTTATTGTTCGGGGGAAACCGAATTCCCATATCTATTATCCGTTCTGCAAAATATCTCTCTTCATTCATCGCTTCAGTCGGAAATATAGTGGGCTTCAGGGGTGTCATAGTGCAGGAACGGGCCGGAACGCCGTTACGGCACTGGTTAACAAAAGACATAATAGTCAAATAACACTTATATCAATTTTGGTGCCTCAAAATTTGTAATAAATATTCGTAACCAAAACAAAAAATTGAAATGCAATGTAAAGAATAACTTGTAATAAAAAAACACACACAGTAATATTGCACTTCTAAAAAAAGTTAAGGAAAGTGCGTTCCGGCACAGCTAATTTTGCCATGACGTCACTTGTGGGCTGGCACTTGCTCAAGCACTTTCAGCCTAGCGCGCAGCCTCCGGGGCCCTAGGAGCTCCAAGCAACATGATTCTTCTGCAATAGAACGTTGGAGTCTCCCCTGATATTGTGTAAGTGAAATCTAACGTGACAACCTGATTCGGAGAAGACTAAATCCCTTTTTTATACAAGTTGTTAAAAAATACTGCTCTTATAGATTTATTCATTGTATTACAATGCTAATACTGGTGCACTGTAGCCCTCCATATCCCCTTTTCGCCAGCTAGTTTCTGCAATTCCCTGATTTTCTACCTCATTGCAAAGGCGTACCCAGGATAAAAACTAGGGGGGAGCAAGCCATGGTTGTTCAAGTTGTAACATTTTAGCATGGAAAAGGTCAATGAAACTAACCTTTTAAGAAAATTATGACAACAGTGCTATATTAGTTTTTAAAATTATTTGCTTGAAAAAGAAATATTTTTATTTAGTTACGTGTCTTATTTTAGTACCATTTTTCGTGAGTTTAAAGAAAATTTGTTGAAATCCAGACATAATTTTCCTCAAATACTAAAGACAAAGCGATTTTTGCTTTAAGGGGGGCAGCTTCCCCCTCTTGCCCCTAGCTGGGTATGCTCCTTCCTCCTTGTGATTGTGTCCTCTTCTCTATCTGCCTCAAATACTTATCTATCGCTATTACGCGGGGGACTTTCCCATCGATTATGTAGTATATCCTCCTATATATAAAGAGTGTTCCAAAATAAGTCCCCAATACTTTGAGAGGTGGTGGTACAAAAAAAAAAACAAGAAAATAATTTTGATAAACTTTGGTCCAGAAACTGATTCTTTCTGAGTTAAGCACATAGCGGCTGAAGGTATTCGGCCCGGAAGCGCATACTTTCTGAAACCTACAGTACACTTGTTTTTAGAATACGTTCTACCTGACGTTCACTCACGGGAGGTGCTTAATGTGTATTCCTCACATATTACAGTGCCTAATGTCATGGCCTACCCACCAGCAGCGGATACGGAAAAAACTCGGCGGGGAGTGCAGAAAATATCTCGAGCTATGTACCTTTACTTCAACCTAAACAAAAAATAATCAAGAGTTTAGGAAAGTTTTATTTAAACTAATAATGCATATATACAATGAAATGACATCCTGCGATATAAAAAAGTTACAACTATGGTTCCTCAATGTTCGGCAATGCGGGCGGCCCCGTTAATGGGTGCGCGCCCTGACATATATCCGCCACTGCTACCCACCGGGTCCTTCTGTGGTAAATGGTGCTCCAATGTGCTCTTTTATCTCATATTCTTCGGTAGACCTCATTTCTCACCCTGCCATTACATTACATCTTCGGTACTTACATCCCTGTCCATTACATCTTCGGCACCCGCCTCCAGTACTAGGTCTCGATGACTTCAGTCATTGACAAAAAATAAAAGGAAAAATATTTCATAACTGATTAAGATTGTTCCTCAAACATTGTTTAAACTTGGTAACCTTCATGATAAAAATATCGATTTCACGATGAAGTTCATTTCCTTCCCTCAGAATCCTAGCAATAAGGCTGTGGTATATTTAATTGCGTCTATAAAATTCTCCATGCAATAAAGACTTGCTGCTGGTAGCATGAGAAGGTATTTGTGGGGATGCTAATTCCAAAAGTTTGGAACTAGAAATACTATTATTTAATAACTTGTATAAGAAATCGTATCTGCCGGGATGCGCCGTCAAGATAGAGTTGCAATTCCTAAGTCCATGTATGCATCATGGTATGAGATATTATTGAGGTCAGCACCGACTTTGCGCATGCATAGCCTAATAAAACGTCTTTGAACTTTTTCAAGCCTATACGACACTCATAAAATGGTGACCACACAATGCTGCCATATTCCAAAATAGGTAACACAAGCATGGTTTTTGGTCAGGTTTCATAATGATCCACATTTCTGATCCGTATAGATCCTTGTTCCCGCTCGAATGTTTTTACATTCTGTTTTCTCGTCTCTATTGTAATGCTTTGGGAGCAGATTTGCGGTTTGTGACGATTATATCCGACTGAGCGCAGACTATAAAATGAATATGTTTTTGGATTAGGACTTTTTTCTGCTGTTTTAACTTAAAATTTTAATTTTAATTACATATTTTTACTTCAGTTGCAGCATTAATTTTATCATTACTTATCATTGCTCTATGATTTGCTAACATTTTATTTTTATCATGAATCTTATATTATGCGCAATAAGGTTTCTATTTGCTATTTAAGCATATTTTTCAAACAGGGAAAAATATTCTTTAGCGCCAATTGAACATATCGCATTTTTAAATGCGACTTTATAAAGAAGTTTAATGTGAAAATACCAATATTTTAATGTATTAAGTATTAAAGTTTCTATTGATACAATGAGAATACAATGAGAAGAGCATATCTGAACTTGCTTTTTCTTTAGCTAAAATGACATCAGGGGTGGATTAAGTTAGCTGTTTTTTGGGGGACGGGCCATGAATTTCCGCGGTGCCTTAGTCTCACTGTAGTGAGTAGATGTAGTAACTCATAGCGGTAATAAGTCTGAGGTCTAATATGCGTTCACAAGATGCTTTGCTGTGTACAACGCCCCCCACCCTCTATTGTGTTTGGGTGCTTTCCCCCCCCCCCCCCCCCCCCCCCGCCTCACCTATTAATCCACCACTAAATCACATCACTCCACTTTTTAAGCACGGCCGTGAAAACAACGTAACTTGAAGTAAGTAATGAGACGAATTTTATATAAAGGTGTAGCTGATGGCGTTGTAACGATAAAATTATGCATATAAATTTCGAAACAAGGCTAACCACTCTTTCTCACATAGTCCTCACGTTCCTCATCCCCGCCATAAAATACGAGCAGCCATAAAAATTTCATTGATAATGACTCGTTGCTCATGAAACCTGTGTTTACTCGATAAAAAATATTTTAATTTCAATGAATTTTCTTAACCACGAGGAGACCAAGGTAATCGTGTGGGTCATTTAGCTTTGGACCTGTAGCTTCCCGCGCGGTAGACCACGGTACCACCTGGAAATGGTTACTCTTCTTCATGAAGTTATTCACAACAATTTCACTCATTATATCGTCATTAGTTCTTGAGTTTTCCTCGAAATTTGCTAATATATTTCAATTGAATAATTTTATATTCACCACGATAGCAAGCTTGTACAGCGCTGAATTAAAGGAAAATGTATGCGGCAGGCGTCCGACGAAGCACAAAAACCATGAAAATCCTCAAATCATTCATTCTTTTCATATCATTGCAATGCATCATGACCGATACCGCAAATTATATAACCTCCAAAGATGTATTGAAAAAGACAACATCGTTGATTTGATGGGAGGTTACATAAAGGTACATCAGTGCCATAAAGGCTCTAATGTGCCTTTTGTATTCTGAAAATAGGTTACTGCGGATATGTAACCTAATTCCACTTGAATGTACAGACTGATCTAAAATTGTGGCTTAACAATAAATAGCCATGAAGGCAACTTGGCGGAGTTTTAAAAATGCCCATGGTGACCAAAGAAATTTTTATCATCCATATTTCATTTTATTTACAGCTTTGCAGGAAAAGAACTCCATATAAATCCAGCTTTCAAATCGAGTGCATCATCTTTATCAGAGATGATCACTCGTTTACCATCTTTCACGTATCATCTTTGTCACACCTCAGAAGCAATCATGGTCAACTTATGAATATAGCCAACATTACCGCAGACTAGAAGGAAGCTTTTGAAGCCTTAATAAAATATGCCTTGACTTTTTGTTTTTACGAAAAATATTGGGAATGGCATGCGACACAAACTTTTGGAGTGGTAGGGGTCTAAAGTCTGCGGCCAATGTATATCCGAAAACTGCAAATTTGAAAAGTGCTTGCCGCGACGATTTTAACTGAAGGTCAAATTGTATTGAGCTAACCTAGATAAAGTTCCAAACATTTTTCTTTTCCATCTCTTTCCTATAATTAACAGTACTTTGGGCAGTCGCTCAGCCAACGAATTTTCTCTGAGCGCGATGGTTATTTTTTCAAGTTGTATTTCCTGCAAAAAGTTAGAATTTTGTTAATGCTCAGCCTACGCGACTACAATCAACTTCGGGGTTGAACAATTTTCAGTATTTTTATAAATATCTAAGGGATGAACCCACATTTGTACTCTGTAGTTATAAAGTAAACTACTTAAATTTAAATACTAGGGTTTAATCGGCCAAATCAAATCCATTAAATCAGTCGTAACATAGCGCACCTGAGAGCAGCGTTTTAGTTATCGGGATTTAGAGATAAAATCTATCGTTTAAACGTTTTGGGCATTAAAAACTATTTTTGAAAAAGATGACCAATATCTTTTCCATACGTCATCAGCGCCCAAAGATGTGATGTACTCGTTCACCAAAAATTCACTCCAGAGGTAAATTACGCTCAAATAAATACTAATTAAAAAAAGTGTGTTAAATTAATCCCTGGCGAAAGAAACAAAACTTACTTAGACTTTTCCCTCAATGACCTTTATTATCGAGTTTTTGAGTATTTGATAAGTAACTATGATGTGTTGGTAAAATTTAGTTTCTTTTATTTAACATAATAGGGTGGTTTCCTATTATTATTATTTTATTGCCTAAATCGAAAGATTATTACTCCTGGAGTACGAATTTCACACTTTTAGATTTTCGAATGACGATATCTATTTTTCGCGATTAAACGAAAAGTGAAAAATTTCTATTTTCACTTTTCGTTTAATCGTTTCGTTAAAAAATTCAGCCGCGCGAAAACGCGACGGCTATGTAAGGAATGATGGGAAAAAGTCCGTGACGTATTTCTGGTTCCCCCTGCCGCCTTGTGAGGTGACCTTGGGGCGAGGCTTGAGCGCTGATACGACGCAGGCTGCTAGCAGGTAGCAGAGTACCCTGCTAGCAGGCAGCTTGGCTAATATATGGATTATTGCTACCTTATCAAACGAAGGAAACTTTCCGACCTTAGACAATTTTAATAAGAGATTATTAAGAGATGTTTCCCTGAGCTCTGTGACTCATGCATGCATTGGTAATCTCAGACGATGTAAAACTCCTATCCTCTCGTGTATAAACTAGGTCCCTGTGACGTCACGTGGAGCGGAATCGCATTGGCGCCAATCTGGCCTTTTTCAAATGAGGATAAAATTGACCGTTGCCATTCGTCTAAACTGGGATTTCTAAAACCAAATAATTTTTATATTATGAATACACTAATGGTGGGTAACGAATCGCAATCATTGCATTTCGTTTTTTTTTATGAAGGAATCTACCCTATTGGCATTAATACAATAGCAGAGTAACTGTAACGGAGACCAAAGGGCTTAAATTCCTTCTATTGCATTACGTTTTTAGGACATAAGTGTGAGATGTTCAGATAAAAAAATACATGCCCGTTGCTATCAATAACTGTCATCGTTATATATGTAACTTAACAATATTTTCATATAGGATATTTCATATTAAATTAAGGATAATATTTCGTACAGTAATTTTTTTATATTGATATTAATCTCAAATATGGGAAGCATGGGCGGTCTGGGGTGAATGGGGGACCTCGGTTGGGGCTCATGATGGGGTTCTCCCCCGGGAAATGATACGAAATCGCATGCCCGGATTTTGACGCTATGCTGGCTCATAAATACTTGATGAAAGATACTAAATTAGATATTTCGCGGGAAAAAATAGTGTGAAAAGTGAGAATTTCACAGCATATAAAAGTTAATGATACAAATCTTTTAAAAAAAACTATAAAATACGCTTTTCGAATGACTCTTTTAAAATAGAATCGGGTTCTTTTTATTCTTCTGACTCCTTTTTTTTATTTGCTTTTATATGACCTTCTTACACTGAGTATGTTGTAAATACAGCAAATTAATGAAAACTTAGGATTTTATAATTTAAAATAAAACTTTGGCTTAAGTAATCCGACTCTTTTTTATTACAACTTTCATATACGCTTCACGATAGTCGCGAGCGTTGTGGGGGCCCCCTAAGCCAGGGGTCCTCGGCGATCACCGACCACCTGACCTGGCCATACCGCCCGTGATGGGAACACCGTTGGACTGACCCTTGTTCCCCCTCCCCTCCAAAAAAAATCTAGACTTGCCCTTGCAATCTCGCATTCGTTCTAGCGACTCACCGCTTTACACGACGCAATTTTGACTGCACTTTCGTACACACGTCAGATTGTGCAGTTAAGTGCCCGTGTAAAACGACCATACAAGTAATGTCCGATGAATTTATCGCTCTCCCTTATCCGATTATCTTAGTCACGGTTTAGTAAATAAATTTCTAAATGATTATGCAGATTGCAATAGCTGAGCGGTTAGAGACAAAAATGACTCCTTAAGGCAATTTTATGGCTCAAGAATACTACTTACTTATACGTCGCCCGTTTGGGATCTTCCTTTTCTTCATGCCTCCCACTAAAGTCATCGTACTTCTCTCTCGATCCTGCTCACCCGACAAATTGCTTTTTATCTTGGATCTTAGCACTTAAGCCTCGTATTACCTGACTCACCCTTATCCGCTTTCATCCGCTTAGAAATAGCTACCCTCACATCCCCCAGTAATCAGTCGTATCACTTCGCTTTTATCGATCAACAATATTCATTCTTTACATTACTAACCTTAGCTTAGTGCTTCTCTGCACACAGAAAATGGCAGTTTATGTTCGATAGTCTTTAATAGCACGAGCTCTACCATTAAATTTCTCATGTAGATGAACGACTCATCTACGAAAGCAATTCTCTTATTTAATTATCACTCCTTTCTTTTTTAGTGAGAATTGTCTCATCTTTATTTCAATTATTGTCCTGATAGACTCGTTATTTTAATCCTAAAATTTGTACAATTTTTATTCCCGTGCGAACAACCTATATCAAGTTCACTGTTTTATCAACACTTCCAAAGCAACTATCGATCACTTTAAATTAATAATGAGGCGAAAAAGACAAAATACGTCTAGCAATGCAAGAAAAAACTTCTACTTTATTTTTTAAATCTTTTTATTGGATCCAAGGCCAGGGAAAATAAAATAGGGACGAACAATTCAAAACCGAAACTGAGTCGAATTACGTCTACAATTTTTTTGTAGTCTCGGAGAAGGAGTGTCTTGAGTCTGCGTGTGGTCCAATAAACGCTACCAACGCTCCGAAGTGCTCCCAAGCGGTCCGTCATTCGCCATAAAAAAAACATACCATTCGCTCCCCAGCGCCACGGGTTCTGTGGTGACGTCATTGGAAACGTCATCATGCCGGTTCCCGTCTCGCTCCCAACGCCCCAGAAAAATCTTGGGTCTTGACGCGCAACATTAAAAATGTGAGCGAAGTGATGGGTGTGTATCTCGTTAAGTCTTCTATTCTGATAATTCTTCCGTCGTCATCCCTGATTATAACGGCTATGATATCTGTAAACACATTCAAGGGCGGATACAGGATTTTTTTCTGGGGGGTACAAGGGTCTGGCAGGCAAACGGTCTTCTCACATTTGAGGTTAAAAAAAATACAAAACAATTACTGCACGAAATATTCTCTTTATTTTATTATGAAAGTTATTACTATGAAATTAAATGGTTGAGACTCCGTAACACACAAAACAACGCGAGAGTAATTATAACCGTATTAAAAATCTTGACTATATTTTATGGGGGGGGTGAGGGTGCCGCCCCTCCCCTAATTCCGAACACATGAGTACGTAATTTTCTCAAAACATAGTATTATATTTTCTGGATTTCAGTCGTTTTAAAATTACTTTTCTTGAATAGTTTCCTCAGCTTCGATAATTTAAAAAAAATTAAAGTCAGAAGTCACGTAGAATGACAATGAACTTGTTCTCTTTTGTTTGGATCGGTTGTCTTTTTTAAAAAGATCCCTTGTTTTATATAAGTGCAATTACAACCAAACTCGCACTGCTCGGTAATAGTGGAAAGTAAACGATTGACTAATCACCATGATTTATGTACCGAGGCTGCGAACTGTAGCTTTTCTTTGGACATTGGAGGTATGAGGAGCTTTAATATGTTAAGTTTTAAGATTGTTAAAAAGAGAACATGTGTTGAAATTAACAGGTTAGCAGTGCATGCAAAACTAAAAATCGCCCACAGAAAATTTGTGATCGCACTGTAAATCCTCAATACGAAGCAAATACTTTATGGGAATTTACTTTTACTTCCATCGATATCCATAACAAATTCTTTTTCACTCACTAAATAAAATGTGTGGCCCGTTGCAATATTAATTAATGCCTTAGATTTTCTCCCTATCCTACTCATCTCATTGTAAACAAGCCGCCTTCGCTGATAACGCTCCCTAAACCGGTGTAAAAGCGAATCAACCGGAATACTGGTAGCAACCGGTAGCGAAAACAACTGATGCTTTGGAGCGCTTCCGGCTGGAGCGTCTCGGAGCGAGATTGGCATATAGTGGACCACACCCTGTAGCTAATACGCGGGAAAATATGGCTACGCAAATTTTTTGGTAGATTAAACACTTCCACGGTGTGATGACTGTGTAAGTCAATCAACTGACAAAGAATTAAATTCGGCAGGAAATGAAATTTCGCGCAGTAATTATCACTCAGCTATTCGTATTTCTATTAATTTATTTTTTAGATATTTTTGATATACTCGTATTATTTGTTGCTTAAATTTTCCTTGAACAAAGGAACACTTTTACGGCGGTACAGTTTTTATTTCATAGATAGATTATTTGATTTATCATTGGATTAATTACCATAATTTAGGTTGAAATATTATTAAAATTCAAAATATCATTATTCTTAAGCCTTAATGAACCCACGAAATAGTTATGAATTCATCACATGGCTAACACCACAATACACCACGATAGAACTTCATGAATCCTGGCCAGGAAGGAGGCAACC
The DNA here is from genome assembly GCF_921293095.1 of Ischnura elegans. Classification (NCBI taxonomy): domain Eukaryota; kingdom Metazoa; phylum Arthropoda; class Insecta; order Odonata; family Coenagrionidae; genus Ischnura; species Ischnura elegans. The sequence goes on along the minus strand of NC_060253.1, from coordinate 67,402,681 downwards.
CACAGTGCTAAAGAGTTTTTAATTGCAATTCGATTTTCCTGTTCATGAGAAAGGATTTCTCCATTTCACAAAGTATAAATGCATTTATAATATGGAACCTTAAGTAATATACCCTAACCTTAATATTAACCTTAATATACCCTCCATCTAAAAAAATCATTGTGACACCTGTGAAGTATCTGTAAATGTTTTGTAGGGGGCTTAGATATTTAATGTAAACTTCAAGGAAAGAATCATCTAACTCCCGGGAGCAGCTTCAGCTATAATTCCTGAACTGATTTCGAAGCTATTAACCCTTTATAGCCCAATGTTTCTAAGCAACATCAAAAATGCATAAATGTCCAGTTCTATTTTGGAAGTATCTAAACTATACATTATTTTTTGGTGTGAATTTTAATGAAGAAATATTTATGTGCCACGATAATTAAAATTGAGCGCAAAATTTTTAATTTTTCAAAATGAAAAATCTGGAAATTTGATTTCTCCCAGAAGCAGCTCTGGGTAAGAAAGGCTTAATAGTTTTTTGATGACATGCAACCGCGTGTAATGTTTTCGATTGTGATGGGCAATATATATTTACTATGAAGGAATTCACAGTAATGGGATCGAGAAAACCGTTGAAAAATGAGTAATTAACTATTTTCAATAAATTGATTTCCGAAAAGATATCTTTTCTTACTGATCTCAAACTTCAGTCAACCTGTACTGAATACTCTTGAGTTTTTCTTTTCACATAAAAACAGAAAATTATTCTCTACGCTAGTGTTCGCTTGACAGCCTTTGGATAGTGTGACGACTAGGGAGAGTACTTTCTTTTATTGAAGCTAACATACTGAATTAGGTATAATTATATTCTCCAAGCATATGAACAATACCACCGTCGTGCTGGCGAAATGAATTTGGTACATAGATGCTGGAATCAGGAATAGCAATAGAAACTAAGCGAAAGTAAAAACCAGTAAAATTTCAATAGTTTCGATCACGGGAGCGAAATGTAGAAACGAAACGAAATGGATTCAAACTCGGGGAGTTAAACTCGGGATCGAAACGAAATCGAGGTCAAAACTAATTCGGGTCGAAACTAAACTAAACCTCTGGGACGAAACGAAACACAAATAATGTTTCGCACCGGAGAGACCACGTGTTTCACCTTCGAACAGTTTGGTTTCGACCCACACACCGAAGACGACGTATGGTTGAATGAAGTAGAGGTTCGGCCTACCGCCATTAGATGCATGGGGCACTCATATTTTTTACCACAAGCAGGAGAGCGGTGAACGCAAAATAGCCATTCGATTTTTAAGCTCGATGCTTTAACCTCTCTATATTCTGTCATGAAATGGGTCGAAACTATTCCCTCATATTCCCATCCACTCAACTTCTGGGATCGATACATAACTATAAGCAGCGGAGTTTCGATTGATTTACTTTCGTTCCCGGGAGTAAAGTTTAGTCCCGGGTCAAAACTAAACTCCTTGATGATTTTAATTTCGTGCGGGAACGAAACTACACCTACTCCTCGTATTTTCGTTTCTCTCCGGGTCGAAACGAAGCATTTTCGTTTCGTTTCACTTGCCATCCATGGCTGGAATCCTTGGACCGAAATTGCCGTCCTTCAACCATCATGAAATTACGGTAGAGTATTCGCGTTTGTATGGAAGTTATTGATTTGCTCAATGACTCTCGGAATTTTCCAGAAAATATAGCTAAGCAAAGTCTCCTCCTTTTCATGTTCCAACAATTTCATCCTCGTTCATTTACATTCTGTCGCTGTGTCTACAACTTGGCTGAAATGGTCATGAATTGCGATTCTTTCGGCTTTTGAAAGACCTTGTGTTAATTGCAATCAACGGCAGGCGTTCATTCAAGGTCTTAGTAGCATCGTTTCACCAACCTGCAATCTCAAGCCGGTGACACTGGCGTATCTCGCGATTCAAGGGCAAACAGCGTGGATCCTAAGGCTGAATCGGTTCGACATTGATTTTAGACATCCCTTCTTCCGCTGCGATTCATTTTTTTGAGGCCATTGTCTCAGATAATTTACTTTTCCAATTCTTGCATGGTTTAATACACGTAACCGTGATTCCGTAACCGCCTTCCTTCTGAGGAGTCTTAGAATCAATGAAAGATCTGACGCAGCTTTTAGTTATCTCAATGACATAGGGGATTCCGAAGACTCAGACCTTGGCTTTTTGGCTCTTACTCAATAGTCTTTTGGAGATTTTTCCATATAATGAGAGACCTCGTAGTTAAATTTTAACTGTTTTTATGTAGCCAGATTTTTTTTGCCATGTAATACCCACATAAAGATAATGTAAATTTACCTTGAGGAATCTATCGTGAATGTAGAATTTATCATTTGAATTTCTACTTTTTATAATCAAACATTGTGGGAAATCAATTAGCATTTCTAAAGAAGCTTAAGGCTGATATTATGAATACAGAGTGTAAAAACTGGCATAAGAGTATAAAAAATTATTTCAGCGCGGAAAAAGCTTTCCTTGAACATTCAATAAATTTTTTCGTTCATCGCTCTTCATGTAGCACTCAACATAATTACCAAGGAATCATTCTTTCCTGTGATTGAAATACGATTAGCATCCCCTTTTTATCATGTCCACGAAAGCAAAAGATCAAATTTTTCTTAATTTTGACGCTTCACTTCTTCCAACCATTCAATTACGACCCGCTTTCACATCTACTATTGCGGGCCATCTTATAAGGTCTGCCGCAGGACGTTAGTTTTCACATATACATATATACATTAGGGTAAAAAAAAACTTACAAACACAAAAAACAATTGCCAACACAAAAACACTTAATCAAATACGTGTCCGCATTCTGGTGGAGTGAGCATTACCAACGCTGGAATGAAAGAGATGACCTGATGGTTAGATGATAGCATGATGTTAGAATCGTTTGTGCATTAGTTTGGCGACTCTACTGACAATGATTGGCCTACCGATCCAGATTCTTCCTCATAAAAATTTGTATGACATTCCACAGAAGCCGTGGCATTATGCAGTCATTGTTGTACAATTTGTGTATACTTAATAAGATGTAAATTAACTACAATAAATTATCCTTCTATTAAAATTACTATATTTTCAAGACTCAAAAATTATCCATCATCAAAAGCTTTGAACGAAGCCAAATTGGGCACCAATGGTTTCACCAGTGAAGATTTCTCTTTGTTTTTCATGAAGGATAACCCATGAATGAATTGCCGAAGTCTTCCTTAGAATTCAAATTTGCTTAATTACCCTGTAGGGATTAACGGCACATATTAGCATTCCAAACACTCCAGTCGTTTTACTTGGTCATATTTGCTGTTCCATTTCATCACCTTGCCATTATCGTTAAAAAAATCACTAGTCCTCACTGTTTTCACAAAAAAATAAAAAATGACTTCTTTACTCAAAAAAATATTTTTCGTATAAACTATGATGGCCCTGGCAACAGAATATTACAGCACGTACTACATCATTTTTATTTGACAACGATATCTCATCTTCTTTAGCTTATTCGCCATTTGATACACACAGTGTTTCAGGAGTAATCTGAACTACTTCAGGAGGTGGTAGGGGAGAAAATTTATAGTAATATTTGTCCATAAACATGGAATCGCAATTCCTTGGTAACAATCACAACGCAAACATTATTGTTTAATGCGCTTTGCAGTTACCATGAAAACGATTTGTCTTGGGTATCCAGCCTTTAAGGCATTTTATTTAATACTCTGGATTTTAAGGACATCAAATGATTAAGGTTGGACAAAATTTTTCAAAAAATAATTGTCTAAAAACGATTAATCTTTGAGCTTAGTTAAACGAGAGCTTTGAGCCAGTGTCAACAATCATCATCATTAGTCATCATTAGTCAACAATCCTAAGATTGGTTTGACGCAGCTCTCCATTTCTCTCTCCTATCCGCTAATCTCTTCATAGCTACATATTTATTCTGTTTTACATCCTTTATAATCTGTCCGATATAACTCATTCGGGGCCGTCCCTTGCCCTTTTTCCCTTCCACTTGTCCTTCAACGATTGTCTTCATCAGACCATCGTGCCTCAAAATGTGGCCAACTAAGTTGTCCCTTCTTCTGCTTAATGTTTTTAGCAGGCTTCTCTTTTCTCCTACTCTCCTTAGCACTTCATGGTTACTCAAGTATCAACAATACGATTGGGAAATCTCACCCATTTTGAGATTGTAAGAATCGGTATAGTATTTGTTCAATTTTACCTGATTTTGCATATTCATTCCTACTATGTCGATTAAAATAATAATATACTTGTTAATTACATTTAATTTGTCTCACCCAATTACACAGTTACTGTCTCATGGATTTGCGATCAGCGAAATTTTTCTGGAATTAAAATTTCATAACACCTTAATAAAAGCTTTTACTTTCCTCTTTAAGGCGAGATTTGAATGATTTTATACGATAAATTCCTTTCATCTAGCGTGATCATACCTCAAGAATGGCATAACTTAAAATAGGTCACCGCGGTTGATTCTATTATGCTTGAAGCCGCCAATTAATGCCACTTTTAATACCAGGCAACGCGCCAGATCTTGATCTACTGCTCTTGATTTTCATCGCAGTCTAACTTATTCCCAATCGGTATGCAAAATTAATCAAGGCAAATCGCACGAGATCCGCCTTCTATGGCGATAATTGATGGATGTTTAACTGCCTCAGAATTAAATGATCCTGTGCTCCCATGTGGCGTTGATAAATCCTTCCTTTTTTGAATTCAAAGTGATGATTACAGTCAGAGAAGGCATGTGACGATTTCATAACAGCAGGTTATAAAAATGTACGCATCGCGTATTCTATAGCTTGTATTTCTTAGCTAAACTAATTGTAAGGCGGTGTTTTGAAAGACGTGAGTGATAAGGCCCATTCGAGAAAACTCAAGGTATGCTTTGTCCCCTTCGAGCAGGATGTATGAAAGTGTGTCCAGTTTATTGCATTTCCATCGCTGTTGAATGAATGCGTGGGAAAGCTTCATAGGTGTTGAAATATGAATGAATTTGTGTCAAGCCTGTAATAAATCAAGAAGTTGGATTGAGGCGGTCACTATCTTTGATGAAGTGGGTGGGGATCTTGAATGTGAAGCTGGGGAATGGTTTATGCCGATCTGCGCTTGAAGTGAAGATCGTAGAGAAGCATCCGTTATTACCCTACGAAGTACCATGGTTACAGATGAAAATCATCCATTCCCAATTAATTACTTCAACGGCGATAGATTATTATTTTATAAGTTGATGAAGAGAAATTAATCGGAATAAAAGTTGCATTTTTCATATACTTTACTCTTGTTCATTTGAAAAGAATCCTATTTTATGCATTATTTTACTTAACTGTGCCAGCGTCATCGTCTAATGCCACTTCCAAGTAAATATTTTATTGGCACAAGGCTCTTCTAAGTCAAAGCGTTAATTTTGAACTGCCTCGGCTTTTGCCGCGCGAACATTTTTTGTGCCGAATGAGATAAACATTTTAAAGATGAAGACGTCTAACCTATTACCTAAGCAATAACAGTTTTTAATTTCTTTGATTGGTCACTCATAAAATACAATAAACCTCTTGCCATCGTTTTGGACATTTATTTGTGCATCTCCAGGGGTCTAGAATATTCAATTTTTAAATTATTTCGCTCAAACTAAATTCTTAAAGGAAAATTGTTCGAATACTTTGAGCTACGCGTGTTAATATTTTTAAAAAATCCTTAAGCGTTGACAATGCGTAATAAATATGCGAAAAACTGGTTTCTTTCACGAGTCAACTATCTCCAAAATAACCACAAATATTTACATTAAAATAGTATTGTATATTTATTCTTTTTATTTTACTTTGGATTAGAAATCATTTGCTTAAATTGCTCCAATTGGTTTGATAGCTTCCAACATTCCTAATTTCGTAGTACATAATTGTTCTCAATTCTTCGAATTTTATTCCAGTTAGTTTGAATGAAGTCGCAGCAAAAAGAATTAATGATAAAAACAACGTGCTTCACGCTTAAAGGAAATATCCACTTGAACTAATATAAGTTTGACGAATAAGGAATGAATACACGGAATGTTGTTGAAGGGCGCGGATTCAAACGCTTCGCTGACGTATGGAAGCCCGTTATCATACGACGCATTTTTCCTCTGGATTTGGGCAATATATACATTCATTATCTCTATCTGCATCATAAAGTGCCGCATACGCTCCTCCCTACCGACAGAATTTCAATGGCTTGCCTTCAGATTATGAGTAATGAACTTAGGACCAAAATGTCACATGTTTATTTTGTTATCGCTATTTGCGTCGTTAAGGTTCCACTGGATAGTTTTCATTTCGGTCACCATGTTTACAGACTCATGATGGGGGACCCCATATGGGTAGAGCGTCTTTCTTAGTTCGGGGTGGCTTCTACCTTCACCTAGTCAAATTAACCTTCATTTTAAGCACTGGCTATGAGTTTCAGATTCGTTGCAGATTGTGGGTTCAAATTTTAACCGCGTTTTCTCATTCTAACAGACTCCTGTGGTAAGTCCACTTACGCCAAAACATGGAGCGGAACAACGAGGTAACAAAGAAACCATTACAGACAGAATAGGATAAAAATCGGTGGAAACGCTGGAAACTATTGTGCTGAAACTTTGCACAACCGTTAAAGCTTCCACAAGTATTGCAATCGGTTACTTGGCTGAGTAGACTAACAGAAAGTTAATATAAATTGCTGCGTTGTGGGTAACTTTGTGAATTCATATAAGAAGGATTTTTGCATTTAAATATCAGTATAATGATTTATGTCCAACCAAAGGTTCATGATATTAACCACGCAACCTCCAGTGGCACAGAAAAGGAATCAGGAATACATCCGTAGGAGTCACAGCGACCATAGATTCTCTACCTCAAGTGGGCTGTGGGTCTCATGAAGCTCCATGGGAGTCGATATCAAATGTCTATCTCACGGTCATAGAGCCACTATTACTTATGTTTCACGAAATATATTGGTGCGTGTTGCGATTTTCATGAAATCATATGCCATGACTTACTGTACCAGTGAAAGGAAAAAATTTCTGATTAGGATTCTGAGGTGTTCACCGATCGATTGTACGGTAAGAATTAAGGAAAGTATGTTCTTAGATAACCATCAGATATTTAAATATAACGCTGCATAAGAATTATCTGCCTTATTGATCAAAAATCACCCGTTGTAGTCTATTTGGACTGAATTCACATCATAGTATTAAGATCGTAGTTTTCTTTATCCGTTAGCGTTTTATCCTTGTCTGTCGGGAAACAGCTTTGGGAGACTGAAAATTACTATGCTGTATTACCCGGCGAATACTGATTATGATCATTAATTGATCACGTATTAATCTTAATTTTTTCTTAGTACTAGGGCTTTTTTTAGAAAATCCAAATAGTTTAAAATTCTGCCCACCAAATCGTTCATTTTGATGAGACAACATTTTTTAGTGGACACCTAACAGGAAGCCCCCTTTCTTTGAGTGAGGCAATTTAATAGGAAGGGGGAAATTCCGTTTTGGTAAGGTATGTTAAAAAAAACCGAAACTTACTATGTGTATCAACCCTCTATTGACATAATTTTGTAAGTTTCTCTGTGGGCGTGGTTGACCCATGAACTTCACTCTTATTGCACCACTGTCAACTTTATCCGTGTAGGGCGGGGGAGATTTGTTTTCGCTCGATCGCTTTCAGCTTCATTCAGCTAGTATAGCCCAAAGACTTGAGAATTACGCTTAGTTCTTAATTAATCTTTTGGCAATTAGTCCAAAAATCTAACCACAAAACCACCGTGATATCTTACCCTTTTATAGCCATTTTTTATAGAGCCGAAATTTATTGTTTCACTGAAAATTTTCAGCGCATCCTTAAATGAATACATGACTCCAAGACAGTTTCAAAATTAAATTTCAGATCTAATGAATGATACCATATTGTTTTCCAATTGAGCGAATGCGGGAGATAAGGGAAGCGTGGTGGTCCAGTGGTTACACCGTTGGACTCCCGATCGGAGGGTCACGGGTACAAACCCTGGGAGAGGTCTTCGGACACCTCTACCAAAAATTCTCGGAGTGCGAGGTGGCCCAGGGAAAATTATCTGCACCACATGCCCTGAATGTTTGATATTACTCACCTGTGGCTTAGTCTGAGGAGAGCTCTATCCTCAACTTACCTTACTGATGCTCGGATTGAAACACTGATGGAGTGAATGAGAGAATTATGACTGCTTATATCCGCAGAACTCCCCGATGTTACTGATAGTAAAAGTCTCCGACTACTAAAGAACAAATTTCTCCGTGCTTCTTGGTACAGGTAGGCCTACATGTTATCTAATAGCCATATTGTGGGTTCTGTAGTTTTCTTAGATAATATTGGGAACCTAGCACTGCATTTTTGAAAAAGAAACCACTTCATTTTTGTAAGATCTTAAATTTTCCCGACGTATAAAGTTCAGAGAGGTTTCTCGGATTTTACACCGGGTAACTGGCTCCATGTCTCCCGACGTTTCGAAAAAGATCCCCTGAGAATGACGAGCAAGTCGCTCTTCGTAAGGTCGGAGGACATGAAGCCAATTTACCCGGTGAAAAACCCGAGAAACCTTTCTACACTGAATTTCTGTTCAATAATATTATTTATGGTGCGGAAGTAAACATCATAACTATACTGCTAGAAGCTATGTACGCTCTCTTTAGCATATTTCACTACTTTGCCCCTAAGAATCCCAGCTTGTTTTCGTAGAATGCCCAAACAATTTTTTTCAAGGTAAGTGAGATCAATATTTGTCTCGATTTCTCCAATGCGGGCAAAACGCTGTTAAATACCGCTGCGCGCCGGTATTTCATTCCGCTTCAGGCGTAAGGAATAGAAGTGTTTTCATTCTCATTTTTGGGTCCTTTGAAAATTCTTTTTGAGCTGATAAAGTATAATTAATGCGTTATCCCTATCTATCTATATAAAAGGGGTTGTCTGTTTATCTGTCCGCTATACGTTTCCATACGGCCTCACGGATTGCGAAGAAAGGTAGTACATAGGTGCATCTCATGCTCTCAAACCCCGTTCTACTGCTTTCGGTTGCGTTCGACGCGTCCATTGATTCGTTTTCTCATTACCATTTATTACGTCACGTCATACAACTTCTGCGATCATACATCCTGCCGGGTAGGCAAACATCTTGGCACTATCAAAGGGGAAAGCATAATTCAAAGGATTCTACACTTGCCCATTAAATCCCTCGGGGTATGCGTTCACGATACGTTTTTGGTCCACGCACGTACGCGCACATTTAACAATCATAGAGTATGTACTTACATACTCCTATGGACTCCTAAGTACTATTATAGAGTATATACTTACTCCAAAGGAGTCCATCAACTTAATCAATTACTCTATGGCACTATCCTTTTCTAGCAACGCCGGGTGACCAGCTAGTGTGAAGATAAATGACCAAGGCGAGAGATATTTTGTCCATCAACTTAATCAATTTCCTTACTTACTTTTTTACCCAGAATTTGTATATTATTTGAACTTTTTTTACGCTACACTCCACTCATTAGTCCTTTTCATCAATATTACTTCCACATACTTCCATCACCAATGATGGAACTAAAAACGGAGGACTCATTGCTAATCCGCCAAAATTGATTTCTATCCCTTTGCTAAGTGAGACTAGGTAACCCGTGTGAAAATTACGCACTTTGACGCTATCAGGGAATAATTATGTTAAAACGATGTAATTGGGTTTTAATTAGAGAAGAAAGTGCATCATTAAGTAATTTCTTTCTATAAAGAAAGCCTGTACTTATACTTGTTTTCTTGCAAAAATTGACAAAATATGTTAATACGATACAGGCATGAGAAAACAATTTCATAATAAACGCTCACTCTTATGCAAAACTACTTTGTACCATTTACTCAAGTACAATCACTATTTTCATTTTTTGTCAATTTCCATTGATGATAATTCTTCAATACTTTCAACACGGGATTTTTATTTATTTGTGATACACGTTATCTTTTAAGTCTTTACACACAATGTCCCTTTTAATATTCTTCATACTTCTTAGATTTTATTTTTAATATTTTTTCCTGCTTATGTAACGTTTCTTTGGTTTAGTTATGGATTTAACGGATTTTAAACTTTATTGAAGTTTAGAATTAAAAAAATGTGTGGAGTCTATACACCTCGAGCAAAGAATCGACATGGAAAAATCGAAACATTTAAGTCAAATTATTGGGTAAATAGTGAAATTTGATATTGAGATTGTATTTTTCATCATAAATTGGTGATTCAACGTTTTAAATGATACCTCATATATCACGGTAGGTATAGCATTAACGGATCATATACGGAATGACAGAAAAAGACCTTTCTGTAATAATATATGAAGGACTGAGAGGCCTAGGGGCACTAGTGATTTTCTTTCTAAACCGAGTTAGGCACATAATTTGATAAAAGAAATACACAAAACCTTAGTGACAAGGGATGCGAGTGATTCTTTGTGCTGTGCTGACATCGAGTGGAAAATCAAATCCATTAATAAATATATAGTTGATCTCGTTTTTTTAACCAAATTTATTTCCCTAAATCTGTTTAGAAAAAAATCACTTGTACCCCTTGGCTTCTCACCCCCTCATAAATGACATCCGTCATTATTCGAAAAACAATCCATGGGACAAGACTTTACTTTAAAAAACTAACTACTTCTGGAAATCAATAACGTTATTCCTCTATCTTAAAGTTAATTTTATGTATGGAAGGTTTTTTTTATTATACGCACGTGTGAGACAGAAAAGGCAAGGTCACAAAAATACTGCGATTTAATTTCTCTTTTGCAGCAGTAAATTCCATTGCCATTTCATGCACTCAATTGCTCAACCTAATAAAAATCATCGCAATTTTCCTCATTTGTGAGAAAAAAAATAATTTGAAGACTTTCCTCCTGGTGAATTAACTGCTGGAATAACATCGCGCAAAGCAACCCGGAAGAATAGAGTGGAGACCTTGATATTGAAAACGAGAAAATAATATCACCATCCGTATTAATAGTCGCTTTTTCACTTCCTCGAATCGGCGAGTGCGGGAGAAAACGAGGAGGAAAACCATCTTCACCTGACACCAAAAACGAAGATTACTTGCGTACTTTTTCCTTTCCTTTTTTCCGCAGGGAAGAACTGCCGTGGATGCACACGACACCGCCCTCGCGGTTCGGGGAAAGGTTTTCCCCCAATAGCATCACGGACCGTCGTCATCGCCGGCCGGCCTCCGCCGAGGGCTAGGTCGGCGGAAGGGAGCAAATGGCGAGGGGGTTTTCTGGGGAACTCCCCTCCGCCCCCTCAGACCTCCCATCCCTTTCCCATGGACGCATGGGGCAGCGGGAGAGGGGATGAGGACTGTCCCAACGCGAGAAATGAATGGACGGACAACGCCAGACAAGCACTCTCCCTCCAAGGACCCTCTGGTTAGGACGTCCTCAGCAGGCGGACCAACTCCGTTACCGGCGCGGCCGTGCGAACGCCGCGGTGCCACACCGGTGGAGTGCCGAAGGTCTCTGGCGCCAGCGACTTCTTTGCCTCGACGTCGGCGAGTCGGGCCCTTCTTCGGCTTTCACTTCGCCTCCAGATCCGAAGGGAGTAGCCGCCGCGTGTCTCGCAGAAGCATTCGGTGTGGTAGCCTATTCGGGCGTCGAACTCACCGGATTCGCTGCCGGAGATTTGCAGTGGGAAGTTTGGAGGATCTTGCCGAGAGAACCGATTGGTGAGTGGAAAAATTTAATTGTTTTCATTTCCAAGCTTCCCACATTCCAAGCCATGCATATGGTGCAAATGGTGTCCGATTGGTGAGCAGAAAGGGCAATTTGTTTCTATGCCCAAACTTCGATCATTTAAGGTTAGATACAGTGAAGATTTACTTCTATTAGGCCATCAGTTTGTAGAATTTTGTGTTTAAAATAAATGAATATTTAGCTTCGTTATTTTAGCCGACAGGTTTTAAATTTACATTGTTTAAAGGAAGAATTTTTAGAAAAATTTATTTGTCTTTATCTCCAAATTTCCAACATTCTAGGCCATGCATGTGGTGCTAAGGGATACCAATTGGTGAGCTGACCGGACAATTTGTTTCTATGCCCAAACTTTGTTCATTTTAAGGTTATTATTATTATTTCTTCTTATTTTCTCAAGCGAATTTAGGATATTGTTGTAAGGTTTTACACAGTGAAGAATTACTTCGATTCGGGCGTCACTTTGTGGGATTTCGTGATTTAAAATAAATGGATATTTAGCTATATTATTTTATCCGACCGGTTTTAACCCCTGAAAGTCATTTTCAAGAAAGAATGGAGTAGTGAAAATATTACTTTTAAAGCATATCAATTTAATGTGCTAAGGGTCTGGGTCAACAACGTGTGGTTTCTTGCGGATTGGAATTAAATTGGATAATGACATAATTGTGTAGGCGTAGGGGAATAAAGGAAACAGCACTATTATTAAAAATGTGAAACCTACTGCAAAAGTGTAAACATTTCCAAAAACCCTGCCAAGTATGCCCCATAAGGTACGGTTGCCTCGAGTGTAAATCGGAACTGCGTGATGTTACAGTTATTACCTGACACCATGAGCTTATTTAGGAATCACGGCAATCATCGGCGCGAATGGCTTGCGCTGAGACCATTGTGATGCTGTTGATCGGAGTTTCCTCAAAGTGTACCCCTTATCAGTGGCTATTGTTCCGAAGATGGGTTTGCTGCAGCTCCCCGCAAACCGACTCCTCACAGCGCATGAGCTGTGATATTTTTATCTCCTTTACTCTCCCCAGAATCTGTTTAGATTTAAAGAAGCAGCTCTGTATCCAGTTTTTGAACCGAATCATTGCACTACGACATTAGGGCGCATTCAATCAAATACATTCATGGCCTAAACGAAGCTTCCAATTTTAGGCCTCTCTTGGCGTATTGAATTGATGCAATTGTTTCTCTTTCTTGATAATTCTCATTTTCAGGCCTTCAAGTATTATCATCAGCATTAGGATTATCATACCTCACTTTTTTCTTTTAGAACTGCCGGAAAAAATTTTCTTTCATAACCATAAGCATGATTTTTGCATCCTCAAGAGCAGGATTTTAATTGAAGGATCCAAGTAAATACTTATTTTATCGTAAACATTTTAAAATTAGATGGCATGAATTCCCTGATGATTCGATGTTGTGCGCCATGTGGTGCATTGAGAAATTTCTAGGATCAACTTGAAATTTATAGGGGTAATACAATTTTCTATCGCAAACGACGAAAGGATAGCGTGGGAGAATGAGTGAGTAATTTATGATTGGCTGAGGAGATAATACTTATGGATTCGCCAACTAGACTGAAACGCAAGGGCGTACCCAGGATCATAAATAGGGGGGGCTAGCCATAGTCTAGGGAGGGTAAGCTAAGTTGTGACATTTTAGCACGGAAAAGGTGAATGAAACTAACATTTTAAGAAAATTATAACAGCGCTTTATTAGTTTATAAGATTATTTCCTTGAAAAAATAGTTTTATTTTAGTTACATATCTTATACTAAAACATATCATTTTTCAGGGGTTTAAAGAAAATTTCTTGGATTCTTTCGTTTCAATTCAGTACTGATTTTGCTTAAAGACTTATGCGATTTTTGCTTCTAGCTTTCACATTTGAACTCAAGTGTAAAATCCACGACAGAGGCTTTCAGACCTTTATAATAATCCGGAAATTAGTACGCATTTATTATTGTGAGGATTTTCAATAGGAAGGCTATCATCATGATGAGGCAAATGTCGTTTTGGTCGATAGGGCACAGCAGTCGTTTCACTTAAAAAATTGATTGTGCGTGGATACACGAGATAATACTATTCTACGAATATTATAGTTCGTCCGTGCAGCCAAAAGAGTCTGGAGCTTGTTTTGATATTTCCCTACGAACTATCCTTCGCTATTTTTGCTGTTTCAGTCGTAAAGATTTCCATTTTGACGTATTCGTGTCTTTCCCCGTGTAAGTAGTGGGTAGAACGTAAGAGCCACTGATCTTAGGGTCCCGGAACACCTTTCCTTGGGACTATTCCTTGGGACACCTCCAATTAAAAAATCCTCTAAGTGCGAGGTGCCCCAGGGAAAGGAAATTTCCCATCTTAAATCAATATTTTATGTCACACGCCTGTGGCTTATACTGGGGTGAGCTGTACCCTCACCTGTACTAAACAAATTTCGGAATGAATTACTGAATTTGTGAATGATTCATTTCTGTGTTGAAATTTACTTCTCCATCGTTCATCTTAGATTGAATGTCCCTAATTTTATGCTCTGACAATTATTTTGTACGTGTGAAAAAATGTTGTGCCGCTTCAGCAGTTTTACGCCATGTTCAAGAGCGATCTCACGAGGGTTTTTAAGGGAAAAGGGTGTTGGCACTTTGAGTTACTCAAAGTACTGCCTACATTTTGATATTGTTTGTGAAAGTAGCAGTTATGCATGAAAGGCTTCTCATATATTTGAAAAAGATGAAGGGATTTTGTACATAATCCTTTGTACGAAAAACCAAAATTTCATTTCTGCGCGTCATCAGCATTTTCTATTATTTACTTTGTTTTAGTAAAATCAACATTTTATAGCAAGTAACCTTCATCAAACCCCGTCGTAAACAATTTTCACGGAAAATAAACGAAGCACTTACAATTTTCGTCAATAAATCTCTCTATTGGATCATATTTGGACTGACAAGCCATGTAATCTGGCCGATCTCAATAAAAGTTTAAATCTAAATATCTCCTTTCCAATTACCAATTTTAAAATGCATTTTCTACATTAATTAGATTTTCAGTCGTTTATTCATAAATAAACGTGCTCAAATTTCACAAAATTTCCCGAATATGGTTTATGTTAAGTTTCTCATATATTGTTGTAAAATCTCTTCGGATTGGTATTTATTTCATTCATAAAAGGTATCACAAAATATTCCAAATTTGAAAGGAATCAAAGAGGGTAGGATTGGAATTATTAATTTTTGTTTTCACTTGACCGGGAATGACTATTATGTTATCTTTGGTGTTTGCTTCCAATATTTATGTTTCTGATTGAAATCTCGATGTTATTCCCGAAAAATATCAATGCCTTCCTGGATTTTATGTGGATGTAACTTCTAGTTCAACATTCAGTTCGTCAGATAGCAAAAAACCGTGATATTTGTAGGCTTTGGATTTCTTAATGCTAGTTTATTCAAACGCCGGGTATCTCTCCACCCTATCTTTTCCACAATAACGCAAATTATCTTAGCAGTAAATCGCCTCCTAACGCTAATAACTGTATACCAACGCTCTAATTTTGTCGACCTTTAAGTTTCCGCTAATAAACTGCCCCAAAAGTTATTTGTCGTCAAGGTAAAATATCTGGGGGAGGAAGAAAACAAATGGGTGTTTGAAAAAACAGGTTTTCTGAAGAAAAATCCTGAAAATGGTGGCTGGCCTTCGGCTACTGTTCACACGGTTGGATGAGCCCGCGGCATCACTACGCTCATTGTTTGAGAGAACTAAACGGTACACAGAGTCGTATTTCGACGCAGCATTCATTGCTGCGAGAAATGGAAGAATATTAATGACGAAGCAGTAAGTCAAGAATAGTTGGGTGCTCTATTGAAGACGCCGTTTTTCAAGCAAGCCTCTCTTTGTTTCTTCCGAAGGCTTTAGAACTTCCGACCAGCAGCATTAATTAAATTTCAAGGTTATTCATGTCTACGGAGTGTAGAAATGCGAGCATTAAAGTTTTGTTACACGTATTAACTGCAGTGAAATACATTTTCCGGTCGCTTTAGGCAGGTCAGCATTTTTCAAATACTCCCACGCAGAGAAAGCCATTAAATAGATTGCAAGGTTTAAAAGGGCGGGAATGCGAGGAAAAATGTTTTTGCTCGTATTTTATGCATTTTAATATGCTCTCTACACACTTCTGGTACATCGACTGTGCCCGAAAACTGTAAGGGAAATTTTTGTTTTGAGCAAGCTCTTGCCATCTCTACCAAACAATATGTAGCCATCAATTTTACTTTGCTTGGATAAAATGAAATGTCACACAGTTAACCATTTACATCTTGAACTAGACACCTTACCTCTACCAGGGAGGCCATTCTTCTCTCAGGAAACCCGGAAGCAAGCTGGGTGCTGAAAGTCATGGAATGTCAATAAACGCAGAAAGTATATTGGAAAATGTGCTGCACAATTAAAATCCTCATCCTCAGATGCATCATCAATATTTTAGCATCCCAAGCCAACAATTTAGCTCTTCCTGCATACCCTACATTTGTGATGCATTTCAATCTGGGCCTAAATACTATCGTAGGTAGCAGAATGAATGGTGCATGCTTGGTAGTAATTTGGCCCTGCCACGTGAGTGCAATTGACATTGTACAGAGAAGATAAATTAATCCTCACCCGGTGACGTATGGTCTGAGAGACCTCTGCGTTTTAAAAATTATGAATATTTTCAAATTGGCTATTTAAATATCTAAAATCATCGTTAGCTTCATATTTTTGTGTAATAAGGATTTAACAGTATTAAAATTAAACGTTTTTATTATTTAATTCTGTAAATTTACAAATTAATTCGATTAACGGTCTGTGAGACCTCACGTCACGCCTGCAGAATGCATCTAGAAAATGAATAAACGAGATAAATTCAATTGTTTCATATTAGTTAGCCATCTTTCTTTCACATTTAAGCCCTTATTTTGAATTATGGCGAGATATTGACGCTTAAAAACGTTAATAATAACTGATGTGTTTTTGATCAGTTTTTGAATTCTGTTTTAAATTACTTTTTTTTTGGCAAAAAATTGATTCGTATTGGTAACGCATAAAATATAAAGTTTGAAATAGTTTAGAATATAAAGAAACATAAACTCAAGCGATGAAAATGCCGTCGCAGCATTTTATGAATATTTGATTTATTGCGGTCTTCCAAACCACTGGTAGTGTAATAAATATTTCACATCACTGGTTAAGGGTTGAGGGAGATATTTTTCCGAACGAATAGGAATAGGAATACGTTTTTCCCCCGAACAATAAAGGACTTTAATAAATGCTAGGCGTAATTTCCTTAGAGCATTTCCTTTTTATTTGTAACCGGCTGGTGCCCTAACACCGCCACACACCTATTGATGCGGGTTAAGGCTTAGTATGTATAATATATGTATTATATATGTAATCGTAGCTCAGTGCATATTGGGGAAAACCTCAATCCATACCTGCTCGGTCTGAGCTGTAATTGGTGGATTTTGATGATTAATATACTTCACAATAAGCCTAGTCACGACAAATAATATTGCTGGTTACGGGGCTATAGAACCAATTATTCACTGGACTAACAGCCTGCTCGAATTATTCGAATAGTGTGGTGGTATTACTGTTTTCTTAAAAGAAAAGTGCCGGTTGTGATGATGATATTCGAGAAATCTACAGCTATATTCATATAAAAGAGGATATCTGTTTATCTCTCCGCTATACGTTTCCATGCGGCTGCACGGATTACAACCAAAGTTTGTACGCAGGTGGATATTATGGTCCCAAATCCCATATTGCTACTTTTGGTTGCGTCCGACGCATCATTAGCGTCTTTTTCTCATTAACGTTTGTTACGTCACGTCGTACAACCTCTGCAGTCGGACATCCCGACGGATAGGCACACCACTTCACACGATCTATGAGAAAACATAAAAATCATATGTGATCATAAAATCCAAGTTCCATATTCCCTCTTCTTTGGCTATCATCCTTACCGAGCACGGCGGATGGTCTGCTATTGAGAAATTTACTTCGCGTCTTGGTGCTGAAGCTATAGGGTGGTTTCCTATTATTTTTTTTCCTAAATCGAAATATTATTACTCCTGGAGTACATAATTCGCTGTTAGATTTTTTAAATGACGATATCTATTTTTCGCGATTAAATGAAAAGTGAACATTTTCAAGCGCGCGAAAATGAATGCTAGGAAAATCCCGCGTGACGTCATTCTGGTTCCCGCTGTGCTGTCGCCGTGTGAGGTGACCTAGGGGCGAGGATATGTACGCCGCTGCGACGCAGGCTGCCAGCAGGTAGCAGAGTACCCTGCTAGCTGGTTGCGCTTGGCTTAAATAAGGATTATTAATACCCTATCAAACGAAGGAAACTTTCCGACCTTAAGCAGTTTTAATAGGTGATTATTAAGATTGTTTCCCTGAGCTCTGTGCCTCACGCATGCATTGCTAATCTCAGACGATGTAAAACTCCTATTTACTCGTATAAAAACTAGGTCCCTGTGACGTCTCGTGGAGTGGCATGGCATGGGCGCCAATCTGGCCTTTTTCAAATGCGGTTAAAATTGACCATTGCCATTCGTCTAAACTGGGATTTATAAAACCAAATAATTAGTATATTATGAATAAATTGTGGGTAAAGAATCGCAATCAATGCCTTTCATTTTCTTTGATGAAGGAAACTACCCTGTGAAAGCTCTTTCTACCTTTTCGTTCATTCACTATCCTCCTATAAAGGTGATGCAGTTGGGGGAGGCACGTAGGAAGTGAACCCTCCTTTCTCTGAGCGATCACTAAAGGAGCATGCACGCCAAAATGTACCATAGCGAGCATCAGCTTGCCAGCGGGTTTCATAGAGGCTCTCGCCAATGTAATAGAAAGATTTTCTATTCGGAGAGAGAAATGTGGGTTGATGTAAAATGCGTATTTAAGGGAATGGGAGGTCATGCGATCACACATACCAACCCATGCAGCAGACGACATCCATCGGATATCTATAATAAGGCTGATATATCCGAAACACGTTATTATTAGACGATGGTTATTTTGAGAACGTTACATAGATATCCTATTTGTAACGTCCATGATAAGTTGCAAAAATAATGTTAGACAGATATCCAAGTTGTAATATCCGTGATATTCCCAATTGACATTAAGTAGTTACAGTCCATACGCATTAAACTATATGGACAGGAAGGAGAATACTACGTGTAAATACAATAAGGGTTACTAAAAAATTTACTGCGGAAAAAGTTAACACACTTATTTTTTCACCGTTACCATCAATTCAAGAGGTAGCACTTATTTCCTTAAAAAATTTTATTCCAAACGATATTCATGGGTAACATTTGTTCTGTATAGAGTTGAAGAGCAAAAATTCTTTTCATGTATGTCTCGGGATTTTCGGAAACCATAATAAGCATAGCCATTATCGACTCATTGGACGATGTGATGATATCTAAGAGATGTAATATGGACCTCGATGCCCACTGTTGGACATCACTGCAACGTTTTTTGGCCCATCCTTTGGATATGTGAGAGATATCCATAAAACGTTAACTGGCTTAACATGGATATTGCACGGATGTCATATGTAAACACCGACAATGTTGTCTGGATGTTGTAGGGATATTGATTGCTCCTTTGGAAGAGATTAAAGCCGCCGAAAATAATCATTCGCAAAGTAAAGGATTGGAACGCGGATGTCCCAATATCCACCCTTATGTTATTTTTAATTTCAAATTTCACTCAATGATAATCACTTACGATGGAACTAATCAGAGTAATGGGCATGGATTTCTCGTCTTTCCGAATGATTCAAAGAATGCAAGCCTTTTGAAATGGTTCAGATTTCTCCAGGTTACTAATTAAGCAAACTAGATCATTAATAACTCGCCATCTCGGTAAATGTTAACGGCAATCAATACCTATTTGAATTCTAAAATAAAGCGTAACGAAGAACTGCTCGGTTTGATGAAGTTCTAGTACAATTTTGAATACCAAATTACTTAAATGCAACATTTGTAGATGTTAAGGTCTTAATTCTGTGGTTTTATAAAGCCAATTCGATGTAGAAAATAAAATCCTAAATTCGGATATTGAATAGATTTTAGTTCATCTTAAAAAAGGCTAAAAGAATTTTTGACTGGATTAGTTGAAATTTGTTGTGCATCATGCCATTATTAATGTGCTCTCTTTTTCCAAGGTACCAGTCGTACTAAGTTTCCTGTGGCAAAAATTGACGCAATATTTTAATTAAAATATGAGCAATCGAAAGGTTTTCCGTAGAGGGAATTCCTACTATCCGGATTAGTAACGCACCTTTTAGTGCCTTGCTGATTCAGTATGATTGGGATTCCACCAAAGATTTGTATCTTATCGAAGATTAATATACAAGTTTTGGTGAACTTAATCTTTGACGCTTAAAGTGGTTATCGCAAAGAATTGAAGTTGCTGACGAGATTCGAGCCGAAGTCCTCGGATGTTTGAAGAAATTCTACCGAAATATTACCAATAAAATGTTGCGGTTGTAAACGTTACTCTGTGGTACCTTGTGTGCACTTCCTTAGCTTTTGTTTAATATTCGTAAACTTTGCTTCACGGCAAACAAGTTTGAAGTGGAAACATGGATATCGCGAGGAATAAAGCTTATGTTTATGGAACTTATGTGCTCGAAACAAAAATAGACCGTGTAAAACATCGATTAGCTATCGGACATTTATCGCAATAATATAGCAGTAAAAATACAAGTTTTAAGGCCATTTTCAACTGTATTTTTATTCTTATAGCCTACGCTAGTATTTAAAAAATACAATGTGTAAAGCGGAATTGTGTGACACCCTTCTCTTTCCGATAGTGGGCTTATTTTGCCCGACTTCAAAAATGCAATAATACGTTCATTAAATTATTGCAACCTTCAAGGATATATTTGTGACAATTCGACAACAAAAATGAGTGCGGATTTACCTTCAAGCTGGGAGCACCGTTATATGTTCAGAAAGGTATGATGTATCCATATGACTACGGTGGACGGAAATGGATTAACGAAGTTGAACTCTATTGCCCCCGAAACGTTCAATATGCAAACGGAACCTTTGGACTAGTATTTACAATGCTAACTGGGCGCTGACGGCAGCAGAGAAGTCAAGATTTCAAGCATTCGAAATGCTGTGCTACCGAATAATGATGAAGATGAAATGAATCGGCCGAGTAATTAATGAAGAAGTGTGACGAGTGCGAGAAAAGAGAAGTCTTCTAAGAACCTTAAGCGGAAGAGGGACAACTTAGTTAGCCAAGTTGTGAGACATGATGGCCTGATGAAAACAATAGAAGAAGGACAGGTGGAAGGGAAGAAGGGCAAGGGACGGCTCCGGATGAGTTACATAGGAAGGGTTATAAAGGATGTAAAAGAGAAGAAATACGTCGCTATGAAAAGGATAGAGGATAGGAGAGAGGAATGGAGAGCTGCGTCAATCCAATCTTAGGATGGTTGACTAATGATGGTGATGACTATGCGAACGAAGAATCACGAAATTCGATTGGTCGAGAGGTTGTGACGTGATGTATTGAGACTGACCGCTTTACATGGCTGGGAATGCAGCTGGGAAGCGGAATCCTGTACTAGAATTCCCTACGAGCGTGTTTGTTTTCACAGACTTTCACTCGGCACACGTAACAATTACGCTCACGGATTATCGTCCTTCCGCGGGCGGCGTGTCCACCACGCAACGGTGTCTGTACTGCGAATTTATTTCCTCGTTCCACTTCCCTCTCCCGTTTACTTTCTTCGCTGGGCTCGACCGGCGTTCGATGCGCAAGATGGGAATTTGCGCAGGTTAGTAACACACAGACCTGCTTCCATCTCTCCGCTAGCTGGCACTGGCCCCCTCCCACCTTACAGAAGAGATTCCTTCCTTCGCTTCACTCTCGCTTGACCGGTCTTTTTTTCGTGACGTATTTCTGTCTCAATATGCACCGCGAATATTACATTAGAGGATTCTCAAGTCGGCCTCCAAATGTGTCGTCACCCACCGTGCATTTAAATGGGTTCACAAAAGTCGCCACGCGCGTCGCTGCCGGACAAGTTGTCCCGAGGTTCACGGGGGAAAAAAGTACAATTAGGGGTTTCAACGGAAATTTATACACATGATGACGTTATCTACCAAATTAATAAATTTTCAATGCCATTTCTTGCAACTCCAAGCGTTATACAGCAAAATATTGGGAAAAAAAGCGGATCGCATTATACTCATCACCGCGCCGCGGGTATATTTGAAAACCGATTAAAATGCCACCGAAGAGTCAGGGGAATTCAACCTTCTACGGGATGGAATTGGGCCTCTTCTGTACAGTCTTCTTGACCACGAGTATTACATTAGAAGATTCTCAAGTCCGCCGCTACAATTGTTGTCGCTCCGCGCGCACTAAAATCAGATTTTGAAATCGCTACTCGCGGCGATTCCAGGTATCTATATCCACTTTTAACAAAGGTATGTACGGAATTAAAATGTAACTGAGCCAACAAATCATAAAAACCACACATTTTACGCATGCGAGACGATTTTCAACTAAAAAAAGACCACTTCCACAACGAATAATGGCGAAAGTAACACCAAACGAGATATAGCTGCCTAGTGGCGCCGCTGAATAGAACGCGCGCGGAATGGCAACAGATATTACGCTTAAACGCCATGTTTTTGGGCCTCCATTAATGGTGTCCCCTACACCTAAACCTAAAAAGCCCTAAACCCCCCTTACTCAATACGTACGCCAAGGACCCTATACAGAGGAGGCCTCATTGAAATTTTTCTCTTGCTGCCTTTTTGGGTCTTTATTAATTGGAGTTCAAAAATGTCCGCAATGCCGCTATGATAGCAGGGCGATCCATTTATTATCAATATTTTCAGTATAGTCCAGGGTTATCAAAATGGAATGGTGCCGTTTTGAACATGGTTTCAGTGAAAACGGAATCAATTGCAGTTAATATATTTTTATTTTTTCGAATTTGTCGTCTCAAATAGTTTTTTTACATGATTAATAAATTTCACTATGTACTATTACTTACTTCCAATTCAATAAATAACTTCCTTCGAATTGAGAAATCGATCCCAAAAATTGGCTGTCCCATATCGTCCTACCGGGTTCAAATACAGGCGGCGGCAGATAATTAACCAACATTGTCGGATCCCTACTTGCCGTAGTCCGCAGGCGCGTAATGTTAGGAGTAGTCTAATGTCTTGTGTAGGAACTTGGGGGCGCAGACATTGAAGTGCATTAATTATGTAAAAAAAAACTTTTTGACATGACAAATGCGAAAAAAACGTAAACTGTAGGTAACTCTGTTTTAATTTTAACCATGCTCAAATCCACACAATTCTTTTATGATAATGCTGTATAAAATAACTCGGGCAGAATTGCATTGTAAATGTATCAATTCGAGTGGTGGCCATAAGACGTATTAAAATGCATGCAGGGTGGCAGTTCATTTATTATTGATACGGAGTATTGCTAATTTTTTTCCATACCACCGAAAACAGCACACTTAATTTTCTATCAGGATGTTTAACAAATTAAAAATTACATATGCACGAACATCCATGCCCTTGATAGGGGCAACCTACCCAGGCGGGCCTCGAACCAGCGACTTTTTGTATGGAAGGCGATGACCCGCAGCCTCCGAAGACGTTGGTGTGCCATTTTAATATCCGCACTTTCCCTATCATCTTGATATTATCAGAATTTATAGAGTGGACCATACCGAGTATTTGTCTGGATATACAATTTACAAATTTTACCCTATTATTTTCTCAAATGTAAAACTTTTGCATCTGAGATACAGGCAAACCTTATCAGAGGCGTGTACTCTTGTGTTGCCTAAATTTTTCTAGATATTAGCGTAAGTTTTAAATGAGTAGTATGTCATTAAAAAAGATGGAATACGGCATGTCGAGCTGGATGAATGCGTCATCAGCCTTCTCCCGAAACTTCTTTTCTCCCTCGCATGGAAACGAGGGGATGTTACGTGAAACCGTTTCACAACGTTTCCGCTACACAGTGCCGACAGAGACCTTAGAAAACTCTCCGCTCGGATGATTATCTTCAATACGAAAGACGACATTTTTTTTCAGCATCGTAAAACAATGAACTTCAGGATTATTGGCGCTCCCGTCGGAGTCGTAAACGTGTATGCTCAGGCTTTAGGTTTCTAATACCTAAAAACGGCATTGAGGATTCCTGAGAGCATGACTTTTCAACGTGCATACTAATTTTTTTCTTCCGTCTAATTATGGCAAATTGAAGCAGTAAAAATTTATCAAGGAGCATGTTTTCCTGTTGAAGATAAAAAATATGAACATCTCAGATTTACGGCATCTGGCGTAACTTGAACGTTTCGTAACGGTGCTCGATTTAAAGAGCATGCCAATCGAGTGTTACCTGTCGGCTTTTTGCATGCCTCGGAAAAATGTTGATTACTTTTTTCCGTTAGCTGCGTTTTTGTTGAGTGCTAAAGAAGAGGGTTCGATTCGTTCTAAATATTTCGAGGTATGTTATATTGACTCTGAACCTGACAGTGCGAATTCTCTCTGGTAATTATTTAATGCTTTCGAATCCATATGAAAAAGACTTTTATATTTTTTTACGCTTTCACCTCGCTCATTTCATCTGTCATTTGACCGTCATTTTCTCATCGTTAATTCTGCTGATTCATTCCCCATTTTTCATTTGGCAACCGTCAATCTCTTTCCATAATTAATTCGAAGAGATCAGTCTGTCTGCCGATTTATTTCTGGCATTCTCATCGAAATATTTAAAGGAAAGTGATAAATGAATGATTGTACTGTAAGCTCTTAACGTTGCGATTATTTACTTTCCTGCTGCACATTATATACTGGATACTTCTATCGGATGCTAAAATGAAACCATAAGTGCGGTCATCCGTAGAATGCAGTGACGAAGATATTCCTCGGTATTGGTCGTTTCAAGGTGACTAGTTAGAGACTAATAAACCGGCTACTTCAGCGCATGGCTCCAAGTATCTGCGGTTTTCCTCTTTGTGGTTAATAAGCCATTAGTGAACGTTTCCTTGCCTCACGTAAGAATGGTCGAGTTGACTATTTGGTTGAATCTCCTTGAAACAAATGCAACTATACCCCCAAATTTTTTGTTAATTATGAGATGAGAGCTTGTAATCTCATTTCCTTTCATATGTCTTATAACATACAGTCGTATAGTATACCAGGGTGCTTAAATCGCATTTTAAGTATAATTAGTAGTTCAAGTTATAATATGGATTTATAGGTTTTCTTCATACATTTGGAGTACGTTATCAAAATATTCTAAAGTTGACCATTTTTCAGCTCCTGTTGAGTATATTTTACTCCATTAATTATTTTTTTAAATTAATTTTAAAATGTCCTCCAAATTATCACCCAATCTCTTAAAATTAATTACTTGTATACAACTTGGATTACTTGTACTTATCCATTGCATTTTTTTTTAATATTTAGAAATCTAGCAACGTGAATTCTTCATAAGACTTTTAGGACTTGTGATAGCACAGCATATCTTAGAAGTACGAGACTCAAAGTTCAATCGAAACTGTTCTGGATATATTTAATTTTGCCTAGTTTTGTTTTTTTTTTTGACTCAAGATAGATTCATACCATCTCTTGTTCTTCTTAAGGCTCAACCAGATTTTCCGTCTAGCTTTCATGAACCGGAATGTCGATCAGCTCGATTCCTTAAATATTTTTAATGAATTAAAGTCGAGTATACTCAGACGGGGAGTATCGTGACCACGCTTTCATCTTTTGAGTTAGAGGGTACTCAGCGTGTCACGGTCTTTGCCGCAATAGCATTTCGTCATCACGTACACCGCTGCAGACTGTGTATTCCCAAGACCCTCGTGATGTGTCTTCGGACGAATTTCACTTCCGCCGGCTATCAATGAAGCCTAATGCCCAACCCAATCTGATACGTTAATTCTACTCTTTTAATCTGTTCAATATCTTTGAATTTAAAATCTCCTTTGAATCAGCCTTCTCAATATTAATTACAAGCTTATCTGGGACTCACACACTTCACCTTAGATTCGTTCGCTAGCGTTTTTATTATTTTATTATTACTATACCACCAAACCAACTATATTTGCTTTTTATACAGGGGTTTTTAACCCAACAATCAAATGCATATGAACATCCATGCACAGAATAGGGGCAACCTACCCAGGTGAGACTCGAATCCGCGACCTCTTTTTCAGCGGGCGAGGAATTTACCCCGCTGCTACCGAGGCCGGCAACGTAAACAATGATTGCATATCTTCTTTTGTTCATATGGTGAAATTTCTTCGAAATAATTTTAGTAAAACTCGGCCCAAACTCTCACCTAAAATTCAATTTCAAAAGCTACCCTTCAAATTTCCAACGGCGCAATCTACGCCATGAAATGAGCCCATTCGAGCAACCTTAATCAGTTGTTTCATTTTTTGTGCCTCACATTTAACATATATCTCAAATACTTTCCTCAAGTCAATATTCTTAAATATTTTTCAACAATAAAATGTGTCGTAACAGAACACTGTGCTTCAAAGTTATGGAACAAATTTTGTGGAGTGATTCATTTTATTCACTTTTGAATTATCAAGGCTGTTAACCAAGCCGCCAGACAACGCTGCACCAGGCACATACTGTTATTGTCTTCAACCAAACCTTAAATTAGACTTTACAGCCCTATTCAAAGGTATGCATGCTATACGCACATCAGCACAAATTTCTCCAAGATATTGGCCAATTTAAGCTTTATTTCTTACAGATATCTTATCAATGCACGAATCAATGAGGATAATTCGTGAATCATTATTAATCAACCATAATAGATCCTTTCTTTGCAGATCTCAAAACTATGTTTTAGGGTTTCACAAATCGGTTATTTCCCTGGCCACAAACCTGCGAATATTTTGGATAGATTTCAGCCGAGTGTCTTCGCTCGGAGAGTTTTCTGATAACGCTTTCATCTTTGAGCTAGGAGACACTTATCAGATCCAGGAATCACCTTTTTGAGTCGCAATTGCATTTCCTCATCATCGCATTCGCTCCAGACTGCGTGTAGCGTCGCGATGTGACCCCGTACGAGTCCAACTTACACCGGTTATTATTCTTCTACCGTGTTTTATCTCTCTCTCTCGATGAAGACCGAACGACGTTTCTGGAACCGTCATGAAACATCTTCCCTCGCTAAGCATTCACATAAACCTGCGTGTTCCCACCTGGATAATCGGGACCCAGAACAACCAATCGCTCCAGTGCGTGTCCCGTTCTCTCGTTGAGACCCAAGCTAGCTCGCGCACGCGTGAGGTCCCGTTTCTTTCCGTGATTACACTTCCAATTCCGAAAATAATAAAACGTGCCCCGACTTACGCAATCCGGGAAACTCTCTCTTTCTACCGCGTTCGGTTCGTTACGGGAGTCAAGGTCGACGATCGCACGTATCTTTGCGCCTCTTTCGCAGCGTTTTCTCTTTTTTCACGTGCGCAGGTAGCTGACCTATCGCACAGCTGAGGCCATCTCCGCCCGCGGCGAAATAAAACGACGGCGCATCGGGAGGAGAAGGAGGTCCCGTCTCCGGTGACAAATCTTCCGACGGAAGGATCTCGTGGATCCATCTCCCGTGCAGTCAAGGATGGAGGCCTATTCTCCGTGCTAATTTGTAGCGCTTCTTCCTCGAGTTTCAAGGTAGGAGTCGTATTGCGTCCGTATTGCACACAGTCCGGCCTCCGTGAATGCTTCGCTGTTCCTTGAGCATCTAGGGGCTCGCAATGAAGGACGAAAACTATTGGTCACCGCACCCACGCTGGGCATTGAGTGTGATTTTCAGATGTGCGCGAAAGATGAGATTCCGCAAGAAAAATAATTTGGTTAATATCCCGCAGGTTATATTAGGCTCGGTCAAGACACTGGTAGTGCACCTGACTGGCAGTCGCAAAAACCAGGTGCGAATACCAGGTTAAGTAAATTTATTTTATTTATTTATTTATGTCAAGGATTTATTATTTATTATATTATGAATTAAGGGTGGGCGCCTCGCCCCCCGATAATTTGTAGCGCTTTTCTGAGGTGCGAATACAAGGTTAAGTATATCTATTTTACTTATTTATTCCTTTCCAGGATGTATTATATATTATACTATGAATTAAGGCTGGGGGCCTCGCTCCGTACTATTTTGTAACGCTTCTCCCTCTAGTTTCAAGGTAGGAGACGTGTTGCCTTAGTCCAGCCCTTCGTGAATGCTTTACTGCTCCTTGAGCATTTAGAGACCCGTGGTGAAGGACAAAAATTATTGGGCAGCGCGACCACGCTGGGTATTGTGTGTGTGTGTGTGTGTGTTTCGTATGTGCGCCAAGGATGAATTTCGGTAGGAAAATTCATTTGGCTAAGCGGGAATTGGAATACGAATAGCCCGCAGGCTTGGTCGTTTGATTGGTAGTATAACTTACTGGCAATCGTAAGACCCAGGTGTGAATCCCAGGTTAAGTAAATTTCTTTTATTCATTTACAGCGGGGTTTTCATAACATATACCAAATAATCGCATACGAACATTCAGTGGCGTAACTAGAAATATGCTTTGGGGGGATGGGGAGCCTGGGAGGGTGACCCCCCCCCCCCCCCCTTAGGGAAACTTTTTAAAATATGACATGCCTGGAAGTACATTTTACATCATTTTGTCACTTAAAATTTAACTAAAAACAGATGCAGTTTTTATGTTTCAAAACTAGACAATAGCGTTAAATACTTTTTTTTATATCTCTAAGGCTTAGGGGGGGATCTATTCCCCCCATACCCCCGCAGCTACGCCACTGCGAACATCCATCCACAAGCATTCCACGTGTTTTTTTTTTGCTGAACCAGGTTTTGAGGCAGAAGTTGTCATTTCCAAGGATATTCAATGAGGCATTGAAAATAAAATGAGGTACTATGAAACCTCCAACCTTTTTTCTCTAAATGTGAATAATAATAGCTCAAAATTATTAGATAACGCCGGAAACAAGGTGCTTGTTTTCAGGCGCTTGTAACCTATGTTTTTGCGAAGGCACCCTAAGCTAAGATAACTTTTTATCAGTCAAACAAGAGAGAACTGCGATATATAATCGGTAAATCAATCACAATTTTTCCTTTTGGGTACCTGTATTCCACTAAAAATGAACTTTCTTGTTCATATTGTATTATTGACATAAGTTGGAACGAAAAATGTTTGTTTTCATTCGTTATTTATTTGTATCTGATCCGTTGTGCTTGAGTTGATTTATTACGTCTATAATGGAGAAGGAATCCTTATAGCTGCGTTGATTATTGGCGATTGAGCTTCCGTTTTCCAACAACCAATATTCATGGGCTAAAGTAAACCGTTTGTCATGCTGGAACATAGTCAATAATTCTCTTTGAATACAAAAGTGTTTCCGTGAAAAAAAACGCGAGTCACTGCGGTAAGTGCTATTCAAGGAGTAAAAGTCGCCGCCACATGGGCAGATCCATCATTAAGTGTTTGATTGCGCTTACTTGAGGGAGTGGATTTCCATTCACAGCAGCGATGTTTGAAAAGGACGTCCTTAACATTGCTGAATACACCAATAGAGATGAAGTCAGTTAGCGATTGGTGGACGGAGATCAGGTTTTCATCGTGGCTAATTATGTATAATTGATTGCAATAAATTCATGTAATCATCCAGGGCTTGATCTTAACCATTTAAGTTATTTTTATTATGTAACTGGACGACATTTGTTCGACGATTGAGATAGAAATCGAGAGCAGTTATTAGATCGATCGTAATATATCCAACAGCTGTCATTCATTTACTGGCAATAATTGTCACTACTTATCGTTGAAATTTATATCGTTCGTTTATTAAGAATTCATTCATAATTGCTATTCTGTCTTCCAGATGCTCACCTCTTTATATAATATCAAATCTGTGGAATGGGGAAGATATCATTAAAGCCTCTTAATTCTTTCATGATTTTACACGCTGATGTGTCTGATCATTCTCTTCATGAACTTCAGCCCTTTTATCCCGTGGTATTCCATCTTCTCTCCTAATATTTTTTAAAAGTTATTATCCTAGTCTCTGTTCATCCCCTTTACGTCAAGGGCTGCTCTCGCATGCGACCAACTCATTTCCAAATAGGGGTGGAATGTTGTGAAATCTCTATCATCGTTTAAATCTGAACTCTTCTTGGGATAGGAAGTCAACATAATGGATTCAATTCTCTATTTCCTTCTCAAGGTATTCCTTTGCAATGGTAGGATGTTTGCCTTTTTATTCTCGCCGCTTATTCAATCAGTGGAATCTTCATGAATACTTGAATATACATATGTTCACTCACTTTCATTTTTATTTTCCACACGTGAATTTTTCATGGCAATGCCTTTTCCATTGCTTCCTATCTTCCTTTTTTTCGAAACATACGTCTGAGTGGAAATTTTTCATCCCCCAAATATATTCTATTCTCGCATTAAAATATTATCTCGAAACGGTTTTTAATTATCTAATTCCTCTAAGATTCTAAGATAACAATAGGGTAGTTTCCTTCATCAAAGACAACGAAAGGCGTTGATTGCGATTCGTTACTCAACATCAGTGTATTCCTAATATACAAATTTTTTGGTTTTAGAAATCCCAGTTTAGAGGAATGGCAATGTTCAATTTTAACTGCATTTGAAAAAGGCCAGATTGGCGCCCATGCGAAGATACTCCACGCGACCTCATAGGGACCTAGATTCTATACGAGTAGTCAGGAGTTTTACATCGTCTGAGATTACCAATGCTTGCATGTGGCACAGAGCTCAGGGAAACATTTCTTAACTTTTAGCATCGTATCGGCGCTCATAGCCTCGCATCAAGGTGGCCTCATACGGCGGCAGCTGGAACCAGAATGACGTCAAATGGGCTTTTCGCAAAATTCATAATAATATTCAAATTCATAGCCGTCACGTTTTAGCGCGCTTAAAAATTTTCACTTTTCATTCAATCGCGAAAAATATATATCGTCATTTAAAAATCTAAAAGCGTGAAATACGTATTTCACGCTTGAAATACGTATCTTTCGATTTAAGCTATTAAAAAAATAGGAAACTACCCTATTATAGGTGTTCGCTATATATAATCAACGCTTTTTATAGGTAAGACACAGTTTTTAGATATTAACGAACATTGATCCTGTCATCAATGTCATCGAAATCTTTCATGATAGAGCTTGCGTAATCGAATAGGAAATCCAGGTCATTTCGCCATCTCGACTTGATACATATTTATGTAGTTTGAAATTCGCATTAGATTGGTGAAGGGGCTATGATATTTGCGTACCACGAGGATGGCTTAGGTTCTTATTTCATTGATGAAAGAAGCTTTTTTTCCTAATAATTCCACCTCTACTGCAGTACTTATAGGAGGAAACTTCATTGTAGTTCCTGTCGAACGGAAAGGACGATGAACGGTGATTCCCTAGCCATCTTTAGGTATAGGAAGCAAATACTGGCGCTAGATAATTAAATACTTCTTCCCGCCACCCTGCAGGAATTGCATACGATCGGGGCTTATTTCATTAAGCCGCCATAGCGTATAATGCGAGAGGAGCTAATTTTTTTGTGCTGATATCACATGTCAAGGAAACAATGTCTTTTTCAGGCTTCATCTGCAGTTTCTTTCTTATAAAGCACGAAAAGCTCAGGTTAATGGATCCCAAGGTGCGCCAAGTCGCAGTTAACGATGAATTAATATTACTATTTGGCGAGAGTCCAATTTTAGAAATATTGTTTCATCTTGAAAAACTTTTTTGATACCTACCCTTTTGCCAGTTTGCGTTCACCGTTCTCCTGTTAGAGGTAAACGTATCAGTGCTCCGTGCATCTAATGTCGGTAGGACGAACCTCTACTTACCATACTTCGTATTCGGTCGAATTTGGGTTGAAATTAAACCGATCTAAAATGAATCACGTGGTCCCTCTGGTGCGAAACATTATCTGCGTTCCGTTTCGTCCAAGAGTTTTAGTTTAGTTTCGACCCGAAGTAGTTTTGACTCCGATTTCGTTTCGATCCTGACTTTAGCTCCCCAGGCTTAAATCAATTTCGCTACCCGGGAACGAAACCAGTGGCGTAGACTCCATGGGGCTTGAGGGGGCCCGAGCCCCCAATAAATTCTTTATGGGGGGTGAGGTAAAAATGTGTCAGGCTTGCAGATTTTCTCAAGAGTCTTCAGTTATAAAGATTCGATTTTTCAGGGTTCTAATTTTGAACATATAACTCTCTTAAATGCTTTAAAACTCACTATTTATAATTATTTTTTCACTTATCTTGACCTCGTTTAATTCATGTTAAAATATTTCTTGGAGTGTAGGTCAACGTATGTTATGCAAAAAAGTTATAGCCAACGTTTCTGTTTATTTTAAATCATCATGAGGGCTTAACGTTTTACATATTTATTGATATTATGTAAATAAATATGTACAATAAAAAATATAAATACGTACATAATATCATTAAATATGTACAAAGTTAAGCAGCGATGATGGTTTAAAATATACAGAAACGTTGGCTATAACTTTTTTGCATAACATACGTTGACCTACACTCACTACTTATAAAATTTCACGTGGCAAGACCCTTGGTATGGGCCTCCCAATATTTTTTATAAGTCGGCACCCCTGAAATAAACTATTGAAAATTTTGTATGATGTTAGGCACGATGTGGTGGAAGTTCGTAATATTGTTGAAATGACACATTGCAATATTTCCACTTATAGATTTATTTTACACTACGCGTTTCGTCGTTACAGCGACATTTTCAAGTGTGAAAAAAGTCTTAAAGATTTTCCTTATATATCACGGTGCTTGAAGGGGGGGAGTAAGATGGAGAATGGGGTTTGGGTGACGAGAAGTGAGCATATTGAGGGCTGTGGGGGGGGGGGGGGGGTTGGATATATAAGGAAAATCTTTAAGACTTTTTTCACACTTGAAAATGTCGCTGTAACGACGAAACGCGTAGTGTAAAATAAATCTATAAGTGGAAATATTGCAATGTGTCATTTCAAAAATATTGAAAATTTACTGGTTTTGACTTTCGTTTAGTTTCACTTGCCATCCCTGCTTGTAAGGGATTGTGATTGGGCCACCTCCATGCAGTCCCCTTTTAGTTCACATTTTGGAGCGGAGAGGTCGGGTCTTCTGTCGAACCGTTCTCCATTACGCTGTCCTCTTTGCCCCTTCCTCCACTCCCACGCGTTCCTTCATTCCCGCCACTCTCTCCCCGAGCCCGATAGCAAGATAGCGCTCACAGTAAACAAACACTGTGCTTTCGAACCAGCAGGAGCCTTGAAACCTTTCCGTGCGGAAAACTCCCCATCATGTCGCTCCCGCTGCATTCCGGGACGAGTGAGATAAACCAAGCCTCACGGTGGGCTGCCTGAGTAGCCCGCTAGTGCATGAGTGGCGATCACCTTGGAAAGCGTTGATATTAAGAAGACATCACTCCCACAAAACCGACCTTATTTTCAAAACGCTGCATGAAACAAGTGAATTTGTAAGCAGTCACGTGAACGGGTGCCAAGTTTAACACACCAGAGATGAAGTTCGCCTTTAAAAAATATTTGAATTAGCCGCCAAGCCAAGCGGAACTTTCTTATATACATGCGCTTGAACTCCCAGCCAATCAGCTGTTTTCTCAGCGTTGCGGGAACAGGGTTGATTCTTTTTCTACATTTGACTTTTTTTCTTGAAGTTTCTGTCCAGGCGTTGCAAGGGTTTGGTGGGGAAGGGAATGTGGGAAGGGATTAGGGCACATATAGTGGTTCTATGTTTTGGGTTTACAGTAATAGCGTAGTCCCAAAGATTCATTAATAATTTATTGTTTGTTTTTTCTAAGGAATATTGGAATTTAAACAGAGCGGCCTTCAGAGAAGTTAAAATGGGAGTGGTTTTTAGATCATTACGGATTTTTTTGTCGCTAATAAACCAGGGGGCACCTAATATTTTTCTAAATAATTTATTTTGGCCAGTTTAGATACGTTTAAGATGAGTCGCGGCAGCGTACAACCATGCTGGCGAGGCGTAAGTCAACAGTGGTTTTATTGATGAATTATAAAGAAGTAATTTGGTTTTCAGACCCAATGGAGATGTAGATTTCATCAGTGGATATAGTGCGGCGTAAATTACCTGAGATTTCATTTGAAAATACCTTCTTAACAACAAAGTGAAATTAAAAACGGAGCAAGTATCATCATGAAAGAATGTAGCAGCTTTGGTAATTCATTGGAAAATAGAAGGTGTACAGGGGCAGAGGTTTTTCAGAGGTTGCCCAATCCCGGCTTGAGGAGGGCACTTCAAGTGTAACACTTCGCGCAGTGGTCCCCTTGCCGCCTTTCGGCTGATGCCGACGCGGCGCCGCGGCGGGACTAAGCGAGGAAAGGATATGATATCCGTGCATAAAGACGACGGAATGCCTGTTCAATGACATAAGTCACTTGAATACATATTTTATGAATAATGATAACCTTGATTTTTGCATATTATACTATAAATGGCTAAATTCAACGTACATCTTGGCGCAGATAACAGTTTCTTGCTAAATTGGTGACTGGCAATTCTACGATTAGGAGGTCATTGGGAGGTTTCTCAGCAGAGTTATGGGCTAAAACCTTTGAAAAGATTTTTCCAGAATTTCGGATTTCCCTCAAGCATCATGGGCAGGCTGCGGTCGAGGGGTTTAGGGAAGGTCATGCACGTGCAGCGACAGGCGCCCGCGCCGGCTGGTTGAGGATTTGCGACCCTCCGTACTTACTGGCCCGACAATGCTGGTTACGCATATCCTATCGCTTGGACATAAAGCAGTGGAAGGTGAGTGTATTTTAAAGCTACGTGAAGCTTTTATTGCTTGTAATACATTGTGATTGTAATGTGTCTGTCCGTGTATTTTAATTTTGATTTCATTTTGAAACTTCATATTTAAGGCAAAGGTTAGTGATGGGAGTAAACAGAAAATGCAGGCTAGGAGAGAAAGGATTCAGAGGTTATTCAAAAAGAAAATGGGCCTGATAATAGATGTACCAAAACCAGGATACGACACCACAAACGATGGTAACACAGCTAGACGCTTCTTTTCGAACCCAAAATTATCAGCAAAAATTACCGGTAAGAGAGTTTGACGACTGTTACAAAATTTAAAAATCTTCGCTGCTGAAATTAAGAGAGATGTTTTAGTCAATTAAATATTATTCAGGACTCCATGAACAACTGATTTCAGGGCTTTTAAATATTTTGAAAGCAATCTCAAGCTGTCGAGCACTCAAACTCAGTGAGTTCAGAAAATACTGTCTAGCGACAGCAAAATTGTATGTGAAAAAATACCCTTGGTATTATATGCCGCCAACGGTGCACAAGCTTTTAATTCATGGTGCAGATATATCCAAGGAAGCTATTCTACCCATCGGGCAGCTTTCAGAAGATGCCTTGGAATCGAGAAATAAAGATATTAGGAAATTCCGGCAACACAATACGCGGAAGATATCAAGAGAGGCGACTAATGAAGATTTATTTCGGAGGTTGCTGCTCACCTCTGATCCCTTGATATCTTCGATTTCATTTCGCAATAGTAAATTGAAGGAAGATTTAGATCCAGAAGTGAAAAAACTTATTGACTACGGGAATGATGAATATGAAGATGAGAGTGATGACGAGTCATCAGAGGATGAGTGACCACTTTTATTTTATGTATTAATTGATTAAAAATATCGATTCAAGTTTTTGACAATGAAATTATTGGCTAATATTTCTTCAATATTGAAATTATAAATTATCATGGTCTCTGTCACTGGCTTAAATTTATGTTGCATTGCACTCAACTGCTAATTATATGCGGTGCCTTTATGGTATGTACCCTTTTATGACGGTTTTACCCTTGAGCCTTCGCGCGGAGGCCGCGTGCAGACGGTAATAAACCTAACGGTTCGCGCGCTCCCCAAGCCCTTTTCACTCGTCGGCTGCCCATTTGTGTACCCAAATTTGTTCTTTTACTTTGAAAACGTGCAAATATTTCCAATATAGAAATTTAGTTTTCCCGAAATAAGCCGTCTATGCGATTGGCTCGCTCATTTCTAGCCGAGTCAGTCTCCTTTCAGTATTCCTAGTCGAATTGCCGAATGACGTTCACAGAGTAGTTGCTCAGTTATGGATACAACGAAAGTGACTAGTCAAGATTTACATAATGTGGTCTTGGCAAATAGAGAGGGGACTATTCACAAAATTTTAATATATGGAGCGGGAATTGTGAAACATGACATTCTTCCTATTGGACAGCTTTCCGAGGAGACAATGGGAGCCCGACACGAGGAAGTTAGAAGATCAGAACATATCGGGAAAAACATACCAGAAAAAGTTTGTTTTTGGACTCAAAATTTACCTTATGCACAACTATTTGACAGCTTCAACGGCAGAAAAATTCTATTTTTCCCTTGATATTTCCATAGCAGAAGGTAGGCATGCCCCTGTAGAGTTTGCTTCCCGCATCACATTCGCCTATTTTAATTGTTATCGCCCTTCTAAACAATATTGTGGCCTACATAATCCTAAATAAGTTCAATTGTATTTTTACAATACACAATTTGTAAAAAGTTTCGTTAATTTACCAATTCTTTAGACTCTAGCGACTTTTGGCCAGCTTTTTTCGATTCTAGCCCACTGTGCGCCGGGTAGCTCTCTACTAAGGGCGCACACATTGAAATTTATTAATTATGAAAAAAAACAGTTGGAGACGACAGATTCGAAAAATAATAAGCATAAACTGTAATGAATTCTGTTTTCATTTTAAACCATGTTATAAAAGCGCACCACAGTTTTATGATAACCCTGTATTTAGATTACGAAACATTTACTTATTATCAGTTTGAAGATTAAAGAGCCCGCTTTGGCATGGGCGTACCCAGCGAGGGGCAGGAGGGGGCAGCTGCCCCCCCTAGAAGCAAAAATCGCAAATGTCTTTAAGGAAAATAATATTTTTTCAAGCAGATGCTTATAAACTACCAAAGAGCTGTTACAGTTTCCATAAAATGTTTATTACATTCACCTTTTCCATACTTAAATCTTACCTACAAATTGAACAACCATTAATTGTCCCCCCCTAGTTATAGTCCTGGGTACGCCCTTGCGCTTTCGTAAAAATATTTCAAAATATTAGTTATAGGACAGGTAAAAACTGTTCTGGTTTCAGTGGTTGCCGAGTATATATTTTGGAGATTAAGAAAATGTCATTGAAAATTTTGGATTTCGAGTAGTTGTTCCGAAAAGATGATAAAATGAATGCAGAAAAAATGGAAGGTGGATGCATTGAGTAACACTCTTCCAGTTTTGTGTTATCAGCTCGTATGTTGGTTCGGAGTATAAATACGTGAGGAATCCAAGTTTCTAATGATATTCAGAGAGTTAATTTCTTAGCATCAGTTGCTCTTCGAGCGGAAGATTCTATGCTGAGAAAAAATCAATTCACCTTCCCAACATTTCACTTCAACTGCCACTTTTACAACGAGGCCTATGGTCACTTTATACGTAAGTAAATATTGTTTGATTAACACTCATGCCAGTATTTTAAACAATTGTATCCATTTAGCGTGTTACGTAGACGATTTTATAAGTTCTTCGTCTTGTTCTGATCTGGAGGTGTGCACCGCGCTGCCAACAACGAAAAATTGTCCACTCTACGGGGCTGATGAAGATTATGCTGAAAATAAGATCATGAATTTCCCAGAGAGTACTAAGTACTGAGATTCATACACAGTGCTGTAGTTAGGCCGGTACGGCGTACCCCCTAAAATCCAAACTCGTTATAAGCGTACCGGTTAAAGTACCTTTCTAAATCTGTAAAAAAAATAGCCTTACTGTAAATTGTCCAATGGATTTCAAAAAGAAAAATCGGAAATGATTATTTACTTGTTCAGAGTTATCTCGTGGCACAACTTGGAACTAATATAAGAGTTGGAGTTTGACATTTCAGTCGCGCACGAATATATAACACATATTCAGCTGTTGGAAATTTTGTTGAGTACCGCCTAATTTTATTTCCCCAATTACAGTACTTCACGATATTTAATCGTAGTATTGCACTTCTCAATTCGTAATACTCAATTTTTATCGTTATCGACCAATTTGCGCCGTAGAGATCACCGCCTACTTCGAAATAGCCCCTGTAATAGGAGATCACTTCATTATATATTTTTATAATTCTTCCATCAAGAAACATTCCAATTATTCCTCTAAATGAGACGGCATAGCATAAAAATATGGCTGTTACCCAACAAAATTTATTTTGATGAGCCTCGGGTAAAATAGCGTCAACGCCTTTCAACTGCTTCCAATTATTATATTAATGTACTTAAGATAATAGCCTCTGTGCTAATAAGTGTCATTATCAAATCGATTTTATTTCCTTAATTCTATGGTTTTAAATTAACAATACGAACTTCAGTGTTGATGTTCTAAAGTTATGACATTCATTGCGCCCGTTTCTGGCTCAGGGAATATCTCACGAGTCATTTTACACGAGCAGTTTTATTATTTGAACGCGTATGCTGAAATACCCAGTAAATATGTCATAGAGTATTATATTTAATTCCGCAAACGAATGAGAAAACGAAATAGCCACTGCTCCGATTTTTTCTCATATTCGTCGGGCAGCACAATTACCTAACAAAATGCATTTTGATGAGCCTCGGGTAAAATCACTTTAATCATGCTTTCAATTATTAGATCATTGTATTTAAGCTAATAAAAATCCATATTTTAATGCTATGTCATCTGTTTTAGAGGAATGATTGGAATGTTTCTCGATGGAAGAATTATACACACGATCTCCCACCACAAATCTACACATATTTACTTTGATGAGTGCCTTTCGGATATTTCACGAGTTATCTATCACGAGATAAAACAAAGTAGACTCTCTTTGTCTAAAATTATTTGCATTGGTGAATATAAAATGCTTGGCTCTTGATAATTTTCTATGGCTGGTGGTAATTTTGGGAACTTGATGTTTTGTTGGTTTCCCAACGGTGGTGTATCAAGGATTTGGTGTCACTATAAAACCATATACTGCGCTTAAAGTTTGTAACCTACAGTTTATTTAAACCTTTTAATGTATATTCTCCTTATGTTCAAATAGTCTGATGCTTAAAGTAGTAGTTAAGACTCAAAACAACTGCCGTATCTCATTAGTTAATATAGAAGTTGACTGTCTCGACCCTCGCTACATACATGTACAATTTAGGGTGAGGAAATTACTGTTTGAGGAAATTGGGAAATATGTCTGGAGGAAATCTCTAAAAGACGTTGAAATTGTATATAAACCCATGAGAATGGGATAAAGTGGTTAAGAAAGAGCTCGCGCTTTACCGACAGAATTGGTGGATACAGTTATTTCGCTTCTCCAGCCTTGTGAGAGAATCCATCAAAGCCTGATGGATTTTCTCTCATGCAATACCACGATGGAATCTCTAAAGCGTCTGGAAACCCCAGAGAATTTAATTTTTATTTGTCTATTTATATTCTTGAGAATTTAATTTTTATTTGTCTATTTATATTCTTGCATCAAATACAAAACCATTCGAGAAGACTTTTTACGTCAGATCTATAAAGAAAGGGTTAAATAATTAAGTTAACAAAAAAGAAACACTCATTAAATAAACTCAGAAATAACGTATCATTTATACCTCATGACCGCTTCACCCGCTCTTAGAGGGAGGGGAAAAAGTAGAGGGATCTGAGGAGGTAGTCTACTCATGGCGGTGGTAAATGATGAAATTGATGATGCTATATCAACAGAAGGAGCTTCGACGGAATTAAAGGTAAGAGATTGCCGGTAGGTAAAAGGATCTGCGAATCACAGATAAACTGTGGTGAGGTACATTGAAAACAGATGATTGTCGTGTTTTACGGGAAGGGACATGGACGGAGAATAATGGGAGATGGTCCTTAGACCCGAAGTTTATCAAGGAGATGGTTAAATCGGAAATAGTCGACACCGTTATTGCACATTCTCTAGTTTCCGGAACCTTCCTTCCGTGTCCATCTGCTTACGTTTACCTTCGGATGCCGCTGCAGCCATGGAAGAGCGCTTTATGAAAAAGGAAGCGATTTAATATCTGGAACACTGCTAGCCGTAACCTCTGCATGTGCGGGACTTTGGCACCTGTTCAAGGGTGCACCGTGACCAAGTCCGATTTGGACGCTAAAGGTCGGTTATAACTTTATAAAAGAGGCCTCCCAGTGATTAGATGCTCAGTATTTCTCATACCTTCATCACCCCGAGATCACACGACTTACGGCTTACACTGCTCCTGGGGGAACAAGTGGGCGAAGTGTCCGTTCTAGTGTTCATAATGGAAGACAATTGGAAGAAAGTGGTGGCTTCGTGCAAACGGTAGTGTTAGCATCATTGATGGAATTTAGGAATTTTTTAGCGAAGTTTAGGAATAGTTAAGTGTAGTCCGGCTACGGAAGTGAAGGAGAAAGTTGGCGCCAGGAGGCGATGACTATCAAACTTGATAGCTGCAGAGTGCTACCTGACACATATATTAGTTCTGAAATCGAAAGTTGGTGAGTGTGTTATCTCTCTAAGCATATGTTGCCCTGTGTATGCTTCATCTCTTCCACGCAACATATCGAATTATTGAAGAACAAGTGCAAACCAATAAAGTGACAATTTAGGAAATAGTGACTGTATTCCCGGTGAAAATATTTTTTGTAACCTCAAGTTGATGGAGGCGAATACCTTCACATTAGGGTAAGTTCTCAAATCATGATCAATACTTTAAGTTGGGTAGTTACTAATTGCAAAGAGAATTTATATCAAAGTATATACAGGGTTAACATAACATAATGGTGTGATTTTGAAAACGGTTCAAATGAAAACATAATTACTTAAAAATTTTTATATTCAGACAGCTCTTGATAATAATGCGTAAGCATTAGAACCGGTCGAGACAGAAAAAAGTGTGGAAAATACCACTGCTGTTTCATGGACGCCGTCGCGCGCCGCATACCACTAAAAATGCAGCCGGGTGCCGCGCCGCATCCATCCAAGTTTTACCGTCGAGGTAAACATCGCCCGCAGGCTTCTAAGCACGAAAATATTACATTAGAGGTTTATCAAGTCCGCCGCTAGAGTTTTCGCTCCGCACGATCAGATCAAATTGCAAAATCGCACCAGCGGCGCTGCTAGCCATTGATATCCACTTTTCACGAGGAAATACACGGCAGTAATGCGTATCTGAGTCAATAAATAATATAAATCACACATTTAACGCATGCGGGACGATTGAAAAACTAAAAAAGACCAATTCCACTACGGTTAATGGCGAAAGTCACTCTGAACGAGATACTGCTGCCTTGTCGCGCCGCCGAATGAAATGCGCGCGAAATGCCAACTAAGATTACGCCTAAGCGCCATGTTCTTGGGGCTCCTTTAATGGAGTCCCCTTGCTTCTGAGGGTGAGAGCCAATCCTGTAGGAAATTGTGACTTAAATTTCATCCGCAAAACCTGTGGAATGTTCATGGGGGAGCATAAATTTCCCCTTTCAACTGCGTCGCTACTATTACGCAGAATCATTAGGAGGCGAAATGTTTTCGTGACTTAACCGATTCGAATGGCGCAGGTAATTGCTTTAGGGTTGACATCGAATTCAATGTT
This sequence comes from Ischnura elegans, assembly GCF_921293095.1. NCBI lineage: Eukaryota > Metazoa > Arthropoda > Insecta > Odonata > Coenagrionidae > Ischnura > Ischnura elegans. The sequence continues at coordinate 67,361,140 of NC_060253.1, read as the reverse complement.
TAATCAAGTGAGAGGTCGTGCATCCGATGTCTCAGTTTTGACGCATCATTCTCCTTGATTGGCATAGAGAGGAAGTATACTTCATGGCTCGTCACTTGCCCTTGAAAGGTGCTTCTCTGTAGGAAAGTTGCCGTAGGGCACGGGCGTGATGGATCCCCACCGGGCCAGTGACATCTCCGCGTCTAATTTCCTCGATGGCTCGAAGAGGTGTAAGAACGTCAGTATCTTAAAATTGGAAATTTTCCTCGTTCCTGGTCATAATGATGTTCTTCCTTACATCTTCTTTAACTCTTACTTCCTAGTGCAAAAAAGTACGTGGTTGGCTTTTGTTCTTGTTCTAGATACAAGGGATCGAGAAAATCTGTGAATAGTAATAAATCCTCGTTCCTTTTCGTATTGATGCTCTTCCTTATTGGCTTCCTATTGGTACTGGTATTGATGCTCCCCCTTCCTTATTAATATTCTTTAACTCTGCCTTCCTGATGCAAAAAGGTGCGCGATTAGCTTTCATTATTTCTCTCGATTCAAGGGCTCGGGAAAATCTGTAAATAATTAATTGATACTTTCTACAATTTTTAATATCGTGTACTCGTAATAACGTATAACGAATACTCGTACTTACTGAAAAAAAAAATATGCATCATTTACCAAGGCGTGACGGTAATTATTCGTGAAGCTCAATAAAATTACGCAATGTTATTTATAGGAGGCAATTGGCTGCTTGGATCTTTTGCACCTTGAGGAAAGAGAAGGGGGGAAGGATGACAAGGTGGAGAGAAACCCGGTGTCGGCATTAGCCTACTCTTGCTGTAGGCTGCCAAAAAGACCACTCGTCCCATTTGACGGTGACGTCTTCTTCGGGCAGCCGAATGTTATGGGCCCTTCTGAAAATTCTCCGCCACCGCCTCGGATTGAAACCTGGTCTAGCATAGGAAGCCAGCACTCTATCCTCTGTACCAATCCGATTCTCAATTTCATAATGGTTTGTTGAGGAGGCTGTTTCTCGAAAAACTTTAACCTCCTCATAAAAAATGTTTTGGTGCCATTCATTCACATTTAGTACATAGTGCTATTCGATTGGGACTCGTGGATGCCCATTGAATAGAGTACTTTGTTGAGTAGAGTAGCTACGGATCGCAGGATACTATATCATTTAGGGATTATTATATTTATTTTCATGGTGATTGTTTTATTTAATATTAACAAACTTGCTCCTTAACTTAGAAAATAGCGGACAATAAATTTGATGGTAGTTTTTGTAGCTACAAGGCGTTCACGAGCTTTCTTCAAACTTCCAATTTGTTTAAGACGCACTTTTTCCAAATCCGGCATCGGTTATGAAAATGGCAATGACGGAGGCCTTTGGTCAAGAGTCGAGTAAACACCTGAGATTATGTCATCAGCGAACATTTCCTCGAAGCATACTCTCTTAGTTGCCCCTGAATTAATTTGCTTGTCATATTTCTCAATGAAAACGTCTCCTCATCATCGTGTCGCTTTTCAGTACTTCCTTTTTAATTGAATGCCTCGTATATTAAGGATTTCGTAAGAATTTAGCTTAGCGTTAATTCTATCTCAACTGCATGAAGTGTCTTCTTGGTTTATAAGTAGACCCAATTTTCTTGAATGAATCGATGTAGTTAAAAAAATGACGATGAGCTAAACGAGCAATCGAGATTGTGTTCTTTTTATTTTGAAATAAATTCTAATTCATACCAAAAAATCATAGTTTCCCCTTAACTATTTAGACTTGGGCGATAGCAATCTTACGTAAGGCAGACCAGTTATTCATTTCAGAGTTTTTGACTTTCGAGTGCCTTGTTTATATCCTTTCCTTGTTGACTTATTTTTAAAGCATCAATGCTATGCGGGTTTCCAGCCTTCTGAGAAAGTCCATCTTATCTGATGGATTTTTTCTCATGGAAGACTATGATGGACTCTCTTACGCGTCTGGAATCTGGGAATAGGGTAGTTTCCTTTATCAAAGAAAACGAAAGGCATTGATTGCGATTCGTTACCCACCATTACTGTATTCATAATATACAAATTATTTCGTTTTAGAAATACCGGTTTAGACGAATGGCAATGGTCCATTTTTATCCTCATTTGAAAAGGGCCAGATTGGCGCCTATGCGATGCCACTCCACGTGACGTCACAGGGACCTAGTTTCTATAGGAGAAGATAGGAGTTATACATCGTCTGAGATTACCAATGCATGCATGAGGCGCAGAGCTCAGGGAAACATGTCTTAATAATCACCTATTAAAACTGGCTAAGGTCGGAAAGTTTTCTTCATTTGATAAGGTATTAATAAACCTTTTTAAAGCAAGCGCCACCAGACAGCAAGGTACTCAGCTACCCTCTAGCATCCTGCGTCCTATCAGCGCTCAGAGCCTCGATCAAGGTCACCTCACAAGGCGGGAGGGGGAACCAGAAATACGTCACACGGAGAGATTTCCTTACCCGTCGCGTTTTCGCGCGCTTGAAATTTTTCACTTTTCATTTAATCGCGAAAAATAGATATCGTCATTTAAAAATCTAAAAGCGTGAAATACGTACTCCAGGAGTAATAATCTTTCGATTCAGGCAATAAAAAAATAATAGGAAACAACCTTATTGCACACTCTCTCGTTCTGGAACCTCCATTCCGCGTCCACCTTAGGATTTCTCTTGGAGGTTGCTTCTGTGAATTAAATGAACAAAAATTTCTTTTGCAACATTGCCGAAGGCAGTGTCGGATACATACGGGGGAGCGCAGGGGGCGCGCCCCCCTCCTTGCGGGGCTGCCCGCATTGCCGAAACGTTGCAGAACCACAATTGTAACTCTTTTATATCATAAGATAGCATTGTCTTGTATTTGCGTATAATCATTTTAAATAAAACTATCTTAAATTTTGCATGTAACTTAATTATTTTTCATTACGATAAAAGTACAGGTTGCTCAAAATATCTATTGCGTCCCCCTCCCCCTTGAGTTTTTTCTGTATCCGTTACTGGCCCTAAGCGAGACGATTATTAATTATTCGTGAGGCTCAACAAAATTATGGTTCAATCGATTCACTTTCCTTAAATTTTAGAGTTGTAATATTTTCAACTAATATTAATACATCGGACCTCTAAGTTTATCATCGAGATCCCGTAGAGGTCTCCGGAACATATTTTTCAAAAGGCTGCTCTCTAAGAGTCAGCTGGATGTTTCTGGAACCTTCTCTTGCCTTCGGTAGCCTTTGGTAGCGTGACCTTCTATTTCGTATTCATTTCAGCTGGTCAAGCGCTTTACGGAGGAACCCGGTAAATAAATATCGCACCCAAAATTCAAGAGTAAATGTTAGCGAGAATTAAGAATTATTATTAATCGAGGGTATTAAGAAGAGAATATCAACAAGGTGGCGTTGCATTAGCCAAAAGCAGCCATTAGTATTACTATTAGAACGGGAAAATTTTAACGAATGAAATGCTTCAAGATGGATTTTATTAAAATAAGGGAAACTTTTCCTTCAAATCTACATTTAAAAAATCGGAAGAATCAACTGTCCACAAGTAAATAAATTTAAAAAAAGCCTTAACATTAACCACCACCTTGAATTTTTGTCCAGAAACATACAGAATCCAAGATATTCCAGATGGCAAATTCCCGAGCCACGTTTGTAAAATATGAATAAATTGGCGGAATCATAAGAAAAATAATTTCAGGCAATACACTGGTTTAGTTTAAGGCTGCTTTATTCTTAATATGGAGTGTCTCAGATGTACTTTACTCTAAATTCAAGTGATAATGAAAAGTAGTAACTTAAAATCACGTTAATTTAGTGGTATATTGTTTGTGATGGTAAAAATGTTTTTAAGTATCCTATACGAAAATTATTTGCTTCGAATCGCGCAGTCACGAGCCTACGAACCTTCTTAAACCATTTTAACCCAAAGTTGCTTCTAAGTAATATCAAATATTTATACATTTTCAACTCTATTCATGAATGATTTAGACTACTTCCTCTTTTGTGCTTAAAGTTTAATGCCGAAATATGAAGCTTGCACAGTAGTTATGATTAAGGAGAAATTTTATTACATTCTTAAAATAAGAAGTCATGAAATATAAGTTCTCCCAGAATTAGCCCTGGGTTAGGTAGGAATAAGTCGGAGAGGAATCTTTTATGGCTGCTTCAAGGATAGTCACGAACTCACAGAATTTTCCATGTAGGGTACGCGTGATCTCAATTTAGAATTCGGAATCTGATCCTTGATGCGGATACCAGCATGTGATGAAGGTACACATCTGTCTGTCGAGGCAGTAACAAGTCCTCTTTCGTAAATATCCACTGGCATATTTTATGGCGCCGACAATCATCCTACCATGGGTGTGACATCACCCACTCTTTCCTCATGTATAATGTCCCTGTATCGCTATCCGAGTTCTGGCACGTGCGTGAAATAAATTGAGGATAACATAGATTTTTGCATAACATTCGCGTTTATGATTCAAACAAAACCGATTTCGAAAGTAAGGATTTTTTCTGAACGAAGTATGCGACTATGGGATGAATAAAAAAAACCAGGAGCTGCCATTAATTTAGTATATTTTGCCTCCATACATTGAGGAGAAGCTTTCGATTAATATCTTGATTGGATTTCTTGATTTTGCGCAACCCGCAAAGCCGACTCGAGAGAGACAAAATGATTAGGAACTTGAAACGTGTAGTCACTGTTCATAAGAGTTAACGTAAATATTGCACGGCTCAATTTTTTATTCATACCCACATTCTTTCGTCTATATATAAAATACTGATATCAGCTCCGTAAAAATTGTGCAGCATGCAAGTAATTTTTTATGCTAGACAAGATAGTAAGCTAAGCAGAACTATTGTAGCCTACGGAAGAGATGCTCCATGATACTACTGTTCAATGATAGGACCTCGGCAGATAATTAAAATCTCTCCACCACGTAAGAATTTATGCTTGCCATCGAGGATTCTTATAACGTACCGCAGACCAGGGGTGGATTCAGCATCAAATTAGAGGTTGAGTTCATGGCCTTGATCGGGGGAGAATGGAATACCCTTCGAGAGAGAGGAGCGTTCTCCCGTGTAAAATATTTTACGCATTATGGAGCCTAAAATTTAATTTATATTCTTAGCAACCGAGAAAATTAAGAACAATTTTATAGGTTTAAGGAATCAAAAACTTTTAAAATAATATTTTTTTGGTAAATTTAGGGGGGTGTTGCCCCCTTTGACTACCTCTCTAAATTCACCACTGTCATAGATGGAAGATTAAGGCAAATTCTTGGATCAAATCCAAATTTAGTGAATTAAAACCCAATGTTATACTTCATTTTACTATTAACCGAGCGCCGTTTCAATGACTCAAGTGTCATTATCCTTCCCTAAAAATGCGCTCTTCCGCATTTTAAAACTTTACGTAGAACATCAGACCCAGAATAACTTGAATATAGCATGGAATGCGACCCTTTATAAGGGAAAATGAGCTTGATGGAATAACTAGTTTAAGGCGGAAAAAATAACTTAAGCCAAAAATTGTGTGCACACCTTTTTATTTTTTGAGGTAGGTAAGTGTGCTATGTAGCGTAAAAAGTACAGATAAATTTAGCAAATCCATAAGCCGAAAGCTTTCTACTGTAGACTCTTCTGGTCTCAGAGAATTGGACTTATAGTCCTAAAGTAAACATAAAAATAATATAATATAAAATTCATCTTGAAATGGAATACAGTGGATTAAATTAAGGATAAAAAATAGAAAGGAAAACGGAAAATAATCTCAAGATGAAATATGAAAATGATCTCTGCTTCCGTAGATCTAAATTCCCTTCGAATTTTGCTGGTTACTTTTTTCTCTTTATGTTTTATATGATTTATTTTTCGTTCCTCGGCAAGATTTTTTTAAAGTTTTTGATTTGTTGTTCAGAATTTACATTTCGAGTTTTATCCTGAAAGTAAACAACGAAGTAGGAAGGGGAAAGCCTATAGTTTCGGCAAAAGTCAAAACATCATTGTCAAAGTATATGTAGTACTATACTAGTTCTCAAACCTAGTCGTTAATTCATCGTCCTGACAAGACGGCTAGAACTATCCATTTGGCCTTTCCAGCATGGGAGAATTTTACTTCTTGAAGGGACAATATATGTCAGCAGACTATGCTAGCAGTTGGAAAAAGCTCAATGTTGCGTCATAATTTTCGTTCCAAATAAGGTCTCTTTCTCTCGGACCCAATTCCGTATAGTTTTGCCGTCTTCGCCAACTGATGCGTCGAGGTTTTGAGATGGATGAAAAAGTCACGATCGTAAACAAGCGACTGGGACGCGCGACTTCGAAATGTTTGTTTTGGCTTTTCCTCGGCCTTAAATTTTATTTCGGCTGAATTAAAGGGATTGCTGTGTTCCATCGCTTTCGTGCCTGTTTCATAAGGCGCCATGCGTTTCTCGCATGAATTCCAATCTATCCCCGCTTATTTTTTTCCATTTTGCAATCGTCCTGATCGAATATCGTTCCGAGGTTTAATATTGCGACCAGTGCTGTAATTGGGCCGGTACGGCGTACCCCCTAAAATCCAAACTCGTTATAAGCGTACCGGTTAAAATACCTTCGCGTCCGGATGTATAATACATGTTCGGCTGTTGGAATTTTTGGTGAGTACCGCCTAAATGTTTTTCCGACTACAGCACTGATTACGACCATGGTTTTCCTCCGAACCCATACTCTTGTAACCAAAATGTTGCCCAGGCGAGTGCTACCAACTCCATCTTATGTTTTCTTTGCCGTCCATGGGATTGTTCGGGCAATGTTTTAGCGTCGTTATGGATAAATTTGCGCGTAAGGGAGGATCAAGGATTTTTTTCTGGGGGGGCATAAGGGTCTCACAGGCATACGGTACACATTTGACAGTATAAGTAACATACAACAATCAAGGTACGAATTATTCCCTTTATTTTTTAAAAAGTTATTCAGATGAAAATATTAATATGTTAAATATAAAATAACGACAGTTTTCGAGCCACTTTGCCTCTTGTGTGATGCTATTTTGGAGCGTTGACTAGCGAATGACCAATGACCAGCAAATCTGTCTTTTAGACTTGGGCTCAAGGCTTAAATAATCGAGGCTCTGTGATACACAAAACAAAACATCGTAATGATAACTGCATAAAAAATCTTGTCTATTTTTTAAGGGTCTGGGGGGGAGGGCCCTTTAAACCCGCCTATCCTTGTGCTTACTACTTTGATGAGTTCCGTTCCAACCATGTACCATAGCAAATTTCAAAACATGATATAATTACGATATATCTTATCCTTAATCCTAATGGTGCTATGCGCACGATTTGGACTGCTAGTCGCATAATATGCTCAGCAGCCCATACTACCTCGTCCGATATAGTCCTCAAATTTCTACAGAGAAGAATGACGACTCGGTAGCTTGACTGGCTAAAGCACTCTACCGGAAACCGGGGGATACGGGTTCGTATTCTGGTCAAGGCGAAAGATTTTATCTCGGTGGATTTTTCGCACATATTTTCTGTGCTGACTATGATCAACAGCGGATCCATGATAGGGACAAGGGGGGGAGGGGTCATTCTTTAGTCACCGCTGGAAAATAGCATCACCCAAGTGGCAAAGGGGTTTCAAAATTGTTGTTGTTATATATTTAACTTATTAACATTTTCATATTAATAGCTTTCAAAATAAATATAAAGAGAATATTTCGTACATTGATTGTTTTATGTTGCTGGTATGGTACTTGGAGGAGGCGACCGACAGCTGAGGTCATTTGCACCATGGGGGAAGGGTATGGAAGGAAGGGTGGAGAGAAACCCGGCGTCGGATTTGCCTGCTCTTAACGAAAGGCGCCAAGGGTACCACGGCTTAACGTCCCATCCGACAGACGGAGTTTTACGCTTGAAATGTCCTCCACACAACACTCCAGCAGGGATCGGGCAGTCTCTGAAAATTCTCTGCCGCTGCCGGGATTTGAACCCGGGCCCGCCGGGTGGGAAGCCACCACACCGACCCGATCCCCCCTTGTATGTTGCTTATAATGTCAAATGCGTGCCGTATGCCTGTCAGACCCTTGTAAAAAAATTCTGGATCTGCCCTTACGCGCAAGTGGGGGTGAAAATTCTAGCATTAGTGGGGGGTCGGAAAAAATTACCGATCTATCCAGAGTAAATTGGATATCCAAGGGGGGGGCTTTATCCTCCTTAGCCCCCCCTCCCCAATAGATCCGCCACTGACTATGATCTGCGAATTGGTGCGTGACACAGCTCAAACCACTTCACCATACGCAAAATAATTTTCCCACACTCATTTTCGGTGTGGACATGAGTCTGCAATTCCCCAGTTGGGCCCATTGATCATCTATATCCGGGTTATGATAAGGTGAAACTCGAAATGTCATGATTATTTTGGTGCCTGAAAAGATTTAATGATCTTTTGCGTGACTAAATTCGCAAATGTCGATTAGCGGTACTAAATTTACTATTATGCTCGCTTTCAAAATATCTTCAGATCTGCTTATCTTCCTCATCATGTCCTACTTTTGATAAAGGGTCAATGTACTCGATAGCTGGGCGATGACAGGACCGTAATGGACAGAGAAAAGGCATCAACGCATCTGCCCCCGTCATTGTGAATGGAAATGTCCATTATTATTCTCACATCCACTGATGGAGATTTTTTTCGGGACAGCAGAATCAAATGAACGGAAAGCAAATCCCCTAACCAGAAGAAAGTCTATCGTACGACGACTTCCATTTAACTCATCCCTAAAACAAGTAATGCTAATTGTCCCAATGTGAACGGAATATTTTGTACTTATTTTACTATGCAACACATTACTTGCTACAATTTACTGCAACACATTTTCCATGGCTTTATTTTTTAATAAGTATAATCACTTATATATCAGCGATGAAATTCGCCATGAATAAATAGTTTGGTTTGGCTGGTATTCAAACTGGAATCTCCCTATTACCGGTATGCAACACCAATTACATCATCAAACCACTTCTTCACAGGCGATCTCAAAACCTCATTTCCTTCAGTAATTAGGTATAATCATATGTGTTGCTCAATGCCATAAGGAAGAGTATTTTGACTTAATTTTCATGAAAACATCAATAATTTTGAAAATTTCGCACGAATTGAAACAAATTTATGTTGAGCACTAAATATGATCGAATCCCTTTAATTGAGGCATTCACTACACAGGGAAGATTTATTTTTCAGCTTCATAAGGCTACTCGGTAAATCCATGCCACGTTAAACGTAATGATTACCGTGTCCAATTTATTAACTTTGCCTATGGTAGCAGTGTACAATAGAGTTATTTGTAAAAGTCATTACAGTAAAGAGATTATGATAGAACTCTCCACGCGAATCCGCAAGCAAAAAACGTTGCTTATGTTACTCCACAGGCCAGTAGTGCGGTATGAAAAAATAGAAAATAGCATACCTATCTCTTAATGACTTTTTTTGTTAACATAGTTCTACTGTATAGTGATCTGAAGTATCCAGTTTATGGAGTATAATTACAGTGTTTTAAGAACTTATATGTACCATGAGTGACTCTAAAAACGACAGATATGTAGTTTAAGCGCTCTCCAACAATGTGCGAAAGGTGAAACAATTAGAAATTATTGCTCAAGAAGTATTTTTCATCCATAAGAAATAGTATGGCAATCGCTACATCTTGCAGTCTTTGTAATTTTGTATTTAAGCCAGCAGAATGTTAAATTGAATGTACTATAATGATTCAAAGAATGTGGTAAATAAACTAGTCACCTACATGCTTTGAAAAACCAACCAGCAGATGTAAATACCTTCGTTTTATTTTCTGTCATTTTAATATTGTTGAATATCGAATTTATGATGAAGACTGTGAATAAGATGGGAAATAGATAGTGCCTTTCTAGTAGATACAAGAACTTCGGACTGTTAAAATTTATGGACACTTCTCGAGTTTTGTCAACGATTCACCCATTCGATATCGCCGAATTGCGCAAAGCGGATGACTCATTCCACGGAAGGTCAGCGTTTCGCAGCCGATTTTGTCATTTCACAATCCTCAGTTGGAGATCGTGGGCATGCCGATTCGTTAACCTTTGCCCTCGGCAATGTTGTGAGTATCGCCGTATCCAAGATCTCGTGCAATGCACTGGTTATTGGAGTCCGCAGCCAAGAGGCTGAGCCGTCACGTTTTGCCCTCGTGACTACCGACAAATCCCCACCTCCTTCCCATTCACGTCGGTGCCGGAGGGGGGCGCTATCAGGAGGGCGCCATTATTGCCCGCGAGAGCTTGAGGTGCGATGCGGCCAAATCCTTTCGCTGTTCGTCTACATGACCGCTTTCGTGGTTGAGCGATGTCCGACGTTAATTCATTGCGGGGTCAAACCTCGCTCGCTCGCACAGCACGGAGTGAAGTATTCTCATTTTCCCTCGATGATGCACCTGGGGCAGCTCGGAGATGGCTTTTTTTTCCTTTCTCCCATTGGTTCAATGTACGCTGTGAAGCAAGCGATCAAAACGATAGCGTCTTGCTTCACCCTCGAGATTCCTCAGGTGTTCAAGTGAGCTATCCATATGATTGGCTTATTTTGTGGTCCATGATTACATCCCTCACAGTAGATGTGCCTTTTGGACAAGGCCTAAGAAAATTACTTCTAAATTACGACCGCCTGCCTGCAACTGCGAAGTTCATGCATATTATCATGGAGAAACCTATTTACAATTATTTTGTGATTTCCTGGAGATACTTTCATCAGTAATGAATACTTTAAGTTGGTTTCGTACATATATATCGGCCACTGAATCTCTAAAATTGATATTGAAAGGAATTTATATACTTTAAAGCCCATTTCCGACCACTCACTCACTCGTATAAATGTTTGGGGTGAACGAGACGAGATAGGAATAAATTTCATTTAATCAACCCCTCAAAAATCGTCTGAAACCCTAGAAAAAAGTGTCAAAACTCTAAATTTTCCATTGTCTATCTATCTTTTCTTCTAATCTATTCTACAAGTTGAATATGGGGATTAGTTTTAAAAATGGCCACCAAAATCCGATGGCAGCGCTCGAATCATTAAAAGGAAAGTGAATTATAGAATATTATGTAAGTAATGGTCAAAAAAGTTTTAATAAATTTATTTCATTTAGTCCAAGTTTTAAAATTTTCCGCGTTGTTTTCGTTTGTTAATAACCTACATTAACGTTATTTTGATTTTCGTTCTCTGCAAAGTACTAAGATTTTATTTCATACAGATATATTGCCTACGAGGCTTCTTATCTATATGTTTGTATACTATGAGAAATAGTTAATTTATACGAGGACAAAAATTAATCTTGTTGTTATTTTTAGACTATATGTTTGATATCTACCATTAATTCTGAGATTCAAATTCATAAAAGTAATTTTTATGCATAATTTTAAAAATAGATGCCAATCTCTAGATAATACTTCATGAGTACGGAAAGTTGAAGGCCTATATCATCAAGCCATCTTCCTTTCTTATTTCGGTTAGAAGGAATATGTTGGTTCATAATCTGAAGGAAGGTCTGAATGTCGCCAAAATCATACAAAATAAAAATGAATTATGCCACCAAAAAACTCCTTTCTCTTGGCTGAGTGAAAAGTATAAGACGCCAGAGGGATTTATATAGCCTAAAATGGCAGAAAAAATTGAGTTTAATGCTAAGGAGTTCAATTTCATGTTTTTTTTGTTAACTGAAAGTCGTTTACACCGGTTATCTTTTTCCTTTCAGATCTCAGAAAGCCAGTAAAACTCTGTTTGAGGTATGTAGATTTTGCCTTTACTAATGTAAATTCGCGCGAAAAATAAAATTTGAATTAATACATCACTGAAAGAATGCCATTTATTCCTAAAAATAATGAATCTAAGGAGGTGATTGTTATGAATTCCATTTTAGTGACTAGCTTTCTGCTATCACAAGGCTACCCATAAAAGCACCAATAGTAAGAGGTTGCGTATCGCCAAAATTTCACAATGGAATTCAGTCAGTAAAGAAAACCATATCATAACATCAGCAATATTGGAGCGTATATTTATTCATTTTGTCATTTCATCCTTAAAGCCAACCTATTTGTGCACTCCTGACTTTGTGTAATTATAAAATTTTTAATATTTATTATTCTGAATGGCATAAACGGCAAATGCGATGAATACGTTCTTATTTATAAATATTGCAATCACTCTAACGGTTATTTAAGTGAAAGGAGCGCATAAAATTAGTAATCAACTCCGCGTCTTCATATTCCATTACTGAATGTCTTGCTTCAGTTACACTACTACTTTAAACTTGAATAAAAACTGCGCGAAGTCATTCATATGAGCGAAGGTTCAATCAGCTAGAGAGAACCTAAATCAATATCATAGTGCCCCCTGAGGAACTTGCTGAATAAATTCTTCTCGGTATCTCCACCGGGTCGAATAACAAAGATGCAAGTTATTTAACAAGCCATTACCAGTATAAGCCTCCTCTTTGCAAAACGGTTTACCTGAATGGGAAATCTATTAATTGTGTCTAGACCTAAATATCACCCTGTAAGTCACCTACAGAGGTGTTTTGTGGGCGAGAACCATTGCCAACATGCAACCATTACCAAAATCCAGCATGCGCGACACCATCCATGGGGAAAGTTTACTTCCACGAATATGTGTACCAAGAACATAGGACATGCATACGTGACACATAAGCTATTGGATTAATCCGTAGGATTAATCCAACTTAAGAGGGCAATCTACTTGTGAAGCTAAAAACATGCCAAACATGCTGCTAGAAATATTAGGAAAATTCAGAAGTATGGATTGAGGAATACATGAGTTAGTAAGCTACACTACCAGTTAACTAACCTATTTCAAAGTAAAAGATACAGTGTCCGGCGTGATACGGCGGAAATATTTGATATTCAGCTTATTAAAACCACTTGTCTGTTTCCACACACTTTTATTTACACCGACCATGGTTTCGGCACCTTGCACCATTATCACCTTGATAATGGTACAAGTTGCCGAAACCATGGTCGGTGTAAATAAAAGTGTGTGGAAACAGACATGTGGTTTTAATAAGCTGAGTATTTCAAAGTCCTAACGCTGACGTTATAATCTCCCATCGATCGCGGAAAAAACGGTAGTCTAAAACTATTTGTTTTACAGTCTATGTCTCTTGTTTTATTTTATGATCTGATCTACGGTAATGTGTTGCCGTTGTAGGGCTGCCGACTCATAAAAAATATTGGGAGGCCCATACTGGGTCTCGCCCCAGGAAATTTTATGAATAGTGAGTTTTTAAGTTTTTTTTAAGCATTTTAGAAGAGTCACATCGTCAACAACTGAACCCTCTAAACTCGACTCTCGATAACTCGATACTCCGGGGAAAATTAACAAGCTTGGCACGTATTTTCCTCCCCCCCATAACGAATTTTTGAGGGGGCTCCGGCCCCCTTTGGCCCCATGGAGTGGGCGCCATTGTGCCGTTGGTAAAATATGGCAACTTCTTCCTTCAACAGTCATGCTAAGTAACGAAGAATATTTCAAGCCATTCTTTCCTCTAACTGTCTCGAAGTGATGGTCCTGATTGACTGCTTTCTTGTATTTCAGAATGATCTCCTAATGCCGTACTCTTTCCCCTGGTATGATGAAATTGCACTACCAAGCTATTTCAGATCGTATAACTACCTTTTCGACTTCAATCCTGCAATCTTTTTTAAGTGAAAACTTCTTTAGCGACGTTAAGCACTTTTACGGGATGGGGAAAAAGCATAGAATTCGCGTGAGAGTGACCGACCCGACACCGCGAACGCTACAGCGAGATCTACATTTCCGTCTTAAAATTCGTCTCTTGATATCTCATTTTCGATTGTGTAGTGGTCAGTACCCCGCCTGTCACGCGGGAGACCGGGGTTCAATTCCCCGCCGGGGAGGATTTTTTTCTCAATCTCATACAATTTAAAAAAATTTACAATGGATATTTCAACTACGCAGGCTGACTAGGTGTAGTAAATAAACTTTGTTAATATATTGTTAATATATAGACTGTTAAAGTCTTTTTGTTTTAAAAATATTAAAATTGAAAATAAAAACCTAAGGTGTATATTGTATAAGTTCATTAAATATAAAGAGCTCGTGCATGAACGTGCAGAAGTACGTAGAATACGCGCACGATTCACGAAAAAGATGAATCTTTTTCGTGAATCGTGCGCGTATTCTTTCTGCTTTCAAATTTGAAATGTAATTAGAACTTTGTTTAAAATATTGCAATATGAACTTTTTGAAGTGAAAACTTCTTTAGCGGCGTTAAGCACTTTTGCGGGATGGGGAAAAAGCATAGAATTCGCGTGAGCGTCTCCGACCCGACACCGCGATCGCTACAGCGAGATATACATATGCATAGTGTGTATAGTGTATACAATGGTATAGGTTGCGTCACCGCCATACTTTTACATACTGAATACTGGTATCTGTCTACTTCTAGTTCTATACTGTACATGTGCACTTTTTCTATACAGTGCGTATTATTTTGTAGACTGTTAATAGAGATTAATATATACACTTTGTTAATATATTGTTAATATATAGAATGTTAAAGTCTTTTTGCTTTAAAAGTATTAAAATTGAAAATAAAAATCTATAATGTATATTGTATAAGTTCATTAAATATAAAGAGCTCGTGCATGAACGTGCAGAAGAGTGTACACGCTATAAAAATACAGGTCAGTACAATTTAAGGCAGTTTCTTTTATGTGCATAGTGAACAATTATAGGTTTAAAGCATATTAAATAAAAGAAATAAAAGCATATTATATTTTAATATATAAATGATGTTACTTTCTATTCATACACATCGTATTTTTAATATATATTTAATAAGAAACAGTTTGCTGAAAAAAATAATTTCAATTTTTGTTGAAAAAAGAGTATTACTGGAAAAATTAGTTCTTTAATAATATTAAATCTATATAAAAAATAAATGGGTAATAATTATTTCAGTTTTCACTTCTGTCGGCCAGTCCCACGACTGCCCCGTTTTTTTTATACCATCACCTATGAATTTGAACTTTTAGTTGAACCTCCTCCATCATTAAAGCTGAGCAACATACCCTCAATAAACTTGGACGACACTGCACCAGAAAAGGGAAAAAACTAGGATTTACCTGCTCGATCCGTGAATGATTTGATTCTCGAGGTGGAAACATTCTAACTGGGGCGGATTCAGTACCAAGAAGGTACCAGTACCGTTAGCAGGAAGGGGAAGGAATAGAATAGGATAATAAATAGAATAAAACGGAATAGGCCCAATGGGAATTGATGAGGTAGGTTCAATTTTGGGAGCTGTGATTCGCAAAATGCTCCACGGGAACCCGCTCCAACCGGTAAGGCCGTTTTACACGGGGCACGCAATGCGCAGGTTAGAACTGCATCAATTTCTCAACACGGCGTGCAACTACGCAAAAGCGCGAACGAAATTAGAACAGGAGCTATTTCGCGCCTGTTCCATGCGTTCTTGCAATTCACCGCTTTATTGCTTGCAATTCCATGCATTCTTGCATGCGATCTTGCAATTCACCGCTTTATACGACGCAATTTTGACTGCGTCTTCGTGCACATGCCAGACTACCCCGTGTAAAACGGCTGATTAATACCTAATAATAATATAACTCCACCCCTAACTCTCAAGGTCGATTTACACGGGGCACGTATTTGCACAATCTGACGTGTGTACGACGGCGCAGTCAAAAGCATCTTGTAAAACGGTCAATCGGTAGAACACATGTGAGAATGCATGGACGTGAGACATGCGCGAGCGAGCCAGCGTACCCAGCGAGGAGCGAGAGGAGACAGCTGCCCCCCCCCCCCCCCCCCCCTATAGAAGCAAAAATCGCAAATGTCTTTAAGGAAAACAATATTTTTGAAGCAGATAATTTTAAAAACTAATAAAGAGCCGTTACGTTTTCGTTAAAATGTTGGTTTCATTCACCTCTCCCATGCTTAAATCTTACCTATAACTTGAACAACTATGGCATGCCCCCTGATGGTACTTTTGGTCCTTGGTACTTATGGTACGCCCTTGACGTGAGACGGTAAAATAGCTCGTCCAAATTTGGCACGTTCATTTACGCAATTTCATGCCATGAAGACATATTAATGCAGTTCTAACCTGCACAATAACGAACTCCGTGTAAAACGGCCTTCAGAGCAGTAAGCAGTAAGCTTTTCGTGCACTTTTTTTCGCACGCCTTAAAACGTTCCGGATGACGGTCACAATCGCCTCTCTCAGTGAGCAAGAGGAGCCACTGCAGAGCCTCGACCGTTGTGCCGTGTGCCGCCTTTCATGCCAAACGCCACGCCGCGGTGTTTGGCCTTCTCCCTGGTGATGCAACCGGCGACTCGGAGAAACAGTTGAAGTTGTGATTGCGATCTCATTGCGGCGAGTATCCCCAGACATCCCTTTAGCCTTTCCGTTGTTTGAATCTCGACGCGAGATAATGGCCGAGCGAAGGGCTATTTGATGAGCGGGTGATTTTGGTGTCCCAAGAGAAATAGGCCAGGGCTGCAGGAGTTCTTACTGGCTCGCAGCCAGGATTTCTATTGACGTGCCGCGCCTTTCCCACGCGCGATTCCAACGTAGGTAACGGCCGCATACTGCATTTTCCCGAGGCCGAGGGATCAGGAGTAAAGGCCATTATGGCATCTCTCATGACCTGATGGAATGTGAATAAGACTCAAATCGTTCCCAAATGTTACAGGTAATTGTAAATTATCGTAAATAATAATAATTATGTAAAATTTTCTTGAAATTTTAGTGTACATTTAGTTTAATATAGTTATATTATAAATTAATAATGTAAATTTGCTGCGACTGGAATTAAATTAATGATTAAATAAATTCTCTTCACAATATTTCGTGATTTTTTGCGCACCTTCCGAGCACAAATTTTTGTTTAATTGCGTATTATATTTAAGCTCTCACTTCCATTGCTATTATTTTAATTTTGATGAGTTAGGAGTTTGAATTATTAAATAATCTTTGGATAATTATTGATGTTCAATTCGGAGGAAGAAATCCGAAGTATAACCAAGTTCATTAATAATGGTCTGTTTCTTGTTAAAATCATGCTGTTCAATAGTTCCAATATTATTACTCTAAGGAAGTGCAAAAAAATGTGCGAAAAGCTGGAAAAAAGATAGAAACATGATTACAATGCGAAAAAGTTACATAAAAATGGTATTATGTTTTATAAATGTAATCAATTCATAATGTTATATAATATTTGTTTTCGAGGCTATTTATAATCAGGAAGCTATATTTTCGGGTCTCATTCAATCACTAAGCAGTGGCCTAGAGGAGAGAGAGCAGGGGAAAGCCACCGCCTTGGAGACATTGTTCATGATGTCCATTGATAGACTGGACGTTATGACCGAGGCAGTTAAATCCGCGCCGTTCTATCAATTAGTAACTACCAATACGGAGTACATTTCAGCACCTTCTTCGGACGAGCATCCCAATTTTAGAACTCGCACTTATATTAGCGTAGCCAAAAATTCAATTATGTATTTTACTTGTACTTTTTAATCTCATGTAGTGTATGTATAAATTTCCGTTGATTGGTACATACCAAATAACTTTAACTAGAAAACTAATGACATAATTAACTTGAAAACGAGCGTGCTACGCCCGCTCCCAGCGGGCTTCCCCCGCTCTTTTCAATGCAGGTCCACAGAGGGATAGGCGCGTTTCTAATTTTAAAATGTAGAAAAAAAAGGCAGGGTCTTATGTACCAATTTAATTGGAATGTTCATGTACAAATTGAGGTCAGAGGACCTCTTTAAACACAACATTGGAAGTAATTACACTATCCTCGCAAACGCACATGATGACTCTTACTTACGTATCAACAGGAGACTTGAATGTGGAATCAGCCGCATTTTGATAAAAGTTATTTAAAGAATGCGAGATATTGTTGCAAATGAACAGATGTATAAGTTTGTGCGCCGTTAACGTCAGGAATATATACCGGTTTTTGTTTTTTTTGTTTTTTTTTATTATTTAAAAACCAATTTTAGGGAACAATAGCAATATTTGGGAAGTAAGTTATGCCGTCCCATGTTCTCTGATAAATTCTGTGTATTTTGGTACCTCATTTGTAGAGTTTGGTTGCGTATAAGTTGAGAAAAAGGTATCTATGCAGTAGAAATAATATAGAGATAGAAACCTGTATACCATATTTTAAGTTACATTCCGTTCATATCAGCGCGATGACTAGAGAGGCCCAAGAATCGTAAAATATTTTATTTGTGATACGGAGTGTTGTGCTTGAAGTGCCTCCAAAAAATACTCAAGCAGGGATCAGGGAGTCCCTGAAAAATCTCGGCCACCGCCAGGATTTGAACCCAGGCCTACGGGGTACGAAGCCAACCCTCCAAACCATTCCGATTCCAACAAGAAAAATCAATCGTGAAAAGAGATCAGTGTAGCTGAAATTGTGCGTCTTCTTGTCATGACTTATAAGCCATTTAATGAACGCTTTCTCACGCCACGAGACGGCACTAACCTCAAAATATAAGAAGATTGTGGCTACGTTTCTTTCAATTCGTACTAAGAAGGAAAAGCTAATCCGGTCCCTTATACGTGAAAAAAATAGGATGCTGAACGCTCTTGAATGAATATTTCAAATGTTTTTCTAAGCCTTGGCATTGTCAAACTGGGTCGAGGTGGTTATTAATTCAGCATACTGAACACGTAACTTTGCAGACTTTCCACGATGGGAATGAAATACTGATTAGCATCGTTTATTACAACAAGTGGACGAAATTCATTCAAGCGTACTACGACTTCTCAATAGCTTCTCTTATCATCAGAACTTTCGATCGTGAATATTCGGGCGCTACGCTTATTCTGATTTTCTATCGGTATTAATGAAATTTTTCATGTTCACTGCCATTCGCATAAGTTTTGCAATAAAACCTGCTTCAAAAACATCAAATACTTATGTTGATATTCTGGGATTAATACGCGTTAAATTTCAAATTCGGTCATCAATCTTATGGATTGCGATGACCGTTTTACGATGATTGTGATCCTTCTCATTATCATCGTATAGAGAAGCATACTCCTAATGTAAGTTCTTATATACTGTTTCCTTACTTCTATGCTATCACTTCCTACTGAATGTGTATTTTTCTTTCGGAAGAATGCTCTCTTCACTTAGGCTATTCTGCTGATAATTTCTTTCTTACTTCTCACATCACTATTTATCCTAATCTCAACTTGAGAATTTAACTTTTTATCCGCTTCATATTCTTTCTTTCATCACTATTTTCAAGTGTCTTCAATGCTATTACAACGAATTTCAAGACCTCGCTAGTCGTTTTCCTAGAGCTTTACGCTTATTGCCTTAAGCATTCTCATATTCAAGCACCAACTAGTTTCAATTCTCCAGCATTTTCCAAATATTCGTAATGACAAGCCTTTCCTACCATCAGAGCTACTAAGTCTCCCTCTATCTTCCTCGAAATCCACCTAATTACCTGTTTTTTACATTTTACATCGAAGTAGTGGCCACAACTTTATCATGAACTTGTCGGCCAGCCTGAGTTAAATCATCTTTTACAGATGAAAGCCATTCAGTATTTGAGGCTCAAATGGCAATGTTGCGAGATTAATAAATGAAAATTCCCAACTTCTCCATTAGAGCTCTATTGCTGCGAAGCGAGTGTTGTTAGTTGCAATGGATGAGAAGACTGAATCATTTGTACATTCACTAATTATGTCTTCACATATCTAAAATAAACTTGTATTCATTCATATGTTTAGTTTTCTTCATTTTTATTTACACGTGACCTTCACTGTGCACATTCATTTTCATTTCGATGAGAAACGGATATTTTTTCGTCGTAAAGATTTATTACGAGTTACAAATCTGTTGGGTCTCCGCTCTACCTTCCATGGACCATGGATGTAGAGAGAGAATAGTGAAATTAATGCTAATCTGATCGAATGTAATGTAATACTGTACATAAGTCGCAAGAAGAAATAAATTTTTGAAAACGGAAAATTTATCAGTTGTTGTTCATTGGTGGGTATCGATACAATTTAACCTCCTCAGATTGGTTATCTCCGTTGATGATCAATTTATAAAATCATTTTTATCTGTGGCAATTGATATTTATTCCTATCAGCAAGTGTACTGTAAGAGGCCTTATGATGTAACTTATGCTGAGCGCAGGGAATTCAAATTATTTTTAACTTTTAGTGAGTATTTACCAATTGGAATGTGAAAAGACGTTATTTATTTATTTAACCCTCAAAAAACAGTGCAAGGCCAATTAAAAAGTATTCATAAAAATTTAAAAAATGACAGATAGTAAACGAAACGTAGACAACAATGAACAAAACAGAATTCAACAATATTATCAAATTAACAAATAATGGTAGTATTCATTAATAATAATAATAATTAATTCAAATAATGGTAGTAAAGTAAACGGGTTGAGAGAGGAGTATACGGCAAATTACGATGGAGATGATGCAAGATACATGAGAGACGAAAAACGAATCAAAATGCATAGAAATATGCATGATACATGACGATGATAAATTGCATATAATGCAGACATAAAAGAAGATCGATACTGTCTATACGTGTGATTTTTTTTATTTAAGACGTTTGGTGAAGCTGACTTTTTCCGACCAAAATCAAGTATCGTATTTTTCGTGGAACCCCGTCCGTGTTTCTGGCCGGACCAGTCCCATAATCGGCAACCTGTCATTCTTCTTACATCATTTCACTAGTAATTACCGGAGAAAAGAAACTCGGGCGAGGTCGATGAGATGACAAAAATTCGCCCTCTCACGCCCATAACATTGGCGCCTTCCGCAACAAAACCTCTATTTATATACTCCCTTAAGTGTAATGGAATTTTTAGCGAGGGCGATGACTTATCGGATAGGAGGAAAAAACTCGGCTTACATATTACATGTCGCAATCACAGAGTCAGGATACAGGGAGGACATAAGGCCGTAACGTGTGATACATAGGATGCGCTCCGGCCGCTTTTCAAACAATTGAATTACAAATCGGCCGTTTGCAGGGTTTGTGATGAAAACATTTTCGATTAAGAGACAAGGAAAACCAAGCAGATTTCACTTTGATTCGAATTCCCGACCTGAATCTCAGCAAGTTATGCCATCATCCGAAATAAATGAACCTAAGTATGGCACGCATAGTCTGATGAAACCCTGTTCGAGAATTATGTCCAACATCTTTTTCATACATGTGTTAAAGCTACTTAGTACGAAGAAACGATTTATTTGGGTTGAGGTTTTCAGGAAATACGATACCTCCACTGCATAAATGCTCAACAATCGACCACTGAATCAAACCCGCTCATTTAGTGCTATAAGGGCTATCTAGATGAGCGGATTTGATTCGGTGGGCGATTGTTGAGCGTTTATGTAGTGGAGGTATCGAATAACACTAGAGATCATTTATAAACATAGCACCCTCTTCGGAGATGTATGGTAAAATCACCACTATTAAATAACTAATAGACGCTTTCAATCTAAAGAAATATCGGGTCGGTTTTGCTACAAGAAATCTTCGTTATTGCATTACTACGTTAGGCTGATAAGAGCGCCTTCGGAAACAATGGAGGATAAACTATTAAATGGATATTTGTACGGAATGCAGTTTGTATGAAATAGATAAAATAGGAAGACAAATTCCCCTTGTTAAAGATATAAATGCGGTCATTGATCCACAAGTGCCGATTGGGAATAAGTTTAGAAATATTATATTTGGTAAGTAACACTAGAAGTTAACTTTGTGAAGAAGGTTTTAGCGGCGTTGTAGTGAACCACAGGATTTATTTAGGGTTTCGGGTATTTTAGAACGTGATTGAAACCCGAAAACCAATCAATCGCATGAAAATTGACGTGACCAATAGATATGGCGACAACGCGCTGGAAAGATCAATATTCGCAAGTTTGAGAGCAAGCGTTAGGGCCGTTTAATACGGGGCACGTAATTGCACAATCTGATGTGCGTACGAAGACGCAGTGAAAATTGTATCGTGTAAAGTGGTGATTTGCTAGAACGCATGCGAAAGTGCGGGGATGGCAAAATAGCCCCTGTGCTAATTTCGTTCGTGCACTCCCGCAATTGCACGCGATAATGAGAAATTAATGCATTTTTAACCTGCGCAATTACGTGCGCCGTGTAAAACGGCCTTCAATAAATGCAAATTGTATCAAAAACGAGGATTTCAGTCAGGAGAAACCCGCTATGGAATGTCCTCTTATCTTAACCTCAACTCCAGCGATTCCTACGTCTTTCCACTAATTGAACTAAGCTTCGACTGTATCCTACGTCAAACGTTCGAACGTCATACATGGCGTCACCGCGCAGGTCAATACTCTTCACCACCGTATCCGGCCGCGGTGTTCTCCCGAAGAATCTCCGAGCCTCAGGCCGCTTGGCTGGCTGACCGGGGAATCCCCTCCGTGCTGGTGAAGAACGGTGAGACTTTAGATGGGGTTGTTGCGGGGGGAGGAAGAAGCCCCCCGGGGTGGGTAAGGGGCGGGAGAGGGAAAGGAGAGGTGTTGTCCGACTGGTTGGGTTGGTGGCGCTGGCGCCGACTTTGTTGCTACGCGTAACATTCCCGAAGCGACCAGATGGGTCATCACGAGGACGTCGTCAACGAGAAAGGTGTAAAGGCAGGTCTCATCCAAACTATAGCCGAGCAGCGAGAGCTATGAGCTAATCGGCCTGTTAGTGATATTGGTCATATCACTTCGTATTATGGAGTAAATAAATTAACCAAGTAATTAAATGCCTCGACGAAAGATCATTTTCACACAATTTATCCTAACTTGCTTCGCCTGTTTGTCTGTTCGATCGATGGAATATGGTAATGGATTTTTAACCCAATTACTTTGCCGGAAAGGCTTGAACACTTTCGAATTTTGAACATTGATTTTTTCTGATGACAATACAATATTCAATAATCAGTCATTTGAAATTTCGGGCATTTGTGCTCTAATTAATTGGCTAAATTTCCATATGGAAAAATAGATTAAAAATGTCTCAATAGTTGATGTCAGTTATAAATGTTTTGGCATAAATTTCTTTAACAGCTCTTGTTTAATCGAATGCACGATTCACAATATAAAATGCACTAAAAAGTAAAAATAAGCTCTTCACCATTCAGAGAATTACGAGTGGGTGATCATTAGGTTTAGAGGGTAATATTACAAGCCAATCCCTGCGCTTGTGCTAATACTAACACATTCATTTCTGGAAAACCTAATCATCACTCACGCTACAATTTCTGAGTGATGATAAGCTAATTTTTTACTTTTAAGTGCATTATATACTGTTTTTTTAAAGCGTGTTTTTTAGTCTTTTTTAATTTATTTTTAATTAGAACTTTTTGCCACAAGCAAGTATAATTTTTAATTCTCCTAGTATATCTCTCATATTTCTTCGTATTACAGAATAAATAAATTAACTAGGTAACGAAACAGTTCAAGGAAAGATCATTTTTACACTCTTTTTCCTAACCTTCCTCGCCTGTTTGTCTGTCCCATCGATGGATTATTGTAATGGCCTTTTAACTCACTGCCTTTCGTCGGATCGGCTTGAAATTTTGCATTTTTGAACACTTGATTTCTTCTGATGACAATAGATTGCAAGCGAGTGTAATTAAAACTTAAGCTTTCTTTCAGTCTCTCATAGTTGTGGACAAGGGCGGATCCAGGATTTTTTTCTGGGGGGGGGCGGGGCGCAAGGGTCTGACAAGCATTCGGTCTTCTAATATATGAGATTTAAAAAGAACATAAAATAATTGCTGTACGCAATATTCACTTTATTTTAATATGAAAGTTATTAATATGAAATTAAATGATAAAATATACAATACATAAAATATATATATATATATATATATAATACATAAAAAAAGGTAACGAAAAACGAAATGATAACTGTATTAAATATATTTCCTATTTTTTAAGTGCCTGGGGGGAGCACGTGCCCCCGTGCCCATCCCCTAAATCCCCATATAACTGGTTGTAGGGAAGAAAAATTGTTCAGTGTGGAGAGAAGGTGACGGAAAGGGAAAGGAAGAACGAAGTGACATCGGCAGTGACATGATGGGCGGGGGGAGTCAAAGTCTAGACGAGAAACAGAGGTGACAAGGGTTTAGACGAAGCGAGCTCCAAGAGTTAAAAACTGTGTTAGATGGAGGAATGTTGAGTGAGAGGGGAAGAAGGACGTAAATATACTATTTCTGCACAGAAAAGTTGGTGGACATTAGTGAAGAATTACGTAATAGTAGTATGAGGTATTCCTAGATGAATAATGTTTATTTTTATCAACTTGATCAGTGGCGGGGATGAGGGGATATATCCCCCGAAAAATGCCTCAGAGAAATAAGAAATTATTAAAAAATATCTCTAGTTTTGACCCATAATAACTGCATCTGTTTGAAGTTGAAGGTCGCTTATTAATATCATGGCAGTGAGACGAGTCATTGAATACTGACCGGTGACTAACCCCCGGACCCCTCCTTGCTTGGTGAGGGGCTGCCCCCCCCCCCCCAACCCTCCCGAAATCATATTCCTAGTTTTGCCACTGAACTTGATAAATTCTATTTATTTAAAATTTAAAATAAATACTTTGCAATTTTTTATTTAAAAGCGATTTTAACGTAGTATTGGTAGAAAAAAAGAAACAAGTGAGATGAACTGAGAAGTAGAGCAACGAAGAGAAGTTCTCATATAAATGCTGGACTGTGTAGTCCGAGGGAAGTGTTGAAAAAAGTGGAGGAAGGTCTAGAGTGGGATTTTCGGAGGATATTAAATTCGAAATTAGCAGTGAAATTCTAGAGAGCAGCAATGTAAACGCTACACGTCTGTGAGAGACAAATTTTAGGCTTTAGGTGAAGATAATAACTCGTATAATTTTTTCTTGGTCCTTCTTGTGAGCATTTCTGTTTTATTTTTTTAAGAATTTGTTTGCCAATGTGTGTGACCTGCTTATGTCCAGGATAGTACCTCTCTTACACTACTCTGCAGGGGCGCAGCTAAGAATAAAGGCTAGGGGGGTTAGGCGCAACTAGTACTTAGGAGTGTGGGGTATTGCATACCCACCAGGGTAAGCGGGCGTTGCGGGGGCCCTCCTCCAGAAATTTTTAAAATTAATGGTTCAAAATAGCGAGTTTTACGGCTTTCTGAGGAATATTTCATTCATCCTGACACTATTCTATAAGTAATACTAATCCAATTAAGTAAAATGGATTAAACGTAAATATTTCTCTGAGCTCCGGGGGGGGGGGGTTTATCCCCCAAACCCCCCCTCGCTGCGCCACTGCTACTCTGTACTGCTTTGTCTACTTAAATTCGTCCGTAGATGAAACGAGGAATTAATGAGATAAGATGCAAGATGATCGAATCAAGGGAATACTAGATGGGCGCTAAAAGTAAAATTTAGCGAATGACAGTGCTTCACAGGGCATAAGTCAACTTATATTTTAGGCCTCCTCGTAAATTTATTTTACAGATTCTATCGTACGTTCAAAATGAAGAAATATTGCGAGAAGACTTTTCCCCGCCATTGTGACATAAGACAATCCTGACATCGAATCGCCGAAAATAATGGCAATCTCTGAGCAAGACGTGATACGGCGATTTTTTTATCCTTCAATTTATATCCCGTAATTTTTCATTAGAAAGTCGGCGTTCATCGCTTTTCCTCATGGTTCACAGGGCAGAGTAGAAAGTTGGTCCTCCAAAATATTAATTGCAAGTGGAACAATGCAACCCCCGGAAAGTAAGCCATGAGTGTGTGCTATCTACCATCTTGAAGCACCACGAGTTAAGCCGAGTGAATTGGTCAATCAGGGTCATCTTACCGCTGGTAAACGGCTTGAAAAAAGCTGTAACTTCGTATAATTTATCTACCAGAAGTTCTTTACCTTTCATTCGTGCGCAACAAAATTGCTCTTACTTCGTTATATGGATATATTTAGAAGAAAAGCTTTGACCGGGAGAGCTGTGCATATGTCTATATTTTATACCTAGCATAATTTCACGTTTCTTTAATTTTTAATGTCCATTTTATAGTATCTTCACGTACTATTGGTTGAGAATTGCTTGAAAATGATAACTGACTTGAATATATTTTTTCGGGTACTTAGCGATAGTGAATTTTTCCTTCTCTCGTCTTACCCCAAATGCAATGCGAACCTCTCCGTGTGATTCTTAAGAGCACATACCGAACGTAGTAGACAATGGAAAATCCAGAAGGACGTAAGCTCTCTCACTCATTTTTAGCATGTATGGTTCCTTGCCGTCATTTAAGATGCCTCGGTAAAATTATTTATTTAAAAATGTTAATGGAAAATAAAAGAATAAAACTTTGTTAGGCCCACTTGTATATTTGAATATACTCGACCCGGGTTTCGTAACGTAGTTACATCTTCCGGTCTATATTATGAACTCCGGATCGTCCCGATTTAAATACAAAAGTGAACCCAACCAAGTTTTATTGTTATATTTTCCAAAATGGAAAGCTTTCATATTGTTAAGCCCGAACTTATCTGTAACACTAAAATTTAAAATTTATATAATTCTATGAGCAGTTATATTATTGTTTTCTTGCAGTGAAAGGCACATATGCGTCTCATTTTATTTTCACGATGCAGGGCAATGACACGGGTATTAAATTTTCCTTTCATTATGAATGATTGTTTTGTGAACAAACAAAAAAGATTTTTCGATCGATAAAGTCGTCAATACAGAATTTCTATTTGGACCCCGTCGGCTTGGAACTCAAGGAAAGCTGTGCAATGTGTATGTATCAATGCTTACTGATTACACCATGCATACGCAGTCGCGTTTAGCGTATGCTTAGGAAAATAGAGATCTTTTGCTCCACTTAAAGTTTCTCCGAGAATCGTCCAGAGCTACCTATGCATTTGGGTAATAGGTGGGCGCATGTTTATTCAATAGCTCCCACGTGTTGCGCAGTAACAATATTCGGTAAATGATTTCGATTTTCATATTTTTCGTGAGTTGATATTAATAATGTATTTTTTCGAGTGCCATTTTTGTACTCCAAAACATGTCCTTAATTAGCCACTGATGACTTTTTCCTCCCAAATCCATAGTATGGCTTAAAAATGTCTCGGAAACAGCTCCTATGAGCGTATAAATTATTTTTAACTCGGAGATGATAAGCCTGCTAGCAGCACTTTCGAAATTTGGCGAAGATGGAGTTGTTGAGGAAAGTGACCATTGTGAGGAAATTCGGAACGTTTTGTAGATATATTTCTGATTCCATCGCCAAGATATGCGATAAGTTCCAACGCCGTTGGTTTGAGTCATGGTGATAACTTTCTAGATATGACAACATTGACGTCAGAACTGAGGAAGTGTCCGCGAAAATCACATGGTTCCAATGATCACGGGGGTAGTACGAAATGAATCATAATTATATTTCCAGGTTCGCAAAATATTCTATTCGTTAATGTACTAAAAACAAATAAAAACTTATCGATTGGATAATATCTTCCAATCGCATTAAACGATCGAAATTTTTAAAACGGCTAATTTTCTCATATTTTTCGTAAACATTTATGTGTATATCCAAGAACTGTTAAAAACTGTAAAAATGCCAGTGTATTGGGTTAAAAATGATTCTCTAGTTAATTTATATCATCATTCTATGCACCGCTCAAATTTTCATTTCAAAGATAAACAAAAAGATATCTTATTTATTTTCTGAGTGACTACCTCCGACAACTATTGTATAATTTATTCTCCCTTAAAATTTTATAAATTTCTGGTTTCGAGAATCTCCATGGAAAACATTTGTCCGTAGATTTTTTACTTCTCCCTGATTACAGCCATTACATTTTTAAACCCTATTATTGGAAGACGCTGATAACTGCAGAGAGCTGAAGATGTATACTATGAATTCATCCTTAACCTATGAATTTACTTTGTTCATTGAAATACTAGGTTACAGCGTCTAAAAGTAGTGTAGTATACCATTCATATTTTGTTCTCTTAACAAATGCAAAAAAGGTGGCCATCCCAGAAGGCATTAGGAAACAGAAATCGTCGTAGCAGAAATAATCGACGCCAAGTTCTCTGCTATGATGGTCTCTTCTTTGGACCCATACGCTTTCCTTTTCTTCAAGCTCTTCCTCTCCCCTTGTCTTCTTCAGTGACGAAGTTACCCAACCCACTATTCAGAAGGTAGATGGACTCGGACATCTTTCCCTTTCTGGGTAATATTGTCGATTTAAGAGAAAAAAGCGTGTAATGTTAAGTACAGAAGAAATGACCTATTTTGAAATCTCCAGGCAATCAGTAGATCTTGATAAATGACCCAGCTATCTCTCTGGTCTTCCATTAATAAGAGACAGTGTTATAATTAGCTTCGTTATCAACGCTGGGGTGAATAGACAGATAGCTCTATTGTATTCCACCGCTGAGGACATGGCGGCAAGGTGAGGTCGCTTAACACCCAGTGCGTTGCTCATGCCACTAATTTTGAGGCCATATCGTAGACAAGATCATTATTAAGGAATTTATCATTTTATAAAATTTCTATTGAATAATATCACCATTAAATATAGACAGTTAACATACATACAGTCAAAGTAATCGGATTTCTTTTAATGATTACTTTTGCAGTAATTTGTACTTGTAACGATAACTTTTACGAAATGAAATTTTTATTTCTATCTTACTCCTTGCGGTGAAAGAGGAACCGTTTCTTTCCTTGAAATAGTTGCTTTTCCGTAATCGACGGTCACTTCACCGATGTTGAGTACCATAATTTGCATATTTATTTTCAGTCACCTTTATGTTCAGGAGTAAATCCAGGATTATTTTCTGATAGGGGGCACAAGGATCTGATAGGTCTTCTCATGCTTGAGATTAAAAACAAAATACAACTATTACTGTATAAAATATTCTCTTAATTTTGATGCGAAATTTATTAATATTAACTCAAACGATTGAGGCTACGTAATACACAAAATAAAACGAACTTAATGAAAACCGTTTCAAAAATCTTGTCTATTTTTAAGCATCTGGGGGGGTGGCACGTACCCCAGTGCCCCTCCTAAAATTCGCCAATGCTTATGTTATCGCCTACTTGCGATGGGTAGAAAATATGGGACCCCCTGTGTTGTTACAGCAGTTATATTTGTATGAATCGCAAGTGAAATTACTGCCTCAGCAATTTCTATAGCTCAATTATTCTGCATTTTTACAGCAATATTTGATCGTTGCCTGTTGTTCTCTTTGGTGGGAAATCTTACAAAAAGTAAATGCAATTGTAACTGTATTTTTACTATTGGCTTTTTAAAATCAGTCATTTGCACTCGTAATTGATTATTTTTTATGAAGCAACTATGATTGAGTCCAGTTAATTTTTCTCAGTACTTTGATTTACATTGCACGTATCCCAATTATAGATATCCAAGCAAAAAAAGCGACATTTTATCCGTGAACTATCGCCAGGATTTTAGGCGAGTCCTGTGACTCTGCCTTCTTTTGATTCCAGAGACTCCGATCGCTGTTCAAATTCACTACACACTGCAAGTAGTTTTTTTTCCTATTTGAGAACTGCTCTGCCCTCACCTCCAAATTCTCCTACTGCTCGGACTGCACAAAAAAAGAAAAATTTTATTCATAATGGAGAATTTCATCACTATTAATGCCAAGATTTCTTTTTTTTAACAGCATATTTCGGGGACATGTGTGTCACACTGTCACGTAAATCCAGTCCACCGGCAGGAAAATGAGTTAGATTAGTTCGTCGAGATAGTCTTTGAGCTTAAGATTGAAATGGGTGTTATTTTTGGTTGCTAACTCGAGATAGCGAGTACGGCTTTCGCTGCGACTGTTTTTCCGATTCCTGTAAAATGTTCCGATTTTATTCTGATTCTGCCGCAACATTCGGCTGACCCTTAGTGGCAAGACAACTGCCCTTGAGTAATTGGCTTCAACAACATCGACATTTTCTAGCTATATTACGACCTTTCAGTTATTACTAAACCTTTCTTTCCATCAGAAATTTCATTTTGGCTAAATTTTTACAAAATATTACAGTTGCCTTTGCTTCTCGCCAGGTTATTTTAGAAGTTTCAAGGTTTCTTTACGCTAGCAACTACGTAACACTCTTATCTATAGGCTGGGCGTATTTTTTTACGGAGTTGAAAGCTTAAGTAAATGGGTCAGACGCAAAATCAATCTAACCCAAATGCGCTACTTTACCTTGAAAATCGTTTCATCAAAGTTTAGCTGACTACTTTTATTCAAACTTATATTTTTTACCATTAACTATGAAATTATGTTTTGGCTCGCCAAGAATTTTTGTCAGTGTAACAATGTTCTAAAAAATCTTTGTGTGATCTTCTAGTGCAATGGTATTTTATCATTTAAATAACGATCCTTTTTTTTCTCATATATCATATTTTTCACATATATGACTACTAGGTAGTAGTATTAGTAGCTAGGTACTAGTAGTAGTAGGCAGATGACTTCCGGTAGGATTATGGTCTTGTAATTTCAGTTTTTCGGCGTGAGTATAGAACGTTTAGCAATGCTCCTAACATTTTATATCCAGGATTGTGGATTTCTCGCTTTCCATAGATGATTGTTGAACTTAACTATTCACCCCGATACAATTCCAATGCATTTCACAATCTACCCGGCGTTGACTGAAATCAAATACTGCACCTCCGAGTTGTTCAATAGCTCTCTCACGACTTCTTTACCTCTTATATGACTGAAGAAGCAAGTAAATTCGCACAGTACGGAACTTGATAGGCTTGTTAGGTATGCATGAGCATCGTTTATATTTGGTAATATGTAAAGAGCTGTAAGGAGGAAAACTAAGGATTGACTATTGCAGGCAAAGAAAGTCAAGTCATCCACAAATACCACGAATATGAATACCATCCCCTTTTATCTGAGTTTCTCTCGTCATATTATTTATTGAAAGAGTATAATATGTGAGAACATTAATTCTTTCAAATTATTGATTTCACTTTTTATATTTATAGCTAGAAAATATTACCCAACAAATATCATTATAATTACACTAAGGATGGTTATTTTTAAAGGTATTTGATATCATTGTGCACTAGGCTGCTTCGTTTTGCCACTTTTTTTATGAGCGAATCGTAATACACCGAAAAAATTGCATACCCAGGGGGGTATTACAGATATGATTTTTTTTTCAAAATCGGTTAATATCTTCTGCTCGCCATTTTGTCTTGAAATTTCGAATTTTTTTTACACAAAACGTTAAAAAGTTAAATAGTTTAAATTTGGTTTATGTAAGCACTCATTTTTTCCAATGGCGTATAACATGAGCACTCATCTCTTTCTGAGGCTAGTGGGATGGATAATAAACATCTTCATACAGTATAATTTGGAATTTGCTTTGCATTTGGAAATGAGGAAGTTTCTCTATTTACTTTTTTCATTATCTACGTAAATGTAATTAGCCTCTTTTTTCGTAGATAATAGGCGATTAGAATTTTTTTCTAATCTGTAAGCATAATACAATTCATCGTATGTAAAAAAACATTTGTACAATATGTGAAAGTCATCAACGTATCAATACCACGTTTTTAAATTACCTTCATAACATTTGTCTCTCCACCAAAGTCGTAATTTCCATAGATTATACCCTCTACGGGTGTTTTATTTGCATATCCATTGCCAACTACTTTTATAACTCACCTGTTCACAATTTTTATCTCGTAAAAATTTTCCACACTTCGCATTTTATATGATATAATTTCCTTATAACCTTTCTTTTAAAAGAGACACGCTCCAGAAAAATTCCGCATTCCAGCGATCGCTTTACCTAAATGTGCATTTATTTTCCGCTGTATGGCTTAAGATTCTATCACCTTCAATATTTAAGTCGATTTATTTGAGATAGTTTTGAAATAT
The DNA here is from genome assembly GCF_921293095.1 of Ischnura elegans. Taxonomy (NCBI): domain Eukaryota; kingdom Metazoa; phylum Arthropoda; class Insecta; order Odonata; family Coenagrionidae; genus Ischnura; species Ischnura elegans. The sequence continues at coordinate 67,329,132 of NC_060253.1, read as the reverse complement.
TCAGGATATTTGGGCCACATAGGGGAAGAATGAGTGATAGAGAATCGGATGATAAATAGGGATTTTATGGTCGAGGGCTCATTATTTTGCGCTGAGTTTTAGTTTTTTTCAGTGGAAATGGTTGATTATAATTCCCAAAGTATATCCTCCAAGTCAATGAAATTTTACACCACCCACGGTCGCGACGCGTCAGATTTAGCTGGCTATTTAAGCAATGTTTAACATTCCATCCGACACAACGGTCGACGCAATTACATCAAAAAGGTATTAAGTGATCAAAATTAGTGCAGTAACTTTGCTGAGATTTAAATAGTAGAAAAATGGTCTGTTTAGTAAAATATAAAAGTTCCTACTTATTTTTTGTAAATAAATTACGCATATACGACCCTTTGAGTAAACGATTTGAATCAAATGACTGAGCAGTTGTGCAGAATGACCTAGCCGTCGACGCACCCGAACACTCAATGCTACTACTACTTAAAATAGTGTCAAGCATTTTTTTAGCACTACAAAAAATGTTTAATGTATTTTACATCTATCAAAAAAAGAGAATTTTGCTAATATAACCATGCGCACCAATGCCAACATAACTAAAAGGTATTTAAAAGCAGCATGTGGAATCACAAGTAATGATTCGTCAGCAACGTAGATACAAGGTTTTTTCGTCAAGTGGTTACTTAAACTGTGGCTAAAACTCTGCTCCCCTCTTATGGAATCTGTTTTAATGTTTTACTCCTGACTGCTCCGCTGTAAGATGTTTCATCCAAGTCTTTCTTCTTCTTCTCAATTACTTAAGCCTCACGCAACGCTTAAAACTATCTTAAACAACTACATATTTGGAAATGATGAGTTGAATTAATATTTTCATCCGAGCTAAAAATTCCGAGTACAATTCAGGAGATACAAAGGATTTATTTCATCACCGAGTATATCGATTAGCGATATAATCCTTGAGTATATCGATTACTACGAATGATTAAATATTCACAATTGCTTTTCAGTAGAACATTCAGGTAAGGGTTCACAGACCTTTTTTAGTACGCAGCTGTGTGCTAAAAGATTCGACCACTTGATTTCGCGAAGTCATCGTTTTGTTTCTCTAACACATGTTCGGCTATCTGTAGCTCTTTAGGGTGAAATTGCATCAATCTCAATGAAGCCTAGAGCGTTCCATGGATGTAGGAAAAAAATTAATTGAAGGTGAATGAGACAGCAAATGCGATAGCATTCCGAAATCCTCCTTATCATGCCTAATTTCAGTTCTCTGCACTGTAAACACGAACCTTCTGCAACAATGAAACCTCTCGGAAACCTTTGAATTGATGTGTCAATGATGATGTCCTATTAAAAGCCTTGCGATTTGACTCGCTACCTTTCAATGTGTTGTTACGGTCTTCATGAACCATGGGATGATATCGCCAGAGAAACTTTCTTTACTTGAATTCTTCGGAAAAGTTCCTGAAGGGTTTTTGCGGATTTTTTCTCTCTTCGCGGCATGGTATAAATCAGGGGCCTTCGAACTTTTTATGCAATGGCCAAAAATTGAATCGTCCAGAGGTCCAAAATGCTCCGTGTCACTTTACCACCAGATTAATAAAATAAAAAAACATAAAATTTCAAAGTGCAATAATCTATATTGGTTAAAAACTTCAATCGATCAATGCGATTCTTGACTATGTTAATTTTTGACGAGTATGTCGATATATATTTTATTTTGGATGTGGCGATATAATGCCGGGTGTTTCCAAATTAATATCGGAGTTTTAACGCTTTACAACATTTATTATATTTAAATTACAACGATAAATGGTGCATTAGATGAAAGAGCAACTAACACAGTTTTGTTTGTTGGCAACAATGCGCATGTGAACCAAATATTTCCGTCTCCATCCGTTAGAGAGCGCTAGTAGCAAATATGGCGACTTGAAAACAGAAAACTGTGTTTCACTGCTTGCCGAAACGGAATCTGTAGTTACTGTGCGACATGTGTTCTGTGTTAAATTCGATAGTGATCCTCTAGGTGATAATAACATCCTTTTCTACTCTACCGGCTGATTTTTACGTATTAAGAAACAGGATTGAAACGGCTGTGGCAACAATTTTCGAGAGACACTAATCAACGTTTGGGAATAAATCGCATACCATCATCACGTGTATTGTGTAACGAGTGATGCACACATTGAATATTTGTACGTTTATATTCAAAACTGTTTGAGTTGCTCTTTCATTTGATGCATTATTTATAGCTTTGAGTTTAGTTCAATAAATATTAGAAAGCGTTAAAACTCAGCTGTTCATTTTGAAACACCCTGTATTTTCTTTAGCCTCTAGGAGCCGCAAGACATTTGCCGGCGGGCCGCGAGTTGAAGACCCTAGGTACAAATCCTATTTTCCAGCCGTCTCTTAGCAACGAGATTTAGCCGTGGATCCCATCATCCTTTCGAACCGAGAAGCGACGTCGGGAATGTGCAAGTCATTACCATTTTTGCACGCTGAGTCCGGCCCATAGGTTCAAGTTGAAAATCAGGAGGCCTCCCCTTCCTCGTCCTTCCTTTAAACTTGCTCCCGTCCTTCGAAACGTGGCGATGTTTTCTTGGCGAAGGTCAGAAAAAAAATTCTGGAGCCGAATGCAATTAAGGAGAATCAAAGTGGTTTTTTTTCCTCCAGTGGAATGAAATGGCAAGAAGAATTTAGCCGTGAAAATTCAGATTCTATTAGTTAAATGGGGCATTGCAGTATGTTCACAGGATTTATTTGAACACGACGCGTTTTGTTATCACAGCAATATTATCAAGTGCCGTTAATAGTTAACTATGAATTAATGAAAACTTCACAGTTGCATTTTAGTAGAACATTCATGTAAGGGTTTATGGACCGGTTTTAGCACGCAGCTGTATTTTACGGCATTCGACCACATCAAGTGCCAACATTACCATTTAGTCCGGTAAAATTAGAACAAAAAATTGGTGTGGACTTGCATATATTCCCAAAAGTTAAAAACTTACAGGAATGTTAGGAATACCGCTCTAGCTGGAGCTGTATTCTAATATGAATGGCTATATTGTTGCGCTCTCCGAACATAACTGCACAGCTCCAGCTAACTTTCGAATGGCTTTTTCTCAGGAATGGTAAATTTATGAAGAGAAATAATAATAATGGTAAATAAATTAAGTGAACAAAGTAAAATGATAATCATGTAGTATTTTTTATCTGAGCAATTTTAATCGTATAACTATCCTTTTGGCCAAAAAATGCAACAAAATAACATTTTTGTGACCTTTGACCTGGAATGAAATTTTTGCACCTACAGGATCGATTTGGACTTTCCAGGATTTCAAATAAGACTGTTATTCCTGGCGTTCCTGTAAATTTTCAGCTTGTTGGGACTTTATGCATGGGTCAATGTCTATTTTGCCTGGGGTATTGTTGTAACAACGAAATACGTCGCGTTCAAATAAACCCAATGGAAATATTGCAATGTCTCATTTGACTACCTAATATTGAGAACTTCAACCGCATCGCGCCGCAAATCATACGAGATATTTGCAGTATCTAGTTTACTCGGCTTTCTTTTGCGTCGCTTATTTTGTAACAACAGGTGCGCCTACGTCACAGTTGGCGTAGTTAGGACCTAAGTGATCTGACGACGTTATCCGTTTCGTGACTGGATCTGTTGTCTAATCCGCTCAGGAAAAACCCGCGTAAACAAAATTCAAGGCGAAGGAAATGCCGAAAAATGAATTTCCTCTAACCAGAAACTGGTGCAACCCATAAACTTTTCCAGTGAATTAAAACGCCACTTTATGGACATTATTCAGCGGCGAGAAAAAATTTCAAGTTTTTATTCATTTCCGGCACTTCCACAAAAATAGCACGATACGGCCGTTTACACGAGGTATTCACTATACTATCTAGCACTATACAATCAAAGTCACCCATGCCTTGGACAGGGGTAACCGACCCAGGCAAGACTCAAACCAGCAGCCTTCGGTCACCCGGTGTCAGTAATGCCGGCCTTGTCTTTTCAAATGTACAGTTGGTCCAATCTTGGAGCAGACACTGCTCGCAATTTTAGCTTTATAAAGTTTCTCGGTAAAATAAAATAATGCTTTCAACAGGCCTCGTTATCGATTACGTTGAAAGAGCGCTTTTACTCCACATGACTCCCTACTAGCATCCTTGCCTCCCAAGCCTTTTTTGCTATATTTTCTTTTTGATTGATAGCCTTTTTTAATTTCTCAGGTACAGGTTGTGGCTCTCTAGTGACAGTGGGTAAATCCATACTCGAAGTAACGGACATTTTCAATTACTTTTCTAATGAAATAATCAACATCAATCGAAGCAATGCAGTTTTTAGCTCACTCTGACGGTTGGTCTACATGGGCTGCTAGCCGAGTTAATTCGAGGTCAGGGAAAGAATATGACTTTGTTTTTTTCATTCTTATTCATCTGGGTTTTACGTTGAATTGATTTATTTATATGCATTCTAATTTATGAATACTTTACGGCAAAGTAAAGTCAAATACTTTTTCCCCAAAAATTTAATTTTTTATCTATTTATGAACTGTAACCCGAGGTACTACCTTAAAATTTAATTCATTAAACTCTGACTAAAAAGGAAATGAAACCTCGTTGAAGTAGGAACGTGCGAAGAGGAAGTTTGATTCCACATAAAAGTTACCTCATTCTATAAATAACCAGATATACAGGTACTTCGTTCTCTAAATGAAGTAATTCAAGGTAATGTACGTGTCTGATTTTCATGTCGGTCATTTACGGGCTCTTCATTCTTTTAAACCATTTTATTACCTTCCTTAAAATAGTTATCTGTGACCAGACCTCATCAAACCAGTTGAAGCAAGAAACATGGGGTGTTCTCGTAAAGCCCATGCCATTGCTTTTAACCTTTCTCGGAGGGAAAATTAAGTTGGAGCCAAGGCACATGATCAACGCGTTTAAAGAACCGAGACCTAAATCCGGTGTGAACTGCACCGCTCCAGCTCCGTCCCATACTTTTCAGCTTTTCCGACTTGGGAGAAGGCGGAAAATGAAATATCATTTGAAAAAAGGACAAGATTGATCCAGAGGATCGAGTAGCTGAATAGATTTCCGTGTTTAGCGTACATTCTACCTCTCTGTTTGGAGGTACAGTCGTACATCGTACGGAGATACAGTACCGGGTACACTCGTGAATAGGCCACGCATGCCTCCTCACGAGTGTACCCGGGTGGGAATTATTTTTGAAGTGAAAACTTCTTTAGCGGCGTTAAGCACTTTTGCGGGATGGGGAAAAAGCATAGAATTCGCGTGAGCGTCACCGACCCGACACCGCGATCGCTACAGCGAGATATACATATCCGTCTTAAAATTCGTCTCTCAGTATCACATCTTCGGTAGAATAGTGGTCAGTATTCCCGCCTTCACGCAGGAGACCGGGGTTCGATTCCCCACCGGGGAGGATTTTTTTCTCAATCTCATACAATTAAAAAAATTTTACAATTGATATTTCAACTACGCAGGCTGACTAGGTATTGTAAATAAACTTTGCTAATATATACACTGTTAAAGTCTGTTTGTTTTAAAAATATTAAAATTGAAAATGAAAATCTATAGTATAAATTGTATAAGTTCATTAAATATAAAGAGCTCGTGCATGAACGTGCAGAAGAGTACTCGCTATAAAAATACAGGTCAGTACATTTTAAGGCAGTTTCTCTTATGTGCATAGTGAACAATCATAGGTTTAAAGCATATTAAATAAAAGAAATAAAAGCATATTACATTTTAATATATAAATGATGTTACTTTCTATTCGTACACATCGTATTTTTAATATATATTTAATAATAAACAGTTTGCTGAAAAAAAATAATTTCAATTTTTCTTGAAAAATGAGTATCACTGGAAAAATTAGTTCTTTAAATATTTAATCTATATAAAAGATAAATGGATAATAATTATCTCAGTTTTCACTTTTGTCGGCCAGCCCCGTTTTTTCCCGAAAATGCATCAGCAACATTTTGAAATTTTAAGAACACACAAAGCGCTAACTCCCGGAACGTGAGTCTCGAAGCTTAGACAAATATAATAATGAGTGATTAATATAATAAATAATTAGTGATTACGAAAAAAAATCCAGCATTAAGAATGTCTGTTTTAGACACCATTTTTCATTTCATGAACGCTATATGGAATTAGTTCTGACTCAGTCAGATCATATAATTCTCTAAAATCTAGAATCAGCTCTTCGATTTCTTTAACGAGAATAAAAACCACCGAATTTAAGAAAGGTTTTCTTCCGATAATAGGGATTGATCTCTTACTCAGCGGTTACGTAAAAGAGAGGATGGGTCACAGAATACAAATATCGCAGAGGTAAACAAATTCAGTTAGGGTGGATACATAAGTTGATTTTAATCTTCTACCGTTCTATCAATTATATTTTTAATAGGGTAGTTTCCTTCATCAAAGAAAACGAAATACATTGATTGTGATTCGTTACCCGACAATAGTGTATTCACAATATACAAATTATTTGGTTATAGAAATCCCAGTTTAGACGAATGTTAATGGTCAATTTTAACCTCATATGAAAAAGGCCAGATTGGAGCCCATGCGATGCTACTACACGTGACGTCACAGGGACCTAGTTTCTATACGAGTAGTTAGTATTTTTACATTATCTGAGATTACCAATGCATGAATGAGGCACAGAGCTCAGGGAAACATTTCTTGATAATCACCTATTAAAAATGCCTAAGGTTGGAAAGTTTCCCTCGTTTGCTAAGGTATTAATAATCCTTATTTAAGCCAAGCGCTACCTGCTAGCAGGGTACTCTGCTACCTGCTAGCATCCTGCATCGTGGCGCCGCTCAAAGCCTCGCACCAAGGTGGCCTCACAAGGCAGCAGCCGGAACCAGAATGACCTCGCACGGGCTTTTCCCAGCATTCATACTTAGCCGTCGCGTTTTCGCGTGCTTGAAAATTTTCAATTTTCATTTAATCGCGAAAAATAGATATCAAGCGTGAAATACGTACTCCAGGAGTAATAAATAATCTTTCGATTTAGGCAATTAAAAACATAGGAAATCACCCTATTGGACCCATAACAAAATTGATATGATTGAAATATGGAATTAAAAAATCCCGGAGTTTTAATAAACCAACATACCTTCAGACTGACTTAGATAGGTCGATAATCGCTGAGCCGATGCAGTAGTGCGCATGCAGGTAAGGTTGATGTACCGCTTTCAATAGATTTCAATAAAATTTCAATAGAATCCAATGGTGAAAATGCTTCAGCCACTAAGTATCCCGCGCACTGGAAGGCCAGATTGTTGTTACTGCAATACAGTGAGCCGGAAGTGCTACTCGTAGTAGATAAATTAATCCGGAGTAGTTCTGTGCTGATAGCTTCAGAGGCCGTAGCTCATTTCTAGAGAAAGAGGAACACATTCATATCTTCAACAGCCACGCGAGTGAACTCAGTAATAATGTAGTCTCTTCATGTTCACCACCTCTTTGAAATAAAAATATTTCGTAAAAATAAATGTAATACAAATACGAGGGCCGTTTTTTTCAACCTCCCACCGCTCAGCAAATATACCATGCAAACGACAGGCGGGTACTGCGCGGATAGGGCGACTGCACGTCCTCCGCACCACACGCTCAAGTCATTTCTGACCGTAAGTTGTTATTTGAGGTTAGTAGCGATCCCATAAACTACACTACCTCAATTTATTCTCCCGCTGAAATGAAGATGTGATGTGGCTAGATGGCAAGCGTTTTCAAACGGGCGATTAGCTTCAGGACAAAGGCAACATTCATTGGAAGTCATTGGCAGCCATATTCTAAGAAGAAGGTATAGTAAATTTTGTCCACAGGCAGGACCAGTTCCTCAACCGCCGAGGCGATTATGTCGAAAGGACAACACAAGTCTAGGCGTTTATGTCGGCCTTGGTGGCGGCAAGTCACGCCTGGGTAATTTACCCTTATCCTGAGCATGGATGTGATTGTTAAATGTTATCAAAAACCCCAGTGTGAAGTCCTAAGTATGCCGTTTTCGGAGAAATGGAAATAAATAAAAATAAAAATTAAATAATTGCAAAAAATAGCCAAAATTTCTATTTTAGTTCACTTTTGAATTGATTAAAATTTAATTTTTCAATTCAGTTAAATGGGGAACTTGAACAATAAGGTATACATGACTTTCATTCCTTGACCTTATTTTCCAATATTAATGCAATATTACGGAATATATTAAGGGCCATTCAGCTAAAATTCATCCGTTTCGGAAAACAGACGACGGAAGTGATATTTCTTCCAAATGTTTTATAAAATTTTATGAGCTTGTATTAAAATCTAATTTCAGTCTGATGTGATTATCGCTGACCGCTATACGTCATGTTTAAAGGACAAGTGTACCATGCCACTTGAGTAGTGTTTGATTCTCTCGAGATAAATCCGAGAAAGAAAAAGAAATCTAAGTCAACGGGGTCTAAACAGTGGAAATTGAGATTTTTTAAAGCACTTCATACAGTAGTTGAGTCGATTATCGAGTTTTTCTCGCTCAGAATAATATCAAGCGTTCCGAAAAAAAATCCCCCGAGCTTTAAGCGACATGAGGCCTGTTATTACCTGTCCTATCGGGTAGAATTGGGTAGGGGGAAGCCGCGCCAATGTCTATGACGCTGATGCCATGATAGATAGACGCAAAAAGATTTGGCTCGACCACAATTAGCTATTGACTGGGGTTCGATTTCAGCAGCAATGGACTTGGTGTCGCGTGTATATTTTCCTACTTTCAACTAAAAACTTTCTCTGCGGAAATTGCACTAAAATTCCCATTAATGAGGGTTGTTTTCATAAGAAAGGTTTACTTTACAAAATAAAAAAATATTTTTCTAGTTACTTCCAAAGCTCCTGTAATTGTATTATCATCATATAGTTCAAAACCGTCCCGCAAAAACCTGCGATTCAGCCCGGGAAGATATCAGGATAGTAGTGGAAGAGGAAGAAGCGGTGATAAGCCAGACACCATCGTTATCCTGCTCAAAATACCGCATTTGGAAAAAGACATTACGATAACGATGTGATGGGAAAGGGAGATGCTGTGGTCATGTGCATATAGACAAAACCCCGAAGTAAACATGGCATTGCTTCGGAAACATTTCTGCCAATTTCGGAATTTGAACTCATGCCCTCCGCGTTGCAGGGTATTCCCATAGCTGGTCATACAATCCGACCCTAGATGGCATACGTGTGTCGCTTTAAAGTTTTAGTAATTCACTTGAAGATTTGGTGCGAAACGGCAAGCATTCCAAGGAGGAGCATCCAACGGGCCTAGTAGTGGCCTTGACATTTCGCATTCAGTTTCCGGCATGGCGTGGAAGATGACTTTCCGAAAAATATGAAGGTCATTTGCCTTGAATGGCAGCATCATAACAGGGGAAAAAAGAAGCATCTTTTACGGAAGTGCCACCGGAAGCACGGTTTAATCGAAAATGGGCACCCATGTACGCAACAACATCGCGGAAGTATACATATTAAGTTACGAAAACAATTGTATTGCGTATATTCTGTTCTATTACAATGATGTGCTCAATTTTGTACGTTTTTTTTCATCCTTGAAGGTCCATTCTTTCGACTTAATGCACGCTAGCTATGTTAGAGTAATCCTTTTTTAATGTGAAAAATGCTGGTATAACTCCAAATAGAGCAAGGATGTGATAGATAATGCTTTTATCCTCTCACCCCTCTGACCATGAACTGTACAGAAATGACTGAAATTACCCGATGAATAATCGCACAGAATAGTCACTGAAAAAATACTAACTTGAAAAGAGTTAACATTGCCGCATTTTTTACTTATAGTTTGCTGGTAGATTTGTTTGAAACGGAGAGTATTCTAATTTTTGAAAAAATATTTCAAGTTAATTTTCTGGTGAAGTACTACGAGGAATGAATTAACAAAATTTAAGAATCGTCAAGCAATATGTACTCTATTCTACATGGTTTTAAGTTCCTGTACCTTACTAATAAAAGCGTTTTTATTGGCCACTTATAATATCCCCAAAAAAATGATGAAGTTTTTTTTACATGAAATGCCACTATTAATGATCTTGGTAAATAGAGCTAGCATGCGTTTTCGATAAAGTCACGAGCATTAATGGATTTCTTGTTCTACCTCAGATTTATTCATTCCGTAGGAATCCTGCTCAACGGGTATTCAATTAAATGTAGGGTTTTGAAATTAAAAAATATTATCCCTATGACATGTATGTATTGTACCAATCCATAGGTGATCCTGAGCAGGTAAAATTAATATACTTGCAGATCTATAAAGCGACTAGAATCGGCCTGAATCGGTCACTTACACAGAAGTCACATGGCGTCTCCAATGATAACGGTAAAATGCGCGTAAATACGGAACAGAAGCGATTTGTTTATTGTATTATGATTTATTTCCTCATTCAATGATTCTATAGTACCTCTATTTATGCTATACTCCAAATATTCCACTTCTAAACTTCCTTAAATTATTAGAGTAAATCTTATTCTGATTAATTTTTTTATTTTGTGTAATTAATTTCAGTATAAAATTTTAAAGAAATTAATTCAAGTTTTGCTTAATATTAGTAAATTATTCTCTTGTTATTCTCTGTCCTTCGTAATTGGCCCCATGCTGTTTTGGGACTGAATTTAATTAATTAATGCGTATAATTAATTATGGATGCTGTAAGCATCACGAAGATGGGACGTGACCTCCTATTTCCACCTCTCGCCACCCACCGCCCACGGGCCGCTGCATTGGCGGTTTGCGTCTCGTCTTATCACCCTTCCTGTCACGTACCCCACTCCCCATCGCCTTATGCGTGAGAACCGTGCAGCGTCAGCAGAAGGCAGCCTCTTGGGTGGCCACGAGTGAGAAGATAGAGGAGATATCACGCGGAGAGGCGTGCTATGAGAACGGCCATCGGAGTTGCGTCCACGAAGAGCGGAGAGTGTGTTTGGCGGCTGTAGAGTGCGGATGTGCCCAATAAACCTGCTTGAGTAATGGAGTTTTTCCTTTAAACTAATCCTGCCTTTCCCTGATGCTATCGATATACTGAACCTTACATCTGGTGTCCGAAGTGGGGATCGATATGTATCAAGGGGCAGTACACGAGACGACCTAAGGCGAGATGGCGAGTCGGGTTAGTTTTGGCGGGCAAGAGGTGGACCTCCAACGGGTGATCGACGACTTTTCAGACAAACTTGAGCAGCTGGGTGCTGAGAACGAGCGTTTGAGAGCCGTCGTCGCCAGGGGAGAAGGGCAGGAGGTCGCTTCACCCGCGAGTGCAAAATTCACCCTCCTAAATTCCATAGAACCCTTCCATGGTCGCCCCGGCGATGACGTCGATGCCTACCTCGAGCGAGTCCAGCAGGTGGCGTCCCTGAGCGGATGGAGCGATGGGGAAACGCTCGCCGCCGCGCGGCTACGTCTGGGTGGGGAAGCCGCGGTGTACGAGCGCACGAGACTAGAATGTAAGACGGCGGCCACTTACTCGGCATGGAAGAACATCATTCTCGACCGCTATCACTCGAAAAAGACCGCTCGTTTCTACCGAGAGCTCCTAGCAGTCATTCACATGGAGCCGAAGGAGGACATCGAAGAGTTCGCGGATCGAGTCAGGCGGATCAACGCGCGGACGGCGGAAATCGGCGGAACTCCGGAGCGGATGGAGGCAATGAGATACGAGGCTGATCAGCGAGCCTTGGATGCCTTCTTGAGAGGCCTTTCGGGCGAATTGGGCAGGCTATGCCGACTCGCTATGCCCGAGAGTTTCGACGCCGCCGTCGCGACGGCAGTGAGAATCCGGGAGGCTGAGAGGACGCCGCGTAATCCATCGCCCAGTCGTCGAGCGTTCCAGGTGACGGCTCGTGAGTGCTACAATTGCGGGCGCACTGGCCATTTCGCCCGTGAGTGTCGCAGCCAACGCCGTGGGAAGTGCTACAGCTGCGGCGTGGAGGGCCATTTTGCTCGTGAGTGCAGGAAGGGGTCATCGAGCCGGGCGGCCAATTTAAACGGCAAAGGGGTCGACCGTCCCGCCGGCGCCGACCCCTGGTAAAGGAAGTGCTGATTCCAGCCGTCCAGGTGAGTGCGGGAGTGAAGGACTTAGTCGTGCGAGCGGTGGTTGAAGGGAAAATGTGCTCGTTTCTGTTAGACACTGGGGCCCAAGTGTCATTATTAGTGCGGGGATCGTGTAGAGGGAGCGGGATGAAGCCGTCACAATATCGCATCCGAGGCGTCGCGGGGCGGGTGCTGAAAAGTTATGGTGAGAAGCCGGTGTCTTTAGAAATAGGCGGTTATGTTTATCCAATCAATGTGCAAGTAGTTGAAACATTGGGCGGTTTTGAAGGGATTTTGGGGTTAGATTTTCTATGTAAATACGGATGTGTAATCAACCTTCCAGAAAGGGCAATGAAACTAGACGGGCGTGTAATTCCGCTGCACGGGGCTGATGGGGTAGAGAATGATCGTTCGGAAAAGACATTTAGTGCGTTCCGGATCACTACGGACAAGGACCATGCGGTAATTCTTTCAGATGAGGAGTACATACCGCCGCGGTCGGAAAAAAGGTTTCTAGTGACTGTACCACGCGCGGCGGTAGGGGGCGCAGAAATGGTTGTGATAGAACCCAGATTGATCGAAGTGGAAGGGTGCGCCGTTGCCCGGACCCTGAGTAGGGTGGATGAGGAAAACCGGGTAATAGTAATGATGTCTAATTGGAGTGACGAGGGAATTAGAATACGTCGAGGTACGACGATTGCCGCGGCAAACGGTGTGGAAATTAGTGAAGTTCCGGAAAGAGCAATTAGACGCGCGGAGAAGGACAAGTCGGGGTGGGATCTCACGGAAAAACTTGCACACCTTTCAGAGTCGGAAAGGAAACCTCTTCAGGAACTAATAGAAAGTTTTCGGGGACTATTTAGTGAAAAGGAATCCATCCCTGTTACTAATCTCGTCGAACATCATATTCCTACTGGTGACGCTCGTCCAATATACCGACGTCCGTATCGGATTCCTTTTCACCAGAAGCCCTTGGTTGAACAATTCGTCCAAGAGCAGTTAAAAACTGGGGTAATATCCCCTAGTTCCAGTCCTTGGGCGAGCCCAATTGTTATTGTTCCAAAAAAGTCTACCGATGGAAAGCCGGCGTACCGTTTTTGTGTAGACTTTAGGGCACTTAATGCTGTCACAATTCCTGACGTGTACCCGCTACCTAACATAGTAGAAACTTTGGATTATTTAGGGGGGTGTCGCTATTTCACTACTTTGGATATGACGAGTGGTTATCACCAGATACCCATGGCTAAAGACTCGCAGGAGAAAACCGCGTTTATTGTCGATAGTGGCCTGTATGAGTATAAACGCATGCCCTTCGGCCTTAGGAACGCGCCGGGAAGTTTTCAGCGGATGATGGACGGCGTACTTAGAGGCCTTAAGCCGGAACGTTGTCTCGTCTATTTAGACGATATTATCGTATTCAGTGACACGGTGGATGATCATGTTGTCCGGTTACGCTCTGTTTTCCAGCGGCTAAGTGACGCTGGGTTGTCGTTAAAAATGGAGAAATGCAATTTTGCGGAAAGCAGCGTGAAGTATTTGGGTCATGTGATAAGTGGTGAAGGGGTGCGACCGGAATCAGAAAAAATTCAAGCGGTGCGAGATTTTCCAACACCTACGAACGTCCGAGAGCTGCAGTCATTTCTCGGCCTGGCTAACTACTATCGGCGATTTGTAAAGGGATTCGCGTCGATTGCAAAGCCGCTCACAAATCTTCTTAAAAAGGGGAGGGCATTCGAGTGGGACGCTGAATGCGAGGCTGCTTTGAGTCAATTGAAATACTCTCTAACTTCCACCCCTGTGCTGGCATATCCTGATTTTCGGAAACCGTTCATGTTGTCTACCGATGCTAGTAATCACGCCCTCGGCGCCGTGTTATCACAAGAGATTGGTGGAGAAGAACATCCCGTCGCCTTTGCATCTCGTAGGCTTAATCAAGCGGAGCAAAATTATTCTGCCACTGAACGAGAATTACTCGCCGTCGTTTGGGCCGTAGGGTATTTCAGGTGTTACTTATATGGGCGAAAATTTAACATTATCACTGATCATGCGGCTCTTAAATGGTTATTTAGTCTGAAGGATCCTAATAGCCGGTTGATTCGTTGGACATTAAAATTGTCGGAATACGATTACGAGGTGTGTCATAAGCCGGGGAAATTGCATGGGAATGCCGATGGGTTGAGCCGCAAGGTAAGAAAAGTCGCTGCAGAGGAGGAACTGAATCTAAAGGAGGCGCAAGAAGCAGACGCAGAGTGCATCGGATGGATCGGGAAGAATAAGTTTGAATTTGCGGATGGCTTGCTGTGTCGAATTGAGGAAGGGGTGCACAAAGTAGTTGTTCCTGCTGGTTTGAGGAGGCAAATACTAACGCAGTGTCATGACCATAGGCTCGCTGGGCACATGGGTGTAAATTCCACGAAGTATCGCGTGGGCGGTCAGTATTGGTGGCCGGGATGGAAGAAAGACTGTACTGATTACGTCAGGGGGTGCGTGTCATGTCTACGTAGGTCGCCATATGGGAAGACAAAGGCGCCATTGCAGCCGCTGCCGGAGGCGGACCGACCATTCCAATTCATTGCACTAGACATCGTGGGGCCGCTCCCAAAAACGGAACGCGGAAATCGTTACGTATTATCCATCATAGATCATTTTTCACGGTATTTGGTGATGGCGCCCTTGGGGGATCAAACCGCGGAATCTGTGTCCGTTACTCTGGTGCGCGATTGGATACTTAAGTTCGGTGTCCCGGAAAAAATACTTTCCGATCAGGGTAGTAATTTTACCTCGGAACTCTTCCAGAATGTGTGTCGGTTGTTGGGCATAGAGAAGTTACAAACCTCCCCATTCCACCCCCAATGTAACGGCAGGGTCGAGAGAGTACACCGTACAATAGCTCAGATCATCTCCCACTATGTTAATTGCAAAAACAATGACTGGGATTTATGGGTAGGTTATGCAGTCTGTGCATACAATTCAAGCTGGCATAGAAGCGTACGTCGTTCCCCTCATGAAGTGATATTCGGGGAAAGGCTAAAGACCCCCTTTGAGTGCGTGAAAAACGCCCCTGTTTCCGTGGACGATTTTGTGTCCCAGCTACAAAATAGACTGCAAGTGATTTGGAAAGATTGTAAACGGAATAATCGCAGAGCCCATGAGGAACAAGCTAAAGGATTAAAAAACACTAAAAGGGGGATAAATTATGTCGCGGGTGAGTATGTGTACTTGACGGACCCAGTTCTTAAACCGGGCAAAGTGCGAAAGTTTCACAGCCCCTGGAAAGGACCGTATAGGGTGATAGAAGTACTTTCCCCCTCCAATTTAAAATTGCAGCTTCAGCATAGGACTGTGATCGTACATAAGGATCGAGTGAAACCCC
Source organism: Ischnura elegans (assembly GCF_921293095.1). Classification (NCBI taxonomy): domain Eukaryota; kingdom Metazoa; phylum Arthropoda; class Insecta; order Odonata; family Coenagrionidae; genus Ischnura; species Ischnura elegans. The sequence continues at coordinate 67,313,647 of NC_060253.1, read as the reverse complement.
ACCCTAGTCATCTTTCGATTCCTCCCCCACCCCACGGAGAAAGACGGCGTGGCAGACCGAGAAAGGCCGTATCCGATAGTGAATGGGAGGAATGCATTGGCGAAATTCCGTTTGCGTGTGCTGATCGAGCGTGCAAAAAACAAAAGCGAGAAGCTGACTGTATTTTCCGCCCTGAGGTGTTTAGAAGGGGGAGGGGAAGACCAAGGAAAAATTTACCTTATATGACTAATTCCACATGTCCTCCTCAAGAATCGCCGAATACGCGAATTGAAGCCCCCCCTTCCCAAAGTGAGCCCTCCCCCACCCCTAGTGTTGGTGAAATCCCTCAAGTTTCCCCCCCTGAGTCCACTGTCTCTCGAGAGGAAGCATCAAGCCCAGACTTGAATACGGAGTGTAACGAAGAATCGAGTGTTAACTCGGCGGCCGGCGAAGAAGAGTGTCAACAAACAGTGCGGCATCATCTGGGCGGTGAGCGTGAGATAGGCTGCATTCCTGCGAAGGTCGACACGCCGGCACTTCCGCGGAGACCCCCATATCATCTCCGCCCTCGACCGCGACGGCAGGACGTCTCGCCGCCAGCTGAAGAAGACGTCATTGACGAGAAGACGCCCTTACCCTCCCCTGCCCCCCCCCGACGAGGTCCCAGTGGGTGTGAGTGGTCCCCGTGTCTACGACTTACGGCCGAGACGAGAAAAGTAATTCAAAGGCCAGTGATTGTAGCGTGAAATGTTCAGAGTGTGTGACTGATTTAAAATAAAACTGTTTGCCCTTCCCAACCCCCTTGCCCCGAAGAGCTTTTTCGTGGCTGTCAGAGATCCTGAGAAAAGTGAAGAAATTTTTATTGTGTATCGCGTAGAGTAAATGAAAGTGAGGAGAAGTGAAGTGAGAGAGAGAAAGGCGCGTGAAATATTTGAATGATTTGTTTTCTTCCCAATTCTTTCTTTCACGGTGGCGTTTGTAGTGTACTTTCATAGTTTGGTTTGTGCTTTTATTGTTGATGTACTGAATTTGTTGATTTGTGTAATGGTAGAAGTGTAATTATTATTCCACGATGGTTTTGATCACGTTTATTTTTTATTGTCTCTCAGAATTTATTTTTGTGTAAACATTATTCCTTGAATGCTATGTTTTTTTTCTTTTATTTTGGGGACATGATTTACCATTACTGAGTGTTAATTTTTTTTTTCTTTTGTATCGTGTGGGTAATCCCAATTGCTTGGATGTTTTTGGTTCTTTGGTATATGTTGTCACTTATTAAGCATTTTTTCAGTTTCCGGCCATCCCCATTTATTCGGGGGTTTAAATGTTGTTTGGAGGGAGGGTGATGTAAGCATCACGAAGATGGGACGTGACCTCCTATTTCCACCTCTCGCCACCCACCGCCCACGGGCCGCTGCATTGGCGGTTTGCGTCTCGTCTTATCACCCTTCCTGTCACGTACCCCACTCCCCATCGCCTTATGCGTGAGAACCGTGCAGCGTCAGCAGAAGGCAGCCTCTTGGGTGGCCACGAGTGAGAAGATAGAGGAGATATCACGCGGAGAGGCGTGCTATGAGAACGGCCATCGGAGTTGCGTCCACGAAGAGCGGAGAGTGTGTTTGGCGGCTGTAGAGTGCGGATGTGCCCAATAAACCTGCTTGAGTAATGGAGTTTTTCCTTTAAACTAATCCTGCCTTTCCCTGATGCTATCGATATACTGAACCTTACAATGCGCTCATTTTAGGGTAAAATTAGTATTTTGGACATAAATATCAATGAATACTTTTCGCATCGCATCTAATGCTGCTTTTCATCATATTCATTGATAAACTAAATTTGCATGATTAATTTTATTTTTAAACTAAATGCGAAAAGTCGATTTTCTGCTAAATTTATATTGACTGAATAAGTCTCATTAATTTATTGCTAATCATTTAATCAATCGCGTTATTGAAGAGCACGTTTCGAGTTTATCCCTTCCATGAGAAATAACAAGGAAACATTTATTAATATATTCTCAAAATTCTGAAACAACGCAAATTTATTGAAGACACGGCGGCGCACAATGGTCCGAAATTGGAAAAAGCAGGATAAAAGTCCAAAATGGCTTTTTCTGAGATAGAGACTTAAACTTAGCGTAAATACTCATAAATGATTACACATTATAGATTTATATGCGTTTTTATGATTTGTATGGAATAAAATACGCAATATTCCTTTGACCTTTTCCTTTGTTTATGCTTTCCATGGCTTTTGCAGATTTTGACCACGGCTTGATGAAGATTTGCAACGCAAAATGGCGCACCCGTATTTCACGTGAAATCTGACATAAAGTAGAATTTCGTTTACGAAATATGCATCTGAGCAAATTTGCATAACAGTATAAGTTAGAGATTTCTTAAGTATGTTAATAAGAAATCTTGGAAAGAGTTTGCGACCAAGGATATGAAAGCGATATTTCGATCGCGCGTCAAGGCTGAGCTACACACGCGGGGTCCTGAAGTTCGGTAGCTGCGGTCACTTTTTTAAGTTTAACGAAACTTTATTCTTGAAAACCGTCATTTGATGCACGGTACTTAGTCAGTATTGACCAAAAAACTATACCGGGGATATTACCAAGATTATGAATCGATCAAATTGACCATTTAACGCATTACTCGAGTGAAGATGATTGGATATTTGTCAGAACCATCCTTCGCATAAGAAATATGTTTCGGGTATTGAAGTAGGGTTAAAAGATTGAGTAATTGCACTATCTGACGCATGAAAGAAGGCGCAGTCAAAATTTCGTCTGGTAAAGCGGCGAATTGCTAGAACGCATGCGACAATGCATGGATGCAAGGCGGCAAAATAGACCGTTCTAATTTCTCTCGAGCCAGATTGAGGAAGAAATGTAGCTCTAACCTGCGAAAGTGCGTGTCCCGTGTAAAACGGCCTTTAGACACCTTGAAAGGAAACGAAATCACCCCCCGACGGCCAAGGGCGTACCTAGGATCATAATCGGGGGGGGAGGGGGGCAAGCCATGGTCTAGGGAGGGGCATGCCATGGTCTAGGGGGGGGGGGGAGCAAGCAAAGTTGTAACATTTTAGCATGGAAAAGAGGAATGAAACCAACATTTTAAGAAAATTATAACAGCGCTCTATTAGTTTATTAGATTATTTCCTTGAAAAAACAGTTTTATTCTAGTTACATATCTTATACTAATACATATTTTTTTTGTGGCTTTAAAGAAAAGTTGAACACTTTCGTTTCAATTCAGTGCCGATTTTGCTTTAAGACTTTTGCGATTTTTGCTTCTACGGGGGGCCAACTGCCTCTACCCCTCTTCCCCTCGCTGGGTACGCCCATTCCAACGGCACTAAAAGCTACTATCATTCGCGCGTGTTTTGTTTTCCGCGCCTTCGCTTTCCTCCCGACCCGCCTTGAACTTGAACTTGGGGCGCGCGAGGGATATCCGTGGTCCCCCCTCCTCCCCACTCACTATCGCCCGGTGCACGCGACACGGCACGTTTCGCTCGCTGCTCACAAATCCAATTACTGCGGCGCGTGAGTCGGGATTCCCCCTCCCTCACACCAACCACCACGCCCCCCTCTCCCCTCGACGACCCCGGGTGACACGTCAAGTGAACGGCCTCGGGCAAAATACCCATTAGCGGATCCGCGGTGGTTATCCGTGCTTCAAGGAAAACTTCACGTTCGGTGGAAAACTGCTTAGATCTGATTCAATGGGCGGCTTGATACCGTCGCATTCATATTCCGGACATTTTATGACCGTCAACAAGGGTCGAAAAAGGTCCAATAATCCGTTTATCTGTAGGTATTACGCAAATGACCAATAGATGGTTGTTCCGAACGGGTTGGGGGATGTACGTGGGATATTCCTGCTTGGTGCAATGCAAGCTAGTTTTACGCCATATGGTAAAGTTATGATTTTGTAGTGCATGGAGAGCATGTATAACATGTTTGAAAATGCATTCGAATGATCATTCGAATGAAGGAAATTTCCGTTTTTCACGGTTAATGATGGTCATTCCCAAGATCATTCGAATGAAAATTCACCTTGTAAAACCTCTATGCATGCATAACTCTTAAGCATCATGGCCTGTATGTTCTGCTGATTAAAACTTCACTGGAACTTGAAAGTGGAATTTTAATTTGGGTTGTTAATCTATTATATACTTGGAACAACAATCATCATTTTTTCACGACAAATCAAGGCTTTCCTTCCTTTTGGTACCAGAGATGTACAACGATATACCTACTGAAGGTACGAGAGACGACCTATTGCCGTTGGCATAGCAGCGATATGCGAAGTTTGGACGCTCGCTGTCAAGAAAGTTGGGTTAGGGGTAATGTGCGGAATACGAACACTCACGGACAAGACAGCATTAGGCACTGTGCGGAAAACGTACGTTCTAACCTGGTAACGTGACGTTCTAACTGGCTAATCTAACGAGGCAGGTAAAATGTGCGGAGTACGGATGAGCCGTAGATAACGGCAAGGGAAGGGGTTAATTAATTGTTGCTTTTAGATGGTACTGCACCATCAGTGCAGGAGAAATGGGCATCCTGCTGAGCCCTACTACGCACTTACCATAATGAGCCCCATTCCCTGATAAAAATCCCAGTCAACACAAAAATTGTGGCCACAATGTGGCCGCACTGTGGTCATAGTGAGTTGCCATTATGGCCCCATAATTGTTTTGAGCCCCGGCCATATTGTGGCCCGCCACTTGGTTTAAGTGGATAATTTGGCTTAAGTATGGATATTACACTTTCTTTGTATCAATTAAATCAACCACCTTCCATTTTAATACCTTACCAACTAACCTGTATCAATTGCAACCGTAATATACTTATATTTACAATTTGGTTTGCCAATCTGTGGCTTTCCTCAGACGATCCACAGTGTGGCCTTAGTTGCGCATGTTTCGCGAGCCAAACTATGGCTTGCCGCATGGCAACCACAGTCGAGCCATAATTCGGCAAGCTGTGGCTAGCCGTAGCCATAGTTGCCACAGTTAAACCACAATTCGGCCTCATTGTGGCCATAATTGCTGTGTTGACTGGGATCGTAATTGGTAGCTCTGTCTTTGGTTCAGCCTTACAGGTCGCCCACCTCTAGTTCCGCCATCTCTCCACTTCCTTCGGTTAATAGCAAGGGTCCCTTGGCTTCATAACCACCCTCTTTTTCACCCATAAATGCATTCCTAGCCAAATCATCCTCTTATCGATGATGAGGCTTTTTGTGAGATACCTACTTCGGTTATCGATTATACCTCCTCAGGATTTTAACTGGTTAAATGCATTTTGAAAGGCACGTGATCAGACAGATTAAGCCTTATTTCCGCGGTACGATCATAATTCTGTGCGTTCTTCTCGCTGTTGCAGATTTATAGATTCGTAGTGATAAATGTATACCGATGGTAAAGCACTACGTGTATCGATGAGCTCGATGTATAAGCTTCACGGGTCGAATTTCACTAGTCTTCCTTGAAGTCCAGTTTACGTGCATCATGAACCGCAAGAGCTCAGCATTTAGCTTCATGGAACCATTCTATTCCCTGCAGCCTGATAATGTCTTAAGGCCGTTGATCATTCGTTTTTGAGGATAAATCCTCGCTGAATTACTCAGAATATCAGAATGAGAATTGGGATTTTCAATTTATGTTTTTTTAAGTAACACGTGCAGTATTTTTGAAAGAGGGAAGGAGTCGGATAATGAGTTCATGCTCATTTTAAATGTGATATACATATTTCGATTTTGTTTTGTCATTTGAAAATTAAATAGATTCTTAATTGCCGTTTTCGTAACACACGGCATTAATTGACATCCGGTGATTTCATATGCACCTATCTGATGAAAATCCCAATACCCTTTTGAACAGTTATGGGTCCAGTGTGATAAGATAAAACAATATCGAAATAAGTGCATCATATTTTAAATGTGCGTGAAGGAAACATTCCAGCATATAAAATGCGTGGGGTAATTTCTCTATTCCTTCCGATCGATGAACCCCTTACTGCTTCTTTCCGTTCTTACATCGGATCCGGGTTCATAGCCATCAGCATAAGGTATGAGGAGGCAATTATGTTCCGGCATACCAGTCCGAAAACTTGCACCTTGTTTACGGAAGACTAGTCTGATGACCAGGATGGAGAAAGCGAGAGAGATCAACCATCGTGAAAGGAGTATTCCTGGAACAGAAGGCTATTCCACAGAATTCTGGAAGCTGAGAAAGTATGACGTAAATTCTGAGCCAAAGTAGGATTTTCTACTTTCACATTTTCCCACGTGCACTGCATTAAAGTGACTCGATTCAAATTCAGAAGCATTTTCAATTCAAATAGCTCGAGTTTATGGGCTTGTCAAAAGATGAAATCGTCACATCTAAAATCAAAATCCCTGAGACTGGATATTCAACAACAATTCCTAGCTTTGACTACAGCATTAACCGAATTTATTTCATCAACGACCTAAACAAAGGGGAAATCCAATGAAATATGTTGCGAAAAGGCACGAATCCAGATGTAGAAGAACGGCTTTTAGTTTCTAAAGGTCGTTTTACACGGGGCACGGAATTGCGCAGGTTAGAGCTGTATTAATTTCTAAAATGGCGTGGAACTGCGCGAATGCATGAACGAAATTAGAACAGGGGCTATTTTGCCATCTCACGTCCACGCATTCTCGCATGTGTTCTAGCAATTCACCGGTTTAAACGATGCAATTTTGACTGCGCCTTCGTACACACGTCAGATTTTGCTAGTACGTACCCCGTGTAAAACGGCCTTAAGAGCTAAAGAACTGATTCTATGGAATAATTTTGGGAGAAATAATCTAAGCTTTTTCTAAATTCTTGTACTTAATCACGATCTAGAATAAATAACAGTTTCGGTATCAATTTTTTACGTTCAATTGAGTGATTTCGGAAAAATTAAAATGCGTATGACTTAATTTGCATCATAGCTGTTTTTGACGCAAATAATTCTTATTATAACGGCGGATCATTTTTAGGCATAAATAAGGGTTGCACGAATCATTGGTCAAATTATAAATAAAATTACATTCGACTTGCAGTGAATATCGGCTCATGCCAAAGTCAATCACTTTAATTGTCAATTTAATTATTAACTTCAGTTCATTAAGATCTATTTGAAAATCATATCACAACTGCGATTCCATGCACCTTCCCAAAAATGCTATTTATTTGTTAATAATTTTTTCTGGTTAAATTAAGGAAAGCAAAGTATCGAACCATAGTGGAGACAACGATTATTCTATTAGGTATCAACGTTTCAAATTAGTTTAAAAAATTCAAACGAAAGCCACCATTTTCCTCGCAGTTATTCGAGCCGAAAATCTAAAAACATTGTCTCATTGAGAAGTTTTAACGCAAATAAATTCGCAAATACAGTATTTCTCTTTCACAATTAACTAGATCATTGAAAAGCTTCTTATGCCACGAATATGCTTGATTATATGTCAGCTAAAACAAACTTCCAAGCTAAGACATACTCAATTTGAGTAAAAACATTCATTCATATTTTAAACGCAATACCCTTACCAAAGACAGGATTCATACTTGTTAAATGTTACATGGCTTTCTGCTCCGAATCAATCACAATCAACAACTCATTATTTCGATAACCACTTCCTTTTAAATTAAGCATGGTCTTTTACCGTAGCTCACTTCTATGATTCATAATATTACTATATCACATGCATGCCATCCATCAGGAAGTAGGCTGGAATTCTGAGCTACTGCCTCGTCGAGAGGAATCACGTGAAATTTCCTCGGAAACCAATCAGAGTTGCATATATTATGGAGATCGCTGTCACAGTGATGGCCTTTATCGCGGATCTCCAATTACCTATTCAAAACCTTATGTGAGGCTCCCTCGCTGGCTTGCATCAAAGAAAGTCCTTGGAAATATCTGATGATGTCACCAGAGGCGATGAAAATTATGAACGAAGAGCAAGGTCGAGTACAGTCACCTGAGTTTCGAGAGAGGAAACTCTTCTCGTAGGAGAGAGTATACGCTCCATCGTCTCCCAACGCGTCTATGCTTGTCTAACTTTGAGAGACCAACATCTCTTTAAATGTTATGAAATCGCGACATTCTTACTGTGTGATTGCTTTTCAAAATTTCAATCCCCTGCCCTATTTTCATTATTTTTATTAAATCGATTTATTTTTCTTGACCTCAGCAAAATTGTTTGCCATTATAATTCATAGCCCCGAAGACTATTACCATTGAGTAAGTATATACTTACTCTATGCTATTACTTAAAGGAATATATCGATAAGATGGCAAACTATTTCATTTCATTCTCAGACCTTTACTCCGAGACGTTTATCATCATTATTTGTATTTAAAAAGTTAAAGAAAATTAAAGGAAAACTTAATTTAAAGTATTTCTTTTCGGTTTAGAGAAAGTTCTTTATGATTCGTTCGGGCGCCTATTTTTCGTTTTGTTTCGTCTATTTTTCATAGGCTACGGTGGGCGGTAATCGGTTAAAATGTGCCCCAAGTCAGGGGCGGTCTGACCGTTGGCTGGTCGGTGATCGCCGAGGGCCCCGAGATTAGGGGGGGGGGGGTATTTATCGTGAAGCGTAAATGGAAGGTGTTATAAAAAAAAGACTCGGATTACCTGAACCAAAGTTTTTGCTATTATAGAGTTCTACGTTGTTATTATTTGCTTTATTTACCACATACTCAGGGTAAAAAGATAATATGAAAACTAATAAAAATGGAAGTGTCAGAAAATAAAAGAGAACCTGATACTTTTACCAAATGCGTTATTAGAAACGGTTATTTTAGAGGTTTTTATAGATTTCAGTGCAGTTTCAAGCGACAAATTCAATAAATAGGTAAAAGAACCATAATACATTTCTTTAATTTTATTAACTGTGAAATTATCAATTTTAATAGTAATTTTTCCTTACGAAATTGTTAATTTTATTAACTTTTATGCAGTTTTAAAGAGCCGGAATTACGGCAAAGTCCATTTCCGGGTGTGCAAATTCTTACAATTTTCGGGGGGGAAGACCCCCGAATCCCCCTGTAAGGAGGGCCCCATCGTGAGTCCCAGCCGAGGGGCCCCCATCAACCCCAGACCGCCCCTCCCCGAAGTGGCACCAAAAATCAAGCTTGAACGTGGCGGACTGGTGCCTCCCCTTTGTTTGGTTCCACAGTTACCAGCTCGATACCCTGCTTCGTAACTTCAGTTTCCTGTTCTCATCCCTCTCCTCCATAAAATCCTAGTTCCGCTCCCATGCATGATTCGAGTCAACCTTGGAGTGCAGAATACAATTCTTTCTCTCTTTCCGGAATCAGCAAGGTTCTACTCGTATAACAATCCACGACCACTCTCATTTTTTACACCTTCTTGAGAGATTGCGTTACCATCTCCTACTCCTCCGCACCCGAACACGTAATGCTCCGTGTGATCCGCATTCCAGGCGGTGATTGCGAGGCGACGCGGTCGCCCCAGGTGCCAAGAAACAAGGCCAGAGCCTTCTCCGCTCTTATTTATCCTCCTGTCCTCACCTCACGCCTTCCCTTTCTTCCCTGGATCGGTGGATGGGGGCACGTGTTGTGTCGCTCCAGGGCACCCATAAGAATGTTTTCCCCTCGGGGCTGCCGATATGCATCGCTTGTCAATGCGTTGACTCAATTGTTTTACTACCTACCTCCCTACCGGGAAGTCCAACTGGGTGATCTCACTACGGAGGCGAGAGGAAAGCACATGTTTGCTCACATTTACGCTGCAGCAGTGACTGGGGTGTGAGGGGGTTTGGGGGATAAACCCCCCCCCCCCCCAGAGCTCAGAGAAATTTTTAACATTAATCCATTTTACTTAATGGGATTAATATCCCTAATAGAATAGTGTAAGGATTAATAAAATATCCCTCAGAATGCCGTAAAACTCACCATTTTGAACCATTTATCTTAAAATTCCGCAATTTATTAATCTCGCACCAACCGCTTATCCTGGTGGGTATTACCAGAGCTGGTATTCCTCGGTATTACATACCCCCACACACCCCGGTATTAGTTGCACCTAAACCTCCCCCAGCTTTAATTCCTAGCTGCACCCCTGCGCTATATAGGTAGTAGCGAAGATATTCACCGCCGAAGAAAGGGATCTGAAAAGATTTTTTTTCCTGTAATTATGGATGATGTAAGCAGGCTGTCATGGTAGAATCAGGGATTAAGTGTGGTTTCAACCGCTTGGGACCGTTGGGAATTGCGAAATATTACTTTTAGTATCAATAGCATTGGAAGTTATGGCTGTGTCGACGGCTATAGTAATTTTGTCCCACCTCAGTCAAGAAAATATAGGCCAAATATTTATCTATTTATTTACTATAGGCAACAAATGTGATTCGGCCTATTCCCCTTAATAACCGCAATAAATTGAATTTTAGTTCGAAGGCCAGTAAATTATTTAAGTAGATTCTTTGTTTCTATAACACACAGTGTATCCTTATATCGTCAGAAAAAGGTTTTATCACGGCAATAGCTTTGGATCATAAAGAAATAATTATGAAAAAATCATAATCTTCAAAGTATCTATTTTCACAACTTAACATTGTGAAGCATGGAGTCAACGAATTCATCTCGAGGTATCGTCACAAGAAAATGAATTCATGTCCTGCTCGTACAATCTGGCTGTTATCTTGAACGGTCAAATTATCTCATCCGGAAGGAAGCTTGTCCTACATATTTTCATTCCTTCTTATCGCATGGTTGCAGAAAGGTTCATGCCTGGTTGTATGGCGAGGGAGAAACGTTTATGCACTGAATAAAGCCGATAGGTAGAACTAAAGCCATACACAGAATATTAGAAGTACATACTGCACCCCTAGATTCTGAAGAAAAAACATGTTATTTGTAACTAGCATATGTTATAGAGTCCAAAATTCTTTAGCCAGTAAATAATTTTCGGAGAAGGTTTCACATATGACTGAGCCGCTCAAACATTTCAGCGGAATGGGAGTTTGATTTGAACCCATTGATTCTCTACCCTCTCGGGGGGGAGTGCAAAAGACATCTTTACCTACATTTAATTCTATCGTAATAAAAACATAATCAACTCACGTGCAAAGTTTAAGAAAGATTCATTTAAACTGATTATACAGTTACACAAGACAATGCCATTTTATGATATAGCAATGTTCGACAATTCGGGTGGCCCCGCAAGGGGGACGGGCGCCCCCAGCAGCCCCTCATATGTATCAGCCACCGGTTGGAGCCTAAATGTATGACCGTTTATCATGACGACCCGTTCAGTGACCTTTCAGTTTCACCCTTGGATCTAACTGACAGATCACTGAACCGGTTATTTCACTAGGTTGACAAATTATGTTTAAATGTTTTGATAAATATCTAAAAGAACCTTGTCCACGCATATCAGACCTCAGACTCAGTATCGGTGGAAGGCATGCAACCGAAACTCCGCGGAAAGTAATGAACTCCCAACACCCCCTAACAATGACCTTATCCACTCCAGACTGTTAAGGTGGTACTTATCTAAGATTAGAAAAAATGTTCATTAAAACCAGAAAATATATGTTTGGTTAACCAACTTTGTGATCGCTGTGATAAAACAAATTGAATGTACTTGTATTAAATTTAACTCTCATACGAGCGCTCAAAATAAAAACTGACCAGGCCACGTCTCGGAATATCAGTTTACATGATGAATTCGCGGAAGGAATTAATAATTACCCCCGCAGTGACTACTAGCCTGTTTGAATCCCGACTTCCATTTCCGCGTACATTAATTGCTTTCTTCCATTTCTCTTGAAAATAAAAGTGCCAGATTGTTTTATTATGCTCGTGACAAGCGGTAGGAAGCACCTTGCTTCGCATCTCGGTCATGTTAATTTCCTTCTCAAGAGCCCGAACTCGGCTTGAATAGAGATTTTTTGGAGATATTCCAGCTATCTTTCGATCATCAATCAATTGAAGACAATTTAAAATTTTCATTTGATTAACGTGATTCTGCTTCAATTCGCTGTTCACTCAAAAACTAGTCGGTTGGGGGTGACTTATCTCTACTATCTTATTTCTGCTAAGTTCATTATTTTATAACGATAGTTTTATCAGGTTTTTTAATGATATATATTTAGGTTTAATCAACATTTTTCTCAGGCTTAGACAAGTATCGCCTTAACAGCCTGGGGCGGATAAAGGTCATTGTTCGTTTATTAACTTCCGCGGCGACTTGGCTGCATGCAATACCTCCCAGCGATAATGCATCTGGGGTCCGATATGCGTGGACACGGTTCTTTTAGATATTCAGAAATTATTTTAAGAAAAACCTACTAAACAATTCAGCAGGACAAGTGTTTGATAAAAATACGGAAATTTCATTTGCCAAGTTTCGTAATTACAATTAGAACAAAAATAAAAACATGTGAATTCTAATTCTAATTGTTGCACCACAAAATTATTCTAATTTAATCACTATTTAAAAAAATAAATCATCTTAATAAACGGCCAAAAAGAAGAAAATGACAAAATAAAAATACGATATAGCATAGTAAAATATACTATAGCGTATTTTAAAAGACGGTCGATTTTAGTCCTTGCTATGTATATAGCAGTATGAATCCCGCTCAAGGGCATGAATACTCTTTAGCTTACAATATGAACCCTGCTTGCATCAGTCTCAGTATGTAATGATGAGAGGAAGGTGCGTCTAAGTAGGGAACCATGGTGATATTTGCTGCCATATATTTTATGGACATCAGAAGGCTAGAGTCAGCCACGAGAATGGTTGTTGCGATGTTGTATAAACACCATCATCGGAGTTTATGATGCAGCATGACCTCATCTTTCGGGTCACCTTAAAAGGTCCATTATCATCACTCATATCGTAAATCTATTCAAGGTTTCCTATGCCCATGAGGCGATTGTCAATTATTTGTCTTAAGGCCCGTTTACACGATGAATTAACACGTCCGAGTTATAGTCTGTTTGCGTGAGCGGTTTTTGTAGACCGTAATGGGACATTCACGAATGGATGAACCCAATTAGAACAGGGTCTATTTTCTGTACATGCATTCGCGCAAGTTGGGTGGTTACACGGTGCATTTTCGTGTTCATTCACGCGTTCATACATTAAGACATTCACACGTACGAGTTAATTTACCGTGTAAACAGGCCTTCACACTTCGAAAAACAGGTAATATTAAAAGAATGGAACCACCTTTATTGAGCTCGCGAATTATCGGAAGTAGAAAATTAATTTCTACTTTTTGCCGCTACATATGGAATGGTATCACGTACCGTGAATTATTTCCATAATGTATCATCCATAACCTGGGAAATACATGATGTATTCAAGGTTAATTAGATTTGAAGATAGTTCTTCCAAAGTTGCTCGTTTCGCTCATGAACTCATATCTTTTCTTGGTGGTACACTATGTATGCGGTCGCATCAAGGGCGAATCCAGGATTTTTTTCCAGGGGGCACAAGAGTCTAACAGGCAAACGGTCTCGTCATATTTAAGATTAAAAACAGCATACGGCAATTATTGTGCGAAATATTTTATTTGTTTTAATATGAAAGTTATTAATGTGAAAATATTAATATGTTACGTATATAATAACATTGGTTTTCGAGCCCATTCCCCACTTGGGCGATGCTTTTTTTCGAGCGCTGATTAGTGAACGATCAATGACTGGCAAATCTGTCTTCTTGACTTGGGCCCAAGGCTAAAATGTTTGAGGCTCCGTAGTACACATAACGAACGTAATAATAACCGTATTATAAATCTTGACTATTTTTTAAGCGTCTGAGGGGGAGGCACGTGCCCTTAAATCCACCTCTTGGTCACATTGCTAATTTTAGACGAAATATTCTTGTTTCTGTCCACAGTTCAAAGCGAAGGGATGCTGTGAGGGAATGTACTGAATCTCTTACGCTCGGCCAGTGGTGAGGAAAGTGAAAGGAAATCGGCTATATACATTTATTGCGGTAAGGTGGCGTAATTTCCCGCAATATAGGGGAAGTGGATGCGGTGAAGATTACACTTTACGCCGCTCTATTCCGAGTCCTCGATCTATGAGCGTTGCATCTCGGCCAATCAAAATTAATAGCGCCTTTCTCGGACTAGCATCGCGGAACGTGAGGGATATCACGTCATGTGCATGTGACCGGTGAAAGGAGGATAGGAATGCAACTGCCCATATGTTTTCCACTAGAAACGTCGACGCTGGGTCACCTTAATCAAAATAGATTTTGGCCGGAATATGAGATTGATTACCATGTGTCTGAATCGCTTACTGAAGTGATGAGAAACTAGTGATTAAAATATTTTTATAGACATATTCTATACACATTATGTCATGAAATTGTTATTGGCACAATGGGTATTTAATATAAAAATAGAGGCGGTAAAATTCACATTTATTTCCTCTGCATATCTCACGGGATTCTTACCGCGTTAGGACTCCATTTCTGCCGACGTTTCGATGAAATAATTAATCATCGTCCTCATTGCTGATTGAGTAGCCCACTTTGCAGCTATCGTCGAAACGTCGGCAGAAATGGAGTCCCTAACCCGGTGGGAAGCCCGAGAGACATTCAGAGTCACCGTTCACCGGAAAAGAGTCTAATCCTTCTTATTCACATTTGTTGCCTCGGGACATCTGTCTCTGCACCCTCTCACCTTATTCTAAAATCGATGGCGCAGTATCTTAGTGTGCTCTGTCGCATTCCTACGAGGAAACTGATTCTAGAAAAAGGCCGAATCAAAAATTTGATCAAAATGAAATCGATGCTCCGCACAAAAACTGTCAATTAACAATTAATTGACAATATGTATACAGTGATTTATTGGCACAATTTTTATAGGACATGGAATGAATGCTAATAGATAAATATTTAAATAATACCCTAAAGTATTGTTAATTTTAAAACGACAAGAGAGTACATAGAGCGAGTGAAACATTTTAAATATCAGGGGCGATTGATAAAATAGCTTTGTTCAGTGATCTGAATATGAATAAATACATATTTGGGGGAAGATTTCCACTCTAAGTCCCTAAATTTTTATTAATAGGAAAATGAAATAACTCTCTCGAATCAGCTAAAATGGCTGCCACGAATTTTCATGCTAATTCCGCCTACTATCTATTTTAGTTTCTAATTCACACCTTTCTCCATAGTAGGAGATATTGGAGGAGGTATCCGAATGATGTATTTAATGTGTTAAAATCTGTTGTCATTGGAATTGAATCTCTAATATCATCCTTTTTCCTATATTTTTAACATGTATTTCTAGTGCTTGATAATTGTTAACTGTTAAAACAAAAGACTCTATAGAAGTAGTAAATGAAATTTGTACTTTCATTATTACAATTTCAATTTCGATTAAGTGTTCAATGTGTTAGTTTGTGTCTTATTTTTTAAAATGTCTTAATTTCTTACGATGCGTAAATAATGTGCGAAACTTTGCAAGTGGATAAATATTTCATTAGAGACCTGATTCCAATCACATCAAAGATGCATACATAACCAATTAAAAAGATCAAGTAATATTTATAATTATTGAGTGCAGAATAAAACCTATCCATTCGCAGTGCAAAAATTCAAGCAAGCACTTATTTTATCTGTTAATAGATAAGTTTTCTCTCGATTAATAATTTAATTTTTTCCATCAGTGCAATGGCACCCGTCCATCACCACTTGCGAATTGCCTGCGGAGATGGCGTGTTCTTCTTGCTGGTGAGGACTACGTTGGTGGTCCTGCTTTGCTGTGCCGTTACCTTGAAAGCACAAGACGAGGAACTGAGGCTAAACCCTATCCCCGCGGAATATCGTACAGAGTGGAATGGTAAGGGCCCAGATCAAAATAAAGCAATTATATCATATTTTCAAAAGTAAAGAGAATGCATGGAAAATATTTTTGCATTATACCGAATCTGACTTTGCCCCAGTGCGAAGTCATATTCAATCTAATCCGTTAGGCCGATGTCCTAGTTAAAAAAAAACTAGATGTAATATGATATTATAATTATGTACATATTTGCGGTCAACATAATATCAAAATTTTACCTAACCAATAAATGTGCTTTCTGACAGGTATATAAAAGCAAAAATTATCAGATTGCAATAATTAATATTTGCCTTATTATTATAATTAGAAATAATTTTCCAATTTAGGTAAATTCTAATATAATTGTATTGTAATACGGTCTCGTAACTTTTTTGAAACTGTAATTTTCTTGTATTTTATTTCAATCTAATTTTATAAATTGGGTTAACCCCTGTATAAATAAATAATCATCATTATAATTTTAATTTATCACGCAGATAGCCGAGAGGGGACACCTCTGGAGGTAGAAATCTATCCAACCTCCGCCGATGATTCGCCTGCAGTTACCCTTCCGCCCCCGATGAAGCCTTCGGAAACAGCACCGGTCACTCTACCACCTTCAATACCGCCGACTCCTCCCACCGCAATACCTAGTTCATCGCTTCCCTACACCGTCCAACAGCCTCATTCCGCCGACATCAAGGAGAGCAAAGAAACGGAGGAGGCGAGATCGAAACGCCGTCACGGGAACCTTTTAGACCCCGGCCTCTTCCTCAACTTCTCCCTCACCTTGGGGCACGTCCCGGATCCCAATTCCTCCGTGTACCAGACCATACACGACCCGACGCGGGAGCCGGACAATTCCATCAACACGGAGAACGACGGCGAGGTGTCCGTCAAGGCGACCGATCACCCTCCCAAAGACGCGACCGGCGGTAGTACCGCGGCACCGCCGACCGCACCGCGGGTCACGACCGAGAGGCCGTCAGAGGAGCGGCGTCACCCCTGCCACCGCGAATGCATCGCCGGCGAACCTCCGATGGTTTGCCGCTACTTTTTCGTGCAGGAGTGGTACGAGACGATGAGCAAGGCGTGTTACGCGTGCCCACTGGATCGGTCTCACTGCGACCTCGAGCACTGTATCGCCGCCGATGGCGTCCAGAGGACGATTGTGGTGGTCAACAGGACTATGCCCGGCCCCGCTATCCAGGTGCGTTGCCTCTGTTTAGTTCCTCATGCCAGGGGCGCAGCCAGGAATTAAGACTAGGGGGGGTTTAGGTGCAACTAATACCGGGGTGTGTGGGGGTATGGAATACCCACCAGGATAAGCGTCAGGTGCGAGATTTAAAATTGCGGAATTTTAAGATAAATGGTTCAAAACGGTGATTTTTACGGATTTCTGAGGGAAATATTATTAATACTCACATTATTCTATTAGTAATATCAATCAAATTAAATATATTGGATTAAACTTGAAAATTTCTCTGAGCTCTGGGGGGGGGGGGTTTATCCCCCAAAACCCCCCTCGCTGCTCCACTGCCTCATGCATTCTGATCCTTTGCTCAAGGAAATATTAGTCCAAGCACAGACCCAGTATTGAGTTCTAGAACTCCAGGGCAGGCACCTCTCCTTTCTCATGCGGAATGAAATTTCCTCTTGAAATAAATAAAGCCATTCTTAAAAACCAACTTATGCAATTGACAGTCAAGCACAAACCCAATACTAATGATTTCTAGAATAGTGGCCTCTCCTTCTTCATGGGGAATCAAATTTCCTCTTGAAATAAACGAAGTCATTCTTGAAATTAAATTATGCCATTGACAGACAAGCAAAACCCCTGTACTTATGAGATCTAGAACATCGGCCTCTCCCTCTTCCTGCGGAATCAAATTTCCTCTTGAAAAAAGGAAGGCCATTCTGGAAATCAAATCCTCCCATTGGCAGACAAACACAAACCCACTACTAACAAGTTCTAGAACACTGGCCTCTTCTTAATAGGGAATCAAATTTCCTCTTGAAATAAAGGTCATTCTTGCAATCAAATTATGCCATTGACAGACAGAAATAGCTGATTTTATTTTCCATCTTCCATGTCGTGGAAATTTCATGGGGGTGTGGTGGGGACAGACAAAGATCCTAGGGAAATAGGACTGGATTCCCACAAAGAGCTTTTCAAATGCTATATTTTATGCAGTAAATATTTTTACTGGATCTATAAATAGAAAATGACATTACAATTTATTTATATCCTGTTTCCAATGAGCAATGTATTCACTAATTCATATGTAGTAGTAGATTATGCTTGCATGTGAGGGGTTAAGGTGGTAAGGCTCAGAGACTGCCCTCTCTCCTTCAAACCTGAAGTTTGGATCTGCCCCTGAGTTCATTAGATTTGGAGAATTTCCCTATGACCACATGAGCTGAAGCCAAGCCTTGCTATTCCATTTCCATACTCTAGCCCAGACCTTCTAGCTAAAGTTTGTATAAATGAACCTTATGATTCTCTAATCTAATACATCACAAAAATTAAACTTTTCTCTCCAATAAATAACCAAATATGTATTGGATTCAATTCTCAGGATGTAACTCTGATTTCCTAATCATTTTTCCATAATATCGCATGCTTTGGATGTGATAAGTAATGTAAAATTCTTTCTGAGAAGCACACAAACGTCTCTTTCAGTGGCGCAGCGAGGGTGGGGTTTTGGGGGATAAAACCCCCCTAAGAGCTCAGAAATTTTTAAAAGTCTAATCCATTTTACTTAATTGGATTGATATTACTTACAGAATAGTGTAAATATTATTAAAATATCCCTCTGAAAGCCGTAAAACTCACCATTTAGAACCATTTATCTTGAAAATTTTCTGAAGGAGTGCCCCCACACCTCCTGCTTACCCTGGTGGGTATTCCACACCCCCAGACATCCCGGTATTAGTTGTGCATAAATCCCCCCTTAGCCTCAATTCCTAGCTGCGCCCCTGGTCTCTTTGGATAGTCACTACTTCATTTATGCATATCTCCCTGTTTGATGAGCTTTATGAAGATGTTAGATTTGATAAGGTTGAAAATAAAAGTAGCCATAATAGAAAAGACAATGGTTAGGGTGCCCAGGGTGGGCCTCACGAGAATACGCTCTTGAGGGCTGGGACCAAGTTATGACTTATTTGCCTGGTCACTTCACGAGGGGGAGGAGAGGAAGGAAAAAGGGATAGGAGGCGCCGCCATGATGAGAGTCCAATGACGCCCTTTTAGAAGGGGTAAGGATGGAAAGGTGTGGGATGATAGAATCTCAACGCCATCATATGAAGGCGACACGAGTACCTCTAGCAAAATCAGATTTCCTGTTCCTACAGAAATGGAATATGTATACATATTCTATTACTAAGAATGTTCTTCACATTTTTCTGTAGACGAGTAGAAAAAATAGCAGAAACAAGTTTCCAGGGTGGGCTCACAGTTTCACTCCAGGGCCAGGTCTATAAGTCTGAGACTTTTCACCTGCCACCTAAGGAGGGGAAGGACAGAGAAAGGGAAAAGGATAGAAGGTGCCGCCGCGACAAGAGCCCAGCAACAACTCCAGGGAAAAGATAGGAATGGAAAGAGTAGGATAGGGAAATCCCAATGCCATCATGAGGGCTGCATGTACCACTATTTGCAAAATCATGATTAACTATTCCTTAAGAAATGGAAGAATATTCTATAAGTAAATATATTCCACATATTTTTCTGTAGATGAGTTGAAAAGAAAGTGTACGCATTTCTCTCTGTTTAACTAGATTTTTTATTGCTTTAGGTGTGCTTGGGTGATGAGGTGGAGGTGGTCCTTGAGAACGCCATGCCAGAAGAGGGCGCCAGTCTCCATTGGCATGGTTTACATCAACGAGGCTCCCCGCATATGGATGGTGTTCCATTTGTGACTCAGTGTCCAATCACTCCTGGTGCCTCTTTTGTGTACCGTTTCAATGCATCTTCGCCTGGAACTCACTTTTGGCACTCTCATTCTGGTAAGTTTACTCAATCCCAAATTTCAAAACTAATTCTAAGTCATATTGTGGTGTCACAACTTGCATTGAAAGCTTTATTGGTGTTACAAGTTTCTGTGAAGACTTCTGTGGTGTTGCCAATATGAAGGCCAGTTGTGCGGTGACGTAGCCAGGACTTTCGTTCATGGGGGTCCAAAACCTGGGGCGAAAATTTTTGAAAGACAGGGTACTAACAATAAGTAATGGGTTATTAACTAATTTTAACACTTTTCATAATCAAAAAAACTTCAATTGTTAAAGAAATATTCTGTAAATTCATGATTTTTCAATATTTTGTTTTTCTTTTATGAAGGAAAATAATTGTGTTTTGATATTTTGGGGGGTCTGGACCCCCAGGCCCCCCAGAACAAAATCCTGGATATGGTCTTGCTTGTGCCCTACCCAGAAAGAAATCCTGAATCCGCCCCTGGTAGTGGATGCTAAGGGGCTGAGCCAACATTAAATCCATATTGACTATACGTGGATAATTGGTGGTGGTGAATGATATTTTTTTTCAATTTCCACTTCAATTAAAATTATTTTTTCAGTAACATTTCATATGATTTATCATCCTGATCATCCTACCACAGAGCTGGTTTTGAGGAGTTATATTTTTCAATAATATTTTTGTGGAACTTGGAGACTTAGGTATTATAGCTGTTTCATTCCTTGAAATAATTGGGCTTGAATTTTAATAGTTAGTAATTATAACCAATATCTCAAGGTGTTGACATAATGTGCTATGACTTACATTTGGAAATGAAAAGAAAAACCTAATGGAATAATCAGGGCATTTGGATTTGGAGAGTAAACTGGAGAATAATGGACCCAATGTTATACTTGGTAAATCTTATATTAACACGTTGCGTACGGATGGCGAGAATTCTCATAATTTTTTCCCGTACAATGTATTCGCTTGCGATACCCTTTAAAATTGTTTAGGTTGATGCGCCTAAATGACGAGAATCTTCGTCATCCGTCCGGAACGTTCGGGAAAAAAATGACGAGAATTCTCGCCATCTGTACACAACGTGTTAACAGTATTATTGTGAATGATACCCATTATTTTAAAACTATGTATGTACAAATTTTAACTTCTAAACAGTGTAAACCGTTAATTAGGCTTTTACAAACTTTAAATTTTATACAGTTTTCGATTTTCAAGCAGAAGATGTGAGGAAATGATCAGTTGTATATTTCACCACCTATGTCTCTCCTCTTTTAAAACAAGTGATAAATAAATGTATTTCCATAATTATTATTATCAGGGCTCCAGAGGGGAGATGGGAGTTATGGAGCTCTAATCATTCGCACTCCAAAGGAACAAGACCCTCATACTGCCCTTTATGACACTGACCTGGAGGATCATATTATGCAGGTATTAATTCATAATTTTTTTACACTTCATTTAGCACTTTCCTGGTAAACAAAATGAATGAATTCCTCTTGGGTTTGTGCGCCCGTTCAGAGAAATTATTCTGCTTCCATCCTGTTATCCATTCTCAAGGCTAATGTTTTAAATTCAAGGTCAACATTGAAGATCACATTACGAGGGGCAGGACTGGTTGAGCCCCAATAGTTATGCCAGCGGATCATAGACCAGCAAAGACTTAGCTCTGGTTTAATAATTGTTAAATAATTAATAACTATTGTAAAATAATTTATTTAGAAATATTAAAAGACTTTTTTATAAACTTTTCTTGCCACTCCCTGAAATCTGCTGCCCAGGGCACATTGTCCCTCTGCCCCATTGTAGTTCCGGGCGTGCATTTTATTACCACGAACTTCATTTACCATTTCATTATTTTCTTCTGCTATAAAACTCAAATATTTATATAATATTTAACTGTGTAAACCACTTTTATGGAGAGGGATATTTCAATTTCTCTAATTTTACTGCGAGTAGAGTGAGTGATATTTTAATAAAATATTTTATGTAACTATTTTCAAAGTCTTCTAATGAAAATATTACTATATATAATATCAAAATCTTTGCCACAGGAATCTTTTATAAGTGCCCCAAAACAGAACAATGCAATTTCTCCATATTATCCATCATCTCATAGTTTAAAGTGAAGTAATTTAATGATATCAATCATAATTTCAGATAACCGACTGGTCACATCATTTAGGAGTCGTCACATTTGTTTCTCATCACCATGGAGATGGAGATAACAAGCCACCTTCTATACTAGTTAACGGGAAAGGACGTTTCCGGCCATTCCCATCATCTGCAGCCACCACTGGAAGAAGAAGTGGGCCATCATTCCTACCATTTCCTGTAGAGGCAGGAGTGAGAAATCAAGTTCCTAACACCACTTACACTCCAGTCGCAGTCTTCAAGGTTCAAAGGGTATGCCTCATCAATTTTTTCCTTAACCATCATAAATATGAAAATTATATTTTGTGACATGAAAAGTTTCTTTTCCCCACCGTGAACTCCCAACTAATTGGGGTTCTGAAGAGCAGAGTAGGCAGTAAGTAAACTGCAACCAAATGGCACATGTCAACATTTTTTTGAAATGGGGAAACCCTCGAAACCTAGGGGGTTTCGAGGGTTTTTCCTAAAAACCTAGGGAAAAGTTTTAGGGGTGGATCCAGCATCAAATTTGGGGGGGGGAGATCTAGGTGAGGGGAGTATGGAAATCTTACTAGGAGAGAGGGACGATCTCCCATGTTAAATTTTTTGCAGGGAATACAGTAGATTCCGTTTTATGGGTCCACCGGTTACTTGGGGCAGCCGCTTAATTGGGGCAGATCTTGGAGAACAGAACCCAAATGAGAAGAACAGAAACCAGTCCTATTCTTGCCCCATTTTGAAAGATCTTGATGTTATACTATCCGCAAGAGGATAGGACTTTTCTTTAATAGGGCTTAGTAAAAGACATTCGTTCAGCGTCGCCCGAGGCTGTGAAAAATTATTTTAACTAAATTGTTATAATTCTTGAATTCTTATAAAAATGATAATAAATAACTAGTATAGCTTATTTATTAATCAAATTAATAGTTTAATAAACTTATGTTGCATTATAAACATTATTTAGTCTTCTTTCTACAGTTTAAAAGTTTTTTTATGCCCGTATACAGGATAGTTCGCCTAATTGGGGCAGCCACTTAATTGGGGCAAAGTGCACAAGTCCCGATATGTCCCAATGAACCGGAATCTACTGTAATACACTCTATGATAAATACAACTCAAATCTCTCAAAACATTCATTTGACATTAGATCAGTGTGGCTGTCTGACTTTCCCTACATTCAGACATAAATTTAAGTTACTAGTGAGCAGTGGGTCAAATACTTGACTTAATTGAATCAATAGCGGAAACAGTTTGCAGTCTTAAACAGTCAAACCCATTTTTCCTGAAAAAAAGCCAATGCAGTAGTAGTTTGTTCCATTCCATAATAATTGTGAATACCTAATTCACCACAGCAAATAATCTGCCAACGTAAATTGGGAGTTTACTATATTTAGAAATAATTGTTGGAAAGGAGTCTGAGCAAATAGTACATGTTGTATAGTGTGTTATCTTGTTTTGTATTATTGTTCTTTTGTTTGGTTGATGTATGAACCTCCCAAGAGAGGGAGTCTTAGTTGTTGTTCATGTGATCATGAACATATGTATATTCATGCATGTGATCTAAAGAAGAGATCTGTATCACAAAGTATGTGATGTTTTTTGTGAAAGATTCAGTAATAAAACTTGGTGGCAGCGGTGATGGCTTCGCCAGTTGGAATGTTGGCCGCGTTAAGCACTATTGGGGATATGGCAGTGAATTGGAAGAAGTTTCGGCGCCAATTCGTTACGTTTGTGGATGCCTATTACGACAAGGCAACGGAGGCCAGGAAGGTAGCGATATTGCTACATTCAGCGGGTGAAGAGGCTCAGGAAGTATACGAGTCCTTCCAGCTGGATGCTGGAGATGAAAAAAAACTAGATATCGTACTGCAGAAATTTGACGAACACTATATTCCGGCCACCAACGTGACTTACCAGAGGTATTTATTTTTCAACAGGCGCCAAGATATGGGTGAATCGTTTGAGCATTTTATGTCGACACTAAAAAATCTGAGTTTACAGTGTGAATTTGGAGCACTAACAGATAGCTTAGTAAAAGATATATTTATTAGTGGGATACAGGACAAAAGACTCCAAGAAAAGCTGTTGAGCGTTCCTAATATTGATGCTAAGGGTGCTTTAGCTTTGTGTAGATCCCACGTAGTAGTATCTCAACAGGTACATAATATTAAGAGTGAAAAGGACATGGACAAAGAACTGTTAGTTAAGGATGAGCCCAATGTTGATGTACTTAATCGAAACTGGGTTGGTGGAACGCGACAAAAAACACGGCAGAGGCAGCATCCAAAGGAACTGCGGGATACTCATAAGGGTGTTGAGAGTAAATGCAAATTTTGTGGGTATGTGCATGAGTATGGCCGTTGTCCGGCATACGGCAAACAGTGCTCTCGGTGTAAGAAAAATAATCATTTTGCTAGAATGTGTAGAGCCGCAGGCGGAAGGCAGCAAGTAAACTCTATCAATGGACTCCCGGACATTCAGGAAAGTGATAGTGACCAAGAGATAAGCGAACTTTCAGTGGTAGTATCTTCAGTGAAGCAACAAATGCAGGAAGGTGGTGATTGGTACACGGCTAGTCTGGAAGTGAACCGGCAACTGTTTCAGGTTAAGGTGGACACCGGTGCGCAGTGTAATGTGCTTAGTTTGTTTCAGTACACGGCTTTGGGATTGAATGCCGGTTTATTAAAAAAATGTAAAGTGGTAATTACTTCGTTCACAAACAACAAACTTCCGGTTATTGGTAAATGTGTTTTGCACTGCAGATTTCAAGGGGTTTTTTATCCAATAGAATTTTATGTGGTGTCTCATAAGTGTGCCAATATTCTTGGGTTAAAATCTTCAGAGGCTTTGGGATTAATTTCAAGAATCGAAACAATATCACTAAGTCCTGAAGGGGTTATTTTGGCTAATTATCAGGAATTGTTCAATGGCCGAGTGGGCTGTCTCCCACAACAGGTGAAAATTGTCATTAACTCTGAGGTGAAACCTGTTGTTTCCCCTGCACGGAAGATACCCTATTCATTAGTGCCCAAAGTTAAAAATGAGCTCGATCGCATGGAGAAAGCAGGTATTATAAAACCAATTGTTGAACCAACAGACTGGGTCAGCCAAATGGTAGTAATTAAAAAGAAAGATGGGTCGTTAAGGATATGTCTGGATCCTAGACCACTGAATAAGGCAATTAAGAGGGCTCATTTTCCATTTCCTACGATTGAGGAGGTAGCAACAAGGCTGGCTGGGGCAAAATATTTCTGTAAATTGGATGCTCAATCTGGATTCTGGATGCTTCCTCTAGACGAGGAAAGCTCTAAATTGTGTACATTTCAAACCATCTGGGGAAGGTATTCTTTTCAAAGACTTCCATTTGGTCTCAACTGTGCACCTGAAATTTTTCATAGGATAATTTGTCAAACTTTTGATAAGATAGATCATGTTGTCTCTTTTCAGGATGATATTTTGATATGGGGAGATACAAAAGAGGAAGTTATGCAGGTTTTAATTAAGGTGCTGGAGGCAGCAAAGGCTAATGGTATTAAATTCAATAGCACAAAGTGTGTTTTCTTGGCTGAAAAAATAACTTTCTTAGGCCATACATTTGATTCTCAGGGAATGTCAATTGATAAAGAGAAAGTAAAAGCAATTAATGCCTTGAAACCTCCCACTGATAAAAAGTCATTGCAAAGAATTTTAGGTATGTTTAATTATGTGTCCAAATTTATACCAAATTTTTCAGTGAGGAGTGCTCCGCTGAGGGAATTGTTAAGAAATGATATTTATTTTGTTTGGAGTGAGCATCAGGATAAAGCATTTGGTGATCTGAAGGCTGCATTAACGAAGGCACCAGTATTGGGTTTTTATGATCCTAATTTAGACCTAACATTGAGTGTTGACGCAAGTTCAATAGGGATTGGGGCAACATTGCTTCAGGAGGGTCGGCCTATAGCTTATGCTTCTCGTGCTTTGACTGACACTCAAAGTAGATATTCCCAGATTGAGAAGGAATTATTAGCCATTTGCTTTGGTGCAGAAAAATTCAATCAGTATATTTTAGGAAAGGATTATGTCAGGGTGGAAACTGATCATAAACCATTAATTGGATTATTCAACAAACCACTTCACAGAATTCCATCAAGGTTACAAAGAATGATGCTAAAGCTGCAGCCATACCGTCTCAATGTAGTGCATACTCCAGGTAAATACTTGTTCATTGCTGATACTTTGTCAAGGGATTTTTGTGCTGAAAGTTGTGATGTTGATACCCAATTTGATGATGATGTGGAAATGCAGGTAGCACTGCTGTTGGAAAATCTGCCGGTGACAAGGGAGAATTGGGAGCTGATCTCAAAGCATGCTTCCAATGATACTGTGTATTGCAAACTAAAGACTTACATTTCTAATGGATGGCCTCAGTACTTCAAAGATGTTGATTCTGATTGTAGGCCCTATTTTGAATTTAAGGATGAACTGGTTTTGGTAAAAGGAATGGTTTTTAGGGGTGATAGAATTGTAATTCCTTGTTCTTTAAAAATTGAAATGCTGAAAAAATTACATACAGGTCACCCTGGTATTAACAGAATGATGAGTCGTGCTGAAATGTCCATGTTCTGGTTAGGATGTGGGCAAGACATTAAGAAATTTGTCAAGTCTTGTCCAACTTGTCTTAAATTTCAGGATAACAAATCAAAAAATGTTTTGAAGTACAAAAAACTACCCCAATTGCCTTGGTCAGAAGTAGGATGTGATATATTTGAACTCTATCAAAAATATTATTTGGTAGTGGTTGATGCTCTGTCTAACTTTGTTGAAGTAACTACCTTGGACAATTTAAGGACTATTACGGTGGTGGAGAAAATGAAATCGATCTTTGCTAGGCATGGTATTCCCATGGTTGTGTATACAGATGGGGCATTATGTTTTGACTCTGAAATGTTTAAGAAATTTGCTAAAGAGTGGGAATTTCTTCATGTTCTCTCCAGCCCCCACTATCCAAAGTCAAACGGTTTAGCTGAGAGCGGAGTGAAGTCTATTAAAAAGATTTTTAAGAAGGCATTGGATTCAAATGAAGACCCCTACTTAGCACTTTTAAATTTCAGAAACACTCCTAGAGGCAAAGTTCACTCCCCTGCATCAAATCTAATGAGCAGAAATTTGCGCACGAATATACCGTGTAGTTTCCAAGCTTTGATTCCAAAGATTACATATGATAAAGATCGTCCCATTCTTCAGGAGAATAAATATAAATCAAAGGAGTATTATGACCGGTCTGCAAAATCCCATCCCCAGTACCGGGTGGGTCAAAAGGTCATGTTTCAAAAGAAACCAAACTCCATTTGGGTACCGGGAACTATTTTGGAAAAGGGTCAAAGTCCCAGATCGTATGTGGTTGAGGGTGAGGAAGGAAGGGGAGTGTACAAAAGAAATGAAGTGAATGTGTCAGCAAGGGGAGAGCCAGTCTCCCTTCAGAAGAGTAATCTGAATGTGTCAGCAAGGGGAGAGCCATTCTCTCTTCAGGAGAGTAATCCTGTAGTTAATACGAGGTCTGGCAGACAAGTCAAATGGCCAAGTAAGTTTAAAGACTTTGTCTGCTGATTGTTGTGTGTAGTAATATAATAGTTTCTTTTTTAAAGGGGAAGATGTTGTATAGTGTGTTATCTTGTTTTGTATTATTGTTCTTTTGTTTGGTTGATGTATGAACCTCCCAAGAGAGGGAGTCTTAGTTGTTGTTCATGTGATCATGAACATATGTATATTCATGCATGTGATCTAAAGAAGAGATCTGTATCACAAAGTATGTGATGTTTTTTGTGAAAGATTCAGTAATAAAACTGTACATATATACTTTAATTCTAAAATTTCTTCACATGCTATGTTTTCTCAATGGAAATTTAATCAAACACAAACATTTTCCTATTTCATTTACGGAATAATAATTTTTAACTTTTTATAATTAACTCTTTTTCAGGGGATCAGGCATCGATTCAGATTAATCAATTCTGGATTCCTAAATTGCCCTATACAGCTCTCCATTGATAATCATACCCTACTCGTACTGAGCAGTGATGGTGGAGATGTGAAGCCAGTCATGGGTGAGTACCAACATATTCCTATCATTAAAAAAGGCAAAACTGGCCCCATACAAATGAATAATTCATATTTCAAATATTGAAGATATCTGATTTTAGAAAGGGACACAAACTACAGTGTCACAAAAATGTGAGGCACGAATTGAATGACATTAATGATAGGAAGATGAAGATGCAATGTCATATGAAGATGGGTCCAGAAACACTTCGTTTCCAAATTATACCTCATTGATATATCATGCATGATGGAGCACCGCCTTTTAGTGTTAATCTCGATAGCTTTCTCAATAGCAGATACACTGAAGTTCACTGAAGAAAAAGTCAACGTTTTCCGGAGAGATATAATGGAACAGCAATTTAAATGATACACTGATAGATGAATAGGTATAGGTGAAACGATTGCTTGGCCTCTATGCTCTCTAGACCTAAACGATTTGTTCTTTTATTTGGGTGGACATTTGAAAGGTCTTATGATCAAACCCCAATACAAGATGTTCAGAGTCTCTTTGCCCGTATAATAGAAGGTGGTAAAACCATATTTGATGTTCCTAGGAAACATCAGTGCATCCGAGATTCACTATGAAAGAGCGTTAATGCATTTATCAATTATCTTGGAGAGTATATTGAACATCTCCTGTATAAAGAGCTACAAGTGGTATCCTGGTGTTTTCTGCTGCACTGTCTTTTCCCTGATTGCAGTGCTGGAGACAATGAGGAATAACATGCAAACAAAGCACATTGCATGCATAGTTAGCACCTGATACTGATTTCCATGCATAAAATTTGAAATCACTGTAGATTCATGGTCATATGCTCTACTTCAGCCTGAATATGCCCTTTTTCAGTACATGAAGTTTAATTGCTGGGAATTATGATAGCTTAAAACTTATAATGGGGAACACATGTAAGAAATTCTTATTTGTGGCTGAGCCCCGAAGAATCTAGAATTTGTCAAACTTGTTGTAGTAAAGTCCTCTGATGAAAAAGTAAAATAGGTATAAGCCATGAAATGAAGTTAATACACACAAAAGTATTGTAAATTGCAAAAAAAAAAACTGCCAGGAGTGAACAAAGATCACTACACAAATTTTACATGGATTAGGTTGGAAGCCCCTAGAGACTTAGAGGTTATATGCAAGGATAATCAGTGGCGTAACTATAGGAATATGCTATGGGGGAGATTTGGGGACCGACCCCCTCCCAAACAACGGGGTTCTGAGGAAGATATTCAGTGACTCGTCTCACTGCCATAATATTAATAAATGATCTTTCACTTTAAGCAGATGCAGTTATTACATGTCAGAACTAAACCATGGTTTCAAATAATTTTTTACTTCTCTGAGGCTTTTGGGGGGGATCCATCCCCCTATAATTATGCAGCTGCTAGGCTTAGATTGTTTTTAAAATTACAAAAAGATATATTCCAGAGTGACACAGCGTGCATCATCATAGAACCAACCTATGTCACCTCTTTCCACAGAAAAAATAAAGTATGAGATATTTTGCAAAATGAAGAGGTAAGGAATTGTCTTTCCCTTGACCAATAAAGGACTTAAATAAATTTTAGTTCGTACTTGGTGAAATCTCTCTAAATTTTCATCTTAATTTTTTAGTTTCTCATACATATTAATGGCCTGTGGCCTAACACATTCAAACACACAACTTTTAAGGAGGCTTTCAGGATAGGATATGCAGATTGACCATCTGATGATTACAATTCATCATTGAAACCTGGTTTGTGATAACACTGTGGTATAGTGAAATTTTGTTTTCAATAAAATTTGTGAAATGGAATAACACTATGCAAAAGGATAAAGGGTAATAAATGCATATGATTGATAAAAATAGCTCTTGATCGCAGGGTAATATTTGAAGGAGAAGAAAAGTAATGAATTATACCATACTCAGTTTGATTTTTAGAGGTACAACTATTTTTATCTTGAGAATACTAAAATACTAATTCCAGCATACTACATTTTTAATCACTCCTGAATGATAACATCTTCTCATTGCAGTTGATTCTCTTGTATCATACGCTGGAGAGAGGTTTGATTTCATCCTAGTACCAGAATGGCAGACCAAACAGAGAGGAAATGAAGAACAAATAGGAGTCAAAAGGTTCTGGGCACGTTTCCGTGGCCTAATGGATTGCGATGAGCGATTCACAAGGGCCCATCAGGTAATAATCCCTGTCCCATAATTAGATAATTTAAAGTGAGAAGCTAATTCTCTACTATTATATCCAATCCAAAAGCTAATGAAATTAGGAAAAACAAGTCTCCAAGTATGACAGCTGAAAAACTGGTTTTGGAGATTTTAATATTGGCTTTATAATAATATTTTTTCAACAATATCTGCCTAACTGGCTATAAAATGGAATTTAATAATATCTTATAGGGGTTCAATACATGAAATTTTGTCTTGGAGAGTCAAATTTCATTTTATTTCCCATTAAATGATAGCAATAAAAAACTCTGTAAGTCAGAAAATTTTACTGATATAACTATTCTATTTCAGGTGGCAATCATTGAATACATAGATGAGCATGAGATTAGTGAATCTGTGGATGTAAAATTGCTAAAAGATGTTGAACCTCTGGGTGATGTCAGTTATGAAGCAGCAGATAGAAAAGGACTGGTAAGCACAATCTTTCGACTGCTTCACTTTGAAAATAAATATGTTGTTCCATTAGTAAATTAATAATTTTGGTTTCACGGTCGCAGACTTTAAATGCTCTTAATGTTGGCGCTGGCGCAGAAGGCTCACACAGTGCTGCGGAGTTGGAAGCTATAGGGATGGCCACACCTACGGCAGATGATCCTCTGTTGAAGCCAAAAGCAGATTTCACTTTCTACCTTGGATATGATTTTTATGGAAAAGACAATCCTATTTACCACATTCCAGAACTATACGGATTTCACAAAGGTAATTAATACATGATAATTCATACTTTATTTCCATTGTTTTTGTAATTGATTCATTGAACTCTTCGTCATTTAGGGCTTCTGCAAGTTGAGAATTTCAGTCTTTTTTCCCTGGCCCATTACTTTCGCAAAGACAGTAATGTTACCACTAACCATTTAAAGAAGCTCCATAAATTACAGCTGATTTTTTTTTAAAGAAAATGAACTCAATGGTGGACAGGTTTAGTTTGTGTCATCAAAAAATTACAATTGAAGATAAACTTTGTAATATTTGAGCAATCAAACAGTTTCCTGCCTTGTTGATCAGTCACTTAATTGATAATGGCCAAAACCTATTGTAGACTAAAGTAGAGAAGTAAAAAATTATTATTTCAATCATTTAGTTAAACTTTAGAGTGATTGAAAAATTAAAAGATGACATGTTTACATGGAAAAGGTGATTAGCTATAAACTCATGGTAATGGAGTAAACATTTGCCTCATACACTGTGCTAAGCACGGTGTATTTGTTGTATGAATAAAGAGGATCCATTCCGTTAGCTTCTGAATAAGCTGACTTTCTGAGTGATTTCTAAACAAATGAACTCTCTCCCTGTAGCTTATAATTGCCATTTTTGCTGGCATTGGTAATTTTACTACTGCATCAGCATCCTATTGTGTGCTTATAAGGTAATAAGCCTTTGCAAAAAATTATGTTCTAATATTCATGATTGAGAGGAGAACTAGTAAATTCAAGAGCCCAAAGAAAGTTGTAAAAATCTAAGAATTTTAAGACTAGAATCATATTTTTTGCCAAAGTTTCCATTGTGCGTGAGAGTATTGATGGAATACCATTATGGCATATTATTGCCTGTTTTACATTCATTCACTCCTCAAAAGGTAATATTTGTGGTGAGTTGAAGGTTTGAGACATTAATTTATGGAATTTATTCATATTCAATGAAAATTTAACTTTGTTTTTCCGCATAAAATATTTATTGGATCACTACCATGGTTTCGACCTGCCTGATGACACGGAGCGTTGAAAACGTAGTAGTGATCTAATAAAATTAAAATAAACAGTTTAATTTTCATTAAAGTGAGTCAGAGGACTTATTAAGGCAAGAGCTGATGTTGCATACTCTTCTCCTTCTTCCTCCTCATAGTTCTAGATGATCGACAACGCTTACAGACACCCCAATTGAACCACATTTCATTGAAGATGCCCCATTTCCCACTTCTGACACAAAGGAATCTCTTAGATGATGATAGCATCGATCCTCCTGAATTTTGCAATGCGACCTCAATGGCTGCAGAAGGGAAACAATGTTCCAAACAAGACTTCTGCCACTGCACTCACTTACTCAGGGTACCAACTGGAGCAGTGGTGGAGCTGATACTCATCGATGAAGGTAATTTTAGCCACATATAATCACATAAAAATTTTGTTTTTAATGATACATATTGCAGACCATTTGTAGCAATAAATCAGTTATTCATCGTTGTGTAGGCAAACAGCTTCATAAAAACGATGGCATAGATATCAAATTTTCTACAAGAACTGCCCATGAGAAAATTACATAAGATATTGATCAAGTGATGTCTCTCCTTGGAATTCCAGCATTTCTATTCATAATTCCATGTCTCCGTTTCTAGCATTGCTGCTCAAGTATCCTTTGGTTTCCTACTTATCAACTTCCCAATTTCAGATGGCTTACTCCACTAACATAGAAGTTACTACATGTATGGTTAACTAAAATCCTTAACAAGCTAGTAAAATGAGGTACCATAGTAGCTGTTTGTGGGAATTTCTGTGATTAACATTTTAAGGCAGAGATGAAGTAGAAATTCAAGGAATAGAAAAGAAAGTTTCTTACTAACCCAATGTCATTCACCCCAAATGCATAAAATGATTAAAAATAAAAATGAATATGTATTTCATTCCATTAAAAAGTAATGGCTTAAAGTTGGGGGAAAATATTCCCAAAAAGACAATTAAATAGGAAACTACAAACAATTGAATGCTCTAGAATGTCCTATTCAGAGTAGGTTCCCTGAGTCAGAATGTTTGAAACTTGCTTTACTCCAGAAAATATATGCCTAGGTATTTAGATAATTTTCTTGGCAGTGAATAATGGCTGTATAAAGTGTATAAACTCATAAAATAATCCATGCATTGAATAAGGGCCGTTTAATTTGAGCATAAATAATGTAAATTGAGAAATAAAGTAAAATTCTCAAATAAAAGCTTAATGGTCCACACCCTTACATTTTTTTTAATAAATATTAGTCGCAAATGATTTCTTTACCTATGAAATGATGACCTAAAGGTCCCTACAGCTACATTATGATTGGTACCCATGGCCATAATAATAACTCAGCGGTAGATGGACTAAAAATAGTGATAAAATTTGTAATTCAATTTTGCAAGTAGCCAGTAATTTTAATTATATCTTCAAGTGCTTTTATTGTTTGAGTACCGTTGATGTATAGTTTTGCAAATCTCCACTATCATTTGTATCAATTACATGCTCTCATAAATTCATACTTCTGATTTTTATATTTCTAGGTGTAGCATATGATGCCAACCACCCTTTCCACCTACATGGGCATGCTTTTCGAGTGATAGGGATGGGAAGAGTTGGCAAAAGCGTAACAGTGGAAACTATCAAGGCCTTGGACTCTCTTGGTTACATTCATCGCCGCACCAAGCCTTACAAGCCAGCCTTGAAAGACACAGTGACAGTTCCTGATGGTGGCTACACTGTTGTGCGATTCCATGCTACAAACCCAGGTCAGAATTTAGAGATTTCATATTTCATACTAAATCTCAACTTTAAAGCTCTCCACAATTTGAATGTGCCAAATCTACAACATAATACTAATATTTTTTATAAGACCTATAGCAAACTTCACTTTTGAATTGCTTTCCAATAACACTTTTATACATCCACTCAAACATAAAACTGATTTTTTAAATCACCATTAGTTAACCTAAATGTTAAAAAGATGACATTAGACAGAGACCGTTCCATTCCATTTCATGATTTGTACTACTTATTCCGCCATAAGTATAGTTTATCATAAGAGATTGCTAATACGACAGCTTGAAATAAAAACTTCACATCAACCATTGACCATTTTCAGCAGAACAAAATCAACTGATCATATTAACTAATAAGCCCTCAAATGATGCATACATTTAATTATTTTGGGGTACTAGAAGTGACACGCAGTTCTATATACGTATGTACGTTCATATATGTACATATAAATATATATCCTTTAAGAGTATGCAACCGGCACATATTAATGTGATTGGCGGTCTGTATAACCATCAGGAAATATGCACAAAAAGTCGTATACGTACAAATTTCCCACAGTTTGGGGTAGATTGATTACCTAGAAAATTAAAGTTTTAAATCTTAGTGCCCAAAATGAGCATAAAAACTAATAAATTCTTAATGATCGTACATAAAAACGAACAAAAATAAACAGCTTTTCAACTTTCCTTGACTGATGCTGTTGTCAATTTATTTACCATATCATCTGACTTATAATACAACCCCCAATTTATCCAATTAATAAAGATTTAGGCCTATGCTTAAGATACCAGTTTTAAATTACTATCACTTTGAACACCACTACCCTTGTTGCTTTCATACAATCACTGCATTTGGCAGAGAACCAGTTGTGGCAGTTATTGAGCTCTCCAACCAAATGCGGTGACCATAGATTCAGCGGTCCAGTAGGAAAGTCTGAAAACCGGCGCTATGAAATCAGACACGACATAAAAGATAACCACTGATGTCTGAGAAGATTTCCCAGCGTTAAAAGTTGTCTGACATGTTAGAATATACAGTGCTGGTAAACAATTACGAAACAAGAACCAAAAAAATGGCTGCTAAATAGCCATATGTAATTCCAGAGAATAAAAAACCCTCCTTTTAAAAGCACAGTTACTTGGTATATATCATGGAGTGTAGAGTTTTTTTCCATATAATTTGATTATGGTTATACTCCTCTGCCAGCCTTTAACTTAAGACTTGCAATGATTTCCTATGGTTTATCTAGATAATATTAATTAAGTAGGTGAAACTTGGAAAGGCAACATGCCATCAGCAAGCCCAAACTGCAAGACCTATAGGCCCATACTGTGTCAAAATCAGCATTCCATAAATTTTTCTACACGTAGATACAAAGGGAATTCAATGATTACAAATAAATAACACCATAAAGTAGCATGCTAAGCTATGACATAAAATTAAAACTTTTGAATAATTAAAAACTTTTCTTAAAACAAACCATCTGTACCTCGATTTCATCTGTGAACATAACTTACTGCTCTGCCAGATTTTATCTTCTCAAGTGAAGTGCTTATTTCGAAGGATGGTTGATTGGCAATCACTGCCAAAACAGTACACAGAGTGGTGTTATAAATTATTTTAACTTTTTCATTTTGTCTTGAATGGTCTGAATGAATGTAACTTGGCATTATTATCAATTAATTACAAATATAGAAACAAACTTGAACAATCTGCTTCCTACAACTAACAATGACAGCATCCTCTAAAAGAATTATTTTTTAATTCAGATACAAATTATTAAAATAATCATGACCTTAGAAGTTAGGGTGCATTACTAACATAATTTTAACAAGAACAGATTTCTTTCGCCGATCCTGAAAATGTACAATAGCAAAAATTCAACAACTCATTTTACTTGGAATGATTTCAGGTTACTGGCTTTTCCACTGTCACCTTGGCTTCCATGTAGAGCTGGGTATGGCATTAATATTTAAAGTTGGTGAACACGGCGAGTTTGCTCCTGTCCCCCATAATTTCCCAAAATGTGGCAATTGGGCACCTTTAGATGTAGATGAATTTCCCATTCATGAGGAGCCACCAAAAACCACCAAAATTCCAAACAAATTTAAAAATCTTGTGGAAGAGCCTGATTTAACGCCTGAAAAAAGGAGTTCGACTTCTTCCTCAAGCTCAACAATGTCTTCACATCATTGGACACCCATCCTGCTCCTGCTAATTTATATTTTCAACACCAATCATCGACCTCATTAAATGATCTTATTTGTGTATATTTAAAATTACTTTCCATTATGTATTTGTATTTTTTTGCACAGCCATTAAATCATTTTTTCACAAGTGAGACTATTTTGTTCACGTAACAAATTTATGGTAAAACTTTTTCCAACAAAGAGGTATTACCAAAGCACTCATTTTCAAATCATAACAATACATATTTCCTGGGAATCAATTACATTAAAGATCTACCAGTGAATGGAGAGACTGATTTCTTTGGTGACCAAGTTTCACAAATGAACATCAGCTATGACCAAGACATTTGATTCACGGCAAATAAAATTGACCAGAGGGTCTAATATTCATTTCAGGAAATATTACTGAAAGTATCCCCGCCTAAAGAATACTCACTCTAAGATTTTACAGAATTTTCAGGTAGTGAATTATGGAAAATAGAGGTGACTCAAGAAAATCAATTAGGTAATGCCCTATCCTTGACAACTTAACTTGACAACAATTAAAAAATATAAAAAAAATACGGCCCTCTGATAGGAACTTATGGCACCCGATATGAAGATAACAGCAAGAAGTAATGCCACGTACAAATAATAATCCAAAAACCACTTCACTTGGGACCATTGACCATAGAGATTACAACTGAATGGTCAAGCGGAGTCAAAAAAACAGTTAAAGACCAAAACATTTCAATCCCGTGAAGTACATATATGTACAGTGAGCTCCAGAGAATAGTTTTCCCCGTCTCTCCTAAACAGACAAATGCTCACTATGATGTAATCCATTTTCAGCCGATGATAGTCAAACGTTTTTCATGGAACATAGCACGGCATTATAGGAAACCTTGGTCATTAACTTTTGAGTTCAGTAAAGCAGCACAATTTTCGAGTCGTGATGCCTACAGTTGCCATGTTTGAATGGCACAGGTGTTATAACGTCTGAAAGTGTATGATTGCTATACAGTAAAACTTCAATTTTACGCACTTTGATTTTACATCAAGTCTCGTTTTTACACAGCGACACTCAAGTCTGGCCGGAAAGCATGGGGAATTGCAATGGTGAAACTTCGATTTTACATCTTTTCTTGATTTTATGCAGCTTTTCGATTTTGCGCAGCATGACCCCAGTTCCAAAGAGGTCGCTAATCTTGATTTTACGCAGTTGTCTTTTGGCTTGATTTGAAAATCCGACTGGAGCAATATGAAGTTAGGTTATTTTTTCGTCTCAATGAGTTGCAAAAATGAATACAAGAACGGTTGAAATGACATCGCGCTGTTGAGTGTGAAACTAAAAACATCGCGAATCTAATTATTGCTTCCCCTTGCGCCCTCTCAGTAATATTTCAAGCTCCTTTACGAACGCGAATATCGCTCTTAGTTCAAATTCGCCGTAGAAGGATATCGAAACCTAAAACACACGGCAATCGCCGTGAATGCGTAACTACTTTTGATTACGAATGATGATCGCCGGAGATATTAACATTACCACCTTTCGTTTATTATTCGACTTATTGATCGACGTTGTTTATAACATATTTATTGTAATTACAGTAGATGGTCGTTAATTTGGAATTATGAACTACGGAATATTTATCTCTAACGGAAGATTTCTAGAATTTTGCCAACGCCCCAGCGAATTTAATGCCATCTAGCATCACACAGATGGCAAATCATGATGCAGCTCACCAAATTATCTCGTAATTACAGTTAGAGAATATTGTCGACGGTTTCCCATCGCCCCAGCGAAATATAACTGCGAAATGAGTCATTAAAAATCCTCCCGTGCCAAAATTTTGGCTTCCAAGGTGATACAGGGCCATCTCTGATAAGTTTCTGCTACTGCCAGGACTTGAACCCAGGCCCACCAGGTGTAAAGCCTTTGTGATGTAGTAGCGAAATTTTGCTCCCTGTTAATAGGGTTAATTTGGATGACTATCCTCAGATATCTCATTTCTTCAATCTCCAATCTTTGTTTGTCTGCAGGTGGTTAAACGGATATCCTGAAAACTGCTTTCAATGAAAATATTTTCGAAAATTAGCTTCTCTGCGAGCCTTTAGCATCACCATTCCGAAATTTCTCAAGGGTAACAGAAGTAATCTTAGTGCCAGAAATGCTGGCAATTCAACCATTTTGTTCAACCATGGGAAACATTGTTCAGGAATGCAACGCTGTTTCTCTTACGGTAACATGTCATCTGTGGTGTTCCTTGTGAGTAAATAAGTTATTAGGCTTCATTTTCTTGCCTCCAAATGAGTAACTAAATCCGGGAAACATATATCTGATGCGATTGAAAAGGATTCCATGCTCATTTACCATAAAACCTCACATATGAGACTTTTTCTGGTTCCGGTTCTGGTTTAAATCAGAACTGTACAAAAGTGTATGACTAAGCCTTCTAAAAATAATGAGCAAGTGTTATCCTGAAAACTATGCTCCTCCTCAATACCAACTCTTGATTTTACACACACTGATTTTACACAGTCCCCATATTTCGGTCCCTCCAACTGCATGAAATCAAAGTTTTACTGTAGGTGTAAAGTGGCAAGTGGCCAGAAGGGGCAAGGGGAGTTTGAAGAGGGGGAATGAGAGGGAATAAAGAACAGTCCTCAAGGATGCTATAAGGGGAATGCAGACATAAATTATGGAGGTAAGTTTAACAAATAAATCGACAGAAATTGAGGACAAAATTTTCTATGGTCATTTTCTTTCCTGAACTCTATTTGGGCAAGTTAGAATAAACATTTTTACCGGTTGACAGTATTTTACATGCCCATTGGGAGACAAGATGAAAACTATTAACCCTTTTATGCCCGGTATGCTGAATAATGCCAAGGCTATTTTTTGGCGAATTTGTGGGCTTGCGCTTAAAAATTTACATAAAGACTATTATGCATTTTCGGAAACTATTTTTTTTTTCCTCCCAAAACTTACGGGTATGTTAAAGCATGTCAGATTCTAAAAACTGTTACCAAAGCTAAATGAAACACAATAAATGAAAGGCGTGAGTGAATAAAAAAACCAGGCCGATACATCGGCCCTTGGCACTCTTCGCGCATACCCCCCAAGTGGGCCAATGGATCGGCCCGCTGGCACTATAAGGGTTAATTAAGAGAAGTGTAGTTGAGTCTATGGTAGGAAATACCATTAAATTTTAGTCCCAAGCAAGCACCTGCATGTGGGTAAGGGTAAAAATTATCTGTTTCAATGTTTGGGCATCTCTGGTTATAGAAGTAATGCACTGATGGTTTATTAAATGGGAGAATAATTGTGGATACTCAATACCTTCTCGGCACCGTACCAAAAATACCTGTGACCACCCATGACTCACACATTTTCAGGGACAAAGTAGGGTGGCTATGTACATTTTGCAACGTTAAGTTCATCCCTACCCTCTCTCTCATTACTACCCCTCCCCCATCAGCGACGCCCTCCAAGAGTGTCCAGGCTCTCACGAAAGCTCATCCGCAGATATAAAGTAAACAGATTATAGTACCCCCTCAAAATAACATGGCAAAAATCGGAAAGATAAGAGCTTGACACACAAATTTAAAAATGATGTGAAAACATCAAAATGTATCATGTAGTATGCCAGTTGATATTGCAAGATCTCTGCATTTATTTTGGATCAGTTTCACCACATCTCACCAGAAACAACCAGTTTCATTTCTGGTCATTCTCAGTCACTAAGTTTTCAAGGAATAACCCATAT
This sequence comes from Ischnura elegans, assembly GCF_921293095.1. Taxonomy (NCBI): domain Eukaryota; kingdom Metazoa; phylum Arthropoda; class Insecta; order Odonata; family Coenagrionidae; genus Ischnura; species Ischnura elegans. The sequence continues at coordinate 67,273,980 of NC_060253.1, read as the reverse complement.
CACATGGGTAAGCCAAACTTAGAAAGAGAAGAAATGGAAGTTCTACGATAACTTATACTCTTTAGAACATTCCATAAAGTAAAACTACCTCTTCCAACCAGGCGCGCAGCTAGGAATTAAGGCTAGGGGGGGTTTAGGTGTAACTAATACTGGGAGTACGGAATATGGGAGATTCGGGTGCCCTCCCCTCAGAAAATATTTAAGCTAAATGGTTCAAAATGATGAATTTTACGGCTTTCTGAGGGATATTTTATAAATCCTTACACTATTCTATAAGTAATATTTATCCAATTAAGTAAGTAAAATGGATTTAATTTTAAAATTTCTCTGAGTTCTGCGGGGAGTTTTATCCCCCAAGCCCACCCCCCCCCCCTAGAAGCGCCACTGCTTCCAACAACAAATACTACACTCCAATTTCATTTCGCATGAAATAAGCTAAATACTAGATCTCCAAAACTAGGCCTGTGTATACCTTATCTCAAATCTTTGATGATGACACTGCTGCGTCAAAACTAGTCATATCTCTGCGTTTCTTCAAGATTTTCTTCTGTGTCAGCTTCTTTATAGACAACAGTTTTGCTGGCTATCCTGCCAGCGTCTTCAGGTTGACGGTGTGGGCTGCTGGTTTCTGCCTCGCTTATATACATATTGTAGGCTGGATGGGAGCTGCTCCACCTGCTGCTGCTAAAACACCATCTGAGGACCACAGAGCAGCTCCCATCCAGCCTACGGTATAGAAGAAAGGCAGAAACCAACAGCTGACACCTTCGACCTGAAGACAATGACAGGATAGCCAGCGAAGCTGTTGTCTATAAGCAAGCTGACGCAGAAGAAAACCCTGAAGAAATGCAGAGATCAGACCATCGCCACGGAAACCTACGTCCTAACATGAAACTAGTAATACTTTAAAATAAATTAGTGGAATAAAACTAATTTCATTTCATTACTAAAACAAACTTCCACAAAGTTGAGCCTGAGATGATAGATATATGTAAAATTATAGGAACTTTGAGAGTACTACTGGGAAACTTTGCAAGGATTCATTACAAACTAGTCAATGCATATTATATAAAATGTATCTTTTCCAGATATCCAAGAGCCTGGGGTCAACATTCCAAGAAATCAATTCAATTCAAGACCATTAGTCATAAAAAATTTTTAGCAGGATTGATATAACAAGATTTTATTGCTAAGTAACAATGGATAGAAATAGTAAAAATCAGTCCACAAATATAGATTCAACAATGTGCAAAAACATGGTTATAATAAAAGATGTTTTAATGTATTTCAATGGCCCCATAATGATTCACCACATGACTCCAATTAAAATTTTAGTGAACACAGCCAATTAATACAGAATAATAGTGAGTCCTACTATTTTTTCAACCCAGCAGGGCTTTTGGTCGTAGCAGTTGAAAATAAAGTCTCATTGGGACATGTTGGTGAGAAAAATGTCATGGTCTTCACACTACATGCAGTTAACAGAGCCCCAAAGCCTCTTGTCTAAAAACATTTCATCTATCCATACCTTCCTTTTACAACAATACTCCACAACCACAGAGACCCAATCACAATGGGTTAGAGATAACTTGCTCAATCTGGTAAAAAAATAAATACTTTATAAAGTTTTAAGGCATTCTGCGAAGAATATCAACAATATATTTTCTTATGTGTACCAAACCATTCAAATTCACTGATCAGATTTCCCATCCATCAAATCAAAGACCAAGTGCTGTAACTGGCACTGAAGGAAATCATCGCAGTCTGATTTAAGTTCTGGGGTGAGACCTGCTGAAAAAAAGAGCAGTTAATAACCAAGTAGAACAGCTACAACTACCACAGCCTTAACCATCCTTCCCCAGCTTAACCGACTCAAATCCAAAAAATGATTGTGCTTACAAAGGGTAAGATATTTTAATACATGTATCTTGATTTTGGAGACATAACTATTCTGTTGCCTCAAGGATTAATTCAAGGATGGGTCAATGAATTTTCAGTTCAGTTGAGTTTTCAGTTCAGTTGAGTTTTCAGTTTCTGAAAAATTTAATTATCTCTTCGATAATAAAATTTTCTTTTAATAATTAATAATAATAGATAATTAAATCCTTACTTTATGAAAAATTAGAACCATCTGCTGCCATAGGAGTAATCACTTCTCCCATTTCTTACAAAAATAGTGACTCTATAGCTATAATATCTTCAACATCTAGCATCTACTCAGTGGAGTATCTGACAAAAGCAAAATGAAAATATAGCCCATTGCTTGGAAATACAGTAGACTCTTGTTATTACGAAGTTCACGCGACCGAAAAACCGGAGGTTCATAAAAACAAAGTTCGTATGAACGTTTTTTTAGGAATCATTGAAAAAAAATACATAATGTATGTGATTAAATTACACTCAAATATATAAAAACAAGAAAATTTGTTTCAGTTTCTCAATAGAAGAACGCAGCATGATGTAATCGAGGGTTGATATCTTCCCAAAGTACAGTAAGTCCTCGATATACAAACTAGATGCGTCCCGAGACCTTGTTCGTAAGTTGATAAGCCTTCAGTCCAGCCGACGAGAGTTGTCCGATGACAGGCAGAATGATCTAGCTAGGGATAGGGAGCAAGGTTGCCAGGTAAGAAAGCCGAACGCCTACATCACTTGTAAACTAAAGGGTTCCCTGAGGAAAGGAGCTGGAAGGGACGACGAGCATGAAGGACCCAAAGAAAGAATCCCTTGTCTTGGTGATTTGAAGAAAGGGCTTGTTTTGGTGATTCGGGCTTATTTTGGTGCACCATATGGATGTGATGACGTTGTATTACTAGGCTAAGTGAGTGAGGTGTGTTTGGGGGACAGCGATTGGCTGCGAACCGTTCTGGCACAGGGTTTTTCCACCCTTCATTTTGAGCTGTCATCAGACAAATCTCACTGGCCGGACTGCTTGCAAGGCATCGAGGAGTACTGTTATCCTGCAGAATGCAACACCGCATCACATTTGTGCGCAAACTCATGATTGTGACCAACTGGTCTAGTTGGGCGTGCGGCGTAGCCGGAGCCGAAAAGATCGCTCTTCGCGGCAAGGAAGAACGGGCGAATCGCTGAACAGTTCCTAACTTCACACCAGATTCAATGATACTTGTTCAGATTATGCCTAAAGTACGAGTTCCTCTATGCCACACCGCGTAGAATCAGCCAAATCAAAAGGAGTCAAATTCGAAATTTGAAATTTTTGAATGCTCGTATCTCTGAACGTTTGTAAATCAAATGTACGTAGGAAGACTACTGTACGTCCAATTTACGAGCAGTTATGAGTGGGTCACCATGAATCCGCAGGAGTGAAGCTTATTATATAATGTTGCGTGCATAATGACGTAAGAACCATTTTTGATGCTCATGGGTACAGTACACCAGAAGAACTAAAAAGTGGTGCAATTAATAAAACTTAGCGTAGTGTACATCCACCTAAATGCTGTTGTTTATTCGTGCAACTTCGTAATAAAGTTTATTTTGTAACTGCCGGGACCGGGACTGAGGTTCGTAGTTTCATAATAACGAAATTTCGTAACTACGTTTCTTATATTATAGATTGGGCCTTTTAGTCGGGACCAACGATTTGCTTCGTAATAACGAGGACTTCGTATTAATGTTGTTCTTATTAACGAGAGTCCACTGCAACAAGTTTATGAACATAGTCTTTTTCTTCAATAATCATGTAATATGGTGCAAGACAGGAACAGCCATTGGACTTCCTAAGTTTTTGACAGAAACAGGCACAATCACATTGCAAGTCTAATTCCACTCCACATTAAGCCAAATGTATGAAAATATGAGAAACATTAATTCGCACTGTGACCTCACACTGAGTAACCTAATTACACTGAAACACTGTGACTTGCGTTTCATTGAGACTGCAAAAACAATCACACAACTTGGAGCCTATTTCAATAATCTTACCAGAATCCTCCTCTGCTTCATATTGTTCTGCAAGAAACTGTAAGACCAAATTGCAAAACAGTTGGTGTCCATGAATCGGCAGCCGTTTCCCATAATGCATTAAATCCAGCCAGCTTCCAAGGAGCAATGACCAATCGCACAAATATTCATGAGTAGTTCCTCTGGAAGTAATAAAATGACAGCATTAATAAATTTCTACAAATCAAGTAATTGTATAAAAAAATGCATGGAATGTTATAAATCTCGCAGCTTATTTGAAACAAAATTGAAATCTTTGAAAACTGAAAATTTATTCATTAGTTCGTAGAATGAGACACACAAAACAATACATATTTATTGTTTCATCACTCGAAAAATTAGCATGTAGTATCGCATTATATTATGCAAGTTTATAAAATTTTTTAACATTATTGATTAAATATTATGAAAGTTATAAATTATTGAATGATAGCATGCCAAAAAGATGAAGTCATTTAAATCTCATCTGGCCGTTGGGATGGGATTTAACTAACCCTCATATGGATTTACGAATTTAGTTACGTCATTGTATTTACCGCGCCGCAGCAGTACTGCATCATTTTTTGTTATTATCTTTCAAAGTTAGCCTTTATTTACATGTTTTCTGATTTATATTAGTAAATACATCTATTATCTTTATTTATCACCGTGTTTTGCTAGATTTAACCCATTACTGTGGAAGTTAAAACAAAAAAACTTGAACGCTGCATTCTTTTGCATTTGTTGACCTGATGCTCTCTATTTCTGTTCCTTTTGTCTGTTATTTCAAATGAAAGTTTTAATTTCGTGTACAATGGTTGATTTAAATATTTTTTCTGATATGCAGTGCTGGACAAACTCAGCTTTTTAATGTTTACATTGTCTTTATTTTTTGTATCTAAATACTAAAAATGAAGACCGAATAAAATTCGTTTATGCCCATGTGATATAATTTTGCTTCACTGCGTCCACTCATATGTTATATCTTTGCAAAGTATTTAGAAGGCTAAGTTATTAAACATTAATAAACGAACAGGTGTAGGTGAAATGAGAAGAGACGGTCGTTACTTTCGTGATTTTTTCAGGATTCTGGCGATCAAGACAAATCTTACGAATATTCTGGGAGCTTATATCCTGCAATTAAAGAAATGAAGTCCTATGAGTTTTGAAATATAAAAAATATGGGATAAAGGTGACGTGTCAAAGAACCCAATGATGCTTTGGAGGTGGAGCTAGAAGAGCTGGTATTTTTTCCTACCACATTCCTTATTCCCTCACTGAGAAGGTTTCCTTAAAGATGGATGGGTAAATGTGATGCGTGGGAGTGCATCAGATGAGGTTTTACTACTGGATTGGTGGGAAATCAAAAAAAAATAACTTCTTACAAGCATGGGTTATAGGTGGTACGGGAGAAGGAACAGGTGCCTATTTTCTTTCGTCCAGCTCTGTGTGAGGGACTGATGGAAGAACATTCTGGGGTGACAAAAATACCCTCCACTGGGAGGACTTCCCTCACCTTTTCTTTCTGTAGTGTTTCCCTGACCCATACATTGAGACTATCCATACCTTCCCACTAATTGTAAGCTTCCTTATTCACCACCTTCTTCCCCCCTCCCACAAAACATGATTGAACTTCTCTCCACCCTAATGACCCACCCGAGCTGGACCTTCTTGAAATGATGGGAGGGCCACAAAGAAAAGCAGGCTTTTGAGTTTAATTCATGCACTCCCAACCTTTTTCACAATAAGGGTTTTCTACGCTTACCTGACCGAACGATCTGGGTATTCCCTGATCCTTGGCAGTCGACACACTACCATATATTATCTCCACCCCTTAACCTCAAAACAACCAACCTGGCATTGCTTCTCCTTTCTCCTCCTCACTCACTCCTTCACGTTAGTAAAAACCCTGATGAATTAAATCTCTGTGCATTTAAGTACACAAAAAACAAGAAATATATTTGCAAATTTTCACTTCACGGTAAACTGTCTATTCTTTTATTTATCATTAAACAATTTTCACCATGTAAATACTGAAATATTTGTCAGGAAAAAGAAATTATTTTCTATCACACAATTAGTTAGGTAGTAATCTTGATTTCACCCCAAATGTAATCTGTAACGTCATTGGTATTTATATGAACACCAGCAATTTTGTGTAGACTATCGTAGCCGCAAAGGAATATTTCAAATGAGAGGTGCAAGACATATAACAGTAGCCATGTGATATGTTCTTCACAGTGGTTGGTGAAACCTCTGAATCTCCTGGTGAGTTACAGTTACTCATTCAACGAGAAATATTCACACAACGGTGAGAAGCATTATTCTACGAATTCGGATAACACATTATGTTGAAATTTTCTTAGAATTGCTGACTGGTGTAATTCTAAACATAGTAACCCTGGGATTTACCCAAAGGTGATTATCCCCACGGCAGGTACATGGACATGGAGCGGAACTTAGTTTTGCCCAAGCAAAACTAAGTTCTGGAAGCCATGGAAAAAACAATCTTGCCTAGCCATGAGTTTCTATGAATAATTCTTTCAAAAAGATGAAGTTTTGTCAATGAACATTATAACAAGGCAAACATAATTATTCTTAGCTAAAGAGAAAGCAAAATTAGTATTGTAATATTTTCCTTTTGTTAAACAATTTCATTTGGTTTGTAGGGTTTAAAAAATTAAATATTATGATTATAAATACACTAATAGATTTTCATACAAAACATAATTGCTTTGAAATTAACATTGAGAGTGCAGTCCCCGACGCAGCAATGAGGAAATTCTCGGCACTGCAGCGGTGCCGTAAATCCAACGACGTAACTTTTTTCATTAGAGGCCAATAAAATATAAACTATCAACACTATGCAAACAAAATTAGATATGTAGATGAAGAAAGAAGAAAAAATACACTACTGAAAATTTCAAAATGATCCATCGGAATGGAAAATTTCTACACCAATTTTAAAACCACGATCGCCGCTAAGGCACAACGATTCCATATGATGGTTAAATGCCTACCATGCACGAGGGGTTAAATACTCCAAGAAGCCTGGAATAAACATTTACACACTGATAGCAACCAACCTTATTGTGGCAACAGTGGGTTCATTAGACCCTTTCTTCATTAAATCCAGGAGTTCCTTTGTTGCCTTTAAATTTATATCATTATGGAATGTCTCTGTATTAATAAAGAGCATCTTGCATCTTGGATCACCAGATGCTTCAGATGAAGCCAGAGTCTCGCCAAATTCCTTTATCTCACCCTTGATTGGGAACATCCATACATCCAAGGCAATACCTCTCCTAAAGAAATAAAAATTACTTTTTAAAAATCATTTATGTATAAGTGAATTTTGACAGTTAAATTCAGGAATTGTTAAAAAAAATCATTAAGATTAATGCAAACAAGTAATTGAAAAAATTAGTAGCCGCTGGAATAGGGTGGTTTCCTATTATTTTTTAACTGTCTAAATCGAAATATTATTACTCCTGGAGTATGCATTTCACACTCATAGATTTTTAAATGGCGGTACATATCTATTTTTCACGGTTAAATGAAAAGTGAAAATTTTCAAGCTCGCGAAAACACAACAGTTAATTAGGAATGCTGGGAAAAGCCTGTGTGACGTCATTCTGGTTCCCACTGTCGTTGTGTGAGGTGACCTTGGGGCGAGGGTATGAGCGCCGCCACGATGCGGGCTGCTAGCAGGTAGCAGAGTACCCTGCTAGTGGGTAGTGCTTGGCTTAAATAAGGATTATTAATACCCTATCAAACGAGGGAAACTTTCCGGCCACAGGCAGTGTTAATAGTTGATTATTAAGAGATGTTTCCCTGAGCTCTGTGCCTCATGCATGCAATGGTAATCTCTGGCGATGTTAAACTCCTGACTACTCGTATAGCATCTGGGTCCCTGTGATGTCACGTGGAGCGGCATCGCATGGGCACCAATCTGGCCTTTTCCAAATGAGGTTAAAAATGACCATTAACATTCGTCTAAACTGGGATTTCTAAAGCCAAATAATTTGCATATTATGATTACACTAATGGTGGGTAACGAATCGCAATCAATTTCTTTCGTTTTCTTTGATGAAGGAAACTACCCTATTCATATTAAACAGAACAACAAAGTGACAGGTCTGATTCGAGCAAAAGAAAGTCTAACTCCAGTATGTATTTAAACTTCCTCTCCTACCTTGTCTATGCTGGGAATGACATGAATGAAAGGACAAAACAAAGTCTATAAAAAAGAGCAGAATATTGTTTTGATCAGAGATAAATAAATAAGGATTTATAGGAAAATTTCAAAGTTTTCATGCTACATAAAAATATCACATTCAAAGAAAAATTGAATGTATGAATGAATTCCAAATCAGCGCAGGTCAAGTCTGAAAATTTATTTAACAAACTAGTTTTTCCATACATTCTAAGGCTACCAAAGTCATCACACTGATTTTTCTCCAAGAATAGAGTAGGTACTATAATTAACATTCATTCAAAGAAAATATTGAACCTATAGTCCTATTGTCAAATATATCTTGATAAAAGTTCATCCCAAATTACTGCCAAATGGACTTGTCACTTAAAGTAATTTTAGAACACCTGGTTTAAATTATTTAATATATCATCATAAGTTTTTTTACCTAAACCTAAAATCCTTCTTAATAGCAGTCAGAGCTGAGGGTCCACCAAATGAGAAACCAATTACAGCTGGGGAGATCACATTTAGTCTTCCCTAAAAATTTGAGAAAAACGTATTGTAATGCATTCACAAAATATAGATAAAACTATGTCAGCCATAAGATTATACTGCCAATGACTTATGAAATATCACCAAATCCTTATTCTACATGTTACCAAGGAATTGCAAACAGCAATGAAAACCTTCAGGCATTGCAAGCTTCCTCCATCTGTACCTCCGACCAGAAGGACTAGCAGGATAGCAAGCAGTACCATCATAAATGACTTACAAGGAAAGTCCCTCAATTGTCACCACCAGACCTTGTTCAAATTTTGCTAGGTAATGGAAAATGGATACCTATAAAGAGTAGTTTTTGTTTCAGCTGCCAATGCTCAGTACATATCAAGATACATATTCATCATCATCATCATCATTAGTCAACAATCCTAGGATTGGTTTGACACACCTCTCCATTTCTCTCTTCTATCCGCTAACCTTTTTATAGCAACATATTTCTTATCTTTCACATCCTTTTATAACATGTCCTATGTAACTCATTCGGGGCAGTCCCTTCCTCTTCTTCCCTTCCACCAGTCCTAGGATAGAAGATACAGGGTCCGGCGTGATGCGGTGGAAATCTTTGATATTCAGCTTATTAAAACAACTTGTCTGTTTCCACACTATTTTATTTTTACAGACCACGGTTTCGGCAGCTTGTGCCATTGTCAAGGTACATAGCCTTGGGTGACAGCCTTTTCATAGGTTTTTCGGGAGGGGGAGGAAGGGATGGGAGGGGTTATTGGAGTGTGCTCATGCCGAGGTTACTGATGACGTCAATGGGCGATGGGTTGGAGGTAGGGTAATGTTCCCATTCCACTCACCCCTTCTCAACATTCATTGGATGCTACATATGGAGTATGTTAGCTGAACTTCTAAGATAGTCTTCATTAGGTCGCCATGCCTCAAAATGTGAACAACTAAGTTGTATCGTCTACTGCTTAAGGTTTTTAGAAGGCTTCTCATTTCTTCCACTCTTCTAAGCACTTCCTCGTTACTTATATGGTCAATCCATTTTATCTTCATCATTCTTCAGTAACACCACATTTCGAATGCTTCCACTCTTGACTTCTCTGCTGCTGTCAACGTCCAAGCCGTGCTTCCATAGAGAAACATACTCCATATGTAGCATCTAATGAACTGTTTCCATACTTCTATGCTTGTATTCTCAGCTGTAAGAAGATTCTTCTTTTTGTAGAAAGTAGGGATGGGTCGAATAGCAGATTTCTTGAATTCGAGTATCGAATTCGAATATCAAATCATAGCTCGAATATCAAATCATAGCTTGAATATCAAATCATAGCTCGAATATTCGAATACCTCGAATACTAAACGATGAATGCGGGAATGTTTGACTAGGTCGCCTATGCAGCAGGAAACCCAAGATTTTGGCGAGTAATTGTGATTTCCTTTAAAGGATTCAAAGAGGAATTTAGCTGATTGATGGAATATTTTAATTTTATGTAAACAATAGGGTAGTTTCCTTCATTAAAGAATACGAAAGACATCGAATGTGATTCGGTACACACCATTAGTGTAATAATAATATACAAATTATTTGGTTATAGAAATACCGGTTTATACGAATGGCAATGGTCAATTTCACCCTCATTTGAAAAAGGCCAGATTGGCGCCCATGCGATGCCACTTCATGTGACGTCACAGTGACCTAGTTTCTATATGAGTAGATAGGAGTTTTACACCGTCTGAGATTAGCAATTCATGCATGAGGCACAGAGCTCAGGGAAACATGGTCTTAATAATCACCTATTAACACTGCCTAAGGTCGGAAAGTTTCCTTCATTTGATGAGATATTAATAATCCTTATTTAAGCCAACTGCTACCAGCTAGCATGGTACTCAGCTACCTGCTAGCATCCTGCGTCGTATCAGCGCTCAGAACCTCGCCCCAAGGTCACCTCACTCGCGGCAACGGGAAGCAGAACAACGTCACGCGGAGTTTTTCCCGGCATTCATACTTACCCGTCGCGGTTTTCGCGCGCTTGAAATTTTTCTCTTTTCATTTAATCGCCAAAAATAGATATCGTCTAATAAAAATCTAAAAGCGTTAAATACGTACTCCAGGAGTAATAATCTTTCGATTTAGGCAATAAAATAATAATAGGAAACCACCTTATTTGAGCATTACGCCAAAATGCTAAGCCTCCGTCGTATTTCTTTGTCTTTCCGGCATTTATTTTCCTGCGTAAAATGCTTAAATTAAGTCAGAAATATGTCCTGTTTGGTCTTATTCTTTTTTAAATTACGCGCACATTACTAATATTTCAATCCAATAAAAGTGTAATACCAATTGCCGAAAGTCATTATTAGACAACTTTTGGGCTAGTAGATGACTCATGCAGCAGTTGGCCTCCAGAAATGGGGAACTCGAAGCAGGTAAGCAAAAAAAGGCCACTGAGTGAGTAGAGTGGGGAAGGGCGTGAGACACGTTTTTATTGTTCTCGTGTAACTTGATATATTTTTCCAAGCTAAGGTCTTTGTAATACGATCCCTGCGCGAGCTGGGATCTTTTGTTTGATTTCGGAGAGGAGGAAATCGTCAGAGTGGTTGAGGCAAATGCTGAATGGAGGGGGATAGCAGATCGTGGGAAATGCGCCAATGTCACTATCCCACGGCCCTGAGTTTCTCCCTATGGTAGTTTCATCTCCTGGGGAAGATTCAAAAGTGCCTGTCGTTATTAGCCACAAAGTGCACATGGTAAACACCTCATCTCATTTTTATCAAAAGATGGATGCGGGAAAATGGTCAGTGGGGGAGAAAGAGTGAAGGGTGAAACGCGATTCTATTATTTTCCGGTAACTTGGTATTTTTTTCGAAGCTAAGGTCTTCGTAATACGATCACTGCACGAGCTGGGACCTTTTGTTTGATTTCGGAGAAGATAAAATCGTCAGATTGGGTGGGGTGAATGCTGAATGGAGGGGGATAGCGGATCGTGGGAAATGCGCCAATGTTGCTATCCCACGACACTGAGGTTCTCCTGATGGGGGACACCTGGGATTTTCGGATTTTTTTCACCCGATCAATTTCAGTTCCCCACGTCGAACTCTTTTCACTGCTCTAACCGCTCTAACCCTCGAATTTGATGTAGTTCGTCAGCTTGCCTAAAACGGCACTGCATGCACTAATCGACTAGAGTTCTCTTAATTTTTCCAAGTCAACAACCAACGACGTGCGAGCGACAGTGCATGACGCGAAATTCAAAGTATGTATTTGAGGTATTTGAGACGGTATCTTTGGCATAACTATTCGAGATCTCGAATATCGAATACTTTCTAGTATTCGAGGTATTCGAGTATTCGCGGATACTATTCGCACATCTCTAGTAGAAAGCCCTCTTTGCCTGCACTATTTCTTTCTTGCTCCACCCATCATTGGTATACCTAGGAAAGCATAAGCTGAAAGAGTTTTCTTACTTGGGAAGCCAAATTATACCATTTTTCCGAACTGACGGCGGCTGGGTGGAAAATAGAAACTAGCCAATGAGAAACGCTGCCCCTTCCACCTCTCCGTTTCCCTCCATCCCCTTCCCATTTCTCCTCCGTTCCCCTCCATCCGGCTGACCGGCGTTGCCAGCCTTGGGAATAACGGTACTTTCGGGGGCGGCAGAACGAGCCCTGTAGGATCTCATAAGATTCGGCTTGGCAACACTGCTAGCTGGAGAGCGATGTGCACTGCACGGAGGTCGGAGAGAGACTGCGGGTTCTTCCACACTTTCTCCTGTCGCTCTCCTGTTATTGGCTAGAAGAGTGGGTGGATTTCGAGCACGCTCAAGGTCAGCCGCCGTCAGTTCAGAAAAATGGTATAATTTGGCTTCCCAAGTAAGAAAACTCTTTCACCTCTTCAAGCTTATGCTTTCCTAGGTTAATCTTTGTCTTAGCCTCCTCTCTTTTGCCAGATACATATTAGCTACAGAAATTAACAATCAAACTCCTAAATATATGCAACCAGCAGCACACCAATGGCCCCTTGAATTTCATTTATAGGATGACGAATACTGACGTTGTATTGTCATGCTGTGGGTTGCATACATTTATCCATTTACCTAGGTCTTTCCGTTGCTAATATCTCAAAAAGTATTGAGCATTGGCAGCTGAAACAATATATCACCTGATGGGTATCCATTTCCTATCACTTAGCAAAATTTGAACGAGATCTGGTGACGACACTCGAGGGACTTCCAACTGCTATTCACAATTTCTTGTTTACCATATTTTTCTAAGGACATAAAATAATTGAATATGAAAAGTATGGGCATTATATCAGTTATAATTTGGTATATTCCACAGTTTAGAAAGAACGAAAAAGCTGGTTCTTACTTTCATCTGTGAAATTTTAAACTCGTTTCCAGCATATTCGCCATGAAGAATATTGTCATTGTCATCCATCTGTCCCAAGTTGATTTTCTCCATGAGATTCAGGGCCTTTATGAGTTCCTCAGATCGTATTTCAACCTAATTCAAGGGAAGAAATTGATCTTAAAGTGAGCCTCTGAATCAAAATCCAGGAATAAAATATCAATGAAGGAAGTGCAATCTTATGTTTCCATGAGAAGTTTTGTAAGTTTCTCACACCACCTAATCACCTCCTTCCTAAGACTTGATGTTTTCATTTTAACACTGAAGAAAAAAACTTACTCATTTTGATATCATGTACAGATGGCAGAAACAGAGAAAATGAGTGTTCTGGAGAAGGTTATAAGTTAAACACAGTCCTTTGGTGCATTCCCTTGGTGACCTTTCACTTTGAGGATTCTTGGTTGCAAGTGTTCAAATGCTTCAACCAAGATTAGCACTGGAGACCCCTTGATGTGACGCCAAGTGCTGTACCCATTACAATACCACCCTCCCACAGAGTGAACTACAGAAAGAATATGACACCAAATAGAATCATGCCACTCCCAGAGTCAAAAGCCTCTTTTGCCATGAATGCACTGGTTGAAGATCGCAAGCACATTTCACTGCAGTAGGAACAGAAAAAAATGAAACAATACAAAATGCAGGATTTCATCCTGCCATCCATTTCCAGGCCACACAGGTCTTTTCATCAGCTTAAATGGTTGGACACAATTGCAAAATAAATCCAGTCCCCTCAATAGATTTCTCGTCCCTTTCCCAAGCAAAATCTCAGGGGCCCTGATACCGAAGCAACATTGATTCCCCTCAATTTAAAGACAACACACAAAATCCCATTATACACATTACCAGTGCCAAAGATATAACACTAAAAAATTGATTAAAAAAACCTTGATTTTTCACAGAAAAACCTCCAATGCAACAACAATTCTCCAAATACAACAAAATCTAAACTTAATGACATATTATGCAAAATATGGGACATGCGTAAAAATGATAAATAAAATGTCGACAAGGCCTTTTTACAAATGTCTTAAAAGAATAAAAGAGACAATTACCTGCTCCTTTCTTACTTCATGATGTATTGAATTACCAAACTTCACATTTTTATAAGGCAACCATGTCTTTTCTCCTTTGTCTCTCATCTCCTTTGACTTATAATAGTATGTTCCTGAAGCTGATCCATCCCTGAAAAATATGAGGAATGTGCCCAGTAAATACAAAATCACAATATCATTAAAAGCTTAAAACTTAAGAAAAGGGAATCAATGATAAAGTAAACATTTGAGCCCTGAGTTTGCTTTTAGATCAATTCTGTGGCATAATGACTTGTATGACTCCCTGACCCTCCTAATGTCACTGATGTGAAACACAACATAACAATATGTAGTTACAATACATTGGATGGTATAAAAATACTGGCAGTACCAAATACTATTCTATACATTGCTGTCACCTCTAGCAATGATATCATTGCTAGATGATGACCACACCTTCCAGAATGCCTTGGGTGAAGCCCAACTTCATTACATGGAATCAAATAACCAAGAGTCATACGAGCAACTCACGACATTGTCAGTGGCACTTTCTCAAAAATGGCATTGAATTGTAAAAACCCAGGTTGGCATTCATATTGAATAAGTGTGGAATAATATAAGTGTTTGCTTCATCATGTATTGACCAACGCTACAGTGTAAAAATAAATTTTAACAGTTATCAAGCAACACTTATAAGGCATATGTATGATGGAAATGAGATGTTCAAATATCCTAGATACACCTATCCACAGGAACAAAAAATAGCCATTTGAATATAATAAAAAATACTGTCTATACACACGTACTATATAATATATTCACTCTTTTTCATTTTCCCTTAAATTACATTTCTTTCCTACACAGTGAAATTCCCTGACCTTCTTGGTTCCCTAGAAGAGTGGCTACCCAGTCAATGGGTCTTTTTTACACGTCCACTGTCACATATGGAAGACTTGCATGAGCAGTTTGAAAATTCTTCTGCTGATTCAACTTCAAGAGATTCACCCCTGCAAAACCTCTGTAAATACATATTGACTGATTTCCTTTGTAAGACTCACTCAAGTTGAATACTTGTTTTAGATGGAGCTCCCTGTGGCTAAGCATAGAGCCACCAAGAGCATCCATCAGGTTGCGGATGGTGGACCAATCTCGAGATACAGAGGTTATCGACGATATAAGTAAGTTTGCTCATCAAATAAGCAGTAATGAGTGGTATATGTCTATCCTTGGGTAAGTTAACCTGGGGGGTAAGGCAGCAGCTTTCCATGTGAGTGAAGGTAGAGACTACAGCGGTCAGTACATTGAAACTCATATCACTGCAGGTGTGGCAGAATTCACTGTAACAGTTGTAGTACCGTGACATGGAAGGCAAGGGGAAACCACCACATTATTATTCGAAGGAGTTGCCAATACTCCACACAATATTTTACAAAAGACATGATGGTATGCAGAAAATTTTCTTGGGTTTTCCACCAGTTGATGTTTTCCATGTCTCCTGACGTTTCGAGCAGTGACTTGCAGTTCATCCTCAGGGGATCTTCCGAATGATGAAATGATCATTCAGAAGATACCCTGAGGATGAACAGCAAGTCGCAGCTCAAAATTTCGGGAGACATGGAAAACATCAACCAATGGAAAACTCGAGAAACTTTTCTGCACCTGCTATGCCTGGAAAACCTAGGATCATACGACATGATGGTATCTTCTTGAGTAAAACATGCTGGAATCAAACTAGTCCCAAATTCAGATCTGCACAGAGAGACTACCAAAAAGGATACATAGCTCAAAGATGATAAGACTTTTAGGAAAGGAATGTGAGATCACTTTGACCCTGAAGATTGCAGGACCTGACGGTGGAAAGGTGAAGAACACGGGTCAGTAAAGAAAAGGTCAGGAACTAGGAATCAGCAAAATGAAGTAGCCAGAGGAGGGATACTTTTAGAGTGGAGCACTGACAGCAGGCTAGCTGTTGCTAACAAATTATTTAAAAGTCATGACCAAAGAGGATATATGAGGAAAATACCACGAGATGTGGATTTTAAATAGACTAAATCTTGGTGAAGCAGAGATTTAGGTCGCTTTCAGACGATACGACTTTACCCTGCTTGCCGTGAAATGCAGAGAGCCGTCTCGTCTAAAAGCCGTATCAATTTCACGGCCTGTGCCGTGAACAGCAGCCAGCGAAAAGTATTGTCTGAAAGCAGCCTCAAGGTAGCATTGCGTGTATTTCATGCAGTAGATGGCACAGCACCATGCCGGATTGAAATAGGTGCCGTGCCATCAATGGAGAGATTTGACTCGTTTGAAGGCATCCATAGAGCCCTATGATTATTTGAAAGCACGGCGCCATGTCGCAGACGGTGGCTGGCAAAAAGCCGTCCCGTCTGAAAGAGGCCTTTGAAACCAGGTGAAAGACTGCAGAAGCTACTCTGGGCCATATATTACCAGCAACCATAATTCAGTGATGATCAAATGCCAGATAAAATTCAAGAAACTGAAGACAACTGTGAAGAATGTATGGAAAGCAGAAAAACTGAAAAAGCATCAACATCAGTGTGTGATTTTAATGTTACAGTTACATTTCATCAGGAAGGACCAGTTTTAAACTCACATAGGAACTGCTTTTATTTCAGAATCTAATGAATGAGGTTCAAGTAAATGAATTTGTAAATATTAAGGGGAATCAGCTTGATTCATTGGTAACCGACTTTTATTTCATCACATTAGATTATGCAAGCGGGGAGGAAGCAGTTCTTCCATTGTACAGCTGGTAACATGAAAAATGCTAACAATCCATATCTGAATGACCTCTGTAAACTAAGTGTCTCATTTTCATTTGAAAATAATGTATCAATATATTTACCCAATCTCATTCAACTTACCTATGCTCTAATACAGCCACCACAAATCCATGAGATGCCATTTCAAGTCCTAAGGCAGAATGTGCAAATCGGTTGCCAGCCATGCCATGAGACATAATGACCATAGGGTGTTTTTTACTTTTCTGAGGTTTTGTACTTCCTGTTGTAGTTTCCTTGCCTTCTTGTTCCAATGGAGAGAACTGCGATCCCCAATAGACAGGGATCTTTGCATTTACTCCTGCAATAATGGCATATGTGGCCCAGACTATCACCTTCCACAGACCCATCAACCTGGCACATCCATCGAAGTACCTACTGTCAGGTAACCATGGAATCCAACGCTTTTGGAAGTTGTTGTTAAACTGAGGCGTCCTATTCTTGATGGCCTGATACAAAAATGAGGATATAGCATTTCATTGTATGATTATGATGAATGCAACAAAATTATGATTGAATTTCAGGTAATATGGAGAAGATATTTCAGTCTCGTGAGTGATCATATTGGGCAAATTAAAATTCTGGATTTGATGGCATAAAATAGAAAAGAATTCAAAATGTATTGCTGAAATAAAATATACACAATGCTTCCTGATAGACAATTCTTAATATTAAATTGAATATCCAAATATTCAATTTAATAAGAGGAAGTTCAATTGACTTATTACCATCAATAACCACCAATGAGACTAATGAAATGAGCACTCAAATTAAAACAGCTATCATGGCTAATCCACCTTAATTACCTACGACCTTAGTCCTTCACTTCACCTATAAAATAGGTAGTGAGCCTGGTGCTGTCACCTACCTAAGGAAGCTAGCAAACGACAACAACAATGCTGTTACCGTTAATCTGTTACAAATGCTTACCCACACATGGTTCACTGAATTGTGCTTAAGTTGTTGGTTGAGGGCAATGGCATAGCCAGGGGGTCCAGACCCCCTCAAAATATAAAAACGCAATTATTTTCCTTCATAAAAGAAAACAACATATTGAAAAATCATGAATTTAAAAAAATATTTCTTTAACAAATGAAGTTTTTTCGATTATGTAAAGTGTTAAAATTAGTTAAAAACCCATTACTTAGTACCCTGCTTTTAAAAAAATCCCCCCTTCTGGTTTTTGACCTCCCCCTCCCCCCGAACGAAATTCCTGGCTACGACACTGGTTGAGGAGAGAACGTTTATAAATATCAGTATTATTTAACCTGTGAAAAACTGGGGCAGCAATAAATTGAATCATTTGTGCATCTCTTCAAATATTCAGTAAGAGTGAAAGTCTTGATGTGATTATTGTTCTTTAGTGTATTCGTTTAATACTTTATCATGTGACCTCTGTTTTCAGCTACCGTATTTACTCACCAGATAGCACAAAGTAAGAGAGTTAACCGTTTCTTATGGTTTTCTTACGGAAAAAAATGATAAGCAGCTTATCGTAAGATAAGGGACTTATATAAGGCAAGGGTTATAAGAATAATAGATGTTCCTTCCGGCATTTTTATATTATTCTACGTCGCTATTCTTGTGAACTTGTGTGTTTTTCTTACGACTGTCGTTTCGCCATCAGTTCATAAATGTGAATGATTTTCAAATTATGCTGGCATGATGTTATTTCTCCTCATAATATAGAAGCGCCAAGAATAAAAACATTATTCTTATATGTAAAGGCCTTAATAAACACTCTGAAACGATGGGATAATAACAGCATCTACAGAAGTGCTGAAAGTTTGGCATCCATTTTGCCATTACTCTAGATGTTTGTCGGCCTGGCTGTAAGAAGCCCATAACAAGCTTACTTGAGAGGCGCCTTCCTTATTTCTTCCTTTCACCTTATCTCAATGACTTATAATGTGCTAGCTGGGCCATGTATGCCATGCCCTCGTGTATCCCACACACCTCCATTTTTGGGCCAGCTCGTGAGGAAAAAAACTTCTCAGCGCTTTTAGCGGTCTAATGCAATTTTGAGGATTCTTGTAAGCCGCGCAACCAGCTTTTTTCAACGCCATTTCCGTAAAAAAGGTGTGTGGCTTCTATGAATAAATACGGTTCATGCATCTAAATAATGTATTTAGTGTATGCATGTTATGTCAATAACAAGAACCTACAAGAATTTTCAGGGTACTGTACAGTACAATAAAGTGAAAAACAAACCTGCAAGAAACAAGTATTTCTTGCAGATTTGTTTCTGTAAAGTGAAATCACAGAGTTCATGTATATTGTTCATGTTAATGGCACATGTCCATGTCCATATTCATGGCACATTTACCTGGGTTACCTGGGTCAAGATAATGTGCATTAATACAGGACCAAAATTATTTTAATTATTAATTTACAGAAGTCTTTCTTTGATAAAAGTATGCAAAATATTTTCTCGTACAGAGATTGTTCCGTTAATCATGGCAAAACTTTTGTTTTTCGATGACTATTCAAGTTTGTTAGAACTGATGAAAGTTGCGGCTATAATGTAAAGGTTGTTCTGTTAAACATGGAAAAGCTTTCACTTTACAATAACTATTCAAGATTGTTAGAACTTATTTTTAAAAGCAATTTCAAAGTTTTTCTAACACTCCTTCAAATGAGATTTCAACTGTAAATTCTCTGATTAAAAAATTATTTCTTGAGAAACGACAATTCATGAAATTGATATTTTACGTTTATCCTGCCTAATACATTTACCAAATAAGAAAAATATGTATTTTCAATTGAAAAAATATTTCCATGGAAAAAAATAAATTGTAAAATTTAAGTGCTTAATTGAATATATAACACAGATGTAAAGCAACGGGAAGGGAAACGTCGACTACGAACAGAATTCGAACTAAATGACAAAAAACTGCAACAAAATACCGGCATACTGATAATAAATAGACATAATGGGAAAGTTTTTTTAAACACATACCACACTTTCTGATGGATAATAGAGTCGTATGAAAGATCCGCTTGAAGAGTACTCAGTCATAATATCCACTCCGCCAGGGACATAAGGGCCTCCAGATTTTTTAATGTACCACAAATATTGAAGAGAAGAGAAATCAAACCTTAGCCGTAATTTGCAGAAGAATAAAATTCGTAATTTGACCTAGTGTCAGTAAAATAATTTCCACAACCAACAACGAATATTATGACGTTACCAGTTGGCACAGGCAAATGCACAGCTTTTGTCATCTTCTCCAAGAGCTCCCACATATTCGACGAATGAGTAAACCTATACTACAAGTATTAAAAATACCCAACAAAACAAAATTCGCCTAACCCACTTGAACTTCACGCTGACTTGCTAAGTTCGAGGAAACTGCGATTGAACGATTACCGACATCGGCAGTAGGGCGATTCGATACTTCTTTCGACCTCACGAATGAAAGCCACCGAACCACATCAAGGTCATTCAGCGTACAGCGATACCAGTTTAAAAGAGGAAAACCAATGTAACCAGCGATCATGTCTTATTTTTCTGGATTAAAAATTTAATTTACGCCCAAAAGTGCAAGTCGTTACCTTGCAGTGATTAATGCGTCATTTTTATAACCGCTTTCCCAATTCGTTCCATTTCTTTTCCATTTTTGTCTGGCAACTTAATTTGGGCAAAGGTCAGATTAGAAATCGCCTCCAACATACGATGGATACTACCAGCCCTCATGGGGGAGAACTGGTCAAACTACTCAGAGACTTAATTCTTGGTCGCGCTTAATTTCCAGAGCTCTTGTTTTTTAATAGTTACATAGGAAGCATACCTATAATCTAAAGATCCAAGGATGCTCTAACAGCGAAATTTCGGCCGCAGAGGACTGTATTATTTATTGACCTACCCCCTGTAAACTGAAAGTAACATATATTGCTACGAATCTCACCGTAAACACGGTTATTTTTAAATTAATAATGTTCACCCAGCAGCCATAAATTCTAAGAAAAGGGATTCCACTTCCAGGAATCAAAATACAGAGATCCATATGCTTACCAAAGGGCACCTAATCCGAAACATTTTTTAATTTTGCTCAGGCTATGAGGACGGCGTAACGTTTCCTCGAGGAGACTGCAGTCTTCCATCCTTGCAGGTCCTCATGCAAACACGAAAACTACACACAGAGTAAAGCTGCTTTTCATCTGCATTATCATCTCATTCACTCTGAAATAGCTGGCTCAGTTAAACTGGTCCTATCATAAAATTCAAACAAGAAACTTGAGCATAATATAAAAGAAATCCGAGCCATCCACACATAGACAAACGTCTATTTTTGATAGCTTTTTACCTGACTGAATCTTACAAGGAAAATAATTAGAAATGACGCGTATTAAACGGGAAATATTACCACTTTTCGGTTAAAAGATAACGATACGTAATGGTTTGACGATTTGAAGAGATTTCGATGCATTTTATCAGAGAGGAGTTTATACAATTGGCTTCCTCGATTTTATACACTTAGCCACGAACATACATACATGTTCATGCACTTGGCCAAGAACCCAACACTACCCAACACGTAGGACGTAGGGTTCTTGCCGTTCTTGCCTTGGTTCTTGCATATGGCCCGCCCGAAGTTTTCGTTCGTTTCGCGGAATAGTTGAAGTGCGATAAGTTCGAAAACATATCAATGACTAGCGCTACGCGTCAAATTTCAACGTCAATTTGCATTTTTATGTGATTCGATAGTTTTCGGCTTTTTTGTGGATTTTAAAGGGAAGTAAAACACAAATAATTATGGTTGACTGTGTGAATGAAAGCGTGAAGTCTATGACTATGGTGGAGTCAAATACGCGTTTTTTTACTCGAGTCTTAGATCTTGAAGGGATATTTGGCCCTTTGAAGTTAATCCAGAAAGAAGTTGGTGATACAAGTTGTGTCGTGTGGGATGCGTCAGTGGTCCTTGCAAAGTATCTTGAGACTCTTATACAGCGAAAGGATAATAAGGAATGGCTGAAAGAGAAAACCGTGGTGGAACTTGGAGCTGGTATTGGAGGCGCCGGACTCACGGCTGCATCCTTCGGGTGAGAAAAAATTACCCAGACTATAGTGGCACAGCGAGGGGGTTAAAATCCCCCCCCCCCCCAGAGCTGAGAGAAAATATTAATTTTAATCCATTTTACTTAATTGGATTGATATATATTTCATTTCATTTATTTAATTTATTTTCCAACGGCAGCAGCCAATTTACAATAGTAATACAATAATTTACGATAAGTAATTCAATAATTTACAATAATATACAGTAATAATACACAGTGATAATATACAGTAATAATATAAAGTGGTATATGAAACATAAGATGGTATAAAGTTTGTAAAATATCAGAGGGGAGTGTGACAACGAAGAAGGTTAGGCAAAGTAAAGTGAACAAGAGAAACAAGAACAAGAGAACGACATGTCAAAGAACCAGGAGAATGGAGGCCCGTCTGCGGCTTTATGGAGGCTGTCAAGAAAGAGGTCGCATTCGGACGCTACTTGATTTCCAAGGCGGGTAAATCTTGCAAGAGGACTGTTTAAGTCGAAATTGATATTACTAATAGCATAAGCGGATCCAGGGGGGGGGCACGGGGGCACGTGCCCCCCCCAGACCCTCAAAAATATGCATGATTTTTAATACGGTCCCATTATCATTGCGTTCGTTTTGTATTACGAGGTATCCTTGTGCCCCACCCAGAACAAAATCCTGGATACGGCCTTGCTTGTGCCCCTCCCAGAAAAAAATCCTGGATCCGCCCCTGACTAATAGAATAGTTTAAGAATTAATAAAATATCCCTCAGAAAGCCATAAACTCACCATTTTGAACCGTTTATCTTAAAATTCCGCATTTTATTAATCTCGCACCTACCGTTTATCCTGGTGGGTATTCCATACCCCCACACACCCTGGTATTGGTTGCAACTAAACCCCCCCATCCTTAATTCCTAGCAGCGCTCCTGACCCTGACTGCGCAATGATTACAGTTGATATTCACTTACGTATTCAGATGTTGCTTGTCTCTATCTGTTACAATATAAGTGATGATTTCTTCACATGATGGTAGCGTTTGAAATATTCTTGTTGTGAGCTTGTCAAAATTTAAATAATCCATTCACACGGATCCCTTTAGATGTTTTTATTTATCATTTTTGATGGTTAAAGTCGTAAAAAGTCAAAGAATAATGAAATTGGATATCTCTTTAGACGTCCTGATAATAATTCTTGCATAACGTGTCTAATTCGTGAAGTGGCTGGCAGTACGTTCTGTATTAAGGTATTAGGTGTCATCAAAACATTTTGTAAAAATGAGCACTCATTTTAATACCCTGATGTTATTGTTATGCATTTTTATTCAGATAGTCTCTTTTTGAACTGTGGACAATCCTGTCTTGTGTTAATCTTGACACCATTCAATTTACTATCTCCAACGTGATTGCTGTTAATGAAGAATAAAGCCAATATTTTTTATCTTTTTTTTTAGTAAATGTTGTAACGATTCAATTGATTTCAGTCGCATAAAAAATTATAGTTAATGGTCGTGCGGAACTCGCGATGCGGCGTGGGTTCCCGCGGACTGGTTTCAGTCATGAGCGGAGTTTTGGGGGGCAAGGGGAAGCCTGCCCCTCCCATTTTAAATGGTAATTTGCCCGAAAAATTGCGAAACGTGTACATTTAAGTGAAATGCAAATGAAAACATCAAAATTTTAAATAAAAAATTAAAAACATTTTCCAGGGGAGGGCCCTGGGAACCCCCTTGTTTCACTGGGGTGATAATCCATAGACCATAAACTACACTAAATATACACACTACATAAATTCTACACTCTGCCCATGGTTGCAGTGCTGGATGACATTTGTTGTTAGTTGTTTTATCGATTATTACATATTATTTCACTCGTTCAATTGTGTAGAGGAAAGTGCAGGGCATTAAATAAATAAAAAAACACGCGTGTTTCATGCTGTTTACAAGAAATTTTAATTTAAACATAACATTGCTTATGACATACCATTAGTATTATTTGTATAACAAATGGCTTATTTTTGCTTATGAGGCTTTAGTTATAATTATTATTAAATTTTGGGCACTGTGTTTTTTATAGCGTAGTTACAGACATGTTTTGTTAACCCCTTCATTCCACTGTATCGTTGCACCTGAATTTTCTGAGGATTGACTATTTTTAGGTACATTGCTGCAGGTTTCTTTTCCAAGTACACATAAAAAGGCTTATGGGATGGAGGAGAACCTCTCCACTCTCTCATTGTCCATTGCAGCTCACCATCTGAGTTGGAATTGGCATACATTGTCAATGACTTCAATTTAGTGCCCTGGCAGTTGATGATCAACATTAATTTTCATGTATTTACTTCAGCAGTATATGTAGATCCTTATTTTGGAGGGAGCCTGAGCCCCTTCCCTTATATTTTTGCCCTTGAGGGAACTACCCTTGTTAGCTCTAATCATTAAATTAGGCCTAAGGCAATGAGTAACCTCAGAAATAAGAGGCAATGAAACATGTCAGGACACTTCAGGAACATCCGTCAAATTCTGTTAATTTTCTTTAAGGGTTTCTGAAGACTAGTTTACATTAGTTATGACTAACTTAATGTCAAGAAATATTTTTATCAGGTGTAATGCTTGGAAAATAAGACTAGTAGTCGCAGCGACCCTGATCAGTAGTATCCTTCATATTTATCTCATTGTTAGAATTTATTTATTTATTTTCAATGGCAACAGCCAATTTGCAGATAATATACAGTGGTATATGAAAACATAAGATTGTATAATGTTAGTAAAATTACAAAGGGGAGAGTGACAACGAAGAAGGTTAGACAAAGTAAAGTGAACAAGAGATAGACGGCATATCAAGGAACCAGGAGAAGGGAAGGCCCGCCTGTAGATTTAATGGAGGCTCTCAAAAAAGAGGTCGCATTCGGACGCAACTTGATTTCCAAGGTGGGTAAATCTTGCAAAAGGACTCTTGAAGTCGAAGTTGGTTGCGTGGTATCTGCGGCTCAAAATGTCACGGGATCTTGTAGTAGTTGGGATTCTGAAGTCAATTTCAGCTAGGAGATACGAACAGTTTACGTAGCCATTAATAACTTTAACTAGCAGGACTACATCACGCCGCAAGGCAAGAGGTGGAAGATTGAAATCCCTGGATAGGTCTTCCACAGGAACATCCATGTAGCCGAAACCCATTCGTACACCAACCAGACGAATAAAACGTCTCTGCAGGGCCTCCAGTCTTATCTTGTTACCAAGTGTGTGTGTTAGAATTGGTGCTTTAAAATTAGGATGAATAAATAATTGAAATTTACATATGAATGTAATATCAATTGAGTTGGAGAAATAAAACTATGTTAATGAAATCTTCTTTCAATCAATTCTCTGTTAGTTTTACCTCCTTCAGTATTTAGTGACAACAAATTAAGTTGATTCCAATTGAATGAATGTATAACACCATATCCTCCTATTGGTACATGAAACAATTGATATCTTTGGCACCCAGTTTTTAAACCTTTCTTGGAAAAAAGTCTTACATTTTATCTCCATTCTAATTGACACCATGTCTACAAGTCCAGTAAACATTGATTCTATACTGAAATTTTGTTTTACCTTTAGCTGTCATATTTTATTACCAAGACTTTCATTAATTTTCCAAAGCGTAAAGGTATAAATGAAGAAAGAGTGCAACAATGCTCTTTTTGACATCATGTTACTGCAGGCTTTGTAAATATTTTTATTCCTTTTCCTTGTGTTCTAGGGCTGATGTTGTGGTAACTGATCTACCAGAGGTCATGTCAATGTTATGGGCGAACATTGATGTGAATCGCTTTGTATGGGATGCTAATGGAGGTAGAATTGTGGCCAAGGAATTAACCTGGGGTAAAGATAGCACTTCAGACTGGCCAACTCCTGATTTAATACTTGTGGCGGATTGTGTGTACTATGAGCAGGTCAGTCAAATTTTGCCTTTCCATAAGAACTACAATGCTTAGTAAAAGATGAATATGTATTATTTTGATATTGTTATATCGAGGCATCTAATTTTTATTGTGATGGTATTTATTTTGTAAATTGTAAATGGGCTGAATGTATATTTTTGCTCCAGTTACAGTGGACTCTCGTTGTTACGAAGTTCACGGGACCGAAAAACCGCAGGTCCGTAATAACGGAGTTAATGTGAACGTTTCTTTTAGGAATAGTCGAAAAAACGTAGTTAGTCAAAATTTTAGTATCTTCAATCTCCCGAACTTGTAGTCGCACTGCGAAATAGCTTTAGGGTCATGCGTATAATATACGCGATTAAATTACGCGCAAATATATAAAAAGAAGTACAGTCGTTTTTCTCAATAGAAGAATACGGCATGACTCAATCCAGGGTTGATATCTTCCCGAATACAGTAAGTTCTCTATATACGAACAAGATGCGTTCCGAGACCTTGCTAGTTAGTTGAGAAACTTATGAAAGGCATCGAGTAGTGCGTTTATCCTGCAGAATGCAACACTGAATCACATTATGCGTTAACTCGCGATTGTGACGAACTGATCTAGCTAGGCGTGCGACGCAGCTGGAGCCGAAAAAAGCCGCCGTTCGCGGGAAGGAAGAACGGGCGAAACGCTGAACAGTTCCTGACTGCACACCGGATTCTACGATACTTTGTTCAGATTATGCCCAAAATGCGAGTTCCTCTACGCCACACCGCGTCGCATCGCCCAACTCGAAAGGCGACAAATTCGAAATTTCGAGCATGCTTGAATTTTTTGAATGTTCATATCTCTGAAAGTTAGTAAATCGAATGTGCGTAGGAAGAGGACTATTTGTACGTCCAATTTACGAGCGTTAATGAATCGGTAGCCATGATTTCACATAAATGAAGCATATTATTTGATGTTGTATGCATACTGAAGTATTTTCTACTGAAAAAAGAACCACAATTCACGCTCTTGGGCGCAGTACACGAGGAGAACTTAAAAATAGCACAATGGATATAACGTAGTGAAAATACACCTATTTGCCGTTGCTTATTCGTGGAGCTTCGCAATATTGTTTAAAGTTCTTTTTGAATCCGCTGGGAGGTTCGTAATAACGAAAATTTCATAATAACGTTTCTTTTTACTATAGATTAGATAGGCCTTTTCGTCGGGACCAATTTTATTCGTAATAACGTTGCTCGTATTTACGAGTCTAATGTAATACCATTGTATTTACATATGAGTAATTTGAAGCAAGTTTTCAGTCCATGTGTTCTTAATATTTAGTCAGCAGATGTAAGCTGCCTAGCTATAAAATAAAACTGCGATTAAGATTATTATTTTATGTTGGCAATGTTTTGTATTTTTGTGGTAATGTGGCACGAGTTGATGTCCATTCATCTGATTTATCAGCTTTGAAGTGTTTTCTGATGGTAGAATTTTCAAAATGTTTTGCCGTGGATTTTTCTTGAATTTAGTGTTAATACGTACTTCAGTCCTTTTAAAGCTGGATTTATACTGGCAACTATTTTGTGCGACTACCTTATAGAACTAAGATAAAATTTTACGTTAACAGTAAATCTTTCTGAAGTTAGTTGCAATTAGCTACGTCTTATTGTCAAAAATAGAATTCTATCAGAGTCCTGCAGAAGTCACGAAAATTCCCGCTAGGTACATCTGAAGCCACTCCTCGCGCAAGGTAACTTGCAGAAATAACTCGCTAGTTTGAAGCCAGTTAATGTTCAGTATTAAATTCATTTTTATCTTGTAGGTGCCACTGACTTGGTGTATTTTGTTGATTCAGCATACTCCTGATTATTTGGGCTAATGATGGGGAGAGGTGGCACGAATAATCCAAACTTTTACTGTAATTTTCATAAATTATGTAAATCTAACAATTTATTGTTATTTATGCTTATTGATTTCCGTAATTATTCATAGCTATCTTTTCCCGACCGCGATCTCTTTAGCGGCGATAATGTGATTTTACTCATATTCCTACTGCTCTATGTAATGTCTGATTTCTGAAAACCGCACACCCGTGTCTGCAAGATCACGGATTCAGAAAATTGGCTTGCATGAATGCTCAAAAACCGCTGCACGAAGTCGGAAAGTACACTGTCAGGCACCACGCCGCGTAGTCGCGTATCACGAAAGTCGACCAGTATTAAAATTCTGCGGCACGCCCTAATTCCTGAACACGATATCGCACCATGGTGTTTAGATAACATGAACACGGAGCTTCCGTGAAGGTAATGGGCCCGGGATCATCCCATTGTGCAGCTGCGAATATAGGAAACCAGGACTTTTGGCAATTTGCCTACGCAGGCTATGACTCATGCTGTCTCTACTTTTACTTCCCCTGCTGCCTTCATTTCTGCAATTCCCTTCCTATACAGTTTGACATTGCCTAGCCATGGCAAGTGTGTCCGAGTGCGACGAAATCTCCAGTTCCTTTGGGCCGTATGCAACCGCATGCGAGACTGTGGCAATAATTGTGCATTTGCAATATGAAGTATAAATTATAATAGGCGCAAAACTAAGGTCTCGCTGTTTCATTTATAAAATCACAACTTTATTGTAAAAAAATTGTTACCAATGAATCATTCAAAGTATTTTCTATCGCTAGCTACAACTTTTTCCCATCTTTCTGGCAGATCTTGAATACCGTTACGGGAAAAGGTGTTCATATTATGAGTAGAGGTTCGTGAAAATGGTTTTGGTTTTTGCTAAAATTCATTTTAAAACCATGTGATTTCGGTGTTATAGAAAATCTTGGCAGTGTTATTATAATGCTACAATTTTTCTGCATTTACAGGCGTTTTATTATTTTATGGTACAGGTTTCATGAATACTTAATACTTTTATTAAGCATTTTACGTAACATTAATCACCATTTCGATTGCACAAGATTTCTGATGAAACTAAATGACGGAAATGTTTAAAGTTTTATTGGTTGAAGGTATATGAATGGCTTAAGTATGTAGTCTTGACGAATATGACCGGCAAACGGCAAATCCCCACAACCTTATATGTGTATACTTCGAGAGCCATTCCAGAATTTTTGGATTGTCAAGTTTCTCTACACTAAATAAAGCTTTTAAAAATGCTTCAGTAGGAGCAACAAGAAGCTCCTCCTTCGCTTTCTTTGACAGAGTGACTGTGTGTTCAAATAATAGCTGTCTTTTTGCGGGACCCCTTTCTTTCGCACATTTATGTGTATCACTACCGATGTTCTCTAAGTGTCACATCTTTTGAATTAAAATCTTTTATCGCAAACTTTGCACAGTAATACTCTGTCTTTCGCATAAAATCCTTCCGAGCTGAATTCACTTGCCCTGGTATGAGCGGCATCACTAGCATTCCTTTCGTTCGTTCGATATTTAAAGCTGGAACCACGATAAAAAAAAGTCCAACCGCAAAACACAACCTCTCACAATGGTGTTTTCAAACTGAGTGCTGGGTAGCTATGGTATAACCATAGTGCTGTATAACTTTCAAACTGGCCGAAATGTTTCATGTCGTGGGTTCCCTCTTGATACCCCTCACCCAGGTGTTGAAGGAAGGTAGGACAGCAGCTGGATACAACAAAATCGCTTAGTTCTGATTACAGTTGTTGCCAATTGGTCAGGAAAGAAGCACATACGTATCTCTTTATGGAACTGCTGATAATGTAGCGTGTTTACTCTGCAAATGGTGGCACAAACTTGTTTTAGAGCTAGTGGAGAGTGCAAATTTATTTTTTCAAAAATTGCATTTTGCAGTTGTTTTATAAGTGTACGAGGTAAATCAATCCCAAATCAAAGAGATTGACACCTTTTGTGCACCTACATAAGGCCTAGGCTCTAGGCCTAAACTTCTCTTCTACTGAGCAGTATTAGAAGTACTTCAGCTTACATTGAATCGAGGGTCAGAAAACCTAAAACTATTAAGGCTAAGCCGATTGTCCAGCAGCACCTTGTCCATCCGTAGAAGTACTAAGCGATGGCCTGTGATCCCCTTCCAAATTGTTGTCTACATTTTTCACAATTTGTTGTTTACATGGGTCCAACTCCCTCAAAAACATGTGCGTAATTTAAGCTAAATTAATTATTGTCAGGATAAAATAAATCGTGAACAAAAGAAAGCCAATCATTGTCCAAAGACTTAAAGTAAAGAAAGTCCAACTCTTCCTGTCAACGACTGAGCTTCACCTATACATACAATGTTATGCCAATGCACCATACCAACCTCCTGTTTTGGGAGCCAACGTTGTGAAATCAGTGCCATTGTGATAATTGCATTCAAATGGGTTCCAAACATGAGCTGGTTAGGAGAGCTTAGACAAGTGGAAATAGGTAAGACATAGGTAGCTCTACGAGGAGCCTGGTGGGTTTTGCTAATGGGGAAGGGGAAGTAACGAGAGTGAGAGATGGAGTGAACTTAGCGTTACAAAATGTAGGTATTGCCTTTCCTTGTTGTAGGAAACAAATGGGCCACGAGTATTTTAGGCCCGATGCCGAGACATTTACAAGGCTAGGATTTGAAAGGATTGTGCCAATCGGCAACCTAATGGCTTTTATTGTTTTTATCATTTTATCTTGAGACTACATACATAGCCATGCTACTCTGACTCCATATGTAATTTTTATGTACTTGCTCAGCATTTGAGTAAAGAAAATAGGGGAGGGTATGCATCATATAAGGCAGTATGAGTGATGTAGAGACAGACCCACTCCAAATACACTGCCAGGTTGGAAGAGGGTGTGTCGCTGCTGCCGATGAAAACATATTTTGTGCCCACATAGGCTGTTAAGGCCGTTTTACACGGGGCACAGAATTGTGCAGGTTAGAGCTACATTGATTTCTAAAATGGCACGGAATTGCACGAATGCATGAACAAAATTAGAACAAGGGCTATTTTGCCGTTTCGTATCTGCGCATTCTCGCATGTGTTCTAGCAATTCACCGCTTTACACGATGCAATTTTGATTGCGTCTTCGCACGTACATAACGTTGCGCAATTCCATATATCGTGTAAAACGGCCTTTATAGTAGTTGACTGTAATGTATAAAGCCAGCTGAAACTTCCACAACGAGGCAATTAAACAATTCATGGATACAAATGATTCTTACACGAGTTTGATTATAGACCTTTGTCAACATGTCAACACTTTGCAGAACATATTAGCCTCAGCAGTTGTTACCGAAGCCATTCAACTCAACTCTTGTAATAGTACTTGAAGCACTTAAGTTGTGTACCATTTACTTGACTCAAATTTTTGACTACTTGCACATGCTTAGTGAAGTGTGCATACAAATTACTAATTTAAATTAATTGGAGTGACCAAATGATAATTAATATATATGATCTTATATATATAATTTGATACTCTATAATCAATTGTGATTAAGTACCCTAGTTGTAAATCATCAATGTTTCTCATATTTTTAACGTGATTTAATTTCAGCAATAGCATCATGTCATTTAAAATTAGGTGTACAGTTAGAACTATGGAGATAAAATTGCTTCTGTGACTTGACATTGATATATCATTTTTAAGTTCATTATTTCTTTCTTCTTTCATTGGCTAGTCTTTGGAGCCGCTGATAAAAACAATGGAAGATCTTTGTGGGAGAGAGACCGAAGTCCTTATTTGCCAGGAGCTTCGAGATTCACAAAAACAGAGGGACTTTTGGGAAAAGTTTCTTGAATTGCTTAAGGGAAAGTTTCACGTGACCCAGATTTCGGCCCAAGATCAACATCCGCAGTTTTCCAGTCCTGATATAATTTTACTCAGTGTAAGGAAACGGTTTGAGAGCTGACTGCTTTTCTTAGAATTATTTTGGTATCTTATTGATACTATTACAACTTTTTCTATCAAAATGGAATAGAAGGACTTGCTGAATGGTTGTATGAGTGATAGTTATGGAATGTCTAATTGTAATGTGTGCAATGAATCCAGATTGCACATCTGTTTTGTAAATGAGTAAACTTAAAATTTGTGAACAAAATTGTATTTAAACTTGTAAAGTTTTCAACAGTTTGAAAAAATTGTCAGCACATTTTTTCAGCATTAGACAGAAGTGGCTGTTAAATTAAATGCAATTTCATAAATGTATCCTGCTTATCTCATTGATCCATACTTTAAAATATCTAATATTCCACTTGAGCAGTAACATTATATCTCAATATTGCTTATGAAGGTAAGGAATTTTGTTTATCTTATCTGGAAAAAAATAGTAATACTGTTCCAGGACCAAATAAAATTCATTAACAAGTAGAAAATATAATTTCTGTGAGTAGACAAAATAAATCTTGGAAGGTCAAAGAACCTCTTCAAACAGACATTTAATATTAGCAGGCATATTTTCACATGATTCACCTGGGTAGGTATAGTTGACAAATCTACAAGTTCATGAATGTGAAGAGAAAATAGTGTTTTGAATAAAACATGAAGTTTATCTTGACATGTATAAATGACTGCATTCACATAAATTCACCCACTGTCTTAATCCTTGGCATGATCAGAATACATGCATCTACTTCTGATGCTTCTGCTTCATAAAACTGAAAGACAGCATCGTAGAATCCAAGTGAGGAGATCATTTTGAAGATGTAAATTTTTCAACATTAATAAATCGCTCTGAGCTGGCACTTTCATAACTCATCATGTGATGGGTAGTTCTTCACAACAAATTCATAGAGATCTTCTAAGCTGCGAGCACCATCATACTCTGAGACCTTTTTACCATTGTGGTACAAGAAAAGGGAAGGATAGCCATCCACCTAAGAAGAAAAAAATAGTTTATTACAAATTACATTAAAAAAGTAACATTAGTGTACTTCTAATGTTACTTTCTATCTACGTCACATAAATCTGCAATCAAAATAATCTGAAATAATAAAAATCTGAAATAATTGGTTTTTCATTCTTTGTCTCTGCTTATTTCAGAGCTAAAGCCACCAGGATGAACAATTTGGTCTACGTATCTACTTTACGACCTAAGATAAACATACTCCAAATCCTAATCCAGAATAAACAATTGATGGATTTACTTAATTCTGAAAACTATTGCCTTAACCCGAGGGTGAAGGGGAGGGAGAGTGTGAAATAACTTTAAAATCCTATGCCTATTAATTGGTTCTTCATTGGTCATAATATTGGTTCAAGCATAGAAAGATTAGATTCTTGGCAGGATTCACTGGTATTCAATGC
The DNA here is from genome assembly GCF_921293095.1 of Ischnura elegans. NCBI lineage: Eukaryota > Metazoa > Arthropoda > Insecta > Odonata > Coenagrionidae > Ischnura > Ischnura elegans. The sequence goes on along the minus strand of NC_060253.1, from coordinate 67,240,915 downwards.
TCACTTAGGAAAGAATAAGTATCAGAACAAACATCAACACATAGGTGTTCAAGTGATAATTCATGAAACTAAGGATACCATATAGAGTTGACCAAGGGGCAACTGAAACACCAGCCTAAGCATGAATGATAATAGCATAATTACCAGAGACCCTAAAAATATATGGAGTTGGTTTAATGCTTACCCCTTGCTTTGAGCAGAGTGATTTGCTGTTTTCCAAAGTGCAGTCCACTCTGAAAACTTTCACCAAATCACTTCCAACAAACTTCTTTCCCAACTCGTCCCATGTTGGTGCAAGTCGCTTGCAGTGACCACACCTAGAAATATATCACGTTCGATTTACATTCCACAAAAATTTAGCTTGCCCTCAAAAATAATAAAATTATACTATAATTACATATCATCAAGTGGGGGAATCGATTTAAACAAAGAGCTAAACAAAACTTTAATGTGTATATAACTCTGAGAACTTCTCCAAAGAGAACTCCAATGTTGAACAATTAGGCAAAAAATCTTCAATTCAAAAGCTCTATCAGAAAATAACTTCAATAAAATCATACACTCACTCAAACAAGTATCCCATTTCATACAAAAGAGAGTACAAATGTTATGTGCACTACCATTTCACTCAAATATACTGTCATACATGGCTAATCACAAATGCAACATTAATCTTAAACTAGAAGTTCAATTCAGTTAGAGGGAAACAAAATTCCTTCGAAGAAACATGTCTTACCATGGAGCAAAGAACTTAACAAATGCCAATCCTTTGGAAATGCCATTTTCAAAATTGCCACCATGAAGGTTGCCAATCACATCCGGAGTTTCTGCATCAGCCTCTTTCTTGTCATCACCCCGTCCCATCATGCGTGTAACAAAATCCTTCAAATCTTCGTGAGTGCGGGATCCAGTGTATTTCTCCACCTGACACAACAAGATTAGAATTTATTATTTAACATCATATTCCAGAAGGAAAACTTACAACCATATACTTGACACTTCCACTGTTTAAGGTAAAATTTCAGGAAGATACTCTTGCCTCACTGACATGGCAGAGAAATAAAGGGAAAAGAAATAGCTCTACTCCATAAATAAACTTAGGTTGAAAAAATTAACACTAAGACAACCAACCAGTCACATGATTTTGTATTTTTATATCACAAGGTTCACAATGCACAACACATACAATGACCAGTTTCAAATTCTATCTTAAAATTATTGTTTTTTAGCAAGGAAAAAACTTTAAGACTTTCTAAAAATTCAATAAAATAAAAATGAAACGGGTACCCAAAATGAGTTCACAACAAATTTTATAGCAGAGTCACTAGCACTAGAATTTTCTCACAGGTGGATTGCAAAAAAAACACTATCAATAAAATGCAACAAATTGATAAACACACTGGTTTCTATGGTTCCATTGCATCATAAAGATGTGGTGTTATCTGTGTGCTACTGTTGTTTTCTTACTTCTGGAATTTCTAAATTATAACTGTGATTGAACAATTCCTACTGGCGTGAACATTCTAATTACAGCCATCATTTTAACTGCATTGCTATGGATGGAGATATGAAGCAATTCTACAGGTATGTTTTTCCATTAAACCCAGTAATATAGTAATGATGCAATGCCTCTTCAGATGTATTATGATCCAATAAGCTTATGTGTATTAATGGTTTCAAGGAAACTCTGTCTCAAGCTCTGCCTTGGTTACGATTATGCAAGAAATTGGCAGTTGTATGCTGACAGAAGGAGCTAAAAGGAACTTGACAGGTAAATGGATCTAGAAATCCCTTCTAAGTTTGTGGAACAAAGGTTGCAGTGTGCGTTGAACACTGAAAATTTTCACAAAACCATCATATGGTTGTAGAATATCTGAAAATAAAAATGGTTTATTCAAATTAAGGAGAATGTTACAGTACGTAGATGACCTACTAACTATGAGGTCACATTTACTTTGTTTTTTTTCTAAATAGATTTAAAGAGATAGGGAATGGGAAACAGGTTTACCTAATATCAACATATGTTTACAAACAAACAAAATGTTTATGTTGCGTAACCATGGACAGCTACATTTCGCCACTCAATTTGTCAAGAAACTTTTGGAAACCACTTACATAACATAACCAAGAATGGATTCAGTAAGATGAGGTTATTTTACCATCCAAGTATTGACATCAGCTTTGTAAATAATAGTAAATTTGGCCAGAAACCAAAAATATCAAATGAAAAATTTTACCAAGGTAGTTTAGCTAATAGGGTAGTTTCCTTCATCAAAGAAAACGAAAGGCATTGATTGCGATTCGTTACCCACCATTAGTGTTTTCATAATACAGTAGAATCCTGATTTAAGGTTTTTCAGGGGGGACAAAATTTAAAACACTACATGAGGACCTGCCATTTTTTTCAGGTTTTAGGGTCTTTAATGATTGGAATGGCTTTTTATGAATAAAAAATATTATTTTAAGTAACTAAAAGGTGCTGAATGCAGCAAAAAATTTTTATGAAATGTTCTCTGCCCTATGAAGGTTGGATAATACTTTTCAGGAATCAGCTAAAAAAATGGGTAGTAAAAATAAGTAATGAGAGGATGACAACTGTTTTAATGAAATATTTTAAGAAAATTCTAATTATCATCAACTTAAAAGCATTCCCACACAGATTATTATTATGGACATTAGTGATTCCATTTTTATGCATATTTCAGTGGTCTCGATGAAATTTAGAATTATTTCCGTAAAAGTGAAATGTAGGTGACTATAGCATTTGTAATATAACAAGAAAAGGTGTAAGTAGGAACTCGAAAAATCATGACGAATGAGTGAAATAAAGGGACAGCAGAAGATCGCTAATCCCGAATTCTTAACTACCGAATATCTAGTAAAAGGGAGGTTTTCTGGAATTTTGCCAACTTAACATTTTCTGTTGCCTCAGCGAAACAAGGGATTTATGAGCCTTTAAAAAGCCTCCTATGCGCACATTTTGGATTTCTAGGTCATCCAAAAAAGTAGAATCTTATTTTAGTATGCGTACAAGTCGATGGTGATTCAACTCGATGATAACACCAGATTCGTTTGTCATATATCCGCGGCCTTATGCAAGTCGAATGGAGCCGGGAGAAGTTGCTTACGCGGCGCGCTGATCACCTTGACTCCGACTCGCCTTGTTTCTCGACAGCTTTTGATAAAATTTGGTTGGACCTTGAATAACGATTAGCTAAACTCTGTTAAGTGAAAAGGTTTAATCTTCAACAGAACTGGATTTTATCCGAAAAATTGTCAGTGCCTCTGGAGTTTGGCAATTTCGTCAGGGTTATGATGTTGAAGTCAACCACCAAGGGATACCTGCCGGATTTTCGTATTTTTCCGCACTTATCTCTTCTACCATGAGTATGCGGTGATTTTTTTTCCAGCATGAGCGATTTATTTAGAGTCATGGACCGTGATAGTTCGTCAAAACTCCGATTGTCATTCTCTTTTGACATTAATTAGCACCAGATAAATATCTTTGAATCGACAGCGATATCAACCAGCCGCATGTCGACAAATTGGCTCCGGGATATCTAAATTACGATGTAAAATAATGTCGTTCCGTAGGGAAAGAATGCTCTCGCTCAAGGTCATGACAGGGGAAACACTTCCTCTATTCTTTCGCTGTTCCTCCGTGGAAACTGACCTTGGAATGGATTATAGAAAGAATCTTCTAGTGAACTGCACAATTGATATTGGGCCTCCTCTTTTGAAAAGAGAAAGTAGCCGACTGAAAAAATATTGGGCTAATAATCGACTGCCCTTAGGGAGTAGAGTTGAAAGGGGCATAAGCCATCAATTGAAAACATAACGAGAAAACTATTATTGTAGCGGCCCTCGGAGGATAACTCGTGTCATCAGTCGTCACGTATCATCGAAGTCAAGTTTAAGAAGTGAAGGATAAAGTAGTTCGAGGTTATTAAGGGATGACTTTGCTCCATTAGATCGGATCTGATACAAAAAGTGTCTGGTGTTTGGATCAGGAGGGGAGCGAAACGTTACGAGAAGACAAATCACCCAACTTGCGAGTTGAAGGTCGCAGCGCTGCGCTCGCGGAAGAAAGCAGTTGAAGAAGCGTTCGCCGGTAGATTCTATCGACTCTTGGTAAACTTTCATGAGACTGTTCTTGTTGATGAGAATAAATTCAAAGATTTGGATGAACCGTCATGAAAAAACGTCAAATCGGGCAAAAAAATCTTGAGCGGGACAAATTTTTACGACCATAAATGCGGAAAAACGCAAAATGCGGAAACACTAAATACGAATAATTTTTACATTGTCCTAATAGGGAATGGATCGGGACCCAAAAAAATAAACGCTAAATGCGGAAAAACGTTAAATGCGAAGACGTTAAATCCGGATCCGACTGTATACATATGATTTGGTTTTAGAAATACCGGTTGATAAGGTATTAATAATACTTATTTAAGCCTAGCTCTACCAGCTAGCATGGTACTCTTCTACCTGCTAGCATCCTGCATTGTATCAGCGCTCAGAGCCTTGCCCCAAGGTCATCTCACTTGCAGCAGCGGGAACCAGAACGACGTCACATGGACCTTTTCCCGGCATTCATACTTACCAGTCACGTTTTCGCGCGCTTGAAAATTTTCACTTTTCACTTAATAGCGAAAAATAGATATCGTCATTAAAAAATCTAAAAGCGTGAAATACATACTCCAAGAGTAATAATCTTTCGATTTAGGCAACAAAAAAATATTAGGAAACCACCCTATTGGCATTCTAGCTGGAAATGTCTTCTGTTGAACTCTAGTCATTGCACTGCACATCCAATACAGCAAAAAACAACTTCTAAGTAATGAGGACAACTAATAAAATATAGAGGCATAATTGTTTGTTTGCTATGCAGCCACTGATTCCTCACAATAATGAATGCTGACCAATTATTACATCCCACCTTTTTTCCATCCTCAATCCACAGCATAGTTGGGTATCCTTTGACCTCAAAATCTTCACAAACAGAACGATGCTCAGTACAATCCACCTTCGATATGCTCACACCTTCATCGTGACTCAAACTTTCAGCCAACTTATCCCACGTAGGTGCCAGCCTCTAAAGAAATAACAATCACATGTAAAAATCTCATTTATCAATAAATTTAACATGATAAATCTGCACTCCACAAGTTATTACGGCCAAGTATATGGTTAACAAGTCTCTTATCAGTTTGCAGATCCCTTGAAACGATTTGAATAAATTGTACTGATTTAGTTAGCATTTAATTTAAAAAAATGTTTCTGATTTCACAATTGCTTTTATTATTAAATTATATTACACTGCATTACACTGAAAAAGTTTTATGATAAGCCTGTGATTTCAGGAGTGGAGGCTGGTTTATAAAACCGTTAGCAATAAATTAACTGTAGTAAGCAGTGTGAAATTCCAAAACCCATAGGCCAATGGCAGCATTCATACAATAGAATAGCGAGGAACTTGGCTGAATTAACATGTAACTTAGCATGGGTTAGGGTCAATATTAAATAAAAGAGAAACTAAGCTTGAATCGCACAATCTTTTTTCACATCCCTTGGAATGATTGCTCAAGCAATGGGTTTTTTAGGGGCCAAATGCGTGATTGCTCTTGACCCATAATTTACTGAAACACACAAACACACAATTATTCCCACTGCCCCTTTTTCCATCCCGTTTCATTATTTACAACTGTCATTCAATTTAAAACGTGGTGTTACAATTACTTTTGGCAGCTGTGCATTCTGATTGGCTGAAGGATGGTGGCACCAATGGTTTCAGGGACAGAAAAAGGGGCGTGCCAAATTTTGGAAAATAGGATGGGATTTCCATCCCTCGAGTCATCGGAAAATGATTACATAAGATGGTTACTTTTTCACCGCCATTGGAGCAATCGATATAGTTGTCCCTTGAAACGGATGACAAAAATGATTATGTGATTCAAGCTAAGCATAAAACTTTTGAATGCTACGTGTCATACTCATTTTTTTCCATGCATAATCCATCCCTTTTACGTTAGTTGAAACTACGATTCATAGAATTTAGAATCTCTGGATACAAAAACAACATGGAGAAAATATGGAAATGGCTAAAAAACAACTGAACTCAATTTCAACACTGTTTGTGGGCAGTCTGGAGCAAGTTCTGCAGAAAAACCACAGATAAGGTTGAGTACTCATTAATTTTTTTATACAGACATCCTGAAGCTGTGAAGCTAATTTTTTTTAAGTTCTTTATTTATATTTATGGCTAATTTTTTTAATAATCTGGCCTTAAACTAACTTATAGGAGTTAATTAATGAAAGATTTGAATGACATTATCCACGAATCCAGTCATTACAAAGTGGGATACCTACCAGCTGGGTAAGACTTCTGGCATTGACAAGACTACTCTACACATTCACAATACAGCATTCATATTCACAGCTAGGGAGACTCAGAGGAGTTTCTTCAAACATAATAAATTTAATACTTAACCATAAACCCAATATCAGAAGCCGCTATCAATAATGGGTGCAAAAGTAATACAAACTTCATAACAATGATTTTAGATGGTTTTATGTCTTTCAACTAACCTGGCAATGTCCACACCAGGGAGCGAAAAACTTTATAAAATGCTTCCCAGATTTAACATGCTGTCCAAAGCTATCCTCAGTCAATTCAACTACATTGGTCACTGGTGCTGGAACTTTAGGAGCCTCACTGCTCTCTTCAGTCTACAATTGAAATACATGACAAATAAAAATTTCACTTTAAATAATTTTTTGTTATTTCAAATAATTTTTGCCATTAGAGTAGATGCGTTTAAAGAACATTAACTGACAGTATAATTTTAATAAGTTACTTATTATAATTTAGTACAACATGAGGTTCCATGGTTAAACAACAAAATCAAAAACTTAAGAGATGTACTAATAAAATCAAAAACATTTAGAGCCACTGTCTTTGCTAATGGCCATTATTGATCATCACCACAGTTAATCTTTCAACCAAAGAAACTACACATCAAGGAGATGCACTTGAGAACTTTAAAGATAAGTTCTATAAGTAGATAGCAATCATCTATTCTCTCATTCAACATACAAATGTAGCATACCTCTGCTTTTTTTCCCAATTTCTCTTCTACAAATGAAGTCAAGGAGTCCAAATCCCGAGCTCCTTTAAATTTGGTGCTGTCTGGCTCACCAACCTTGAAGAATTTCAACCTGCAAGCAAACTCTTAATCACTCACTGCAATTACTTATATATTAAAATTCACATTCTGTTACATGCCACTTACGTTGGATAAGCTGTCACATCATTTTCTGCACAGAGCTCTGTTTCTACTGTGCAATCAACTTTTCCAATTGTAACAAGACCATCTTCAACATTATAAATTTTTGCAAGGTCATCCCAAGTTGGATGCAGTCTCTTGCAATGGCCACACCTAGAGAAAACATAATTAGAGGAAAATATTACTGCAGGTATATATGAACATATGCAAATTGCTTTCACCATAATACTTAATACCTAAATGCACAGGCTTCATATGATGCAAAAATGATCTAATTTCAAATCATTCAATACATAAATTTCAATATCAGGCATGGAATCACCATAAATGTACAACTAAGCTAACTGAACGTAGTAGAACAAATAGCATTTTTGAAGAGTAGCAACTCTCCCTTTACGTGCACCTTTGATAAAAACAACCTATTTACGTGGGACTCTGTTTAGGGTGACTACGTCTTCAAGCATGATTCTCTTTTTGCTCACAATTCTTTCAAACTCAACTCTTTTATATGGGAATGTTTAATTTAAACCTCATTAATGCTACACTTCCTCTACCAGAACAACTCTTATCTTCTCACACAGCTCAAGCTACGACCTAGAGGGGGGTTCATTACTCATGAAAAGTGGACAGCAACTTTCACGTTTTCTAATTTATACTTAGCAGAGAATGTCTGAATGGAGTAGATTTTTTTGGTCATTGCAATTTATCTTTCCTTTCTATCAACAGAATTCTTTCTATTTAATTATGATTTCAGGTCTGAGATTAACATAAAATTGGTGAAATGGATCAAGAAAGATTCATATTCCTTGGGAACTGTCTATGAACCTAAGCAACTATTCAGTCTTCCCACTCAACAACATCTCTACAAACTACTATTATAGAATACTCCCAACCAGCAAAATGTACTTGAGCTAGTAGATGAATTGAGAATTCCCCATAAGACCACAATCAATAATATTGCCCTGCATATCCTAGAGGCTTCATTAATGAAAGAGGTCCAATATACTGCAACACATTGAAGGTGAAAGCTTGCTGGTTCTGGGAATTTAGAGAATTCACTTAAAATCAAAGCTGCAAAATAGTGTCACGGAGAAAAAAGTCTAATAATACAGCAAGCACGGAAGAGGGGGGGGGGGCACTTTTGCCAGGTATCTTGTCATATGCAAAAGTACATCATGGCCAGTAAGAGACTAAAGAGAGAAAGGTGTGCAGCCACATGCGACGTTGATAGGGTACGAGTTGGTGAATGGGTTCAGCTATTCTACCTTTCACCCTACCCTTTCCCTTTAACAGCCATCAATAATGATATGAGGATAATGATAACACTCCCATCCTTCCCCCCTTTCAATCCCCAATGTCGCCACACTTCACACATTCCCTCTTTTCAACGTAAAAACAAAACTACATTATCACAAAGTGAGTGCTACTCATGGAAACACGTTGATTGTGGAGAGGCAGCACTCAAAACTGAGGGCCGTTTTTGCCAAATCTATAGAAAAAATCTCCCATCCAAAATTTATCTTCATTTATGACAGACAGTGACTAATATTGGTTCTCCCCTTTAAAAATTAAACAATAAAACTATCATCAAATGAGCAAATACATTTCACACTCAACTTTGAGGGAATACATTTCTCGAAAATATTCACATCAATGTACAGATAAGACTGTCACCAGTAATAGTGCTTTATACTAAGATATTTATTCATATATAAGAACGTAAACGGAGCAAATGGCTCATCTACTACTAGGGGAATACCACAAGGGACATCGTCGTACTCAATGGAGTTACACTTCGTTTGGAAATTTTTCATTCCGTTATCCCGCTATGCAAGGTCCAAAATCACTTTAACTAGTGATATGGACTTACAAGTTTCATAATCCACCCCAGCTACTCCAACCTTCTTAAAATTATTTCTTTGGGCAAAAGCGATAAGTCTACAATGTCCACAGAACACCCATATACAACTTATAGCTTTTCGACTACTATTACCTTTACCAGGACCTCGCGAAATAAGACAAAATATTGAAACACGACATAAAATAAAGTAAGTCTTATACATGAAATTCCATTACATCAAGTGAATATTCATAAACAGTTGATAATTTTCGCGATATCAAATAAATTTTACGTGAACAACTAACAAAGGGGAAGGAATTCATCGAGGAATCGATTAATAATAAAAGACCACCTGATGAGGAGCACAGATGTGCTGGCAAAAACCATGCTTACCAAGGGGCGAAAAACATGACAAAATGGTTTTTCTTGGCAACTTCATCGTAAAAATTCTCCATGCTGTACTGAACCGTGTTGGCTCCATCATCTTGAGCTAGGCAAGCCAAAGTAGGAATAATTGCCGCTGCAATTACCCGTAGAGTTACTCGGAACGAAGACATAATTGCTGGCTAAGTCGTTATCACTTCTTTATCGCGAATACGCCCCTATCTCAAAAAACTTAAAATTCCAACACCTCCGGTAAATTTGGACAGCTCACAGTGCCGGTGTGAAGTCACTCAAGTGTCATATTTTATTTATCAGGTCTTAAATAGATTGCTTTATGATTAATGTTGGAGATTAAATCATTTTTTTAAATTTATTTAGTATAATTACTTACTTCACTCTCCATTTACCTCCTTATTTGTTTCAATCGACGTGAACAAATTTGACTTTCGAAGTAGATAAGTAGACAATGGAAAGAAGATCTGCGATTTATTGTAAATTGAGGTAAATTGTAATGCAATGGTTGAAAAATATGAATTAGAGTTGTTTCCTGTCTTTCAATGGAAATAGTGATCTCATCTTTCGATTAATGAATCAATAGGCTTTCAATGCAAGTGCGGTTATTGCGACGGGTGCCAGCTCCTGCTTTTCGTTCAAATTTTGAGGCCGGGGTTTCATGTATTTAAAGCCACTGATTCTCTTCGAAGAGGATATTCTTTTTCATTGCCCAGAATTTCGTTGATGAATTGGTCCAGCAATTTCAACACCATTTGCTTCATCATTTAGGGCATCCAGGGGGGAAGGAAAATCGATTTTAGAAACTTATAGCAGTAGTCATCAGGAGCGCATGTCGCTGGTGAAAAATTTTTTTTTGTTCTGATCCGTCTGACTGCCTATGCACTTCACCATACCTTGCACTCAATATGGCCCGTAGGAAGTGTCATGTTTTGCTAGGATTTGAAGATGAAAAGATCACGGAGAAAAATAAGTGCCTCGTCGACTTCACATCTAGTAAAATCGGAGGAAAACCGGTGAGTAATAGTGATACTGTCATTGATTTATGATTGACCTCAATACCTACGCGAAAACCCTGCCGGAGTGGGCCATAAATGTCAGCTGCAGGATCGTCGTGGGGGTAACAATGGTTCCCTTCCTTTAAGTCGTAATATTCTATCATTTTTCTGATATTTTTGTGTAATTCTGGAAGTAAGGAAATGATTTCATATTGTGCGTAGCAACCATGGTAGATTGCCATCCTAAATTGAGCGTAAAATAATTTATTGATTGGTTATAATTTTTTTTAGGACTGGCCTTTAAAAGGGGCGCCGGACGTTTATTGCCGTGTATGTGGTCTCTACCTTCCCCTTGTTCTTCAAATTTATGCACCATTGGAGAATTCGCCTTACCACAGGACGTTGTATCTCTTTGGATGTGTTAACCCTAAGTGTTGGAATCGGAGCGAAAGGTATGGTTTTCCCAGAGGTTTTCCCGGGGCTTATTTCTGTGGGAGCTTGTATCAAACAAAAAAATATCAATTACAAAAATTATGCTAACCAGCCCATTCATAATAAATGTCGTCAACTTGTTTTTATGATATTTTATTCAATCTTCCGTTAACTATTGATAACCCTATAGATGTCTAAAGTGGTTTCTTAGTGTTTATTCTGTGTGCGTGATATTTATTGGTGGCTGTGGTACTATTTTTATTCGTTGTAAGTGAACTTATTATGATTAGGAAATGATTTCAACAATGATGAAAAAGATGAGGGTAGGTAACTGGGACGTAGTGTAATATTTAGTTGTGGTCAGAGGAAAATGCTGATCATTTTAAGAAGTCTATTGTGAGAAAAGGAGGACTACTAATCGTTTATAAAATCAGTAACATTTTTACTACTGTTACCTTCAGGTAAAAATGACAGCAGTTCAGGTTATGGCTACGGTTGGTGATTCTGAGGAGTGGTAAATGACCATCAATTCCATGGTACTAGTTGGTAGCTGCTGACAAGTTTAAGATTTCTTGATGCTTATGTGCTGTGGACTTCTTAAAGCCTAACTGATTGCTCCTAACAAGGGTGGGTGGTTTTCCATCTGGAATTTAGTGGGATAGCGTTGGGGATTTTGGATTGGAAAGCATGTTACAGATTACTATTAGTAGGATGAGTGCATTTTTTTTATGGAAATTTACCTGTAATTCTTCAGGAATGGACTTCTCTCACCTATTATACTGTGGTCGTTCATGTGCCATGCTCTGTTCTTACTGCTCTTGTTGTTACCCATCTACAGTATGGCACTTATACAGTTGAAAGTTTCCCCAGTTAATACATACATGCAGTCCAAATGGTGGAAGGTGTCACTTTGAAAAGCAGAAGGGTCAAGTGAGAGGTAGGGGAAAGGTTGGTCGGTGAGAAAGGAATGCACCCAGGCCCAGATATGAATGAAAAGCTTCTTCCAAGAAAATATATGCAGCATGCTTGAGAAATGTGCTTAAAGGAATAGTAATTTAGGTTTATCTGTTGAGTCGCATTCCAGTAACAATTTTGTTTGACTGAGGTTTGGGCTCTGAAAGGCATTGATTTGTGGAGTGACATGTGCCATCACCAGATTTCCCTCCCACTTTTTTTGTCATTGGACGACTCTTGAGTTACTCGACTGTATACTTGGATGAAAAGCCTGACTCACAAGATCATTTTTCCATCCCTTTTACTCCAGTCATATCTAAATTATATCATTAGAAAAAGATCATTTGATGTGATAATTTTGTAGTATGGCTCCAACAGTTTTTGTGGCACCTTCTATTTTTCTATCATTCTATACAACCCTTTTTCTACCCCTGAAAACATCATCACTACATCAATGGGCAAACTTGAGAAAAATTTCTGGACCATTCTTCCCTGAAGGCCGCTATGCTCGGTGGATGATCATGTGATCATTCACTGGATCATGCAAGCAAAATGGAACCTGTTCTAATTTTCACTGAATGATCATGCCCATGATGGTTCATTCGAGAATTTTTCCAGTATCCACGGTGAATGATTTAATTCGCATGATCGTTTGCTGTGTATAGCAGCCTTTAGATACGTATAAAACCTTAATCACATTCATTTTATTCCATCCCTAAGATTGATGGCTGTAGTGATAGCTTTACAGGGACCAGAAAAGTAATCACTCAACCCATCATTTTCTTAATTACTGTCATCAAATGTCATTCTATTAATACTCAAATGTGGTGTTACAATCACTTTTAACGGCTCTGGGTTCTGTTTGGTGGAAACATGGTACTGGTGATAGAAAAAGGGTTGGGATTCCCATCCCTGGAGCCGTGGCAGAATGATTACATGAAGCAGTTACTATACTGCTATCATCTACATCTACATAATACCCCGCGAGCCGCCTAAAAGGCGTGTGGCAGGGGGTGTTAGGACACCAGCCGTTTACAACTATAAAAAAAAGAAGTGCTCTAACGAGGTTGGTACTAGCGTTTATTAAAGTCCTTTATGGTTCGGGGGAAAAACGATTTCCCATATCTATCTGTTCGGCAAAACATCTCTCTTAATTTATCGCTTCTATCGGACCTGGAGATATAGTGTGGCTCTAATAATATGTTCTCTGTGTCTCTCTTAAAGATATCCATTCTCAATTGTTCAAGCAATCTAAGCCTAGCACGCAGCCTCCGAGTCTCCAACGGCTCCCAGCCTAATTCGCTTAACATCTGGGTAACACTGTCTGTACGCCCGTAGCAGTTTTTGACGAAACGCGCAGCCTTACTTTGTATTTTATTCAGTTCGCGGAAAGGAGCAATCACTGTACCAATCGCTTTAAAGGGAGGGAAAAGGTAATAGTGTGATTCAGGGTTAACATTTCTCTTGAAACAGTAAATTTGGTTTCACTAGTGGTTGCCTGCGTCGCCCTAGTGACTGTGTCAGGAATCTCCATCATTTCCCAGCCTCTCTTGTTTCTACCCCTCGGAGGCATTGGTAGGCTCATTATCGTGGTGGCACCTCCTTCTTTGTTCATTTCTGTCCTCCCCCCTCCTGGATGCCTGGGAATAAAAGTCTTAAATTTATTAGCCTGGCTCCAGGAATGTATGAGGGCTGTTTTTTTTAAGTAAGGGCCATTTTGCCGTACACTGTAGCAGTTCGCACGCCGTCTGTAACGAGTCGTGTGCGTGCCGCCTCCCGGCATTCCTTGCGAGCAACCACATGTCAGTTGCAGTTCTTGTGGATCTTTAAAATGCTTAAGATTATTGAATCCCCCGTCGTATGTGAGATTCGGTCAGTTATACGACTTTTGACTTCAAGAAACATGTCGGCTGCATTCACCCTTAGCTTTGTGAAATGTATGCTGCTAATGCAATGAGCGAAGGTAAACTGGAGAAATGGGTCGGAGAATCCAAAGATGGCCGCAAAAATGTTCACGATGACGATGTTGATCGCTCAGGATGGCCATTTTTGATCAAAGACGTTGTCGCGCTACAAAATCAAGGCAACCGTGTTCTGGGACAGGTGCTGTGCTTTGCTAGTGGACTTCATGATACGAGGAATGACGATCAACTCAGAAGCCTACTGTGTAATCCTGGCCAGGCTCCGAAGCACCATTCAGAGCAAAAGATGCGGAATCTCGCGTGAACACCTGGTTGTCAGGGCAGGGGGCAAAAATAAATAGTGGTTTCAAAACTTAGTTTTAAGGTATGATAAGTGCCTAAGCAAACAAGGTAACTATAAGGAAATATAAAGAAAAATATGAAAATTCTAGAAATAAAAGAATTTTGAAAAAAATAATTTTGGTCTATTTTATATTAAAAAACGGCCCTTACTTAAAAAAACAACCCTCGTATTCCAGCGGGCCTACCCTATGTTTTCATTACCATTGGGCAACTGTGCACCCTACTTTCCTTGCATGTGGCTTTTGTTAGTTCAGCCTGCTTGTATCGAAGAATTAACATTGAATGATATCAATTTACTCAAAATTTCCTTAGGGATATCATTAGCAGATTCAAGCTGCTGAGCTAGAGAGCAAGGAAATAGACCGAATAGCAGATTCAAGGGTTTGCAGTTTGTAGTTTTTTGATAATTGAATTACGAGTGAGCATGAAACCTCACATGACTAAAAGAAAGTCCTAAGTTACACCCTATGAGAAATTTTAATATCTCAATCTTTTTTGATGTTACTAATTTGTAAATGCAGTGAATCTGTCCAATATCCTTGTGTTGGCTTTTGCAGTGTGGTGATGATTCAGCAGAGTGGGATATGCACCACATGTGTCCATCTTTGTAGAATTAGACAAATATGGACACATGCATTGCATATCCTGTAAAACTCTCAGCTGAATCAGTTTGATAACAAGAGTAATTCTCTGAAATAACATTAATATTTGTGGTTAAAAATTTTGCATCCACAGAAATAAACAGGCTTTAATTTGATGTACAGCATTTTTAAAGTCATTCAAGCAGTTTTAAAAGAGATTAGTGTTTAAGTGCTGGTGACAGAATTTTGCAACAGATAGTAATACATTCTTGAGCACTGCCATTCTTTAAATAGTAATTCTGTATTTTTTTTATATAGTTGGGTTTGCTTGAGGAGTCAAGTTCTGGATGAAACATCTCGGAACACCGTCCTTCCTCTTCCACCATTGACTGGAGATGAGTGGTGTGATAGATCTGCTCAATGGGGTGATGATTCTGAAGATGATGATGATGGACAACAGTGAGTTAATTGGAATGGAATTTGACTTATGTTTGGTCTTATTCCTATAGGCTATGAGATGCATCTGGTTGAAGATAAAAGAATTACCCATTGCTGATATAGAAGAGATTTTTAAAATGTCTTGCAAGTTCATGTATGTGAAGCATTACCCTGATACAATTTTCGTAGCCAGAAATTTAGAATATTATTTGAAATGTCTGTTGGTATTTATAAGTTCAACCCTGGTCTAGTTAAAGTGATTGTTCAACAAGAGTGATTAAATATTTGAGAATTGGTTTTAGCCCTGTTTCTCCTTGATAACCTTAGTTAATAGTTTCCTCTGTTGTTCTGGCTGAATCCTGCATCAAGGTTCAAATTTTTGTCCTCCAATTATGTTTCAATACGTTCCTTCTCTAGGTGTTCTCAATACTCTCCGGCCTGTGTGATAATGCTCATCTCTTCAGAGTGGATTTTGTGATACAATGTTCCTCCTTTCCATGATTTACCCTCCTGTGCCAGTTTAAGATGTAAAGTTCTTATACTATCTTTCATGGGCCTCAGTACATTCCAGATGCCTTGAGGCCATTTTCTTCTTTAACTCTCTGTTTGTGGTATCATATTTTGGGTGGCAAAAGAAATTTTGAATCTTTTCTGTATGCTTTCGAATTTTTCCAAAATTGTGGATTTATATGGCAGTCAGGCTTTTGTTGTGGGTTAATCTTTTTCCTCCACTCCATATTCTATTGTCTTTTATTGTCTATAGTCTGTTTATTGGATTTGGTGCTTATTTTAGATATTTGTTGGAAAGTCCTCAGGAGGCAATACATATATTTCTTGGGTCAGACTTACCTCATTATATAATACATTAGGAGATATATGCCGGATCTTATTGAATCCAATTAAATCTTGACCGCAAGATACAACTGTTGTCGTTAGTCACTGAGCTCTTTGCTCTACTTCGCATGGGATATTTATAGCAATTTCCTTGTCAGGTTAACGACAAATGCATGACTAGGCCATAAAAAATATACTTGAATTAAACTGTAGGTTGCTTTTATTATGCATGAATATAGTTGAAACTTCCATTTGTGAACTTCTACTTTAGGAAGCGACACAATTTAATGAACTACTTTCTAGGTCTTGATTGTTCATGCACAGAAAAGTTTGTAAAAGAACCTCCTATTTTCGAAACCTCAATTTAATGTACTCGAAAAGTATGTGGCAATTCTTTTAGGGTGATCTTATTGCCGTTTTCTGTAGCAACTGACCCCCTTTTCCACAACCCCTTTTGTTATGCCTCACATCTTTCATCAATGAATGGGACATCTTGTGCCAATCAGTGGCAAAATTTATTTGTCTGCTGCATTAGAATTGCATTGAAAAAAGATTGAAGCTTGTTTGAAACGGAAGAGTTGTGATGACTAGAGTGATGACATAGGGAGAGAAAATGTTGCAATGGAGAGTGGGATAATAGCTGGTGTATTCATTCAGGGGGTCCATTATAGATATGTAGTCCCATGGTCAGTGAATTTAATGTTAGGTTGTCATTACTGTGACAACCTGATATTGTATTAACTGTATGTGAGTCACCTTCATCCTCATTGGCTTTGTTGGTGCGAGGATAGATTGTTAGAAATTCAATCATAAGTGTACACAGTGTTGACCTTTTGTGTACAGCATAAACTACAACTTCACTGTGGTATTTTGTTCTATTTATACTCAAATACTAGTCATTTTTTAAGGTAATCACATTCCTACTAGATAGCCCGTGCAACCCTCAACAAACGAAAACATCCTCCACTTTATTTACCTACCGTTAAGGCCTGTTTACATGGTACATTAGCCCATATGAGTTAATGTCTAAATGTCAGAGCACGTGAATGAACACGAAAATGCGCCGTGTAACCACCCAACTTGTGCGAATGCATTAATAGAAAATAGATGCTGTTCTAATTTGGTTCAGCATTCGTACATGTGCCGTTCTAGTCCACAAAAGTCATTCATGCAAACAGACATTAATTGGTATGTGTTATTATATCGTGTAAACAGGCTTTTATACATAGTCTGGAAAATTTTCAGAACTTACCAAACTCAGACTTTGTAAATTAGATGTTCTGTTGTATGCTACAGTTAAAAGACGATATAAGAGTTGGGCGATTTAATTAGTTAGGCCACGTCTAGGCTTCATGAAATGCAACTTTTAATCTTAATTTCATTATTTTCAAGGAGAATGGACGGTGATGAGGAGAATGGAAATATCATAATGGGAATGGGTCGTCAAATTCAGGCAGAGATTCCAGAAAAGGAAGCCATTGAAGAGGATGAAGATGACGATGAAGATGATATTGAGGAAGAGGAGGAGGTGATGGATATGGGAGGGCTGGAGATGGGGGTGCACAATCTATCGGTGGACGACCCAAATGCCAACTCGAATGCCCGTGGAGGTGTTGGCGTCGAGGGGATTGGGGCCGTGGGGCAGCTGCGCTCTCCAGTGGCGACTGCGGAGATTGAGGTGGGGGATGAAGGGGAAGTGGTGTGCATTGACACACCAAAAACTGCACAAATGGACATTCTGGCCCTCTTTGCCGGAGCATCAGAGTCAAGAAGTCAGAGGGAGCGTTGCGAAAATGATGATGATGAGTATGAGGTATGTGTCTATGTTAAGTAAAGCCCCTTTCACTAAAACTTAACATGGTGCAACTTATATCTTGAATGATGTGAGGCACGATGTGGTGGAAGTTCTTATATTAGTAAAATTGGTCATTGCAATATTTCCACTGACAAGGAGACGTCGCCAAAGTGATGTTCAGGATCTGGATGCGGATGTTATTTTCTAAAACTATATAGGTAAGGTAGAAAAAGTGTCTCGGCTTTCTTCCCCATAGGCCCGGGTTCGAGACATGTATAGACTTCGCGCAGGATGACTTCCCTTGAGTAATCGCCGTGGTAAAGCACAATTCGGAGTTTCGTTTAAAATCCATAAATTGATATTAAATTTACAAAATCGCGAAGTAACTAAATAAAACGAATTAGGATAAAATGTAACGGTGATTTCAAAAATTAGAAGAGAGAAAAACACGTCCGTATTTAAGAGGTAGCGATTACTCAAGGGATGTCACGCTGCGCGAAATCTTTACAAGCGAATATCTCTCGAACCTGGGCCTATGTGGAAGAAAGCCATGACACTTTTTCTACCTTACCTATATAGTTTCAGTTAACAACATCTGCATGTAGATCCCAAACATCACTTTGGCGATGTCTCCTTGTGAGTTTTATTTTGACTATGCATTTCGTTTTGACAAACAACACTTAATAATGTTGTTTGTAGCTACAAAATGTGTACAGGCATCCCCCGAGTTACGTAAGAGATGCGTTCCGGCAGACTGTGCATAAGTCGAAATTTACGTTAGTCGAACATTCTGCGTTACTGCTTCAGAGATTTCGATCGGCGCGGTGAAATTCTCAGCAGAGAAATGCGTGGTAAATTCTCGGTGAAGTTTCATTCAATTCACTGCGATATTCATTAATTATACCGCGTATTCTTACGTTATTAGATACAAAATCGATAAACATTAATATAGTCTGAGAGTTGCATCTCGAGCATTGCCAATCAAAATGCGTAATATTATTCCCAGAGTTGACCGATCGCATGGATTCGGGAAATTACGGTATGTCAACGCTACATTACTAAACTGAATACTTAAATTGATTCATTATGTTACACTGCGATCTAAGGGCCCAAAGAAAGCATTGCCTACCTACCTATAGTCATTATATCATCTGCCTTTAATATATTACGTTGATCGATGAATCTGGTGGTTTCACTGTCACAGTTAATACACGTAGGAGGAGAGTCTAGGATTACGGGA
The DNA here is from genome assembly GCF_921293095.1 of Ischnura elegans. Taxonomy (NCBI): domain Eukaryota; kingdom Metazoa; phylum Arthropoda; class Insecta; order Odonata; family Coenagrionidae; genus Ischnura; species Ischnura elegans. The sequence continues at coordinate 67,221,854 of NC_060253.1, read as the reverse complement.
AAATAACACACAAAAAAATACCAGTTAATTACTATATTCTTACATACATTCACACGCATATACCCTCAATCTTTCACGCACGGAAACATACTTTCATTCTCTCATATCTCAATAAAATAACATGAAAATATCATCATTTGAATATTTACTTCGTAGGAAACATCGAAGAGTATTTCCAATGCACGAAGCTAATTAAAAGTGAGCTTTTATTCAGCCAACTCCGTCATTAACGTGCAACAAAGTTAGTGGGGAAAAGCTTTCAATGACGCAATATTCATTTACAGTTGCACACAATATGAGAGAACGAGAAAATGCAGCTTAATAAAATCTTCCGCCAGAAACATGTAAACAATTACGCAATTAATATCGTGTGTCAACTTTTTCTTAACTTTTTCGCGGCGTTCATTGCCAGCACTCAAAATTTCAATGCCGTTACGTGGGTACTAAACAATTCTTTTCCGCAATAAAGATTTCTGCTTGAACTTCATTTTCTTTTAATTCCACTGATGGAAATGTCCAAACTTAAGGATACAATTCTTAAATAGTTGAAAGCCGGAGTTCGGGTGTGTATGCTGTGTAACAAGCTGTACGGTATGGGAGTGAGCGCAACCACTTACATCGCTAGAACTGCAAATTTTCACGTTTATTGCTGACTTGGGATTTATAAGCGATTTTTCTGCAGAAATTAATGAAAATTCCTTCGAGGAATGATAAGTATGCGTCACTTTGTTATTTTTAGCACATATAAAAATCGATAGCTATTCGATATTTTTTCTACCATAGGTTGTACGAGTGAATATCTACTTCTTCGCGCTCGCATTCGAAAATTAACGTAATCATTTGAAATACGGTTATCACTTACGTAAGTACGGATTTACGTAAGTCGAGACATACGTAACTCGGGGGATGCCTGTAGTGTCAAAATAAATCGAGTGGAAATATTTCAATCATCAGTTTTACTAATATGGTGCAACTTGATTTAATACCACCTATAGCTGGAAGATTCCACCAATCACTGCTCAGACCACATATCAATCGTGAAATCGTTTTTGAAAGACTCTCCTCACTTTACTTTACTTATGAAAGACGTAACTATTTCCTTGCTTCTTGGATAATGTTTTGAAAAACTTATGCTAATTCAAGTGACTCTATTCAAAGTTGTTGTGAACAAGAAGACTTCCCACATTTCTACTCCATAGTTTTATCAAGTCAGCCCAGTGCCACCCCCACATAGATCCAAGGGGTCTTTACAAAGAATGCAACGGGCCGATCTATTGGCTGGGTGTATTTCAATAAATATTGAAATAAAATATTATACCCAAGTTGTATAGCACAGATGACGACATAGTTGAGCATTTTTATTGATAACCTGAGTAGGTATAAAAAGTTGAAATATTAAAATAGCTGCAATATATTCACATTGAAAATTTTTATTGAAATTGTTTGTCCAAATCCCTGGCATCCATTTTCCAAAAATCCTTGGCATTCTGTATTCTTGCATGTACCGGTTAAAAGGGGGCAGTACTAAAAGGGTTAAGTTGTGAGCAAGACTTAATTGTTGTGCTCAGTTAGACCAGGAAAAATGGCAGCTTGTGGGCATCAGATCCTTGGATTTTTTACTCAAGGATTTGACTGTCAATGTGCTTTTCATTATTTCTTTCATCGTCATAAGGTTCCACTACCACAGTGTCACAAAAAAAAAGACTGGGGGATTCAGCCATGCTGTCTACAGAAAGCTTATGCGCACGGACCACTACCTAAATGCAGCATCTCACCATCATCCCAGTCAGAAGGCCTTACTAGCGGCTACATTGATAAACAGAGCATATAATATCTCCGATGATAACTCCCTCTCCACGTAGATAAAGCACCTCACGACGGCACTGCAGAAAAATGGTTATCGGAGAGAATTTGGCCTTAGAAGGACCACGAAGGAAGAGGAAAAGCGATGCAAGGCCCCCATAGGAAACCACACCACAGTGATGACAATGGAGAGGTAGAAGTAAGCTATACATCACCATCCCTTTCATTGCTGGAACGTCAGAAAGGATTGCTAGAATATTTTTTTTTAAAACATGACGTGGTCACCAGATATAATTGTGTGATCAAGGTATGGGACTTCCTCCCCGGACCCATGGACATCATTCCGCAAGAACTATATGAGGAGGCAAGGGGCCTTGCTCCTGTGAAAAATCCTATGTTGGAGAAACTTGCCATTCCAGGAATGTTAGGATAATGGAACACCAAAGGGCGACCAAGACTCAACAAACAGTTCCAACTCTCTGCCATTGCCAAACATGCATGGTTGGAACCTGGCCACGACATCCAATTTGAAGAAAAGAAACTTTTAGTTAAGGAGTGCCGATACTTCTCTAGACAAATCAGGGAAGCAATAGAAATTCAAAAAACACCATTGAATTTCAATAGATAAGATGGATACTTCCTTCACAGCGCCTGGAAAAGTCATCAAAGAGAGATCCAATCAGAGAGAAGCTCCCAGTCAGACAGCCTATGACAGAGAAGCTCCCAGTCAGACAGCCTATGACAGAGAAGCTCCCATCCAACTACGGTATATAAGCGAGGCACAAACCAACAGCTGACACCTTCGACCTGAAAATGCTGGCAGGATAGCCAGTGAAACTGTTCATCAGATCAGACCATCGTCATAGAAACCTGCATTCTTGTAAAAAAAAGATGGATATTCACAGACAATGATTTCATCGCTAGTTGAGGCAATGAGTCAGTTGGTTTCAATATCAACCACAGATATTATGATACATATTTATATTTTTACATTGGTGGCATATTTGTTTCAAATTGTGCACGTGCACCATGACTCATGAGGCCAGGACTCTGGTGGCTTTCTCGTCATATAAAATGGTGATGTTGAGACAAATATTTTTCACTGGCAATGTATCTACTGTTTATATGATCCAACTTTTTAAGCATTTGGTTGTAAATTAAAAGTTACTGGCAATTTTCCAGAAAGACATAAATTTTTCCTATTAATCTCATTCATCATGTTTCTACCATTCTATTTTTTTCATCTTCTGGTGCTATTAATGGATAGTTTGATTAATCTTTATTATCATTTTCCTGGCTTTTACATGAAATTGACTTCATTAAATGTTTTATAATAGCTGATGATAATTACTCTTTTAAATGCCCTTTGTGTTTAGGATGAGGAAGAAGTATCTGAACGGAGGCAGAGTCGGGTACAACCCTGTGACTTTGAGGCGTATTTCTTGAATGTATGGCCAGAAGATAATGGGGAAGCTAGCTGTTGGTCTCGAAGAGGGGATGAAGAGTTGGGCCGAGGTTATGGTGGCTGGAATCCTCTTGCAATGCAGGGTGGTGCAGAGGGATTAGGTGACGAAGAAGACCATATTCGGCAGCTACTACTAGAATACAGGCAAAACAGTGGTGAAGACTTGCCTCCGGCATGCGCTGGAAGAATTCAGAAGGTAACTATCTGGAAGGATAAAGTAGCTAGTCAATGATGTTTGAGTTATCTAAGAGTCAGTCAAGAGTCAGAGTAAGTTAAAGAATCTTGTAAAAACTAGTATTTGCATATTTCAAGAAAGAAACTGGGTATGACAATTCTTCCTATCTTTATTTTATTACCAAAGTACATTCTCTTGTTTGTGGTTAAACAGAGTTACAATTCATTTTATGGCATATATTTCCTTTCATAGAGGAAAACTGGAAATTACATGACCCTTAATGAATGAATGAATTTATTACTTCAACTTAAATGTACACTTTTTTTTTAACATCACAAAAGAAAGAGGAGCTTTAGGTAGCTTCAATGGTTAAAAAAACAGCGTTGAAGCTACCATCCTTAAAAAAATAAATTCAAGGCGGGCCAGAAAACAAAAGAAAGTATTTATAATTTTCTGAAAATTATCCGTATGAAACCTATATACTACAATAACTTACAGTATAAAAAAACAAATAAAGTTATGGACAAAATAAAATAAATTTCTTTTTTCACCTTTCACAACAAATATTAAAAAATAATATATAATAATATGTATGTATTCACAAACACATCTAAAAGAACATTTATATTATCATGGGATACCAATCAATCTTTAACATTTTTACGAAAATTATTTATACTATTTAGCTCTTTAATCGAACATAGTAATTTATTAAAAATCTAAGGTCCCAAATAAAGAAACAATCTTTTAAATATAGAAAGATTAGGCTTAGGAACTAGAAAACTAATATTCCTACATAAGTCATAACCATGCTCGGTTCCGATATTGTTGGAAAACTACCACTTTGCAAAAAAAAACTTTAAAGTTTTATAAACAAACATGTACCTTTATGGCAATAACTTAAGACTAACAAATAGGGGGTAAGAAGGCTCAAAACGATTTTTATTGGCAATTATTCAAAATCGAATTTATGTCGAATAAAATAAAGCTTCGATACATAATATTATAAGACTCTTACTAAATCATTTATATGGTGATACCATTTTAAGTATTTATCAAATGTTACTCCTAAATATTTTATGCTGCTGACCACCTTAGTTATTAGACAACTACAGTTCTGCTTTACGCAGTCTACATTATGAAGTTGATAGTCTGAGGCGTTACTTTATGGAAGTTGCTCATGATGAATGAAAAATTTTACTTTGTTTTTCCACATATACTTTATTATACATTATGGTATTATAATTTAAGATTGATTGCATTGCAGTTGTTAGGATCAAAAAACATAAATTTGTTTTTTTTCACAGTGTTCAAGCCCATTATAATGAAACCATTTACGTATGAAGTACAAGTCCTTTTGAACGTCATTTGCAATGCTTATTTGGTCGTAACCACTGTAACTTAAGGCGACATCGTCAGCAAAAGCTGTTGAAAGACCATTAAATTTAAAATTACACAAATCATTTATATATATAAGGAATAATATTGGTCCTAGTACAGAACCCTGTGGTACACCAGTGTCCACTACTTTAATTTCACTATACTTTAGGCCCACTCTAACACACTGAGTACGGTCAGACAAATAGGATTTAAACCAATTTGATGTTACACCTCCGGTATCAGCATCATTCATCTTTTGTAATAAAATGCCATGGTCCAGCGTCATGAAATACATGGAGAAAAATATCCTGTAACAAGCTTCTATAATATCAAAACTTCCCCATAATGAAGTCCACATATTGGCTCCAGTTAGGAAATGACCTTAAGTGCAGTCTTTCACTTAGAAATAATCATAAAATTTGTTTATTGTAATTATACTTCAAAATTGTACATTATTATAAAAGTTTCTCTTTATTGTGACTTATAGTCTTGCTATCATACGTGTGATCAGTTCATCTTAGGCTGTGCAGCTTATCATAAGCAGGAATGCCAGTATGGCCCATGATGCCTTCTCTTTCTCCATCTTTCAGTCTATCATGGATATAAAATCTAGGGATGGTCGGATCGGATACATCAGATGCAAATATACACAGAAATTGCCCTTCATCAGATACTTCGGATCCAAATTCGCTGAAGGCATCGAATCTGGATCAGAAATTTTAAATTTACACTTCAGTGAATGCAGCTTCCCATAAGAGGGAGTGGAAAGAGTTCCGATCCTCTCTTCGTATGCATGTTGCACTGCGATGCTTGTCCTACTCATGGACCATTTTGTTTAAAAGCTCTCATAGGGATTATGCAACAGAATTTCAGCAGTGGAAAATTTTAAGTCAAAATACGACACCAGAGGATAATAACTGCATCAAAAGTGACTACGTTGCACATTAAAAGAAACACCCTCGGCCGTCCATTAGCCCATGCCTCTGATATTTTTTTCCTTTCCGAGACAACACTGTCCATAAATCATTATCTTCAAAGGAAAATATCAAGTTACACAAGATGCAACGCACATACGTCGCGAGAAATGAATTGACGAGAAATAGGCTTCGTTAGGCTTAAGTCATTGACTTTAGCCTTGCAGATGTATAATTTGCCAATGGTGAAATAAATTTATTATTATTATTATTGTGAGAAGTAAATGTACCTTAAGGGTAAATCCATGAACTAATCTATTAGGTGATAGGTCAACAAAATTAATTGTCACAATTAGTCTATAAGAGCTTTAGAGAAAAAAGCATTTGGCTTAGTTTCTTGTCATATGTGATGCAAGGAATCTATTTGTTTTTTTTTCAGCGAAAGTAATGTAATAGGTTTAGCCTTAATGAAAATTGACCTCCTGGAAGCAGTACTTTGCATTGTGAAAGACAGGAGTTAATTGAACAAGATGACTAGTTTAAGCCAATATTCTGAATGTGACTTTTAGTAATTGTTAATAACATTATAGTCTGAATATTTATGGTAGTAGTTACTATCGTGAAGTATCATTTTAGCCCAAGATTTTTTCCAATCCGATTCCATTTAATGTGTATCCACCAGGCATTGATGGGATGCTGCTGGGGGGAGCAGCCTAACATGGGAGCATCTGCTGTGGGAATGAAGGGTGGAGGGGCCATGGATGAAGGGTCAACCGGAGAAAAGTATGAGCGAGGTTTGCCAGCTCATGGTGATCGTATGTTCCATCATTTTCTCCTCAAAATCAAGAAAAATCCTGGGCAATTGGTGAGGTAGGTTCAAAGACAATGTGTGAAAGTTTTTTAGTGTGCTAGGAATAAGATGTCTGGATCAGCTTTTATCACAGTATCCAAAATAGTAATGGCTTTTATATAATTCTAGCTGACCCAGCAAACTTTGTTTTGCCATATAAATTTTTTTCTAGTGAACATTTTGGAAATGAAATAAAAAATAACTAACTTATTGCAAGTGTGTGGGGAAGTGGAATTCCATAAATTTGCCCAAGAGGCAGTCATAGAATGACGTGGTTTTGTTAGCATCCGGCACAAATATGCTTTCTTGCCATCTGCAGCAGTTGGAAAGCATTGGAATTCTTTGTGCATGAAAATTTTTAATTTTGTATTTGAACTTGAACATTATGATATTTTGCTATATTATGCCATTTTCCTTGAACATTAACACACATGATTCCTAGACTGAAAACATCCATCCAATAAATATGATTCTCTTGTGTCAATGTTACACTTTAAACTGCTAGCACAGTAGGATGCTGAAAATGATTTAACATTTCCGTTTCATTTGTTTATATCAAATCTGCATGTTTTTCATAGATACTGCCGGGATGCTGGGTCGCCATTACTGCTATATCCTTTGTGTGGCAATCCTCAGTCTACAAAATGCTTGCACTGTCGAGGTGAGGCTGTTTTTGAGCTCCAAGTTCTTCCGTCGTTGATCCCTAAACTGAGGCCCACAAGAGGTTTGGGTGAGGATTGTCCAAAGCCCGAATTTGGCACTGTACTTGTGTTTGCATGTGCCAAGAGTTGCTGGGGAACCGGTGGAGACCAATGGAGAGAGGAAAGGGTGATAGTGCAAGCAGAGCTGGGTCCGTGATTTTCTTCCCTTCCATCCAGCAGCTTTAAGGAGAAAGGTGATTTTTGGGGCAATAGTTTGCCTCTTATAAAAGATTTGCTGCACCTTGAGAGCTGTCACTTAGAGAAAGTTAAAAATTCATGATTTTTTTTTGTTTTAAGAAACTAGTGCCATAAACGTTTGTCAGGGGATTGAGAGTGTAAGTGAATAGAGTAACTGTACACCTGGTGAATGATTTATGTATATCTGTTTGAGTCATAAAGAGATACCTTAGAGATTTGGCATGTTTGGGGTATGGTAATAAGTGATATATTGCAGCAAATTGATAGTTTACTATAAATGACCCTGCAGTGATAAGCTAATACTAAAGATCTCTCATAGATATGTATGTATTCTTAATTTGTTTTTATGTTGTATTCAGTGACGTTGGACTACTGATTTAATTTGATTTTATTACTGACTGAAGCTGGAATTATTTTTATGAAGAGTACCAGCAAGTTTTTACTAGGCAGAACATATATTATATCTTTGATCATTCCTTCGATCTATGAACAGCATGAAATTTTCTCTTGTAATAAGATGACATCAGAGTAGGCTCAAGAATGATATCTATGTTCATTCAATTCAATGAAACTTTCAAATGCACTGTTAATTTTTGACTTTTGTCAGGAAAAATTTTGGAATGCAGTTTCCAAAGTTTAATATTATTGTGACTGTCATTTTGTTCTGATATGTTGCAATTTAACTTAGGGAGATGTGATGTACTCTTGCGCATACTTTCTCATTTGTGTATCAGGTACTTTATTGTCTGTTAAGTTGTTTAAAACTGGTTTCTATGCATGGTCTCATCATGGTAGCCATAGTCTCTGGTCCTTTCTAGCTCTCAATTTTTTTCATTGTAGGTTTGGTAATTGCAATCTAGTCTCATTATACTTTCAATTTAATTAAAAACTCTCTCTAATTCAAATCCTAGATCAAGTATGCAATCTTGTGCTGTTTATGATTACAACAGATGACAGGCTAATACTGAAGTAAAGGCTTTGGAGTTTAGTGACTTATCTCTATTTCTGGAGGAGGTGCTTTATGTCTTAAAAAGATATTGAATTTCTCTGAACCTAGCCCCCACTTTTTATCCATAATATTCAGAAGAAGAGTAATTAGTGGACTATAGTTGAGTTTAAGTGGCAGAAGTTAGTATGACAACCGAAGGATGTTGCATGACTATAGGATCCTTTAGTACCTGTATTTTTTGCTATTAAATTCTAACCTTGTGTAACCATTTGGGCAAGAAAAATATCAACATTGTGTGTGCAGCACCCTATCATTTGCCTCCTAGATTTGATCCATAGAGTCTATGATCCATGTCATGATACTTAACTCACTAAACCACTGGAACAATTTTGCTCTTTGTTTCACTTTGTGATATATCGGCTGCTTTCTCAGAGATCCCGATGAGAGTAAACTCCATTCTTAGAGGGACGCGGGCAAAGCATACTGTAGAAAATATGAGGAAGAAATCTTAGTTGGGGTCTTGTAAGCATTGTTCCATCACAAAGTGTATGATCGAATTTCTCTGTTAGAAGGGGTATGTAGTTTGATAACACCCAGGTAAATGAAATCATTGAGGAGACCAAATTTTGGAAAAACGATGTCTTCAAGTAGTTCCTGAACTGGCCTCATTCAGATGTTAATGAGCTTTGCATTAATTTTTTGCCACCACCGTACACCTTTCTGGAATGGTGAGAGTAAATCTATGCGATCGAACTGTAAGAAAACCTAACGTGTTGAGTGCATAAGGTTATGATATTGGCTTATTACTCGTTAATGTTTTCGAAATACCAAGCTTCTTAAGTTTGGAGGAGGACTATATTCAGAGAAATATGGTACTAATAAGAATCTTCTTATATGAGGCTAGTAAAATTTTCATTTTTAAACTTTGCTTCATATTCACGCAAAGAAAGAGTGGATGTTAAGGAACCTGCTGTTTGATTGCTCCTCTGAAATGCAGCTATTGCTATCCATAATACTGATGTTTCTCATCATTTGAACTGCAAAGTCAAGCTAGTTACTATACCGAATAAGAATGATGATTTTAAGTTACAACCAAAAAATTGCATTTTATTCTGAGAGGATGAATAGGGTGGTTTCCTATTATTTTTTTATTGCCTAAATCGAAAGATTATAACTCCTGGAGTACGTATTTCACGCTTTTAGATTTTTAAATGACGGTATCTATTTTTTGCGATTAAATGAAAAGTGAAAATTTTCTAGCGTGCGAAAACGCGACGCGGAAGTATGAATGTCGGGAAATCTCTCCGTGTGGCGTATTTCTGGTTCCCGCTGCCGCTTGTGAGGTAACCTTGAGGCGAGTTGAGCGCTGATACGACGTAGGCTGCTAGCGGGTAGCTGAGTACCCTGCTGGCTGGTAGCGCTTGGCTTAAATAAGGATTATTAATACCTTATCAAATGAAGAAAACTTTCCGACCTTAGCCAGTTTTAATAAGTGATTATTAAGGCATGTTTCCCTGAGCTCTGCGCCTCATGCATGTATTGGTAACCTCAGACGACGTATAACTCCTATCTTCTCGTACAGAAACTAGGTCCCTGTGACGTCACGTGGAGTGGCATCGCATGGGCGCCAATCTGGCCCTTTTCAAATGAGGATAAAAATGGACCATTGCCATTCGTCTAAACCGGTATTTCTAAAATGAAATAATTTTGTATATTATGAGTACAGTAATGGTGGGTAACGAATCGCAATCAATGACTTTCGTTTTCTTTGATGAAGGAAACTACCCTATTTGCAAATTTCACTTGAACGTGAGGAAGAGTGTCAGACTAGTAAGGTGACTGGTAGCCGACTAAAATCCTGGTGTAGATAACAAAATTTTCAGAAATGGGCTTTTTAATTGCTCCATTTCACATTAGTCCATCTGTGATATGGGATCTTAAAGCAGGGTTCCCTTGCCATATTTCATTAATAGTAGGCTGAATCTTCAATTGGGTTTATCTCCATCCATTTCCCCGACCATAATATCTTATGTTAACATTGCCTCCCAGTCTATGGTTGCTACTTTTTCGAAAAACTTGAAAAATGCCAAGTAGCTGTACAATACAAATACAGTAGAAATCTGTTATAATGAATTCTTAAGGTCCTCTGAAAATCACTCTTCGTAAGGCTAACTCTTTATAGCTGATGTCTATTGAAAATAACATTTTTCAGGTTATTTACAGAAATTCAGGCATGGAATGTGGAATAATTGCATTATTCACTTATATTCATCCAGAAGTTTATCAATCTATAATATAATAGTTATTTAAAAAATATGAATTTTTACACGATATCAGCTGATGTCTTGAAAAAATTGCCTCATTAGTTGGTTAAAATGCTGGGAAAAAAACAAAATTTAATTTTTTTATACAATGATTATGCAAAATTACAAGAAGAATGAGTCCAAATACGATGTATTTCTGAAATTATTTACCCCTATATCACTTGTGTTGGTGGTAATGTTGGAAATGAATCATACAAATGTGGTTAGCATAGTTTATTCCGAAGTTTTCTTGAGAGTTGTATATCCCATATGACATCCGCTGAGAATTAGACTTGTTATAGTGCTAGGGCAAAGACAAACACTGGTTTTAGAGTGAATGATTTCCACATGCTTTTCTGCATCGGCCAACCAACACAAAATATCCCTCTTTATATTGCTGTCATCACTATCGGCCATTCTCTTTATAACAGACTTCTACTGTTTTTTTAAATTCAAAATGAAATATTTTTTGTGAGATTTCAAAGAGCATTTAATTATATTTTGGTGAGATTTCAAATTACGTGTTATCATTTTACTTATTACACAGCATTTATAATTAAAACCTAAAATTAAGTTTATCTTTTATCAAGGTTCTCATATTGTAAAGCAAGATAGGCATGAAAATGATAGAAAGGATGGGGTTAGATGAATGTGCATTTTGTTAAAATTTGATCCTGGGTGCTATACGTTTTTACGCATATTAAAAGAGCCTTCTTAGCTTTTTTTTAATGGTTCTGGAAATTACCTGTTGCTGGCATTTGATGTCTAACTCTGGTATGAAGACCTGATGCCACTTGTACTGTATAAGTTTTTATTTATTCAGTGATTCCACCCAAAACATGAATTCATGAGGATTGAACCGAGCTTACCTCCTACTAAGCCACTTGCCTGTGAATGTTACTTATTCAGGGTAGAGGAGCCATAAATTTTCCTTATTTCACCTTTAAGGAGGATTTTTAATGAGGTTATCAAAGGGCTTCACCAAGATTTGAACCCTGTAATCCTTCAATTGGTAGTGTAACATTATCCTCTAGGTATCTGAAGAAATGTTAACAGCATTCATTTCTAGGGCATATAAGAAGAAAAGACTCCTTCATCTTTGAACTAATTTTGTATGATAAAGATTTTGGAATCTCTCTTGGCTATAGAAATAAGCAGTGGCTCTCAGGAGTAAAAAGTGATGTATTTAATGTTTTATTTAGTTAAAGCTGAGTCAAAGAATAGTTTGATTTTAATTTTGAAGTTGCATGGACTGACATGTATACCTCATGGAACTCCTTAACTTTGAAAAGTATCTGTGAAATTATTTGTTGGAGTTGGCTTCTGTATACAGCAGACTCACGATTATCTAGCTGCGGCATATCCGTCTTGCGGATTATCCGTGCACGATTTTCACTCTTGCTAAATATTTTCCGCGATCTTTATAAAAAAATAAAATCGGATGCAAAGTCACCCGAATGACTGCATTAATGCTAGGATACACCGGACTTATTATTTCCGTTAGAATCCCCTTCGTGAAATGGAAGCAATCGCATGCTAGCTGCCATAGGTGGATCCAGGGGGGGGGGGCACGGGGGCACGTGCCCCCTCCAGACCCTCAAAAATATGCAAGATTTTTAAAACGGTCCCATTATCATTGCGTTCGTTTTGTATTACGAGGTATCGTTGTACCCCACCCAGAACAAAATCCTGGATACGGCCTTGCTTGTGCCCCTCCCAGAAAAAAATCCTGGATCCGCCCCTGGTAGCTGCATTCACAGGAGCACTGTGTTCCTGTTTTCCAAGCCTCGCAGTGCGCAACCGCATGGATACATGTCCCGCAGCAGTTGAAACATGGGCAACTTGTGCGAGAGGCGACTACGTGGCGTGGTGCCTGACCGTGTAGTTTCCGACGTCGAGCAGTGGTTTTGAACCATTTGTGCAAACCATTTTTCTGTATTTGTGATCACAAAGCCATGGATGTGTGGTTTTCGAAACCAGGCCTTACATGGAGCATTAATAATACGAGCACAACCATGTTATCGCCGCTAAAAAGATCTTGAACCGGTGAAGAAAGCTGTTAATGAGTCCAGGAAGCACTCTTAAATAACAGAATAACTGCATAAATAATAATATATTCTTTTTTACGTAAATTATGAACATTAACACGTTGCGTAGCGGGGTATTTAAATTCCTAGGAACGCTGATTCTGGGTGTTGAGATTGGAAATATATGCCTATTAGGGTGTAATGCCTTTGGTTTAAACATGGTTAAAAAGTTAATGTTTAGAATATAACTTTACCCAATCAAACGTTATGATGCATCAATTCATTATGAATAACGAACAACAACTGAAAACGTACTAACGAATACGTATTGTACGCTTTAAAATTGTTTAGGTTGACGCGCCTAAATGACGAGGAACTTCGTCATCCGACCGGAACTTTCAGGAAAAAAATGACAAGAATTCTCGCCATCCGTACGCAACGTGTTTAAAGACATCAAAGTAAAAGTTTGGGTTATCCGTCTTTTCCAATTATTCGTGCCGTCTCTCCCCATCACTAGCTCGGATAATCGGGAGTGTGCTGTATTTCACTATAAGTACTTAGTCCTCTCTACCCTGTCATTTGTGACCAAGTCAGGCACTTAATGTGGTCTAATGTTAAACTTAGTTGTGGTAATTTTTTTCTAGTATCATATTGTTTTCAAGAGAAAGGTCGTTCTGGAACTCAGTTTCTATCCCTAAATATTAATATTTTAGGAGAATGATAGGAGTGTAAAGAATTGATAAAATTAAGATCACCTGTGTTTTATTTTGCTTCCTATCAAATTGAAAACTAAGCTAAAACAAATTCTATATCTCGCCTATATTTTGGGAAAGTGAAGTTGATACTTTCTGCTTTATTGATTTATCGTAAATAAAATTCAATCTCTGGCTGTCAACAGTAGAAGATTCTGAGTCAGGAGAAGACTTTTGGGATCATTGTGCTTTTTTCCCAATGGGCATCACCTTCAGTGAATGCATTTCGTGTTCTTTTGCAGTCATATTTATTCAGATTCATAAATTATCGATATTTGGGCTAGGCAGTATCTCTCCCCTCCATCAACTAACCCTGCAGTTGATAAATAACTAATTCAGAAATAATTCATATTTATCTATTTATAAAAGTTTCAATGCACTATTATTATTAATGATTTAATTGTTTGGGGATCATTTTTCTGTTTCTGAATGTTTGTTTATGATAAAATGTTTGTATTTCTCTGCAGTTTTATCATATCTTGTTTTGATGCTCAAAAGGAGTACATATTCTAGTCGGAAGGCCCTGGTTATCATGATGGGTATATGTGAGCATTAGGAATTCCAGTTAAAATTATAACCACTACGTGTACATTCCAAATATAATGCATTGCAAATATGGTATTAGTGAATGCCAGCAAAAAAATCCATTTGTGGTGTATATGTGGTAATAATGATGCCGTAAGATATTTTTAAAATTCAGGGATCTGATGGTATATACTAGGAAACTAAAGAAGGAAAGGTTAAGTGATTTCCCCAGAATGAGAACTGACTGAATATCTAAGCAAAAAATAATCAATCGAAATTTGACAAAATGTTCTGCAGTTAAAGAAGTGTTTTACAGTTTGTCTGAAATAAAAAAGTGCGTAATGAGAATGAGATTTCTTGGTGTAATTTATGATATCACGCATGCATCTCCACCTGGTATCATTTTTAGCCGTGATTTTGAGTATTAGGTAGAACCTATGTAAACTTTGTGGGTGGAAGTTTGAATGAAATTTTTCTCTTAGTGCATATTAGTATGTACATAATCATTTACAGCATTCTCAATTCTTACATATTATTCCAATGGCTCGCGAATTGTGTGAGACTTTTGGAAGTTGAATTGATTATTTATTCTTTTTCCAATTCAGAGGTGACTTGCTTTATCTTCTTCATCAAATCGAGCCATATTCTTTGAATATTCATGCATTCTTTATATTATTAATCATTCAAGACTGTAGCGAAAAACATTTTTTAACTGTGCATTTTGCATGCTTTCATCACACCTAATTTCTATTCATTTTAGGGACTAAATATTTTCTCTTGTTGTTGCTATTCCATTATTCAACATTTAGCTGAGCCAATTGTGTGAATTTTTATGATAATGATACATTTTTTTAGTGTGTGGAAGCAATCAATACAGTGAAGCCTCTTTCATGGCACAGCGTGTGTATCATGATGCGACCACATAGCTTGATTCCACAATCATGGAAGGATTGGTTACAATGTTTTGTTTTTACTGATGTTTGTCCCAAATTTCCTAAATTTCTCCCTAAGAAAATGCAAAAGTGAAACATTATCATGCTTTTGGGACATTAGTGGATTGATTTGGAAATTGTGTAAATGGATATCTGCATCCCAGGAAGCCAGGTTTAGTGAAGTTTCTCTGTGTTGTGCTTGAATTATGATTCTTTGTGTAATTTTTTCAGACAAGATTCATTAACTGGTATGGCATCACGTATCACTATGCTTCAATTAGTTACCAAGTTTAGTTTGTGACTCCTAGGTCTTTTTAAACAATTAAATTTCTGTCAACATCTTGAAATGTTTGGAAAGTTCATGCATTTGACTGGGTTCCCTGCAGGGTGATAATGCTTTAACGTGAAGTTTTGAATATTTCTTGGCACATTGCAGGCATTAGATTATCTGTAGAAACATATGAGCATGTTCTTCATTGTATTTATTCATGTCAATATCTTATTCCAGCTTTCTTAGTTTCATGAACAATATCAATACATACTAGCAATTTTCTATGGATATTTTATTATATCTTCACCTGGAGTATGTGGCATGTATACTATATACTAAGAAATGTTTTAGTTAAATGCAGTGCCATGTGAATCTTTGCCAGTGGTCTTTGTTTTTCTCAAGTTTTGTTTTCAATTTCAACCTCAATTTAAATTGTTGCGAAACAGAAAATGTTCTTCAGATAATGTTATTCCATATCCTATGTTATTCTCTTTGGGATATTTTCTGATTGAAGATTATGTTATTTTTTATTGTTAATGTGTCATAATCTATTGAAAGGTTATAATTGAATACTAGTTGTATTTTATGAAAGAAGAAAATTCTGCAATAATGATATAACACCCGTGGTGTTTCGGGAGAGAATATTTTCTTACTGTGGTATTATGCCAATATTGGAATGCATAATCAAATTTTAAATTATTGCTTATCTTGAAATATACCGTATTAACCGATTTAATATTTTCTTGGTGCAATATCTTCTTCATTTTCCAATTATGTGTATAAGAGGAGACCTTTTCAGCCGTCGAAAGAGAGATCTTTTTTAATGTCTTTGTGAGAAATTGAATGTGTAATTGTGAGAAAATTGTGTGAGCTGTTGTCATCTCTGGAATAAAATTCCACAATTGGGATGATTGGTCAGCTAGTATTGCAATTTCTCCTCTTTTATCTTGGTTCTTTGTAATTGGCCATTATCATGTGTGGTAATTAGGAAGATTGGATGTTGTCATCTTAATCCTTTATGATAGAGCAAAAGAAAAGTACAAATTTATAGTGATGGCCGACTGTAGCGAAGACATATAGTTGCTGTGCTGTGAGTCAGATGGCAAATAGTTGTGTTGTGGATATTTTTTGTCTTGGGCTTGATTTGGAAGGATGAGTATTTTTGCATTGTTGTTTTTCAGATGTTGGAAATATGCTATCGTATTTTGCTCTTTTGTGAAAATGATGCTTAAGATTTACCTTTTTGCCAAGGTAATTTTTCCTTCCTTAAGATGGGTGATTTTTAGACCAATCCTACTTTTGCTCAAAACTTGCCTCATGATTTATCAGCCTCTCAATGATTTTAGACTGGAGCCGTGTGCCAGAGTTTTGATCAGAGTTACTTATCATTACATAGTGCCCAATTACTTCAGGATGACCCAGGTAATATTGATGTTTCCCAAACTATGAGAAGCGTTTACAGAAGAGTTAGTGATCAGAAACTTACTCTGTAAATAATCAATGACTTTTCATCTGCATCTGTATGGTAATTTTGTGGTTAACTTAAAGAGGAGGAGTATAATTGTATGTAGAGTATGTATTATTACCAACACCTCTGGTAACTCATGAAGATTTTCTAGTCACTTGACACTAATTTATAATGCAACTTGTTAGACAAAAGTTTTCATACTGCAGCTTTGGTTAAGCTGATGAAATAATGCATTCTATACATTATTTAATCACTGTGAGTTTTTAAATTAATTTTGAAAGGTTGTGTTTTGCTTTTTCTTAATCTTAAGTTTATCAGTATTATATTTAGTTATATTGTAACATCTTGTCAGATGTTAACATCCTGTTTGAGTCTGTGAGAGTGCTGAGTTGAGTGTGTTGGTGAATTTTATTTTAGTTTAAATGTTGAAGTGTGTAAGTTATTTTTACAAAAATTTGTAATTGGTAGGTTTAAAGATTTTTTAAAGCAACGGTATTTATTGCTGTGGCTGTTAAAAACATGGTTGGAACCCTCAATATTTAAAATTTATTGTAGTCATGTATTGTCTTGTATGCCTTATTTACTATCATGCTGGCTGTGGATGAGCATACTGTTCACTAAAACAATATTGTGATGTCATATCAGATTTCACCCTTCATTCAGTTAAAATCAGATGCGTAATTATTTTTCAAACTATCAAGATTTTATCTTAGAATGACTAGTCATTACTAGTGGTAATCAAGCGACGATGTTATGGTGTTCTCTTCAATTTTTTTCCTGAGTATTACATGTATGTTCTCATAAATATTCATAGAGACTTCCCAAAAAGAATTCCTGCCATTTAACTCTGATGTACATATTACACCATGAGATTGCTTACACTTTTCATGACTGACTGAATGTTTAATTTTCAGTGTTATCATATTAATAATTGTCATTGTATTAGTATTTGTGTTGTTACCTGTATTGTTTGTGGTATTAAATCATGGTTAATTAAAATAAAAATTTTAATTAATATTTTTTGCTCTCTCATTTATTTTTTAATTTCGAACATTAAATTACTCTCATTTCAAGTTGTGGATATGCACTACATATTAAGCTGTGCTTATTATATCTTTACGTCTCAATACACAATAAAATATGTATAATAGCTGCAGGAAATGGAAGCTTAAGTTATTTTGTTAACTGCAAAATTTGAAAAATTGTCTCCTTTTTTATTACTATGACATTTTAATACATATTAATGGAAATTCAATGTGGATGACTTTTCATGTAATCATTGGCGGATCCAGATAGTGGCTATAGCCCTCCCTGGGGTGTCCAATTTACCCGAAATAAAATGTTAATTTTGTTTGGACCACCACTGCTGCTGGGAGGTTACCCTCCAGACCTCTCACCTAGCATCCCACCCCTTCCCCCTTTTGTCTCTCTGTCTATATACTTGAAGTATGGCATGATTGCATCCTGTATTGCGTGTGAAATAGACCCCCAATTAGATCTCAGGGTGGAAATCACTTGGTAAGGAACATCATCTTAATTTTCTACGAACTTCCTACTACTTTGCCATATTCATAATTTAATGAATAATAATTCTCCTCTGAATCAAAGAAATTTCCTCTTGATAGCTCATTGATTTTAAAGTTTTTTAAAATCAACTTAAAAAGCTTTTGTCATAACAATCAATAGGCACTTGTAGTATAGTAGTAGTATAGTAGTAGTGTAGTAGTATAGTATGGCATGATCATATTGTTACAGTTCCTGAGGTTGAATAGTACACCAATCGAATCTCCGGGTGGAGGCTAACTTTCGAATATGTCAGATGGAGGATAGGAATGTGATCTCAATAGAGGTGTATGGGAAATAGGATAACTTGAAAATAGAGATGGCATTTTGGGATCAGATATGATAGGATTAAGTTAGATCGAGAGCATAGAAGCAGATGACTTCTTGAGTGATGAGTTTGAAGTCATTTCCTCCAGTGATCACCAGAGAAATCTAATTCAATTTATGAAGGAAATTGGAAAGAAGAGTGAAGTCATTAAAGTTGATGGTTTCAGGCGTTACTTTATGGAAGTTGCTCATGATGAATGAAAATTATATTTTGTTTCCACATATATTTATTTACATGCCACTGCGGTTTCTGGCCAGATGATGACGCAGTGCGTCAAAACTGCGGTCGCGTGTAAATAAATATATGTGGAAAAACAAAAATTTTCATTCATCGAGTGAAGTCATATTGGGAGTAGAGTGAAAGGGTAATGTTAATTCAGAAAGAGGGGAAATTTACGGACATATAATGTGCTAGTACACCAATTTTTATTTTCTGTCAATTATGATTAGGCTTGGAAAATTATGAGGCTGAATGTGAACCAAAACCAATCATTTCAATAGTGTTTTCAATTTTTGACGTCTCTGTTATTTATCCAGCTATACACGGTGAAAAGTCAAATGCTATATCCCATGTAAGTGATGATGTCATGAAATCTTGTCAAGAATGTCATCACTTTTCAGCTACTCCATCCCCATATTGGCTTTGTTGCTGTCTATATGTACTCTTGTCTCTGTCATTGATTCCCTGAGGGAGTACTTATCCCTGAATGAGTTAATGAATCCTTACTCTAATTATGTCATCAACTCATGGGAAATGGGCAGTGAACTACCATGGTTTTTTATTTAAAATTACAAAAGAATAAAATCAAAATTATGAGGAATATTATGATTTTTCATATGTTATTTATCTCTCCATCTACTGAATTCTTTTAATAAATTTAGATTTTTGGTCTGAGAGAATGACCCCATTGTGCAAATGTGCATGCCAGCATCCAACCATTATGAAAAAGAAATTAAGAAATGATCAATCATCTAGAAGTCCTAAGTATAGTCAAAGGGAAGGAAAACCTAGTTGTAGTGAGAGTTTAGAATGATTCAGCAGGAGAGGGAAATGGAGACAGACTTAGGTCTGAGGGAACTGAATGAGAGAGGATGAGATAAGTATGTAGTGAGAAAGAACTTATTGTTAGTGGTGGAAAATGCCTTGAGCATGACAAGCACAATCTGTACACATGTTCATCTCCTGCAGTGGAGAATTCATCTTATAGCTAAGAAAGCATTAATGACAAAAAAGGCCACTAATCTAATCAAAGAGCATATTGTAGGAAATGAGGATGACATACAGCAGTGGCATAATTATATGTAATATGATTTGGAGGATGGGGTGGCGACCTATCCATTTCTTAGTGACCAATTGTCAAACAAGTTCTTCCTCCAGCCACCACACAGTATAAAAAAAATCCCTCAGCTTAGGTGTTTAAGTGAAACCTCCACCAATTAAAACACAGATTGGAATCAATAGCCATTTTGAACATGGAAGATAATATGAGCAACTGAGGTCATAAAGAGGGTGATATGCTTCTATCTTCACAGCACTGCCTGGCAAATGCCGTGCAGTGGACCCTGATCAAAACCCAACAACACCCCATGACCAACACCAGGCACCAGGGGCGCAGCTAGGAATTAAGGCTGGAGGGGGTTTAGGTGCAACTAATACCAGGGTGTGTGGGAATATGGAATAACCACCAGGATAGGTGCAAGATTAATAAATTGCGGAATTTTAAGATAAATAGTTCAAAATGGCGAGTTTTACGGCTTTCTTAGGGATATTTTATCAATCCTTACACTATTCTATTAGTAATATTAATCCAATTAAGTAAAATGGATTAAACTTAAAAACCTCTATGAGCTCTGGGGGGGCTTTTATCCCCCAAAACCCCCCCCTCGCTGTGCCACTGCCAGGCACTGTCCCTGGATAATCCAATCCCACCAATTGACCATTAACCCGTGGACAGTGCAGTGGACCATAAGATCATCGAGTAAACCTCCTGCAGTACCTGGATGACTTTCATTATGTGACGGAGACGCAGTCGCCCAGCAAGATCTCCTATTTTTTTCTTAATAAGCTTTCCCTCCTTCGCAAAAAGACCAATCAACCGCCAAGAGAGCGTGGAAGCTTTATAGGTTGAGCACTTACACTAAGCAGTTGTTAGTAGCAGTGGATCACAGTTTTCCAAGTTCAAATCACGGTTGAAACCTTAGGGCATCCTGAAACAAATTCCTCAAAGTGCAAGGTCACATATCAGTGGCTAAATCCGTAGGGTGAGCTCTACCCTCACCTATCCAAACCAACCTTCGGGTTAAATCATTGAATGAATCTACTGCCAGGGGCATGATCATTATGTACAACGCATATAGCTCCTCATACGACGCAGATTGAGTCCAAAAATGACGAACAATGGTGGGGTAAGGATTACTAGGAGAGCATTTAGCTCCTTGGGCACGACAATAATCAATGTTTATAAGACTATATTATTCATATCCAATCCACGGCAGTTTTTAACTCTAGTGATAGGTGTCCTTAATGTGATAGAACTCTACTGAACTTCGAAGGTATTGATATTTTCCCTTGCCATGTCTATGACGAGGAAATCCCCCATGCTATATGAGTTGCCAAGCTCGAAATTCAGAGGAATTCCTAAAATTTCGTAAGCATATTCCTGTTGACATTGTAATTTGTGACGGCTGTTAACATCTATAGCAAGTGAAGAGAGTTTAAGGCCTCTTGACATTTCAGCTGCAAAGCCAACTGTTCTTGTCACTAACATTAGCGGCATTATCTTATTCCGGTACTTAGAATATTCCGGAAATCATTGAAGAAATGTGTTCTTTTTCTGGGATGACACACAATTTTAGGAAGGTAGTTATATATTTGCAAAAAATACTTATCATGCGAAATTCGCTACAGAAAGACGATACTAATCCTCGAATGGGAACTTTTCACTAATTTAAACGTAAACTAAACAATTACCGGAATTAATACATGATCGATGATTTTATAATGTATTTGCGAGCATAACAATACGAATATATAGACGAATAATTTTAGAGTCGTAGTGAATGCAACAATATTGCCAAAAAGTTCTCAAGGTTTTCGCGGGGAAGATTCATTACCATTTTCAAAAAGGATCCAAACTACATCCACGGGAGTCGAACGCGGACCTCACGAAAGCTTCTTTGTTTTTCTGTAAAGAACAAATGAATAACAGCCCGTGTCTTCCGATAATGTCAGATGTGTGTAGTTGGCCTGTGATTAATTTAATTAAACGTATCTATGATGAATGAACCGATTAGTGGGACTTATTTTCACAGACGTCATAATGAATCCCTACTCGCTTATATTATTTTGAGTGCACATCGGCTGTGAAACCTTAAAATTTTGGAAAAAAATGGCTTCGCATAAATCTGGAGGCCAAAGCGGCCGGAAGAAAGTCCAGGTAAATAAACGCAATTAACCTAAATATATATCATATTTGAAAATATTTCGTAATTGATTGTGTGATAATTTGAAATTATGAAGTCTTAAGTTATTTTCTGCCTTAAGTTTAAAAAATGTACCGCAGCCTGAAGAGCCTTTAACAGACTTACTTCAAATCAATTATTTATGATGTATTTGGTTTTACTGATGAATGCTATCGTATTCTTCATCTTAAGGTTACCTTTTATGTGTATATTTGAAATTTTGAGTCGTAATTAGCTGCTGAATTCAGTGATTGATTGTACTAATTATGACAGCATAGAGTTCTGTTTATCAAGGAGCAGAATATCATTGACTATCCCTGTTGCCGCATTTAATTGTTTAAGTTAGTAATTTTATCTCCTTTAAATGTAATTTATTCGAAGAAAACACGTCGATTTTAGTGACTCGAAGGTAATTTGGAATATGCCCAAGCATAGGAATTCATAATATGTCTGAAATGGGTATCAATTGTGGTGGCATATTGAAAATCATACTTTATCGCCCCACCACTATGTCAAAGATTTTTGTTTTATCTTTACTGAATGGCCTTGGTTTCAGAATTTCACTACTTGCTGTTGGTATGCTATGCATTTTATTTGAGAATTGTAATTTTATAGTGGGTTGTATAGGTATATTAATTGTATAACATATTTTATACACTATGCACTGTGTTGTATGATAATTAGTCTCAATTAGAAAAAGTACTCACGATTACTTTTTCTGGTCAATTGTTAATTATACCTCTAAGATTGTTCTTATGGCTTAATTTGCTTTTGCAGGTATCCTTTGTTATCAGAGATGAAGTGGAACGGCAGCATCGGGCTGGGGTAAATTCGCTTCAGTACGACCCTTACACTCACCGCTTGTATTCTGCTGGACGTGATAGTATTATTAGGGTGTGGAACACTAAATCTGCTGCTGTACCTTCTAACATAAGTGGAACGACGGCAACATCCACCAAAGATCCCTACATTCAATCCATGGAACATCATACTGACTGGGTCAATGACATTGTCCTATGCTGTGGCGGGAAAATTTGTTAGTATTTCATTTATCGTTCTTCACTTTTCTTGTGTCATGTTATTTCTTGCGTAGCATATAATTTTTCTAATGGCCTGTGTCCATTACTAGCATTCGTACCCTTCTCGGTTTCCTACCTTATATCAAATTGACTACATGCTCCTTAAGTAACTTAGTTGATTTATCATGGTTGAGATCAATGTTGACCATTGATGATGATGAAGGGTACGATAAAGTTAATTGTATTCTTCCTGTTGTACCTTCCTCCATTCTTCAAGCGATTCATAATTTTCTCTTTTTTCTCTCCTCACTTTTCCACCCATTGTCTTTTACTATACCATTGTAAGTGTATGTAACACTTTTATTTGTATTTCATTTATTTTACAAATTGCTTTTTCTGCTACAGTGATCTCTGCCAGTTCAGATACAATGGTTAAAGTATGGAACACTCATAAAGGCTTCTGCATGTCCACACTTCGGACCCATCGAGATTATGTGAAAGCATTGGCGTATGCTAGAGAGAGGGAGCAGGTGGCATCGGCCGGTCTTGATCGGTCAATATACCTCTGGGATGTAAATACACTCATGGCCCTGACAGCAACTAACAATACTGTTTCAAGTAAGTTTATTCATACCTGCATATTTAACTGTGGTATTTCTCAAATGTTTGGTCATGCCTTCTATTAAATAGTTGATTTTTCTCATGATAAAGTGTAGTTATAATCTATGAAGTATTAAAATCCTGTCTATTAGATAAAACTCTCTTTGCATTTAAAAAAAGAAGAATTAATAAAAATACAAGCGAAGAATTTATTTATTATGATGTATGATGATGTATAAAATTTCTGAAGCAATTTACATTTGTGCATTAATTAATAAAAATTACTTACTTATTTTCGAATTTGGCCATAACCAACTTTGAAATGTGTAGTCTCTTCATGACTTATCATTGTCTTCCAAAGGAAATAATTAGTATTATTATTTGTTTATAATGTTTATGCCACATTTCAAAAGTATGTTTTTACGTAAGTATGTATGGCTTTTTATCAGTTAAAATATTTCTCAATTCTTGGTCTCAAGTTGTTGATCAAATTTTTATAGACTTTTGTTTCCTTTTAAATTCCAGCTTCTGCCCTCAGTGGGAACAAAGATTCTATATATAGTCTAGCAATGAATCCCTCTGGTACTGCAATTGTCAGTGGATCAACAGAGAAAGTTCTTCGAGTTTGGGATCCTAGAACGTGCACAAAGCTAATGAAGCTAAAAGGTATGATATAAGATTAATTTCATGCTGTATAAATTTTATGTATGGAATAAGATTTATTTGATCTTGGGGTTATTTTTATGGTGGTCTTTTGTTTTCTGAAGAAAACATCTAATTCCAACGCTCATTCATGTAGCATTTCGCTATCATTTCCAAAAGTCTGTGTATACCTTGGGAGAACCAGATATAGTAACCATTTACCCCTTCATTCATAGTGATTTCTTAGAAATTTAATCGAAAATCTAAAAAAACAGATACATTTTTATCTTTATCTTTATTCATCCACGGCGAGGATTGGCCCTCGCAGATGTTGTCAAGTTATTGTATACAACACATTTATAAAAAAATTCAATACAACGAAACATACAAAACATGTACATTGGATCAAAACATTAGAAACACATACATTACAAAGATTACATTTATAAAAAAAGAGAAGAAAAGTCCAGCTCAAAATATTCATGAATTGAGTACAGTGGATAATTGCACAGCCACTTTTCCAGCACATATTTCAGTCTTGTGATGCTCACTGATCTGGCTTTGCTGGGTAATTTATTAAATAATTTTACTCCCAAATTGTCAGACTGGTTGTTGGTCTTAAACAGCCTACAGTAATTAATATTTAGGTTATTTTTAGCCCTGGTGTCATAAGAGTGGATGTTGGATCGTATGGGGTAGGTTTCTAAGTTATCTTTAATGTGCATAATGCTGCGAAACACAGAGGCTGTAGATGGTGAGGATATGAAAGTTTTTAAAAATTGGCCTGCAGTGGTCACGGGGCCCAGCACCACTCAGAATCCTCACTGCTTTTTTTTGCAGTTTTAGAATTTCTTTGGTTTCATGTGCATGTCCGCAGAGTCGAACACCATAGGCAAGAATACTATGAAAAAAAGCAAAATACAAAGACATGCAGCAGTTGTTCAATGTGTACTTATACATTATCTTAATGATCAGAATGATTTTTTACTTTAAATAAATCATCGAATGTGAATTTTTATGCCAGAACGTGTATTTATTTCAAAATAAACCATTGTTTAAGCTTCATCATGGGAATCATTCCCTTCAAAGATTCATTGAGATGTTTGTATAGGAATGCTTTTCGGAAAAGATGTTTATGTACTGCAAATTTGGCTTTCAAAAGGCCAAAAGTGAAGTGATGCCACACATAGTCAGACTTTTTGATTGTTGTGCCGGTTGCATTCAATCGAAATTTGTTAATCATTCGTACTCAGTAGCTGACTCAAAGTCCCCTGGGACGAGAATTACTTCAGTGCTTTAATTTTGATGGGGCATTTGCTCTTGGAGTTTGACTCCAGGTTCGGTAGCTCAGTCACGTCTGCGTCCATCCTCATCGGCTCTTGGTAACGTGAAGGCAACAGATGCAGATTTCTTCATATGCTAACCTACCAAGTTTTCACCCACCCAGCCCCATCAGTGAAGTGGGTCTCTTTAATGTCTACACATTGTTGAAACCGATAAAACACTTGGATGATATAAAAAAAGGACTTCACGCAGAAGTATACCTGACTGAAATATTTTACATGTTATTTGTGCATTGAGATTTTGATAAAAATGAATTTTTTGCGATTCAAAATTGTATATCGACACCAGTGGTTATTATGCGTTAAAGTGGATAAGAAAAATATATTACTGCCATAGTATATCTCTGAAAAGAAATTACTATGGCGAGGTTCGAACCACCTAATTCCCATTGCTACCATGGAAAACCCACTCCTTTACCACTATGCCGACTCACTCACTGATTGCAAAGGTGTTTCATCATGAGCTTTCATGAGCCATGCAAGGGAACGAACCAGTCTTCTAGTGTCACTAAATAAAATTGAATTTTAACACGCAGTGGCCTTATTTGCAGTGATATAGCGGCGGATATTTTATATGTATGTAACGTTCCCTACCTCACATCGAAAAACTTCAATGTTAATTGTAAGAAAATATACTTCGATGAATCCGCTATTTTAGGAGAGGTATTGAAGTTCTGAATATGGATTTATTATCTAGCATGAGCTGCACAATTTATGTGATATTAAACATTGCACATATCCCGCATACATTTCCCTTTAATGATGTTGTAATTCAAATATTGTGGGGGGTGGGAATGTAGTTCAAATTTCCCTCCTACTGGTACAATAGAAAATACAGAAACTCAATTTCCAAACTGCGGCAAAAGTGGTGCCACTTCATTTACTGCTTTACTCTTGAATCCAACTAAGCATCTCTAATCATCTCTTGCATCATTCTGCTCAAATTCCAGTAGAAATTCAGAAAAAAATTAACCTTGGGATATTTAATTTTGACTAAATAGGGTGAATCATAGTATTGTAACAAAACAAATGTTGGGCACCTAAGGTGGGAAGAGAATTTTTCATTATTTCTTGAGCTAGCTGCTGTAATATTGGCCTTCAGTTAAAGCTGCTTTTGCTGAAAGTTAGCTTCGTGAATTCAGGGTTGTTATAACTGGCATTTAAATTTGGAGAAGATGAAAGAGAAAAATCCAGTTGACATATGGAAGGCAAGAATACAATTTGGTGGGTGCACAAGCATTCATATATTGAAATATAATGAAGTTTCTGCCAGTTTTTAAAAACCTTTTAAAAGAGGGCTCTTAACTGCAAAATTTAAAAAATAAAAATAAAAAACTTGAAATTGGTTTATCTCATTTTTTTTAATCAGTGACATTTTATTTCTTTTTATCATTTATTTTGTCATTTATTTAAAGTTTTCATTTCAATGCCATAAAGTACCTAATTATTTTTTGCCTTATTTTTAATCCTTCTGGAAAATACGCCTTCCTCTGTGAAGGTTCTTTTGTAGTACACTATTTATTTTATTATTTAACAATTGGTTATAATTGGAGGTGTATATTGCTGTAAATTATGGCATTGAAGGTATCATTTTGTCATTAAATATTGAGTATTAACCGAATTTGGGAAAAATCTACGCTTAAGGTATTTAACTCTCTGAATCAATGTCAATCAATCAATCAAATCTAACATCTTTCCTTCGGTTAAGTTTCATCAAAAGCTGTCTCAATGTGTGCTTTTGTGTGTGGTTCTGTAGCTAATGCTTGGCTTATTGACATTCATATAAGTAAAAGCATTTTGAATGCATGAATTTCCTTGTACCCAGTTACTTCTGTTACTTTATGAGTGTTCAGGAAGGAAAGGAATTATGTATCACTTACCTGTATTTTTGAATTTTATTTTTCAGGTCATTCTGACAATGTGAAAGCTTTGGTGCTCAATACAGATGGAACTCAATGTTTGTCTGGTAGCTCTGATGGTACAATCAAATTATGGTCATTGGGCCAACAGCGTTGCATTTCCACTATTAGGGTCCATACTGAGGGTGTGTGGACTCTTCTGGTAAGTGAAAAATTACAGAAATTCAGTGCATATTATTATTTATATTGATAGCTATTTTAATGGTTGCTCAAGTTTAGGCCATTGTTTTATGTAGCGGACATTGACTTTACTCTTGGTACAGTTTGGGTTGTATTTGTGGTTTTCAACTTCAGTCTTTTAAATCTTTGTTTTGACAGTCGAATGATAACTTTGGTCATGTGATATCTGGTGGACGGGACCGACGTGTTTGGATGACTGATGTGAGAAATCCTGAGAGGCGTGTTCTTATTTGTGAAGAGTCTGCACCTATTCTTAGACTTGCCATGGCACCTGAGACCAATACACTTTGGGTTGCAACTTCCAGTTCCACCATTAATGGATGGGTATGTAATATAAATTTGAATATGACTTATTTGAGTGTTTTGAGTCTTTCGGCATTTACTGTTCATAACACACTAGCATTAGCTTACAGTTTCCCATAGTTATTTTGGATATATCCATAAAATAAAGCCGTTTATAAAAATGGAGTCTTACAGGGTGTCATGCCAAAAGTCATCATATCTTTCTGGTTGGAGGAGTATGCTCTGGTGCATCTTATTTTAATTTAAAATGTTGTGACACATGAAGAATGGTGGCTATATCTACCTCAGATATAAAGTGTCCACATAGTGAATGAATATAGTGTTGACAGTCATATTTAATACTACCACCTTTGGCAGTGGGGGAGGGAGGGGTGGCAGTCATGACCTTTCACCCCAAATTTTATCAAAAATTTTCAATTTTTCAAAAATTTCAAAAAGTTTAATTTTATCCCTGCAAAGGAGTATAAGGAGTGTATATTGTAACCTCCCGTCCAAAGGGCCCTCTCTTGCCGCACCAACTTCGCCCCAAGAAGGTGGTTATTATTTTAAAAGGGGGGAATATTATCCAAATGACGTATCTCCAGTAGGTGTTGGGGCTCGCCTGCGAGGGATATACATATATGACTGTGATTGATAAGAGACGGATAGCCACCTTACATTGTAACAAAACAATTTTTTGAATCAACAAGATCAGCCAATTGGCCTGAACAAAACAAATTAATTGAATAAACCACCTTCTTCCGTCTAGGGCAAAGAAAAGTAAAAAAACCACACCCAATGGTACACACGTGCCTACAGCACATTCACCAGGATGGGGTATTTCACTTCTGGGGGGACAATTGGGGACAGTGGTATATCACTTCTGGGGAGGATGGTAGGGGACAGTACTTAACACAGTCGGGTGATCATGGCTCCGTGGTGCCGATTCCTCCTCCTCTGGTCTCCTTCCCTCTTCTCTGCTTCCACCTTTTCCACTCCGTTATCCCTTTTGTACACTTGTCACTTCCTTCTCTTTTCCATCTCCCCCTTCACTCACACGCCTGTCCCTTTTATACCCTCTCTAGGGTTCGGCAGCGTGTGGAACTCAAAATTCGATGCGAATTCCGACTCCTCGGAATTTGACAGTGCCCGCGAATTAAAAAAAAAACATAATATACATGTGTATGAAGCGGGTAATGGCTATCTGTTACAATATGAAAATGCATGGCTAAAAGTCCCCAACGCGAGAGAAGTTTGCGTTGTATGCACCGTAGAACGTAGCACTCCCTACTCTAAAAAAACAAGCTCATGAATAAAATAATGTGTTTCAACCCATTAGGCATTAGGGAGCATGAATTTGAGTTTCCTTCTGGGGGTTATTCCATACTCCCTGGACCCAGGTCATGACCCTCCCCTCAATTTTGCTGCTGAATCTGCCACTGGGATGGTTACCTTGATGTGTGATATAAATCCATGCAGGTTTTTGGCTTGTGGTGACTTTTACATATTGTCTATTTGATGAAAGTTTTCAGATGTGCTGTCAAGCCTTTATGGCTCCTAGAAATGGCTTATCTTTCATCAACAAACAAGGCTTTTTATGGCCATTACGTTGTCTGAGTGTGCATGACATGCTGTGAGAAATTTTCCCTTTCTGCCTCAGAATATACTAAGCTTTTCTCCTGAAAGAGTTTTCTCCAATTTTTTTACATGGTGGTAAATTTCAGCCTGTTCCAAAGCGCGAGTCATTAACAGAAACTTTGGTGACAAATGGAAACAGTAATGGGCCGATTGTTGGAGCGATGCTGCCATCTGGTAGAGTGCGGATAGAGGTTGTGGGAGAGGGAGGTGCTCAGCCAGTTGGGGATTCTCAGAGGCCTGTTGTTGATGGGGACCACAAATTCAACAGTAGGACTGTTGATGATAACTTCATATCCGATGTAAGAGAAGTAGAGGACCCTCCCCTCAGGCCTTTACATTCTCGACCCTCGCATACCATCAAAGGAGGACCAGCCATTCGTCAGTATCGAGTACTGAACGACAAAAGGCATATCATTACCAAGGACACTGAAGAAAACGTTGCAATCTATGATGTGCTCAAGGTAAGCCGTGGATTTCCTTTATGTATATGATTGTATTCGATGTTACCTTTTCCATCTATGGTTATGTTTTCTGTTTTGATTTTAACTTTTTTCGCTTGTGAAAGTGGTAACATACTTTCTGCAAGCTTATAATTATGGTTATTTGTGATTTGCCTAGTAATATTTTACTAGCCCCCTTTATGTATTGTCTGCTCTAGTTTTTTTATATTAGTCAGGTCTGTTATGTAAAGTAATAATTTACACCGTGCCTGTGAATTTACTGCAGTTTGATTGGGGAGATATTAAAATGGTTTTCTTTTCTTTTGAAATAATAGCTCCTTAGGAGAACATAGACACAGATGTGAGGATAATATGAAAGGATAAGTTCAATTGATTCAGGCATTATATAGTAGAAATTCAACATATTGAAATAAAATGAGTTTGCACTTTTCCACAACTATATAAAGTGTACAACGCGTTTCAGCTCACAGAGCCTGTGCCAGAGGATGGCTCTGTTAGTGGAAATGCATTTTATGCGTTAAATGTTTGTGGAAAAGTGCAAAGGAGTAATGAAAGACTTGATTAGAGTTTTGTTACCCAGGATTTCATGTAAAGGAAAGGCTGGCAAAGATTTTGAAATGGATGTAGGTAATTTATGGTGTGGAAATGTGGCCAATAAGGAAGGAAGATGGGAATTGGCTGGAGGTATGCAAGATGTATGTAGAAGAGTGGATAATAGAGAGCCTATCGATATGAAAAGAATAAAGAAAGTAAGTATAGGACGAGGAGGGGAAACAAGGAGGAGAAACTTAAAGCTCGTGGGGATAGATTGATGACAGAGGTTGTGGATAGCGTAGGCACTGAGGGTAAAGAATGGTAGAAACTGATAAAGCACAATGATGTTGGATAGTTGGTTAGGCAGAAAGTGTGTGAAAGAGAACAGAGTAAATAGATGGGAGGAAAAGTGAAGTGACACTGTGATGGAAACTGAAATTGAACAGGAAAATGAAATTGGCAGAATGATTACCGTTCCAGCTGGAGAAAGAAATACAAGGTTGGATTGGGTGAGGCTGGTGTAGTGAAAACATTATTAAAAAATTCAATCTTTTTGTGAAATATCCTCAACCTGTAGGTTAACTTTAATTATATAAATAGTAGTAATTAACTTTTACAAATGAGTGTTTGATGGATGACTATGATCATGATTTCCTTTAACCCTACTCCCTTGTATTGTTTTCTGGCTTTGCTAAGGCAATATGTCTTGATTGACTTATTGAAGTTGGCTCTTTAGCTGTGGAAACATGTTCTTTGTCTCTATCTAATTCAAAATATTGGCCCACACTTTATTTATTGTTGTTCTGCGTGTTATCTCTCATGGAATCCTGACTTAATTACATATTTATTAATGGTGTCATATTATCTGTCTTAGTTATTTTCTCTAATATGAAGTG
Organism: Ischnura elegans; assembly: GCF_921293095.1. Lineage (NCBI taxonomy): Eukaryota > Metazoa > Arthropoda > Insecta > Odonata > Coenagrionidae > Ischnura > Ischnura elegans. The sequence goes on along the minus strand of NC_060253.1, from coordinate 67,190,275 downwards.
GGCTTGTGATGCAATTTGTGAAAGTGAAATTTTACTTCTATTGTTGTTTTGTGTGTTGGACTTTTTAATTTTATTGCAAATGTTGGCTCGTTGTTTTCTGTGGCATTCTGGATTCGTGGATCTTTCCATCTTCTGGGTTTTTGCCGCGTTGGTTGTTAAAAGTTGTCAAAAATTCCATGTCAAAAATTCTTCAACCTGATGAAGTCTGGCAAAACTGTCCATGTCAATAGTCAAACTTCTGACATTGAATGCAGAGAAAACCTGGAAGATGGAGGGATCCATGAAGCATTGTGAATGTGTTAATTGAATGATATTATGGCACAATCTGATCTATTGACTACCATGACTTTTCACTATTGCTATTGAAATATAATAATAATAATAATTGTTTATTCTTAAACTTTATATCTACCGACTCTAAATTATGAAACAAAAAATTATCTCATGTACAGAGGATGGAGTTTCAGAGAGTCGTTGATCTTTGCAATTTTCCATATCAAGTGGTTTTAAAAGGCCTTTGATTTGTAAAATGTTGAGACAGAATTCAAAGTTTACCATTTCCTCTTGAAAATCATTTACTTAAACTGTTTAATTATTTCTTATCACGTATAGGCTTGTAAAGTGGAAGACTTGGGTAAAGTTGACTTCGAGGAAGAAGTCAAGAAACGATTCCGAATGGTTTATGTTCCAAACTGGTTCAGTGTTGACTTGAAAACTGGGGTAAGTTGACTTAATTGGTTATTTTAAATTGCTATTCCGTGCTTTCGGTAAACTACCTTTTTTCCTCATTTTCTGTGTCGTATATGAATAGGTTGGTCAAATTTTTTCAGGCAAACATGTCAAATTGGTTAAATTTGGAATGAAATAATTATTTGATGCAGTATTATTTTAGAAATTAAATCAAAATGACCTTATCCTGTGAATATTCTAATTGGACCTTTTTATTTAACTTTGATGTTAATTTTTCATGAAAAATGGAACGGGGTATGGGAATTTGTTGATCTCTCCTGCTATCGGCTCTCACATAATCATTTCAATGTTTATATCGCTAATACAAGACTTTCATCGATTAGCTAAGTTGCAGTAGGCATTTCATAAATTAATCATCTATTGGATATTTTCGGTAAAAACTAAAAGAATTACCATATTTATTGCATGAGTGGTAAAGCATAATGTTTTTGTTGATCCTAATGTTTCTCTATGCCATTGAGGACAATGGGCCTCTATGCTAATGAGGACCATTTTTAATTGAGCTTGAGAATCATCGGTGAACAAATTTTACCTTTCTAAGGAATTTTAGAATATTATTTCTCAATTATTCGCCAACATTGCGGGGATTTAGCATGACTACTATCAAAGTATGTATCCTTTTCTGAAAGAATTGGTCTCAAGGTAAGGTCATCCTGTTGTGTTGAAAGTATCATGAAACTAAAATGTGTATTGCCATTTACCCTGCTTGCAATGGCACTTCCCTTACGAGAGACTGTATTTTGAAGATAAAACTTACTAATTACTATCAATGAATGTTAAAGATTAAGAATGGGTCGGCTCTTAAATTTTTTCAGTTCTCGGTACAGGTCTGGTTCTCGGATCTCAATACTCGGTTCCAAGAATGAACTCTATTATCTGAATTAATGGCAAATTCAAATGAACAACCACAAGAAGTGAATGAAAATTATTTTATTAAAGATGTAAATTAGCAGGAAGCTCTGTTAAAGAATACATGATCGACCGATTTGTCATTTAACATCAGGCAGCCGCTGGTTCTTTCTCCAGGTTTTGGTTTAAAAAAATCAAAAATTTTACCCTATTTATGTATTCTTTTTTTGGTAGAAATATTGCCTGCAGTACTGAACAGGCGTTCACTGAAAATGGTGGTGGTTGATGTTGTTTTTGTAGGCCCGCACGAAATATGCTTGGAGCACAGTTTACATGCTGCATGGATCAATACTGAAACTTCTGACGGCATCATCCGTTAATTTGTTGTAACTTGCGAGTCAGTTCAAAATATATTCTGTATTCTGCGAAGTAGCTAAAATTGTCACTTTAATTGACGACTTATTCACATGATTCACTGTCACAGTTCTTAGAACTTCAACAATAAACTGCTCAGCACGCCGGTACTGCGACACCATGGATAAACTGAGCAGACGTGAGCTAATGCAAAATTGTAATACGGTGTTGCATTCTGCAGGATAACCACACTTTTCGATGCCATGCATAGGTTTATCAACTTACGAATAAGCTCTTGGAACGCATCTTGCTCATTTGTCGAAGAATTACTGTATATGTACTATGATTCAATCTGAAAACCACTTTCAGATGAAACGATTTTCCGCTGGCCACCGTTCACGGCACAGCACTCGGCATTGCAGAGAAACGTCTCGTCTAGAAGCCACCTGAATTTCACTTGAACAGCGACAGGCGAAAAGTCGTATGGTCTGAAAGCGGCCTCAATGTAGCATTGTTTGAATTTCACGATGTAGACAGTTCATGGCCGGGCCAAATGTTGAATTGTGCTGTCAACGGCACAATTCAACTCATTTCAAGACGTCCATAGAGACCGATGGTTAGTTGAAAGAACGGCGCCATGCGGTGGATGGCGGCAGGCGAAAAGTTAGCTCATTCGAAAGCGGCGGCGACTACGGAAATGTGACAATGTTGGCGTGAGCAACAAACTGACAAACCCTTGCGTGTGTTAGCGAGCATCTCTCAAAAGAAAAAAATGTAGAGGTCATGCGATTGGAAAGTGATACATGCGTTTTTTCATCTTTTTTATTTACTTTTTGGCCTTGAATATGCTGCAGACCATTGGGGCTTTAGGTGCTAAATTCCAATCCTCACCACCATTCCAAGCTAGTTCTGAGAACCAGCAGTACCAAGAACTGGGTACCATAACCAAACCATCTCTACTAGAGATAATAGTACCTGATATTGCCTCAATCATATGTAAAGTTTTCCTGACTATTGGAGTAATGTATTTGAGGTGATGCTAAACATGCTACGAACAGGTTTTTCCATTTAACATTAACATAAATTGGGGAGGATAACTTTAATCACCCAAAGTTGTTTTTGCTTCTGATATCTGGAGTGACTACCATTCAAACTGGAAAAACATGAGTAAATTTGGCATTTTTTTATCAAAACTGGATGAAGTCTTCAAGCATGATTTGGTAGGGTCAAATTTTGAACTAAAAACATTGAATGGATAAGTCTTCTTGATAAGTTCCAAAATGTTATTAACCCCACTTATGCTATGGTCTTGCCACATACTATAAGTAAAAATCTGTTAATATGTAGTATCTATCCTTTTATACCACTATCATTAGAGAATTAAAGCCTAATCCCTCATTGGGCACTGAAATTTATGGGAAATTATCAGGATACTTAATGCCATAGGTGTTGTGTAATACCAGAATAATTTTTATTTTTTCATTTTATTTATTGTTAGATGCTTACCATACATTTGGGACAAGATGAAAACGATTGCTTTTCTGCCTGGGTTTCATCAAGGGATGCTGGGCTTACTGCTAGTGATGCAGCAGAACACAAAGGTAAATTTTTCAGGAAAATTTCATGCCATTTTTCTGAATCTGTGATTATAAATGTGTTGTTAATTCAGGAATTGAAACTTTGTGTTGCTGAATGTTTTTTTTTTTTAAGTATTATGTAAGGGGGAAAAGTTATGATATGCCTGTACAGTCACTCCCTAAATTCTGTGTCAACTATATTTAATTCTACATCTAATAATCGATTCACAGGTCAATTGAGAAATAATTTTGCATCAGCAGCTACTGTTATTAAATGATGGAAAAAATGTATTCAGCGCATTGTACTTTAGGATTGCATAACGTGTGCAACGGATTCAAATACATTTGACCCTATAGGCATTATATCTTTCCTCTATAAAAATATGACGAAATAAATATTTAGCCCCTAGTCAATACGTACATAGAGAAAGAAGTAGTGGAATTGTATCCATGACACAAATTGGTCGTTAAATCTGCAAAATGAAATGTTAAAAACTTATTAATTCCACATAAATTTTAGACAATGTAAGTATGGAATCCTCTCCTTCCTCCTTGACTAAAGCAATGCTTTTTAACCCAATCCCTACCACCTTGACCAAACCCCAACCCCAGGAATTCCCCTCCCCCACTCCTTTACCTACATCTCTGACCATTGGATTTTTTTGTATTCCTTAAAATGAAATTGTTTGTGACTATTTATTTTCTATCTTCAATGCAAATGTACCAGATGATGACCTACCATGTCAAAACTTAGGTTGTACTGTATTAAAGTTATGTGATACCAGCAGGCCACCTGGCTTTGCTTGGGAAAGACAGTGCCCAGAGAAGTGGGATACTTGGAACTTGGTGGTCATTAGTGGCATAGCCAGGAATTTCATTCGGGGGGAGTTGGGGCCCAAAACCTGGAGGGAAATTATTTAAAAAAACAGGGGACTAAGTAATTGGTTTTAAAGTAATTTTAACACTTCTCATAATCAAAAAAACTTCATTTGTTAAATAAATATTTTGTAAATTTATGATTTTTCAATGTTTTGTTTTCTTTTATGAAGGAATATTATTGTACTTCTATATTTTGCGGGGCTCCCCCTGGCCACGCCACTGGTGGTCATTTAGCAGAGTTTTTAGTCACACTGAACAGCAAGCAATGGAAAAAATAATTTCAGCATAATGGGCACGGAATCAGCATATGCCCCACTCCACAGCATTGATCTCAATGTGCGTCCATATGTTTGCAGACTGAAAACGTCTTGTGAAGTCATACCCCAGGAAAGAGGTTTGCACCGAGAGGATTAATAGATAATGGTACATAGTATTATTTGAGTTAAGTCTTCCATTTCAGCAAAGGAAGAGATTAGAGATGTGCCTACCCGGCAGGATATCCAACCACAAGTTGTATGACGTGATGTAACAAATGGAAATGTGAGACATGACGTAACAAATGTAAGGACGCATCAGACTCAACCAAAAGTTGCACCACGGGGTTTGTGAGCGTGGGATGCACCTACGTATCAACTTTTGTCACAATCCATTTGGCCGTACGGAAACGCACAGCATACAGACAAACAGACATCCTCTTTTACATATATGGATGATAAAGTTTTTTAGATTTCATTATGTTAAGTCAATTCCATTAAGTCACACCCGAGACAACAAATTATATAAATCTGAATGTTATTTTTGCTTGTAAAATACATTTTTGGATCTATTTTACTTGACAGTAAATTATGGTGACTTGTTGCTGCAAGCATTGCTGGAGTACTGGTGGCGTCCTGTACAGGGAGAAGAAGAAGCAGATGGTGTACCAATGGGAAATGTCAGGGTCGGAGATATACCTCAGCAAACACAGGTGGCTGGTGGAGGTCAAGTCAAAACAAGGGGAGGAAATCGGTTTTTCTCTGTACCATGGCATACACCTGTAATGTTCAGGTAAGTTTATATATTACTTTATGGAATGTAAAGTATCATATGAGGGGGTATAGATTTTTTTTCTAAACTGTGTTAGGTTCAGAAATTAGGTAAAGAAAAAAAATAGATCAATTAGTAGTGCATTTGATTTTCCACTTGATGTCAGTTAAGAAAAAAAATCACTTGTACCTCTTGGCTTCTCACCCCTTTACATCAAATTTTCAGGAGCCTCATTACTTGTGTATATTAAGTAAATAAAAATAATTTATTTAATTTTTTATCAACAAATAATTGCTAATTATAATTTATTAAGTAGCCTGGGGGATTATTCATATTGATATGGAAAAAGTGGGGTGGATTGATGTTGACTTGTTGGAGGAACAATAACCCTGGGTAGTTAGGATAGTATAATTAACATAATTTTTAGGAGTTTCATGGAATTATTGGAGTTCATTATGTATAACATTTCCTTGATTTTCCTCAGTATTAGATCATTCAATTTAAATTTAGCGTCACATATTTAAGATTGGTCCTTATTGTTGCAGGCCTACATTTTGCTCAAGCTTAATTGTTTTTAGGCTGAAAGATTTGTAACCTTCAAGTTATAACATTTGTCATTGACAATATGAAGGTACAATGAAAGTAATATGATTATGGACAACAATTCTGGTTGACGACGACAGACAAACAAATAAGGGAGATTGTTATAAGAATCAGTGGTGTAACTAGGGGGTGGTGGTACTAGGACTATGCTTTTTGGGGGGGGGGGGATGGAGGGGCCCTGGTGAGACAGACCAGCCATTGCCTGGGCCCATCAGGCAACGGGTGGTCTGAGGAAAAGTTTTGAAAAATTACGTTGCTGGAAATACATTTTACATTATTTTGGCACTTAAAATTTGGGTTTCAGTCGTAATTCTACAGGAAATCATCACAACAGGGAAAAAATTAGTATGAATGCTATAAAATTCTCTGAGGTTTTGGGAGTGGATCTATCTCCCTAATGCCCCATTGTTACGCTGCTGATAAGAACAGTGGAGTTCTGTTGTACATGCCATCGCTCTTGTAATTTCATCCCAAGTACTTATTAATTGTGTCCATAATATGTGTGTAATTTCATTTGTGAGGAAAGGTACGTGTTATCACACCTTCATGAGTAATAGCCCTGGACAATTGTGTCAAAAATTTGTATAATTTGTGAAGTAACAGTGCGCGTTGTCGCTCCTAATTTTCTTTGTGAATAATGACCCTTGACAATTGTGTTTGTAAAGTGTGTTCATTTGATTTGTTGAATTAAAAGTGAATGTCACAAACTGCTTGAAGAATAGATTGCACATTTCCTCCGTCAACTTTTTTAATCATTCCACTTTGTTTGCAGTGAGGTTGGTGGAAGGACGCAGTACCGCCTCTTGGTGAGGGAAGCTGGTGGCGAGGCTGAAAATGTCCTCCTCAACGAGTTGGTTCCCTCATGGGTAGCAGATGCTGTGTTTGAGCGCAGCATGCCAAGGTTCCTGAAAGTTCCATTTCATCTTCATCCACATTCCTCCTCAGCCTCATCCTCTTCTTCGTCTACATCCTCATCCTCTTCCAACAATCCTTCTCTCACATCGGGGGCTAATGCTGGTGTTGTTCTCGGGTCCTCATCTGTCGTGTCTTCAGCCTCAGCTGCATCCTCAGCTTTGAAGAGCCTGAAAAGGTATATTCATCTACAGCTACATTATACCCCGCAAGCCACCTAAAAGGCATGTGACTGGGGGTGTTAGGACACCAGCCGTTTACTCATAAGAAGGAAGTTCTCTAAGGAAATAACAACTTGCATTTATTAAAGTCCTTTATGGTTCGAGGGAAAAACAAATTTCCATATGTATCCGTTCAGCAAAACATCTCTCCTAATTTATCGCTTCTGTCAGACCTGGGTATTGGGATAGTGGGGCTCTAAGATAATGTTTTCCATGTCGCTCCTAAATAGTATATCTATTCTCAACTGTTAAAGCAATCTAAGCTTTGCACGCAGCCTCCGAGTCTCCGGCGGCTCCTAGCCTAATTCGCTTAACATGTGGGTAACACTGTCTGTACACCCGTAGCAGTTTTTGATGAGCTTGTGGGCCCCCCCTAAACTTTGGGCCCTTCGCAATGGCCGACCTGACTTGACCACCCCTGCCTATTCATTTCTCTGATTGGCTCTTGTTAAAGTGAACAGCATTATCATCCTGGGATTTTTGTGCATTATTTAAGTATTTATTCTTTAAAGGCCGCTATACACGGTGAATGATCATGCGAATGAAATCATTGGCCGTGTATAGTGGCCTTCACAAACTGAGGGACCTGACAATTTTCCAGCTCTTAAATGAAATACCAAGGTAGATCAGCCAGTGAATCACCACCTATTTATATCTTTGGGTTTCAGGTGTGAATAGCTTCTTTTATTGAAATTTTCCGTGTATCAGATGTTCTTATGAGAATGAATATTTTTGTAAATGCTATTATACCTGTGATTATTTCATTTAAGCTTTCCATGAAAATAATCATTTCAGTTGATATTTAAGTTTTTCGCTCTTTTTCAAATATGTATGAGGGGCCTCTTAGTTCGACGCTAAGATTCCCAAAATTACTAACTACGTACGTAAGTTGCCATATATGCCATATTTTGTTCAGTTTCATTTTGATCTATTTTAGTTGAATGAAATTAGGTTAACGATTATTAGTTACTGCTGCCATAGAAATGTAACTCTTTATCTCTACCTTAATTTATGTGCACAAAATGCTGACAATATTGTTATCATGAAGAGGGCTGACTTTTTAGCAGCACTTGAAGGGACCAATTTTTTTATTTTATTGCCTTTATGTAGTATTAAACTGGAGGATTGTCATATCTATGTATTCATTTATGTGCTGACTTTTGCTGCTATTGGTATATATAATTCATCTGGCCCAGGGGTGCAGCTAAGAATTAAGGCAAGGAGGGATTTAGGCGCAACTAGTACTTAGGGGTATGGGGGTATTCCATACCCGCAAGGGTAAGCGGGAGGTGCGGAGGGTCCTCCTCCAGAAATTTTTTAAAATAAATTGTTCAAAATGGCTAGTGTTACGGCTTTCGGAGGGATATGTGATTAATTCTAACACTATTCTATAAGTAATACTAATCCAATTCAGTAAAACGGATTAAAGGAAAAATTTCTCTGAGCTCTGGGGGGGGGGGTTTTATCCCCCAAACTTCACCCCTTGCTGTGCCACTGATCTGGCCAATGCATTTTGGATTCGGTATTCCTTGAGGCATGGTTTGGGAAGCTACCTTCCGCAGAACTTCATGGGGAACAATTATGAGCAAATAAATTTAGCAGCGGGGATAACATATGGCATGCATGCCTTAGATATATCCTGATACAAATAATTGATAAATCAAATTTCTACTGTTAAAGGGGTCATGGATGAGTAGCCTATTGATGACATCTCTTAAACCACATTTACTGAAATTAGATCATTGCAGCTAGTAACAGTGATTGTGTCAATCCCATTTTAGAAGTGCTTTAGAAAACAAACTACCTCTTTACAAATACTAGTTCTAGTGTTTCTAGAATTCAGTGGCTGCATTTTATACTTATATGACCCCCTGTCTTGGATATTCTAGGGATCGGCTGATTGCTAATGACTTCATCCAAGTGCGAAAAGTTGCTGAGCACGTGTATGAGAAGGTGCTGGGTGCAGGAGGCAATTCTTCTGGAACTGGGGCAGCTGCTGGTGCAGATGCAATGGGTACTGGATCGCCAGGTGCAGAGAGGCCAGCAGGCAGCACACAAAATGGAAATAATCCATCGGAAGGTGAAGGGCCAGAAACTGCATCTCTAGCTGAGGAGAAAGTAGAGTTGCTGTGCAATGACCAGGTAAATACCTGTTTTATATACTTGTTGAAGGTTTTTTTTTTAATGCAGTGAATCCTCGTTCTACGTCACCCCGTTTAACGTCTACGTTTAACGTTTAAGTACAAGCAGGTATTACTTATGATGATACCCATTCTGTCATAATTGAGCGCTCTAATATTTATGGCAATAGAAAGAAGAAAACCCTGGTGCCCTATACCTCTGAATATTTATGTTAATAAATGAGCAACCACAGTAGATAAAGAAAAAATTACATTTCATAATCGTAAAAGCAAATAAAAATCCCATTATTTAAGCTGGTGTCAGCAACAGATATTATACAGAATGTAAAAGTAGTCATGTAAAGGTAGCAGAATTATCCAAAGTTGATTTCATCAGCAATTTAAAGAATATATCAACAAATACACTGACAACATTTTCTCAAATCCTCCATAAATCAATGAAAGCTTATTGATGCTAACCCAATGACCCAATGTGAACCAAAGTCGCCATATTTGTTTCACAAGAAGTTGCTCCTGTAGCTCACCCCACTTTATCCAAACAGCCTATGGTCTTCACCGATTGACAGCTTGTTAACAGCTAAATGATCAAACTCCATGGTCCCACCATAGTTGTAAATACCGAAAATGGTCAAAAATCTTTTCTCAGAAAATTTTAACTTGAGATGTGTTCAAAATGTAGACAATTAGGTTAACTCAAAATGTATACAGTGAGTCCTCGTTCTACATCACCCTGTTTAACGTCATTTCGCGATAACGTCACGAAAATTTTGAGACCGTCATTCGTTTATCGCACCTACGCTTCGCGATAACGTCAAGTCTTTTAAATTTCGCGCGGAAAAAAAAGGTGAAGCGGAGGGAGTTGCAGGTTGTTCGTTATGTGAGCGGTAATACAGTCATTCTAAGCAAAGTGTTAAACGGTGTGTTTATTCTTAATTGCGATTACGGTTTTAGCAAAAATTTCTGAAAAATGTATTCTTGCGTAGGTGCGTAAGGTTTTACTTGACTTAATGGTTTTCAGGAACCTAAAAAGTGATTTCAAGGCATTTTTCCGTGTAGAACTCTGAGTTTTTATCGTCACTTTCTTCGCTGAGTTCACAATAATTTTGGTTCCTGTAACTGCGACGATGTTTCAGCAATGATGATGCCCAGGCGACGCTCGCCCGCGCGACCACCATAGCGAAGCCGAAAAGCAAATGCTGGAAGATACAAAAATGGAGAAGGATTTACGTCACCGCTGCTATTGTCGTCGATGAAGACAGGAACTCGTATTTATGCGATAGATTGGCATTCCCACCGTAAAAAATGCCCCAGATATGATATGCTAATATTTTTTTCGCGTAGGAATTGTGAGGTCTAGGAGCCGATATTCACTTTTTACATTGTTTCTTATGGGATATTATGCTTCGATTAACGTCATTTCGTTTATCGTCACATTTTTCAGGAACAGTAAGTGACGTTAAACGAGGACTCACTGTGGTTCCATTATTTTCTGGTTCCTGTTCAGTTCTTATCTTTGTTACTTGGTTCTCACTTTAACCCTTACGCTGCTGTTCAATCTCCGAAAACCTACTCCTCACATGCGGCGAAAAGGTTAAAATGCGTTTCTTGGGCAGATGGAGCAGGTACTTCCAGGATGGGTGTGGTATATCCTCCGAAGGGTCGCTAATCTGGGACCCTATCCTCGACGAGCTAACCCACGCAGGACTGTCTCCTCGACCATACCAGCCTACCTCGAAAAGTGAGCGCTCTGACTGCAATTTGAAAATCAATCAATCACCCCGATCGTTGAAAAATGATTGTTTTCATCGCACTCCTGCCAATCAAGCAATCAAGTACGTCTATGGACCGTGTTTCTGCGATGAAAAATAACGATTTTGTTTACTTTGCTAAAAACGTGGCTGTGGACAACCGGAAAATGGCCATTTTAGCAAAGTTAACAAAATCGTTATTTTTCATCACAGAAACACGGTTCAAAGACGTACTTGATTGCTTGATTGGCAGAAATGCGATGAAAACAATCATTTTTTGATGATCGGATTGATTGATTTTCAAATTGCAGTCAGAGCGGTCACTTTTCGGGAGGTAAGCTGGTAGGGTCGAGGAGACGGTCCTGCATGGGTTAGCTCGTCGAGGATAGGGTCCCAGATTAGCAACCTTTCGGAGTGCTTTGGCCAAAGTGCTGACCACATGGCAGGGACGAAGAAAAAGTACGTCCACAGCAGTCTGCCGTGCGGACGTACTAGATACGTCCACAGCAGTGAAAGGGTTAATCCTTGCTTGATTTTTATCAGCAAAAGAATAATCAGCTACTTTCACTGCTTGAAAATAGGTCAGCTTTTCCAGAGTGTCATATGTGACTGCTTGAAGTTGAGATTTTTTGCATATATGTACCAATTTTTAATTACCTGCATTACCCTGAGAAAATTGAATGAGCAAAGCATTGCTTACAGAAGGCCATATAGGCCTACTGTAATATATACTGGCAGTGTCAATTGAGGATAAAAAATTCTGCTGTGAAACATTCATAATGGAATTTTTGTGGAACAAAGTATTATCAGATCGAGTGAATAATTATTGGCATTAGTACAGTGTTAACGAGACACTGAGTAAGCTATCAAGCGTGGTGATGTATTCCAAAAAGAAGTGGCCAAGAGATATTAAATAATCCTTTTTCAAAAATAATTTTTACTTGTTGGAATATGCCACTGAACATTTATTATATATTTGAAGGTGCATGATATTTGCTATTTATTTTATGGTTCCTTGGAAGGGAAAGACAATAAATAACACCTATATTTTCTACTACACCCAAATCGCTGGTTTTTCCAGTGTTTTTTGTTAAAAAATAAACTATTTTGGATCTGTCACAATCAGTCAAGATTGTATGTTCTGTTTGTAAAATTGTTTACATAATAGTGGCAGAGTCCATTGAGGATAAAAAATTCTACTGTGAAACATTCATAGTTGAATTTTTGTGGCACAAAGTATTATCAGATCGAGTGAATAATTATTGGCAGTTCTTGGAATTTGTTCAGCTTTAGGTGATCGTGGATTTTGGCTGATAGTTTTAAATTCTTGCTCTGGCTTGGTAAAGAGAAATAAGCCATTGCGAAAGGAGTTGAGGAGTTGGGCCGCAGCAGTGGTTGAATCTTGACTAATATAACTTACTCTATATGCGTGAATAATGTAGATCTAAAGATAGAAATCAAGTAAAATATAGACTTACTTCAATATTGTTGACATTTACCCCATATCATGTTTTTTTCTCTTATTTTATATTTGCAGGTGTTGGATCCTTCTATGGATTTGAGAACTGTAAGGCATTTCATTTGGAAGAACTCGGCAGATGTTGTCCTTCATTACCGTCCACTCAAGTGAAATTTTATCAAGCTCTTGCTATCTTGATGCCCTGCCCTTGCTCCTTGCTGATCACTGCAAAACCTCTGCTTATCAACTGCTGGATTAGATTGAAGAGCATGACCATTAGCAATCATTATTTTTCTTGCACTGTGATTGCTATTACTTCTCTACTATTGCAAAATGAAGATGATTCAGACCAGTTTTAGCAAAGTTTTCATATGATGCAAGGTGTCGCATTTAAGGCTTATGATCAACGAAGTTTTTATCATAAAAATCATTGCAGTTCCTTGTAAATAAGTCTTTCTATGTAGCTGAATTATAAAATGCCCGAGGGAAATATTTCACAAAGAAAAGCAATCATTCTCTACCTATGATGTAACTAATGGACAACTGTTATAGCAGTTATGAAATCATAAAACCGTGCTACTCATATGCTTGTACAAGTGAAAATTGCGATGAATTGGGACTTTGGGTCGAATTTTGTAAATACTATCATCTTTATCTTTTGAGATGGGGGTCTCCAATTATTCCCTGGAGAAAGGAAGATGTCAATCAAAATTATTAAGTAAGTTTAACTTTTAAATAGTGAAGCATTTACGAACGAGGAATTTTCACCAAGTGTAACTGCTTGTTCGCCATTTCACTGTTTGCTCCGTAAAGGTTGTGAATAAGTCCAGCGGTGGGTGTTTTCCCATGCATGTGCAAATGGAGTGATTTCAGTGTTGAAACTCGTGTGGGTGGTGTCGATGAAACTCAGGTAATGGCGCAATCAAAAACTGTGAAGTCCTTGTGGAAAATATTGAAGACCACTATGTTTTTATTGCTTGTGGTTTGTATGAAGTGAGTATGAAAGTGTGAATCAACTGTACAACCTACTGGGCACTCTAGCTCGTCACATCTAACCAATCTCCTGGCCTCTGTGAGGGAATGTGATGTTAAGTGCTTCAGAAGTGCCCCATTATCAGTGTCGTCTTGGGCTGTGAAGAAATCTGAGTGAATGGAGCGTTCCTCGGTTCATCTGAGAAGCAGAAAAATAACTTATAATTTTACCCTTTGGACTGTGGTGAAATTTTTCTCAGAAACTAATCCTAGCAATGGTCTTATCTTTTCCATTTCTTAAAAATGGCCTTTATGAATGTTTAAGTATTTAAACATATTTATTAGTTACGTTATTCTGCTTGGTATGACCCAATGGTGTTGCCATATTAACTTAGGTGTGCAAACACGAATTACGGTATCATTTCTTTATGGCCATTTCTTTGATTGAAATTTTGCTTTCACTATTGGCTGTTGTTTTTTTTTGTAGATGCCAAATGGAAGTCTTCAAAAGAGATTTAAATATAAAGTGAATTATATAAAGTTTGATAGTAATTGTCGCGTCATTCACCATTAATGCAAATATTTAGTGATTTAGTTTAGGATGCTCTTAAGCTATCAGATAAAATTGAAATTTCTAAAGTCACACTCCTGCTCAGCTTATTTTTCTTCTTTAATAATTTTTTTGATTGAATAAATTATGCATGACTTTTCCAGTCTGCTTTTAGTCAGTGTGAATCGAATGAGCTGAAAAGCAAGGGAAAATCAATTAGATTTATTTTTGGCAGCTGTTGTTCCATTTCTGGCAGTGAGGGCTGAATATAACATTCATAGAAAATGTTTTGCTCTCTGTTTTGCATCTTTTATTCTTTCATTTTATAAGTAATGAAGCATTCATTGGTTGCATATATTTCACAAAGACAAATATTGTTGTTAATATTATCATTAAATGATTATATCACTATAAAAATGAACTATTTTTGTTAAGATTGAGTGAAGTAAATAGATAAAATGTGTTAATTGCATAAAATAATTTGTGTAGAGGGTTATTTATGACTGTATTCATCATACTTTACCGCTTTTATGTTTTTCTGAAAGTCACAGCATGTCTGGAAGTTAAAATCTAACAGGCTCTACAAAGAATTTGAAGGTACATAATCAAAATTATTGAAATTTATATCATTAAAATATTCTCAATGGTGGAATGTTTTCTAATTTTGACTTATGAATTCGTATACATGTAGTAAATCCAAACTTTCATGGAGTACCTACCTACTATAAAATGCAAATAATATAGCAGTGGAAAATAAAGGCTTAACTAGATTACAATCTTACTGCTAAGATGATAAATTACTCCCTAAGATGTATGTATTTATAGCCCTGCCATTATACTCTTCCTTAGTGATATTTTTTCTGTTTCACTCTTAAGATTTGACTGCAAAATATGGGATTGAGATTTTTTTGTATCGACATAATTGCAGTTGGAAGGGATGTGGTGTGTATCATCATAATCTGCCAAATTTCTGTGTGTACATACATTTACTTTGATTGGCATCCTATTTGCATTCATTTTTTAACCAAATACATTGAAATATTGTGGTTGAGAATTAACAGTGATTGGTGACTGCTTCCTTTCATTTCTAATTTGTTACGGCACCTGAATAATTAGGTAGTTCTTTCTCACTTGTACTTCATTTTAAATTATAATTTAATATTGTGAAAATTACCTATGAATATTTCAATGCTAAGCAATTTAGAAAAAAACACATTTAAAAGCTATAAAATTTCCTATGCTTCTCTTTAGGTGATAGCATTTAAGGCTTTTTTCTTGAAAGTACTGAGGAACTCGAGTTAGTGAGTAAGACATATAGCAAGAATTACATTATAATGAGTGATGGGCAAAGTAGCGTTAAGAAGCCTATGATTATTGTGTATAAAAATAAGAAGATAAAAATAGCCAGGCCAATAAGTCCATACCACCGTATGTTCTCGGTATTACAACCTATATATCTCTTCAGAGCGGTGCACAACTAGGTAACTTGAAATTAAATGGAGGTTACCCATTTTCCCAATGATGGCGGTGGCAAGCCGAACTGATCAGTGCCCCGCTGTGCTGGGGAAAGATGCTAGGCAACATAACTATGTGTTTTCCAGCAGTATGGTTAATCAATTACCAGTTAGATTGGAAGATGTGCCATGTCTACAATATGAATAGGGTGGTTTCCTATTATTTTTTTATTGACTAAATCGAAAGATTATTACTCCTGGAGTATGTATTTCACGCTTTTAAATTTTTAAATGATGATATCTATTTTTCGCGATTAAATGAAAAGTGAAAATTTTCTAGCGCGCGAAAACGCGACGCGTAAGTATGAATCTCTCCGTGTAACATATTTCTGGTTCCCGCTGCCGCCTTGTGAGGTGACCTTGAGGCGAGTTGAGCGCTGATACGACGTAGGCTGCTAGCGGGTAGCTGAGTACCCTGCTGGCTGGTAGCGCTTGGCTTAAATAAGGATTATTAATGCCTTATCAAATGAAGAAAACTTTCCGACCTTAGCCAGTTTTAATAAGTGATTATTAAGACATGTTTCCCTGAGCTCTGCGCCTCATGCATGCATTGGTAACCTCAGACAACGTATAACTCCTATCTTCTCGTATAGAAACTAGGTCCCTGTGACGTCACGTGGAGTGGTATCTCATGGGCGCCAATCTGGCCCTTTTCAAATGAGGATAAAAATGGACCATTGCCATTCGAAACAGGTATTTCTAAAACGAAATAATTTGTATATTATGAATACAGTAATGGTGGGTAACGAATCGCAAACAATGACTTTCGTTTTCTTTGATGAAGGAAACTACCCTATTGCCTGATCAATGTGCACCTTAATATCGATAAATTGTCTATGCCACCCCACCAACTGCAAGCCTGCTCCTTTGCTTGACTGCCACTGCATTATATTCAAATCCAGGCAGTAATGCTCACTATATCATCTCATCACTTGGAAATTAATTTTGCTTTCCACTTTTGATTTCTTGAAGCAAATTTCTTGGTCGTCAATCACTTATTAATGCTGCGAAGAAATTTAGTTCGCATAAAATTTTCCAATTGCGGTAATTTTTCCAAACAGTGAACCTTCTTTTCCAATTTGCTCAGTGCAAATTATTCGCTGCTAGGGTTTTCTCATTTTCTAAAACTATATTACATACCTGATCCATATTTTCAGTCCGTGTCCTCCAGTCTCTAGGCGAAAGCATGTAGAAGATGACCAGCATTTGTCGGGATGCATTCCTCTTGGCGACTATCGTAAACCACCAAGTGGAACTTGATCTCAAAGCACAGTTAAATTTCGTGCTAATTGTTACCAAGGCTTAAGGTGTGAAAAATGCCAAGGTGCACTGGTGATTCACTCACCAAATATTTGTAGCCTTCCGTGATGTATTTTTTGTGTGATTGCAGAGTTTAGTAGTTCTTTTTCTTTAGCCCTTAGGCTGCGGGAACGTTTTTGGCATCTGCATTGACGCAGTCTGCATGGTGAGTGCGGGAAAAACATTTTTCAAAGTTTGACCAGATTTTCTTACCACTGGCAGCCTTTCCTCAAGATTTTAATGCCATCCTTTCCGCAGTGGCTTGAACTCGGCCAAACCTAATGGCAGAGAGCACAAAGGTGTCTGTCGAGGACTGGGCCCTCTCACCAAGGGGAGCACTACCCGATTATCCCTTCTCTGAGAGAGAGCTCATGGAACCATCTCCTGCTACGACTTCCACTCGTGCAACTTAATGTGATTCAACTGTATTCCACGGTGAACAGAATATGGTTTCTGCCATCACAATCGGACGCATCTTAGCGATTCTGGACAATCCCAAATCCTTGATCATATTGCTACACTTCAAACTGCATGCAGCTACATATGCATGGTTTTGGAAACCAACACCAATCTTGTTTCATGATATTCCATTTACACAATTAGATACAAATATGCAACTTACTGCAAATGCAAATATTCTTACACTGTAGAATGGCACTGATACAAAATAAAAGCGGCAAGTAAATGTATTAATGGGAAGAGAGAGGCTATATCTAACATCTTCCGATATAACAAGCAATTTTCTAAGATTTAAGAGCACTAATAAGACCAAATTTACATTGTAAATGTGGATGTTGATTTTTCTTATATTATGATTTTTTCCACTTAATTTCTGCTTGATACAGTGAAAACTAGATTTTTCTGAAAGGAAAAATCAGCTTACACGACTAAAATCTTTTAAAATATCTCTTCCTTCTGGGCCAACGGAGATGTCTTGCGCATGCATGATGCAGCTACAGGCTCAGATAAATGCAAGCCAGAGCCCAGTGGGTGTATCCCTGATTTTTTAATAATAGGATAATTTCCTTCATCAAAGAAAGCGAAAGGCATATTCATAATGTACAAATTATTTGGTTTTAGACATCCTAGTTTAGACAAATGTTAATGGTCAATTTTAACCTCATTTAAAAAGGCCAGATTGGCGGCAATGCGATGCCACTCCACATGACGTCACAGGGACCTAGATGCAATACGAGTAGTCAGGAGTTTTAAATCATCTGAGATTAGCAAAGCATGCATGTGGCACAGAGCTCAGGGAAACATCTCTTAATAATCACTTATTAAAATTGCCTATAGTCGGAAATTTTCCTTTGCTTGATAAGGCATTGATAATCCTTGTTTAAGCCAAGCGCCAACTGCTAGCAGTGTACTCTGCTAACTACTAGCAGCCTGCATCATAGTGGCGCTCATAGCCTTGCACCAAGGTGACCTCACACGGCGGCAGCCGGAACCAGAATGACATTACACGGGCTTTTCCCAGCATTCATACTTAGCCGTCGCATTTTTGCTTGCTTTAAAATTTTCACTTTTCATTTAATCGTGAAAAATAAATACAGTGGAACCTCGATTTATCGTTTTTCAGGGGGACGGATGAAAAAAACGATCAATGCGGGAATGTTGTCCGGGTTGCCTATGTCCCAGGAATACTTCTAAAAGTCAATCATATCAAGCGCATAGTTCCAACAATTCATTTCGACCACACACTTCATTATACTTATGAAATTGAACCTACATCTTTGATTTTAGTAAATTATTATTTATTAGGTGTTTTGTAAGCAAAGAAAAACAATCAGGTAATTTGTGTACCATATTGTTCTCCTGGTAACCACTTTCCCAACACCATGAAGGCAATCAATCATCTATATTTATATACACTTCCTCCATACTTATCATGTTACTGTGAACTTCAGACGGGAATTAATTTTCTGCTTCAGCCCAGCTCGTGATGTACTAATTAATACTTTTGACTGATTTTTCCCATCACTTCTTCAACCATGCACCTCACTTGGGTATCATTGCAGACTCACTACTACTGACTTCATACTTTTCATTCCAACAACTCCCATAATCGCTTTTAATGGGGTCATTAAGAATTAATTACGGGCTCAACTGAAATATGCAAGAGTATTTGATTTATGAAGAGGTAAAATGTAAGAAGAGTATGCTATCGATGCTGGAACCTAAGGTATACCTTCAGTTTTGCAGCCTTATTTTTCTCAAATAGAATCCAAAGTTATTCCAAACACTGTAAAAAGCCAGCCCCAGCGTGGAATGGGATTATAAAAATGTATTTTGAAGTAGATTTTAACATGGAATTGACTGAATTGCCAACATTATTCTTTCTGCTCATATGGCAAGCTGATATTCATTAAAAGGAAACCTTTAATCACAAAATTCTCTAGCTGAGCACCATAGTCTTAAATCCCATTTGAATCTTACTCAAGTAAATCTGTGTTGTGAATACCAAATGCAGTGATTAGTAATGAAATTCAGATACCAAATTTTATTCAATCATTTTTCTTACTATCATCAAGAAATTACTCAATCAGTCGCTCAACAAAGGTTATTTATTTTTATACTAAAATTGATAGTTCATTCATTTTTTTCATGTTCATAAGTACAAAAGTAGGTATGTATGCACTACAGTGGAACTGATGAAACATTACATAAATGGAGTGAATCAGACTCGAGAAGACTTACCGTGAAGGATACACTTGCGACATACAGATACATTAATGTGATAACTGAACATCTTACATTAATTAGCCAAATGATACCTGTGCAAAGTCAAATTGTCACATAAAAGTGGGTAACACACATAATTAGATTTCCCCATTAGCCAGAAGATTTTTTGCCATTGAAACATGATTTGCTCAATGAAAAGCATACCATTTCCCACAATGACATTAAATACCTTCATCACACTTAGATATGCCCATTTAGAGTCATTCTTGTGGGAGTAAAGTGAATTACTCACTCTTTCTGGATTATTTAGGTTCACAATAATAAATCTATGAGCAAAACAATCAAACCCATAAATCACAAGCAGGGCTCAGTGCTTTACACAAACTTAAAAACATTTGTAAGGCCTTTGGTCTTTTTGTCTGGAGATAATGGTTCTACATAATAACCATGAACTCCTACAGTAAATGCACACAAATTCATGAGCTTAGGTCATTTGATTATAGCAATTCAAATCATACCACCTAAGCATGCAGATAATGCATTAAACAAAAAATCAAATTTACAAAATGCATGTCAACTGACTCATGAGATTGCTTTGTAACTTCCTAAGTTAAAAGCTACACTGTCTTTCCCCATATCATCCTACATATGTACTTGACTTTCCTATTACACAGGACATCCTTATTATCCGCATAAAAAGAAAATCAAACATTCAGTCATATTTACAAGTGCATCTCTCCTAAATTGCCTATCCAGGAAGTTGCATCAATGTCTTCGAATTTAAGCCAAGTTTTTAAAGTCTGGCAGGCATTGGAGTGTTCCGAAGAAATCTTCCAGTTCAGAGATAACACCTTGTCAGCTAATGCCTCCAACTCTAGCCCCAAGCTTTGCTTTCCCTTCCCTTTCTCGCCTACGTCTTTGTTGTTCAGCAGCTCTTTTGGCCTGCCTCATTGCACGAACCTGTTCCCAAGCTTCATCTCCAGCTTCTTCATCCCAACCCGAATTTCCTGGTGTAGCTTCATCCCACACCTCCAACTCTGAGGTAGCCTGTAAATGAATGGTTAATATGACAATTAACAATAAGACTTACATGGCCATTCAAGCATTCATATTTTTAAATAGGTACAGCAAAAAAAATATCAGAATTAGGTACGGGTTGGTTCAGCTCCACTGGTTCTTGAGCTTATAGCTCCGGAACTAAATTATTCACATCAAAGTTTTTCCCAATCAGAATGCTAAATTCATGAAAGCTGTGCCCATTTTTGGCATTCAAAAAGTGGGTTATTTGCCCGCTATAATTCATCAAATATTGATAGGAATAAAAATTACACAAGTAAAATGGGTACGCAATGTCACAAAAAAATAATGAACCACCTTGTGGATTGAAAGGTAGAATTTTCCTCAAAAAACCTGTCTGAGATGATGCAACAACTCAGCACCCACTCAAGAAGCCCTGAGGCTTTACGCTAGGGCAATAAACAACTCTTTTCAGGACAATTAGGGGGAAGGAGGAACAACAAGCATGGGGAAAATATACCAGCTGGTTTTTGTTTTTCATTCTGTGGTTTTGTATGCTTTTTGAGTTTCGATATGCAATAGCCATGAAAAATATTCTTTGCATCATGTTGGACTCCTCGTATCAAGATTCTTGATTGCCAAAATTTCTTGTCTCTTGAATCTCCAGAACTTATTGTCAAACAGCAAAATAGCTTCAAAGTGTATAATTTATGCGATTATATAACGTGCAAATGTATAAAAACAAAGATTTTCGTTTCATTTTCTCATTAGAAGAATGTGGCATGACGGAATCGAGGGTTGATATCTTCCCAAAGACAGTAAGTCCTGTATATATGAACAAGATGTGTTTCTATAGACCTTGTTTGTAAGTCGATAAACCTATGCAAGGCATTGAGGAGAACGGTTTTATCAAAGAATGCAACACTGCAACACAATTGTGCGTAGCTCAAGATTGTGACGAACTGATCTAGCTGGGCGTGAGACACAGCTAGAGCCGAAAAAAATCGCTGTCCTCAGGAAGGTATAACGGGCAAAACGCTTAACAGTTTCCGAATTCACACCGTATTCAATGATACTTTGTTCAGATTATGCCCAAATGCGGGTTCCTCTACGCCACACCTCATTGCATCGGCCAACTCGAAAAGTGCCAAATTTGAAATTTTGGGCACGTCTGAAATTTTCCAATGTTTGTGTCTGGAAGTTCGAGATGTATCTCCTACCGAAGAAAGAATCATAATTGATGCTCTTGGGCACAGTACCTGAGGAGAACTGAAACGTAGCGCAATGATTACAACGTAGCATAGTGTATACCCACCTAGATACTGTTTCTTATTCATGAAACTTTGTAATAAAGTTTATTTTTTAGCCGCTGGGACAAGGACTGATATTTGTAATTTCGTAATAATGAAAATTTTTAATATTGTTTCTTTTACTACAGGTTGGAAACGCCTTTCCAACAGGACCAACGATTTGCTTTGTGATAACTTTGTTCGTGTTAACAAGTCTACTGTATAATGTTTTTGAAGAATCTTCTTCTACCGTTTTCACTGCTGATACCCCATCAATACATGACAGTGTGTTTTTGATCAATGCTTTATTACAGTTATACCTCTATCAATATAGCAAGTTAATACTTACAAATCTACCAACAACTAACTTGCTGCCCCACATACTCAAAACTCCAGGACTGACACAAGCGATAAATTAAGAGAGATAATTAGCCAAATGGATAGATACATGGGAATTAATTTTTCCCCCGAACCATTAAGGACGAGACGGCAGAGTTTTTTAACCCTTTTGAGACAGCGGAGTTTTCGTCTTAGTATGACTTCTGTACTGAGCCCGAAGAGACTCTTCTTTCTCGTGGTACGGAGCATTTTTGGAGGACATTCGTTAAGAAGGGTCTTGCAGATAATTACACGCTCTCAGCTTGCTCCAACCTATATCGACCCCTACCAGCGGTGACTCCGCATTATCTCCGACTCCGAGAGTAGTTGTGCTCCCTCCTTTCCGGATTTACGACCCTACCTGCGGCATTGGTTCGCGGTCAACTTATGGATTGCTTATATGTATTTGGCACATGGATAATTGTTGCTTGCATGTAAATTGCGGACTTTGAATTGAATTCCTCATTTTTTTTCTGAGCATTGTCAAATTTTAAACGAAGTTCTAAGGTCGATATTAACGCATTTAATGCAGCAACAATTTCCATGTTGTTGTTTATACAGAACTCGAGTTATAAGTTATTATTTATAGTAGAATTTCGTTTAAAAATTGTAATCGCAGCTCAAAAGGCAAAGAATTCAATTCTCAGTTTATATTTCTTGAGAAAAGAACAAAAATTTATTTTGAAACCTGTCTGGATAAACAATTGCATGACCGCAGCGGTCCCTTACCGCTAAGAGGGGTAATAAAAGACGAGGGGTCAGGGTACCTGCTCCTGGATTCTGAGGGTAAAGCCTAAACCCCACAGTGTTGGGTCCCAAAACAAAGACGTTTTACACCCATGACCATCATAAAAGGGGGAGAGCTAGGAAACTTATATATTTGGCATTCCTTCACTTGTGTAAGAAAATCTCCAACGAAAATATATGGCTTTCGTCTCCCGGGTCAAGAAATATCCACTCGTATATTTACGTCTAAGTAGTGAAAAGGTTAAACAAATGCTAGTTGTAATTTAATTGGAGCATTTACTTTTTACATGTAAACAGCAGGTGTCCTAACACTCCTGCCATACACCTTTTTAAGTGGCTTGTGGGAAAATCTGTAGATGTAGATGAAACATCATGAAAAGACACTCGTATTGCTCCAATGTAAATAACCAAAAATATTGTCTAAGGCTTTACTGGTGAACTGTACACCAGACTCTCCATCAGCTATGGAAAACTTGATGTGGTCAAGAACACAAGAAGAATTCTTGCACCTAAAAGCTAAGTAAGAGAAACAACTTCTCGCCTTCACAGGATAAAATTTCGCTTTTACTTCTTTCCAATTTAAATCCCAATATTTTTTTTTTGTAAATTGGGTTTCATTTGTACCATCAATTTTTATTATTATCATCATTACAATTTAGTAACTAACATTGCAGATTTAATTAAAAGGTAAGCAGAGGATATATAAATTGTGAAGAGATAGGAATTGGTACTGTGAAATACAAATCAATTCGGGGACGCCGACTTACAAAAAATATTGGGGGGGCCCAAACCGGGGATCTTTCCCCGGGAAATTTTATAAGTAGTGAGTTTTAAGTTTTTTAAGCATTTTCGAAGAGTCATTTGATCAACATTAGAACAATGAGAACTCTAATCTTGATATCTGGACACTCCGGGGAAAATTGACAAGCCTGACACTTTTTCCTCACAACCATAACAAATTATTGAGGGGGCTCGGGCCCCTTCAAGCCCCATGGAGTCGGCGCCACTGAATCAATTACTGAAAATTTGAATGATAGATTTATGACACTTGAACACATCATATATTATTCCTGACTTCACTTCAGGAAAATTTTTACGAGCTGCAGTCATTCGGAAGAGAATTAAAAAACTTACAGGAAATGGAACTGATGATGAAACGGCAAGACGAGGGGACCACACAGCACCACTTGATGTGACCCCTGGTGACCCTTCTTGCCCCTCCCCTTCACCTCTTCGTCCTGAAGGTATCAACACCTTTTGCTGTCTCGTAATTCTAGGAGCCATGTCCTGTAAGAAAGTTTTTCTTGAGATGCCTTTTTTTAGCAATGATTCAACCAGAATCCAATTAGTACCTTCTCATCACTAAAACAATAGATAAAATGAAGCGCCTTTGCAATTTTAAGTTCCATTAAGAAAAATAATCCCACTATCAATTTTCTTTACCACCCCAATACCTGAAAGAAATCCTCAGCCGGTTGTTCCACTTCACCGTCGTTAGGTTGCCTTAATTGGGATTGTCGATACATTTCTATCTGCTGCTGTACTGAGTTCATAGGCTGTGACTGACCAGCATCTGAAACAACTGAATCAGGACTGGGGCTATCTTCCCAGTTATTCCAGCTGATATCTGTCCCATCCTAGTACGAAAATTAAATCATGCTATACTACATTTAACGAATGGGAAGGACATTCAAAGCCAGAAGCGGTTACGTACCCCTCTTTCGTTCGCAGATATCACATCGTTTGGAACAACGCCGACTGCTGTAAGAGGAATCGGCGTACAAGAAGAACTTCTCCTCCTTCGTCGAAAACAGCAGAGGGCACGACGAAAAACTCCCAAAAACACCAATAACAGACCCTTCAGTCGATTGACCAAAAAATTCAGAGCCATCGAATTGAGGACTTGAACTGAAGTCACGCCACCAAAGCAATGAAGACAAGTGGGCATTCAAATTCAACCTATAGAGCAAAAAGTACCATTCCTCTGAAATTAAAACGGACATTAGAGGGAGTTAACGTGGTCAATTGTGGGGTCATCGGATTGACAGACAACTCATTAGGAACTGCAAGTGTTCAACGTAATAGTAAAAGCAGAAAATCAGCTGATAAAGCTTCTATTATTTCATCAACCTCACCTTTAATCGTCTATATTATTGGAAAAGGATCATGTACAGCCCGGCATTGAGTGTTGTCGGTCATGTTGTGTACCATTAGCAGCCATAATAAAACAATATAATAGCGAATAAAACGAGGCATCTGCCAGAGGGCGGTGTTTGCGGACATGCGAAGTTTTGAAGAAGTGAGTGTGGCATCGTGTGGCAAGGTTGTGAATGTGGATGCAAATTTATGGTTTTGATGAGCTCCGAAAGCTAATATAAAGACGAAGGAAACTGTGATTATGAATCTCATGCCGTGATTTCTCAGTCAATCCAACCAAGAAAAGATACACCGATTCAGAATCGCCAGGTCCTATTTTTTCATGGTGATGGTAGCACTGTAGTGAGGTGTAAATTTGATCTGAAAGATATCACCCACCTTACTACTGAACTGAAGAAGAAGGGGTGTACCCATGGCTCAGGCTAAGAATTTGGTTCAGTATGTGGTGGTTCGAGGAGATTTGGCGACTGCTTTGAAGTGGCCTTACGGTGCAATAATAGCTCAAGCTTGTCATGCATGTGTTGCTGTGACACATTTGTTCTACGAGGATCAAAATACGAAAGATTATCTATCCGACTTGGATAACATGCACAAAGTGGTTTTGCAGGTATTGTTGAAATATTTAGCTGTATTCGTAGATGTATATAACATAAAATGTCATGGAACATGAAATTCCAGGCACCGAATGAAGAAAGCCTTCAGCAGCTCGCCAAAACTCTTAAGGAAGGAGGAATTGACCATAAAGTTTGGGTAGAGCAGCCGGAAAATTATCCAACCTGTGTTGTTACGAAGCCGTATCCGAAAGCCGAAATTCAGAAGTTCTTCAAGAAGTTTCAGCTCTTTAAAGGTTGATTCAGGATACACAATTTGTATTTGTGTAATACCAACAGAAAAACTTTTTATTTAATCACGTTCGCGGTGAAGCCATTCATGGATTTTATATTTGTGCTTGATGAAGAAGGCATGGCAAAGTTGCCATCATTGATCGTTCGATTATATATTGTATGTAGTTTTACATATTCGATAACAGGTGAATAAAAATATCTATTTTGAGCTCAATTCCGATTAAACAACTTGACTCGTTAATT
This sequence comes from Ischnura elegans, assembly GCF_921293095.1. Taxonomy (NCBI): domain Eukaryota; kingdom Metazoa; phylum Arthropoda; class Insecta; order Odonata; family Coenagrionidae; genus Ischnura; species Ischnura elegans. The sequence goes on along the minus strand of NC_060253.1, from coordinate 67,164,060 downwards.
TGCTAACGTGTTTGCAATTGGATATATTAATTTTCCAGTGATGCAAACATGTTAAATGTATATTTTTACATTGTCTTCGAGTGTCATCATGTATATCCAGATTTACAAAATATCTTCTGATCTTTTGCCCATTATTTACACCAAAACAGTTTTTTGGCAGGCCAGGTGAGGAGCTTCCTGGTTAAAAATTTCCAGTCCGTTCTCAACTACAATGAGATCTGAATTTCTTCACGTCAGATGTAGAACTAAAGATTCCCTTAATTTTCTATGTTGCATTGCACACAGATTCCAGGAGAACAGGCTCAAATGCAATGAGTTCCTACTAACCCATACACGAACCACTAAACTTATAAGGAAGATGTGTCAAAAAACAAACAATCATGTATCTCATCTTCACTGCTGACATGAGCTTTGTCGGCTCTGCTGAAATTGTCTATGCTCTGATTCCCCGAAGAAAATAACACCAAATGTTGGCATAGAGCCAACTTTAACTTATGGAAGCCTGAGAGAGTTTCATCTTACTCACCTGGAACATTGGAAGACAATATTTTTAGTCAGTATCTAAGTCGAACAGGTCCTGTATTCCTTTCATCTGTCTTGAATCTTTTGCTCTTTCAAAATCCTCCCATTCTTAGCCCAAATGTTTGGCATTACATATGGTACATTTTCCAAGGAGGTGCTGTGGAAATAATTTTTTATTTACAATCGCTCTGCAACCATTGGCAAATTAGAGTTGCTGAGGGGTTTCCTACAAGCAGCTATATGAAGTTGACAGGCCCGTGCTGGACCCCTTCTTAAGGCGGTGGACGGCCATGGCCAGGCGCCAGCACTATTCAGGGGGAGGACTTCTGAGGGGACACCGAAGATTTCCAGGCTGGAGGGCGCTTCGGGATACATCCTGGCAGCCCAGCACGGGCCTGGAAGTTTGTTGTGGCATTTTTTAGTAAACCCCCCAATAATTTCTGGTACCCTTGCCCCCCAGAAATTCCTCACAACTTCTCCCGCTAAAGGCTTTTCGCTCAAAGGATTTTTGTGCAAAGGCCCTTCGACTCAAAGGCTCAGAGAGACTAAGTCTCGGAACACCTGTCTCCGAACTCTGTCCTCCGAAGCTGCCCTCCGAAGGAGCCCACCAGGACATAAAAACTTATAATGCTAGCATAGTACACCTACACCTGACAATCTAGGAGAAGTGGGTGCTGAAGCATAAGAATGCAGTTTGGAGTGAGAAGTACTCCTCGTTGTCCTATCATAACTCTCTCTCCCTCCAAGACCTAACTCTCTCCCCCTCTGAGACCTCATCCTACTATGTCTTCCCCTCCTTGAATTCCAATGGCTTGCCTCAACCAGCGATCACACCACTAGGCCATGTCTCCAACCCAGAAGATAGAGGAGAGGAAACCTGATGGTATGCTGTTCTCCCCCAACCACTTATTGGATGACGTGAAGTGTTCCAGGGGTTCGAGTCGACTTGGCTACAGGGCTACTGTCATGGCTGACTTGGACTACGTAGTAATTCCCCCCCTCCTTTGCTGAAATCCCTCACTTCACTCTGCCACTGTTCGTGGTCGTGGCAGGCCTCTAGCTCACGGGCTTTCATCGTGGTGACATCGTTCGACTGGGAGAGTGATTTCTCAAAAATTATATTTGGTGCTGACAGGCTTTGACCTTAGCTTTTCAAATTATTGGTAATGTTCCTTATGAGATTATTACTTATCATCATTGATTTTTGTATGGCTTTTGATTTTGAATATTTCTACTTGGAATACATTTTGATTTAACATGACTTGTAATTTTGCCACAATTGTTTCTCTGACTGCTGACTATTCCTATTTTGTGGAGTCTTTCCCTCATCTACTTAGTGACAGATGATCGGAGTTCCCTGTGTATGGGCTTATCTTACGAATCTGCAAGATTTAAACATGTAACGCCACATGGTTCTGATGACTGTTCTCAACTCAAGCTACTTTCATGTGTGGGAAAATGGTTACATTGTAATACAGCACATGTATTCCATTGCATCAATCGATGGACTAGCAATGATCGCTGCATTTGTTGTAAATTGTACCTTTAAACTCTCTTGTCACCTGATAAAGAAGTACACACTAAGCATACAGCTAGCCTACCTCTCCCTCCTTTTGAACAATTTTGTCACACTTCCTTTTCTTCCTTAAGCTGTGTTTACCCTGATAAACGTGTTGTATAAATAAGTTACTCAGTGTAAACACAGCTTTACTTCTCATACTTACCTTAATTGCAGCATTGTTGTCCTCTATCACTGCCATATTTTACCTACCTAGGGTTTCCCTAATGACATCACTGGCCTGTTTGTGTGACTTATCCCATTCTCTATGAATGTTATCTGGTATGTACACCTGCACCACCATAGTGTTTTTGGAATGTGGTTCAATGTCAATCACAGTAGTCCTATGACATACCATATTTATTTTTGCTACCTTGTTACCCAGTTTCCTTTTTAAAACCAAAGCTATCCTTCATTGAACTTCGTCACTCCAAGATTCCCCACTATCTCCCATTCCATAGTTTATATAATTTTATCTTTTATCGCTTTCTCCTACTCTTTTTTTGATGCCTATTTTATTGCTTCACTGCTCCCCAGTGGCATAACTATGGGGGGTAGGTATGAGGGGATAGACCCCCCCCCCAGAGGAATAAAAAAACTATTGTCTAGTTTTAACACATTAACTACATCTGCTTAAAGTTAAACTTTTTTGTGCCAAAATGATGTAAAATGTATCTCCAGGCATGTCATTTTTCAAACCCCTGATCAGTGGAGACCCCCCTGTTGCCTGAGGGGGTGGATCGCCATCCCATCCCCTCAAATCATATTCCTAGTTACACCACTGTGGCTCTCATTAAAGTAATTTGTTCTGCATTTCCAGCACAAATATTTTTTCTAATGCATTGAAGGTGAAAATTATTCAGCAGCTTATTTGAATAAAAATCCTAGCTTATTCTTCACATTAAAGCATGTGGGTATACCCATACTATAGTTAAGATGCCTGCAAGTTCCATGCAGAGAACTTCGCATTCGAATCTGTGTAATGAATAACCTAATGAATTTTCAAACCTGACTGTTGTTAAACATTTTTGATGAGGTGGAAAGATGACTGAGGGTAACAAGTGACATTAGCTCCCATGTGTGTATTCTCTAATGGAAAGGATACAACATCAAGGGCATGACCATACAGGTGTATGTTCATGATCAAGGGTATAGAAAATGTAATACGTAGTAAGAGTTAAATCACCGTTATGGCTGACATGGAAAATAAAGTCCATTTAACAAAGTCATCAGAAACATTAAATAAATTAATTCTTCTATAATTAGTAATCACAGTTAAATGAGGTCCAAACACAATAATGCGAACTATTTGTTTGAAGTATTGACAAGCTCTAGTCAATATTACTTGAATTGGCAGTAGAATTAGGGCGTGCCCAAGTGGATTTGTTTTCGTTGAGATAGTGAGAAATCACCACGAACCATTATATTTAAGGTATGTGAAGTCCTTGTGTTTTCTGTGCTTAATGATGAAGCTCTCACTATGATATGTATAAATGGGACAAGACACTATGAGGAAGATAGTGGAAGGCGCAGAGATCGGAAACTGTTACTGGCGAGATATGTTTTGAAATAATTGAACTCAAATTTTCGGGCCACAAACTCAACTGAAAGTACCGCCAGCCATCATGGCCGGTTGAAAACGATTTGAAAAATTTCCGTATCTCTACGCCACCTATTGAGTATTTCGAGGAATATCTGTTCTTCAGATTTGTTTGTATTTGCGAGGTTTATGGAAATAGGCGTGTGTTTGGATTATTTCTAATTATTGTGAAGGCATTGATGGCTTGATCGGTTTTTGCAGTTTACAGCCGGGAGGCCGCATTGATTGTGCCTTCTGAAGGTGAGTCAGAAGATTTTTATTCATTAGGTTTCATTGCGTTGCCTACATCTCTATTGAGGTGAGGAGTGGGCCCGTGTAACGGTCTATTCCACTACCATGATGTACTTTTTTAAATAATGTAATACTTTGTCGGATTTATAGCAAATAATATCTGATAGAAACCAATTATCATTAATTACTGGTATATTTTTGAGGCCGTACTTTCTTAATCAGATAAAAAGTATTACAATGGCGTTCGGTGATAAATCTAATTTAAACATGGTTACTTCTGGTGTATATTCATAGCCTACTCTCTAGCCCTTGTTTTACATATTTAATAATTTTGTCGCTTATATTTCTTTAACATTCTCCCCAACTCGTGCATGATTTCTTTTATTTGGACTTAGTGTTGGAGAAATGGTATGTGCTAATGTTACTGTTTTTGTTATGGAAGCATATTTCTGACGAAGTGCAGAATTTAGAGTACTGCCGGTGCTTACCCTGCATATAGGATTGATATGGTTGAAGTTATGTTTAAAATAGCCATGGAAGGTTCTTCCGACATTTTTAGCAAAATCAGGTTCATGGTGCTAAATGTGTTAGTTTATAATTTTGGTACAAGCCTTAGTAGTAATGTCGTTTAAATTTCCACTGTTTGTGACGTAACTTGAGATAAAATGATTAACTCATGGCTTTTATTATGCATGAGAATCTACAGGTTGTCAAGATATTTTGAATTTATATTATTTCCGCTATTGTAAGTACTCATTAGCCACATGCACGTATTATTATTGCAAAACCTTAGGCGGAAACATTTGTCCACTTCACCAAATGGCTCGGTATTTCCCTTCAATTTCAAAATATTTGAATTTGAGTTAGCAGATGATTTGCTGCAAATGAATATGAATCAAACTATAATCTGTTTTATGTACGTCCATTTCCCAACACCTCGACAAGAATGTAGCTCTAAATGTTATTGAGGTATATCGGTATTTGAAGGGTCATATTTTAAGTTATAATCTATAAATCCTGCTTGGCAGTGACACACATTTTTCAGGTGGGTAGAAGAATTTTCATGTTTTGAATTAATGGAAATAGAAGAGTTCTGAGATAAATGATTTTTTATGTATAAAAAATACCTGCCATCCACTGTGACTATTTTTCTGCTGTTTGATTGCAACTTGTGTTGAAATGGAGGAGTGTGGTGGGACAATTATTGTTTGGGTGTTGATTTATGGGTTCTGGGTTTTATTCCCAAATAAAGCTTGTGGGCACCCCACCATATATAAATTCTTGAAGTGCAAGTTGGCCGAGAGAAAGTAACTGGCCCTGTTATGGTGAATGCATGAACTTCTCATGCCTGTGGGTCAGTCTGGGGTGAGTTTTGCACTTATCCATTCTGACTCACCCTAGGGTTGAATAACCGAGTGAGAGAGCGGAGATGAAAGTATGAGTAAAAAATATTAGAAAACAAATTCCTTTGAAGCACTTATGAATGTTGTTTCTTGATTTTCTTTGAAGCTGTAATGATTATCACGTATTAGGTCATATTCAGCTAGAGATGTAGGTAGGAAGGATAATAAAAATTACCATGATATCAATTCTAGTTTTGGAAAAAGGCCACTACGGATGTGATATCTTCAGGGTCTTTTCATCTCAAATCAGGCAGATTGTACTAAATCGCGTCAAGTCACCATCACCAATTTCTCATAAAGTTATTCATGCAAAAGAAGTATCCTTATGATGAATTAAGATAGTTTCATTTAAGTTAAGAATGTAAACTAATGAAAATCATGAACCTATGAACATGCCTAGCCTCAGAGCAAATATTGAGGAATCATATTAATGCTAATAACTATGGAACCAAAGTACTTAATTTAGGAATGATTCTTGTTTTATTTTAAATAACATTCATGCACACACATTTTGGCACAATTTTCTGGTAGTGTGGAACGATAATAAGTTATAAAAATTAGTCTATTATGAAACAACAGACATAAAATAAAGCCACCTTTTATTTTCTTAAAATTTCTGCTGAAGCCGGTTCAAAGGTTGTCACATCAATCACAGGAATAAAAAGGTCAGTGCATCAATATTTTTTGTTTTATGCCATTTCAAAGTTGGGCTTGTTTTCCACCAAATCTGCAGCTGCTCTCTTTATTACATACCACAGTTGCATAACTTTTAGGGGGTAGTGATGATTCATTTTTCTTTGCATGCACAAATGATAAGTATTGTCTACTGAAGGTATTGTTACAACCAGTTACATCAGAATACAAGTTCAGTAATGTGCACTTCTGTGGCATCAAATGCATGTAAATGCCCATTGTTAAAGACTGGGAATTATAGGTGACAGAACTTTTGGAGAACATTTTTTATTGAATTTCACATACACACCCCTCTTAATTTTTGTCTCCTTTAATTAAGCCTAAAATGCAAAAAAAAAAATGAATGGAACACTAAGTAATTTACGTGAAGTCTTCACAGAATTTCCACTAGAATAAATCGTGGTATTTCACTGGTGTATCAACCAATGACTCGTCCATCGTCATCTGGGTTAATAAGTTTGGACGAAGTTAAAAAATAACGTTAGAGAATGGCTTAGGAATTTTCTTAATGTGACATTAATATCATCCTTCTCGAAAGTCACTGCAGTGAATTATGTGATCTGCCAGTTGTGTACATAAACACGTGCAATAAAGTCACTAGCGAGAGTCTGGAACACTATGTTCCCCTAACTGAGGCAATTTATTGACACTGCCTGTTCATATGTGTGATATTTGTTCTATGTCTATTAGTTATCGAGACATAACGTTTCTAATGCTGTGTACGGGTGCCAGTTTGGCTCCTTGACTTTTTGTCTGATATTATATGCATAATTTGTCACATGACAAATCTAGAAGTTTGAAATCGGGCAAGATTTTTCTTAAGTGCTCTAGAAAGGATGAACTGTGTTGAATATAGTCAATATAGAATTATTAACTATAATACATAGAATTGAAATTCTTCAACTGATAATGAGTAGCAAAAGTTTGACCAATCCTTCTGTTCCATCACAAAGCACTTTTCCATGTTGAAATCCTTTGCACCACTACCTATGACTTTCTTTCAGTTTATCACTTAAACTCTACTTAAATATCTGAACTTCATCTAAGCAGCAGTCCCACCAGAAACATATTTTTATATTTCCTTTTAACATTCTTTGTAGGTATGTTGATTCCTTTTATATTCTAAATTTCTAGTGAGGCTTATGCTAGTTCTTGAGAAAAACTCTGAATGAATGCCTTAGCTCTTGATTCCTTCGTCATTACATCCCATGGAGGTAAATATAAATCTGTAATTTTTGTTAACGATTAGATTGTAATTAATGTGGAAAAATCACATTCTACTCTCAGCAAAGTCACTGACCGTCACTGAAACACCGACTACACTCCATTTTGTGCTGTTAATGTCTTCCCTCTGTATTTCTTGAATATTATGATGATACGCACCTTTTTTGGAGCAATCCTGAACTTTATCAATAAAGAATTCATCTGAAATTATCTTCTTCATAAGCCACTTGTCATTTGATTCCAGCGGTGCTTTTGTTAGGCTCTAAATGCCTGGATTCATTCCACATTCCTGGGACTAGCACTCTGCTAAGGAAGTTTCATAAAGATAAAACTTAATGTTGGCTTAGAGGTATTTGCAGCAAGTAGTTGACTGCTCCATTCTGCTTTCGGCATTGCTGCAGCATAGTTTTAGTTTTTTAGGCAACCTATCTCCATCTGTCCCAAGGTATCGTTAGGTCAAAGATAAATTTGCTATGTTCTCACTGATATTTATACTTGAGCAGGTAGAATGATTGGTTTCTGGCATGTCTGTTTTTGCTATTTATCTTCCATCATAAGTCATTGCTCTCTTTTCTATTGAAGTTTCTTTTCAATTTGTTAACTTTGATAGCCTCCTGAATTGGGCTAATAAATTTCTACCCTCCCAGCTTTGAGCCTTCATCTCCACAAAACATAAAGAATGGATGGAATTTCATCTGTAGCCCATAAGTTTGAAATTGGAACTATGATAAACCTGAAAACATCATCCACTGGTTAGATTTTAACCCACTTGGTCTCCCAGGGTAGAATTTTTTATTTTATTTCATACTGTTGTCTTTTTATGAGAGCTTTGGTTTCTCTAATTGATGGCCTCATAATAACTTTTTTTAACATCATTCACAATGACAGCTAATGCATCTTGCTGATTATAAAATATACATATATATATATGGGAGCAATCATTGTCTTCATCCTAATAGTATGAGTGAGCAATCTCGATTTTTCTGATGCGATCTTGATCCATTTAGTTTCGTTGGCGATAATTGTAATCTTTTTTGGAGATACTCTGACATCTCCTGATTGGTTTGTATGTCTTCTTTTAGAAATATTGTCTGATGTACCTTCTAATTACATATATGAACACAGAATCATCTTGGCACTAAATTTCCCTCCGTAAATTATGGAGAACGATGAGGGAGAGGGAGGGACTGATGTAGAACTGCTTGAGACTTTTTTGGGCATTTACATCGTATGCTAGTTGTGCACTCGTTATTGAACTTGAGGTAAGAATTCCTGCAGTAAGCACTGCTTATCCATTGAGCATGCAAAGAAGAATGAATCTACATCCTCCCTTGAACATAGCATGTGCATCAACTTTGGTGCATGAAAAAGGAGAGTATCAACAGATTAAATTGTAATCAGGCCCAACTCTGACATCTCACAAAACAATAAATATCAAAATGCTATCTTTTTACATGGCTGCCAGAGGAAAGAATAGTGTTTGGTTCTTTAGTTATTAGCTTTATTGTGAATTTTCATCTTTTGATGCGAGGCTTGACATGTTCAAAGGTTCATAGTAGAGGTTCTGAGCTTAAATGAAGTTATCTTAATTCATCAAAAGGATACTTCTTTTGTGTGCATAACTTCAAGAGAAATCAGTGATGGTCACTTGACCCCCTTATTTGAAATAAAATCCCCCTCAATTAATCTTCGTAATCAGGCTAATTAGAGTTTAGTTATGTCTTGCTGGTACTGGGGCTGGTTTACATTTTTTCAATATGGAATGTTTTTATATGCGACTATGGGAACCATGGTGAAAGCTGGCATCATAAAACCATCTTACATTTTATTCACCTAGTACTGGGCATTTACAATCAGTGCAGAAATTATGTGCCCTCGATTTTGGATATAAATAAGTACATAACGGGAAGTGACCCTGTTACTAATTACATCATAATTTTCCTTGTTCGATTCAGTGTTGTTTTATAATAGAAAGAATCATTTGTAGAAATTAATTTCAAAACTTTTTAATCACTGCCGTGAGTTTTAATAAAGAGTGCCAATTTTGGAGAGTTTTTAAGCAAAGCACCTACTTGGGTTGCCTGTAATGTGACCATGCCAAAAATTGAGCATATACTAATCTAGGTGCACATCATTGGGATAAATTTGGTAAGTTACCATTTCATACCTCTAACAAAAAATAAGTTCTTATCAATTTTGTTAAATGCATCACAAACACTGACTGGGGCATGTTACAAATCTGTTCTTCATAATGTTTTAATCCACCCGTCCGTGCGTAGTCAAATTGTAGTTATCAACAACATCGGCGAGTTCAAGTATATTGTTTGAAGTGTTTTTGGCTAGTGGTCCTTCTTCACTTAGCCTTGCAAAGTTGTCGTCTTTCCCTGCTACCTGCAGCTGTGATTATGAAAGAGACGCAGATGCAGTTTCCATAGCTCTCAATAAGGCTGAAAAAAAAATCCACAAAGAATTACGTTTTGTGTTAACATCCCAAAGTGGTATTCACGTGGTAATTAATTGGCCGTTTATTTTAGAAATTAACCCGGTATTTTCAGGTTAAAATATGATTAATTTCATGAACATTGTTGAACGCATACCATGGTATATCTTCGCCCGTAGACCAAGCCAAAAGGGAAATTGTATAATTTTATGGTCTTGGAATAATTTTGTAATACCGAGCTTTACACCGGGGAAACTTCAGGAATATTGAAAGTAAAACTCGACCTCTGCACATGGCCTGACGGCCATATAATTTTAGTTTGAGGCTTCGTGGAATGAGTGATGCTAGTGTGATAAACAGTGGCGCCGACTCCATGGGGCCTGAGGGGCCCCGAGCCCCCCCAAAAATTCGTTACAGATGTGAGGAAAAAATGTTTCAGGCTTGTCGATTTTCCCCGGAGTGTCCAGATATCGAGATTCGAGTGATCAGGGTTCTAATGTTGATCGTATGACTCTTCTAAAATGCTTAAAAACTTGAAATTCACTACTTATAAAATTTACCGGGGCAAGGTCCCCAGTTTGGGCCCCCCCCCCCAATATTTTTTGTAAGTCGGCACCCCTGGTGATAAAGATAGCTTAACAGGTCACTCCTTATGAAGTTGAGAGAATGCAACTGCGCAGAATACGCCTATGCGTTGACGTATAGCTGGAAATGGCTATGAATTTGCAAATTCTGCCGAAATTTTCCTCTTTGCCGCGATCGGAAATTTTCGATGGGTAATTTGATTTTACGGGGGAAAGGGAGCTTAAAGGCGTGATATTTTTGTTTGAACCATTTTGAATGGGAAAGTATCAGTGAAACGTTTTGTTGGATTTCTCCCTTCAGCCACGATATCACCGTCGATCATGATGATTGCTTGGTGATTTCAGACTTCGAGATATTGGCGGAATTTTCCGATATGGTGAAAATAATGACTTATTGTTTCCAGTAAGTGCTACAATCTCATATTAATTATTTATTATACACGAACGACCTGATATATTTTCGAACGATTTGTTTCAGCCGAAGGAAACTCAGTGTATTTGCATTTGTTAACTTTAAAAAAGTTATTTAGTCCGTTTTACACGGGGCACGCAATTGCAGAATCTGACGTGTGTACGAAGGCGCAATCACAATTGCGTCGTGTTAAGCGGTGGATTGCTAGAATGCACGCGAGAATACATAGACGTGAGATATCAGAATAGCCCCTGTTCGAATTTCGTTTATGCATTCCCGCAATTGCACGCCATAATGAGAAATAAATGCAGCTCTAACCTGCGCAATTACTTGCCCTATGTAAAACGGGCTTTACTCTCCGCGATTGGGATTTTGAATTGCGCACTGCTTACATTTTCACCGCAACAGCTCGGATTTTCGTCTGCTTTTTGTCATCGCACTGCGGTCTCTTACAAAGAAAACATGAATACATAGAAGATTTTTTGAGATACATTTGATTGCTATTTTATTCGAATAGAACCACGCTTTGTGCGTTTATTATTATGATTATTTAAAGGGACGAGTGCTGAGCTTTACTAATATTTGGGTGACAGAAAATGTGACTTGATTGTTGTTATCAAGTTTATAATAATAGTCGTTATGAATTATATTTTAGCCAGTTGTCGGAAATGAATTTAATAAATTTTCTGGCTAAAATGTAATTTGATAATTAATTTGCGCCAGTTTGTTGTTTGCTCAAGAAATTCAAAAATGGTTCCTCCAACTAAAATAATCCTGTAATGATGACGATTTATTAGCCTTCAAACGTAGCAAAAGATGCCTTTTTTAATTGAGACACTTAAAAGTTTCTGCTGATCTAGGATTAGTGATGTTTTGGATCTGAATTTCATTTCTTATTCATTGTTTCGTTTGATGAATTAGGCACACAAATTTATTTCTTTTTAGATGGAAGTGACTCATAATGTTCCCTTTTACTTCTCTCTCACTCCCATTAAAATATTTCTTCCACTCCCACATCATCATCTCATAACATATCTCCCTCTTCCAAAGCTATTTCCTTCTCACTAACCTCTTTCATTTACCCCACCCACTGAGAGTCTGGACCCACCTCTCCCCCACTGCTTCCCTTTTCCCCCACATCTTCTGCCAACATGGCTGCAGGATTGGATAAATATAGAACCAAGGGGGGTTTTGAACACTTAGCTTGAGAGAGGTGGGGCTTTCAGTCGGAAGCAATTCCTGTAACTCCTTTTGGTTATGTATTGATAAGTGTATGGAGTTGTGTTGCTGGTGGATAATTTTAATGTTTTGTTTGGGCAAATCTTAATTTAAAGGAATATTTGGCATTCCGTGGTGCATTACTTAAGGTGCTAGTTCATTCATCTACTGCATTCCCAGTACATGACTTTACAGGATCTTCTTTGTTTTTACTGTTTATTTACTTTGCATTTTCATGATTGGACGATTTTATGAAAAATGAGAAGCTTAGAAAGAAGGTGGATACTGTTGAATTTTTAATGCCAAATTTAGATTTGGCCTCCTTTTTTAGTGAATATGACTTGTGCATACTCTCTAGTGTGATTTTTATCTGTAATTGTTCCAAAATTGTATTGTTTTTTATACTGTTGTCATTTATTGGCTTAACTTGCAATTATATTTAGTGGTGAATATTGTTCCACTGTTTTCATTTGGTGACTTGCCTTTATATTGACAAGATATATTTTTGGGTATTATGTAATCATTTTCCATGTATTGAATTTGTTCAAATAATGTTTCATTAGTTTCATGGCTTTTTAGTGTCCATAATTTTTGCATTATTTACCTGTAAGGAATGTTATCTGGTAAATGCTCCAAATTCAAATGGCCTTTGTGTACTCTATGATGTGCTGAATCTCAATATAGCATTTTTGATTACGATAGTTTTTACAAAGTGCAGTGTGGAGTGGTGAAGTGATTTATAAGTTCGAAGTGTGTGATCATAAGAAAATCTCCACAGTGATTTAGTGAAAAGAGATCAATGCCTTCTGTTTTCATCATTTGGAAAAGGAGAGGGTCTCATTTTACTCAACCAGCATGATGTTATGAATGAAAGTGAAGTGTTTTTTGTGCCAATTTTACGATTGAAGAAGTTTAAGTCAGTGTAAAGGCAGAATGAAGCGAGGCATGGTTCGAAGCAATTCCGTGAGAAGCAGGGGATCATCTGCATCCACCCCACCAACACCACCAACGCCCATGGCCCCGAGGGAGAGACTGAAAGATTGCTGTAGGCAGCTTGTTGCTTTTATGTGCACTCAGGTGGGTGGCCGATATCTTGATTCAGAAGTATTTTATTCAATATTTAAAGTATGATTGGGCGTATTCAGCTGATGGAATTGGTCCTCAAAATATTGGTCGAATTTTTCAGTGAGGGTGGTTGGCCATTTTAATGAGTGGAATTAATGTTTATTTATCACCAATCAGTGTTCAAAGAGCAGTAAAATATGATAGACCTAAAAAAAAAAGAAATCATCCAGCTCCAATTGTAGCAATCAAGCTTCTAATCATGCAGAATGATAACCCTGTGTCAAGACTACTTAAAAAACTTTACCTGAGGAAATCCATTGGTTGAATGCACACAATAATTATTGATATTGGCCTATGATTGCAAATAGTTGGGCCTTGTTATGCTGCATAATGCATCCTCTAGAGTCATGGTTTCAGTTCATTTTTTAAAATTTGAATTTAATGGGCCTTGATTAAAGAAATAATTTTCTAAGTAAATTTGAAGCTCATGAAATCCAAAAGTAGATTGAGTTCATTATTTTCTTGTAAAAGATAGACTCAATGTAAAGTATGATGCTCGTTGAATGACCATCAGTATCAAATTGAGATTAAGGATAATTTTTTTCAACATTAAATTTCTTTAACTTTTGAGAAGTGTACCCTTTCATAAATATTTATGTACATGGTTTAGACTATTTTTAAATCAAAATTCCATTTAAAGTATGTGAAAGATTTATAGATATGTTTAGCAATAACCTCAGCTCATTTTGTATATGACTCACACTTTCATTTCACTTTTGAGAATTGTTATTTAAGGTCCTATATCCATAACCCTAATTTCTCTTGTTTTGATTAAATTGTTACTTTAGGATGTTTTAGAAGCTTAATTTTGTTTCCTATACAATTAATATAATCAATGTTTATGTTACCATAATAGGTAGGAGTTGGTGGTCTGGTTGTGGGCTATGCGCTGGTGGGTGCTTTTGGGTTCTTGTCCATTGAGACTCAAGCAGCATTAGAGGCAGAGGAGCAGTACATGGGCAAAAGCCTTTTTCCATCCGGTGATAGCTCCGAAGCTGAAGAAAAATGGTGGGAAACTCATGGCAATGCCACCCTTAATTCGTTGGCTCTCCATCGTTCCGGTCGTGGGCCATGGGCTGTTGTTCACCAGCTGCGGCACTCAACCGCTGCCAAGTTGTGGGCAGTCACCAGTGCACAGAATGTATTCAATGAGTCTCGTTGGCGCGAAGGTGTTGGTGTGGCATTGAGGGCTTTTCAGGTTTGTCCTTTCAGTACTTATTTTTCATTGAATTATAAAATGAGTGCCATAATTTATCTAATTTGGATTTCTTGTGTTTGATTAAAAGTGGTGGGTTGACATTATTTGCTAATTCTTGGCCTGGAATCAGAGTTTAAAATTTTAAAATCCACTCCCTGATTAATGCTATCAATTCATTCTTTGAAAGCCAAGATTCCAAGTTTTATTTGAAGATTATTGTTATGCCGTGTAATTCATTCTTGAGCTGTAGCTTTTAGATGTAAATTAAGTAAATTCTATTTCGAATTTTAAAATTTGCAATCTTCTTAAAATCAATTGAAAAATTATTTCCTGTAATTTAAACATCATTTTGATTGAAATAATTACACTGGTACAACTCATGGACATGCCGAACCGTAATCTCAAGTAAGTAAACAAGCTATGGTTGAAGATGAACTCTGAAATGTAGGTTCATTGTTACAATATTAATGATAGCAATTTTGCTGCAAGGGTTAAATATTGATGTGTGTTCGTCGATGAGTATGTAGCAGAAAAAGTTCCTTTTAAGAGTATGCAGCAGAAAAAGTTCCCTATTTTGTGCAGACTGCAAGTATCCGATGGCAGATTTGGGGCCTAATATGTTATATTCTCTATAACATTTATTATAATTGGCGGAAAGTTCTAGTCCCGCTTGCTGGGCACACTTTTCCGAGTTTCATACTGATGAGTGTCAGTTGCACCGTCAATCATCGGTAGAGGGGATTCTTGAGTGTCACTTTTTCAGTGATGCAATGCGTCGATTGTCAGTAGCCTAGTGCAGAATTCCACTCCAGGGTTCTACCAGAAATATTTCTAATATGAGTTCCTCATGAGTCCGCATTTGTGTCAGATGGTCCTTCTAATTATTTACTCTCTTTATTTTTTTTAGTAAATCTTATTGGTCTATGTTTCATATTTTGTCTCTTTCCATTGTTTATTTAGGATGGAATAGCAGGTGCGGTGAAAGCAGGCTATGACGGCCGCACTGTCCAAGAGGCATGGTCCTTCCCAGCTGCCTTGACCTTCTCTTTGTCTGTGTTCACTATGATAGGGTGAGTGTGTGTAAACAGAAAAATTTAGGTTTTTGTGTTATGAACATACCTTGAGGTCAGCTTTTTACTAACTTGTACATAGTATTTGTAGCTTTTGTTGATGCCTCTGCTGTCTGCTGACCATATCAGCTTATGATCTCTAATAATGTAAAAATTTCTTCTTGTGTAGTGTTTTCAAATTCTTGGCTAAAAATTCTTTAAATTCTTGCTAAAACTCATTGCTTTGTTCTTTTAAGCATACAATGCACGCATGTGCAATGCTCACTTAATATGGCTTTTGTACCCATTAATTTATATAGTAAATATGATGGAAAAAATATTTTACATTCCTGCAAAGATTAGGACTCTTGGGAATAGGAAACAAAATCATACTTATTAGATGTAAATAAAGTGCACATGAGGAATTTTTTATTGATTAATTATTTAATGAAAAATACTTGCTTTTATTCTTCAGTTCTATAATACATATACTCTAGAAAAACAAATGTATAAAAAATAACTTTGTTTTGCTTGAATAAGTATAGTAAAACATATTTTTAAGTAAGATCTAATTAGTTTTAATGCCTGTGTGCAGTGCATGCATCTATTGTGCCTGGTGAATACTTTTACGTAGAGATAGCTTCATTTGTTCAAATGAGCAATTCAGTGATTCCATGAACAATTTAACTAGCCATACAAATGTCATTATAAATAATCTCTTATATGAATTTTTGCTCATCATAGTACTGAATCTAGTTGTGCTTCACTGGTTTTTTTCCTCGAAACCTTTGCTGGGATATATGAATCACAAGCCGGGTGATTTGTCTTCATCTTCCTTTACCCTCTGTATTTTTGAAACTGTTAAATTTTCCAGAAAAATTGGAGAAATCTTTTCTCTGTGATAACTTATGTGATAGCTTATTGTTTGATTATATATCATTTTGATTTTATCAGTCAGCTAAAATAAATTTATTAGTTGCTGTTAAAATCAATAAAATGATACCCACATTTTGATTGTAGATGTAAAGTTTACTGTTTTTGTCATTTTTTTTCTGAACTTATGTCTTTTGCTAGCATTGAAGATCTATTGTAAGATTTTATTCATTATTTTTCCATTGTTCAGAATTGAAAGATGCAGCTTGAGGGTGGTATTAGCCTTTGATTCAGGAAAAATTGATTATTTTGACACACCCTAATGAACATTTTTGCGAGTATTCAGTTGTTGAGGGATAAATTAGGGAGTGCATATTTTTCATTCTCAAGTTTAACTTTAAGTTGAGTTTATTTTGTTACATGAAAAAGTAGCCTTACACCTTTGACTATTTTTTTTTTTTTCAGGTATGGTAATTTGGTGCCACGATCGGGTTGGGGAAAACTTGCGACTGTAGTTTATGCTGTTCTTGGAATTCCACTATATGTTCTGTACTTCATGAATATGGGAAGAGTTTTAGCTAGCACTTTTCGATGGCTGTATACAAAAATGTACCAATGTACTCAGGATAGAGTCGGTTTGGATGATGCATCTAGCTCAAAAGGTAAGGAAATGTTGTTGTAGAATTAATGTGTTTTCTGTGTTACCTGGATGTAGTTACTACGTATTAAGAGCATCTTTTATAAATGCTGTGGGTAAAAATAGGGCAACATCCCGTTCACAAACATAGTCTATACCAAGACATGAGTTGATGTATGATGTAAAACAGTTTTAAAATAAATATAAATATTATCCACCAGGGAAGTATAAAATCATATGAGGATTTTTAATTTTTATGGGTTGATTCCAAAATTTGATGAAATATAATCACTATTTTCATTAGACCCTAGTTTTTCTTTTCTCAGTAGATTTTTTGCAATAATAATTTGACCTTCTTGAATTCTCCATTAAAATGCAGCTAAAGTCAAATCTTTAATCTAAAAATAAATTAATAAATTTCCTTTTAATGATGCCCATAAACAGAATTGATCATACAGTATTTAAATCTCTAATCCATGGATTTTATCGTTTCTTGTAACTATAGATTTGCTTGGATTTGACTTGAATCTTAAAATCCTTGTCCCATTTATTATTCCTGGGTTTATTTAAAGTATTTAACAGAATGTAGTGCATTGTATATTACTCTGTATCCTTGGAAAATCTAATTTGCAAAGTTTTATTTGTCAAAAAGCTGGATTAATTTTCTTGATTTCAATGATCTGACATTTCATTCCGAAGCAGGTAATATCTTCTCACCTCATCCTTCTACCTCTTGACTGTTAGCATCTCTAATGGTATATAATTGAGTGCTGTCATTGTCATTGATGATGAATCCCCTAGTTCACTCCCGGCAAAATATCGGAAGCGACTGCCACTTCTTTCATCACAATACTCTCCTTTTTGTTTTTTTGTTGTCAACAAAAATTGTGACAGTCACTTAGTCTATACCTTAGTTCTTCCCTCACCCACCCAAACCAACTTTCAGGTTGAATCACTTTTCAGTATTTCAGTTTCAGTGGTTTCAGTATTTTATAATATTTGTTGTGCATCATGTATTCAAGAATTAAATTACCTTTGACTAATGTTTTCCTGTTTCATTTGCAGATGGCATGGAAGGAGGTGGTGGATCTGGGTCTGGATCTGCTGTGCGAGTAATAGTTCCATCTACTGCTTGCTTGTGGGTTTTGGCTGGTTATGTATTGGTCGGGACCATTATGTTTGCGGAGTGGGAAGGCTGGAATTACCTTGATGCATCTTATTTTTGTGTGACTTCCCTCTGTAAGATAGGGATTGGTGATTTTGTCCCTGGGACTGGCATAAAAAAATCAAAAGCTAAGGGGGAGGGTGGTGAGGTGACAATGGCTGACACAGGCGAAGGACACACCAAGTTAGTTATTAACTTTGTGTATCTCTTGCTGGGCATGGGGCTGATTGCCATGTGCTACAACTTGATGAGGGAAGAGGTGGTTGTGAGGGCAAGGGATTTGAAAGCAAGGGTAAGTTATGGAAACATTTTGGGTTATGATGTAATATTTACATAATGACTATTCATGTTTGCTTAGTTGGAACTGTTCTATGAAAGAAAGAAACAGAAAGCAAATACCTCTTTTAGTATATTTACTACTTCATTAATTCACACGGTGCCTTAAGCGCAAACATACATATAAATTCAGAGGTAAGGAAAGAAAGGGATAGGAACATATAATGGAAAATGGACGAGGACAACGGTGCTGTGGTAGATGGAAAAAAGCCAGAAATCAGAGGGTAAAAATGCGGCCTGACTGGGACTCGAACCCAGAACCTCCTGGTTGCCGGCCAGGTGCTCTATCAGTTGAGCTACCGGGACGCTTAGATTTACCATGATTTTGGCGGGGGTTTATACACAGAAAACTCCGTTTGCCATGGCCCACAAGAGTAACCAATAGATGGTACTGGGGCAGCTCACCACTCACGAGCAGAAGAAATGGATGAGGACTCAAGGATGAAAGGAAAGATACACACTCACATATACGATGCATTTCAGCCTACTGATGTCGTTGCCACTTGTATCAATTCTAAACCAATTAAGTGACAGAAGAAGGGGCCATTGGTTAGAGCGAGGTGGTATTCAGAAGCAAAACTCTTCATTGGGTTCGGTAACGTTGAAGTCTGTAAATAAATTTGAGTTTTGTTCTCGAGTATCTTCTGACATCATGGATTGGAGAATTAAATTTACTGGTGGATGAAATATTTGGGGCAAGAGGAAAACTGCACCTCCTCTAAGATTCATGTAAATGTTTCTTATAAACATACCATTGTTGTGTGAAAGGATCACCTTCATTCTCAAAAGTCAGTTCTGAAAATGAGGGCACATCTCTTTCGTGAATTCCTTATGCCTGTCCTACTGACTAGTGCTTTGGGTAGCTGGGTGATATTAATGTCAAGCTTATGTCATCAAAAGAGAAAGGGTCATTTGTTTGCTTACATGCAGGAGTAAATTTTGAGTTGGGAGTGGAAGACTTAGATATGTCCAAAATTATGTCATAAGACTTCATTCACCTCATGATTAGTTGAAGAAACTAAATCCCATGGCTTTTTCCTTTAATTCCAATGCTCTTAAGAAGGGTGATTCTCTTAGACAAGTTTTAACGATAATTTTCGAATGGAAACAGGCACCACAGCAAGAAGTGAACCACCCTTCTGCTCTTCCAATGTAATGAATTTGATCAGTGTGTTTTTTTTAAATTGGATACTGTGTGTTTGAGATGCTTATGACTAGAGAAATTAATATTATAGGGTGGTTTCCTATTTTTTTGCCTAAATGGAAAGGTTATTACTCCTGGAGTACGTGTTTCACGCTTTTAGATTTTAAATGACTATCCATTTTTCGCGATTAAATGAAAAGTGAAAATTTTCAAGCATGTGAAAATGCGGTGGCTAAGTATGAATGCTGGGAAAAGCCTATGTGACGTCATTCTGGTTCCGACTGCGGCTGTGTGAGGCCACCTTGGTGCGAGGCTATGAGTGCCAGTGGTGCAGCGAGGGGGGGTTTTCGGGGATAAAACCCTCCCAGAGCTCAGAGAATTTTTTAAGTTTAATCCATTTGACTTATTTGGATCAGTATTACTTATAGAATAGTGTTAGGATTAATTAAATATCCCTCAGAAAGCCGTAAAACTCGCCATTTTGAACCATTATTCTTAAAAATTTTATGGAGGGGGGCTTCCACAATTCCTGCTTACCCCGGTGGGTATCCAATACCCTTGCACCCGTAAGTACTAGTTGCATCTAAAACCCTCCTAGCCTTAATTCTTAGCTGCGCCCCTGATGAGTGCCCCTATGATGCAGGCTGCTACCTGGTAGCAGAGTACCCTGCGCTTGGCTTAAACAAGGATTATTAATGCCTTATCAAGCAAAGGAAACTTTCCGACCATAGGCAATTTTAATAAGTGATTATTAAGAGATGTTTCCCTGAGCTCTGTGCCACATGCATGCTTTGCTAATCTCAGATGATTTAAAACTCCTGACTTCTCGTATTGCATCTAGGTCCCTGTGTTGTCACATGGAGTGGCATCGCATTGCCACCAATCTGGCCTTTTTAAATGAGGTTAAAATTGACCATTAACATTTGTCTAAACTGGGATATCTAAAACCAAATAATTTGTGTGTTATGAATATACTAATGGTGGGTAACAAATTGCAATCAATGCCTTTCGTTTTCTGAGATGAAGGAAACTACCCTATTATCCAATCTGATGTTGATAAATTAGAATTTTTGTGAATATGGATTTTATATTGCCATTTGTATATTGTGTGTATAAGCCTCACATTTTTCTTCCTGAAGGTATCCCGCTGGCTTGAGAGCTTGCGCATGAGAGCAACTGAGTGCTATTATGGGCCAGAAGAAGAAGAAAGTGAAAGTGAGGATGAAGAAGAGGAAGAAGAACGTGAAAGGCGCAGGAGGCGTCGAAGACGTCGTCGTCGCTTGGAAAGGGAGCTGAGGGAGGGTCGAGGACGTTCTCTTCCTCCGAATCTCCCACAGGGCCTGGTTCCCTTGGATGTAGAAGACAACGATGATATTGAAGCACCACCAAGAGAAATGTTGAGAAGGTCCTATTCTACCTCAAGATATTGATTTGCCTCGAGGAATTTGAATTGGAAGGTCCTGTGGAAAATAGTGATGGCAGAGTAATACTGAATTCTCGAGTGTAATTAGTGATTTTGAGTGTGATTGGCAGGTTTCATATTTTCATATTATTGAACAGTGGTTTCATTTACTCATTCTTTTGTACAAGTTAAAAGTCAATTGTTCCACCAGAGTGTTTCCTAGTGATTTATCACCGCCGGTACAGTATTCTACTATCAACGATATCAAATATTTTTTGTTATTTAAGATGAATTGCATAAGAACTTACCACTTGGGTTAGAATCCCGATTGCAGCATTGCAGGAAAATGTATTAATAGTCAGGTTTATTTTACAACATTTGAAGCCATGCATTCCAAAACTGCAAAAGTCCAATCAGCGTACGTTTTCATAATATTTTCATGTATATTTTTCTAGCTTCCACAGCCATCATTCCAAATTTTCTCCATTAATGGATATGTTACTACAAATAATATCCATTCACGAAATCAAATGAACAGTTCTTTTAGCCCAAAAGATTTAAAACAGATGAGCATCGGAAATGCTTGCTGAGTGGACTTGAATTATTTTGGAATTAATGGCCTCAGTTGTGTTTTGTTATTATAATTTAAATATTTTATTGTTTCTTTGGTTTTTGTTTGGTGGAGTGTTGAGTGATGTGTTCAAAAGTGCATTTTTTGTAGTGTGCAGTTTTAAGTGTTAAATGCTGTTGAATGTAAGCTAATGTTCCTATATGTATTGTGTTTTATATTTATGGTCTGATGAGCTTAGTTCTTATTTTTTTTGCATAGTTAAGGCCATGAAAAATTCTTCCATTTTTATTAAATATGTGTGTCCTTTTATAATATTTTTCCCTACTCCATTTTGCCATCTCCTTCTTTTATCAGTTTCTCATATGCCAGGTCTACACTAGTACCTTAAGTTACCACTTAAGTTGGCTCTCTATTTAAGGTGGTAGTGTTGGTGTCACCAGCTTCTTTTAAGTACACCTCCACTTAAGTCACTTAGAACCCCTACTTAAATTGCGTAGGCAACTGTTTCCGCACGGCTGAAGCTCTTCAAGTGTTGTAAATGGCACATGATAATACCCATCCCACCCTTGACTCGTCCCATTGATTATGTTCTAAGTTGTGCTGTATTCCGTGAATTGGTTATTGAGCATTCTATTTTGTTAGTTAACTTTCTAGTGTTGGGGTTATTAAATCGATGAATTTACTTTGTGGAGTTTCTCATCTTATTGTTGGTTTTATTTCCGTGAAAACTAATTGCTATGTTTGTTGCTCATGGTGTAACCCATTTTGTAAAACGTTTTAAGGAATTTTAAGACAGAGACGACATCAGAGGACCCAGTGAAACAGTTCAGTTTTTATGGTGTCATAATCGAAAATAATGTAAACGAATGCATGTAGTAAAATCCCGTACACTGCTATTGAAACCATGGCATAGGGCGTCAATTTTAGTACTGGGGATGCTGAGGGGGATAAGATATGGCGATTTAATTGGATGTGGGAGGAATCATTATTACAGTATTCTACCGATTAAGGTAGGTTTCCATGGAGTACTAAAGAAGTGATCTGGGAGCCTCCCTTTCCTACCTTCTTCAATTCACTGTAAGGCCTACTCCCTTTCAATCTATCTAAAAATCCTATTCTTTTCCTTCCCCTCCCTCGTTTCCCTAACATTCTACCCTCTAACACCATTTTCAACATCCCCTCCCCGCTAAGTGCTCCCTCCATCCATACATTCTGTCTCCTGCGTATCTCATCTAAAAGCTGCCTCTCCTCGCCAACCATATCCAGCACTTGGTCGTTCCTTTTCCTCTCTGTCCGTTTCACCTTCTCCATTCTTCTCCATACCCACATCTCAAATGCCTCCAATCTTCTCTCGCCTTCTTTCCTCAATGTCCACGTTTCCGCACCGTAGAGCACTACACTCCAGATCAAACTCTTCACTAACCTTTTCTTTAAACTCTTACATAATGATCCTCTCAGAAGCTCCTTCCTGTTCATGAATGCCTCCTTTGCTAATGCAATTCTCTTCCTAATGTCCTTACTACTGTATCCGTTTTCCTCTAACGTACTTAAGGTTAAAATTTATCATCAATGGTTTTAATAAAGGAGTGGAATTTGGCTAAATGTTTACGTTATGAATATGTCATTCCACTGATTCCATGAAGTCAAGCTTAGTAATTCTAAATTCCTCTGGCTCCATCACCTCTCGCCAAATAGCGTTTCCTCAGGGACTGAAATCGGTCTTTCCTTTTAACCTTCTAAATCCAAAATGGTTAATTCACGGTGTTTGGAAGTTTATTTCAAATATCTGTGGCTTTGGATCACAGAATCACTAATTGCTTTCCTAGATCTTCATCTGTCAACATAACTGTTTCCCGATATAGACAATCACGGCGCTGAAGTCAACTTAAAGCTGAAGTGTAGCTACCGCACCACACTTAAGATTAGATGTAAGTGAAATCACTTAAGTTAAGTCTGTAGTGTAGACAAGGCAATACAGTGCTCATTAACAAACCTTCAAATTGAAACACATTTTAATCGTGGAAAATTATTGGTCTTTATTTCCTTCCATAATTATATATGCTTTCACTTTCTACTCAGCAAACCTCTTTATGGCAAAAATTTCTGTAGAGTAAATTAATTTTTGATTGCTGACTATTTTCATCTCTTTAGAAAGAAATATTAGAATTTGGTCAGTTTCAGACTATTTTCATCTCTTTAGTATGAAATATTTGGATTTGATCAGTTTCAGTTGCTACCACATTCACTATATGCTATTCTAGGCTCTGTGGTTCAATATGATGATGGGCTTCAATGGCTGCTTTTAAATGCATCATAGCATGTCGGGAATTGCTCTGTGACTTTGTCATTATGGTACCCATTGTTAATCTGATACAGTGCTTTGTCATCTGTCCATCCTGCAGAATGCAATCTACATATATGGAAATACATCAGCGATTTCTCGTTTTCTGGATTAAGACACGCAACTCAGTGAAAAATTGGGTCACTTCGACGCAACTGACGTAATGATTTTCATTTTGTTGTAGTGATTTGCAGTATCTGAATTCGAATTTGTGTAACTTTTTAGTGGGTTTTTAGTTTTGAAATCTTTAAAAATGAGTCCTTTAAGTAGCATTTGCAACTTTTTATTTCCATAGCCTGATCTATTGATTTAATTCTTTAATTAATGATAGAGAACACAAATTGATTGATTGGTGGTTAATGAATGCTGTTAGACTATACCCTTTTTCCCAACTGTTGGCAGCTGGACGGTAGAGAGTTAGTAGCCAATCAGAGGTGCTGCCCCCTTCACCTCACAGTTCCCCACCTTCCCCCTCCCTTTTCACCTACATATGGCTCACCAGTGTTGCCAATCCCTGGAAATAAATGTATGCAGGGCGGAGCAAGGTGCGATAACCAATAACAATTTGGCAACACTGTGAGCTGGAGAGTGACGTTAACCGTGCGGAATTCATGGAGAGACTGAAGACTTCTCTACACTTTTGGGTACCACTTTTCTGTGATTGGCTAAATGAGGGAAAAGGGTACAAGTGCATTTAAGGTCACCCGCCATCAGTTGGGAAAAAGACCTTACAGTACAGTTGAGGACCTCAAATCCAGAAAGTTGGGGACCAAAGGGTTTCTGGATTTCAGGTCTTCAACATGCGGAAAAGTGGTATACTTTTTTTTTTTTGAGAATTTTAATGCAATATATTTCAAATCACGACCGTAGCTTCCCCAGCATAAACTATACATGCTTAATACTGGATGAGAATGAGGAATAAATACATCTTTTTCTTCATGCTCAATAGCTTTCGTTGATAGCATTCGCTAGCAGATGTTGCGATATCTGGCGATACCTTCCTTAGACAGTAAATCTGTGCATAGCCTTTTATATATTTTGTTAATTAATTAATTTACAAATGCATTCAGGCTCTTATGCTCGATATTTGAGATCCCTGCCTAGGCTGTTAGCATATGTTCCAAGCGTGTGCTAACTTCCTACTCGTCCCAGAACAAGACGCGGAGAGTGGTGCCAAGAGGTGGCAAGTCGAAACACTACTCACAGGAATTTTCAAACGTTCCAGATTTCTGGTTTTCCGGGTTTCTCGATTCCGGATTGGAGATCCTAAACTGTATATATATCATATTCTTTGTCTTAAGACGAAAATTCGTAGGGTCAACATCTAGCTTTGTGTTGGGCAGCATAAATCGCAATTTCTCATTTTTGCATGAAGGTTAAGTAAAATATGTGAAATAACATTTGTAATCGGTTTGAATGTTTGTTGCATTAAATTTCTGTGGTATTTACTTACAATGCCTTCTCCAATGTGTAGATACCTCATGGAATTTGACCATAAAAGATAGCAAATTTGAGCTGTATTCAAAATTAGCCATTGTTATAATTGTTGACATAAGTATCAGAAACAGAAGCTTCATTGAGGACCTGGAAATAGTAAATATGTAACTATCCACAATTGTATTAATCCCGTGAGAAATTGATTACATTTTACTATGCAAGAAAAGTTTGAGGAAGTTACGTCAATATTCTTTTAATGCATGCATTCTCTTAATGTTCCAATTTTTAACCAACTTTTCCTCAAGATAGCAATCACCATCAATTTTAGTAGAGTATAGGTTATATACCTTGCATATTGGTTTGAAAATTTTCATGACTCCTACATGTATATGAATTCATGATGAAGTTTGTGGGACTCTCAAAACTGTATGCGCATCATAACAATGAAGGATACCCGTGATTTTTTGAAAATTTTGCCTTTTATATTGAAGACCCTTGGATATTTCCTTGATAATACATTTGAATATCCAGGGATATTCAAATTCTCATTTTAGTGGAAGAGGATTATGATAAAAATGGCTTGCATTGATTGATGTTAGTTATGATGTCATGTAATGAATTACTCTGTGCAAGATTGGCCAGCACAGATCATCTTGTGCCTTTGCAGTGATGCAATCAATGATATCGTGGGTGTAGAGGACTCCTTCTTATTAGTTTTATCAAATATGTACCTTAATGGTATATGGTTGCATTTATAATGTATAAAATGCATTATTTTTCTTTTAGTTACTCAGTAAATGTTTGGAGAAACAGTAGTAGCGAAGGAAATACAGTGTTTTTGTTCAACAAATTTTATTTTATTGTAGAACGTTTGAGAAATAAAGACATTTTTTCAGTCCTTATGCTCAGTCGCCTACTTCTAGAGCTATTGGCGATGAAAAGGCTTAGGTCTTAACCCTTCAGTAGATAAGTTAATGACTTAACGACATCAAGCTGAGCGTGTTAGCACTTCTCCACTCCTTAGCATTGTCCATAGGCCATGTGTGGTTCATTTTTGTAAACTCTCATTAGAGTGATTCCTTCCTTCAAGGAGCTGTTCTTCCTAAAAGAGTAAATAAACCAGGTCTCTAATAACATCACTAGCTCATGGAAAGTGGATGGCAACGTATGCATTTTCTGATTTTACACTTACGAGATAATAGCTTGAAGTAAAGGAGCAAACAAATCGTTTATGTGACGTGGCATATCTTTCCCTTCAATCTACCAAATTGTTTTAAATGAATTGCAATTTCCAGTCTAAAGTGAACAAAGTCTAAGTCAACAAATCTGAAAGCCTTGTGCTTGTTGAAGTATCTGAAACAATCTATCCTTTTAGTATACCACAGCATCAGTTACGTCTCTTGTGTACCTCTACCAGTACCTCAATTGTGGGATCATAGGATACTTGGCATTAGCCTTTGCAAGAATATGGGTTGTTATAAGTAAAGGTGGGATTGTGTTATGATTATTGCCTGATTTTTTTTACCTACCTTCCTTTATTTTCTGTTTCTGAAAAAAAGATAATTCCTAAATCTATCTTTTTTTTGCAAAGAATCACATTGTCGTTTTTGATGGATGTGGAATAAAGTGTGGTTCCAAATTTTTTCTTCTTGATCCCTGTGGAAGACATGCATTATCAGTTTTTCTAGTGTCTAGCCTACGAATCTGGTGGACATGAGTCCCATCCTAATCAGTGTGAAATCTGTGTGTCACTCCCTGTGCACTATCAGCAGTTTTTGATGACCCATTTCCTTTCATTATCTAATACACGGTGTAATATGTATGCTTGATTTTGGGTTAATGAAACTCCAGAGATTACCAAAAAAGTTCTTCTCTAATAAGCTCAACTATGTTTTCACACAGGAGACTCAATGAAAAAACAGCAGTAACACATATGCTCAATTGATATTTTTCTTAATCATTCTCTCAAACATTTTGGATACCAAATCTACATAGTTCTGGAAAAACAAAACAAACTTTTCGGAACCCAGTGCATCTCCTTATGTTTGGAAATTAAAATGAATTTATAAAAGAATATAACATTGCACATCATTATTATCTTAGGAATTATAATCCTTTTTTAAAGATATTTATAGGTAAACTTATGTTTGTTTTCACTGTTGTAATGGAAATTGGAAATACCTATGACTTTCTCCCGTATATCATCGAACTTTATGTTTCATATGTAAATAAATTAAAATTGTAATTGATTTCAGTAGATCATCATATTATGTTTTATTTGCCTCTTTAAGTTTTGCCTTTTGTCCTTGACTTCTTAACTCACTTCCTCCAATTTTATTTAAAGGTAGATTTGGCTATTCTGAAGACTGGTCAAGTCAAAACTATTCTTGATGTGTGGTTAACCCTTGCTCACATGCATCCTTTTCGAACATCGAGCCTGTTTCGGAAAGCATTTAAGCATGTGAGTTCCTGAGGAACTTATTTTATGATTCACTTTGGGCTTTTTACAAGATATCCACTTTTACTCGAGCTCTCTTTTAATAGATGACGCTTTGTTAAACATAATCCTTATATGTTTTCCAGCTAAGGATGTTGGGGACATCGCCCCCTCCTCCCCCATCCAATGCCCCTCCATCACCGCCCTCGAATGAAACAGCTGATGCTCCTGGGCTTCAATCTCCTCGGGAGGAGGAATCATGTAGCCCTGGCACGCCTGTGACTGTGGGAGAGGAGACGCCAGCACCTCGTCCACCAACTCTTAGGTCAACGCCTATACGTCTGCGTGGTGTTGGAGGTTATGATGGAAGATCCAACGACATTGTCTACTGCCCTCCAGCAACTCACACTCTCAGGAACTCAGCTGTTGTGTTCTTCGGGGGAGATGTGCAGGTGATTTCTTCTGATTGTTTAGAGCTACTCAAATGCAAACAATGATATGAAGGAATACAAGTTCTAGAAAATAGTGGTAAACTAATTTTGAGTTGTCTGTGGGTCTAAGCATTTTAACCCTCTTGCTGTTGTGAACGTACTCGCTATGTACAAGAATTGCCATGAGAAAAAATTCCCCTGGACCGGGAATCGAACCACGGACCTTTGGCTTTCAGGGCCACTGCACAGACCACTATGCTATCCAGGTTCTTTAATTCCCATGGCAATAATTTTTATATTATTATGTCCAGGGGATTTTTTTCTCATGGCAGTTCTTGTATATTTCACCGCCGTTCACGTGACAGAACTAGAAATATTACACGTACTTGCTATGTTTGCACAGCAGGCTGCTGCGAAGGTACCTTTGCTTCTTCCCACCCGTGTGCTCAGTGCTTACGCAGCATGTGATGGGTTGCCAAATTTGAATTTCGGGCACACTTCAATTTATTGAATGTTCGTGTCTCTGAAAGTTTGTAAGCAGAGGACTTGCTGTAATTATCTTCCAGCAACCCATAGTACATTGCTACCTTTCAACGATGCTTTGAATACATCTTATAATGATGAGTATTATAATAATGAATAGAAAATATTCCATTCAGATAGAACCTGCTAAATCTTTTTCATGTACGATGATATGGTTCAACCAAATTTTATCTGAAATATTCAGTTGTATAAGAAAAAAATCATGTTGCAAAATATGGCTGGCTTCAAGGATATTAAATTTAGTTATGATTAATATGTATAATGTAGAAATATTATGATGCCATTGATTGTTTGAGGCGTAACTTGGTGAAAGTGATTCATAATTAAATTAAAAAGAAGAACTTTGTGCTTTCACATTAATATTTATTCACGACCATGGTTTCAACGTTAGACGTCATCATCAGGTGTCAGGTCAGGTATCAGGTGTTAGATAACAATCATCAAAGTGATTTTGTTTTTGAAGTGCTTCATTATGAACCTAAAGGACCTAGATTAGATGCTTTGGAACAGATGGAAATTTTGCAGCACGTACGTTCCAATGACAACATTGTAAACGAATTTTTGTATGACTCCCACTCCACTCTTTTAAGCCTCCCACTCCTAAATTCCTGGGCTAATGACATGACGGACTCTTCGGCCTCTCTCTCACCTGAACCATCCCCCCTCCACCTGCCATGCCCCCCCTAAGGGAGCCTCCTCCCCGTAACTTCTTTCATACCATATGACCAAGTTTTATCCCCCTCCCTCTTCTCTGTTGACCAATCCGTTCAACCTAATTACCTTCCTCCCTACCCCTCCTAGCCTGGTATAAAAGGATGTGATGGACCTCTGTAGAGTTCACCTGATGATGACGTCTAACGTTGAAACCATGGTCGTGAATAAATATTAATGTGAAAGCACAAAGTTCTTCTTTTTAATTTAATTTTTATGATGCCATCAAGTTTTTCAGACATTTTTTGTTTGTTGAAGCAACTGTTTGCCTTATCACTTCTCCAGGATTTTCCTGAAAATATGGAAAGCCATAAAGACAACAAGAATTATCTGCGATGGAACCTTGAGAGCACAGCCATACTCCTTCACTCCATTTTCCCTGAATCACACATTGTGGTTGTGAGGCCATCAAGGTGGGTTGAGAAAAGTATCTCTTATTCAAGAAATTGTAATTCTGGGTTGCATGCAAGCTTGTTATCATTTTTGTTTGTGCAAAATTCATGAGAAAAAAGAAATCATGTGTGAAAAATCGGCTCTCTTGATGCTCATCCCATACCAGCTTTTCGCTAAATTATTAGTAAACTTTTTTAAGTTTTCTGTCTAGGTGAGAGATTAAGTAAAAGCTTTTGAAAAGATTTGGAGGTGCATATTTGGCATTTAGAAATGTAATCCCATGATATTTCAGTCGGTAATGGAAAATACCTCAAGGATATATTATTTGTTAGCTCATTCAAAGTATTCATGTTATGCTTCATCAGTTTCATCTGGCTAATGGGTATGATGAGTATTTCACACATGCTGGGCAAATCCGCTAATGCTTACAAATGGCATTCAGAATATTATTTGAGCTAGCCCTCATTTGTTCAGCTTCTTTAGTTTCTGCTCTGTTTAAATCTCCCTTGCTTCATGATTTGAATATTTTGCCAAATCTAGTCCTGCTATTTACTGGGAAAATATTGGGTGATAATCATCATTACGTTGATGAAATGAGCACTGACATGTTTTGCCTCTGAGACTTGGTCATTACCCATTTGCTGGACCTTGTTGGGTTGGACGTGAATGTTAGGATAATAGGAGGGTTTAAAATTTATGGTTTTAAAATTATTTTTGTTTTAATGTCTGAATTTGATGATGATAAAGTCTCTGAGTGTGTGGTAAAATTCTTTGAATTTAATGTATTTTAAATGTTTTTTTTTTGTTGATCATCTTACACCTATTTATTTCTTTTATCTCATTTGGAAGAATTTTTTTGCTGAATGTAATTTTTATGTTCATTCATTTCCCATTTAATACTTTGGAAGTTATTGAGTGAAATTAAAAATGATGTTAATTTTTATGGAGTCTATCGAGAGTTCATTGCAGTAAGACTTTTGGTATCATTTGTCAAGTCTGTTCATGCAGAGAGGTGGTGACAGTTCTTAAGGTGCTTCACATAAGCCTAATGTCACTTGTAGACTTGTCAAGTCAGTGCTCGAAACAGAAAGGGGTGCAAGGCGTTCAGAAATGTATGAAAGCAAAGGAATCCGTGCCTTGCAATATAATAAGATCACATGCCCCACGAAGACTACACAGATTCTTAGGCAAATGGTTATCCATCAGAAAGAAACATACTGCTAGCACTTGCAAGCAGGTGCCCTAAAGTTAGGGGCTGCTCACCAACCTCCCCAGTGGATATATGTTACTGCAAAGTTCTCTTTTGCCAAGAAACCCTTACTACAAAACTTACCTAGAGTCGTCTCCACTGGTTGATCACGTTTTGTTTCTTTATTTTCTATATTTTCACTCATCCCAAGTTAGAAGATTTTTTTATAAATAACTGCAATGCCACTCATGAGCACTTATTAAATTTTCAGTTTTTCCAACGGAAAGGACATCTTATCCTCTTGAAGCATTTGAAAGTCAGTCTTTTTTCCTCAGAAAGGTTGATGATAAATGCTTCAAAAATCGTCATAATGGCCCAGAAATAGATGATTTTTAAAATAAATAGTGTTTCCTGTATTTTCAATGGTTATGGGACTACTCTTTTTGAGCTTCGTGGTTGTTGTGGTGGTGATAGTGTTTAGGCGGTCCTTCACTGTGCTATCATGGGGCACCTATCGTTGTCCTTTACTGTGTATGTCACGAGAGAGGGAGAGAATAAGAAAGAGAGAGAGAGAAAAGGGATTACACAAACGCATGGCCTTTTGTTGTTTCACTGGAGTTGTACTCTTATACTCTCAGCTGGATTCGTTTGCCTGGAAAGTCTGCTATGCACCCTGGTTTGTTTCGAGCACTGGACCACATATCAACCAATACCAACTTGGCACCCTTGACCCACCCTAGGTGGAAGTTACTCTCATTTCACTAACAACTCGCCTGATTTTTACCTAACTTTGCCGCTGAAAGGTATGAAATTGACCTTCAATGAGTAAATTAACTTGGATTAAAGTAGTTATGAATGGAGTTTTATAATTGTTGCACTTGAATAATCTATTTCTCTTCATTGGTTTTCCCTTGGAAGAAATATGCTTAATTATATGGGAAATACTCTGCTTCAAAATTTTTTTTTTCATCGGCTATGGATAGATTGAAATTGATTTTCAATTCTTCCTTAAGAACAGTGTAGTCATTAGATGTATTGATATCTGTTTTCAAATTAACTTTATTTTTCACAAAGGTGATGCAACCTTACATTTTTCTATCAATCTTTAAATATATGCATTAAAGTAAGTTGTAGAAGTCAGTGTAATTAAATTGGTGAGATAGGTGTGAATAATTTAATTTTTATAACCCTGTTCTTTATCATCTTTCATCTATTTAAACTTTTCTCTTTATTATTAACATACACTATCATATTATAACCTCCATTCGTAGTTATGTTCTGTGCATTGCTAAATACAATATTCTGATATTGGCTTGTTCCCTCCCTGCCATTCCCTGTCTGAACTTAGATCCACTACACCTAAACTAGCGACGTTCATGGAATTTGTCTCTTCCGAGATGGACCAGAACAGGCAAGTGTATGCAGGAAACCAACAGTTTTGTTGAGTTCCATATTAAGTTAGCCACTCCAGTTGGGATGGCATGATGGAGGGGGAGATACTGCAGGTATCTTTTCTACCTCTTAAAAGGCTGATGCTATGTTAATCAACTGCAAGTAAGTGACAATAGCTTCATTGGTCTTGCATTTGGCAGTAATTTCACATAGACTAGTAAAATGAATTGTCTATTAAAAGTCTTTCATTGTCTCTTCCTCTCTCTCCCTCTCTCTTTGTCAGTATTTGAGCTGTGGGAATTTTTTTATGTGGGCTTTTTTTGTGGAATGTCATAGTTTTATATGAGTAAAATTTATTCATAAAGATATACATGTATATTTTTAAAATTTCCACATGCCTATAACGTATTTGTAAAATGTGTAAGTGCAATTGATATAAGTGCTATAAGATTCTGTTTTGAACCTTAATTAAATATGTCATAAATTTATACAATTGTGGTTGACTTTCTTTTCTCAGTTAAGGTTTAATTATTTTTTGCCAAAGCTGTAACTAAGGATGATGATAATTTTAGAATTACACAAACATGATAGTTGTTTAATTTCTTTTTTTAACTTTTAGGTATTGGTGGAAAGTAATTCTGAATTATTTGTACCAGAAGTGATCAATACATGATCTATCACAGAGAAAATGCTCGAAGAAAGATTTACATAAAACAGTTTATTGACTGTAGTTTCGTGTCCCTTTTAATTCACCAATGGATTTCAGATATTAGTGATGTTATTTTTTGCTTTTTCACAAAAAAATTTATTAGCTGTCAACTAATTTCACCGGGTAGCTGAATCTTCATTTACAAAATCCAGGGAATACAAACTTTGTTTATCCATTCATTGTCGCCTTAAAGACAGAGGTTATGATGGTTAAAATATTTATTGGAGATATTTAAATAACATAAAATAAAACATATTTCCGTATAATATTAAAAATAAAATAGAAAAATACACTTGAAATGATGTGGTAATGGAGAGGATGGAATCATAATAGGTGGGCCTGCTGGATTGAAAGTTTACATATAATTTTGGTTTTATTAAATGAAATATCTCAGAATTCATATGGATCTTGGAACTTGTGCCTAATGCGGTTTAGTATAGTGCATTTTAGATCTCAGTAATGTTACTCTTATGACTTTCAACACTATCATGAAAGCCAATTGCAGTATAGAATTGAACAGCAAAAGCAGCTTTCACATGAAAATGAAGTTTATAATTGTATGTATCATCATATCAGTAGTTTTTCTTTGCTTGATGAATGTTTGATGCCATAAAGTTGTATTCATTTGCTGATTTTATAGCTCTGGTCCAAAGGCTTAGAATAAAAACGTCTTTAGCGGAGGGAACCTTCATCATTTATAGCCCTTATTAAAAAAATGAGAGATAATTCAAGCAAAGAGAGTTGATGGTAAATGATTTGCTCCAAGTACTAGATAATAGTCATCTTAATCAGTCAAAAATTTTGTATGTTCATCAGGTAACCTAAATTGTTTATTGAATCATGCATTAGGTAACCAAAAATTTTGAATCTGAATAAATATGTTTTGTCTATTTTTTTGTATAATAGTAAACTTAATCTTGAGAAAATGATATTGTAAATTGGCTCTTACGCAGTAAATGATCTCAATTTTGCCTTCATCATCAGATTAATCACTGAAGTAAGAGTCATGTGTGGCACATGGCTGATAGGTTGTTTAGCCAAATAGTACACAGCCCAAGCCCTTACGGAGGTCATCGGTGGCTTTTTCTGTATTGTTAAATTTGTGAAAAATGAATTTTGCAGTTTAACCTACAAAGGGCCATTTTACAGGTCAACTGGTTTAGATTGTAACTCTTGTCTTAAACTATGAATAAAAACTGTCGTAATTCCACTGGCTAGGGGTCTGACAGAGTAAATTACCTACTCTGAGTAATTACCTTAAACCTATTGAAAAGAAATACATATTTACTTTGAGAAAATTTTCATCAAGTGCATGCGTGTTCATGTATTCACATGGTTTAACATGACAATGAACAGGATGGAGTTTAAGACCTTCAGCTGCTATGACAACTTTGTGCCCTGCAACAACTGTGGTGCCCCTGACCATACACCCACCCACTATGCATTGCATCATTTGGAGAGGCTACTTCAAGGAATATCCTCAAGGATACGGTCATCTCCGGAGTCAGAGCTGCTAGTCGCAGAGGTGCAACCCCATGGTGTGTCGTCTGGTGCTGATGGTTCGGCTTGCCCATCTTGTGAAGAGGGGAAGAGGCGAAGTGGTGGTCCTGCAGACATCATAGCAGAGGATGGGGTGGGGGAGGTTGGCAGGCGTGAGGTTAGTTGGCATGTGTACTTCAAGAGATGGCTTAGTTATTTATCCCTTGATTAGGGTGAGGATGATTGACTTTTTTAAGAATCCTCTTACCTGTCAGTATTTTCTTAGTAGTTTTCCGCAGCGTTTTCTAGATGATGTCTCCATGGTTCTGGGTTTCACAGCGTGGATTTTCTTTTGCGACGACAGTTTCTCCAGTATTCCAACTTCCGGTACAACAACCGGCATCTTCAGCATGGACCTGAAGACGCCGGTTGGAATACCGTAGAAACTGTCGTGGCAAAAGAAAATCCACGCAGTGAAACCCAGAAGCATGGAGACATCAGTATTTTCTTCATTCACACCTGCTGCCTTTTTAATCTGCGGGATATCGTTGGTTTTTTATTCTCCATAGAAAAATCTTTTGTTTCCTCAGATACATTAAATTATAGTTTCGCTACTTGTGGTCCACACCACCCTAATGATTGTTGGGATTTCCTAATCCCACTCCTTCCATCCCTATCTTTTCCCTGGAGGTGTTGTTGGGCTCTTATCATGGCGACAACTCCTATCCTTTTTCCTTCCTCTGCCCTTTCCTCCCTGAGGTGTGCGGGTGAAAAGGCAGGTCCTTGTTTCAGCTGCTGCCTTTTTATCTTTTGTTACTGTTTCAAACCTGCCATGTGAATAATTTTAATTTTATAATAACGTTTGTTAAGGAATTTAAATGAATATTAATATAAATAAAATAAAATAGTAAAATTTTGACGCTGCCCCACGTTTCTGTGACGTGGGCAGGCAGACAGGTTAGCTTTAAAACACCATGTAAAATGGTTGTATTTGAGAGTTCTTCTTTTTGTCATTATAGCATCAATCTGAAGTTTTTTATGAATGCCTATTTTAATTATCGTGATCTACTTGGAATTTCTGAATTGTATCAAGTACCCATCACATATATATTTAGTGGACTCAAAAAGATAAATCCGGCCCGAAGGGCCAAAATGTATGCTATGGGCACTTGATTCTATTCCAGAGGGCCCCTCGTGTCACGATAATTAAAATGCATAGTCATAAAAAACTTCAGATTGATCCTTCTATAACAAACAGAAGAACTCTAAAATACAGCGGTTCTACGAGATGTCTCAAAGTTGACTCCCTGCCCATGGTACCAGAGCATAAGGGGCAGTGACAAAATTACTCAATTAACAGAAGAAAAAACTGTAACGTTTTAATTAATTTTCCTTCCCTTACTTAACAAATAATTTTTCTACACTTTATAAAGAAATTTTATAATTTAAAACTCGTGAGCAAAAACAACATCAACAAGCCGCCATGACTATTACAATCCCATTTGTACTACCCATACTACCACTCACTGAGCCACTGCCATGAACTGCACCAGTGGGGATCTTGAGTTCTGCTATATCCCCTTCCTCTGGTCTCTTTTTCTCTCGTAGGTGCCTCCTTTTTCTCTGCATCCTTTTCTTCTTCCTGCCGATCTTGAGTTCTGCCGTATCTCTTCCTCCAGTCTCTCAATACACCACTACCTTAGCTTTTCTCCCAATCTTTTTTTTATAACACGTCTATCTCTTCCTTCTCTCCATACACGACTACCTCGTTTTTCTTTTCTGCCTCCCTCACTACCATTCTTGCCTCCTCACTACCATTGTTAATTTTAAATTATTTAAACAAACAGCATGGTGGCTTGTTTACAAAACGAATCACCTTTGGTGGGAACACAACACAACATTTGATACACCTTTAAACGGAATAATCTTTGATTGTGACAGATGAGCGGCCATGGAGGTCGTCGGAGGAGACGTCCCCGTGCGAGGGACAGAATGAAAGCAGGCAATGAATCAGAAGGGGGGAATCACGAAGAAGACGAGGAGGAGGAGGAAGAAGACGAAGAGGATGAGGAGGAAGAGGGTGCAAGTGCGGAGGACGAGATGCCGGATGACACTGGTGTCTCGCAGGATAGTGGGGAGGGCTCCCAGTCGATGCAGCCTCAGCGGCTGACAGTGGAGAATGGTTCAAGTGGGGAGGAGAGTGGTGCAGCAGGGGCTGGTGGCAGTGGTGGTGTTTCTTCGGAAAGGGAACAAGGGGGGGTCTCTGGTGGTGCTGGAAGTGGTAGTGGGGGCAGGCTTTGGTGGCGAGAGAACATTAATCTTGACAAGGCAGACCTGACTCTGGTAGGGTTTTCCAAAGGGTGTGTTGTCCTGAACCAGTTCATTTATGAATTCCACTACCTCAAGAC
This sequence comes from Ischnura elegans, assembly GCF_921293095.1. Taxonomy (NCBI): domain Eukaryota; kingdom Metazoa; phylum Arthropoda; class Insecta; order Odonata; family Coenagrionidae; genus Ischnura; species Ischnura elegans. Next base: position 67,127,205 of record NC_060253.1, on the reverse strand, counting down.
CTTGACACCAGATGATGACACGATGATGCGGCTAGTTACTAGAATCAGAGATATGTTTTGGCTGGATGGTGGGCATGCTGGTGGCAAGAACACTTGGATAACATCTCGTAGTCTCTTGGAGACTCTAACTAGGCTAGGTGAGTAAGAAACCTATTATGGTTGTGTCACGTCATTATTAAGTGTAGCTCATAAAAATATTTTTCATTGGTGCATAACTTAGCAAGTTGAATCACATCGAAAGCTTCTATTTCATTTATCCATGAATGCTACTGTCCCTGTTTTGACTGAGGATAATGTGTACTTGGCCTCAAACACCTAAACCTATTGGTGCCAAGGTGTTTTATTGGATATTTAACTGTTCCTTTTATCAATGCAATTAGAAGCATATGTATTTAAAGAAAGGATCTTTGGGTGAACTATGTAATAACTATTCGGTCTCTTTTGAAAAGTGTAAGTGGTGGAAAGGGTGAATATTGGCCCGACAATGGACTCCACCTAGAGAGAGTTGAAAGGGGTTTAAGTTAACAATGAAAAATATTCCCAGAAACCCATGGTAGCAAGAGATCTGCTCCTCAAATAAAAGAAAAAAATGTTTAAAACATCAGAAAAACATTTTTTTCATGAGCTGCTTTTTTTTCTTGTGACATTTAAAAATTGCATTCTTCTGGTTTTTTCTGATCAACAAACCATCCAGCTGAAAAAAAGTTTTTTTTTAAATTGAGCTATTTTTTCCTCATGAATGTAAGAAATTGCATTCTTCTGTTTTGTTGTTGTACATTGTTAGACTAAATGGCAGACAGAAGAAATCTCAAATGCTCATAAGTGGAGAGTGCTAAAGGAGAGGTAGAGGGTAAGGAGTGGTTTTTTCAAGAAATTTTCTCCATTTTTCAAGAAATGAGGCTATGAGCGAGGGAGCAAGGGACGAACACATCCGATCTTCCATGTGACGTTGTTGTCGTCAAAGTGAAGGCAGGCGAGCTATGTGTTATATGCAGTTTGCACTACCTGAAGTTTCCAGTCCATCTCGTCTTGTTTGAATGCGCTCGTGCTAAGCTTGTTTCTTCGGAAATTGTGCTGTTTGGACTATGTTGAATTTTTGTGGCCTTTTTGTAGCTAGAAAGCTTTGTGTCAATCAATTAGATCTTAAAAACTTAAATGCTGTCAGATATTAGTCGCATTTGGTCTCATTGTTTTTTGAACCTCGTGCGTTTCATACAGTTGCTTTAAGCTATCAAGATATTTTTGGGCTGTGTAGGTGACTCTCTTAGCATTTGGCCTCTAGAAACTGGGAGAATTGAAGCTGGTAGGCCGAAAAGGGTCAGTTGGTGAGACGGGATGCAACTTGTTTTCATTGATCCCGTGTAACTTGATATTTTCCTTTGAAGCTAATGATTTATGATCTGTGTGTTCTCGGAAGGGAAAGAAAAACGTCAGAGGCATGGGCTGATGGAGGGCTGAGGGTGGTTTTGTGAAATCTACAACGTGGTTACTTTAGATATGGTTATCATCTGAAGGTGCTTAGATTCCCCGATTGTTGTTCAATCTCTTGGAAAGATTTAAGCTATGTACCTGTCGTATTTTGCCTTAAAAATTTCCATGGCTGAAATTCTGTTGCCATACTCCTACGAGAGCTGTTAAACATAGTTGTTCACAAGTAGGACAAGCATCGCTGTGCAGTGGGGTATGCGAAGAGAGGATCGGAACTCTTTCTACTCCTTCTTATGGGACGCTGCATTCACGAAAGCTTTGATTTAAAATTTTGTATCCAGATTCGGTTTCTTCAGCAAATTTGGATCTGAAGCATCCAGTGGGGGGCATTTTCCATGGATATTTAGATCCGAGGTATCCGATCTGATCATCCCTAGTAAGCATCATAAGGTTAAGACTACTAGTGAATACTTTCTTGTCTTCGAGCATCATACATATCGTATAGATTTAGCTGAAAAATTCCAGGTGAATTTTTAGTCCTTGAAAAGGGAAATTTTGGTAACTGTCCAAAGTCCAGGTGTACACCTGAAATACTGTGTAATGGAATTGAGAAAAATGCAACAGTTTTTTTTTAGCTCAATTGCTCAAAGTAGGGGTGAGTCTCTTACATGAGTTTATGTGTTAATTCCACTTTTGAAGGATTAAAGCAATACTGAGTAGAAAAATAATTGCATTGAGGTAATTACATATTAATTAATGATAATAGAAAAACAAACAGAGTAGAACAATTAAAATAATTAAGGGAGTTATTAGTAAAGTAAGTTGCAATCCTATTCCATTCGCCGCTCTCTATGACACATTTAATAAATTCATGTGGTATTGATATAAAGGTGGCAGAAGTTGCTTTCCTCTGCTATGGAATACACATTATATACCACTACATGGTGATGTAGTATTGTTGTTTTCTCATTAAATCAAATGAAATTGAAGCAATGATGACATGCTCACCTGCTGTAAATAAAGCCATCATCTTTCTTTCTTTAAGTCTCTATAATACCTCACCCTATTTCGATCAACTAGCATTGTGGGTCTTATTGGCTGACTTTTGAGCAGCTAAATAATCTGTCATAGTGGTCAGAGTAAAGCATTAATGTATGCAATTTTAATTCAAACTATTTATACTAGGTAATTACAATAAATATGAATTAATATTAGCATAGAATATTTTCTTCATGTGGCTTTAAATATGTCTCATAGTTCATTATCAACTCCATATTATGCTTTTGGGTGGTAAATATTCCAGCAATATTAGTTATTTGAAATTTCAAACACATTAAAAGTGACATATATTTTGTTCTGCCATTTCAATGGTGTTCTCATGCATTGATTTCTTATCCATCAGGGATAGGTGTGCATATCCATGTGACTCCTTATCAAGTACAGGATGAGCGAAGGCCATGGATCCGTAAGGAGGAAAAGGCTTTTGGTGAACTGCTCAGGAGGCTTGGAGCCCCCGTCTCTAGGACTCTACATTTTGAGAGTCAGCCGCCAACTCTTTGCACGCATTTTGATGTGCTCACAGCATTCAGACCACCACTGCTCATGCAGTAACTTTTTACTAGTGTGTGCCCTGTTTGGCCATGTGTCTTGTACAGTGATGCAGTTTCTTGTGATGATAGGCTTCAGGTAACTTGGGCCACTTCACAGCTGGGCTGGAGATCCCCAGTTTTGCTGATGATTCATTCCTCCAATTTTTTTAAAACTCCTCAGGACCTCCCTGTATAATTGTGCTTAATTGAATTTTGGATTCAAACATACTCTAAAACTCAATAGTTATTAATAATGGAATTGGCAAATTTGATTTGTTATTTTCCATTTATATATATTCAGCTTTTTGTGCAATTATACTGTGTGTGGATTTGATGAAATGTTTATTCTACAATCATCATAAGGTTAAGTACCCTTATCCTCTATAGAGTTCAGAGTATACCCTGGTATGAGTTTGTGGCTGCTCTTTGTTCTTTTGGAAAGCAGCTTTCATTGGAGAGTTTTTCTACCTACTAATTAAAGTTTGTACAGTCATTCATCAAAGAAATTTATGAGAGCTGCTATTCTATTCATGGCAATTGAATATTTATGAGTAAGGAAGTCAAAGGTAGTTGAATTAGTTTTTTTATCTTGCAAAAGGAACATTCAGAGACTCTTCGTAATTAATGATAGATAAATGTTTAATTTATATAGATTTTGTAAATTATTTTCAGTCACGTAGATGAGTGAAAGATTCAATACAGCTTTTAACGGTTAAAAATGATTTCCTCACTTTCGAACACCCCAAATTTTTGTAAAAACATATCCTCTGTATGTTGAACTTGATTTCACAGTGATAATTTCCTGGGGTTCGTTTAAGTGCTGATGGAAAAGCCTTCCCCAAACCAAGAAGAGTTTTGAAAAATACTGAAATCATCAATTATATACATGTCATTTCATTTGAGCACTGTAGAACCCTAACCTCTATTTACTTGTGATATTACCTGTACCTTTTGTAGGTAGTGTTACCAGTGTATGTCGCATTCAAAAAGCTTAGGCATGTGACTTATTTTGTCACTAAGATTGCGAAACATGTGATATTTCAGATAGTTACATCAGTATATTATTCTTACAATCAAAATATAATTCAGGATGCATTACATGTAAGAGGATGAATTATCTATCAGTATTCAGCCTGAAAACTTATTGCATTACTTGACCTGGATGCTTTCTAGCTGGAGAAAATGGAGATATTAAATATATTTTAACTGCTAAGCACAATAGTAAATGGTTCAAAAATTGTGACACTTTGTGGTGTTGAATTACCATGGACAATCCTGTTTAGTAGGAATGTTCCTGGAATAAGTTCTTGTGTATATTATATGGAATATTTGTAAAATCGACTTTTTAAATATTGGATGGGTGGCTTAATTTTACGATGGCCTCTGATATATTTATCTGTGATCTAATTATGCTGAGTATCAGGGGAATGCAGGGAAAATCTTTTAGCTTGGATGGGTTAAGATTAGTGCATGTGGTTTTTATAATGGCTTTGTGAAAGCCAAGAACATTTGAATAGTATCATTTTCAATGGTAGATAACAAATTCAAAAGTTGTCATCTTTTTGTAAATTTCAGTCTATATAAGGAAAAATATTTGCTACTGTCTCTCACTCATTTGAACAGCTGGATATTGTGAAGTAACTACTAAATATAGTTTTCCTCTTCAATGTTTGTTTTGCAATCAATAGTGAACTGTCATTATCAATATCAGTGATCATTGCTATCAGTGTTCAGCTTCGGGAAGAGAGCCCATTGGCATTCTGCTCCATGGATTTTATTTTTCAAATTCATTGATTCTAATGCAAGGAAAAGCACTTGAATGAAATGAAAGCTTTAGAAATTTTGCTCCTTGTTTACGTACTCTCTTGGGCTTCAAGTAGAGTGAGTGATTATGGAGATTCAATTACCTTAATGCATAGATATTTTTGTCCTTATATTGTGTAAATAATTTTTTGTGAACCATCAAGTTATTCTTTCTCCTTGCTTTAGGCTCAACAGTGAATAGTGTAATAAAAGGTGCTGATGAGGATATTTTTTCAGACAATTGTATCATCTAAGAAGTTTGCTGTGAAATCAGTGTTTACCTTAAACCTTATGTAAATGACACCTGCTGCATGTGATTAGGAATGTATGTCGACTGCTTTATCAATCAAAATTTCAGTGCAATTTCTTGATTTCGGTGATTATGCTCCACAGTAAATTTTTTTGGTTATGTTATCAATTTTCAATCCTTCATGTTTAAGAAAAATTAAGTCTTACATACTTCTTAACTGTGTTGAAATTAGACAAGCTTGTTTTCTGGAGAGAATTGTATGCCTCAGAATTCAATCATTATTTTTCATGATTGTTGCTGAAATGCATAACACCATTTTATTGGTTTGTCATAATATTTTTTATTAATAATTTTATTTACTTGTGAATGCCATTTGATGATTGCCAAGTGTAATTATTGTAATATTTTAGAAAATCAAAGTAAATGTTTTTTTCAAAATATTTGAAACTGAGAGTTCATATACATATTTACCTTATGTGTGTACTATTTATCAATGCTATTTGTTGGATACAGAATGCTGGCCATAGTTAATTTTCTTGCAATAATGTCTCAAGGCAGGAGGAAAGATTTTCCATAGTGCTAGTTTGTTCTATTGGATATTATTTTTATCTACTAGAGTTCTGGCTCTTTGGGGCTTTATTATTAGTTCGTTTGTTATTTAATATGTTTAATGTTTGTAATTTCCCTCTATTATCGCCTTCATCCATGATTTTAATCAAGAATTTTGCTACATTTCCAATTCAATTTGCAAAATTAGCTATCTTGTAATACGAAATTGTGTGGCAATGCTCTGGAAAATTTCTCAGCCCTGATGTGGGGGTAAAAGATCAGAAGGGAGAATATGTTGGGGGTGGAGAGAGGAAGGGGGAGATTGGGGGTGTGTTTTAGGAGGAGGTACCGAGACAAAGTTGAGAAGATTACATCTTACAGACAACCAAAAACTCTGGACTTGCACCATGCCACAATGTTTAGGAAGTGGGGTTACATCAGTTAGGGGATAGAGGAAATACTTCCAATTGTTCTCAGGTAACTTGTGAAGTATCCTGTGTTTGGTGTAATTTTCTTTCATACAAATACCAATATTTCAATCCAATCAAGATACCTCATCATTTGCTGAAAGTCATTGTTGGACACTTTTGGGCCCAATAGTTGACTCATGTTGCAGTTGGCCTCGAGAAACTGGGAGTTTTGGAGAAGGTAGGCTGAAAAAGGTCAATTGGCGAGAAAGGAGAGGGGTGAAACACATTTCTATTGTTCTCGTGTAACTTGATAATTTATTTCGAATGATTTATGCTCTTCATAACATGAACCCTGAGCGAGCCATGATCTGGGTGCCAGGGGCTTGTTGGGTGGCCACGGAGGGGAGGGAAACGATAGAGGGGTGGACTGAGGACTGATGGGTGGGGAATATTTTGGGAAATGTGAGACTTAGTTACTGTTCCACGGCACTGAGCTTCTTCATGGTAGCTCCATATCTTGGAGCAGATCTACACTATGTGCTCATCATGTGTAGCCTTAATGGTGAAGGTTTCTGCTTACATATTCTATTGACTTTATCCATTGTCAACTTCAATACCTCCATTTACCTTTTCCTCTTGTTAAGATTGGCAGTCATACTAACAATGAAATTCTCCTTCAGAGCTTGTGGATATATGTATTGAATGATCATGGGGATTATTTATTTTGGAGCATTCAATCTGACTTTTTCAATTCGAACATCTATCTGGGTAAATTTGCTTTAAATTTATTAAATGCATATGTGTTTCTTGGAATCACAACTTAAAATAAAACTTCATCTTCATTTTTAAACTCTTATCTCAATAAATACACATAGAGAATTATGTATTTATCTATAATTTTGTAGGAAAGAAAAATAGAAACTATCTGGGTCACATTACGAGAAGGATAGCCTCATTGTGCTCGTAAATAAAAGAAAAAAAATCTGCAAATGATGTTTTAATGCAATTAAATTTTACAGATATTTTAGCAATATAAAATGTCACAAGAAGTAAACAATGGTGAAGGGAGCAAACAATTGTATAACATTTCCAAATGTGGGTCGAAATAACTTACATAACAATGCCATTTTATAGCGATCACTTATGCTAATATGTAGGTGAATTTGTCTTCCGTAATTTGGCGATTGATACATGAATTGTTTCTTAACAGAGTTTCTTCATTTAAATCTTGCCTTTTATCAGTCTTTAACTCCAGAACAATCGTTTACTTTCTAAACACTCAAAAATAATTTTGTTTCGTAATTAAGGCACTATTTTAGAATGATATCATTCCCAACAATCATATCAAAATGGCATGAGATGGTAAATGACAACAGCAAATGTAAAAATTACTTATTACTACTTTAATTATTGCTGAATGACAAGCTACACTTCCAGTACTTCGAGAACTACCTAATGTGTACGCATTTTTTCCAACATTTCTACAGGGTAAGTTAATCTAGATAAATGATTTCAGGCTTTCTCAGCAGATGGTCTGGGAGAATTATTCTCTGTTATCACACAGGGTCAGATGGGCCATGATTGTTTTAGCTGCACGCCTCAGTAGGTACCACTTTATGAATTATAAGTGGTAAACAAAGTAAAATTAAAGCAGCAAATTTAATTAAAGATGCCACGAACAGTGCAAAAACATATAAATCAAAACCTTTGAATTCATTTAGGTAACCAAATGATTTAATTGACTAGTTGACAACCAGCAAATAAGAACAGGGACATGGAAGATGACACCCTATGCACTTTCCCTGTACACATTCTGCTACCAACATTCCATTCCATTTTGCTATGATATTCATGCCTATTCATTTGCTAATAATAAAAGCTATCAGCAGAGAATACACAATTAAAATGAAGATCTTCCTTTTAGTAGCAGGCTGATGACATGTAACAACAAATTGCTACATGAATGTAATTCCAACAGTAATTTTTATCACCATCAAAAAGAATAGGAGGCATAAAACAATTTTAAATTGGTACATATTTACAAAATCAGAATCACATTAACATTACCTAAACCATATTCTCCCAACCCCAAGAAGTAAAGAATTTGACGGTAACAAATTGCACCACCACAGCCAACAAGAGGCACTTCTTTTTGCAAGTACCTTCTTCTGGTAATAGTTACCTTTGATGTTCCAACAAATCACTCAATCATTCAAGCATAAAATTTATCACATATATGTAAAAAAGTTGAACTATTATGAAAGAGATTACAAAATAGGAGGATGAATGCCAAGATGAAATGATAATCAATAGAGGATGCCCATAATTCACACGTTAAGTCATTATGACATGTCAGGGGCAATGGTGCACGAATAAATATTTGAAACTTTACTATGAAGATTCTTACAAGTGAGACCAGTATAGGTGACAGACACTTAGGAAAGAGAAATTGGCTTAATTTATTACACTAACACCATGAATATAATTATAGCCTGGCGCTGCAACATAAAAAGTGATTTCTCATGAAATTTTCATTGCAACATCTTCTGAAGCTTTTCTAAGATTAAGAAAGCAAATTTTCACAAGCAAAACTAACCTACCAGGGAAATATCTCATTTAGAAAAAAATATATTCAACATTTTTCCTAAGTTTTCTGTCTGCATGGTAATGTCTTCTAATGTGCACAAAAATATTAGAAACATAACATAATTCTAAACGGACGGAAGCGAAAAGATATTATCAATTCCAAAGCACAGGAAAAATTTAAGACATAAATTTTGACACAAAGTCAGAGCAGGATGTCAATAAAATATCTTAATCAGAGAAAGTATATGATAACCTGAAAATATTAAGGTTACTGGACAAGTCACAATACTACTACTGTAGCTTGAATATTAAATCAAACCTATAAATGGACTAGGTATGAATACGCCTATGAATTATGTATGACTGAAAAACAAAGCTTAAATATAAGGGCTAATTATGAGACTCGAGAAAGACATAGCTGTCATTGCATATGGACTAAATCTAATCATGCATGATGCCTGTCTATTGCTTAAGCTTGTATGAATCCCAAGAATTAATTAGCATGAAATTTTGTTTAATATAGCAATAAAATAGAAACAATGACCCAACCTTAAAGCTGAAACAACGGAATTGCTCTTTCATAAAGTCTATACATAATCCCAAAAAGCTCAATTAACAATATCTGGAGAGAGATTTGCAGCTTTTAGCTTAGATCATTTATGGCCCCCATATTAAATTACTATAGCCATTTATTAATAGGAAACGTAAATTCAGCATGTGTTACATTTTATATGAAACCCAATTTCACAATCTTTGAATCAAGTTGTAGTGCTATATAAGTATAGAAATCCCAGGTATGTGAAACTATGCAATAGAATTTTCATTGAAAAGTAAAGACCAATTCAGTTCTTAACCTACTTAATGAGCCATTATGACAGATTCCTTTATCCTAAGAACGTATTAATTCATGGGAAATTTTCATATTGCACATCCGAGATCTCATTTTCAAAAATAGCAACTTTGTAACAGAGTATTTCAACTTAAATCCAAATCTCACAACTTCTTCCTCAGCTGTTTGAATCAGATAAAGAATATACTTTGAGGCTAAGAAGTCATTTTCCAGGAAAATAGTAACCTTAGCATCACCATCACAAATAATGTTATTTTAATAATTTGTCAGGACAAGTGTTTGGACATGGTGGCATGAAAATACCCAGCTGTTTCTGCCTATTTCCTGCAAAAAAAGAAGTTAGCAAAGTTAGGAAGTATGTATGTAGTATTACCAGCATTAAAAAACATCAAATCCCTTACAAACATCATTTGAAGGGAATATATTTCACATGCACCTCAAACTAATCCTTGTTTTCAGTGTTTCATTAACTATTTCAACCAGCTCTACATTGGATTTTGAAAGTGGTTCCCCGGGACAATGTGATGACATAGCTAGTATTTATTCCATTCTCATTGAGGAGCCGTATAGCCTACCTCACTTTGTGGTCTATAACATTAAATTCACTCATGGTTTTATTCCAATACTGGGATGAAGGGGACACAGTCACAATTTGAATTTCACCCTGTACCAACTGGAGTTACATATTTCATTCTTAATTCTATTTACAAGGTCTTCCAAGACAGCTGCCTTTTGCTTGATGAGTTGAATGTCACTCTCATCTTCACAACTACTTAGAAATGACTCTCCTATGATTACATTTCTAGTTCATTTCTTGTTATCATTCGGGCTTAGACTACATTGCTCATTATCATACCTTGGTAAAGTTGTGCTCGAGGGGGCATACTCGGCGTGGTACTGGCTTTATGAGCTATGGTAGGGTTGAGCTGCAGCAGGGTTATGATTAGCGATAACTTTCAGAAAACAATGGGTATATTAAAAGTAATAGTTAAATTTTTCGAAACTAAATGATTATAAGAAAAAATTTAATGGAATTTAATTACCTAGCATCCTAAGTTACCCATAAACTAGGTCTACTTTTTGGCTATACGGATGATGTCAAATGGGAAAGTAGGCACCTACTACCATGGTACATACTTGAGAAATCAAGTAATAATAAAATAGTCATGGTCATAATTAGTGGTTCGGTTGATTCACCAAAGAGAAAGAACATTGTCATAAGTAAAAAGTAATTTTTATGAAATGATTAATAATTGGTACATATTAAATTAATACGTAAAAAAAGGTACAAATGTATAACAAATATGTAGTATTTCCTCAAGTTTAGAAGCCTTCCAAACATGAAATGATGCAATAGATTTTTTTTCAATACGCTGTATGTCTCAATTCCATTCTTTATTTTTTATCTATTTGTGCATCTTTTAAAAGCGCTTTTTAGTAACTACTGGCCCATGAATTATGCATGATGGGGCGGGGTGCAAATGATCAGCTTTCATCAAAAACCTTGTGAATATTAACTATATTTATACCTGAGAGAGATAGGCCCTTTTGTTTATTATGCTTGCAAAGGCCTGTTATTACGGTACATTTTGTATGAATGATTTTTGTGGACCGGAACGGAACATGTACGAATGCATGAACCAAATTAGAACATGTTCTATTTTCTGTGCATGCATTCGCACAAGTTGGGTGGTTACATGGTGCATTTTGGTGTTCGTTCTCGCGTTCATACATTTAGACATTAACCCGTACGTGTTAATGTAAACAGGTCTTAAAAGTTGGTCGACTTAATAAGCAAGTAATGCCCTCATTTCAACCATTTTAGAATCAGCCTATTTTAAAGTGTATACACAAAATATTTGCACGCTTTCATAAATGAATTTATACACTTCCACTCAAAAATTTTTAATAAACATACCTTACACCACAATAAATAAACTTTGTCCGCAGTGACTTAAAGTACGGCACAAACTGAATAACAGTCCTTAACAGCATGTTTTAATAAAAAAATGAGCAACTGCAAAAAAAATCGAAGACAACAGTACAGCATACAGACACTGGAAGAGATGTTTTTTATCAGCAAGTTGACCTAGTTCTACATCTTAAAATACAAGGAAACTGACTCAAGCTTTCTCTCCACGGTAAAATTTGCTATGGGAGATGTTAATTGGGCAATGCATTTTGAATAGCTACTACTACTGAACGTAGGTTTTCGCTGCGAGGGGCATCGTTGCTAATGGCTTCCGGGTCAGCTGCGTGTTGCGCTTTGTCTTGCAAGCTTTCGCATCCGTTACAGAGCGCATCATCAGGCGATGAATGATTCATCATTCATCGCCTGATGATGCGCTCTGTAACAGATGCGAAAGCTTGCAAGACAAAGCGCAACGCGCAGCTGCACCCGTAAGCCATTACCAACGAGCTACTACTACTGTTTCTATTTAGCTTTGATGAGGCCAATTCTAATTAGAATTCAAAACATCTATGACAATATTATACAAATGTATTCCTAGAAAAAGACAGAAATTTTAAATTAAATACTCAGCACTTGGTACATCTAAAAAAAACCTTCTTCACAGATAAAAGGTACCAATGCAACTAAGATTTAATGCTGAAAAAATAGCTTAATCCATTAGTAAGAATTCAATAGCTGTACCTCTGTGATATTAAAAAAAACGCGACTCAATAATTTTAGGGAAACGCTCGACGCCAAATCTGTGAAATCATCAAACATTTGTGCAATGGCGGCACATAGCAAATTTTTATTCACACTAAAGACATGTTTGAAGCTTTTACGAAGGACTTGGGTCCTATGAATTCAGTAGATATAACTCAGGAATTCTCATAAAACTAAAGGAGAAAATATTAAATTACCTTTGATATGCGATGGATGAGAAACATTGAGCCACTCGTCAGACCCATCACAGCAATCACATATACCATCATTTACCCGACCAGATGGAATCGATACTAGAAGATAAAGAAAGAAGACTCTTAAGCGTGGTAAAAATAGTGCATTGAAATAGTATATAATCAAATTTCAAAATAATAATGCTAATGAATGAAAATTCATCACAGACTTAGCCGCTGATGCATCGCATTACTGCGTTACTCAGCACAGGTAGCCATACTACTTTAATAATGTAGTTACTAGTGCAGAAGAATTAAGCAAACCCAATAAGTGCCTTAGTGTAACACAACAAATGTGGTCTCTCCCGAACCAAGAGAAAGGTGAGGGTGCTTGATCTGTTTCAACTGAAATATTCTCTTCTGATAGAGAGTTTCCCCAAGTCCAATGAAATATTTATTGCTGTAAACTTCTTCGCTAGATTAATGAGTGATCTAGTAATATAATTTAGTACTTCACGTATGCAAACATGAAAGTAGACGTTTGGCACAGCGAAGTTAACATATTTACCATTGACTCCAGGGGTATTTACTCTTACCAATATAACTAGCCACTAGATACAATGAAGATCTACTCGTGAATTTTAACCCACCAAAATTGTTAGAGTAGCAGTAAAATACTCCGTTGCTACAGGCAGAGGTTCCTGGCTCATCACTTCCATCTGCAGGGCAGTCACAAAAGTCATCATTTATACGGTCCATTTTAATTTCTTTTCGGGAGGTTAGGCACACAAAGTTTCCACTCGCATTCGGATTATACAAGTGTCGATCACCTCTCTTGATTCCACGAATGGCATCTCCATTCAACAACCACGAATACTTCATCCGTGATCCGTCTGACTGCAAAGGTGATGGTTCTTCATGCTTGACAGGCGAATTTTCTATTATATTCGCTTTACCACCACTGAGTTGATTACTAGCATAGAATTCGATCTGATTTACAGAAAGAAACTGATGCAGCACATAAATAACACCAATGAATGCGGCACTGAAAAACGTAATCGTTAGCTTCTTCCTCTGCACAGTCTTTAGGGAAAACAAAGTATATACCATTATGTATTCAAGAACTCTTGGATCACAATCATACAAAAAAATCACTGCACTTAAAATGAAGTGGGAAAAACTTTTGGAGTCACCATCAGAAATGCCTGCACAAACGCTAAGATAATAATAAAACCTTTTGTTTGAAGGGGCACCGGCGAATATTGCAGATCTGAACTTTCCATGGACTAAAGGACTGACAGCTAATGAAAATGGAAGAGAAAGTAGCAAAAGCGTCAACACTGCATTTTAGCCAAGGTGTGAACTCAACTCATTCCGTAAACTTGAATTTATGTGTTGTTCTTAAGACATGCTGAATTGCATTTACACCGCAATCCTCCATGTTGAATCTCAGCCAATCTCGTTTTTCACGGTTTCGCACGAGAGCTGTATTATTCGCTATTCGTATTATTACAGCATTTTGTGATTTTGTTTTAGGAGTGACGGGATGTCAGCTTGAGCTTGAGGGCGGTGTAATGGTATTGACAACCGCTCGCGAAAGTGTATGTATTTTGGTGAAACAACATCAGCAACTTTCTTCGGATTTTTAAGGATCCAGTGAAAATCAGCAGCTGCTTGTGCCTCACCAACCGATTGTAACTTGTGGATATTGTGTCTGAGGTCTGCTGCAGCTCTCTTTGTAAGTTCTTGATTTATGTTTGAAAATAATTTTAATCGATGAAAATGGTTTGGTGAAGTCCTATTGAATGAAAATAAGAGTACATTTTTCATGGATTTCCCGCGTAGCATCAGGTACTTGCCTTTTGTCGTTTTATGTTAATGAAATGGATATAAATTCACATAGGTTTGTCATACGGTGGGTTGACGGTGGTATTTATGACACACGAGATTAGGCGATTGCCTATTTCATATCATTATGCAAGACGGAATAAATTCCGTGTCTACCCTTTGAAGTCCTGAATAGGATACTTTTACACAGTAGACAAGAAGATTGTTGATTATTTTTATGGTGTAACTCCGTTTTTTCATGACTGTATTAACTTATGGAATTGTTGCAGGTCGAGAAAATTCTTATGAGTATTTACAGAAGCGGAACGCGTGAGATTTCAGATTGTAGATGGTTTTTTGATCTCACGACTTATATGGTGTTTCTCCCTTGTGAAATGTACTGTCATTTTATTTGTGGTCTTCTTATGAGTTAAATACTTGGAAGTTGCTTACCTTTGCTATTGAGCCATTATCAGCCTTATTACCTCCCCTCAAGTTTCATAAATAGCTTCATATCACTTGTCTCAATGCGTGCATATTCGATTCATATGTGTATGGTGAAGTAACAACCTAAGAAGGCACTCGGATGAAGCACTCATTCTGAGGTATAGTAAGTTCCAAAGTAGTAATAATATAAAAATGAGGGTCGCAATTTACACTAAATGCTGTAATTATTCCATTCTCATGCGTGTGAATAAATATTTGCCTACTTATTCATGTGAAAGAAGGTTTTAAGCCGTGGACGAATCATAATTTTCCACCAATTCAAATAGAGTTGTATTCCTTCCTGATCTCAATATTAAGCCCCTATTTTTTCTTTAAAGCATCATATTTTGTGGTTACAACTCTGTTTTAATAATATTATTTTTTTAGCTGTGATGATAGTGGGGACTTTAAGTATGATCGCAATCCAACTATAGTGTTGACAGTACATTGATTTTGCATCCTCATTAATCTCAGCTTTTGTAAGTTTATCATGCATACCATAATCATGATTAGCATAAGAGTTCACTCAATTTTTTGGGAAGGTCGATGGCACCAGACAGTTAACGCATTTTCTGGATGTATGTTAGTGTTATTTTGGTATACTGTTGTGTGAGAATTATAGTATTTGCTCAAAATATTTCCTTTGGGTTTTGGAACATTATTTATTGTCAGCAATAAATACTTTATGTAAATATCTTGAGGACCTCAAGATTCTTGATAAGAATAATGCAAATACATAATTGAAATAGACAACAAAAGCATAAACGTTATGATCATCTAGTATCTTCGAGTCGATCCTTCAGCATGTGTTCACTTTCATTGGATTCAGAAATACTTAAGTTTTATTCCTCATGGAATGTAGGGCAATGACTCCACCCAATTGTGCTTTATTCATTTTACTCCTTTCTTCATAACTTAATTATGTGAGAGATCTTACTGTCTTAGTGATATAGCTAGTACCGTACCTCTGTGTTGCATGGAAATTACTCATGCATCTTGGCGAGCGGGCCAAGAATAATTTCAGTAAACTTTAGATTCGTGTTTCCCGCTTTTCCCATGTGCGTTTGCTGCTTGACCGTAGTTCATTAACTCCGCATACAATTTTTGGCATACTCCTCTGTGAAAACTGGAATTTCAAATTTAAGTTCCTGTTTTTCCTTAGAAGACGTCTTATTATGTGGGTGAATCAGCTGGCCATTCATGGTCTTTTAGACATTATATCCTTTTCAACTATTTTTTACGAATTGCCTCCGGAGCAGTGGCGCCGACTCCATGGGGCCTGAGGGGGCCCGAGCCCCCTCAACAATTCGTTATGGGGTGAGGAAAAAATGTGTCAGGTTTGTCAATTTTCCCGGGAGTGTCCAGTTATTGAGAGTCGGGTGATAGCGATCTAATGTTGATCATATTACTCTTCTAAAAAGCTTTAAAAAACTCACTATTTATAGAATTTCCTGGGGCAAGACCATCGGTATAGGCCCCCCCAATATTTTTTATAACTCGGTACCCTTGCTCCGGAGTGGCACTGGCGGAACAATATACACCCTTTGAGGTTACTGAAAAGATTGGTCAGACTAGTGCACTTATATTAGGTCACCCTGTGGACTCTTTGGTGAAATGCCTGATCATAGCGTGAATTACGCGCATTATTGTAGTTGTTTGTGTAATATGACACCTCCTTTAGTTTACAGGGGATAGCTTTGCGGGACCGTTCAATTGTGAACATGATAAGAGCACTCGTCGCGCTGCTGAAACTTTCTTTAATCCCGTTTTACACGGGACGTGTACTTGCATAATCTGACGCACATGATAGAGTCCATTTCGAAAATCTTCATGTGAAGCGGTGAATTGGTAGAATGCATGCGAAATAGCAAAATAGCCCTTGTTCTAATTTCGTCCATACATTCGCGCAATTGCACGCTAGTTTAAGAAAAAACGCAAATATGAGTTGTGCAAGTGAATGACCCGTGTGAAACGGCCTTTAAATGTTGTGACAGGTCGCTGTGCTGGGAGTTTTTGATGAGCACATTGGAAGTTGTGGCCGAAGACTTCCCCTCCAAGATTTTGTCCCAGTACCATCGGGAGGGCCTTATATTGCTCCGTGAGAATACGTATTTGAAGCCTCAAATAAACATACTTCATACCTCTTTGATCGCAGCCTTCAGAAGCTGGGCTCTTTTCAAGTTGACCCCATAGGAAAAATAATTTCGAAACCGCAGTCTCCGATGGACCAAGATGTTTTTTCATTTATATGATATCTAAGGGCTTGGTAGCCCAAGCTAGTATCTTTTCATACTATGCATTTTTTATTCGAAGTGATGCCTGTCTTTACCAGGCAAAAGGTCTAGGTTGTCCTACGAAGTTTTCAATTTTTTTAATCTTGCCCATGCATCATATATTTCGTGATCCTCAGCTATTTATACTTCCTCCGCCAATATAATCCGTAGTTCCTAAAGTGACTAATCCTACGGTTATATTATCAACTTGTCTTCCTCGATTTCCTAAGCGTCGAAGGATGAACGCTTAGAGTACTAAAAAAATGGTTTCTTTAGGACCTCGAAGTATAACTTACTGTCGGCATCTTTCGTAAAACAATAACCTTTTCGTATAATAAAAAATCAAATTTTATTTTTGTTGATATGCCATTATTAAGTGGTCTCTTAAGATTTTCTAGCTCCTCAATCATCCTCCTAATGTCAAAAAGATATCCATTTAAAATTAGTTGAAGGAACGCGCAGTGTCAGTCAGTTTGGATCATAGGTGGTTTTCAGTGGTTGAATCACTTAAGAAAGTATTTTTTTGTGAAATGTTTCATATTGCTGTTTAAAATTAGCGGGTCGTTTCTACTTTAATTGAGTCAGTCTTACTCTCTTGTTGGTTGTAAGAATAACTAAATCCTGTGCTCGGAAAATGGATTGTTGTTGTTTGGTATGAGGTTTACTTTGTACTCCAATGCCCAGGCTTTTCCATTTCTTCTCGTAATGTTAATATGTCGTGAATGAGTCTTCGGTTTTCATCAAAACTCTTGTAGCCACAATTGGGGGTTGAGGTATCAAGTAATTCAAACCGTTGATCATAGATTCAAGGTCTGCAGTTCATAGCCTGTTCTCACCAACATTTTAGGGAATGCTGTCCGGAATGAATCAATCCTTAAATGCACCCCCAAAATATTTTGGCAAAACAAAATGTGGTATGCGCAGAAATGCCGCTTCCGGTCTTTCTCAGGAATTATACTTGTAAGCTTTCATTTATTGGAAACGTTAAAATTAAAGTATAGTATTTTCGCGTAAATAGCACTATGCAACAGTCTCTCGGGCATAAACCCCCATTGAAATTTCAAAATAATAATGGAAAGTGTGCTTGTAGCAGTTTTTTGCAAAATTTCAAACGGTAAACATAACTAATTACAGATTTTACTCCGCCCTTTTCTCTATTATGATTAGGGAATGTGTTCTATCCCTTAGAGTATGTAATTTTTATATTACTTTAGAGTGCCTTCCGTCAGTGGCTAAGTGAGGGTGGGGTTTGGGGGATGAAACCCCCCCCCCCCCCAGAGCTCAGAGAAATTTTTAATTTTAACACATTTTACTTAATTGGATTGATATTACTAATAGAATAGTGTAAGAATGAATAAAATATCCCTCAGAAAGCCATAAAATTCACCATTTTGAACCATTTATCTTTAAAAATCCGCAATTTATTAATCTCTCACCTGCCGATTATCCTGGTGGGTATACCATACCCCCACACACCTCTGTATTAGTTGCACCTACACCTCCCCCCCCCCAACCTTAAAACCTAGCTGCGCCCCTGCCTTCCGTAACCCAGTGTAGGTTGCGAGCCCCGTGAAAACGGGGTCAAATTATTTTTCATGCACGTGTAGGTTGTATTATTGAATTTTTCATGCACGTGTAGTGGGCAT
Source organism: Ischnura elegans (assembly GCF_921293095.1). Classification (NCBI taxonomy): domain Eukaryota; kingdom Metazoa; phylum Arthropoda; class Insecta; order Odonata; family Coenagrionidae; genus Ischnura; species Ischnura elegans. The sequence goes on along the minus strand of NC_060253.1, from coordinate 67,108,661 downwards.
CCTCTCCATCCGCGACGATAATTGTAATGCGCGCCACAATAAGCCCCCCGCATGGTAAGCCGGCCTATTGAAAGCTAATTCCCACTTCCCTATATTGATGAGCCCATGTATTCCCCCTCCCAGACCTTGTTAAACAATTATGGTTGGTCCTGGGATGACATTTCTTGTGCCAGTATCCACATGCCATAAAATTAACGGTATTAAGTATTAAATACATCAGCTCAGATTTGTTGTCTAGCTGAACTCTCTGCGTGTGTAGATTAAATAACTCTTCAACGATCAATCCTTGCCTAGCGGATATGTTTAGTGCATTCGCTAGCTAATAGTTATGTTCCGAAAACGTATCCCCCTCAGTAAACACGAACTTGTATTTGAGAACTATAGATATCCTGATTGGTTCGCAAAATAAGTCGAGGTTTAAATTGTTTCATTTGGACCTTCGTTGCTCTTGATTTTATTCTCATGCTTAAAACAACTCTATTGTCAAATTTTATTGATGAACCGCAGGCTACTCTTTTTTCGTAGTCACCAGCAAGTGCCAAAAAACTGAAAATTTTCATTGAACATTCCGTCTTAACTCGCCTAGAGCTAAACTCGAATTTGCTGTCGCTGAATTTACGCCGAATGATTTTATCAGCTATTTTCCATATTATAGGGTAAAGTTGGCTCTAGTTCAAGGGATGTTGGTTCGAATTCAGGCCTAAGTGAATGATGTGAAGGCCAGGGAAAATTGTGACCCTTTTGCAATCGTGGTGTGTCAAAGATGGTTTGAGTTTTACGTACTCCGTTGCTCTGCAAACAAGAAATTCGATAAAATCAGTGAGCGCTTAAGAGTGTTGTCGCGTGCATTCGTTGGTACGAAAGCTCTTGGCTCCGCGTCAAAAACGTAATTATCCGCTTTTTGCCAGCCAGTGGTCTAATTCTCTTTTCGAGGTCTGAAATTTTCTGGTGTGGGTTGCTTTTTCTGGGGTGGACTTTGGCCCCGAGGACGAAAGGGTAAAGGACCTTCCCGGCGTGTTTATTAAATTGCTTTCATTTTCACTAACAAGTTTAGTGACGATCTCTTGCGTTTTTACCATCATGTAAGTGACAATAGGGTGGTTTCCTATTATTTTTTTATTGCCTTAATCGAAAGATTATTACTCCTGGAGTACATATTTCGCGCTTTTAGATTTTTAAATGACAACATCTATTTTTCGCGATTAAATGAAAAGGGAAAATTTTCAAGCGCGCGAAAACGCGACGCTTAAGTATGAATGTCGGGAAATATCTCCGTACGTCGTATTTCTGGTTCCCCCTCCCGCCCGGTGAGGTGACCTTGAGGCGAGGCTTAGCTCTGATACGTCGCAGGATGCTAGCGGATAGCTGAGTACCTTGCTGAACGGTAGCGCTTGGCTTAAAAAAGGTTTATTAATACCTTATCAAACGAAGAAAACTTTCCGACCATAGGCAGTTTTAATAGGTGATTATTAAGACATGTTTCCCTGAGCTCTGTGCCTCATGCTTGCATTGGTAACCTCAGACGATGCATAACTCCTATCCTCTCGTGTAGAAACTAGGTCCCTGTGACGTCATGCGGAGTGGAATCGCATGGGCGCCAATCTGGCCTTTTTCAAATGAGGATAAAATTTGACCCTTGCCATTCGTCTAAACCGGTATTTCAAAAACCAAATAATTTGTGTATTATGAATACACTAATGGTGGGTAACGAATCGCAATCAATGCCTTTCGTTTTCTTTGATGAAGGAAACTACCCTATTGTGATCGTTGCGTAGCGTTTTTCTTCCCAGTTTTTAATGTGCTACTAATACCGGGAAACGTGAAATCATATCTGCTATTCAGTGCATTGAAGCTTTTATGGAGTGTGATACCGCGTATTATTAAAAATACTTATAAATCACGTGAAATGACAGGTCTGGGAATAACGAGGCTCATTACAACATATGTCTCCGTGTGAATTTTAAACGATTGTATCAGATATGCGTTGCTCAAATGATGGCTAGTCTTGTGCGTGAAAAGTGATGGAATGATTCAGGCTGAACTGACCCTTTTTCAATTGTATGAATTACGGTTGTGATTAATCATTTTTGTTGCTTTTTGTACGCGTACATAAAATCCTTCGTGCCTTTCAGTGCAAGGCAGCACGTGTACATGTATTGTGTTGCACAATTCAATGAAAGATACAGGTATTAGGAGTCGTAGGTCCGGAAATTGTTGTTCCCAATTGCCCTGCAAATGATACATGTGAAATGATTTTGAAATTGATTTTAAAATTTCGTTTCAATAATCCCCTAATTTAGAGTCAAAAATGATCCTATGATCCAGGTTCAAAGCAACTTGAGCTCAGCAATTTGCCATTCCCTCCCGTACTCAATGGGTGGCTTGTGGTCTGTCGCGGAGAGTTAAGTTACTCATGGTCGGGGCTTAATCGATGATCTCTGGCGGTACGAGAGTTCATGGGTACCAATCTCAGTTCACCACTCAGTTGAATCTCGGTTAATTATTCTCAGTTCTTAAGAGGACACATTGACCCTTTCTAACCCAGAGCTGCTTCTGGGAGAAATCAAATTTAAACATTTTTCACAATGAAAACTTGAAAATTTTGCTCTCAATCACCATCATCGTGGCTGCTAAATATCTCGTCATTGCAGTTTAAATCACAAAATAATGCGTAGTTTAGAGATTTCCTAAACTGAGCAGAAAATTTTCACATTTTTGTTGTTGCTTAGAAGCAAAATTGGGTTATAAAGGGTTAATATGTTTCGATCGGTCGCATTTTGTCTTTATAGCAACGCATTGCCCTTTAAAATTTACGCTATCATCTTTAAAAGTTCAGGGTACCTAGGGTTGATCTTTGTCTACAGTATCAAGCGTGAGGATTTTATACCGGAGAAAATTCTGTGGTAATTTTCGAATTCAAGGTTTAAAGTTGTCTGCTTCAGATATCCTGAAAATTTCAAGATGATAGAATAATTTTTAAAAGAACAATACGCTACGAAAAATACACGCCGAGTAGGAGTGACGCGTCCACTTTATCCCTGGTGTTAGGCCGGCGCCTGTTATATCCGAGGTGACCCAGACACCCCACGACCGAGATGCCGAGACCTCGGGTGATTGCACGGATCCTCCGTGGCCTGGTCGAAGAGCCCGGAAATTTTTCCAAAGCCCGAGGCGCGGAAAACGCTTTGTTATTCCCCCATCTCTGGCGGATGGTTGCCCTTCGACTCGTATCGATTTGTTTAATGCCGAGAGACGCCCTGGTTTTATCGGTGCGGTTTTCCTACCCCAGCCGCGCGTCTCCCCCGCCCCCAGTCTCCAACGGCACCCACCTGTTGTAGGGGATTGCCTCTGCTGCCTTGCCCCTCCAACCCCGCCAGTGGCTGGATCCATCCCCGAGGAAAATTGTCACTTGAGCGAAGGAAGGAAGAAGTGTTGGGAATTGCCCCCTGCCTCGGCCCGGTACCCTTTTCGCCATTGGTACGGCGAAAACACCACGATGGTATTTGGCACGAATATTACAAAAGAGGATCCTCAAGTCGGCCTCTAAATCTGTTGTCAACCACCGCGCATTGAAATGGGTTCGCCACTCGCGTCGCTCACGGACAAATTGATGCGAGTTTCTGGGGGAAATTAAGTATAATAGGGTGGTTTCCCAGTATTTTTTACCACCTAAATCGAAGGATTATTACTTCTGGAGTACGCATTTCACGGCAATGCGACCGAAGTGGCAACAGAGATCAGCCTTCTAGGGCATGGAATTGGGCCTCATCCATGCGGTCCCCTTGTAATTTGGAGTGAAATTATATTTCATGCTTCCCCGACCTATTTGTTGGTTAAAAACTTATCGGGTCGAACTTCTACATTGCCTCCGACATATTTGGGACCTGAAATAAGATTCGATGCTTTCCCGGCGAATAATGTGCCGTAAACTTTTCTCGGGATTACCGCCATATTAAATTCCCCATTTTAGCCGACGTTTCTAGCACCGGCTCGGGGCTCATCCTAAGGGATGCTGAATTTTGTTTTATTTGTTTTTTGAAAATAAGAAAGAAAAATGAACGACGTTCAGCAGCCTTGAGGATGAGCCCCGAGTCGGTGCTCAATGCGTCGGCTAAATTGGAGAATTTAACTCAGTGGGAATCCCGACAAACGTTTACCCCCCATTTAAGTCACTGGTTTGGCGCTGGTTGCCTGGGTTTAGAAAGCCTTCGGTATTTCCCACCATTTTTATTTACCCACATTTATCGTGTATATAAGGCATATCCACGGTATAAAACATTAAAAAAATAGATATATGCTCTGAAAGCCGTTAAATATCCGTTAAGATTCCGTTTTAGCAGACGTTTTGAACACTGTTATGTCCGTCATCAGGGTCTAAAATATAGTTATAAACCTTTTTTTTTACAGCATTCTGAAAGTTGAATACCTGGACGGAAACTAGAAACAGACAATTTTTAATTCTCATAGATAGCCTCTAGAATAGTTTTCTCTAGCGATTTATACTCAACAGATATTTCTCTCACCAAACCCCTCACAATGTGGTATTTTCTTCATGCAACCACTGATCCACTCTCCAGCCATTTCTGTCAGGCACATCTCTCTCTTTAAATCTGTTGTAATCTATAAACTTCCACTCTTCTTTTCCTCCTTCATTTAAGCATGTATTTACGTATAACTTTTCGTACTCCCCATCCTCCGTACTTACGTAAATCTCCTCTTTCTTTTACTGTAACCTCCATTTACTTCTTGACCCCATTCCTAGCTCTTTCATTTCTTAATTTTGAAGGGAATCTCCGCCTCTCTATAATTTTATTTATATCATTGGCATATTAGTTTGCCCATTAGTTATATTATTGGGTGAACATAAAAATCAATAAATGAGTAACTGTTTGTTCGCCGCAATTTACTTTTTTATCTACTGTTAGGGCATATATGTCTACCCGACGAAAGGATTTTTGCTCGGAAATTTGGATTTTATTATAGTCTCAGCATGTTAAAATAATTATTTAAACCATCGTATGAACCTCCTTTTTGGACAGATTTCGATAAAGTACAGCAATATTTTTAATTAACAATAAAACAAAATATTGTAACCGTCCCAGCAATCAATTCAATTGTGGAATTTTTGTGCTTCTCTCATAGCGATTAATGGTATTTCATTCGTGTTCAAGGGGTATATGGTTTTCTATTTATTGTAAGTTCCACATTTTTAACCAATATTGACTTTCGGGTGGCACTCTTCTCGGCTTCCTCGAAGCCCTGTCCTCCTTTGGTTTGGAAGAATGTAAGGCCCGTGGCTCCATTTCCTGGTCGTAAGAATTTTCACTAACGTTAATTGATGTGATCCTCTTTTCGTCCTGCCCGTGCTCAAATTGTTTCGCATTTGATTATACTGCTTCTTTTCTCACAGCATGCCACTGTTCACACACGTGTGTTTTTAAAAGTACGGCTTCCTCTAGCAGGAACGATTTCGCTTGCCTCATCGGGTTTAGTCGTTAATGAACCCGTCAATGCAACGATCAACGTGTGGTGGTGTGATTTTTTTTTTCATTTTGCTTCCCGAGCGATTAAGCGCTTGACGGTGCCGTTCTCATCCTTTTCCCCCGAACCATTAGGGACTTAATAAACGCTAGTCCCTACTTCGTTAGAGAACTTCATTTTTTATGTGTATATGGCTGGTGTCCTAACACCCCCTGCTGCACGCCTTTTAGGTGGCTTGCGGGGTATTATGTAGATGTAGATTACTTACTTGCTATCTAGTTGTCTGGAACATTTTTCTTTCCTTTCTTCCTTACCGTTTGTCAGTATTTGATATAAATGTTGCCAAAAGATAATGTTTTAGAACTATTCATTCCTGATGCTTGCTTTTTATATTCATTGCTTGCTATTTGCTGATGTCTTATCGCCCTCGATCGCGTCGATATTTCCCTCGTGTTAACAGAAAAATTCCTGTTTTCATTATCCCGTATAATTTTTTCGTATCGGTTATTTATTTCCTCCATTACGCCAGCTCCGAATCGGATCTCTCTTTTTTGTTTTCTCTGTTTATCTCTAGTAGTAATGTGACAATTTTTGTCCACGTTGCGTCAATAACATAACATAGGAAAATAAACTCTTAGGTGTTGGTATGAAGGAGTTATTCCAATCCTTCCTCGGATTAATATGTTGATATTTCGAGATTAAAACAAAAGAAATTAGTGCGCGGAACCTGTCATGTGTAGTTGTAGAAAGTGGGATGATTGTGAATGGATTTAAAACGTCATCTGTTTGCTTCGAAGCACACTAAATTCTAATGAACGAAATCGATAGCGTATTATGAGTATACTTCCACAATGCTTTGCTGGTGACGGTATTTCTTCGCTGAAATACCACTTAAAGTAACTTGTGAATTTATCGGCCACGACTTACATATTTTTCGTTAAGTTGATTGAAATAAATTGTTGGAGTCGTCGGGAATAATGATTCTGATAAATTGATTGTGAAGGAAGTTCCTCCCGTGGCCACTTGCGAATATTCCCATTTTTTGTCATTTTCTAGCTGAATTTGATGGTTTAATGTGGAATATATGTAATGAAATGAAGTAACTTCTCCAGTGGAATTTTCACTGGGATGAGTGTGATGCTGAATGTCTGACCCCAGCTCACGATTTTCAAATCTTAGCCGATGTGCAGCCCCTTTTTAGCTATCCCGTTTCCTAATCGGATGCTGGTTGGAGGCCACATCAACTTAGTATAGCCGTCTTTCGGCTGAGACGATCGGCCGTGGTGTCTCCTTGGCGTATTTCGCTAAGCCGAGACAGACCGGCGTGGCGCCAGGTTTTTCTACTCTTTTTCATGGCTTTCCTTTCCTTTATCGCGCAAACAGCCTCAGCAGCCTGTCACTTCCTCCAAATATCATATCCTATACTATAACCTGACTCATAATGACGGAAAAAGTTTTTTTCCAAGCATATTTATTTGCATGTTTATATTTTTCGTGTACAAAGTTTTTAAGCTAGTTTTCCAAAAAATCCATCTCTTTGAAAATTGCAGTGGATTAATTCACTATTTCCCTTCGGGGAAATACTATTGATAACGTACAGTAAAATCGAAGACATTTTTCCTCGTGGTACATTGTCTTCTAACGAAAATAGGGCTTCATTGTTTTTTAGAGCTTGACTACAGGGTAGGGCTTGGAATTGGAGAATATTAAATAACTTCCAGGTCGTGAGAAAGCTAAGATTTTGAAAAAAAAAAATGATTTCAACGCACTTTTGAGATATCTTGTCTTCTGTTTAGCCGCTTCGAAATAGATATTTTTCTGTCCTCTTTTCCCCAATGGCCATTTCGAAGTAATTATAGTTCTTCCCTTCGTAATTGATATTTAATTACCAACGCATTCTAATAATTTATCAGTTTTAATTTTCTGAGTTTTTAGTTCAAAATATAACTTGAATTCCTTCGTTTTACTCGTAAATTTTTACTTTACGTTTACAACCGATGAAATCCAGCGTGGCAGTGCCTTCTCTGTTTTTATTTTTTTGCGTTCTCTTGCGCTACATTTCCTCGAAATGCTGATAAATCCTTCTCTTGGAAGAAAACTAATAGCTTTTAACCGTACTAAATTCGAGATAAAATGTCTCTGGATGCCCATGGGACGAGGCTTGACACGGAAATGTTTTGTACTCATTTCGGGGTCGTGAACCTCGGTCGACCGCTCTGTCGTACGCTGAACGGCCACCCAATCGCTACGCCTTCGGTGAAGAGGGCAAAAAATGCGATTACCTTCTTGCAACGCTAGTCGGCGATTGCAGTAATATTTTTGAACTTTGGCTGTAAACTTCATCTGTATAATAAAAATGAATTGCTGTGCGTTTGTCTCGCCAAAATTCGAGAACGGCCGGACCGATTTTGCTAATTTTGGTTTCAAAACATTCGTGGAAGTTCAGGGAAGGTTTAAACGGTGAGAATATTATACCGCAGGGACCACGAGGCCCTGGAATGAGCCCTGACTCATTTCCATATGAAATACGAGTACAGTTCCTTATTAATGTCTGCAGACCTTTTTCTTTTACACATTTTGACTAGTGATTGTGTTGACAAATAGTTTAAACATATACTGTTGGAAAGCTAAATAAATGCAAATTCTTAGACTTGCAATCATTTTCGTTTTCTATGTGATTTACGGTGGATGAAAAAACATTAAAAAATAAAATTTTTAGCGTTTTCGGCCTACTGTCCCCTTGACGACCGTTAGTATTGTTAATGTAGTTCGAGATCTCTTTCTCACGAAATGAATCCTTTTCTTTAGTCGTTAAAAAGTTCATGTGTCATTATTTTTTCATATATTTAGGACACGAAAACATTCTTCACTCTTTTAAGGCTAATATCGTTATTGAACGTTTATTGTTTATGTTAAGGCAGTCATTCGTTTATGTTGTGCTGGTGGAAAAGTAAAATTGCCGATATGGGTGTCACCTCCAGATCCAGGACTTTCATTAGTTTCAGGAATTGGAAATTATTCTGAACCATTATTGGCCAACAGTAAAAAATATGACAGTTGTTTTCAAACGAATTCATCGTCTTCGTATATTTAAACACCGAAAAAAGAAAAAAAAAGTTTATCAGAAAGCTTTAAATTGACGAATTCTATCGTAACTGTTGAGCTGAACATCGTCAGTTTTGTTTAATATATCAATATCTTTGAGGAGCATGTTTAAAATTTATGTATTACTACCCGTGGATATTGTTATATTTATGGAGCTTGTGATAATATTTTGTTGATTGGCGCTGAATTTAAGCCTTTACTTACGGAGGAGTATGCTATCATATAGTTTTAGTGATTTGTAGCAGTCATTGTGGCACTTAACTGGCCATTCACGGCTTTTTTTTATTATTTAGCGTACGATCGCTCAGCTCGCTCATGCTTTGTACACTGAACAGTATAAATGAATTATTACTTCCTTTCATTTTAAACTGTGACAGATATAGTATATATTCTGTAGGAGAGGCTCATAATTCATCCGAATATCTTTTTATAGCCCTTAAATATTCTACGTCTACATGGTTTGAGTCTTATTAAATTGCTGTGACGTGCGAATGCTTTACCTCTATTTTTTGGCTGTGCCATTTTGCACGCGTGCCGTTTTTCTCGCGCCGTCTTCATTTTTCGAGGATGCTCTTTAGTACTCAAGACGGTATCTCTGTTAACGCTGTTTTGGTTACTCACCTATCTCTTTGCAAACTATATTGAACTCTGTGGAAACTAGAAAACTGAGTAAAATGCTATAATAAGTCTTTAATTTTTTAAAAATGTTAATTTATTCGTTAACGAAAAATTGAACGAGGTGATATTGTCGTTGTTCATTTTATTAGTAATGAAAACGAAGTAAGTGGTTTTCGTTGACTTTTTGGTCACAGTAAATTACTTTTAGGACATATTTTCTGAAAAACGAAATATCTCGGTCTACATGGTGGAACCGTTCCATTGTGTTCGTGATAAGGGAAATGGCAATTTTCTCCTATTGTAACTCTTCAATAAAAGGTTATATAATTGGAAAATTGCGTTTCCTTTTGCAAGTATGCATGATGAATATGTTTCGCCTTAGTTGACGTCATAATGCGCTGAAAATAGCTGTGCCAGTTACAAATAGTGGAGAAGAATAAAGTTTTCATGATGTCAATTAAGAGTTACAGCCGAGAGATACAGAGTGTTGGATGATTGGGGGCCCTCGGCAGTCGCTCACGACGGGGCCCTCCTTATTCGGGGGTCCTCCACCGGAGAATTGTAAGAAATTGCATGTCCGGAAATAGCATGTCCGGAAATAGCTTTTGACGATATTATGGCTATTAAAAACTGGTTATAAGTTTATTAAAAATAGCCATTTCGTAGGAAAAACACTATGAAATGTGAGAATTTTGCAGCTTATAAAATTTAATAATGTATTATGGTTCTATTATCTATTTAGTAAATACTACACTGAAATCTTAAAAAAACAATAACTTTTTCGAATAACCCTTCCAAAAAGGCATTAGGTTCTCTTTTATCTTCTGTCAAATTTATTTTACTTTTTTATACAATATTTTTAAACTGTAAATGTTGTAAGTATGCTAATAATTAAACGTAGAATTTTACTATGGTAATCTGAGGCTTTTTTTTAAATTGCCCTATTCACATACGCCTCATGATATACGCGAGCGTTGTGGGCCCCCCTAAACTCGGGGCCCTTGGGCGATTGCCGATCAGCCGACCTGGCCGTTACAGTCTTGGTTGTTAAGTTTTCCCCTCGAACTTCCTTTGTGGCGTTATTGCTGGTCTCCCATCATCGTCGCATGATTCACGGCCTTTGCGGTGGGGGTTATCAGTGGTTCCGACTGCGCGTATCTATGGAGGAAAATATATGATTCCTCGCGATTGCGTCCATAGCGTGGTGGTTAATCATCGTTGAGACTCGGGGTCCAATTGGAGGGGTCGTCCTTGAGGAGGTCAGCTTCTCTCTAGGTCAGTCGCTCCGCGGTTCATTTTCGAAAGACCGCCCTCAGCGTCCTGCCTCATGCGTGAGCTTCCTGCCATTGTGTCCCAACCTCGATTCCCCCCAATGACGCCTGTTATTCCATCACCAAGCTCCGCGGGGATGAATGGAGGCCCTTTTTCAGCGTGCCGTGGGGTTTTATTCTCCCGCTGGTTGCTCCTGTGCCATCGTATGCTCCATAATGAATGGGATTCGCTCCTTTCAAGACGATGAAAGTAGTCAAGGTTTTATTTCTTGTGGTCCTCTCCTGGCTGGTTGTGATGGACCATAAGATTCATATGGGAAAAATATCGCGGATTTTGTTTCCTACTGTATTGCGCAAACGTTGATGCAGTATTATCGACGCGGGGCCGTCCCTAGGTCCATGCCATAACTTTTAGATTTATGGCCAAGCTGTAATGAAAAAAAATAACCTGCAATTTTCCACAATTATAAAATTTATTACGACCTAGGTTTCACAGTTGCTACATCATCCTTGTAGTGACAATAACAGTGAATTTGAAGTGTAATGTAGTAACAGTGAAACCTGGGTCGTAATAAGTTTTATAATCGTAGAAAATTGCAAGTATTTATTTCAGTATGGAAAAATTCCTCTCCTTCACGCTTGATTCCTCGGATTTAATTTATGGCCGAACAATTTACGTATATGATGTGGATTACCACTCCGCCAAATACAATCTATGAAGTCCGTCTCGGGCATCGATGCATACTTGAAACATGTTAATTGATGAACTCAGCAATCGGTTTGAGTACCTACTCGGTGAATCTCGACGTGAAATGGTGGAAATAGAAATGATCAAAGCATGTTTTTTTACTCCAAAAATATATACAGTACTTAACCGATATTGTCTTGTAATATATATGTAATGTATTTGTGTCTTATTTTGCTATTCTATAGGCTAATTGTGGCAAAGCTCTCTTGTTCTTCCATTCCCAATTTGATCAAATTCCTACCTCCGAAGCCTCATACCCTTGGTCTAGTATTTCTACACGTGTCTATTTTCTGTCCTATTATCGGCGCCATCTGAGTGGTTGACGCCAGTGTGGGTGGAATAAATTGACTTGCCCTGAATCTTCGACGGATGAGATGTATCCGTCAACCCCGGAGTTCAGATCACGGTCCGCTGTTTGATAAGTACCATCGGCATTTCTCTGGTGAATTAACGCCCCCGTGCGACCTTTACGCTCATGCAAATTTGTGGGCTATATACGGCATAATTGGGCAAGAAAACTCAGCATTATTTGCAGTTAGAGACGCATTATTTTTAGCCTGGCTACCCAGCAATCTATATTTAGCGTGCTTGTCGCCCTTTAGCGGAATGTTTACTGTCGGCCGTACAATAGTCTTTTGTATAGGAAGTGAATCTTTTCCACCAAGAAGTGCTCAATGGGTCAAGTATTTGCTATTGTATTTGAATGTTATTTTTAATTACGAGGTCGATTTCGCAAACCATTGTTGTTGATGAAAAATTAAGTAAATATTAATTCACAGTCAACATATGGAAGATTTTATTGTCCTCCACAATTTATCTTTTTTAAGTTTCTAATGGTTAGCTCATTAGTCCGTCAGGTTGATTATTTTCCCAATTTGATGTTTGCGAACACGGTCTTTCAATATTTATTTGCATCGCCACTTCGAAACTGTGAATAAGTTTCAAATCATGTGCTTTCTGTGCGCTCCAGAAGTTGCCTGTTTTCGTTATAGTGTTTTTTTATATTTTTAGTTTTTTTTAGCATTTTAGCTATATATTTAAGGACAAGATGATAACGATTATTTGTTTGGTGTTGGCATCGATAATGTATTTAAATGATGTTTTATGGGAACAAAGTGACTCGCTCTTCTTTGGGTAAGCTCACCTCCATGTGTGAAATTCACCAGGTGACTTAATATCGGTAATCTTTATAGCATTAGCTTCGGCGGAATTTATTTTTCAGAGTACTTGCGTGTTGCTGTAATGCAATTGGATGGTTTTGCTGTTTGCTCATCGTAGCTTTTATCCTTCGCAAATCAATAGCCATGTTGGCTTCATGAATTTCGTTTAGCGTCATCCGAGTAGGTATTTACTTTCAAGAGCCCTAAGACTCGGAAGGAGGGAAATTTGAATGGTTTCTTCCATCGTGACAACTGCTCACCAAAAGAAGGTCATAGCTATTCCATAAAAAAAATATATATCTTGAACTACACAGGGTATTGTTGGCCTACAGCTAAAAATTTACGCAAAAAGGAACAGAAGATCGGTACATGGATATTTTCTAAGATACATAAAATATCTTTCATATAGTGAGTTATATTGACTTACCATATTTTCCCGTTTCCCCCTCTATGTAATCTCATCTTAACTTCCCACAAAACTTCATCCATAAATCCATCCATAAATTTTGATGAAAATTGGTAAATTTGTACAAAAATCGTACAATTACAGTTTTTTTAATTACACTTAACAAGCTGGAGATGTTCTCTAATGAACATAAATTTTATGAGCTATGAAACACCATCCGACTCCAGGCTGTGGCGGACTACCAGTATGGGAGAAATGGCAGTTACCTATTGGTCAAGGTGTCCTCGAAACCGACGAGCCCTTGAAATTCGGAAATTAGATTAAAACGTGCCCAAACGGCCACCTCGATTCAGCGGCCAAATCCATTAGCAACTTTACCCTTGAACCTGACTCATTTCCTGTTTAAACAATGTAAATATCTCTTGGGGATCGGGTTGGTGTGGTGGCTAGAGTGTTGGCTTCCCACCCGGCGGGCTCGGGTTCAACTCCCGGCAGTGGCAGAGAATTTTCAGAGAATGCCCAATCCCTGCTTGAATGTTATGTGGAGGATATTTCAAGCGCAACACTCCGTCCGTCGGATGGGACGCTAAGCCGTGGTCGCCTTGGCGCCTTTCGTTAAGAGCAGGCTAATGCCGACGCCGGGTTTCTCTCCACCCTTCCTTTCATACCCTACCCTCATGGCGCAAATGACCTCAGCTGTCGGTCGCCTCCTCCAAATACCATGCCATGTAAATATCTCCTGTTTTCAGCGGTCACCACCATCAACGGTCAGCGACCACATTTGTTTCGGCCAGCTGCCAATCCTTGACTGATAAGCCTTTAAAAATTAGTTCCAAGAAATATTTTAGGATATCGTTTGAGGATTGATCTTCCTATCTAGAAACTCAACGTACCAAAGAGGTTGAATCTTTAAACACGCAGCCGCCCCTCCTCCGCTTCCAACCAGTGTTGCAAAATTTACACCCCAAGCAGGTATGTCTACTCATGAAATTAAAATTTTATAAGTCTAATCGTAATGAAATGCAAGTTTTTGTTAGAAAATAGTTCGTTCTATAATTTTTCATAATTCTTTCGCCTTATTGGTGAATTTTCAGTACCAGGGAATTCCCGTGCGTTATTTGTGAATTTCCTCTTGAAGTCGAATACGTAAAGTTGTTAATTTAGGGCGGGTTCTTGGTATTCGCAGAGGATATAAAGTTTGTCTATCAACCGTAGTGTCGCGAGTGCAAATATTGGGTGACCCGTAAGAGAGAATAAAGAGATAGTTCGATATAAAAAGTTTGAGTAAAGAACATACGACGGCTACTGCGCATGGGACCAAGATTGAAATAGATAAATCCAACATCAGATGGCGCATGACGTCACGTAAGCGTGGTCAACATAAGCTTGTCGTGTATCACGTGACTCGGGTCAGCATCGTGGTGAATACGCGTAGTGCCTTCGGTTGCCTTTTCTAGCTAAATAAGAGATAGTTCAATATAAAAAGTTTGAGTAAAGAACATACGGCGGCTACTGCGCATGGGACCAAGATTGAAATATATAAATCCAACATCAGATGATGAATCTGATGGGCCTGAATGTCTGACCACCACTATAGCGTTTGTTTTTTAGTTGTTTACTTATATCGTTATTTTTTCCAATTAATTTCATACCCTCGAAGAAGGGAATTAACAGTATTTCAATAAAATCTTGTCTTCATTTTGTAACCTTTTCCATTTTCTAAAATAATACTGAACTTGAAGTTTTAATGTTGGCCTCTGCTTTTCCTACCGTGTCTTAGTACCACCTTGAGTGCTGTATTAATAGTTACTATGTGTAAAAATGGCGAGGGACCGCTTCTATTCGATTCCATCCGTCATGGTAAGTGTCATGTGGTTGGAAATTGAAAAATTACTTCCCGTTAGACATAATTGCGCGAGAATCAAATTTTAGTCCACGCAATCTTGTGTTTGTTATTTTGATCTCTCGTAGTGGATTCCATCATCCGTCCCCGTCTGCTTTCATGATGGGAGAAAAAGGTTATGGCGATTATTACCCGGGAGTATGTGCTCCCTAAGTGAGCAAATACATTAGTGGATTTCCGTCCCCACGGCCCGTGTCATACAGATTTTCAGCAAATTTGCCTTCCATTTCCCCTCACCGATCGCAGCCTCGGAAAGCCTTTGTGCTCCTGCTGTTGTTGGCATAGCCTACTGCCGGCACTAGTTGAATAAGCAGCCGCTTCCTGCTCAAAGACGATTAGCCCTCCCATTTCCTCGATTAGAACCGTGTCTTAGTGACCCAGAATTAGCCTCCGTGCAAGGTTTCCCTTAGCTAGGAGGGGAATTTGCTCCTCTCAAGAACGAAAGAACAATATTATGTCTTGTGAGGGTTACTTTATGTTCGATCTGGTGGGTGCATCTAGCAAGTTATTCTTGTTATCAAGAGGACTTCATAGAGGAGGCCAAATTACCTCCCATGGAAGGCTGGTTTCTGTTACCACTTCGGACGCATTTTAATCGGTTTTCAATACTAATGTCCGCGGCGCGGTGATGAGGACAATGCGATCCACTTTTTCCAATATTTTGCGGTACAATGTTGATAATGGCGAGGAATGGTATTGAGTTTTTATGCGTTTGATAGATCACATCAACATGTATATAAATTTCGGTTAAAAACGCTAATTATATCTTTAATACCCTTATTTCCCGGTAAAACTCTGATCAATTTGTCCGTCAGCGACGCGAGTGGCGACTTTTGTAAACCCATTTAAATGCGTGGTGGATGACAACACATTTGGAGACAGACTTGAGGATCTTTTGTAATATTCGTGGTTGCTATTATGAAAGGTTTTATAGAGGTTAAAGTTGGTTTACATGGAGCATTTTACGAATTACCTCACTGTTCCCCCTTTCCTAAATTGAGACTCCCTCAATTCCCATTGAGATCTGTTCCCTTTCATTCTCTCTATAAAAAATATTTACTTCCTCCCCTATCTCGCGTATCCAAAATTCTTTTCAGCGGGTCTAACGGTCGGTAAAAGTCAATACTTTGGGAAAATTGTATTCAATTAGTTTTCTGATTAAATCGTTCGCATGTCGCGAATCATTGGTTTGAAAATTGGTCAGTTGTTGATATGCAACAGTATAGAGGAAAGTTTTTTATTTATGGAAAGATTCTAACCCTATCATGTCACTCTTTTCATAAAGTAAATATTTTTTTCTCATTTAAATTGCTGAAATCTTATTTTATGTGTAAGTTTTTGCCCCATATTCTTCATTTAAGATTAGACAAAATTTTATTGTTAATCAAAAATATGGAAATTCTAACTAAATTCCCTCCATTTAGGGCACTAAATTTGGCGTTTTGCTTTGAATTACAATAATTTGTGTTTAAAAATACTGGAACTTATTTTCTGCGTACTGGTAAGCACTATGAATTTTCTGTCAGCTTTTCCCCATTTCTCATTTGTATCCTTGTGATTATGCTACCGGTATGACGTATTAACTGTTACCAAAACCAGTTAAAAATTCATTGGATAGGATGTGTCGACGATGAACCATGGTTGTTTATTTTTTTGTTTTAATCGTATGAACTTAGAAGTTATAAAATTATTGACTAATCTTCAACCTTCTACAGAATTACTGTTATAATTAAGATTCAATTTCTTAGCTTTGGAAACCAGTTCAGTGTGTTGGGAGTAGTTCGTATACTATCGTTTCTTTAAATGGGCACGTGCAATCAAGGAGTAAAATAGTGACCGTTTTCTTTTAGCTTTAAGCATCGTTGTGGGAACCATGCTACTATATTTTTCTCTGTAACTGTTCACTTTTCTATTGGATATTTTCTTAGAAAATACTGCGTCAGCTGAATGTTTTTGCTATGATATTTGAGTGAGGAAAAATGCAGGCTAAATGACTGAGAGAACAATTCTCAACTTTGGCTGGTAAAAGGTAAAAAAATAAAATGAGATGGAAATTAGGTTCGTGCAACAGGTATATATTCCTGTGACCGTTATTTGGGGTGAGAAATGAATAGTTATTGGGTAATGTTGAAATTAGGCTGCGAGGAGTGTTTCATTCCTTAGGTGTATAATTCTTATCAGCAGTACCTCTCATTTTAACGAAAACATGCTAAATTTCTAGTACAGTTAAAAATATCTGTATAGGTAATGGAGAAGCTTGTATCGCGCATCAAAGAATGCACACTCATTGATTTTTATGTGCTTAATAGCTGATAAATTAAAAATGGATGTGCAATAGAATCGCATAAAATGTTATCCCTTAAGCGAATTTTATTGTAACTGAATATTCATTTTTAGCTCTCAAACCAATCAATTTGAATACTTGGAATGATTATCTGTACGAGTATTTTTTTCGTTTGAAATATCTCTCTTGATTGGTAATGTTTTCTCTCATTGATTAGATTTACCTTTAATAATTTATTTTTTATTGAAAGTGAACGAACGGTATAAAACTAAGAGTGCCATTTCTATTGGAAGTTTTATGTCCCGCTGTCAGCACTTGTTCCGACTTAGAAAATATCTATCACGAGACTGTGTTTGGCATAATTAACAAGGTAATAAATGCACTAAGTTTTTTTTACTGCGAATAGTGAACGAAATGTTTCTTTTTTTTTTCAGCCTTTATATCAACTCACCAACCTGTCTGTTTGTTTGTCTGTTTGTCTGGTACAAATCTTGTAACTCAAATTTGACTCACTTCCTGTGAAGCAAAAACGCTGAAATTTTGCACACTTCTTCATTTCCGATGACAATACATGAAAATATAACTTCTTCTCTCCAACCCCCCTTTAACCACCCCCCAGTCAACCTATAGCCCCCCAAAACATGTTTTTGATCTAAGAAGTTCCAAATGGTCGATATAGGGGGGTGGCATTTTTAACATAGGGGTAGGCATTTAAAAGCATAGGGGTGGCATTTTGAAACATAGGGGGCTTACCATTCACTGAAAATTTAATAAATATAGTGACTTTTTTAATACGTCACTTTTGGTTTTTCGGGGTCACTGAGTTTTTTTGCTTTGTGTCATATATAAACGTTGCTCATCCCCTGTAATCTAAATATAAAGGCTGGTTTAAAAAAAAAAATTTTTTATAAGAGCTTATTTGCTAGCTAATATCAAAACGTAGTTCTGCTTACGGAATTCAAGAGGCAATAACTCTGTTTTATTTGTTTTAGTGATCCCAGTGTATCGGTTTGAAAAAGCGTTGAAAGAGGGCTACTCATCCTTACGGCTCCTGGTTCCGAATAATAGCGAATCTGCTCTCTGTGTTACAATGGGATTATTTTCCTTTATGGGCGATGAAGGTTTCATACTTCATTGTGCTTTTAGCGCCTGTATTCTGGGCATGCGTTTTCGTGGACTGTAAAGCGTGTGGTGTATTGCAGAAAGCTATTCTTGTGCGCATCCAAGCCGTGCCGTTTCTTTCCTCTTGCGAGTATCCGAGTATTTATGACCCGTTTCAGTGCTGTCTTTGTGAATGTTGGTTTTTATTAGCGTATTAGCTTGTGTATTTGAAGTGAGTCCCGAACAGGGGTTTTTATTGAACGGCCTACTTGTTTGTTAGCTTGTCGAAAATATTGCTACTGTACTTTCCTCTTTTGTTTGCACTTTTTTTTTTAAAAGCGGTCCATTGTGAAAATGATCTACCTTTTCGTTTAGATTTTGTTGGATTTCATTTTTGCCTTGGTAGAAGCCAATGTAATAAAATAAAATCATCGTAAAATTGAACTTTGTTGATTCCGGGAATGTCAAGATAAAATATATTTGAGCTAAAGTTTGGAGTGTGTTTCAAATCCAAGTATATAATAGTTTTCTCATAGTTCGTGGAACTTAAACTCGATTTTCTTCTCTATCGTTCAATGATTGAGGCTTATAGTGTATTCACTTAAAATAGCAGTACAATAACAATAGGTAATTGAATTCATGAAAAGTTTGGTGCACTGTTTTGTGTAAGGGCCGCATCATCTCATTCCATTGTCGTGTGATTGCTACATGAGACTAATGCAAGCTTGATGTACCATCGGCGATTTCGAATTATGTAGGGAAATATGATTTATTGACGTAACTTAAATTTTACGTATTGAGGAAAGTGGCAGAAACCATGTTCTCATTGAGACGCAGTGAAAAAAATATGACTGCCGATATAGTGTAAGACTAGTGTCTGGTAGTACATCAAGATTAAATATTTTTCGAAGCGTCTTAAGCATAGTATGTCCTATTTATGTCACTGCTCGGCGCCAGTCAGACTCCGGAAATGCCGGTGCCAGACCTAGGGGAGCCATTATCTTCACCAAGGGAGGCGAGTCGTGACATTTTATTTTCTGTTCCTGTGGCCAGAATGTTAGCAAGTCAGGAGAAAGAATTGTTTACAGTTCTTCAATGACTTTTCCGCCTAAATTGGAAACTTAATTATAGGAGTGGGGCTCATTTTGGATACAATATTCCCGGGAATCAAGCGAATTTTGTTAGTTATATTACTGAAACGCAATAAAGTTATTGTACGGAGGAATAAAAACACGCGGAAGGTATCCCAGGAATCAAGACTTTTCTTTTATTCGTCTTATGATTTTTATAATAACTCCCTTTTTTGATGCATGCGATTTCCATTGTTATTCTCTAGCGTCATGTGTATGCTTCCAAAATTGATTTCTTTGCTCAGGTACGTGGCCATAGATTTTCTTCCAAAGGGGCGTATTGCCTGTTTCGGGGAAGCAGTTGGCCGTTGTTGTTGACGAGTTTTTAATATAATGCTTAATTTTTGGTCGCTTGGCACTTACTTTTTATTTTCGTCTCCCTATTCCTTCTTGCCTGTTTAGGTCACTACTTATAATGATATTATTCCTGAGTAGTAATTCTGAGAATTCATCGAATCTTATTGAAAATATCATTAATTAACCAAATCTATGCATTATATTAGTCATTTGGAATAAAGATAAGCCTTATAGCTGTCTGTCAATCTTGTGGTCGAGTCCATGCTTAACCATCATTATTTGTTTATACCCGTATTTCTTAAATTTTGCTCCCAGATGGAAGAGGAATTTTCTTTCCCTGGAATAAGGTTATTCACTCAGATCCGAAATCATTATTTATTTAAAGAATTTGGCAGATGGAAGGGTATGACATGTTACCACGGAAATTTTTTTTGTCACTATTCTCTCATTCCTTTATGAGTTTAAAAATGAAAAAAATTGCGAAAGTTACCGCCCCTACTATCTGTTGGTGAATTCATCATAATTTCTGTTCATTTTTTCGTTCAGGAAGAACCTGTTATTGAATCGCTCATAAAGGCCGCTACACACGGTGAATGATCATGCGAATAAAATCATTCGCCGTGCACAACGGAAAAAATCGTTAATGAACCGTCATTCGCATGATCCCTCGCAGATTTCATTTTCCTCATCATTGAAAAGCGCACACTTGTACCTGAAAAAATGATCACGTGACACGCAACGACTTTGAATTCGGCTCCGAGTCCTCTCATTTAGAGATCATTGTCAGTCGATGGTGTAGTCGGCGAGGTTGGGGTCGGTCGGATCGCGGACACGTGTGCCACTCGAAGTGGGCATCTATTTTCGTTTCAGGAATTCCTTCGCTAGCGCGGGGCTCATAAAGGTATGCAGTGTGAAGCGTGTATGCTTTGCGAGTCGGCACAAGTTTCCTATTTCCCTGGAATCTGCCGAGCGAATTCAAGAGTGTCGCAGATCCTCGCATCCGGCGGATGTCTTGTCTCGCTTAGGTGGTGTAGGGAAGAGAGCTTGGCTCGGATGGTTGGCCTCTCCCTCCTTCGGTAGCCGGTCGGTCGGCGTTCGCCCCCTCCTCGGTGTGCTCGCAATCGGACTCCAGCCTCCCGCGAAGGAGTCGCGGGTTCCAGCGGTTCGAGCGAGTTCATCGCGCCGGGTCCGATGGCGACCTGTAGCCTACTGTGTCCTCTTCATCTCCCCTGCGCCTAACTATCTCCATGGTATGCCTTGCAGCTCTTCCTCGCTGCGGCTTCCTCGTTAGCTAGGGAAAGAACCGGCCGCTTGCTCATTTCCTGCCCTGCCGCGGAAAGATATCTATCGACGATTTATGTACTTCCTCCGTTTTTTATTAATAGAATCGACGTTAACATCAATGATAAATCTTTTTTATTTAGGCGTAATTGAGCCAAAACTGTCTCCTTTGTCATATAGTCTGTTGAAGTTAATGAAGCGGCAATGCATGATCGAAGGATTATTTTTGACTGCTACAACGAATTCGTACGCGCTCGTAGAGATTTTATGATGCTTGTAGATTTTGTTGCCTGTTGATTGTTGTCAGTTGTTGCTTTTAGATTTTGGCGCTACCGAATGAAATTCAGGTAGCTTAATGCCTCAGACTGTTCACGTTTTAGTGCGCCGGAATGGCTTACGTTCATCTACATCTGCATGCTACATTCAAGCTGCCTGAAAAGGCGTGTGGCAGGGGTGTTAGGACAACGGCCGTTTACATATAAAAAGCAAATGTTCAAACAAAATTACGAATAGCGTTTATCTAAGCCCTTTATGGTTCGGAGGAAACAGGAATTCCTATGTCTATCAGTTCAGCAAAATGTCTCTCTTAATTTATCGCTTCTGTAGGACCTGGAAATATAGTGGGGCTCTAATATGATGTTCTCCGTGTCGCTCTGAAAGATATCTATTCTCAATTGCTCAACCAATCTAAGCCTAGCGCGCAGCCTCAGAATCACTAACGGCTCCAGCCTGATTCGCTTAACATCTAGGCAACGCTGTCTTATACGCCCGTAGCAGTTTTTGACGAATCGCTCAGCTTTCCTTTGTATTTTATTCAGTTCACGGATTAAATCTTTCTGCACCGAATCCCATATGCTCTCATATCCCATCGCATATGCCGGCCTCGGTGGCGCCGATGTCAAGTCACCGATTGCTAACCTGGTCGCGGGTTCGAATCCCGCGTGGATGGCTTGACCACTATCCAGGGAGTGGATGTATGCATTTTTCAAACAAGTTAATTGTAAGAGGACTATGTAGTAGGTAGTAAATTCGCTTGCGAAATGAAGTATACATTATTATTATCATTATTATGCTCGCTAATGGCACCTAAAGGCATCATACTTAATGGTACTTATGCACAGTCTTGTTGAATTCCCTTTTTCGTAAATTCTCATCTCACCTTGGGCGAGCCAAGCGACGAATTATCGCTATGGAGGTACTTTGTCACCATTTATGGCGCATTTACAAACCGACGCCACGGCCTGACGGTGGATGGGGCGTGGCTTTGCACGGCCGACCGCCCATCTCCGCGCACCGAGGGTGTCCTGGAAAAGGAAAGGAAAAGTGAATTGGGGCATCGATGCGGAAAGACAGCTAGTCAGAGAAAAGGTGGTCGCTCCGTGGCGAGGGAGAAGCTTTCTTTATTATATATTTTTTTCTTATTTCCCGTTTCAATGCCACTTCCCCGTATGCCAGCACACTCGGAAGTGAAAGCCGTGGGAAATATTTCTCGGTGCGGAAGTCCTTAAAAGATAACCAGAGAGCGCTATTTTATTCATCCCGATGGAACTTTCTTTTTTTTATGCATTCATGAATTCGTGCAGAAATGTGTCGCCAACATCATTCTCATTTGGAATTCGTGAAATCGATTCAACTCCGGCGCCATGTTTCACTCAACTCTGTATGTTTAGAAGGCACCTGACAAGTGTTTTCACTCGTTTTGCATGCCCGCTTTTCACCGTTAATGTATTATTGTAAGTTCATTCCTGGTCCCAAATCGTCTGAGTCAAACAGGATGATATTTAGTTCGTCTGTGATGGTACTTTGGCGATTGAGGCTGGGAGCTGCTAAAGACTAGGAGGGTGCGCGCTAGGCTTATATTGGTTGAAAAATTGAGTATTGATATCAGTAAGTGCGACTATATTTCCAGATCCGGCAGAAGCGAAAAATTAAGAGAGATATTTTTTCGAAAGGATAACTATGGGCATTCGTTTTCCCTCCGAACTATAAAGGACTTCAATAAATGCTAGTAGTAATGTTATTTGAGCATTTGCTTTTAATATGTAGACGGTTTGTGTCATAACACCCCCTGCCACACGCCTTTTTAAGACGGAGATCGGGGTAGTATGTAAATTTACTTAAGCATGGTGTTGGATTCGCTCATATCTTCGCTTCCATCTAATTACTTAGCTTGAGGAAGTTTCCCACTTCTTGCAGTGTAAACCGTTGAGTTTTGATCCCTTGAAAATGTGTACCGAGTCATCAGTCTAATTTTGTAATTTTTTAAATCTAGAATTAGTTCATTTTCCGTAACATTTCCGTTCGTTTAGTGCAGTTCGCATTTTTTCATTTTTTATCCAATTTTCATAGCTGTTATATGCAAGTATTGCTCTTTTTAGTTGCTGACACATCGGCTTATACTTTATCTTTGTTGGTGGTGGTTAGTGTATTATTATCCAACTTAAATCCATGCTGACGCTACCGCTTCGTTCAGCGGATAGGTATCCGCTTTCTTTCACGAAAAACGAGTTTTGGAATGAAATTGGTTTACAAGTTCTGATTGAAATGTTGTAGTTGACTAAAATTTTTAAAAATCTCTCTCTTTTGGATAAATGGATTTTCTATCCTTTGAGCTTAGTCTTTTTTGCTTCTTCGGAGGATAATTTCAATTCACTAACGCTTTAAGTGGACATTCATTAAGTATTTTAGTATTTTTTCGTTGTTGAGAACTGAAGTTAAAACCTTTAAACTAACGGATAACGTAATGTTATATAAATACAATTTTTTTTCGACATCTTTAGAGCATAATTGAGATTACAAATCAAATTCAATTCGCTTAGCCGTCACTTGAGAGAAAGTTGGTTATAATTCACCAAATTGAAATGAGAAGAGGGATGAATGAATGTGAAACTGATAATTTTTAATTGATATGGAATCGTTGCAATTCATCAAGCTTGAATCTATCAAAATGAATAAAAGTTAACGATTTATTTTGGATGTGATGGGCGTTCTGTTCCTAAATATGAGTCTGAGTTCAGAAGCGATGCATGGCGGACTTTACGGAGTCCTCATCAGCTAGTGACCACACAAAATTTTCGTGGTCATGAAACATGATGCCTTGCTCGGGCTATTGTCGTGCACAATACGATCTCCCATTCACTCTCCGTGACCCATCTTTTTTTTCGCGTCACGGCCGAGTCTATTGAACGCTCGACCTCTTTTGAACTCCCCAAGGATCTTGAGAAGTCAGTTGTTGGTGTGGCGACCGGTCCGCTACGACCTAACTACACAGAGCGCGCGCTATTTTACAATGCGGACTGCGTCCCGCTACCGGTGATGCAGATTGTTGACCTCCGAGTGAGAGAGAGAAAAAGAAGTCGTACGTTGTTGTGTGTGTGAGCTGGCGTACGCCTTGGATCGCGGCTCAGCTTCCTTTCTCCATCTCGTCCCTCAAACTCTCCCTTTCGCTAGTCCTCCTCCCTGGCCCTAATCATCTCGCTGCAAGCGCCGTTCATCCGATGAGTGGCGTAAATACTGGGGCGGTATGAGGTTATTAGGGGCCCTCGGCTGGGGCGCATCTTACGGAAGGCCCTCCCCCGGAAAATTTTGGGAAAATTTGTGGCTGGAAATGGATTTTGACGCTATTCTGGCTCATAAAAAGTAGATAGAAGTTAATTGAACATGTTGCAATTTCGTTAGAAAAAATACCGAGGAAAGTTTGAATTTCACAGTTTAATAAATTCAATAATGCATTGTGGTTCTATTATATGCATAGTGAATATCTCCTGTTGAAACTGCATTTAAATCTTAAACGAAAGTTTAAATAACCTTTTCGAATGACCCTTTCAAAAAAGCATCAGGTTATCTCTTATTTTCTAACATCTTTAATGTACTTTTTATATAATACTTTTACACAGAGTATTATTATGTCGAAGGAAGCTGTCTACAAGGAGAACAATCTTACACTTTGGCTTTTAGACTTTATTTCACTTTGGGTCTCACAGACATGAGTAACGAAAGACTGCGACCTCTCTCAACTCGTCAACCGCCCGAACAGCCGCTCTGCCCGGACGTAACACTCGGCAGCGCGCAGGCTGCCCACATGACTCACAGCGCGCAGGCTGCCAACATAACACTCCTCACAGCGCGCAGGCTGCCAACATAACAAGTATGTTGTATATAAAACAATTAATGAAAACGTAGAATTTATATTGGCAAATAACCTTGGTTCAAGTAATCTTAGTATCGTTTTTATTACACCTTTCATATACGCTTCATGATACACGCGAGCATTGTGGGCCCCACTAAGATGGGGGCCCTCGGCGATCGGCGACCAACCGACCTGACCACACCGCCTCCACGTAAATACCTTTATGTCCGTAAGACTAATTGATCTTCAATTGGCAAATTTTGAAGAGGGGATAGGGTGTGCCACTTATTCAAAGTTTGCATGAAACATGTTTCGGTAGGAAGTAAGTCATAATTAATGGAAAAGAATTTTACATTTTAGTAAAGAATAATAATAATTTAGTCAAGAATAAATCTTACGAAATTAATACTTTTTAAGACGCGTTAGGTAGCTATATTAAAATTATACAAGGAGGTTGGGAGAAATGGTTTCTTTCAACTCCTTGACATTTTACAATACGAGGGTTGCAAATCGTTTGATCCGTCACATCAATACGTCTCCCTTACGGTCGTACTGGGGTCGGCTTCAAAAACACATGAATTGATTTTCCTTTTCCATTCACTTGTTTCCGTGGTGTAGTGGTTATCACATCCGCCTAACACGCGGAAGGTCCCAGGTTCGATCCCTGGCGGAAACAGTTTTTTTAATACATTGCTTTTTAGTTTTTTCTCCCAGGAAATTGAGTACGTTAACTCCCCTCTTTGCCAGAAATTATTTGCATTTTAATGCATTACATATTACACTTCCTTTTACTTTGACCCTCAATCAAGCCCCTTGCATTGTGATTACCCTTCACAAGTATATAAACGATATAGATAAATGAAAAAAATTTGCAATTTTCTTGATTGAATTTTTAATTTTACTATCATGGACACTTTTTCTCAATATAACGAAATTATATCCTTATAAAATTGGCAATATTTTTCACACGTTGGAACATTTCTTATTCTATTTATTCATAACCTGGAATATTTTTTCTGTCGTCAACTACAATCCTAATTCTATATCTTCGTACCATCAGGAGAAGTAATAGGAGTAAGATGCCGTTTTTAAAATTTTGAGTCGCAGATTAATTGCAATTATTTTAATTGAAATGAGCTAGAAATCAAATGCACAAATTCAAAGTAATAATCCCTGAAACGTTAAACTTTGATCAGTGACCGTGGGCAATAAATATGATCAACGGATTAATAAACATATCCTCTTGCATTTTTGAGGCAGTCGGACTTAACAATATTGCAAACTCTCAATTTTGCCTAATAATTATCAATTATTCATAATTACAGCTGAATCATACTTGAATATGTTGATTCCTGCCTCTAAGCAGTATAAACTCACTTCCGCGGATGCGTTTCTGACGAATATATATTTGTTGAAGTTAATACTTCATTCGTAATTTTTTAAATGTTGAAGTTAATGACAGTTAATGAGTTGCAAATTATCAATATATATTAATCGTTTTGAAAACGGTATTTCATTACAATCCATGCAATGGAAAAAAAATCATACGCGATATTAGCCTTCCACAATTTACGCCATAGAAGTACATACTCACTTACATAGGTTAATCCCCAAGGACTGCAATATTTTAAAAAATTCTAATATTTATCATTATTATTTTATAAATGAATCCTACATTAAAGCCTTCACTTCTACGTTCAACGTGAAGATACTTTAAAATAGGTGTGAGTAAACCATACCGGGGACCAGGGGCGCAGCTAGGAATTAAGTCTAGGGGGAGTTTTAGGTGCAGCTAATACTGGGGAGTTTGGAGGTATGGAATACCCTCCAGGGGAAGCGGGACGGGCGGGGGCCTTCCCCCAGAATTTTTTTAAGATAAATGGTTCAAAATATGGATATTTACGGCTTTCGGAGTGATATTTTATTAGTTTTTTTACATTATTCTATAAGTAATATTAATCCAATTAAGTAAAATGGATTACACTTAAAAATTTCTCTGAGCTCTGGAGAGGGGGGGGGTTTATCCTCCAAAACCCCCCCCTCGCTGCGCCACTGCCGGAGACCATGTCGTTGGCAAGTGAATTTCACGCTCTGGGTAGGGGCAAATTCCTTTCCTTTGGCCGCCTCGCATTTCGAGGATTTCAATGTTGGCTGGAGGCTTTTCCAAGGATTGGAACCCGAACCCTTAGGGCAGCAGCCGATTGCTCCACAAACTAGGCTAACGCGTTCCTTCTATGATCAGTCATGATTGTGTTTATTCCATCTCGTGTTAAAAAAAATAGTTCGCTTTTGACGCTGGCAGTGACAAGCACGCTGCATTCGCCGTTGTTTCACCGATGTTTGGACTGAATATCTTTATGTGAGTTTTGATGTTTTTCTGCAGTCTGCAGGGCAGATAAACAGTGTTAGAGGGTAGAATGTTGGGTTAACAAGGGAGAGGTAGGAAGATAATAGAATTTTTAGATATAATGAAGGGGAGTAGACCCAATCGTGAATTGAAGAGTGAAGCACATGAAGGATTGGGATGGGTTGCCAGAATGCTTCTAAAGTACTTTATTGAAACGTTCCTTAATGTATATGTTACTTTAATAATACCGCTTATCTGCAAATATTGAAAAACGGACAGTCTATATCTTATTATTAATTGTTTGCATGACGAATACATTTAGCATTATCATCGTGCAAATAAGTTAAAAATATTTTTAGAAGACATTTATTTACCCCTCAAGTGTCATTTAACTGAAATGTCCTCATCATTGCTTGAGTGGGGAATCCGGCGGAGAGGAAATGGATCTCAGCTGCCGAACAACTGCAGTTTCCCGGTCTTGTGTTGCCTGCCTCCTTTGCGTCCGCTTATGTCATCTTTCCGGGCTCAAGGGTCGCTACACGGTAAAAAAGTGCAGTTTTCGAGCCCTTCAAATGTCACGCAGCTTCTGTGGAATTTGCTCAAGTTGGTCGTCGTGGAAATAAGGATTTGTCACGTGATTTTTATGTCCGAGAGGTATTTGCGGAAAACTGTCTGAATTTATGCTATACTGCGTGTAAGTGTGTGATATTAAAGTTCGTTGAGCTCCTGATGAATCTCGTGTAGAAGCACTTTTCATTAGCGTGTATATCTCCGAGTATTTATTCATTTTTATATCAATCTTGTATCTGGAAAGGGGGAAGACCGTCGCGCTGGTTTTTCTTGACTGTTTCTTTATGGTCTTGCTAGTATAGACGATGTCTATTAGTCATGTCTTGAAGCTTTGAATTCCGACTGAAGCTCATACATTGGTCGATAGAAATTTTGAGAGACTAGGTGAGATTTAGAGCTATTACGGCATGTGTTATCCGTGGAGACCATGTGATATGTCCCATGATATTGACGAATGTTTGGCCCAATTGAGTAAGTGCATTTAGAATACCTCAGATAAAGAAACGTTTTAATGTAGTTGTCTACGAGGATATAGCGATAAAATTTAATTTATTATTTTCTAGTTATTTAGTGATCGTGATATTTAGTGATATCATCTTAAGCAATACGAAAAAATCGGAAATCATATTAGTCGAATGGTCCATTATTTTTTATATCGAAAATGTAGGTAATTTTCTATGTTGTGTGCATAAGTTCTCGCATGGTACTGAATTGCTCATTATTTTTGCTTATTGATGATCTATTAATTGTGGTCCTTCTGTACTGGAATTGATCTAATTCGATTCCGTCGCATTTTAAATTCTTTTTGAGATATTTTTCAGCATGAAGTGTAATGTTATTGTGGCTACATCGTTTATGTCGTGAAATTTAAAAGCTACTACGAGGCCATTCCTCAAGTGACGGTTAGTTGATAAGATATATTTTATATAAGTAGCAATCCCATTTGGAGCTCAATAAAAACATTTTTTCCGCTTTAAGTGCACAGTTTTTATATTATTGAAACAAAATGAGAAAGTTTCGCGGAATTCGATGGTTTTCGTCCCTGGTCATATCATGCTATAGTTATCATCAGGAAAATAATCAGTCTACGATGGTAAAGTTCGTTATATCCGGTGCTTTATTTGAAAGACTTTTCCTCATTTTCCTTAGATAAAATACTCCGTGTCTCTCTATGTTTGAGAAAGTTAGCTGACGCTTGTGTATTATAGTATTTTTGTACCTTTCTCAACTAATCATAATCATGGTAAGTTGATGAGACTTTTTTTCACGTTTTCACCAACATAACTCTGCCAAATTATGTTGTTGTGAACATGGCATTGCGGATCCCACATTTTCTAGTTTCCTGTCCTTTAGAGGCTACCTCCACGCTCCGTCCGACCCAAACCTCGTCTTCGGTCTTCCTCTGAACTCGTTATTAGGGCCCCGCTCCTCACCATATCCAGCCGCCACTTCCTCATTAGATATCCTTTCCCCATCCAGCTAATCCACTTTATCTCGCTCATCCCCGCCCACAACGTATCGCGTTGCCCTCTTCATTTATTCTTTTCCTCAAAAGCTTCCCTTTTTCGTCGTCAAAAGTGCCAGACGCATCGTGTTCCGCATTAACTCTTTTTGGCTTATCTTGTCTCCGCTCCATTCAGCTCCCGACGTAAGTAAAATGTTTTTGCGATGCCGAGAACGCTTCCTCCTCTACTTCTTTAACTTGACCGGTTTTTTAAAATTAAGGTTATTGTTAAGGATTTCTGTGTGGCCCAGCGAAAACCAGTAGCACAATGTTCATAAATGTATAGTAACATAGTATTTACTTTTGCCGTGGGTAATATACCACGTCCATATTAGCAATGAAAGGCACTTCGTTACTTCCACAATTTATTTAAAAATTACCACCGCTTTCGGCTGTTCCGCCAATATAAAATACGTGATTATGTGGCCCATACTTATGTACTTGGCTTAACAGCCGAAACTGGTAGTAATTTTTAAATAAATTGTGGAAGTAACGAAGTGTCTTTCATTGCTAATGTGGAGCCCTTCCACCATGTTAAAGCTTCAAGTTTCGATTTAATACCATTTTCAAGAGTAGGTCATTCATAATTTTATGAGATTTAGGTCTAAGTTGTGTTTCTTTAAGTTCAAGTTGGTGCTTTGATCACAAAAGAACTTGGAGTTCTCCATAGTTTATCTTCAATGTTTTTAGTGAAGCATTCGGATACCTCAATGTAATAATCCTTGAGGTGCGACTTGGACAAGGGAAAAGAGCTGGCGCCCCCTAATCTGAATGTTTGTTAGTCCGTAGCCTACAAGGAAAAGGAAAAGTATTGTTAAAATTTCAAATTCTTATTAAAGTAATGAAGTATATGT
The DNA here is from genome assembly GCF_921293095.1 of Ischnura elegans. Lineage (NCBI taxonomy): Eukaryota > Metazoa > Arthropoda > Insecta > Odonata > Coenagrionidae > Ischnura > Ischnura elegans. The sequence continues at coordinate 67,078,472 of NC_060253.1, read as the reverse complement.
GGTAACTGATGAAGCGTATGGTTACAGCGGCAGCACTTCCGTGGTCATCTGCGCTCCCCTAATGCTGCACGTCGAGGCGATCTTATCAGCCTCTGTCGGTGTTGCCTTATATTCTTGCTTTTGAGTCGTAAAAAATCATCCGTTTGTGAACAGAGGTTTTTATTATAGACTACAAATACGTGATCCTCAATGTGTAACTTGCTAATCCTTTCATCTCCTTTTTCATTTACGTTTTACGAGGAAGCGCTCGTGTTGATTTACGGTGATGACTTGCCTCCTGAAACAGAAATTATTATTGACACCGTTCACGAAGTAGACGGTATGTGGAGTGCGAACATTTGTTTTTGCTTTCTTTTTCTTATCCGTTTCTTTCGTTGAGGGTGGGTCTGTCTCTAACAGGCTTCAAGTTAAATCGTTCTCTTTTTCCATTTTCCTCCTATCTCTGGAATGCTGCACTGCAAAGGTTTTTGAATTATTTTTTCTTAATTGACGTTATACTTCTATTATCTTGCATCTTGAACTATTTGTATAGATTTTAACTCCATTCATCTTATGAATTTGTGCGTAAGTAGAAACAAAACCCTGTTCTTAGTTATTGAATTATATTTAAACCGTAATTAACTGGTCGACACCTAGTAACTTCGGCCTAAAAGTTTCATTTTATTTTGGTGATAATGATTGATTCTGTGGTTCTAAATTTGGCTATTCGTTGGTATGTATTATGTGGTAGTAATCGCTATTTTCATTCCCTATTTAATCATTACTTAAGCCTGAATCACACGATCATTTTATCCGTCATTTCCGAGTGATCACTAGGGTGATCACTCGCAAATGATCGGCGCCGGCAATTGTTTTTGCCGATCACTCTAATGATGAGGTTTTCCATCACTTTTTTGATCACTCGTCTGGTCGCTTTTTCCGTCGTTGAAACCGTCACTAAAACCCCATATCAGCCAATCAGAACGCATTCCCGAATGGAGCGATTGCAGCGCAACGTTTGGCAATCGTGGGAACCACATAGATTAGCAAACACGCTATATATTTTCGTCATAGAGTTTACTTTCGTTATGCGGGTCCTATGACAACGAGCTGTGATATCAGAAGCCATGCGAAAGGCGACGGCGTGGGGGACCGCGTGATTCAGAAAAATGATCACCCGGGCGATCACTTTTCCGAAAACGGTCGTGTGATTCAGGCTTTACCATGAAACATCAAGAGTATGCTCTCAATTAATGATGGTGCTACGGCTGTGTAGCAGTTGAGTGAAATAATGTGCATTTGCCTTTCCTATTAGCCTTTTCCTACCCAATACTTTTCTACAACCTTTTCCGTGCTCACTCAAGTGTACGGCCTTGCGCAATAGTTTTACTCTGAGAAGAATATGATCTTTTTTATTATTACTATGGAATATTGCCTGAGATCCAAATTCAGTGATTGGTTATAATTCCCATTTCCTTATCTCTTAAGAAAATGATTTGCTACAGTTATAACCTTAGCTGCAAAAAGGGCTGTTATTTATCAATTTGCTGACCAGAAGTAGATAGGCACTGCATAAATGGATTCTGTTAAGCCAATATTTTTTGTTTTGACTTTTCCTCGTATATTGAAATTTGGATGTCTAGCTGGACCCAGCTTTTCCTGGCGGAATTAATGAATTTTTCATTTATTTTCACATTCACTCGCACGCTTACTGAAATATGATCCACATGATTGGAAACTCCGCTCCATTATTCCTTGATACCGTTTTAATTCCCAGTATTCCCGCCACTGCGAATTCAATTCTCCATTCTTTTGGCTCTTTTGTGGAAAATTACGGTACGGCAATTTTGCGGCTCATTCATTGATTGTGTGTTGTATCTACTGAATGTCGGTATGTGGCAAATTTTAGAGGTCGTTTTTACGGTTATTAGATTTCCTCCAATCTGAAATAATATAAATGGAAATTAACGTGCATGTTATTTCCGTGGTGGAATGGAAATGGAATTAAGTTTGAAAAGATTTTATAGTGACTAGTGATAACTCATTGAAATATGGTATTTTCAATGAAGTCTTTTTTTTAGGATGAAAGTGCTTTTCTGTGTATTTATGCTAAATTTTATTGCATTGTTTGCAGTAATTGCTACTAGGCATATCGTCGTTCTAAGAATTGATTAATGATTGCATAGGATGGTCGTCTTTCTTGGCTAGTAAAACGATACCTAATCCTGATTCATGTACTCTTTATTGAAGCGAGATGAATAAATTAGGAAATTGATGACATGTATTGGAATATTTTAAGAGGAGAGATTACCAGAGGTACTCCGGGTGTTGCCCTTCAAGGAGTTTAGCTAAATTGGGATCCTAAGGTGTGGAGGGCCCGAGACCTATAGATATATCGATCCTTCACCTCTTCGATATAGATAATGTTATCTTGACTCTCAGATTAATTGGAGTATTTAATTCTCTATGATACGGTTAGGTTTTATTTACTGCCACTCGATGCGAGACTACTAAAAATGTGCGTCAGTATTGTGGACATAAGTTGGCGTTATTTCTATCATTTATGATGAAGTTGCTTGATTTTGCCATCAGCACTTATTTAATTGCCGTAAAAATTCGCAACGGTGATGCCACAGAAATATTTCTCTGTCTGAAGCGATTACATTGACAGCTATGTATATTGGTTTTACGGGAACGTCCTTTTGGGAAGTATGTTTGGCACACTTCCAGATTTATTTGATTTTTAATTATCTTCGCTATTTAAAACTTATTGATAAACAAACGAGGTACCCTAAAAATGTCGTCAAAATTTAAAAATAGACGAATCTAGTGATAGCCACTTGTATTTACAATTTAAACATGGAATTTATGCGTATAAATTATGTTTCTTTACTTTTGAAATTTTGGAAATGTGGGAAAATAAAATGTAACGTCGTAATTATTTAATAGAATTCGGTTGATCCATTTGGAGAAATAGGAAACCTTATTGGCTCTTGCATAAAAGAAACGAAATGATAATGGGGAAATCCATTATCTTGGTGGAGAGAATCTATCCGCCTTATCATACGTTCTTTTTTTGCGAATACTTATTAATTGACATTCTATATCAATGAGTCAGTGCCACTTATGTAGTGTTTGCTTTGAAAAAGGTGAATAGAAACATGATGTGAAAATTTCCGTTTCGACCATATTTCCTCCGCGTGAGAAGGATTTTTAGACACATTAGTGCGTCATAAAATTATAGCTCCATTATGTTTTTTTTACATTCCTTAGGAATTTTATATGATGTATGGAGAGGGACGCACATTGAGGGCTCCCTAAGGCTCGAGAAGTTCGCGTGCGAATATTCAGGGACACCTGTTGGTGCCGTCTGCATGGAGCCATTTCCATGACTTGTGGAGGACTTCCGTGTGAAAAAGTCCAAAATCCCACCGCTTCCTCCTCCATAGATAGTCACGATATTTTTGACGTTGGATCAAAAAAACGGATATAAATATTAAAATTGGGGATTCGAAAATTTGAAATGGGAGATTGTTACGTTTAGATTCAATCGACAACATACTTAATATTTTTTAACCTCGGAATGTGGCCTTCACCATTCTTGACAGACAAAAATATACCATCAATACTGGGGCTTAAAAATGAAAGCTGTTTATGTCATGCGTTGTCTTCGGCTATTTATATTACGCATAAACTTTCCTAGCCCTTTTTGAATCGATAAATCGATAATCGTTTGCTCAATATAAATATTCCGTTAGATAGCAAGAATTGGCGGCGTTGATAGTTTATTATTGAGCTCTAGGTCATGTTATTCTGCCCTGGAGCAGTTATCTCGCCCACGGACTTGTATTATAAGCAGGATCGGGTTTATGTGGAAGGAGGCTATTCCACTTCTGAAGCCCTTTCTTCTCCCATTTTTAAGTTTGTAAATTACGTGGCAGGTAATAGAATACATCATTTTTATATTCGTTTAATAGTCATATGTGTGGAGTTTATCATTGTTTTCTGTTCAGTTTTTTGGTGTTCACTGTTTTTAGATTAGTGTAGTTTTAATTTTGCGAACAAGTTGAATGTAAGCCCTTCTTGATCTTGAGGCCTTAGGCTGAAGCCTAGTTAGCCCATAGGAAAATCCGGCCCTGATTATGAATCTATGTATAGGTATGTATTTAACGGAGGAAAACGTAGGCAAACGAAGGTAACGTAGGAGCCGGAACGCAGCGCGGTTGAAAACTGTAAATTTTGAAATATTTTCCGGAAATCCGTTTATGAGTTGCATCTAAATTTTATTTTTGGAATAGATAGTTAGATGTGTCTAAATTGTAGCTTAAAAGTGTGGGCCAATTATGAGATGGATTGTGTGAGAATAGTTAGTCAACAAACTTAAAAAAATATTTATGCATAACAATAACAGGAAATGGCATTGAAGATTTTTTATACATTTATTGTCTTGTGTAAAGCTTTAGATATAAGTTAAGCCACAAGTTATGGATCTGCGACAATTGGGTGGTTAAATGGAAGGAATTAAATGATTCAAGGCACGTGTTTTTGGCAAAAAATACGAAAAAATTAAAGGCGCCTAAAACTAATATAGTTTTTTTGCATTAAGGTGACGGGGTATTTAGTTTGAGGTGGACAACGACCCACACAGTAAGTTTCATCGCAATCTGATAACTTAAGGGACAACGTTTTTTGAACTGAGGTGGAATGGCCCATTTATTATTTCACGGATTATATGAATTTGGTATAAATTTGCGTAGTCGGTACGTAAGGTTTTTTGCTATCTACCTTTGAATTCTAGATAAGATGGGTTACGCGTAGCTGAATGAATTTTACAGACTGCCGTATCAGAAGTGTTTTTTTTCCTTTATTTTATATTCTGTACCCGGGTCGTGGTGGTTAGTGGCGCTATAAATACACGAGTCCATAAATACTGCGAATTTTGTTGTTGATATATGTATCTGTACCTTTCGAGGTGGTCATCTGGATTTAATACTTGGGTCCGAGTTTGGTAGTATTAGACTGTGGTCTTCTTCACGTTGGCCTTATTGTTAAAGAGTCGATAGTGGCTAGCAAATTCTCATAATTTTCGAATCCCTTAGTTTTAAAATTTAGCAGATTTTATTAGTTCCTCTTTTTCGTTGTACGGTGTTTTGATGAATTTATCGGCCAATATATCGGAAAGTCCTGAGAAATTTGTGTTGTTTACCTTGGAAAAAAACCGTTATTTCAGTGGGTAAAAGATGTAGTGTCATGGATACGAACGAGCAGCGTGAAGTGCTGTTATGCTCTACTAGTAAGAGATACGTGTCGCGGGCTGGTAAGCTACCTGTTAATGAGGGTATAACATCTTTCTCGTGTACCTATAATGTGCTTGTCGTAATTTCTCTGAATTTGGGGACATTGGGAGAGCCTTTTTTGCGGGCTCACATTTATTGTCATTGAATAGACTGGTGCGTCGGTAAAAAGTAATAAAACGATTCATCCATGATGCTTAGCTTATTCCGTTAAGGCCTATCATGTAGCATAGGCGAAGACGAAGACGCTTCCGCCGAGGTCTAGAGTCTTTATTTCAAGCCTCTGCTTTGATACTCAAACAAAATTTTACTGCCCAGCCATCAACAGTAAGAATTGATCTATCATGTCTAGCGATAGTTATCATATGTCGCTTTTCCAGTGATTATATTGACTGTAGAAGTACGCCAATTGAGGTGTTAAGTTAATAGCTTTCTTATTAAGTATGGATCCTTCATTGCTATTTCAGTCCTTCATGCTGTACGATGCATTTAATAGCCGCACTAACCAAACACCCTAACCCCTTGTTCTCGAAAGTTTTTCCTGTTTTGCTATCCTGTAGGATCTGCTTGTGAAATATTATTGATTTTTAAAATGTCTACTTAACATTATAATATCATAGTTTCGAATATTGAGTTTATCAAAAAGATATTGTCTACTTGATGAACTCGATTTATTTAAGATTATGAGGGGCTCTGAAAGAAAGATAATTCTTTATTCTTGCACGTGATTTCTATTTACTTTCAATGGCAATGTACATGTCTGATTATGCAAAAGAATTAGCAAAAATTTTGGATTTTTTAATCAACTGGTTAATGTTCCACACTCCTTTTGTTCCGAGAAAACAAAAAAAAACTCGTAAAATTAAAATTTGGGGAATTTATTTAGGTAGCAAGTAATTTTTGAGGTCATTAAATATTCAGCATTTTTCAACGATTGTTATCTGTACTACCCTTTTGCTGATGAATCGCAATGTGAGAATTTAAATTCGTGCATATTTCTTTTTCACTGAGTTACAAAATTTTCAGAACCATTTTATCATTTGTCGAAATGAATCGTAGGAAATATTATTCACTTTTTCTCCTTTCCTGCCACAATTACCTCAGGGCGATGCATATTATGTGTGGATTTTTTCTCTAGTCGTGCTCCTAACATTTCATACATATTTTCTGGAAATTTCTTCTACTCCTACTCTTTTAAAGATTGATGTGCATGTAGCATATTTCTTTTTGAGGTCACAGCTCAGCGTCGAATTTTAATCTTAGATATATTATTACTTGCGTGGAAAGCGTCTTTCTTCAAGCCTGCTGTAGAATATCTCCAGAGTCGATTGATGCTGTGCCGTAGTATGCAGTAACGCTCTCGGAAATTAGAAAGATAATGCTCTCCGCATACCAGAATACCGCGGGTTCTCGACTATCTCACATATTTATATTTTTTCCGCGAGGCCGCGGGTAGCCCGTGCGAAAACTCCGAAATACCGCTTCTCTCGTTCTCCGGTGTAATTAACCGTTGAGCCGTCGGCTTTTCAATCCTGTTTACCCTTCCGGGGGAAGGACAAGCAGGGGAGGGAGAATGGGTGGGCGTGGGAGAATGTGACGTCACTAGGTTTTGGTAAGGGACTGCGAGAGAGATCCTCGTCTCCTCGTGATGAGGAATCGAGGAGGAGGAGGTGGGGTGGAGGGGATTGTGTGACGTCACCCGTGTGGATGATCCCTCTGGGATAAGCGGGTGGGAGGGGTATCAGCGGGAGTGGGTGGGGGCGGAGGGGAGGTTTGGGGAGGGGGTGAGAGTGGAGGGGAGGTATGTAGGGGGTGGGGTTGTTAGGGAGCTGGTGGGGAGAAAGTCGCGGCTCGCCGAGCGCTTGCCTCAAATCGCCAGTTCGAGCCGCAGCTCCCGTCCGATACTGACGGGTTCTTCGCAGCTCTCTCTCATCTCGTAGTGTCCAATCTTCTTTCCGCTCTAGTGCCTTTGATCTTTGTGCCCTGGTCGTTGTGCTGTGTTTTTGAGGGAGTGTCGTTCCCCTCCACGCAACTGTCACCTCGTCAGAGTTTGTGCGAAGGAGTGTGTGGTTGTTTTTTTTCGTGGGTGTTGTACGGTTCCTTGTGGTTTCGGTGTCCAGTTGGGTGATCCGCTGCGGTTGGGGCTTCATTCATCTGTTAACGGGTCTGGGGCGGCCCTCCTCTCCTCACTGGTGAGTTTCGGCTGCCTTCGGGGTGCTCCTTCTCTCCTCCTCATGTGTGTATAAGTGCACACTTTTAGCTTGCCGTGTGGGTCTCCTGGTGATCTGCTTTGTGCAGTTGCTAGGTCATTTCAATGAATTCCAGCTCCCCACCATGGGTCGCGATTTCAATCTGGTTTTCACAAAAATATTTACTCTAACCTTGCCCCCCTTGTGGGTGTAACACACATTTTTTTAGGCGCGTGAGTATTTGTTGACTTTTGAGACCTTCAATGAGTTTGTAGCAATTTCCGACGTATGGTTTCTCTTTAAAAGTTCCATCACTGTTATGGTAGTATTTTAGTTTACCGCTCGTTAGCATCTCTATAAATTCTAAGCATGAAGTCTGTGTGTTAGCTGTTATAGTTAGAATATTTCATTTGTGTCTTGACCTTGGGCTCAGGTTTCGATCTGAGATGTAGGTTGAAAATTTTCATTGCGCACCCCTTAAAGATGTGGGTACTAAACGGAGTTGTGAGATTTTTTTTGAAGGGTTAGGCTAGTAGTAGAATGATAGTGCCTCAGAGCCTGCTCCTTTCGTTGAGTGAATGCAAATTTCGAATTTTGCTTTCACTCAAGAATTCTCCCATTCCTATGGTAACCGACACCTCTCCAACCTATCATCCTACCTGTAGCGAATTCAGCTGTATATCGTCTCCTGACGTTAAGTTGACAGGAAACATAATGAAGATACACTTTTGTATGTTCCACAGGAGTTTTAATACCGACCCAGGTTTCGACAGTACACTATGTCATTATCAAGGTAATGATGATGACATAGTGTACTGTCATAGTGTACCTTGATAATGACATAGTGTACTGTCGAAACCTGGGTCGGTATTAAAACTCCTGTGGAACATACAAAAGTGTATCTTCATTATGTTTCCTGTCACCAAGTTCCACCAAGTATCGCCTTCCAGCCTTAAGTTGTTAAGTTGACAGTTGTGAGTTTTTTTTAAAGGGATAATTTAATTGCTGAATTATTGTACCTCAAAGGGTGCTCCTTTCGTTGAGTGAATGCAAATTCCGAATACTATTTTCCCTCAAGGATGTACCCATTCCTATGGTAATCAACGCCTCTCCAACCTTCCATCCTATCTGATAAGGAATTCAGCCGTCTTTCGTCTCTTCTTCGTATAACCAATCAGTGAGCGGTACGTTGAAGCCGCTGCCTTTGCCCACCTGCGCACGATTAGCGCCGAGGCGTGGGAAACCCTTGGTCCTGTGTTCCTCCCTCGTTTCCGCCGGCCCCCGGGGTCTCGTCGGTGTATCTCACGTCATCGGTTTGGTGTAGGGATTCTTTACGCGGTGTCCCGGTGAACGCGTGGGAAGCCTCGATGCAGGAGCTAACCCGATGCTACATTGTGAAACTCAGCGCTCTTGCGTGTTCCGGAGATCATATAAACCGCCGTCTCCACCGTAGTCTAGGGGATTAATTTCACGATCATTCTTGATTGGATAACAGGAAGGGGAATTGCAATAAAGTTACATTCTTCTCCCTCATGGCGTAGTTACCTTTCTGCAGAGTAATTAACTTTTAATGAATGTGCTTCCTGTCCTCTAAGTTAATAGAATTGTTTTAGTTTATCTTGAGGCTTGGCCAATAAAAGTTGATTTATAGTTCTTTACCTAATTTTCGGAAAAACTTCAGAGGAAGAAAAAATATGCATCGGAAAGTTGGCAAATAACTAAATGCAGACTTTTATTGACTAAAATTCAAGCTGAGGACTTGGTAAACTGAAAAAAGGACAGATATATAGAATATTAAATTCAAGCTTATTCCAGGTTGGGTCACTGAATTGAGGTGGCAAGCAAAGGCATTTTCACTCACTGACTGTGTTTTATCCCGAAAGTTGGTATGAATGGTATAGGTGAGGGTGGAGCTCACCTCTAACAAAGCTGTAGGCGTGTGTATTTTACACATTCAGGGTAGGAATCCACACAACCAGTTCCTTCTCTGGACCAAGTCTGGTTCCGTTATGTGCTATTAAGTTGTGTACTCTCGCAATTTATGCGCTGGCTTAAAATATGGTTTTATTCCATTTTAAGCTTTTTAATTTTATGCTAATCTGTTGGCGTCGATGTGGAATGTTATTAAATTTAATTCCCTGGAGCAGTGGAGTCTAAAATGATTATCTTAATCACTACTGCGGACCAGCTCACATTTTGACAAACTTGTCTTTCGTCAAAGCTTCGTTATTGTATTAATAAAACTGTAATGTATCCATGTATCGTCATAGCTGTTACGACTGGGTTTAGAAATATCTATCATGCGCGCTTATTAGGATATGGATATTGGTAACCATCTGCTCATCGCATTTGTTAATGTTATAGTAATGCTAACGAACATTTTTATTGGTCGGCTGTCACTTTTTCTCCTCGTGATTTTTGTTTTTCCATCGGAATGAATGGAGAAGGAAGCTAACCTTCGGTCCGTCAAGTTATGAGCCTGTGGCCTGACCTATCGGATTTGACTTATTTTTTTAACTTCCGAACTCCGCTGAGGTAAATGTCATTCGCCTTGCCCTGAGGTCGAACCAAGATCACCCAAATTAGGCAGAATGCTCGAACGGTCTCAAGCATCAAATTTTATAGAATTTTTGGATCTCTAGTGAACTTAAGAGCGACTCCATAAGGTTTACTGCTTGCTATTTCGTGTTTGTTTCCCTAAGGGGTTTTTAAAGGCAGATGTTAGCCATTAATTTTTATTTGTGGTTCTACATATGTGTTATTGTATACACGAAGGAGCTCCTGGTAGACTTCGTATTTAGTAAACGAGGAACACTTGGTAAGGCTATGACTAAACGAGTTGGTTGCAATTTTAACTAATTTAATTTTTATTATTGATTGCGCCGCAAAGGAATTGTCTAATATTAACTCATGTCATACTATTATATTTCCCTTGCTCGCTCTTTTTCCTGTTTTTGGAACGACCGTATTTTTATGCGGCCTTCGTTTGGTCATCGGTGAAACGGTCATTACATTTTTAATGTGCTGAAGTACATATCTGAAATTCTAACATACTAATTTTAGTCCTGCAGAACTCGAATTAATTTTCATTAATGGCCATAAATCTTCTGAAAGAAGTGAAAAGTTAGCGTTTTACTTTCCTGGGTGAAACACACTGGATAAGGTCAATCCATTGTATAAGATAGGAATTCAAAAGAATTAGGTGCCTTTCCTTGTCATCAGCATTTCTTTGATACCATGGAGCTATGCTGTCAAATTAACTCAAAAAAAGCATTTGGAAATACTTTACTTCACTCCACAATGCATGGGGCTGCGGACTACCTCTTTGAAGGTTTATTAGTCGTGGCGACTTTTTCCAACTTCATAGAGGCGTAGCATCTTTCAGATATGTCTGTTGACTTCCTTTTCGTATTTATTTTACGTTGGCTCGCCAAATACCCATAAGTATTCCACCAAAGCAATGAAAGGTTTTTATTGAAGAAAAATATTAATTGATTGGGGAGTAAAACTAAATTTTTCGTGCGATATTGGAACCCTGGAATCATTTGGATAGGATCCGTTCATAGACAAAAGTGGGGAATTTCGTTTTCAGATTGAATTCTAAACGTCATTGAATTAGTTCATATGTAAAAAATCACTTTATCAGTTCCAATTCATCACTAGTCTACAATCCTAGGATTGGTTTGACGCAGCTCTCCTCGAAATTTGTATATCAGGAAATCATTTCTTTGTGGAGTTTTTGCATTCGCGAGAAATACCATCGAATAATAATGGGTTCTGTGGATAATATCATCATCAACATTAAATTGGTAAATAGCTATAATTATAGCTTAGTTTATTTTTTAATTAAATTCCAATATGCATAGTTTCCGGTTTGGTATAATAGGAGTGAAAACTTTCTATTATCTATTCTGGTATCCATACGTGAAAATAACGAGAAACGCGGCGTTCTATCGTGAAAGAGAAAGCGGGTTTGTGGAGCTCGGGGACATGCCTCATTCGTCTGTTTGAGCGGATTTGTTTACTTCTAAAGGGATGACTCGAAAGGTAAATATGCTGGCATGTGCAAACCTTAGGTTTGGCGGAGGGAGTAAGGATTGCAGGTAGTTTTTGTGTCACGCACCGGTTTTTATGTGTGTCGAAGCGGTCTGCCACGCACGCCGACGCACGACACGAAGGTAGTGCTGTGTCCCGATTCCATTTCCCTTTCACTCTCTTCACATTCTCTGAACAATTTCGCCCATGATTTGTGCTTTTCGAATACGGTTTATTGCAGATAGTTCTATATTAAGATCCATGTTTCTATTGACGATGATATTATAAACCGAACCTCTTCTTGTTCGATAGAAATCGGGTCGGTGTGGTTAGTGTTGGGTTCCCACCCCGAGGACTCAGGCTCAAATCTCGGCGGTGGCAGAGAGTTTTCAGAGACTACACGATTTCTGCTTGAATGCTGTGTGGAGGGCACAACTCTGTCCATAGGATGGGACGTCTTGCGTTAAGAGCAGGCGAATGGTGACACCGGGTTTCTCTCCTCTCTTCCTTCCGTACCTTTCTCTCACGTTCCAAATGACCTCAGTTATCGGTCTCCTCCTCCTATTACCATACCATATATGTATATTCTTGTTCGATGCATTTCCTCCCGGATGCAAGGACTCCACTGAGAAATGATCGCCAGAGTATGAGAATTTGGAAGAAATGAGCTGCGTCTAGAAAAAACTCCTTCCTAAAAATCCTAGGATTATTTAAAGTGATATGAAACTGCTAAAATTATTATATCTCTCCCTTGCGTTTTCATCAATATCTACATAATACCCTGCGAGCCACCTCTAGGTTGTTTGGCAGGGGGTGATCAATCACCAGCATGCAGCATGCAATTGGACTCCCACATGCCCACCACACGGTCCAAAAAACGTCACGCATACTAACAAATCATACTACGACATGCTGTTAGAAATTATAATAAAGTTCATAAACATGCATTAAGCTATAAATAAGTTAGTAGGCTACATTACAAGTCATCTAATCTATATAGTCATCTCATCTACGAGTTCTTTTTCTGCCGTTATAATCTCTTATTGATCGTGGAAAGAAGAGATTATTTAACTGTCTGTTATACAGTCTATCTTTCTTTATATAGCTTCTGGGAGTTATTGGGACACAAATAATTAGGAAAATAATTTTAGAACGTCTTCATCAAAAAGCTACGTGTAGATCATAATTGGAAAAATTCTCTTTGCGAACGTTGCTGAACTGCACTTACGTTTTGAAGGCGTAATTTTTTTCATGTTCTTCAGAATGAACTATTCACACAGGCGATTATAACACCCAGATGTCATCTAGACGTCGATGCTGTTCCACGATATTACCTGGTGTCCAAACCGAACCATTCGCGGATAATTTATATTTTAAAAATAATCAGTACATTGAATTATTTTCTTATAAATCGTTATTGGCAAAATTGTCTCCAAAATTTTCGCTAATTTCTTTTAAAACAAGCTGAAGCGGTTGTTGCGCATCTTTTCTTGACATGGCTATAATGTTTTTTGTAACTATCACTGTGTTCAGTCATATATGGTGAGTGATTCCCATTTCCCATTTACTTATTTAACTGGGTGGATTTTCCATGGTGCCACCTTTTCCAATCCAGGTCAGTGATTAGGTAATTGGGTAGATTCACTTCGCTGTCAAGTTCTGTGAGATCCATTAGCCATTGCACAAAGGTCGGCCTCGTTTTGCCGTACTTGGTGGTCATAGATGAAAGTCTTAGCCAATGGAATCTTTGCCTTAGTTTTCGTTTTATTCGTGTGCATGGTGCTTAGAGTTGAAGTCTTGGAATGGAGAGGATGAAGATCGTTTTATAATATATATATATCGACGATCCAGAGGCTCTCATTGATGTAGAGACTCGTTGAATCTCGTGATCGTCATTGCAGCTATAAATAGCTTAAGCAAGCTTTGGAGGTCACTCTCTCTTATTTATAAATGCTTTTAATTTAAGCTTCAAGATACAGCGGTTACAATCACATGGCTGTTCTTCAGATCACATTCTCTGATAATATGTTCCACTCTAGAATTTATTGTTCCCGAACTTATTACTCAGTATTGCCGCGAAGGATTGATTAATATCGGCTTTGAGGGAAACGTAATTCTTATAAAAATGTAACATTTCTCCATATGATGCCATTTATTCATTTCTTTTGGTTGATTTACGATTAGTAAGGTGAAAAATGTATGTCCATCCTTACCTAGGGTAATGCACAATATTCTAATAGTTAGTATGAAATGAACTTTTACGAAATTTCTAACAGCATATAGTAGTATAGTTTGTTATTATACGGGACGTTTTTTGGACGGTGTGGTGTGCATGTGGGAGTCCAAATGCATGCTGCATGCTGGTGATTGATCACCCCCTGCCAAACACCCTAGAGGTGGCTCGCAGGGTATTATGTAGATGTAGATGAAATAGCATATTATTGTGAAGAGATGTTCCTGGATTGAATAGACGTTGGGAATTTCCGCATTTTTAAATATGTTATCGCATTGCTGTCTTCAAAATTTATATGTTACGGTGATGGTTTAGCAAGTTACTGCTGGCGTTCTAGGATTATTGGTTTAAAACCACATAATGTGAACTTTTCCATGTTTCATCAAACGAATGCCGTTGACGACATTCAATCGTTATCGTAATTATCGCTGCCGAGGTTTCGTGTCTAGTTGCGACTCATCATCCCGTTACGATACGAAAGATACACTGCCCTTTTCCGTCGCGGGGGCTTCTATATATGTGTATTAAGTTTGTCGCATGTCAGTCTGCCATTATTTCGCGCAGTCACACGTTAGGGTCTATCTCTGTCGTACCAAGTACTGTAGGGATGGGGTTTGGTGCGTCTCACATTTCAGACTTGGTCACAGCGCTGAAGCTCGACAATGCGTAAATTTGCGGGCAAAAGATGTGCTAAAGTGGACGAAAATCAGCCTGCCCGCGAATCAAACAGTGGCAAGCCAAAAATGATTCCTGTCTCACCACTGCAGTGGTTCTCCTTTGCGAGACTCTAGCAACCAGCAACAGGTGCAACTATGACAGGCAACGCCGCCACAGCGATAGGCGACAAGGCAACGACCGTACCGCGCAGCGGAGTCAACCTAGCTGTGGAACAAGCAGGTTGGCACTGCTAATCGGTAATAGTAAATGTTGCATTTGGATTGCATGCCATTATTTTCTGCATTCACTGCGGGGACTGGTCTATTAGAGTCCATAGTGCTATCATACAACTAGTAGAACTTCCTAGGTGATAGAGGAGAGAGATTAACTGAACGTTTATGGAGATTACTGGGGCCACAGTTATGGTGTCTTTCCATGTATAAGCAATGGTGAATTCGCCCTCAGCTGTCATTTTAAGATCGCGGAAGAGATAGCTGCTTATCTCCCATGTTAAGTGAGAGTAGGACTCTCCTTGAGAATTTTTCCTACGCGAATAAAAACAACTTTATCGAACAGCTGGGCATGACAGATTCAGTTTCCTCCGTCAAGTTAAATAATCGCCGTGTTTGATACTTGAATATTACTGGATTTCAGCATTTCTCGAAATGCCGTTTCAAATCTGCCTTCTCAACACTTTATTTTCAGACGGATCGCATACACGAAATCGAATTTACTTTACCGCGAATCCAAAGTTATCGAGCAGGTGAGTAAGAGTGAACTACAGAATCTCTGAGGTGCACAGGTCACTGAGATTCGCGAATAGTGAAGCGGCGTCCAATCTGTGTTTTTTAATATAGTTTTTTTTCTTTGGCACTTCCTGGTCCATACTTCATATATTTCACAATTCATCAACCGTATAAAAATTAGATATGAGCAAGATAACCTTTTTCAGTTGCTAAATAAAGACAATGATTAGTTAAATGAGGCATTGCAATATTTCCACAGGATTTATTAGAACTCGACTCGTAACGTTGTTACAACTGGTTGCAAGAACATTATGTTCTAACGGCGAAACTTGCAGTGTTCGAATAAATCCTGTGGAAATATTGCAATGTCTCATTTAACTAATATTAAGAACTTCCACCTCATCGTGCGATAGCATACAAAAAAACTCATATAAAACATATATATGTACGTACAATCTCACCTCTATTTATTCAATATTTGCTTATTGCATTCAATTATAGCGAATTTATCAATGCGAATAGTAGGGAGATATTTCATGAGGTTAAAAAAATAAATAGAATGTTCTTCTAACTTATCAGAAATCTTTAAATAGTTGCTCATTTTATAGAATGGATCTCTGCTTCGTTCATTTTTGCCCTACCAGAGCATCATATGGAAGGATGAGAAGGGAAGTGATGTCGCACTTTCTTCCTTTGGGAGGACGACGTCCAAGAATGGATGCGTTTTCGTTCTCGTATGGAGGAGCTTTCTCTTGGGATTGTGAGTCAGGTGAGGGGGAATAAGACTGACGCCATGCAGGCGGCTCGTCGCAGCGGCGGAATGGGCCCGTGGAGGGTCCTTGACCCCGAATATTCATCCCGTGATCCATCTGCGTCGAGTTCGAGGATCGCTTATTACTGCCGAGGTGGCTCATAACCGTGTAACGAACCATGAGACAGATTTTAACGATTTCACTTATCAATAGCCTCCACGAGATTCCAGTGCCCTGTTTAAAATAGAGATTATAACAGCAGTGATAGAACTCATAAATAGATTGCATGACTTGTAGTGTAGCCTACTAACCTATGTAAAACTTAATGCATGTCTCTTAATTCTATTATTATTTCTAACGGCATATAGTAGCATAATTTGTTAGTATACGGGACGTTTTTGGACGGTGTGGTGTGCTTGTGGAAGTCCAATTGCATGCTGCATGCTGGTGATTGATCACCCCCTGCCAAACACCCTAGAGGTGGCTCGCAGGGTATTATGTAGATGTAGATGAAAATAGATGGAATAAGAGTAAGTAGTTGAGTACCAGCGATAATTTATCTGCGTGTCACATATTTTTCTATATTACCCTTGTCATGATATCTTGATGATAACTTATCATCATTTTATAAGATGCACTTAATTGTTGAGACCTTAAATTAGTAGAATTCCATTTTCAGTTAGGAAAAATAACAAAGTTTGCTTTCCCTTTTGCATAGAAACTAGTCTACGATTGAAGGTTAAGTTGTAGAAATAATAGTTTGTTATTTTTCCTAACTTAATATTATATTTTGTCTACTGCTTGATCTACTCATGTAGAAGTCAGATCATTTGTATTAGCGACTCTTCCTGTAGAGCCATCGAGTATCGAAATGAAATTTTTCATTCATAGTGCATTTACCAACAGTATTTATAATATTTTTATGTGAATTTTAGTGGTACTGGCGATCAACCTGAATCCGAAACTTGATCCCAAAGATTTTAGTGTTTACTGTTCAGTAAAAGTTGCTTGGCCTGCTTTGCTAGACTCATTTATTATTATGGTAGGATGATGATGATGGTGCAAGCCAGACATTGTGTTGTGATTCTTCGACGACGCGTCGCAACTTTCTTGGATTCGTTGCTCCTAGAAGTTGCTCTGACTTATTTGATTCTCATGCCAATCTGCTGTTTTAAGAAAGAGCGTCGTTTCACTGCGTCATATATATATAAGATAAGAATATTTTATTTTCCCGTTTGGAAATGGCTATCGACCTAGTGAGTGTACAGAAATATAATAGTAGACAAACCTCTTCGCAGAATTAGATGAATATAGTCCAAGCCAAGCCTGTATTATTTTTAACATCTAATTATTTCATTATCTTATTATTAGTGTTCCAGTTTGGATGTCTACAATGGAACGTGCTGCTTTTCTTGCTTTACGAAGATATCAATAGTGAATAACAGGAATTGTTTTCTCCTTGTCCTTTTAGCATTTTTCACGCATTTGATTTCAAAGTGTTTGAAATGAAAGGCTATACAAGGTAATCATGGGGACATGGAGTGAAACGATGTTGCCTCATGTTGGGGATAGAATTTACATCTTTTCTCGTTAAAAAGCTGTCCTTCTGTTGATTTTTTCTCATGAAAGGGGTATGTGTAATTTCACAAAGAGGTTTATGACTGAGAAATGTATTAATTACAAGAATCAATTTATTTTTTATTCCATTCCAGACGTAGAATAATTTTCTCCTTTCCTGAGTCTTCTTCCTATTTGTAAATCTTCTCAGCCTTATGGGTACTCTCAAATATAAACTCGTTTACTATGAAAACCTTTGCCAAGGATTATTGAGCTGTTAATTGATATTAACTTCCTCAAATCTTTTCTTTTTCTGAGGAGCTTTTCGGCTAATGATAGGGTCTGTCTATTTATTTGGCCTGCCTCGTGGCGGTAGAGACTTAGAAAGATACCGGTTCTCTTGCTTGTCCGGATTCTTTTTACCGGCTCGCGTATCTTCCGCCATCAGGGGCGTCTGGGAGAATGAATGTGTCCGTGAATTCGGCCGTATTCGGAGGTCATTCCTCCGTCTTGTGGTGTGGAAGGGCGACGCTCGAAGTTGCTTGACGAATGGATTTCAGCTTGCGCTCATTCTAAAGGCCGTTTTACACGGGGCACGGAATTGCGCAGGTTAGAGCTGCATTAATTTCTAAAATGGCGTGGAATTGCGCGAATGCATGAACGAAATTAGAACAGGGGCTATTTTTCCGTCTCGCATCCACGCATTCTCGCATGTGTTCTAGCAATTCACCGCTTTACCCGTCGCAATTTTGATTGCGCCCTCGCACGTACGTCAGATTGCGCAATTCCGTGTACCGTGTACATCGGCCTAAACACTTGTTTTGAGAGCCAGTTTTGTGTATCACTGTCAAATAAGTACTTCAATGACAGGAAAGAGTGATCTTTCCCATTTTTTATTAATTTTTTATGCTATTATTTTTGTTATTTGAGAAAAGCAATAACTATAAACGCCGAGTTCATTATTTAAAAATATTCCAATGCCAAAACAAGTTACTCGTCACTGTAGACAAAGTTCATTGGATTATCATCTGATTTATTTGTGGGTGATCACAATAAGCTAATTTTGGAACATGAAAGAATAAACATTGTTAGGTTCACTAATATATTTTAGAAAGCACGAAGCGGGTTTCTTAACATTGTTACATCGTCAGTTATATGAAACCTGGGTCACGGTTTTAAAAATATATTAGTGAACCTAACAAAGTTCTTTCTTTCATTTTCCATATTGGAAAGATTTCATATACTTTAGCCTGAAATCACCAATTATGTTTTGTAAGCTAATTTTTTTCTTGTGTGTGCACGTAGTAGTTTTATCGTGTTGTGTATACATTTTTCTGTTCATTTGAAATGTCTTATTTCGTAAAGTATGCGAACAACAGTTGTTGGGCTGCAACTTTTTTCTTCTGCGTTTGTTTTCTCACGGAACTGCTCAACCGTTTGAGGTCGTTTCGGATCTGTTGAATATTTAATTTCGATTAACGGGTCAAATATTTCCAAAACACCCATGAAAAACTCCAAACTGTTGGGTTTTATGAAGCTTTGACGGGTTTCTAAGAAATAAGCCGTAAGATCGAAGAATAGCTGTCGAGGAATGTGGTGAGAGACGTGACCTTTCGCTGCACGTTTTATCAACCTTCGGCCGTAACCCGTTTACATTTTTTTTTTCACTCTCGAGTGTGTTTGGGTGTCTGTTATCGTCTTCTGGTTATTGTCGTTAAGCTTCGCGCCTGCCTCCTTATTTATTTATCAGCATTAAATCCAAAAACAGTTTTGAAGACCTTTCACATTGAATTTGTGAACGAATGATTACATAAAGTGCAACAAAAATAACGTTGATGGTTTGAGGCGTTACTGAGTGGAACTTACTCGTGATGAATAAAAAATTTAAACTTTGTTTTTCCACAGAATATATTTATAATTACACGACCATGGTTTCGACGCTCCGCGTCATTCTCAAGCATGACTTGAGAATGCTTGAGAAAGACGCGGAGCGTCGAAACCATGGTCGTGTAATTATAAATATATTCTGTGGAAAAACAAAGTTTAAATTTTTTGTTCAAAACAAAAATAACAACAATAAGAAACACATTTATGATTTTTTCGTGTTAAAACCCGAAAGACTTGAGTACGGAAGCTTCGGGTCTTTCGGGTTTTTTGGATCCAAAGACGGGAGCTGGAACAGTGGCGTCGGACCCCTCCTAAATATGAAAACATCATTATTTTCCTTCATAAAAGAAAACAAATTATTGAAAAATAATGAATTTACAGAATATTTCTTTAAAAAATGAAGTTTTTGCGATTATGAAAAGTGTTAAAATAAGTTAAAAACACATTACTTCGTACCCTCTTTTTCGAACATTTCCCTCCCCCTGGTTTTGGACCCCCCCCCCCCCCGAACGAAATTCCTGGCTACGCCACTGAGTTGGAATGCTCCCGAAACTGTCGTCTACCTAAAAATGAGTCGACGCTGCATCAACCCGAAAAACAATAATCCATTCAACAACCACGGAAGCCTCAGTGACAATGAAAAACACTCATTAAATACCCTCAGATATCACGAATCATTTCACGAAAATGACCTCCTCATCTGCTCTCTTTGTGATTTTTAGGAGGGAGGGGAATAGGATGAGGGATATGGAGAGGAAGTCCTCTGATGGCGGTTGTACATTATGAAATTGATGATTTTTTTTCATCAGAAGGAGATTTTATGGAATTGTAAGTAAGAGGTAGCCGGTAGGATCACCGAGTCACGGATGCATCTTACTTATCCATAGATGTTGAAATTGAGGGCAGCATCGGTGCACGAAAGAGTATTTAAATATTTCCATTAATCATTCCGTCCGCCTGTCCTCTTGCCGAGAATGCTTTTAAAACTATTGTTCCAAATCGCTTCTTTAAGTTTATTATGTTGTTATCGTGTATTATTTTTTTTTCTTTTCTTGACCTTATTTAATATATAATATTGTATTTCCTGGAGTATAGGTCATTTAAACAAAAGTTAGCAGCCAACGTTTCGATTTATTTTCTTAAATCATCTTCAGGGCTATGTTAGAACAAGTGTGAAACAATATAAAATACAGAGAATAAGACGATACACAATATTTATACATAAAGAAGGAACAATTGGTTTTTTTTATATAATACAATATAATTTAAAGAAATATGTATATATAAACATATATATATAATATACAAAAAATTTTGACATACCTCTAAACTTTGAACATATTTATTTATGTTTTGTTTCTAAGGTATTGCCACAACCTAGGTTACCATTAATTTTTATGCAGTTCAGTTCGATAAGGAAGGGGAACGGAGCATGGCAGCCTGGTGGGTAGAGCATTGGGTTGTTGGTCAATGGGTCCCTAGTGAAGCTTTGTAGCATCGTAAAACCAGGCGATTGAACTGGCTTCCCTACCCTGAATGTGTGAAATTCTCTCACTTGTGGCTTATAATTAGTCTTGGGTGAGATCTACCCTAACCTATTCAAACAAGCCACCGGGTTGAAACTGAGTGTGTAAATGCAGTCTCATTTGTTGCCAGTGCTCGCGTATAACTAATTACGAGAAAGTGGATCACCTCCCACTGCGAAAGAAATGAGTTCTATACCGAATAAATTAATTACTTGTCACAAGGGTGCGGTGTCATCAAATGTCATATGATGTAGCTGCACTGTGATGAAATATGTGTTTTGGTATAATAATTATGGTGCTCTCATGGAGAAATTTTCGCAAAAATTTCAATTGTTGTGTTCACTTTCAGAGGAAATTAATGTGAATGCAACATCTATCAGAGATTGCATGAATTTCTTTTTTATATTTTGTAACTGTCTTCACTGGGCTCGTTGGAGAGAGTATTTTGTATGTTGAATTAAAAAGTAAACGGTTCCTTCGACAACGGGAATCCTGGCTCACATTCGGTTTCCATCGAGGTTTGGATCTCTTGAGGTCGCATCGATTTTTGTGAGATCAGTGTTGTTGCTTCTATCGGTTAATGGAGAAGCCATGCGTGGGAAATTACAATTATCCTCGAAACATGCTAAGTGTTTATAGTGCTGCTTCCTCGAAGATAACTGAAGTGACGTTCGAGACGACGGGAAGTAGAGTTAAGAGGATTGGAATTAAACCCTTGGAAATGCGCGTTGAAGGGTTTGCGTAGGCCCGAGTATGTAGGAGTGCAGTAAAAACAAGGCATAAACTTGTTGCTAATCTTGGGAGAAAGTATTTTCGCTGCTGTATAAGGTCGTGCTCATTTCGGAACTACTTAACGTTTCACTCCCCTCAATGTGAGAGTCGTGAAGGTAATGAGTTCATCTCCTTCTCTTGGAGACGCTAAGAGCAACGTAAGCTCAATTTTAAGGAGTTTCAAAGTGATCATCTCGCGGAAATACCAGAATTTATCTTTATGAATTCGTATGAGAATCTGTGAACATAGGCATCATCTTTCTTGCTATGGGTACTTCAAAAATAAAACAATGGAATTTGTAAGAAATTGATTAAATATACTCCCAACAAAGGGTCATATGAATATTGAGGGAAACCCGATGTCGACTTTAGCCGAAAGGCACCGAGGGGACCGCGGTTCAACGTCCCATCCGACGGACGGATTGCTGTACTTGAGGTGTCTTCCTCAAAGCACACGATTGAGGATCGAACAGCCTCGGAAAAATTTCCGCCAGCACTGAGATTTGAACCCGGTTCCACAGGGTGGGAAGCCAACACACTAGCCACAGCACCAACCAGTATACCATTTGTCTTCGAATCTTCCCCGCATAAATAATTTGAATTTGAATTGTAAATTTGGAGTTATTTATGTAGAATTTACCTTCATCCGAAATTTTACTTACAAATATCACGATGTGCTGTTGTGTTTTTTTTTTAATGTGACAAAATATTTTTAGTCGTTTAGTCGTCGTAATGCGTAGCGGGTGTGGTATCGCTCATCATTCGCTCGTCAGACACAGAAAACTGATGAAGTCATGGATATGCTTATCAAAAAGCTTATCTCGGAGTGACTACGCAGCATTCCACAGCTTAGTCGCCCACAGTTTGTATTTTATTCCAAGGTCTGTTGTCCGAATAAGCATCCTTGCTTTAACGACTAATGAATGCAGAATGGTGCGAATCACAAATATTTTAGCTACGCATAATTATTTGGTCACAATGCTTAGTCATCAAAGCCTTGTCAAGAATTATGATTACCCTAGTGTGACTCACTACCTTGATATTATTGAAATATTTGACGATCATTCTAACTTCATTTTTATCTATGTTCATTTCTTTTAAAATCTAATGAGGCCATTCATTCTGACCAGACATCGCAATTCATTGCTAAGATTTACCATCGGTTTTACCATTTTCACCGCATCAACGTTGTGGATTAATTCAGTATTTGAATTGATTCACGTTGTTGCAGTGAAATCATCTTATTTCTATGATTTAATTATATTACTTTTGCACCTCTGATAAACTACTTCTTTACCATGTTATGCATTCAGTTGCTAGTAGGGGATCGGATCACTATATTTTCTTTTAAAGTAAAAATATTTATTTCTATGGCTCTGCGTTTTTTACCGTAGCATTATTGCTTCAATGCAAGCGTTCAACCGATCCTTTTTTAATTTTGAAGTATTAATCGAGCATGAAATTTCGATAGTATATCCCCTAGTTAATAAAGGTTGAAAGATATTGATACCTTTACATATTAGATAGACATTATTTGATGATTTTTTTAATCAAAGGGAATCTAATTTGCATTTTTTAAAGATAGCTTCTTTCCTTCATAGTACTCCGTGAACATGGTGGCTACTTAGGCTGATCTTTAGGTATTCGTCGAAGTAGTTCGATCTTTTTTTACGTGTAACGCACGAGTTTATTTGTGAGCTATTATTGGCATTATTTACGGCATTTCATTATCGAGGGTTGCCGTTACACATTATGGAAACCTATTTGTTCCTTATTACTCCCATTTCTATCTCCTAATGGAAAAGCAATTTATATCCTGCATTCCAGAATAGACGTTCTATGTCGTAACTCCCGTCCATTTACCTTGAATTCTTTCATTTGTACGTGTTGCCAATAGTGTTAGGTAATCAGCCTTTTATTGTGTAATTATATTTACATCCATGTGTTCGTGTAAAGAGGTCAAGTCTGGTTTCCTTCAGTCTTAACAGCTGCATCGTTGTACTCGAGAATCAGTTTTACTGTTGGAGATGGTTTTGAAAAGTTCATTTACCCAATTTCCTCTTATGTTTCCTGTATTCTATCCTGATGTTGGATCCACCTCTTCTAATATTTAAAGAAATCACAATGCTTTGTGATGAGGTCGCTGATGGCATTGAAAGCCTGTAAAAGCTATACTTAAAAGACGGGCGTCTTGGAAATCATAACATTTTTACTTTATATTTCGCAAAGAATCGGTAGTCTTTTTCTGACTTCATCGTAATCACCATCATTCTCAAACCCCATGACTCTTTAGGATTTATCAATACATTGAATTATCGAATGATTTCTTGCTAGTAGTGGAGGCATGATGGAATCTCATAAGGTATGGGAGAAGATGAACGTATTTATCCTAAATACGTTTTGTCGTGGCATGGTAATGAAAGTTTTCTTTATTTCCTTGGAGAAAGTAGTCAACAAAAGTGGCAAATTAACTTATATAATATTGATGTTTTGCCTGTATCATTAATTTGGAAATATCTCAATCATATGCATCTATATGATTTCAGAAAAATTGGGAAATTAAAAGATTCAGAGTATGCTGTAATTGCGCTGTCGAAATTCTTGCCATTTCAAGTGAAAGAGGACGTAATAAATATGTTCCACATTATTCGTGGTTCATCTCATGATTTACGTGGTTTCAGCGAATTATCGCCGTTGTAATGGTAGAGGTTATTACATTAAATTAAATGCATTGGTACATCGAGGATCAGTTTATGGTTGATGAATATTTTTGTGCCTCGACGATTCGTTTAATCAGGTGTCGTATGTATTGTAATGTGGAAGTTGGGAAATGTTTGCTGTTTTAATACATATTTACGTTGTTCCAACAGGAGATATGTGTTCTATTTTTCTGATTTTCTTCCTACCTTCCTCTTTCCTGCTAATTAGTATCTAGTAAGGGCACGACGTAGAGAGAGATAGAAATTTAGGGCTCCATAAGGATATCTATATAGTATACACGTCTGACATTACCAAAACGCCCGCTCTATCTGCAAGTCTTTCATCTTAGCATCAACCGTTGCAAAATAGTGAGGGGAAATTTTCTACGGGGTCCTTGACTATTTCAGTTGATTTTAGCCCTCGCGATCCGCAGTCGTAGCTTCCGTGTGGTGGTGTGGCCTTGGATATTGGCGTGGACGAGAATCTCTGGTGCAGTATTTTCCGCCAGCGCGTCTTAGCCCTCCCATTTCACCTAGATCTGTTTCTGTTTTCTATCTTGCCGCCCCATGAAGTCTCTCTCCTACCTCCATCCACTTTGCTATATTGCTTCCGCATTCTTTTATTCTCCGTTTCGCGAGGCCCAGGGAGATTAAAGCCCGCCGCGGGGCCTGAAGATTCTCAGAAAATTTACGGGTGGGTAGTGTGAAGTATGCACCCTCTTCCTCCGTTTCCGTCCTTCAATATATACAAACATTCTCCCGCTGCGGGATTTTTTTCTCAGTCCCCTCAGAACAAGAGTGGATACCGATAAAGAGATCGTCATTCATGTGGATCACGGAAGTTTTCCGGGGTGCATTGATCCTCGGTTGGAGGATTGTGGAACTTTTGACTGGAGTTGAAATTGGTTGTGTCATCCCCAAACCCTTCCACGTAATTTTCCGGGATTCATCGGAAAATTTTGTAAGCATAAAAAAGTCGGTGGTTTGAGGTCTTTATTTTTTGAGGAATTGAAATCAGGGAGAGTTATTCGGTGAACCTGATAATTCGAGATCTTCATAGGCAAAATGACATGGAAAGGTGGTGCATTAGTCTTTAACTTCCTCAATGTTGAACATTTTCTTTAGTTTTTTAATGTAAGCTTTCACAGCATTGTGGTTCTGTCTCGTAAACAGATACACTCTTGAAATCGATGAATGTGTTTTTATAGCAGTCATTAAAATGAACGGTATCTCTAATAATCTGTTAAATATTCTATCTTTTGTTATTTTATTTACGACCTCAGTTTATTTTTAACCTCATATTTTGCAGGAAAAGTTAATATCCGTCATTAAAATTTCTTTGCAAGTATTTTTTGACTTGTTGTACCCGTATGGTAATGTCATTTTTATAATATTTTATTTATATAGTTAGAAATCCTGTTTGAAGTCGACAATCTCTCTTGTTGACTTGGTGTCTTGTAAATGTCTTTTTTAATGATGTCATGCTCAACAAATCTGTATATTTCATTTTTTAAAAGGTTCGGTTTATACGAACAATTTGAAAGGAATGGAGTGGGATCGAGTGGTGCGTTACATTATTTCGTAATTTTCTACTCAAGTTGGTATTCGTTCGCAAGTTCTTAACCGAAGTATTTAGCTTGCCAATGTGAGCTCAGCTGAAGAGGGCAATGGGAAATCCAGACTCCAGCAGCCGTGATGCTTTCGAATCAGATTCCAAAGTAGTGTAGTCTTCAGATCTTGAAATATTAGTTAAAGTAGTCGACTATGATAGCGTCCTATCTCCAAGCATTGCTGTGAAATCTTCTCGTAGTCGCACATGAGAAAATACCCATGAAACATCAATAGATCAAAGGACCATTGGATTTCGGGGCTTCGGCACCCTTTTCGATTGCTCAAGTGCTATCTGACGAGCTTCGATGCCCTTTAAAATTGGTGTGTTCCTCAGCTCAGAGAATTTATGTGCATGAGTGATCAAGGTGGCTGCGAAATACCAAAAGCATGGGGAAAAGTTTACACCTCACCTACAGCAATCGTATGAGATATGGAAGAAGTTACCAACAAAATAATTAGAACAGATAATCTTCGATTCTCCTTCTTCATATTGTGGATAATTTAAATAAACAACATGAAAACAAACTTAAGTGTCTTAGTCATCCAGTCACGCCCATCACTTGATTTCGTATTTGGCCATTACAGTCTTTGTCCCATGCGCAGTAGCCGAAAATCGCTGTTGTATATATATTTACCTTGAGTTTCCCGGTCAGGGTAATTTCTATCGAGGCAATTGATGGGGATTTCTCCGACTCTTTCGCGGCTGGTTGGAAACAAGCACGCTCTTTCCGTATGTTTGACATTTGCTAAATATGGAGACCTAATATCTCTACTCTTTTTGCATCTGGCTGCTCCGTCGCATCTACCGATCTCGAGTGTCTCATGGCAGTCGCCATCTCAGCCGGGACAACTTTTCCTTAGGATTTTAGAGCGTCCTAGGAATGCCATCACTTTCTCTTTACTTCCTCTCCCCTCCCCCTCTGCAACCCATTTGCCCCCCGCGCCGCCGCGCCGGGGGCAGGGACACCAAGGCGCAGCTCAGCTCACTTTCGCTCGCTGCTTCGCAATTTCTAAAAGGAGCCGCTGACGCGTGTCCCATTGCAACAACTTTAACTCGCCTTCCTAAACTTCTTCTTGCACACCAACGGTTTTTTTCGGCTTGCTAAACGAGCTCGTTTTTTTCGAGCTGGCTACTGTTTGTGCCGCCCACTCAGAAAGTGGGATCTAACCCCGCATGACAATCTACGTAAAGCGTTTTCTTTTTTGCGTACATCGGAGCCCTTCACGTAATTCGTGTGCAATAATGGCTCGGAAAATGAAAGGACTACTTGGTGCGGCGAAACGCTTTTTGCTCGAAGCCGTAACTGTCGTGAATTTCGCTCAGCATTCCATTGTTCGAAGGAATTATTACTTAATTTAGTGGGTACTTAAGTCAAATCGCTTTTTTTTAGGTTGCGCTTTGAATTTAATGGCCTACTGAATCAATTTTGTGTTTTAATGACTTTACTTCCACGTTTATCCCCATCCCATCGAGATTATAAATTATTTTTACTTCTGTACTGTTTGATGTCATGTACCCAATGTCTCCGCGATCGATTTAAAGAAATTAATAAAGAAGGCAAATTAATTTTTTTCTTTTAGATAGAGATTTTTCCAGAAAAACTCTTGATTTATGTACGGTGTCAAATAGGGATCACATATCGGAATTTGTGGCAATGTTTTTTTTTAAATATAAAACAGTGCGAATTCTTTCCGAGAAACCTGTGTTTTTAACAATTGTTGCTGGCCGCTTTTAACATTGCACTACTTATTGTTTGTAAAATGTATCACTATCGTTTCCGAAAAATTGCTACGAGAATTACGAATCGTTGGTAGCCTAGCTCTAGTAGTACGGAAATTTTTCTTGAAGTTTCCGTGGTTTGTTTCCCGCTTGAGATGGAAATGTTTTCGTGACAAACCATGTGAAAGAATATTTTCAAGGATTAGCTTATGCAAAATTCTCTCCTTCTATTTGGCTATAACCTGTTGATCCATTGGAAAACATGGCTACTGTCGAGATAAAGATATTTTAAGCAATTGATTTTGGAAGTTTTCGTAATCGTTTTCTTTTATTTCTCTTATTTGAAGCCTATATGATTTATTCAACTTCATTCTTAATGCCGAACTATGACTTAAATAAAGTATTAACATTTTTAAAAGTTGTTTAGTTCGTACTTGAACGAATATAGCTACCCTTGAAATCGTTTATAGAAAGACATTTTATCCGAATATAGGTAGTACCATAGAGTACGTATATATACTTACTATACTTAAATATACTTACTCTATGAGTACCCAATGAGGGATTCGATCAGATTTAATAAAAGTCAAGATTTAAGAAAAGATTGAAGAAAACCTATTGGAGAATAAATAGTTAGGGATTTAATGAATACCAATATATTTTCATTATAAATGTATCGAAAGTTTTTAGGAATTAGGCTCTGAATGATGGAGGTTAGGCATTTCCGCGCGTTTACGGCTGAATTCGGGCTGCGTGGTAGGAGTGGAAAGTTCTTTGGCCACGTTTTTGTCATATTTAGCTTATGGTGGTTAAAAAAAGGCCTTAAAAACTGAAGCTATTCGTGGAAAATGTATCGGATGTGTAAAAAAATCGTTCAGGAAGCCTGCCTGAAATCTGCTTTTCAATCTTTTACAGGGTACAGTGGATCGTTCCCCGCGGAGGAATGTCATTTCCCGTCCCCGAAGCGATGCTATCTGTCTTCTATTTATGGCGCCGTTATCGTTTGCTTGAGGCCGTAGGTCGTTCCTACCGATTTTTCGCTGAGCGAGGGTGTACTATATTTGTTTGCAGTCCTGTCAAGATTTTAATTTTGGACCGCTTGCATATGGTGTGGTACGCGATTCCAGCGAAACCATAGTTGTCTGAGCCATGCGATAATAATAAATTTACCAGTACCAGTCGATGAGGTTTACTTTGGGCTCATTTTTTCCCATAACATGTAGAAACTTGAAAGGCATTTATTATCATAACCACTCTGAGTATTAAAAGAACAGAGATATGGCACTTTTCCTCAGGTTTATTGAAAGCACGACGCGTTTCGACGGTCAGGTCATTATCAAGTACAATAGGGTAGTTTCCTTCATCAAAGAAAACGAAAGGCATTGATTGCGATTCGTTACCCACCATTAGTGCATTTTATAATATACAAATTATTTCGTTTTAGAAATGCCGGTTTAGACGAATGGCAATGGTCCATTTTTATCCTCATTTGAAAAGGGCCAGATTGGCGCCCATGCGATGCCACTCCACGTGACGTCACAGGGACCTAGTTTCTATACGAGAAGATAGGAGTTATACATCGTCTGAGGTTACCATTGCATGCATGAGGCGCAGAGCTCAGGGAAACGTCTTAATAATCACTT
Organism: Ischnura elegans; assembly: GCF_921293095.1. Lineage (NCBI taxonomy): Eukaryota > Metazoa > Arthropoda > Insecta > Odonata > Coenagrionidae > Ischnura > Ischnura elegans. The sequence continues at coordinate 67,049,173 of NC_060253.1, read as the reverse complement.
ATTAAAACTGGCTAAGGTCGGAAAGTTTTCCTCGTTTGATAAGGTATTAATAATCCTTATTTAAGCCAAGCGCTACCAGCCAGCAGGGTACTCAGCTACCCGCTAGCAGCCTGCGTCGTATCAGCGCTAAGCCTCGCTTCAAGGTCACCTCACAGGGCGGCAGCGGGAGCCAGACGGAGAGATTTCCCGGCATTCATACTTACGCGTCGCGTTTTCGCGCGCTTGAAATTTTTCACTTTTCATTTAATCGCGAAAAATAGATATCTTCATTTAAAAATCTAAAAGTGTGAAATACGTACTCCAGGAGTAATAATCTTTCGATTTAGGCAATAAAAAATAATAGGAAACTACCCTATTATCGAGTACGAGTTGTGATTTATTTTCATTGACGGATTAATATGTTACTGAGGTCAACTTGGTCCTCTAAAATGGGTTCCAGCCAGGTCATTTACTAGCATTTGTGATTCTGTTCCTTTTATCAGGATTCCGCTGGCCTCGATGGCGGTGGGGTAAAGTCTTCGCCAGCCATACCGTAGGTAGGTAGGTGATTCCTACTCGGGGCATGTGTTGTACTTTGTTAACGTTGGAAACTCTCATTGTAAAAGGCCGTTATGTGCTATTTACGGGGAAGTTGTTAATAAATAAATGATTGTCTAGCGGGAGAATTACCTTGGTGATCAAAGGTAGTACATCATAGTTCTCATTTATTTCGGAGCTTTGGAAAAAATGTATCTGAAATGTGAAAATAACCCAAGACTTGTGCTAATTTATGGAAAATATTTCTTTTATTTTTTTATAGTACAGGTGATCTCTACAAGATACACATCAGTTCGAGCAGTGTTCGAATGGGTTTTCAGGATGCACGAACGTCTTCCAATTTGTGAATCCCTAAAATAATCGGATCACTAAGCATAAACAAAACTTACGGCTCTCGTTAAATTTTAATGTGTGCAGTATTTATAAACGTCGTTATTCTTATGTTATTCTTCTATTCTATATTCTTATAACTTATGTTAAGGAATGTCTTGATTGATATAAAATCATAGCGTCATCATTTACAAGTGCATTGAGTCGACGGTCTTGTGAAAGATTTGAATTGAGGAGTTAGGTCTTGAAAAAAAAAGCTCTTGAAAATAGGAAAATATACTCTTCAAATGTACTTCGCGACTGACAGCCACAAATGTTAGGCTTTCCGACGTACTATAAAATTGCGTTTGAAAATCCGTATTTTTATACAGGCTCTTATGGCAGTGCTTTTTTAATTTATAGGACAAATTTTGATTACTGTTCGAATATATACGTCAGTTCTACAAAGAAGTGATTTGAAGTTCACAATACCGCAAGAATCATAATAAAAATATAGTCATATCAATGAACTAATTTTTAATTTATTTGCTAGTAAATGCTGAAATTAAAGTCAAATCACTTATGTAGCTGCAAAGGCCATACAGTCGGCGCAAATCGTGGGAAAAAGTAATGGCTAAAAATATAAGTATAAATAATACAATTACACCATATACTCTCTCTCTTTATACCCTATTTTTGCTTTGGAACTTCATTTGATGTCGTCTGTGATATCAAAAGACTTTTTCAGTGACTAACGCGTAAAATATTTTTGTCATGGATCACGCAGTCTTAAACTAACTCTCCGAAGGAAGTGAAATCACAATTTAGTTGAAAAAGGATTGCGAGGAACACGATCCGACCCATTCTGTCGGTAGTAAGCTAATTGTGAAGAAATCGGAATTTTCCAAGTAGTCTTCTCAAATTTTGTTCGTTGTCTTTCCACACGCACTTGGGTCTCTTAATGAACCGCTATTCGTGAACGTAATGTTTGTCGACGGTGAGTTGAGCGATGGTGTCTCTGAAGTTTGCGCAGTTCACACGTTTCTACACTCGCGCTCGCCTTTTACCTCCCTTGTACTCGTGAAGTTACTCGGAAAGTCATGCGTTTGGAAACTTTGTCATACATCTTGAAACTTCACCGGCTCCGGCGAAAGTATAAAACTAGAACGCATGCTTTATGTGGCATTGTTTGAGCGGAAAGTCGAATTCTCTGTTACAAATATGTTTCAAAATTCAAATATGTTGCGCTAATTTCTTTACCTTTGGTCCTCGGTTGTGCAATGATGAGTCTCCTAAATATTGGATTCAGTTTTCAATTTCAGTCTTTATAAAATGAATTTTTCATCTACTGGGTTGAATGCTATAAAGCCTTTAAACTCATGGAAGATCTTGTTGACGAATTTAATAAGCGCGCACAAAATAGATTTCTGTTGAACAAAAAATTTCCATCCGCCTTAATTAAAGATTTTACCTTGGACGCAATAAAAAATTACGTTCTATGCCACACGCGCACTGAAAATATTAAAATATGTTTTATTTATTTAAAATCCAGTCTCAAAAAAATTAAATTGTATCTTATTACTACGGATAATGAGGATGTCATCGGAACATTGTTAATTTTTGGATGAACTTTCAATAGCTGTCGAAGGGGTCACGAATTGAAAGCAGGATTTGTCCTTTTTCTACTTCATCTCTTGTGATCCTAAGCGAAGGGTGTTTTTCTTTGAAACTAGAGGAAAACAAAAGGCCTGGTAAAATAATTAATGAAGATAGTAGTCTACTGAAGGCCTCGTTATGGTGATGGGATCTTGGCTGCTTTGGGAGGAGGAGGTAAATATTCTAGCAGAACGGGTCTCCCAAGCGGAAAGTTTTAGTTACTTCCATATTCTTGTTATACCCTACCTCGGGTAGTGAAAATAGGGTTGGTGGAAGTGGTATATGGGAAAAAGGGTCTTACGATGCTATGGATTTAAAGAACACATTCGCTACGAGTGGAATAAGCTAATTTATCACGACTGTTAGTCTGTAATCTTTAATGGCACAGTAATTACAGTAGTTGTTACAGTCATTAATCAAGTAATTACAGTCATTGTGGTGATACTCATTGAAGTATATTTACGCAAAAACCTGTTGCTATCTCATTAAAAGTATGTGTATTTATATTCGGTTCATGGAGGATAGACCAATAAATTAATTAATCACTTTTTTTATTCGAGCACCCTCTGGGCTTCAGATTAAGATGTAGTACACTTATGTTCACACAACCATGAACCTTGTCCTCAAGTAGAGGAGCAGTACGTTTAATTAAGGAGAAGATATAATTCCATGTACAGAAAACCAAGTGTCTAATGCTTATGAACCTCAACGAAGTCAGTCATGTCTTTATAATATGTGTAAAAAAGAGCGATTGTCTGTTTTGCGCGAAGTTGGAATAGGAAAATCCGAGATCACACGAAGGTTCAAACTGGCTGAGTACGACAACAATTTTTTTTATCATGCTTCTTTTCTATTGGAAATTTAATTTTTATTTCGTGATCAACCATTATGATAGAGAATTTTTTTTAAAACGGATAGAATATAATTATACAGGATTCCAAGAAAAATCAAGGAACCTTACGCGTCTGAACCTGATACTCCTACTTCTTCGTGGATCTAATACTAAAATTAAATGTTCACACAAATTGGTACCTTATGAAGGAAACGTTCCAGCCACCTTGAACAGCTTGCTACACAAATTTTGCCGTCACATTTCATAAGTGGCGGCCATCGTTGGGTTGTCAGGAGTGTGTTCCTTGCTGCGGATATCCTTATGCCTCATTCACATTACGATTGTTTCAGCGATTGTCGGAACTATCGTGCATTCACACGACGATTTTAACAATACATACTAAAATTCGACGATTGACGAATTTAAAATCAAATAAAAAATGCTCTTATTTCCACATCGGTCAAATTAGTCTCTAATGTGTGTAGTTAGGTATATTTTTATATATTTTTCAGTCACCTGTGCTGCCCTCTAGTGCTTACATCTAAAGTGAACGGGAAATTGACGGTTAGCAGAGCTGTTGAGGTATGCAGGGACAAGACATTATTGTGTTCAACGTGTATTTACCGAATAATTTTTCTTCCACCCATATTCTTCCTTCCTAGGACAAACCCATGAAAAAAATAGAGCTTCACGAGCGTTTCGTCTTTCTCTTGTCGCCACCGTTTCCGGCCTCTCAGCGCCTAACCATCGTAAAGTGGCAACGTTCGGAACTACGTGAACTATTGTCAGGACATGCATTCACGCGGCTAGTTCGGTCAACTATCGTTATGACGATGGCTCGGACAATCGTAATGTGAACGAGGCATTAGTGCTGGTTCTTCCTCGGCGCATTCAACAGGGAGCAGCGCATCAACCGACCCTCCCGTGGTGTCCAAGCGCCCGCCGCCGCGGCGCGGCTTCCCCATCCACGCGGACCCAACATCCGCAGTACGCGCGCCGCGATGTCTGACCCCGGGATTTTCCGACCGAGGCAATCGATTTTCTTTCTTGTGTCCCGGGGATTATTTTTACGGAATAGTCAAAGATTTTTTAAGGGATTTTTTTTCTAAGTTGAACTTTCAAAATCGCTTGAGTCGTGTTGGACACACGAGCTATTACAGATTGTCGCACTCTCCCGTGATATCTTCGTTCGGAAGCCGCGCGAATTAGGTATGCGAATTATTTTACGGTACGCGCCCTGGGAATTTTTATCTCTCTCCTTTGGGTGGAGTTGTCCGAGGTATTTCCGAAAATCGATGTCGGAATCCGTTTTTCGACCTTTAATGGGTGTCGTCATTGATAATCGATTTTAGAGCGATCGATTTATCGAAGCTCATTCAACAGTCTTTGCATTTCCTGTATTTGGATGATTTAGAACTCCATTATTTTAAAATAGGTATTATTTTCGGGTTGTAGACCAGGAGATTTGTCTCTGGCAAGTTCATTGATGTTTGTTTTCAATCGTCCATGGATATAAACTCTTCATATACAGTATTTACTATTTTTTGACGACTTTAAAATCAAATAAAAATGCTCTTATTTCCACATCGGTCAAATTAGTCTCTAATGTGTGGAGTTAGGAATATTTTTAGATATTTTTCAGTCACCTGATTCAAGTTCTTGGTAGATAATTCTTTTGACGTTTATTTTTTACTTTGAAAAGCTATTAATCTCTGTGTTTGTTAGTGTCCTTTCGACGATTTATCATAGCTAGTTAATGAAAGAATACGAGGTGCTTTATTTACGGTATCTACTATCAGCCATATTATTCTCTAATATCTGTGTTTGAGCCATTTAAATTTCTTATTAATAAAGTTGTTTGAATTGGCTGCGCGTGAATACAAGGATTAAAATCATTCTTCGTTTGCAATCGTATTGAAATATTTTTTTAAATTTACATGCATTTCATCTGGCTTCAGTTCTTCTTCCAAATTCCAAACGCGAGTGTGCCTTTGTTTTGCTGCTGATTTTTCAAATCATAAATATCGTGAGAGGAGATGGTTAATTTGGGAGCAGTGTCTGTAGCTCTACGCAGCGGTAGCAATACTGTAATTTTTCTATCACTTATGTTATCTCCATGCATTCAGTTCCTAAAAATTAAATGTTACACTAATTAAGTATATCCCATCTGAGATATGTGTAGCGTAGTATTACCTTACTTTGATTCTCACATTGATAAGGCTCTTATTTAGCACAAAACAACCGAGGAAAAGTATTTTAACAAATATTTTATTTATGATAGTAGTTCATGATTATCTTAGCTTCAAATTTCTTGCTTTTATATGCACCTTTTCGATGAAGTTTATGTCAGTATGTTACCGATATTCTCATCAATGGCGAGTCCGTACGTATTCGGGTTATTCCAAGAGTATTATTATATTCCAATTTCTTTAAAGAGATTCATTTCCTTCTCGGGAATCAGCAGCAGTCTTAATAATATCTGCAACCATATATTTGATCGTAAATTGCATTTATTATGGGAAAATCAAACGTCAATTTATTGCATAGCATCCAAGATGAATCATTGAAATTAACTTGTTGTTTTTGGTCACCTAAAGGATGTCGAAGTGTCCAAGGTCTCGATAGTTTTCACCGCTCAATGTCTTGATTATCGCATGCGTATGTTATCTTAGCATAGTTTAGTAAGGTCTTGCTATTGCTTAGCGTGTTATCGAGCGAGCCGACTGCGAAATATACTTCGTCCATCTTAGTGAACCACCGTGCTTGTGGTAACCTCCTTGCTTTTCTATTTAGCAGGCTACAGTACAAGATTTTCCGTGTCATTTGTTAAGCTTGGCAGTAGAAGAATTTCCTTTTTTATTCCGCGCGAGCGATTATGCATGAATGTGTTTCAAAGGCAATGGCGGTTAAACATGCATTCCGCCTCATTTTCAGTCTTGAGGGATATTTTCTGACGCATGCATTGAAGGCCATCTTGAATCTGACAAAAGATGCTTAAGGCAGTGAACGTGGCGCAAATTAGCCTCAGAATGCAATTTCGTACCGCATCATTTGTTTCTGACTTGCATGTTTTCCATTCCATTTAAGTTTCGATTGGATATTATGTGCGTGATCCGTCAATTGTTTTGTTTTAGTCGAATATATGTACAGGTTCAGTTGAGCCTCGTATTTATTTCTCTTCTTCGTCGAAGCTGTTTATGATACAATATTGGCAGATAGCAAGCCAATGTCGGACAGCTTTCGCCTTCCTCTTTGCCGACACGAAATCGACTCATGCGGTGTACTGAGGTTACTTTGCTCGCTTGACCTGAATGAAGGATCTTATCTGCTTATGACATCGATTACTACATGCATTTTATTGTGTTCCCGATTATTTTTTTCCGTGCTTCCAGTACCTTAGAATAACATGCAAAGATATTTAAGTGACCAAGATACTGTTAAATTCAGAATATTAAGTCAATTTTATGTTCAGATGGCTTGGAGCTCTCTGTGGAAGAAAATTTAAAAGTCCATAAATTGAATTCAGCTGGAGCAACACTTATCGAAAAATTCGAGTTATATAAGATCTGTTTACTAGTGTTACTTCAAACCTAGGGAATCAAAATCTGCACCGACATTAACGAAAATTCGTTTCATCCATTACATTTCTTCAAGTGTCATGAATGTTTGCCAGAAGTTTACTTTCGGGTCTCGCCGGAAGGGGGGCAAATTAGTGCATTTTTTATCATCCTTGGTAGTATGCTTTTTTCAACGCACGATGTGTGTGGTGATGGATAGCTTGAAGTCTGCACGATAGCATACCTCATTAGACCATTTTCCGGGATAGTCTTAACGTACCCGATAGTTTAACGGGTGATACATAATGCCTGATTTCTTTAATGGGTGACTGAATGTCTTTTTTCTAATTTATTATAACGCGCATCGTTTTCAAAAATCTACTTTAAAATCCAGTTCCGCGAGCCACCCTTATGGTGTTATCACCAGCATGCAATACGTTTCCTGTACACTTCATAGTCATTAAAAAACATCCAGGTGTATTTACGTATATATTTTCAATGTGTTCTTTACTCATCGTTGATAGAGTACTCATCCCTTCAGCTTTGTCCTCGCTCTCATAAATGCTTTGTCTCGTCGCAGGAAGAGAACGAATCGCTCCCGCTCTTTAGCCATCTTTTTTCGTTACATATTACGTGTATTAATCTAATGTTATCATATTTAAATTTATAAGTTATTTAAAGTATACCATTGCCATTATTTGCCTTCAACTCATATTAGAAAAAATATCCTCGTTATTTTATCAGATGTAAATTTTTCATGTTTCACCGACAAATTATAAAAAATGTCTAAATGAAAAATTACGATCCTTCGAGACGGAGTGATATGTTGTCTTATACGGCCCTATAGGCTCTACTCTAGTTTTTAATTCCATCCGCAACCGCTTTTATGCCATTTTCTCGAGGCTTCATCACATATCGTACCGAAAGGGCTTTAGAGCCTGTTACTCATTTATCCTGGTGGTCGATTTTCAACCGTTTCTCACTACAAGTCGTTCCCTCCCTCCCAAAATCGCCATCACCGCGATGTTTGACTTGTAGAAGGTCGATCTCTTCCAAGCTGTTGAGTGGTCTTTGATTGACGTCCTCAAAATTCCTGCGATCGTGAGGAACTCACCCAACAACCTTCGCACTTGAAAAATGTTTATATGAAAATGCATTACGTGAGCTCTTTGAATATCAGCGAGCTGAGAGTTGTTGTTATTAACAATATGTTTTATTTAAAAATTTCTCGTGTTTCCGCGCGGGTAAGATATTCGAAGAGCGCTGACGTTTCGGGTTCTGACTTGTCTGAGAATAATATGTTTTATGTAAAGCAGCATTGTCCATATTTAATCGTGAACCATATCTGTAAATTCGTTGCATATTTTGGTCATCCTGTGGTTGATTGAGAGAGGTCGACTTTTAAAATTGTTGTGTGTTTTCACTTGGACCTTTCTCGTATCATTATTTCGATTGGTCGAATTAGGGAGGTGACCTTCAATAAATATCGTCAGCGCAATTTAGGAAAGGTTGGTAAGTTGGTAAGTGACGGGTTTATGGGGTGGAGAGATTTCTCCTATAGCGTTGGCCTATTTTGATGGGGTGCGTCATGAGAGCCCCAGACCTCGAATTTCAGTCAATTATACGTATTTTTTGTCCCTTTCAGTAGTGGCTTAGAGATTCACTGTTAAATTTGGTCTGAATCGATTTAGCTACACAACGCCTGAAGAATACGCATTGTGTTAGATTTATTTTACTTGAATCTGAACGATGGTATGTCTGTGATGTCACTCTTGGCAGATTTTATTAGATTGATAGACTAATCCATCCATGCAAGTAGGCAAAAAATTTGGGTAATGTGTGTGTCGCAGCTGGGTAAATGTTTTATGAATATTTTATTTTATAAAAGTAAGAAAAGAACTCTTTTACCGGCAGCATGTGTTGGATTTATACTTCTTTTGTGATCTGTTTATCACCGTACCTCGATGAATATTGCTCATTATCAGAAAATAATAAATAGGTTTACGAGTTAACCAAGATCATGGGAAAATTCCCAGATATATACCTTACTATACTGTATTTATCCAGCGCGCCTCACTACTCTTCTCACTGAACTTTATCGACGACATGCTGATCTCGTCACGAATCACTGTAGCAAACTATAATTTCAACATTGATCGCTTTTTCATTGAATGAGCGAGGCTCTCACTCTATTTCAAGGCCAGTAATGTAGGAGTGAGGGAGCCTGCGGCTATCTGGTTTCCTTTTCGCGAAGATGGCAACCCGAGCTTGTGAAGCCCTTTCAAAAATAGGCCACGTACGTGCTGTTGGATGTGACAGTTTTCCTCCGCAGAGCAGTCGCATTCCCTCCCTTTGATAGACGCACAAATCCAACTTTTTTTTCGTAACAGTGTTGACTGACTCAGTCTGAGAGACCTGCGGGTAGTTAGCTGTTTCTTTGAGCTCAAGTCTTCGTGCTCACGATTGTCTTAAGGCATCGGACATGGGGGCTCCTCTTGACATTCAAAGCGTACGGCCCTACTAATGGCGAATCATTGAATGGGAAAGAATATCAGGCCGGATTAATTTGGCGGGGTTATCTCGTCTCCTGTTCTACGAGGATACCTTCGACTTATAAAGTGCGCGTCCCTGAGGTTGATATAGAAGAAGTCGAATTAAGTGACTTTTTTCATTTGATAGCCATTTTTGTTCGTACTCATCATCTGTTGTTCGAGATATGTTACTCTTTTAGCATTCGATACAGTGTCGAGATTGTATGTGTATACGGCTTTGATAATTGTACTTATCTTGGATTTTAACGCAGATTTATATTGCTTTTTTTGAGAAATTAATATCTTGATGTAATAGTTACCTGGAAATACGAGGAGGTAGTGTAATATTGATTATAGGTGCAATTGAATATCAGCCCGTATAAAATGAACAAGTCTAAGCTCTAGAAGCAAGGAAAGTATCATTTTCTGGTTTATGTTATTGAAGGCTTGAATTAGTGCTTGTTAATGGATATTTTTATCATTGATTATATGATATTGATTTTTCTTCCTTGTCTGCTATAGATCTTTAGAAACGGGTTACCCTTGACAATGTTATTACGGGGAAAATTTTTATGAATGTCTATTACGTATGTGTTTTTATGGAATACATTGGCATATTAAGAGTTATATTTAGCTTATTTTATAGTTCTAATTTTTCTCTTTTCTTTATTTTCAGGTGAGTATTGGCGGGGTTAAGGTCTTCATGGATAATAAACCCACCATATTTTATTGATCAGTGTTCTGAGGCTCGGGGTTATTCTCAAGTGAGTGTGATAATTATCTATAATTACCGTAGTAATGGTTAAATAGCTAATCTGACTCCTTTTTGCACGCATCGAATTTGTTTACGGTCCTACCTGTTTAATTTAGCCTTTCTCGGCGAACATTGATCGTGAAAATTATTTATCGTATTCAATTGAGAAAAGATACTTAATATTTAAAACTTTTATGCTTTATTATGTCTTATAATTATTTTATGTTAAAATGTGGAGGAGTCTTTATAAATGTTATAGACTGTATAAACAACCATAACCACAGCCACGTAACGAGCCAAGAGCTGGAGCATATTTTTGAAGTCTCCATGTTTTACATAGTTTTTTGCTTAGGGGTGGGAGTTTGTCCGTTAATCAATATAGTTAAACTTGCCTTTGCTGTAATTGGAAGTCCCTGTTGTAATGCAATTGTTCCTTAAGTACATGTCCACGTGATGAGTTCCAAGTGGAGGGAAAAACAACTTTTGCATAGTTTTAGCGCTGCTAGATCCTTTTCTGCTCAGTTCTACTTAAAGTCCTTCTGCTGTTACCGAGTCCTCATTCTGATCATCCAATCCTGACATTATTCTCTTCCATCCCCTTTTCCGATCACCTACTATCTTTCACCCTTAATCACGCTCCAATATTTCTACGATGGACTATTTTAGTGTACCGGAACGGAACATTTACGAATGCGTGAGTCAAATTAGAACAAGTTTTATTTTCTGTTCGTACATTCGTGAAAGTTGGGTGCCTACTCGTTGTATTTTTCCATTAATTAATTATTGAGGTCACTCATCTAAACATTGGCTTATCCGTGTTATTATATCGTGCAAGCAAGCCTTCACACTCTCTATTGAACTGTACCAAGGTAATACTTCTAATTATCTACAGTACTACGGCTTTCCCTCTCGGTGCTGGCAATCCGCGAAAATATTATTTTGATGAAAAAAGAGTTTGTTGTTTTGAAGCAGCTATCCACTTAAGTTTGGGATCCTGTTGTCACAGGGGGATACGTCATTTCTGGGAAGTCGTAAAAGGTAGTTCAATTTGTCTGTTGTGTTTTGGATCCGTCATAGATTGTTGGTAATATTGTGAAATTATCGATTTTTTCTGTTTTTGTTGGTGATAAGTCTAGCTAAATTCGCGTGACGCGTTTCAGAAGTTGTGGGAGTCACCTCACCGCTCTTGCAAGCGCTGACGAAAGATTTTCCTCGCGGTGTGAGAACCTCTTAGTCGCGATATGGCTTCCTTATTTTTATTAAGCTCGCTTTGATTTGCGCAAGGTGACCGCAATTCTCGGATGCAACCGCGGTCCATATGCGTGGTAGGAATATCCCTCACCTTATGGAGCTGCGGAAAAATGCAGGGGCAAATAGGAGTAACAGTTGTTTGGTGTTGACCGCAACGTCGCTCACACGATGATTCAGACCGAAGATAATAGGGTGGTTTCCTATTAATTTTTTTATTGCCTAAATCGAAAGATTATTACTGCTGGAGTACACATTTCACGTTTTTAGATTTTTAAATGACGATATCTATTTTTCGCGATTAAATGAAAAGTGAAAAATTTCAAGCGCGCGAAAACGCGACGCGTAAGTAGGAATGATGGGAAAAAGTCCGTGCGACGCATTTCTGGTTCCCCCTCCCGCCTTGTGAGGTGACCTTGATCGAGGCTCTGAGCGCTGATAGGACGCAGGATGCTAGCGGGTAAGTGAGTACCTTGCTGGCTGGTAGCGCTTGGCTTAAAAAAGGTTTATTAATACCTTATCAAACGAAGAAAACTTTCCGACCTTAGCCAGTTTTAATAGGTGATTATTAAGACATGTTTCCCTGAGCTCTGTGCCTCATGCATGCATTGGTAACCTCAGACGATGTATAACTCCTATCCTCTCGTGTAGAAACTAGGTCCCTGTGACGTCACGTGGAGTGGCATCGCATGGGCGCCAATCTGGCCTTTTTCAAATGAGGATAAAATTTGACCCTTGCCATTCGTCTAAACCGGTATTTCAAAAACCAAATAATTTGTGTATTATGGATACACTAATGGTGGGTAACGAATCGCAGTCAATGCCTTTTGTTTTCTTTGATGAAGGAAACTACCCTATTGCGAATATTGACGAATTTTTCTCTTCCTCATCACGGATGCTGGGGAACAATTTTTCATTCCAAAGCACTGAAGGTGATTGCACGAATATTACAAATGATGATTCTCAAGTCGGCCTCTAAATGTGTTGTCAACCACCGCGCATTTCAATGGGTTAACTGAAGTCGCCACTCGCGTCGCTGATGGACGAATTGATCCGAGCTTCAGTGGGAAATAAACTGTAATTGGCGGTTTTAAGTTTTAACCGAAATTTACGTGCATGATGATGTGATCTATCAAATGCTTAAAAGTTCAGTGCTACTCCTCGCAATTACAAATACTATACTGCAAAATATTGGAAAAAGTGGATTACATTGCAGTCATCACCGCGCCGCGGACATTTTTCGAAAACCGATGAAAATACGATTGAATTTGAAACAGAAATCAGCCTTCTATGGAACGGAATTGGGCATCCTCTATGTAGTCCCCTTGGGTATTTGTCTCACCTATTATTGTAATGGTCATTTAAAAATCTTCTTACTGTGGAGAAATTATTAATTATTTTATTTTTTATTTTGTTTTTAGGATATATAATCTATTCTTTTTTTTATAAAAATTTGATTAAGTTCTTGAGCATTGTATCCGCCGCTGGTATTATTATTGGAACAATTTTAACTGAATTTTGGTTCTTTATTTCTTTTATTCCGTGAGGTATGAGTCAATGTTTGTATTTTGTGTATTTAGCCTCTAAAGTTTTAGTATTTTGTACAGAAGTGTCTATTAAATGCTGTATCCTGTCTCGTTTAAATTTAAAAATAATATATGGTTTGTTGTTTGGGCTAAAACAATCCAAGGCCAGACGCCATTGTAGTTTCTCCTTTATTCTCTAAATAAGGGATCAATTACCTTTAGCAATAGTTTAAAGTATACCGGGACTAGCCGCGGTGAAAACTTTTACGGGAGTCACCCGCAATGCACAATCGTGCGAAAGATCCACAGAGAAAAAATCATTCGCCTTGACCGGGATTCGAACCCGGATCCCCCGATTTCCGGTTGAGTACTTTAGCCAGTTAAGCTACCGAGGCGTCATTCTTCCCTGTGGATATTCTCAGAATTTTTTAAACACTTTAATCATATATTTACCGAAATATATCATGAACAACTATTTATTTTCGTCCGAAATAGTATTGCTAAAGGTACGAAAGATCCACAGAGAAAAAATCATTCGCCTTGAAAGGGATCCGAACCCGGATCCTCCAATTTCCGGTCGAGTGTTTTAGCCAGTTAAGCTACCGAGGCGTCATTCTTCCCTGTGGATATTCTCAGAATGACGCCTCGGTAGCTTAACTGGCTAAAGCACTCGACCGGAAATCGGGGGATCCGGGTTCGAATCCCGGTCAAGGCGAATGATTTTTTTCTCTGTGGATCTTTCGTACCTTTAGCAATATTATTTCGGACTAAAATAAATAGTCGTTCATGATATATTTCGGTAAATATATGATTTAAGTGTTGAATTAAACCAGTACGCTGTCTTTTTTTTATCTACCTTAAGGATTGAAATTCTGGAAGTATGTATTATCAAATTGTCTGGAGTAATGAGGGAACTAAGGGTCGATTTCTGAGTTACCGCTTTGCTATAGATGCGAGGGCGGCATGAATCTAATTCATTAATAGATTTTAATAATCTCGGGAGCAGTAGTTTGGTGACACGCATCCTAAAGTCTAGCGAAGCCTTTCTATTCGTGCACAATACTTATTTCCTACGAAGAATCACATGGCCTTTACCAGGAGTAGCCTCTTTGAAAAATCCTTGGGGCTGTTGCGGGGGGGAAAAAACAAATAAAGATCCTCGGGGCACCCTGAGCAGAAGCCATAAGTGCATGGTAATTTTAGGCATCGCTGCTGTCCGAGTCATATTTATGCCTGATAGTTTAAGAAACGAGGATTTGAGGGACCTCGAGCTACACGGATTCCGCCTCCGGCTGGTAAACAGTCTTAAAAGGGTCTCAGATCTTACCGACGTCGGTGTCTTTTTACCGTCGTTAAGACCCGTGCCTGCTGTTCCACTTAGGTCTAGCAGGATTGCGTGGGAATCGATAGGACCTTTTTAACGTTTAAAACGAGGGTACAGCTAAATTATTTACGTCAAATATCCCGCCGGCGGCTTTAATTGAGCGATTCAACATAAATTTATTTGGAAGGATATGGAAATATTTCTTAAAGAACGAATCGCACTGACTACGCAACTCGAAACATATATGTGATTCCAGCTTTTCATTAATATTAATTTTTAAGTAATACTTTCTCATTAGACGAATTTCATCCTTGGATAGAAAAATTAGGCAATGTGGTATGAAAAATTACTAATGCATGATTTTTTTAATCAGTATTTTTCCAGGAGATCTTGAGTCGGTTGTAACATCATTTTCATTCAACTGACATATTGTAACGCTAGGTGCGGAATGAATTTGCTAACCTCGTAAGGGCTATACCACGATACCTTTGTCTTATTTTTATCAGGTTATGACGCACCTTACATCAGGATCTTGTCAAAAAGAGTTTTGTTCTATTATTGCTCTCTTCAATTCTTCCGCGCAAAAACAAAGAATACCTATTGACAAAGCATTTATGTAGAAGCCCGTAAAACTTTCATATGCCAAATTTATTTTCGAGAGAAGTACAGCGTGATAAGCCCTATATTTTTGAACGACAGCCGATATAGTGCAATCAGAAAAGCATCATGGTACTTAATAGAATACAAGGTAGGCCCTAACGGTGAAATGCCTGTTCTGCCAATGACGCCACCTGTCTTATATTCTCATTAGACGTTTCGCTAGCTCCGTTAAATTGAATCGTGTATTACAGAGACCCCATAACCTTCACTTTGTTAATTTTAGGGAAATCAAGAAAAATGCTATTTCTGTAATTCAGTTACTGCAATAAGTTAATAATTAGATACTCAGTCTAACGCCTTTAGAATAGTCACCGTTGTATAGTTTCTGCACCAGACAATATATTTAAAATTGTGGATTAATTGTGTACTAAAGAGTCAAAATCGAAAAAAAATGTCGGTTAGGTATTGGGTTTCTGTAGTAAACGATTCAATGTCACATTAATTGCACGAATAAATAGCGGCTGAACTTTTTAAATATGTATAAGTATAGATAAACACTGATACAAATTTATTTCTTTATTATAATTTATGCAAAGTTAAACTGGGAATGGAAAACAGTAATAAAACTCTTATTCTTCTGAGGACTGAGGTCCGCTGCATTATCAACACCCTTTCCATCAAACGACTGAAAAGGGAAGGGTTTTAAGATCAACAGCAGAACTATGTGGTGTTGTCCACGCGCGAAAACAACGGATGATCATTTAAAGGAACAGACAAATAGCGAAGATGACCGTAATTTCTTTATAATAGAAAATGATTCCCCAAGGGACCAAAGAATAGTTCGTAATAGCGGGGATTTCGTATCGTCCGAACTCTTTACACGCGGGGCAATGAACATTGGCGATCATAAGAAAGTTGAAGGGACCGAAAACTCACCTCGTTATATGCGGGATTTCGTTACATCCGTGATCGTTATAAGCGAGTTTTTCTGTATTTATTCTATATCTGCGTGGACCTTCCTTCAACTTCACGTGGGAATGGATTGTCTTTTTTTTTTAAGCGAGATCGCTTCGAGTTGTGCTCATTCGGGAATCCCGCTGGCGGCCTTTATCGAACGATTCGCCGTAAATTTTGACGATGGGAGACGGATATGTGCCTTTAATCCCGGCGTAAACAACTTTGTTTTCGCATTCTCTTCCAGCCGCTATGCGTGTCATGGAAACTCGAGTTTCTGTTTTGTGGAGGTCCTCTTTGTTCCACTTCCTCCCCACGTTCCCTTGTCTCCGGCATTCCCATGAGGGTATTTTTAAATTGGCCGCGACCCGTATTTTTCCGACCGATTTCCTGCGATTGTGTTTACGCGTAGATAAAATCTGAATCACGTTTATTCGTACTCCAGGCAATTGAAAACCAGGGCGCAAAAACTTAATAATGATGAGGTTGGTGTTTTCCGGTGACACTTTGTGGAATTCGCTGAACATTTTATGATGAATAAAATTTAAACTGTTTTTTCACAGAATTTTTATTAAAACACGACCATGGTTTCGACGGTTAACGTCATGTTCTGATCATCAGATAACTCTTTTATCTTCAAGAAGGTGAGGTTATCCGTAAAAACCTAGGTCATGTTTTAATAAAAATTCTGTGGAAAAACGAAGTTTAAACTTTTATTCATAAAAAAAATAATGATCAATTTGTTTGTTGCGATAATAATGTTTCCACTAATACGCAAAACCTCTCCTGCCGTGACGATATCTTTTCGATATTAGTCGTTATTTCTTAGAAGTTAAGCAAATTGCTGTCGAAAAGTTGTTAATTATCACCTCCGTTGCCAATAGCTATTGCATTGATCTTTACTTGATTAACTTGCGAAGTTTCTCAAACATAAGTGATAGTAAAACAGTAGATTTGCCTACATGGCCTATTCTTCTTGCATAATTTGTAGTGCCATTAGATAACTCTTTTATCCTTTATCAGTGGCGATGCTACTGGGATTTCCCCCCTTTATTGCGAGCTAAATGGCTGTTCGGGTTGTGAAATCGAAAGAAGTAAGTCCTGAATTGTGCCGCCATAATTTAAGTTCTTATCATTATGAGGTAAATTCTTTCGATATTTTAGATATAATTTGATAATTCGGTCAAGCATAACCCTTCGTTAAGCATTGCTTAAAAGGATACATTTTATTGATTGTTTCCGTCGTATTTGAACCAGATGGTAGCATAATATCTCTGGTGCGTATTGTATTACTCAACTTTTCATTATGTGATGTAGAGTTGGTGTGATATAGAATTTACCATTCTATCTTGTGGTTTGGCCCTGGGATAAACTTCTAACCTTAAACATGATGTCAATGTAATTTTATTTTCGACCTGATGATCCATCCTGCATTCCATCACCATGCATATACATGTGGATAATGAATCTCGAAGTTGCAAGCAAGGGCTTGGGCTCCATCGTATGTATTGGTTTTATTATACTCTCGGGTATATGATAAATCGCAAAGTTTTGAATTATTTTTAGTTTAATGCCGCAATGAATTGCGTATTTTTGTTTAAGTTTACTTTGACGCTTATCGTGTTCAAAGGAAACTATAGTGTGGGCTTTTCATTTTCTCTGCATTTCGTGATAGACATCAACATTTTCAATGAGATTCAGTTTTAATTGGGTATGACAGGCATAACGTTCATGGTGAAGCAACATACCCAGTACTGTTCCACAAACTTTTATTTGCTGTCGACTAGTTTCGACGGCTATAGCGTCATAATGGAGACAATCTGTTTATCTTGATTATGACACTAAATAGTAAAATAATAATATAGTAAATAAACGTTTGTTGAACAGTACTCTGTGTTTGTTTCACCATGAGTATCTCATGGTTCACCAAAATCCATTGATTTCATAGGCATATTGTTATTTAACTTATAATCCCAAATTTCGAAGCTCGAAAACTTTCCCGCTTCTTAAAATGAAAACCTAATGATGTATACGAATATTGCATAGCATCGTTTTTGTTTGTTTCCATGTGTGTGGTTTACTATTTAATTTCTATGACAAGAACATGTCTTTTCTTTCGACCATTTCATGGATGCTCGAGGTGTGAAAGAAATATGTATGAATGGAATTTGTGGTTTGAACGTTGATTTCCGGAGTGTTCTGGATTACGTGTAACCGATCGTGCTCGCATCTTGTCGCGTCTGTGTAGTAGTTTTCCGTATTATTTTCCGGTTTCATTTCTTAATCCATCTCAGTATCGATTTGTCTCTTCTCTTCCTGTTCTCTACGTTTTGTTATTCCATTGATCTCGAGTCGAGAGGAGTTACGTCACCATTGGGATGACCAGATTGCCTGAGTCTTTAAAAATTCTTTCTGTCTTTCTGTTAAGATACACTTTTAAGCGGGTGCCGTCACTCCTGCGCTGCCGACTTTTGTCCTGGCGTTTTTTTTTTAAATGACGCTATAGTGCTGAAATTTTAAGGGTAACATCGTATACTTACCTTTGCTATCATTTCTTTCTATCTTAAATACGAACATTTATCCTCCATATTTTCTCTTAGGTTAAAGTATTACTGAGCCCAATTTGAACAACGGTGAACCATTCGTAGCCTAAAAATTTTATTTATTCGGTGTACCATTCGTAGCCTGATATTGTTATTTTTAAATGGTATAAGTTAAATAAAACATTGCAATGTCTTATTAAACTAATATTCATTACTTCATTCCACCACAACGTGCCACATAACGTAATGATAGTTTTAAAGAGTTGTAAGTCAGGAAAAAGGCATAATAGGAAGGTCGAGCGGAGGTAATACGTCGTTCTCCACGCATCCTACTAAAGGGAGTTACTGCCCTTATTAAAAGGATCGGTAGAGTTTCATATTTTTTCGTGATGTATATATTGATTGAAACTTGAGCCATTATCCTAAAATTTTCAGGGGGTAAATTATTAACCTTTGTCAACATTTGCGTGTCTGTCAAATACGGAAATTGTTCATCGGAGAATTCTTTGGTAAAATTTTTCATATTTAAGGTGTTGATGATATAAGTCTATATACCCGGAAATTTGAAGATGATGGCGTAATTTTTAAGCGAGTTATGATTCGGGAAGAAAATAAAACACGACGGGACGAGCGACGGTGATGCGTCCTGCTAAGTGTTTGCTCTCGTGTGGTGACACTCGACGTGTTTATCTCGGCCTCGAAGTGCGTTTCTTCAAGGGCACTGCGAGAGGGATGGGAATGCAAGGGCAACCCGGAAGAGTTTTATGTCTGTGAATCATCACGCGATTAACTCTTGACGGGTGCTATTTATTGGCGCCGGCCAGCAAGTTGCATTGCACTGATGGAAAGTTGCGAAATGGCATCACAGAGGGTGCATTTCAGTCTTTGCGTGGAAGTCATTGGAGTAATGGATCATTAAAGATTCAATTGCCGTGATCCTAATTCGTCTTATTTTTGGGTTAAATTTTCGCTTAAGCTTGCTTAGTTTTCATTAAATTTAACCGGCATTAACTAGTTTTTTCATTGTCTTCATATCGTAGAAATGTATCTGGAAAAATGGAGTTCTGGCGAAAAAAAAAATCTTCGTCATGCGGTCTCTTGTTTTGAAAACATATGAAGAATATATGGAAAGTGGCGCTGAGTCACTGGTAGTCATAGACTTTCCATGCCTCTTCGCGCGAAAGAGTTCAATAGTTCAGTGTTTTGCCGTGATTACATGCAATCGAAGCAACAGATCGGCATAATAGAAAATAATAGCTCGTAATCTGTCGGTTAAATAGTTTTATAGCACCCACAGTAAATCTAATCTGATGTACGAGTCGACAATGGTGTCGTCCTGCGTTGATACCTTAGGGAAAGAATTATTTTCTCTTTATGTATGCAAGATATCTCTTACCTATACTGACTCCCAATTCTTAGTGATTTATCTGGGTCAGGTGAAGATATATTTTCTGGATGTGGAATCGTCGAAAATTATTTAACTCTCCAAGGTGTCCCGTGCCTGCTTTATCGTTAGAAGTTCCCATTCATTGCTGGATAGGTATTTTCATGGAGTGGAAATCATCTTGATTTACTAGGCCTCTTGGAAAATCCTAGTGTGTTAATATAACAAGGGCATTTGATAGAGTTCCTTTAGAACAACTTCATTAATTCGTCAGACTGGTGTCAGGCAGTATTGTGAAATATATTTTATGCCATAAGTACAAAAAACAGGTTCTATTTAGTGAATAGTTTGTGTATCAATATAGTGCCTGCATTGATGTGAGCTGGTCGTGATAAAGAAGAGGAAATTAGCTGTCTACTGTAGGAAATTAGCTCTACTGTAGTAGCGCTAGAACTTTTCCTCAGGCTAATTATTCAATATAAGTTAATTATAATAGATTGGAACATAATTTTAGTTATCACCTCAGTCTTTCATGTATCAGCGTCTTAATTTGACGTCGAATGATTTAAGAATTATTCGCTGAAGCTATGAAGGTAATATCATTTTGATTTTCGCATTAATAGTCTAGTGCAGAGGATGCTCCACTAGCTCGACCAGCCCCTGCTAATCTTCCTGATGACGAGAGACGGAGAAGGGGAAGATTCAGTTTTTAGAAGTTTTCCCGAGATATTTCATATTTTTTCTGGAACTGAGAAAAAACTATCGTGAAGATTTGAAAAATCAGAAATAACTTCAATTATCTTTGAGACATACATTCATATGGATTTTACCAGGAATTTAAATTATCTTTGTCTGGAGTGAGGGTTTTGAGTTATGACTTGAGAGCTATGGCTTTCTGGCATTTGTTTACCGAAGCAGCTGGTAACCATTGAGAATTATATTGAACATGTATCATGTAAATGTGGGCAGAAATCCATGACGGATTGAGACTCAAAATGATTCGTTGTTGTTTCCCCGTGGGTTTTTATAATAGTTGCTTTGAGTCGGAATAGTTGCTTTCAGATTACTTTTCCTTTAACAAACTAAAGAGGTATTTTTCGATCCAATGCTTCGCTGATGGTCTTGTTCTAACGAAAAGAGCGTTGAAGAGAGTTAATTGTCTTTTCTTAGTTACTAGTTGTGTCTATGCTTGAAATTGTAACCGTAATATCATTTTATTCCTCAGTAAAGCTCTAGTTAACTGGTTCTTGAATTTTATGTGATTTTCATCTGAATAGGCCAATCTAAAAAAGTGAAAGGAAAATCAAGAGAAGGGCGGAAAGTATGAGCCTATTCATATAAAGTTGGTTCCTCTCCTTATGATATCAACGGCCTGAATTGCTGAGTCGTCGAGGTGTAATTTTGTTTCTCATTGAGCTCATTTGTGGGCCTCGAGTTTTAATCTCCCGTGCACTTGTTTGCGGCGATTTAATGGTGAAAACAATGGCCCGCCATTTCCACTGTCTTATTTCTCTTCATGCAAGCCTTGGATGCTTTTCTTCGCTCTCTGTGGAAGATTCTATGTTTTGGCGGCGTCTGTGTGCAATCAAGACCCTTTTTAATTTAAGAAAATGATGATGGAGTTAAGTGACATTACGAAACATAGGATCAAAGTAGAGGGAGTTGCGGCGTAATATTCCCAGGCAGACAAGCATCACGTACCTCGCGCGGCGTCACTTTCATCGTCCTTCGCGAAGCTTCTGTTGTCTTTCATCACGAAAGTCTGATTTCGAATCATTTCTACAGCTATGTGTTATTGAAGGAAGAGTATCTTAATATCTACGGTTGTTGTATGGTAGTGAATTGTATGTGTCGCTACAGTGTGTGCTTCGCTCATAATCTTGGAATTGCAATTTGTTTGGATATGTCGCTGTTTCGTTACCGTAATTGGCTTTCGTTATCGTACCATATCGTATAGTAAATATTTCACTGGCGACCTAATTTGTCCAGTCATGATAAAGACCTGTTAGCAGCTTTATTTGTACTTCAAAATTGAAATTGTACGTCGCCGGCGTAGAAATGCTTCACTGAAGTTCTCACCACACGTATACTCATTACTATTGTGTTGAATTAAGCTGTTGATTGTGCAATAGCTAGTTAGAATATCGTAATTACACAACCTTGCTTTGTATGGAGTTCCTGGTATTTCATAAAATTAAATTTCTTAGCGCGCTCAGGGCTTTATTAATTTCCATATTCTATTTCTTTTGAGTTTTAATTTGCATTTTATTGATTTAATTATTATTGATTTAAATATTTCACAGAAGGGCTGATTTTTCCAGTCAAGAGAGACACCTGATAGCAGCGTTATTAATCCTGCTAGATTTTATTTGTATGTCGCCGGCGTGGAAATGTTTCCCTGGCGTTCTCGACGCACGTATAATAATTACTAGTGCGTTAAATTAAGATATTGGTTGTTCAATTGAAATTGATAATATTTTTGCTTGTTGGATTATATGCTATGTTGGAATATCAGTTGTTTAACGCAAGAAATTTGAGTAGCAATGTCATTGCCTAATGGATTAGTATGGCTTATTATCTCAGGGCGAGGAATTTTTCTCCTCCTTTGAGGTTCATCGCCGCAATATCAATATCAGATTTATCGTGAAACTTTAAAGTTCATTTGTATCTGTTTGTCTCCTGCATGAAAGTACGCTTTCAGATTTTTTAATCGCAAAGATGAAGTGTTAGCGGCCTTCCCCGTAGCGGTTCCTATTTTTCTCTGTCTTTTCATCCTGCTCCTTCATGTAAACTGATTATCGTTGCATAGATATTTTAGTTCAAATGTGGTTGGAGGATTTGTCGTCGATGATTATATTTAGCGGTGGTATCTCTGTTTTCCAGTCTGTAGTCACTGCCATCGCTATTCTCTTCGTTTAACATACTTGTTATGTTGTGATTTGTACTGGTTTTGTGTTCTTGTCTAGCCATGACCTCGTTCTTTTTGTGTGAAGAAACTTCTGATTAATGATACGCATTAATTTTGCCCAGAGTACCTAGGGATCCGTAGCTTCGGGATGACCATGAGATCAATTTTCTCCCATTATCTTCAGGCCTCGTTTCCCGTAGTCAATGTCGTACTCATTCGTAATCATTAATTGCGAATGTTGCATATTTTTTTTTACGCCAAGTGAAAATATTCCCTAGTTTTCGAAATCACTTTTCGGTATCTATCCTTCGAGCTGGTAGAGTATCCTATTTTATATGACTAATCCATTTATTGGAATCTGGAAAATAACCATATTGATCTTTCAAATTTTAAATAAAAGCTTGCGATCGAAGCGGTTTCGTCCTAGGATTGACCATTTCATTCTCAAAAAATATCACCGGGGGAACACTTTATTGTACCCACGCTCCCATTAAGTTTGTTTTTCTCGAATTTTATGATTTAATCGATTTTTTATGTATTTTTAAATTTATTATTTATCTGTGAGGGTCTCACGTTACCTTAGAATATCGCGATTTCATTTCAGATTTAGAGTAGTGTAAGGGAGCATTTATAAAGAATTATTTTCTCTGGATTGGTAGCAGAAAGCTTCAAACAGTGTGATATTTCAGAGATACCGTCAATGCCCATTAAAATATTCGTAAGTTCTAGTGTCTTAATGACAATTATATTAAATTCTGTTCTATAGATTCCATAAAATACATATGTATAGCTTTGATATATTTCTAGTAATCATTGTTTTTGTGACGATAATAATGTATTAATTAAACATTTTTTTGTTTCTAAGGCATAGCCTTTGAATGGCACTGGATATTTTACGGTATGTTAAAGTGCTAAAATTGTACAAGTATAATATTTTGCAGTTAGGGGTATTTTTATGAAATTAATTGATATTTTTTATTTAAAATTTACAACGCATGAAATGGTTATTTGATGTTACTTGTTCTACTGATAATAGATTAATGACCTCGATCAACTTTTGTCCTTTCCTTTGGTAGCGGATGTTATCATAGTTTTATGGCTAGTGACCTAGAATACGTATTTCTACTGTCACATTTAAGAGTGTGTCGCAGAAAGATATGGAATACTTTTCTATCTCCGTTGAGTATGATCTTTCCTTTTGCCCTAATAAACCACTAAGAAGACGGAACAACCTTATAGGCCACATCTTGAGACATGATGGCCTGATGAAGACAATCGTCGAAGGGCAAGTGGAAGGCAAGAATGGAAAAGGAAGACCTCGAACAAAATATATGGAACAAGTAAAGAGAGATGTGAAAGAGAAGAAATACGTAGGAGTGAAAAGATTAGCTGATAGGAGAACTGAGTGGAGAGCTGCGTCAAACCAATCCTAGGATTGTTGACCAGTGATGATGATGATGATGAAACCACTAACCTTCCGTCATCTGTTAATGCAACTAGAATTTATCCTAGAAAGATGGGCTTTCGGTTAAATGTGCACGTTGGTTATATGGAAAATGTAGCAATATTTTTACTGATAATATTTTAGTTCTAATGCCGTGACTAGATTCTAGTACTGAAAATTAGTGGAAAGGCAAACCCCGATAATAAAGTAGAGAGAAAATGAAGCCATTGAAATTCCCTGAAGTTTCATGTGAAGTTTTATCTTTAACACTATTAGTGCTAGTTTAACGCCCTTAATATCCAATTTCTTACTCCAGCCCTGGGAAGTTATCCCAAATTTTAGAAATATTTAGTAATTCTACCGCAGTTCATAGAAAGTTGAAACAAAAACTGCCATATCTAAGACTCCACCACCAACGTATTTTCTTTGCACTAAATTGTGTAAAGAACTTTTCCTGGTAGATATCCTACCGGAATATTAGGGCGAAAATAGACGATCACATTCAAATAGGCGTAATATTACGTTGCCCGCAGTTCTACGAAGTTTCGCGAGGACGTAATATCTCGTCATCGGCACTCAAAGTGTTAAGAAATAAGCTGCAAATAGAAACATTTTAGTGTGATTCTGGAAATTGAATAATGTAAGCATTTAACGGTCGTGAATGAAGTCGTTCAAATAGTTTTGCTCATTTTCTGTGGCCGACTATCTTTATGTTACTCCTCCTAACAACTTCCTTGATTAGTCGGCGCATTTGGTGTAAAATCGTGTCATCGGGGTTTATCACTCGCTTTTGATATGCCTTGCTGCTCCAGTTGTATTCGTATCGACCCCTAAGGTTACGGTGCCAATGTCAAGCATTGAGTGAAGTTGGGATTGAGAAACAAGCGGTCGCTTAATAGTGCCAATTTTTTAAATCTCCGTTTATGAATTACTACTATCTGCTGCTGTTCTGAGCGATTTTCATCCGACTCAATTCGTTTGTGATGTGGAATACAAGGATGCCAATCGTTTTATTTTGTTAGTATTGAGTAGTTTCCGGTACTTGTGGACATTATTTTACATTTTGTACAGTATATGCATTTATTTAACCATCTGGTTTATCTTCATGGCTTTTATATTTGGAGAGAAAACGTGTTGATATTTTATGGCACGCATCCGTGCGGCTTATGTTTTATCGTTTTTTTTTCTTGTAATGAAATCATTAGTTTGTCGTTGATGGCAAAACATTCGATCGTCGTCGTAGGAGATACATCCCCTTAACAGTTAACAAAAATCGTTATTTTGGGGTTTGGTAATGGCGATTACCTTGGTATCATCATTATTCATGCAAGTTGTTATCGCTCTGAAAAATAAGGAGACCCGACGTTAAGTGCTCAGCTCGTGCTTTCGAATGACACGTCTTCCGGAATGCGTTCTGCATATTGAGGAGCTCCATGGCCCTTGAACCTAATATGGCCAGTAATCAGCCTTCGGGTAATAAATACGAGTGATTTTTAAATGGGCCGTATTCATTATTAATACTGTAGTGTAAGGTTATTCACCCAGTTTCCAGTTGTTAATTTATGCTGTAGTCATATTTCTAGTACCCAGCATTTAATAGTTGTCCCCTACATCAACCTAGATGCATATTCGTAACGTATTTAAGTAAAATATGAAATTAGATGATATCGACGCACTTACATGATTCAGACCGTCTAAATAAGGCTTTCTTTTCTTGCGTATCACAATAAGTTATTAATTTTATCTTGTACATATGTTAACCATATATTGGGAAGTATTAACTATTACTGGTAATAGTATCGGGAATCTATTGCAACCTTTGCATTAATTTTAAGGGCTAGATAACCCCTTGGCAAAGTTAGTGAATTCGAATCATAGATTGCTTATACATTAAGACCGTTATACACGGCGAATGATTTCATTCGCATGATCATTCGCTGTGTATAACGGAACAATTCGCGAATGAACCTTCATACGCATGAGCATTCAGTGAGTATTAGAATATGTTCTATTTTGCTCGCATGATCCTGTGAATGATCACGTGATCATAATCATTATCATTGGCATGATCATTCACCGTGTATGGCGACCTTTATACTGCCGAGTCGGATTAGAATCTGCCGTTAGACAATGCCGCAGGCTTTTACCTAAAGCTTGAAAACTTATCGAAGAGGCTCGGAATTTCGTGACATTGATCGGGTGAGGGAGGTCGTTGGAAAGCGTGGGGAAATATGAGGCAACCAATGTACTGTCCCGCACGACATTCCTGTCCACATTTTATTCCGTGGAGCAAACAAGTCGAGACTTATTTGCGGTGTCATTGGATAAGAGCGGGTGTATGTGCTCATACTATATGCTCGTCCTATGGATGGAGGCGACCTACTTGGGGGTGGATTTGCTAATAAGGGGCTCGCCGCGCGGCTCCTACGCTGTGTCAGCTCGCTCGTTTCGTGCTTACCCGACTTACTCCTGTCTGCGAAGCTGCATAACTGTGGGTGCCGTGACGACCAGTTTCATTTATGCGTATCCACGCTCGCAGCCATCACCCAAGGGCAATCGACCAGATGCGCCGGAGAAGCATCGACGGTCTTCAAACCGAGTCTATGCTTCCTTTTAGTGATGAAATTCCTGAAGCGTACCGTCCTTTAGTGGATAGTACCAGTGAGGGGACTCCATTAAAGTAGGCCCAAGAACATGGCGGTTAAGCGTTAT
Source organism: Ischnura elegans (assembly GCF_921293095.1). Taxonomy (NCBI): domain Eukaryota; kingdom Metazoa; phylum Arthropoda; class Insecta; order Odonata; family Coenagrionidae; genus Ischnura; species Ischnura elegans. The sequence continues at coordinate 67,022,354 of NC_060253.1, read as the reverse complement.
ATCTGCTGCCGTTTCGCGCGCATTTTATTCGACGGCGCCTCTAGGCAGCGTTATCTCGTTCAGTGATACTTTCACCTTTAACCTTTGGGAAAGTCATCTTTTTTACTTGAAAATTGTCTCGCGTGCGTAAAATTTGTGGTAAATATGATTTATTGGCTCAATTAATTAAGAAGGAGGTTTTTTTCTACCTCCGAAAGCTCAGCAAAAACAACATACAAGCGACTGGCGGGTCCTCCGAGGATAGGGCTACTGCGCGTCCTCCGCACCACACGCTCAAGTCATTTCTGACCATAAATTGTTAGTTTAAAGTTAGTAGCAATCACGTTAACTACACTTGCTCAATTGATTCTCCCGCCAAGCGTGCACTGCGGAGCGACAGCCAGAAAACTCGCCGAATGGCTTCAGCATTGGCATGTCTTGACTTTTCCGCCGATAAAAGAGAATTTTTCTTTGTGGCTAGAGTGTGAAACAGTGTGAAAAATTACGTCCATTCCCATTCAAAACAAAAGAAGAGACATGCTGACTTCTGGAAGTGTTCTGATCATTGAAAGCGCCCGTCATCTCAGTGCTGCTGATGCAGCCCAAATGCTCTTTGAGCAATTTCAATGGGACATTTTCGATCACCCGCCGTGCAATGCGGGCCTAGTGCCGTGTTACTTTAATATTTACTCTGAAATGGAGATGTGGCTAGATGGCAAGCGTTTTCAAACGGTCGATGTGCTTCAGGACAATGTAATTCATTGGAAGTCATTGGCGGCAGCATTCCATGAAGGAGGTATATTAAAGCTTGTCCACAGCCACGACCAATTCCTCAATGACCGAAGCGATTATGTCGAAAGGACACCACAAGTGTGCTCAACATTTAGCAGTGAAATACTTTTTTATCAATCACTCCGTTTTCTGATCATGACTCATCGGAGGTTAAAAAAAACGGCCCTCGTATTACTGTCGTGTATTTCTGCGGGAAAAGTGGAAATCTGCATTGAACGTAGGTTTTCGCAGCGAGAGGCATCGTTACTAACGGCTTCCGGGTGCAGCTGCGTGTTGCGCTTTGTCGTGCAAGCTTTCGCGTCCGTTGCGGGACGCATCATCAGGCGATGAATGAAATTACGGAAATTGGTGGTCAATTAATATACTCGTCCAACTCAAATCTCTTACTGGTAGCGCCGCCTGTGGCGATTTTAAAATCTTATTTTTATGCGCGAGGAGCGGAAAAATTCTAGCGGTGGACTTTAGAATCCTCTGTTGTAAGGTTCGTGAGTGCGTGTTTGGATAAATAATGAATTTTATTAATAAATGGTGCTCCCTTGGTTCCATGAAGTAGAGCTTTTCTTCTCGTTTTGTATTCTGTTGTTCCGCCTTCAAACCTAGTGGCGTGAAATAAACTGGAGGTGCTAGCAAGGGTTTCCTTACGTGAGCAGAATATTTTAGCATACATCTACATCTACATAATACCCCGCAAGCAGCCTAAAAGGCGTGTGGCAGGGGGTGTTAGGACACCAGCCGTTTACAGCTAAAAAAAAAAATTAAGTGCTCAAACGAAGTTGGGACTAGCGTTTATTAAAGTCCTTTATGGTTCGGGGGAAAAACGAATTCGCATATCTATCCGTTCGGCAAAACATCTCTCTTAATTTATCACTTCTATCGGACCTGGAAATATAGTGTGGCTCTAATATTATGTTCTCTGTGTCGCTCTTAAAGATATCCATTCTCAATTGTTCAAGCAATCTAAGCCTAGCGCGCAGCCTCCGAGTCTCCAACGGCTCCCAGCCTAATTCGCTTAACATCTGGGTAACACTGTCTGTACGCCCGTAGCAGTTTTTGACGAAACGCGCAGCCTACCTTTGAATTTTATTCAGTTCGCGGATTAAGTCTTTCTGCACCGGATCCCATATGCTCGCTGCATATTCAAGGTGCGGTCGGACGAGAGCGAAATAGCACCTTTCCTTTACTTTCTCATCCGAAAATCTTCCCACAATACGCTTGACGAATCCTAATTTCTTCAGGGCTGTGCCGCAAATATTCTTTATATGTGTTCCCCACGTGAGGTTCGAGGTTATCGTAACTCCCAGGTACTTCACTTCGTCTGTTGCCTTTACATTAATGCCATCCACTGCATAAACATGGTTAGAGTTGGACGAATTCCGCGAGAAATGTACCGCCATGCATTTGTTCAGATTAAGTTTGAGTCGCCACTCTTGGCTCCACAAATGAACGATGTTTAAGTCAGATGATAGAATTTCATAGATGTTGAGTTAAAGACTGCAGCCCTTCGTCGATAGCCTGATTTTTTTCTCGCTGTTTATTTAGCACCGTGTCATAGTAATTGGTGATTATGGAGTGGGGATACGCGGGCGTGCTCTTTCGGCGCTTCGGCTGAGAAGTTAATTTAGGGTATTGGCCAGGTGACACCGTACCGTTGTTCGTCAATTTGAGTGCGAAATGAACTGTTTCTCCGGGTCTATCTCCGCGTCTATCCAAGTCGTTGGTCAATTTTTTGCCAACATTCCGACGAAAAAATGCCCAATACGTTTAATTTTCACATCGCATGAGAATCAAATAAAAAAGAAACTAGTTTTTATTTGATTTTTGTTATAATTTTACGATAAATAATTTATTAAAAGCTCCTCTTGGAATAACTTTCCATTCCAAGAAAAATTGTTAAAATAGTTGCTTACTTGATAGTATTCATAAGTTTTAGCTATTCTTTGAATTCGTATACACGTACGTAGTATACCAGTGAGAAGAACTGTTTGGTTACAAGTTGAGTTCTTGCTCACTTTAGTTTTCCTTTGTTGAGAACGGTGAGTCATCTTTTGGAGGAGGTAGTAAACTGTGTTCGTCATGAAATTGTTTATAAAGATGAGGATTATGGATGGCAAGAACGAAAAGGAAGACCTCGAGCAAAATATATGGAACAGATTAAGAAAGATGTGAAAAAGAAGAACGAAGGCGTGAAAAGATTAGCCGATTGGAGAATTGAGTGGAGAGCTGCGTCAAACCAATCGTAGATATGTTGATCAGTGATGATGAAGATTATGCGAAAAATCCTGTGCTGAGAGGTATAGAATATCTAAATGGTTTATTGAACCTGAGTATATTGAAGTAATTTGCATGTGTAAACAAGTTTCTATTATCTCAAGATATTTTATGTATCGTTAAATTGACTAGGCTATATTATTATTGTGGTCAGTTATTTGTATATTATGAGCAATATTTAGCCAAAAGTGCTTTTGTTGAGGACTGAATAGCAATCACCCAATAAAAAAATAGAATCCCCTGGAAAACTTCGAAATCTGTAGGAAGTTTTTTTTTCTACAAATTGGACACATTTTAACAAAATATACGTATTTTTCTCTTTTTGTGATTTTATTTTCCAGTTAAGAGCGGCTTTATCTGTCAATACCTAAGAAGTAACGGCAAAACACAGGCGACAGAAGTCAGAGGGACTCGGAAGCTGTTAGATTCAACATTGCTGGCTTACCAATTTTCACTTTTTTCGGATTACCTTACATGTCAGGAGCAAATACGGCACAATCAAGCAACCTTCTCGTCTCTCTGACTTATCCTGACGATTTTTTGCTATTAAATCTACGGCGTCGACTAGTGGAAATATTTTCATGGAGTTATTCAACGAAGAAATAGAGCAGAATGCGTGTATATCTTCGGGTTACCTACTAAATATGATGTAGATCGTAATAATGATATTACAGGGTACTGTATCGAGTACATTAGTCGATGAAAAATGGGCGATTAACTGCCATACTTAGGTTTGAATACTAATATCCATCACAAATGCTGTGCCTTTATCCAAAAATATATTCTCTTTTGCTGAGAGAAATAAATGATAATTTCGTTGTTTAAAAAATTGACTTGAGTTTGACGCAAAAATTGCGACGGGTTCGTAAGTTGTGCCAATTCTATTTATTATTATTCGCTCCGAAAAAAATGTGACAAAAGGAGGCACACTATTGAGATAAGGGCAGTACAATGCAGGTAGAGTATACCAAATAGGGATGCGGAAACTGTGAAAATACCTTCATTATCTATTTTCTATTTTTAAAGCGTGGAAAAAATTCTAATTTTTTGGCTTGATATGTTAGTTTTTTTGATATGTCGTTCCTCCATTTGTCCACCACGTTAGTTTTTCGTTGCTCCTGGTTGTGAATGAACTTCAGTGGAAATAAATATGAATAGATCTTCGGCAGTTCCCTCGGCTATCCAGTAGTTGTTGTGTGTATATGTAAGTGAATGTAATTAACCAATATTTGATGTACACTTAATTAATATTAAATGGTGACACTGTTTGTTAGTTAAGGTTAGCAATGAATTACGTAGAATATTTTGCCTTGAAAATCTTCAGGGATGAGTCAAGTCATTCCATGTTAACCTTGCCTGAAGCTTTCGAATGCATTTTTTCCTTTTAAAAATCTGACTACGCTCGTTGAGTCGGCGCTATGGCAAGGAATTCGTCTGTCCACTGCAAATTTTATCGTTTTGATGAGAACTGTTGGCAGGAAGTCAAGCATTGGAGAGTGTGTTGGCATATCATCATTCTTTTCTTGAAGACTTCGGGAAATGTGGAGATGTCATTTTCAGTTTTATGCTCTGCGTTAGAGTGATTTATGACGGTGGAAGTGACACGCTCGAGCTGTCAAAAGATTTTTCGTAATCGGCGTGACATTGATTTTCTTGTAACATCGCATGTTTTCAGTACTCGTGGAAGTGTGTGTCTACCTCGTCGATCGTTTACGTTCCATCTCTAATTCGGCCGTTGGATTATATTTGCATTTGTGATCAATGTAACTTTTACTCTTGAGATTTTAATGTAAACGACCATTTTCTGTGTCGGTCAATATATTTAATTTATTTTAAAACTAAGCCTTGAGTATCAAGCTTTTACAGACAAAGTAGGTGTTAGGTAGGTCTAAGCACTACATGGAGACCTGTAATCAGCTGCATTAAAAACATAAGGGTTAAACGTAAAGAATTTCAAAAGACCTACAGCCAATCGGACGACACCTGAGCCGTATTATTGTCCTCGGTAAACGGTCGATCCAGCTCAGTGTGAAATTGAGCTTCGATAAAGTAACACAGCCTTGAGGGTGGAAGACAAGTCGTCTTCCGAAACGTCGGCTTGCATAAAATCTTTAACCTGGATGCAAACCCGAGAAATATTTGTCAAAAGGAGGTGTGGTTTTCATGTATAACAGATGATTTCCAAATCATTGAACCTCTTTTGATTCCACCGCTGAATACCTTTGTTTTTTTGTCGACTGGGGCGTTGTTAACGTGATGAAAATTTTAATTTTAAAAACAAAATATTTTGTATTAGCAAGGGATTAAATTTTGGTTGTTTATTATATTTCGTAGTGTAATATATCAATTGTTTTGCATTAACCGCATAAAATTTAAGGTTGCCATAGATGTTTCTGGTTCTTCAATGTTCTCTGATACGCGAGAATTGAAGCAGTGGGTTTTTCACGCCCGACCTTAATATCGGCGAAGAATGAATGGCTAAATCAGCGTGCGACCTAGTTGGTCCGGTGGTATTCATCCCTCTTGCGAAGCAGTAAGTGCACTTCGCTTAATAAGTAGGTTTTATACTCGATCGTTCTCAGTGGAGGTGAGTGGGGAAGATGGACGTGAAAGAGTGAACTGAATAATCTATCATCAAGGCGTAAAAATGTGGCGTTAGACGTACAAAGTATTTAAGACCTTGAACATTGTTTTCGGCTAGATGTTTCACCCAAGGGGCAGTTAAGTTCTGTGGCATACGAGTTGAAATGTGACGTATCCCAATTTCAAGGTTTAAGCAGGGTAACTTTGACCCAAGTCACCGCCATGTCAAGCTAGTGCTGCGCGTTTATTCAGCAGACATCCTATTGATCGTACTCCTTGATACATCAGAAAAGGGATATGGTTATTCATAAATATATAAATGATAACCTTATTATTTGATTCAAGAACATAATTTTAGCTTATTAAAAAAGAAACGTATGTATCATTTCTAATTATTTGAGGAAAATTTGGCTAAACTTTAATGCAGATTTCCTAATTGATGGTTACAGAGACTTGAGCTACCCTTATCTTTGTAAGAAACCATTTGCATTACCGTCTATTTCCACCTCATTCTATGGAGGGTCATCTATTGTTTGTCTTTCAGGACTTTATTATATGAAAATTTCATTATTTCAATGAATTATTGGAGATCGTTCGCGGAATTCACGTTTATGAAGTGGGAGAGGCGATCTTCGCTTTAAATAGATATATTTTTTATTCTATTTGTCATTGCGCTTATTAGAAGGTGGGGAACGTTACGTTACCAAATGAAAAATAAAATCATAGGTACTATGGCCTCGGTGTGGTCCAAAATTTCTAATGAGGACGGGATGGTTCAGTTCGCATGTGTTCCGAAGTTTTCCGGGAGGCTTTGGAAGGGAGGTTGGGGGTCGTAGATTCTCTCATACAACAGGACCCGACCCCATCCCCATGCCCACCTGTTCGCAAACCTACGGGAACATTCATTACGGTAATGAGGCAGTCTTGTTGTTAACCGAATGTGGGGATTGTTAGGGAAGGTGGTGTTTAAAATTCGCTCCCATCAACGAAGCTTTAACGTGTGTTAATTTTTTTTGTCAATCTTTTAATGAATTGAAGATAAAGTGGAAGATGAGCAAAGAACCCACGTCTTTAAACTTATGCGCTAACTCAAAAATTAGCGTAACTCATCCAGCCAAGGAATTCTTAGCTCGCTGCTCTAATTTTCTCTTTGGATCGATCGTTGGTTTCAAAACAGCGTGGACTTTGTGTGTGTTTGAAGGTTCGGAACTCCGTTTAGTAATTAAAAGTTAGTTTCTGCTCTACCATGCTTCGACGTAATTGCCCCTGTCGAAATCAGAAGAAATGATTTCTTGTGTGACGGACCCTCGATAAGTCTTAAAATTAGACGCCACTGCTTCAAAGAAATTTAAGTTTAATTAGCTCAAGCTAATGGACTACCAAGTGGTGTATTAGTCCATCCATAAAATGATTGTGTTCGATGTAGTTGCGTTGTATGATGGACATCATCCTGATAGCGTTTTGTTTTCAAGTGACGAACTCACTGATGTCATAGTGTAAATTTAGTAGATATCACGTTCCAGTTTTGTGGTTATTAAAGTGACTAACTTTTGTGATAATTTTCTTGATGTCGAAATATTTTGTGATAACAAGGGGAATCCCTTTTGTCTAAAGAGATTAGACGCTTGACGCGAGGAGTTTTAATCTCATAATATCCGCCGCTGTTTGATTTTGAGCTCTCGCACAAACTTAAATGAAAAAGGAGACCACATACTAGGAGAACTTAAATGGGTAGTTAATGTCTAATCAGGATGAATTTCATTCTAAAGTTGCGAATGGTGATGGTGAAAAGAACATTAAATATACGGAAACACATTGAATAAATCTATTTTTCGTCAGCAGGGGCGTAGAGGACGAAGAAGACATCTGCAGAACTTAAATAAAGTCATATGGGACGTCTCTTGCTAAAGGTTGTCGCCAGTAGTCAAGGTAAGTTTGAATGATATTTACCAGTGCAGTCTATAGTAGTTATTTGTCACTAGATCAAATTGTGATTAATGCAAAGCACGCTTACCAAGCATGGGAATCAGAATTGTGTTCAGAGTTCTTGATCACCGATAGTATTCTCTTAGAGGAAGGAAGTTACGCCATCGGTCAGCATTGGCGAGACCCTGTTAGTAGGATGAAAAATAAGTTATATCTACATATTTAAACTCTATGTTAATGGTAACTCAATGAGCCAAACAAAGTTATCTCCCTAAATGGTGAGTCAATCGCTGCGGGAAAAAAATTGTCGGAAAAAGTTACTTCAGATGACCTAGGGTGATCGACTGGATTTGGAAAATTTATGTAAGTGCGACCTCAGGAAACAGTACTTCACCAACCGAAGAAGGCTCTCGCAGGTCCTTTACATTAAATACACACTACAACACAACAAGCTACATTTTCCCCTGAATTAATGCTGTTAATCATAAATATTTTATTTCTGCCACCAACTAAATTATTGATATGCAGGGTGGAGAAAAATTGGCACGAAATTTTTAACCGTAGACAGCTGATACGAGTAGAAACCAAAATTACTAATTATTTTCAGGTCGAAAACTCACCATTTTTAAACAAGGGAAAGCCTACGCGCTCTGATTGGGCGCAAGTATGCCCTGCTGCCCGATGATTCGCAATCACCGTCAGGCAAAGCCATCGAAGACATGAGTTGTCCTGAGCATTCGGCAACATGGCAAACTCGCGGCCAATCGGAGAGCTCGGTTCGAATGTTAATGGAGTTTAAAGTGGTGGATTTTCGACGTAAAAATCATCGGTAATATTGATTCCTACAGGCAAAAGCTATCCAGGGTTCAAATTTCGAGACACAATTTTTACCACCCTATATTTTAGTATTTGTCTTTTTTACTTACAAGGAAAGTCCCTCACCAAATGTCACCACCAGATCTCGTTCAAATTTTGCTAGGTGTTAGGAAAATGATACTCATGAGGTGTATTTTTTGTTTCAGCCACCAACCCCCAATACTTTTCCAGATGTTAGCGACGGAAAGTACCAGGATAACGCCTTTTGTACAACCCACATCACAGCAATACACCGTTAGTCTCTTCGTCCTAGAAATTAGTCAAATAAGGGTCTATTGTTTTTTATTAGCCACGGTGATAAGTATAACGGAGTCACCCGCAAATTGTGGGAAAATTCCTCAGAGAACTGGCTAACTGGATTTAGTGGCTAAATAACTGACCGGAAATCTGGGTATCTGGTTTTAATCCCGGTCAAAGCGAATGATTTTTTCCTTGTGGAATTTTCGCACAAGGGTCTATTTTTGTGATGACGGTTGCATCAAATTTGGCCTTTCCCTGGTAAATTTTCGTCGTTATAATCTCGAAAATTATTGAGCATTGGAGAGTGAAACAGAAACTTCACCTCGTGTGTATCCATTTTCTATCACATATAAAAATTCGAATGTGACGTGTTGATGACACTTGAGGGATTTTCATTTTAAGTAAATAATATATCGATACGAAAATACAGGATGGAGATAAATTGTGTGTCGAAATTTTAACTCTGGATAGCTGATGCCTGTAGGAATCAAAATTATTAATGACGAGCGTGTTGTGCCCGCTCCCAGCGGGCTTCCCCCGCTCTTTTCAATGCAAGTCCACAGAGGGGTAGGCGCGTTTCTAATTTTAAAATGTAGAAAAAAAGGCTGGGTCTTATGTACAAATTTAATCGGAATGTTCATGTACAAATTGAGGTCAGAGGACCTCTTTAAACACAACATTGGAGTAATTACACTATCCTCTGTTAAACGCACACGATGACTCATACTTATGTATCAACAGGAGACTTGAATGTGGAATCAGCCGCATTTTGATAAAAGTTATTTAAAGAATGGGAGATATTGTTGCAAATGAACAAATGTATCAGTTTGTGCGCCGTTAACGTCAGGAATATTTACCGGTTTTTGTTTTTTGTGATTTTTTTTTATTTTTAAAAACCAATTTTAGGAAACAATAGCAATATTAGGAAGTAAGATATGCCGTCGCATGTTCTCTGATAAATTCTGTGCATTTGGGTACCTCATTTGTAGAGTTTGGTTGCGTATAAGTTGAGAAAAAGATATCTATACAGTAGAAAGAATGTAGAGGATGTTTAGGTCGAAAACTCACCGTAGTTAGATACGTCAGCATCTGAAGTTCCGATATAGTTTGGAGGAGGAAGCTCATTGATTCGATTGCACATTCCCGTCGAGTACGTTCCGTGCATTTGCGCCGGCTCGGCCTCCCCTCCCCGCGTCATCGGCGGAGGCTTGGTTGGCCGTACTCCGCCAAAAGAGCAACCAGTCGGTGTCTCCCTCCCCACCCCACCATCCTCCTCGCTTTCTCCCGCACCCTTTTCAAAGTCCTCTCCACCACTCACTCAGCCGCACCACTTGTTTCATCACGATTTGCCAATTGAGAGGGCCCTTTAATTTCGACCCACTCTCGTAAAGGGGTCTTTATCGTTTGCCTCTCGCTGTGGTCCCGCTTGGTTTCCTTCCTTTTCTTTTTTTTTCCCTCGTTCGTCTTTTTTTTTCGCCAAAAGGAAATGGTTGCGAAGTATCGCCGCTCCAGATTGTGCGGCATATTCTTCCTCTCCCCACGCCTCCAATTTGCTTTTATTTGTTCTACCCTTCTCCTCGTTTGGTTTTCTGCTCCACTCGGCCGTCGAACATCCCTTGGGGAAGCCTTAAAGAGCTATTTGGGCGAGGTCGCTGCCTCTCTTCTCATTTCTTTGTGGGCTATTCGGGGCTGGAGAAAAATTGGAGCGAATAATTTTAGAGCTTTTTTTTGCCAGAGATTTTTGTTTCATGCTCTCTCGAAAGTTTTTATCTCGCCTACGCCCAAAACTTCTCTCAATATTTACCGAAGATATTACCAATTCCTAATATGCAGTGTGTATCAAAATATTATTTCATTTAAATGTCTCTTGGAAAATATCTTGTTTGGCATTTGATTTTTATGAAACCTACTATCCTACCTTCGCAATGCATTCAAATCAATTTTTTGCGCCGGCAAATTTTTATTCCCTTGATGTAGAAAAAATGTATGAAATGATATTTCTGGAACATACTGATTTGGGATAATTCTCGGCTTTTCAATGATGCTTTCATTTTACCTCCATTTCTATTTGATCTATGGTGGAAAACTGAATTTATTGCAATTATATTGTTCAGATTTTCTTTGGGATATTTTTGGTAATGTTATATGTGAAAAATTTGTCTCACATGCCATAGGTGCCCAAAAGATTGTCCTGTCAGGTCAAATACAATGTTTGTCAGTAGAAGTGAGCAATATGTATTTTGATGCCGCTCATATGACCTAATAGATAAGTTCCAAATTTAACATGGGTAACCATAAAATTGGACTTCGTTGGTTAGAGTTATTCGCTGACCTTTTATTTCTTGATGCTCTTCATGCGTTATTTATCTATTTTTTTCTCATCTATTTATTGGATGAAATGTTCTTTCTTTCCTAAAAAATACACGGTGTTTGAAAAGTCTTGAGTGGAATGTAACTTTGCCAAAAAATACAAAGTTCTCCTTTTAAATGTGTACTATTGCAAATGATTTCTTTGCCTTGAAAAATACTCTCTCATCCATCTCTTTTTTTAAGCACTGAAGCAGAAATACTAAGAACTCGTATCACAAATGCAGGTAACATTTATAATTCTCTAATGCACCTCATGGCTAAGGATTGATATTCTCAACGTTTTATGTTGATATAGCTACTTCAATACTTGTGTCACTAAAAAAATACTCATTTTCCTCTTTTCTTGTCTTTTCCGGTATTTTTTGTTCATGAGTGTTTTATGAGTTGTGAGCTACGAGTAATCTGAGTGATGATTGATTGATGATGAAATTGAGGATGAATACATTTCTAAGGACCTTAGTGGCTGAAACAATTAGGGGAAGTGCCCTGACAAATTTATATTCCGAAGAGTTAACCGATCCAAATAATGATTAAGGTAACAATTTGTAAGACAGATTATAAGAGTTGAAATGTCATGATGTTAGTAATGTTTGTGTTGGCAGTCAATTTATCTTCCAATAGAAAATTCAAATTTTGAAAAAGTGATGGGAAAGACATTTTAAGTAATTGAATGTATTTATTTCTTCAGTGAAGCGCAGTCTTGCTTTATGAACTGCATCATTGGATTTTCAGTGTAGCGCTAAACCTTTAGATTCTGTTCAGAATGTGATCAATCATGTATGGTATTTAATGAATCCCTAAAATGTCGATTACAACTTTAGAAATTGTGTATTGAAACTAATGGATCCAATTAAATACAACGTAGTGCCATTGCAGGTCATTTTTCCACGCATTAGAAGTCTTCGGAGTAATTTCTCCTTAATTGAACTTTGGGAATGTAGGCTACGTTATCGGGTGCTCGTGCAGCTCTGAACTCGCAAATTGAGGTTCATGGTAGTTTGCCCCAACTTCTTCCACTTATCGAGGGAAGTTTTTGGGCAATCTGTTTTCTGCTCCATTTCAAAGTGAAATATTTCACTAGTCTTCCAGAGTTACTAGGTAGTAATTGGTCGTGTGTAACGTTAGATGCATTTGATTTATGTTGTTCTAGAGATCTCGTGCTGAAGTCGGTGTATTTAAGTGTTCGATTTACCTGGAAGTGGAGATTATTCCGTCATTTTGATGAAGTTTCTTTGGGATTTATGGAAATTGGATGGTTTTGTGTTTTGCTGAATGGTCCGGTAATCCTCTAAATCTAACCTCCAAATAAACAGTGAAAAAAAACAATAGTATAATTGATTCTTTAAAATGTTACCGAACACCGTATTCCTCGTATCAAATGTTGTTTGTTAAGAAATAATAATGAATCCGGTCGATTATTCGATTCCCGATCGTGAGAAATTTTTGTCATGATAATTTTTGCTATTATTCCATCAGTTAGCTTTTGAAAGGTTGCATGGAAATATTTTTATGAGGTAATAAATACATTGCTAATACTGGAGATGGGCACTTTTTCCACGTTATTGGAACCGTGCATCTGTTATCTTTTTTACTATTTTACTTTTTCCTCTGTCCATGCTTGAGAGAATTTTAGTTCTTCAATGTGTTAACACTATGATAAATCATTACCTCGGGAATAAATTTCTTTGCAAGAGCTTGTTACCTGTAAATGTTTTCTATATATATAAGGATCTAATTTTGCATGGAAGATGAACCGACTAATGAGGTTCAGATGTTAGTAACCTGATATCATCATGCAATAGGGTGAGATATGAATACGATATTATTTGGTGTTCATAGAAATAGAAGTTCTTAAGCATGATATTATTAGCGAATGAGAGTTTTTAGTGGGCAGCTGAGTCTAACAATTTTCATGATTGTGATATATTTGGAACCTCCCGCGGTAACGGTGGTGAAATTTCACGATAGTGGTCATAGGAAAAATGTCCTTGGACTGGGAATCGAACCTCGGATCTTTGGCTTTCCGAGTCACTGCACAGACCACAGCGCTATCCATGTTCATTGATTGTTTAGGACAAGTGTTGTGAATCTCATGAATTGTTGTGAATCATATGGTTTGACGCAACCAGTTGACCATGGCGTCATTCCGTATGATTCGTTTCGATTTCAATTTGACGTTCAACCTGACCCTCCTTGATTGTTTTCCTGATTTTCGCATATTTACTTAACCTTGTAAGTGGTGAAAATACCAATTTGTATTGTTTTAGGTCACTTAATAAGAGATGTTACAGGGCACATTAGTTGTGAAATTGGAGCGTGTCTATCCATGAATTGATTAATTGTTTTTTGATATAAATACCGCACTTCAAATTGCAATTTCGAAAAGGGTATTTAGAGAGCTTTAATATTTTATGCAACGTGACTGAATGAATGTGCGTGACTTTTCAAACCAAAGACCATTGACTTTTAACATTAACCTCAGTAAATTCCAATTTAACAAAATTTCCCAACTAAGGTTTCCTGTAACTATCTAATTAATTGATGTAAACCTCCGGCACTCCGTCTTTGTCATTACCTGCCGGAGTGACTGACTATGCCAACTTTGAAAGGAATCGAGGAGGGCGTGATTGTAAATGAGAGGATTGTGCATACATTTCCGTGGTAGAAAACAAGGACACCAACTGGTATCCCCCGACCTAACGCCGAATGCGTTCGCCTTCGGTGGAGGTGTTCTCATGAAGCGACTGATGAATTAGTTTTTAAAATAGTCTGACACTCGTTTCCGATTGACCAAAATACTCCCTCATTTTCCCACTGTGTCAGTCAGTGGTAGAGAAGATGAGTGACGGACGTCTCCCTCTTTTCCACTGACGTTATTTGAGCGTTCCTAGCGTTTCCTCGATGCTTCCGCGCCAAGTGGAGCAAAAAGCCGTGGTGCGGGTGCCGACGAGTCTTTTAGTCGGAAAAGGGGATCTTGCTGGACAAAGGTCTGGAATCAGAGTCATTGTTTCTATACAAAAGGTGCACTGCTAAGTAGAGATTATCAGGGGGCATATTATCCATGATTATTTTGGCGGACAGAGCTTTATTTTTGTAATTAATTCGCTTTGTAAGTGACGGCATTTTGCGCCAGATACTATTTTATGCATTAGACTTTCGATCATACACCTTGAGGGATAGAGGGTCTCACCACTAACCCGGACCAATGACGACACGCTGTTCGTATTTGTATCCTAGGACCCCATTCCTGACATCATTTTCTTCTAGTTGTTTCGAGTTACGTATGCACAGCGCCACCCACGAGGCGTTTGATTATAGTGGCCCAAAGCAAACTCCTAATGACTCCTTACGAAAGAATTTTGATTTTTGACCAATATTTTGGCCCAGCAACGTTTACTACTACTTACTACTGTTTAATTGATCGAAGTTTTGGAAGGTGTAAATAATTTTTAAGCATCTAAGGCGTTCCCTATGATTTTCCATTTTTTTTACCCTTTCGCATTCATCAAAACAGTATTTTATTCCACATACTACCCTTAGTTGCATGATGTAAACACCAGTGTTGATCGATGCAGAATAAGGTGCATTTAGAATTCTTCTCTGGAAAAAATGCCCCTCGGTGTTCTAGCAACCTCAGTGTTCCCACTCAACCGTGAAAACCTTAAAACCGTGAATAAGCCGTGAATTTCGTCTACTGTGAAAAAACCTGGAAATAGCCGTGAATTTCGTCATAGAACCTTAAAAATCTCTCAAACTTGATTGTAGAACTACGATAGACAGATTAAAAGAAAAAAAGGATATTTCGATCATGTTTCAAGGCCGAGTCACGTGCAGATACTGTCCACGCAGTTATCTGCACACGTGTATTCGAAAGCGCAACTATTAATTGGTCCGTGTGTGCCATGACAGCACATTGACCTTAAGCCTCCAATTGGAAGACGTTAATCCTGGAAAAAATACAGGCACTTCTTCACTTCCCTGCCACCCTGCTCTCTCCATTTTCCCACTCACACCCTTTCGCCGGACCTGAATTTTGCTAACGATAGGTGACGTCATGAGAGATAGCGCTGTCATTGTTGCGTTTGCATTCAAGGCATCTGTTGCGTTTGTTACATTTTTAGTTAACGTGCGGCCGATGATTGTTACGTGATCAATATTTCTGCCTAAAATGCCCTATCTACAAACCGTGAATTTGATGACATTTAAACCGTGAAAACCTGGAAAAAACCTTGAATTTTATAATGAAGTTAGAGTGGGAACCCTGTAACCTATCTACTGTTTACTTGATCGAAGTTTTGGAAGGTGTAAAAGTATGTTTCAAATATTTAACGCGTTCCGTAGGGTTTATGAATTTTTTACGCCTTTGAATTTATTTAAATTATATTATTTCAATATTCTACCTTTAGTTGCTGTATAGAAAACCAGCGTGCGATGATTGATACGAAACAAGGAGCTGTTAGAATTTTCTTTTTGAATATTTTAGACGTTCCCTAGGGTTTGTCCTTTTTTTTGCGCTTTGGCCTATATAGGGGAAATTTATTAAATGCGGAATGCTTATTTAATGAAAATAACATAAATATTTCAGTTTAACGTGCCAATGTCATCGAAAATCCTTATATTTCTTATTTTACAACAATTTAGTAGAACATGACATTACCGACTGCCATTACCCCAGGGTAGGGGTAATACCGGTCAAAGCTGATTTTGCAATATTTTTAATTTTATGAATAGCTAATTTTTAATTAGGGTTCAGTTGAGGCCTGCAATAGGTAAAATATAATATATATGTTAGCGATTCCACACGACTGCATTCCAAATTTAAAACCAAGTTTTATACTCATTTTCCCTTAGGTGACCGTCATTACCCCAGTCTCCCCTAATATTAATATGTTTAAAAAAATATTCTACTCTTGATAGAAGCATATTAAACATCAGTGATGCTCCATGATATAAACATCGGTGTGTGTTGATTGATACGGAATAAGGAGCAGATATAATTCTTATTTTTAATATAGAAGACGTTTCCTGGAGGTTTTCAATTTTTTTGCGCCTTTGCTTTTATAAAATTAATATTAAAAAAACATTCTACTCTTAGTTGTTTGATATAATCATCAGTATGTGTTGATTAACATGCAATAAGGAGCCGTTAGAATTATTTTAGTGAGACCTAAATCGAGGACGACAAAAATGCCCCACGGTGCCCGAGTGCATCTTCTGTTTACTTGAAGTTTTGGAAGGCGTGTGAGTATATTTTAAGTATTTAAGTTAAGGCGTTCCCCTAAGATTTTTAAATTTTTTGCTCTTTTGTATTCATAACACTGCGTGATATGGGCATAACATTTTGCCACGTGAAATCCTTCGGTTTTACTACGGGCGTAATATTGCCGTCTTTTGAATAATCGTAGTTTGCCAATTTTTAACAAAGTGGTGAACCTCTAAATCTAACCTCCAAATGAACAGTGAAAAAAAACAAAAGAATAATTGATTCTTTAAAATGATACCAAACACCTATTCCTCGTATCAAATGTTGTTTGTTAAGAAATAACAAATAAGTACTAGTTATTCTTTTTCAATATTTAAGATGTTCACTTGAGTTTTGCAATTTATTTGGGCTTTTGATTTTATAAGATTAATATTTCTTCAATATTCCGCTCCTAGTTGCATGATATAAACACCAGCGTGTGTTGATTGATGCGGAATTATGGAGCAGTTAGAAATCTTCTCTAGGTGAGACCTAAATCGGTGACGACAAAGAATGCCCCACGGTACCACCCCACCGCGGCGGAGAGGCGGGACGCGAAGCGAGGAGGAGTGCATTTCGCGAAAGACCGCCACCGTTCAGCGCGAATTCTTCCCTTATAGGGCAAGCCTTCTCCGAAACCGAGGCGATCTTCCACTTTAAGCCATCTCTTCTCTCTCCCAGGAGATCCATTCTGCTCATTGTTCCCGTTTTGTGCGGAATCGACGGGGCGGGGGAGAAGCGGCCCGGGTAGATAAGGAGCGAGGGACGGGTTTGGGCGGAAGCCTGTTTGTGAGGCCTTGGCCCAGTTTCGTCGGAGCGGAGCCGTCGAATCGTTTCTTTTCGGCTCGTTTTTTTTTCTCTACTCTCCATCATCTATTGACGTTTTCGTGTGTGGTGTTATAAAAAGGGCTTGGGGAAGAGAGTGTTAAGTGTGTTTACGGATGTCTTCCGATTGATAGGCTGGCGTTGCCTTTTTTTGTGATGGTACACTCTCTCAGTCTCCCTAATGAAGCCCGTTGCGGGTGGGTGTGCTGTTTACATTGATGAAAATGTTCGGCAAGCCTCTCTCTGTCCGCGTGCTCGTCCTTCCCGGAGTATCGTGAATGGTCATTAGTGGCTGCGAGTTTCGTTGAGGTTTGTATGGTATCGTTTCCTTAAAGAGATGGCATAAATTCTGTGTGGGAATTTCGTTTGAGGTGTTGAAGGCATTCACGTAGCTTTGAATGCAAGACCCTCTCGTCTGTATCCGGATACTCTACTTATCAAGGTAACGACGCCACTAGTTTATAGCAGAGTTGATTGTGAGCGAAAGCTAATCGTATTGCATAATTAATATTATTGAATAAATAATCATTCATTGGATTTTACTTAATGTTAATGACCTTTATCCATACAAGAATTGCCATGAGAAAAAATTCCCCTGGACCGGGAATCGAACCACGGACCTTTGGCTTTCTGGGCCACTGCGCAGACCACTACGCTATCCAGGTTCTTTAATTCTCATGGCAATTATACCGAGGCTCATGGCACTAGATGTTAGGCCCTCGCGGTCCATCAAGGATGGCAACGCGAGGGAGAGACCTTTATCCACTTAAGCAAGAGGTCCAAGTATACTCTTGCCTAATTCTCTGAATACTATGAATCGGGAGCGCTTTTCGCTTGCGTGAACTGTTTACAGGTAAATAATGTATGATAACGGAAAATTAAGGAAAAGGTTGAATGGTATGTGTCCTATACCGAAGTGAAGAAAGACTAGCTGCGTTTTGCTCAAGGGGTGGGGATGATTAAGATTAGGTGAAAGTTTAGTGTTGTCCTTAATGGAATCAATAAAGCCTGAAGAATTCCTCCCGTAAAAACCCTGGAATGGAAAGAATTTTCGTAAAACGTAGATAGGCTGTTGAACGCTAGCGAAGCAAGCCATATCCAGCTGTTGCCATTGATTTTTTTGGCGAATGTACTTGTTGCTCTACTTTCTAAACGGTTTGACGAATACTTGTGTATTGACCCCCGGTTAAGGTAAAAGCAGTTAGTTATTAAAATAGTGCATTTTACTTGATTTCATTTATATTTGATACGTTCAAAATAAATATTAAAAGTTATAATTTGTTATACCTAGTTTCCTTAACTAGAATGCAAGACGTGGTAACGCTTATGTTTCAACTTGGAGATTTGTTTCTATATCATGAGCGATTGGTTTTTGAACGGACAGGTTTTTTTTTCGTGTGCCGCCCTTGATATTTTGCTAAGTCCTAGCTACAAGTATAATTTCGTTAGAATTCACTTGGATTTGCATGCGGTACCTTCCTTTCTGTACCAGAATACTATACAAATTATTAACTCGACGTCCCTAAGTATAGCTGAACTCATTGTGAATACACGCCGTTTAAAGGTTCCATTCCGATTTTAGAAATATTAATTTTTTTAAAATAAATGCGTTCATACTTGTGAAATTGATAATTATCACCTCTAGCTCATCTCTAATTGTTTTCTAGCCATAACAAAGATTACCCAAAAATTCTTATCTTATGATTCTCACATCATTTTTTTGTATTAATCTCAACGACTAAGGTAAGTTCGGCAAGGTAACCCACCGGTAGAGATTCAATGGTGGTATCAACATACCCGATCGTGGTAGTTTCAATAAAAACCATCAGATTGCTCTGATAGTACGTTCAATGGTGTCAGGCTCAACTTTGTGGAAGTTGAAGTTCACAAATGAAAAAACGACTTCATTTTCTTCCACTAATTTATTTTGACGGTACGACATGTTTCCTTTCCTTTCCATGTTTCATGTACGACCGCTCAAGGTCGAAACATGTCGTACCGTCAAAATAAATTAGTGGAAGAAAACGAAGTCGTTTTTTCATTTGTGCTCTGATAGTGTCCGTCAATTAGTTGGACAACTACTGTCAAGCTGCAAGAGTTTCGCGGTGATTCTTATTTTTTACTCTTCTTTAACACATCATTTCAAGTGAGTACTCTTAATTATCCACTCTGTTATAAGGTTGAGTATAATGGATCTGGTCAGCATCAGTTAAAATGCTTGAATACTTTGAATAAACGGGCGAAAACGCAGCTGCATGGGGCATTTTCTCACGGAGGGACCATCTTCCCACCCGGACCGTAGGGAGAGATGGCCAAATGAATATTTATGGAAAAGTTAAAATATTTTGGCGTAAATATTTTTTAACCAAAATTTGTTGATGTAGTGTTAATAATCAATAAATAATGTATATTATCGTGTATTCCTACATTCTTAAAATTACTTCAGTCCTATTAATAAGCGAAACCTGGCAAAGCCATTAATGTGCCAGCGATTTTAGAGGATTTTCATATGAGGAAGAAAAATCCATCGATCAAATCGCTAGATTAGTAGGGCCCTCTTTGCTTTTATAGCGTTGGGGTGTTTTTCCCTCTCCCGTCCCTTCCGCACCTTTCTTCTCCTAGAGGCGTCGTCGGGCTCCTATCGCGGCGGCGCCTCTTTCCTTTTCCCTTCCTCTCCTCACCCTCCCCGGGTGATCGGGCGTATAAGCCACTGGCTTGGTTCCCGGCCCCGGTGCATTGTATCCTCGAAGGGCTTCCCTGAGCCCTCACCGGTTATTACTTCAGTCATAGATACGAAGACATTTCCTTAGGTGGGGCATCTATACCGGACTTACCCTAATTGTCATGAAGTGGCACTTTATTGAAAATTTTCCTTTTATTATACCGTGTCGATTAGTTTTAAAGAAAGTTACTGATTGAGTGTTGGGTGTGTCCAAGTTATTTTATATTGCATGTCAAAATGTGATCAAGTTAACTCGTCTACCGTTGATTTTATCGTGTGCACTCCTGGTCGAATAAAGGTTGTGCTTCGAAGTACGAATCCCGAACAGCCCCTATTCTGAAAGGCACTCAAAAGGCGGAAGGAGCATCCTCTCTCTTTAAGTGCTTCGGCACGTCCAAGTTACGTAGACTGAAGTGCCGTACTTGGGTCGTGTTATTTTTTTTGTTTCGCTGACATCCGGCCGAAGGAGGCCTTGCGATTATCCCGTCTGTGCCCTGCTGCGCCGTTGGTCTTTCGCATTGGTAGCAAATGGATTGTTCTTGCGCAGAAACAGTGGAGTACCGGAGACTTAGTGAGGGCGTATAAAGTTGTGCCCACAACAAATTAACTTTCCGTGACTATTGGAATTGATAGCTCCAAAAGAGCGTCTGTTGGTCCATAAGGACTTAAAATGGCGTAACTGGATATAGGATATACATGTGTGTGGAGAAATTCAGGTAGTTTGAGCGAAAAATCAATCATCATAGAATTCTATGATTTTTATTTCATTGCAAAGAAAAAGTCTTGATCTTTCCAATGATATCATAATATACACCACTTACCGGGTAAAATTCAGATAAATTTGTGCGTTAAGAGAAGCTGATTTACATGGCATAGATAGGAGCCATGCGCTTTGGCGGCAGAATTTATTTAAAAAGAGGTATTTCTCGTTCATAGATATCGACAAAAAACTAACTGAGTGTAGTAAACTTCATTTAGGAATTTTTGGTCACATTAAATTGACTGGTCACCGGTATTATAATTAAAATATAAAAAAAAAACTTTTCGTCGCCGACCCTCCAACGTAAATATTTCTTGCTATGGAATCAAGTATGTTTAAGCTAATTCGTTGTTGCGGGCGTGATTTCATGGAATCGACTTAACATCATGAAGTGTTAAAAAATTTGTGATTCCACATGCATATATTAAAATACCCCATAGTTTTCGACGTAGCACGTCACCAGATGATGACGTGTCACGTCGAAACCTAGGTCGTACTTTAGTAAATCCATGTGGAATTACAAAGTTTTTACTTTGCACTATATTATAGGTAATTCAACGATCTACGGCCCTTTAATAAATGAAATAAAATAAATTCCCCAAGGTTGTACTCTTTGGTGGGCAAAAAGGTGGGGGAGTAGGAATTTGTAAGGATGACAGTGGGGTAATACACATAAATAAAGCTGAAACATAATGAAACAAATAATCACGCAGCTCACTTACTCACCTAGCAGGTTCGTCCTGAGGAACAAATTTCGCTTAGGTCTCAAACACATGCACACTCAGGTTTGCGAAGCTTCTGCTTACCCCAGTGACCCACTCAATAATAATTCTTGCAAATTACTTTATTTTCTTTCAGTTGCACCATATTTATGAAGCATTTTAACCTCTTAGTATTTTATTTATTTTTCACCAGTGTTCCCATTATAAAATAGTTTTTTTTATTGATGCGCGGCTGTGCTTTTTTTGAAGAAATAAGTCACCACTTTGTGTGTTACATGATAAGTGAATTGAAGCCTAGTTGTTGTGAGGGTGGGCGTATAATGCTGCAGTCGGAGCGGCTCCAACCCCTTTCGCGGCATTAAATTGGATTTCCATCTTGAATTGCATTTGCTCTCAGGGTGATTAATTTCCACGAAGAATTCGTGCGCATCTTCGTGGAGGCCTTCCTCTTTTTCCTCCCCCCTGTGACGAGGCAAGACTTCCCGTTGGTTCCGTGCGGAAGGCGTTGGTGCCCTTCCGAACTCTTCCTCGTGCTGACATTTCTAGGCTCGATTTAATTTTTTTGTCGGATACGTTCGTAGTCATTGTCCCCATGATGTAATATTTCCATGCGCAGCAAAGAATTGGCGAAGAATTCGGGAGGGGTGAGATTTTTTCCCGTAAATGTGAGATTTCGAGTGGCGTCTAGAACAGTGGCTTAGTGAGGGGGGAGGTCCGGACCCATCCCCCCAAAAGTGTAAAAACACATTACTTTGCTTCATAAAAGAAAACAAAGTATTGAAAAATCATGACTTTAAAAAAGATTTCTTTGAGAAGCAAAGTTTTTTCGATTAAGAACAGATTTACAATTAGTTTAAAGCCCTCTGCTTAGTACCCTTTTTTTAATTTTCACATCTACTTTTGGTCTCTCCCCGAATGAAACTCCTGGCTACCTCACTGATATAGAAATTCTCGATGTAAACTCTTGGCATCTAGAGTGAAATTAACCAAGCATATTAGTTCAAATCTATTTTTGTAATCTTGAAAAATTTAATTCTGTTATTTACAAAAAAATGTCAACGAGAAAGCAATCTATCAGATATATATTTTTCGCATAAATACAGCAGCCGTTAGACCAACTGGCTGCA
This sequence comes from Ischnura elegans, assembly GCF_921293095.1. Lineage (NCBI taxonomy): Eukaryota > Metazoa > Arthropoda > Insecta > Odonata > Coenagrionidae > Ischnura > Ischnura elegans. The sequence continues at coordinate 66,999,922 of NC_060253.1, read as the reverse complement.
TAGAAATCTGTGTTGTGTGTTTTTGAACTTTCTATCTTTCTTATAATTACTGGGAAAACATGTTGGCTCCACTACCATTTCATTCTCATTTTTTTATTAATTATTTCCCTTATCACGTTCTCCGTCCGTCCCTCCTCTTGTTCGATTTCCTCCTCTTTACTATCCGTTGGTGGCCTCTCTTATCAATTAATTTCTCTATTTCGCTCGTCTATGTATTTGGAGCAACTTTCCACAAACTTCTCTATGGTCAATGATGAGATTAGTACTTTTGATCATTCGTCGATAACCTCTTTTTATCCTGTCTCGTTTTTTCTAGCTACTCCTTCTCTTATGAAGTTATTTATCTCCATTGCAGCATTTTTCGCCCTTCCATTTTTATCTCCAATTTTATCCTTATCTTTTGGATTATCTTTTGAGGGATACAAAATCAATGAAGATTAGCTAGATAAGACTTTTATTAGTATTTTATTCATTGAACTAGTTTTATCTTGTTAAATCTTTGTCGGTGTTAGTTTCATTTGTACAACAAAATATACTTGAAGATATGCCAATGCGTTATGTTATTCTCGACCAGAGAAACTTGACGTAGGGTAGAGGTATATTTATAACTGTTACAAAACCGTAGGATAGGTCTATTAGCAATCAAGCTTTAACTAATGGTCTTCCTTTATGACAGATTTATCTTTGTTATGAATTAGCATATTGTATTACTAGTCCAGCAGGTTATAAATCATTCCGCGTTCTCATTCAAATTCCCATGTCGTATTGAAAATGTGGAAAATGAACCAGCAGGTTATAATTGTATCGATTTTCTTTCCCATTTTCGTAATCCGCAGTTCATTTTCAACTTATTTCCCATCAAATATTTTATTTTTAACGAAAGTCTGCGATATACCATTCCTTTTATTATTTTCCCTGACTATGGTATTTCGCTGCGTCCCATTATTCGTCTTCACTCATAACGTCCGCCCCCCTCTACGTCCCATTAACTCCCCGAATTCACTTGCCCTTGGTTCACTTCACAATGTTCCAATTTACACTACTTCGCCGCTCCGATCACCATTCTTCGCCGCTTGAGCAGCTCTTCGTTCAATCTACGATGGAGTCTTCGTTAGCGCCCCCCTTATGTTATGCTTTTGCTAATGTAAGTGATAGCATAAATGTAAATATAATTAAAACATTACAATTTTATAAAAAGAAAATTTTCAAAAGAAATTAATTTTACTGTAAGCCTGAAAAGAGTTCTAAATAAAACTCATATAAAACGGAAAACGTTGGGCGGAACAAACTGATAAATCTTTTAAGGAATTTTGAGAATATGTTATAATATATAATGCATTATGAAACTATCTGCCTCAAGCGTTGTTGTGTATGAAGCAATTTTTTCTGAGCTCTTTTCAGACTTACAGTAAAAATATTTTCTTCTTTTTAGTTCATGAGGAAAGCGTTGTTTTGTAAAAAGTTTTCATGTGGCTATTTTTTAGCGACAGATTCCTCTTCCATTACAAGGAATATGCTCCGGTTTAACAGAAATGCATTTATTGAAACTAAGTGCATGAAACGTGGACTTCATTGGTTGTTGGCGTCTTCTATTTGGAACTTTTTTTTATGATTCTTTATCATGAATGCTGAACTCTTTGAAGTGCCTCACTTTTAGTTTTCTGCGAAAACCTCTCGTGGAGTGGGAATGGAATCACGAATCTTTGAGTATCCGGGTCGAAAATTAATTATGAACGGGATAGCTGGACATCTATTGCCAACCAATAGTAAGCGAATTTTTATTTGCTGTTCATCTCCAAAAACGTGGAAGAATCTTAAATATTCATGAGAATACTTAAATAGAAATAATTTCACATAATAAAAAGTATATTCGAATGCAAGTTTTACATACATAAGTGATACATAAGTTTTTAGAGAAAGATTATAACTAATACTTACTTAGTATTTTTTTATTTATTCGATTCTACCTTTTAAATGTCAATGAATTTCGTGATAATAACCAAAAAGCCGTGTACGGGTATTCAGGTTGATTACTACAAAATAAAATAGAGCCCCTTAACTCCGATACGAAGAACCGTGGTTCAGTTCCAGTCAATGATAATTTTTAGCTTTTGACGACGTATGTTTTCCTCATTTACGTCTTTGAATCAAAGCGGAAACATGAGAGACATAACTATCCCTCCCAAAACCACCGTATCCACAACCCGAATGACAAACTTTGTTCCCCCCTCCCCTTACCCCTCATTCTCAACCAATCTCAACCCTGAATCCCCACCCCCTCTAATAAACCCCCATGACGTATATAAGCCTGTCCTTGCCATATTTTTCATTGTTGTCTACATATTTGATTATGGCTGGATAGCCGAAACCGGTCGTAAATTTTTAAATAAATTGACGGGTGAGAAGTGTGCCACCCATCATTTCTAGTTTTATTAGATACTTACATTTTAAAGTTTGGTTTAATCCGTAAATATTTGTAATTATTCCAACAAATTAAAATAAATTCTAATGTTAAATCACATAATAAGTTTAATGCTAACTAAACTGATGTGGCGTCTGTTTTATGTACTACTGATGTGGCCAAAACTGATGGTTGGCACTCTTTAAACCCGACCCCTTCAGTTGTGGAAGTCACGAAGTGTTATCATTGCTAATGTGAGTGACGTAATCATCTTGTCCTTAGATATGTGATATGTCCCCAGGCCCCATAAACCTATCCCCGGCATAATTTTATAAATATTTTCCACTGCGTGGCGTAAACTCCTTTCTCATCAATGTCTGCCGGTGTAAGGAGGACTAGAAGACGCCGATCTTCTTTGTTGTTCCGACCTCTGCGAAGGGCCTTGATGTGTCGCCGGCATCTCCTCCGCTCCCTCCCCGCGGGGGCTATCGTCCCCGCCACGGGGCGCTGCGGGGTGTGTTTTTGCCGCACGCGCCGGCGCCCGCACCGTTTCGAGGAAATTATCGTCCCGGCCGAATATCGATTCACTGCAATCCGCGCTCAATTTTGCGGAGACGTGAGAATTCGCTTTATTTTCTACCTTCCCTTTATTTATCCTTGCCCGTGGAATCATCTTGAGATTCCTCGAGGATTATCCTTGCTTATCGATAGTGCGAAATAACTCTCTTTTTAAAGTTCCATAAAAATTTATTATTCCGACCCTGGGTTTCAGCTAATAGATAGCCATTATCAAACCTTGATAATGACTATCTAATTGTTGAAACCCAGGATCAGAATAATAAAGTTTTGTCTAAAATTACAAAGAGAGTTATTTCGCTCTATAAATATGTTGCTCCACCAAATTTAGCCGAACACTTGATATATATTGTTATACGATCTGGTTTCGATAAGGATCGAGCCGACTTCGAAACTAAGTGGTATGTTGTTTTATTCACAGCCGAATTCCCTTTACGTTGCCAAGTTAAATGAAGTCGTATGTATTCTTCACCTTGTCGCCGTCTGAAATCAGATTGTCTTTTGTCCTTGAGTACAATAATGCGGATAGTTAGTTATTAGACTATGATTTTGACCAATATGTACTTCGTTTTTATGTGCAAATTCGAATCTACTCTGTAAATATTTATGAATTTCGTAGCACTAACCTGAAAGCCGTGTACGGGCTTCAAGGTTCATTACAGCGAAAAAAAGTAGAGCTTTGTATGTAAAAAAAAAAGCCTCTAATGTAGAGAGGCATGCTTTGTTTTCACTTCGCTAATTATGGAACTTCCCCCCTTGAAGTATTATGAATCCCTTCGAAGTCATTGCGGGAATCGCTTGGATTAGAACATGTTTCCCCATGGAATCATCTGGAGTTTCCTTGCCGATTTTCCTTATTAAACGATCTGGTCACTGATTGAGCTACTTTGAAACTATATCGAGCACATTATCAAGCCTCTTAGTATGAATGTCTTATTCACCCCCGAATTCCCTTAACATCGTCAAGTTAAATTATGTCGTTTTTAATTAATTCATCACCTTTTAACCTTGTTTATCCTTTCCCTTTTTGCCGTCTGAAATATTCGATTATTTTTTGTGGTCGATATTGGTCATGATCGAGAAACTTAATTTTTTTGACATTATTCAAATTCTAGTCGCTGAGTTTTTCATCAATCTAAGGTAAACTTCTCTTTTTGCAGCAATGTCGCATTTAATTTATTCGCAAACCTCGCCTTATCAGTCCTTTGACTTTAACCTTTTTTTTTTTTAGATATTATCGTAAACGTTTTTTGAATTTTTCATTCGTCGCCGAATAAGTTGTTATAAGCTCATGTCATATTCAAGGGTATTATTGTAAATTTAATTTGCCGGTATTCGAAATTTTTATCATTATAGTCTGAGCGTGCTTAAGGTCATATTTCTTTCTACTCATGGTGGCGATTGAGTCACATCATTTAGTATTGACTGGAATTTCATTTGTGCGAATGCCCCGTGAATTGCTTTTGGTATCTGAAGTAAAATCCTGAATTATCCTGTTGATGTATGGAATTTCTGTAATGCCCCAATGCCCCAGTTGTACGTTATAGTATCTAATTAAGTGTAGCGCTGACTCCGCGAAATTCTCTAGCATCCTTAGTGGCTCCTTCAACACTTGCACCTTTGCTAACGCCATTGATTTAATTCATCAGACACAAATTAGGATTTCAAATTGTGATTACCCGACCTCTGGTAATTCTTACCGGGTATTTCCTTTGACTGGATTACGTTGTATTAGTCCAAGTAAAATTAATTCTGCGGAAGGTTCTATCTTTTTGAAGGTACTCTTTCCTCTCACGAAGTCACGACATTTTCGCCACTATTACTAGCTTGAATACAAATTTATGTTTTATACGTAATTTTCGTTTAATATCTACCTATTTACTTAAAAATATGTATTGGTGCAGGATTCTCTTTTCTGTTTTATTTTCAATTTTTGCCTGCAGCCTGCTTTAAATTGATTTCTGTAAAACTGCGATGACTTTAATGGAACTGAGAGTAATACGCGAATGTACATGTAATTTCGGCTCATCTAGGCACATTTGCGTTTTCAAGATGTTAAAATGGTCAGCAATCTGTTGCCGTACTTATTAGAACTGCTATGGAAACCGTACTACTTTTTTATGTACACTAAACTGCACTATAATGCCTGTCCCCTTGGAAACCTCTAATGCTTGTTAGTGAGTTTACTCTTGTAGGTTGTCACCTATTTCTTTTCTTTTGTGCGCAATTATTTTTCCTCGGATCGGGCTGTGAATTCCAACGAATATTAAGTTTTGTAGTTTTTAAATTCTCATGCCTTCAGCCATCACTAACGAACGGATATTTATCATCATCATATTGTAGAAACGCTCGTCAACTGCGATTTCATCTCAGGAACACCTAATTATGCGCAGTGCGTACGCCGGCATCTGTGGTGCCGAGATAAAGTCCCCGACTGCTAACCTAGAGGTCGCGGGTTCGAATCCCACCTGGGTGGTGTTACCACCATCCAGGGCATGGATGTATGTGATTGTTAAACAAGTTAAGACTATCTAGTCGTATATTCGGTTGTGAAATAGAGACGAAATTTTTATTGTTAATTACCAGTGTTATTGATTTTTGCTCGCCTTTGCTCCTTTTCCTCTTGAAGCGTAAAGTAATTTGGATTGCGAATTAGCGGACATTTGGGAATCAAACGTCGATGTAAAAACCTGAAAATGATTTCAGGTTGGAACCCGATACCAAATCGATAGAGCATCAGGTTGATGGAGCTTTTCCCTTACCACAGCCTCCTGGTTGGCTGGATATCAACGGAGAGTGGTTCCCGCGCTTAAAAATACCCTCAGTTCTCCACAAACACTCGTGTCAGTCTTTTTGCTCCATTATCTCCAGAGAAGCCTTTCCATCAGCTAACATAATCATCTCTCTGAAACCGTGTAATTATTGGCGCTACGGAATGTCCCATTTGAAAGGTCGACCCTCTTGCTTCGTAAAGATACCGCCTGCGATAAAGTACGCCGCGGTTTCGAGTGATATATTGAGTGCAATAAAAGTTACCCAGATGTTTTCCCGGAGATATTGCTTATTTTTCAGCGATAATTTTCCTCCAAAGTTGTTTGGCTTCCCTTCCATGTTTCGTTTTTATTTTTGATTTAGGTATTCCAAACGATAGTAAGTTGTTTCCGCGAAAACATTAACCTCTGCCCCCCTGATTCAATTGTTTGACACTTTTACTTGCCTAAAGACGAATTACATTCTATAATTTTATAACGGAGGAAGATCTTGAATGGGCAGTGATTGTGAAACAAGTCTGAAAAAATTATCCCGGTTCCAACTCCGCGTGGTAACTATATACTCTATGTTTTTACTCATTAAATTTGCCTTATCTTATTCCACGTTGGAGAGTTTTACTTGCGCTTTCAAGACTGCTACCTCTTTACTTCCGAGAATTAGTTCTTAGCGATAATTTGCTTATAATGAAATGCAATGAAATTAATTGGATTAAAGTTTGCCGTAGAGGATGCAACATTTTTTTTTACTTGCGTCGCGACAAAAAATAATACTTTATATTGTGTATTTCACTCGATGCTGAAAGCTACCTTACCGTGCTTGTCCCTTTTCTCGAGCCTGTGCTTGGTCTGTGGTCGTATGATATGGATTTTATATCAGAGTGCACAATATCGTGATAGGAAATAAGTTTTAGCTTTGCATTTGTTTGTTACTCTAGTGGACCGCTTTAAATGGATTATAATATCTATTATATTTTCCTCGGCACGTTGTTTTTTTGTCTGTAAATTTTTTACCTTTTATGACAAGCCCTTTTTAATTTTGAACGTTATAAAAATCATTTCTCTATCCTGTCCTTTTACCATAGATATTCTCTCTGATTCGTTGTTGGTCGTATCGGTTGTTGAATTATTTCCAGGCTGGAATCAAACTTCATGGGAATCTGAAAAGCTCATTTCCTCAAAGTTCGTATGAAAACAAGCTTACTGGCTGCATACTTGAACTTTCCATCCGTTCCATGACTTGATTACGTGCGGGTAACGTTATTCCCGCCATTACTCTCTATTAATCTCCGGCTTTTCAACCAAATCCAATTATTTGATTGAAATTTCTGTTCCACGTTCCAAGCTTGCGATGGCTTCTAGATACTCGTAATCCGGAATCTTTCGAATTACGTTTCCTGGAATCGAAAAGTCTCTTTTGAAAATGGGCCAAAATCTCTTTTGCGTTCATTTAATGTGAAATTTTTGTCTTAACTCAGTCCATGCACATAGATATATAGGTCAAATCATGATAAACCGTTTAAAATATTATGTTCTCTGTGCTTGTGGTTTGATAGTCGATAAATATTTGTTTTTGGCTCACTTTGCGTCTCAGTCCCCGCGTTTGGTCTTCTAATCAATCTTGTGCCAATGCAAATATCTTAATGGCGCTTTCTCCTGGAAATAAATATAAATCAATGATTTATGCTATTGTTGGTAAAAATAAGGAATGTTCGGTGCTCTGGTTATTTATGAAACATACATGTTTCGTTGGGTGCATTTGAAAACGTGGAGCATACTTTCACTTGCTAGTGGTCGGCTTTCTCTTGTCTTGCCATTTCCGGTTATTTGTTTTTCTGCCCTTTTGTAATTTAATTTTTTGCAATTTCCATGTTAGACTACGGAGTTTCTTGCAATATCCCCCGATTCATTTTAACGGAATATAAATCTGTTTCATTTCCCTTGTATTTATGTGACTTTTGTGAAGCATTGAGAATGTGGATGACTCCAGGTTGTTGTTTGTTCATTGATACATGTGTGGTTATTCATTATATTTTCCTAAGAATATATGTTGAATGTTTTTCGGATATTCTGTCCCCGCATTAAATGGGTTAAGTGATGTTATGTTTAACTCTTATTTTTCATTTATTAATTTCCCTATCATTGGTGAATAAAGTATTTTTCTCTTTTCAGGTGAGTGTAATCCATGAGACTTCACTAGTGCTTGTAGTTTTCCGCTGCTGGGAATTTCGTAAATGTGAGTAAAAAAGCCTCCCAAATTGGAGATGTATGCTCTATATTTACTTCGCGTGTTATGGAACTTCGCCATTTGAAGCATTTAAATCCCTACGAAGTCACTATGGCATTCGCTTGGATTAGAATATGTTTAAGGTGATTCTACTCAATGACATTCGCACAGCGCTATTCTGAGCTTTCATAGCTGTGACTTGTGCCATCCATTAGAATTTTTCAACGGTTGATGAACATCGCAGTCGGGCAGTGGAAACTCCTATATCTGCTTAACACGCTGTTCACACCACTACTTCATTTAAATTTTTGTTAGCCACTCATTTTCGTATTGCTATTACATTAAATGTATGGATCGGAAGAAAATACGTTTACCTACCATTTATTGATGTATTACGTTTATTTGACATATTTTGATTTGTTTTACTGTTCTTTATCTTGAGTGTTTTATTTTGGTTTCTAGCGTGTATTTTGTGTCAAACTTCTGCGCTCCTTTATTACTGATAATTATATTAATTTGTGTGTTTCTCAATGGAATTGTGTAGCTTCAGAATTATTCTCAGTTGGAGTGTTTATTTTTTTTTAAATCAAACACCTCAGGGGATAATGTCTCAGAATTTGGGTGGAAACTGAGATAGTTGTACAACTTTTCGAACCGCCCGGGCGCGCCCCACGGTGAGCTAAAATCGAAAAAGTTTGGCAAAACCTCACAAACAATTTTTTCAGGTAGGAAGAAACTTCGCATAAATATTCTCAATTTGCATAATTCTCAAAAAATTTGCATAATTGCAACATTCTCAAAAACGTTTTATTCTTTCCTGTGCCCTCACGTTAACAGTGTATGTGAGGTCAAAGTCGAACAAATGTTGCGAAAAACGACCATCCTCGATTTTTTTCTGAAAAATTGCAAACTTCATCATCGTACATTGTTTTCATGAATAGCTTTATCGACAGAAATCCTGTACGGTGTTAATAAAACTTGTATCTCTTTCATTTGGAGGGTTTTTCAAAGATTTTGTTTTATTTTTGACCATAGATATATAATAAAATGGCAGAGCCTGTTTTCAGCCTTCGCGATTGACTGTGGCAAGTCCCGTCCTTATACGTCTCCGCGAATCCTTCTCTATTATCCTACAGCGTAACTCCGCGCTAGCAGATCTTTTTTATTTGAAGCGGGCGAGCACGAAATAATTCTAGCTATGGATACGACCCCACGGCCCCCAGTCGTCTTTCTTGGTTATTTCCTGCCGGCGCCATGTCTCCCATTAAGCGTGTCCGGATTGGCCGTCATTGCGGTCGCTTTATTGACCCACTTTTGACCTCCGGGGCAACGGCCTTGACCCGGCACGTGCCCTTCATTACCAATATGTCGAAATGCGTGGAGCATCGGAAGGAAGTACGAGTTCTGAGGAAAACGGGAGTTCATTTGACTCCGGAATAGGGTGATGGGTGCGTGGGCTGTCTAAGCATTTGCGTGGCTCCGTGCATTGAATCGGATCATCAATCCCGCTCGCCCGGTATTGCTGCTGACGGATTACTTTTTTTTAAGATTAAGATATCATCTGAGTCCTTCTTCCGGGTATGTGTCGCTTAAGTTGACTTTTTATGATTTAGAAATACTTGAGAAGTAAGCTAACTGACGCGACGTATACTCGGAAGGTGGTTGATACAAGACGTTTCGGGAAACTGAAGTTTACTTAAGAAATTATCTTTTGTGTTTCAGTGTATTTAAAGGTCACCCTCTTCAAACGTTAAACGGTAGTATTAAATACGCAAACTTTAATTTATTATTATCTCGAAGTAATTTTTTGTATATTTTAACTACACGCTATCGTTGCCTAGTGTCTACTGTTTAGCGCTTAAATTTGAAGCTGTTAACGTAAATTTTAAGCAGGTAATGCGTTAGAAAAAAATACGAAGGGTCCTTGGGGAGTGTGCACGCTGGCCTCAATAAAGATCTGCCTTCTTAAGTTATTTTTATTGTTATCAAAAAAGAGTATTTTATCTTTTCACCTCAACCTGGGAGCGTCGAACCCAGTGACTATAGAGTTACTTAGTTATTATATCATCTCTTATATAAATTGAGATGTCCGGATTGTATGATTCGGGGGCCTAGAGGAATTAAGATTGAAATAGGTTGCAGGAGAACAAGGTTAGGGTGAGGAGAAGAATGGGAATGTGTGCTGAAGGAAATAAAACGAAAGAGGAAGCATTTGGAACGCCTTGCAAGTAGAGAATACTTTTGAAAGGCATTAGGAACTAGTAGAGCTAAAGGTTGATGCGAACTAAAATGGTCTAAAATCACCAAAATTCGTGTTACGGGATGAATACTGGTTATGTGACAGGATATTAATTAGCTATACGAAATAGGACATTCTGTGCAGACGCAGTGTGTTTGGTGGCAATATTCTCCTTTTATTATAATCTACTTTGAATAGTCGACCACTGCTTTTCTTAAAGCCATATTTGTTCGTTAACCATTGGATATCAACAGGTACGTTCCACTAGTAGCCTGCATTTAAATAAAGGGCAAAGTGTTGACTCGCGTACCATTCTGATGACTGGGATGTAAGTATTGCTCATCTCTATTTCTGGGAAGCATGGGATATGTTTACTTTATAAAAAACTTTTATAGTGACAGGTCCTTCCATGTACATAGCAATTGTTTTGTTGGAACCCCTATTTGCCAACTCAGTTTTTCCTCATCCCGAAGAGCCGTTGTCGCGGAATACAAATGTTTTGAAGGTGATAAGTATTTATGGCCGGAGTTACTTGAGCTACTTGAATCCAGTTATTTAATGCAGAAGAAGATTCATTTATCCCATACACTTTATAATAACACATAATACTAACCAATTTTGTTATACTTCTGTAGACTTTCAATTCAAAGTTCATACTTGGTCGCATAATGTCATCAGGAGATTAGCGCAATCGCATTCATACTCATCGCTTTGTTGATGCCTCATCAAAATTGTGACGTTGCTATTGATGATTTCAAAATTCCAAACGGTATTATTTGCGGTCGGTAACTCGCGGTGCCTCGATGAGGATGCTGATGAGGATTTCAGGGTCGTCGACAATTCTTCGCGATTGTGTTGTGGTAGTTGCGAGCTCCACGAGGCAAGTATGGCATTAAGTGTGTGTCGGATGGAGGAAATGTAGCGTCATTAGCTCGACCGACTAGCAGTTGCAATTTTCCGACCGCCTGGATAGTGTCACGCGATTGTCGGTGGCTCATTTGGTGGGCTGGCTCTGTGCGTTGAAATGGGTTAGAATTGGTATAACTAAGCTTCGAGTAATGCTACGTCGCTGTTTTTTTTTTGCTACGACGCGTCTTTTAGGCGGTTTTGTAGTGATTTAATAATTTCAAGCACTACATATATGTTGCTTCTAAAATAATTATTATTTATTTTCGTATTTTCTCCTAACTATCGTTTTTCAGTACAGTCTCGTTACAATCAACGGGCTAATAATTTTTAATTCCAAAATATCTTCTAAAATAGTAGTTTTTTCGTAAACAAATAACAAGAGAAATGAATATGGGTTGTCAAAATATGCAGGGTGCAATTTTCTAAGTAAGTAGTGTGATTTTTGTCCCTTTTTTTGCTGTTCGTACCACCGTGCGACGTTCCGTGTCCTGCAAGCCACAGCTTCAAATAAGAGTTCTAGCGGCTGGAAGCTGAAGGGAGCTACATCGAGGCATCGAGGTCTGCATCGGGGTCGACCCTTAGCTCACTTCGCCTTGCAATATTTCAACAACTGCCGAAGATAGGACAAAATAGACTAATTTTATCGGGGTATCGAATTTATATTTTTATTATTTATTGTGGTACAGCATACAAAATTTTTATTGATGCATTTTAGGCTTCATTCGGCACGCGTGAAAAAATCGCATGCCACAAAAATTGCATACACGCTTTTTCTCACGCTGTGACGGGTAGAGATTTAAAAATTCATTTTTTATTCCTGGACCACCGAAATTAGCACTATTGGTCTTTTACGTCTGGATATTTACCTAAAAAATCAAATTCGCACGAACATCCATGTCCTGGGACGACCTGTCCAGGCGGGAATCGGGCCCTGGACCTCTTGTTAGGCAGGTTAGGACTTTCTCCTTGGCCGGCTTGGATGTACTCTCATATGGAGAAATATTCAGCTCTAAAATTTGTTTGTTTTCTTTTTGAGTTATTGATGCAGTTTATCCCTTCCTTTTCTTGTAATGTCTCTGTTTGTCCCAGAAACGCATCTTCGTTGTAAGACAGGCCATAGAAGCAGATGAATGGTCATTTTAGAATTCGCGTCTCGTGCGGATCGCTCTGAAACGAACTAGCGGATGTCTGATTGTGTGCCAGGCTCGTTGTATTTCCGTGCACGCTCGCTCCTCGCGGTTGCCGTCCTCAGCTACGTTATCCAGGAAGGAGTCAAAATCGCCGTGAGTCAAATATTGACTCGAGTATCGACGCGTTAACCTTGGGAAACCCTTATCTCGGTGAACGAATCCGTTTGGCTCTAGACTACGGGCGTAGCAAACGCAGTTTTGTCAATTTTTAAGGGCATTTACACAAGGCCGTCCATTGGGAACCCCCTGATAAATCGATCTCATTCGTAATGAATTCAACTGATTCAGGCGTGATGTAGTGGAAATTCGACTAATTGAAATAAATGGTAGTTACAATTTTCCACGATTAAATTGTGGAAAATCTTAATGATGCAAAAGTGCAACTGACCTTTATTTCAAGATCTCATTCGTTTCGGCTGTTGTGTATGAGAATGAATAGAACGGGAAACTCCCTTTTTCATGCACTTGCACATTTGTTTCTGACATTTTAGCAACCGACCATATTAGTTACGATTATCCTCTTCGGTTAAGCAGCTTCCATATGAAATGTGCACTTTTCATTCTTTTTTGTCTTCATTTAGTATGAAAAATGTATGCTATAAGTTATATAATGGGCTGAAAGCAATGATTGGGTCATCATAGCCCTCAATTTTAGCATATTATGCAAATTGGAGCTTGTATTTTACAGTGTAACAAACGAGGTATTTAATAGATAAAATGCAATGGTTGATGCATTGCATGAAGTCTCCTTCACAATTTTTCCGTTTCAAGGAAGGTAAAATTGAGTGAAGAAGCAGGTAGCAAAAAACTGGTAGTATTCCAAAATCACTACGTAAAGTTACTCAAATAATTTTATAAATTGTTATCAAAAGCAGTTGGAAAAACAGTATCAGGAAATATCTGTTTTATTGCTTAAGTGAGAAAGGAAAACTTTCTTTCAAGAAATTTCACCTCTCCTTGATATACTTCACTTCATCGCGAATTTGTTTTTGTAAAGGACACTCGCATACTCCATTATTCTCGTTCGACTGTGGCATTTAACGAGGACTCTATGCTCACTCTCGAAGTGTGGTATTTTGTATGTTTTTCGTGACAAAGTGACCATTTAAAAAATGCGGTAACATCATGTCAATGTCAATATTCGCCTCTGCGTCAGTGGCGTAGCCGCGGGGAGGGGGGTTTTTCGGGTCATAAACCCCCCTATAACCTTTTGAGAGGCGCCAAAAACGAGTAAGATGGTCTCAATAAATAAGAAAAGTACTTAAATAAATACTCTTATAAAATTTCTTTTTGAGTCCTAAAAATCGTGCTTTCAATATTAAAAATCCCCGAACCCCCCTTTGCCCTTTGGTGTTTTCAATACACCCTGCGAGGGCCCCGAAATCTCCGGAAAACCTCATTTAAAAATCCGGGGTACGCTACTGCTTTACGTCAAATATGAAGTTAGTACATCCGAGAAAATGCTGTACTGAAAGAGGTGAAAATGTTTTGCCAAATTTTTACAACGGCCTACTTTGCACACCCTAAAAATTTCAAGATGATAACGTAAGTTTTGAACGACTTATGCGTCGCGAAAAAATACCGTTCGAGTGGGAGTGATGCGTGGAGGCGGAATCGACGTAACTGGCGGAAAGCGGGAAAAGCGTCGAATCGAGCCAATCGCAATGCACGCCTTATCCACACTCTCGCCGTTGATTGGTCAGATGCCTCTCCGCTTCCCGCCCTTTCCATGCATTCCGTCTCCTCCTGGATCCAGGTTTAGGTAACCGACCTATCGATCCGCTCGATCTTCGACGGAGTTAGTTCATATCGAATGAGGTCGCTTTTATGAACGGGCGGGAGGGTGCGGCGTCCATCGCTTGCAGAAGGCTGTCGCCCGGCGGAAGGTGATGCCAACGACATTTTTCTGACGCTTCTCCGAGGGGCATTTGCGTTCTTCATCCCCTTGCGCCCCGGGAAACTCAGCCCCCGCCATTCCCTTCTTCACCCCCTCCCGTCAGCGCCCTCAAAGGACCAAGGACCAAGTGACTATGTGCCCCACAGATCAATTTTTAGGCGATTTATTGTATTTAATAGGGTGGTTTCCTATTATTTTTTTATTGCCTTAATCGAAAGATTATTACTCCTGGAGTACGTATTTCAAGCTTTTAGATTTTTAAATGATAATATCTATTTTTCGCGATTAAATGATAAGTGAAAATTTTCAAGCGCGCGAAAACGCGACGCGTTAGTAGGAATGATGGGAAATCTCTCCGTACGTCGTATTTCTGGTTCCCCCTCCGCCCGGTGAGGTGACCTTGAGGCGAGGCTTAGCGCTGATACGTCGCAGGCTGCCAGCGGGTAGCCTAGTGCCCTGCCGCCTGGTAGCGCTTGGCTTAAATAAGGATTATTAATACCTTATCAAACGAGGAAAACTTTCCGACCTTAGCCAGTTTTAATAAGTGATTATTAAGACATGTTTCCCTGAGCTCTGCGCCTCATGCATGCATTGGTAACCTCAGACGACGTATAACTCCTATCTTCTCCTATAGAAACTAGGTCCCTGTGACGTCACGTGGAGTGGCATCGCATGGGCGCCAATCTGGCCCTTTTCAAATGAGGATAAAAATGGACCATTGCCATTCGTCTACACCGGCATTTATAAAACGAAATAATTTGTATATTATGAATACACTAATGGTGGGTAACGAATCGCAATTATTGCCTTTTGTTTTCTTTGATGAAGGAAACTACCCTATTGAGGACCCTAGAAGTTGAGGGGTACAAGTACAATTTTTCTATAATTTTGGAGATAAGTGCAGATAATGATTGGCGGGGCTCACAGACGTACAACCTTGAGCAGGAGACGGGAGAACTTAGTCGGCCACGTTATGAGTCATTATGACCTGATGAAAACAATGGGAGAAGTTCTGGTGGAAGGGAAGAAGGGCAAGAGACGGCCTGGAATGAGTTAAATAGGACAGGTTGTAAATTATGTAAAATAGAAGAAATACGTCGCTTTGAAATGATTAGCGGATAGGAGAGAGTAATGGAGCTGCGTCGAACCAATCTTCGGATTGTTCACCAATAATTACGAGGATGGGATACACATTATTGTTTATTTACATTTTAATTTTTATTTTATTATATTTTCTCATCAGTGATTCACTTGTTTCCCTTTGCCACTTCAATATTGTGTACCCACTATCCGTTATCTGCACTTACCTCCAAAATTACAAAAAATTGCTCTAGTATCCTTTGCCTTCTAGGATCCTCAATTATTGTTTGCTTAAATATCGTATTAGGGAGCGTGGTGATTCAGCGGGTCGAGTGTGGAAGCCCTGGTTGAAGGGTCCCGGGTTCGAATGCGGGTATATCTTTTCGAACACCCCTAATGTAAATCCTCGGAGTGAGAGGTGGCCAAGAGAAAGGGGGTTGGCGTGATAGATTGATTTAACACCCTCAGACCAAGTCTGGGTTGAACTCTACCCTCACCTAACAGCGCAAATTGAATGAACCTTTAAGTTTAATTACTGAGAGTGTAATGCTATTTTTGGTTTAGTTTCGCAGTTCTGTTTTGCATTGATTTTTCCTTTTGGCGTCATCATGTGAAACGGTTCCTTTATGGAAAAGAAGAATGACACTTTGTTTAGTTCACTTCCTAATTTATTGAATTTCCATCACTTTTTATCGATTGCTTAAACTTTAAACCTTAACGTTGCAACTTTTCTCTAAATTAACATTGTCAGGGGAGTTTGTTCATTATGTGCTGAAAAATACATTTTAGCGTAAATAAAATACCTCGGGGGCTGTTTGACTTGTGAATTGAATTGTGGATTCACCATCTAATATGTGGAGTAATGTGGTAATGGCTCAAATATTACGAATCATCTCTTAAATAGCTTAAAATTTTAATCATTAGAAATTGAAACCATAGTAAAAAAAATTTTATTTAAAGGAGTAAAATATAATAAGGTGATTAATTAAAAAACTCATTTCACTTCAATGATGTAATTATTTTACAAATGTTTTGCATTGAAACATGATACTGATTTTTAGTTAAAAAGTCATCCTAGGGTGTGGATAAAACCAAAGCTTGGAGTAAAGTGACCGCTATCATTTTTCCAGCTATAAATTTACTTATCTACTCTGTGAGGTTTATAATTTTTCACTTTTCCCTTTATTCCACATGTCCCTGGGTATTATATGTATAAATCTTAGGAATTTCTCGCGGAACCTTCAAATATCTGTGGGCGGGTCGTTAAACTTACACGTGGACATCCCATTCACTGAGTGCGTACACCTGTTTTCCGTGTTTTTGGATAGAATGGAGCGTATGGACTTGCAGAGCCTCTCACCTGATGGAGGTAAACAAGCAAATGGGGGGGAGGAGATCCAGGAAGGGTTTCCTCTTTAAATCAGGGCGGGAGGTGTTTATCGAGGCGGAAGAATGGGTCGAATGCGTGGGCGTCTGTCGCCCGGCAACGCCGCTGAGTTTGAAGGCTCCCTCCCACACTCAGCATGCATCCCATCGCCCCACGCACGCTTACTCCAAAATTACCCCCCGCGTCGTGGTCGGGACGTTGTGACGATGACGGTTTGCGACCTGCGATCCCGGACCTGGATATCTTCTGCCTCTCCCCCGCACCGCACCGCCCGCCCCTCCTCCTCCGCTCCGAGACCCGCTTGAGGATGTTTGCGATCGTGTTCATCCGGCCGCGTCCTTCGGTACTTCCTCGGCCGCGTGGTATGTTTGTCTACCGATTGATGGTGAGAGGATGCACGGATATGCACTACCGAGGTATGGAAGAAGTGCTGGCAATGGTGGGTTTGGACGTGAAGCTTCTAGATGAGTTATACATGAATAGGGTAGTTTCCTTCATCAAAGGAAACGAAAGGCATTGATTGCGATTCGTTTACCACCATTAATGTATTCATAATATACAAATTATTTGGTTTTATAAATTCCAGTTTAGACGATTGTTAATGGTCAATTTTAACCTCATTTGAAATAGGCCAGTTTGGCGGCCATACGATGCCACTCCAGGTGACATCACAGGGACCTAGATAGTATACGAGTGTCTACGAGTTTTACGTCGTATGAGATTACCAATGCCTGGATTGGTAATCTCATACGATGTAAAACTCGTAAATCTCTCTGTCTCTCATCTCTCAGTCTCTCTCGTCTCTCAGACGTCTCAATCTCAATCACCTATTAAAATTGCCCAAGGTCGGAAAGTTTCCTTCGTTTGATTGGGTATTAATAATCCTTATTTAAGCCAAGCGCTACCTGCAAGCTGGGTACCCTGCTACCTGATAGCAGCCTGCATCGTAGCGGCGCTCATAGCCTCGCACGAAGGTGGCCTCACAACGACGAACCAGAATGACGTCAGACGGGCTTTTCCCAGCATTCATACTTAGCCTTAGCGTTTTCGATCGCTTGAAAATTTTCACTTTTCTTTTAATATCGAAGAATAGGTATTGTCATTTTAAAATCTAAAAGCGTGAAATGCGTACTCCAGGAGTAATAATCTTTCTATATAGTCAATTTAAAAAATAGGAAACCACCGGGAATTGAACCACAGACCTTTTGCTTTCTGGGCCACTGCGCAGACCATTACGCTCTCCAGGTTTCTGATGGCAATTGTACCGAGGCTCATTGTTCTTCATGAGACTCGTTTTATTTTACTTTACTTATTCCCATACCACTGAAAAGAGCTCACATTGGCCTTTTATGTAGAGGTTTTCAACAATATGACATTTACACGTGCACGAAAAGTCATGCCCTGGGTAGGGATGAACTACACAGGCAGGGCTCGAACCCGAGACCTTGTTTGGCAGGAGAGGATGGGAAAGGCTTGTGGCTTTTCGAAGTCACTCTGCCGTTATTTACACTTTTTGTCAACCGTTTGTCCCGTAAGGATTGTTGTTTTTCGTTTTCGTCTACTGATTGATGGTGAGAGGAAACAGATATACACTACCGAAGTATAAACGAAGTGCTGGACATGGTGGGTGCGGACAGGAAGCCTCTACATTTCGTTGTCTCGGACGTGACTTAATGGGATCGACTTAACATTATGAAATGTAAAAAACTTTAAGATTCCACGTAAATTCAAAATGGTACGACCTAGGTTTCGACGTGGCGCGTGATTATCTGGTACATTTGCATCGAAGATTTCTCGCACTGTACTCGCTTTCGTTTCGGGAAAGGCCTGCGGCTTTTTGTAGTCACTGTACCAATTATTACAATTTTTGTATGCCGTTCTTTAAGGTTTGTTTTTTCTTTTCATTCGTTATATTTCTCGTCTAACCTACTTAAATTGAATCCCAGTAAGAACAAACAGTTCTTGCGTTCCAGGCTTTCTGATTGTTACATGGTGTGGACTATTGGCCGCCACAAGGACTTTGGTGCCATTAAGGAGCTCCTCTGCAATGTTCATATTCCTTATTCCATTCATATTTTGAGCCCAAAATGCCCCCATAAAGTAGTGGATGAGAGGCAGTGGAAAACACTGTGACAGATAGAAAATTAAGTGTTTCGACAATTTTTCCTAGGGTTTTCGACGATTTTTGAGGGGGTCGTTTCTATGAATTTTTTTTCATACCTTGTCTCGTTCATCCCAAGCATGTGTATGAGTGCGTCAGTGAGTGGTCGGAAGTGGGTTTTATGGTATACGGAACAGATTCGTATAGAAAGTTTGAATGGAGGATGTACTGACGGAATCCATTCGTCGTCGGGTTTGGAAATACTGAGGATGTTAAAATCTGTGTTAGAGAGAAGAACGTTTGGTAAGCGAGGGAGTGAGGAAGAGAATAGTTTTACGGATGAAATGAAAGATACTTGGCCAAACTGTTAATTGAAGAGGGAAGTCTATGTTGGAAGGGGACACAGGCTTGAGTAATCTGCAAAAGGCTCCTTGTGAACACACCTTAACTGGGAAAATGTTGTACATTCTACATATATCTACGTACTACCCCGCGAATTGTCTAGATAAACTTGAGGGGAGGAATGTCGAGAAACCAGTTAAATTGTTCGCATGGCAGAGAGGAAGAAAAAAAACTTAGTTCGACCAATGCTGATGACGCCTGCTTCGAAATTTTCCGTATGACCATGAGCTGCTCTCGCGGAAATGGTTTTCGGTCTCACGAACAAGTTCTGGGATCCGTGAATGCCGTCATCGGATTATTTGCTGCGTTGAAAGTCAGACACGCTGAACTAAGCCAAGGCATTGGGCGTAACGTGGAAAGGAGACTACGTGGGAATCGTTACTTATCATACTCCATCTCGCGTTACGGCTTTGAAGGCCTCTGTCTAGCGGTGTTCTCTTATATAATTTCCGCGAGAAATTAATGGTGGCTCTTTCTGTCCAGGAAAGTTCCTGACTGTTGGAACTATATGATAAAAGTATCGTTCAGGTGGTATTTTTCTGTAATATTTTTTGATGAGATAGCAATATTTTCACAGGATTATTACAATGTGTCATTTAACTCATATGAAGAACTTCAACCACATCGTTCTGGATATCACACAAACTTTATATAAATTCTTGGATACAAAGCATAGTTCGGTATTTAGTTATTTAACTAGCGAATCATTTTTGACAGCACTGAACCATGAGCTCTATACTACATTCCTGTGATTCTTTTGGCAGTCTGTAATTGCGTACCAATTATTTTGCTGGCAGGAATTGTTGGAGCGATCAGCTATTGCGGTTATCAGACCCTCATAGAGGACCTGATCATTTTTCAGTTAGGAAAATATTACAAAGTGTTGATTTCAGGGGAAAAATTAAAAGACAGTCATTGTTTATTCATAGTGCACGTGGATAATATGTATTTAAGTATAGAGGCACCAGCCATCTTTTTTTTTGGGGCATGGAGGATATTAAATGATACAGTTAGTGCAGTTCTTCATTGAATGACAATGTTAATGCAAGGAAGAGATGTCAAGCTCGGGGAAGTCTCAATTTTCCGTCAAATGAAATCCTGACGGTTCCTGGCCCATAGAATGTTAGCTACTATTCCAATCACCTTTTCCGCTTGAAGATTTTGCATTTGTGAAATGTCCCTATAAAATAATAAGTATTCGATAGCATCCATTTGAGTTTGATGAGCAGCAATCCCTATTCTAGAAAAGTTTTAGTGATATCGACGCATCCGTTGCTGTAGGTTTTGTGAATTATATCATTTTTCCGCAGCTTAATGACTTCGATTTTTCCTAAGTCTGTCACTATTCTATTAAATCTTTGAACCGCTGGAGTTGTACTTGATTCGTGTCATAAATTGCTGTGGGAAGGTGGAAGTTCGTCGATATAAATTGCTTAATGGACGAAAATAAATGGATCGGATGAGCTCTCGCGAAAACTATTGATTTTTACCCCGTAGGAAGTGAATTGTTGGCTGGAATAATAGTGGCCATTGTGAAGTCGATTTACGGAATTGGGTATGCTTATATCTTCATTTTATTATGTTTCCTCAACTTTGAAATGGCCTGTCATCCGCTGCAGATTTTTCCCAAAGTAGTTTGATGCTGTTTTTCTATCCTTCTTGCGTTATTCACTGGCAAGTTATTTCGCGGGAGAGGTTAAGATTTTTCTTTCGTTGAGTTGGAGCGTGGAAAGTTTCTCTTAGGCAAAAAATCACCTATAAATAACTGATTATTTGACTGCCAGGAAAAATTTTAGGTACGGGAATTTGTCATTCACTGATCGGTTATCTCCGTGTTTTTGCGTAAACCCTCGTTTTGTTCTAATGCCAATCGTAGTATGGCAGATGCTGTTTGAAAGGAATAAATTTATCTCTCAAAGTAATTGCTATCCTTAGAAAACGTGTTTGTATTTTTGTATTGCTTTAAATTTTATTTGGAATATGAAAGATAATTTATTGAATCAGGAATCCTCACCTCTCCTTTACATATTTCTTTCAGCATGAACATACAGAGTCAAAATAAAAACTTCATGTTAGTACCTACTTTCCAAGTGGAAGGCAAAATATTAGTGGTAATCGGGAGGGAAAAGGGGAATAGTGATAATCATTATAATCTGCAAGTTTATTCGATAAATTGTTAGGGTGGATATTGAATATAAGCGATACATTGTAATGGATTTATGAATTTATAAAATATTTACGTTTTCATTGCACACAAGGGTAAGGAAACGATCGGGGCGACAAAAATAAATTCTGACTTGTATAGTGTAGTCGGTAGTCTACTCCTGAGGTCCTGAATTCTCTCTCGTCCATCTGCTCGTATTTTTTTCGTGACGTATGAAGCATTGACAACTCAGCTAATGTCTTGAAATTTTTTAGGCGAGAAATAGTACTTTCACCAACACTTTCCTGTGTATGAAACTTGGTAATTTTCCGTTTTTATGGAAAAAGATTAAATCAAAACTTTCAAATTTGTCATGCAGACATATGCAGGATATAGATACGTTTTTGAAAATTTCAAGGTAATAGCTTAAGTTTGAAAGACACGTTGTGTGTCACAATAATAGAGTATTCGAACGGGTATGATGTGTCCTCTTAATCATTCTTTGTTGGAATTTCAGGGACGAATATATCTTCGTCTGATATAAATTGCCTCCGATTGAGTTGAAGTTGTATTAGTCTTGGTTAATGAGTTGTTATTGTTTTTGCTTACTTTTTTCGGAATTAATATTTGAGTTTCTCAAAAAATCACCTTTTCTATTATATTTTTGTTTAGATAGATCAGTGGGTATCTTAAAAACATCCTTTATAGTCTCTAGACTAAACGACATCAAAAATTGTCTACCCCCTTTCCTCTAACTCAATCGGAGATTTAGGTCGAATGTAGGTTCGGGAAGGCGAGGGTAGAGCTCAGGCAGGACTAAGCCACAGGCGTGTGAAATCTGCATATGCTCGATAGGGGGCCAGTGGCTTTCCCTGGGTTACCTCGTCCGTCGAGGATTTATGGTGGGGGATGACTAGGATCAGGTGTCATCTAGGATTCGAACCCGGGAGCCTCAGGTCGGTAGCCAAACGCTCTACCCTCCAACACGCTCCCCCTCACTACGTTAAGCCTGTCCAATGACAACGCCACCTTCAAAATATATGGTAAACATGTGGATTTCACGCAGTCCACTCCCTTTGATGTTAATAAGGTATGTATGTGCATTGAGAGAGTATTTACTAGTTTTAATATCCGTTCTGTGATGGAATGCTGTTGGCAGCGTCCTCCGTGAGTGAGTGGAGGTCGTCTGTGAAGGGAAACGAATGAGAATAAACGGATGTTTGGCCATGAATATGCTGGCATTGTTTACGTCCAGCCTTGCTGGATCGGGTCGGTAATCATGGAGGTGTGGAGCAGTATCAAACAACCTGGAAGGGAGCACCAGTGTGTCGCTTTCACATCGAAATTGTTTGGCACTCGTCTCTGCAGCGTCCACTACAGCTCATCCGCGTGACTTTTGGCACCTCTGAATATCGACTGAAAACCAAACTAAAGAGGAAAACTTTATTTACGCGTCGATTTTTCGTGCTATAGCATTCCAATGATTCTAAGTGTAACCTTGGTGATTAGGGTCCTTCGCGGCAACGTCATTTAAAATAAACACTTTCAAAATTTCGTAAAATTATAAAGATAATATTTTCACTGGTGAAATCCTTCGATGGCAATTAGGATATTTAGGCTATGTACATGTATGCACGAAAATCATTACCCAGGCATTTCAATCAATGCTGTATTCAGCCGTTTTGAGTTGTCTGTTGCGTATGTATATGCATTTAGCTGGTGGTTTCTGGTCTGAATTGAGTCTTTTATTTTATAATTACGGAAAAAATAGAATGATGAAGTGCGTGTTTTATTCTCAGCTTGACTGTTTCGAAAGGACGTTCATCAGTTTTTTTTGTCAAAACTACACAATCTATGTTTTTACGTAAAAGTAAGCATATCCTTAGCTTCTATGGAACTTAAAATTTGCGGAGTATCTAGCAAAATATCCCTGAAGTGCTGCGAAGAAAGCAAAGTTAGATAAGAATGGACGGTAGTAAGTGCTAAGGTAATATAAATTGAAATATCCTCTCAAATGGTATCTACTTCGTTTTAAAGTGAGACCTCCATAAACTTGTTTTGAGTCACATGTTCCTCTGTATTTCAGGATTACTTTCGTATTTTCTAGCGACTAAAGCCGTCGCAGCACGTGTGTCATCATGTTTTGTCGCCGAGTTGTTATTCATTTCTACCTTCCCGCTATTTTTCCGTGTTCTTCCGTGAACTTCTGCGTGCAAATGAGTGTTAAACTGGAGGGCTCTCATATTTTCCATTCGCGTGTTAAATTCCTCGCTAATTGATGTCTGAGATGGCGTGACGGCCACTATAGTATGATATGACGAGTCGTGAGGAAACTTGAGTAAATATGGATATATTTAGCATATTATCCCATTGGAACTTTCCTAATTAAACGGTTGTCTTTGGTTGTAGGAAGCCCCCAATTTTTGCCTGTTCCTCCAAGAATGGCTGTGCTTGTAGCTGATGAGCGTACTGTTTTCTTGTTCCGTTGAACTGTATCCGTAAGGAAGACATACGACGCCTGCCTTTCAGAGAAGTGGTATATTGAGAAAGATGCTTCGGTTCAACCTACTGGATAATTTAAATCGTTGAACGACGGTTTTCACCCACCTTCCACCTGGTGTCTTTGGATAGAGTTCGGTGAGTAGTCTTCCTATCTGAAGAATCGTACTGTAACGATCGTGAAGTTTTCGCCCGAGTAAATAATTTTGTCTTTGCTGAAAATACGATAAACCTTCATCTATTGTACTCAGCCCCGAAGTTACGACATTGATTTTTTATTGGAGATATTCTCCTGCTTTTGCGATTCAAGCATTTTGTTGCTGAATAATTTTATAAGGGTCTTAGCTTGTGCAAAAGTTTCGTCGCAATACTTCGCTCATATTGAAGGTAGGAAGGGAATTTTATCTAATTTTCGCTAAAAGCAAAGAAATCTGTAATAATGATTAACATAATATAATGCATCTGTTTAATCATATTAAATATGATAATGCTTGTTTTTAAGTTGTTATAATTTCTCTTCATCATCATTCGTTCGTCTTTCGCGCCAAAGTATTGGTAAGAAATGCATTTTTAAGTTTTTCTTTTTGTTTTCAGTTTGTGTTTTTTAAGTTGCTGTGATTTCTCTTGAGATATATCGTCGATTGGAAATTTTCCTCACTGAAGTAGCGTTCCTGCAATTTTGTTATCTTAATGAAACGCTGAGCGTACCCGCATGTACTCGCTCTCTGCAGTCAACATTTTCTAGTCGCCCTGAGTAAGGAATCCCTGGCGGCTATCGTGCTATTGACTAAACATTTCTCCCTTCTAACCCCATCCCCCAGCCGTTAACTGGCGAGGGGGCGACCAAGGTCGGCCGAATTTCGAGGTGGTCCGTGATTGGTCCTCAGGGTGGCTAGGGCGATCGTGTGAATTTGGCAATCGAAAGTGTGATGGGAGTAGATAGAATGAATACTAAAAATGTTCGTTAATAGAATGAATGTGAAATAAATGTTAATCTGAGAAGATATTCATTTAATTTTCCTATATGTTTCCTGATTATTTATTTTAACTCGGATTAGAAATTCATCAATGTTTTTCTAGAACGCCACATTTTTTTGTTGCAGCATATACAGAAATGTTTACAGAGTATTTATTTTGAATTGCCTAGCTCTTAAACTCTCAACGGCGGAGATTATGATCTTATTTTATCGAAGAGGACAAAATTGGTAGTTGATGAAACTTTCTGTCTCGAGGAAGACGTTACCGCCTTCCGCTCGTCCGTTCTCGCTTTTTATCGCCTTGTATTTTTCGGAAGGACTTGATGTGCTGACCCTCCATTCACTCCCTCTCTGTTGTGCCTGCCTGCCAACAGAAAAAGCTCTTTTAGGCCGTCTTCCCTTCATCTGATGGCAGGAGCATAGCTCTACTTTTGAGCTTGCACGCAAGGATTCGGGAAAAAGTCATGTTCGGACACTTCCCGTCTCTGATGTTCCCGAAAGAAATCATTTGATGCGAAAGAAGTTGTGCGAGGGCGTTCGCGTTGGTCGACCGCTATTTAGAGGAAGCTGTCTGTTGATTGGATGAACGTTCTATTCTGAGAGTGTTATGTTTTTCAGACGGGTGTCGAATTTCTGCTTTCTGCAGAGAACTTATCACTCTCTCTCACTCGACCAGACTTTTTTTCTGTGATACGTTACTCGTTTAAAACTTTTGATTTCATTTTGAAATTTTTAGAGGTAGTGAAGTATAAGATAAATTGGAAATCTTTGATATTCAGCTTAGTAAAATCACTTGTCTATTTCCACACACTTTTATTTAAACCTACCATGGTTTCGGCAACTGGTGCCATTATCAAGGTGCCATATTGCCACCTTGATAATGGCAATGTGGCACCTTGATAATGGCACCTTGCCACCTTGATATTGGCACCAGTTGCCGAAACCATGGTCGGTTTAAATAAAAGTGTGTGGAAACAAACAAGTGGTTTTACTAAGCTGAAGGTAGTGAAGTAGATCATTCTCAATATTTTCTTGCGGTTAAAATGTAAACACAGCGAATTTTTTTTCCATTTTTTGATCTAAGTATTCTTCCGCTGCAGGTAGTTTTGCTTAGAGAATTTAAGAGTCAGTCTCCCCTCTCTTTATGGACCTCCCTCTTCAATTCATAATAAGGTTTACTCCCATTCTATGTAAAAAAAAATCCTGTTCTCTTCCTTCCTCTCCCTCGCTTTCCTACACTGTTTTCAACATCCCCTCCCCGCTAAGTACTCGCTCCATTCATACCTTCTGGCTTTTCCGTATCTCATTTAGAAGCTGCCTCTCCTCACCCACCATATCCAGTGCTTCGTCGTTCCTCCTCCTTTCCGTGCACTTAACTTTCTCAATTCTTCTCCACATCTCGAACGCCTCCAGACTTCTCTCGTCTCCTTCCTAAGTGTCCATGTTTTCGCATCGTACTCCAGATTAAACTCTTACATAACGGTCCTCTCATAAGCTGCTCCTGTTCATCAACGCCTCCTCTGCTAACACAATTTTTTCCCTGATGTCCATACTGATGTGTCCGTTTTCCTCTAATATGTTGCCCAAATAGTTGAATGTTTCCACCTGCTTAAGTTTTTCTCCGCCTACTTTTACCATAAGTCACACATTTATAACTCGCGTTGCTTTACAAAACCGCATAACCAAGATCTTCTTGTGATTAATCCTCGTAAAATTATTAGATTCAAAATGAAATTCTTGCTAAGGTATACTCTTACGTAACCAGAAATTTTCAAGATGATAAAATATAAGTTTGAACGAGTAATGCGTCCAAAAAATGCGACCGGTCGCGAAGGGGTCAATTAAATGGTACAAGAATGCCACCTTGCGTCTTGTCCTTATTTCTTTGCTTATATTAGGTTTAAGATTCTATACCGGGTAGTTTGGCAAGTTGCCTTCAGCATGTCAGCATGGAAACTAAAGCCTAATATTACCTACGCCTGCTCTCACTATTCTTCTCTAGCTAGACCCCCTTGTGAAATAAGCGCCTAGAGATCGCAGCGTGTAGTGCCTGTGACCAAACTGTAGGCAATATGCTGGCACAACTAGATAGTAAACTAGCTGAAGGGGCTTTTTTCAACCCAAAGTGAGAGAGCTTGTTGATTTTTTACGTATATATGTAGAGTTTGTATGGCAAAGTTTTCGCGTGCATGCTTGGTCGCAAAATATGATAATTCGTCATAAAACAGTCGACTGAAGCTTTTTTTCGCAAGTTTTATTCGCCACACATGTCATTATATATAACTAGCTGATTGCTTACATGTTTTTAACGAGTGTCTGAGACATAATTTATCGCCCTCCATGAATTTTAAATTTTAAACGCGGCAGGAAATAGTAACAACTGGTTGTTTTTGTTTTTTTCAGATATTTTTACTTCTCAAAGAGGAAAAAACAAAAAAAAAAACAGCCTAAAAGCTTGCGAAATACGTGCGTGGGGAATGAAAAATCTCACATTATTTCTCCATCCTGTGCAAGTTAGAATATGGGTTTTTGCACCTTATTTGAGGATTTGAATGCCTCTTATATGCGGATCAATATTACTGCCTTGCGATAAATAATTATGCATGAAATCCCCGACTTTAATAGTTCTTCAATATATTACTTAGTTACCGTACATGTCGACTGTAGCTGATAGGTTTTTCATAAAGAGCATCATTGCAATTATTTTATTAGGTATTCCAGTATGATTTCAGGGCATCAAGTAGTACGTACAGTATCGGTATAAACTTTACTGTCCAGCAGTTTGACTATTTAATATTCCATTTCTTATCGCAAAATCCTTCGATTTTTCTTACTGCAGAAAATTCCCTGATTTTTCCAGCTTTTGATAAGAAAATTCAAGTCAATGAACATCTGGTACCTTAAGCTTAACGCACTTTCGTGAATTTGTTGGGTTGTAACTTCCACAATTCAATATATAACTCCACTTCCGACCATAGTTTCTTCACTCTGTCATTTTGAAGGTCATGAAAACTACATATAAGTGTAGAAACCATGCTCGGTAGTGGAGTTTTACATTGAAGTGTGGAAATTACCATTTTTTTGTTCATATTTCATCATGGATATATTGCATTTCCCCAGCGATTTCATGGGTGGATTCCACTCACCTCTGCGGTCTGTCTCAGCCGGTAGACACTACATGGTGGTGTGAACGGCCTCATGAATGTTTATTAACCCCCCCTTGCGACCCGCTGTTCCTTAGTCAGTTAATTTTTTTCATCCATCCTCCCTCCAACCCTTTCTCCCCGGGTACTTACTTTCTTTGACCCAATTCTAATCGCGCTATCGCTCCCGCCAACCGTTTGCCGCTCGGACGATTTTCTCTCCGCCGCACATATATTTTTTTCTCCCCCTTCCGTCCATTTTCCCTTTCACTTGGCGACTTCACGCGCGATAGGGCGTTTCAATAAATAAGTCTGCGTCATGCGGGGGACGGAGAAAAACCTCCGAGCAATTCCCTCGCGCCCTAGTTGCGCTGCTCGCGGACAGCATCGCGGGTCGTGCCAAGGGGAAACGGACTGTTTTCCCTCTTGGAGTCGCTCTCCTTTTATCCCAACCCCACCTCCCAGTGTCGAATGGGTAAGCTTTCCTCTCGTGGCTTCTTTATACTTTGTCGCCGTCGTAAATTGTACTTTCTTGGAGCTCCGAGGGCGTTTCAGGTGCATAATTTTAGTTGTTGTAGTTTGGGCTTAAATGTCTCAGTTGTCACCGTAGTAAATTGTATTTCTTTTGGAGCTCCCAGGGCGTTTCATGTGCATAATTTTAGCGGATACATTTCGGGCGTATGTGGCTCACTAGAGTAAGAGCGCATTTATTGTCAACCAGTTTTTTATTTTCATACGATCATGCTAAGATTTCCCTTGATCATCTCCCCAGTGAAGAACGATTCATGAAAACGTATCACTCTTTCGGGCCCTCGTATTTTCTTATCTGGTGACATGTCACTAAGCAATCATCTTAAAATGTACAGGGTGCACAGAGTATACATTCGTCAACATTTGCTTGTACCTCATGTATAGGGTGTTTATAAATGAAAATCGGGGTTTTAACGCATTATAATATTTAATACATTATACTTATAGTTATAAATTGTATGTATAATGAAAGAGCCATTCAAACAGTTTTGTTTTTTTTTAGCAACAATGCACATGTGCGTGAAATATTTCCGTCACGATCCGCTAGAAAGCGGTAGTAGCAAAGATGGCGACTAGTGAACAGAAAGCGTTTTGTGTTTTACAGTTTTCAAAGACTGATTGACAAAGAAAGATGAAGACTGACAAAGAGATTAATTTATAACTGTAAGTATAATGTAATAAATATTATATAGCGTTAAAACCCCGATATTCAATTATAAACACCCGGTATAAAAATCAGCTCTTGAGGGGATGCTGAGGGAAATTTTTCAGTGTTAAGATACTTGAAAATATTAACAGCATTATAGTCTTAATATCCTACGGATTTCAAGCGTTAAGCACATTTTTATACAAGTTATACGTCAATCAAAAAAAAAACTGGTTGAGCGGGAGTGATATGTCTTCTTAATTATTGTGGGTGTTTAGTAATCACTCTCATCGCTAAAAGGGGAAGTAATGTGGAATGGTTTGTACTCTAAGGATAAGACATTCCCTATAAATGTTACGTAGCTGGATATTTTACGTATGGCTTGGGCATAGATACCATAAAATTCTGTGCGAACTTTGGGGTCTTTTCCTGTTGACTGATCACCCTCCTGCTATTATTCCCCTCATCTGCCAACCCCGCCTCCGTTTAAAGGATGGGTCAACTTAATTCGTGTGGTAACTCATTTGTTGTTACCGTCGGAATTTCTATTTATTTCGGAAGCTTTCAAGCTATTTCTGCTGCATTATTTTAGTGGCTCTAGTTTGAGTTAAAATGGTTGCTGAAATGAGAGAGCGCGCGTTTTCCACTACGTCCTATTTTAATGTTTTACGCACTTATACATCGGAGGAAGATTATCACTGTGGAAAAATGTTTGCCGCTACCGAAATCTGAACCTGGATCTCTTAATTATTTTCAGGTAAGCTGCCGCTTACTCCATCAAGCTGGATTTCGATCACAGTAAAGGCAAATTATTTTTTAGCGTATTTCTTCCCTTGGTGATTTTTTCTTAATACACATAAAGAAGATAAAATGGATTGACCGTGTGAGTAACCATGAAGTGCTAAGGAGAGTAGGAGAAAAGAGAAGCCTCCTAAAAACATTAAGCAGAAGAAGGGACAACTTAGTTGGTCACATTTTGAGGCACGATGGTCTGATGAAGACAATCGTTGAAGGACAAGTGGAAGGGAAAAGGGCAAGGGACGGCCCCGAATGAGTTACATAGGACAGGTTATAAAGGATGTAAAAGAGAAGAAATATGTAGCTATGAAGAGATTAGCGGATAGGAGAGAGAAATGGAGAGCTGCGTCAAACCAATCTTAGGATTGTTGACTGATGATGATGATGATGACACATGATAGTGATTGGGAACCAAGTCACTTGTTAATTTAATTTGGAATCTAATTCTTCGATGGTTTGATTTTTAACCTCTTATTGTATTCTCTCTCATACCGTCTCCAGCAATATTACCTTGTGCTGGGCTAGAACTGCATAATTTGCTTCCCGCTCCCAATTTTAAATCAGTCTCCACTGGAGTCTTGCACGCAATTTCAATGCCGCAGAAATTCTGTCCTACCCTTCTCATTTTTTTCTTTTGTCCCTGGTGATGGCTATTTCTTATAGAACGTCTTAACGAACCGGGTAGCTCCTTTTGGAGTGGTTTCTTGGGTTCGGGCAATTAGGTCTGTCTCCTCAGGATCGGAAATGGCGGAGCAGCTCATATTTCGCAATGAGGTTTTAGCCTTTTTCGTAGAATTTTATTTCGGCTCGAATGCGCTAGGGAGCGAGGGAATACGAAGCCTTTTAACGGTGAGCTTTCTTAGTTCAAACCCCACCGAAAAGCACTTACGGTTGAATTGTACCTCGTTGGGGGTTCTCTCATCAGGCAGCTACTTACTCGGGAATTGCGAGCTGTCGGGCGTAATTTTCCGGTTCATTGAACGGGAGGGTCCGTCGGCGTGACGCGTTTTCGCCATCTAGTCCAGTCTCGAATTCCGTGTAGTCCCCGTTCTTCCCCCTTCAATCCACGCTTCAGTATTTCAACTCTCTCCACAAGGGGACTGCATAGAGGAGGCCCAATTCCATCTCATAGGAGCCTGGTCTCTGTTGCCACTTCGGTCGCAGTTTAATCGATTTAATGTCCGCGGCGCGGTGATGAGTGCTATGCGATCCACTTTTTCCAATATTTTGCGATTGCAAGGATTAGAATTGAAAAGTTATGAATTGGATTGACCACATCATCATGAATATAAATTTCGGTTAACACCCCTAATTGTACTTTATTTCGCCGTGAAACTCAGATCAATTTGTCTATCAACGATGCGAGTGGTGACTTTTGTAAACCCAGATTTTGAATGGTTGAAAATGTGTTATTGGTCTAGGTTTCCGCATAAAAGCAAATGCAAGCACATACAACAATTCCTGCTCAAATAGCAAGAATAAGAATACGCCTGGCACAATTCCCTCGGCAAAAATAAGCAAAAATATAACATAGGTATTTTATACCTAGGGTCAGTGGCGAATCCAGGATAGGTACAGAGGGGGTGGCTAAGTGGGGGTTAAAATTCCAGCAGTAGTGGGGTACGGAAAATATTACCGTTTCATCTAGTGTAAATTGGATACCATAAGATCCGCCACTTCCAAGGGTTGCTAGGTACCAAGGTTTCCACACCATAAAGTTCTACGCTCCAGATCAGACTCTTTTCAAGCCTTTTCTCAACTCTCTGGCATAGCTATCCACTCATCAGCTCTTTCCAATAATTAACGCCTCCTTTGTTAATGTAATTCTATTCCCAATTTCCTTACTGCTGTGTCCGTATTCCTCTAATGCGCTTCGAAATAGTGTATATGCTCTCCTGCTCTAGTGTGTTCTCATCTGCTTTAATGCTTATTCTCACGTTCCTTGCTCGCGATTCTGTGCGAAACGGCATTATTTTGTACCCTTTAAAAAAAAAGGTTACTGGAAACAAGGGTCTTAGAAATTTTTTATGATGAGCCTCATAAACAGTTGCATTATTAGAGCGATCAATTCCTCACTCTTTGAGAGCTTCCTTATCTTCTCAGCCGTCTTTATATTTTCATTTCCTCATAACATTTCAATCCCCGTCGTTGAAAACGCCAAGCGCCCTCATGCGTGACTGGAAATGGCTTCTTCGATTTTATAATTGTGATTTCCATTTATATTCCTGCCTCCCAACAGGTTCGTGATTTTACTTTGATTGCTTATTTTCTTACTCACAGTTTGCTCAAAGACTTTTTTACGGTATCGTTTTCGCTCTCCCACTCATACTTAATGCATTTAAAGGTAGTCTTTAAGTTCTGAATAAATAAATATCGTGGTCAGCGTGAAATATTAAATCATGTATGTGTTATTTGTCTTGAACCCAAATTGAAGGTGATTAGACTATGCGGAGGAATAATGAAAAGGTGTTCATAAATCTGAATTAATAGTTCCGTAAATAAATATTGCTCTCTTAGCAAACCATCGTGTCTAAATGGGGTTGTAAACTTGTCGTTTTTAATTGGTGTTCGATGAAATTTTCGTGAGGCGCGGATGAAAATAAGTAGTATTGGAGCTTATTTTCCGCTCGTTTTTCGAAGACTCTTTTGAAGGCTTGGCGTTTTGTCAGTTGGCGTGTCAAATTTGAATGTAAAAAATCTTAAATGGATTGCTCCACCTTGGATTGAGTCACGCACACAAATAATGGTGGCGTTGGGGAAAACGTCAGTTTCATCGAGTGAGGGAGTTCAGTGGTCAACATGCTGATTTTTGGTGTTGATTACCGTTCGAATCATATTCGGTAATTAAAGGCAAACATAAAGAGTACCGTCAAATTGGAAAAGCGAATTTTTATGCGAATTTCTTGGCCATTTCGCCGCTATTGGTAACCTCTATGGTAACCCCCGTACTTCAGTGCAACTTTCACTTTCCCATTATTATTATTATGCAGGTATCCCAAAACGTTTTGTATTTTAGATCTGCTAATCTAATATCACTCGTATGCGTAATTTTTCAAGGACCCTTGGAACATTACGTGTACTTGCTTCATTTAACTACGTCAAGAATGGATTTTGAAGTTATGGAGTTTTTAATTTAAGTTTGAAATGAAAATGATTACGTTCTCGTATCTTTAATTTATATCAATAGAATGGATTTTTGGAGATGATTTCCTTTTACGAGGATGAAAGATTTTGGTGTAATTTAATCACTATTGGTTTTTTAATGAATTTTCTCTTATTATCAATAATGTATCAGTAATAAATTACCCTTGAAATGTGGGTTGAATTTTTGTGCAACAGATTTGTTTTTACGTCATGTTTTGCATTATCGTTTTTATTTTTATTTTTAGAGCCATAATATTTTCATAATTTCAATTGTCTCAGCGTTTCGAATCAAGCCTTGGGAATATTCGTGGAAAATAAATTTTCAGGGAGATTTTTCGGTCGTATGGTTTTTCGAAGTAAATATCCGGAGGGCAGTAATTAAAATGCTTAGCCGTGGCAGTATTTCTGTGAGGAAAATGTGAACTTTTAAAAGTGGAGCGGATGTAAAAATGTGAACGACATCTCGAGCGCCATGCCTCAATATTGCCTTCCTCGTGGATTTTGTTTTATTCCTTAGCATGAAGAGGAATCTCTTTTTCCGAGTTTGAAAGTTTCATCTCGCACTTGTTTTCCGTGTCATACCACGCGCTGGAGTACTCCTCGGCTGGTGATTTCTCTCATTTTTACACTCTATTGGCGTATATTACGGGAGCCGAGGGAGACCGCGAAATGAGGGAGTTAAAGAAATAAAGTAAGATAGTAACGATAAAAAAATCTAACGAGAACGGAGTATCACTGCATAACGCGGCCATGCCCTCGCGGAAGATCATTTATCTAATTCAAACTTATTTTCCATTTTTTCTATACTTCCCTGATTTCGTGGGGGGGGGGAGGGAGCGGGCCCCCTCTGCCCCCCTTATATTCACCAATAGTGTGTAAAAATGTGAGAAATCACCAGCGGAAATTTTTTTTATTTTTACTTTAAAATTATATGTACATGCAATGAAAAAAAAACAACGAACGTGCCTGAAATGAAATGAAGGCAGTAACAAAATTAATAAAAACTCATTATTGGGGGAATATTGTATTTAAATATTGATTTGTGTATTGTTTTGATTGAGACAGAACGTTTTAGTGGGCACAGATTTGTGAATTTTGATGAAACAAAGAGATAGGAACTCAATTGCATGGCGTTAATCACAGCGATGATTTGTGCACATAAAAATATAAATTACCATGAGGTGACCCCTCATTTAAAACGAGCGAAACTAAGCGTATATTCTTGTTGGCCTCTCCCCTTCACTATTATGTGACATTTTCCATGTAATTCATTGTATTTGTATACTCAGGTTTACATTAGCTCTCTCAGTAGGTTTTCGCAGGTTTTTCACGCCCCCCTTCTTGTGTGGGCGTTTTCCTGCAGTGGATTTTTTCCAATAAGGACGACAGTCATTATCCTTAGGTTTTTTCCACGTTCACTAACATCTTTTTACACTTGGTCAATAGTAACTTTGTTAACTTATAATGCTAATTGTTGATTGAAAATTGAACTCCTACTTATTTTTATGTAATTTCTCTGCATGTAATTTCACGAGCAACTTGACAATGTATTTAACTGCATATATTTAATGTTTGTCGAGGGGTTAGATGGAAGATGGGACTTTCTAGTCCCAATCTCGCCCAATAAAGACGAATTATTATTATTATGGATCCATCACCGTAAGTTATAGCTTCAAAGCCCGAATACGTGGGAGTGATTGACGGAGACAAAACCGATGGGTTGAAATGGCAATGCTGAATTGGGCGAACATTCTAAAGTGGCCTGACATACGCGATCGCCTCTCGTCACCAGTGTAAAGCATCGGAACCAAGCTAATGTTTAGAGTTGCTTTTGGTAGTTCCCTCGGGGGCCAATTTAGAACGGGGGCAATTCTCCCCACCGCCGTATTTATATATATACGCTTCTGGTACGCACGCCACACTCTCAATTTCCGCGGATGCATTTCAGTACAGCGTGTTGATCAATATTCGCGGCCGTTCTCTCTGCTGCAACTATTTGGCATTGAGATTCTCATGCGCTTCGAATTGGTGTCAACTTGTAGAGAGGGAGATGTCTTTCCTCTCTCTCTCTCTTTCTTTTGTCTGGCCGCCAGCGGTTTTAGCTCTCCGAAAGGTCGCCGATCTAGAAAGAGGGTCTCATTCTCATTTTCTGTCCCGTGATGCCTTGTTCCTTTTCCTCTCCATATGTTTTTGGCCTTAAATTTTATTTCTATCTGTTTGGTGATACGATTTTCGGGGGCTATGAGAGAAGTAATTCAAATTCGTGCGAATGCCGCGGCGTTTTGTGGAAGTGCTTGGAGATTGCGGTTTCCTGTCGAAGAGTGTTTGGTGTAAATGGAGTTTGGTATAGTTTGAATCTTATATTTATGATACATAACATCATGTGGATTCAGTTTTTCTAAACTATTACTGGCAGGCTTGAAATTTTCTGCCATTGGGAAATAGTGGTTTTTTGGCAGAAAAACCTATTAATCTTATACTACATATTAAGGAAATGACATCCATCTTATTAATTTAGCTTTATAATCTCCTGAAGATGCAAAAGCAATCTATATTGTCGTTATCGTAAGTGAAAATATAAACATGCCTGAAATAAAATGGAGGCAGTAACTGAAGCCGCATAAGCTATGCAGAAAAATTACAAACACTCATTATTGGAGGAATATTGTGTGGGAACATTGATTTAGGTAAGTGTGATGTTAGAGATTGAACATGGTAGTCGTCCCAAATTTGTGCAATTTGATGAGCGAAGTAAGGAAACAAAAAGCGGAATGCCGGCTTACTTGTGAAGTAATAATAAATATTGTTCAAAATTATTTTTTAGGCATTTGGCAAGTAAAGCAATTTCAAAGTGAGATTTAGCCGAAGATGGCCCCTAAAAAGAAAAGTAAAAACCGCACCAATGTTCAAGAAGCCGTTTTTCCGTGAAATGTGAGCTGAGCGAGTATTACATTCAAAAGCGTTCTTTTATTTACACAGATTTTGGTTCACGACTCAGATTGCTTTCGAGTCGAACGAAGTAGGTCGTGGCTGGCACCTACTACGTGATCACATATTTTAGAAAATACAGGGAAAAACGTTTCCCAGTCTCGAAAAATTGTTTAAATTCAAGTCGCGGATGTTCTCGTGGACTTGCCAAGTCTCCACCAAGCCTCCAAGCCTTTCGTCAGATGTCGCCAAGTGTGTTCACCCTTCTACACTCTCCGTTACTAAGTATTTCTCCTCCAGACTGGTCTCACGGTAAAGGGTACGGTGTACCCGTTGTTTTTTCTTCGTTCGCAAGGGGATGTTTTGCATTCCAAATGTCTCTGGCATGTTTAGCTGTCTACCGGTATCGTGGGACTTAAAAGTTACATTTTAATTTATTCGATGTTGCATGTTTCTAGAGTTTTCCGGCGTTGCCTCATTTACATATATATTACTGGAATACAGCGATATTAATTATGGAGGTATAATAATCATTTTTATCTCTTCTAAGAAATTCTCGTATTTCTCAATGAAATTATTGTGCTTTCACTTCAGAAAAGGTCGAGAAAATTTTTTTTCTTCTAAAACTCTTTCTTTCTTTCTTGATGTTGGTGTTTTCAACGAAGAGGAATTCTGCAACCTTTTTCGTTTTTAAGGAGTGCGAGAGTTTAATTTGACTCTGGAATCTAACCAAAAATATATACAATACCTAATTGAAATCTACCTATTACCATTATTGAGAAATAGATTTTTTAGGAACTTTTTGGTGTTTGGGATGGTAATAATGCTTCTCGGACGCCACGAGTAATTTTTTGAGAAGAAATAACTGCTCTCATATCGGATGTGATCCCGAGAATAGCTATATATCCATGGAAAATTCCCTTTCTCTTTGTTGTTTGCAGTAGAGGCTTATTAGATTGTCTTTAGAGTCCTAATGGTCTATTCTTGGTTGCAAAAAAATTTCAATACTGTATGTCTACTGTTGCAGAAATGTAATTACCTGTTAATTTAATGATATCGTCTAATTTGAAAGCGGAAAAGCTCATTTTCCCCTATGAGTAAGTCAATTCGGTCAGGGATCCTTTAAGTGTTCTTTTGTGTTCTTCCAACTGCTGTGGTCGTGTTGCCCTACGGTGTGCAAGCCAACGCCAGCATTACACTAGGATTTTGCCTCGGACGTATGGAAATATTTAGTCGATTTCTTGGGATAGAACGAGTGAGGTAATAATTTATGAAAATGCCTGCCTTTTGAATGAATCAATCAATAACATGAATGAATAACATGATGTCCCCTTATTATTGAGTGTGAAATTACCCTGTAGTTCTTCCTTACGGTCCTGAATTTCTTACTCACCATAAGCGAATTGAATTTCTCTGTCAATAACGTTTGTAGTCGTAAAATTTGACCTTTTTACACCTTGTGTATTTAATTAAATTTTAAACACATCAGGAGCGCAGTTTTATGATACGACTTTTTATTATCGCATGTTGATTCGCTCCTGAGATTGTTAACTTAAGATATATTATATATAATTTTCAGTCGCTTGATCTCGAAACTATGGTACGGTAGTTAAGAACACTAATGCTCTTTTAGTGTGTATTAATTGGGATTCTTTTATTGCAGGTGGATTTAAAAGTGTGATTTGCAGTTGAAAAAAATACACGCAGCATTCGCCATGAGTAAGTACCTGCTCAAACATGAGCTTCATGTGTATTTAATCGAATATCATCCCATTAATATGCTGTCTTTAGCTATGACTTCTCGAACGATTCCTCGCATATAATGACTGACGACATGATGATGCGTATATTTTTTTTGGTACATGGTGTTCTTGTCTTGTAATTTTGGAAATGCGTGTTAATATCATGGGCCTAGTTATTTTCAGTGCACTTTGATAGGTGAATAAAAGATATTTCTTTTGCCTATCGATAGGGATAACAACTGACGTCGGTACTGTAAAATGGATTTCACGATTCAAGCGCGTTTGGTAGTGTGATTTAAGAAAAAAGTCAAAAATATTGGTGGCTCATAGTGAGTCAAGTTACCCCAGTTTAAGTTTTTTGTGAAGTGGCCTTAATGGCTTCAATATTCCAATCCCGTGAACAATTATTCTCTTCTCAGATTTTTCATTGATATTGGCTGAATAATTATACCCATTTTTGTCTGTGATATGCTTCTTAGTTGTTATTATCCTATTATAACCGAAATGATATGGTTAAGCTTAAAATCTACCTTCGAATCCCTCAGTAATTTCAGCAAATAGTGCGTGTTTATTGTGTGTTAAATCAGTCGATTCTGATTAAAAAAAAGCTCATACTATTCCTAAGTTCACGTCGCGTAACTTAGAAGACAATTAATATTTAAGCGCGTATGGTTATTACTCCTAGTCTGTAGCTTTTTAATTAATTACTCGTGGAATCTCCAGTCTTTCGACTTTCGAAACGAAGTCCAAGACGCTGAGGTCATGCGGTGATGTTATCTCTGAGATTTTAATTGCTATTTATTTGTTGGTATGCATTCAAAGCACCTACCCCTGTGTTTGCCTGATTTTAATTTTGTTCAGTCACTGCATTTAATTGAAGCTGTTCTTTACTTTGGTGTGATCGGTGTTAACCGCTTGATTCAATTTGATTCCCTGCTCGCTGCCAATTACCCAATTCGGAAGGATTCAGTATGCGTTCAAGTGAAAAATGCATTTTTTTGACTTAGGATATCTTCATAATTACCTTTATTTTAGGTTAATAACGTTAAGGTTGTTTTTTATTTATTAGCTTATTAAGCAACGTATCTTTCAGAGCTGTAGCATCTAATATTAATAATTTTTTATACCAAGCTACTAAAGCCAGTACTTATTATTTAGTAAATGGACGTTCACATTCCGAGGAGGGTGTAAATTCCTATTTGGGACTCGAAGCCGTGATCTTCGGTTTAGCAAACGAGGGAATTATCCCACCGCCATGCCACCGATGCCTACATTAAATTATTCCAGCAATTTTGCGGGTGAATCCTTGAAGGTTCACTTCATACTGTGATACCGCCATTTCAGGAAATGTTTTCAACTTCATCCGACCTCTTTAATGTCGTTCGCTTACTCAGGTTATCGCTTGAGTTCCAACCAGGGATGGCAATAGAAATAAACCGAAAATCAAAATCAGTTACATTTAAATAGTTT
Organism: Ischnura elegans; assembly: GCF_921293095.1. Lineage (NCBI taxonomy): Eukaryota > Metazoa > Arthropoda > Insecta > Odonata > Coenagrionidae > Ischnura > Ischnura elegans. The sequence continues at coordinate 66,960,724 of NC_060253.1, read as the reverse complement.
TGTTTGCCAGGAGCGAAATTTTGAAAGGAAACGAAATGGATTAAAACCCGGGGAGTTAAACTTAGGGTCGAGACGAAATCGGAGTCAAAACTACTTCAGGTCGAAACTAAACTAAAACTCTGGGACGAAACGAAGCGTAGATAATATTTCGCACCGGAGTGACCACGTGCTTCACCTTCAAAAAGTTTAGTTTCAACCCACCCACCGAAGTGTGGTTGAATGAAGTAGAGTCTCGTCCTGCCGCCATTAGATGCGTGGGGCACTCGTGTGTTTACCACTAACAGGAGATCGGTGGATGTAAAATGGCTATTCAATTTTTAAGCTCAATGATTTAACCCTCCTACACGCATGTTGAACGCAATGGGTCGAAACTATCCCCTTTTATTCCCATCCACACAACTTCTGGGATCGAAACTTAACTATGAGCAGCGGAGTTTAGATTAATTTAGTTTCGTTCCCGGGGGTAAAGTTTCTTCCCGGGTCGAAACTGAACTTCTTGGTGATTTTAATTTTATACGGGAACCAAAATAAACCTAGGCCTCGTATTTTCGTTTAGTTTCATTTGCCATCCCTGGTAAAATCAATGTCGCTAGAAATCAGTGCGTCCTTCAATGAGACAGTGGCTGTATCTTAGATTTTCCCTGCCCCTCTTTGGTTTAAGTTGGTATGGGTGAAAAAAATGGGAGTCCTCGCGGCGCGCCGTCTGGATAAATTCCACCTAGAATTCATATGCCGCTGGTGAACCATCTCTTAATGACGTTTTATGGACAAGGAACTCAATTTCGATTTGATTAATTTTTTTTTTCAAAAATTGCATTATCTTCATCGAATTTATTCGTGATTTTTTTACATGAGGGGGTGAGGGGCCAAAGGGGCACAAAAAAAATTTTTCTAAACAGTGTTAGGTAAGGGAATTGATGGAAGAGTGATACAAAAGCCTCAGACTAATGAAGAAATTATTTAAAACTATTGTCTTTTTTGACCTATAATGACTGCATCTGCTTAAAGTTAAATTTTAAGTGCCAAAATGATGTAAAATGTATTTCCAGGCGAGTCATTTTTCAAAAATCTTCCCGGAACCCCCGTTGCCTGGGTGGGTCCCCTTCCCCCCTAAGCATATTCCAAGTTACGCCACTGGCTCGAAGCAATCACGGTCGGAGATAATTTTACTGAGCCAGTGCTGATTCATTTATCTTCTTTTCCAATTTAGCTCCTCTTGTATGCATAAACAAATATGTTGCTATGATTGCTAAGCCGCCATTGGATTTTGATGGCAATTTTTTTGAACTAATCCCCATACTCAATTTTAATTGAATAGACGGATAAATAATTGGAAATTTATAGTTTTCATAATTTTTCCTGGGGTTTCCGACAATTTAAGAGGGGGTCTTCATAAGACTTTTTGTTGTATCTCGTCTCGTTCACCCCAAACATTTGTATTATGAGTGAGTGGTCGTAACTGGGCTTTATATTATGCTGTGTGTCCGCTCCATGTGAACCAAAGTGTTGGAAGTCCGGATTTGCTATTTTATAGCTACATATATATATATTCCATGTTGGGTTCCATTACGCCCCCTCGTGGGATATGACGGTGCGAGTGTTGCGTCTTGATGGGCTCACGCGATACATGTCGTTCCCCGCCGTAATGAGTGGGCACAGACCGAAACAGAGCAAAGGGTAACGCACCAATTCCCACGGCCCGGGAAGCCGCCGCAAAATCATCAAACAATGACGTCTCGTATAAAATAACATCTCAACCTTCCTCTCGCATTCTCTCTCGCTTCTTTTTTAGCTAAGCTTGTTGAGACTGCCCGTGCTATTTTCAACGAGCGCGGTTCACATTAAGGAGTCGGAATCCATTGCCATCGTTTGAAATCATTCTTATCTTCGATTCATTCATCAGTGTCGTACAGTGTGGGCGATGCGAGGGTTGTCTCTTTCAGAGCCTCTCACGAGGTATATCGTTAGTAATTATTAGTAGCTAGCAGGCCACTCGGCGTTTCTCGGGAAGGATAGTACCCAGTAGTGATGGGTCGATCATGAACGATTCGATCAAAAAGATTGAATCACTAGGTGAATCAAATGACTCGTGATTCATTTCGTTAAACAAGTCGATCATCAATCATCAATCACTCCGACTTCCGGTTTCATATCAATCATCTCGATTTCCGGTTTGATTCAAAATTTGGAACGACCGATGCTTAATCTCTTTTCGTCAGGGCAGAAATAGTTGTGATAAAATTAAATACTATGCTATGAAGAACTGAATACTTGTGTAATCTTTTTCTTAAATGTTTTCCAGCAGTTATCAGTATTAATAACACCAATACACGTAAAAGGAAAATATTAAGATGACTCCTGTAGGAGAACGTTAAGAAGTAGAAGTTAAAGCTGGTTATATTTTATTGTGCCGTTCATAAAATTATCCTGCAGATCAGATTCATGCATAGTGTGTGGTGTATTTTGTGTTATATTTTGATCAACTATAGTTAGAAATTATTTTATTAGTGTTAAGAAACTGTGGCAGTTTCGCCTTCCCAAATATTTTCATGACACTGCTTCCTTCATTTTTGCAATCTAATTTACTCATCTAGGAATTCAGAATTAAAATAGTATATGAAATGATAATATGGATAGCAATCAGCGTTACCAATGCTCTTCGCAGATGAGGCAGTATTTATTCGATTATTCAAAGTGATTTATTACATCCATTGATTGAGTCTGTTCGATCTTGATTCCTTTTGAGTCTTTTCGATCATGATTCCTTTTGAGTCTTTTCAATCATGACTCCTTTGAGTCTTTTCGATCATAGTGATTGAATCTTGATTTGAGTCTTTTCGATCATAGTGATTGAATCTTGATTTGAGTCTTTTCGATCATAGTGATTGAATCTTGATTTGAGTCTTTTCGATCATAGTGATTGAATCAATTGATTGAATCACTTATGTGACTCGAGTCAAAATGATTGAATCACTAAAATGATCGACTTTGCCCATCACTAGTACCCAGAGAAGTGGGGAACTTGGAACTTGGATTTCATGGCCGTATAGGATTTTTGTCTTTTCTTTCCTTGATCGTATAAAGAGGCTTGCCTACACGTCCGGATGTCCAACCGCAGATGTTGCATGACGTCACGTGACTAACAGTAATGAGGAACCGACGCAAAAGACGAATCGGACGCAACCGAATGTAGCACCAAGGGATCGGGGAGTATGGGATGCAACTATGGACTAACTTTGGTCGCAATCCGTACATCCGTATGGAAACGCATAGCGGACAGACAAACAGGCATCCTCTTTTATATATAGGTAGATAATTACAGTTCAGAAAGGTTTTTGAACTCTGGAGGTCATAGGGCCTACCGAGTCACTGTGCGACTCACGTTTGACCCTTGAAGTTATAAACAGATTCGAATTTACGTTTGTTATTAATTATTCTCTCCGTCATTCACATTTTATGGACCTTCTACAGGAGAGGATTTTGAATGGTGAGACGTATTCCCTTTGTTTTTTCCGGATTATTGTTTTAATATAACTATCGTATCAATCGTTTGCTTAGGTGTGAGTAGTAAACCGTAACCATTTCACAGAAGCGTTTTTTACATCAATATCATTGAAAGAAGTCTACAGTTGAAGATTATTATTGAAAGAGAGTTATTTTTCCGGAGTGTTTCACCCTTCGTAATCTGTAGATTTTCAGGTCCCTGTTGAATTATCGGAGTTTCTCGAGAGAGCGGCTTTGTTTTCCCGTAAGTCGTCACTCACTCTTCTGATACTATCTATCAAATTAAGGGTGATGAGCTCTTCCAAATGGTTCCTAAATGAAAAGGGTCATCAAATGAGGAGGATGTTTATTATTCTAGGATAAGAGTTAACTGGGTAAAACTTGGTTCCTTAACTTCTTAGGTATCCAGAATCAACTGGGAATATGTGTGTATTCAAAGAATATCTGTTCTCAAGAGTTTAGGAAAATATGTAAATTAGATCATGACGTGGCTCTCCAAGTTTAGAACTCTTATACTATCGTCGCGAAAAAGGTGGAACGCTGAAATTTATGCATTTGTATGAAATTCTGCCGAAGCTCCACTCATTGTTTATTTGACCGTTACAATGAATCATTAAACAGTGTTGAAAGGTAATATTTTAGCTTCTACGGTCGAAATGGTGAAAAAGAACCCGCGAAAAACTATGAGCACGGCGAAACGGTCGTCTTCTTCATTTCGTCACAGGCAAAATATTTGATTGGTGCATTTCATTGTATTTTTTATGGAGAGAATGGCATCTACGCATTAAAAATAGCTTTTTAATATTAAATTTGACCTATTATTTGATTTTGGAAATGGTCGAAAGGTAGATTTCTATTTCCAAATTTTCGACTGAAGAAGCTAAACGTTTACCTTTGAACAGTATTTAATGATTCATTGTTTCAGTCAAATAAACAATGAGTAAAATAATGTGTTACTTGTCCCTATGGAGCTTCGGAAGAATTTCTTACAAGTGCTTCAGCGTTCTACCTTTTTTGCGCCGATTGCAGCGCGATTTTGGGTGCCATTGCATTCAATGTTCTGTAGTGTGTACACCAAAAGGTGTTATATTGTTATTGCAAGAAGTTTCCGTGAAATCTTGCACGGTTTCTGAGGTATCATGTTATGTATTAATTATATGGTTGATATCTAACATCTTATGGGCCTACCATTCACGTATATCTACTGTAAACCGGTAATGGAAAATCCACTAAGCTAGAGGTTTTTTTGTTTAGATTCAATACGTAGCATTTAATTTAATTTATTAACTATACAGCTTTATTATGGGTATGCTGAAATGTTGTTGCCAAGCGCTAATCTTTAAACTTGTTCAATGACATTATAACGTCGAGTTTAGGCGCACTGATGCTTGTAAGATAGTTTTTAAGGGCTATCGACGCGCATAAAATATTACTGTCGTTCATAATTTAATTTAATCTTTAATTACATGGATCATTAGAATATTAATTAGTTAATGATTTTGTTGAGGTTACAGTGCTACTCTTTAAGCCCAGTTTGGCAACATTAACGAACCTTCAAATGCGTGTATCTAATTTTATTTTCTCTAGTTACGGATGAGGAGATTCTCGCTGCATTTCTGACTATTAGATTAATATTCTAACATCCGTTGCCTTCTCAATATATGTTATTATTGAGGAAAGCATTTACAAATACTATCGCATGTCCTGAACTGTGGGTATTATGTAATCTGCCGATTGTTTTTATAGCCGCAGTGGAGTTTTATGGATTTCCAGGAGGAGAAAGCCTAAGATATGTAATGGGTACTCACGAATCATAATCGTGACATGGCTTTCGAAGTTCTGAATGTCATTTATCTATGTTTAGTCATGTTGCGCATTGCACGATGAACGTATGGTTGCGGTTTTGCGCAATCCTTTAAGGGAGATGATTGATCATGAGAATTAAGTGAGGAAACCGTTTTCAATTTTGAGTATTAGTACACATAGAATTGGTAATTAGCTGGTATATCTATCATGTAATAATATATCAATTTCAGCTCTAATTTCCCATGGTGTGGACGAGTTTCATTTTACTGATGGTGATATTCACTAATTAATGTATATTTAGTTAGAAATGCAAATTTTCTATGATAAGCTGGAAGTCATGTGGAATATACGTATTTCACATATAAAATTTCAAATTTATGTGCCATTTAGATGGATACGTCTCTTTGGGGATTGACATGTAAGCATTAATCCCCGTAAAATTAGCTGTAGTCGCTTGTTTTACGACTTTATTCTGCGGTGAAGGTGTCTTCCGTTTGCCATCCCATAGTGTGAAGGCTGTTTTTCATGAGCCACTGTAGTTTCCGCTCTGATGTAATTCATGATGAGGCGCGTTGTGAGCATCATATGTTGTTCCACGATATCTCTCCGAAAGAGGTTTACAATATCCCACCTGTAAGTGTGAATTAGAATCGATGGAATCGAGACTCGGGAATCGATTGGAAAGAATCGGAATTTGAATCGAAAAATAGTGGAATCGACTCATCCTTAGTCTTGATCAACCAGTTGCATGCGTGGAGAGAGAAAATATCCCTCTTCACTCTCTCCCGAAAGAACTTCCGAAGACGACCGTCGGTCGCGTGACTCGACTCGTTAAAGGCCTGCGAGTGTGTGCAATAAGGCCAAGACTGTTTCAAGTCAGCCGGCCGGCTATGGCAGCGTACCTCGGCTCTCAACGACGACTCATTAGGAGTGAAAGTCAATCAAACGCGGGGCGTTCTAAGTCGGAGTGAGACTTCGGTGTAATCATATTCGCGGTGTTGCCACACTGTGGCCAATTTAGCCATCTATAAATTAGCCTCATTCTACCATCCTCAGCGAGTCTTCTCTCTGTCGCGCTACCTTCGGTTTTCAATTAACGTTCAATAATAATATATTTATTGCTTCTTAAACAACGTTTAAAAACGTTTTAAAATATCATGTATTCAAAATAAATCTCGGAGCTTATTGGAAGGTGAACCCAATTTGATTTTGTCCCATTAGCAAATTTGGGTCACCTTCAGAAAAGAATCGTAATACTGAGTGTATTTTTGAATAACAAAAAATGTCTTCCTGGTTAACTCTTGATACATAAGTACACTTACAGAAAAACAAAAGCAAAGAAAAAATGCAATTGGAATCAAATTAACAAACTTGAAAAATGATCATGGTTTGAAAACACTTTTATTAGATATCCTCTAAGTATTTTTGTTGCTTAATAGCAAGAGTTTCACATGCTATATGAAGGTATAAATGCTGTTACTCTATTTGCTTGTTTTTGGCTAACAGTTGTAAATTTTTTTGCCCCAAGAAAAGAAAACTTTGTTTAAACATATTTACATTTAGTGTGGGCAATAAATATGAAATAATCCTTCCCTCATTATCTAATCGTCCTTTTCGTTTCGTCCAGAACGTTTTCATCGCTGCCTGCCGTATATTCAAACTGCCATCTACCTGCGGGCCGCATATTCTATTCGGTTTGGCGAATTCAGACTTGACATGGGTGCCGACGGAGAAAAGTCGATTTATTGCGTCGTGCAGAGCGTATTTCTAATTTCTTCAAAGAATTTTGAGGAACTGAACGTATTTAGTCCTAATTCACCTAATATCCAATCTAATCTAATGTAATGGCGGTAGGCCGAACCGCTTCTTCATTCAACCATACTTCGTAGTCGGTGTGTGGGGTGAAACTAAACTGTTTGAATGTGAAGCACGTGGTCCCTCCCGTGCGAAATATTATCTACGTTTCGTTTCGTCCTACAGTTTTAGTTTAGTTTTGACCCGAAGTAGTTTTGACTCCAATTACGTTTCGACCCTGAGTTAAGATCCCTGGGTTTAAATCCATTTAATTTCTACATTTCGCTCACGGGAACGAAAGAGTTGAAATTTTACTGGTTTTGGCTTTCGTTTAGTTTTCATTGCCATCCCTGATTAAAACGCATTAATTTCATGCGTTCCTTGTTACCTTTCGTGTGAATGTTGAAATTTATTTCAAACGGCCGCTGAAAGTAAAACTTTGTCATCATCCCGTGACCGTATTGAATAGGATAGACCATCCATTATTTTCATTTATACATGACCCTCTGAAATGAATTGTATGATTTATGTGATGATGATGAAGGACTTATGGTTTTCCTGGTTGATGAAACTATTTCGGCCTTTCATAGTTGGTTCGGTGCCGACGTTTCGATCGTAGATTGTAGTGGGTCAACGGATCCGCGGCCCTTACGCAGTTGGAAGCCCGGGAGATTTTCATCAATATGTAATAAGGAATTATTTACATTTTCTCACTTCAAAGAGGCAGATGCCATTTGCATTCGTGTGTGGAATGTGACTAATCAATGGAATTTATTGTGTTTCGTGTATTTCGTAATGTTTTCATTTTCTTTTCATTGCATAGGCTAGCATATGGTCACCATTATGCAACCGTTGTGTCGACGTGCCGAAAAAGGCACCTTGAGAGTAGGGTGACCTGTGTCCTAAATATTTTACCTCAACCCATACCATAAATGGGTAAAATGACTTGAAGGTCATAGAAACATCAAGTCATCGTGAAAATTGCATTTTATTTACCGAGATTTGGACGCTGAAAGGCCGTTTAACTTTTCCGTAATTACTTTGAGAAAAAAATGTAAAGTCGCATTTCATCAATGATTTATTTTATGAATAATTTTCATTTAACTACTCCAGCATCTGTATTCATTCGTGGCTTTGGATTTGGCTGCCTGTTAGAAAAGAGCTCTGAATAATTTAGCTCAGTACGGGTTTGTAATTTAAGTTCTCAATTCCACCAAAGGATTTTCTCTTTTTATCTTAAATCTTAACGCTCAAGCATATGCGGCTCATATCAAATGTTCTGCCATGGTGATTCGACTAGACTCTTTGTAATTAATTACTTGTATCATAAGTGTATGCTCATTCACTCAATGACGTAAACGTCTAGACACGCGATCAACAGGAAATCGGCTTGTTTCTATTAGTTTTCTGTAAATCTTAGTGTATTTATGAGTAATTCAAGACTCTTCATTTTTTTCCACATGTAGATTTGTAGAATTATCCATAGCTGAAATAATGTAATCATGTCGGGCTTGTGTGAGTGAAAATATATTTGAAATTTATAAGGAATCTATAAGGGATAGGACTTGCAATAAAATCGACACTTATGTGAATTTGTGCCTATCTTTGGTTGTCTTTAGGACGCGCATTTTGGTGGTGAAAATACTTCCTTTTTGGATTTTAGGAGAATGTTTTTCTCTGTGGATCTTTCGCACGAGTTATTTTTAGCCAAAACTACTCCGGGTGCTGCAATTTTATCATATTCTTTTTCACTTTCAGTTCTTTATCTTCTCGCAACTTCCGTACTTCCATCCAAAAACGAAAAAAGCGCTGCTTTTTGTCGTGTTAGTAGTAAAATAATGAGGAGGCTAGCGCACTCGTTTTTATTAGGTGACTACTCCTAACTCATGTTTTCTTTGGCTTGCGTTTTGTTATTTAAAGTGTGTTTGATTTGAATAGTTTTGTTGGGATCAGATTTTGAGTGATCAGTTGTTCCCACGTAACGTTGACTATACTTTGGGAAATTAATTCCTGTAAATTCTATTATCGAATTGTGGAAGTTGGCCTTCAAATCTATTCGGAAAATAATTTTACTGCTAACCCTACAAACATTCTCGCCGTTTTTTGGCCCGGAAGTGTACTTAATCGGTATTGTTCTCATTCCAGACTTTTAAGTTTCTCGCGCCCTCTTTAACCTGTCTCTTTGAATCCAATTAAACTTTGAGGGTTGATCCGTGTCCTTTCCGCCTTTGTTAGGAAAACCGCTTAGATTACGTTACGTTGTCTTGGATCATATTATTTTCGACGAACGAATTTCCAGGACCCCTTATCCTTCCTTTCTTTGTTATCTTCGTGACCTGCGGCCACTTCACGGCATTACGATAGTCTCACGATCCGGAGAACCCGGCTCCAATTTCCCATAACTAAAAATCAATTCAATTAGCGCCCCTGTGGCCTTGGGGGGGGAGGGGGGGGGGGTTCCCCACCTCTCAAAGAAGCGCAATTACCGCCTTGATTAAAACCTCGTCGTTTTTCATTTATTTTTTTCACGGAGCGAATGGTCTTCAAGGGTGAGGTGAAGGTGGGTATTAGATAAGAGGGGAGAAAACAGAGAGAGGTTTTGGGGAAAAAAATACGAGAGATGCTTGAGCGCGACGCGTTGAATAGCAATTTGCCGTGCGAACCCGACGCGGTGAACTATTAGGCATTCGTTAACTTTTCCCCTTTCTCTTTTCACGAAAACGTCACTGCTCTCTTCTCAGCGGCCGACTGAGCAATTTGCCGAGATCTCTTTTCGCTCGTACATCATTTAAATAGGCGGCCTTGATGTAGTGGTGGATAGAATTTTGGGTTGGGCGTTTTTTGTTTTTAATTTTGTTTGCCTAATAACTGCCGTACAATGCCTCTTATTTAATTTGGATTAAATTAATTTTGAATTTAAAGCTCCCACCGGTTTATTTTGTACGTTCGCTTTTCGTTGTGTAGGGAGAAAACGACTCGGGCGAATAATTTACTCTATGTGTATGCAATAATATCCAATTATAATGCGTCATTAATGAAGTAGAGTTTTTGTCAGAAATCGTTGAAGAACAATAGATCAGGGGGAATGGGCGAACATGGACTCGGACGTATGGTGTGTATGTATTATATACGGTAGGTGACGTAAGGAGAAGGAATAAGTACACATGAATAGGATATTTGGTTTGAGAATTGAATTGAGAGCTAGAAGAAGCTAACCTCTGGATCGTTGACCCATGATGCCGGCCTCTGTGGCGGCGGGGTAAAGTCCTTACCTGCTATTACTGAGGTCGCGAGTTTGAATCACGCCTAGGTGGAATTTCTCCCATCCAGGGGATGAATCTATGTGCGTGTCCATTTAAAGAAAGGATCGTGTAGTCATAAATTCGGTTAATAAATAAAGACGAAATAATTATCATTATTATTGTGAAATTGAAATATATTGGTGACAATGGTTTGCGATGTGCCTTTAAAATGGTTAATTTTTTTTTTCTTTTTTTTAAATTTTAATTTAATTAATTTATTTTTTTGTTTATAAACACATTACAATACATCAAAATACATATCTCAAATATTAAAATATATATAATACATTAAAAACATTCCCTTTACAAATTCTTAACACGCTTTTCACTATATAACCAACACATATTCTGACTTATTGGGCAAGAAAAGATAAAAGAGAAAAACCCTGATATTACAATATTTTAGAATAAAAAAATATTTTTACAATTAGGAGACCTGAGCCAAAACAGGCTCATCAGCAGGTTCTCCATAATTCATTTACAAGAAGTTAAAAACATCTAAAAACAATGAAAGAAACGATAAAAAACTTATGTCTTAAAATTAAAAATTAAAGTCCTCAAGTAGATAATTTAAAAGTTTACTTTTGACATCCGAATATGTGGTTAAACCATGCATTTCTTTAGGTAATTTGTTAAACAATTTAGGAACACTAACCACCATTTTGTTTTCACCGTATTGATTGAAGCATTTGGGGATTTTATATTGGTATAGATTCCTCTTTTCCATTTTATGAAAATTGTCTTTCAGTGTTTTGTATTTATTGGAAAAATAATTATCTATTACTAAAATATAGGTTAGAAGTTTTTCGAGTGGTAGTATTCTTAGTGTTTTATAGAAATTATTTGTATCGTGAGAGTCTGAGTTAGCTGACAAATTATTATCATTTTTTTTGTGGTATGCAATCGCTTTGATGATCCAGTTTTGTGTACTGTATAGTTTTAATTTATAATAAAGAAAGACGAAATAATTTTCATTGTTATTATTATGAAATTGAAGTATATTGGTGCTAATGGTTTGCGATGTGCCTTCACCGCTGTATGACCTCCGAATTCATCAAATATAGGAAGGGTCCTTTGACTCTTTCTTCCTTTTCTCACAGTTCCGCTTCGCGAGATTGTATAGCCTTTTCGCCTGGACTCGGGAGTGAAGGAGGCGCTGGGGATCGGTAGGGCCTCATCGTGCACTCTTCGCTACGAAAGGGGCTAAGTTTTTTCTCTCATTTTTTTTCCTCTGCCTGTCGGTGATTCCCTTTGTGAAGTTGCTCTTTGTTGAAGCATCCTGGGAGGTGTTTTCAAACAGAAGGTCGACAGGTGTATTTCTTTGAGGGAGTCAGTGTGTTTAAAAAAAAACACGTCAGAATAAATGAGCATTTCATTTTCCAGTCGGGTTTCAGTTCTCAGTTCGACGGACGTTAGTCACACAGGCTGATCCAGGATTTTTTTCTGGGGGGGGCACAAGGGTGTGACAGGTACTCTCATATTTGAGATTAAAAACAAAATACAACAATTACTGTAGAAAATATTTCTTTATTTTGGTATGAAAGTGATTAATACCAATTTAAATGATTGAGGCTCCGTAATACACAAAATAAAAGAAGAGTAAATAACCGTATTAAAAATATTGTCTATTTTTAAGCGTCTGGGGGGGTCACGTGATTAGGGGACATGCGGGACACGTGCCCCCGTGCCCTCCCCTAAATCCGCCTATGGTTAATCTGATAGTGTCTGTAGGGGTCTTCTGGAGCTCGGGCACTCTTTCAAGTCTTCAGGCTTCCTGAGTTTCCTTGTAATTTTGCATCTGCGTATCCACTCGCGATGTTGTAAACATTACCGCTGTTGTCGTCCTAATACCTGGCAATGACTAAACCTGTAAATGTATGCTTATTGTATGTTTATTATGTCCGATTCTTATGTTTATATCGATTAAATTCTTATGTTTTCGGTTATATTGCACCAGAGTGCGCAAAAAAACCTCGCCCGCCCCAAAAGATTGTTTTTAAATATTTTATTTCGCCAGTGGTTTATCGTAAAGATGATGGCACTTTGCAATGAGTGGCAAAATACCTGTTGTTGAATGAATATTTACTTCTTTAATTTTTATTTTTTTAGGGTATGACTAAAGTTGTAACTAACGAGAGTTACATAAACAAACTGAATTCATGTTTAGTCCATTTCACTATTGAGATGCGGTTGGAACTGGCATTTGTGGAACATTTCACTTTTAGATGTGGGTTTTAAGAAGCCAAGGTTCGCCGATTTAATTTGTAGTAAACAGGGTTTAAAAGCGTGTTTGTCCCGTATCGCGCAAGTTCCTAATTCAGTTCCAAAACTTTCATTACATATGAAATGTAAAACTAAGTAAAATGTGAATTTTCAGGAAAAGGGTGAAAATATGGTTATTAGAGCATTTTCCGTGTCATTCAGAGACTTTTTATTATGCTTATATTGATTAAGTTGTAATTTTTTTTCGAATTTATTGCATCATAATGCGATTTAAAAAGCCTCGCGCGCCCCACAAGATTGTGATTTAATGTCTCATTTTGCCATTGGATTATCGTAAGGAGAACGGCACTAGCAGAAGGTTATTCTCTTATATATATATGTCCTATCCTTGGTAATTAACTTTTATTGCGTGTAGTTTTTTTTCGTTTATAATGATTTTATGATATTTTAGTTCCAATGTGAGCTATACCTATTATGTGGATTTAAGCCTTCTGTTTTCTATGCATCTGTCGTCAGCACCTTAAATCCGGTAAGCAGTGAAATTTCCACTTTCTCGCCAGAGCTCACGTTTTACTTTCCGACGGGATATTTATTTCTGCCTCAATGAAAATTATGAGTAGTGCTCTCTCCCATGGCCATTATGAGCAGTACGGTTTACTGTCGCATCTCCCCTTTCTCTATCTGCCTTGTCTCTGCGTAGGCGTCTGGACCGTCCCCACCTCGATATCCGTACTGCGCCGCTGGCGGACTGAGCACGATTTGAAAGCCGTGTTTTTACCGACGTGAAAGCGGCTCTCTGTGAGTTCCTAGGAGCCGTAGTAATGCATAAGCTTAGCGCATGCATCAAATTCTTCACTTTCTCATTGTTCAGTGAATCATCGGTGTGCCTCGTTATTAACCTACGCACATTTGCTTCGCTCTAATCTCGTAAATATTCTATTGACAAAATATCTCACCTTATCTATTTTTTTAGGCTGAGATAAGTTATTATTTACTATCGGTGAAAGATTTTGGGGATAAATTAAAAAAAAAAGTTTTTTGTTGACAAATATTTGTTTTCGTTAATAGATTTGTGTTTTCGTAATAAATGTACCTACAAAACATTATCTAAGCTAGGGATCTAGTCGTTTCTCGAATATCCAATATTACACATGCTTCATTTTTCGACGTATTCGACTATTTTCATGTTAAGTCTTTAGTAGAAACACTCGTTATCCATTCCTCTCCACATATTGGTGTCCTTTTGGCTTTTCACCATCTTAATACATAGAACCCGACTTTTCAAGTGTTATACCTGAAGTGATAAATTCAATAACTTAGTATTTTGTATGATATAGTTTGATCTTTGTGGAAACTGAGGTGAAGCCGAATTTTTCTTCTCTTCTTTCTCAATAAGACTTCAAATGTAGCAAGAATGTTATCATTGCTTCGACGGGCATAATATGCGCGGTTTCCCTGCAGGGAAACAACGCAGAGAAAGGGCGCTCTCCAACACAAGAGGCCTAATGCCTTGTATGTGCGCGTCGTTACCAATTTATAAGGCTCGCAATAATTACCTCCCGGTTTCATTCTTGCGTCTTGCCCTCTCCGTGAGCGCGAAGGATAAGATCGATTGTAGGTCATTCAAAGAAATGGGGCTCATCATTCAGATAAAGATCCATTGGGGCTAAACCTCACTGAAGAAGGAGGTGCTATTTTAAAGATTGACTCACCAAATACGGTACATCGTCGAGGTTGCCTAAATATTTTTTCGGTGAAACATCTGTTGGTGGGAAACTTCAATTTTTTTCCGACTGTCTCTGTGTGAATATGGAGTGAAACTTTTTCTCCGTCTCGTCCAAGGCTGACCCAAAAATGTTCATAAAATTCGTTTTTGGTTTTATTTGTGGGTGTCCATGTAGAATCTAATAAGTAACGCTAATAAGTGGGAGTTTTTCGTAACAGTATTATTTTTAATCTCTCCGTTTAGCAAAACTTAAAAGACGATGATATAATAACTTATACAGAATTATGAGTGGTCTGTGATTAAATGGTACGAAATATTATGCATTCCTAGATTCCTTTCATTCCGCAGATTTAAAATTATATGATTTTTAAATAGCCTGAGTGACAGCCTCTTAAAAATACTCTTGTGTGTTCGTCGTGTGGTGGGCTTAGCGTATCAGCGTGCATAAATTATTACTTGGTGGTGGGCAATCGGTAGCTTCTGCTCCGAAAATGTTTTTCTCTATGGCTTTGGCACCAAGAGCTCGCCTGCGAATCCCTTTGGTGTACGTCACGGTTTATTATACCTACTTATCCGCTCGACATTGCACTTCTTTGCGTTTCATTTCTTCCTCGATTTCTCTCTATTTTTCTAATTTTATTTCTACCTTTTCGTTTTCAAATAATCCCGGCTTAAGAGGACGCATAACTCGATCAGTCTTTTTTCAGGACGAATTTCTTGTTTAAAGTTACAGTATAATCTTGAAATGTTCTTGCTGTGCATAGTTTATCCTTTTGTTTAGATCTCAAATTTGAGAAGTTTTCTCCTGTATTTTCTTGGACGCAAACTTTTTATTTTTGAGCTTCAGGGAAATGTGGAAAAATTTATACTTTAAAGTTTTTGAAACGTTCAAAATAAAAACTTAAGTTTTAAACCAGTATTTCTTCGTGAATAAAGGTAAGATATGGGCTAAGTCGATAGGGATTGATGAAATCTTAAAAATATTTAGCTGGAGCGGCTACGGAGAGTATCAAGTTACTTAAAATTCGATGCATCATTTTTAACACGATAACGTATTGTTAGAAAGTAATACAAGTTGTAGCCTAGGAATGTTATTTCCTGACTTGAACCGTCTTTTTATTGCGTAGGTACTAAGCCCATGGCGAATAATTTCGAGAATATCATTTAACGACGTAAGTTCATCTTAAGAGACCCGAATGACTACGGTAGATTGGGCTGTAAGTACACTATTAGGGGGCAGATTACTAAACGAAAAACATTAAATTTAATTTTCACTCTAACTAATAAATATCACATTTGTTATGGTGTTGATGTTTTTTTATTAAAAGCATCATTTTACTTAGTGGAAGCTGGTTTTTTGTTAACTTCATGCGCTTGTGGGAGGGAGTGTGGTATGTATTAATTTTAAAATCATTCAAAAAATATTTGTATTAACTGTAATCCAGGTCCATCCAGAATCCAAATTCTTAATTTTTCTGGAGGGCGCTATTCGGATTGTCGGTGGATCGCAGTAGGTATATTCTGAAAATTCGACTGGGCCAAAAAAAGTCAAACGTGTAGATGTCTTGATTACCTTTTGGAAATCTAGTTTTTTTAGAATAAAAGGAGGCTAGGCGAGTTAAAATTACTGTTATCTAAATATTTGACTGGCTGAGGGAGAGAGTTATCTCCGGTTGGTGGAGTAGGCTTTCTTGATCTCGCCGCAACCTCAATTCTTAAACAAATAAGTCAAAATAGGTTAAAGAGCGAGTGTGTGCGCTCTTCTTCAAGGTTGCGGTTCTAATTTCTTCGTCTGAGGATGAGCGCTTACTTTTCTCTTCGAGACTTTATCAAAATTGGAAATGACCTGCTTTTGTCGTTTGCAAGAATATTTAAAACGAAAATGAAGCACTCGTGTGGAGCTAAGGACGGAAGAAAATGACTGAAGAAGTGTTGAGAGAAGATAATCCTCTGGAAAGCTGGTATTCATTAACATGACACTAAGCAGTAAAAATCAGCGCAAGTATTCAGAGATTAAATATCACAAGAATAGGCTTGAGTAAAAATGAAGATGCATTAGAGGCCTCAGACAAATCCGCCTTGACGTCAGCAGCGTAGCTTTTCGCCGAGGTAACTGGGATCCTTAAAGAAAAGAATGCATAAAGTGGTACATTATGAATGCCATCGAATATCGCAATACACTACTGAGGAAAGTTATTATATCGGTTACACATATTGTTTAACATAATACGGAAAAGTACACGAGCTACGTATAAAACATAGTGCGAGTGTTACGTAGTAAATCCCGGTGCATTAATATATGCATTATGTGCTTATGAGCTCGGGTAAGAGTTCAATCCGCCAACTTGAGTTGGTTGGAGGATTCAACAATGGCTAACAAGCACTTATGTTCTCAGCAAACATCTTGCGTCTTTTAACTTGTTTCATTTTCTATCGCATATTATTCCTAGTGAATTCCCGTATCTTGTCAAGAATGGTGTCATTATTTTGTATTACTATTGTCAACTGTCTATCGCTGTATTCATTCACTATTTTCATGTCACGTGAATTCAATCGGTGATGCAATGTACAAAAATATTCTAATTTCTACCTCATCTTAAATTTAAACTACAGTTGTCGCAATCAGAGGTCTCTGTTGGCAATAAATCTTTAATGCCCTCCATTAACTCTCCATTTTAACAATATTTGACTTGGTTCTTTTGGTAGGCTTATAATGTTCCAGAAATAGAAAAACAGTGCATAGAATAGATTAAATCAATCGATTCGGCTTTAACTTTGTGAAAATCCACGTTGAAATGAAAAATAAACAACCTTGTTAACTTTTCACTGGAAACTTTTCCATTGACATTGTTTTTGTTGGTTGTTAATTTTTCATTTTCACATAGAGTAGCGTTTGTAAAAGTACTATACTCTCTATCTTTTCCCCTTATAAATTTTTGTCTACCATGAGCTCTTTTTTTGTATAACCCCACTATATTCCTAGTGGACAAGACAACAGTAAAGCATATTGTTATTATTATATTCTCTTACTTCGTTAGAAAATTGTATTTTACGTTGCATGTTACCATAGTTTCTGCGTTTCGCAATGACATGGGATTAAATGATGAAATCTCGCTTCAGTGTAATTTTTTATGCTTTTTCGCGCGCATGACCTGGTTCTATTTAAGTGAGACTGTATAGGTATCCGGTGCAGTTATGGGAAGCATCAACCGGACTCATGAGTGTTTTCATTCATCGCTATTTTTTTTTAAGGATGATTCAATGCAAATGCCGGCGTATTATTCATGCGTTCCATTTCAGAAGGCCTTATATGAGAGTCCGTCACACTTTTTCCGGTGGGATATTTTTTCCACGAAGCAGCCGTCGAGGTCAGACCGTTCAGCGAGACACCTGGAAAGCATTGTAAGCTTTCTCTGCCG
The DNA here is from genome assembly GCF_921293095.1 of Ischnura elegans. NCBI lineage: Eukaryota > Metazoa > Arthropoda > Insecta > Odonata > Coenagrionidae > Ischnura > Ischnura elegans. The sequence continues at coordinate 66,942,950 of NC_060253.1, read as the reverse complement.
AATAATGGTGCATTTCCATTTCATGCGTTAGTGTGGCGCACAAAGCGTAACTGAAACCCCGTGCAAGCACTTTCCCGCTGAAGGGATTATCTTCAGCCAAGTCAACTTTTCCGGTGCATCACCTGTTATAAAGTGTCTGTGCGAGGGAGCATGATCAGCCTTTTCTCTCCGGCGACCTTTGAGCTTCTACCGACTTTCTCTGCACACGATCCATCCTGGCCTTTCCTAGCGAGTTCATCCGTCGGCATTTGGATATACTTCCATCACTCGCGCAGGGCATTACGTTATGACGTCTCTCTCGAAAATTTACGGTCATTCATGCGCTGTGGACAAGACTATTTCCCTCAGCCCACACTCCCCCGTGCGGCATTGTTCTTAGTCATTTCTCTAGTGGAGCTGTAAATGAAATATGGTTCGTCTTGCCTTCCTCTCCCACGTCATTGTGTATTAAGCTTCAGTTACTTTCATTTTGATGTGGAATGCTGCTTCACGTTCTGTTAATTGCTCGCTCAAGTAATTTAGTGGTGTGTATCATCTCTCAGAGTGGATGTATGGGGAATTTTTGACTCATGTAAGGCCTTCTGAAATGGACCGCGTGAATAATACTCTGGTATTTGCGTTGAATCTTCGTTAAAGGACAGTAATGAAAGAAAACACTAATGGGTCCGGTGGATGCTTTTCATAACTACAGGGGATACTCTTATTTGTCCACCTAAGGGTGGAATACCTATTTTTATCCTTAAAATATTTGTTAATAATATGCATGATGGTCGCATATTGAGAGTAAAACACTTCAAACAACCGAAGTTTTCATTTTCTTCAGGTTTTTATTGAGTACGTTCAGTCACTAAAAGAATTTTGACTTGTCTGTGAAAATACGCCAGCTCGCCGGGGTGAAGTCCTCCCCTGCCAAAATAGAGGCTGCGAGTTCGAGTCCTGCCTAGGTTGGTTATCCATATCCAGGGTACAGTTGTTAGTGTATGTGTAATTGTTTTAATAAAACCCGGATGAAGAGGCCAAGATGTACTGTTTTCGGTGGTGCGGAAATAAATAGAAATAAATAGAAGTACTCTTTCATTCTGGGCAAACTTTCGGTATCCTAAACAGATTTTTTCTTTAGTTCTACCGAGGAGAATGAGTGGAAGATGGATTGTTTTCTTCGATCTCCATCCATTCAGTGATTTGTCACGATGTTCCGTGTGTTTTTCGTTTTTTTTAATGGAATTTCCGATGCTTTCTCGCCTGCCAGACTCGAATACTCAATCATGTCATCCAAATGGCATTTGTGGAAGTACTGGTCGTGGGCTTGCGCTGTTTCGTCTTCCGTTTCGAGTAATCTATATTTTTCCGTTCGTCCGTTTTTTGGTCGTCCGTGATGGATGTTCCCTTCGCAAGCCTTGTTTCTATTTGAGCATCCCATCTTGTGATGCTGAGTGATTTCTGTAAATTTTTTGTCGAATGTGTAATTTAATGTCGTCCGGAATCCATCGGAAGGCCAATACATCTCTGGGTTCCAGGAAATTTATTTCAAAAGTTTAGGACTACCGCCTGCTATTTCATGGCCGATACCAGCTCATCGTTTCATGAGATTGTTGAGGACGAAAGGACCAAGAATCTAAAACTAGAACTAAATTTCAAGAAAAGAAGGAGAAGAAAGGACTCACCGTTACTTCGGTTATTTCCTACGAATTTTGACGTTCAATGTATTTCTAAAAGGTGAACATCGGAAACACTGAGTCATACCATCTTTATTTGTACTTTTACTCTACACTGTCGAAGTTGTGGCCATCAAATTAAGATAATTCAATTATTACCTATACATTCAGGAATCGATATAAATCAGCTTCGAACATGATATGCAACATACTAAACGCTCACTCAAATAAGAAGCGAAAGCAGCTGCTTGTATCTTATTCTAGCTACACTTCTGTTACCTGCTTAATCAACGAAATTGGATAGACGAAAATCAACTGTTAACTCAGTTATTATGATTTCATTCCTCTTCCATTAATGTGATCTTCCTGTTCCAATTGGCTTGTTAACGCCTGCATGAGTAGGGTAATCACTATCAAAGATTTTTAATGTTGAGTTTGTTGTAATTTTCCTTGCCCACTGAAGCTGATCCCCATTAAAATGCGTGTGTTTATTATTATCATTATTAAATTAATTTTCGAAATCTTAAGTTTGCATGATTTTCATAATAAAATGCGCTGTCCTGACGGTAAAATAATCATGTATAACTTATTTTTTAACGGCTCTGGCCCAACCTTGAAACCTCGAGAACTTCATTTGCCCTTGAAAAATAGCTTCTTTTATAACCAACTAGCAGGCCACCTAGCAGCTAAGGATAGTACCCAGAGAAGTGGGAAACTTGGATTTCATGAACATAAAGGATTTTTATGTTTTCTTTTTGAGCATGTCAAGAGTGTGTGCCTACCCGGCAGGATGCCCAACCGCTGTTGTATGACGTGACGTAACAAACAAATGAGAAAACGACGCAAAGGATGCGTTGTTCGGAACCGAAAACAGAAGTAGTCGATTTGTGAGCATAAGATGCAAAATGCACCTATGTACGTATGTCTACGCGCGTACTTGTGCACATATGTACGCATGTAACTTTGGTTGGAGTCCGTGAAGCAGTATGGAAAGGCATAGAGGACAGACAAGCAGGCATCCTCTTTTATTATATATTCGAATGGACAGTTAGCTGTATTGAGGGAACTTGAGGAAGTTTCTTAGAAAAATAGCGTCATTTATTACCATTGTACTAAAAATCACGACTCCACTCTATCTTAGAGTTTTGAGTCTTGAAATTTGAGTAATTGCGCTAGAGCTTTCCTTCTCAGGATGAATGTGGTGGTAAATGAGCTTCAGCTGAGTAGAACCTATGACCTAATTACCCGTGCAATCGTCGCTATCTATAGCTTAGAACTCATAGACGACTTTGAAACGATTGGTATCTGTGGCTTGCTTAAATGTACTCACTCCAAATGATTTTATGAAGTATCAGTTTAAATTTTTAGGAAGGTATAATTTCTCGGCTAGTGTCGTGGATTCACTCATCCCTCTTGGTTACAATTTTCCGTTCGACTTCCACCAAGAAAACGGCGATATAGGTTCATCCTTGTAATCAGCTCGAGGCGCGTTGGGAAAATTACACTTTGTTCGGAAATGTCTGTTTTTTATCATTTAGTGCGAATATTACTGATTATGTGTCAGTACTGTTTGCGTTTTCACTCTCCAGACTATACAGTTGACTTTTGCAAAAGTTGAGTCACATATATGGTTTAAAGATCATTTTAAGTTCCTGTGTGAAACATCGACAAGATGGGCACTTTTTTTTGAAGCATGAGCTTAATTACCTTCGTGATGAAAATATAGGATTACCAATAAAAATATGACGTAAATAATTATTGACTTATATTTAGACCTGCATGTAAGGGGAATTATTTTGCATGTTGAAAACAATTATGAAAAGAGTTCTTACTGACGATTATAGCAGATGTTCATGCCATATCGTGTATTGGATTTATTCTGTTGAATTGAGAAACATTTTAATTACGCCACAAAAATGTCATGATAAATTGGACTTCGATACTTTTATTTACGAATAAGTTATTCATTCTCCCTCGTGATAACCAATCGAGCTCTGTAATATAATGTCTGCTTTGCAATATAATGTCGGCTATGTAATATAATGTCTGATAATGCCTGCTTTGAGATGGTTCGTGAAGGCTTCCCATTCCGTATCTTCGGAGGAGAGTCTCGATGGTGGTTGGGCTTCTCCATGGTAAATACAGTTTTCTTGAATGATACGTTTAATAAGCTTATAGTACTTGTATTGATCTATTGGATGTTACATTTCCACCGTTTCTCTCCATACTCGTGTGAATAGAGCTGATTTATTTCATCTATCCTATGGAACTCTCTCCCAGCCCAAATAAGAAGCAGTACAAATATCAATAGGTTTAAACACAGCACATATGGGTTTCTGAAGAATGCCTCCTTATCCCCAAGTTAAATTTCTTTTGTTTATGTTCACTTTCTTATGCTCATATTTATTGTTTATATTCACTGTCTTATGTTCATATTTCTTGTTTATATTCACTTTCTTATGTTCATATTTCTTGTTTATATTCACTTTCTTATGTTCATATCTCTTTTTCATATTTCTTTTGTTTGTAACCTTAAATTTTGTAATTAGTGTGTTATATCTAAGTGCGATTATTTATTTTTTTGTCGAAAATATTGTATTGTTTTTTTCATGCACTAGGCGATATGCACTGTTCACATTTGACTGTATATGTATTTATATTTATTTACTTTTTCTTTTATTTATCTATCTCAATGTGAAATGTAGAAAGCTGTACTTATATTTTCTCATGGGCCCCAGTGCCTGCGAAAATAAACGATATTATTATTATTATTATTATTATCCTAAAAGTAGAGCTTTGTTTGTTTATATGCCTCCTTGCAATGCTTACTCCGCGCCGGGTTTCTCTCCAACCTTCTTCCCCCATTCCTGTTTCCTTTATTAGCATTCAGGGCTATAAGTAGATCAAATACCTGGGAGTTAATCATCGAATACTTTTAAGAAACTAAGTAATACCTGTTCAAACATTATTTCGTAAGGCGTTTCTAGCGAACACGGCTCTCTGACTCACTCCGATTCATGATGTTTAAATTAATTCAATGTGGAAGATAGTATCTTATATGTCTGTGGACTAAAAAGCTGTACACATTATTAGTGCGATTTTTCTTATTAATTTCCATTATTGGGGTTTAATATAGTGCAAATAGCGATTTCTCCACCATGAGCCTATTCCTGAGCTATGAAACTAAACGAGTTTCTATTTCAATTCGATTTTATAGAAAGAACGTAGACCAAGAATTGTCCAGAAATTTATCATTCGTCGTCTCTGTTACACACAATTATGTAGTGATCATAATGTGGTCGTAATTCCCTTTTGTTTGCTCAGTTATGGCCCGGAGAAATGGAATATCGCATCGAATCGAATGGGTAAGCGCTTGAAGTATGAAGCCAGTTCGGTGATAAAAGATACAGCGCATTTGGGATGAAATATTTGTCACCTTGCGAAAGCTAATAATTATGCACGCTAGGTTCCTTTCACCACAGTTGTGCCCTTCCTGTTCTCAATCGAAAACTTTGGGTTTGTGTCGTTTAGAGATGCTATCGGAGGAGAAAGTTGTCTCCGCAGCATACCTTAGTGGCGTGATGCCAGGCTTGGAAAGACAACTGTTGGCATTTTCTGGGAAGTCAATAAAGACGGAATTAATCAAGGAGAAGAATGAAGAATTTCTCAAACTCGTTAATGAGTGTCTCAATGAAACTTTACATGACGCTGGTAGCGGAGAAAATTCCTACCCAGCCACGCAAGAGGTCGCGGATTCGTGTTCCGCCTGAGTAGGTTGCCCCTATCCGAGGCATCGATGTTCGTACGTGCATTTGATTGTAGCGTTAAAATCCCTGATGCGGTGTTTTCGGTGGTTCGGGAATAAATAAATGTGACAGAAAAAGTTGAATTAAAGTGACTCTTTTTTGCAATGTTTTAATAGCTTTTAATTTCCACTTAGTACGCTTAAAAATTGTCTCTTTTGATCCATCCATAGATAATTTTCCTACGGTACATGCGTTCGAGATAAAATCTCTATTGACGACGGCACGGGTCTGTTCCGCTATTTTCTGTGGAATTATGAACACAAGTACTACTTTGAAGTACAATGCAAATACTCTCTTTTAGAAAAGCTACATTACCTGCCAAAGTAGACAGAGAAATTAGTTGAACCATGCAATGTTTATATCAGCTTAAGGTGAAAGAGTGTGCGTATTAAAGAAAAATATATTTTACTTTATGAAATAAAATAAAATCCATGCATACTATTGTTCCGGCGAGACCAGCTACTCGTTCTCTGCAATTCCCAAATGCGAGTATTCCTGATAATCCGATGAAAGAATTACATCTTTCGTTCTGTTTTCCATTTATTTTGCCATATTTATTATATTTATTTCCATTTATTCCAAAAGTATTCGATTTTTCGGTATTCATTAAAAAAATAATTTGACCCTGAGATGACAATTAAATTGTAACATATACATTTTTATTAAAATTGTAAATACTCGGGTATTATTAAATTGTTCGGATTCAAACAAAGAAATTTATGCACGACAAACGTTTCTACTGTCTTCATTTCGTGATCTTAATTTACCTCAATATGACTTCCCATCAATTTATTATCCTATCATAGTGGTATTCTTTCACTAAGGAACTGCTTGATTTTTATGTTTCTCGCTCTGTCATTTTTGGAGAGCGAGGGACTTTCCTGTTCCTGTATACCTGGGCGTTTTTTGGAAATATCGGAAAATATTATGATATTTAAATACAGCAAAACTCGCCCATAACGATCACGCATATAACGAAATCCCCCCTTTAACTAGGTGAGTTCGCGGTCCCTTGGGTTTTCCTATGATCGCCAATGTTAATTCCCCTGCATGTAATTCGGATGATGCGATATCCCCACTTTAAGGAGCTATTATTTGGTCCATTTGGGATTTAATTCCTCATTTATTAATAAATTACAGCCGTTACTTAACCGTTCCTTATCTTATCATCAGTTTTTCGTACGTGTGGCCATCACCATGTAGTTGTATGTTCATGTAAAAATCCTTCCCTTCACAGCCGTTTAATGGAAAGGGTAGGACGTTTGTTAAATGTTACATATATGTTGCTTAAGTAAACGTGTACGGAATATTAGCCGGCAATCCTGTGATGTGTAGTGCAAAATCCTCCATTATGGATATAAAGATATCCCGTAGCAAAATAGAACGATTGTCCCCTCTACTTCGTTAAACATGAGTGTTACTCTATATTGGTAATCGGTGTTGAGCTTTAAACATTAGTGATTTATATTTAGCCTAATGGTGACATTTGTAAATAATCGTATTCCGATGTTGAATTTTCAGTATCTCTCAAGTCTACCCGTATCCAGTGATTGTGAGTGTGTCTCTTCCCCCACTGCCATCTCAAGGTCGCTGCGAGAGTTATGAAAAGGGAAAGATGGAATGGTTGTCGAGAGAGAGTGGGGTTAGTGGGTCAGCTGAGGGAATATATGCCGTGTCTTCGTCTGATCTGTTGGGGGGGAGGAGGGAGCTTGCGTGGGCTTCCCCAGCCTCTCTGCCTTGAAGAAAAACGGAAGAAAGAGTTGGAGGAGAGGCTTTGAGGGCACTTTCTGGGCGGTCCGCGACAGTGGTCGCCCTTGGCCCATCGGAACGCCACTTTCCTCCCCCGTCTTGCCAATTGTGAACTCAATCTTTCTTATTGGCTAGCGCCGAACGTAATTGGAGTGGGTTGCCGAATATTTGCCCCGAATAGCTAGCTTGTTAGTATCAAAAATTAAAAATTATCACAGGAAAACAAATTTTGGCAATATTGCAGCGAGTTTCTTATTCCATCTCGAAAACAGTTTCATCTCAACCATTTCTAGTATGAGGTCATTCACTGAGTCCCGAAATCGCAATTCATTAAAATAATTCGTAAAAGCCGTTTTATACGGGGCACGTCATTGCGCTGCTTAGAACTGCTTGGATTTCTCATTATGACTTGCAATCGCACGAATGCACGAACGAAATTAGAACAGGGGCCATTTTGCCATCTCACCTCCCTGCATTCCCGCATGCGTTCCAGCGATTCACCGCTTTACACGACGCAATTTTGACTTCTTTTGCTTTCGTACACACGCCAGATTGTGCAATTACGTGCCTCGCGTAAAACGGCCTCGAAGTGGAAGGGAAAGATAATTAATGGGAAAATAAATCTTCCCTATTAAACCATAATTTCATTAGCTATTTTTTCATTATTCATTTGCCCCGAAAGCAGCGAAAATGTGGCCTTTTACGACGGTTTTGTGGCCTTTCAGAGTACTAAAACGCGAAAGTGTTTCACTCTTCATGTGTTCGTGACATCATTTGAGTTTTAGTTCATGCACACGTTCATGAAGAGCCTTTCTATGGGGGAAGGAATCGCTTGCTGGAGAGGGAAAAACTGAGAAACAAGTGGTACCGATGAGTGGAGTAGCTGACAATGAGAAGCGTGGCCGGCTCGTCAGGAGCGCGTGACGTCATCAACGTATCTGCGAAAGGGTTAAGGGATGATTTTTCGCCTCGAATTGTTTGAGAAGTTGGTGGCAAATTTTAAAATGGATAATTGCGGATCTCCTTATTTTAAAATTATGTATTACTATAAGACTAATTGGTAAAGAACCTATGTGAATGCTTTCTTTTATGCTCTTTCGTGTCAAACGTAATCGGAGTGGCTGCCGATTCTTTGCTCCGGATAGCAAAGATAGCTCTATTTACGAAAATTGCGTAAATACATTGGAAAATAACTATTGTAAAAAAATTAGGTCGGAAATTATTTCTGTGCAATTAAATCGTAATTTTTAATAATAATAAAAAATGCAGTCAGTTCCTACCTTCGCATCAAGTACTTTCTGTGCAGCTTGTCTTTTTGAGGCCATTCTCCTATAGATAATCTGTTATTTGCTTGTTTGGCAATGGAACTTGTTGACTGTATGAATACCATTTTAATTATTTTGAGTATAAATATAGTGATTCTATGCGAGTTATGCATTAATTGTTTAATTTCAACATTTATATTCTTTCGTGTTTACGTAGCTGTATGTTGCGTTTATTCTGGAATGAACATAAATGATTTCGTTGCCTAGAAAGTTCACTTCAAGGGTGCCAATTCTTTATTTAACGCCGAAAACAGTCGATCACAGCTATCGGATTTGAATCAACATTAGTATTTTAGTGCATTAATTCGAGATATATTTTAGTTTATTTTTATGCCCTCCAATTCATTTAAAGTTGCTGTAAGTTAGCTCGTTGCTTATCTAATGAGATATGTATCTACCAAGGCTGATATTGATATGGTGCATGCCCTTAAATGTGTCAAAACAGAGGTATGTATGACAGGTAAGGATAGAGTTCACCACGCACCAAGCCACTTTCGCACGAACAGAGTAAGGGGACCGATTCCTTTCTGTGGGCCGCTCGCAATTCTTGTTCAAAGTTATGGCATCCATGAATCTCGTGAGGAATTTAGTAGGCGGTGCTCAAAGGCTTATCCCGGATCTTTCACCGTTTCCCTCCGGTCCTCAGCCCTGTTTTGTGCTCAATAACTCACCACGCCCATTGAGTGACTAGCTCACAGAAACACTCAAGGGTAGGTGTGGTGGAAAAGGTCTTGAAGCAATTAAGTATTAGAATCGGCCGGCGTTCGAGTGCGCTATCGTGAATATAGGCTGAGTGCGTTCTTCAGAGGAGCGTGATGACCCCGCGGGTTGTGCTCAGGGTCGGATTCAACATGAAATCCGGGGGGGGGGGGGTCGTGACCTGGGTCTGAGGAGTATGGAATACCACCCGGGAGAGTCCACTCTCCGTGTAATTTTTTTATTGGGAGTGCTACGCTCTACGATAAATACAACTCAAACTTCTCTCACGTTCGGGACGTGTTGCCATTCATTTGCTTATACACTCCCTTTATCTTTTACAAGGATACAAAAACTTTTGAACTAATACAATTTTTGAAAACTTTTATAAAATTTCATTACCCGTGTAAACCCCCTTAATCTTTGCCTTTGATATCGAATGGAAATAGGAAAGGCACGTGCTGAAAGAATTTGTTTTGAATTGTAGAATTACATTTCGAATGGGAATTGCTCTACGAAATGATATTTTCGTGAATTTTATGCATTGGAATTCCCAGCTTTAATACCGCGATTTATCTTTTGACATCGAAGGGGATACTATTTTGGTTAGGAATACTTTTTTTAAGCGGCATGTGATGGAGGCATTTGTTTTGAATTGTATGGCCACTTATGTTAGGGGAATCCCCTGAAACGAAACGAATTTAATGCGAGCCCGACGGATTGCTGAATTATACTCCATTTCCCCTCCGCACTCGTACTATTTAACCTCTCGGGCCGTTACTCATTTCTCTGTCCTCGGCGGACGGACCCGCGGTCCAGGTGCAGCTTAATTACCTCCACCGTTCCCCTGCTCGCTTGTCGGGCTGGGAAATCCGCGGTGTGGGACGTGCGAATCAGCGCGCTGTGTGGTGACCCCGCGGGGCTGGGCGGTGTTGACGATGTCCCACCGAATCCTTGACCCAGAAGATGCTAATCCTATCGCTTTTGACACCCCCAGGGAGTACCGTTTTTAATGTGCATGCGACGGCTCAAATTCACGCATCACTGGGAGGACTCGCATCATATTCATGAGTCGTGTTCATTGGAATCATACGCATGTGTCGCCTCGGAAAAGATATTTCCTCTGCTTTATGTAAATGTTCATGCCGTGATATGTGTGAAATTCATCATATAAAAACGGAAATTGTTTCATCTTTTGAATTTTGTGTGCGTGACATGTTATGTTCTCATATACTCTTACAGGCTCATATTCACGCATCATTGCGAGAACTCGCAGCATACTTATTCATGAGTTGTGTTCATTTAGATTCATATGCATGGTTCTCTACGGGAAAAAGTTTATCTCTGGCTTTAGTTAAATTTTCATGCTGTGACACGTGTGAAATTCATTATATAAAAACGAAAAGGGACATTATTTAATCTTTTTAAGTTTTTGTGTTTGTGACATGTTATGCATGGGTATGTTGGTTTGATTGCTTTCAGTTTTCCGCTGTATCATCAATTATGAAATATTCATGTAGATATTGCATATTTTTCAAAAATAATAATGGCAGATTTGTATTACGTACAACATCACTTTTGTACATAAATATGCATTTAGTTTATCGCGTGTAATTTGCTGTCCTAAATCCTATCCTGTGGTGGGAAAATTTGCTTATGATGGAAAATTGTATATTTATCTACATTTTGAACTCTTCCAATTTTTCAATTCTATTTTCTTCCCCGTGTTTTTGTGTACTCTGCGTAATTTGCTCCGTTGTTCTATCCAGAGTTCTAATTAAAGAAATCGATGTTAATGGCGGTACGGTACCACTTATTCACTAAGTGATTCAATCCGAATTTTGGTTTGGATGAGAGTGGATAGAGCTTGCCATAGACTAAGCTACAGGCGTGTGAATTGCGTCTGCCCGGCTCCTTTCCCGGTTCCGCATCTCACCGTGAGGATTTTTAATCGTAGATATCCAAAAGTCTCACCCGGATTTGAACCCTCGACCATTCTAAGCATGAACTCAAATGTATGCTCTTTAACTTGAACTTTAATTTTCTGCTCATACGATCAAGATGGATACGGAAAAATAAAACATCAAGTGATTCCTGATAGGTCATTTATTGGCTTATTCCAACGATAACGTTTGGTTTTGCATATTATGATCGAAGAATTCAAGTTGAAGAATACAATAAAAATTACTCGGGAAGAAGAAGAAGCACCAACATTTTAATAATTGTTTTAGGTATTTCCTTGGTGGCCTTTTCCATTCCTCAATTTTGTTGAAGTTAAGGGAATAAAAGTTGGCTTCAACTTTAGGATACTGCGTAGCCACTTTTAACCTTATTTTTTTTAATTAAATCTGAGGAACCAGCGCGAGAAGGTATAAGGACACTATTGGAGGATTTGATTGGGCCCTAATTCGAAATTCTATGGGGAAAACCTGTTCCATTCTCGAACCTTAATGAATAATGTCGTTGTTTCTTACTTCACTGTCTAATACTTGTTGGTATGAATTTATTAATATGTATGGTATTACGTGTAGCTTTGGAGACCTTGATACTTAAGTTTTTATTTAACCGGCGAATTAAAACTATAATAAATATGACAAGTTTAATAATTTTTTAAAAACTCAGGTTTTTAAAAATTTATTAAACTTGTCGGACAAGCAAAAGTATTCCAAATTATATATCTTAGATTATGTGTTATTCAGTATCTTATTTCTTTGCATGGGTGTTCAAAGACCGCGTAGGCGGTACTCTGTATCTGTTCCCTCATAATGGTTTTCAAGTGAGGAATTTTGGTGCTACTAAATATTTCAAATTTTGTGAGAAGTGGACTCTTAGCATTTCACACAAAATATGATTGATTAGGGAATATCAGGTGATCTTATCCATATGGCCTTCGTCTGCAAGATAGATGGACGGAAGTATCGAGAAGCTGTCTCTTATAACAGGTCTATCGTGATCATCATCAGCGATCCTTAATTTAGCCCGTTGACCTTTGACGTCATTAGTTTTTATATCCGATCGATGAGTTTCCGTTAAAAGCTCGCTATTCTTGGATCGTTATATTTTATTTTTAGTTAGTGTTATCGTGTTAATGAGAGCATTCATTGACCAAACGTATTTTCACAGCGTAACCCTATAACTAAGGTTTATCGTAAAAATATCGTAGATCTCGTTGCAGCACTAATGAAAAATTTATGCTTGTCTTTCGCGTTCTTAATGGGACCATTCGTTCGACCCATTAATGTATTTTAGAATCAATTTGTTATGAAAAATGCGTGAGACTATTAATCATGGAGCGTATTTTGATTCATTTACCATGTGGAATTAATAAGTAAATTGAGAAGTCTGGCGACTGATTTTCCAAGACACTTTTTATTGAAATTTTAGACGTTTTATTTTTGTGCAAGATAAAACATGAAATCAGTCGTTGACGTTAAGATTTTCTTGTCGTAACTCAACGTATCCAAAAGTGGGAGGGGAGATGATGTGGGGCATTATAACATATGAGGATGCGATAGTAAAAAGGTCATTGTATTCAAGTAGACGTATACCATAAATTTATGATATTTCATTTTTAAGAAATTCGATATCAAAATCACTCTTGGAACAAATCTAGTTCACCCGTATACAGCCCTTTCCGGCAGTTATTGTGCAAAAATCATTGGGCATCGAAATTTCTCCATCCCTGATGGGATTACTGCCAGGTAACTGGCAGTGGGAAGTCATTATTGTGTCAGCAGTAGGATCCCCAGAGTGAAGCTATCCACAAAGTGGGTCCTCTGCCTTTGCATCTGTGTACCATGACCTTTACCGTGGGAATTTTGTCACTGAGTAAGTGGTGGGAGTTACCCGAGTCCTCGTTATGAAACTGCTTATGTGCCACGAGGTTTTTGGGACGCTCTGCGGGAAAAACGGACCGCCAATCATATGAAAGCGGCTTAATTTTCCCTCGGTAAAATAAATGCTGAGACACTCTATTATGTGCGGGTTGATTTCCACACCCATTCCAGATAAATTTAATTATTCCAGTTGAAATCATAATCCCTGGGATCTGCGAGAATAACGTCAGTTTAGGAATTATCTCAATGATTCGTTGTTTTCGTGTGGGTGTATGGAGGAGGTTTTAATAGATTTTTTTTTATTTTACCCTAAAAAACCTTACCCGGATCGTATTCTTCTCGTTATGTAGCGTACGTGCTCCATCTCGTTCACACAGCACAAATGCATTGGTAACAGTATCACCTAGTGTAATGAAACCAGAATGTGTGCCTGTGAGCAAACGTTCAAATAATTTTTTTAATTGCTAGTTTAAATTGGGGTCATTAAGGTAAAGTTCAGAGGAAGTCATAAAGTATATTTATGGGTATAATTATTTTTCTCATCGTCGATATAATGGTGTGGTTACGATTCACGTGCAGCTTTTAGCAAATGCTTGCGGAGTGAATGATTATATTTTACCGTATCGTAAAAATATATATTTAAAGAATTTCACCTTACACTGTAGAAATACTTGTGTCGTGAATATAATGACAGAAAAATTGCGTCGAAATTTTGTGCAACGGTCTGTATTTAGGTGGCGTTGGACCTGCTCAATATAAAATTCAAATTTCGTGGAACAGATATTTAGGATAGCGTAACACCCACATCTACATCTACACATTACCCCTCAAGCCGCCTAAAAGGCGTGTGGCAGGGAGTGTTAGGACACCAGCCATTGCACCTGCACACCATTTAATTCAGCTCAATTAGCTTTCATTATATTTATGAAATTTTTGTTTTGTATTTCTTACGGAATACTCCACAGAATTGTCGGCTGGGAACTTTATTTTTTAATCTAATTTAGAAGAAAAATATTTGATTATTGGTAGCTTGCACCAGCGAAATATCTGTGGATGTGATAGTGTAATATTTTCTTAGACGATGATGTGTGTAAAATAGGCCATGTAAGTGTAATATCACCCCCATGACAACAATTTTGGGAGTCTTATATGTATTTGTACGGGTGACGTAATTCTGTCCACACTGGATAGTGCTCCACTTGTTACGTGCCGTAAGCCGCGTCTCGATATCCCCAAGGGTGGCCAGCGAGACAGGAAACCCCGTGACGTCACTCTCCCCGTTATCTGGGTAATTTGGCTGGTTACGCGGGGTGTTTCACGGATTTGCGATTGGAGGCTCAAGGGACTCGGGAAATGACTCCATTACGAGGAGAAATGGCTCGGTAAGACTTACGCAGTGCAGGCCATGATTTGCCTTTCACGCTTTCGTTGACTGACGAATGGTTTATGCATACTCCAGAGACCATAGTGATATTGTGTCATCAAATCTAATAAGGAGGAAGTGAGCGACATCCTAGTTGACATAAATCTAAATCTCTTAATACAAATATTTTCTTACCACCCGGCCGAATGGTCGACTTGTGACAATATTTTTTATAATTCAAATGTAAATTATAATAACAATATTATGGCAGGAAGTTGTATTAAGATTGACCGTTTATCGGTGTGAGACCATTCAGAAATGCGATTATAAATGAATTGATAATGTATATTTTTGCTAAACATTTAATTTTCCATATTTCACATAGCATGAAAAACTCTAGGGCGATAGTGTAAAAATGGATCAGTTCTTCACACTTCATCGTCATCAATTAGCAATCTGAAGGTTGGCTTGGCGCTGTTTTTCTCTCAATTCGTCTATCAGCTTATATTTTAACACTTAGTACATAAATATTCCGTTTTACATCTTAAATTGCCAGTTCCATAAATCTCTTTTTGCCCTCCTTATATTATCCTTCCATTCCAGTGGCGTAACTATGGGTGGAGATAAGGGGATAGATCCCGCCCAAAGCCTTGGATCAATAAAAAATATTTAAAACTTATTTTTAGTTTTGGCATATTATAAATTTTAACCTAACTT
Organism: Ischnura elegans; assembly: GCF_921293095.1. NCBI lineage: Eukaryota > Metazoa > Arthropoda > Insecta > Odonata > Coenagrionidae > Ischnura > Ischnura elegans. The sequence goes on along the minus strand of NC_060253.1, from coordinate 66,927,803 downwards.
TTCAATAAAACCCAAATTTTAAGTTTTAAAATGATGCAAAATGTGTTTCCAGGCATATCATTTTTCAAAACAATTCTCGGTTGCCGGGAGGAAGGGTCGCTCCCCAGGTCCTCTCATCCCCCCAAAGGATATTCCTAGTTACGCCGCTGTTCTTCGCGCCCTTCCACTTTTCCTTCAATAATTATTTTCATCGGACCATCGTGTCTCTTGACGTAGTCGATGACGTTATCCCATCTTCTTCTTAAGGAGTTCAGGAAACCTATCTTCTCTCCCACTTTTTGTAGGACATCCTCATTCTCTACCGCTTCTTGAAATGCAGATTGATGTTGTGACTCCTTCAACTCATCTGGTTGCCATTTTTTCATCTATATGATGTATTGATTCTTATGGGAAAATAGATTTTATATTGTAGTGTGATGAAGACTGAGTTTTCACAGAAATTGATTACTGAGGTCAAATAGGCAGTGATTGTTGTGATAAGGGTTTTATTGTTTTCTCCCCTCAACGCGAGTCCTCATGAATTGATCACCATTAAAAGCTATTAATTTCGTTATCTTGCGGTCTCTTGGGAAAAATAACTCTCATTAGTTTCACTCTGCAATATATCGGTAGATTTTGATGTTCTATTCAGTTTCAGTGTAATTTTCTCTTTGCCTGCAGTTTCCCCGTCATAAAAAATACGTTGAATCGCCAGTTATAATCGATACTGAACGTTCATTACCAGAATTTTCATTGTGGAAAATAAAATCTCTGAATAAAAGAAAGTAATATTTTTTCTCTGCACGATAATAGTGATACTAGTTTTAGTACCCGTCTTCATGGGTTCATTTTACATTGCTCAAATGTGTGCAATGCCCAATTGAAGGCACTAACTGCTTATTCATGACCTTAAAATCACTTCGGAAAATTAGAACTACTACTCCGCATTAAAACTGTAGTACTTGATATTCTACCCTGTTTCAGTATGTGCACCCTTTCCTTTATAAGTTCATTTTACATCGTTTAAGTGCGTGTGATTGCCAGTTAAAGCGCTGAACATTCACTGACATTCACTATCGTAAAGATTGTTAGTAAAAGTTACCTCGAAATTTTCTCAGTATGCCATCAGAGATATTGATGACCGCTTTGAGGTTTCAAAAAAAAAGGTGGGAGGTACGTGGAGGTCATCATATCTACCCTTGTAGATCAGTGGGAAATCCCTGGGTGCCTGTTAGAGGCGAGTGATTTCCCTGGTCCCCCTCGAAATGGTCGCAGTAAATCACTTGTTCGCTCTCTCCAGGGGTCGCCATGGTAACCAGCCTGATTCTGCTCGCACTCTCCCCTCCAGAACCAATGCACATATCGCCATAAACTCCCCACCTCCTACCCTCCTCCTCGTGACGCGCTGTTTTTCCTGGAATCGTCGCCTACTTTCGGGAGGAAGTAATGCCAATGAGTCAGCGATACTTTTGAATTATGTGAGCCCTAATGGGTGGGAGAAATGGTCAAATACCTAAGAGGTCGGGTATTCATGATTGGTTACCTATCCATGGCCTGGGTAAATTACCGAATATAATGTAATTATTTGTGATTTTATGTACTTTCATAGTCGGCAGAATTATTTGAAAATGTTTGTCTGATTTGCTATGGAGGTAAATTATCTAAAAAAAGAAATGTGTGAATATTAAATGGTTACTTGATAAGAGAATCGAGCGAAGAGCTAGTTCAAAATAATCTCAGGACCGGTGAACGTTGATGTAGAGGTGTTACCTGTATTGATCACGTAAGACTTTAAACAGTCCATAATAGTCTTCAAAAGAAATTTTTCCTGTTTTTTATTATTAAAAAATCATTCGAGATATCCGCTCCTCTGAATACCCGTAATTAAGCTCTCTGCATGTATTTGTTCCTCTTTGTTAATTATCTGAGTTAATCTCACAGGTTATTAATAACGTGAAAGTAGGTCATTATGTGCTGCTGATGAATTTGGGGTATTTATTCGGGTGAATATCCGGGGATTTCGTCCATAGTTTTAAATGAAAGGGTATTTTACTCCTCTGCACAGCGATGATACGAAGTTATCTCCGTGTTCAGGAAAAGAATGAGAAGAACTCGAATGGCTGCACTCATCTCCGATGATAGGAGGTAATAGGATGTGAGGCGCGGTGAAATCGAGGCCCTTAGCTTCAGTCCCGTCCAGTTCTAAGCTATAGGATGGCCATTAGAGGAGGCGACCGTCTGATGAGGTCATTTACGCTTTTGGGGATAGTTGGGTGAATTTGTCAGGGTGTGATCATTTGGGGAAAGCTGTGGGAGGGGAGATGATCCGGCAACGGCATTCACTGCTGCTGGCGCCATGGGCTTTAACGATTACATTGCATGGAGGGATGCAATATAGCAACCCCGAGATTGTTGTACTGCATCCCTGTATCCCTTATCTCATGTCAGAATTTTCTCCTCCCTGTGGTTCTTCGTCTCCATATACTCATTCACTTGCCCCAGATACGTATATCATGGTCTTCCTCTTGGGCTCTGTCGTCTTAATTCATCAAAAATAGCCATGCTTTGTGGACAACAACTTGAATTAACTTGACCTTTGAATGTGGATACTCTAGAGTAGCTTTGATTGGTTTATAACCACTTAAAATGGCTTAAATCAACGTACGAATTTTTCTTGAAATTAGCGATTAAGAAGGGAGATATTTTTCTCTATCGAAAAAAACTATAATCGTGCTGTGATTGAAGGATTATGTCATTGATTAGTTTGGTTTATCGTAATACAGCGATAGAATTAATTTTCTGTCCACTACTTACAGTTTATTTGCTTTCTTTCTTTATTTTTCCTCTTAATATTTTGACGTTCGAAATTTCTGAAACTTATGTATTCTCTATTTTTCGTCAAAATCAACAACAACCCATTATTGTTTTTTCCATGGCAACTTTTTTACTCAAAATATCGAGGCTTTTCTATTTCATTTACAACATACGTACACATACGTCAGGTTCATAGTAAGTCAAATTACGCCAAGTTGAGTCGTCATGAAAGAGGCTAAAGATTAATTTGTCGCAGTTCTCTCCTCGCACTTTGTTCATGCGTACTTAGTTCTTTTCCTCCATATCCTTCTCTGTTTCTTATTTTATCCGAGCCCTTCTTTTGCCGTTCTTGCCAGCCCTTTGGATATTGCCCCTCGACGATTGTCTTCGCCGAATCCATAATGGGGCTGATTAAGTTCATCTGTCTTATCGTTAAGGTGTTCGTGAACTTCCATGTTCGACTCCTCTTCTTATCACTTGCTCATTACTCACTCGATCGATCGACTTGATTTTCCTCATTATTCCGTGACACCACAAACGAACATTACAGTAGAGGATTCTCAAGTCGGCCTCTAAATTTTGTTGTCGCCCACCGCCCATTTAAATGGGTTTACAGTAGTCGCCACTCGAGTCGCTGACGGACAAATTGATCCGAGTTTCACGGGGAAATAAGGTATAATTAGGGGTGTCGACCAAAATTTACATTCATTATGATCTCACTTATGAAACTCATAACTCTTCAAAGCAATTTCTCGCAATTACAAGCATTATACTGCAAAATATTGGAATAAATTCGATCGCATTGCACTCATCCCCGGGCCTCAGACATTTTTGAAAGTGGATTAAAATGCGACCGAAGTGGCAACAGAAAACAGCCTTCTATGGGATGGAATTGGGCCTCCTCTGTGCAGTCCCCTTGACACCACATTTCATGTGCTTCCGCCCACGATTTCTCTGCTGTTTTTCTAGCGGTCATTCTTCCAGTTTTCCCTCTGTTTCGCTTTGTACGTAATTTCTGTGCCTCATGACATGGCCCTCTGAGTAAATTTTTACTTTGAATAATTATATACTCTCAAAGTGTTTGCATAATTTGCAACAGATATTTCTATCATTGAAACCCCAATTCCATGACATTGTGAGAAATGGAAAAAGTTAGAAAATGAAGTACTTACACATGGATTTTATTTCTCTCCGGATACTTCTCCCTCGTGGTTATTAGTTTTCGTGATTATAAAATTTCCATACGATCTAAACGCAAACGTTACCACCGTAGTCATCCATTCAGACCCATCGTGTTATCTCGGTTTCATTTGATCCTTGGTCCTTTGCGCAGTAGCCAAATATCTCACGCGTATTCAGGGTTATCATAAAAGAATGGTGCTGTTTTGAAAATGGTTTCAATGAAAACAGATTTACTTTCAGTTTATGTTATTTTTAGAATTTATCGCCTCAGTCAGTTCGTGAATCTCTTCATATTCCGGGTTTTTCACCGCGTTGATTGTCAGAGGCTTGACGACCATGGCGGCGAAGACCCGGAAGATGGAGACATCCACGAATCCAGAACACAACGGAAAACTACGAGCCAACATCTCAAACAGTTTTTTAAATATAATTAATCAATTAAATAATCTGCACCCTTAGTCGCTCAACAGCAGAGAAACCCAGCGTCGACATTAGCCTTCTCCTAGCGAAAGGCGCCAAGGGTATCACGCCTTAGCGTACCATCTGACGGACGGTGCTGCACTTCAAGTGCCCTCCTCAAGGTACTTAAGCAGGGATCGGGCAGCCTCTGAAATATTCATAATTTGTACGTTTTCAATTTTTCAAAAAGCGACATACAAGTAAAAAGTAAGAATCCCTAGCCCTAAAAGAAAATCGCAATCATTTTATGAATTCAGGTTTGAATATAAAAAATCACTTTTCGGTCGAGTTACTAAATGGTAAGTTAAAAAAAATTGTTGTAGTTACCTATCGCTCATAAAAGTTAGTGACGTCATCGGATTTATAGCAGTTGGATCTTACATCCCACAGTGCATTTTCCGTACCAAATTTGCTATTTGGAAATCTGGTGAGGCTATCGTCGCGCTGAGGCAATCAGAACTATACCGAAGTGGCGTGGAATTAAAAAACTTTACGTGCCTTTCTTTGAAAGGGCTTCGATGGTTCGCTATCAAAATTTCAGAAATAAGGAGCGAGTGGAAAGGCAGAACTTTTCGTGTTATGTTATCAATCTAACTCCATCAGATTGAACGATAAAACTTAAAAGACAAACGAACCAAAAAGTATTTCAATTTTGTCCAGAAGCTAATATATGCCCAACCCTGCTTCAGCATACCGGGTTTTTCAAATTGAGTAAAGGGTAGCGGGGTTTTAACGATTAATAACATTCATTTCACTAAACTTCTGTGCACCCATACGAACTGGTGCCAACAAACGAAACTGTTTGAGTTGCTCTTTCATTTGATGAGTTATGTATGGATGTACGTGAAAAGGCCGTTTAACACGTGGAACGTAATTTCACAATCTGACGTGTGTACAAAGGCGCAGTCAAAATTTTGTCATACAAAGCGGTGAATCGCTGGAACGCATGCAAGAATAAATGGACGTTAGCTGACAAAAAAGCCCATGTTCTAATTTCGTCGTGCATTCGCGCAATTGTACGCTATAATGAGAAATTAATGCATTTCTAACCTGCGCAATGACGTGTCCCGTGTAAAACAGCCGTAATAATTATTATAAACGGTTAAGCCGTAAAACCCCGCCATTCGTTTTGAAAAATCTAGTATTTTTCTATGTGCGCACCAAGGAGGAAGGCAGTGCAAGATGTAATTCCAAAAGAAAATCTTGCAGTGAACTAGCTCATCCTAGGTGAGTTACCCTCGATGACCTCAGCTAAGCAGGTTGTTTATAAGGGTGGATGTGGTTCTCGAATTGTTCACAGATAAAATGAGAATCGCTAGCCCTTAAGGCCGTTTTGCACAGGGCACGGAATTGCGCAGGTTAGAGCTGCATTAATTTCTAAATTGGCGTGGAATTGCGCGAATGCATGAACGAAATTAAAACGGGCTATTTTGCCATCTCACGTCCATGCATTCTCGCATGTGTTGTAGCGAATTCACCGCTTTGCACGACGCAATTTTGACTGCGCCTTCGTACACACGTCAGATTGTGCTATTACGTGCCCCGTGTAAAACGGCCTTCATGGAGGCGTTCATTGTGAGCGCAGTGAGGAATAACGGTGATGATAACCGAACCTCTTATCTGGATCTCAGTTTCCTTGTTTATAGTCAGCTTGACTGCTATCGATTCTCCAGCAAAACGTTCCACGAACGCAATGTTTCTTGCTAGCGAATCGAAAAAAAAAACTTTTATTAAGGTCCTCCACCGTTCTTACGGTGTAATCGACATATCGTTTGCGCAGCGACGGAATTTCTCGACACGACCGCGCGTATCCTTTTTTCTCGTAGTTTACAGCATTTTGCATCAGTCGAGATGTTCTCAGTAACACTTTGTGAGGTGATACGAAAGCATGGCTGTTTTTTTCTTGAGTTTCTCACTTCTCATTAGTTATGTGGGCCAACGATTTTGTAACTCACGCTCCGTGCTCGCCATGCGATGCAGAAAAAGGAATCAACGATATCCGTTGAGTAAATACTGCTAGGCGTAAGATATTTAGGTTAAGGTCGTTAAGGACCGCGTAAAAACAGCCTCGTTTGGATGCCTGCGAGCGATATCGTGATATTGCACACTGGGTGCCTACTCTCGTTAGTTTTAGAGCAAAAATTGAGAGCCAATGCATGTTTACTCTTTACCTCCAGGTGCGTTACTAGAATGGAGTGGTGATACCAGTACCCTGTAAACCATAATGGTTGCCACAACGTTGCAGCAACGTCTCACGGCAACCAACTGGGAGTTCCATGCAACGTTGTGACAACGTCTTATTTACTGCCAAACGTCCTCCGTACTACGTTTTCACAACGTCTTCACAACATCTTTGCAACGTGACACGTAACATGATTGCAACCTGCCTGCAACCTTCTGTAAACCATATAGGTTGCCACAACGTTGCAGCTACGTCTCACGTCAACCAATTTACTGCCAAAATTTAATCCTTACTACATTTTCACAAATCTTCGCCACCAGAAGCGTAACGTGATGCAACCTTTAATAAATAATACTTTAAATTGTGTCGTTTCAAAGGAAATTTTTTTATTATTCCTTATTTACAATTTGTTTTCCTTTCCTCCACCCTCTGATGCCTTGACTCAGCGTGCCTGAACCAGGCAATTGCCTTCTCCTTTATGTGCTTATGGCCATATTCCTTTAATGTGGGCTTGCAACGGAAAGCATCTGAAATTAAATTTTAGTAAGGATTTTAGACACAAGTAGTTTTATTGAACAGTTCCCATTTTGAAATAATTTTATAAGCACAACATACCAATAATACAGGCACACTTTCTGGTGGCACAGAACTGGATTTTTTTAGTGTTCATTTTGGAATGGCCGAAAAATGAAAATCTCCGACCAAGGTTATTGGTAAATAGGTGGTATAACATGCCGAAAACACCCTCAGTAATGTTATTCCGACCTCGTCTGCATAACTCTACAGTCTGAAAATTCAGAGGAATTTTTACAACACAAAAAAACTCACAAATAGCTACTTATAAAAGCCCATCAAACAAATGACACTCAAAAGTTTTATTTTACCAGAGCTGCGTGGAATGGCTTTTTGAGGAGTTCCACCTCCAGGGCATCAAATTCTTCCATTGTATCCATGGGGAATTTCCAGGTCAATAATAAGTCGTTGTCACTTTCATCTGGCATCTGGCAGTTCGACTTAGCTCTTTTCAAAGCCCGAATTTCCTTTCAAATTTCCAGCTGCGTCTTCTCAATTCTCTTTAAATACTGAAGAAGGTCTTCAGAAATAACTATGGGACCAGAAGAAGTTTACATTACTAAAAAATATGTATAATGTACTTTTCATCTTATTATAAAGGTGAGAAGTAAATTGACTATAATATAATTAAGACAGTAGTTTTTATAGGGCCATTTTTAAATAGATGCACATAACCAATAAGATGTGATGGTCAGCTGATGAAATCAGCAGGATTAGTATTGCACTTGCCACCTAGGTCAGAGCCCACAAATTTGGACTTTCTATGAGGCAAGAGTTGGCAAATTACTTCATATGAAATGACAAACAAGGGTTTGAGACACGAGCTTGGCTGCATATACTTAGTCATTTTCTTGAGCGATTCTATTATCATTACTGTCATTACATGAGATCTTGAAATGACCTCGATAATTAAGGCGTAAGCAGTTAATTTTCCCACAAAATCCACCTGATAAATTTAAGGCTGGAGAGTGGTTTCTTTACTTTAGAGAAATAAAAGTTTAGTCCAAATGTTAATGAAATAAGCAAGCACAACAATAATTGAATGTCATTCAAAGAAAACAGAAATTATCTCATGATATTTTTTAGAACAGCCAATCTTGAAAATCATAGGAATGGTAATAAAAATAATCGAATGCTAGGGTTGTATTGAAAGGGAGAGTACTAACTTTGAATACAACCCAAGAGACTAGAGAGCATAATTCAATTCTGGGCGCTGGACAGCACAAAATAACAAAAGTAATGTCCTTGCAAGAATTTCAACAAAATGCAAGGATGGATTGCTGATAGCTCTCAAGGAAAATACCTAAGCTACTGACATATGTTGGTCTCATTGAAGTATTTAATTAATAGAAATTTGAAAACTTTACTTACAGCTTAGAGCCAAATGAATGTGTGTCTGTCCAAACTTTATGTTCCCTTTAAGGCCTTCCAATAAATAATATTTTGCAATATCATCTAAGAATGATGCTCTCAACCCACGCCTTGTTGCATCTGGTGGAGTAGAACCCCCAACTCTTTTCAAAAAATCAATCTGAAATAAAAATTATTATATTAGGGATAATTCATTGAACCAAAGGCTGTACACATCCACTATGACAATTTTACATGAAGAATACTGGGTGTCCCATTTATCTTGATCACCCGAAATAACTTTTCGTCCAGATGGAAATTCAAAAATGTGTCAAGCAAATGTTCATTAGCCGTCAGGGGGACATTAATTAGCATGATTGACTTCCTTGTAGCTTTATTATTTACAAAGATATGAACAGCGGTATGTCTTTTTAAAATGGCACCCTTTATTTTTTATTTGGCAGTTCATTTCCTCTCCTAAAGACTTATTCAAAAATGTAGCACAGTGGACCATTAACATAAACACAGTGTTATGAAAAATGTCTGACTCAATAGCACTTAGTGCAGGAAGGCGGGTATTGGAACTACTCCACCAGTCATTCATAAAAAATATAGGGTGTCATTTAAAAAAGACATACCACTCTTCAAATCTTTGTAGAAACAAAGATACAAGGAAGGCAGTCATGCTGATTAATGTCCCCCTGAGGGCTTATGAACATTTGCTTGACACATTTTTGAACTTCCATCTGAACAAAAAGTTATTTCGGGTGGTCAAGATAAATGGGATACCCTGCATAATTGGAATCAAGATCAAACAGTCTGCTTGCTTAGAAGAAAACAATATTAGGGAGCCAACGCATCTCAAAGTCTTTGATCACTCTATTGAAAAGTGCTTCAAGCAAACATAAAGGAAGATGAATCTAAACCATTTCCTATACTGGGCTGGGTATTAATAATATTACCACAGATAAACTGATATTCACTTTATCATTATGGCCCAATGGTTTTATCCCTGAGTAATGTGCACAAATAGACTGGCCTCCAACAAATCAAATCCCATTACTTATCCCCTCTTTAACAAAATCACAGTGACATCTTTAACTACAAAAAATTATCAAAAATGAGACACAAAATTGATTGAAATGTTTTCTTTTAATAACAATTACCTGATTGGAACTTTGATCCAAAACTTTTTACATCATCATGAAGATGTTTTTGACATGAAGCTACACTTAAACCCACTACACCTAAATGAAAAATAAACACTATAAAAAATGTAAATAACTTTAAATGACTCAATAAATAGTAAAGCCGAGAAGTTTTTCTTCATAATCCTCCCACACTACGGTGATGCAATGCGTCAAGCATTAAAATAAATTTAATTATGCATATGCAATGTTTTTCAATCCACAGAAGATGGATTGACTGAGCTGTCTCAGGAAGTGTGAGAAGGTTGAAAATATTAAGAATATGCTTCATTTAAAATAAAAAATGTTGCAATAAGCAACACTTCTACTTACCCAGATTCTGATGAAGGAAGCAAAAGTAGAACTTCAGCGGTTGATAAACTTTTGTTGGAGAAGTTTCGCAAACATAACACTACAAAATTACGTAATAACAGTAGATGATTGCCTAGGTGCTGGTGAAACAAGTAAAAGGAGAACTTAAGAGGCTGATATGCTTCGGCAGGATCAATTCCGCTCACGAAGAACACAACACAGTTCACGTAACATTATTAATGTGCACATGAATACGACAACGGCCATCAAACGGCCATGGCCGTTGGCATGTTGTTTTTCTCTCGATGGAAATCGACTATTGGTGGAATCGACCATCGATGGTATCCACAATCGATAGCTCGACATCGCGGGCGGGAGTCTAAATTGGTCTAAATCTTGGTAGGCGAAAAATTAAGTTTCGCCTTATGACTTGAGGAATAAATCCCACTGGGAAATATATCTTTTTTGTATCATCGCCTTAGTAGATTAAAAAGCACGAGTGAAATCACATTTCGAAGAACATTCTTCTTTATGAAACGAGGAAAACTTATCATGGCAGGATTTTTTTTACATCTTAAGGGAATTGATTGATTTTTTAATTAATCTGCATTTCGTAGCACCCCCGGTGGACGGCGTTCTTGGGTGTTCCGAAAAGAAATGATGAAACACACTGTAACAACTGTGACTCAGTTATTACATACACAAAAGCCTACTGTCAAAATATATACCGCGAATATCCCACAATGGTTCGCAATGTCTCTGGGACGAAATAGGAATATAAGGGATCAAAATAGGATATTCCAGGAATATCCTCTGCTGTGTGGGTACCTATTCTTTTAGCTCAATATTTTCATATTTTAATGAATGAGGGAAAATTGTTGTAAGGACGTTGCAAAGCAACCTGTCTGCAACGTTGCAAAGAGACCTAAGTAGCTCTGCAACCTCGTGCAACCTGTCTGCAACGTTGCCAGGACGTTGCAAAGAGACCTCAACAGCCCTGCAACCTCTGCAACCTCGTGCAACTTGACTGCAACGTTGCTGCAACTCATTGTGTTTACAGGGTAGTGTATCTAGGAATTGGCTTGTGAGGAAGGAGAGGGAGGGGAGCGATCATACCGGAGTATCTGAGGACTATTTTACTGGTGATTTTGTTAAGAAAAAACAAGTGGTTTATCATATTTTATTTTTTTAGTATTAAACCTTTCAACTTTAGTATGAAAGACCTTTTATTATAAACTGTAAGAGTAATGTATACATTTTATTTTTTAATTTTTTTTGAAGTCAACAGGGGTGTCATGGTGCCGGAACGCCATTAAGGCACTGGTTAACAAAAGACACAATAGTCAAATAACAATTTCTATCAATTTTTTTTCATCAAAATTTCTAATGTTCATATTCGTAGCAATAACAAATAAATTTAAATAATAACTGGTAATAAAAACAAACAGTTTCACCAATAAAAAAATTTAAGGGAAGTGCGTTCCGGCACTTCTAATTTTGCCATGACGTCACTGGGTGATGGTATGGTATCACTTGGGTGATACTGTCAAAGACGGCTATGATAGTCTGCACTGTGAAAAAAAGATCATACCTATAAAGGAGCACAGCAGTGTTATGCCGATGTAATTTTTATTGTTTATCAATAAATTTTTTCCCTTGAATGTGTGCTCATTAACACATTCCCTACCTCTTTGGCCAAACCCCACCTCTGCGATTTCCTTTCCTCCACCTCAGACCATGAGTTTTTGGGATTTTTTTTGTTTTTTGAAATTGATGTGTGTGTGACTATATATTCTCTGTCTTCCATTCAAATGCATCAAAAGACGACGTGCCACTTTGAAACCTAGGCCGTACTTTGATAAATTATTGTGGAATTACTAATATTTTTACTTTTCATTATATATATATAAATTTTGCTCATAAGATCTTGCATACTTCTGTATCATCCCCCTCCTCTGTTTAGTTTTAAAATTGATTTATGCAAAATAAACTATTTCTGAAAATTTCCAAATACTACATGGAATAAAATATGTCCCTAACATGAGGCTCCAGTTGTTTGTCATCAATATTAATAATGAGGTAGCTTAGTAAAAAAAAATGATCAGCAAAGTTTTTTATTTGGGACACCAATTGCTTGCATTATATAGGATGCCCTATCCTTCTTTAAGTGACTCTACTATATGTGGCAACCTAAGCATATGTTCCATTTCCACCAATTATTCTTAAGTTGATTCCAGTATTACTGCGATCATGCATTACTTTTAGGCAACTCAGTAACATATCAAACCTTTTTAATATTGATTGTCAAATTTGTGAAGTCAGCACATGATTTATTTTTACTGGTGTACCATTGGAACAATGCATTATTCCTCTCTCATTAACTTGTTGAAATTAATCATGCATATGGAAAATATGATTTATTTTTAGAGTGAGCTCACTGAAATAATCAATGTTTGAATACCAAACCATTAGAAAGTGGGCTACAAGAGTACATTGGTTGATGGATTATGGGGTTTCTTGAACATCTCGTCCACAATACCAATAATTCGTAAATAGAAAACTCGGATAATCTCACTCACACATGCATGAATACCAAGGAACATTATTTTAAGTAATTGATATGGTAAATGTGAGTCTTCTGATCCACAAACCCTGAATCCAAATCACAGTTTAGATTTCAAATCCGATGCCCAAAAGGAGTGATATTTGAGTATTGATAGCATTCAAGTATTATGTTACTAGGGAATCCCATCTCTATTTAAAAAAAATAGAATTTTGTAATAGGGTAGTTTCCTATTATTTTTTTATTGCCTAAATCGAAAGATTATTCTCACTCCTGGAGTACATATTTCACGCTTTTAGATTTTTAAATGACGATATCTATTTTTTGTGATTAAGTGAAAAGTGAAAATTTTCAAGCGCGCGAAAATGCGCCGGGTAAGTATGAATGCCAGGAAAACTCCCGTGTGACCTTGTTCTGGTTCCCCCTGCCGCAAGTGAGGTGATCTTGGGGCGAGGCTCTGAGCGCTGATACGATGTAGGATGCTAGCAGGTAGCAGAGTACCATGCTAGCTGGTAGCGCTTGGCTTAAATAAGGATTATTAATACCTTATCAAACGAGGAAAACTTTCCGACCTTAGCCAGTTTTAATAAGTGATTATTAAGACATGTTTCCCTGAGCTCTGTGCCTCATCCATGCATTGGTAACCTCAGACGATGTAAAACTCCTATCTACTCGTATAGAAACTAGGTGCCTCTGACGTCACATGGAGTGGCATTGCATGGGCGCCAATCTGGCCTTTTTCAAATGAGGATAAAATTGACCCTGGCCATTCGCCTAAACCAGTATTTCTAAAACCAAATAATTTGTATATTATGAATACACTAATGGTGGGTAACGAATCGCAATCAATGCCTTTCGTTTTCTTTGATGAAGGAAACTACCCTATTGTCTTTCTTCATTTTTATATTGTCCTGTATTCCATTCTCTAAAATGAGTCTGTTTTTCTTCCACAGGCTTAACATCAACTAGTAGAAACATTATGCTGACATCATCGTCCTAGCATCTTCCTGCTTGCCATCCCAGGTCCCTCCTCAGTCATCTCCCCTAGTGAACCAAGGTCTACCAACACCCATCAGCCATCTCGTTAGACCGGCATCACCACGGGAGGTGAATCTGGGATGGCATCTCGATCAAGTCGCAAGAACCAGGCATCACGCCAGCGTTCGATGGCGACAGTTGAGGGGGAGTCTTACCACTCATCGTGTTCATCATCAGGGATAGCGCTCGGAGGAGGGAAGGGTGGCAATAGCGGTAGCAGTAACCCTGTCGATAAAGGAGGAGGGGGTAGCAGTGGGAAAAGGGGGCTGGCAAGATTCTCTCTGCGACGCTTACTCTACAGGTAAGTTTTTCTAATTGAAATTGTACTTATCCCTAGCGACTGTGATTTACAGGCTGGAACACTAACTCCCTCACCTTTATTTAGATGGCCTACACAAAACGTGGGAAATGTGCTTCCAATGGTATTCTAATGGTAGAGTTAGGGCTGGATTTAGATGAAAAGAGGCCCTAGGCTATTCCACTAATGAGGCCTGTTCCTATCTCATTTTTAAGTTTGTAAATTACATGAGAGTTAATAAAATGCATGATAACTCTGATATACGTATATCAATAACGTGTTGTGGTTAGTACTAATCATTGCAATGCCATAACAATTAGTGAACCTATCAGCTATACTTTCGTGCAATCTAGTGTGTACAAATGTACAGACCTAATGAGTTAAACTCGTTGATCTTAACCGACACATTTTTATGCTTGTTAATTAGTCATATGATTGAAATTTCTCCTTGTTTTCATTTCAGTGTTTTAGTGATCACTGTTTTAAGAATTAGTGTAATTTTAATTTTGCTAACCCGGCCTCGGGCAGAGTTCAATAAAGTTTAACTTTTCTGATACAATAAGGAAAGAATTAATAATAAGACTGAAGTATGTAGACAATTATTACCATAAAACAAGAAAAAGTATCACCCATTTCCTACAGTTTTCTTATAGCAGAATTCAAGAAACATCAACAATTAGTAATATTCACATGGCTTATTTTATGGCCCACTTCTCTTTCATTAAAGTTATCAATGCCTTATATATCCAAGGGAAGCAATGGGAAGGAACTAACTAGAAAAATTGTAAATAGAAGACATTCTGCTCAGTATGTTGCTTTCAATGATATGCTAATATAGCAGATAAAATGGTATTAAATGCTTATCATGTGTGGCCAGTAGTGGTTGAATAATAGATGTGATAGTCATAATGCAGAGATTTACTGTACTAACCAAATATTAGCAGCCGGAGTAACATTATATAAGAAAATCATAGTAAGACATTCATAAAAACAGGCTTACTAATTTCAAACACTTGGCAATTGAAATTCGGATGTTCTGGCCTGTACACTTTGGAGACTATGAATCATCCCTTGGTCGGATTATTTTTATTGTCAAAACAATTTAGTGAATGGAGGACAGTTAGCCTGGGGATGGCATAAGTATTTATTACTTGCAAAGCCATACAGATAATGCTGTGCCTATGTATATTTATTTTATCTCGTTAAATAAATAATAGACATTAATTAAAGGAGGAATAACAATTGATGTGAAAGGCAGCTCTTAACACAAATGAATGGAAATGGTATTACATTTCTAAGTCTCTGATCAAATACTAATCATAATCATAATTGTGATGAATGTTTAGCAATTGAATTAGAAGTGTAAGGCATGTGAGGACTGGTCTTCTTATTTGTTCTTTATGAATGCAGTGGTCACCACATAATTAATATCAGTTTTATCTGGTCAGTAAGCCAAAAACTTTGTAGACACAGAAAATATTGCTCTCAACTTGAAATATTAACAGTTTTGGTTGCGAAGTACAGGACTATCAAAGGCTTTTGCATTGTTGCAAAAGAAGCAATTTAAAAATTATTCTTATTAATATGTATCACTGGTTGTCAAGGAAAGGCTCTATATGTATTTGTTTTAAGAGAAAAATTGGCATCATTTTCAAAGCTTTCTTTGTGGGGGCCAGTTACAATAAAATAGGTGTATAAAAACCTTCTTCTTGAAAAAATATGTTACTTTGGTGTATTTTATGGGATCATTGAAAGGATGCCAAACTCTTGTCTTGATCTTGGATACATGTTAAAGTATCCATATGTATATATGTATTTAGATTAGATGAGCCAATAAGATAAATTTTCTTGTCATATATGTATGTATCTGCTAATTTAACCTGTTCTTAAAAATATTAAAACTGTATGGGATCCTGGGAGCCAGCACTTGACCAGGAAATCTGGGTATCCAGGTTCGAATCCCGGTCAAGGCAGATGATTTTTCTCTGTTTAATTTTCACACAATTTGTGAATTGGGAGTAACTCCGTCAAGTTATCACCGTCACTAGACCCAGTATACTAAAATTAGGATATGATCATTTTGGTCATGATGACCAAATTCTTCAAAAGTTTCCGTGAATGGCATGTGGCACTGTGTTTGGTTTCCTCCTCTCTTGCAGTAGTCCCCTGGTCGGTCGTAGAAGTGGAGGGAGCAGCAGGAATGGTGGTGGAGGCGGGGGGATGGGGTTTGCTCTGGGTGCTCTCGGACAGGGGTCAAGGCAACAGCTCCAGCAGGCCCTGGCAGCAGTTGTGGGTGGTGGGGGGCTGGGAGGAGGAATGGGGATGGATGGGAGGAGGAGGAGAGGGGTGGACGTCGAGAAGGGTGCAGCTGGATCAAGGCACAGTGCCAAGGGTGCAGATGCTAGGTGGGGCAAGCCATCTAGGGCCACAAGAGTTAGCTCAAAAAAGGTGAGTGTTCCTTCCTTATCTGGATGAAAAAAGTGCTTGAATTCTTGCAGACAGGTCTTCATCTGCATACTACCCCACAAGCCGTCTAAAAAGGCATGTGGCAGGGGGTGTGAGGACACCAGCTGTCTACATATAAAAAGCAAATGCTCAAACAAAATGACGACTTGCATTTATTAAAGTCTATTATGATTTATTGTCTTATGGTGCACTGAAGAGGGAAGTGCATGATGTAAGGGGAGGCTCCCGGAATTCTTCTTAAGCACTCCATGGAAACCTACTTTAATTGGTAGAATACTTTTAAAAATTAAGATTTGGAGGAAAAACAAATTCCCATATCCATCCATTCGGTAAATATCTCTCTTAATTCATCACTTCTGTGGAACCTAGAAATATATTTGGGTTCTAAGATGATGTTTTCCGTGTTGATCCTAAAGATATGTATTCTCAAATGTTCAAGCAATCTAAGCCTAGCGTGCAGCTTCCGAGTCTCTAGCAGCTCCCAGCCTAATTCACTCAACTTGTGGGTAATGCTGCCTGAATGCCCATAGCAATTATAGACGAATCGAAGAGACGATGAAAAGTTAGAATTTCACAGCTTATAAAAAGTAATAATGTACTATGGTTCTATTATCTATTTTTTGAATTTGCCCCTTGCCACTGCTCTGAAATCTAAAAAACCTCTAAAATCAATTTTTTTAATAACCCTTACAAAAAAAGCATGAGGTTCTCTTCTGACACTGTTATTTTCTCTACTTTTTAAAATGATATTAATAATATCTTTTTACATTGAGTATATTGTAAATAATGCAAATAATGAAAATATAGAATTTTAAAATTGCAAAAAAACTTTGGTTCAAGAATCTTTTCAATTACACCTTTTATGTATGCTTGACAATAGACACGATGGTTGTGGGGGTCCTTGGTGATTGCCAACCTGGCCAGACGGCAGCTGATGTGATCCTTGGTTAATTACAATTGATATGAATTTCTCCATTTTATTTGCAGGATGCCAAGTCAAAAGCTCCAAACGCCACAAAGAGTAAAGGTGTGTCCTTGGTAGAGGATGCGTCATCTTTTCTACAGGTGGAGGACGAAGAGTCTGGGGGAGGGATGGTTGAAGTCAATTTGAATGAGGATGGAAGTGTGAGGGAGGTGGAATGTCCACTTTGCCTCTCCGAGTTGCCCCCCGAGTATTTTCCCTGCCTTGGCACATGTATGCACAGGTCCTGTTATGACTGTTTCCAGAGATACCTCCGAATCGAAATATCTGAGTCCCGTGTGGCTGTAGCATGTCCCCAATGCTCAGAACCAATGCATCCCAATGGTGAGTATTAATGAATCCTATCTATTACTGAGGCCGTGTCTCAATCCACGGTTATGCACCCTTCGTGCCCTTGGTGACGTCACGTTCAGGAAGTGACGTCAGGGAAGGGTTGTCCCAATATGCGTTGTGCTAGGGTTTGGAGGGCATGAGGAGTGAAGGGTACGAGAAAGGTGCCCTTTGGTGGTCGAGGCAGTGGAAGGATCGGAGATAACCATGCCAGCAGGATGTATAATTACCTAAGAATGTACATGCCTGTTTAAGTGAATGTTGTTTAACAAATTAATGGAAGTTTTCATAATAATTATAAGGTATAAATTGCAATATTCAGACAAATGTCCGTTCTGTGATGGCTGCCGTTGTGGCAATGGTGTGTGTATTTGTGTCATCTGAACAAGTTAATCCTGTTGAGTAATTTTAATTTCTTCCTTGGCACTAGCTTCGGTTGAAAGATAACGAAGGGCAGAAAATTTCCCAAGGGTGGATGGGGCACAGGGTGCAGGGTACACCCTCTGGTATTGGGATACGGCCTGAATTTATTTTAGCAATAAATTCATTGGAAAGGGAGGAGATTAATATGAGGGGAAAGAGTTTAAAAGGGAAAAGCTATTCTTTGCTCCCTCAATCTAATGACATTCAATCCCTGGTTGTATGTAGTTTGTTTGAAAGTACATTTTTCTTAGCATTTTATTTCTATTTGCCGTCTCTAGCAATTACCAATGTGTCAACATTCAGCAAAGTTGCAGAATATTTATCACCACCTCACACAATGATTGAATCTTCATTTTTCATGAGGATTATTTTTTTTTCTTTCTTATGATGGACAGAATAAAAATTTTTAATGTTAGCCCACCAACAATGCATTTTACGTCTTTGGGTGAGGGAGTGAAGAGAGCTTTCTATTTTAAAGTTGGGAAATTATTTTTCACATTGAATAACTTAGTAACATTTTTAGTCACAGATATTCCTTATTCATAAATATGAAGATGCTATAATTTCTCGACAAACGATGATCAGTTATTCAATTACTGTTTTTGAAAAAATATTTTTTCGGTATAATTTCTTATTTTCTAAATATATGTTCTTTCAATTCCAGACATCCGTATGATCCTCAATGATAGGGCTTTGTATGAAAAATATGAGGACTTTATGGTCCGTCGAGTTTTGGCTGTGGATCCCGACACTCGATGGTGTCCTGCTCCTGACTGTGGGTAAGTACAATAATTTGGTGATTTCCCTTATTCTGCCTAACTTGTGCTACTTGTAGTCAGGCAATTGGCAGTTTACCTTATCAGAGATCCCCAGGATGATCAAAAGATCTCTCTTTAGTCACCTTGGGAGAGGCACATCATTATTTCATTACTGTGTAATGCCTTGGTTGTGAAACAAGTAATTTTAACCAGATGAAAACAAATAATCCCACAAAAAACATTGAACACATTTTTTTCCTGCTGCCAAACAATTAATAGTATCCCATTTCCTTTTTTTGTTAAGTGAACCCATTGGCGGGGAAGAGGAATACAAAACTAACTTTATTCATGCCGATAAATTTGTATTAGGAGTTATAAAATTATTAGAAATGGAACGAATCCTGTATTTTCTGGTATTGAATCATCATCACTGGTCAACAATCCTAGGATTGGTTTGACGCAGCTCTCCACTCAGTTCTCCTATCAGTTAATCTTTTCACACCTACGTATTTCTTCTCTTTCACATCTCTCTTTACTTATTCCATATATTTTGTTCGAGGTCTTCCTTTTCCATTCTTGCCTTCCACTTGTCCTTCGACGATTGTCTTCATCAGGCCATCATGTCTCAAGATATGGCCTATAAGGTTGTTCCGTCTTCTTATTAAGGTTTTTATGAGGCTTCTCTTCTCTCCTACCCTTCTTAGGACTTCCTCGTTACTAACTCGGTCGATCCATTTGATTTTCATCATTCTTCTGTAGCACCACATTTCAAAGGCCTCTATCCTTGCTTTCTCCACTGCGGTCATTGTCCATGCCTCACTTCCGTATAGGAGCATACTCCAGATGTAGGTTCTAATAAATTGTTTCTTTACTTCCAAATTTCAAAAGGTTCTTGATTACTTGAATTTCAAATCTTTTGAATCTTCCTAATAAATTACCATTCTAATTCAAAGAAAAATGAAGCAATACTTGAAAAGAGCAGCTGTAAGCTTTAGTTTAATTTCATACATTCATGCAGTAAGGAATGAATTTATGAATGCTCATTTTAAAATATTGTATATTTTTAAGAAGATACATTCAAACTATGAAAAGAAAATTTTGGGCCTCCAAAAAATTGAAAATCTTCAATCGAGGTGTTTATTAAGGCAAATTGGCATCTCTGGGTCCAGTTTTTCATTAAGCCTGAATCACACGATCATTTTTTTTCGTCGCGAAAGTGATCACTATCGCGATCACTGCGCAAAATGATCATTGGCGGCAATTGTTTTTCGCGATGAGGAATCCCATCGCTATTTTTCATCACTTGTCCAGTCGCTTTTTCCATCGCTAAAACCGTCACTAAAACCCCATATCAGCCAATCGGAACGCATTCCCCTATGGAGCGATTGCAGCGCAACGTTTGACAATTGTGGGAACGACATAAATAAACAAACACGCTACATAATTTCGTGATGTGGGTCCTATGACAACGAGCTGTGATATTGGAAATGATGCGAAAAGCGACGGCGTGAGTGACCGTGTGATTCAGAAAAATGATCACTAGAGCGATTGCTTTTCGTGACGGGAAAAGTGATCTCGATGGTGATCACTTTCGCGACGAAAAAAAATGATCGTGTGATTCAGGCTTTACTTACAGTTATTCCATATTTTATCAACTATGATTCCTGATGTGCTGAATAGTCTTTCAGAGAATGCTCTTGACATTGCTGAGATTAAGAACTCTCTTTTGAGTTCCCTCAAATTTTTATACTTTTCATAGTCCCTCCAATATTTAAAGATTTTTGCCATTGGTGGAAGCTATGCTTTTGCCGTCAAGGCATTTATTTTCAGGTGACATAACATAGTGTTAAAAGGGGAGCGTGTGTGTCACCTTTGGTTGCTCTCGAAATGATTCTCGCTCACTTCTACCTCTATGACACTTTATTCTTCACACTTATACAAACAGGACTCTCCAGCCCAGACACTCTCCGTGCCCCTCCGCACACTTGACTTCACTCAACTCAACTGTCCTTACGGCTTCTCGACGCATCCCAACGCGTCCCCTTGAGCCACCTCTGTTGGTTCACGGTCACTCCCTCAGGGGGCAGCATCTCCCGGGGGGGGACACACCGCCTGGCGGCGTAACAGTCGGCCTTTCCTGACCCCAGGACCGCCCTCGGTCCTCTGCCAGACTGTCAGGGTGCTTGGGTTGACCACCTTGCCGTCATCTTCTTCTTCTGCGTTCAAGGGGGAGGAGTCATCTTCTTCTTCTGCATTCAAGGGGGGGTCGTCATCTTCTTCTTCTGCATTCAAGGGGGGGTCGTCATCTTCTTCTTCTGCATTCAAGGGGGGGTCGTCATCTTCTTCTTCTGCATTCAAGGGGGGGCAACACCAGGGTCTCATGCGATCGGAGCTAAACACAGAGTTGAAGGGTCTTTGAGTGCGTTTTGCACCGGGGATGTCACGTAGGAGGTACCTGTCCCTTGGCAACACTTCGACTACCTGATATGGACCCTTAAACTTTGGTGCTATCTTCCTCGAAGTCCCAGTCGATTGGGCTTCCCTTTCCACTAGCACTAAATCTCCTTGCTGATATTTTCGGGGTATTTTATGGCACGCGTCATACCTTTGCTTTTGCCTCCCTTGGACCACTGCTATTCTAGCTAAAGCTTCTGCCCTAACTTGTTCTACGGATCCCTTTTCCTCCTTACTGTCACTATCCTGCAACGACAATACTAACTGATTACCTAAGGCATTTTACATTATGCTCACTCATATATTATTTGCAGGACACGTGCAAAACCTTGACCATTGAAAGTCATATTCTCGTAACCATTGAAATTCACATTTTTTCAATAACGCAGAGTTAAATCCAAAGCAAATACATAAGGAGCAAAACTTAATAAATTTTAGTTCCAATTGTATTTATTTCATATTCAGCAAAGGAAACGTCATATCTGATAGATGATTAATTAATCGCCAATTGTTATACATATTCAAAGTTTAAAAAAATCCAATTTATCACCTGCTTCGCTTAGAAAGCGTACACTTAATAGTGCATAAAAATTATTTTTGTTTGACTCATTGCTAGAAAAAAAACTTGGATGATTACATTATTAAATTTGATAGTGAATCAGAAAATATTGACAAGACCATTCATGCTAAACGAAGTCCCTCATAAAATTAAAGTTTTGAGGAAAACACCATTAATGGAATGGTGCACAGTAGGTTTCTTTGGCAGGAACCGGAAAAGAGGTGAAGGAAAAATTTCTGCAAGTGGGTCTCAAACTAGTGCCCCCTGCACAAGAGTCGGGCACCGTAGATGCTGGAGCACTGACGACTGTGAAGTATAGGATTTCAGAAGGATATAGATTAGAGCTGCCATTGTTTAAATGCCTTTCTTGTTTAAACTATTGATTAAATAACTCCATATGGTGGGTGATTTGTGGACAGAATCCAATGGACTGCAAGTGTACAAAATTTATTGAATTGTGAGACCCTGTTTTCAAATACCTTCCTTGCAAGCTACGGACTAGTGAAGATTGTACATTCATGATAGTGGGACCAGTTCCTTGCCCTAGGCCACCTTGCTCTTCTGGAATTTCTATGAGGGACTCTCACAAAGATTTTGGTTGGAAAATAAATAAATAAGTGGATGTTTGTATTTTGGAGGATATTTTTCTTTTTCAGTGTTGCCATTTTAGCTAATAAAAGTGTGTTATCTCTCCTCCCTTAGGTTTGCAGTGATAGCATCTGGCTGTGCATCTTGTCCGAGGCTGAAATGTGAACGTCCTGGATGTGGTGCTCATTTCTGCTATCATTGCAAAGCACCGTGGCACCCTGATCAAACCTGTGATGCAGCAAGATTAGAGCGATCCCAGTCACCGTCGTATCTCCATTTCCACCCTCACCATCACCATTCACATCATCACCACCACGGTGCAAACAACCCCTCCACCACTTCATCAGCAGGACAGTCATCCTCATCAGCCGCATCTTCTTCTTCGGGGGCCTCTTCATCCCACGGTCCTGGGCCAATCCCGGCATCTTCATCCACATCTCCTCACCACCGCGTCCATTCCTCCTCGTCTGCATCCTTTGGTATGGATTCGGAGAGGGGTCATCACAGTCACCACCATCATAGTGAGTATCCTCTCATTGTCTTGTCCAGATTTCCTTGTTTAACCTTCCGTCAGGCAAAATATTGGAATTGCTGAGTTCAGGGGCAATGTGCCTGACGGGCGCAGATGTGGAAAAACATTATTAACTCTTCGCATAGCTCATTGGTACACCTTTAAAGTTTAAAGCACCATTATTAGTGTAAAGGAACATGTAAATGATGCCTTATTTGCTTTGTATACACCCCTTTACACTCCGTCATACGGCCTGGACCGATCCAGCAATGTGCGATTTAACGTGCTCTTTTGGCTATAAAGTATTATTACCGTATTTGCACGAATCTAAGACGAACACGATTCTAAGACGACCCCCCCTTTTTTGGAACTCCACTATGGGAAAAAAAATTTTCTAGGGGAAAACAATCAATGCGCGAATGTTTGGCTATGTTGCCTATGTCCCAGGAAACGCAGGATTTTTGGCGCGTAATGACAGGAATTGTGGTACTTAATCGAGACACTTAGGTCTTATTGTTGATTCGACTAATAGTTTCTTCGGTGGGGCCATGGTCCGAAGACGAATAAAATTAAACTAGTGAAAATGAAACCTGACTTTATTAAACCCACACGGAAAACACTCCGTGGTATGAAGGCAAGCCACCCTGGAAAGTAGGTAACCACTCGTACGAGCTATGCTATCGCGTTCGGCGTACGCAGAGCATACTGCAGGGGGTGAAGCATGACCATATGACTGCGTCATGAAATTTTTTGTCCCAAAGATAGGGCAACTTACCCATTCTTCTCTAATTAGCGTAGCGTCAGATGGGCGAATGAATTCGGATTGTTAGTAGGGAGGAACAAAATATCCTGAGAAGATATCCCTTCCTCAGTAACTCTGACAAGTGAGACTTATGGTATAACTCGTAAATTGATAACTGATAATAACCTGAAATCCTGTTTTCGGAAAAAATGCCGCATTAACTGCCGAGAAGCTCAGCAACGAGGATATCGAGTTTCGCCAAAAATCACCTTCGTATTTTTCCAACTAGTTCCTAGCTTAAAAATGCTTAAATAACGTTAGAAATACGTCGTGTTTGGTCTCGTTCTATTTTCTAATTACGAGTACATTGCAAATATTCCAGCCTAATAAAAGTATAATACCAATTACCGAAATTCATTGTTAGACACCTTTTGAGCTAATAGGTGATTCATGCAGCGGTTGACCTCCAGAAACTGGGAACTTTGAACCAGGTACGCTGAAAAAGGTCAGTGGGTGAGAAAAGGGGGAGCGTGAAAAGCGTTCATATTTTTCTCGTGTAACTTGATATTTTTTTCGAAGCTAAGGTCTTCGTAATACGATCCCTGCGCTAGCTGGGACATTTTGTTTGATTTTGGAGAAGAGGAAAGCGTCAGAGGGGGGAGGCGAGAGATGTATGGAGGTGGATAGCAGATCTTGGGAAATGCGCTTATGCTACTACCCCAAGGCTTTTAGCTTCTCCCAATGGTAATTTCATTTCGTGGGGAATATTTAATCTAGGTGCCTGTAGTTATTAGCCATAAATGACACATTATATTTATTTCGTCTCATTTTCGTCAAAAGATGGATGTAGGAAAATTATACGTCGGGACCACGATCTTCAAACAATCAATGCGGTAAAAACGATACTTTTGAGATGCGGGAAAAAATTACATCGTCTATATGGAACCTTATTTGTGACCAGAAACGGCGAACGATGAATGCGGAAAAATGATCAATACGGGTACGATAGATCGGAGTTCCACTGAATAACTTTTCTTTTGAAAGCGGCAGTGTAATAATTTCTTTTCTCTGCCATCGTAATACTCTGAAAGGCACGGAATCACAACTAAATCGATTTCTCTAATCAGAGGCAAATCATGTTGCCATCTTACCGTTGCTCTGAGAAAAATGCGACGACTTTGTAGCAGTTTATCCCAATACGGCATTGAGGCTTTAACGTTACAATTTAGGTAAATTGTAACCAATCACACGAACATTTTTAGAGTTGATCGAGCTTTAACTTGAATGGAGCCGAACCCAGGGTAAAGCAGGCTATCTCGCGGACTCGGCAGAAGTGCACCCGACGACTGATCGGCACGCGCCGAATCTTTGCCTGCTACCCAAAAATGGATTTTTTTTACTTGAACGCAAAATTAAATATGCTAAATTACTGTTAAGCTATTTTTGACGTTGATTTGTCGTTGTATTGCTATTAGGTGGCAACCTCAGGCGTCCATAATTTTTCCGACGTAAATTATGCAACCCGCTTGACGTCAAAAATTTTGCATCCGATTCTAAGACGAACCCTCTTTTCCGCAGGAGTTGCGAGGGAAAAAAACCTCGTCTTAGATTCGTGCAAATACGGTATGTGTCATTTATTTTAGCATTTGAATTGTATAAGATCAGTGTTTCTTATTTTGTTATCTTATTTATCTAACAATGCCTTTATTTAATTTTATTGTGCCATTACTTTGCTGAAAACCCATCAGCGCTCAAGTTTTTTTTAAAATCACACATCTTTCACTTTTATAAAATATGATACATATGAGCTCAACACAATGAACAAAATTCAAACTGACTGAATAATAGAGGAAACCTACAACTAAGTATGTGCACTGAAATGTACGCAAGAATTCACATATTAAATGCATTGCAGGAGTATTGGCTCAGCACTGCACTGCGTGCCATATGGCACCCGTGGGCGTTGACAGGTTAATTATGCTAAAAAATATGCAGCTGTTCTGTCGGCATTACTACGAAAAGTGATAGGCTTCATAGAGCATTTCAAAACAAAATGCTACTGTAAGCACGGGTCTATGCTGCCTAGTGGTGCGCAGAAATAAAAACGGAAAAATTGGCGCAGAAAAAAAATTGGTGCCTGTCATATCCATTGTGCCTGATGGGGGATCAATGGAAGTTGCTTTCCCTCAATACCTTGGGTGTTGAACAGTTTCTCTTGAAAAAGCAGCCAGCATAGGTCTGGAAAAATCAGGGCCACCCAAAAATTGACATAGCAGAATAAGTTTTTTGACTTACATCACGATTACCCATGAAAGTTTTAACAAAGAATTGCTTTGAGTGTTGTGTTTTCATTGACTAGGATTGTATAATAATCTTTTATTAGTTTACTGTGACTTTCTTGGATGAACTTGGATTGTAACAATATTAAATTTTGATGAGAAAACCACAGCTTTCCACAAAACGAATTCCCTCATGAAAATTAAATTTTTGAGAGAAAAGCCACCGTTTTGCCAGATTTCAGACTTTTCAGGAAAATTCCTGGTAGATATGGATAAAGCCTGAAATATGGCTTTTATTATCTATGCTTGCAATTTTACAGAAATTATTTATATTTTTATTTAGCTATTTTTATCTGCTGTTTTTTTCCTAATGGTTTTAATCTTCTGGTCCCTGATAAACCTTAAGCCCACAGGTCACTACCCTGACTGTAATGTCATGGCCCTATTATAGCTTAGCCACTGCATCCCTTAAATTATTGAAGGTTATCAGCTATTGACAGAATCTATGCCAATG
This sequence comes from Ischnura elegans, assembly GCF_921293095.1. Taxonomy (NCBI): domain Eukaryota; kingdom Metazoa; phylum Arthropoda; class Insecta; order Odonata; family Coenagrionidae; genus Ischnura; species Ischnura elegans. The sequence continues at coordinate 66,901,260 of NC_060253.1, read as the reverse complement.
TTTTCTTACTCCATTTTTGATAATCTTCATTGCCTTATATGCATCAGAATGAAACAAATTACAACCTACTATGTAGAAATACCATAGTTTGCTGCCATGTGTGATAGCCTTGTTGCCTTTAATTTATGCATATAGTCAAGAGATAGGTTGACTACATTTTCATCAGGAGTCAAATTTATTTTGATTTTCTATCGCTTTGAAGAAATGCCTTGCCCGTATTCGGGTTTAATGGCATCTCTTATCTTTTCTTTCGTTCACATTTATTGTTTTCATTCTCTTTTGAAAATGAATGATTCAAAAAATATTTCGATTCATACGTACAAATGTGCTTTTTTCATCCATTGACTGCTTGAAATGTATTTGAAAACATTTATGTCTTTGAAAATATTCTTTGGTTGTCATCTGGTTCATATTTCATTTTCTGGATGTAAGCATTTTGATAAAGTTTCAATGCTCTTGTTTTCTATGGTTGAGAGATTATAATTTCATCACTAACTTTGATGTTAGTGTTTCAAACTGAAGTAAAGGAATTTTTAAATGTTATGTTATTTTTTATATTCATCATAGAAGAGATGCAACAGTTGTGACTAACCTGTGCAAGTTCCAGGTATACTCATTTATTTTCAGCTGTTGCATCATACATTTTGGCCTTCAAATCATCGTATTTTCCTTCTAACATGTGTAGATCAAAGATTTTCTTCTCTGCTCACATTGTATTATGGTTATAATTACCAGTAAACAACGTATAAGTGACAATCTGGTGAAGGCATTATGTTAACACTATGCGTGCCATGGACGTAATATTACGTCCTGCCAATCCTTCTGAGGATTGCCATGGACGTAATATTACGTCTTTCCATTTAATTGGCTTTGTATGCGTGAAGCCGTAATATTTCGCCCGTGGTACTTTTCCAGATTACTGCTTAGGGGTTCTGTTTTTTCAAAAATCAACTGCTCGATGGAAAAAGAGTTCACTTTATGTCTTGAGGACGAAAAGTCCTCTGTAGCTACCGGCATCCTCATCTTAGGCCACTTAGTGTGAAAATTCTTTGGGCCAATGGACTGTTCGTTGAGGGTGCATTGACCCTTTTCATTATCCAGGATTTATAATGCTTTGCTTGGAACAATGCTTTTTTATGATTTCCATTCTTTGAATAGTTCAAATTGAGCGTATTAAAAAAATTATTATGCATGTTACGGCGGTACAGCATTTGTTGCGACTGTTTTATTTTTCAAAAACAGTAGGTTTTCATCGTTATATTCTGTCCCCATACAGAGGGGACAGAAGAGTCTCTTGGGGCTCAGTCCAGCAGTCATGCTAAGGAGAGAACTCCTCTGTCTCGAAAGGGTTAATCTCTCAAGAGTTCCAATAAGAATTATATATTTAAAAATTAGCAATAAATGTTATTCAACTCATACATAAAGAAGAGCAAAGTCCATTTTTATTGAAATCCACATCAATATAAATGTATTTTTGATGCTAATGTTTTAAAAACTGTACGAACATAGTAAAAATGGCTGGATTTTTCAGTAGGGCTTTAAAAGTAGCAGCCGGCTCTCAAAGTGTTAATACATTTGGCCGTCCCTCTTTCTCATTCCGGAACTGAAAAAAAATGTTGATATAATGGATAATTACTTTTGTTGGTGATGGTATGATTTTTCAATGAATTGAGAACTTTTGGTTATAAAACTAATTAACCTTCTCTTTTAACAGGAGATGACATTAAGCCATGTCCCCGTTGCCAAGTTTTAATAGTGAAGATGGATGATGGGTCCTGTAATCACATGACATGTGCAGTGTGTGGAGCTGAGTTTTGTTGGCTCTGCATGAAGCAAATTAGTGATCTGCATTACCTCAGGTGAGTCAGTAATGGTGCATATTGTGAGTAAATTGTGCAATGCTTGCATACTTATGAACCCGATGGTTTGATTGCTCTCATTTTTATATGTTTGATAGTGGGAGATGTTAATCCTTTCGCTGCTATTGGAGATTTTCATACACAGACGAACGAATGCCGAAAATATACATTTTCTTGCTCTCCCCCTTTTATGATGCCCACGGGTTCGTCAAGTCTTAGTTTCAAAGCCTAACAAAGCGGTACTTAGGCCGTACCCTTGAAATTTTGGAGCAGGTTCCCTGAACCCTTGTCTTATATTGCCCTTCTTTGTGGTAAGGTACTGCAGTCATACAATTGTTCATTCAGTCAGTTTTCAAAAAAATATTTGATCCTTTCTCAAAAAATATAAACTTACAATTAAATTTTTTGTCTTTTGAGCAGCGTTTACAATTTTTCAACGAAATTGTGCGATAAATTTTAACTTATATCTTGATTTCAGTATAATCATCAACATGGAAATTGTTTATGCATTAAATCCGTTAATATTGACTTTAGAGCTTCGTTCAGAATTTGAAAATTATCAGAATAAAACTAGGAATTCAATTCAAAGTCTGCAATTTGCGTGCAAGCAACAATTATCCACATAGCGAATTCATATAAACAAAGCGTGAGTTGACTGCGAACCAGTGTCACTGGTAAGATTGTAAACCTGGTAAGGAGGGAGCCCAACTACCCTAGGTGTCTGAGATAATGCAGAATCCCTGCTGGGAATGGCCAAAGAAGGTTGGTGCTGAGAGTGTGTGATTATCTGGGAGACCCTTCTTAGCGAGTGTCCTACAAAAATGCCCCATACAGAGGGGACAGAAGAGTCTCTTGGGGCTCAGTCCAGCAGTCATGCTAAGGAGAGAACTCCTCTGTCTCGAAAGGGTTAATCTCTCAAGAGTTCCAATAGTAAGTTTTATTGCCTCTTTTAAACAGTGTAGTCAAATTTCAAATACCCAGATAAAAGATTAAAGGACTTAATCTTATGGGACTTGATGTGGGAAACAATCCATTTTTTTAATAGCTTTTAAACTTTGATGAAATTCAAATATTTGAGGAGAGTTTGTGGAATTTTAAGTTCCTGTTGATAGAACTGTTCCATATTTGTGGCACATAAATTTGGAGTAAGTTTTGAGGCTTTACCAAATAGAGTCCTCTGGATTTTATGCATATATACTGAGTTTGGCAAAAGAGCATCTCCTCACGTAACTCAACAATTAGGGTTATGTGGTCTGATCATAATTTCAAGCACTTAATGACTTGGAATATTGTACGTCAGTACAGTAAATCTTTTTATAGAAGTAGAAAGAACTGAGATATTGGCCATTTAAAAATGGATGCTCTAGTGAGTGAATTTACTCCTAACTCTATGATGCTGAAAACCATCCTACTTCACGCACTCTTTAACTGACTCCAACCTCCACGTGGTTTTTTCCGTCCACTCACCCACTCCCTCTGTTTTGTGTTGACCATTTTCTCCCACCTGCATCCCTACCCTGAACTTCTATCCTCACTCCTTTCTCAGTTACCCTTTCAGGGACTTTTCTCCCCCACCTTCTCCTTGCCTTGCTACTTACTCTCACCTCTCCATTTCTAATGATATGCCTTTCTCTTTCATCCTGCACTTTATATTCTTCTCCACCCAGTAGGCCTTCTTGTGTCTATGGTTCTTTTCCCAGTGTCAATCTTCTACAGTTATTGCTAGAGTCCTCCTCCTGCCCCAGGTTTTTCCCTGCCTCCTTAGTTGTGTGTTTTCTCACTGTCTCCCCACTGTATGTCTGATTGCCCCATCTTCAAACTTGTCAAATACTCCCTCACCTCTTCCTCAAGTGTATAAATGTGATTTTCTCATGTACGAGGATAAAGTTAAAAAGTTAGGTCTTCAATGTTTTTGTTAATGAATATGACATTTATTTAAATTTTTGGATACATTGTTGGAAAGATCATGGCTTCAGCAATTCATCGATGTAGTCAGCCTGGTGCTCAATGACTTTCCTCAACCGCACGATGAACTTTTTAATCCCGTCGTCATATTAGCTTCCATCCACATTGCAAAGGTAGGCATTGACCTACTCTTGCACCTCGTCATCCGTCGCCAGCAACATCTCTCCTCGATAGTTTTTCAAGGCGAGCAACATTTGGAAATAACCGGGTGATACAGACGAGAAAATCATCTCCTTACTCTTCAAAATGGTGCACAACTTCTTCCACACATTCTACATGCTGCCTCTGGTGGTCATCGGTGAGCTGTTTGGGCGCCCACCTAAGAGTGGACATATGCATGGCCGGAAAGGAAATTGTGGCACCATTTACGAAACATCCACACATTTTTCACCATAAACTTCAACCAATTGGCGATTAATGTCGATAGGTGCCACCTTTTTCACTGTCAAAAATCATATTATTGACCAAATTTCACACCTTGACGGTGATGTGAGGGGAAGCTCCATCGAGATGGCTGCTATGCCAACAATAAGCAGTCAAAAATGCTTCGTGGTGGTCTAGAGAGCTGGTGGGGGAACCAAGGAACATGGTGGTGTAGGCAGATTGTGCCTAGCACTTCATGTGGTGATGCAATGACTTTGGATACCTTATTTTTAAGTTTACCCTTGTATGTCTTGTGCCAGATGATGGCACATTGGCTCTGTGAGCCGAAATATGTCATACACTTACACGACCATGGTTTTAACGTAAGACGTCATCATCAGGTGAACTCTACAGAGGTCCATCTCATCAATTTATACCAGGCTTGGAGGGAGGGAGGGAGGAGGTATAAATTGATGTGATGGACCTCTGTGGAGTTCACCTGATGATGACGTCTTCCGTTGAGACCATGGTGGTGTAAATGTGTGAATAATAATTTCATGAGAAAGCACAAATTTTCTTCTTTTTCATTTTTCACAATGAATCGCTTTCACGAAGTAACGCCTCAAACCATCAATGTATTACGCATTAAAATAATTGTGGTAAACTGCAGCTACCTTTTATTTCAATACGAATGACCACATTATGCTTTAAACTGTTAACCCAATTAATTTTCTCATTGTTTCGATGAGGTTTTTTCATAATTTAACAATTTTCCTTCTTTTCTTGTATTTCTAGTCCATCTGGATGCACATTTTGGGGAAAGAAGCCATGGTCACGGAAAAAAAAGATACTGTGGCAGTTAGGTACATTAGTCGGTGCTCCCGTAGGAATTGGATTGTTGGCTGGCATCGCTGTCCCAGCTATGATCATAGGTGAGAAACATTTGTGAAATATAAAGGTGTGTCTTTGAGAAATGCTTACATACACACCATTAAAATTAATTTAAGTTATATTAGCTTAAGAATGTGCAGTCAATTTACAATTTTTTTTGATTAATCTTTTATTTAATGAGGCCTTGCTAGGTTAAGTTAATTTATATAAAATATAATTTATATAATATATGCTCCAAGTCATTTTTTTATGTTCCAATTATTTATCATGAACTGTCCATATTGTCAATATATATTCACAGGAGATATTTTTCACTCTCCAGGTTTTTAAAATGTTATTTAATACATTCATGTATTGATATTTCAGGAATTCCGGTGTGGGTCGGTAGAAAAATTTATGCGCGCTACCAACTAAGCAATCGTCATCGGCGGAACTTGGCCATTGCTGGTGGAGTTACTGCATCGGTGAGTGTTTATTTTGGGTATTTTTCACATCATAAGTGTACTTATTAATGATACTTGCTTAAAATGAGTGGCTTTTCGTAATAAATGCCCGCGAGCAAGCCATATAAAATTTCCAGAACAACGATATTTTGGAAATTTAAAAACCCACACAGGAATGACTGAAACCTATTGGTTGACTGAGGGTTATCCTGTTACGTATATTTAAGTGCTTAAGCAATTAAAAACATACTCCAAAATTTAAAAGTAATCCAAATTAGTTGTGGAAATAATATCTGCTAACTGCTTTATCCTGTACACATTTATTTCAACATGCTTTGATAGTCATAGTCATTCTGTAGCTACTCTGACCCCTAGCAGGTGTGTAGGGTCAACAGAAACCAATTAGAAGGAGGTTTAATCTATTTAATTACTTCTCCATGTTATGTGAAATAAGTGACCAAATGGGAAATCTCGTCACAGTGTATGGGAATTTATTATATGTGCTTATACTTAACAAAATTCAATGAGCGACAGTGAATTAAAATCATCTAGAAGGAAAAGGTAAACCTGATGATTGAAATTTTGTTCTGAAGGTTAGAAAAGAAGTTGTATCAGAGAAAATCTTATATACCTGTTTTCATTTGTGAAAGGTTCATCATTACTTGCCTAGTAAAATCAGGTATATGCTGCAGGAAGAAAGGTCCATTGCTCAAATCCCAGTTGTGGCAGACATAGATTTTATCATAATCCTTTCGAAGGCGCTGGGTGAGGACCACTTTTTGTACCATTTTAGTCGAGACGATAAACAGTCGAAGTGTGGTGGCTATTTTTGAAAGTTAGATATCTATGTTATTCTCTTTACTTTTACTTCTTTCCTTTGCCTGCATCCCACAATAATTCATATTTATCATACATACCTGAATTCGTAGTACAATGACCTCAGCTTCTTAACACCGTATATAAAAACCTACAAACTTGTAAATTCTTGGGTAATGTTTCATTAGAATTTTTCTGTAATTAGTTGGGAGTGTTGCTATGCTAGGTACTTAGTGCATTTTAATATCTTCTCTGCAATACCCGATACTCTGCTGTGCATTAAGTCTGTGTTGGTTGGTCATGGTGAACTCTATGCCACTAGAACCTGACAAGGAAAATATTCTTCTCGCCAGAATCAAAGGCAAACGATTATAGCCTAGTATTATCCATCTCCACAGATTTATAACACATGAATGGCAAGAGTTAATTGTTCCTCAGGCACTTTTCATCATTAGTAATACTAACCTATTGTAAGATATTAACATGACTTTCCTTCATGGTAGGCCTTATGAAATGTCATGTACATTATTCACTGAGATAATGCTGGGTTTAATTTATACTGACCCTTGATAATGTCTATACATATCATCTGTAAATGTGTTATATTTACTTTTAAAATAGCATTTTATTTTGTTAATGAATAATTTCTGGCTTTTAGGCTCTCATTTTCAAATTTTAATTGATGAATGTAATATACTTTTTCTTCGTTCATGGATATTCAATTTAAATTGTTAGTAGCTTTTGTGATATTTAATTAAATTATCTGAGAATTTTTTCCCAATGCACATCACAATAGGGTGGTTTCCTATTATTTTTTTATTGCCTAAATCGAAAGATTATTACTCCTGGAGTACGTATTTCGCGCTTTTAGATTTTTAAATGACGATATCTATTTTTCGCGATTAAATGAAAAGTGAAAAATTTCAAGCGCGCAAAAACGCGACGCGTAAGTAGGAAAGTCCGTGCGCCGCATTTCTGGTTCCCCCTCTCTCCTTGTGAAGTGACCTTGATCGAGGCTCTGAGCGCTGATAGGACGCAGGATGCTAGCGGATAGCTGAGTACCTTCCTGTCTGGTAGCGCATGGCTTAAAAAAGGTTTATTAATACCTTATCAAGCGAAGAAAACTTTCCGACCTTAGCCAGTTTTAATAGGTGATTATTAAGACATGTTTCCCTGAGCTCTGTGCCTCATGCATGCATTGGTAACCTCAGACGATGTATAACTCCTATCCTCTCGTGTAGAAACTAGGTCCCTGTGACGTCATGCGGAGCGGAATCGCATGGGCGCCAATCTGGCCTTTTTCAAATGAGGATAAAATTTGACCCTTGCCATTCGTCTAAACCGGGATTTCAAAAACCAAATAATTTGTGTATTATGAATACACTAATGGTGGGCAACGAATCGCAATCAATGCCTATCGTTTTCTTTGATGAAGGAAACTACCCTATTACGTGTCATTGTGATTGTCATGACTTCATCCTCTGAGATTTTTAATGTTTCACCATTTTACACTATTTTCTTAATTTGTTAAGTAGAATGAAGAATAGATTTTATCGTTCAACTGGAAATAAATGCTCAAAATTAAACCTATTTAGTGCAGGAATACATTCCTTAAATCTCATTTAACCATAGTATTATATCAAATCATCACTGCAAATTCTTTTTGTTCCAATTTATTTGCTTTATCACACTTTTATTATTACAATAGATTAATCACATCATAACACATGCCGCTCTGAAAACAATAACTATATGAATTGATGGCACTGGTTAAGGAGATGAGGTTCATATATGCAGCTTCTTTTTTCATCTAGGCAATGGCTTCAAACATATTCTCATGATAATTAAATGAAGATTGTGTCTTTTTCACAGCTAATATTTCTCACACTAATTTGGCAGGTGGATAGGTTCTCAAGCGTAGTCATTTGATGAAATAGGAAGAATTATTACATAACTGCCTAAGATATTAGTCCATGTTGTAATTGGGGCACATTTCTTTCGACTCAGATAGCAATTTCCTAACACTAAACATTGATGATTCTCTTCTGCAGATGATTTTTTTCTATTGGTCATTAAATGTTTATTACTTGGAACATACACTCAAAATATCATTTTATGATTCTGAGTATCCTGGTTGTTTTTCAAGAGATGGTATGTCGTGATACTTTCCTTATGCACAATTCCTGTAAACTCATTCGAACCATTCCTATGCTCATTGGTCCCAACTTCTTGTTCCTGAAGATTCAGTTTCTTCTTCTATCAGCTGAATTATGTTTTGTGTTAATTTTTACTTAAGATCTAATCCTCAAATATCAAGCGCTTATGAATTCTATCACTGCCAAGGACATGTTATTAAAAAATTTTATAATGTTTATCTTCCTCAATGGATTCTTATTTGAAGTAAAATGTCGTTAATTAATGGCAAAATTTTGGTTTCCTTCATTATGGATACATTTGTGTCCCATTGGCATGTTTTCTGTGTTAAGAATGGACAGACCTACACAGTGACTTAAAAATTTTGGTATAAAATATTTTCTTGCCCCTCATTTCATCACTTTTGGAGCAGTTATCAGGACTTAAAATATTACCTTCACTCCATCAAATATTTTTTTCTTGTGAAAAACTTCCATCTTTGTTAAAGAGCAATACCTGTGTCGTCAATCAAACTGTTAGCTTTGCTGTTGTATTTGTCAGTGTGTGGATTTATTTTTGGGTCTAAAACCTTTTCATACTCTAAACTGTTTAAAAATTTTCAAAAACCTTGAACTTCATTACCCTGAAAATCCTTCTCTACTTGCACAGCCATAATGTACAATATTCTGCTCTGTCCTCTAGTACTTCTTATTAAATTCCTTTATAATCTTATTGCTGTAAACCTTTGCTGTGGCTTTTCCTATGTTTGATGTTATGTTTTAGTCTCACAATTCAAAATTACAAATTTTTATGTTTACTAATTACTTTTGCGTAGCTATACATATTTTATAGATTGTCACAGATAAATTATTTTGGAACATCCATTCCATTTTGAAGAACGTCCAAAATTTTTACATAGATAAATATCACTGCCTACATTTTAGATTTTCAAAGTTTTCTAAGCAAGCTGCCTGTTTACTGTTGTTTTTATCTGTCCACAAAGACTTGAATTACAATATTTTTTCAGATCTTTGAATTGTATGATTTTTCCACACATATTTGATGACTTCATAAAATGTTCCCTATTTGCTTATTTTTAATTGAAGTCTATTTGGCGAACTTAAATTAATGAACCTCTCAGAAGTAGCTACAAAGTTTTAAGTATTCAAGGTTTTAATTTAATAGTGGTTCATTAGTGTAATATATGTAATCTACGCCCAAAGTCCCCATTTTGTATTCCAACTGTGCAACACAGGTGGCATGCTGATGATTGAGATTACACCAATGGTTAATGGTTATTTGTCTACATAGTTACTTAGAGGTACTTCTTTAAGCCATTGTTCACCAAGCTTATTTATGTAGGCTTTAAATGAATATTATTTCAAGGAAATGGCATTGAGATTGTTATGCCTCCAGCATGTCTTTTGTATTCTATCATATTTATGCTAACCGGAGTTAGGTTTTTTAATATCACTGTCGAGTTAAATTGTGGATACATCTAATCAATATGCAACAGTGTAGCATTTTTGGTTTCTTGCATAAGTCCACCTGTGAAACTTAAGCTATTGAACTCACCTAATCATCTCCTTATTACCCTCTTCATCAACACAAATAATTCTGCCCCTCCTACTCCCTCCTTGTTTTTTTCATGCTTGATTTACTTCACTCCATATTTTACTGAATTCAAAGCTATATCTGATGTCGTTTTAGAGTCTCAGCACTCCCACTTTCACATTGCACCTTCTTCAAACATTGAGAAAAATTAAATGTACAAATTACCTTTCATAATTGTCTGAGATGTTGTTCTTCGTAACAATAACACACACACACTTTTCTTATGCACATAAATTTCATGGGCCTCGCTCCTATCATTTTTAAGTAGCACAATGTTGAATGGATTTTAATTTCTTGTTAAATTCATTTTCAAAAATGAGTTTAATCAAACAGAGAAACTGATAGACCAACCTCACTGTTGAATGAGCTTTCATGTTATTTATCCTCAATGCTCTACAATTCTGCAATGTCAGTATATTGTTATATTATTCAAATTCTCTGTTCATCCACAATAAAGCAATAATTTCAAATTTAAGCATGATCTAGTGAATGCTATGGAGTTTGTTGTTATTCTATACAGCAACATGATTATATTTATTTCAATGCCAATAGTTTATTGCGGTCTAATTCTGAAAGCATCATCTTTAGGCTCAGTTATTGCCTGAAGATAGATCTATTTCATGCTATAATAGCCTAGGATATGTTAACAGTGTCCTTGTCATTGTCTGTCACTAGACAGAAAAACAGATTTTTCATTGCTGTTACATCCCATGAAAAGTGACAGAACTGAGGCCCATGTCATCACTGGTATTTATATCTTGAGTTCACTCTCTCAAAGCATATTGGGTTCATTCAATCCTCATCCCTCAGCCAGCAGAAATTTCCCACCAGTCAAGTTATCCAAGTTGATACGATGTGCTTCCATGCATTTTACACATCGATGTCCTTGCCCTCTTCATCTGCTACCTCTTCGGCACCATTCTCTCGTCCTCCCTCTTCCCCACCTTCCTCAACATCTTCAATGAGATCCAAGAGCCTCTCCTCAGCATCTGCATCCCCTAGGGCCACATCCACTGACCCCACAACTAACAGGAGTGCCAGGACCCTTGATCTCCGGAAGTCCCCAGCCAGGTCGCCCAGGTTGTAACAAACTTCGGCACGGCCTCCTCGTCCTCCCGCCCTTCCTTCATCGCCTATATTTATGCTCAGGCTCTTTGCATGCCCGAGGAGAGAGCGCCAGTATAGTCCCAATAGCTCCCTGGACTTCCCCCTCCGTAGCCGGGAGGGTAGGGATGAGAGCAGTAGGAGAGCAGCATCGTCAGTGGGCCGACCCCATGACAGCATCTGCCAGTCAACCACCATGCAGTCAGTGGTTCCGTCCGGGTTCTCGCGGAAGAGTAGGTTCCCGCTCCAGAAGTCACTGTGGGTGAGGGTTGCGAGGGTATGTCGACCCTGGTCCCCGTGGGTTGGGCAGCCACTGTTTGGAGTACAAGACTGTTGTTAGTTGAGCTCTTTTGTCAAATCATATGTCATATTGCTCATTGAGTCATAACCTTAATTGAATTTTAGTGAACAAAATATCCTGAGAATATGTGATTATGTGATCATCCTCATGCAGATTTCTCTAAGAGGTCGCTCTAGAAAGTCTGTATTGTAAAGATTGACCTGCGTTATAAGTTTGGCTGAAATGCTAGTTTTGATCTCTTATATTTTAGTAAAAACTGCTGTTTATTGGTGCTAAAATAAAAAGTCAATATTAAATCAGGTTAATTATTGGCCTAAACTCAGTGGCGGAATTTCAGCTAGGGAAATGAAATAGTACAGTGTACATAAGGTGTCTTTTGGAAAGAGGTGGAAACGTCATTGCGTATCAATTGAGCAGTTCAGTTCCCATCCAGTACCATGGAGTAGCACAACGTTCAGTTTCAGATCAAGCTGTCGTACTCACCCCGCTGCTCCGTCTTCCTCTCCCCTCTCGCCCTCCGGGTCGTCCGCTCCGCCCCCAAAGAGCAGCTTCCCTCCCCAGAAGTCGGCCTCCGCGAGGGCATCGTCCTCATCTCCTCCACCCGCCGACTCCCCGTCCCTGCGCCCCCGCACCAGGTGCAGCAGCCGGTGGAGCAGCCTTGGGTGCGCGCTCGCCCGCGGCCTCCTCCTGTGACGATGCAGGAAGGAGGCCAGCTGCGGCAGCCCGCGACCCACTAGGCTCCGGCAGGACTCTGGGGTCGCCCGGAACAGGAACGGGAAACGGTCCGGAATGGCTTCCATGGAGCCCTCGCTGCCCAAGATGCCATAGGCAAGGGAGAGGGCGTGTAATCTGGCCACTGCGTCCAGGGCCGCAGAAGCCTGTTCCGCGGTCAGGCCTCGCGAGAAGTCGCCGACCGAGTAGCCAGAGGCTCGCAGGTCTTCCAAGACAAGCACGGAGAAGTCCTCTTCCTTTGGGGCCTCGCCGTCCTCGTCGTCTTCGTCCTGTCCTTGCCCGCCCTCCCCGGTCTGCTCTCCCAACATGCCACCTTCAGATCCGTGCATCCCATAGTGCCAAGCGTAGTAGCAGCGGGGTACAGGTAGTCGTATAAGCGGTGGGCCCTTATCCCCCAGAAGTCTGTGCTGGAACTCCATCAGCTCTGGCACCACCTATGCCAAGAGAGAAAGCGGATTAGTCAAGTTTCCTATCATGATTTTTCTTTCGAGCGAAATCATAATTTTTTATCTCGAAAGCTGCCGTTGTTATTAATTTGCTCTAATCTTCAGTGTATTTGAGGATAAAAAGCATTCATTCGTGGAAGAGGTTTTACGGTGTACGCAAGAGTAAATTTAGTAATTTTTGAATTAATTGCAATCCCATCTGCAGTTTCATGGAGATTTTAACTGATTTCCGCTTATCGCATATTCGTGAATCGCTCTCCTACCTAATGCGATTTCTTTTGTAAATTTTCGTGTAATTCTTATCGCTGCCATTCTTTGTTGCCATTTTTAGCTTTTGATTGACAGCGTTTCCCCGATATCTACAGAACTTTTCACAATTTCCCTTTGGGGGTGCATTGTGTTTCGAAAATTCATGTTATTAGGAGGTAACAAATAACCCATAGACGGATTCTCTAGTTCGAGGTAGAATTAAGCGTTGGTCAATTCATCAGGCTATTGGTATTCAAGCATTACATGACCCGATCTCAGGATAGCAGCGAGCCCCCTTTCATTTTGCTAAAACCCCTGTAACACGGCAGTTAACATCAAAATGAGTTCGATTTTTTTGTATCGACTAGAAAATGGATCGTAAATTCGTAAGCCGTGAAGCGTCCGCGATCGAGGTACAGAAGAGAGCAAAGACTCTTAGTTTTGTGTTGGATAACGGTACGAAAATCAGTACTGTGCCATGGAAAGTGGAAATTAATAATAGCCACTCAGGAACATAAAATGATAGGTGAAGATAATGACTAAACGAATGATACTCTGAATCTGTCAGTCTTATATACTCACTACTTAATACTTATATCTTCTTATAAACTCACTAATACTGTCTTATATACTCACTAATACTTATGTCAGTCGTGTATACTCACCTCCGTGTAGAACTTAATCTCGCGGAGATGGAACTGTGCCTCGGTAACGAAGGCTCGGGTCACGGGATCTTTCGGCGGCAATTTGAGGAGGAGCCGAAGGCTTTGGGCCTGCTTCTCTTCTCCGCCGTCAGAGGACGGGAGAAGCTCGTAGTCCACCCGGACGGAAAGGATCTCGCTGAGGAGGCTACCGATTCCTCCTGTGGTGCCCCTGCTGACTTCGAAGTCGCAGACCTGAAAATTAAAATTGAAACGGGCAATGTAAGGTCTGGAGAGCGTTGTCCTGATAGTAAAGGAACCAGAATGCAGATAATCTCTTTTTTGAAATTTCGAGCAATCTCTTATTTTTGTGGGGGGCATCAGAGTAACGCTATATATTTTTTAATAAAGAGGTACATTTTTTGCACGATATCATTCGATGTTACGAACCAAATTGCTATTTGGTCCATTATGGACTTCATTTACGTTAGTTCAAGTTTTTTTACTTTCTTCATGCTTCATATATTTAGATCTCTAACCATATACATTTTTATCTTCAATCAGAAACCGGTAAAAAGACATCTAAATGGCCAATATCCAAATGATAATGAATTCATATTACTCATGGGTATGCGTTATTATAGATGCCATTATAAATTTTCTAGTTTTTAATTCGATTTCCCTTAAACATAACTTTGAACGGACAATTTTTTGTCGTTAAGATAGCATATTACGAGAAATAGGTATTAATTGGATTTTAGTGGAAATGGTATTCGCCACGTTGATGCTTCGTTCACTGCATACGCAAGTGGTTCCGATCGACGTGATTACGAGCTCGCAACCCATGCATTATGAGAAGTCGCGGGAGGGGAAAACGGAAGGAAACGATTGAAACTAAATGTTCTCTTCCCTTGGCCATTCGATTAGGCTGTCGTGAATGAGTGGAATCCTGTTGGCCGGCCCGTGTCCTAGCGGGGAGTATCGATTTCCGCTTTCCGCGGGGTTTCGCGTCGCTCGCCCCGCCGCCCGCGCCAAACTCACTTGCGAGACGTGGCCTCCGGCTGACTCGCGTTCACTCATGAATGGCATACCTTCCCGCGCCTTATTCTCATCATGAATTCATAAATCTCCAAGGGCATTTCACACCATACTTCCATCGATAGTTTTGTGCACCCTTTGTAGACAATATTCTTATGCATATTGATATTCAGATTGCAAATTTTGTAAAAAAAAATGGATTTACACAACTTTTAAGCTGTGAATTCCCCGTGGAGAAATGTAGTGTTCCAGTGTCTTATTATTAATCTTTGAAATGTTTCACGATGGATAGGCTCTCTGTACACAATGTGACTGTCGGGAAACATATTTCAATAAATGCATGCAGTGCATAAAGTGTACAATGTTGTATAATCTTCTTTCCAAAAAATTATTATTTGGATACACGTTCTGCGATATTTAAACACTGGTGATATAACGTTTTCTAAAATATATGAATTGTGTACATCCTAATTAAAAATTAAATCCTATTTTTACTTTGATGACGGAACGCAAAATGTGTAGTCTCTAATCGTAGAAATGCAAGTAGATTTATGATATTATAGACGTACCATCCTCATCAATCGGATCAGGTATGCGAAAGAGGTGACTGAGGATTTAAAATAGTCTCTCGAGGCCTTTTTCATGAGTACCAGCCCATTTTCATAATTTTTACTCCAAGGTTCAAACTCTTGGAGTGTCTGTCTGTTATATATCTGTGCATTAACTGTTGCAGTCTGTTTCAAGCCAATCGCGGTATTATTGACCGATGATGATCATTTATTCGAGTAAGGGTTCGGAGTGAAAATCAGGGATCGGCGATCGTTGGCGCGGTGTCGCTTTTTTCGGCGGGTGCATTCTCTTCCCCTCCCCCCACCTGCCGTCGACCCTTCCCCCGTGTCGGAGCGTGCGTGTGGGAGTTCACCGACCTTGACCCGCAGCCGTCCCTGGCGGGCGGTGGCCGCTCCCTCCCCCGCAGCGTCGGCAGCAGCATCCCCGTGGAGCTCCCAGGCGTCGGGCGGTCGGTTGTGGTGGGCGGTGAGCACCGTCTCGAGCCACCTGCGGGTCACCCGCCACTCCTTGGCCGGCATGCCTTCCGTGGCCCTGGGGGAATGAATGCAAAAAACGGAGTCGTGAATCACGTCGATGAGTAGGACTCAATTGCACGGAGTTATTCAATGGCGAGACATTCCGCGGGCAGGTAATGCCAAAATCTGGCGGATTAGAGTTGATTTTATAAGTATATACTAGAAACTATCATGTATTTATTTATGTATTCACTAAAATACCACCCACATTCGTAAGCAATGTAGAATAGTTGATAATTCTTAAGTATTTATGCGTATAGGAAATGTGAATTACTTATTTGAACGATTCTATGGTTAAAAAATTGTTTGATTTCTTGTTTATATGAAAAGGAAAACGTTGCTAGGTATTGACACATTATTTCACAATTGAATTTCGGGCTGTATAAGATTTTATTATGATGATGCACTATTTTGAGATATATCCAGGCTCCATATTTAGCTTTGAGCTAATTTTTGTTGTTTTGGAAGTACAGCGTGATTACAGATATTGTGTGACTTACAATATTGGTACGAGGAATAGCCATAACATTTTCCCTCCCGTGCCGTAAAAAATATAGAGAGTTGATTTAGGCTTTATCTGGTGGAATTTTAACGTACGGTAAATTACAAATTCCTATCAATTTTCCACAAGTACGATCGTTTTCAATGCATTTTGTACAAGTGAAATCGGTCGTGTGAATATGAGTTCTCTGGGAAATTTTTATATACAATATACTAAAAAAGCTGTCTACGATACTGCCAAAGGAAGGGGGTAATATTTCTATTGGAGGTTCATATAGATAAGTGTGTATAGATGATATATAATTCCGAATGGAGAGTTTAAAGTCGTTTTCGAAATTTTCTCTTACGAAAATGTGCTACTCGGATTTCGTCGATAAAATGCGTGTAACGATTTCATCCCCTTGTCTTTGTCATACGCTCTTGTCTGCTCCATGTCGCGTCGCGGGTGAAACTAATTGATTTTGAATGCGAAATGAAGGACAGCTAATTTCATGGTATTGATCCCTTGCATCGCTCATCATTATTTATTGTCAATGGATGGATTGGCTGCAGATGAATTTTCATTTAAGAGCTAATATGAGGCGATTGCGTATTTCATATCTTCGAATGAAATTAGCCATCGGGGTTGCGTACGGATGCTCGCGAGTCAACGAACGCACCCTGTCCTTGATCAATAGCTACATGGAGAGGGTGTGTCACTCTTTCGGCTAGAATCGGCTGATCTGACGCATGGCTAGACGTGTTAGAAGACATTTTGGCAATCTTGTAAAGTCCCCTACTTTGATTTCGTCTTGGAAATCCATGTAACTATTTCATGCCTGTCTTTGTCAGACACTATTTGAGTTATAATAAGAATATCTGTAAAATACTCGCTCGGAAGTTTTAATAATGTATATTTTTAACCTGAAAATATCCGTTAAAATATATTTAAGGAGTTTTTTTTAGAAGATAGTGCATTTGTATGTAAATAGCCCTCGTCTGGATCAATATTAAGGTTAAAATATATCAGTTTGGTTGGGAAAGCAGAGTTTCTACGCATATTGGGATCCAAACTTTTCTAAAGCGTCTAGTTAATGTGATGTTGATGAGCACGAAAAAAATAGCAGTTGCGCACCCACTGCACGATCACTGGATATCGTGCGTCTCATTATCCCAGGTAATGCAGCAATGCATATTCGAGGAGGGAGTGTATCTCTCCGTGAGAACGAAAAATTACTATTTTCCCGTCCGCACTAATCGATCTCCGTGTTTAAGTCGCACAAGTAGGGCGAATGCAATGAACTTTCACGTCCAACTCCGGCCGTGAACGGTTTGTCTGCCTTCGCACTTGTTGGAAGGCTTATTGTCCCGCCGCGCTTCCGTGAGATAGCGCACGTTTGTGACGTCACTGTCACCAAGGCCAATCGATCATGATGTGGCATCCATGGCGGGGTGCACTCGTCCACTCACACGTTAGCAAAAACAAGCTCACGTGACCAATGCCCGCCTAAAGAGGGCACTGGCAGGAATACGGTGACCGGCTTCGGGCGATGGCGTGGGTATACGTGAAAAATAACGAGCTGTTGTTGTCATCACAGTCGGGTTATTGTGCTCAATATCCCGCATCGTGCTACTGAAAATCAATCGGTTTTATTTTTCTCGCTGAGAGGGTGTATTAAAAAATTCTCCGGAGTCATCTTTTGTATTTTCCCTCCGTTGCCGTTGCGATGGGGCTGTGATGGGCCTCCAGTAATGAAAAGAGCTACGGACACAAAGGAGACCGTTATTCGTTCCTTTATAAACCAGTTCCCTTCTCTTTCGACTCTTCGATCTTTTCAGTATTGAGGCTCAATATTTCGCTTTATTGGAAAGGCCTCTGTGATTTTACGGTCGACTGTCGCATTACTTGTCCCCTGAGGATCTTTTTTAAGATGTAATATTTATTATTTCTTCTCCTTTTTTTCTGCCAATGTTTCGAAAAATACTTCGGATTCAGCGTCGAGTAGTATAGTCTTCAGCCAATCATGCGTTTTTCATGGCTCAGGAAAAATTAATTAATTCTTGCCCATTACATCAGACGGGAGTTATAAATGTATTGTTCTGTCAGTGGAGTTAAATTATGATACTTAGGTATACATTACGCTACCGAAGGAATTGTTGACGGCCGGTAAGCCAATTTAAAATGCAGTGTAACGAAATTTCTTTAGCTACTTTGTTTGAAATATGAATTTCTTTTGTAAACTCAACAACGGGCATATTAAACCAAAGCATGTCACTTAACTATACTCGTGCTTCTCTAAAATATCTTCCAATTCCTGGGTTCGAACGAGGGTCTTCGGGGAAAATAAATTTCACAGCCTCCTCGCCAGCCCAAAGAAATGTCCTGATCTTGAATTATGGAATCATTTTTGTATTCATTTCCTGAAAAACATTCGCTATGATTATGTGAGTTTTTCTTTTAAAATTTTCTTTTTACGGAGCTAGTCTTCGCTCATTTGACTCGATGGACTTAATGCTCAGTGTAAATGGAATGTGACTTCCGGGATTTTTATATAATTTTCACGTCATCCCAGGCACGTTCCTTATTTTTCTTTTTCTCGGTCGCTACTGTCATTTTTCTTTGGGGCGCGTGAGGTGCTAAGTTCTCATTTAATTTGGAGCGGACGTGATGACGTTTTTTCTCCCGCTTCTCGGCGCTGTCAGAGAGGATTTTCGTTTTTCAACTTTTTATTTCCTTCTTCCGGGGGCGCCCGTGCTCCACTCCCTTCTTTCGCTCTTTCTTCTCCGTTCTTTCAAGAGAATAAATATGTTCTGTTTGAGGTTGACCGTCTTTCTCAAGTCCTCGAAGAGATGTGATGAGTGCTGGCTTCATCCGTAAAGAACTCGAGCGCGCTTTTACGAATTGGATTTCTTCTCTTTCTTTTATCATCCAGAAACTTGGAAAAAAATCAAATTGTGTTAGCCACATTCGTTACGCATCTGTGCCGTGTCTTGTTAAGGAATTCCATATATTTTATGGAAATGTTTGGAATATTTTGCTTGTAATTACTGAGGGATATGTAAGGGTCCCGGGATCAAAGTCCGGGTGAAGCCATGGGACACCCCAAACTAAATCCTCGGAAAGGAATTGATTCCCCTCCAACCATGAATGTGTGATGCTAACATGCCTGCGGTTTAGTGAGGGGTAAGCTCTGCCCTCCCCTAACCATACCAACCTTCGGGTTGAATAACTTAGTGAGTGAATTTTCGGGGCCTCAGAAAAGGTATTTGTTGAGATCTCATTGCGCTAGGAATTCAAATAATACGTTAAAGCTTGGAATTAATCCACGGTGATAAAATCTCAGTGTATTATAGTGAAGTATGTTTAGAGTGAAATACTCGTAGGATTTTATATAGCTTTCTAGCATCAGTACATCTTCCCTTTAGCTCTTGGTGTCGTTTTACGGTATTGTTTGCGTCAACTAAAATTTATTTTTACGGTAGTCTTTTGGCACGAGAATATCGCGGGGAAAGTGTGTTAGATCAATCGACCGCAGTGTTTATGGTTGAAAATTATCCTCTTTAAGAGAATTCTTTGGCGCCTCTCGGGCTCAATGGGACGCGTATTTTATACCGCTGGAAAATAGTTTCGGTTTTGTCTCCATTTATCTCTGTCGCTGCGTTTATCTTGTTTTCGAATCTTGTCACTATTTCCACTGCTCTGGAACAGCAGGGAAAGGGGAAACTTCCATCTCATGCGAATATAACTCACTTTTCTCGACGTTGCTTGACAGTATCTTCTCGTAAATTTCGTAGTACCAAGATAGGTTTTTTCAGAGGTGCACCTACTAGTTCTTCAAGGAGAGATTTATATTTTTTTAGAAAGCTTAGTGCAGTTGACTATCTCATAGTATGGTGCATCATTTCATTCCGATTAATTGCTCAAGTTTATAAGATTACTTGGACTGTCATGGCGTGTACTTTTTTTCTCAGGATAGTCGTACAATGTGACAAAAATATGATCATTAGATAGTACGGCCCGGAATATTATATGGTTTATCCGTATCGTTTGGAGAAACTCAAAGTAATTTCTACAATCTTTGATGTTAATTTATTTGTCTCTGATTTATTTCTTAACCTCAAGAGGAATGGATAAGTAACTTCTTTTCGGATAAACTTCTAATATCGTGACTATTCTCGCATTTACTTGCTTTGATTCGTTTCATGTTGAGATTTAACTTGCCAGCAATCATATTTAGCCATAGACTTCGCATTTTACGTTTTTTTATGTTAATGAAATCGGCTATTATGATGATCATGTCGATTTGTGTACCGGGAAATCGAGTTTTTTCAACTATTATATTATACGAGGTATGTGATGGTTCCGGTTCGCCAAATTCAATGCCCTTTTGCCCATACTATTTTTCCTGGCGCGTAGGAAATGTTCGGTAATATATCTTTGGGAACCTTTTAGGGGCTCTTGGGAACTGTTGGTGTGAAAATTCCAGTTTGTAGGAAAGCATTAGATTCCATCGAAACCTACAATTGATTGGATGGCCGGAGGGTAACGAAAATTAGTATTCCTCTGGGGTCTCCGATGAGCGTTGAAGCGTGGGGAAAGAGAAAGTGGGACGATTCGGATAGGGTACACACGCGATAATTTTTTCTCGCCAAAAGTTTTTTTTTTCAACTCTCTTTCCCACATAACCCTTGCGTCGCACGTACGAACCCTTTGGAATTCGGTCCTCGAGGCGTGGCACGGAATCTTTCTCTTTATTTCCTCCCCTCCCTACCTCACCCGACCCTCCTTAACCCTATCCCGTTCCCTTGCCATTGATCTGATGCGTGTAACGGTACAGCCCGGAGGGGGTACGTTTTCATTCTACCCGCAAGAAAGGGAGAGAGAGAGAGAGAGACTTGGTCCTTCCCTGGGAATATTCAGAGTTGATCTCGGTCGGGTGATGGAATGAGCTGTGGTGAGGGTGGGGTTAAAGATACGCTCCTGCATCATCCTCTCCCCCTCTGTATCGGAAAAGCATCCTTACGGAGGATCTCATGTTCTCCAAGCAGATGCACGTGATGTAGAATTCTCGTGTTTATTATTTGGTGGTAGCGTAAACTACTGTATGGTATGGTATTTGGAGGAGGCGAACGACAGCTGAGGTCATTTGCGCCATGAGGGAAGGGTAGGTAAGGAAGGGTGGAGAGAAACCCGGCGTCGGCATTAGCCTGCTCTTGACGAAAGGCGCCTAGGGGACCACGGCTTAGCGTCCCTTCCGACGGACGGAGTGTTGCGCTTGAAATGTCCTCCACACAACACTCAAGCAGGGATCGGGCAGTCTCTGAAAATTCTCCGCCGCTGCCGGGATTTGAACCCGGGCCCGCCGGGTGGGAAGCCAACACTCTAGCCTCCACACCAACCCGATCCCCGCGTTAATTACGGATACGATTCATGACGCAGTATATCTTCAACATCATATTGTAGAGAATTGCCTTCATGATAATAGATGATGTCCTCGGAATATCTGTCTATGTCATATGTCATTCGTTAATTTTCCCTGCTAATACGACACAGGGGTCATACTGATCAAGGTCTGATTGATGGGTCCCTTGCGGACTAGCGACCCTTGCCCCCATCCATTTTGGCACGACAGTGGCGCCTACACCGTAGTATTTTTAAATAATATCGTTTGAAAGTTGGACATCATGAAAAGCGAAGGACTCGTTCGCAGCAACTTAAGTTGGCGTAACTATGGAATGAAAGACTCAGGATGGTTCTAAACAACGTAAAGTGGCTTCATTGTCATTTATTGAGAAAAGCTCAATCTGCTGTGCAAAGTAACCAATAGCAAGAAAGCTATTAATATCTTTAGACAGTTTACAAAAATATCGAATGTCTTTATAAATGTATTTCTCTGTCGATGCACCTTTTGAGCTGTGATTCGTGGAATATATCTACTCTCGGTTAGGGTCATAATAAGTCAAATGTGAATTGTGAAGCGGACTGTGGAAGCAGTGATCATGTCTGCAATGGTCGCTCATTGACTTTCGCGGTGGGCTTCGCCCTCGACGTGGGCGGTGAGAGGTTTTTCATTTTACGCCGCGCCTCTCGGACGGTCGGAACTTTTCATGAATCTTTCATCGGATGAGACCGACCCTGCTGAAGGGTGTGGATCCATGGGGCGGGAAGGACAGTGGCCTCCTCGAATCTTCTTGGCGAACTCGACAATCCTCCGCATCCTTCCGCTGTAATATCCATCTTAACTACGAATAATTTCCGACGAAGGCGATATAAATATAATGTACTAATACGTAGCATAAATGTTACCTTTTTCGTAGCAGTAAAAAGTTCATACGACTGTTTATAACATGATTGCAATCGTTTGGTGTTCACTGAACGATTTTTCTGTGAACTCATACCGCTGGACGAATTGTGTCCTTATTACTTGGGCTTTTTATAAAAATACGTTGTCTGCTGCAGTTTGTGGCTAATAGTAATTAATATTTGTCATCGTTATTTTCAATCCTATTGGAAAACTTTTATCAATTATTATTAGAGTATTCTACCGATTAAGGTAGGTTTGCATGGAGTACTAAAGAAGTGATCTGGGAGCCTTCCTTTACTTCCATTACCGCCTTCTTCAATTCACTATAAGGCCTACTCCCCTTCAACCTATCCAAAAATCCTACTCTTTTCCTTCCCCTCCCTCGTTTCCCTAAAATTCTGCCCTCTAACACCTTTTTCAACATCCCCTCCCCGCTGAGCACTCCAGGGTTTGAAAAAATTCTTAGATCTAAGGCATTTATCATTAAAACAAATGATTGAAATCTCTCATCCTTGAAACAATGAAAACCCTCTCCGTTTTAAGCATTTTGGGTATCACTTTACGGTCCACGGCTTCACTTGGCGGAAGTTATTGATGTAGGCACTTCTCCACTCTGTTAAGCATCATTTTTGTGATTTCCACAAGTGTTGTAACTAGGTCACTTCTTATGATTATACAACGTCTCCCAACCGTGATATTTTTGCGTTAAAAATGCTGGAAAGTGCGAACATGGAAGTATCACATCTAAATGTCGTGCTTGAATTGGTTCACAGGATTACTTCCGTGACTCTGCGGGTCTTGCTTGCGACTCTCGCCTCCTCCCGTGCTATTATTGGTTTTGCAGTCAACCCGAGTAACTGCTTTCGGCGAGGTCTAAGGGCATCCAAGACCCCTTCTCATCGATTCCACGCATTATTTCCCCTCCGTTTCCCCCGCTCTCCGCCCTGCCTCTCCTCGTGGTACGGTGGTCGCCGAAACGTGCGTGTTCCCATGCGTAAGAACTCGAGTCTACGTCGCACCACCATCCTGTGTATCGACTATAGTATGGTACAGCCTATGCTGCCGAAATGGGATTGTGGGGACAAGTAATGTCAGAAGATAATCAATATGTTTTCTGTTTTTTCCTGTTTTTACAGCAGAAATTTTAATAGAATCATTGTGGCATATTAGATGTAATAACTTCAGTGATTTGGAAAATGTGCGTGGTAATTCTTCCTGGACATGTAGCACGCGGTGTTTTTAGACTCCCCTAGTGATGTGGGGCATATAAATAGGATTATTGGATTTTAGGACAATCGGATACGGCATCTGTCATTTTATTGGCTAAGGCACAGAGAATTATATTAAAGGTTTGAATGATGAATCGTTCACCAAAAACTTAAAATAGACCAGAAATGGACAAATCTCCTACTTTTTCAAATAAAAAAACTGTCATAAAAGAATTATGTCCTTCCCTCCCACTTATGCTACCGAAATGGTTTCGTGGGGACAAGTAATCTAATTAGGTAATTAATATGTTTTCTGTTATTTTTCCTGCTTTTACATCAGAAATTTCAAGTGGATTCGTCTTGAAAATGAGTAATAATGGGTTCAGTGAATTGGAAAGTGTGCGTCGTAATTCTTCCTTCTCATCTCCTCTCTGTTTCGGCTAACAACCGTGATGAATCAGCAATCCTGTCTCTTAAACTACGCTCAAGGCGGCTTTGGGGCAAATTCTCTGACATTCTGTCCACATAATGTACTTCACGAACCGAATGTTATTCTTCGCATCGGAACTCGTTTATATAGCGTGCATCGATTCAGGCAATAAACTATGCATTCCTCTTATAATTTATTAAACCACTGTACCCATTTAGATTTTTAAGTAAAATAGTTGAATACTACCCACAGTTTAAGTTGGAGCGAAGCTACCGCTGCGGTTTCTGAACATTCCTCTTGATTTCCCAGTGCTCTTTCGTGTGTCGTTGCTGACGGCTGACTAAGTTTTTCTCCTATGTTATGAGAGGCGTCTCAAGATCGAAATTCAATCAAAAAAAGCTGAAATATACCTACGGGTTTTGGCGCCGAAACTCCACTTCTAGTGCTTTTAGATTGAAAACGCTTCGAAATCAAAACGTCTCCTGTAACGGAGGAGAAAACGGTAGTCAGCCACCAGCATTAACAGCAACAGCATCGAAAAATCGAGGTTAGTGCATAGTTTAAGTTTCTTTAAAGATCTTATCCAGTTTCCGTTGCTAGAGAAAAGTCTCTTTGCGTCCCTACTCTTCCTTATTGTCTCCTATAGCTCCACCTGATGGGCCAATACCTCTCCGATTTATCGTTTCCGGATAGGAAACCGCTGATTCTTCAGAATTTCCCTCTTCCGAGGACCTGGGCATACGGATGGTTCCCCTTTAAAAAAGGTGTCCGGGGCAAAATTTTTTCGCGAGCGTGCGAATAGGAGATTTGGCCATATGGAATCGGAAGATGTACGAGCACCGTTCCTTAATTCTCGTCCGGGTGGCGCAAATGAGTGGACTTTTTTTGTGGGCCCTCTCTGCAGAAGCGCTAGCTTTTTTCGGGATGAGGTAAGCGACCGGAAAATTTGCGTTATAGAGTGCCCCTTGTTGAGGAAGGAGCCTGTTTTTAAGCATGAAAGGGATCGGAATAAATTTTCTGGTTGTCTTCTCGGAGAAGCGCAAAGTGCATTTTTTCGATACGTTGGTACTTATTTAAATGTGTTCTCGTCGTTAAATTTCTAGTTTCTACGAACATTATTTTTTATGATACCGCTGAACCAGTGAGAATTACCAAGTTATGTTATGTTGTTATTTTATTAAATAACCCACCTCTTGGCATATTATGGGTTGACTAAATTTAGTCTCAAGCGTATATTTAATGTGGACGAAAACATCTTAAGGAAACGTCATTTAGTTCCCTTGATAAGGATCGTAATTTATTAATTTTTCAGGCATATTTCTAAAGTGTGATTCTGAAGATTATTAATCGACTTCAGCAAACTCTTAAAAAGAATCAGTATAGATTTTTTGTAATTTAGCTGTGATCATCTACCACTATTCTAGATTGCTTATTTTCTATTTCATTGTAGAAGGTTACAGTTATTATTACAAATTACGTTGATGTTTTAAATTGTTATTGCTTTTTTCTCATCTGTTTTATAGATGTTCGTTTAGTTTTCTATTCAATTGGAATTTTCTAGCACTGCGGGATAACCTATTGGTATTCTATCTGCGAATACCACGGAACTGTGTTCTTTAAACCCGTTAATTATCAGTGGAGTTCGTGGCGGTCTCTTCGAGAAATTTAATCAAGCCGGGAAATGAAGTTCCCCTCTGTTTTATTTTTCTGCGATGAGTTCCACAGTTCGGGAAGTAAAACGTTTCGGTTAGTTTTTTGACTTCTCTCGTTAGCAGTTTAGTCGTTTGCTTTATATCTTCTTTGGATCGATAGCTGAGGGTTATTCCATCGCGCACTTCATATGCAAACTGTTATTTCGCTTTGTGCTTGTATTTGGCATAAATACCACGCGTATTTTCCCGGATGTTTACTGAAAATTCACACTGACGTATGTGTTTGTTTTTATCGTACCCGATAATTATTGCCCATAATGGTAACCGTTATGCGCATTGATGTCTGGTGGACTGATGGTGGTTGCATAAGTAGGGATTAGTGCTGGATGTTATTCATGCGTGATATTTTTTATTAGGTACACTCCTTATGAGGACATTACCTTCGTTTCCATTTAATGGCCTTTTTTTGATTAATATTACGACTGAGTCTTAAAATGACAACCTCTTCAGCTCCTAATATCGTAAAGTCACAAGTATCCTAAATTATTGTTTACCCAGGTTATGGGTGATCAATTATTATTTATAAGTAACCTCATCGCTGGCTAAAAATTAGTCATGTTGAACGGGATTTCCTCCGTCGCACCTTGTGGGTATTTGTGTAAGGTTTGCCGCAGGCTAGTCCGCGCTTATGTCCTAAAAAGTACCCGCGGGGTATTTACCTGTCCCACATCACTATGCACGAGTATTATTGGGGAAAATATTGCGCAGGCGTGACTCGGGCCAACAGTGCAGGGCACTGCGCCAATTCGAGGAAAGAGATATCCTCTCTCCTCTCTCTCTCCACTCTGCCTTGACACAGAAATCCGAAAGCCTGCCTCCCCTTTCGGAAGTGATCATCTTGAAACGTCTGCGCGTGTGTGCACGTCCGTTTTCAGTGGAGAGCGAAGCGTTTTAATTTGTTTGACCGCGCTTCGGGTAACTCCCGGTTTTGTTTCAATATCCTATCCGTGTCCCAAATAGACTAGCGGGAGAGAGCAGTTCAAAGCATGTATCCGCAAGATGTGATGCTTTTACTTCCGATTCGTTTCTGGGTAACCGTGTCGAGACATTCCTCTCGTTCATTTTCGAAATGCACTCTGCATCTTTAATTTTTTTGCATCACTAATCCATATTCAATTCAAATTTGAACGATTTTATCGTCTCGCCGCATTATTTCTGGGAACAATGAACGTGTATTTGTTCTGGTATTTATTTTAGTCCACGCAGAAGGACGGATTTTTAATGTCAATCCATTTTATGTATCCCCTTTCGTCAGGAATGAAGGTATTACATGTATTTGTTTGATACAATCTCGCGTTCATCAAATCTTACCGGTTGGTTTGGAGTGCATGGAATTGTAAATCAGGAACTTCTAGATGAACAATAGCCAAACAAAATTCATCACCCTTTAATCCATGTGAAATGTATCTGTAGTTCATTTCTAACCCATCATGCTTCACATTTCGGCTTTTAATAAAGACGAATATCTTAGCATTTGGGACCAGTGGGTATCCGAACGATGCTAAATTAACATCGTGTTTGTGTACTGGCAATTCTTGATTCATTGCTTATGTGTAGCTTGTTTTATATGACTTTGCTCTTCCAGTAGACGTTGGGTTGGTCTGTGAGAAGTATGATCGCTATGGGCTGGATTTGTTGAAAGAAATTCGTATGGTACTGTCGTACTATTCCCTGAAATATTGTTTACCTACTTGCTAATCTTCGGTGTGCTATTCTGTGAACCGTTGAGGTAGCTGCTCAGAATTTGGATTTCATCACGAAATTGGGGTTTAACGTTAATCTTGCTTTCTACCGATTTCTTAATCGAAGTTTTCCCTTTACTTGAGTCTCAGCCCATACTTCATCTCTGTTAAGGATGGAACCAACTTCGAAAAGAGTTGATAACATCTGGTGGTAAGAGCTGGAAAAGAGAGTAATTTGTGAGTTGGAAAGAAAAGCGTGATGGTGAAAACAGATATATTGTCTTTCCCCAGTCTGAAATGCGACCTGGGTATCTTTTTCATCATTTTATTTAGATTAAAGTCACTCTGTGTGCCGGTGGGTTATTTCCTCTGGGAATTCCAGGCGGAAGGTGTTTTTATGGCCCTTACTGAAGAAATGGCATCCTGGATGGATGTTCTGCGGCTGCATTAAAATGAGATACATTTATCGGGGGAATTGCGCGGGAAAGACGATCGATAACGTAGACTTCCTCAATTTATGTTATTGTCTCTCTTTTCCCTCAGCTAATACCCAATGGTAAGAAAGTTTATAGATCACAATGTGTTATATTTGGTTGAAGCATCCTAAGGTCATTTAACTGTGTGAAAAATCTTTTTCGATAACCGTCAACTTAAAATAATTTAATTTTACTGTAATTTAACTAATACGAATACATTTAATAACACATGTATTCAACAGTATAATTATTCAAGTCCGTTGTTGGTACTTAATGAACTTATAAAGGAGATATTGGTTTTATTGAAGAACCACTGCCTTTTTTACGATGGTGTGGTGAACCCCGTACTTGAAAAATTGTGTTGCCTGCAATAGGTTTTAGTGATACGGTTTGGTTGGAAATAATCTATCGGCCACGCCCTATATCAGAAGCCTCTTTAAATTATGTGCCGTATAGCTAACTTAAATGCTTAAAATAAGATGTTGAATCAGTTTGTATCTTGTGTTGGAGATATACATTTCAACCAGTTAATACTCGCATATCAGAGCATTTATTTTTATTCATTAGGGATTTGATTACATTTTCTTCGTTAGGAAGTCTTTCAGTTGATATAACGTTTTTGTAAAGTTAGCTTAGTGTGACCCTTTTGTCTTCATACAATGGCCCATGCTGAGCTACGTGGTGTTTGTTTTATAATGGACAACCTTCCGGTTCTTCTCATGGAGATGGACATTCCTCATGCACGTTGGCTAATAAGCCTGTGCAAATGTTTTTTTCCGCTAATTAATTCTCTCTTTCCGCCACGAACGCGTTCAGTGGTGGAGCGGTAGAATTCTTTCATCAAAGGCCAGCCGTCAAATCCGTTTACAGAATCTTGAAGCTTCACTCGTGTTAGGCGAGTGGGATGCCTGGTAAAAAAGATTTGATTCATGAGCTCCGTAAACTTCGCGGACGTTTCGCGTTCCCTCGAGCGCCGTAACTTAAAGACTCACGTGGAAGAAGATACCCGCAAAGAGAAAGCAAAGAAATATGCGAGGATTCGGAAAGTTTTGGGAGGGGTGTTCTTTTTGTATTCCCACGGTAGAGACGTTATTTACGACGCTAAAAACAAAAAGGCGCAGGGGAAGAAAGCCGTGCTCTATTTCGGCGCCTTCATCCCGTATCATTTCCTTGTTCATCCATTCCTCTCACTTTCCTTGCTGAGAGAAAAATCTACCTGCCGCCGAGCCCGGCTCTTCTCCATCGACGGATGGGAAAGAGGCTCTGCTCCGGTCGGCCCACTGGCTTCGCCCGCGAACTCAACGTCGAGTGAATGTGGGACGTTTCGGTTTTAATTTTTTTTTAGTTCGCGCGTTCATTTGTTTTTTTTTTTGCCCGTCCCCGCGAATCCCTGTCGCTTTCGTCGACGGGAACGTGTGGCGTTTGACAATAGGGCTCCCTCGTCTCGTGTGACTGTCGTCTTGTCTCTTCTCTCGGGCCGAAAGCGTGCTTCCGTGCGACCCCGTTAGCCACGCGAATGCCTATAATGATACCTCCCCGCGCGTAGCGCTCATCTTTTGTCTTCGTCTTCCGTTGAGTGTGCCGGCCGTTTCCCTCTTTCGTCTTCCGTCGTGTCCTTTCCATCTATCCTCGCCTTCGGTTTGTTGTCGGTTTCGACGGAGGGATTCGCTTTCCACCTCTCTTGTGGCTATTCTGAGTGTATCTCTGTGATTTTGGCGTATTGTTCGGAGCGTTTCCTGTCCTCTCTGCAGCTTTGAGAGCCTCTTTGCTAAGTTGATATGTTCTCATATCGCAATATTAGTACTAATATCCTGGAATTATTAAATTTGGGTATATACCAGGGGAGTAAGTTATAAAATTCATTGAAGACCGAGTATACATATGTATATGGCAACCCCCCGAAAACATAACTAGTGATGTGTTATCCTTAAATGCGGCAACCAGGACATAAGTTGAGAAAAGCGGGTCGCATATGTAGTAGTATATATTGAGCGACAATGTGTAATTATAAATTTGTTTCATGAGAGGTGCGGAAGATCATTTAGAAGGCGGTTTGTAATATATTTAATCCTCTAATGTGATAATTGCATCAGCGCAACCTTGAAAAATGCTGATTAGTTTACTGATACTAAGTTCATCGGACCATAAATATTCTCATTTTGGGTAAAATTAAATTTTGAAAATGTATCTTCAAAACTTTTATCGCAAGGAGTCAGTATGCCCCCAGCTTCATGCATACTATGTGATTTACTTTCGTTTATTGTAATTTATGATGTTGATTATGTCTAGGTAGGTGAGACCGCTTCACCATTTACGTAGAAGGCGATTTTGCGGGTCGGTTGGCGTTGGTATTTATCTCTCTCAGAAAACTTACTCTTAAATATTCCTTTGTTCCTTTGACGTTTCATAGTAAATAAATAGCTTAAGAGTGAATTTTATTTCCGATTTTTTTATATTTTGAATCTATGAGTGAATGGCTGGTGAGGATCCTTTTGTTCGTCTTAATTTATATTATCCTTGTGATTAAGAAATTATTTAATGCATTTTATAGAAGTTGTCTCGCTTTTATAACTCAGGGTATATACCTAAATGTACTTAAGTAAGGAAAAATTATTAGGTACTTCTTTATTACAGAATGAGGACATTTTTTTCGTCCTAACATATCTTCCCCCTTAAGTCTAACAAATTATTTTAATTAATTTCCCGTGTCGGGTTCGAGTGAACGACCCTATAAGGCTTGGAACTGCATGCCTTGTTGTGGTTCCCCCATTCCCTTTGCCATCCAAGCGGGTAGTGCGCGTTTGTGATAGGATATCCATGCACGCTTCGGGCCGTTGGAGGGGCAATTTCGCGTGTAACTACCTTTTGAATTTCGTAGTTCATTTATCCCTTTCCAGGTCATCGCAAGGAGCAAAAGGCCAGGCGGTTTTCCCCCCATAGCTCCAGGCGGGTCATCTCTGTCCCCTCTTTCTTTAACCTCTCCCCTTTTCTGACTCTTCTTCCTTGGCATCTCTCCTTTCTTAGCTGAAGTCCTTCTCGTTCTCTCTTATCTTTTCCTTTTCTTGCTTCACTCCTATCGCTCAGCCCGTCGTAATACAAGGGTGTTTGCAAAAGCTTCTCGGGCACGTACAAGCCAACCTTTTCTCCCGACACGGAACGATGTCAAAGGGGCCCAGTTTAGTCGTCAGAGCGCGCGCAAAGGAATGCCATTATTCGCTGAACGCATGTCGCGGTGGTTTCGTCGCTTTGATCTCTCAATTCAGTGAGCTTGTTTCCCTCCGCATAAATGCGTTTTTTTTAGGAAAAGGGAAGAATTTTGTTTTCGATCGTTTTTGTCATCCGATGAAGCTCCGCGTGTCGTAATCGCATGTTGGATGGCCCTCTATTATTTTCATTCATTGATTTTACGGCTATTTTTATTCTCTTAAGGACTGAGAATGTGGATGAAACTTCAATAAATGATTTTAGCGGTGTTTAACCTTGTTGACTCATTTAAGAGTAAAGACATAAGCCTCTTGAACTTCCCGTTCTTTTGTTTCAATACTTTGTCCATGAGACTATGAAATCATGCCGCAAGGGTCAAAGTGTTTGTAGTTTGTGTATACAATGAAAATTGATTGTGTACAATATTCGATTTGTACAAGATGCCCGTGCAATCTTTTTTGTTTTCCTTTCTGCTTCTTTCGTTATTTTTATTTTTGATGTAGGAGTAAGCTATTCTTAGAAATTTATTCATCATAAAATTTAAAACACCAATAGTATTAAAAACAAAACACTGCAGAAACAAGTGACTGTATGCAGTCACGCGCACGGGTGCAAAGTTAAATACATCTGAGTTCGCTAGCCGCAAAGTTAAGTACCCGAAGTTCGCTATGAGAAAATGGATTGGTGGTGTAACTTGCTAACACACCTGACCGGCAATCGGGAGATCCGGGTTCGAATCCCGGCTAAGTCAGATATTTTTTTCATGGCGAACTTCATCCTTTTGTCTATTTATTTACGAATAGTATTTCCGCACTCTAATGTACAACTTTACTACCGCCCATGGTTTCGGCAAGAATGACACAAGAATGTCGAAACCATGGTCACTAGTGGAGTTGTATGTTAAGGTGTGGAAATAACAAGGGGTGTAATAAATTTTATCATGGATATATCGCATTTCCACCACGTCAAGCATGAAACGATTTTATGCATTCACATCTTATGTTTTTTGTTACTCCTCAGCCGCCTTTCTGTTGTTGACGTCATTTTGAAGCTTCAGCTTTTCAGGTTGCGTGCATCTGGTCACCTTTATTCCTCTCGCTTCCTAGCCATGGCCCAATCATATCATCGTCCACTCCGAGCGTGTGTTCTTGCGTGATGTTTCTCTATTGCTCCTTTTTGTGGACGTCATTTTTTTCCCTTCCAATAGTCATCAATATGGAGCTGATATAGTCCACGCATATAACTTTTTTTTCCTTGCCCTCTCAAGGAAATTGTATTTTCGTCCTCTCTGTCCGGTTTGGCTTTTAGGGTTGGAGGTCATTGCCAATGAGTTTTGAGATGATATGTCTCTGATACAGCCGCAATTACGTAAATGTGCAATTTGGTCCAAGTCCATTCTCAAGGCCACGAGATATTCCCTTTCGTGCCAATGCCTCGATGTTACCCTTTCACTCCATGTTTCATTCGAACGTACTACGTGCCCGTGTTTTCTCGCATACTGTTTCATTCAAGCTTTCACAAGGTGTCTCCCCGCTTTTGGTATTAATTTTTTATGTCTCCTCGTTACCTTCGGGAAGTAATTTCGTGTTCATTGATTTGCCATTAAGTGTGGAGGATTTTTGTCCTAGGAAGCCTCTTTTTTGAAATAATGAAAGTGATACCCATGCTACCAATTTCACCATTAAGGTTTTGAAAATTCAACTAAGAACTCATTATTACGATCGTTGAAGTCGAGTATGTTTCGCTCTTTGTGGATAGCTGGGTGTCGGAAGCCTGTAACTCAATCCACCGTTTATCTTATCCATTATAAGTAGATTCTGGTGATGATGGGGCCCATATGGAAACAAATATCATGGCTATCAAGTTATAAATTTTATTCATGACATGAGTTTCTAACTTAATACAGCCTGCTTTCAGGGTGCACCGAAACTACCTCGTCCAGTAAATCTAAACGCCAGTTGGTCTGATAACATCACAGGAGAGTAGCGAAGTCAACAATTTTAACATCAGGATGAGCAAGTTCTAATAAGTCTCTTCCATGGCTATCAGCTATTCTTAAGCCCTATTCGTGTCTCATAGAGAGATAAGCCTAGATCGATG
Organism: Ischnura elegans; assembly: GCF_921293095.1. Lineage (NCBI taxonomy): Eukaryota > Metazoa > Arthropoda > Insecta > Odonata > Coenagrionidae > Ischnura > Ischnura elegans. The sequence continues at coordinate 66,867,983 of NC_060253.1, read as the reverse complement.
AGGAAAGCAGGCCATAGAACGAGGGATAGACGATTTTGATTCTCGTCTGGAGAGTTAGAAATTCCTTTCTGGACATCCCACCTTCTCTCTTGTTCGGTTACGTGTGTGTCGTTATTTCTCCCGCGATACCTTCCTTTTGAAAGGGATCTCCATAGAGTTGGAAATAACCAGCGCCACCCTCGGTGGGTTGCCTCCGTTAGTGTTGCGGACAAATCTGTGTTTCTTTTTTTTTCATAATCTCACCCCCCCATCCTCGTCTTCTCTCGCGTCCAGTGCCGCTAGGTATTCTGGGATAAGGAGAGGTATAACACGAGGTCGCCATGACAACGAACGCGTTCCCGCGCACTGCACGTCAGGCGAAAAGAGTGCAAACATTTGTTCCGCCTTCAGGGGTCTTGTCCTCGCTGTTTCTCCTGCCTCACTTCCCCTACGCTCCCCGCTCGTCTTCCCTTGGGGCTGTCGCCCTCTCTTTAGGGCGGGGCCTGTTTCGTTTCGGAATATCGTCAGCAGGTGCCCGCTCTTCGCAGCTGGGCGGATCAGACCAGGGTAACTTGGGTTTTTCAATCAGAGATCTTTTTACGTTGATGATAAAAAATAATCTACATGATGCAGGAGTATATCGAACGATGAATAGCAATGGTCAACTATTTCCGACTAATTTCAATCAGCCGATGGTGGTCTGTGTATGGCCTTAATTGCGATAACACAGCAGGGAAAAATTATTTTTCTTGACTAGATTTTCGGTTAAGAAAATGTTTTTCCCTGGTTCGGAGGTGGTTAATGTGATTTTCATAAGTTGAATGACTAGGATGTGACTGCGTAAAAGTTTACTTTTTATTTAGTTCGCAGTTATTTCGCCGAAAAAAATACGAATGGCACTTTCTAGGGAAACCAAATTAGCTAAGTCTTTTTGTCCTTTAATAAAATTAATGCTGAGCATTCGAGTTGCATCTTGTCACTCATTTCAAGGAAAATGAAAAAGTGATATTTTCCTTAAAAATGCTTCAAGAGTCGTTGCATGTGCATACGCGGCGGGAATTGAATCTTTACCTGGAGCAAGAGGATATTATGTTTGGTTAAATGCTTTTCGATTGTCTGAGGTCAGGGATGACAGTCAACAATCCTTAGACTAACGTCACCCTTATGGAAAGTAAAATCAAATAGGGTAGTTTCCTTCATCAAAGAAAACAAAAGGTATTGATTGCGATTTGTTACCTACCATTAGTATATTCATAACACAAAATTATTATGTTCTAGATATCCCATTTAAACAAATGTTAATGGTCAATTTAAACCTCATTTGAAAAAAGGCCAGATTGGCGCCCATGCGATGCCACTCCACGTGACGTCACAGGGACCTAGATGCTATACGAGTAGGAAGGAGTTTGACATCGTCTGAGATTACCAATGCATGCATGAGGCACAGAGCTCAGGGAAACTCCTCTTAATATTCACATATTAAAATTGGCTAAGGTCGGAAAGTTTCCTTCGTTTGATAGGGTATTAATAATCCTTATTTAAGCCAAGCGCCACCTGCTAGCAGGGTACTCTACGCTACCGCCATGCTCGGAAGCAAGCAGCCTGCATCGTAGTGGCGTTCATAGCCTCGCACCCAGGTGGCCTCAAACAGCAGCAGCCAGACGTCACGAGGGTTTTTCCCAGCATTCATACTTAGCCGTCGCGTTTTCGCTTGCTTGAAAGTTTTCACTTTTCATTTAATCGCGAAAAATAGATGTCATTTAAAAATCTAAAAGCGTGAAATATGTTATCCAGGAGTAATAATCTTTCGATTTAGGCAATGAAAAAATAATAGGAAACCACCCTATTCCGTTTTTTCAATCACTCATCAATGACAACGATGGAGGCCAAAATAATTCCGAAAATTATAGCTTTGATTGCTGGAAGTGGTGTTTCATATTTTTTGCGCCTCAAGAAGCGCCAGTAACAGCTATATGATAGATATATGAATCTGCACTACACCATATTTTTTGCTCAACGATTGGTCTCATATTGAACGAAATAGCTCTAAAAAAAACCTAAGTGGGTTCAGTTATGGATTCAGAAGTTCATCCTTGCGGAATCAGGCCATGATGGCTTGCCAAATTTTCGCGTCGACACGAAGGGAGCCTCATTAACTCTCGATGCCGCTGCACATGCTGGATTTAATGCTTTTTATTGAAGCGCTTCCAGTCTTTTTCCCAATTCTGAGCAGCGTATAGATTATTGAACATGTGTGTGGGCGCGGGAAAAAATATATTGGGCAAGATATGGGTCCGCAGGCCTATACGATCCTGCCCAAAGGGGAATTAATAGATGGTGGTCCCCTCGCCCTTGACCCACAACAAGGAAAGTACTCTACTCCGACCCGGGGCCGTATTGAGAGAGTGGTCTGGAGAGAGGCAAGAGTTATATCTGGAGTTTGTGAGGAGAGGAACGTCATGTCGTATAACCTCTGAATGGAAAAATAAGTTAATTCTGCTCAAAGGTTAGCGTTACTTTTTTACCTTTTACCTATAGTAGATCGGTAGTTAAAGGTTCTCCAATTTAGTGTGGTGGGAAAACAAAAATCGAAGTACCTAATAAATAAATGCCGAAAAAACAGCCATTCTTTTTAAAATAAATGGTTGAACGTCGGCATAAAAATCATTGGATGCGTGCTGAATATCTGAGTGAAATCGTGCTTTGCATAATTAAAGAGAATAATTGCAATTCGTCAAGGTATTGCGAGCATCATTCCTCGTAGAAATAAATGATTATGTGATGGTCTTGCTTGAGCCACGAAAAGAACATTATGGAGTTCGTTCAATTCTACATAGACAATCACCGAGTTTGGTGTCCATTGCGGCTGTGAGGGGAAACATTTAACTTTCGCAGTTAAAGAAAAAAATCAAGTGCTGGGATTCCACCCTTCTTGGGAGCAAGAGCTTGGGAGAGGAGTTCCCCTGCCAACAGGTATGAAACGACGCGAGCCCGAGTGTTGGTCCGTGACTGAGGGTGTGGGGTTACGTGCATGGGGGTGTTTTGTTCCAGTAGGGGGGGGGGGTTTGCCAAGGGGAAAGCGATGGGGTGGAAAGTGGCGAGGGTTGGAAGCGGTTCTCGCGAGGAGGCTGCAGGGAAAGCTCTACACAGGCCCTTTCTCCGCCATTAATTTTGCCGTTTTAGCAAGTGGGGAGCCCCTCTTACGCGCGGCCTCGCTGGAATTTAAAAGGTTTTTCTGTACGGTTTCCCCTCAACGTATCATGGTGGATGCAAGCGAAAAGTGTTGTGCTTAGAAAGAGTAGCGTTGTCTCGGACAGATTATTTTGTTGGATCCACAAATTTATATTGGCCAGCCTCTGTTTTGATGTTGACCAAGAATGCACTTTAGAAAACCTAGGCGTTCTTAAGATGAAGCCTCAAGGTAGCAGGCCGGATGCGAGCGAAACGTGTTGTGTTTTAATAGATTAGCTTAGATGTATACAGGTTCTTTTGCAGTGTCGACAGATTTATATTGGCCGTCCTATGTTTTGACATAAACTAACTGTTACCTTTAAAAAACCTAGGCCGGCTAATAAAAACCTTTGGAAAGTACATTAGAACCTGTTAGTCACTCGACTACCTTTCACCTGTTTCCGTCAAATATCGCCAATACATCTGAGGCTGTATTGGTATGGGTAGTCATCAGAAGACCTCATCATATACCGAGCTGTATCACCACATGGTAGTAAAGTATTTGTAAGATATGTATGCTGTTTTTAATGGATGCTTAGTATTCAGTAGCCCTGAGGATGAGCCCTGAGTCGGAGCTCGAAACGTCGGCGGAATATTTAACCCGATGGAAATCCCGAGAGAAGTTAACCTACTTATTATTGTTATTTTTTATTTCCCTAGTAAACTGGTTGGATTTGAAGTCCTCTCCGCTTTCATCCAAGTATCTGCTTCAATAGACCTTGAAGGTCTCTTATTTTATAAACTTTAGGAAATCCTGAATGAAGGCTGAAAAGTGTTAATTCCTGAAAAATTCCTGGGTAGTGGTGAATTTTGTAATTTTATTCTCAGTTATAAATAGGGTTTCATCCTTTGGGGTTTTCAATGAGATTTTTTATTTCGAGGAGGATAATATCTCATTGTGGAACCACGTGAAAGTTTCGCCTCGGACCAGCCGTCTCCAGCGCGTAATGTCGTTGCTAATTTCTCAATCCTTGCTGCCCTTCCCCCTCATTTTCTCCATCCCTCCGTCGTGTGCTCGCCGCCACCCTCTTGCTTGTCTCGCCCCCGCTTTCTCCTCCCCGTCTGCCTCCCCCGCACCCAGACCCACTCCATGTTCACCCACCGGCTGCGTTCCCCCCCCCCCCCCCCCCCCCCCCCCCCCCCAACCATTACCCACCTCCCTCGCCCCTGCTACTCTTCCCATTTCTCCCCACCTATCGCCCGGACGAAGCAGTTTGGGGAGGGAGGGACAGGGTCGGTGTAGAGGTCAGTGCTCCGGCTGTGCACCCCGTGGTCTCGTTTTCGGCTCCCCTTGTTAGCGCCCAAAAGTTTTGACTCCTGCGTGCCGTGGGAAATTTCTCGCAGATTGGCGTGGTTTATCAGGACCAGCAATAGCTCTGCGATGCTTATAACCCATTCACTTCGAAAAATTTCTCGAATTTACGCTTCTTTTCACTCCATCCCCCACCTAGACTATAAAAAATCTAATCTCCGTCGTTATAGAATAATCTGTGCGAATGTAAGGGCCAGAAAAACCTGTGCGATAAGCCAATCATCTCAAAAAGGATTCTCGATTTTCTGCTTCCTTTAACTCCGTCCCCTACCTGCTTTACTAATAATTAATCTACATAATTTTATGCAATTATTGCCCCTCCGGTTTAACATCGGTTTGACAACCGCACCACTTACCCTCCGGGTTAACAACCATCGCGCGTCCTGCAATCCTTCCTCCTCATCTCTCTCGCTCCCTGTACCATTTCACGCTTTTTACCACATTTTAGATTTTGGTGAATGTTCAGCCTAAGAATACTCGGCTCCCTTCCACACTCCTCCTCACCGCTGGAGTTGAAAACTTTGGAGAAACCATGCGTGTGGTTTCACTAAGCGTTCAATCATCCTGGTCTAAACAGGGCCCACTAATTTCTATGACCTCTTGCTTCTCCTACCTTTTCCCTCCCACTATCTTATCCTAACCTCATCCATCCATATCCTATATGCCAGAAAAACTCCGAAATGTGTTTGACAAACAATACCGAGGAGATACGCCCCTTTTCCCTCTCCACAAGGTGTATTTATATGTATATTAAAACGTAAACCTTGGTATTTGCCATACTTTTCCGAGGAACGAACCTAAGTTTCAGCGCTTTACCTCTGGTGGCAGATACCTAATTTCTGCAACACGTTATGGTGACATTAGGTGCCGATACCTTAATCGGTTGGTTGGAGAAAAAAATGTATGAAAAGTGCAGTATTTTTGTTTCATTGTGGAGATTGACAGCCTACGAAGGCCAGTTTGTCCGACTTGCAGCTTTTTTCAACCCAACTGTCTCTCTGGTAACAACATGAGAAACTTTTCTCGTGAATGTCTACTTCATTTTTTACGTGCAACTATTTTAGATGCCTTCGCTTCATCTTCAGATACTATGTGGAAGACAGTTTATTCAGCTACATAGTGCAGCACCTGAAGATGACGCAAAGGTGTCAAAACTAATGTCACGATAAATAATAAAGTGGACATTCGCTTGGAAGTCCTCTATGATCGTTCCCAGAGGGAATGCATTTATGCTGGCCACTTCAAATCGCCTTCCGCAGTCGAGTTCCCTCTGGAGTTGCCCACTTACCGCTTCGGTAATTCCTCGGTGTCTTCCTCCGTCGTCTCTGGGGCCGTTGAGAGTGCGGTGCTCACTTTGCGTCGAGATTGGACTCTCGGGGTGTGGTTTTGAAGGCAGTGGGCAGGGGACAGAGGAATGGAACACGATAACCCCCCCTCTAGGTACCGGAAGTTTTCCTCAGGAGTCAGTCTCCCTTCCGGCGGTGGTACTCCTGAGGGCGTGTCGCTTATATTTGTATACTCCCTTATGTGGTTTTGTACACTCGATATCACTCCCCCAACACGGCCTCTCTAGCACTGGCAGTGAGGGCCTCTCCTCCACCTCTACCTCGTGGTCCACAGACCGGAAGATGCCGTAGTGAGTAGCACTCTTCGTCTCCGCCGTAGCACGCTTGCGGTTCCAGAACCGCCGCCGGAGTGTGTAGGCGTGGGCTTGTGATATCTCCCGCTGTCTCCGGCAGCCAGGCCGCGGAGCGACTGTTCCCTTAGCAGGAGCGCGGCTGGGGTGGTGCGGACGAGGGGAGGAGAGCGAAGGGGGCGTTTTTTTTAGGGTCCGGGCGGTGTGCAGTTGAAATGGGTCGTTCGTGAATGAACGGTTCTTTTGAAACGAATCTTTGAGGTGATTCGACTATAATCACTCTATCATGCTAGTCAATTTTCCATTCAGTCTACCTTCTTCCATTTACTTCCATTCAAAATTTGTTCCAAATTTTAATTTTTTTTCTCATCTATCTCGCACCTCTCCATCGTAATTTTCCCCCTACTCTTCGCACCTTGTTTCTGAATAGTACCATTCTTTATTCTGTAATTGATAAGATTGTTGAATATTATTTTGTTCATTGTTGTTTACGTTTTGTTGACTATTTGTTGATTCTTTTCTTTGTTCTTGTCAATCCTATGTAATTGGCCTTTTGCCTTTTTTGGACTGCATAAGATAAATAAATTTATATGTAAATAAATAAATTAACGTCAGTTCTTTAACCATCCATCTGTACCGCTGGCTATTCTCCGGATGTTTGTTTTCTTCAGCGGATGAACTTAACAGCTTTAGAATATATCTTAGAATGAAATGTAATTGCGTAGAGACCGTTGGCGTTGGAATCTTGCCGAGTATCAAGTGGGATGCGAAGTTGTCTGGTTTTTACTTACTCTGATAGACTGCTTTTACTTACCAAGTGTTATGCTACCCTCTTAGCATCCCAGAATTAGTGACATAACCTCTAAAAATTATCTTATCTCTGCCGGGATTTGAACCCTTGCCATCAGCGATAGGAGTCAGGCTGGTCCGTAAGGACATAGATTTACCAACCTTATTTGATCTTTGCACCATCCTGTCAATTTTTTATTTTCATGATTTGATATTTTATGGTCTCATATGTTAACCGTATTGCATTTATTTGCTTCCATGTGGTCAAGTTTGTGAATTACTTTTTTCTATTTATAATTGTAAAAAAATAATTAATTTTATATCATTTACTAGGGGTTTGGTGACTGAGTGACTGATTATATTAGTGTCTCCTTAATAAAATCGGTGACACTCAATCTGTGCTTCAACCTGAAGGTTGGTTTAGACAGGTCAAGTCATAACTCTCAGTAAAGCGAGTCACTGGCGTGTAAATTTCACTCATGTTACAGGGACCACCTCCTCTCTCGGCTTCATTTCGCATCGCAAACGTATATTTTGCTTGATATTTTGTTAATTATTATTGATTACTATTCTTTCGGGCGTTCCTCTGCGTTGAGTAGTCCATAGGTGACGACAGTTTCTCCAGCCATCCTGCTGGCTTCCTGAGGTCAGAAGTGTCGATGCGTTGGAATTCAGTAATTATAATGTGAATTTTGCGAAGAATCGATAGAATACGCCGCTAAAAAATTTAATGCGATCAAGGCATTTGAAAGCAAGAAATAGATAAATCCATGGGTATCTATAAATAGCGATAAACTTCAGCGAGGGCATTATACAAGTATGCTAACACAGACACTAGGTTAATTCCCACAATAATTATTCAATTCCTTTAAGTCGATGTTTTATTACGTGTATACCTGTGAATGTCAACTTACTGGTTGAATCATTGTGTGTGTGAACGGGAGAGATTCCCTTGACTCGGTTCGTAGAACGACCGATTCATGATTCATCCACTGAAATGAACGATTCTTTTCATCTATAGCGTGCAGTGGAGAGAGGGGAGTGCTAGGGTTCGGTCCCTGCGAGTCTGGGGAGAAGAGGGGAGGGCGGGGTTATCTGGCTGCGCGAACGTTGCGGCGTCGGAGACCACCTCGGCCGCGTCAACCCCTCCCCTCCCTATTCTCCCCTTCCTGTTACCCCTCCGCGCACCCTGGCTACAGGAGAGACCTCTCTCTCCCTCCGCCTCTCCCCTCACCCACCTGACCCCACTTCCCGTACCCCAGCATCCCTCCCCGCAAGATCTTCTTGCCTTCCCCGCCGTTTGCGCTCCTTTCCGGTGTATCCCTCGTTTCCTCGCGTTAAGGCCTCCGAAAATCCCACGTCTCTTAATCGGGGGAGTGTGAAAAGGGGTTGCGAAGCCGGTGCTCTGCCGTCCCTAGGATTACGGGTGTGTCCACCCGCAAGCCGTTAAGGGTGTCCCCAAGTCGATGTGCTGGAAAGATTGGGTGGTGAAGAAGTTATCGTGGCAATGATCATAGTTTATCGTAATTGAAATGCGTAGTGCGTTTTCATGCTGTTCATCGCACCTGAACCGGTTTCGATGTTTTATTGTTATCTTACAGTAACAAAAACGCTACGCGTTTACACATGACGGTATAACATCTTTTCATACTGAGTTGAAATTGGTTGTAAATGAATAATTATTTTGGTAAATTACGTAGTGTCTAATTTTTTTGCAATGGATATGATTTGTTTTGTAAATCATATTCATTGCAAGAAAAGCCCTGATGAATTTTTCATTTCATTTTTATTTTTTTCTTGCTTTCAAGTAAGCCCATCTCCGTGATGGGATGAAGAGTTAGCATAAAAAAATGTCAAGTAATGGAAACGAATAATGACCTTTTATAGAGTTGCGTATTAATTCCTCTTTTGTGTGCTTTCTGTCTGTTTATTCTCGTATTCTGTGGATTCTTTACAGAAGTCACGTATTCGGCTCGTTTGTCTGTATTACTATTCTTCGTTATCGCTCATCTCGCCTAAAATAAGACATAGTATGTCAAGTGTAGGTAGCATCCTACCGTTGAGAATTTAGCTATACTTTTTTCCACACATTCAATGCTACTGTGAGTATCATATTTTGATCCATTCGTTTGAAACTAATGTAATTATTAACTGAAAAAGATCCCTGATCCATGAATTTTCCTCTCTTCATACCTAAAGAAGATATTTTTTGTTACTTTAAATACCTAAATAAAGAAAGGATCATTCGTCATCGGCGTGTGCGAGTGTTTTCCCGAGCATACGAAGGTGGTACTAATTAATGTCGTTACGCAACCGTTGTACAGTTTCTTGTTGCTGTCTTTAATTTTGCTGTTGCATATCATGCGTCCAAAAATCTACCACAGGATGTTAAATATTCATCCTATTTGCATAAAAATCATTTTATCATTGATTGGCTCCATTTTGGAGTCCCAGTTTCCAATAGAAAATTGTGGCTATATGTTCATGCTCGCCACCTAAATAAAGGACGGCTGCGAAAGTGAGCTGTAGGCTATCATAGCATTTCACCTTAAATGTAGTTTCTCTGTTATTGCTTTTACTGTAGATACACATTGGCATTGAGCTTATACCGTCCGCCACAAGTACTCCCGTGCGGTGCGTTATGTATGCACCAATACGTCGTTGGCTTGGATGAATCTCTAGGGTTCTATGTGGAAATGTTACCAACCATATGGAAATTACGCCAGCTAACCGATAAAGGCTAAATTTCTGGTCGAAGTTTCATGTTCCAGCTATTTGTTTGATGGCATAGACCTGGAGTTTTAGCCGTAATTGGTCGTAGTTTTCATCAGTTGTTCATTCGACGTGCTTTCCGAAGTCAATTGTTGAGAATAAACATCCTGTATGTCATGTTTCTAATTTGCTCTCTGCCCTCATTCCATTAGATGTTTAAATATGGGTTTTTCGGCTTCGTAATGGTCGAAATTTGTTGTCATAAATTATGGGTAAATGACGATTTCTTCTTTTCACTAATTCAGGGGAAATTTTCTTTGACATTTAGTTGGCCTTGTTTATTACAGCTACTCCGGTCGTAATGTTCTATTGTTAAGTATTGCCTATCAACCATATTTCCCTGAGTTTATTTCCTAAGATACTCGGCAAATACACAGTATTCGTTGCTTGTTCATTTTTTTCCATTAAATATCATTAACATTTGTAGTTTTACATTTATAATAAGTTTTTAGGTATGCATTCGCAACCAGATGTACATAATACCGTCACCTGTATCGTTATATTTTCAATATAACTTGTTCGTTCGTAAAAGTTATTTTGGTAAACATGTGTTCCGCGTAAACTGTTATTTTAATAAGAGAGGGCTCTTGTCATTAGATATTTTAGTTATTTTGTGCCCGTTATGTGAATTTTTTGAGCATGTATTACTTTTAGGAAATAATTGGAATGTTGAAAAGAGCTGAATTGTTTGCTTGGGCTGTATAATTTTTATATAGTTGGCATATTTTCGTCTCCCGCTTTTATTTTTTCTGCAGAAATTTCAAAGATATGTGGTTTGTTTATTAAGACCCTCATTGGTTGGCGTACGGTGAGAACGGAGTCATCTTTAAAGGAAATTCATCTCGTAGGCTCAAAATGAATTTACTTTGTAATCATTTTAAAATTTCTGTCTCGCCCTTTCTTTGTACTATGGACCGCTAGAGTGTTTGTAACTCGCAACCTACTTCATCATCCATTTAAATGTAGTCTCTTGAGGACAGTCTTTTAATTATGGTAATGAATATGCGCCATTTGGATGTTGCGGCGTGGTACATGACGCTTACTTTGTGAATGGCTCTTGTTAACCAGGGACGTCCCTATCTCTACGATCCTCTCGGTAGATATATCTTTCAGAGCCCACCGGTGTTGCCCATAGAGATTCTGTTGTGTTCCTGGTCTCTTCACCTTAAATCTTCTCTGACCGCGGCTCCTGTTCGGAGGATGTTTTGTAATATCTATACCGAACTGTGACAGCATTTTTTCCTTTGGGGTTCTCTATGAGCATGCCATGGTTAATATTTTGGAGATTTCTTGTGTATTATTCATCGCTCTATAATTCTAGTCCTCATCCTAGCAAGCGAAAATTCAATAATCGTGTGGAGTCTAGGACTGCTCCTGTTAGCCTGAAATGTGATGCATTGCTCATTAATGTCGAGCGGAATGGTGAAACATATCATTAATTTATAAAATTAATCATTTTTCGTTGCAACTACATGTTCTTAGGGTTTCCTTTGGTCATTCTCAATCTTACTTGTCATTAATCAGTACTATTTGATGAAATGGGATTTTACACTTTTTAAACTTTTTTTCAGTTTTCACAAATTGGAAAATTGCAATTCATTGACCATCACATAAACCTACGTACCTTAATATGTAATCATTAATCAGATCAAAGTACGTTAATTTTATTTTCAATAACTCTTGTACGTTATATTAGTATTACGTGATACAGATTTTTGTGTAGGAATAAAATGATTTAACATGATAAAAAATACTTGTCTATTCCAGCCGGTCCATGTTTCGGCACAAAATGCCTTTTTCAAGGCCTTGAATGTGCCGAAGACTGGGTCGGTTCAAATAAATAATTGTAAAATACACAAGTAATTTTATCATGTTAATAATAAAAGATTTCCACCGAATGACGCCGGAAACTGTATCGTATAGGAATAAAATGAACTATGGGATGGTTTTGTCGGGATTAGGCCGATGTGAGATCAAATTTAGATTGATGCAATATAAAATAGGAATTGCTTGGGTTAGGAGTGTTCCACGTCCTGCTTGGGGTGCGCTTCTAGCGCAGTGCCCGGGGCTGTCACGGGCGTGCTCTTTCTGCCCTCGCATCCAGTCGCTGCGTCGACCTGGTTCTCCGATTTCGGGGACGTGATCGCCATTAAGACCAATTCGGATAGAGCAGACGGGCGTGACGCGTACACCTAAACCCTTAAATGTCTAAGGGACATATATGTCCCAAATTTTTTAAATTATCTCAAAACTAAATGAGAAGGTGTACGATTGTAAAGGCCGTTTTACGCGGTTCACGGAATTGCGCAATCTGACGTACGTGCGAAGGCGCAATCAAAATTGCGTCGTGTAAAGCGGTGAATTGCTAGAACACGTGCGAGAATGAGTGAATGCGAGACGGCAAAATAGCCCCTGTTCTAATTTCGTTCATGAATTCGCGCAATCCCACGCCATTTTAGAAATAAATGCAGCTCTAACCTGCGCAATTCCGTGCCCCGTGTAAAACGGCCTTAAGAATTGGTTCTATTGAAGAATAGGCTATTGGCATCTAGTTTTAAATTCTGAAATTCGTGCGTAGGTTTCCGCGGCGTTGTTCACGATGACTGCTAATTTTCGGGTTCTCCAGCCCGTCTGTCGTTTATGGTTGACAACAGTTTTTGGAGCCATCCTGCTTCCGTCTTCAGGTCGAAGGTGAGAAGTTTTCAATTCAATTCATTCAATTCAAAAAGGTTTATTTCCATACTGCAAGTTTTACATGGATATTTACATAGTGAGGTAGAGTATTATAATATATACAGTAGGTCCCCGTTATAGGAAATTTTCCTCTTCAGGGCATGTCACAATTGTTATTATTTATACATTGTTTGTGAGCATGTAGCAGATATGGCAAAAAAAATCAGAAAATCTGGAACTCTTTTCTTCCGGGATGGCTATTGGTCCGACATTTGTCCGAGACGTGAGGGAAACCGGCAAAACCCCACGTAGACCGCCGTGTAATATTGGTGTTTGCTGGTAATGTTGATGTTCTCGCGGTGGTGTTGTTCGTCGTTATCCTGGTGTCCTTGGTTTGCTGGTGCGTCCGGTATTGGAGTAAAGGCTGTAGTGATGGCTGTAGTGCTGCAATGTTAGAGTTTGAATTAATATACAATATATTACATCCTTAATAGTAGCACAAGTTTTATACTATTTACAACCAACAATATTGTCACTAGGATATTAAATATTTATTTACATATTTGTACATTTTAGCAGAGCAGAAGTTGCATTAAGTCATATGACATTGTCCTCGTCATTTTATTTAGTATTTACATTTGATATATACATTCGCCTATCGTCAAGATACGAAAAAGAATTTCGGCGAGATATTTACATTAGACGGATGGACTTGTGTTTCTAGAAGAAGACATTGAAGAAAGACAAGTTTCAGTATGCCCTATGGGCAGAAAGGAAGGATACGCTCAGAGTTTAATTATAGATATTGATGAAGTTAATTAATTATTAATGCAGATGAAGGTAAAAGCATACAATGTTGCAGTCGAAAAGCCTGAGTGACAAATTTCAGCATGCGAAAGGCAATAGTACGGATATTCTTGAAAAATCATAACATGCAATTAAATTAAATGTCCAAATTTAGGTAACTGATATTATTATTAATTAAATGTTCAAGTTTGATATTTGTGTGAATTTTCATTCTTCAATTAGAAATTGTTAATTTAGTGAATCTAAGTTAAGATTAGCTGCTAACGTTGCACTGGTAGTAATTTAATTTTAAAATTTAATTTAATTTGGAATGAAATATCATTTTTAGGTTAAAATCAGTTAAGATTGACTTTGCTAAGGATTGAGAATTTACTTGCAGGAAATTTAACTTTAAATGCAGTTATCTTGTCGTTGCCTGAGGGGCCAATTGAAAGAGACAGTTATTTCGAAGGAATTAGAAAATAAAGTTTTTAAGCTCATCCGTCTGTCCTTCCGATGGCCGCCAGCTGCTGGTTCCAGGAATACACCGCCTTGACGGAGTATCCCAGAACGTCGCGAGCCGCGCTGTCTAGAATCTCTGCCACTGTGGTCCTCTCCTTAGGGTGTAGGTTGGCCAACAGGATGCTGAGGAGCCGTAGCAGATCGTCCTTCGTCACCAGGGATTCGGCCGCTTCACCTGGGGAGGGAAGAACAGGGCAAGGTATTAGTTGGGCAGTATTGGCCAGCCCAGTTGGTTCCGCCGGGCGCACAGGGCACCTCGAGTCCCCGGCGTGATGCCCTCCTCCGCAGTTGGCGCATTTGAGGTTCTCCGCCGCGCAAGCTGCGGAGCGGTGGGACGCCCCGCATCTTGCGCAGCGAAGATCTCGCCTGCAGCCTTGTGTCGGGTGGTCGAAACCCAAACACCTGCGGCATTGGGCGGGCTGGCAGCGTGGAGGATGGGAGGGTTCGACACTATGTCTTTTCCCGTATAGTTGGAGTCCCTCTTGGAGTAGCTGCTGGGCCAGGTCGGCATCACGGGTGACGACCCTCATCAGCGTTGTTGGCTGGCCGTCTCTCCTGGCGATGATCCTCGTCACCTTCGCCTTGTCGGATGACATTAGGCCCAGTCCCTCTTGGAGTTCAGCCTCCGTGGTGCCGCGGTCCACTCCTTTCACCACAACTGAAAAGGAAGCAGAAAGTTTTTTATTAGTGGCCGCCGGCTTGGCGGCCGGGCGCCGCACTACTGCAGTGCACGGCCCGCCAAGTCGGTGGTCAAGCTTCATCTTTTCGTCTGCCTTCTCAAACAGATAACCAAACGACGCTGGGATGCGGAGCCTGGCTTTCCTATCTGCCGAGAAGACAGACACATCTGCGACGGTCCTAAGGGGGGGAAAAGCAAACATTAGCGCCTGAAACAGAGATTTTTGCGTCACGTTTGCCGGAAGATTGCCAAGGAACACCGAAGTGTCCTTGGCGTAGCTCTTCGGCGCTGCCGTTGACCTAGAGGGGGAAAGGTGGGGTTGACGGGTAGGGGTAGGGGATTGGTCGAAGGAAAGGGTTGAGAAGGAGCCCGCTTCGGAAATAGATCCTTCACGGGAGGAGGCACGGGATGAGGCTCGGGAGGATTGAGGGGTAGGATCTGCATTGGCCCCCGAAGGGCCGGCGATGGAGCTGGTGGCGGCGTTGGTGGTCGGCGTGGTGGCGGCGGCAGGAGCGGGGTTGGCGGGCTTCTTCTTCTGGACGATCCCGGTCACCTTGGCTCGTCCCTTCCTTCTACCAGGGCCAACTTTCATCCAGGACACGCCTTCGTAAGGGTCCTTAGACGCCTTACTCCGGCCGTGCCCCGGAGTACTCATTGCCCCGCTTGTCGATGGCGTTTGGCTTCCTTCCTTCCCTCCTTCCATCCTTCCTTCCTTCCCAGACTGCTAGGCTGCTTGGCTGCTCCTTCTGCTACTTCTGCTACTTGAGAAGTTTTCATTTTTTGCCGTCTTATATAGCACTGGCCGATCTCTTTCTGTGCGCTGATTGGTCAGAACTCTCTCTCTCTCTCTCAACGTTTGGAAGAGAGTTCTGACCAATCAGCGCACAGGAGGAGATCGGCCAGTGCTATATAAGACGGCAAAAAATGAAAACTTCTCACCTTCGACATGAAGACGGAAGCAGGATGGCTCCCGGAACTGTTATTAACCATAAACGACAGACGCGGCTGGAGAACCCGAAAATTAGCAGCCATAGTTTTAAATTCTTTTTGTGATATTCTTTAGATATTGTATTTTCCATATTATTAAGAACTTTTCCTTGAAATGCTGTTTACAAAGTGGAAATTCGATAGTTCATAACAAATTAATGAAATGGTCAGTAATAACAGGTCTTACGGTTCATCCTTAATGTATATCTAGCCTGTGGAGTTAGTACGATAAACTCCGCATTTCTGCTTTAATTTTCACAAAATTGGTGTTTTTATGTAATGAGACACATGCGTCCGTATGGAACATAAGGGATATTTCCTGGTCAAGGCGAATGATTTTTTTCTCTGTTGATTTTTCTCACAATTTGTGCATGGCGGGTGACTCCCGTAAAAGTTATCACCAAGGCTAGTCCCGGTATACTTCAAAGTAGTGGATAACTGTACTTGGAATATTTGGAGCATGAGTGGATTTGCGAGTATGAACGATGCGCCATATAAAAAAATGTAATGTCTCGCACTGTATATTCTACTACATCTCGAAGATTTTAACTATGTTGCAAGCTTGAGGAAGTAGTCCCTTGTACTAGATCAGTCTTAAGCTTTCCTAAATGATTATTATCTCATTATAAGTTTTCTTGGAAATTACACTATTACTTATACCACATCTTTTTTAAAAAGCGCGACCCGGGTTTCGATGAATTATCATCATCTTTAGGCGCAAATTATGATCTATTTATCTTAATCTTGTTACCTAGTTACCTGATGAATTTTAAAACGTTCGCCAGAATAGGGGAAAAGGATGGGTAAAGATATTCATTTATTAGACTACTGTCCTGGCTTTCAATGATTTAAAAAATTTTAATTTTAATAATTTAAATTTTTCTTAGCAGTTAGAAATTTTAGGATCATCGTTGGGATCCAAAATTCCCGGGTACAAAAATAACTCAAGGGGGGTGCGCAAAAGATACAGGATAAGTGCGGCAGCATAATTTCCTTTTTTTTCAGAACTTATTAAATCCCATTGTATCGCTCAGAAATTATTTACTTGTTTTTTTATAATGTAGGCATATAGCTAAAGTTCTGTTTCATACAATTTTTTTGTAGACCAAGCCAGTTACGTGACGTCCCCCATTCTCCAGACACTGAGTAAACAGCTCAAAGCAGGGTCCTTGAATTATGCACATAGACATGAGATTTCAAAAAATATCATAGGAAAATCACAAGGGGCCAAATCGGGAGGGAGGGCCGGCCACTCCAAATCGCCCCTAGTTGAGATGAAGCGTTAGCTCAAAACTGCCACCTATGCTCTTGAAGTGTGAGTCGACGGAACGACGCATGGTGACGATTGAATTTTGCAGAAACAAAACTTTATAGTCACGCCTCTTGAACAAGACCACTAGCGCTCCGCTACGGCATCAATCGACTGAATGGCGCCTATTTTAAAAAAGAAAGTTATGTTGCCACACCCTGTATCTTGAGCTTCATTAAATATTATTGCAATAAAATCATAATCAAGTCACTTGGAAAGTTTGAAGAAGTTTTAGCTAAACTGATTATACACATAAACAGCCGCAAGAGAAAACCATATCATGGTACAAAAAAGTTAAAATCGTGGTTTCGCAATGTTTGGCAATGCGCGCGCCCCCATAATGCATCCGCCACTAGTGCGTGGTACTTCTTCCTGCCCTAAAGGCCGCTATACACGGCGAATGATTTCATTCGCATAATCATTCAGCATGATCATGCGCATGATCATTCACCGTGTATGACGGAACAGTTCGCGAATGAACCTTCATGCGGATGATCATTGGGTGAAAATTAGAACATGTTCTATTTTGCTCGCAAGATCCTGTGAATTATCTCGTGACCATTCAGCATGATAATTCGCATGGTCATTCACCGTGTATAACGGCCTTAATGTTATCTTCGCCAATCGAATCTTCCTCTTGCACTTAATCCTCAGTCTCCCCTCCGTACTTCAGTGAGCTCTGGACTTTCGAGTGATATTTCCCTTTATATGTTGCGGGAGTCGTGTCCGTATTCTGTATTCGAAGGCCGTTGCCGGAATGAATAAAGAAAGCGGCACGAGTGGGCCGGATTGAAAGTTCACCCTCTCTCTCCCCGGCCTTTTCGCGGGAGGACTTTGTGGGGTCGGTCGGAGCTTCCCTCGGCCGTCGGTGCGAGAAGCTTCTCGTTTTCGGATTGTGGATGTTCCGTGGGTCGGCCGTCTCCCTTCCGGTCCCCTCCCGTTCTCTCCCGGGCATAGAACATCCAAAGTGCATTACGCCACCAACCGTAGAGTCCGGCCGGCTGAGAGACGAATTTTCCTTCCTGTGGTATCTCTCGACGGCTACATGGCAACGGAAGCTCTCTTTTTGTCTCGCTCCGTTATTTTGCACTCGCAGCCTTTAGTACTTCGCCTTTTTGTTGAACACGCAGCTTTGTCAGGGTGCTTTCATAAACGTGACTGAATGGGGAGGCTGAGGAAAAATGGTTGTGTCCTTTTAAAGTCGTTGAGCCTTGCATGGATGTGTCGATGTATTTTAATGTCTAGTTGAAATATATTGATCATCATCGTTAATAATCCGGATTGGTTTGACGCAGCCCTCCACTCCGCTCTCCTATTAACGAACCCATTCATGTTAACACATTTCTTCTCCTTTACATCCTTGATAAATTGTCCTGTACGTATTACGAAATGTAAAAAAAAATTTAGCGATGGGGAACATGCACAATTTTTTAAAAGTACTATAGTGAGAAGGTCCCAACCTCAAATGTACTCGCCGAAAATCTGGCGGATGAGTAATATCTTTTAGCTGAGCTATGAGTCTTTAAAAATTAATCTTCTTCGGAAGCTTGAAAACACGACGTTATCCGGGCGTGACGTCACGGTACGGTATCTACTGATGACAGACTGAGGAAGTGGATAGAAAATCGGTCTATGCAGAGGCTCAAACGCAAATTTGGCGAAAATAATTCTTATTTTTACTTCGATATCTTGCATTCAGGGCTCTACCGCTCTACTCTCTTGGCGAAGTGTACCGTCCGATGACGTCAGACGGCGTTTCAGGACACGTGACTTCAAGCGATATTCGAGCACTTTTAATTGGCATTTAATGACAATTGTGGAATACTAAGAGAGTTTTGGCTTATGTATTTGGACTCGTGAGAAAATTGTCTATTCAGTGAGACTTACTAGCATGATGAACAAATCTCAGATATGTTTCCCATTCCACATTTTTACTTATTTCCACACCTCCAAATACAGCATCATTCGGCCTTTGCATCGGGATATTTGATAACATTTAACAATCACACGTGCATAAACCTCCATGCCCTGGATAGGGGTAACTTTCGCAGGCGGGACTCGAACACGCTACCTTTGGTTTGGCAGGCGAGGACTTTACCCCGCCGCCAACGAGGCCGGCAAAACATAAGTATTATACTGCTCGACCTAGGGTTCGACTTGGCACGTCTTCATCTGGTACATTTGCATCTGAAATGTATGTGGAATTTTAAAGTTTTTACATGTGATCATGTTAAGTCGATTCCATGGAGTGCATTTGCGTCGAAGAGTAGATGTTCACGAGTACCAGGTCTACCGTTATGCACTAGATAATAATATGCCAAGTTGAATCCTAGGTCGTGCAGTATTTATATGAAATTTATGATCAAAAATTCCTGGAGTATAGGTTATATAATGCAAAAAATTTTATTGTTATATTATTATTAAAACACTGTTTTGTAACCATTATTTATGTATCAATATTATATATTATTGTATTCTCATTTTTTCATTCACAGTCCTGAGGAAGGTTTTAAAATGAACCGAAACGTTGGCAAAAAACTTTTTGCATTATATGACCTATACTCCAGGAATTTTTTATCATTAATTAAAAGAGGTCAAGACAAGAGAAAAAAGAAAATCTAATTATGAAATTTATGTGGAATCTAAAAGTTTTTACATTTCATCATGTTAAGTCGATTCCATGAAGTCAAGCCCGAGACGGCGAATTGTCCTGTACAATTCATTCATGGCCTTCCTTTGCCTTTCTTCCCGCCTACACGTCTTTCGACGATATTCTCATTAGGCAACCTTGCCTTATGATTTGACCGATTAATTTTTCCATGTTCATCGTATGGTTTATCGAAAACTCCTCTTTCCTCCCATTCTTCTAAGGAATTTCTCATACACAACTTGAAGTCCATGTTGACGTTGTGATTCATTCAATTTTATACTTCCCTTGTGTTCATCTACATACTTTTAATTATTGTGCTTGTTTATTTTTCTCTTCATTTGTGCGGATTTTAGGTCCGCAGCTGAATTCGTTTGAGCCTTTAATAACTGTCTTCACGGTAACGGCAAAAAACGTGAATAACGCTACCATTCTTCTTTGTTCAAGTCAAAACCTTGTTGAGCGTGGATGCATTAGGGAAAGACATTCCGACAAAGGACATGCTTCGCAAATTCCTTTGAGATTCCGGCTTACCCCAGGCTGTGATCTGTCAGTTGTTGACGGGCCCTTCTCGTTTCGCGAATGTTGACCTTGTCCAAGGTTGTAGAATTTTACGTCTCCTCGTGGAACGTGTCAATTTTTCAATTTATGCGGAATATATACCATACAGTGATTGTGCAAAATAGTTCGATATTTTAAAAATTATTTTCGCGTTTTCAATTCGTTAGGTGTTACTTCACAGTACAGAGTGCTATGAGATACCCCCTTAAGGTTGAGATTTATTAATGAGATCTACTATGTACTTCAACTGTAAGGATATGGTGTGTCCCAAAATTAAGTCCTCGTGTTGAAAATATTTGCAAAACCTTTATTCGAAAAAATATGTTTTATGCCACGCACCTATACGTTCTTTCAGCCTGGAGGTTGGTTTTCTGATTGTATTTTGTACTCTTCGAATGAGTATATCGTTCAAATTTAATAAAAAAAACCTACGAGAGAAAATGAAATTGGTGTTTAAAAGCTATAGGCAAAGAACTCTAATCTGTTGTAAACTATCATCTACACACATTTGCTTTTGCTCTTCAAGTCTCAATAGTGCGTAATAGTGCAATGGTGCGTAAAGTGGTGGACATGCTGTATATCCACTATAAAATATGAAACAGCAGAATTTATTTTCATATTTTAATGTACGGCTCGATTTTAAACCGTGGAAGTTACTAATATTGTTTTATATTTTATCATAGATATCTCAATAATACTTTTTGCTGTATTTGGAAGTCAGAAAACTTCACTTTGAATGACATCTCACCCAATCTTTTTCATTGCGCGCCTCGAAATGGAATGGTTGGTCTCTTCTGTCCGCGATAAGAGCTATTCCGGTCTCGATTTTTCCAGCAGTACCGTTTCGCCCCCCCCCCTCCTTTCACCATTTGACCTCTCCAGGGAGATTTGTTTGGCTCGCGACCCTGACCTCGGCCTCCTTTTACTCCTTTGAGGACCAAGCCCGAATTTTCCCCGCGGCGAGGGTCCTTCTGAGGGCCGGGCGTCGATGACACTTGTGCGTGGCCGAGACAAAAGGCTCTCGCTGCCGCTGGATCATAGTGGTTTCGTTCGCCCTTATTTTTTTCCACCCCCGCTACTTATTGCCCTCCCACACCCTTCTGCTTCCCGCGTTCCGCTTTAGTATGTGGGGCTCTGAGTGCGTTTCAACCACGAATAATACATAATAGGATTCTTAAGTCCGCCGCTAGAATCGTTGTCGCTCCGCGCGCATTAAAATCAGATTTCAAAATCGTCACTTGCGGCGATTCCAGTCATGTCAGCGATATTCACGCGGTAGTACACGGCCAAGGGGACTGCATGGAACAGGCCCGATTACATCCCATGGAAGGCTGATTTCTGTTGCCACTTCGGTTGCATTTTAATCTGTTATAAAAAATGGCTGCGGTGCGGTGATGATGCAATGCGATCCACTTTTTTCCAATATTTTGCAGCGTAATGTATGTAAATGCGACGAATAGCATTGAAAAGTTACGAGTTTCATCAGTCACGTCATCGTGTGCGTAAATTTTGATTGATACCCCTAATTATATGTTATTTTCCCGTGAAACTCGGATGACTTTTCCGTCATTGACGCGAGTGGCGACTTTTGTAAACCCGTTATATGCGCGCTGAGGGACAACACATTTAGGAACCGACTTTAGGATCCTATTCTGTAATATTCGTTCACACGGCAGTAATACGTAACTGAGCCAATAAATCAGATAAACCACACATTTAACGCATGCGAGACGATCGTCAACTTACCAATACCACTACGACTATCGACGATGTCGCAATGAACGAGATACCGCTGCCTGGTGGCGCCGCCGAATAAAATGCGCGCGAAACGGCAACAGATGTAACGCCATGTTCTTGGGCCTACTTTAATGGAGTCCCCTTGGTTTCAACTGTCGGTCAACGGCGTGAGAGTGAGAACCAGTGTTGCCGAGGAAGTATCTCAGGGTAAAAGATTTACAGAGGACCCAAGGTGGCTGCGCAGTAACTGAAAGACGAGGTTTAAATTAGAAACCCAATTTCATATTTATCATCGGAAATGTGATAGTTAATAAATGAAATACTTGTATGTAGATTTTATTAAAATCCAGATCCTCCTATAATTGGTTGTCTCGGGCGTACCTTCATGGATTTGACTTAACATAATGCAAAGTAAATCTATTTGTAATTCCACATAAATTTATTAAATTACAGCGTAGATTCGACGTGGCACAACATTGATGGCGTGCCACGAAGTTATTAAAATAAATTAGGAAGTTTTTTACGCAAATTACGATGTTTTTTTTACACAAATTACGAAGTTTTTTACTTTCACTTGCTATGACAGATGGCTGACATGATCCAAGTTTCTAATGAATGTGTGTGACCAATTGGGACCAATTTGTAACCTTATATCAACGAATATTTTGCATTTCATGATAGAAAATTTCAGCTAATGCTCTCCAGGTCGTGATGCATGCGTCAGAGCTTGTGAGCGCATCGTAGTACTCGAAATCCCTGGGGAAGTGTGGTGTTCCGTTGGTCTCAAATGGATGAAATATTCTTGGGTTACGTAACCCTCAAGAGTGAGGTATATATGGGAGCTGCTCCTACTGTTCTTTTCCATCAGGCATCCCAAGGAGCCTAGAGGCACAATGTTACCCTTAGGTGAAATTTATGCTTTCGTTATATGTCTTCTTTATGAGATGCCATGCTTAAATACGGTACAGTAGACCCCTTCGAAATTTATCGAAACTCTTTAAGCTTAGAATTTTCCAGGTAACTTATGAAAGTCTCAAAAATTCAAGGTTCTTGGTGAGAGCTTTGTTCACAATTCGCAGCTTTAATAAGTTGAAAAAAGGTATGGTTTGCATTTTAATGAAAAATGCTTGAGCTGTCAGTTAGGGTCTTCTGCAAGTATTCGAAATTTTCGCGGAGTAAATAGTAAAACAGGAGATCCTCTTAACGTCAGGGCCTAAATAATTTTGAAGGGTGCTTTTCATGAAGTGGATATCCGGTGAAGACGAGGCATCACGCTCGTTTCGTGGAGAGAAGTTCCGAGGCTCAATCTCATAACTTAGTAAACTCATCTCCTGTTTTTACACATTTTGAATTGTCGGTAGCGGTTACTATGGAAATACCAATTTCGAGGATTTTCCCCGCCAGCTAACCCGAGATATTTTTTGGAAGCTCGTATTGAAAGTATTTTCGAAAGCTTTTTTCGGAAAAATGGATTTTATGACACTTACCAATGCGCTCTTTCAGCCCGTAGATTGTTCTATTTGCATTATATCCTCTTCGAAAGAGTATATGGTTAAATAAAAAATAACTCATGAGAAAAATATAACTGATTATTTCAGGCTTAACTGTGTGAAACCTTTCCTTTATGGAAAATGAAAGAATAAACATTGTGAAGTTGACAAATATATTTGAAATAGCACGACCAAGGTTTCATAACATAGTTACATCGTAAGGTTTATCTATCATGCATGCGTTTCCTTTTATATTAAGTTCCGACAGATAGATGTCCTTATAGTCGCACTGGACTTGATGTTAAACGAGATGCTTGCAGGATAGATGCACATGTGAAAGTCGGGTCGTGCTTTTAAAATATATTGGTGAACTTAACGACTTATATTCTTTCATTTACGTATGAGAGAAAAATATGATCGTTGTTTAATAAGTATCGACTTAGAACGTTATAGTGGAGCTCTTATTTATGTTGTTGATACTCGTTTATGAGTTATCCCATCATTTTGTTTTATAAAGTAGTATCTCGGGGTATAATTGCGACTATAACGACATACATGGTCATCTTGCCCCAAATATCCGTGAATCGGTCGATTGGATCGCCATGCTTGATCACCCACGTTCCTTGCTAAACCAACCGATGCATGTTTACATGACATGAGGGTGAGGTGGCCTGTATTATCTGATCCCTATCCGGGCCGATGTTTGGGAACAAGGCCATTCCACGAATTTATCATATCCTGACTTAATCCTCCCGAAGTTTAGGTAAAAATTTGTTTATCCCTTGCTTGGTTGTTTACCCGCAACTTTTTGTCAAACTTGTGTTGTGCTTCAGTACACTGTTTTGAATGAATTTTTCCTTTCATTGGTTGTTAGGAGAGTCTTAATTTTTTCCAATTCTGTTCAATTGGTTTTTAGGAGCATAGTGTATTTTTTTAGAAATGAAAACATATATTTTTGCCCCTGTCGATACCTTCATGAGTTATCTACTCTTAAATAATCCCTTCTCGGCGAAATAAATTGTTTAATTCGTTTCTTCGCTAGGAGAAGTATTTGTGTAAATTGTGTTGCACTTCACGTCTCAGTGTTGAATGAATTTCTTCCTTTCGTTGGTTTTTTGAAGTCTCTTCATTTTTTTCCAATTCTGTCCTATTGACTTTTAGTTCCACAGTATATTTTTAGAAATAAAATCGTATTATATATTTTTTCTCTGTCGACACCTTCAGGGACATCTCTAATCTTAAATAATGCATTCTCGCCGAAGTAAATGCTTAAAGAAGACTCTTCGCCAGAGGAAATATTACTAAAAGCTTACTCGGTTAAATTTTTGCCCCTGTCGACACCTTCATCAACATATACTCTTAAGTAATCCCTTCTCGGCGAAGTAAATGCTTAAAGAGGTTTCTTCGCTAGGGAAAATATTACTCGAAGCTAACTTGGGCTCGTACATTAACCCGGTGTCGTTATCCTTTTCATATTTTAAAGTTATTAGCCAGAATGAATTCCATGTGATTGTTGTCGCTGCTATAGTATCCACTTACTTGGAAGAGGTGGGGTAAATACCCTGTTTATCCCCTCTTTCACCCCAGACCCATGTGGCAGCCTCCGACCCATTGTGTTGAAAACATTGCTCGGCGCCTGCACGACGCGCGGTGAGTCCCTCTCCCTCCTCCCGTTATTATAATTTTTTTGCCCTCCCTCGTTATTTACGCTCGAACCTTTTTTTATTGTTTTTCTCTCGTCGAGTGTGCATGGGTGGATGAGTGTTGCTGGGGGTACATGCCCCCTCTTTTTTTCCCTCGAGGCTGAGGGGGGTTGGCGGGTCACGATCGCACTTTTCCACCCGATAGTCCTTCAGCAGGCAAAGTTGGGAGGGGGAAAGAGTGCAGGCTTTTTGAAGCATTTCTCCCCCTCCATCTTAGTCTCCCGGAATCCCTGAAGGATCGCCTACTTCGTGCATGACGGTTCGATTATTAGAAACGATCGTCGATGGACAAAACCGTCAAATGAGCGAATTAAAGCCTTGTGTAGTCATCGGATTAAAGCGATAAATTTATCACAATGGGTCCTTCAGGAGGCGAAGTTGGGGGTGGTGAAGAGTGCAGGCTTTTTTTAAGCACTTCTACCCCGCCACCTTAGTCTCATGGGTTCCCTGAAGGATCGCCTACTTCTAAAAATAAATTATTCTAAACAATCCTCGATGGACTAAACCATCAAATGAGCGAAGTAAAACCTTGTTTACTCGCCTGCTTTAGGTGATAAATTTATCACAAAATGAGTCTAAACAGATTTATTTATTCCTATACCACCGAAAACAGCACCTATTGGTCTTTTACATCGTTTTTATTAACAAATTAACTATTACAAGTTCACGAACAACCATACCCTGGATAGGGGCAACCTACCTGGTGGGATACGAACCCGCGACCTCTTGTTTGGCCGGTAAGGACTTCACACCGCCGCCACCGAGGCCTGCCTGATCGTTGCTTGTATGTATGTATGGTGTATATTGTCGTCTAAAGTAATTTTCTCCCATGTTGTTGACATTTCAACCTCTCATTCATGTGTCCCTCTTCAAAAAATTTTCTCTCCTGCAACAGCATCGCTTTACTTCTCGCCGCTGCCTTTGAGAGCTTATTTATCCACTGTATATTATTCCCATTTCCAACAAAACAGCACATAACGCTCTTTAGCATCGGGGTGTATTAGTATTTCAACAATTACACGAACACCCAGGTGCGACTTGAAACCGCGATATCTTGTTTGGTATGCGAGGAATTTACTCCGCCGCCAACGAGGTTGGCAATGATGTCTTATTACCCGGGTTAATGCTCGGACAATATGTGTATACTCTTGATCAAATTGTAATTTTACATCACTCTTCCCTCGTAGTCCATTTTGCGTAAGTTTCTCCAAGCAAGCCGAAGGGAAAATTAAGACGATGGGGCTTGAATTGGAACCGCTTCCCTCCGCTGCAACCCTCTTCATCCCTCGGGACCATCCGTGCGACCCACGCGGCCCTTCAACCCGACCGCCCCCGCATCATCATCTCATACCGTCTTGAGTGGGCCGCGCTGTGCTATATTGGGATGTTCGAGTATCGTATTCGGGGACCTTAAAGGTTGTATCGAGTAGATGTCGTCGAGATCAATTGGAGAGGATAAGATTTCGTCTCCAACTCGTATCTAGGGAGTTAAAGTGTGGTTTATTATAGCCTCTTGCTGCTCATTCATGTTGAAGTATAAAAAATGCGGAATAATCCCGTACTGTGTGAATTTAGGAGAATAGAGTCTATTGTTCGAAGCCAACGTGTCCTACTTAACTTATGAAAGCTATGACATAATTGAAAATTCTATAGGTTCAAAATGTTTTTTGGGGTTCTTTGATTAAATATCACGGTATCTACTCATATGTAACTACAGATACTTTACTATAGAGAAACGAAACGAGAGAAGGCAGTTAACAAGTAAATTTATAACAAGTAAGTTGCCGTTTTCGAAAAGGAATGCCCACAACAAATTTTCAGCAAATTATTTAATGATGAAGAGTATTGTGTATATTTTTCTTAAATAATTTACTGTAGGAATGTATGTAAATAAAGTGCGTAGGAGTATTTATTCGCGGAAATTCATGAAAAATTAATGATGGAGTTCCGAAAAAATATAAGTCGATATGGGAAAATTAATGTCAGATCCTCATTCAGTATGGAAACGTTATTCTAGAAAACTATACAAGATGGAAGTTATGAAAACTTAAGAGGTTAATATTATCAAATACATTTAGTAATGGGAGGCAAATAGTATTCAACCATTTAAAAACGTTTTTGGATTATTTTGCGTTGGTACCAATCCTATTTTTCCCCTTGGCAAATACTCCCCTTCCTTCCATCCCCCGCAGCATGAATATTACTAAAAAAGATCCTCAAGTCGGCCTCTAAATATTTTGTTACCCACCGCGCATTTAAATGGGTTTGCAAAAGTCGCCACTTGCGTCGCTGACGTACAAAGTGACTTTCACGAGGAAATAAGTTATACTTCGGGGTATCAACCGAAATTTACATTCCTGATGATTTTATTTATCAAATTCACATATGATGTTATCGATTTAAATCGTAAATTTTCAATACTATTCGTCGCATTTACAAACATTATTCTGCAAAATGCTGTAAAAAAGTTGATATCATTGCGCTTACCACCGCGCCGCGGACATTTGTGAAAACCGAATAAAATGCGATCGAAGTGGCAACAGAAATCAGCCTTCTATGGAATGAAATTGGACCGCCTCTATGCAGCCTCCTTACCATCGAGCGCATAGCATCACAACACCCGAGTGCTTGTCTCGTCGTCCAACTGACGAAGTTATGCGACGAGTTTATTCGTCTGGCCTCGCAAATTTATTGCTCCATGGAGTGAATCCTCTCTCTCTCTTTTTCTGTACTCCTCTGTCCACGTACATTCCTAGTTGTCTTCCCTTCTCAGTTGTTACTCGATGTTTGCGTTCTAGCCGTGTTATTGTTTGGTTGAAAAACCTTTGTGCTGCACGTCATATTGAACTTCAGCTTGTCGACTGTTTATTTATTTATGATTTATTTATATTAATTACCCTCATAAACATTACAATGAGTGTTTCTTTCCCCATTTATTACAATGAGGCCTTAAAATCGGGAGTTAAAACAATTAACCGCAGACGATCACATATATTTATGTCTTGGAAGGGGCAACCTATCCAGGCGGGACTCGAACCCGCGACTTTCGGTATAGTAGGCGTGGACTTATCCCCGCCGCCACCGAGGCGATATTAGATTGGTTTGATAGCACTTGTTTTTTTTGTTCAGAGCTCCATTTTCAGCCGTCCGCTTGTGTGGTCATTTGATTGCGTCAGCTGGACAATGACTGGGGTGACTTTTCTCTAATTGGAATAGTACACTTTTCAGTTGTTTTCATCGAATAATTTTCATCATATTTTCATCATTTTGAATTCTTCGACCAAATATTCTTTTAAAGTCATCCAATTTTACAGTATCGTTACAGTTTGTTGTTACACTTTTACCTTACCACCTATATTATAACGTTTTTTTTCGATAAGGTTGTGATAATCCTTCAAGTTTTTTTTTCTTGATTACTCCTCTCTTTGCCGTTTATAGTGATTGTTTTATGTAAATATTTTCAACAGTTATTTTTTGATGTGATAGAGAAACTAGATATTTAAAAAATAATTTTATGTTGAATTACGTGAATAAGATAAACTTCTGCCCCTCCTTTTCGGTTCTGGCCGCATGACATTTTGGTGCGTGTACTGCTGTACACTATGTGATGCTGATGAAATCAAATCACTATCACGAAGTGTACACGTAAACTACGTGACTCACGTGTAAAGTATGTGATATTGATGAAATGTCAATGTTTTATTCCAAACCAATAACTAATCTTTTCATACATTCAAAACAAAAAATCCTTATAACAGTTTTTTCTCGGTTTTATCAACAGAACTGAAGCAGTACTTTATTATTAATAAAATTGTAGACTTTGCTTTCTGTTTTGTGTACAAAATTTTCCCCGGTTGTTTTCCAAAAAATGAAGGTAAAAATAATGCCTGCAAATATTGGTCCTGTATATTTAAATCGTATGCATTACTTCTTTGAGGAATAAAATATAATCATGTAAAATACGTAGAGATTTTTTCTCGGCGTTATCGACAGAACTCAAACTATGCTTCATTATTGTTTATATTGTAAACTTATAGCCATACGTATAATGTCCTAAGATTTTTCATGAAAAAGTAGAAAACCAATCGCTGTAATTACTTTCCGAGCGTTGCGTTTTCCGCTGAGGTAGTGTGCTCTCTTAAATACTCGATGGTTTCAATTTTTAAAGGCGACGTCTGCACGTCCTATAGTCGCATAATGGAAGTGAGCACCGCGCTGTCGATCAATGGGATAATGCGTCCGCATGTCATTTTCCACCATATTTAAGGTTTTGATGGTTTTATAGATGTTGGTTGCAGCCGATACCTTCACCATTCTCCATTCTGCTTGTCTTTTCCTTTCTTTTCTCGCAGCTTTCCTCGAAGCGTAAAAATCTCTTTTTCCGAGGCCCTTGACATTTCCCCTCTTCGTCCAATATTTCTTTATGCGATAGAGTATGAGGCGGTTTAGTGCGTAATCGACTCGAAAAAATGCATTTCATTTGACATGTCCTTCGTCATCGATCGCTATTGATTTTCGTCATTTTCTTCCGGCATTTCGCCACCATCTGCGCGACTTGCGTAGCTGGTAGTGTAATGGGATCAGAGTACAATGTCTGTGAAGTAGCGTTTGTTCTGCCCTGACCCTTTTACACGGTGTAACTGTACTTTGTATTGTGAATAAAATGGAACGCTTTACATCGACAGGAATCCAAAGACGTCAAGATATTCAATATTTTAAGTGAGTTCGAGGGCTACACCTCTGCTTGGTGAAGCTTATGCTATATTGGCAACAGTAATTGGACTAGAAAGATTTGATGCTTTCCCGGCGAATGATGTGAGTAAACTTCTCTCGGGTTTCCCACCGGGTTAAAGGCTTCATAATGGCCGACGTTTCGAGCTCCGACTCGGCGCTCATCATCAGGGCTACTGAGGAACCTGACGGAGGAGGGCAGCATATAAGCAGGCCCATTCCCGCATCACAGCATCCAGTAGCCCTGATGATGAGCGCCGAGTCGGAGCTCGAAACGTCGGCCATTATGAAGCCTTTAACCCGGTGGGAAACCCGAGAGAAGTTTACTCACAGTAATTGGACTGTTGAAAGTGTGATTTTGATGTCCTTCCGTACACGAGTCGGTACTTGGCGCTTGATCATAGAAATCAAAATCTTACATGCTGTCTAAATGATTTTATGAGACTCGAACGAAGCCATTAGATTTGATAACGTACTAGTTGTCCTCAATGGGTTAGGAAAACGAAGCGGTGGGGAATTTCATTATTGAATCCTACATAGTTGGGGGTATGAGAATCAATTTTTTTCTACTGGGTGAACAATATTTTTCTCGCATGGGATCGTAAAAATTTCAATTGCACCCAAATGTTAGTTTGTATCGGATGAGTGAGTGTAGAATTAACTCCAGGCTAAGCCTCAGGGGCGTGAATGCTTCGCATTTTAAAGAGGGAGATATTTGTTTTTCCTGCGCTACCTCGTACTTCTGGTTTTTATTTGTAGGGAGTCCATACCAGTAACTCGAGCGCGATACTCTTATGTTGGTAGCCAGTTAAACGCTCTGCCCACTTCTACGTTCCGCGTTCTATTCCATCGAATATTTTATTTCCCTTGCGTTGATTACTGCATATATGTGCGGTATTTTCAACTTATCTTCCCATGGTCATGTAGGAAGTTGCGAGAGCGGAATGAACGTTGAGCGGAAAATATGCATTCAGTGAGCTTGTAAATGCTACAATCTAAAATCGCTTACTTTACAAAAACGCTTTGTAAAGCGGAATAGCTGACAGGAAAGCGAAGCCCAACTTCTCCTTCACCCTTTTACCAGAACGCTCTTTTAAAAATTTTGTCCAACCCCCCTCCCAGATGCTTCTGAGCTTGTGTGCGAAAAGGTGGTAAGATGAGATGAATTCTCGAGGGAATCTTGATGATAAGGGCAGGTGTGGGCAGGCAGACCACTGGGACATATTAAAGACTGGAGGATCCAATAAACACTGTCGTGCAAGGAAGAGTGGCATCCAAGAATTGAGACGGAGAACTCGAGTTATGCGGGAAAAATAGTGAAGGATCCGAGGAGAGAAGAATATACCAGCCGGAAAAAGAAAAAAAAAGGAAATCTGCTTCAAACCATTCCTTTAACATTCTCAAGCCCTACTTGCGAGGTTGTACTAGAGGTATCTTTATAATAACTACGCTAGAAATGTATAGCACGTGTCTGAGGTGTGCTCGATACCTTCTGCAAGACTTAAAAAATCTCGGACGAGTGAATAAATACACTAATATACCAAAAAATACCAGTGAAGATGTCCTTATTATCAAAATATTAATAATTTTTCTCTTTAACCCTTAGAAGGACTCACAATTTCAACTCTCCTCTTCCATTTACTTCTTAAATATTTTATGGTTCTACTTAGATTTCAATATTTTTTGGTGTGCAACTTCATTTGCTATTCTTACGTGCATTTTAGGGCTTGATTCAAATTATTTCAGAGAGCTTATATGCTGAGCCATAGGGCCATTTGTAAATGTGAGGCACAACTTTTATCGGTAGCAATCGTTGATGTTATATCAGATTCATAACCTTGATGAGGGGTGAAAACTTTTTCTTTGTACAAAAGTTGGAAAACAATTCAAGCATTTTATTCAATATTTGAACGAGGAGATTTTCTGTGGCGTTACTTAGTGGTGCGTGTGGTCTATGTTTATACATATTGGATTCTGAAGTCTTCCGACGTCTTTTTATCCCTGGATTTAGTTTTGCGCCCTTGCGTTCGTCATTAAAAAAATATATTCTTGTTGTTTGTTTAAAATATCTTCCGGTCTACGGAATCTGTCATGAAATGCATCTTTAAAAGTTGTCATTACTTTGAGGGCTTGGTTATCGCTGGCTGCCAGTTCGTCAAAATATTTGGATAGCGTTAGTGGTTACTTAGTGTAAATACTTAACGTAGGAGTTAAATAGACCAAAGGATGAAGTTCGTCATGAAAAAATATTTGACTTAGCCGGGTTTCGAACCCGGATCTCCCAATTGCTGGTCAGGCGTGTTAGCCAGATACACCATCAAGCCATTTTCTCAGAGCGAGCTAAATATTTTTTCGTGGATTACCTCATCCTTTGGTGTATTTAACTTTGCACCCATGCGCATGACTACGCACTAAGTCCCTTGTTTCATGCAGTGCTTTAAGTAGGAGCTTGATTATAAAAGGTAAGTTCTTTTAAGGTGCCAAACTTACCGTCTTTTGTGCAAAATAAGCCGACATGAGATGTTATCCGGATCACAGCTTTGTTATAATGGCTCAATTTTCCGAAAATTTGGTCAATTAATTTTTTCTGGTATCGACCTTATCTTTTATTTCACTTTGAATCTCCCAATGAAAGTTAGAAAAAATTTCCCGAAATTATCCTTCCTCGCCATTTTTTTTTGGACTAAATGCTGTCACGCGCACATTCATCAAGGGTGGACTCCCTACTGTATGTAAGCTACACCAATCGGAGAGCCAAACGGCGTATCTCATTTCCATGCTTGTCCATTTCCGATCTCGTTTAACCCATTACCTTTCGTCGGAATCCACTCCCGCTTTTACATCCGAGTCGCCTCCACAACGCAACCCGGCAGAAAAATCGATTGATCCGACAACCACCATCCACACACGCATGCTAGTGAGAAACAGTGGAATTGAAAAAAAAAAAGGTCCAGGTGAAGGTGTTCGGTCGCTGATGGTTGAAAGGGGACGGATGGAGATTAGGATGCTGCAGGCTGGACGGTATCCGGAAAGGTTGCCACGTACCCCCGCTGTGGAAATTTTCCGGTAATGGACGCCCGGGTCCAAATGCGGAGAGTAACAGTGAGGTGGTAGAATTGATTGGTAAAAGGCGGATTTATGGCTTACTTGGGGGAGGGGTTGAGGGCGAGATCTCGAGAATGAATACGGGCGACTGGCCGAAATATCTAGAGCAGGTTTCGCGAAAAATCCACAGAGGAAAAGTCATTCGTCTTGACCGGGATTCGAACCCGGATCCCTCGATTTCCGGCCGAGTGCTTTAGCCAGTTAAGCTATCGAGGCGTCATTACAGGGGAGAATCGGTCGCCTAATTTCCATATCTGCCTAAGATAAGAAGAGATGAGACCTAGGCAGATATGGAGTTCCTGACCCGGTGGCGATCCCGAGAACTCTTCACTAACAATAAGTCTACTCTATGTTAGAAGTACCAAGAATTATTGCTACATGTGAATTGAATATTGTAATTTAACTGAATATTGTGCTAAAGTTAACTAAATCGGCTGTATTTTTGAGCATTCAAACGTTTTTCTTGCTAATAATTATATATAAACATATGTAACTTTTGTTCTGTTTTGTCATATATTAAGTCGCATTCTGTGACATCGTTGTTTAGTGTAAATCTACATATTGTTTGTAATATTTTTTACTATTACATTTATAATCATGTATGTCCCTAAGGAACACACTTGTCCCGGGATGATAAATTTCATTTTCTACTCTATTTTACCGTGAAATTTAAAAAATGTGAGAGTAAGTTTTAAGCAAGTAATGGTAATGGAGATGAGACCTTTCTAGCGGGGGTGATTCCTCCTCTTAATGGATATCGGGTCCAGGCGCGCGGCTAACGAGCGAGGGGGTCGGACGGTTGGATGAAAGGGATCAATATGGATGACTTAATTAGGGGGGTTTAGCAGCGAGATCGCGAGAACTGATACGGCCGACTGGCCAACATTTCGGGAGGGCCTCGGATGTAGACGTAGGATTTGGGAATGTTTAAGCCTTGATGTGGGGAGTTTTTCACTGGTTTTCTTCCTCAAGTATTCCTTCTACCATCTGAAAAGTAAAGGAAAGGAGGACGAGTACTCACGTAGTACTCTGCATCCTTCTCCATCCGTCCCTTTGTCCTCCCGTCGGGATTTATCCCTCTATTGTTTCCCCGTGTAATTGCGTTTTCTCATCCCTAGGCTAACTTTTTCATTGGAGTATGGTGCACTACAGAGTCTTTTTTCTCAAGTTCTTATGTATACCACTCAACCGTGAAAACCTTAAAACCGTGAATAAGCCGTGAATATTGTCTACCGTGAAAACACCTGGAAAAGCTGTGAATTTCGCCATCAAACCTTGAAAATCTCTCAAACTTGATTTTACAACTACGATTGACGGGTTAAAAGAAAAAAAAAACGATATTTAAAACGATGTTTCAAGGTCATTCACGTGCAGGCACTGTCCACGCGTTTACTTGCACACATATATTCGAAAGCGCAACTATTAATTGGTCCGTGTGCGCCATGACAGCACATTTACCTTAAGCCTGCGATTGGAAGACATTAACCCTGGCAAAAAATCAGGCACTTCTTCTCTTCCCTGCCACCCTGCTCTCTCCATTTTCCCACTCACACCCTTTTAGCCGGACCTGAATTTTGCTAACGATAGGTGACGTCATGAGAGATAGAACTGTCATTGCTGCGTTTGCATTCAAGGCATCTGTTGTGTTTGTTACATTTTTAGTTATCGTGCGGCCGATGATTGTTACGTGATCAATATTTCTGCCTAAAATGCCTTATGTGCAAACCGCGAATTTGATGACATTTAGACCGTGAAAACCTGGAAAAAACCGTGAATTTTATAATGTAGTTAGAGTGGGAACCCTGCCATGATTCTTAGGTACTTAATTATATCTTGAAACGTAGACTTTCGCAGCGAGAATCATTAGTATCGG
Source organism: Ischnura elegans (assembly GCF_921293095.1). NCBI lineage: Eukaryota > Metazoa > Arthropoda > Insecta > Odonata > Coenagrionidae > Ischnura > Ischnura elegans. The sequence goes on along the minus strand of NC_060253.1, from coordinate 66,833,461 downwards.
AGGCTTTCGGAAGCGGCTGCGTATTACGCTTCGTCAAGCGAGCTGTCGAGGCCATTGCAGGTCGCATCGATGAAATCCGTCATCCTTCATCGCCTGATGATGCGACTTGCATTGCCTGCGAAAGCTTGCTTGACAAAGCGTAATACACAGCTGCTCCCGAAAGCCACCCATACTAATTTATTATATCCTATTTCCCAAAATTCAAAATAATTTTCTTCCAGTAAATTCTCTATTACGCATCACAATGTTTTATTTAAGCCCGTATGTACTAGGTTTTGACGTCTAGGATACACAGGCTGCCTTTACCCGCGGTTTGAACTGGTAGGAAATTGGGTTTGAGCTCGATGGCCTTTATTTATGCTTCCTTCAAATCTTGATCTTTTGATAGACCCAGTGTTTACAATGCTTTTCTAATCCATTGCATGGGTCTCCCATGCGGAATTTCGATATTTTTAGAAACAATTTGTGAAGAAAATCCAGGCGCAAAGGATGTTTATGCTACGCCAAGGAATATAAATATTAATAAAAGAGTGAAATGAATAGACAATGCAAAAAAAAGACGTTCAATTATCATAAAAGCCAGTTTAAATCCCATTCCAAAGGCTGGTGAATGCAGAAGACGATACTCGGAATGTGAAGGTCGTCATATAAAGGTAGTAAAATTATGTTAAGTTGATTTCATCTGCGACTTAATGAGTGTATCAACAAAATATTGACCAAATCCTCCAAAAATCGCAAAAAATGAATGAAAACTTATCGATCTCAACTCGATCACCTGATGAAAACAAAAGCCGTCGTATTTATTTTGTAAGGAGTCCCTCTGGTACATCACCTTACCTTATCCAACCGGCATCTAAGGTCTTCGTCGATTGTGTGTTTATTTTATAGCGGCCAATTGATCCAATTCCTTTGGATCCCCATTTTTTCATTCTTTCCTTGTTCATCTGATTTTTGGCATTTATTTCGCGTTCTTTTGAGTACTTGATCTCATTTTTATGATATTTCATTTGTACTTAATGTTGTACTTAATGACGCTGTTGCTTTCCGTCGAAAGTGATGTAGCGTGATAAATTTTGTTTTAAAATGAATAAATTTAGGCCCCCATTCCATTTGCTATTCACTTCATCCAATTAATTTTTATTATTCTTCTGTGTCACATCGTTTCAAAAACTTGTCTGTTCAATAGTAGTAATCAAATTATTACCACTGTTAGCAAACAATAGTCGTAAGTAATTTACTTTCCGATAAGATGCCTCTTTCTTGTAGTCTTTTCCTACGCTTGTTATCCCGACGGTACTTAAATTTTTCTTCTCATAGAAAAGGTACATCTTTTCAACATTATTATCCTAATGATAATTTCATTTTAGGTATTTTGTTCTGGGAAGTCTTAATTTCGTACAGTTACCTGATATGCCTTTATAGTTCTTAATTTTTAGTGTTTGGATTTCAAATGATCGCCTCAAAAGTTATAGTTTTAGTCCCTACTTATTTTAATTGCGTCTCAAATGGGTCGCAGAATAACCCATCCGTAACACTGAGTCTTTTTATTTAATGGAGCGTGAATCGGATGACATTACTTTTAGTTTTAACGTAGTGACAGTTATTCATACTTTTTTGTCCTTGCTCCGCAGTTTTAATGTAAAGCAGCTCTCATAATACGCCCGGAGTTAAATGTCCCAAGGAAAATTTAGCGCAGCTGCATCCCGGCATTAATTTAGCTATCCTCGCCTAATGACTTGCTAACATTTGACTTTCTGGAATTCCCGGGTTAAAATGAACTAGAAAGAAAAATCTCTCTTCATGCGTTGTATTGTCAGGGCGAAAGGGTGTGTGTTTGTAAAAAGTATTTTTCTTCCTGAAGTCCTTCTTGCAAAACGTTAGAATTTAACAGACGCCATAATGCGTGGCGCTTTTGCGTTAGTAAAATAGTCAAGTAATCTATGTGTAATATAATATTTTGCGTGTCCTGATCTCTCATATTTGTAGGAAACGAAGAAAAAGTCTGCAAATTTAGTCCAATCCATTGAATTCAAGCCTTCATTTTTGCTGTTACGCGTGCATTTAAAAAGATTCAATCGGTTCAAGGTTTGTTCAATTTCTTGATGTGACACCTGGAAATTATCTAGTGATTTGTATGAATTTATCTCAGAGTTTCGTACATTTTTTTAAATTATTAATTTCCGACTTTTCAGCGGTCAATCGTTAAAACGCATGAAAATAGGTGGTAAATTGGAGTTAGCGCCGCTTTATGTGCCTTTTGCTTAGGGAAAGTAAGCAACGTACTCGTCTTAATGTTTGCTCTGTCCTATATGATCCTTAGTGTGCATATAGCAACCATGTGACGTCATTAAGCTAATGTTTGGAACAAAGGCCAGGTTAAATAGCGTGTTCGCCCTGTCACGTGAACAGAGATCTTTTCGGAAACCCTGTCCTGTCTGATTCTTACTGTACGTACTTACTAAAACCGTGTGACGCCATTAAGCTTATGTTTGTATCCTAGACCAGGTTGGATGACGGTACGTAAAAACTTGTTTACGACGTTGATGATCGGAGTAATGCTCTTGAATTTTACCGGTGCATACATTATCTCTCTCTTTTTAATCAGGGTGTTTTTGTACGGCAACTTCAGAGGGACTATGTGCGGGCGGAAGTAGTCATTTGTCATCTCAGTCGGCATCCAGTCCGTCTCTTCTCGACAAAAACGATTCGGCGAAACCAATCACGCGCCCTTAGAACTTTTTCTCCGTTGAATCTCAAGCAAATCGTTCCTTCTGCAACGCCCGTATTATATTTCTCGCGGGTGGAGTCCTCTTCGCGGGAAATTAATGTCCCCATCGGAAAAAAGCCTTCCTGCTCCAGTGGGTCTTCCGTCAGCCGTAGGGGGAATGGTGATCAATGGCCTGGGCCTTTTTATGGACTTTTCCCTCTGCATTCGGAGTGGGGAGCCTCCCATCTCGCTTTCCTCTTCTTTGAAAGCATTTTGCCAAGTTTTTGTGCGTTCATTACATTTTTTCGGCTTCTTTCCTCTCGGCAGGATAAAAGATGATTGAAACAGCTTCTCCACCGATCTTCAAGTGGGACCACCGCGGGTATTTTTTTGAGATGATTATATTAGACGTTCTGTTCTGTTTTCGTGCCCGCGTTCCTAGCGGCTCTCAATGATTTAGTTATATGGGAACATCAAGCATGTATCATGACACTGTGGAATAAGTTATATTCTCTCTAAAAATTAAATCTGAAATAGGTCAAACATTGTGGTGGATTTTAAATATACCTTTATGCTGTTCCAATCACTCACAAGTTTTGAGGAAGAGACCAAGAAAATTTTAGTGGCATTACTATGGAAATATTTTTAAGTTTTGTCTGTATAACTATGCTTGAAATTCAATCAGTGAAATGATAGCATGCCTGTATATCAATGATTGTATAAGTTTCAATAATTTTGAAAACATATCCGAACTCAGGGGAAGAAAGTGTAATATGAACACCAATTTTTATTCAGGAAGCCAAAATAATTTTTCAATTTTCTCCTCCGTATTTTCTCCCAATCAACTATTCATCAATCTTTGCATTTTTGAGATTACCTTGTCCCAGAATCACTAAACTGTTCATGCTGGTTTTTCCCTTTTTCGTATGAATAATTTTGAAATTTACATGCTCCTTGATAAAAGACATCCATGTTAATCCAGCGTTGCAGTGGTGAATAACGTGATTCCGTTTCAAAAATAGGCATCGTTTCTTTGTTTCGGCGAACAAACTTTTTATCGCGTGTTGGGATTACCGTTGCCGTGAATCGTAGCTTAGTTTTTGGAAACATCTTTAAAATGGTGCATTTTTTTCGTCTTCACTTGATGTATCGCTTTTAGCATGATTCGGAATGAGGAAAGTATCATGAGTGGATTGAATTTTTTTCGTCCCATTCATCTCTGATGCATTAATTTTTACCGTGCGGATAAAAAATATTTAAAAAATCATTAATAATGGTTTTATGGTAGGTGTGAGATTAGTCCTTTGATCCATCGTACTTGGGCGAAAAACTTGCGCATAGGACCATTCTCGGTCAGAATATTTTTCTTTAATGAAAGATATGCTGACTACATTTTTAATAAATGAAATCTTCGCTGAAAGGTAGCGTAGCAATTGTTTTCATTGTCCAAATCATTGAGATAATGACTTAAATGGTTTATTTAAGTTTTTAATGGTCCGGAATCTTGTGGAAAATTTTTTCGTCTCTGAGAATGGCCTGATTCATAAGTATTTACAGCTATAATTTTGAAGAATGTCGTTGTTATGAGTAAATAACTCTACCCAACTAACATGTTTTTATCTTTGCAGAGGGTAGTTACCTTCACTACGACTTCTCTTTATTTATTCTGCTTATTTCTTCTGGGGTTCCTAATTTCAACCTTCCATCTAATTTTTTTAATGTATGTCGATGGCTAATTTCTAATAACAAGTATCTCAATAATAGCAACTTTTCAGGAGAGCAAAAAAAACGATTTATTTTTTTAATTTTATGTAATTTTAATTTAAATTTAAAGCCAAAAATACATCAAACTGAAAAAGAAGCATACATTTGCAAACAAAGAGTGGTTTTTTGCTTGAATTTTATTTTTTATTGACAGCATTAGCAGTATTAACGCAGACCGGCCAAATTTTGACATACCTGTTGTTAGAACTTAGCCATCGATGTTTACTTTGTGTGAATTAAAATTTCGTTGACTTTTTTTTTTTAATCTCTCGCGTTGCCTAGCTATAGCTAGAGCTCCTCTGTTGATTCGCTAATTAATTTGCCCCGCTGGCTTTCACGTCTCTATTAAATGCTTCCGTGCTTTTTGAATTCGTCCCAGTTGCTCTCATCATTTGGCGCATTGCCGCTTTCTGGTGCGCCTATTTTTCGTGTCGCTCTGTTGTTTTCCACCTCCGCGTGTTTCCGTCGTGGCGCCCATGACATTGAATTCCAAATGCTTGGCAAACACCGTCTCACGGCCTGATGCCTTCGCCTCCATGGCTCACTCTGTGGAGATGAGGAAAATTTGCCTCTAGAATCCAGGCTTTCCATTTTGAAGGATATTTTTTCCACCGCCTTGCGTTATTTTCCTGATAATTACATTTCAAGTTGTTTTGATCCTCGGTAGACCGAATGAGATCCTCGCTTGACACATTCGAAGCATTGAAAACGGATGGGATGTCTTCTTGCGTTAATTCCGCTCGATTTCTCTGGTTTGACTTGTTCAGAACTTCTCCGTCATCTTGAATTTTCAGGATAAATATTAGGGTGGACCCTTTCAAATAAAAGTTGGTATTGTCTATCAGATAGTATTCCCATATCAGAAGTACAGGTGAAATTGGACAAGATGATTACGGGCGAGTCTACTCTGAATACTTCGTACCTTTTAATCCTTTAATGCCCATTTTTAAAAATTAAATATTCTGATCCAAATTGATTATTAGAAAAAAAGAAATAATTGACAGGATTGATCGTTGATCTTTTAAATGTTCTTATTTTATTGTTTGATGTAAAAATCCACTGATTGTAACATTATGCGTGTTCAATCAAACAGTTAATTCATTGAAAATTTTCGATGTATCATATCTTTTGAAACATGCCCTCTGTATAATCGTAACTCCATGCGATTTCTAGCTCAACTCGACGTTGTGCCTGATGCTAGCTAGCACTAGGCATGTCGAGCCAGTCTCGGCGTTTTACCGCAATGTCGGCATTTTCAAGTTTCAGTGAAAGTCGGTATTTTCTATGAGGCATAATTTTCACTTCCGAAGCACAGGTGATATTATGCAACAGTCTACTCTGAATACCTCGAAAACTTTAAGCTGATATAGTTGCTCCAGTACCGTCAGTCATGTCTGCCGCCATTCGCTCCTCTACACATTATCACTCGACAACCTCTTAATATCGAAAGCCTGCCTTTTCGCTCATAAAGTTTGCCACCTCGCCGCTATACGGCATGCAAACTTCGTATTTTTGAAGTCATCTCATCTCTACTGTTTCCTAACGGAGTGCTGGTGAAAGCATTCGGTGTGTTTGAAAACGGTCCCTGAGTTCAGTTTTTTCCAGGAATGCAGCGTTAAGGTTTGGCTTGAATCTAAGTCTCAAAGGAATGTATGAGCAAATGGAGGACATGGAATATGCCTGAATAAACTCTGAATGTCCTAGAAAATCCGAGTTTGCGTGGTTGATTTGGTAGACTCATTGAATTTTGTCAACTCACTTGAGGTGTGTTCGACAGATAGAAAGCTTAGTTGTGAGTTCATGGGCCTAATAATGGAAGAGAATAGTTTTGTAGGAAAATGCCAATTTTTTTTGTGAACGAATTTCCAACAATCGTCGTAAAACTGTTGTTGTAAACTTATATTTTCAATTATTTGTGTCTGAAATCAAATCGGTAATTTAAATAAAAACTTTAAAATTGAAGAATATAATTTAACACTTACCCTTAAATTTAAGTATAAGCGTATAAGTCAATACTTTGATGAATGTATTGTGTTTTATGCATGCTCTATTGAATCTGCTAATTATTTGGCGCAAGGAAATTTGAATTTGTGCCGTATATCGGTGCTCCCCATGTACTGACATAGTTTTCATTCGCTTATAAATACTTTTATTTAATATATTATAGAAAAGAGTGGTTTATTACGGCGAATTTCGTGGAGGCATATTTAAATTAATGTTCATTCCATAAATCGTTCAATATCTCGGAAAAAAAACAAAACTTAAGTAAAGGATTGCTTTATGCATCAAAGTGTTACTTACCGTACATTTTTTTCGGAAAAACGTGTCCAACACTTCAGCATATTTCGTTTTGGAATCTTAATTATTTTTGATCCATCAACTCTTCATTTCGCCTACTGCCCTTCCTTATTATAAATCATTCATCACTCATCCCTTTATCCTGTTATTCCCTCGCAGTTTATTTCTTCTGAACGTCTCTCACGCTACGCTTTTTTCTGTTGTATTCCAGTTGTTTTTGTCCCGTATCATAATACCTCTCTCTTTTCTTCCCTATTCATTTTTTCGTACTCTCCTGTCCGTCCTCTCCGTCCGCTATCTCTCGGTCCGCTAACTCTTGAGTGCGAATTCATTCGTCGTTCAAATCCATACCCAGGACTCGCCGTTGATGGCAAGATAATGAAATTTATGGGTACCCGGGAGTCATAAGATGTCTCTCCCATTTTGCCACCGGTCTTCGTTCCGACAGAATATACGCCCACAATTGGAGCCGGGTACTCGTCGATTTGTTCGACCGCACGGAGGAGGCCTCCGTTTGCGTGGAACTATCGTATTTTATGAGCTGTGAATGTGGTTATTCACTTATTGCTCAGTATCCATGGTGATGGATTAATGTCATCCATATTTCATCTCTGTAGACTTGTTAATTAGTTTGTTGTTGACATAATTTGTACATATCGAGTTAAGTAGTGTGATGTAGGTGTAGTGAAATTTAAAATATTTATAACCCCTTATAAATTTAATACTGCACAGTAAAGTAATGTAAAAAAAGTAAAAATCTTTATGACCCCACATAAATTTAATACTGTACGGTAAAGTCGATTCCATGAAGTCACGCCCGGCACTACGAATTATATGATGTAGGTGTATTAATATTTCATAGTTTCCCTACGTTTGAAACATAATCCTCCGTGGTTGATGAGTTAATTCCTTGGTAGCTTCCTTGCAAGTATTGTGTTTGAAAACCATTTCTGTGTTTCCTAGGGTGTCCGAGTATACATTTTTTCCAACAAATTGATTGGTGAGAGAGGACGAATTGATTATTAGGGCTTGAATTTTAAATAACGTATCGTTGTACTCGCATGCGATACTACTGTTAAGTTTAATTCGAGGGAATTATTACATTGAGAAATTATAAGTTGTAAGGATAGACTGTTGGATATAATTTTTTGCTGTAGTTGGCCCAAACATGAAGGAAATGACATTTTATAAGGCTGCTCGGGTTTTCCGTCGGGTAAAATTTTTACCTCTTCCGTCGTTTCGCTGCTATAACCATTCGATACCCTTAGGAGTGAAGACTCATTAATCCCTAATTAAATCGCTAACTGTAGGAAGGCATCTTGTCCAAGCTGGACGATTTTTATATTTTTTTCTTTAAGTTGTTGCTAGGTGCAAGACTCAACGTTTCCTACTAAAAGTAAACATGTCAGATTGGTAATATTAGCATGACATGTTTCCTTTTAGTGGGAGACGTTGAGTCTTGCACCTAGCGACAACTTTGAGAAAAAAGAGAAAAATCATCCAACTAGGACATCATGCCTTTCTGCAGCTAGCGATTCAATTACGAAGAACGGCTCGTGCATCGATGCGTCGGCATAAGTTTTTTGAGCTGTTGGTTAACCCGAGTGTATGTCACAAACGCCAGAAACCGGAAAATCATCAAGTATTTCTATAAAATGACATTTATATTTAAACATTTTTAGGTTGAGACTGCCTTAATTAGCGCCGCTTAAAATCCACCCTGTTCTTTTTGGTGCAGTAAATATTGGGATGGATTGAAATGTTTTTAAGCCGCCTCCCTCGGGTATTTATGTGAAATTGATAGATTCGATCTTTTATACAGTCCCTCTCATGCCATTTATGCCTTTCCTCAACCACAAAAGATCTCCCAAGTACGATTGACGACTCGTGCGCCTAAAAATTGACAGAGATGAAGTTTTTTTGAGCCGGTGGAGATCCCGAGTATCTCACCGGAGAATCATCAGTTCTTTTTTACATGTCTTTCTTAAATTTTTTAAGCTTACTATTGATTTTTAACCGACTTCCCATTGACAGGTCAGCTTAAAATTTTGTATACTTTCTTGCTTGTCGTGACAATACAATTTTCAATTATCAGGCATAAGAAATTTTGTTCCATTTTACTCTAATTAATTGACTAAATTTCTATTTATTATTTTTTTATGTCTCGATAGATGGAATTTGTTATAAATTTCTTGGCAGAAAGTTCTTTGACAGCTCTAGTTTAATGTATTTCATGTTTCACCACTAAAAAGTAGAGAATAAATAAAAAAGAAAAATTATTTAAAAAAACACGCTCATTCCAAAAACAGTAAAAAAAAGCTATTCACCACTCGGAGAATAAAGAGTGGTGTTGATTAGGTTTAGATCACGAGTATTGCGAAAGAGGATCCTCAAGTGGGCCTCCAAATGTGTTGTCAACCACCGTGCATTAAAATGGGTTTCCAAAAGTCGACACTCGCGTCGCTGCCGGACAAATTGATCCGAGCTTCACGGGGAAGTAATTATTAGCGGTTTAACCGAAATTTATATGCATGATGATGTGATATATCACATTCATTACTTTCCAATTCTGTTTATCGCAATTATAAACATTATACTGCAAAATATTTGAATAAATTCGATCGAATTGCACCCATCACCGCGCCTTGGACGTTTCTGATAACCGATTAAAATACGACCTAAGTGGCAACAGAAATCAGCCTTCTACGGAATGGAATTGGGCGTCCTCTATGCATTCCCCTTGTTTAGATATTAATATTGAGCGCAAATCATTGCTCCCTTATCAGCCTCTTCTACACCCACTTCTAATAAATCTAATCAGCACTCACGTCTTATTCTCCGAGGGATGAAAAGGTTATTTTTTACTTTGCAGTGCATTTTATGCTGTTTTTGGAAAGAGTGTGTTTTTTAAATTTTATTTAAATCAAATAAAATTCACATTTTTGCAATACGAGTTTGGACTATCCTAAGCGCATCAGATCTTTCCTCAATATGACATTTTATTTTTCACGTTTTACGAGTGTAACATTGGAAATGCCTTAATTAGCGCCTTTAAAACTCGCACCGTTTTTTTTCGGCGCAATATAACGTGGTGGAGGTGGGTGGAAATCTTTTTATGGCTTGCGGTCCCTTTCATATGGATGGCGACGATTCTTGTGTCCACTCCCGTTCATCCCATTTATTCCTGTCCTCCTTTCCGAAAAATCTCTTCGCTCGCTCAACTCTCCCCTCAGCTTCCGAAAACATTCCCCCTCCCCGGCCCCCTCTTATCCTATTTAGCCCTCCCAAGCCGTCTCCCAAACCAGCCGGCATGCTGCGTGTGTGTCTGTGTGTAACAGCGCCAACATCTCTTCACCATTTCGGAATCGATAGAGACACCGGGGGGAGAGAGGAGACTCGGAGAGGGCAGTTCGGCGGACTGCCACTGCGGGGCGTAGTGGCGCTTCCGGCGTCGTCGTCGTCGTTCTGCGCCCCACGAGGTGTATTTTGCGCTACGCGTCCCTCGCTCATTACACGCCCCCACCGCCTCGCCTCTTAACGAATCCTCGGATTCGCATTCATCTCAGCACATTAGCTCGCGCTCTTCCGCCCCCTAACTGGGCGGGGGAGAAGTGTCGGAGTTCAGCCTCCGTTGCTTCGGGGACCGAGTTCCCGCGGATGCTGCGAGAGGCGCTCGGACTCTTGGTCCATGTTACGCCCGCACGCAAGGGCTAGGTAATAGATGAATGGGTGTCTTTTCTTTCAAAACAGCTGACTTAACACCAATTAAAAAATTTAGATGGAATAGAATAGGTAAAATATGATTAATTGATGCTTTCCCGGCGAATAATGTGGGTGAACTCCACTCGGGATTCCCACCGATTCAGCAGCCCTGAAGACGAGCCCCGAGTCGGAGATCGAAACGTTGGCTAATATGGATAATTTAACCCGGTGGGAATCCCGAGAAGAGTTTATCGACATAGATAAGGTAGATCGAATTCGGAGAGAATTAGAATTTAGAAATCTAGGATGGAGGCCTTCGAATTGTGGTGCTAGAGAAAAATTATGAGGATCAAATAGATCGACCGAACAAGTAATGAGGAAGTCCTAAGAAGAGTAGGAGAAAAGCTTGAGAAGAGACGGAATAACCTTTTAGGCCACATCTCGAAACTTGTTTTCCTGATGAAGACAATCGTCGAGGGACAAGTAGATGCCAAGGACGGAAAAGGAAGACATCGAATGAATTATATGGAACAGGTAAAGAAGGTTTTGCAAAAGAGAAGAAATACGTAGGTGTGAAAAGATAGAAGAATTGCGTGGAGAGCTTTTTCAAACTAATCTTAGGATTGTTGACCAGGGATGAAGAGAGAAATTAGATAATAAAAATCTGAGGAAAGACTTCCTTCGCTGTAAATTTTTACGTGCGGGAATTCCTCGAGGAAAACATTATTTGTCCCTACCAGGTTTAAAACCCGATTCCCCCGTGTCGGAATTAAAATTCCCTGGTATATTTCCATTTTTTTTATTTCTTGCCATTTCCTACTTCATATGGGACATAATCCCACGAACTCTTACGGAGGGTTTCATCCAATTATAGCACTTAATAAACCTCTTGCTCTTTTGATTTTTCGCAACTTGAGGATTTTTCTTCTTTTGATAAGAGAGTTGTAAAAATAAAATCTTGTGCGTTATTTGCATAGTTAATTTTTCAGCCACATGATTCTAATCGGCCCCAGGCATGCTAATGACCTTGGGTTGAAGCCCTCTTCCATTTCGCTTTCCTTTTCCGCAGGAGCAAAGTAAGGCTAATTATCTTCGTATTTTGGGTACGTAACTTTGAACCGTATCAAAATTTAATTTTGTCGTTTAAGATGACTCGGAAATGACTGTCATCGCTAGTAGAACTAAATAGTCTTTTTTTTTCAAGTATTACCAATATTTCGCTAGGAAGGCATTGAGAATATTTTGCTCCTCATTATCTCTCATGCTAGATGCTCATCATTTCTATTGTAGCGCGATAAATTGTTCCGAATGAAGGTGATCGAAACCGAGTATATTGACAGGAACTGAAGCCTTTATGACACTTCCCAATTTATTGGCTATTGGTATTGGATTAATCCATTGTATATTGGATTGTGGTCCAACTGACACACACCAATTTCTAGGCCAATATCCTTTTCACAACATTGGACACAACTCGCCCAATTTGGAATTTAAAACAGGTTATATTTTCTCGCGGCCAACCTCCAATCAGAAGTCAGTTTTGTTGACTCCTAGTGGCCAAAACAGCAACCTCTTAGCAAAACATCCGGTTTGGCTGCAAAACATTGCTTTTGTTCCGAGAATTCGCTCGAAATTTCTAAAATGTGGACGAAAGAAGTTGTTTCACTATTTATTGAAACGTACAAATCACAAGAATGCTTGTACGACGCAAAATCATCGAAATATAATGGCGTTCTCTAGCGGGATATCGGAAAACTATAATGGCAAGTATTGGTGTAAATACTGATAAGTGTGATACGGCACGTAACGCCCAATATTTTAAACGATATTGCGCGCCGATTTATTGGCCAATAAATTGGAAAGTGTCATACGGAATTTTGGGTAATAATCGAAGCCGAAATCGTTTGGTCACGAAATGGATAAATTTCGTGTAAAATATTTTTTTTCGTAAATGTATTTCTGAACGAAGTTGTTTTTTGATAGCCAGATGGCTGCGGGTCTTCTTTCCTTCGGATTGAAACCGTTTGCTTCACCTCACCACGCTGATGATGTACCACGTAAACGAATTAGTTTCTCCTTCGCACTACCCTGTGATGTCGACACCGTAGTGTGTTTGCCGGTAATTTCTTTCCGACCCCCAGAGAGTGTCGGAAAGCTTTTCGCGTCGAACCAAATGACGGTCTTGTGTGGTGCACCGTAATTAACCTAAGGACGATCAAAGGTGTTGTTGAATGAAGTCCAATTGAATTAAGTAAAGCGACAAAAACAGTATTCGCTGATTTGGAGGATTGGTATATAATATTTTTTTAAACTTCGATCTGAAAATGTTTTTAAATGTTGGTCATGCAAGAGAGATTTTTATTATTTTGCAAACTATTCCATATTTATATGGAACTCATAAATTTCAAGTTAAAAGAAAAAACTCATTTTAATTTCCAAAAAAAAACCGTAAATATTGAAGTCTAAAGTTTAATGAAGGGAGACCTCCCAACTTTTCCCATCAAAACTAGACTTAATTTGTTTCCATTTCCAGAATCGATGCTATTAATTCTAAATTTATTTCAAATTCATTGCTGTCTACATTTGAAGCATCATGTTATCGTGACAACCCATTCTCTGATTTTATTAGTTGTCTTTTATTTTATAACATGGTTATTTTTTTACAGTCGTAACAAATCGATTTTATCACCTGAAATCCCTCGAAAGAATAGGATATTTTTTTCTTACTATAGTTGTGCATATTTTGTAATACAGAGTTGTTACGTTCAACTTTCTGAACTTGGTGAAGTTGACAGCTCTGTGACTGGCGTGCAAAGCAGTTTTGTTCCTATATTCGTGTCTCATTCGGGAGAAATTCCCACCTAAGCTTCTTAAGAAGAGTTGTGGGCGACACACGCTGTCGACGCCAAGTAGGCTGAGTATTATCCTGGGTACGCCCTAATAGTTACGTTCACCAGCCTGTCATCTTAGCACGGATTATGACTCTAGCGTTCGCGGTTGAGGCAAGGAATATACGCTACATTCCTTTCAAAGTGACATGTCTCGAGCTGGGATTGATATTAGGTGGCTCGAAAAGGAGTTCTGCAGACAAATGGAAGAATAATTGTCTTCTCTTTTCTGTGGTTGAGCCTGGGTAATGTGACCTGATTTTGTCCGAATCCATAAATATAGATTTATCTTTGTCTTAAGTATAGATCCAGAACTAAAAAAAATGTGTAAAATATGTAAAACTATCGTTTTTACCGTATGGAACTCCTTGTTCACATTTTTAGCTGGAAGTTAAATCTTCAACTGAGACTTCAGTTAAAACAGTTAACCCGCCCTGTGATGACATTCTTTTTAATACGAGTCTTGGTTTTAGCATTTTTTTATTGTAACTAACCATTTTGCCATTGAAATATTGTACATTTTTGAAGGCAATGGCAGGAAATGAAAATAGTCATGACAGTAAACAACTATTTTTTTTTCCTTTTTTTATCCTTCTACGCTATTTACTGTAGCATGGTGCCGACGTTGGGTCGCTTCTATTCCTCGGAAATAAGGCACGCTGCATTAATTTTATAATCACCTTAAAAATGGCGGGGATGCTTTTTCCATTTTTGTTATGGTGGACACTTTTTTTAATTTTTCATCCATCCAGTAATTTGCAAATCCTGAAGGTTATCCCGACTTAGAAATTCGTTCCGGGGTTTTCGAAAGGAAATTTATTTCATTTTCAAGTTTTAAGAGGTGATATTTTCCAAATTTATGGTATGGTGACATAGTATTCAATGACTAAGTATCATCCTACATATAATAATTTCTTTGATTTAAATTAGGTAGTATTTGTATGAAGTTAATATGCCGATTTGCTTTATCAAGCTAGGATTTTTACGAAGTAACCTAATGTAGTATTTACAGTATTTGGTTACAACTGAAATTAAAATGTTGTTTTGACAAAAAATGGTGTAAAGCGCGAAATGTCAAATGGTCATGATTATTTAAAAAAACAATTATATTAATTATTTTCGAATCTCCAGCAAATTTAAATGCTATAAATGATGAGAACAAACGTTAGTTGAGTGCAAATGATGCTATATTTGGCTCTGAAACTACTGTAAATAGTATTGAAAGAATAATGTATTCAACGAACAATCGGCAACTATTCTAACTGTACATGTAACGTCGAAGTATGTCACATATCAATGCTGTATGTTTTTCCAATATTGGCCAAATATTTATTAATTGGTTTTTTTTTAATTTGTTGAGTGGGATTTTTTGTTCAATAATTTCTTAAAGTGGCGAGTAGACAAATTGACTGAATTCGAAGATTGATTCCGTCAACCATTTATAATGAACGTGGAATTGAGCTGACGAGTTTATTATGTCATATCATGCTAATGTAAGGGAAGTGATCGGTGGGGAGACGGTGGCTTTTGTTCCGTATTTGCCAGATGTCTGCCAAACATCTCGTTTTGCGGGTCCATAAGCCGGTGACAGCATGTGTTCCTTCCTATCTTCGAACGCTCACCGTGCGAGTTACCTCACAATCTAATGAGTGTCTCTCCTTCAATAAGAGCATTACCGATCCCAAGACATCTGCATCAAGCGCTGAGGGAAAACCAGTCGATCTTTCCTTCGTAGTGAAGTGTATTCAGTAATATGGTTCAACTGTGGGATACTCTTGGAAGTCTTAAAACCTGTGTGGTACCAGTGTCTAGAGAAAAATCTGAGTGATACTTATACCACTTACCTAGCGGAGAAGTAGTTTTCTCATTTCCTCATTTCATCGAGCGGAAGAATTTATTTTAGTCGATCCATACTCTTTGTTCAATCTTTTGGGTGAGATATAGTGACAATACTCTGGTATATAATGGTCTTATTGTAGATATTTTCATATTTAAATAATTTCCAGTGAATTATGATAAAAGTAAATATTTTTGTAATTAGTTTTTAAATTTCTCCGAATTGATGCTAGTCGTTCATTAAATACCAAAAAATTCATTTATTAGCTTGTTTTCTTACTGTTATGTTTTCCAAGTGTTTACTATTTTCATTTGTTGTGGTTTCGGGTTTTTTACGTGAAATATTTGATTTAATGATTCGATTTCCTTCTAAAGTGAGATGGATGATATTTATTCAGCCACAATTTGCAATTGTTAATTAAAATTTTGTTTTCACTCGAAATTTTTCTTTTGGTTTTCTTAGTTAGCCGTTAGATTTAACTATAGAAAACTGTGTAATGGTATGGCAGTGTAGGTAGCATAATAATACCTTAATATAATTGAAATGCTCCAAGTAGTTGATGTGATACAAACAAGCCAATCTCGTATCTTAATCTTTTTTCAAGTCATAATTTTTAACAATGCTATTTTTATTTAAAATTCCCATTTGAAAGTTGGCCACCGTATTTAAATTTACTAGTCTACTCCAGCTACCGCCGCGGTATTTTGATTTTGTATCACCTTGTGATTCTTTTTATTACACGACTCATTTACGTTGGCTTACATTTTCTCTGCAGGGAATGTGGCCCTTTTCTTGATCCCTGTTTGACTTTGTACGTTACTTGGAAAAGTAGTTAGAGAACCCCCAATGAAGGATCCCCCGGGATATCCCAATTTCATTTGGTCCCTCTGCTGTAGGTCAATTTCGCCCTCTCGAAATGTCAAAGCGTTGGCGGGAATGCTCTTCTCCCTCGCCACTCTCGCCTTTGAGACGGAGTTTGTCCAGATGATTAATCCAAAAGGGTTCTTCGGGATTCTGAACGGGTAGATTCGCGGATTATTTTGTCAACCAAGGGAATAGCATGATGTATTGCCTGGGGCCCTCAGTGTCACCAACCAACTGCTGAAGACTTGACGTGGATTGCGAGGTGAAAACCCTGAACCACCAGCCTTCGGCTTTCCTCACTACAATGACTTTAAAGTTCCACATTTCAAATGAACTACGCCCGAGTTTATCAGCACTGGTTTTGGCATCCTTGATAGCGTTTGTCTCATGTTTGTTACTCTTGGTGATATACCGTAAAGGTCTCAATTTTCCCCTGGGTCGTACATACCCTGGAGGCTGTTCATACCATCGGAAATCGCCCGCTACGGAGATTCGCTCCGAAACCCGGCGGTCGCGTCATCACGCAGTTTCCTGGACCACCGTAGATGCAGACGTCTTCCGTCGACCTCTGACCTTTCGCTGAAGGCTTGCTCCCGCCTAATCGATGTTACCAGGAGGTCACACACGGCCTTTTTCGCCCCTCTCTCTGCATCACATTCACCGTGTCCCATCTTCTTCGCTCCCCGTCCCCCGCCGTGCCTGCTGCCTCTCTCCCGGCCCACACCAGACGCTTCGGGATCGTTCCTGTTTTTCCGTCGGGGCGATCGCCTCCTCCTCCCCCCTCCCGCCCTCCTAGCTACGTCTGCCGGGGAGCCGCCGTGGTGCAGGTCGGGAGGGCATGTTCCGCGAAAAGGGGAGGTAAACAGTAGCGGAGGGAGAATGTGTGATGCGATTTGCCGGTTTCGGGGGATGGGATTCGTGCGGGAAGAAAATATATGTAGTTTCGTCGGCTAGAACGCGTTACGCATCTCAAAAGATTTCTTTTCAGACGTGGTCGCCGTCTGGGTCCTGCGTGGGGAAAGGGAGATGCTTGAATGTGAATGCATGCTTGTGGATTTTGGTCGGGAGTGTGCGTTGGTGAACGGCTGGCTCCCCACCACCTATTATAGACGTTCAACAGATTCAGACGTAATCTAGTGGAAGTTCGGAATATTGAAATAAAAGGTAGCTGCATTTTTTTCCTCAATTATTTAATGCGTACGACGCTTTTCGACTCACAGAGCCGTCATCTGGTTCTTAAGGGTTCTCCTGCGGGCTTCCGACCTTCGTGCGTTTCATAGCGTTCAATTTGGTCACTCTTCTGGAAAAACTGGAAAGTCAGGGAACTATACTGTGTAAGGAAAGTCATGGAATGACGGCAAAATCATAAAATTGGCATTTTCGCATCTGCTGTAAATTTTTAACGGGGATTTTTCCACATCCCCTTTGCGTGTAGTCTTTCAAAGATTTTCGATATTTGAAAATCTCATTCCCAGAAGGTCTGATTTAATACTTTCCCGGCGAATAGAATGAATAAAATTTTCTTGAGTTTTCCGCGCGGGTAAAAAAATCTACGAGTGGCAAATTCACATCTGCTCTTAGTTTTAAAGAGGAATTTTTCCTCATTCGCCTGCGCATGGAATGTCTTCGATATTTGAACATCTCGTTCTCAATATGCCATTCAAAAAGTGATTCTCAAGTATTAAAATGCTCTTTACTCTCGTCGGCTTAATTTTTTGTAAGGTTAATATTTAAATGGACTTAACCAAATTCTTATGATATATAGAGACATATATTGTGTAGGGTATATTTTATGATACCATATGAAAACTCGCTACTATAGTCCGGAAAGTCAGAGAAAAAAGTTACTTGATATTTTGGCGGCCACCGTGTGATTGAAACATTCTTTATTTATCATTTAATGGAAATTATGACACAACTCGCCAATAAGAAGATGGTGACTTGCGATGATGGCGTTAATTACTGTTTTAGTATATTAGCATATATAGCCACGGCCGACCTTTTCAGTTGATGCAAGTAGGCAGCGTAGTGACCGCCATGATGCACACAGTTTTCTTTATTTCAAAAGAAAGTTTTGGGATAGCGTAAGTGCCATCATTCTGTCAAGGATACATTGTCGTTGACTTTCAAATGGAGAACTTTTTTATGGCGAGGGAAAGTCTGGGAATTTTAAAAAACGTTGGAAGGCTGGTGGTTCAGGGTTTTAATATGGCAATTCATGTCAAGTCTTCAGCAGTTGGTTGTTGACACTGAGGGCTCCAGGCAAAAAAATCATGCTATTCCTTTGGTTGACAAAATAATCCGCGAATCTTCCCGTTCAGAATCCCGAAGAACCCGTCTGGGTTAATCATTTGGACAAATTCCGTCTCAAAGGCGTGTGCGACGAGGGAGAAGCACATTCCCGCCTACGCTTTGACATTTCGAGAGGGCGAAATTGACCGACACCAGAGGGACCAAATGAAATTGGGATATCCCGAGGGATAAACGTCGGCCACTATGGAAAAATTAACCCGGTGGGAACCCCGAGAAGAGTTTACCCACTTGGAATTTTATTTTTTCTGGAAAGACGCGTAATTTCGGACAACATGGGAATATGGTCACGCAGTCATTGAGTGAACTTGGAGATGGTCCAATCTCAATTTTCTCTTATAGTGAAATTGTTGATGCTTGTCTATCTTCCATCCCTAATTCCCAAACGTCTACCAATTTTAGAGAACTCCAAGGTTCTTTTGACCCGGGCAAGCTTGCCGTCATTTGTGGACTTAAACAAGCTTTTTCTTCAAGCTCTTTTATGTGGGCCCTAGAATTACACAACTCATCACTGAGAAGTATAAGTAATTTGGGCGGTACCGATGATCATTCTTGTTTTATAAGGAAACATACTTATCCAAGGCCGACGTGTTTAGTACCACATCATCGGCTATCAATCGTTGGGATGTGAATCGCAATGATTCGTCTTTTGGATGGCATTTTTGGAATCATCTAAATGCCTGAATGCCTAAATGGAGATTTATCGGATCCGCGGAAAGTGGCGATTGCCATTTGGAGAATTTCCGTGCTCATCGCACCCTCGTAACCCAACCACATTAATTATATTTACTAATGCCTGATAAACGTTTCCATTATCATGTTCTAATGTTTCAAATAGGTCTTTCAGTTGGGTACCTTTAAACCTTGGTTGATTTTCTTAAAATAGTCGAGACCTTTTTGTTCCGGAACATTTTTGCTCGCTTTCCTCGTATCATCGTTGTTTTAAAATGTCTCGTGTGTGAACCATTCCGTAACTGCATATCTCGGACCGTGTGGGGGTCGTTTAAATGACCCTAAAGGTCTGCGCGTATGATACTGATGGAGAATATTTGAAGAGAAAATTTTTGTATAATCACTATTCATGGATGATTAACCTTTATTTTTAACCATAATTTTTTCTGTTTTCCTTATTTCATACAGTTTACACAACTTATCTTCGTTAATAGATTATGTAAGCATGTAGCAGACAAGTAAGAAATTCTAGGACGCACATGCTACATGCGAATGAGATCTTATGTAAAAAAAACATGGAAAACCCTGTTCCAGATATTACTCAGTATCTTACGTTTGCTTTCCATTTATGTCGAGAAGTAGGTATTGGTATCCATAGCATATGATATTTGAGGAGTAAAAAAAGGATCATCATAAATCGTGGGTTACGAATCATTTAATTCACACATACATTGGTTGTCTGATGAGGGATATGTTTTGCGGAAATTTATCAAATTTTCACCTTCAAAGAAATTTCTCTCACCACTTTCAATTTAAATATCGTACGCAGATAGACTTTTAAGAAGTACTAAGTAAACAAATTACCTCCCATTTTGTATCAATTTTTAAAATGGCTCCAATGCTACGGTGTGTATGAAATTATCAGCATATTACCTATAAGAAGGAGAGCCGCACGTTATTTTATTTCCTTCTGCCTTACAAAACTTTGTTGCCTCTAAGGATACGCCACCCGCATAACATAAATGTGTCGCTGGAAGTATAATCTGTAGGATAACTGTTATACTTTTGTAATCGTATACCAGACCCGGGAATTATTGCCTTAGTGCCTATTTATGTGCCTATTCGTGATCCCACTCCGGTTTTATAAGCAGAAGTTGTCAGGCATAAATCTCCAAGATAATATTATTTTTGTCTCAATCTTTACTTATGGTGAACGATCCATTCGTTTCAGATCATATTAATCGTTAATCGATTCCTATCATTAATCCAAATGTTCATCATCTTTCCAATGTATATTTTCATTTGTCATCCATAATTTGGAATTTATTGGAATTTTGTAGTCATTCTAAGTATCCCTTATTTCTTCTTTTTTAGGTCGTCGTATCCCCAGTACTGGCCGGTTTAGCTGTTGGCATTGGGGTGCCTATTCTCCTTTTTTACGTCTATGGTGTCGTACCAGTATCCCTCTGCAGGTCTGGCGGTTGTGGTGTTTCCACATCACCAGCTGGAGTCCGTTTCGACTTTGATGAAAGTGATAGTGGTGTTGCAGGTCTTGGAGTCCTTGGCGGTGGGGCTTCTGGGCCGCAAACCCCTGGAGCTGATGGTTCGTCTACTCATGGGCTTCTGGGAAGGTCAGGACTAGGAGGTAAGGACAAATTTTCTATCCTTTCAATTCATTCCTTACATTTGTTCATACATCTAATAGGATAAGAATGAAAGAAATGCATCTTTTTTAACTTTAGTGCAGGAGCTGCAGTGGGAATCAGTTCCTTGGGGAAGAAATTTGATAAGTGTTTTTATAACTTAATCACAGCCAACCTTTCTGTTGAATCACTCAGTGAAAGATAATTTAATCAGGATAAATTAGTGTTCATAAAATTACCTTATTCTTTTATCCAAAATTTGGCGTGAGATGCTTCCATAAATTTTTGCCTGATATATTTTGGCATCTAAATATTTGGCATATATATTAAGACTGTTAATCCTTAATGAGGAATTAAGGAACTTGGATAGTGGATTAACTCTTATGAACTGTGGCTCAAAAGAGACCCAAGGTCCATTGTTCGATTACCAGTTCAGGAAAATATTTAATGTGAATTTCTCTGCCATTTGTGCTTTAAAATATATTTACCTAATTTACCACCTGCCATGGCTGTTACACTGGTTTGGTGTCGAGGGTGTAACACTCAGTGCTAGAGCCTCTGTAAATTGTATCGGGAATTAAGTAACCTAGATTGTGTAATGGTCTTCTCAGTGGCCAGGGTAGCTAATGGTCCATGAGTTAATTCCTGCACCAGAAGAGATAATTACCATGGCAATTAATAGGAATTAATTTACATTTGAAACATCAATTATTTAAAAAAAAATGGTAACTCTGAACCCTGAAACTATCTGGAATGTGCAAAATTCACAATCTGTGACTTAGTAAAGGGGGCAGCTCTATATTCATGTATCTAAATCAACCTTTGGGTTGAAGTACTGAGCTGCTGATGTAAATTAAATCTATGTAATACACTAATACGCTCTAATAATGTACATTGAAACATTAATCCTCCCTGACAGAGAAACTTTTGGCATAATTTGGCAATTGGTTATGGACCCAAGTGGATGTCTTCCAGCATCCAGCGCGTAAAAACCATTATTCTTCCTGTGACTGATTTTGACTGATTTTCGAGCCCTTCGTTTTACGTCAGCCAGAAGTGTTTCCCACTCAGTTCCTGTAGAGCATTACACCCATCATGACTATCTAAGAGGAATCTAAAGTGCTCACTAGTCATATGTTTTAACATATATAATATTTAAAAGTGAACGGCGATGAAATGTACATGAATTGCGTTGAGAAAAAATTGCCCTGGACCGGGAATTGAACCATGGACCTTTGGCTTTCTGGGCCACTGCACAGACCGCTACGCTATCCAGGTTCTTTGATTCCGATGGCAATTATACCGAGGCTATTGTTACTAGATGTTAGGCCCTCACAGTCCATCAAGGATGGCAATGCAAGGGAAAAAAACTTCAGGAAAACCAAAGGTTTGTGTTTGTATTCCAGGTCTGGGGGAATTTTTTCTCCTGGCAATTCATGCATATGTGTTAACAGAACTTATAGCGCACAGAGAAGTTTTTTTATTAATTTGATTGATGTCTTCTCAAGTTACTTCTACTATGGTTAATATAATTGTAATTTTTTTAATATGCCATGTTCCTGTATCATCATGATTTCCTTTCTTTCTGAACAGACTCAGCCTCAGTAGACACATCCATTCACCATGGTGCTGTTGGGATAGGGGGTGGGGGAGTGGGGGGAGGAAGCGGGCAAGTGGGCAATCCATCCATTGGCGAGGCGTCTCTCTCTCTTGGCAGCGGTAGTCAGTTGGAGAGACTAGGGCGGGATGACGAGGAGGACGAGGAAGAGCCCAGGGGTCAGGGAGGGGAGTCTGGAAGCAACGCTGCATTGGCAGGTGCAAGCCTTGCTGGCAGCATAGCATCAAGCCTCCTCCCTGGAGGACAAAGGTGAGGCTTTACTGAATTGATTTGATCAAGAAATTTTGTGGCCCAGGAATCAAGTTTTATGGCCATAAATTCTAACTAGATGTGATGTTCACACATCTCATAATATTATGTACTTAAAAAACGACAATATTACTCTTGAATGTGAAGTAAGAAGAGTTTATATTCTGACCAAAGTATTGGTTTTGACCTAAATGATAGCATATGTGTATTAGGTGTTCATCATTATCCTCAGCTGAGTAGAGTGAAATAAATTTTGATTTTTTTATTTAATTTTTAGTGTTTTTTCATACTTTCCTCTAGTGATTATTTAAAAAAGACAAAATGACTGGATTTGGAAATGTGTCAATATTTAGTCAAAAGGTCATAGTAGAGTGTATGCCTATATTAAAAAGAATGAAAATAGCAATATTTCATGGAAAAAATATGTGATGATAAGAAATAATTTCCTCTCCTTGGAAAATTGCTTAATTCCCTTATGAATCAATAACAGTATTACGAAATAAATGCATGGAAGTGACAAGGGTGATAATTTCATTGGAATCAATGGCCTTTGGGAATATGTATGAGTAATAATTTTAGTTATTTGCTCTACCAAATTAGGAAAATAATGTCATCATTATCCAATCAAACAATGTAACTTAACATGCTAATAAGACTCGAAAAATTATTTTTATTTTGTAGGGAAATATATTTGCTGCTGTAAGCTCTGTCTTATAATTTCTAAGGACTGTTGAGCAGTGCATCAATCAAGTGATGGTGGGCCATGTTCATTTCCTTACTGCTTGATGCCAAAAGATGAAAATCATGGACAAAATTTCAGTATTTGATATTGTGATGGAATTTACCTTCCTAAAATTCTTCTTGGTGCTTCATAATGACCCCTTCATTACCTGAAGGTATATAGGTCCAAAAAAATTGTTAGTGCAATAGGGAAGTGCCAACCCCAAGGTTGGTGGACATCGAAATTTCTTCTTTCAATAGCCAGCCTCTTCAATTTATTGTATCCTCTTCCTTCTTAGATCTCCCCTAGTTAATGTTTTCTGGGTCTTCCTCTTCCAGTATGGCTGCTTACCATTCTTTGCATTAAGGTTTTCATCCACTCGAAGTGAATTAGAAGCCTACCAATCATTGTTTTTCTTCTTTTACCCACTGAATTTAACAGTGTTTGTCCCTCTCCAATTCTTTGTGCTACTTCTGCATTGGTAACCTTTTCCATCCTAGATATTTTCATTAGACTTCCCCTGCACCACATTTCAAAGAACTCCAGTTTTTTCTCCTCTCTGCTTTTCTTAGAGTCTAAGGTTCTGAGTTGTTGATGCATATGCTCTAAAGAAATGTTTCAACAAATTCTTTCCGGGTTGATAGAGTAACATTATTTGATGTCAAGAGAGTTTTATTATTGATAAAATCTTCTTTTTCTTGTGCCATTCTACTAGGCACATCCTCTGTGCACTTAACATCAGATGAGATAAAGCTACCATGTACATAAATTTAGTGAATTGCTAAAGTTTTTCTCCATCTAGGTATACCTCGATTTTCTTAAGTCCATCTCTGATGCATTTCATTATTGTAGCTTTCTTTATTCATTCAGCTTCTATCGGTTAGTTTGGAATTTGCTTAACTGTAAGTTTTAATCCCATGTAAGCTTTAGTCTCGTGCTATGTAATTTAACTTTCCCTTTTATTTAAACTTATCGAATGAGCACACTTTTTGCAAACACACTTGTCCGCGTTAACTACTCATTTAGAAAATTGGGAGCTACTGTTTCTCTATCTCAATTTGATTTGTGAAGTACTGTTACTTCATTCAAATCAAGTAATAGACACACTTTCCCTACACAATAAGTACTTCCAGTGAAAATTTGGGAGTGACGACGCATGCTGTTACATTAAAAATCGTAATAAGTTCACATTGCGAACACAATGAGTAAGTGCTTAGGGCAAAACATCGGGAGCGATGGTGCATATAACCAAATGCCACTGTTTTTATTACAATGTTCCCCTTTTTGTTTGCTTTGCTTCAACTACAAGAATGGTTGTCCATTATCAAGTGAAACTCGTTTCTTCAGGTCATCAACAAGTATTGTTACAATATCCGCTGTTCATTTCAGACTGGAGGTTCAAGCTGATGTTGCAGCTGCTGGCTCGTGCTCAGTGTCATCATCGGGCCGAGGCAGTGCTGGAGAAGGTGCCCTGGCTGGGGACTCTGTGGGGAGAGAGGGCGCTGGAAGCATAGTGGGGGGTGGGCAGAGGTTGAGCGTGAGCAGCAGTGGGACCGTTGGCAGCTGCACATCAGGCGGGGTTGTGCTGGGTGGAGTGGGAGGAGAGAAGGACTCGGAGAAGTGTCCGTCATCTAAATCATCATCTGCTGTCGACGAAGGCTCTTCTACTGGTGGGGCGTCAACTAGGGCTCTTGCTGGATCAATCACGCTTAACTTTAAAGTAAGGGAATGTTGAAAAAGTTAAGAAAAAAATTAATTATTTCAGTTGGAATTCAATTTATGGTTTTTATCGCGATGTTAGTTAATTGTTTTAACTCTCCTCTCAATAAAAATTTGGGTGGTGCAAATATTTTTGTGAATGTTTTTGAAAATAAATTGTTACTGTGGTGCAATGTAGGACTTTGTAGTGGGCCAGATTATTGTGATTGACTCATGTGCTTAAATATTGTGAAATAGGCCTGACCTTAAAATATCGCTCATTATAAGGAATTCTTGCTCAATTATGTGCGTAAATTATTTGTGATGGGTATTTGAAATTTCATTGATTAGCAGTGAATCTGAAAACTAATGCATACCTAGTATCATAATAAAGTTGATATTATTCTTTAGTTGAAATGGCTAGCCTCTTTATTTAAAATTTATTCATTTTGTAAACTTTTCGTTATTTAATATATGCACCTCAAAGGGAGAGGGCATTTTTAATTGTGGTTTCGGGGACTGATTCTCGCCACAGCTCCTCTCGTGGAATTTAGGGTGAAATCCTCAATGCAAGAACCAATAAACCCAGTGATCTATACACCAATGCGGTATAGGAGAAAGAAATAGGTATGGCTGGCTGAACATGAGATGGTTTATGATAAAATAACACAAATGGTATTTCCACACTTTTAATACAAAACTTAACAAGTGATTGTGTCATTTTCAAGGCTTTCATGACCTTGAAAATGACGCAATGTGTTGAAACTATGGTCAGTTGTTGAGTTTTGTATTAAAAGTGTGGAAATTACCATTTGTGTTATTTTATCACAAATATATAGAGCTTCCACAAAATCAAGCCTGAAACGATTTTGTACGATATGATTCATTTTCTGTAAATGAATGGCTATTTTGAGGTTTTGCCAATTTGTAGTATCTGGCTTTTTACTTCAAGGCTCTTTTGCTATCCTTTGTTCAAGTTTTCATTGGGTCATGTAATTTACTGAAGTCTAGCAACTAATTTCAGAGGTCTGCAGATGTCTAATTTTTAAAAGGGTTAGCTTTGAAGTAAGAAAATGGGGGCATATCAAATGGCATGCCTTTGAATAGGTGACATTTTTTTGAGAAAGTTTTGGGAGATTCGTGGAAAGGAAATAACTTGAAACCATTGCTGAGAATTATCCGTAAGAGCATAAAAAGGTGTGGAAATAACTTCCAAATCAGATGACATCTGGCCCTCAATTGATATTACATATATATGGTCCAGTCCAGAAAACCTCCATAACATGCTCTGTGACAATAGACGGCTCGTGCAAATGTTGGCTGAAGTGTAGTCTGGGAGCTAGTGGCAAACTTAAGCAGAATTCCTCAGCATTGTACATACCTACAGTCGTGTTAACAGTAGATGTTTTGCTGGGGAAAAATATTGGTCCCAACATGAATGCTTTGAAATTATGAGTCATCTGGAGCTTCTTCTAAACCATCGGTGTCACCTCAAGAGTCACGCTGCAAATACACAGTTTGAAATGACCATGCAATCAATGGGCTTCTTGGGTGAAAATATAAACAGTATCACGTCAGTAGTCTGGGTTGAAGTTGGAACCAACAGCTTTGATGGCAAAGCCTATGAATTAACATATTTGTTCATGCATATGATTGACGATGTATGCACCAGGAAAGCCTCTGTTCATATTGAATTTATTCACCTATCTCTATTTTCTGCAGAGCACAGACAGTAGCTCTCTGTACCACTTCCGAGAGTCTCCCGAGGAAGACTGGTCCTTGGATGGTGGGGGTGTGAGTGAAGGGGAAGGTGTTTGTGGTCCATGCAATCCAGTTGTGAAAGGGATGATGCAGAGAGGTCATGGGGCTTACGGCAGGTGTCACCCCACTCCCTCAGCTCACAGTGCAGTGGGTTCAGCGAGAAAATGCACCAGCAGAAGGGTGCCAATGGACAGGGAGGTATGCAGAAATTTTTCATTGCTAACAATAATAATAATAATAATTTATTTTGTCCAAGGATCTACAAGAAGATATAAGACGCATCAAAAAAAGGGAGGAGATACGTACAATTTAGTAGAGTAGAAACATATGGTTGAAATGTTATGTACAAGTATGTATTTTTTTACGTAAAATATATTTTCAAAACATGAAAATGAAGCACTAAATTGTGGAGTCCGTCAGGTATTCCGTAACAGAATAATAATTCTTTTCAAGCAGGAATGCCTTCAACTTCCTTTTAAAAGATACCAATGACTCACATTGATTTTTTAAATGGTGCACATTGATTGCACATTGATTTTTTAACATTGTGCTCTTTGTGACATAGTATGTATGTGCATAGTTTCATTGTGTGATTTAATATTATTTTCATGTATATTTATATTTTAGCCTCCACTGAATGATAACAATCTGTTCCTTATTACTTTTTTAATGGATATAGCATTGTGAAGAGCTAACATGATAACAGTCAAGGATTTTTTTACATCTGGGGTCATAGGCAGATTTAAGGGGTGGGGGACCGGGGGTGCGTACCCCCCAAAACATTAAAAAATAGAAAAGATTTTTAATATGATCATCATTTTATTCGTTTTATTTTGGTTGTTACAGAGACTCAGTAATTAAATTTAACATTAATTTCTTTCTTTATAACTTTCATATCAAAGTAAAGAGAATATTTTCTACAGTACATAATTGTTGTATTTTTGTTTTTAATCTCAAATATAACAAGGCATGTCAGACCCTTATGCCCCTCCAGAAAAAATTCCTGGATCCACCCCTGTGTGGGGTAGTTAAAGTGTGCTAATTATCGTAGAGACATGAAGTTTGCGAGATTCATTTAAAAGTTTATTTATATATTCTTATGTTCACTTATTTACTGTGTAATTACAGTGGAACCTCGTTAAAGCGAGTACGGGCTATAGCGACACTCCCGCTATAACGAGAGATAGCCGATGCACCGTCAATTGACCCTACAATAAGCGTGTTAAAAAATTCGTTGTTACGAGACCCTTTTGGTGTTGGCTCTCGCCATAGCGAGGGTTTCACCGCCGGAAGACTTTCATCAAGACTCCTTAACCTCTGTAATTGCTAGCGATCTGTTAGTAATGAAGTTAATGGAGTGCTCAGTCTCAAAGTTATGTGGTAAACTGACGTTCGATAAATAAGTAGTTAATTTTGGTGAAAATATTGTGGCATTAGCATTCGCGAATGCTTAATCTTCTTTTGTTCCTCGGGCGGCAGAAAGCAGTCGGCAGCATACCCGCACGTCCGTGAGTTGCGTGAATAGAAAGCATTTGATGGCAGTCACCATGGCCAAAAAACACCAAACACGTCTAAGCGAGAAAATAAAAATAAAGGAGTAATATGAGTGTCGAAATTAATTCATCTTCCTATTCGCTCTGCAAAATTAAAAAAAAAGCGCCCAAGGAATGCAGACGATGAAGAGTTATAAGGAGCTTTGTTTGGGTGGTTTTGCCCATTCAAATCTGCGGGAACTTCTGAGAAAGGGGCTACGCCCAAGCCTGAAGCGGAGTATTTTAGGGATAGATTGCGAATCGAGAATTTTAAGAGTGCGGAAGGTTGATTATGCTAATGCGAAGCACCAAAGCGTTATCTCCCCTCACAACTCCCCTGGTGATGCCTGCGGTGTAAACCTGAAGTCGTGGAAGAGAGGACTCCGATCATAAGTATCTTTAGAAGTATTCCCCGCGTCATATAACATAGACGAAACGGAACTTTTTTTTACATACAACTCCCCGACAAAACCCTTGCAGTATGAGGTATTTCTTGCAATGATGCCTCTAAAGGTAGGTAGTGCGCCTTAGCGATGATGTAGGATGTACGAAGCGATGATACTCAGCGTGAATTGTCCGGATGGACGTATTTATTCTCTTTAAAGAAAATTAATTCCCCAAGGCCGTACTCTTTGATGGGCAGATGGGAGTGAGAAGTAATAATGCTAACACGGGAGTCTGGTGTTAGTTTGGTTGAGCTTAGTGTCTTATCTTGCCATTACCTCCCGTGTTAGCATTATTACTTCTCACTCCCATCTGCCCATCAAAGAGTACGGCCTTGGGGAATTAATTTTCTTTAAACTGTTTAACGGCCGTAGTTCGTTCAATCCCTTATTGTATTTATTCTCCGTTGCGGATTTACAAGGGTGAACTATTCGGGTCATTGGTCGGAGTCGTACTGGCGCTCTCTTTTGTTACGTGGGTAGCCGAGCATCCCCTGGTGGCCGCTGGAAGAACTCACAGAGCAACTAACTCTCGTTTGCAGTGCCGTGGTAAACTCGGTGTATCATTTCAAATACGTCGCGAGCGTAACACTCAAAAAGAAACTTTTTTTTCAACAACGGTAATTTTAATCACGTCATTTTTCAAGCTTAGCAAACTTTTTACCGTAGATGATGAAGATATTACATTATCTGATAGAAAAAGTCTTCCAAGGCGGGAACGTTATACAACCTTCCACCGGTAGAAACAAATGTAATGCGTTATTTCACTTCACTGCCGGTTAACGTACAGAAACAATAAACATACACCAATGGAAACCTTTGAGGCATTAAATAACCGTGATACTGTTTTGTCAGTTAATTTTTGAATTTTCAGTGGAAAATACCAAAATAATAGAATGATCACGTAAATGAACTAATTAAGTGCATAGAAAAATGACTTCGTCGGTTGTGCATTAGCATAATGATTGACGAAACAATGCTTTCCATGATTTTTATTCAGTGCGGCGCTTATAAATGGTTTGAATAGTTAGTCGTTGTTCGAGTAAGGAAATTTAGTGATGCAAAAAACATCGCCTTTCGTCTGGATTTATGCTTACGTTTATCGGATAGATGTTTATCTGTCGCCGCACCACTCCTGTTTCTGTATATCTGTCCGCAACAGGTATATTGGCTATTATTTGCTCCACCTCCGGTAAAGGGACAATTCGCTATAGCGAGTGTTTATTAGTGCACCGTGGGGTGTCGTTATATCGAGGTTGCACTGTATGTAAAATTAGCCACATGGAATACACTTCCCTAGCAGTTCATGAAGTTGATTCACTCTAACCTTTACTAAGACTATTTATTTGAACTATGAAAAGTATTGGATTCATGTATATTGATCCATGTACTCTACTTCAATGTGAAAAATGTATCTAGAAATCTGTCATTTCAATGCTGGGAAAAAATGAATATGGAATGAATTAGTACACTTGGTACCTGGGCTGTGTATAATATCACTGATGTCAGTATTTAGTTACTTACATATTGTGAAAACATGCACACTAGTCTGCTGTTAATACATATTTATCATGTGAAAACTTTTAATTGAATGCAGTCGCAGTTATTAAGTGGTCGGCAGAGTATTAGGTGATCAATTTTTTATCTTCCGCGTATAGACAAGCAGTAGTTGATTAAATCTGACTTGTAGGTACATAACTAGTAGTTATATCATGGACATTTAAGGAGCATTTTGAAGAGCATTCATAACTTTTTCTGTGTGAAATAAATAAAAAATCACTTTTAAAAATTTTCGTGGCTATATTTCTGGTATTCCATCCTGAGGTTGTTGTTTGAATTTGCAGTGGTGGAGATTTTCCCTTGCCATCCATTTTTTGTGCCAGAAAACTTATTTCTAAAAGATAAAATTTTTAATACTGATCAGATTTGATCCTTTCATTTAGATACAGTGATTTGTTTATCCCAGTGTATTTCATCACTCAATCACCCACTGTAAATGGTATGATTACCTACTGCACTCTGTTGCAGCTGATAACAAGCAGTGATCGCAGGTTAATAATTTTTTTACGTATATTTCAGGGCAGTGACAGCAGTAGCTGGACTGGTGGTGAAGATGGTGCCTCATCTGATCGAGTACGCTTTGATGATCACGTACGCTTCATTGGTGGTGCGGACGCAAGTGAAAGTCCCCCATCACCGCTCGCCCAAGCCAACCTCATGCCTTCCCACCCACTCAGGTCCTCTTCCCTCAGCCTGCAGCATGCCCCTACCGGAGCCTTGGGCAACAATGCAGGTGATTCCTTAGTATCAGGCAACCCAATGACAATGGGTGCTTCGGCTGTGCAGAGAAGTGTCGGGGGTGGCTCACATCTTCCTTGGAGCAGGTCTCAGTCTGTTGGTAACATGCCGGTGCCACCAGCGTCGGCATGGGTGCCTCCGTTGCAGGCCTCACTGCCAGTCATCGAGGAACCTAATCACTTGCCAAGTGCGTCACGGGATAGTGCTGTGTGTTGAGTGAGCTGAATGTGTGGTGCATTTGCCAGTCTTAAAAAAAATAAAGGGCCTAAAATATTTAAAAAAAAGGATAAATGTGCAACCTAACCTGCTCATACCGTGCTTACCTTGATTTTTAAGGGGAATTTTCCGGATGTTAAAAAAATACCCAAATCTTACGGAAGAACTTTATGACTGCCAGAATTATGAAGCATTACAGGATCATGCATTTCCTGCTGTATATCAGCACATCTCTCTGTTTGCTTTTCCTATTCCCCTGCTGTTCATTTCATATTTTCATACATTCTATTATTCAGAGTTTTACTGCAGCAGTGCTGCTGCAGTGCCTCTGCACCACACTTGACATGAAAAAAAGGGAAAAAATGGAAGTTTGAGGGTGTCATGCATGCGTCAGCAGCGGATCTGTAGTGCTGCAGCTCTGCGCTGCTGATGCGCATCAGCAGCATTTGTCCTTTACTGGGTTAGTATGGGAAATGTTCATAGCTCATTATGTCTATGTTGTCATTGTACCCGGTACTAAACTTAGGCACTGAAGGTAATTTGAGAATATGTATTTTGTTTTGGAGGCCAAAACTCCATTAATTTTTCCTAGTATTTTTGCATCTTCCATCATTTTCAGAAATTTTCCATGTCAACCAGTTTTAGTTGAGGAAATATTTTAGTTGAATCCATCCATTTTTCATTGAGGAAAGATCTGAAACCTTCAAGTAAAAGAATGTTCCCCTAATTGTGATAGAGTTTGAAATTTAAAGAGGCACCTATTTTTCCGTTTTTCCATCCTTCTCCCATTTCTCCAGCTTCTAGCAATGAAAATTGAATAGCCTTAACTCTTTCACTAATGAGTTGATGACATCACAAACTCATGCCGATCAAGCTGTTGCTTCTTTACTACTCCTCTAAGTAGGCGGCTATGGCATGTGTGGTTAGTTGTTGTTTACTCTCGTGTGAGTGATTCCTTCCCTTAATGAAAATGAATCTTCCTGGATGTATGACATCACCAACTTATGAAATGTGGGCTGCAACTTGGCATTTTCTCATTTTTATGTCGAGGCCAAATGATCATTGGACTGAATGGGGAAGATTTATTTTTTCATAACGTATGCTACTTTCTCTTCCATCTTCCATATTCTTTTGATGGATTGTGATTCTAGTTCTGAGTGAACCATGCAATTGGTGAAATGAATTGAGCACCTCACCAGGGGATAATCTGGTTACCATTCCGTAGAATTCTTTCTAACTTTGTGGCTTAAAGCTTAATTGTGATGTGTATCATGAATCAACTCACGTATGGGTTATGAAACCAATAGTTGGATGTGATTACATGTACTTGATTTCTAAATGTTCTAAGACATTTCTGTTCATTATATTTACTAAAATATTCTACATGCAGGATGATTCATGATCCACGTACTGTTTACTTAACATTTGCAAAGTTTGTTTGCATTCCAAATGACAGTCTCCAGCTTCTCTCCTTGTTAGTTTAGCTATGAAAGGGATCATGTTTTAGTTACACTGTAGTTAATGGAGTCCCTGTGAGTGATCTTGGCAATCCAATACTTAATTTGTTGTAATTTCATTCATTTGGGTATATTGCTTCATTTTGAAATAGTTGAACTCACTTTTAGATAAGTATGTAATTATGAATGATTGTGCAGTTTTCAATTGCACAATCACAACTACAGTAGTATTTTAGCATGTATGTAGTTCATGTTCAAAGTTTTGTAGCAAAAAAAGCTAAAGCTTTGATTTAGGAATACAAAATCTTTTCAATACTTGATAGATTGTTGGATTTGCAGATTCACATGTCTCATCCTTACACATAATTTATCATGTTAATTTATTATTTACCTAACAGGATTAATTTGTTCTGATTCAGTATAATCCGACCCATGTTCTTTGCTGTTTTGAAGAGTGGGACATCAGTCTTTGATGTGATAAGCTGTAATGTTATAATTGTTACCCACTTTACTGCAGCTAATTTCAATTGCTGATACAATCAGTTGATATTGTTAATAATAAAACTAGTGATGGGTCGATTCCAAAATTTTATCGATTCCGATCCCGATTCCGATTCTGACATTTCGATTCCGATTCTACCGATACCGATTCCATCGATTCTGATGCCATAGGCTCCAAGAAAAATATCACTTAATTCCAGGCAACAAGAAAACCACTTTAAAAAAATATTACTCTGTGAAAGAGTCAGTTGACAAAAGCATCTTTCATATCATTACTATGTAATTAAAATATAATAGCTAAATTTCAAAACAGAACATACCTGAAAAGTGGTGTTACATGATAGGTATTACTTTAGAATATTGGCACTCATAATATGTCGACAATATATATATATCCAAATTACAAGGGAGAGCCCTGAGTACTTAAATTTTAATAGTTGTAATAAAGATTGTATACTACGTATATGGATCATGTAATATTTGGCCCTTTCAAATTCTCAAGCAGAAAAACCAATTATGTATTCTACATGCTCAGCCAGCAGGTTTTGATGTCTCCATGTTACAGTATTACTGCCTGCAGAATATTGCCTTTTGCTACACATGTGTGTTATTGGGCAAGTACTTTCCCACCAAAATTGCAAGATTTTGGAGACTTTGGAATTTTTATTAAAAATTATATCAACGATTTTTTTTTATCTTGAATCATCATGGAATTCAAGTGGACGAAGCGAACAACTATAGAACTAAACTTCAGTTTTGTAGAGCCAAAAAAATGCTATACTTCTCACGTCATTTAATCAACCTTAAAATCTCTTGCTTTTTTTAAGTTCAAGAAAGAAACTAAACGCTACAAATGAATATCACATCGGACGGACATAGTAATAAAAAGGCTAAAAGAGCCTTGTGGTGTGAAAACTCCCCCTACCGCGCGACTCACCTCGGCGAAGGTGGAAAGGGAAAAAGGGTATCGGTTGTTGCCTTTCACGGAAACAGTTCATTTTTCTCTCTCTTAAGCATGCTGACTTAATCTCTTCACTTTACTTCAATACCCGAGGCATATTTCTTACGCGTGGGATGGTTCCGAAAAATATCCAATCATTAGTATTTTCACTCGAGTAATGCGCTAAATGGTCTAGTCGATCTATACATAATCCTTTTTAACATCCTCAGTTTAGTGTTTTAAGTCAATGAAGACGATTATCCATGCTTTAAATGACGATTTTCAAGACTAATGTTTTAAAAAAAAACTTGAAAAATCGGCCTTAGTTACCGAGCCTTAAAGTTCTGCAGCGTGTAGCTCAGCCTTGACGCGCGATTGAAAAATCGCTCTAATTTCCTTCGTAACAAACGTTTTTTTTTTCAAGATTTCTACTTAGTACTCTTTAGAAATCTCTACTTTATATTGTGGTTCAAATTTTCCGAGTTATATTTTTCGTAAACGAAAGATAATGTCTACTTTATGTCAAATTTCACGTGAACAACGGGTCGGCCATTTTGCGTTGTAAAACCAGACAGATGAGAGCCAAAATCTTCAAAAGTCATTGAAAGTATAGGCAAAGCACCAGATCAAAGGAATATTGTGTTTTTTATTCCACAAAACTCAAACCAGCGCAAAACCACTTGGATAAATTCAAAGATTTTTTTAGGAAAAACGATATCTCGCGTGGCATTAAAAAATTGGTCATGTTTGGGCCTCTGTATCTCACTAAAGGTCCGTATTTATGTAATATGGCATATAAATCAATATTTGGTAATGATTTATGAGTTTTTACGCTGAGTTTCAAGTCTCTATCCCCAAAAAGGTCATTTTGGATTTTATTCCAGCTTTTTCCGATTTCGGACCAGTGTGCGCGGAGTAGGAAGACGATCGGCCGCCGCGGCTGGCGTAAAGGTATTCGGCGCCCACGTCGACAACTATAGTGTATTCGGCAAGCTGGAACTACCAGGCCAAGGCATTAGAATGACTTATCGGCTTTAAAAACTGCATTATTACATGAGTTTCATGATAGCGCTTCCTGTCGGCAGATTGCTGGACCTACTAGCCTCGAAAGCTCTGTAACCTTAACTACTCGACTCGACATTCGTAATGCTACTCGAAACGCTCGAGTCGAGTACCAACTACTCAATCGACTTGAATTTTCGAGTACTCACACATCCCAAAAAGATATGTGTTTTGTTATTACGATTACGTGGCGCGAAAATTCAAATGACTATTGGAAACGCGGTCGTATATTTTGTTGTTTGAAGTACTACTGGAATCGGAATCGATTTTTCGCCTTGGCAAGTACTCGTTTTCGATTCCGGTTCTTGGCCGAGAATCGAGGAATCGAAGAATCGAGGAATCGAACCGACCCATCACTAAATAAAACGTTATCGTACTTTTCCACACGATTTAATTAATACGACCGGTTTCAATGGATTTTCACAAAGTAAAGCCAGAAACAATCGAGTGGATATTGTGATTAAATGTTTTACTCATCAAGAAAATGAGACATGGCTGATAACGGTGTGAGTATGCCGATAATCAGTGATATTATGGCAGAAAAAATAAAATTCAATGGACATTTCTTTTCAACTTTTTTTACTTTAGTGTAAACCAATGAGGGTTTTAAGTGGAGTCTGTGGAATTTTCATTTTCCAAAATCTTGTGGTCACCTGCCATAACAGAAGCCATTTTTCAATTCAACCATCTTATAAGGTGTTTTGAGAAAACATCACCTTAACTAAGTGAATATGAACACTGCCAGAGCCGGCATGCTAGGGATTTCTGTTAAAAATTGAAATTTGGCCTGTCCTAAAACTGTATTTTGCAATCCATTTAATGCGTTAAACTGAGTTTCAACTTAAATAGAGGTAAAAACTTGATTTTTCAGTTCAGCTCAGCATGTTTGTGCTTCTTCTATCAATTGAGGTTAAATGTAATTGTATTTTTTACGTAGAAAGCCATTTTTATGTATCATCCTGTTCTTCTTTCTTTCTAAACAGGCATGGCCTCGATAGATTCGTCCATTGACCATGGTGGTGTTGGGATAGGAAGTGGGGGAGTGGGAGAAGGTAGCGGGCAGGTAGGCAATCCATCCATTGGTGAGGCATCTCTCTCTCTTGGCAGCGGTAGTCAGTTGGAGAGACTGGGGCGGGATGATGAGGAGGACGAGGAAGAAGCAAGGGGTCAGGGAGGGGAGTCAGGAAGCAATGCTGCATTGGCAGGGGCAAGCCTTGCTGGCAGCATAGCATCAGGCATCGTCCCTGGAGGACAAAGGTAAGGCTTTACTGAATTGATTTGATCGAGTAATTTTGTGGCCCCGGAATCATATTTTATGTCCAAAAATTTTTAATGTATGTGATGGTCACACCATGTATGTTTGCATGTTTAGGTATCTCATAATACTATATGCCATGTATTAAAATAACAATATTGCACTTTATGTGAATAAAGAGGAGTTGATACAATGGCAAAA
Source organism: Ischnura elegans (assembly GCF_921293095.1). NCBI lineage: Eukaryota > Metazoa > Arthropoda > Insecta > Odonata > Coenagrionidae > Ischnura > Ischnura elegans. The sequence continues at coordinate 66,796,824 of NC_060253.1, read as the reverse complement.
GTAATGGCTAATTACAGTGCAACCTCGATATAACGACATTCCACGGTGCACTAATAAACACTCGCTATAGCGAATTGTCGCTTTACCGGAGGTGGAACAAATAATAGCCAATATACCTGTTGCGAAAAGATATACAGGAACAGGAGTGGTGCGGTGACAGATAAACATCTATCCGATAAACGTAAGCATAAATTCAGACGAAAGGCGATGTTTTTTTGCATCACTAAATTTCCTTACTCAAATAACGACTAACTATTCAAACAATTTATAAGCGCTGCACTGAATAAAAATCATGCAAAGCATTGTTTCGTCAATCATTATATTTATCGAACGACAGTTTACCACATGAATTTGAGACTGAGCACTCCATTAACTTCATTTCTAACAGATCGCTAGCAATTACAGAGGTTAAGGAGTCTTGATGAAAGTCTTCCGGTGGTGAAACCCTCGCTATGGCGAGAGCCAACGCCAAAAGGGTCTCATAAAAACGAATTTTTTAACACTCTTATTATAGGGTCAATTGACGGTGCATCGGCTATCTCTCGTAATAGCGGGGGTGTCGCTATAGCCCGTACTCGCTTTAACGAGGTTCCACTGTATGTAATATTTGCAGGACCCAAATTGAGAGAATTTTTTATGATTGCCAAAATAATTTATCTTGTCAGGCCATTAACTGGGTTGTGATGTCCATGTTGAGCTATGTTTTAGTGCTGAATTCCAGTATTTGAATCTCAGCTGCCATGGTCAGGTGACTAAGTGGTACCAAGAAGTTCCTCTTATGCATCTTTGCTATGAAAGCTACTAGCCTTATATCAAAAAAATTATATTTACAGTGGAAGCCCCTTATAACGACAGCTGTTGGGAACAGAGAAATCTGTCGCTATAGTGAGTTGTCGTTGTTACCGAATGCAATTACATCGTCACAAAAAAATCACTCATCAGGCGTCACCACAGCTGTTTCTGCCGAGAGGCGAAAATTGCAGCATGATAGCCGTTTTAAATCATTATTTTGAACATTTAATTCACTAATGATCATATTCACTTGCAATCTATGATCAAATCATATGTAATTATGCAGGATGCTATATGCCGAGGCATTAAGAAGTCGATTTTAAAAGTGCCAGCTTCAGACTCACTCGTACTGAACTGTGCATTATGAGCTGTTATATTATCCTTATTTCTTGGATGCTCCAAATATGCATGTCATAACTACCAGTTATGGCTATGCATCAGACTATTAAATGCTAAAACTTCGGAATCTGTTCAGAAATTCAGACCTTCTATCTTTCCGAGTAGTAATGAAAATGATGGGTGGCTGCTGCAATTGGGTGACGAAAGGAGCGTGATAAAATTTTAGGGTTCCACATGAGCATTGCAATTCTATCTTTTTCAGGTTAACGGCGGAATGAAGGTGGAAGTAATCTTCTTATGCTTCAAGTCTGCCTGTATGAATGGTTTACTATCGTGTTTCAAAACAGCCGACTCAAATGCTATCGGAATCATGAAACCGAACAGCAATACGGCATCTAAAAGCATATTAGTCATATCAATTATCTTCGGTGGAAAGGGTGAAAAACTGTTTCAAATAAATAGAAGGACAAATGATAAATGAAGTCCACTCTTTGTCTGTCTGTTAGCAATATTTATGTTTCGTAGAGATTCACGCAATCAGACGCAATATCAGCGGACGTAGAGACCTCTAGCGGCAGTAGCGCACACTTTTTGATAGGAATGCTGACTGGAACTGAAGAACGCTCGTAGTGTTAGGCGGCAATAACACAATTTTAACGTTTCTTAGTTCTATTGGTGGGTGGGCTGGGCAATTGTCAATGAATAATAGTACTTTTTTATTCCTTCCACCAATCCTGGCATCAAACGCTCGTAACCACTGCGTGAAGATAGCAGCCGTCATCCAAACATTTTAATTTGCTTCGTAAGTGTAAGGGAGAGTATTAACTCCCTTAAAACATCGGGGATGGGCGGATTTCCCCACCACGAACGGTTTTAACTTATCTGAACCATCCATATTGGCGCATAAAAGAACAGTTACGCGGTCTTTACTTTTCTTCCCTCCTTTGCAGGGGTCCGTTCGAGTGGCGAGAGTTTTGTCCGGGAGAAGGTTAAAATATATGCCCGTCTCATCCGCGTTGTAAATATCGCAGGGGCTGTAATTGTCCAAATAGTCTTTAAGGACCGGAGCCCAGCCTTCCACAGCATTAACGTCAACACTTGATGATTCACCGGATAGTTTGTGAAGGGATATCCCCTTCCTATTTTTAAATCGTGCAAACCATCCATCCGAGCACTTAAAATTGTCTTCACCAAGCCTCTCACACAAATACTCAGCTTTAGCCTTCATCATTGGGCCGGTGATAGGAATCCCTGCGGCTCTTTGCTGGCAAAACCACGTGAAAAGAGCAGTTTCTAGCTGCGGATGCTCTCCGGGCCGCAGGTGTTTTTGAGTGCTTGGACGCCCTTCTTTAAGCACTCTCGAACGAATTTGTTCTTTTTTCATTAAAATAGTGAACAATGTCGATGTATTAATTCCACATCGCCTCACTATTTCACTCTTTGAACACTCTCCACTTTCACGATCTGCAATAATTCTCATTTTGGTTTTTAAATCCAAGGACTTGCGTTTACCAGCCATGGTGCTAGCAGACGGGTGGAATAATTTTTAACCTCACTGCGGAGGCGCGGGAGGGAGATGGCAAAAGAGCAATGAAATGTGTACTCGAGAAATTTATTAAGGAAAGAAGAATAGGAGAATACGGAACATGTAGACGTCGACGTTGGCGGAAAAAATGCCGTTTTAAAAGCATTGAATTCCAGAGATGTGGCACGTGGTCAAAAAGTCAACCTGTCGTAATTACGAATGGCGCAAGAGAGGAATCAAGCCATTATCGCTAATACGAATTTATTTTACATTTAAATCATAGGGTTTAAAATGGTTCCTTGGGTAGCTGTCGCTAATTCCAGCTTGTCGCTATATCCCGTACTCGTTATAAGGGGCTTCCACTGTACTTGTGTGATGCCATAGTGTGTGTACCAAACTGTGATCGATGTATCTTACAGAAATGTATCGTGCATTATGACTAGAACCACATGGCTTTGCAATATCTGTATGAATCTGAAACTGCAGCTCAGACAAAGTTGTCCCATTAACAATTTCAAGTGTTCAAGGCATCAGTCAAGATGTTTAAATTTAAAATTAAATATGTACTATTTTAGAGGTAAAATTTTAAATTACATATTTAAAAGAATTTTTAAATCAGTGTATTTTTTTATTTATCAATTGTTTAAAAATTTAAATTTTTACATTTTTCCTCTCTAAGGTTAAAGAAATAATTATTTCTTCATACTCATTGGAGGTATATTTTGAGGTTATTTTGGTTGTTGTCTTGTGAAAGCACTGCCTTTGTAATGGTAAAGATGGATTAAAGCTTTAATCATTGTAATAATTCACATTTTAATGGAAGGGAGAATGCAGCAACTTGCATTTTGAGAGTAACCAGGGAAAAGTGGTGGCAAAGATGAAGGTGAGCGGTAGTGGAAAAACTATAGGTATTCAGTAGACATGTTATGTGCTTAACATTTATAACTCTAACATCGACAAGATATATGACTCGTCGTTAAAACTTTCACGGGTACTCGTCATGTTAAATAAAAACTTATGGGCTATGTCCCCGTGTCAATTTTTGGGTGGCCCCAGCATTTCCTGCCTGATGCTGGTCGGTTTCGTAAGGGAATCCTGGAAGTGATGCATTGCTGCATCTTCAATTTTTTCAGCATAAATACTTGTTGTGCCGTACTTTCTTACAACCCTACAGTGAGGGAGGGGGAAACTGTTGAGTTTTTCAAATGAGAAAAAATTACCCATCTTTTTGTTCTGGTGTTACGTAATTGGAGCTAGGGGCAGATTCATCATCAAATTAGGGGGGGGGGGGGTCATGATTTGAGTCTGGGAAGTATGGAATACCCTCTGAGAGAGAGAGGAGTTCTCCGCATGTAAAATATTTTTAAAATACCCATTTTCTCAGCATTTTGGAGCCTAAAATTTCATATTTACGCTTAAAAATAGATGAAATTGAACAATTTCAGGTATTTAAGGATACAAAAACTATTAAAGTAGTAAAAATAAAAAAATTTGATACTATTAGGAGGGGGGTAATGACCCCTGTGGTACCCTCCCTAAATCCACCCCTGGTTGTAGCCCTAACCCTGACTATCTCTACTAATGAACATTTTAATTTTACTTTGAGTTATGCCTATGGTCATTTCAGACTGGATGTTCAAGCTGATGTTGCAGCTGCTGGCTCATGCTCAGTGTCATCATCGGGCCGAAGTGATGCAGGGGAAAGTGTGACTGGAGACTCTTTCAGTAGAGAGGGAGCTGGCAGCATAGCAGGAGGTGGCCAGAGGCTCAGTGTGTGCAGCAGTGGAACTATGGGCAGCTGCACATCAGCTGGTGTAGGGTTGGGTGACCTGGAAGAAGAAAAGGACTCTGAGAAGTGCTCTATGTCCAAGTCACCTGCCATTGACAAAGGCTCGTCTTTAGGTGAGGCATCAACTAATGCTCTTTTTGGATCAATTTTGCTCGATTATACTGTAAGAAAAGACAGAAGAGTGAAATTGGATCTCATTTTGGCTCCCACCAGAATACTTGTTTCAATGCAAGATTATTGTAACTCTCCATTCCTACTTAATTACGATCATAGTGCATCATATAATGCTACTCCTGTATGACTTCAGTAGTTTAAATATGAAGTCCAATTTAATTCCTTTTGATGGTAATACTTTTAAGTAGTATATTTTATTAGACTTGATTCATGAAAGATACATACATGAATCCTTTCCTTTGATCAAATATTTATTATGGCCCGTATTCTTAGTCGACCCTGTAGGGCCAACTGACCCTGGATACGTCATCAGCCCCTACATAAATTGATCTCGCCCTACATATGCCACATCAAGCCCTACATATGGCTGTTTTTGGAACTAAGTGGGCCCTACTTGATATAGGGTTCCCGAACCAGCCCTACACGATCCAAAAGCATGGTGGCCAAATTTCGTCTTCTGATCACTTCGATTAAAGAATCTACATTACAATGGATATTAAGGGAGACGAGCTCACACAAACCATTTTAAAATGTACAGTAAAACAGTGGAAAGGTAATAATACTACCACATTATACCCATCAAGTGAAATAAATAATAAAATTGGCTGCAGTATAGTAAGTACATTATAGTGGTATACATCACCTTGTTTCTGCAGATATATATTAATATTTTTGACCTTTGTCACTTGGTACGCTTTTGAGAAACCTATATCGTTTACGTACAGCCATAGAAAATATATTTTCATGCCGCTATTTGCCTCGTAATTAACTAAATTACGGAAGGTAAAAGGAAATGAGGAACCTTGATGATGCTACGTAAGTTCTCACGTCAATGATCACATTTGCCCCGTACTTATCACTATCTTGGAACATACCGCTTTTGAAGTAATTTTAAGGCAATATGATTCTACTTTTGGTTCGATATGATAGTATTTGTAGTGATAATGTACTGACATGACCTGGCGGATGAAACCGATTGTTTATTTACCTTAAGCCGTTGCCCTAACAATACGCCCGAAAATTATCGGACGACTTTTTTTAGTTTCATTGTTAGGTCTCATTATGCAACCAGAGTGGAAAACTGGCGCTGTGCCATCATCTACGTCATTTCTGATTACTTGATGACAGAATTACCCCCCACCACTTATGTAGGGTCGACTGAGAAACGCATGTAGGGGCCTCTTGTTATGTAGGAATGGATATGTAGGGTCGACTAAGAATACGGGCCTAACTCTTCATGGCGATCCAGCAACTGTTGAACGATAGCGGCAGCAAATGTTTTAAATGATCGTATATTCTGTAGCTATTTTTTGCTATAAATCAAATGCATACCTTGTAGAAATTGCTACATTGCACCTTTTACATTTATTTCAGGATAGCGACAGGAGTAGCTGGAGCGGTGTTGAAGATGGTGCTTCATCTGATTGAGTGTGCTTTGATGATCACGTATGCCTCATTGGTGGTGCTTATGCAAGTGAAAGTTCCCCGTCACCGCTTGCCTAAGCCAACCTCATGCCTTCCCAACCCTCTTAGGTCCTCTTCCCTCTCCAGAGCCTTGGGCATCAATGCAGGTGATTCCTTAGTATGAGGCAAGCCAGTGACAATGGGTGTTTCAACTGCTCAGAGAAATTTTGAGGGTGGCTCACATCTTCCTGGGAGGTAGTCTCTGTCTGTTGGTAATTTGCCAGTGCCACCAATGTTGGCATGGGTGCCTCCCTTGCAGGCCTCACTGCCAGTCATCTAGGAGCCAAATCACTTGCCAAGTGCATCATGGGATAGTGCTGTGTGTTGAGCGAACTGAATGTGTGGTGCATTTCCCATTCTTTAAAATAAAGGGCCTAAAATAATAAAAAAAAGGACATGTGTGCAACCTAACCTGCTCATACCGTGCTTACATGTGTTTCTTGTGGGTATTTTTTAAGATTGAAAGAGGATACCCAAATCTTATGCAAGAGATGAGTTGCACTAAATTACTGCCAGCAATATGAAGCAATATGAGATCATGCATTTTCTATTGTATATCAGCACATCTCCCCATTTGGCTTCTCAAAATCCCCTGCTGTCCATTACTTTTTTTTCCTGTGATTCCTCTTGTGTGTGGGTCGGGCTATATTAACTCAGTGGGAATCATTATGCAAAAATGCTATTGAGGTGTTCTTGGCATAATTTGCTGTTGAAAGCATAGATGTTACCCATATAAATGGGAGTAACTGGTGTAAATATACTTCAGGATGCATTTTTATATTTATAATCTGCTTATTGTGCCCCAGAAAAAATATCTGCCTCTGCAGATGAAATTTGAAGTTTACTGAAAATCATTGATGTAAATGCTCTTGCTGATGTCAGAATGGATTTTATGTATATCCCCCAATAGTAAGCTTCAATGGATTTTTTTATTTGAAAAAACCTACCTTTGGTGTAAATGTGTGTGATTTGAGAGCTTATGACTGATTCATAAGTTGAAGTTCTCTTGTCTCTGCCCTTATTACATTTGGTATAACTTCAGAAAGAAGTGCTTGTATTTTCCTTGAAAAAAATTAGCTATGCAAGCTATGTATCTCAAATTGTCCATGAATTAATGTGTGAGGAATATTCTCATTGCATCATGTTATTGACTGATTAATCATGAAATTGATGATTTAAAAAAATCGAAGCATTTCCTACTGGTTTGTGGCCCTACTAAGATGAATTGATCATCACAGCTAATGATTAGTGTCAACTCTACTGTTGCTGTGTATCTGCTCATGCCAACGCTCAACTAGGAAAATTGTTGCAGCTACTCCAGTTGTTTCTGCTACTGCTTTGGCATGTGTCTTTGTGAAATTAAATCTTGAAAGAGTGGATAACAGTTGGCAAAAGATTGAGTCTTAATTGGATGATTCCACATTTATCGAATTTAGGGCATTGCAGAAGAGTCTTGAACAAGCAAGATTGTTTTCACATTTTTTTGTTTCATTAATTTATCATGTTATGGAAGTATGGAATTTTATTGTTAGTAGCCATATTTATTTTTGTTGGAGAGACTTTCATACCCATTGTGTGAACTTATTTCCTATAAATATGTAACTAGTGATAATTTGAGAGTATGTGTGATTTTCAGTTTTTGTGATTATTTTGAACGAAACTGGTTGCATTTGATTCAGTAGGTACTGAATTTGGTTTGGTGATTTTTCACAAAATGTGTTATGGAAATTCATGAAATTATTTTGTTATGGAATAAATCAATCCAATCATTAATATTTTTTGTGCTCACTTCATTGTTGAGTAGGAACTACATACCATACATAGCTGGGATGGGGTTGAGTGCTCTTTGGTCAGTGCGTAGTCAGCCAACACAAGACCATGCAGTGGCATAGCCAGGAATTTCGTTTGGGGGAGGGTCCAAAACCAGGGGGGAAAATTTTTGGAAAATAGGGTACTAAGTAATGGGTTTTAAACTAATTTTAACACTTTTCACAATCGAAAAAACTTCATTTGTTAAAAAAAATACTTTGTAAATTCATGATTTTTCAATAATTGTTTTCTTTTATTAGGGAAAATAATTGCACTTTTATATTTCGGGAGGGGTCCTGACCCCCCCCCCCCCCTGGCTACGCCACTGAGACCATGTGACGTTGGTTTCCAGGAGTTTCATCCACTATTTCCTTGCCATTCACATCTTTGTGCGAAGATGTTCGAATTTTCATTTAGGGTTGACTGCAGAGGGGTTATCAGGTCTTTCAGGTGGTAAAATTATATTTAAATTGTGTTGTGTTAGAGCCAGCTTTATTTTCATTAGTATGTAAAATGTGAGATACTGCAAAGAGGTTACCCCATTTCCTGCATATTATTTACAAAGCCGATATTTTAGCCGGCACTAAAATCTCATATTTTCTGCTGTTGTTGTTGTTAGTATCTCATCATAATAACAGCACTATCATAGTGTTCTGAACGTAAACATAGCTTTGTATCGATATCCACAGACAGAGTGATAAGTAATGAGTCGCCATGTCGTCTGGTAACATAATCACGTGATCTAATGTCGGCATACAACTTTTGCTGCTGTGCATCCGGTACGACTGTTCTAAACCATTTGAGTATGTATGCTACACATGTTTAGTTATAAATTTTTTTATGAAATACCAGACTGTTATACGTATATGTTTCAAAGTTAGTTGTCATGAGTCGCCATGTCATCTGGTAACATAATCACATGATCAAATGTCGACATACAACTTTTGCTGCTGTGCATCCAGGATGACTGTTCTAAACCATTTGAGTATATATGCTACACATTTTTATTACATGTAGTTATTTTAAGAAGGTAGTTACGTTATGAACATATATGGCAGATGCGTTTATTTAGTTAAAAGTGAATTACGTACAGTTTTGAATCATTTCCTTTTTGGCTATATAATACAAGTGGCTTAAGTATTTGGGGGGGATAGATCCCACCCCAAACTATTGTCTAATTTTGATATGTAATAACTGCATCTGTTTAAAGTTAAATCTTTAGTTAAAAAATGATGTAAAATGTATTTCCAGGCATGTCATTTTCGCTTTCCCAGGCCATGCCATCCCCCCCCCCCCCCCCCCCCAAAGCAAATTCCTATGTTACGCCACTGTATAGTACCTCTTCTGTTACGTATTATATAAGCATGAAACAAACTAGTGTAGGACCACTGGGAGGTCTGGGGGTGTGGAATATAACTAATAAATTTTGAAATTTTAATCTTTACCCTCTTGAGATTGAATTGAATCTTGAAAGATTGAAATATGTTAATTTAAATTACTATTTTGTTTACTCAATACGGTGTTAATTATGCTGTTGAATCAAACGAAATTGAAATCAACGTTCTGGCAGTAAAATTTGTCAATTTCGGAGCTGGATGGCGTCGAAGATTTTCAGGCAGGAGGGCGCACCTCGAGATACAAAGTCCCGTTGTCCAGGCGGCCCATCACGGGCCTCGCCTGGATAATACGCAAACTAATACATCATAATACATTTTTCACCCCGGAAGTCTAGTTTGAAAGCATGTTCATATCGCGGGTACGAAAACAGTTGAGCGTCATATTTCGCTTCAGAGTGTTTGCGACTTTGTGAGGAGCTACGCAGATAGGCAATACATTGTATGTTTGGCTTTCTCTCGAGAATTTATCTATGATCTTTTGAATTTGAAACATATTTGGTAAACCTAAGGTGATTAAATCAATCTTGGGTAGTTTGGGGTATAATGGCTGCTGTTTTGAGAGCCAAAGAACTCTCTACCTGTGTTGTGCGATACTCCGACCGAGAATCATCGGCTTAAACTGGCTGTTTTACAGAAAAAAAACTTATTTTAATGATGGTAAGTAATCTAAACTATAAAAATGCATCACAATTCTTGGGCATTTTTTGTATCGAAGTAATATTTTCAATGATGAGTTTTTGTCGGAGTTCCATATTGTGCTTGCTTTAGATTGGGCCTTGAGTATGACGCAAGCAGGGTAAGTTTTTAAAACTCTTTTTACAGTCAAACGGCCATCAAAACAATCATCCTATGACATCCAGCGCAAACGCTGCAGAAGACAAAGCCAAAGGAGATGGCGGCGGAGGTGGAAGCAGCGGTGGAAGTGGTACAGGAGATGGTGTTGGGGAAGGCGAAGAGCAAGAGGAGTCTTCGTCGAACACTTCCTTGGACGTGGTACTTGCCTCCTTCAGAGAGCAATGGCAGCGGGAATTGGAAACATCTCCCCGAAGGATGAAGCGGGAAGAGACGCCGTCAGATGACATAAAAGGAGTTCAAGACGGGAACTCAACTGGAGAGACTACTTCAGTCTCCAAAGAACCCGAGCCGTCAAGCGATGAAGCCAAGGTAACTGACCTAATGTTGTTGAGAGTGGGGACGATGTTAATTTCATTAGCCTCGTTTTGAGTTATCCATCGTAAGGTTTTATCGATTCTAAATGTTGCAGCTAAAAATTTCGTTGGTTTTTTGAGCCACATTAGCATGCATTAGCTCTAAAGTACTCATGATACTATAAGTTGGTTCTTGATCATACTTGACCTTCAAAAGAAATGCGGAGTAATATCAATGATGATACTGTAAATTCGGCTTGTCATAAATGTCCTGTTTCATCTTCATTTAATTACCTCAAATGGCAGAAGAATGACATGTATTAGGATTCCCGTTTTTGTTGAGCACTAAGCGTCGTACTCACCTTGTTATTTTTCCTTCTGTGGTATCACAACCCTCACAGATGAGAATGCAGTGGTGGATTCAGCATCAAATTTGGGGGAGGTCGAGACCTTGGGGGAGAGGGGCTTTCTCCCATGTAAATTATAAAAATACCCATTTTTTAGGCATTTTTGAGCCTAAAGTCTCATAATTATTCTTAGAAACCGACGAAATTGAACTATTTTGGACATTAATGAAGGTTAACAATGGAGAAGAAATACATAATATCCCAAAGAAACAATTACACTATATGAAATTGAAATTTTTTGATAAAACCTTTGGGGAAGGGGGGCAGGTCAACCCCTTTCATGACCCCTGTGACCCCTCCCCCCTTAATCCGCTACTATGAGATTGGCTGCTATCAATTTCGAGCGTCAAATCATATTTCAGTCAAGTATGTAATCTATCTTCTGTAGAGAAGAATGAATGGCCAATGGCCAGATATCAGCTGAAAATCAACAAAAAGAAGACTAAGATATTAGTTTGCAGCAAACGAGAGGAGGCTAAAACAAACATCAACCTAGGAAAGCATAAACTTGAAGAGGTGAACGAGTTCTCTTACCTGGGAAGCCGAATTACCAGCGATGAACGGAGCAAGAAAGAAATACACAGTAGAATAGCGCAGGAGAAGAGGGCTTTCTACAAAAAGAAGAATCTTCTTACAGCTGAAAATACCAGCATAGAAGTAAGGAAACAATTCATCAGATGCTACATATGGAGTATGTCTCTCTATGGAAGCGAGGCTTGGACGTTGACAGCAGCGGAGAAGTCAAGAGTGGAAGCATTCGAAATGTGGTGCTACCGAAGAATGATGAAGATAAAATGGATTGACCGCGTGAGTAACCAGGAAGTGCTAAGGAGAGTGGGAGAAAAGAGAAGTCTCCTAAAAACCTTATGCAGAAGAAGGGACAACTTAGTTGGCCACATTTTGAGGCACGATGGTCTGATGAAGACAATCGTTGAAGGACAAGTGGAAGGGAAAAAGGGCAAGGGATGGCCCCGAATGAGTTATATAGGACAGGTTATAAAGGATGTAAAAGAGAATAAATATGTAGCTATGAAGAGATTAGCGGATAGGAGAGAGAAATGGAGAGCTGCGTCAAACCAATCTTAGGATTGTTGACTAATGATGATGATGATGCACAATTCTTAAAGATATTAATAGTAATGGTTGGCCTGTTAAATTTGAAATTTGCCAAGGGCTGATGTTAGCCATCCCTTTCCTTATTTTTCCACCCCTTACATTATGATTTAGTTAAAATGATTGTATGTTTAAGGGTGATAGAGAATAGGAATTATCTTGACTATGCCACTTTGTCCGTTGAAAGTTGCTGCATGACTGGTAGTCAGGGATATAGTGTGGGTAAACTCTTTTCGGGATTCCCTCCGTATTAATTTATCCATTGCAGCCAATGTTTCAAGCTCTGACTCGGGGCTCATCCTCATGCTTTCCCGGTGAATAGTGTGGGTAAACTCTTCTCCGGATTCCCACCGTGTTAATTTATCCATAACAACCAATGTTTCAAGCTCGGACTCGGGGCTCAAATTAACCTGGGAAGAGTTTACCCACTCTATTCGCCGGGAGAGCGTCAAATCATATTTCAGTCAAGGATATAATCTATCTTCTGTAGAGAAGAATGAATAATGATTTGGTGCTTTCTCAAAAAGTCAGACGTAAAAGGGAATTGGCCCATGTCTATCATTGGTCTATGGAATTTTCATTTGTTTCAATGACTAAAGTGGGTGAAGATTGAAGCCTTCAGTCCAAGTTGGTAATTGCTGTAATAATCAGGATTGGTATGCATAGTAAGCGTGGAAATATTATTGAATGTCTTTGGCCCATGAAAAATCTGGGAAATGTCACCAAAAAAAATATCCGGGAAACGTCTGGAAAAAGTCAGTACACTTATACAAATTTTATTGTCTACTCAAGAATTCTATCTGAAAACATTTGTTATAGTTTTTGTTATGGATTACTTGTGGCGGAGCTTCTCCTCATGAGTTTGGATGTAGTGAAGAGCCTTGTCTCAATACCTTCAGAGCCCATGTTGTTTGCTGTCAAGAAGTGTGAGACACGTGGTGTGCATTGGCTAGTGGTGCAGCTCTTCGTTTTGGTTCTGGTGCTGACATTCCAATAGATGGATGCAGATAGTGGATCAACACAGTAGATTTGGTGTCCAGCCAATCGTTAGCTGTGTGCAAAATTTCGGTATCCTAAAATAACTTTCACTGGTGATTAGGGCTGAATTAGGGAACTGCTGAGGTCTCGATTGCAAATGCATTGCAATGTTGTGATCAGTAATTATGGCAGGTAAATGCATCAAAACTGTGTGACTTTGTGTTTAACATATGCTTACATTATTCTTGTTGCAAATAGGGATGGCCGGATCGGATATCTCTGGATCCAAATATCTGCGGGTATTGACCTTCACTGGATACTTCATATCCAAAGTCGCTCTATAGGCATCGGATCTGGATCAGAAATTTTAAATTAATGTTAGAGCGTAGGTTTCCGCGGCGATGGTCTGATCTCTGCATTTCTCCAGGGTTTTCTTCCGCGTCAGGTTGTTGGTTGATTGACCACAGTTTCGCTGGCTGTCCTGCCAGCGTCTTCAGGTCGAAGGTGTCGGCTGTTGGTTTTTGCCTCGCTTATATACTGTAGGCTGGATGGGAGCTGCGCTGTGATTGGCTGTCATTGGCTTTAAATTAATGCTTCAGTGAATGCAGATTCCCATAAGAGGAAGTGGAAAGAGTTAGGATCCTCTCTTCGCATGTATCCCGTTGCACTGTGTGCTTGTCCTACTCATGAACCATATTGTTTAAAATCTCTCATAGGGGTTTTGCTGCAGAATTTCCGCCATGGAAAATTTTAAGGCAAAATATGACCGGCACATACTGTGACTCTTCCCAAGCAACCGTTGGGGGAATCTCAGCGAAATAGGATAATAACCACGTCAAATGGAACTACATCGCTGATTTAAAAATAACCACCCTACCTCATCCCGTGCCTCAGGAATTTTTTTTTCTTTCGGAGACTATGCAGACCAAAAATCATTATCTTCGTAGGAAAATATCAAGTTACACGAGAACGATGGAAATGTGTTTCATCGCTACCCTATCTCACTCATACACCTTTTTCATCCTACCTGCTTCCGTTTTCAATTGCTTGAGGGTAAATAGTGACTTACTGGGCCCAAAGATGCTTAGATAGCTTTCGGCTCTTGGGTGACATGCATGACATTCAAAAAAGAACGAGACCAATCGCGACTCATTTCTGATAGTGTCTAGGTTTCTTATTAAGCTCTAATTGATTGACAACAAGTTTTTTATTAATGCAACAAGACTATACCGATATTCAACATTGTCCAAGCATAATTTTCAAAGAAAAAAGCATGGCATCAGCACCCTCAAACAAAGAGATATGGACTGGAAACGCCAACTGCATATATCATAGAGCTCGCCTGGCTTTGCTTTGAAGGCAACTATGTCACTAAAGCAAGATATGACGTGTTAGTTCTTGACTCCCTCATCTGTACTCAGGGAAAAAGTTTTGCTTTGCAACTGCTTTGGAAACCTTCTGAAACATCAGAATCTGTCATGGAAATGCTGTGGAACTCATTTCCCTCGTTTGTACCAAAAATTGAAATCAAGAAGATATTTGTAACTCATTTGTAATCCCCCTTTGAACTCCTTTGTATAGAGTGTGTTTGTGTGGAACTGCTTTCTACACATTACGAACTCCTTTTGAAAGATTCGACAGTATATCCAGACGTCATCATTTGTATTGTAACTTCCGCGTATGAAAAATAGTAATGTGTGATTGCTTTCCACAAATTTGCTCTTCATTTGGAACAACTCCATGATATTCATAGATATCATCATTTGTTTTGGAACTGGCTTCTTAGCGCTGACATTCCATTGCCTAGTTCAGCCCGATTTGATCGCTCGAGAAAACAAAAATTCTCTAATATATGCAATGGAAGTGTTTTTCCAGTAGATTTTTATTCTAAAAACATCAATGTCTATGCTTTTATAGTATATTTTGTACATAAATGTTGAATTTTAATCAATGTCTTTCGTTTTCTTTGATGAAGGATACTACCCTATTCGAAAAGAGTTCTAAAGGTTGAAAATTTGTTCCATAACAGTTTCCATTGGAAATCCAAAGCAGCTCAAAATGTGTTACATATGAGTCAGAAAGATGTACAAATGAGTTGATGACATGGTAGGATGCTATGATGTCATTAACTGCTGTGTACCATGTTTCGATTCCACAGCAGCATACAAATCCGTGGTTACAAAGCAGATGGATGACGGTTCCAAATGGCTTACTCAGCAGAAACTTATCCCTGAGTAGGTAGCCGTGTTGTTTGAAAGACTTGGCTCTATTTGGAGGTACAATGTCTTAGGATGTTAACTGGGAACTTGGAATCTAATGATTTCAATCCTCACATATGTATTATTTCCTCTTTGCCATTTTTATTTGTATTGGAGGGATATAGTTTGTTTAAGTTGAATATTGTCCTTTTCCCTTAAATTATATTATTTTTATTATAGGCTCAAGAGCTCTTTATGAAGGGAGTTGCGGAAGAAAGAGCTGGTAAGCTTTATGAAGCTATTCAGTGGTATCGGAGGGCTATGCAACTTGTACCTGATATTGAATCGAGGTTATATAAGAGCCAGCATCGTGCAAGAACTGCTGAAAATGAAGGTAAACCCATACTGTGTTTACACGCAGCATTTTATATGCCAGAAAGCTACATTCTAATGCATTTTAAAGGTTGCTTTTAAATTTTATACTTTTCAAATGATCAGTTGGAGAATATAAAAAACCAGTATCACACATCCAATTTGAAAAAAAGGTGATATAAAAAAACTTAAACATAATCAAATGGCTTTTAGGTCAGTGATTTTTGATAAAATTCATGAATGGAATCAAGACCATGGTGGCGGTGAGGAGGTTCACGTCCTCCATTATTTCTAATTAATGCCCCACATTTTATTTACTCCCAATTCTAATTAACCCCTCAAAATTTACTCACTAATAATAATGGGATAGCAATTAACTGTAAGAAATTAAAATAAGGGATGAGCTAGATCTACAAATTTGGGAATTTTTAACATCTTAGGACTTCCATAAGGAAAAGGTCTGAATTTTCTCTCTGATTGAATGTCATTTAGCCTAAAATGGAATTTGTGGTTTTAAGTTTGATCCAAGTCATTGAAGTTTTTGTAGTGAATGTTCTGTTATTGGTAAACATCAAATGGGATCCGTGGATCTATCCAAAAAAAACAAGGCCTGTAGTTGAGATTGATGTGAAAGTTGGTGGAAAATTGTTCTCATTCTGCATTTTATTGCACCAAAGGTTAGTTTTTATAGTAGTCTCTACTTTCCTGATTCTGTTGATTATTTTCTGTATTCTTGTGAATATTATGGCTGTTAACTAATGGTTTGGTAATTTTTTCTTACATTAAATATGGAAATGGGAGCTCTTAAAGCCCTCATTATTTCTCATCTCAGCAGTCAAGTTCAGATTTATGCCCAGCACCGGGCTTCTCTTTTTAACCTTTAAAGGATGGCTTTAAATCCCTGATGTATCACTACATGGCTGGGCATTTAAATGGCTTAGGTTTAAAATATAAGCAGCTCTCCAGTTAACTCTCGAGCGATGAAACTCATTATGAGCCAATTTTAAACAAAGAGTGTCTCAGTGGTCCCTAAAGGGACCGCAAGGCCATAAACGAAAACATTAGGTGGTCCCTTATGGGACCGCAAGGACGATAAAGGTTAATGATGAGTGTGTTCTAAGATATTATTGGGGGCATACAGGGACACAGAATGATAACCCATGATCAGTGAGCTAGTATTGTGGCACCTTGGAATTAGTGGTATGATGCAACTGTACTGATTGCTCACCGGTTTAGTGAGTGAGGAAATATTCCCTCGCTTGCCTCACAATGGAGCAAAAAGGAGGAAAACAAGTGAGAGTCAAGCTACTTACTGATGCATTTGGTATGATCTGACTGAGTAATCATGACATCATGATCAAGTGATCACTGAGCAAAGTGCAAATGAATGACTTACAAGGAGACGTCGCCAAAGTGATGTTCAGGATCTGGATACGGATGTTATTTTCTGAAACTATATAGGTAAGGTAGAAAAAGTGTCACTGCTTTCTTCCACATAGGCCCGATAGATATTCGCTTGTAAAGACTTCGCGCAACATGACATCCCTTGAGTAATCGCCGAGGTAAGGCACAATTCGGAGTTTAGTTTAAACTCCATAAATTGATATTATATTTTAAAAAATCACAAAGTAACTCAATAAAACGAATGGGGATAAAATGTAGCAGTGATTTCAAAAATAGAAGAGAGAAAAACACAGCCGTAGTTAAGAGGTAGCGATTACTCAAGGGATGTCATGCTGCGCAAAATCTTTACAAGCGAATATCTATCGAACCCGGGCCTATGTGGAAGAAAGCCGAGACACTTTTTCTACCTTACCTATATAGTTTCAGAAAATAACATCCACATGCAGATCCCGAACATCACTTTGGCGATGTCTCCTTGTTAGTGAAATTTTGCATGTTGCCTAACTTTCAAGGATGTAGGCAATTGCCTAACTTCTAGGTTTTAGCAAAGCCTCTCTCTTTGATCTGATTGTATGATTCGAAATCCGGTCATTTGTTAGATGTGAGTGCTGCAAGTTATTCACATTTCATTGAAAGCATCATTCTTTCTTTGTAGCTTTCATCTGATGTGGTTTATATTTTTGGTATTGATGAGAAGTGCAGTAGTGATTAGATTATAATTTCAGATGACGATACCAGTGTGGACTCAGAGCATGACAGCAGAGTTGAACCCAAAGGTGAGGAAGTACATGAAGGGGAAAACAAGAATATTGATGATGATGATGATAAGGAGGAAGAGGAAGAAGATGGTGTCCCTCTGATTACCAAACTGCAGAGAGTTTTTGCGAGGAAACAAGCTATTTGCGAAGCAGAAGAGGAGCAAAAGGTAAAGCATTTGGTATCATTTAAAATAAAAAGAATGAATTATTCTAATTTTAATAAGTTTTTAAATTGTATGCCTTTGAAACCCTGAATGTCCAAGATCTCCCTTCCCATTGCCAAACCTGAGCTTCACGTCACTTTTCCTGAAATCCAAGATAGTGTCGCCTTTTCCATTCAGTCCTCTTCTTTCCCCTCTTGTTGTTTCAACCCCTCCTTTCCACATTTTACTCCTCCTCCAATTTCATCTCCCTCCAGTTGAATCTCATGCCTTCTTCCCTTAACTTCCTTAGCTTCTTGTAATTGCCAAAATAAATATACTTTCTGACGTGGCTTATTGGTTGCTAGCTTCGATCCTAATGATTAAAATGTGATGCATGGTTTATGTAATTTTCACTCTTGAATGATTGTGCAGAAGTCTATCTGTTGCACCTAAAATAATATTTACAGACTAAAAGGACATGTGAACTCCCACACCTGTCATGTTCTAACCAAAATTCACCCTTGTAATACACCAGACAACTCTTACCCTTCTAAATCTAAGAAATTGTTAAACATTCACTCATTTGCATGGTTCATGCTGATGAGTTAAATCAGATAGAGACAAGTTAAAAAGTAATGCAAAATGTTACAGTCAAGTTCGCAGGGTGTTAAGCCAATCAGAGAAACTTATTGTGATGTCTAGCGTATTATTACATGCTGAAAATATGCATCTTGAAGGAGGGGTACCTTCTCTCAGAAATAGAAGTGGGGTGAGCGTATTGGCTCAGGTAAAGAAGCAAAAACGAACCCATGAAAAGATCGGAAGGCTCATAAGCTTGGAGCCATTGGAGATGATTTTCTGTTTCACTTTTGAGTCCATAGAGCTCACCTTACCTGTCATATTGACACTACACGTAATCTGGCCTTTACTTAAGCTGCCATATTTGCTTCACATGGTTTCTCACTCCACCTCATCTAACTGCCATCAAAAGCTTTCACTGATCGACCGTTTAACTGCCAAAGGCCGACTTAGAATGTTATTATTATAAGCCTGCTTCCTTTACTTTCTTCTTCTGTTTTTATGTCTTCCTTCTGCTCTGGCCATTTTGCTGAGATCTCCTGCATATCCCATTCACCACCTGTATTTGTGTGCAAGTGTGGCATTATTATTATTATCTGCTAATGACCTACTAATGCTTGGTTATAGAGCAATTTTTGCCTTCTAGGGAGTACATATCTCAGCACTGCCAATGGAAATACTTATATATATTCTCCGCTGGGTTGTTTCCCCTCATTTGGATCTGAGGTCTCTTGAATCCTGCTCGGCTGTGTCAAGAGGTTTTTTCTTGTGCAGTCGTGATCCAGAAATTTGGAAGCTTGCCTGTTTAAGGTACTCTATTTACTTCATGTTATTCATGCATGTCATTTAATCAAACGTCATAATATCTGATTTTATAGTACAGTAAAATCTCTTTACATCGTAATGGAGGGGACCAAAATTTGGGCAATTTGATGTATGGAGGTTCACTATAGAGAGGTTTTAGGGGTAGGCACCATTTTTTCATATCCTTGGGAAATGAAAGGTGCTACTGTCTTTTAAGCCATTATATTAATATATTTGAACATATAGGTATGCATAAGCGAACATATATTTACAATTTAATGATTACACAAAGGTAAAAGTAACTTGTTCAAGAGGCCTTTTTAGAAAAGAAATTATTTATTGGGTTTGCTTAAACTTTTTTTCAAACTCTTTCGAAATAATGTTTTCAATTCTATGAGCACTTTTTAATGTCATTTTCACTATAAATAAATCACTAGCTATTTTTGTTAATGCCTTTTGACCTAAGAAACAATTCGCTGGTCTATGAGTTGTAATTTACTAATAGTGTTCGGAGGAAAGAACAATAGTTTTATATTTCTAAACACAATTTCTTCATCCTCGTATTTAACTGCCTGAGTTTTTTTTATTTGTGCAGCCTATATATACAGTTTCTTCTGTTTTTTCTCGGTTGTTTAAAATAGATGTGAGTGTGAATGAAGGTATTCCAAAGGTCACTGCCTTCTGCCTGTCCTCGTTGATGGCTAGGAAAATTGCTAATTATGTGGTAATGTCAAGCAGTCGCCTTCTTTTATTTCTCGAAACCATCATCAGCCTATGATTAATTAAGTAATTTTCATATTTTATGGCAAATAATTGAAAATACTCCTTATTATATCTTTAAGAATTGATTTATCATTCTTATAAAATGCGACTTGTTAAAGAATATAAAAAAATAAGTAGACACGTGACTACTGCAAAAAATAGACAAAAAATTGAGCGTAATTTTGAAAATTTTGTTGAATTCCCTCTCTCCAAAATACAATGCACGTAGCGTTCCGAAGAAAAACTCTGTCGAGGGCACACAGACACGCTAGGCCTGCGAAAGGACGTAATTTCCCGGTGAGAATGCTGGGCGAACTACTTCAGAATGCGGCGGCGACGGTAAAAAATTTCATTGCCCTACCGCGTTTCAGCTAATTAGCTGTCTCCTTCACCTAACACTGTCGCGCATGGATTGATGTTCGTTCAGTATTGCTAGAAATTGACGTCGCGGACTCCCGATGGAAGAGTCAGATTTCGCGGTATAAATACGCAGGCAAGACATAGGGACAGGCAAGGCATGACTGTCGCTAAGCGCAATAAGTTTTAAACTACGATCGTTCACGAAAGCATCGAAAAAATTACCTAGGCAGTAGTAAGAAAGTGCTACACCGGGAAATATAGGAATAAAATAATTGCGAAACTGTATTTGATTTATTTCAAGTCGCGGAAAATTCATGAAATGTTTTCATTTCAGAAGCGGAAGTAGCAATGCGGTCGAGTAATTCTGTCTCCATGGATGGAAGTGAAGTTAGTTGAAATATTTCCGTCAGTAAGTGATTATAGGCTGCGCTGGTCGCCTCTTTTATTAACTGAACATAGTATGTAGGCACTTACAAGAAAATAAAGCCATCAGGAAAAGAAAGCGAGTGCTATCGCGCGATTTTGACCATGATTCGAGAGAAAACGATGTGTTCCGTCTTCATTTACCGTCACTTAATATATGATTAGGGTAGTTGGATGCCCTAACTAATGGTTAACGTGAAAATTATTAAAGGTGTATAAGAAAAAAATAAGCGTGAAACATTTATCGCTGAAAATGTCATTCCACGTAGGTAATCGCGGCTGCATTAATGGTCTCTAGTTGTCTTGGTACGATTTGCGGAGGTAGTTAGGCCGTCTCGGGGCTGTCTTGTTGGTACGATATATAGAGGTTTTACGAGATAAAGAGGTTCACTACAAAGAGGTTTGCCTATAAATTTACATGTAAATCTGACGGGACCGGAGGGTTGGTACGAAGTATGGAGGTTTACGATGTAAAGAGGTTCACTACATAGAGGTTTTACTGTATTAATATTTTGGAAGTTTAATGAAAAAAAGTGGAGCCCTTAATTGGGGTCATTAGCTTGGGAACCCCCCTGCAGTTCTTGTTTTAACGTAACCTATTTATTTTGTTTCATTGAAAAATAGAGTTTGGGGGAGTAGCTGTGGAGTACCTGGAAGTTTTTACCCCACATGGAGGGACATGTTTGTCCTGGGAAGACCAAGGATTCGCTTTGATGGCTGTTATGCCAGCAAAACCACTTACGTGAGACCTGGTGAAAACTCATTTCAAGACTCATGCTACCGTCCCTGGCACCTTGTGGTGTATTATCGTTACCTGAGGTTAGTGACCAGCTAAAAATGGGCGTTTCACTTGTTATTTATCAGGGTAGATGACTACTTTTTCCTAATTCTTTACTCTCTATGAATATTGTCATATGGCCAATATTTCAAATGATTTTTCTGACTAGTTTTTAACAGATATGAAACATGTCACATGTTGGCAGAGTATGATGATAGCAGACTTTACAATCAATGGTAAATGCAAATTATCTAATGTTAAGCAATCAAAATATTGTAAAAAAATGAGAAAAATGATTGTACAGGCCATCTCTAAGGATGGTATGAATTTGCATAAAGCGGAGTTGTGAAAAAATTAATTATAGAGCAAAAGGTAGTGTAGTATGCAATGGGTCACATTGTTTTGCCTCTTTTCACTTGGAATAAATTGTACAGTAGACTCCAGTTATAACAAAGTTCACGGGACGGAGAAACTGGAGGTTCGTAATAATGAAGTTCGTATTAACATTTCTTTTTGGAATTATCGCAATAAAACATACTGCGTCAAAATTCTTGTCTCTTCAATATCCCATACTTATAGTCGCACTGTGGAGTAGCATCATAATCAAGTGTATAATATGTATACGCAATTAAATTACGTGCAAATATATAAAAACAAGAACATTCGTTTGGTTTTATCATTAGAAGAATGCAACATAATGCAATCAAGGTTTGATATCTTCCTGAATACAGTAAGTCCTCGGTAAACGTACAAGATGTGTTCCAAGACCTTGTTCGTTAGTTAATTAACCCATGCAAGGTATCGATACGTGCAGTTATCCTGCATGATGCAACACTGAATTACAATAGGGTGGTTTCCTATTATTTTTTTATTGCCTATATCGGAAGATGGAGTACTCCTGGAGTACGTATTTCTTGCTTTTAGATTTTTAAATGACGATATCTATTTTTTGCGATTAAATGAAAAGTGAAAATTTTCAAGCACGCGAAAACGCGACGGGTAAGGAAATCTCTCCGTGTGACGTATTTCTGGTTCCCCCTTCCGCCTTGTGAGGTGACCTTGATCGAGGCTCTGAGCGCTGATAGGACGCAGGATGCTAGAGGGTAGCTGAGTACCTTGCTGTCTGGTAGCGCTTGGCTTAAAAAAGGTTTATTAATACCTTATCAAACGAAGAAAACTTTCCGACCTTAGCCAGTTTTAATAGATGATTATTAAGACATGTTTCCCTGAGCTCTGCGCCTCATGCATGCATTGGTAATCTCAGACGATGTATAACTCCTATCTTCTCCTATAGAAACTAGGTCCCTGTGACGTCACGTGGAGTGGCATCGCATGGGCGCCAATCGGGCCCTTTTCAAATGAGGATAAAAATGGACCATTGCCATTCGTCTAAACCGGTATTTCTAAAACGAAATAATTTGTATGTTATGAATACAGTAATGGTGGGTAACAAATCGCAATCAATGTCTTTCGGTTTCTTTGATGAAGGAAACTACCCTATTGTGCGTTAACTCACTGTATTGACGACCTATTCTAGCTGCGAGTGCGACACAGCTGGAGCAGAAAAAAAATCACTATCCATGGGAAGGAAGAATGGTCGAAATGCTGAACAGTTCCTGACTTCAAAACACATTGAATGATACTTTGTTCAGATTATGCCCTAAGTGCGAGTTCTCCTACACCACACTGCGTCGGATTGGCCAACTCAAAGGGCACGAAATTTGAAATTTTGGGCACACTTTAAAATTTTGAATGTTCTTCTCACTGAAAGTTCGTAAATCGAATGTTCGTAAGGAGAGTAGTTAATGTAAGTCCAACGTACGAGAGGTAATGAGTGGGATTCCCATGATTCCTAAGGAATGAAGCTTATTATATGATGTTGCAAGCATATTAAAGTATCTCCCACTGAAGAAA
Organism: Ischnura elegans; assembly: GCF_921293095.1. Taxonomy (NCBI): domain Eukaryota; kingdom Metazoa; phylum Arthropoda; class Insecta; order Odonata; family Coenagrionidae; genus Ischnura; species Ischnura elegans. The sequence goes on along the minus strand of NC_060253.1, from coordinate 66,773,394 downwards.
GAATCATAATTGACGCTCCTGGGTACAGTTCACGAGGAGAACGTAAACGCAGCCCAATGATTATAATTAGGGATGTGCGAGTAGTACTTTTTGATCTTGAGTCGAGTATTGAGTTGAGTTGAGTATGGCAATTCCTGAACTAGGCAGTGAATTAATGCACGCTCGAACATATTCTCATTTTTCCATTTCCCTCGTGAATTTTCTGTTCTGAATGATTAGCTTCATCTAAATCGACAAAGATAACGAGGAACTTTGATGTAATTGTGTCAAAATTAGGAGATGAACGAAAATTAATGTCTCTTAAACAGTTCAATAAGCACAATTGAAATGAATTCACCTCTAGTGATGTGTCGAAAATTTAATAAATGTATGTATCGAAACTGCTTAGAAGAACCCTCTGTAATGGCATTGGTACAATTGCAATAAAGATTATATACGTAAAGGAATCATGTAATATTTGATCCTTTCAAGTTCTCATGCAGAAAAACTAATTGTTCTAAGTGCTCGGGCAGGAGGTTTTGATGTCTCAAGGTCACAGTGTCATTTCCTGCAGAAAATTGTCTTTTGCAACAAACCTGTGTGGCTGGGCAAGTAAATTTTTTGCCAAAGTAGCAAGATTTGGGAACCTTGGTAATTTTTATTAAAATTTATATACAATTTTTATAGATCTTGAATCTTCATCGAATTTAAATGGGCAAAGCTAATGAATTATAGAACTTAGCTTTTGCTTCACAGACCAAAATATTTTTCTTTATATCGTAATTCGTTTAATTTACCATACCAACCCCTTTTTTGTTAGTTCAAGAAGGAAACTAAATGCAACAAGGGAATAAACAAAAATCAACATCAGACGTTAATATCTTTTCCAATATTAACAATTTTAATTCAAATCCTTTTTACTGCAGTGCCGTGGTAAACTCAGTGTATTATTTCAAATATGTCATGAGCATATGTCATTCCATATACGTAATCGAGGCTGCATTAACAGTCTCCAGTTGTCTCAGTACGATTTGCGGAGGTAGTTTGGCCATCTCGGGAGTGTCTCCTTGGTATGATAAGTGGAGGTTTTATGAGATAAAGAGGTTCACTACATAGAGGTTTGCCTAAAAATTTACTTGTAAAACTGACGGGACCATAGGGGTGGTATGAAGTATGGAGGTTAATGATGTAAAGAGGTTCACTACGTAGAGGTTTTACTGTATATATAGATACTACGATATCTTTGTATATTTCATCATGCTGTTCTATGATATCTCTCCCTAATTGATTTGAGAAAAAGTCGCATCTTGGGAATAAATATGACTGAGTAACTTGTGAAGGGTATTAAAAGTTGTTCCATGAAATAAATAGCCGAAAAAGGCAATCCAGTGTGCATCCCCTTGAAAAAGCAGGTACATAATACATACGGGGCAGGCAAATGGATGAACATGAATGAGAATGTGGTGGCCATTGTTAAAATTTGTGCTGCATGCCTGCGATCCTTCTTGTGATTTTCAGCCTTTTTTTAAATAGTGTAAGTTTTCAGGGGTATGCATTCAAAAATATAGTCTCTTATAAGTTAGGCTGCTAAAGCAGGTTTGTTTACGTGAAGTATCTTAACATTCTGTTCTCCTGGCTTCAGATTTTTTCCTGGTGGAACAGCAGTGATGCTCACAACACCAGACCCACCTCCAGGAGCATTGTCATCCTTGCGACCACTGTCAACTGACCAGCACCTTCTTCGAGGACATTATCGTCTACTCAGCTCAGAGGGAAAAGTGGTTCTGGTTCTTCATCGCAAAAATCCAGGTTCCAGTTCTGGTCAGCTGCAGGCTAATAATCCAAGGTATGATTACTTTTTGCTTTTTGAGTGACCTGGTGACCAAATAAAATGCTGGACGGGCAAAAATATCTCACCATTTTTCTCCAGATATAATTCATTATTTTTGCTCTAAATTTATTTCAAAGTAACGAGGGGTGTTTGGATTCAATGAAAAATGACATTGGCAGCCTGAAAATATAGTGATCAATTTTTTATTAAAAATAATATCAACAATTTTTATGGATCTTGAACCTTCATGGAATTTAAGCGGATGGAGCGAATGAATTTTAGAACTTAGCGTTAGCTGTTTTTCATGCCTTCCCACATAGCAACGAACCTCTCAGAGACGTCTCACTATGATCTCAAATGTCTCGAATATCGCAAATGTCTCAGAGATGTAATCGTGAGCCGTTCAGGAAATTAAAAAAAAAAACTTATTTAAACGCCATCAATGACTTCCATATTATTTTTCGGTGTAATTGCGCAATTTTGATTATTAAAATCACGACATTTAATATGGGTTTCTTATTTTCAAAAGGTCATCCATCGCAAAATTCGTCGCTAAAAATGATCGAGATAAGTAGGTCACAACTGTGTAATTTGCATTTAATTATTTTATGCCTACATTTTTAAGCATACCAGAGTACAAACTCTTATGAGACATCTCAGAGACTTATCTGAGACGTCTCATGAGACATCTCATAGACCATTTTTTTGGACATAGTGACATCTCAGAGAAGTCTCAGAGATGTCTCTGAAGTGCTCAGAATGTCTCTGAGACGTAACATGCGATATTCGAGGTATCCGAGACGTATTTCTGCTGTGTGGGTTGTAGACGGATACACGTCCTGCAGCGGCTGCAACCCGGGCGACTTGTGCGAGATGCGACTACGTGGTGTGGTGCCTGAAAGTGTCGTTTCCGATGTCGCGATGTGGTTTTGAAGCACTTGTGCAAACCACTTTTCTGTATCCGTGATCATGTAGCCACGGATGCATGGTTTTCGAAACCAATTCATATATGGAACCGTAATAGTAAAAGTATAACCTTGTTATCGCCGCTAAAAAGATCGCTGACTGGCGAAGAAATCTCTCAATGAGTCCGGCAAGCACACTAAAGTAACAGAATAACTGCATAAATAATGTAATGTTGTTTTGCACAAAGGTTAAGAAAAGACTTCGCTGTTTCACAAAATAAAATATATTTGCGACTGGTTTCGATACAGCGTATCATCATCTGGCCAGTCTTTTCTTAACCTTTGTGCATCATGAAGGAGTTTCACCATGTTACGCCAACCACCGTCGCATTGTAATGTTGTTTGTTTTACGTAAATAATGAACATTACAAGACATTAAAGTGTTAGTTTGGGTTATCGGTGTTTTCCAATTATTCGTGGCGTCTCTCCCCATCATGAGCCCAATAATGGGGAGTGTGCTGTATTTATAAAATTTTGTAGTATCTTTGTGTCCCAATTAACTTGTCGATTTTGGTGTTTTATTTCAGATTCCGCTCAGGGAGGAGGAAGGAGGCTGCTCTCGCTGAGCAGACTGAGCAGACTTTTCATTTGGTAAGTGAATCTCCATTATTCCACTGAGATCAAATGTTCTCAGATGACTATTTTCCCATAATACATATTTACTATCAGGCCACCCTGCGTTGCGCGGTGAGGATAGTATCCAGATAAGTGGGAAACTTGGAAATGGGAATTGATCGTTAATTGCTGTGTGTCCGAACGTGTGTTGACCAAAAACTTCGTGCTAACGCATACCCCCAGTAAAAAGGTTTGCACCGGAAAGATTAATAGTCCAGTATAGCATTGTTTGAGATATGTTTTCTCTTCGAGTGTGTCAAGAGATGTGCCAACCAGGTAGGATGACCAACCACAGATGTTGTGCGACATAACATAACAAACTGTAATGAGAAAACAATCAAAGGTTGCATCGGACACAATCGGCAATGAAATACGTACAGTGGAACCTCGATAAAAAGGCACCCCACGGTGCACCAATAAACACTCGCTATAGCAAATTGTCGCTTTACCGGAGGTGGTGCAAATAATAGCCAATATACCTCATATTACTCCTTTATTTTTATTTTCTCGCTTAGACGTGTTTGGTGTTTTTTTGGCCATGGTGTGTTCCATCAAATGCTTTCTATTCATGCAACTCATGGACGTGCAGGTATGCTGACGACTGCTTTCTGCCGCCCAAGGAACAAAAGAAGATCAAGCGTTCGCAAATGCTAATGCCACAATATTTTCACCAAAATTAACTACTTATTTATCGAACGACAGTTTACCACATAAATTTGAGACTGAGCACTCCATTAACTTCATTTCTCACAGATCGCTAGCAATCACAGAGATTAAGGAGTCTTGGTGTAAGTTTTTCCGGCAGTGAAACCCTCGCTATGGCGAAAGCCAACACCAAAAGGGCCTCGTAAAAACGAAATTTTTAACATGCTTATTATAGGATCAATTGACGGTGCATCGGCTATCTCTCGTAATAGCGGGGGTTTCGCTATAGCCCGTACTCGCTTTAACGAGGTTCCACTGTACTCCAGGAGTAATAATCTTTCGAGTTTGGCAATAAAAAAATGGGAAACTACCCTATTGCACAGGTTAGTTCTGTATTTATTTCTCAATGTGGCATGCAATGGCACAAATGCTCGAACGAACGGTCAGGAACTGAGATATTTGGCCATCTAGCATCCATGCATTCTCACATGTGTTGTAGCAATTTGTTGTTTTATGCAATGCAATTTTGACTGCACCTTCGTGTATACATCAGATGGTGCTGTTACGTGTGCCGTGTAAAACTGCCTTTAGATAATACTTTTGCAAAGTGAACCATTCAAAGGAGGTTAATTTATGTTTGAATTTTTTTTCTGCCCCTTCTGATTGAATGCCATCTGTTGCAGGAATTTCAAATCCTTGAATACAAGCGTCGCAAGCATGTGCAACTCTCTTGGCTGGCTTACACAGTAGCTGTACGTTACCGTAATGGAGCCACAAGCTCCACATCATTTGATCTCTCTCCTGCTGATGGGAGATTTCCTCCGCTGAATTTCTCCCGGGTGAGGAGTTACACGGCTGAATCTGATCGTCCCCTGCAGTAAAAAATAGTGCTGGTAAAGAATTTTCCTCTGTTACGGGATTGGAATTATTTGTATGTAAACTTTAGGAAAATGCAATCCTTTTTCATCAGTGATGGTTACCATTTAGTGTCATGCTACCAGTATAATTTCGTAATTATTGATGGCTTAACAATTACTGGCTTCTGGAGTTAAATACATATCAGTTCAATTATGTTTGTAGTATGTTGTTAAATGCTGATTATTTGTCAGAATTGTTACTCTCAAAGTTAATTTTGGTGAATAAATTAAATAGTATTTAGTTTAAAAAAAAGTGATTTTGGGAAGTAATTTGGAGAATGATTATTGGAACTTTAGAGGCTAATGCTTTGTAGGCCTAGGTGCGAGAGAAAAAGTGCATTACTTTTTTCTTAAGAACAAGTTAAATGATAAAATATTTTCTGAAATATGCAGTGGAAGGAAACATTTTAGTGGTTGAGTAATGGGGCTGTGAGTGGATTAGGTGCTCATTAAAACTTTTTCTTTATCTTTTTAGTGTTGCAAACAACTAAAGCTTTTATATATTTTCAGTTACAGTTTGTACTGCAGTCATATTTGTTAGCTTTTTTTGTTGGGTTTCCTTATGGTCTTTGTTAAGCTGATTGTCCTCTTATCTTAAACAATTTGACTATTTTTAAATTCTTGATATCCTATAGCAAACCTCTTTGTTTGTTAATGCGAAAGGCATTCAAATAGCCTCACTGATTCTTGAGAACAGAGTTTTATCTCATGTGATCACTCACTTCTGTGGTGCCAAAATTTATTCAGTTTTGTTGTAGGTATATTCAGATTCCATTTATAATTTTGTAAATAGAGTACATATCAGTTATTGAGTTGTCAGCAGGTGGCAGCCATTCTCATGCGTGTGATATCTTATTCAATGTACATAAATAGCATTGTGTCTGCATTGATTCATACTTTGACTTTGTTGTGTAAACTTTAGCCATAATTTATTACCAAGCAGTGGTGAAAAATCTTTAATGTTTAGTAACATCAAAAATTCTGCTTGGCTTGAGTTAGATTGTGTAGACTATAATGTCTCACTTGTGTAGCAGTATGCTTGATTCTCTTTAATTCTTTCTCAATGCTCGGTGGTTTGCATAATTTTTTTTCTCTAATTGAATGTATGGAATATTTTTCTCTTTCATGCTTCAGAGGTCTATATCAAGTGTAATATGGTAAGAAGTTAAAGATAAGTAGTACATATTTAACTCGTTGTACCCATTAATTTAATATTTGCAGTCTTAAGGCATCATTCATACTCATCTATGAGACCTTGTTTCAACTAACTTCTGTTAAATAGATGCCGAAGACCAAGTTTCCTGTTAACTCTGGTGTTAAGTACTGTGCATGTTGTAAAATGTTCTCGGTTGTATCAAGTTGCTTTTTTCATTTCCCTCCAAATAATGATTTTATTTTTTACTGTTGGGGCTGATTAGTTTTCCAAATGAATATTTAATTGTTTTGGAAAATTCATCTATTAAGAGAGAAATTCTTTATATTTTCATTAATATACATCTATATTTTAAAATGTTTCTAGAAAATACTAACTTTGGGTTCTGAAGGACCTGGTATTTTTATTTGTTTGATAAATGGATTATTATTGTGATGTCCATGCATGGTGACATGCTGTACTTTTGTAATATCTGGTTGAAATTAAAAAAATATATAATAAATTTAATTTGCTGATTATTTTTCTCTATATGTAATTTCTCTGTTGACAGTTCATTATACCATAGCAAAAACCAACTACATATTCAACGAAACCCAACAACAAAATTTGAAAGTCAACCAGCCTGTCGTCGCACAGATTGGCATGATATGCTGCTTTTTTCTACCATGATAGATGTAGATGATGGTGCAGCAAATCAGTCTATAGTTAGTTTGATTTTTGTGCAAAAATTCCTCCGAGAAAAAATCATTCACCTTGACTGGGATTTGAACTCTGATACCCCAATATCCAGTCAAGTGCTTTAGCCAGTTAAGCTAATGAGGCATCATTACTTTCTGTGGAAATATGTGGAGTTTACGTAGCTTGGGCTGTGCATTGTGGGTAACTCTGTAAAGTTTTCATTGTGGCTAGTCCTGATATACTTCATCCATTCGCCTCTTGATTTTTCACGGATTTTCGGGGCCTAAGTTTCTATTTAATTTTCTTGAAATTTTAATTTATATATTATCTTATAACTCAGGATTGCGTGCACTTAACAGAATGAAATTTGATCACAAGAGTTATTTCTTTATTTGTAGTGGAATCAATGTAGTTATTTGTATCAAAACATAATATTAATGCATTTGCTCCGCTACATTTTCTCTGAAGTCATCGAATAGCAGTTTTTTGCCTCTCACTTTTTGAAATAACACATACGAATTATGCAGCGCCATGTCCATTAGGTAGAAAAATATTTTGCGATAACCTTTTGCATATCGGCACATGATGGAGAATGAGGCCAACTGCTGATCCTGCCGTTGTACGGCGTTCATCAGCTTATTGTAGTCGATAACTACCTGAGGTTTTACAATAGCCTCTCTAGTTTTCATCGACACCTTTCTCGTTTTTACCATTTTTGGTTGTTTATGGTATGTTGACAAAACATGCACCTCTTTTTTGTCATTCCACTTATAAGCGGCAATTCCTTTGCAGTACAGCACTTCCATTTCCCCTTTCTTCAAATGCATTGATTTGAACTCCTTCGGCATATTCTTCCTATTCATTCTTACCGTTCCAACCGCGTTTATTATTTCATTTATCAATTTATGAAAGAGGGTTGGTGATGTATACCAATTGTCCAAAGCTACTGTGTACCCCATTTGATAATAGGGCTTCATTAGTTCGGAGACTATGGCTTCACTACAAGGTACTCCATCGACTCTTGCTGGATTTGCTCCGGTATAGATGGAAAATTGCATGCAGTAACCAGAAGCACTTATGCAGATTTTATGAAACTTCACTCCAAATCGCACATGTTTACTAGGATTATACTGCACATAAGATAACCTTCCGCGGAACTTCATCAAATTCTCATCTACCGCAAGATTTTGTTGTGGGTCATACATTGTTGAAAATTTTCTGTTCATATAGTCAATCACAGGAGAAACCTATCGCAGTTTGTTAATGTCATCTAAATTTTCATTGTCAACGAAATGTAGAAATTTTGAAAGAAGTAGAAATATTCTATATGGCATCTTATTTGCTAAAAAATGGTGTTTCCGTAACTAATCGTGGACTCCAATATTTTTTATTTTGTTTTTTTCTTGTGCCATCAGTACACACAATGCAAAATAGGATTGTAATTCGTTGGCAATAGTGTTGAACCATTCCTTTGTCAAAGTACTTTTGCAAGTTGATGGAGACTTCAAATAGTAATCCGCACATCTGTTAGTTTCCAAACACACTGAATTCCAAAAATCAACCTCTGAAGTACCTATATGCATGTGAAAAGGATGAGATTGGCGAAACACAGCATATGCAGAATTTGAAAATAGGAAGGAAAACAAAATAGGATGATACATATTGGAAGGAGTCTAACCTGCATGACCTAAACAATATGCATCTTGTGGGTTATATCACAGAGTATTTTTTTCTTTATTTATTGAATCATTCAGAAATAGCCAAAACGGCCTATACATTGAATAGACAACTTAAAATCTGCAGCTTTAACAAATATAAACTATAAAAAGGATATTAAAAAAAAAGATTCAGAAGATGGCTTTTCAAAGCTGCCTCTTGAATGATCTGATGGACATTGAAAGATCCAGGGAAGGGTGAGTAGTCGAAATGGTATTGAAAGAGGTAGGGAGTCTGTAAAAAAAGTGATCTCTGAGAGAGAGAAAGACAGAATTTGGGTTGGTGTTGTGGGAGATTATTACGAAAGGCGCAGGTGGGAATGTGGAGTGAAAAGAGAGGCAGTATTTCTGAGGATCGGAACTTGCCATTTAAGGTGTAGTAACTGAAGGAAAGATCATGAAAATTTCTATGAGAGGATGGTGGGACCAATGATAGGGCAGAAATTACTTCAGAGAAAGAAGAATTATGGAGGTGAGGAACACTGTGTCGGACTACTGAAATAAAGAAAGTAGCAGGGCATTCAAGAATTTTAAGGTTGGAAGGACAGGCAGTGGAATGAATAATGAAGCAGTACTCAAGGATTGGGAGAATGCAACTAGTCCCCTATGAAAAAATTGTATAAACCTGTTTCAAAATTTTATACAATTGCCATGGTAATTGTATAAATTGTATAAAATTTTGAAACAGTTTTATACAATTTTTTCATAGGGGGTGAAAATAGCTCTCATGGCGATATGGTCGGTAACAGTGATGAGTCGATAAAGAACTCCCACGACTGACATGGCCTTGGATTTCATTTTATTGAGGTGTTATTTTGTTGAAGAAAAGTTAGTTTGGGGTCGAAATTAACACCCAGGTCATTGATGGAGGAATTTATGGGTACAATTTCATTAAAAAGTGTATTTATAGAGTGACAGAGGGTTTTAAAGAAAAATGTATCTCTATGGTTATGTGGTAAGAAAAATAACTAGAATTGTTAGTTCCCTCCTAATACATATAACTTTACTAACTTGATTAACACCTTGAGTGCTGGTCACTAATTAAAAAGCCCTTCTAAAAAATCCAGCCACTTTTACCTGATTCAAGCATTTTTGTAAGACATTAGCAGCAAAACTATATTTATTATGATGATTATTTTAATAAAAATGGACTTTGCTCTAATTTATTAATTAGTTGAATAGCAAATTTTGCTGACTTTTATATTTATCATGTAACAATGAAAACCTACTTTTTTGAACAATAAAAAGTTTAAACAATTGATCTACAGCCAATAAATGCATTATAATTTTTATTATGTTCAATTTGAACTGTTTGATTTAAGTCAATCATTGAAAATATGTTTTCTTTACATGTAATATTAAGTCCTTGGCAATATTCAGAGAGATTGTAAGGACGTAATATTACATCTATAGCACACAAAGTGTTTACATTACACAAACATTCACTGTAGGAAGTGAATAAGAAGAGGGATATTTTTATCATGTGATTTATAACAAAAATCATAAAATATTTAATACACAAAGAAGAAATTCTGTACATGTTCAACATCACTGAAGACATAAAATTTAACAGATAAATTTACAAATGCATAATTACATTTTGCTCTTGCATATTTACACATTGCTTAGTAACCTCTTTGAATCCTTATGCCTAGTAATTTTGATATATTTAAATGGCTTGAGGAGAAGATTTCCTAAGCTCCTTAAGTACGATCTCATATTCATCCTGTCTTGGTTTTTACTGTAAATATTGAGGTAAATGCCGAGGACAACAAGCAATCCAGACCACACATACCTGAAATTAAAAGAAATCAATTTCAGAATCAATCTGTTTATATGTAATTGCATCTAACAATACACTATCATTTATAAAACTGATGCTCCATATCAAATTTCAAAATATCAGCCTTTCTTCAGTAAATAGTACTACAAGTTGCGTTCCATAAGTAATGCGACCTAGTTATTCCTGATGTAACAGCTCGTTGTAAAATGTACTAACCTACTGGGCTAGCTGGAGGGGTATGAGGGTTTTAAAACGCAGCCAGTCTCATTCAGCTGCAAGCTGCCACAGAGTCAGGACATGCATTCCCGTGAACCCTATTTTGGGTTCATGTAACATGGCACAATGAATAAAATCGTATCCGGCTCGATTTTGGGGAAGTTCTTCATATCCATGATAAAAAGAAGAACACAATGGTAATTTCCACACTTTTAATCTTTAAAGCTTTTTATCATGGCACAATGAGTTCTTCTGTGGAGCAACGGCACATTATCAAATTTTATGTTTAACTTGGAAAATCCACCACCGAAATGTATCCATTAATTTAGTAGGCCTTTGGGAGGGATTGCTTCTCCAAATCACAAATTTTTCGATGGTACAAGTCGTTCATGGAGGGCCGAGAGGAGATCACCAACGAACCTCGCAGTGGAGGACCATCATCTTCAAATTCATGTATCCAGTCAGGATCAAAACAATGTCATTGTCTTTTTTTTGATGTCAGAGGTATTGTCCACCATAAACTCTTACATACCAGGACAACAGTGAACTCGGCTTTCTTCTTGGAACAGCTCAAAAGACTGAAAAGGAGGGTCGGATGCTGCCGCAGTGACATCAACGTCAGGTGGAAAGTTCATCACTACAATGCGCTGAGTAGCAGTGCCTGGCAACAACTTCCCAGTCAGGGCCCACTCACAATAAGGTAGTTTCCTTCATCAAAGTAAACGAAATGCATTGATTGCTATTCCTTACCCACCATTAGGGTTTTCATAATATACAAATTATTTGGTTTTAGAAATCCCAGTTTAAACGAATGGCAATCGTCAATTTAAACCTCATTTGAAAAAGGCCAGATTGGTGCCCATGCGATTCCACTCCACGTGACGTCACAGGGACCTAGTTTCTACAGGAAAGGATAGGAGTTTTACATCGTCTGAGATTACCAATGAATGCATTAGTCACAAAGCTCAGGGAAACATCTCTTAATAATCACTTATTAAAATTGTCTAAGGTCGGAAAGTTTCCTTCGCTTGATAAGGTAGTAATAATCCATATTTAAGCCAAGTGCTACCTGCTAGAAGGGTACTCTGCTACCTGTTAGCAGCCTGCCTCGTATCAGCGCTCAAGCCTCGCCTCACGGTCACCTCACAGGGCTGCAGCGGGAACCAGAAATACGTCCCATCATTCCTACTTAGCCGTCGCATTTTTGCACGCTTGAAAATTTTCACATTTCGTTTAATCATGAAAAATACATATCGTCAATCGAAAATCTAAGAGCGTGAAATGCATACTTCAGGAGTAATAATCATCCGATTTAGGCAATAAAAAAATAATAGGAAACCACCCTATTGGTTCCCCTGTCTCACTACAGTCTCGACCTGACTTTTTCATTTTATCAGTTGAAAGGAGCCATAAAAGGAAAACACTGGGACATGATTGAAACCATTCAGGCCCATGTTACCTCGGCTCCAAAGAGAATTTCGGTTAAGGCCTTCCAAGCATGGAAACAACGCCTCCAGAAATGTATCGACACGAGTGGGTGCTATTTTGAAGATTTTTTTAATTATTTGTACGAATGAATTCAATAAATGGTTTTTTATGAATTTGGTCGCACTACTTATGGAACGCACCTTGTATGATGCTTGATTTAAAAAGACTCCATGGACGGTCTAATGGTGGGTGATGCAGAGAAATAATCATGAGCAAAATCAATGAATCAGCACTCATGGAACACTTAAACATTGGTACTTCTTTGAAATATATGCTGGAAAAAACTGAAAGGCAAAAACTGTTGAACCTTTCCTAACAATGAAAAAAATTGACTATATTTGAGGATATTTTTTGTAATTGAGGAAAGGAGGAGAAATTTCCTACATGCATGAGTAGAAATTATTTTTATACATGCTAGGCCTTGATTTCAATGCTTTCATTTTTGGTGAAACAAAAGAATAGAAAATGAATGATCATTTCGAATGCAATTCTTTGGAAATCTAACAATAGAAAAACCTATGTGGGCATGCAAATGAATCAAATGTGTTATGACATTGTGCATACCATTAAGAAATTCTATTTTACTATCCCTAAATAATTTTATATAGTATTTAAATGGCATGGAGTCTACCAGTCAATTATCCATACTTACTGGAATGTAAATGGTTTCTGAAAGAAAAGGAAGGATATGACGATTGTCACAGCTTTTCGGCATGTTGTCACGGTGGCAGCAGCAAAGGCCCCACATGTCCGGACAAGAGTTAGCACCACTTGCACCCCTAAGTATCCAGAGATGGAAAACATCAATCCATAGCCATAAGTTTCCCATGGATGCTAATAGAAAAAAATGCGTAAAAGTATCACTCAAAATAAAAAAAATGTAATTCATTAAGTACATGTATAATTACAGCAATTGGTTAACCATTGAGCAGCATGGGACGACATAGAAGGTAGGGTAAAATTGGTACGGTCACTGCTAATTACTTATAGCAGGATGTGTATATTTCTTATAAGTAAGTTAAATTTAACGTCCTAATCATCTCACCTTGGAGCAGAAGGTTATTCCTCTCTGCAGCTCTCCAGTAAAGAGCATTATTATGAACAAGTACACAAAACCAATTGCATACGAGTACAGAACTACCTCGGTGTTAGTGGCCTTGTGTGCTTTCATTGACTTCTCCTGTACATTTCCAATGGCTGCATCACATACAAGGGCACTGCTTATCATTAAGACACCTGAAATAAATCATATAATCTTAAATTAACAAAGTCATGTCTATATGTTTGGCTGGCAACCGGGAGGTTCTGGGTTCGAGTCCCAGTCAAACCGCATTTTTACCCTCTGATTTCTGGCTTATTCCATCTACCACAGCACCATTGTCCTCATCCTTTTACTAGTATATATTCCTATCCCTTTCTTTCCTTACCTGTGAATTTATTTGCACGTTTGCGCTTAAGGGCATCATGGGAATAAAGAAGTAGTTTACCAAATAACCCTTATGGTGCCAGCAGGCCGATCCATCCTGAAGGTCCTCATTCAGAGGTACATTGAAAATCCATTTAAAATAAGATAAATAAAGGAAAGAATACCTTTAACTGACTTAAACAAATGGGGTAAAATTTTTATAATTATTCCTTGAATTATAAGATAAATAAACTTCCTCCACTGGCGGTAAAACCCAGGTCAACCATAGCTAGAGTAATAAACCTCTCCACTAAACCAACTTTGCTATGGCAATTGCTGCGGTTGGGTATTTCATCTTGGGTAGAGATGCGGCACGAAATCTTTACATGCAATTATCTCTCAAACTCAGGCCTATGGGGAAGGAAGCTGTTATACTTTTTATACATCTCCTGTATAGTATCAGAAAATAATATTGCCTTGAAAATCCCATACATCACTCACAATGTCTCCTTGTTAAGCAGCACACTATTGCAGTATAAAATCTTAACAAAAACAATCACAGGAGGAAGTGAAGATTCCAAATTTAAATTAAAGCTCGATTGAAAACTGCAAACTTAGTTGGGTACATCAATGTAGTAGACATTCCATCGCTCAAGACTCCTTCGTTCCTGTGGTCTCTTTACATTTTGGAACAGTTCTTTTGTGGTCGTAAATTTCGGAAATGAACAATCAAAATTTTGATTTTTCACTATGTTCACAATAGTGAACCAAATGTTTAGATATCCACAACTCAGAATAACTAATCATTTAGACATTATAAAAAATATCTGAGTAAAGGACAGTTTAATGAACATTAAACACTGTAAGTAGCTGTTAAAGGCAATGGCATAGCAAGGAGCAGCATGTAACTGGTACAGTAAAACCTCTATGTAGTGAACCTCTTTACATCATAATCCTCCATACATCATACCACCCCTACGGTCCCGTCTGATTTACATGTAAATTTATAGGCAAACCTCTTTGTAGTGAACCTCTTTATATCGTAAAACCTCCACCAACCATACCAAGGAGATACCCCCGAGACAGCCTAACTACCTCCGCAAATCGCTCCGAGACAACAAGAGACAATTAATGCAGCTGCGATTACGTACATGGAATGACATTTTCAGCAATAAATATTTCACTCTTTTTTTTTAATCTTATAAACCTTTAATATGCTGTAATTTTCACGTTAATCATTAGTTGTGGCTATTTTGTTCAATATGAGAGCATACCTAAAAGTAAGTCAGAAAAAAGGTATCCAACTATCCTAATAATTTTATGTGACTGTTGAATTCAGAGAGATCACATCATTTTCTCTCGAATCATGGTAAAAATCATGCGATAGCGCTCACTTTCTGTAATTATTAAATAATAAATATATGTTCACTGATGCATGCATGTTTGTTTAAGTACATAAATATAATGGTTTAAAAAGCAGTAGTGCCTTTCATTTCCAAAGGATATTAAAAATTGGTGCCTATCACTAAAACCTCTCTATAGTGAACCTCCATACATCAAATAGCCCAAATTTTGGTCCCCTCCATTACGATGTAAAGAGGTTTTACTGTAGTAAGCCCGTAGTCCGAACCCCCCAATCCCCCCCCCCCCCCCGAATATAAAAACACTATGGCTTTCCTTCATAAAAGAAAACAAAATATTGAAATATCATAACTTCGCAAAATATTTCTTTGACATAAGTTTTTTTTTTTATTATGAAGAGTGTAAACATTAGTTTTAATTCCTCAACTTAGCACCCTGTTTTTCAAAAGTTTCACCCCCTAGTTTTGGACCCCTCCCCACCAAAAGAAATTCCTGGTTACCCCAGAGGTTAAAAGTGTTTGTGGTCTCCAGAATTCAATAGTAGTAAGTCCGGAAAATAATTGAAAATGGGGACTTACATATCTTAGATGATATGGATTGGGTACCCATCCCCTCTGGAGGAGAAAATTTCTCGTCCTCCCAGATACAAAATTTACCTCAAGTACCCGAAATAAAACTCTCAGCGGTAGTTTATTGCTTCTCTACAACACATGCACCCTTAAAAGTCAAAACAATCAAAAATTATTTATAAATTAGAAGAAATCCGATTACTTACCAATAGCATTGAAGTTAGGTGATATCATACTATCTGCCAACGTGAATAAGGACAGACCAAGGCACATGCATGCCGCCGCCACAAAATCAATGATTCCATAACGTTTCCCCTGTATTAAAATACTCCCAATTAAAACTGGGATGAGTTTACAACACTTGAAAATCACTTGTGTGGGATAGTTGAGGTAACCTAAGGATGAGTTGGAAAAGCCCATGGTACCTAGCGTGAGCAAAGCAAGAAGCAGGTAGGTCTTCATGGGAATCCTACAAAGGATATGTAAAAGCATTAAATAATACATGGTTAGCGGTTAATCAAGTCCACAACAGCATGCCAACATTATAAGACTCACTTTCTATCAGGAGAACTTTGGATTTTCCGCTCTGTCCAACCAAAGGCCGTGTAGTAGGCAAATTGAACCAGTGTTAAATACCATCCAAAAGGTTTGAATCCATCTAACGTAAATATTAGCTCCTGGTGAAGAGATTCGTGATTGTTATAAATTTTATAAAGGAATAAGGATTAACTTGATAAATTTGATTTACCTGTAAATAACCGTACAATAAATAAAACACAAAAACTGCAAAACAGCAGAGAAAGAACTGCGTCGTTGAGCCATAGCCGCTAATGTCATAGCACAATAATTTAACCTCCGTTTTCTCATTTTTCCCTGTCTTGTCTTCCTTATCGGGGACTAGAATGCGGCTCTCCATTAGTGATCAAACGTGAGTATTAATATAAAAACTGCGAGCATTCCTTACTCTGCGATTAATTTCCTTCAGTCCCACAGAGAAAATGCATTTTCCTTCATACACTGCGACACGACACCAATTTGTTGATGCTGTCCAAATCTTGCGGCATTTGGCCTAACTTACCATAAATTTCTCACATTGCGGATTTCTGTACTGAAAGTTTTCTTATCGTTAGTGTTTTGTTTATTTTGCCACCATTTGAAATTTTAAACTGTTTAAATTTAATAACATGAAACCTGTGTAACATACATGACCAAATCCATTATAAGATTCTTGCTAAATAATTCCGTGGACTTGAAACATGTCCTCTCTTTATTGTAAACAATATTCTCTAACTTATGAGGAATAACAGGATTTACGATCATCAAATTAATTTCATTCAGTTCATTAATCATGAGATTACACCAATTACACCCATGTCACTTGGTATCTATCGTTTCTATTCGATAAATTTATTACAAGGCAAGGAAGGGATATAGGGCCCACAATCCCCAACATTGAAAAACTCGCAGGGCGATCACGAGAACGTGAATTTCCTTCACTCCACCGACTTTTTGCTACAGCAGACCACTGATTCCATCGATAGCCTTGTTCAAGATCAGACTCATTCTCGGTGAAAATTGGAATGAATGAAAGATATTCTTTAGCCATATTTTCGATTTTTTTAGAATCTATTTTAATATTGACATAATCTTATATAACACGGTTTCAGCCACGGAAGAACGAGGATCCATGGTTTCAGCGCTGGCCGGTCTCATATGGCGATCACTTATACCATATGAATGGCATCTATTTAAAAAAATCTGCAATATTTAGATGATCTAGAATCTATTGATTACCTCTTAGGAATACCGTGAGTTAGATGAGTAATTAATGAGAATAGTTATGATCGAATCCGTTCGTGGATGATCAACCAGAGTACACCTCTATCCTTGAATATATTTCAATGTGATCCATAGTAGATAGAGTAAATATAAATAGTTTTTGCCAGGATATAGCACATACGTCATTATATCCGAATTCACATTTAAAAAAATCTAAATACGAACTGAAGCTCAAGAGTTTGTTAAGGTCAACATAGAAACGACTGCGATAGGTCGTCTTTCCGCTATTACAAGCATATTCAAAATCAATTAACCTATCAACTCAATAAATAGAAGAATGAACGAAAACGGAAAAACACACTCCTACTTTTTGTTAGATTAAAAATTCTACTATGTATTTATATGACAAAAATATAATAATAAGTGAAGATTAACAACGGTTCCTCGTATGCTTCGCATGTCCCCACCAGCAAAATGAAATGAACTTCGCGGCGTATAAAACATAGGAATGCTACTAGTTTTTGTACTATTTTAATAATAGGAATAACAGCCTTCTTTTAAAGTCACTATATCTTACAGCCGAGATAGATCTCCAAAATGAAAGGGAGGCAATTGCCTGAAAATCAAGACGATTTTTTAAATTAATTGACCCCTCCACCACTCTCCACCAATTACACAAAAACTTGACACGCGAAAGCAAATTTTCGTTGAGGAAGACAGAATTCAGTGCGCAAGTAACAGTTAAGTATTTAGTACCTTGTGCCATTGATAATGATATTGTGACAGTTCTAGAGATAATTTTAAGTGAGCACATCAGCAGGCAACACCTAAAGGCAATTTCAAGGTATATATATCTGGCAACTCTGCCTTGGCTGTGGATCCTCTGGATCAAGGGGGCGATTGAGTCGAAAGAAGGAAAATGGCGAAGAAGACTTACGATTTGTTATTTAAGCTGCTACTCATCGGCGATTCTGGAGTTGGAAAAACTTGTATTTTGTATAGGTTTTCCGACGATGCGTTTACGTCAACATTTATATCTACTATAGGTAAGTTTTAAGTAGGACCTTCTCTTGTGTTATACCTTTGTTATTCATTTATTTGGCTATTGGGCGGTTTCTTTGTAAAGAAAGTATTGTCGTCATATTTTTTGCTCCTGTGGACTTTTTATACGTTTGAGTTGACATTTTGTCTGTTGAACCATCAGTTCCATTTCCTCGCGGTGAAATATATCGTGCGTGATTTCATGGTAGAATTTTGTTAAACTTGGGGTCATGCAGCAGTTATTTACAGATTTGTACAACAACATAGAAGTTTTGTACTTCATAGTTTACCTTATGGTAAAGGCCTCGTTGACCTCAATGTGTGTATATTTTCGTGGCCTATATTTAAAATTGTATCGTGAACCTGGCTCTGTTTTGACCTCGCAGTTTTTTAAACCTAGGATTATCTCCGGGTTTGTTAATTATGGCGTTGTATTAGGGAAGAATGTGTCTTGAATGAATATTATAGTATCAAATGCTCAATCACGATGACACAAGTCAAATTTGCGTCAAATTTACGTTGTTCCTATTTCAGATTAGTAAAAGAGAAAAATGTTTATCAAGTTGGCTCATTTGCCGGGTGTATACTTAACCGTGGTGAATTCCTCCTAATTCTACATTGTACTCATTATGCACACATATAGAGCAGGGCTTTTTCAAATTATCGAGAGGCTTACTAGGCTGATGTCATCGCTGCAACACCGTGCGATTAAAAACTCATAACGTGTAATCTCTATGGATTTATCCTTCGACCCAGGATGTTTTTGTGTAGTCGATTTCATTTTCATTCTGGCGGCCAATAAGGATTGACGTATTCGGATGTATAATAATTTTCCCTATATTTCTTGTTCACACCCAACCTATTATGTTCTCGTCAGTGTCTCGTCAGTATAAGGTCTTGTTTTCTCGTAAAGGAAGTAGTCATCACACATACGAGCCATCGTGTTTGTGTTAGATAAACTTCTTATCTTAGTGTAGGGTTTGTTGGAGTCAATAAGTCTTGAGAATTCGAATTTAACTTATCTCGTATGTCATCGTAACCTCACAGATAGCATGTAGCCTTTGATACATCGCGATATCATGAGTACACTTGTGTGCGTGTAATGTTATTAATGTCGTTCAAGGGTGATATCTTTCATGGGTTTTGCTCTAATGGTAGAGCAATAGCTACTGCTCAAGCAGTGTCATAATTTTAGATTTGTTATTAGCGTGGGCAGGACTACCGGTAGGTCTGGGATACCGGAGTCCGGGTTATCCACTCACATATTTTTACGAACATTTTTGTGTGGCTTGTAAAGGCTTTTCAGAGCATCTTTCTCCACATAATAATAAAATAAATAATTGCGCCCATGTGTCAAACTGTCCTTGTTCCATCAATAACTTACCTGCAGTGGCCCAACTATCTGCTGATGTGTGCTACACCCATTAATTGCACCAATGCCTCCCTAATGTCCAATTAATATTATAGAATAGAAATATTCAGGAGTTTACCATTGAAGTTTCTCAGGTGCTATGTAATGCTTTTAGAATATTCCTATATTTCCATAGAAATATGCCCTGTGCAAATAAACGATGGGAATGTATGTCTTCCCTAGTTCTCTAGTTCGTTCCTGGTATTTTGTAAACAGGATTTGATCTAGGAAACAAATTTATGGCTCTCTTTAGTATCAATAAATGTTGAGTGGCAATAATTGTGCTTAATTTGGGCCATTTTACTTCAACTGATATATTAATATATTTACGTAGCAGATGCATTTACTTCATAATGACCTTCTTTTGTTGAAGAGATTTTATCTCAGGATTAAGTTTGAAGCAAGTATCTAACAATGAAAATGGTGATGAGCTAAAGTTCATGTGTTAGTAGGAATGATTAAAAAAAATACAAGTGATAAATTCAATTAATTGATTTTAAACTATAATTTGATCAGTTGTATAATTTTGGTTTATCAGTCATTTGAATAGTTGATGCACAAAGTCCCTTAATTATTCAATCAAATGGTAGAAAAAAAATTCCTATTTCAGTCATCTTTTTTGAGATGTGGTCTTCTTTTTTTGTGAATATGACATTGAAAAATCCATTAAAATAAATCGCCTAAAAATAAAGTAACGTTTGAAATTTTTGACAACTTAGAAATCAATCTTTTTTTTAACCTCCAAAAATATTCTGTTTCTCACGTATTACCGTTTCAATGTTTCATTTTTGATGCTAAATAATATTTGAGATATTTTGTCATATCCTATGCGGCAACATGATATTAATCACATGCAATGATACAATCCCCATTTTCAGTTATGATTATATGTTGTGCATATACACCTTAAATTTGCAATTTGCCAAAATGTAAATATGAAGCGATAGTTTTTTAAACTGAAAGCTCCTATCAAAATTTATTATTTTTCAGGCTGACTTGCATGATTCCAAAAAAAATAAGTTTTCATTACTTACCTCCTTATTTCAATTAATGAAAGAAATAATTAATCATTTAATCAATTGGTTATTTATAGTATCATAATTAGCAAATTAATTGTTGATGGTTGCTCATTTTAAATCGGCCGTTTCTCATTGTCTCTCTGTGTTTAAAGGCCTGGGTTCAAGAACCAGGAGTGGATAGTTTTTAATTTAAGTACTTCAGCTTCGTGAGGCCAGTGTGATGGACTGGTATTGTAATTTTACTTGTTTATTTGGTAATTGGTGTGGTGAAATTGCTGACACGTAAAATACAAATTATGAATGAATATTCAAAATCCATGTCATCAATTCTTTCCAAAATTATATGGACAGTAAGACGTATATTACCCTTTTAATTTGTAATTGATAATTATATTTATTTCCAACATAGGTGGGGACTCATAAATGCTATCGATTTAATAATTGATATCGAATGCTATCAATTTTATATCAATATGTATTGTGATTCGTATGTGTATGAAAATTTTACTCTGTTGAAATGACAAGATGTTTTTGGGACTTTTTTTTGTTTATGCATGGAAATGTTGTTGCTGTGGTATGACAATCAGTTTAATTATTAGGATAGCATTTATACCATTTGGAAGAGAATTTTGTCTGAAATGTCTTACTTTACTTATTAAGGCTATATCTTATTGGCTATAATAGGGATCAAAGTTACGCTGCAATTTTTAGGATACATTTGAAACATTGCTTCAGCCGTTTTTCTCAAAATCAGGGTAATAGTCCTCAGTGAATCATTACTTAAATTTCTTTGTGGTAAAAAACTAATTTGGCTGGTTTTCTTGCAGGAATTGACTTCAAAATTAAAACAGTTGAACTTCGTGGGAAGAAAATTAAATTACAAATATGGTAAGTTATTGGCTCTTAGTATTGAGTATTGTCATCGGCATGTTTACTTAAATTTTGCTATTATTATCATGTAGTTTTGTTTTCTCACCATTATAAAAACAAATGATAAAATAAGGGTTTTGCTGTATTCATGCAAATTAATTAACTTCTAATGCTGGTAAGGCATTATGACATAAAACTCAATATGTAGTTTATAGCTTTTGAAATACACCCTAGTGCCATTTAGAAATCCCCTACACAAGGCTTGATGATCATTGGAGAAAGGCATTTTCCATTTATTTGTTTCAATTGTTTGATAATCATTTTGTGTGTGCACTATTATTTATATCTTCAATTTCAATTTAGGGACACAGCTGGCCAGGAGAGGTTTCATACAATCACAACATCATACTACAGAGGAGCAATGGGGATAATGCTTGTTTACGATATTACAAATGAAAAAAGTTTTGAAAATATTGTGAAGTGGTTAAGGAATATAGATGAGGTAAAGTACATTTTTAAATTCTGCCTTCATTGTTGCATGTATTTTAAGTATTTCATGAAAAAATGTGTTATTGGTGAAGATGTGATTTAAAGTAATGGTACAGTAAAACCTACTTATGTACATGGAATCCGACAGGGCCATAGCAATTTCATAGTAAGGGGCTTCGGTATAAGAAGGCGCTTTGAGGGTTGCGTTGTCACAGGATGATCAGAGCGTTAACATTTATTGAAGAAGTGAGTCACTGATATAGAAGCTGAAGTGGACTCTTCTGATGACCTCATTTTGCAGATATAGTATAAGGAAATCTCACTGAAGTGGCAAGTTCTGGAATACAGCCCTTGATCCCCCAGCCAAAGTGAACTGGGGGATCTATGTCATCTTTTCGGGGAGGGGGACTATTGATGCTTCATTTTTTGTGCGCTTTACTTCTGTTACTTGCTGTAATCTTGAGAAACAAGTCTTTGGACTAGAAATTTGAATGACTACTCTAACATGCTTTTTGTATATAACCCAAGTGAAAAAATTAAAAAAATTTCGGACATCACCCGATTTGGCTGCAGAGTTGGAGATTTGTGTAAAATCTGCTGGTAGAATTTACTTCTTGGGGCAATAGCAGATAACCTACCTCTTTGTTCCCCTTGAAAATATATTAAATGCTTTCAGTCTGGTGTTTCCAGTTGAAGACCTCTAATATTAAAAGCACTCGCGGGAACTAGAAGACACGGAATGGGGACTTTCTTTGCCTTTGAGTTTAGGCAACAAAATTTATTTAATGACCTAGCTGCATGTAGCATCAACCCTTAAATTAAGAATTTTGTGAGATAATGAGTGATTAAATGCTTGATAACATACTGCCTCCAGGCAGATACTATATTTATTACAAAATGAAAGATGGTGATCAAGATATGACAGATAGTGATAACTTCAATATTGGAAGGTTGTACAAATGTAGAGATTTGTTATGGAAGTTTTTTCTCCATACATAGTGGAAAGGATGGGCCTGGGATGTGGACACTGACTTAGTTATTGGTAGGTTTTCATAAAATGTTGCTGTATGAAGGTTTGTCATGAAGGGATTTTAAATCCATTTTTGGAGGTTCACAATAAGGGGTGAACCTAAATTGCATCTTCCCAACTCATAATGGCCTTATTAATGATTACATTTAGTTTAAAAACACCATATTTCCTTAGGAATTCTCCCCTCACTCCCCCTTCTTCTATTTAGTCAGCCAGTGGTATGCGGTGCATTATCCATATGAGCTTGATTGATATATGAAATGACCATAGCATCTGGGCAAATGATTCATTGATGGTGGATCATACCCCACCATCAGTCATTTGCCGAAATGAGGTCTACAGCATGGGAGAGGAAACATTGGCCAGTTTAACCCTTTCACTGCTGTGGACGTACCTAGTACGTCCGCACGGCAGACTGCGGTGGACGTACTTTTTCTTCCTCCGTACCATGCGGTCAGCACTTTCGCCGAAGCACTTCGAAGGGACCCACTAATCCAGGACCCTTGCCTCGACGAAGTCACCCACGCAAGACCGTCTCATCGGCCCTACCGGCCCTACTTTGATATAATGGCCATTTTCCGGTGGTCCGCAGCCACGTTTTGTTGCAAAGTTAACAAAATCGTTATTTTTTATCGCAGAAACACGGTTCAAAGACGTACTTGATTGCTTGATTGGCAGGAGTGCGATGAAAACAATCATATTTCGATGATCGGATTAATTGATTGATTTTCAAATTGCAGTCAGAGCGGTCACTTTTCCGGAGGTAGGGCCACCGCTGATAGGGCCGATGAGACGGTCCTGCGAGGGTGAGTTCGTCGAGGATAGGGTCGGAGATTAGTGACCCTTCGGAGGGTGTACCACACCCATCCTGGAAGTACCTGCTCCATGGGCCCAGGAAACGCATTTTAACATTTTCGCCGCATGTGAGGAGAAGGTTTCCGGAGATTGAACAGCAGTGAAAGGGTTAAAGTCTTGATGACGTTAACCCCAAAATCTGTTAATATTGACTGAAAAACTAGTATTTACAAAACTTTTATTGTAAATCAAACCCCTTCATATATTTCATTATTATTTTTCTCATTTGCTGTGTTCGTTTTATAATATTCTTTAGAAATACTCATGTACTCAGGTTTTGTTTATTTATCTAGCATGCCAATGAGGATGTTGAGAAGATGATTCTGGGAAACAAGAAGGACATGGCTGATAAGAGAGTGGTTAGCACAGAAAGGGGATTGGCGGTGAGTGCCCTAGATTGTACCTATATAAGAATTGGAATATTCCTGAGTTAAGTAGTTTTCCCTCTCAAAATATTTTTGATATCCTACTATATTTTTTTGCGTAAGCATATTAAATATTTGAAGAGTCCCCATTTGGTGAACAAAGATAATTTATCTGACAAGGGGAATACACGACCTTCGCATCGCCGATCGAGCTCAAATTTTGCGAATCGGTAGTTTATGGGTACAAATGTAATATGCCAAAGCGAGACGACGCACTTTTCGTAAAATTCCGAGAAAAAAGCAATTAGAAATCGTTAAAAATGAAGGTACTCTATATAATCTGTTTTGAACTTTCATGTTAAACAATAGGGCGCCAGCCCAGTGGATACGGTGTCCGACTGTAGAGGTGAAGGTAGCGAGATCGATGCTCGCTCAGGGAACTTTTTTTTGTGTTAATTTTTAAGAATTTTATTGTTTCAATTTTTAAAGTTCGTTTTCTTATCTTCGTTACTACTATGGAATATATTTTTAAAAGAGTTTTTTTAAATATTTAAATCAGGAATGGATTAGCTTGGGATTAGGAACTGAGGATGAAGGGTGGATAGAAACCCGGCGTCGGCATTAGCCTGCTCTTAACGAAAGGCGCCAAGGGGACCACGGCTTAACGTCCCATCCGACGGACGGTGTACTGCACAACTAGTGTAATCCACATTACACGCAGGGATTGAATTTAGGAATGCCCCTTAATTCTTTACCGAGATTTGGATGTGGAAGGCCAGTACACTGCCTCACCACTCCAGTTAATCCTTTATTTGCAATTTTCAGGACGGAACTCATCATAAAGACATGCAAAGCAAAGTGATTTGCGGCACCACGAACAAGCAGAAAAGGCTGATCTATCGGAATGTTGAACGCGTTGTTCGCAGCTAATATAATGCTCATCGATAAAAATTATATTAGCTGCGAACAACGCGTTCAACATTCCGATAGATCAGCCTTTTCTGCTTGTTCGTGGTGCCGCAAATCACTTTGATTTGCATGTCTTTATGATGAGTTCCGTCCTGAAAATTGCAAATAAAGGATTAACTGGAGTGGTGAGGCAGTGTACTGGCCTTCCACATCCAAATCTCGGTAAAGAATTAAGGGGCATTCCTAAATTCAATCCCTGCGTGTAATGTGGATTACACTAGTTGTGCAGTACACCGTCCGTCGGATGGGACGTTAAGCCGTGGTCCCCTTGGCGCCTTTCGTTAAGAGCAGGCTAATGCCGACGCCGGGTTTCTATCCACCCTTCATCCTCAGTTCCTAATCCCAAGCTGATCCATTCCTGATTTAAATATTTAAAAAAACTCTTTTAAAAATATATTCCATAGTAGTAACGAAGATAAGAAAACGAACTTTAAAAATTGAAACAATAAAATTCTTAAAAATTAACACAAAAAAAAGTTCCCTGAGCGAGCATCGATCTCGCTACCTTCACCTCTACAGTCGGACACCGTATCCACTGGGCTGGCGCACTATTGTTTATCATGAAAGTTCAAAACAGATTATATAGAGTACCTTCATTTTTAACGATTTTTAATTGCTTTTTTCTCGGAATTTTACGAAAAGTGCGTCGTCTCGCTTTGGCATATTACATTTGTACCCATAAACTACCGATTCGCAAAATTTGAGCTCGATCGGCGATGCGAAGGTCGTGTATTCCCCTTGTGAGACATGGTAGTTATTTAAGAAACTATGCCTTTTAATCTAGCCAAAATTTTATTTCATTAAGTCTCGAGGCCGTTTTACACGAGGCACGTACTTGCACAATCTGACATGTGTGTGAAGGTGCAGTCTTAAATTGCGTCGTGTAAAGCGATGAATTGCTAGAACACATGCGAGAATGCATGGGCATGAGTTGGCAGAATAGCCCCTGTTCTAATTTTGCTCATGCATTCACGCAATTCCACACCATTTTGGAAATTAATGCAGTTCTAACCTGTGCAATTCCATGCCCCTTGTAAAACGGCCTTTATGGAGGTTCACATGTAGTACTAATTTTTGGTAGCGAAATTTCTATAATAATAAAGGGACTTAAATAATTCAAGTCTCAAAACTTCATGCCTTATTAGAAGAAATTTTAAGCGACTGATGTTTTTTCATATAATTTATTTTTCTGATCGCAGTATGAATAGTCAGTGGACTTATTCACTATGAATTGAAAACTTATATGCTTTAATCTGTCATGGAAGCATGTAAGTTGGACATTTTTCTGCTCTCAGTTTTAGTAGAGAAGCTTAGTCTTTCCAGGAATATTAGATTTTGTATACTCATGTATGATTTCAGTTGTGTACTTTCATTAAAAGCTACATCTTTAGGTGAACTGTAATGATCACTGTGGCTGGTTATTGACCCCCAAAGTTCTGAAGTTAATAATGACAACAGGTTGATCAATGTTCATCTAGTGTGGTAGCTACCAAGTGAGGAAGCAAAGTTAATTTTTTACCAAACTTAGTAAATTATTGATTATTTAATTGTTTGTAGTGAGAGAATTTCATTGAGGTAATAATTTGTTCAGCTGGTCATATTCTAATAAATTATTAGACGTGCATGTGGGGAATGTTGTGTGCGAATCCTTCTTTGTATTTCCATGTGGCTAGCAACTTTGTGATGGCTCTCTGTGGTCATCTTCTGATATTTCAATTCATGTCTGTTTCACTATACAGCTGAAAGGATGTAAGGACTTCATTAACCTCGCACAATATTCAGTATAATAAGTGTGTGTAATATAATAATATGTTGCCATTGTTATTGTCACTGGCGTAGATCGCACGAGAGCATGGAATTCGTTTCATGGAGACATCAGCCAAGGAGAATTTGAACATCAGTCAAGCATTTAATGAGTTGGCTGAGGCAATATTAGACAAGACACCAGGGAGGGATGCACAGGAGGCTCCAGACCGTGTTCTAGTTGACCGCAAGGTTGACCGTGGAGGGTCAATGACTGCAAGGTGTTGTTAGGAACTGCTTTCGTTGCGTGTGGCACCACTGGAGACTCAATTGTCGGAGGGTGGGATTAGTGGCGCTGAGGAAGGGCACACTAGGAGTTCGCCCTATCCTCATGTTCGTCCATCATCTCAAAGGTTGCCGTGTGTTTGTTTGTCCTGCAAAATGAATGCTGCGAGAGGGTCGTTGCGATGGCATTGTTGTCAGTGAACCTAATGAATGGAGTGAGTTGTAGCATTCTTTGGTTTGCCACACAATATACGAATCTCCTTGGCTTCTCTTCTTCCTGGGACTTTGGCACAGTTCCTGAAGTTATATGGGTCTACTACGATCACTAACTTGAGACATTGTTTGAGGAAACAAAACTGATATTAAAATTTTAACCCTTGCTTCCCTGTAAAGTAGTATTGTGCATATATTATTTTCCATAAGAGGCTTTTGAAATATATTCTTTACTTTCATTTGAGTGATATTAAAATACATGATAAATTCATTGCATTAATCTTCCTCAAATTTCCTATAAAAACCAATGCTTTCTGTTGCAACTAGTGGATTCTTTTGCTTTGTGATGTGGTGGGAGTGTGATGCAAAATCACTTAATTAGGTAGGGGAAATATGATGAAAGTCACTTTTTTTTAAATATTTTAACCATTGAGGTATCTGTGATTTCATACTGTTCAGGTATCATTGAAACCGAGTTCGAAGAAGTGTCTCGGTGTTGACATAATTTAATTAAAGATGTTCTCTCATTAAGGAGGTGAATCTCAATTACAAAAAAACTTTTTATATGTTTTTCGGAAGTTTAGGAAAAAAAATGCTTCGTGAAATGTACACAATAGCAAATAGTTAGGTTTTGAAGAAGTGGCTTGATTTACAATACCACAGAATGTTGGCTTAACGTGTATACTGCTTCGTGGTATCCCATCCTATTCTATGAGGGGAGATGATTGAGAGTGGATTGAAAGAGTTCATAGTTTTGTTTTGTGTGTGATGCTATCATTATTCCCAAGGACTGCCAAATTCCCCAGTGGGCTTTGATGGTTAGTGAAAAATTTTGGGAAGGCCGAGATTTTGTAGGGGTCCTGGAAAAAGAGCCCCCTCATTAAAAGTCAAGATGTTGTGTGTGGTGTGGTGTTCCCTCTCAAAAGGCTTCATGCATCTGGGAAGTGTATATGACTTGTGGAGACTGAAGTGATTAAAAAAAGTTCTGGTGCTAGTTCGTTTTACGTACTGCTTGTGTGAGCATGTTTGCTGTTGCTTTGATCATCTATATCCTAGTGGATTTCACTTTCAAAGCTCTCCTGCACAATGACAATAAGGAGAAGGTTGGTGCAGCAATTCTTGTTAAATTGGTGTGTCATAGAGCAACACAAAAGTCATTGAAAGAAAAATTGATTTTTTATGGTTGGGTGGTTGTCTTAATATAAATAAATAGTTCATATTCTCTACACGGTGATTCATGGTTGCATTTGTGTGATCATGCCTTGGTGTATCTACACAGGTGTTTGCTTGTGGATTATTCTCAGGCTCTACTGCAATGTTTAGACAGATTTTATTTGATTTTATGTCGATCAAATATAACACCAGCTTCGTTTTTCTCATAAAGTGGGCATTTTTATGTGAAATTCAGTAGGTCATATTTCATCAAAAACGAAATATTTTCATGTGTAATAAAGACTTTTTTTAAGTAAATATTAATTACAATTTTTAAAGAAACTGTTACCATTTGATATTGAATTTAAATAAGCAATTATTTGATTTAAATGTAATCTGTTGGAAATTGTTAATTTTTGTGTTACTTGCTAAATATACTGGTCTTAATATTCATTGTTAATTTTGTCTTACGTGTTACCCTCTCCTTATTAATTTTTGATGACTTTAATTCTGAAGAAGGATCAATGTTTTCAAGGTATCTCAATGTATTAGTTCGTAATGGTTCCTACTGTTTTTGTTTTTATAGCATTTTTCAAGCATGTGTGGACTGTTATATTGTAATGCAAGAGTAAGTTGTAGAATCAAAATATCATTATCAGTCTGATATTTGCCCGATAGTTGTCATGGTGATTTCAGGCTTACATATGCTATAAAATACTCCATGGTTGCCTTAGTAATTACTTTTTCTGGCCATTTTCAATA
This sequence comes from Ischnura elegans, assembly GCF_921293095.1. Classification (NCBI taxonomy): domain Eukaryota; kingdom Metazoa; phylum Arthropoda; class Insecta; order Odonata; family Coenagrionidae; genus Ischnura; species Ischnura elegans. The sequence goes on along the minus strand of NC_060253.1, from coordinate 66,744,090 downwards.
ACTTTAAAGATTTTGTAAGCTGAGGAATCATTCTGATCATGATGTACATTCAGTCTCAAATTTTTTTTTTCTTTCTGATGATGATAACATTGCTGCATTTCAGAGCCATCTTGCTAAAATTCCTCTGTGGTTCGGTCAAGGAGGTTGTAAGTATCTGGAGGCACTGCATTCAAGCTTTAAGCATGGTCAGAATTCCACCATCTTGATTCGACAATTTTCGGACTTAGTTTCAAACAGTGCATGTATATGATCAAGTATTCTATTCCTTATATCGCCTCTGATTTATTAAATGAAAATGCAACAGTTACTTCTTGATTGTCGTCCGAGTTTTCCGATCGTTCATCATACTACTGTGTATATTAAACTGTCCATACAGTCATATCATGGTGATACTATATCATCGTGAACATACTTTCGTACTATTATTGCGACCTGTCTGCTATCATAAGATTTCCATTGGTTGTAATCTTATTAATTATGTACCAGTAGAAGTGCAGGGAAATGGATATTTTACACTTGTAAAATGTCATTTTCAGCTAAGCTAGTTGCAGAGCAGAACCGGAAGCGGTGATTGACAATAATTTTTCCTTGGGAAAAGATATTCGAGGCATATTTTCTCGCAGCCCATATTGATCGAAAAAAGGTTTATTGTGCTCGTTCGCAATATTTTATTTTAACGTAACAACAAACATGACCGAATATATTTCACCAAATAGTTAGCATTGACTCCAATGGGATTATCAATGTTTTGGTCAAAGTAGGCGTGGCTATCCTACCCAGGCACCTCCATTCCTGCCACACTGCGCTCAACGCTCGGAACCAGTGGTGCCCCCTCCAGTATATTTACAACCTCCTTCGGTTTGATCAGCTAACTTTTTAAGTGAAGGAAGATTGAGTAATAAGAAAAAAATATTTCAACTATCATCATAAAGTAGACAAGAAATAAAGGCCTCTAATTTGAAAACTTGATTGAAAACTTTTCTCTAGGCTCAGCTGGTATGTTCTTCATTATTTATTGAGGATATATATTGTGAGAAGAGTAATGATGTTTTTGGTAACTCAAAAAAATTAAAGAGTAACGTTAAGTCTTAGGACAAGATGCGATTTTAGCAGATCTAATGGATTCCTCATATTTTGCCGGATTTTAAATTTTTAGTACCTATTATTTAACTTTTGGGATCTTCTTCCTTAAAATTGTTACACGCTTAGTAATTTTTTACGATTTCATGGCTTATTAAATGAAGTAAATAATTTATTAAAAATTTTATCCCTCATCTTTTTAGATTTGCATATTCTAAGATATATTCAATTCTTAATCATTTAGACATACATATCACATTCATATACATCTGTGTTGATGATTTATCAGTGCAGTGAAAATTTTCTACATCTTTTAGTGAAGTTTGAAGAGGCAAAGGCTGGAAGACTGAATAGTAGTGGAATTATCATGTGCCCTGGAAGAGTTTATTATTGGAATGGGTAAGGGTAAAAGAACTCTGCAAGAATACACATACAGGTGAAAGCTAGTCTCTATAGTTTTTTAAATGATCTCAGTTTTTTGTAAACCAGACCTTAATAGCGTATTCCATTTATTTTTGTCAAGCTATGATTAAGTCATGAAGTTAAGCATTTGATTATGATCTTTGATTGACAGCTTTTCGGGGGTCTATCTTTATCTTACAAGCATTTCATAATTTACCGTCTCTTTAGCCATTTATGTTACTTGCAGCGGTACATACTATTTGTAGCTGAGTTTGGTTGAGAGAAATAGGGAACAGGTTTTTCTGTTTAGGATTACTCCTTCATAAGGATACATCATTTTTTCGAATTTTGTATTTGAAAGTCCAGGCTTTTTCTTGATATTATTTAATTTAGTTCTTTAAGGCATGTGTGTGATATGATAATCATACAATAATACATGTTGTAAGGAAAATAACACCCTGTAGTAACATTAACAGTACAGTATTATTTCTAAGCTTGATTTTTATCCTCTTCATGACGACTTGGAAAGCATAAAGACGTCATTTCATTGAAGTACCTAATGAGCTCGGAATAGTGTAGTTACCTTCATCAAAGAAAACGAAAGGCATTGATTGCGATTCATTACCCACCATTAGTGTATTCGTAATATGCGTATTATTTGGTTTTAAAAATCCCCGTTTAGACGAATGTAAATGGTCAATTTTAACCTTGTTTGAGAAAGGCCAGATTGACGGCCATGCGATGCCACTCCACGTGACGTCACAGGGGCCCAGATGCTATACGAGTAGTCAGGAGTTTTACATCGTCTGAGATTACCAATGCATGCATGAGGCACAGAGCTCGGGGAAACATCTCTTAATAATCACCTATTAAAATTGCATATGGTCGGAAAGTTCCTGAGTTTGATAAGGTATTAATAATCCTTATTTAAGCCAAGCGCTATCTGCTAGAAGGGTACTATGCTACCGCGAAAAATAGATATCTCCATTTAAAAATCTAAAGCGTGAAATACGTACTCCAGAAGTAATAATCTTTCGATTTAGTTAATAAAAAAGAAAAAGGAAATCAACCGATATTGCTGTCATTTGGATATTTATGTTAAGAACAACTCATGCGTTTAAGTGCAGTGACTCCAAAATTTATCATCTGAAGCAGTGGCGCCGACTCCATGGGGCCTGGGGGGTCCCGAGCCCCCTCAAAAATTCGTTATGGGTGTGAGGAAAAAATGTGTCAGGCTTGTCGATTTTCCCCGGAGTGTCAAGATATCAAGATTCGAGTTGTCAGGGTTCTAAAGTTGATCATATGACTCTTCTTAAATGCTTAAAAAACGTAAAACTCACCACTTATAAAATTCCCGGGGCAAGATCCCCGGTTATGGGGCCCCTCAATATTTTTTGCAAGTCGGCAATCCCTGCTCTGAAGTAATTATATCACCCACAAAGAGTTTGGATTATGATGTTTCACTTAATCATGCTATTTTTTAACGTCCAATCTCAGAAGCAATATTTTACGATGTACTCATACGCTTTAAAGTTATGCACATATTTGGATAGGAGTAATGAAATGAAAAAAAACGCGATCCGTCCAAAGCTAGTGAATACTGGATGATTGGCGAGTGACTAGAAAATTAATGATGATGAATACGGAGCACACTCTCATGCGTGTTCTCGGTAATGCAGCGGAGTTGCCGCAACTGGTTAGCTGGGATAGTCGAAGGCTAAGCCCGGAGAATAAGCGAGAGGCGGGGGAGGGGACCTGTGGGTGAAAGGTAAAGGGGGTATTGTGGGAAAGCGGGGGCGGACGCAGGAGGCCTCTCTCCGTCAAAGGGAGAGGGGAACTGGGGAGGAGGAAGGGTTGGGTGCGGTGGTCCATCAGTGCCAGTGCGTCTGTGTTTGTAGGGAACTATAAGAGGTGGAAGTTGTGATGCAGAGAGAGAGAGAGAGAGGGGATGTTTCATTGTTGTGGTGCATGGGAGGGGGATATTCTCCTCCTCCCCCGCGGTGGACGTTGTTGCACACGCGAAGGGAGAGCGATTTAGAAGCTTGCGGGAGCCCTCCGACATTACTACCTCTCCCGCTCAAAACCTTTGATCGAATGGGGCATTCGGTGCGGACGCGTTGATGGGATGCGCCGCATTAACTCGACAGACCGATCCGCTGGTCTCCGGCTCGCGGAATCCCTCCGCTAAGAACGCGCTTCGATTTCGCGTGATATTTTGCGAATCCTTTGAGTTTCCAGAAGGGAAAGGCAGAGCCTTCCGGCCGTCGCCGGCGCCGTCCGACCGAACCACGTTGCGCCGGGAGCGGGATAAACACTCGGGTTCGAGCGGGAGTCCCCTGCCGTAGGAGCGACTCGGTCCGTCCGTCTTCGATTGGGTGGGGAAGAAAAGGGTTCAAAACTGGCCGACGAAAGTTTTCTCGGGGGCAGAGGATTCTTGGGCGTGCGGAGATGGACTTGGATGCTCTCCTGCCGGACGTGGGCGAGTTCGGAACGTACCAGAAGGCTCTCCTGTGGTTCGTGCTCCTCCCGGGTGTTTTCCCATGCGGGTTCCACGCGTACAACCAGCTCTTCATGGCCTCGAAGCCGGACCATTGGTGCAGGGTGCCGGAGCTTGAGGCGGCCCAGGTGACAGGGGAGGCGGCGAAAAGGCTGAGGTACGAAATAATTCTTTTCTTTAATCTAATAAACTATTTTTCCCTTGGTAGAGCAGAGGCTATGTTGATGTTATGCGTTTATACATTCTTGGACTATTTTTCCAAATGTGGTACCCCATGCGATTTAATTGCCATTGCGACTTGACACGCGCATAAGAAAGTACACTTCAGTTTCCTCATATGTGACGGACTGAATGAGGTTCCGCCATGATTGCGCAATTCAAAGAAAATAATTAAAATTTTAGTTTCTCTGTCCTAAAATATTGCTGTGGTTGATAACCACCAATTTTAAATCGCAAAGTATGGCATGTAGCATGTGGATCAGAGAATGTATTATGGCATTAAAAAGATGCAAGCGGTAGAACGGACTGTGGCGTCATTTGCATTATTGCTCTTTCTGACTTTATTGTGTTATAGTGTTTGTTAACTGATAACTATAATTATGTTTTGGTGTCACCGTTTTATGTTTATCTTGACTTGTGAGAAAGTGCCCCTCTTATCATTTTTTCCACTCGACTGTTTTATTCTAGTAATCTAATTATAGTAATCTACGTATTTTCTCCACGTAGTTGGGCGTCATGAGCACCTACGGAACTTTGTGGATTTTAAGATACATTTTCCGTAAAAACCTGTGTGTGAAGACCAGTGTTTCTGGAGGACCGGTCGTAGAGGTTATTAATTACATATTCAGAAATTAACACGAAAATTAAACACTTCGTTTCTTGGTAGAAACTTTATCCTCTCTCAGATCTTAACCTGCGAGGGTAGCTCGAATTAATTAGGGGTGCTCCTTGAAAAGACTCCTCTTTATCTAGCGTTACTAGCTCATGGTTTGACTTCAATCTTGTTTTTTTCCACTCCTTTGGATTTTAGCACAATTTGCATGCTTACTGCGTTAGCCGTGCAGGTGCAAAAACACTGCAATCACCTTATTTTTTCGAGGCCCGCAGTAACAGGTCCATCATTTTTCTAAAAAATACTAAAATAGCCTATCTAATACAAAAATGGTTGAGCCAATACGTTTTCAGCGTTAAACAATGGTCTTTTTGTAGAATGAATATTATTTGCTGTTATTTATAGTGCTTACTTTATCCCTCTACGCTTAGATAGACATTCCTTTCATTTTTCGTAGGTATTCTTTGCCGCTGAACTAAAATTCAACTATTCGCCCCAACGCCACTAGGCTTTTAGTACCTATTTTGTTCGTCGATTCCATTCTTCTGAATTTCAAGACTATAACTTAATGTGCTCAAACGCATAAAATTAGCTTTTTGTAAACGGTGTCCGTGCCCTTGTATCATGCACTCACTTCGTCTTTTCGTAATGGAATATTTTTGTCATTTTTCGGTGTGATTTTTTAGAAATATGTTCTTCACTTTTAAGAGCCTCTTTTAGAGTCAGTGTTCGTCGTATAATAATCATAGGTTATGTTTGCAACATCGTCGATGAGCCGCGGCTCTCAGAGTAACTATGTCTTTTTCTGTTTTATGAAAAAACTAGCTAACCCCGCGAACTTCGTGCCACCTAATAATCACTAAGCAGTTTATTTTCACTATTTATTAATCGAGAGCAGCTTAACTGAATTCAATAATTTTTAATTTATTGAAATAAAATAATAAAATTCAATAAAAATACAAAAATAAGTATTACAAAGGCTTGTTAGAAAGATATTTTCTTTATTCAAACTACACCGGGGACGTAGGCCAAGGCATTCGCGGATTTTTTCAATGAATTTTCTAATTAATGCTTTAACTTGGGAAATTTAAGACATTGCGGTGTTAAAAACTGACTGTTTGATTAGTTACTATAATCACTATCACGGAATCTCTTATATCACATTTATTTTTCCGGGTATAAAAAGTTTCTTCCGTTTTCTTTTATCGCGTATTGAGTTCTACATCCATGGTGTCACGCTGCTTGATCTCTCAGTGACGTATCTCCTCTATCCTAGCGTATCGTATCATAATACATTCCCAGCAAGTGCTCAGCGGGGTGTATCCTGTCTGCGGGTAGTAGTTACCCCTCATCTTCTCCATGCCAGTGGATTGACAATTCTCGTGCCACGATTTTAAAAGGCACTCAAAGGCCAAGTATTTTTTTCGGGGTACCTTGATAACGCTTGATATAAAATATATCTCGCGGCTTCAGGATTCGCGTCGTAGGAGTATTAAAGATAATTAAAGAGTATATTTTGCGGTGAATGAATATTACAGACTAATTTAATGCCCCGATTAAGCTGTAAGGCGGCGAAATGAGTAGGAAAAATTATAAGGAAATGTAGAAGACGACAAAGTATTTACTCAAAAGGACTATAAATTTTCAACTTAGAGCTCCTCATTGTTAATCTATAATTAATTGCGTCATACTTTCTCGTTGTTTCACCTAACGTTATTTTTCCATGCATCTTATCTTATTTTACCATGCTTTTAACGAGTCGGATCCCGCTTTTAATTAGCGTAAAAACCATTTCATTATGAGACGTTATTTAATAAATATTTCTTCCTGCTAATTGCGAATTTTGTTTAGGAATAATGAAATATATTCCAGCGATCGGATAGATCTTTATGTTTAGTGTTGAGTACTTTCTTCACGCACGCGATCAGAATTAATCTGAGTCACTAGGGCTTGGTGTTTGAATTGCGATGGGTGTGGCCATCATTTTCCTGTTATCAACCCATATTGATATACATTGATCACCTAGCATGTAACTCTTCATGTGTACTCCTCAATATCCTGACGCCTTATATCCTAGAGAAGGTTAGAAAATGTGATTTCATTTGATTCTTGAAGCATTACTGTAGTTTTCAAACAGGACAAATAATTTTAATATTGACTGAGAACCCGGTATGGTATTTGGAGGAGGCGAATGATAGGTTGGGATATTTGCGTCTATGGGGAGGGAGGGTGGAGAGAAACCCGGCGTCGGCAATAGCCTGCTCTTAACGAAAGGCGCCAAGGGGAACACGGCTTGACGTCCCACCCGACGGACGGATTGTTGTACTTGAAGTGCTCCCCCACAAGACACCCACGGAGGGATCGGGCAGTCTCTAAAATATCCCTACCACCGCCGGGATTTGAATCCGGTCTCTCGGGGTGGGAAGCCAACACTCCTGCCGCCACACCACCACGATTCCCTTTAAGCCCGGAAATTTTGATCAATCATGCAAACAACTAGGAATTGTATTTTTGTGATATTTAGGAAAGATTATTCTTTCAACACACGAGTTGTAATTCTCAAAGTTCATTTCACTTTCTATTTCACATTTCTATTAGATGCCTTTATTTTCAGCTTATTTCCAGATTTTTTGCCATTAGATTTTTTCAGGCGAAATTGTTCTATTATCTTCCTACTTATAAAATCGGCTAAAAAGCAGTTAGAGAACGTTATGTTAAAACATTGGTTATGTTCTTAGGGCGAGTTTCATAGCCTAAAAGCTCTGTAGCGTGGAAGTGCGCTGATTCCCTGCTTCACTAAGGTTGTATTCATTGCAGGATTTTTCTCTCTATAATGAAAGATCCATGGGTATACCCAGCGAGGGGCAGGAGGGGGCAGCTGCCCCCCCTCTAGAAGCAAAAATCGAAATGTCTTTTAGGAAAATAATATTTTTTCAAGCAAATAACTTTAAAAGAGCTGTTACAGTTTCCTTAAAATATTGATTTAATTGTCCTTTTCCATGTGTAAATCTTGCCTACAACTTTAACAACCATGGCCACCCCCCCCCCCCTAGTTTTGATCCTGCTTACGCCCTTGGAAAGATCATAACTTGTCCATGTATGCACAAGTAATAAATTTACTCTAAAAATTAAAATCCTAAGCTTGAGATATGGTGACATCAAATTTTATCATAGTAAAATTTATTTAGATAACCTGGAATGTTGTGAAGAGTGTGCAGAATCACTAGGTAAATTATGTATTTTTTATCTCTTTGTCTCCAGTAAAATTTAATTTTTCACTTGCGACGGGGGCATGTGATTTAAGCCGTTTCATTTCATTGGTTGGCGCACGTTTCTAAATATACGCACGCAAAATACGTACACGTATGTAAAATGTCTGTAGATGTACGCATAATGAGAAAGGGCACATGCCATGCCAAGTATACTAGATATTTCCAAAGAAGTAAAAATTCAAAAAAATCACATATTTACAATAGCACGACGAACTAAGAGCGGAAAAGAAGATACCAGTTACTCCTTACTTACCTTTTAACCAGTTACTCCTGACTTACTTTTGTCTTTTTACTATTTAGGAATCAGTGGCGAAACTAGGCTTTACGCTTTGGGAGGGTGGCGGGGCTTGGGGGTGACCCTCCCCCAAGGCAACGGTGGGTCCGGGAAAAATTTTGGAAAATGACTCATCTTGATGAGTCAAATGGCTCACTGCCATGATATTAATTAATTAACTGTAAATTTAAGCAGATGCAGTTATATTTCAAAACAAGACAATAGTTTTACATAATTTTTATATTTCTCTGAGGCTTTTGGAATCTATCCCCTCATCCTTCCCATAGTTACGCCACTGCTAGGATGTAGTCGCAACCTTCGCATCATTTTGGTCTCATATACCGCGCAGGAGAAATTAAAGGAGCTTTAATGAATTACGGTGATAATTTCGTGTCCCAAAGAAATAGATATCACTCCAGCGTGAGGGATTTAACGCTCGTTGGTCAAAAAAATATATATTCTTTACTGTGTCGAGATTACAAAGCTGTAGTTTGACAAAATTTAAACGGCTTTCAAAGGAATTCATCGCTATCGCTGCTGGAGAGTCAAGTAGGCTTCTCCCCCGTTGTACTTTCTGCCATTCTTAAGGCCGTTATACACGGTGAATGATCATGCGAATGAAATCATTCGCCGTGTATAACGGAAAAATTCGTGATTGAACCGTCATGCGCATGATCAATCAGTGAAAATTAGAAAATTTTCAATTTTGCTCGCATTATCTCGTGATTATGCAGCATGATCATTCACCGTGTATAGAGGCCTTTATTTTAGGGGTTGTGATGCGTGTTGCATTAAATATTGTGGTCAGGAACATCGGGGACGACCTCGCATTAGGTATTTCTGTTTCTCTCTTCGAGCTCTGAGCTGTATGGTGTGTATATAATATAGCAACCAGCGCACTCCATAGGTCACGCCAAGTTGTCTCTACTTTTTTGCGATGGGCGGTTGTCGTGCACGGCTTCTGAGTAAATGGGTAGTTTAGCATTCGATCATATGCTGTTAACTAAACGTAATACTAAGTCGTTTCTGTCTGTTTTCGTCGTCATCGTATTCCTGATTTTTCAGCACGTCAAAGGGTTCTCGGATCAGCGGTTATCATGAATTCCTTAACTCGTGAGAAGAGAGGCGGCCGGATTCAATCTTTTACATGTCAACTAAAAATACTTCAAATTTATGACCCGCTTAAAACGAGCCCTTCCTAGCAAAATAAAAAAGATATTTTCATTTAAGTAAACGATATCTTCTGAAGGTATTTGTCATACTCCATCTTCTACGATCAACTTGTATTTAAAAGAGTGTTCAACGTGGTCTGTTTGTTGCAGGAATATCAAGAAGTTGGTTCAGAAAAATGATGTTCCCAAACTTCGATTCAAATGGGGCCTTCGCCTTCTCCTAACTATCAGCCTCTCCGTGTGGCTTGTGTACATATAATGTAATTTTCTTTCTCATACTTTACCATAGTTATAGAATTAATTTTCTATTCGTTGATAGTTAAATATTTTTTTATAATTACTTCAAAAATGGCAAGTGTTTTAACTAACGCACTTTTGTAAGAAGCATATTTATCTTCTAGTAATTATTATTGACGATAAATTTGATGTATATGTGGCATGATATTAAAATATTGTTCCAGAAATTTTACTTAAAGACGGATTATCGTTCACCGAATCAACTTCATCGTAAATCATGCGATTCCTGGAATTTATGTCGTTAATGAACTATTGAATCTTTCGAACTAGCTGCAATTATGAGGCTAGTAAAGGGAGTGTTATTATACTTCTTCAGCGTGTCCAAATTGCCGCTTGAATTAGCGTATGCGGGAGCTGAATTAATTAACACCTTACCTACGGTGCGAAAACAAGTGTCCTTTTCAGACTCACGAACATCTTCACAATTATTGACGTGGCCAGGATCGTGATTGAGCATGAACAACACATCAATAGTTTGCCTCTAAAATGGGAAGAAGTTTAATTTTTTAAATTTTGAATGAAATCCCAGTGTATTAAATACAGGCTATATTAATTTTAAATTTATTTCCAACTTCCCCATAAATAGCACATAAAGGCCTTTACAACGGGGGATTAAAAAAGGACGTCACAAAAATCCATGCCCTAGATAGGGACCACCCATCCAGGTGGGATTCGAACCCACGACCTTCGGTTCGGTAGGCGAGGGCTTTACCCCACCGCCACTGAGGCCTGTGCATGGATAAATAGATCCAGGATAGGATAGATACCTACACTACACAGGCTTCAGTTAAGAAGTTGATGACCACCGATGATCTGAGAACTATAATACGCGATGAAAATTGAGCATTCAGGATTTTTACGGGAATGAAGTCAAAGACAGAATAGAGAAACTGGGACTGGCTTATCAGGATATTGTTTCTAGACATTCTTAACAACGCCATCCTAAAATGTATGCAACACACATGACGATTTTGACAATCTTAATGAAATGCAACAGATCGGAAAACGTTTGATGGGATTTCCAGCAGTCTTGTCTTCCGTCAAGGGTTATTACTTACGATTTCCCTCACTGTCGAGGAGTCTTTGGTCCTAACATCACACCGTTAATGAAAAATGAACCATGATTTCGACTTGGGCAGTGCATGTAACCAAACTGAATCTCACTGCATTGCTTCTTCGATTTATTTTCAACCATATTTGGGTATTCGCCAAATACTATTCACATATTGTTGAAATGACACATTGCAATATTTCCACTTATAGATTTATTTTACACTACGCGTTTCGTCGTTACAGCGACACTTGAAAATGTCGCTGTAACGACGAAACGCGTAGTGTAAAATAAATCTATAAGTGGAAATATTGCAATGTGTCATTTCAACAATATTACGAACTTCCACCACATCGTGCCTAACATCATACAAGACTATTCACATAGTTTTAAGTATACATTTGTATTATTCCATGAATTTTCGCCTTACTATTGAAGTGAAATTATTAGAGACTTAAATGCAAAATTATAAATCATGATGTGAATTTATCTGTCCATGTGAAATAATTTCGACATATATTTCTCCTGCGACCCCGTAAATTATTTACTAGAAAATTATTCATTATTTCCAATAAAATTAATGATTGATAATTTGAAAAATAACGCATTTTAATGGAAGTCATTTCCGCGTTTCGCCGGCAAACATCATGTGTGTGCGTTAACTCCAAATGATAGTCCTGAGCACTCAATTTTTTTCCTTTGAGGTTAGAGTTTCATTTCTGAATTTTTTCATAATTTTATTGCCCTCATATTTTTATAGCTGTTATCATTATTTATTACTAAATAAACTCTCGCATAATTTCGAAAAATATTTTTTTATGGTTTTCCCTTCCTTTTTCGTACGTGTCAGCTCAAACTAATTTTTAGGGCTCTTCAGAGAATCACGTGTTTTGTGAAATTTTTCGTCATTTATACAAATCGTCATCCAAATTATGCTTCAAGTGTACCTCTGACTGAGCTTTGTCTTAATTTATAGCATTCCTTTTTTCTGCCATAACTATTATGCACAAAGTATTTTTGGCATAATACATAGCTGTTGATCCCTGGGAACATGAATCTTCGGCCAGTTTCCATAGTAAATGTATACGTTTTCTCATAGGCGAATTTAGGGGAGGAGCACTAGGACACGTGCTCCCTCCAGACGCGCAAAAAATTTACAACATTTTTAATACGGTTACCATTGAGTTAGTTTTGTGTTGTTAATTACGGAGCCTCAATCATTTCATTCCGTATTAATATTTTTGTAATTAAAATAAAGAGAATATTTCGTACAGCAGTTGTTGTATATTGTTTTTATCTCAAATTCGAGAAGATCGTTTGCCTGTCAGACCCTTGTACATCCTTCTCCACAGAAAAAAATCCTGGATCCGGCCTTGCGTTTTATAGTCTATTTCCTTAACAATTCATTTTACAGTGAAACTCTTTATGTTGAAGGCTGCCGTTTTTAAATTTTTTTTCGAGCGTTCTTGTTTTTTCCCCCGAGTTATAGCGGTTTTCATTCTTTTTCGTCATTATTTTTATTTGCTATCCGTGATTATATCTTATCCGTCTTTCAGCATGTATTTCAATTTAAAATTTTCTCGTTTTTATTTTTTGAATATTTCATATTATCCGTTTTCCAGAGATTTTCAGGAATCACTCTCGCCTACTTAAAGTTTATTGGGAACCGGTATTCTAGCCTGAGAGTGCTGGGTTCAAAGCTGTGTTAATGAGTACACATGTAATGTAATGTAATTAATGAGCACACATAAAATTATGACGTTGAAGATTACTTACAATTTCCAGAATTTCATGAAGAATCGAAGGCGATCAAAGGCTAGGCCCCTTTTCATGAATTCGGTTTGTAATTATGGGGTCATTTAGGAATGGGCTTCACTTTAACCTATCAAACGAGCCTTCGGAATAACGCACTGAGTGAATGAACCTACACTCCCTCAGCTGTAATAATGTGGACCCGTTTCCTTGGGCCACTATGGTACTTGAAAAATGACATTCAAGCCCACACGTGGAACTGTACAAGTAACTCTCTTGATGTAGTTCAGTGAATACGGATGTATAACATCGTGAACAAATTATGAGTGGCATCATTAACAATTTCGTGTTTGCCGCACGCATAGGATGTCATTTTTTGTATTGTGCTACCATCTAGCAGAATAAAGGAGTAGCAGTGCAGTTGTTCCCACCAATGGAGTGTGTTCACTCTTATCGGTCCAGGAATGTATCAGTTCACACCACGGACTTAGAATAATCACACTTATTTACCGCAGGTAGACAGCAGTCAGTGAAGGTCTGTTAGTAGGGTATTTGACTCCACGAAAATATCAACAAATACCAGCAGGGTGGTGCATTTATATTTACGGGTCGACCTGTTTGCCGACTGTACGATTTGTTAGCGGAGAGTTCGATGCTTTTATTTAATAAGTTATTTGTTTCGGCGTGCGGCAGCGATGCATTTGATACGTCTTTGCGGGTCACTGAACATGCAACTCCAAGAAATATGAAGCGCTGACAAAAAATAAAATTTGAATTTGTATCCTTCGAATGCGAAAAGTTATGAACTTCACGTTCTTATTTCGACGAGCGTGCTGCGCCCGCTCCCAGCGGGCTTCCCCCGCTCTTTTCAATGCAGGTCCACAGAGGGATAGGCGCGTTTCTAATTTTAAAATGTAGAAAAAAAGGCAGGGTCTTATGTACAAATTTTGTTGGAATGTTGATATACAAATTGAGGTCAGAGGACCTCTTTAAACACTACATTGGAAGTGATTACACTATCCTCTGTTAAACGCACATGATGACTCATACTTACGTATCAACAGGAGACTTGAATGTGGAATCAGCCGTATTTTGATAAAAGTTATTTAAAGAATGCGAGATATTGTTGCAAATGAACAAATGTATCAGTTTTTGTGCCGTTAACGTCAGGAATATTTACCGGTTGTTGTTTTTTTTGTTTTGTTTTTAATTATTTAAAAACCAATTTTAGGAAACAATAGGAAGTAAGATATGCCGTCGCATGTTCTCTGATAAATTCTGTGCATTTTGGTACCTCATTTGTAGAGTTTGGTTGCGTATAAGTTGAGAAAAAGGTATCTATACAGTAGAAATAATATAGAAGATTGTGGTAGAGGGATGGCAAATCGTCGTCGGTCTGCTGCGGTGGAGCGGCGGCACGTGGGTAAATGGATATTTTCCCGATTACTTTCCCTTGTCCATGGTGAATAGGTGCGCAAATTTAGGGTTTTAATGATCGTAAGCTTCATCACTCTGAGGTATTTCAAGGGTGACATTATTCATATTGCAAATTGCCTACAGAAGTACGTTGAATGGAACATGTGTTTTCTTCAAAAGCATTTTTGACCTAAAATTTCCATTCATTAGTGAAATCAGCCCCTTTTAATCCTCATTGATGAAACCCGCATCACTTAAGCTCTCGGCGATGCATACAGTCGATCATGATCATCGCGTTAGATATTCATGCCCGGATGTTTATGATTTTTTAAGAAGCCCTGATTTCTTCCCAGTGTATTGTTTTTCCGGGGATGATATCCAAGGATTTTCCACTGAGTCATAAATTACCTTGTATATTACATGAAGGTTCGGATTCTTTTCCAGTGAATTATACTAGATGGAGAAAAATTATGTCACGAAAATTCAACCCTGGATAGCTAATGCCAGTAGGAACTAAAATTACTTATGATGTTTACGTTGAAGACGCACCATTTTTAAACTTTTGAAACTGAGCTATGCGTTCTGATTCGCTGCGAGTTTGCCCTGTTTCCGGGTGCCTTGGATCGTAGCCTAACGTAGGCTATGCTTGGATATATCGCGATCCCCAGCAGGCAAAGTATTCCAAGTCATGAGTTGTCAGGACATCTGGCAACAGGGTTAACTCACGGCCAATCGGAGCGCTTGACTCTGTCTCTACACCATTCCCTTGAAGCAGTGACCAGCAGTCAGTCACGAAACGTCGGGGCTATTCCGATACATCACGCGGCATGCACCCGTATATCTCTCTTTAATCACCACGAGCCGCGGAAGCTTCAATCAAGAAATCTGTTTCTACAGTTTAAAAATTGTGGGTTTTCGACCAAAACGTAATTTGTAATTTTGGTTCCTACTGGAATCAGCTAACCAGGCCTAAAACTTCGTGACACAATTTTTCTCCATCCTGTATACAGAAAGACATCTCGGGATCCAAACCGGGTAACAGGCTTCTTGGTGGGCCTCCTAAATGTTGGCAAACATGAAGCGTTTCACTCGATTGGGTACCCGAAAAGTTTTTCTGTATGTTACTTTTCAGCATTACGTTCCATAGTAAATAACTAGAAAATTTGTAAATGTATTTGAACTGGACTTGTAATGAATATCCTCATATTCATTTCCATTCATGTTTAGTTCATTGTATGCATATGGAAATGTATAATATTCATTGAATATGGATAATTTTTTATAGCATTACGTTTTTTAGCGATGAACTCACACGCTTGTAAAAGTATTTGAACCAGTGGCGTAACTATTGGGGGATGAGGGGTATAGATCCCCCACCAAACCCTCGGAGAATTTTATAGTATACTAATGTTTTTGCTGTGATGATTTCCCGCAGAATTGCGAGTGAAACCCAAATATTAAGTGCCAAAATGATGTAAAATGTATTTCCAGGCATGTCATTTTTCAAAAAATTTCCCGAACCTTCCGTTGCCTGAGGGGGGTCGCCCATCGAGGCTCCCCATCACCCTTAAAGCATATTCCTAGTTACGCCACTGATTTCAACTATTCATAAAATGTAACGGGAAATATTAATTTCATGCATAGTTTATTATATGAATAATAATCATGATAACAATAATTTCGTTTATTTTCGAGAGCACTGAGGCCCATGAGAAAATAAATGTACAACATTTTACATTTTCAGCATTGGTAAATTCATAGAAGAGAAGAAATAAATAAACAAATAGAATTTCAGAAAATTGCACCATATTCAGATCGCCAAAAGAATGAAAACAATTCAGCAAAACAATATTTTCAACAAATTAAAAAAATCTCACTGTGATGTAACAGACTAATTACGAGAATCTAAGGTGATGATTCATTATGACAATAGTCTCAAACAATGTATTTTTAAAATTTTTATCCAGAAAAAAAAACAAATCATAGGATAACACTGTGGTTTAAAACAATACTGAACCCAGTTAACCATTTATTCACATGCGTATCAATAAAAATTAAAATATAATAATAATAATAATTAGGTTATACATGAATATAAACAAGAGGAATTCAACATGAAGTTAATGAGACATCTTTCAGAAACTCATATGTGGAATGTTTAAATTTATTGATGCTTGTAATGCTTCTTATTAGGGCAGGAAGAGAGTTCCATATTCGTGAGGCGGTTACTATGAACGATTTATTTATATGAGGCGTGCGATGTTTTTGAGATATGGAAATCAATGGTATGTTTTCGGGTGGGTATGTTGTGTACTTCAGTTTTTCTTACGAATTTCTCATACAGGTAGGGTGGGTAACCGGTCGTTAAGACACGGAAGGTTAAATTTATTATGAATATGGAAGTCAGGGGCGGAATTAAGGCTGGGGTGGGGTTTAGGTGAAACTAATACATAGTTGTGTGGGGATATGGTATACCCACCAGGATGAGCGGTAGGTGCGAGATTAATAAATTGCGGAATTTTAGGATAAATGGTTGAAAATGGTGAGTTTTATGGCTTTCTGAGGGATATTTTATTAATCCTTACACAATTCTATTAGTAATATCAGTACAATTAAGTAAAATGGATTAAAAATTTCTCTGAGCTCTGGGGGGGGGGGATTTATCCCCCAAACCCCCCCCCTTGCTGCGCCACTGATGAAAGTATATATTGTACATTATTTGAATATGAAATTTTTTTTCACAGTATTCCACGTGAGTGGCGCGACGGTGCCTTACGCTACAACCAGTGTCGTATGTACGACCGCAACTACACGGCCCTGCTGGAGAGGGCTCAATCAGCTTCCACGTTAGAGCCTCCGTCTTCCCCCGTCCCAACCAGTCCAGCGACCTCCGACGCCCTAACCAGCAGCACCGCTCAGTGGTCCAGCGACGATGGCGGCGGGTTCGACTCTGGAGGGACGACACCCTCCGAAGTTCCCATCGGATTGTTCCTGGCATCTTACCTCACAACGCCGCCTCAAGACACGGAGGAATTCGCCACGACGCCTTGCAAGCACGGCTGGTCGTTCGACGACTCCGAGTACTCCAGCACCGTGGTCATCGAGGTAAGTAAATCCGTCTGTTTGACATAGCCTTTAATTGAGGACCCTTGAAGCCTTAGGGTACAATTATTATAATAGGGTAATTTCCTTCATCAAAGAAAACGAAATGCATTGATTGTGATTCCTTACCCAACTTTACCGTATTCATAATATACAAATTATTTGGTTTTACAAATCCCAGTTTAGACGAATGGCAATGGTCAATTTTAACCTCATTTGAAAAGGGCCAGATTGGCGCCCATGCGATTCCACTCCACGTGACGTCACAGGGACCTAGTTTCTATACGAGTAGATAGGAGTTTTACATTGTCTGAGATTACTAATGGATGCATGAGGCACAGAGCTCAGGGAAACATCTCTTAATAATCACCCATTAAAATTACCTGAGTTCGGAGAGTTTCCTTCGCTTGAGAGGGTAATAATAATCCTTATTTAAGCCAAGCGCTATCTGGTAGCAGGGTACTCTGCTACCTGCAAGTAGCCTGCGTCGTGTCAGCGCTCAAAGCCTCGCTCCAAGGTCACCTCACATGGCGACAGCTGGAACCAGAAATACATCACACGGAGTTTCCCAGCATTCCTACTTAGCCGTCGCGTTTTCGCGCGCTTGAAAATTTTCACATTTCGTTTAATCGCGAAAAATAGATATCGTCATTCTAAAATCTAAAAGCGTGAAATGCGTACTCCAGGAGTAATAATCTTTCGATTTAGGCAATAAAAAAATTATGGGAAACCACCGTATTTTGGAAATAAGTTCTGATAATGGTTGGTGGGGTACACAATATTGTTTCACAAGTGAATCACTGAATTGTAATGTAATGCCTCGAGCCAGGGGAATAAAATAATATTCGAAAAAAATACGATTTTTGACTGAGACGAAGGACTATTATCTGCGACTAATGAGATAAGCAATGGAAATAGCTTGTAATAGAAGAAAACACCCAGAGTAATATTTCACTGGAAAAAAAGTTAAGGAAAGTGCTTTCCGGCACTGCTGTTTTTGCCATTAAACCACTGATTGGAATATGGACGGCCGATATTTTTCCTTTTACATATATATTTATACTAATCAGTGATTCACTTGTAACCCCTTGCCACAGCAATATTGTGTACCCCACCAACCATTACCTGCTCATATCTCCGAAATTATAAGTTTTGCACTTGTACCCCTTCCCATCATCATCATTGGTCAAGAACCCTAAGATTTGTTTGACTCAGCTCTCCATTCCTCTCTCTTATCCGCTAGCCTTTTCGTAGCGACGTATTTCTTTTCTTTTATATACTTTACAGCCTGTCCTATTTAACTCATTCGTGGTCGCCCCTTGCCTTTCTTCCCTTCCACCAGAACTTCTACGATTGTTTTCGTCGGACAATTCTGTTTTGGTATGGGGAGAAGAGTGGGGCTGCAATGGGTTCTCCCCTCTCTCCCGGTGGTATTTAAATGCAGCCTCCCGTTACCATGCACAGCAAAAGTCCTGCATAATTTAAACCTTTATCCTCCACGGCAAACTCGTGAGTGGTGCGGAGCATCTCAATAGTGAAATGAAATATCTAATGTGGGATTTGAAAGGAAATGGTTACATTGACGCCTATTTTCAAACTGCATCCATATGACGAATACCATAATTAGATGCCTTTGGCGTACGTGAAACTCCCTTAAATCTCCGGAGTTATCGAAGGAATCGCATAAATCCTTCAGAGGAGCATCATCACCACTCGCTTTTGTAAGGCGAAAAAAAATACAAATATCCTACCGTGGCCGAAGATAGCCACCCCCCTTTCATTCCAAGGGAATATATGAACTTCTGTGCGGCAGAAGCTACATGTGCTAGAACAAGCGAGCCTTTTCATAGCGACGTATTTCTTTTCTTTTACATCCTTTAAAGCCTGTCCTATGTAATTCATTCGTAGCCGTCCCTTGCCTTTCTTCCCTTCCACCTGCCGTCATCCATATCCATAAGGCTGAAGGACCTCAAGAGAGCGATGGAACTCCATGGGACGCGTTAGCGGTCGCCGAACATAATGCCTCGAGCCAGTTCGAAAAAAATGCAAATTTGGCTGAGACGAAGGATTATTATCTGCGCCTAGTGAGAGAAGCAATGGAAAATTGCTACAAGGCCGAAAATTTTCAATAGAGAGGATGGCTACAACCTGTGCCGTGTTTGGGGTAAAATATCGGCCGTTTAAATTCCAATGGTGAAAAATTGGAGGGGTCGGTCAATATGCAAGCTCCTAAACCTTCCAATTGTTCACTATTGGAATCAGTGGTGTCGTGGTGTCATCAGCGTCGTTCCGGCAGTGGTTAAGAATGGACGTAATAATCAAATAACACTTTTATCAATTTTGGTGGCTCAAAATTTCTAATATATACATTCGTAACAAAAAAATGTTATAAAATGTAAATAATAACTTGTAAAAGAAGAAAACACCCAGAGTAATATTTCACATGAAAAAAAGTCAAGGAAAGTGCTTTCCGGCACTGCTGTTTTTGCCATTAAACCACTGATTGGAATATGGACGGCCGATATTTTACCGGCCGTCTAAATCTGTGTATGTGCTCGGGGCCTAATACACAGCGCCTAAAGTCTCCCAGTAAGAGTAGTGTAACGCTGATTACAAAATTAATCGGTCCCTGAATTCCCCGGAAGTAACATATAGAGAGTGCGTGTATTAGAAAGTTATGGATTTGTCCTTTGAGATTGCTTTCATCGTAGCCTAATTTTATTGGTTCATAATCGCTCGTTTCTTCCCGAAAGGAAAATTAAATCTCAAACGTATCCTTCTTATTTTATTGTTTCGATCGGACCTGAAAATTTGGCGATTACTGATTATTGATATCCAAGGGGAAATATTTTTAAAGTACACTTAATAAACGACTGCAGGGTGAGCGGTGAGTCTTGATGACATTACTCGTATGTGTACTAAAGTAAAAATTTCCCCAGTGGATAAGTCATCCATCTTAGCCTGAATAGGAATCGGGATCTTCCGATTTCGCGAAGCCGGAGAATCCAAGTATGTGAACAAAGGATATTATATCTTTGGATGTTTTGCATTAGGTATAATGTTATTTCAAACGTAAATGTTAATAAAGGATTTTTTATTAAATGACGAATGTGAAAAAGGAATCCAAATTTCGAAGTAGTGAGAATTTTTTCTATAATTACGTCATTTTCTTGTTAGTATTCTTCAAAGCAATAGCAATTCTTCTCGGATGAATAATTGCTGCACGTAGGCAAAGATAGATGTGATGTCAAAGTCGTAGGGCGAATTTTTTTACGAGCATAGCCAAACTCCAAACTTATTTACAAATGCGTAATTGTCAATAGCAGCAATATTAATGCTATTATTGGCCATTCGACGGCCGCATGGCAACTGCTACTATTCTTACCCACAATCAGTCTCATTGAGATCCCACGTAGAATAATACGTAGCAATCGGCACAACGCGTGACCCTGACTATTATACTTATTGTTAGCGTCATCCGTTCCGGTACTTGTATTTTCGATCGCATCTTTTACGAAACTGTCTTACAAGGTAGCTACAGGAAGCCTTGTTTACTCCCAAGTGAGAAAGACATGATAGTCTCATGAAGACAATCATTTCGGACAAGTAGACGGAGGAAGTCAAAGGAAGGCCTCTGATGACGTATACACATGGAGCTTATGATGAAGTATGTCAGAGAAATGGAGTACGTATATTTGAAAATATTAGCTGCAAGGAGATTATGATGATAATGGGGCCCTTCGCCTTGGGCTTTGTCCCATTTGACTCGGCAGCGGTAGTTATGGTTTCCCTAGCATGTGCGACCCGTCGCTAAATAGCCTCAGAGAAGATTACAGTGAAGGATATGGCTATGATTGTACCTTACAGGGTGTTGCCCATTTGACGGTCGAGGTCTATTATGCTCTTGCTATGTAGAGAGGGAACAAGATCACCGATTGGCTGTATATGAGTGTGCTGAACACCGTGGTGGAAATGTTTGAAAGCGAGAAGGTGAACTTGGGGAAGAGCGGCTAGTGCTTTTGATTTCAATTCGTTATTCTCCAACGTCTGGAGTAGAAGTCGGGTGTGATTCGCATGGAGAAAGCGCTGAATGATGTCGTCTCCTGGATGCGATATTGTCTCTATCCGGTTGAAAAAAAAGTATCATGAAGTGAGTCTCGATATTTACCTTCTAATGAGCTGAATGCAAGTGCATGTATTATTACATGCATGGATAGTGCATGGATTACGACCGATCGCTCGAAGTCAACTCTGAATTAATTGCTCGCTCGATTGAGTATGAGTCGTAGCCCATAGAGTTGGTGAGATCCTGATGTCGACGACATGGTTCGAAGGCATCGGAATACCCAGAAAGAAATCTTGGAGGAGACCAAATCATGCTATCTGAGGCAGTGGCGCAGCGAGGGGGGAGGTTTTGGGGGATAACCCCCCCCCCCTCAGACCTCAGAGAAATATTTAAGTTTAATCCATTTTACGTAATTGGATCAGTATTATTTATAACATAGTGTTAGGATTAATCAAATATCCCTCAGAAAGCCTTAAAACTCACCATTTTGAACCATTATTCTTAATTTTTTTCTGGAGGAGGGCCTCCGGAACACCTGCTTACCCTGACGGTTATGCAATACCCCAACACCCCTAAGTATTACTTGCGTCTAAAACCCCCCTAGCCTTAATTCTTAGCGGCGCTCCTGATCTGAGGGGTAGTGATTGTGCATTACCGTCGAAAATCCGGTTTTGGGTGAGCGAATGTATAACCTAGCAATGGTTTTGAGTTCTACTAATCTTGAATTTATTGAAATTGGACGAACTTGTAGCGATTCGTGGAGACATAACGCACCAAATGATAACTTTCGTTTTGCTCACCTTGTGACTTGTTTCTGTCCTCAATATTTCATTTTTGATTAATATTATACCTTAAGTAACCACGTAATGTAAAATTTTATTGATTTACCATCGAGATTCTTACGTCAAAGGCATTATTGTTAGTCTTTCTTGAAATTTCAATGTAATGATTCAGATAACATATGCGGTTTGTATTTTGTTGGTGGCATAGTTTAAAGTCTCATATATAATGTTTACATTATTCTGGAGTGCCTTCATAATTCATTTGAACGTGGTGGGAAAGTAGAAACCGCGTACTGCAGTCTTAAATTCTGGGAAGAAGCGTGGCACCGTCTGAGAAAGTATAGTAAAAACCGGTTGCGTCTTTCATCGGTGCAGTTTCGAACTCATCGGGGGTATCTCATTCAGAGCTGTGTACTTATTGAAAAGTGACTTAATAATTCTTCAGATCTATCAATCATAGAATGAATGAATCGTGAATAGTTGCAAGTAAGTTTTGGAAGAGATATTTCATGCCTAAGTGACAGGGGCGCAGTTAGGAATTAAGGCTGGGGTGGTTTAGGTGCAACTAATACCGGGGTGTGTGTGGGTATGGAATACCCACCAGGGTAAGCGGTAGGTGCGAGATTAATAAATTGTGGATTTATAAGATAAATGGTTCAAAATGGTGAATTTTACGGCCTTCTGAGGGATATTTTATTTATCCTTACACTATTCTATTAGTAATATCAATCCAATTAAGTAAAATGGATTATAATTAAAAATTTCTCTGTGCTATGGGCGGGAGGGGGGGGGGGTTTATCCCCCAAAACCCCCCTCGCTACGCCACTGCTAAGTGATAAACCATTAAATTTCGCTTTTGTAATTGCTTTGGAGGTCCCTGAAAACTTTATTATCCTTGGTGTTGCTTTTATGGAGATTGGTGTGCCGAATGGTTAATTTTTACTTACACGTGCATCATAAGTGTAAATTCCATTCCACTACAATGTATATTTTAATTTTTCAGTATTAATAACTTGATGGAGCTTCGCGTTTGATCGTGTGGTAACTTCAAACGCAGACATGGGGAAATCTGATTATTTTTAATTGGTCCGGTGCATGAGCATCTGGAAAAATTATCCATGAAATTAAAATTTATTGTATTATAATATCCTAAATATTGCCTTTAATTCATTGCAGCTTTCGTTTTAAGATTCCGCAGTTGAAGGAATACATAAATGACTTAAATGCATAAATGAAGGAATATTACATTGGGCATTGCCTTGGCCTCGAAACCTGCTCCTGCCGCCCTGGAGAGAATACCATTTGTTCAATGGACCGCCTCTTCATCGTTACTACTCTCTACCTTTTTTCTCTTCAATGACTGTTAATCTCACTTGAATAGGTTGGCCATACCAACTCTCTTCTTGCTTCCATGTTTGTAGCTGTTGGACTTTTTTTTTATTGCCTTTAAGTTGAAATAAATATCGGCAGGTGTTGTTCGCTGTCAAGAGGTATTGTAGGGAATGTAGCGTTGGAAAATTCCATTGCATTATTTCCGATATAATTTCAAATAGTTTGCCGTATATTAATATTAAATGTCATTAAATATTACACCCCAAACAATAGTGCACCCAAGTAAATGTGCACCCTTCATGAGTTCCCAATTGGAGCTACAGTAAACTACTTCACATTCGCACTTCAGTTGGTATTGCGTTTGAAATTAGACTCGGGGAAAGGAGCATGAACTGGATTGCGAAGAAGAAGTGGCCGAGGGGGAATTTAGGGGCAAGAACATAGGGTATGGTCCGGCCCATCAAGTAAGCCTTGAGTTGAAGCTATTCGGCATAAAAGATGAAATAGATAGTTTTTTTCTGTGTACGGCGAGATGTGCAAGTGCGACCTTCCTCATACCATTAGGCCCAATCTTGTCGCTGTCGCAACATTGATAGAACAGAATAGCCACGGGTGAACTCCATCGCCCGCGACCTTAGCAATGGAAACGAGACCCTAGGGCGGGCTCGCGGGGATACACTCCTGGGGCAGGGACTGTAAGCGCTAGCTTTTCTCCTCTGCACCCAGAAGGGAAAGGACGGGAAGGAGCAAGGAAGGAGGCGCCGCCGCGATGAGAGCCCGACGACGCCTCAGGGGAGGGGATAGGGAAGGAAGGGAAGGGACGAGGAATCCCGCACCGTCACAAATGCGGGCGGGCCCTACTAACAGCGAAACCAAGCGAAACGCAATTAATATTCTACCAATCCTAGTGGATTTTCCTATGAGGAAGAAAAATCCATCGATCGAATCGGTAGATCGCGATCTTAGCAGTTATTTGTGTTCTTCTATCGCTCTCAGAATATTTCTGTAAAAGAGCAAGAGTTATTACTTCGAATACCTATAATTGTGACATCAGCCGTTAAATACCTGCTACGCGAATGATAGCTGGTTGCGGTAACCCGAAGCCTAAATTTCAAATTTTTTGTTTATTCTATGTAAAGGTATTCATTAATGATGTCTGGATGAAAAAAATTCTAAGAAATCGCGGAATAACAAAGGGTTTTGTGGCAATAATTGTAAAAAGTGAGTGCCTAGAGTGAATATCGACTAGACATAAGTTTAATATTCAATTAATTTTTCTTTATTACGCAGAATTGAAATTAATAGATACTTAAATCTGCATCATTTATCAAGTACTGTTTTGGGCATTGGATGAGACGACAAAATCTGAGGTCTGTCGCTACATTCACTAATGGGCTATGGGTAGGTTACGTTAGAACGAAATATTGGTAATAGAAATATCTTTATCCCAACTTCGTTCCTTACCAAAATATTTAATTTTATTCTCTTTAGCGTTCAATTTGTTCGTGTTGAGGGTAATGCATTTTGCATCAGGGGTCTCAATACCCGTTAGAAAAGCGTTTCTTCTGACCCCGTGCATCCTTTCACGGTATTAGTTAAATGGAAGGCAGAATGCTTTCTCATTATTGTGAAGAACTGTAAACTCATTCTTATTTTATAAAATCTCTGGGAATAAATACTGCTTAAATTTTTCACAGGATATCAATCATTTTCCAGGGAAAGTAAATTAATCCTCAATTTTTCCCAGTATCACGTGAGACTTAGTGACTTATCGCGTCTCATCAATCCTCTCACTCCCCGACCATGCGGGCGGGCATGACCATCTGCATTGTGAAAGGACAAGTGTGAATCGGAAATCATTTGAAATTGTTACTGCGCTTATTTGAACTGTTGTTGGCACCTGCTACTATCTTGATCCAGACCAAAATTTTGCTGGTTTTAGACTTTTTCTCTTTTCTAATTCGTGCAGATTGCTAACTTTGTATTTCCATGGAAGGAATATAGAATGCGAGAATTTGGTTTTTGGATACTGCACCTTCCTAATAGGTCACTTCGTAGTTAGGCTATAAGTGCTAGAACTCCGATTAACTAACCTGGTAGCCTGACTGGGGTCTATAGGCAAGCGGGTTGATTTGTCCAGTGGAGCTACTAATGTGAGCCAGAATTATGCGGAAGGGGTAGTGAATTTATAGAAGGGTGCTTAAATACCCTAGATGAATTATAATGGTCATTTGTTATGAATTATAATTTACCTCGATTTGTAAATACTGTAACATTTTTTTCCACGGATATGTTGAAAACTAGGTCTAAAATGCATGCCAAAACTTGTGAAATCTTGAATTCACTTTACATAATTTGACAGAGCGATATCCCATTGAAATATTCAGGCCCTTAATATTATTATGTTACTATTATTATCATTTTACGGTACTGACGGTAACCAGCACTCTTGAAAGATAATATAAAGCTCGATTGGAAGTCGGTGGCCCTTGAGCGAACAAAATTTGAAGTTCGTGTGGGAAATTTCATGACTAGATATGGGCGTGGCCGAAAATTATTTTTATCTTCCAAGACTTGGTACCAAGGCCGTAGCCAGAAAATATTTTCGGGGGGTTTATGGAATAGTAGACAAGCATAAAATTATTTTTATAAGATAAATAAAATTGCGTATACGGTTAAATATACATATTTATTATTAACTCTTAAAGGAAAATATAAAAATATTATTATAAAATTGAATTTAGCCTTCAAGCTTTTTTTTTGCAGCGACCAAATGAATTAACTCCTCGGTGTCGATTTCAATTCTGCGGTCCCTCAGGAGGCTCATAAGTCACTCACCTCTCTACTAATTCACAGCACTATTATTCCACACACTGCACCTAAAAATTCGCTTAGATAATTATTGACTTAAGTCGCATGGGACTACTAGATGTCCCTGCGCCGCTATATTATATCGTCGTGTGAGCACCAAGCGAGCATCAAGTATCCATGTAATTTTTTTCATTTCGGGGGGGGGGGGGGGGGGGGGGGGATCAATCCCCCTTGATCCCCCCCCCCCCCCCCGGGCTACGGCCTCGCTTGGTACACTCAAAATATCTTCTGTGGTCGCTCCGAATACACTATCCACAGAAACACTATACGTCGAAGGGCCATGAACCTATAAAACCAAGCTACGCATTGCACTCATTTCTGAGTAGACTCCCTGCCGATGCGTTGTTAGGTTCTAGCTCGAGGTGACTGAATCCTTCATTAACTATTGCGCGTTTACTCCGCGGGGAGCTGTAGGCTCCAATTTCACCGCTGAGACTAGTCACGGCCGTCCCCTTGGAATCGAAATCCCCCCAAATGACCTTCGCTTCTCTAATAATTGAGAAACTACCCTTACAAGCCAGAGGGACGTTGGACTCTAATCTCTTTGATGGCCTGATTGATTCGACAGCAATATTCGTGACTGCCTTGATCCGAAGTAGCGAAAAGGGAAGCGATGGCACAACATCCTTTCGTGAGGAATGAATGAAAATATTAATTCCAAACTCGCCGCTGGTGGATGACTGTTTACCATTCCCCCTTTTGTGCCGAACTGAACAGGACGGTGGTTGTGAACCCTATGGCTTCGTTTAAACATATTTTTTTTATTAAATCAAGGACGCATTCTGGTATATTCTTGCTCATCCTTCTAAGTGGCTAAAAATATTTCCCAAGCTGACCACAACTGTCTACGTATACATAGGCAGATTAAGGGAGGAGGGGGCGTGTCCCAACCCCTCCCCCAAGGCGCCTAAAAAAAGACAAGATTTTTATTATGTTATCACAACGTTCGTTTTGTTTTGTGTATTACGGTACTTCCGTAATTTAATTTCATATGAATAACTTTCCTAATAAATAAACAGTATTTCATATTGTAATTTTTGTACGTTGTTTTTAATTTCAAATATGAGAAACAGTTTATCTGTCAGACCCTTGTGCTCCCCCTTCCAGAAAAAATCCTGCATCCGTCCTTGTTTGATTCGCGTGCTATTATGATTCGTTTGCATTAATGGAGAATACAGACTCATTTAAATTCATGTTTACAATAAATTGCCATCAAGCAGCCAGCATTCCGTGTTAAATCGAATCTCTAGCAGAAAGTGCGTGTATCCATTTTTGTGTCGTAGTTGCTATTCTTAAAGAATTGGGTGACACCAACGCCGGGTGTCTCTGCATCATTCCTTCCCTACCACTAAACTACTTCACTTGTCATGACCATCCTCCAAATAGAAATATCAATCAGTGACGTGTATGGGAGCTTCGCCACGGGAGGGCCCGCCTCGAACCTTATATTCGTCCCTGAGGGTGCTACCATTAGCCTCTCTTAATATTGATCGCTGCACTTCCTCGGTCTTCGGGGTGCCTGGCCGAAGTTTCGGAGGCGATGCAGCAGGAACACCAAGCGATCAGCTGGTTTTCTGTGATCAAGTGAGTTGATCGCATGGTGTACCCAAGATGGAGTACTGCATCGCCTCCGAAACCTCGGCCAATTATATGAACACTCGACAACTCGACGCGGCTTCACCCCGAAGACCGAGATAGTGCAGCGATAATTTTAACCTCGGAAGCCAACCTTTTAGAATTAGGACATTTTATATTGGTTTGTAAATATCCCTGGCCAAAGGCGATTCTACCTGTAAAGACACTTAAAGAATATTAGTCAAATTTTGGCATTTTTGGTCAGATTTTGGTTATTCGGGCCTGTCTCTATCTTTTTCGGGGTCTCGCGTATTCGGACTATAACAGAGCTTAGCTATGACTTAATAGGATTAAACGATAATAACCGATGGGGGGCCAAGGTTAATGTAGGGTTGGGTTAACTTATATTCAATAAACACATCCCATCAAATTTGAAATTTAAATATATAAGAATAGTGGTATGAATTACGGAGTACCACTGCATGCCGCAGCCATGGCCCCGCGCATAATTCACTAAACAACTGAAGACTACGCTGCTTTTTTTTTCCACATTTGAGGGGGATCCCAGGACTCGATGCCAATAATTAAGAGGTGCCTTCTTTGGTTGCTTGGATTTTGGAGGAAGTGATGTCTCTCTGCTCTTTAAATCGTGACCCCATATAACTAAAGCTCTGATTCTCAACTGGTAGTTCACAGACTGCAGGTGTTCTTATTTTAGCAGCCCGTGGAGTGAATTAATTTTATTCAGAAGGAATTTTCTTTAGTATTTTGTCCACATCATCAGCGTATTTTTATTTGGAATAAAGTTGTTTTATTTCGCAGATTTAGTTCACTTTTCATGAATGTGTAAGCTCAGTGAATATTTAATTTATTCTCCGTTTCTAGTTTTGTTATCATAACTATGAGTGTATGTACTTATCATTACACTCATCCGGTTCTTACCCGTACCACAGAGTTACTCTGTGCCCGTACTATCAACGTAGCAGATAAAGTAAATCCATTCTCCTACATTTGTTCTCGACGGGAACTTTACGAATTGTGTTGACTCGGAAATCCGTTTTTGCGTTGGATTTAGCTAGGTATCCTTCTTTGACGTCCCTATGTTTCTATGGCGTCAAGAATGTGTAGCTTCGAGTTTTCGATTTCTTTTGGCTAGGCCGTCGAGAAAAAGTATCACCCGTACTCCCCTCTAATTTTCCTTTGTAATTATTTTTGCTTTTTAATGTTTTATTTTTCTTGATGAAGGTGATGTAGAACATCCCTTATACTTTCTTTTAAATTACGTCTCTTGAATTTAGCTGTTTGAATACGTTTTGGCGAATAGTGGGAATCTTTCATTGTATTAAAAGTTGAATTTGGTGATAAATGAACCGAGTTTATGTTACTGCAACGCGTTATATCTATTTTTGTTATGAAAGCTATGGATTATTTCAGAAAATAATCATTGAAAATGTTTACTTATAGTGATAATAAATTACAAATAATTAGGTACAAACATTAAGATAATTTTTTTTCTTATTTACGAAGAGGCAAACCCATGGGGTATCCAAGTTATTATTGCCCTGTCAATATGTGGTTCTGCAGTTGAATGAAATTCGCATTGATTTTTTAGTCAATTATATTGATAGAGATATTCTTACTAAACCTTAATATTTAGATCATCCGCTTAAAGGATTTATCCTGTGCCATCCCTATTTAGAGATGATAAATTACCTACGCATTTCTTCTCTTTCAAATTCTTCTTTACCTGTTCCATATTTTGTTTTCTTCCGCTCTTGCCATCCACTTGTCCCTCGACGATTTCAGGCCATGTGGCCCATAAGGTTCTTTCGTCTTCTTATTAAGGTTTTAATGAGGTTTCTCTTTTCCCATACCCTTCTTAATACTTCCTCGTAAAAAGGCAATTTCTAATGAAAATAAAAAAGAATATAAATTACAATAGTGGGGAGTAGAGCAATCTACAACTCTAAAGTTTAGCCACTAACAGAATATTTCAGACGTATAACTTTCGTGAAAGTCCTGATAAGTTAGCGTCGCCAATCATGTCATCATTTAATGTGGACAGTTTTTGTATCATTAATGTAAATTCGATTTCCTAAAGATTAGTAATGCGTGGGAGCAGCTATCGATGACGTATAAATTGAGTGAGAGAAAGAGGTATATTGATAATGTTCATTAAAAGTTACTACTCGTGGATTCGAAAAAGTACTTATATCCAGTTTTTCTCACTTTCAGACATCTTAACTGCTTTATGTCGTTCTTTCCGATAGTTGACATACAAAAAGTACGTGAAATGCGTATAATTGCGAATTTAACATGGTCACTTAGGGGTGGTAACCCTCTCGTATATTCCGGAAGCAGCCATGCGCGGAAAATTATTTTTTTGGATATCAATGACGTAAGCAGCTATAATGTGTTAAGTTTTAACTCTCGAAGGCAGTTTGTATATATACCTTGCAGGGATGGCAAGTGAAACGAAATGAAATTGTTTCGTTTCGATCCGGAGAGATATTCAAAGACTTGCGGATAGGATAGAGGAATGGAGAGCTGCGTCAAATCAATCTGAGGATTATTGACTAATGATGATGATAATGCTTATGAGATTAATCCTGACGAACGGACGCGCCCCAAAGAAGGCCTCGCGGCGGTATTTATTGGCCAAGATCGGAGGAAATTGGGGAAGTAACCGCTTTGGGAGGAAGAGTCCATCGGTCCGAGAATGCCGTCACCGGTGGCTCGCTCTATCGGAGGATGCCGTCAATCAATCGAAGCGCCCAATCGGTTGTCATCGCGACGCGGAGTGGCGCGTCCTATTTAGGGTCGTGCATTGGGCGATCGGGCGCCGCGGGGTTGGAGAGGCAGTCGACGTCAGGGATGACGTGAGCTCCAATTCGGAAGCAGTTACGGGAGAGAGACGAGTCCCTTCAAACAAGATTACCGAAACTTCCGAGCCGTTTACGTTCGCCAATAGCGGGTCAAGATCGATGTAAAATTAGCTCGGGACGTGAAGTTCATTCTTGAATCACATTGTCACTTTTTATGCCCCTCATACGGAAAGCTCCAGCAATATCTTTCCATCTCCCGCGAAAATGAAAGTTTGAGCTGTACTTATCTGGATCGTACGGGCATTTTGTGGTCCTCTCAATTTTTTGCAAGAATCATTCCATTGAAAGTCAAACGGGTGATAGAGGAATTTTGGTGGAATATGATAATAGAACATCAAATTAATTGAAAATTCATCCGATTGTGCGATTTTTTATAAGAACCATTCCATTGTAAGTCAAACGGATGATAGAGGAATTTTGGTGGAATATGATAATAGAACATCAAATTAATTGAAAATTCATCCGATTGTGCGTTTCTTAACACGTCGGTGTGCATTAAATCGATGCATCATCTGCGATGCCGCGTGGATTGTCAACCCTCGTTGCGCACGCGTCTAAACGAAATCTTGGGTTTGGGTTTTTGTAACTTTGCAAATGTTGACGTGAAAATTCAATTCCGGAAATTCTAAGGATTCGAGTCTAAAAGAAGAACATTTCAATGGAAACGTCGGACGTAGCAAGGTTATAAATCTGCAATATGTCCAGCGTAATGTCTCCAATGCGTAGAGAGAGGGTTGCCTTAGGATTTCTTTGTCCATTGAAAGTTCTCAAGGGGTATATGAACCATGGTGAATTTGGCGTAATAAAGTTGTGTTGTATTTTATTCATTTGACAGTTTAATTCTTTACTTTTAATGCGCTATTTGTATCTAAGATTGTAAAGAGGGATTAACTGATGTGAATTTATCTGGGAGCGTAGGTTAGACACATGCCTACCAGGTCAAAGAATAAGAACGGCTGAAAAAACCAGGTCTGTCTTAATGAATGCCATCTGAGAATATTTAATAAGATCGAAGTAGTAAAGTATGATGCTTAAATACTGTTGTATATGCATTTTTCTAATGATATCTCTCCTGTATTATATATTATACGCATTAGTGGGATACGAGCACTCTTTCATGCTCTCTTGTGAATTGCACCCATCAGGGGCGCAGCTGGGAATTAAGGCTAGGGGGGGTTTTAGGCGCAACTAATACTCACGGGTGTGGGGGTATTGCATACCTACCGGGGTAAGCAGGAGTTCCGGGGGCCCTCCTTCAGAAACATTTGAAGAATAATGGTTCAAAATGGCGAGTTTTACGGCTTCCTGAGGGATATTTGATAAATCCTATCTTTGTTCTTTAAGTAATACTGATCCAAATAAGTAAATTGGATTAAACATAAAATTTCTCCGAGCTCTGGGGGGGGGGGGGTTTATCCCCCAAAACCCCCCCCCTCGCTGCGCCACTGGCACCCAGCACGTTACTACCATGGAAATTTATTTTTACATCATTCATAGAAATATAACTTCATAAAGTTCTCAAGATTATGACCGGCATCGCTTATTGTTGTGATTGGTTTAGCTTGTTGGACATAAGACCATTAGGTACCGGATTTATAACAAGGGGCTTCAATTTGGATTATGTCTTGGACTGGAGAGGCCCTAGTTAGCTGATGCTCGCTGCTTCGTATTCTGTTGCTGATGTCCTCGGCCTCAACTCCCACGGCTTTCGTGTCTGTGGTATGCAGCGCTCACGGAGCTTGCCTTGGGATCTCGTCTCTCACCACGCATCAGTAAGCGGAGCGATTCCCACCAGATGACCGCGTTCCTCAGTTGGAGCGTATCTTTGAATCCCAAGGATATACTCCTTCACATTTTTAATTCTTCAGCTGGAATAAGCAGACCACAAGAAGTTAGAGAACGTCGCGGCTCCTCGCATTAATTAACAAATTACGAGATAATAATGAAGCCACGGAACACATAGGTCTTACTTTTATCTTATTTAATTCACTTTCTCACGAAATATGATGAATAATTTATACTTATGGACATTATAAAGATGTTAGAGAGAAGAAATATATCGCTATGGATCGGCTAGCGGATATGAGGGAAGAATGGAGAGCTGCGTCTAGCCAATATTGGGATTGTTGAATAATGATGATGATGATGCTTATGAGATTAATTTATTGTTTTTATTCTGTACATTATTGTTTTAGATACTTATTTTCTTACAAGCTGTTGGCCATATTTGAAGTAGTAAGAAAAAGACGATGACGATATTTGTCTCTGCCTCGAATGAGTTTACTTGTTCTTGCGAACGTAATTGCATCTGTTTATTTATACGAAGCCCGAGGTCTTTTTCTTTCACTAATGCTAAGGATTTCTTTAGATTAGACTTCTCATTTGCTTGGCTTGAAGATAATCCTCCTCCAACCATGCTCCTATTTACCCTTTCTTTTATCTATTTCAGAAAATATTAAGTTTTAGGTAGTAATTAATGTTCATTAATGTATGCTATAAAATATGTCAAATAGTTTTCTAT
Source organism: Ischnura elegans (assembly GCF_921293095.1). Taxonomy (NCBI): domain Eukaryota; kingdom Metazoa; phylum Arthropoda; class Insecta; order Odonata; family Coenagrionidae; genus Ischnura; species Ischnura elegans. The sequence goes on along the minus strand of NC_060253.1, from coordinate 66,710,911 downwards.
TGTACCCGTCTTATGACTGCACACCTATCTTAATTACTTTCTTCTCTCAGTAAAATTTAGATTCTGTGAAATGGGAAATTTTTGATGACTAATGTAAATATTCCGTGAGCCCTGAGAAATTATTTGTATTAAATTCACAGGCAGTTTAACTGGTGGGAAGTTTCCCATGAGTTCTCCTTACAGACCCCATTGCATCGAGTGACAATTTTGATTGAGTAATCAATAGTGTGAATGCTCGTAGTTGTTTCCTTTTATAATAACACTGGCCAACAAAATAATTTGCTTGAAAACTTTTTTATTTTAATAGCTTTATAGATTTTTATGTGCCGAATCCAAATCTGGCCTTAGTTTTTTTTTTATCACCCATAGTTTCCGAGCAATATGTATTTAATATTTAGTCTAATACCCCTATACGGTATATAGGGAAATCAATGAAAAACTGTGTTACATCATAAAATTGTTTATATTTACTGTTCACTACATCGTGATAAAATTGTTTGTATTTACTACAGCGTGATAATACAGGGTTCACTTGTCAACTGGAATTTTCTTTCCCTTTTTTCCTTGAAGCTTCTTGTGTAGCTTTTTCTGCGATGAATCGCTTGCTGAACTTCTCTGTGAAGTACCAACAGTAATCCCCATTATCTTCGTTCATTAGACCTACATTTCAATTTTATTATAACAAGAAAAAAGCTGTTAAATACTAAAATTATTGCTTGATTTCATAAATTTAACTGTAAAATGTGAATAAATGGTGGGTGATACAACTTTAAAACCATTATATTTGGATTCAGCAACTTTAAAAATATAAGAATAAGGTATTTTCAATAAAAACGTTTTTTCATTGTTGGCCTGTGTAATTTCAAATTTCTTGAAAAATCTTTCCCGTAATATAATTACTAGTGGCTTATTTTTAGATAATCTCAAGGTAGTCAATAGGCAACCTTCGGAATATTTAAGCCTGGGATTTACCCAAAGTGAAAAATAGTTGGAAAAGAATTTATTTCTCTTGGATGCATTATGATGGCCAAATATGTGACCTTTAGCCACGTCTTTTATCACGAGGGTGGTGGAGTGTTTTAAACTGGAGTCCTTTTTTTCTTGATCTTATGAATCGCATTGGCTTTCTCCTAAGGTCGTTCCAATTGAGAGTCGCACGCAACGACATTCTATCTCAGTCTCCTGTTACAACCTCGTCTTCAGCAATTGTATCCCGCGTTGCATTCTCGGTACGTATTCGAGTCTCCTGTGCGTTGTGAATGGCGTCATTTACCATTACGTCTGTTAGTGTGCGTATGAGGATGTACTTCTTACATAACGCATCGATGCAGATGACAGAGGCGGATTAATAGGATAGTTTCCTTTGCCAAAGAAAACGAAAGGCATTGATGCCATTCGTTACCCACCATTAGAGTAATCGTAATATAAAAATTATTTGGTTTTAGAAATCCCAGTTTAGACGAATGTAAATGGTAATGGTCTATTTTAACCTCATTTGAAAAATGCCAGATTGGCGCCCATGCGATGCAAAATCGCAAATGTCTGTTAGGAAAATAATATTTTTTTCAAGAAAATAATTTTAAAAACTAATAAAGAGCTGTTACAGTTTCCTTAAAATGTTGATTTCACTCACCTTTTCCATTCTTAAATCTTATCTACTACTTGAACAACCATAACCTCAAATGAAAGGCGTCACATTAATGGGACAAGTAACAGGTTATGTGAAAATTTCCCATCTCCTTCCATATAAATTTGAAATAGCTGAGACACCTGTACTTTCCTTCGACGCCCTACCCCCGGCGGGTATCGTGACGTCGAGGGTGAATGACAACGAATATGAAAGTACACTCTCTTTCTCAAATCTTAACTCAGCATTTGTATCTAATCGCTTTCTTATCCAGTCTGACTATCGGCGTGATATAGGACCTTAATGCAACACCAATACATGTGTCTAGAGAATGGAAAGGTAATTATAAAGGTAGCATTCATAATGCTTTCTAGTTTCGCCTCCTCCTCTGTGTGCCCGGGATATTCCTTGCCCCCCCCACCCTAATTTTGATCCTGGGTACGCCTTTGCGTTGAATATCTATAAGCTACCTGTCTACGCATATAAAACGCAAACATGATATCGCTGAGAGGTATTTCATAACGCCAAGGAGCTGCGGAAAGTGATTAACCTTCCCCTCCCCCCAAAAAAAATCAACTACCTTTATCCCTGGCGGATTAAAATTTTGGTTATGTATACATTGCGTAAATGCCCGTATTTTGTACTTCTAAGATGAGTCGTCTCGAAAAATCTTGCCTCGAAGATCTCAAGGACTAAGCGAGAGTACTAGTGGTGATTTTTCGTAAAACTTAATTCACTATGATAATTTAAGTAATAAAGAATACTATGCAATAATGTATAAAATAAATAATTAAGCAGTATAAACAATAGTAATTAAATATTATCACTTAATTTGAAACAAAATTATTTACATAATAATAATTTAGTAATATTTTGCGCTGATATTACGGAATAATTTAGAGTTTAACTGTCAGTACCTGTGATTGTGAGCGCGAACTATCATTTCACCGTCCGAACAGTAATTTTTTTTGTCAATTACCTCATAATTATATTCACCTAATCCTTCGCTGTTTTTAGTTTGCTATGCTTTTTCCCTTGAACTCTGAGTCGCATAATGAAGGTTTTAGGGATGGAGAAAGTACGTAATTATATGAGGAAACTATTCATAAATTCTAATGGAATAAAAAAACGCGACTGAAAAACTCACTCGCAAAGTAAACCTCCGTTAGGGTGTATTACATAACGCTTGCGACTACGTAAAGACAGCGAATGCATAAAAATCCGTGGAACTTCTCGAAAATCGCTACCCTGTCTTGTCCGCGCTATTTGCCCCTACGCCTCACATGTGTGAGATGAAAACAGCGTACAACTGAGGATAAAATTAGCAGAGAAATTTGTTTGCTATTACGGAATAAACATTCCCACGCATCCCTTCCGCATTGAGCTAGAATATTCACTTCAAGTCATGTTCACTAAAGCAGTCAGTCTTGCGCAAAATTTGTTTGTAGAGTTTGACAATGGAAATCGGTGCCGCGATTGAGGGGTTATGCGAGAATAAACATACATCCATAGGCTTTCACATCGTCATGGTCCTTTTTTTGACCCTAGTCGTGAAAAGCAATAGGAATCCAGATAACTGCTAAAATCAATCAATGCTGATCAATTTTGACTTAATTTTTGGTGACTTTCTGAATTATTATTTTTGCATCGATTATTTTCTTATTTTAATTAAATTTAACTGCCATCACCATAAATGAACGAATGTAGGAATAAATGGTGTTTTCAAGTTGAAATGCTTCAGAAAGCAGAGGTTTTTTGAACAGATTGAGACCACAGTGTAAAACTAAGGAAATAATTAGCAGAAAATTTTGGTTGCTAGTCTAGGGAAGAACTCTCCCCGTAATGGGACAGAAATAAAATTATCATGCGACCCAGACTTCAATGAAATGATTCAATAAATCTTTCATCAATTACTGAAAAAAATATCAAGGTTTAATCCTGTCGGTCTATGTTTTTGGATAAACCTTTACTGAGACAGTGAGCTGAGGAAGTGAGTTTTTGTTTTAGTAAACTCTAGCGACCCTTAAGAATTGGCGATTGAATCGCCTCGTAGCTAGTCCCGAAGAGCACGTGCGTTTCATTTCCCACAGTTGCGGTCTCTGTGGTCGATGGAGACACGTTAACTACGCCAGAGATAACAGGCAGGAGAGAACTCGCAAACGATACCTGTATTATCTTTTTATATGTTTGCATCAAGATTTACGTGATCCACTGTGGTCTCAATCCTTCAAAAAAGTCCTCAGCTTTGGTTTTAAGGCTCTTCAACTTGAAAACACCATCGGTTCCCAAATTCGTACATTAATGGTGATGGGTTTCCTATGACAGTTGAATTTCATTATAATAAAAAAATAAATGGTGTAAAAATAATAATGTTTTAATGGAGATCTTTATATGGTCAATTTCAACGTGGTGCAAGCGCTATGAAAATTTCAATTGTCTTTGTATATAATTCTTAAGCATTTTTTCTGCGGGACTTTTTCCCTGTAATTGCTTCGACTAACTGAGAGGTATAGTTTCCTGCCATCCCTATGTGTTAGGTTTGTAGTCCTTTATAATTTAAGTTGAATTATTATTGTAAATAGTATTTTAGTTTTATTTTATTCGAATATTTCATCTCTGCTTTTTCTTTCAGTTGATAAGTATATGTTTTTGCCCTCGCAACACGGAATTTTTATCCTTGATTCAAATATCATCACTGAATCAACTATTTATATGAGGAAGTAAACGCTTACCAAACGAATTGCTTAGCCTCATTTGCTGTTCAGTTTTTTTTCTCGCATCCATCTGGGGAAAATATTTTTCAACTGTGTTACCAACTTTGTCTCTGGAGACCAAAGCCTTTTCTTGTTTTGAAATTAATTACTCTCAGAGTCTAATTGTGTAACTCATCAAGAAATGTTTCCGATATTCACCGCTCCTTCTCTTCTCGTATATTCGCCGAGGGCATGTAGTATAATTTAAAAACTGAATAAAACGTGTGTGGGCGATTACAGCTCCCAACAAAATTCACTCGCAAAGAGATAAGGTGGAGATTAGTGATACGATGTGAGCAACCACTGCCGTTATCTGCCAGCCAAAGTTGTATAGCTTTTCCCAGTCTCTCCCGAATGGCTCCGTTCTGCTATTAACTCTTTATATTTAAATGGGAAGAGATGCTCGAGTTTGAGAGACTTCCTCAGTATGTGAAAAGAAGCCATATGTTCCTTTCCTTGGCATCGACCTTGAGCTTCAACGTGACGGAAAGAGTCTGCTTATGTCACTCTGTGAGAAGAAGAGGTCGGTTGTAATTAACTTCTTTTTTTCGCCTTGAAACCTCCCCTTCCTTTGTCTGGCAAGGCGGTCTCCTATGATCGCACTTACAGTTTTTTTTATATACTCCCTTCCAAAGCTGTGCTTAATAACACCCACCGTATTTCCGGATCGAATGAACTTATTTACAAATTCTAGGTTCGAAGATTTTCGCGGCGTTGATCAGAAGGTTCCTTCGACCTGAAGACGCTGACTGCAATGTCAGCGAAACTGTTGTCACCAAAACCCAACGGACGCGGTGAAAACCCGAATAGAATGCAGAGATTATTTACAAATTTTCAATACGATAAATATTGAAAATGAAATGAGATTGAATTCGGCTTGAAAACAGCGTAAAAGAGCAATAGGAATCATTATAATTGTTGAAATTAATGAAATGATCAATCATGGCTATTATTTTGGGCGACTTTTTGATCTATTGCCGTAGCTGCACACGGTAAATGGATGGAAAATGATCACGCGAGCTAGGCTTCAATTTAACGATTCAATGAATCTTTCATCAATTGCTGAAAAAATTATCAATGTTTTACACTGCCAGTCTGTGCTTTTGGATGAACTATTACGGAGTCCTTGGGCAGAAAAAATTGCCTTTTGTATCATTTAGCAATAAAATGGACGAAGATAACTGAAAAAAACCACTTCTTATCATATTTCTCAGTTCCGCTGCTTGCGTTAAAATTATCTCAATGCCTAGCTATCCTACTCCGTGAATATGACGGTATCGTAGCTGAGAGAACTTAGCAAGTCATCGCAAACTGGTGTTGTTCTTTTTAGACCCAAAAGACGGGGCTATTGCGCCACCATCGTTACCAATTCAAATATTCTCTTCGGAGCTCGTAGAGGTTTCCTCATGGCTATATGTCACTCCTTCTAAATGATCGATTCCATGTGCTTTTGCGTAATTCAGGGGCATATGTAAGTGGGTGCATTGTAATGGGATCCCCCAACTTGTGGGAACTTTTTATTGTTTAAAGCATTGCATCTACTCAGGGGCGGATCCAGGATTTTATTCTGGAGGGGGGGGCACAAGGATACCTCGTAGCACAAAACGAACACAATGATAATAGGACAGCATTAAAAATCTTGCATATTTTTAATAGTATGGGGGGGGGGGGGGCACGTGCCCCCGTGCCCTCCCCTCCCCCTAGATCCGACTATCCATCAACTATTACTGTCGTACTACCTTATTTTTTTTATAAATTCCACCTTATTTGAAATATAAGATATCATTAGGTGGCCTAATTTAAATTTAATTAACCTAAACTTAGATTAATCTTATACCTTAACCCATAGATATAATGTATATACTCTGCTGGTGTAATGAGCCTGTAAGCAACGTTTTTACGTATTTTCAAATGTCGGGTCCGAACCAAGTCCAAGTTTCAAATGTCCGAACCAAGGCCATACATATATAGCCTTGGTCCGAACTAGTAGAACGGCCCTAATAACAATGAGAGGCATTGAAAAGTCGGCGTCAGCCACATTCTTATATCGCTCGCATCGGTCGACGGTAAGCGCAAAATATATCGCCTCGATTATAATATTGGTGTTTAAATAAAAGTGATTAACTCTCGCGTGAATAGCAATTCAATCCACAATTTCTTGCGTCGCAGTGTTCTTCTTAAAATAAATACCCCTCTAATTACCGTTGTCCAATATACAGTAATTGGAAGTGTTATTGATTAATATGAATACTTTTTCGGAATTTTTTTCTTTAAATCACCGCTTTTTAATTTTTTTCTTACAATCATAGTGGAGTGCCTCCAAATGACTACACGTATTCTGTTCCAATAATAGTTATTTTGAAAAATCGCTTATGTTGACATCTTTTAAAATGAGTGTGACCGAAGCTATTAATTCTTTTGCCCATTCGTGATCCACACAACAGGCAAACCATTCGTGTAGGTGTATATCAATCTGAATTTCTGAGTGGCTTGTGCCCAGGGAATTGTGGTCTTAACCTCATCTATAAAATCAATCGTCGAGTCTTCTGAGATTGCGAATTTTAAATATCTTTCTTTGTCGATCTTTCATCACAGATTTCAGCAAATTCAACCACTCATAACGCCATGAGTTGATGTCTAACTAGGAAACTCATTCAGGGCATCTTCTTCGTCTTTGCTTCGCGTAAGATTGAAAATGACGTCGTTGTGAACGCCGCGAGCTCCGATTTAAAAATTACGTCATATCGCATTCCAGTCATCTCCATCACGGCGACTGGATCCATTCGTATGCGTCATTTAAAAAATTCCGGTGGCATTCGTGGCCATAATGCTCCCTTTGCATCAATTACGTCATGAACATTTAATTCAATACCGGAAATATGGTGAACATGTAGATAAGATTATTGCCTTATGTGGGTTCTTTCAGTGAAATAAATGAAAATGGTGGCAGAATGGCTGAGTCTTGGTTGACGGAAAAGGTTTATCTTTCCGTAGCGGTACCGTGGTTACGCCCAGGGGCGGATTAAGGGTGGGGGGTTCACAGGGGTCATGACCCCCACCAAATTTTAACAAGATTAAAAAAAAATTTATTAGTTTAATAGTTTTTGCACTTTTGTAAAGGAGCAATGGGAGTGTATACGCACGAGCATGGTTACAAGTCCAAACTTGACAGAAGTTTGAGTTGTATTTATCGTGGAGCGTAGAGCTCCCTACTGTAAAAACGCCCCTTTTTCCCAGGGCGTTTTTATTTTATTCCGATATTTTGAGCTACCTATACTTTTATCGTAATGAAAAATAATCAAGTTACGTGCAAAGCTAAAGATTGTTTTATTTAAACTGATTATACGCATATACAAGACAATGCTATCTTATGATATGAAAAAGTTACAATAGGGTGGTTTCCTATTATTATTTTTTTATTGCCTAAATCGAAAGATTATTATTCCTGGAGTACATATTTCACGCTTTTAGATTTTTAAATGACGATATCTATTTTTCGCGATTAAATGAAAAGTGAAAGTTTTCAAGCGCACGAAAACGCGACGGGTAAGTATGAATGCCGGGAAAACTCCGTGTGACGTCGTTCTGGTTCCCGCTGCCGCAAGTGAGGTGACCTTGGGGCGAGGCTCTGGCGCTGATACGACGCAGGATGCTAGCAGGTAGCAGAGTACCATGCTAACTGGTAGCGCTTGGCTTAAATAAGGATTATTAATACCTTATCAAACGAAGAAAACTTTCCGACCTTAGCCAGTTTTAATAGGTGATTATTAAGACATGTTTCCCTGAGCTCTGTGCCTCATGCATGCATTGGTAATCTCAGACGATGTAAAACTCCTATCTACTCGTATAGAAACTAGGTCCCTGTGACGTCACGTGGAGTGGCATCGCATGTGCGCCAATCTGGCCTTCTTCAAATGAGGATAAAATTGACCCTTGCCATTCGTCTAAACCGGTATTTTTAAAACCAAATAATTTGTATATTATGAATACACTAATGGTGGGTAACGAATCGCAATCAATACCTTTCGTTTTCTTTGATGAAGGAAACTACCCTATTGTGCTTCCGCAATGTTCGGGAATGCGGGCAGCCCTGCATGGGGGGGGGGGGGCGCGCCCCCTCCGACCCCCGTATTCCCGTATTCATCCGCCACTGGGCCAGGAGCAGCACTCCCCCTGAGGGATAGTGGCTAGTACAGACGGTGAGCGTGACGTCACCACGTCATGCGGGTTGCGTTGTTAAAAATTATTTTTACCGCTAATATCTCGACTCGTAGGTCTCAGGGGCACGTAAAATTTTGCAGAATCCCCTTGTAATCTTCTAATCTGCCAAGTTCCTTTGTAATCGTGGCTCTTCACTTCGATAATTTTCCTCTTGAGTTTTAATGTAAAAAGGAGATCGTAAAAGTCATAACATTTCTGATGTGTGCCGTGTATCATGTTTTATTTTTTTAAGTCCTTTTGTAAACACAAATCCCACATTCTTGAGGTTACAGAAATTTTCTGCATGAAAATTTGCAAATATTTTGACTGAGGTTCTCTCCACTGAAGCCATGGTTTTATTGAAAATTGACTGCATTTCACTGAAAATACACTACTGCAGGTGTTATAATATATTATTAAAATAATTCACATATTAAAATTTTGAACTTGCTGGCATTATTTAAGAGATAATTATCCTTGTCATTCTCTCTCAGAGTCGGTTCTCATTAGCTTTGATTTATCACCCGAGAATACCTTCATATTTTTCCATTATTCTACTAATAACATTACCCGTAACCTATGAAGTCAAATAGTAAAACCTTATTGTAGAATTGGGATTTGAATATGCTATATTAACTAATCTTTGATTCATTCAAAAGCAATCACGAATACTTAGGTATTATCATAGAGTAAGTATATACTTACTCTATGGTATTATTAAGTAGGTTTATGGAGTAAAATTTCCTTGATTCTGGTCTTAAATATAGAAGAGCTATTAATGCATTTCAATTCATTGTGCAACGCATTGTACAGTTTAAGACCCATTAAGTAAGGACCACATGATGCAGTTGCAATGTGTACATATGGTGCATGTTGGTCGTTGGAGCTTCTGGTATAGTGATTGTGTACAGCACTGTTTTTATTAAATTGTTTCAAATTATTATGAGTATATAACAACACATGAAAAATATAGACACAAGGAAAATGTAAAAGGCCCAGCTTTCTAAAATTTGGTTTGCAAGGGGCAAGATAATGAGACTTTGCTAATAGTCTCACAGCTCTTTTTTGTATTTTAAAGATTTTGGATGCATCGGGTGAGGAACCCCAGAATAAAATGCCACATGTTAAGTGAGAGTAAATCTGTCCATAGTACAAGGCCATCAGCACATCTTGAGATACAGTGGATCTTATGGATCGTATTAGAAAACATTTGGAACTTCACTTCTTGGTCAGTATATTAATATGAGATTCCCAAGTAAGCGAAGCATCGAGCTGTAGCCCAAGAAATTTCACACATTCCTCCTGGGGAATTGGTTTTTGGTTAATGTGAACACTAAAAGAACAGTTTGTTTTGTTCTTATTTTTAAAATAGACAATTTGGAACTTCTCAACATAAAGATCAAGGAGGTTGTTTGAGCACCAGTTACTTTGATTATCAGATACTAATTTACATTGATTGGACACAGTGTCTAAGTCAGTTGATGAAACAAGAACATTAGTATCATCTGCATACAGAACAGGATGAGCACCCAGAATGTTTGAGAGAATATAAGATAAATCATTAACATAGGTTAGAAACAAAATAGGCCCCAAAATGGAACCTTGTGGGACACCCTGAGTAACCTGTTTTTTATGTGAGGGGTAACAACTACCATTTACTTTGATAACTACTTGCTGAGATCTATTGCTCATGTAGGATTCAATCCAATTATTAGCAATACCTCGAACACCAAGACCATAAAGTTTTCTTAAGAGTAGTGGGTGATTCACACTATCAAAAGCCTTGCTGAGGTCGAAGAACATAGCAGCAATTTCTAATTAACTGTCCAAAGTAAAGAGAATACGATTAATAACATCACAGACAGCAGATATTGTCAGCGGAAACCATGCTGATCAAAAGACAAAAGCCTATTGCACTCCAAGAATGACGAATTGTTATTAATAATTTAATTTTTTTAATTAATTTTTTAATTAATTAATAATAAATATATAAATTGCTAATAAGTGGATAAATTTCATAGCTATAATGTTCTTTCATTATTCCATAAGGGGTTAATGTGTTAGGCTTCTTTGAAGCATTGGAGGATAAGAGTTGTGGCTAAAGTTATATGATCAGCATTTTTTATAATTCTATTTCAGTGGGAAATGGTGTGTGATCATGATTTCCAACCAACATTGGCCCTTGTTCTTCTGGGAGTTGGAGGCCTCATTGGCAGCTACATATTTGGGTACATCCAGGATACGTAAGTAATTATGTAGCTTCTTCACACTATGTGCTATGCGTAGAATGATGACCGGGATTCGAACCTTGTCCGGTAGTGTCCGAGAATATCCACAGTGAAGAATGATGCCTCTGTAGCTTAACTGGCTAAAGCACTCAACCGGAAATCGGGGGATCCGGGTTCGAATCCCGGTCAAGGCGAATGATTTTTTTTTTCTCTGTGGAACTTTCGCACTAACTTACAACATTTTGCTTCAAATGTTACCTGTTAAAAACACAAGGTGAGATTTATGTAGAAGGCTATAGCTTTGTAAGTGATAGAATTAGAGTACGTATTTCATCTTCCATCCTAATGAAATATATTCTGGTATTCTCCAAACATTTGGTATATATGCCTTTCTGCCATTGGTGAACTTTCGCACTAACTTACAACATTTTGCTTCAAATGTTACCTGTTAAAAACACAAGGTGAGATTTATGTAGAAGGCTATAGCTTTGTAAGTGATAGAATTAGAGTACGTATTTCATCTTCCATCCTAATGAAATATATTCTGGTATTCTCCAAACATTTGGTATATATGCCTTTCTGCCATTGGTGAACTTTCGCACTAACTTACAACATTTTGCTTCAAATGATACCTGTTAAAAACACAAGGTGAGATTTATGTAGAAGGCTATAGCTTTGTAAGTGATAGAATTAGAGTACGTATTTCATCTTCCATCCTAATGAAATATATTCTGGTATTCTCCAAACATTTGGTATATATGCCACACAAGGTGCAGATACCATGGGCATACCCAGCAGGTGGCAGCAGGGGGGCAGCTGCCCCCCCTCCCCTAGAAGGGAAAGTAAATTTATTTCAAAACGAACTGTTTGAACTAATTTTCTTTAAATCCAAGAAAATTGGTCTTAGTTAGTATAAAACGTAATTAAAATAATTAATTTTTTTTCAGGCAAATAATTTTTAAAACTAATAAAGCGCCATTATAATTTTCTTGAAATTTTGTTTTCATAACCTTTTCTGTGTTACAACTTGAACTACCACGGCTTGCCCCCCTCTAGTCTTGATCCTGGGACTGCCCGTGGCAGATGTGTCACTTCAATTGTTTGACTAGGTTTTCTAGTGATGTTTATTCAAAGATGAAATTTGGGTTATTTTAAAAACCAAATTGCCATGAATTTTGTGGTATGTGGTATTTTGGCTTTTCTGTGGCATTTGCAAATAACCACTTAATTGTCTGGCTAATTGTCTTAAAATTAACTTGTTTGCTATCTGATCTTTATCAATCAATGGTGCGTTGTGCTGTGGCAATTGGATGTTTTTGAAACCACAAAAAATAATTTCTTTTTTATCGCTGTTACCTTATTTTTGTCAGATGATCCTTTTTCAAGTATGCGCTATTGTTAGTTATTTAATGTGTGGTCCCCATTTATTTCAAAAGATTTAGGCATGGTTCTATATGTGCCGTTGTATTCATTGCCTTAACCGACCATTTTTCTGCCATAATATGCATAACCAGAGATGGTAGCATGAGCTCAACCAGCAGAGGGAATCTGCCCCAAGCACTGTTATAATTTTCTTGATATTTTTGTTTCCTTAACCTTTTCTTTATCACAGCTTGAATGACCACTGCATGCCCTCCTCTAGTTTTGATCCTTGGTATGCCCTTGGATGTTAGATATCATCAAGTTGAGGTCAAGTTGGCATTATCCTTCTGTTAATGCTAAGCCGGCTATAGGAACTGAACCTTATTAACAGATCAATTACAATCTTATGTTTAAATAAAAAAATGGATGCCTTAGAATCTTAGAATTGGATCAGTTATCAAAAATATTTTCATAAAGTACTAATTCATATATTTGAGATCATTTGTCATGCAATCAGTTTCACATATCTGCAGATATATTTGTTGCTTAAATTTTTGACTATGTCTTTTTATCTGTCCTGAATTTAGGCTTGGACGTCGACCTGCATTCTTCATATATCTGTTCATCAATTGCCTCTTTGGCATAGCTACTGCATTTGCTCAAGACTTCACCACATGGACAGTTTTTCGATTTGGAGTGGGATTCACAGTACCTGCCATTTTAGGAACTCCATATGTTCTTGGTATTTTTGTTAAGTTTTCACCCTACTTTTTAATCTACTGCTGATTTTCCTGGTGTGTGATAGAAATTTTCTAAATATTTTTCATGACTGAATTTTGAGTGGAATGAGTAAGGATTATGTCGACTAAGGCTTTTGATTTTTGATGGTAGTACATATGTAAGTTGAAAAAGGGTACTTATTGACTCCAAGGAAACCTTAGGATTTGATTAATTAGCTTATTTCAGCATATATTGCCAAATATTTTTCTGGAATCTTCAAAAAAGAATTTCATTCTGATGGCGTGTTATATACATGGCCAAAAATCGGCTAATATTGACAATTTTTAATCCTTTCACTACTAATGACAAAAATATGCAGCAGGACATTTCTTGACCCAGTAGACGAAAGCCACAAATTTTTATCAGAGTTTTTCTATGCAGGAGAATTAATGCCAAAAATATAGGTTTCCTTCCTCTCCCCCTTTTATGATAGTCGCGGGTTTACTAAGTCTTAGTTTCGGGACCCAATAAAGTGGGACTTCGGCCGTACCCTCGAAATCCGGGAGCAGCTACCCGGACCCCTCTTTGTGGTAAGGGACCATGGTCATTCAGTTGTTCATTCAGTCAGTTTTCGAAATACATAATTGTTCCTTTCTCAAAAAATATGAACTAAGAATTGAATTCTTTGACTTTTGAGCAGGGTTTGCAATTTTAAAATGAAAATCTACGATAAATATTTACTAATATCTTGATTTCAGTGTAAACATCAACATGGAAATCGTTGCTGCATTAAATTTGTTAATATTGACGGCAGAGCTTCATTCCAAATTTGACGATTCTCAGAATAAAACGAGGAATTCAATTCAAAGTCTGCAATTTACATGCAATCTACAATTATCCATGTAGCTAATTCATATTTAAACAAAGCATGATCGACTGCAAACCAATGCCACTGGTAGGATTATAAACCCCGAAAGGAGGGAGCCCAACTATCCTCGGAGTCAGAGATAATGCAGAGTCCCCTCTAGGAAGGGTCGAAAAAGTTTGGTGCCGAGAGTGTGTGATTATCCGCGCGACCCTTCTTAACGAATGTCCTGCAAAAATGCTCTCTGTACAGAGGGGACTGAAGAGTCTCTCGGGACTAAGTACAGCAGTCATGCTAAGGAGAGAACTCCACCGTCTCGAAAGGGTTAATTTAGGTTTACTTTGTACACATTCGTGATACGTGTAGTTATAGAGCATTACTTTTGTAACTGATTTCACAAATTACAAGCATTCCATAGGAGTACATTGTCCATTCAGTGATAGTATCATTTTCATTTAAGTAAAGATTATAAATATGCAGCCAATTTCAGTAATTCTAGTCAAGGGAAGGTGTTGTGACGTTGGTTGCCAACATCGCAGGGGTTTGTATGTAAATTTGCCTAGATCCAAGGATACGCGACCAAATATTCTCGTAACAGCTTTCATGCAGTTTATTTACAGGTATGACAAAACTGGGTCCATTTGAATGGCAACTATTGGCTTAATTCATGCTTAATTGCCTTCACTCAATGATTCAATGCGAATTTTGCCTCGGATAGGTGAGATTAGAGCTTATTAAGATGCTCTTCTTGGAAATTTTACCTATCCAGATACCACTGCTTGCTATTTTAAAATATTGTTTTTTGCTTAAATATAAATTAGTCGGAGATGAATCTATCTATCTCTGATAGTCAAAATTATTTTTTCATACTATGCAATATTAAAATAAAGTCATGCTCCCACTTGCACCTTTTCTATATTTTAGAGGTGTGTAAAATAAAGCATGTGGCTCTGAGTGCATTTGGGGTAGGCAGAGTTCTAATTTTCCATTCTCGTGAAAAAAAAACAATATCGTGGAGAGATGGTTTATTTTACAGTTACCCTTTTATTATGTTATTCCAAGGGATTATATCTAAATATTTTAATAATTGAATATTGCTTAGATTTTTTTGGGTTTTTTTATTTTAATTTTACCATTTTTTTAATGTATAAAATAAGCTGTTGCAATGAAGAAAGTAGCTATTGCTGCTAGCTGCTGCTGAGATGTTTTAGAACTTCAATTACAACTGAGGTTTTGCTTATTGCAAAATGCATGTATTACATTATTCAGGTATAATAGCAAGTAACCTGGTGATGCTTAAAATAGATTGAGCAATAACTGGTAAGCTGAAGATACTCTTAGCACTCAAAATCTGGGTCGTAATTTAACTTGTTTTGTATAAAAAAAGGTCAAATTTTTTATGACGCTGATGCTATTTTTCATAATGATAGTGTCCTCAATCCTCCTGAATCTTCTGAATTAGTTCTCTTCTCATTGAAGGATGCATACCATAGATTAATTCCATCAAGTGCGGCTTAAATATATTTACTTATCATTACATCTGTGCACCTCTGTTATATTTCACTTCTAGAGAGGAAAATGTATAGCACAAAATCCTTACTTCTTTTTTTGAAATTTTCCATCTCCTAACTCTTATGTTTCAGTCAATGAAACTATGCATTAGATTTCTGCAAATTATTATAAGAAGGTGCCGTGTGTATCAGAAATTGAATCCTAGATTTGAAACTGAACCCATTTAGGGTTTAAAATATAGTTCTATGAAATAACTTTTGTATTATATCATATTGCCTAAGTATAATGCTAAATTATCTTTCAGCAATTGAGATGGTTGGTCCAACAAAACGAACAATGTGCAGTATATTCAGCAACATTGCTTACTCACTTGCATTGGTTGCTCTGGCTGCTGTTGTCTACTATGTGAGGGATTGGAGACACCTTTCTTTAGCCACATCAGTACCATTCCTGACATTTTTTCTGTGGTGGTGGTAAGATCCAGATATTTTCTATCCTGTATTTCAGATGAACATTAACACTTTTATATCCCTCACATAAATACATTGTTGAAAGGGATTTTAACGATAAATTTAAAAATTTGTTCGATTGTTATATAACTGGAACCTGTAAATTATATTTGAAAATTTTGCACAAGCATAGTCTTAAATATAATGAATGGTTTTAATCCAAGATGATGTTATATCACTTGCAATTAATTTCCATTTTTGAAATACATAATACTGGCATGTACATACTCATATATAAATTTTTATCACAATCTACCCAGTAAACACAAAATGCTGCAGATGCGCATCAGATGCGCTTCGCGGCAGCGCTGCAGCTGCGGCGAAGGCGCTGCTGCAGCGCGTCTAGCACTCCCAAACTTCCCTTTTTTGCATGTCATAAGCGCTGCACAAGCATGTCATACGCGCTGCACAAGCATGTCATAAGCGCTGCACAAGCATGTCATAAGCGCTGCACAAGCATGTCATAAGCGCTGCACAAGCATGCCAGGAGCGCTGCGCTAATGTGCCACGATCGCTTCAAACGCATGTCCGAATCGCTGAAAATACATTCCTAATGTGCCACTACTATCGCCGCAAAAAAAGGTAGAACGCTGAACTTTAGGTATTTGTATGAAATTCTGCCGAAGCTCCACAGGGTCGTTTCAGATATCGTTGTACTCGTTGTACTAATGATCCATTGTTGCAGTCAAATAAACAATGAGTTGAACGATATCTGACACGACTGTCGAGCTTCGGAAGAATTTATACAAATGCTTAACGTTCAGCATTCTACCATTTTTGCGCCGATAATAGCAATCTTCAAGTACTACTTAAGTATGTGAGGGGCAGCAAGAATTAATTGAAAACACAGGTTTGCAATAAATGATTTTATTAATGATTACTCTGTTTTAAGTATACATTAGAGTACTGATTAATGATAGACATAATACACGAAGACACTCACCCATAATGACACTGCATATTTTCGATCCCATAAACTTTTTCTTCTTCATCCCCTCAACTCCAGACTTTCCGGTGAGGCAGAAGTGCTTCGCTGCTGATCGTCAGTGAATACAAAATATAAAATTTTGTATACTGAGGGTTGCTCCTCATCACCACAAATGCGAGCAATTTGAGTAACCTGTAAAGAAAAATATTATGTAATCAATGGAATTCTGGTTGAAATTATCATAAAAGAATTAAACACAAATGATTGAGGCCTTACCAAATTATTGTGGAGAGATACATCCTCTGACAGTTCCCTCTCAAGCTCCTCTACATCATCCAAAGTTTTAAGAGGGAATTTCCGGTTGACGGAAATGCTCTCTTCATTCACTACAGGCTTGGACTTTAGCTCTTTCTTTAATTCTGTGAGCATGCTTAAAGCCATGCTTACCTCCTCATCTAATCTCCTATATCCCTTTTCCCATATCTTCTCCTGAGCTTGCATGAACCCTAAAATTTTAAATGTAGAAAGATTAGCTCACAAAGTGACCTTTATGTCAGTACTTATATAAATAAATACATGATAAAAATATTACCATACAACTCTTCTGTTGTTGCCGGCCGCTTAGTCTCTCTTTCTTTCCCACCAGGTGCTTGCGGATCTAGTTGTTTTCCTGCTATGAGAAATGTCCATTAATTTTAACTCGTGTACTGCATAATACATCATCGCGTCAGCCCATCTCGTTAGACAATCTTTTTAATATTATACTAAAAAGGTTGGCTAACTAAAAAATTTTGAGCTGCGAACTTTTCCTGTGACATGCGTTACACATTTCCTATTTCACTATTAATGGAAACCTATATAATCAATATTTAAAAGCTTATATCCAATGGTTCCGAACATAACTACGACCACGTAAGTAAACAAAAACACAAAGTCCTAAAATGTGTTTATATTCACCATGCTAGAATGCCAATTCTACCTAATTTCAAGGAGAATTGAATTTAAATTAACTAAAATTATACATTTTAAAAGAAGATGATAAATTCTTACCTATTAAGAATCCCCAAGGACGATCAACAGTTCCACAACGTTGGCCGCCATAGACTCAGTAAACTTCCCAAGCACCCTGGTAAACAATCGCGTAGCGGAGGATTGTTGCATTGTTGCACAAACTCGCATTAGCAGCGTTCCAGCAGCGTGCTGCAGGCATGCTTTGCGCATGCGCTGTTGATGCGCTGCAATTGCATGTTTCGCCAGCGCGCTGCGAAAGAGCGCTGCACAAGCGCTGTTACCGCGCTTCATTGAAACGGAAACGAACTTGCAGCTGTGAAACCCCTGTGCAGCGCTGCTGCAGCTATTCGTGTTTACTGGGTATGAACCTTAGGTACAATAATAACAATAAATAAAAGGGTTTGCTGTTTGGAATTAAGTAAGAGTGACCATTGTACGATTTTTTATTCATTGAAACATTTTTTTAATTAATTTTTTGTTTCTAGGGTTATGCCAGAATCTCCTCGATGGCTACTAGCCAATGGTCGCTATGATGAAGCTGAAAAGGTCTTGTTGCATATGGCTAAAGTTAATAAACGACAACTTCCAGCCAACTATATGTTTCAATTAAAAGTAAGTTGTCTATTATACCACTGCTTTCTCAAAATATTAAGCATGATTAATGTAAAAACAGCAAAATTTTCCTTAATTTTGAGTTTGAGGGATTCTTTTGGAGGACTACTGGGCTCCATGACCCTTCAGTTGGTAGCCAATCATTCTATCCACCATGCTCCCTGTGTACTTATTTTCACTTTGAAAGAGTTTCCATGAATTCTATAACTTCCTTTGTAGGAAAAATCACAACTTCTATTCCTGTTTTAATACCTATTGTTCCTATGGATCACAACCTGCATTCCTTTTACTCTCATCATTGCAGGGATAATTTTTCTGGTTTTCCTGTTATTTCCATGTACCTAGGTAATAAAAAATGTTTCTGCGGTATCAATATTGAAAGGATAATAATAATTGTTACCCAATTCTTTTTCTTTTCCATGGGCCAAAGAGGAAATATCTGGTGGAAAGAGATACATTTCCTGGAGATATGAAGGTTGATGATGATAAGAGGACTTATGGCGTTATGGATCTCTTCAGAACCCCTAATCTTCGAAGAAAAACCCTCATCATCACTTTCATATGGTAAGAACTCAATTATGTATTATATTTTATCTTAACCATTATGTTATGTAACATAATCACAAACAAATGTTTACATGAACCACAGATACACGGACCGACCCAGGTTTTAAATCTTTTTCCCTTTGATTCTTTACTATGTCTAACCATTTGTTTCTGCATCATCAAATAGGTTCACTAACACCAGTGTGTACGTAGGACTTTCGTACTATGCCCCATCACTTGGTGGTGATGAATTTCTCAACTTCTTCCTGGCTGGAGCTGTGGAATTGCCTACATATTTGTTTCTTTGGCCTGCAATGGATTATCTAGGTAGAAGATGGACATTATGCTCGAGTATGGTTGTGGGAGGTGCAGCTTGCCTTGCAACTGTGTTGGTGCAAAACAGTGAGTGAAAAGTGTTGTTGCAATTACTGTCAAGTTTCTCTGTGACTTTAAACTACAATCTGAGTGAGTTGTTTTTGTATTTTATTTTTTCTAAAATATTAATTACAGATGAGGATGTTACCTTAGCACTGTACTGCATAGGAAAGATGGGCATCTCTTCCTCATTTGTTGTCTTACCGTTGATGGCCACTGAGCTGTACCCTACTGTTGTTAGAGGTCTTGGTATCAGTACCTCATCCGTTGTGGGAATGATTGGACCTATCCTCATTCCTTTGGTTAATTATTTGGTAAGTTTGGTTAATCTGTATTTGGGATAGGTTGGTTCAGTTCTCTGTTCTATAGTTTTTGAGCTTAGAACTAGAATTAAAGTCAGAATAAAAAAGAATCCATACCAAAATAATTTCTGCAAAAACCAATGAGAAAACTTTAATGGAGTATTTTTCACATTAAATTCTTTAAATATAGTGATTGAATAGAGCAGTGCCATGAAAATGAAACACTTGATTGAGAAATTGAACCAATATCCAGGAGTTAATGGGATGAACAGAACCAGAATCATAACTAGGGAAGGCAAAAATTCTAGATCCAACTCCAACATTCAAGAAAAATTTCCATTCCCTTTAGATTAAAAGAGGGATGGGTCAAATCAGCTATTTTCGTGAATCTGTTTCCACAGTTGAATCTTTCAGGGATTAGAATCTAATCTTGTATACATATTCCCAAAATTCTTAAAAATTTTGAAAATTGACGGCATGCATGTATATTCACCTTCAGGTTAAAAATTGGTAGTATTAATGTATAAGTCATTCACATTAGCAATGAAAAACACTTCATTACTAATATGGAGCCCTCCCACCACGTGCAAGCTTCAAGTTTCGATTAAAGTCATTCAAATTTTAACGCTATAACTAAGATAATGGTTTTATCTAGTAACCTTCCTGTTCTGGTTCGAATTTCATCAAATTCACTTTTGAATGTTTGAATCCTCGAATCTTGGGGATTTGATGGATTTGGGGTGATTGGCATATTAGATGACCCATCCCTAGTTTCAAACAGTAATAGATATGTACAGGGGCAAAGGTAGGAATTAAGGCTAGGCAGGGTTTTAAGTGCAACTAACATTGGGGGTGTGGAATACCCACCAGGGTAAGCGGGAGAAGCAGGGGCCCTCCCCTAGAAAAATTTTCAGATACATAAATGGCTCAAAATGGAGGGTATTAACAGCTTTCTGAGGATGTTTTATGTTCTAGGGATGTTTTTTTTAATTCTTACACTATTTTTATAAGTAATATTAATCCAATTAAGTGAAATGAATTAAACTTAAAAATTTCTCTGAGCTCTGGGTGCTTTATCCCCCAAAACCTCCACCTTGCTGCACCACTGGATAAGTAAGTAGTATATGGGTGATCTTATTTTTCCAGGGAACAGAAATGTTGGTGCTTCCTCTTTTGGTGATGGGATTCCTCCTGGTTGCAGGGGGTGCGACCAGTCTCCTCCTCCCTGAGACGCTGAAGCAGCATCTACCACAAACCCTGGAGGATGGGGAAGCTTTTGGAGCTGACTGGGGACCCAAGGAATGGCTTTCTTGCAAAATAATGCCGGCCAAGCCCTCACCCTCAGTTGAATTGCAGCAGTCACAGCAACAAAGGCAGAAAGTTCGAGCACCTAGGTAAGGAATCAAGGGTTGCATTGCCTTTTATGTGAATATCGGCTGCTCATAGCCGCAAAGTAGTATCTCAAAAAATAATTCCATTCAGGCGTACCTTGAATTTCAAGTCCTGAAAATCGAATGTCTAAAATTTGAACCATATAATTATGTATATCTGAAATTTCGTCCATAAAATCCTATGTCAGAATACCAGTCAACAATGGGCAAAGTTTCAGATATCTACTATTATGGCTCAAATTTTACAGATACAATTTTCTGGGCTAGAAATTCTAGATATTCCTGAATGGAATCATTTTTTGAGAGACTACTTTAGGGCTAAGTGCGGCTAATATAAGCTTATATCATCATATCATTCGCTCAGAAGATTGTAAATTATTATGCATGTACCTAGAAAAAGTAATCAGGCTTAAGTACAGTATTAAAATTTTTTATCTCTTAAGAGTGCCAATGACTGTTTTAAAAAGGAACTAATTGCAAGTACATATAGTCACAGTTACTTTTCTAAAAACTTGTTGAAAATATCTTTAGAGGTTAACACACATAAACATATTTTATGATGATTTTTAAGCAAGGATTTTATTACACCATGATAAATTCACTGTAATTTATATGTAACTTTCATTGGTCTTTCCCAGACTGCTGGTCCAGCCTGCTGATGTCACTATTTTTGAGTGTGATGCTAGTGAAGAAGCGTTAATGATGTCCAAACCAATGAATCACCACTCAGAGAAAATGTCTGAAATATGAAGATGCAAATTATAAGATCTCTCAGTTCCCTATTTTGATGTGTGATTGCTCTGTTAGGTACAGAGGTGATGCAAGGACTCAGGTTCATATGGGAAAATGTTTGTTTGATTTCTCATTAATTATTGCCTTGTGAAACTGTTCATTTTACATTAATATATAAAGTTATTCAAGGTATCTAAGGTAAAGTAAGTTTAGCTGATATCGCACCGCAATTTTGCCTTTTTAAATGGTGATGTCATCCAGTTGTATGTTTACCGATGAAAGCTTGACAATTACTGATGTTTATTAGAACATGATTATGACATTTGACATCAAGGAGTTTTGACATTTTGACATTTGACACTCAGCATGCAGACATCTGCCTCAGATGTCCATTAATTGACTATCTA
This sequence comes from Ischnura elegans, assembly GCF_921293095.1. Taxonomy (NCBI): domain Eukaryota; kingdom Metazoa; phylum Arthropoda; class Insecta; order Odonata; family Coenagrionidae; genus Ischnura; species Ischnura elegans. Next base: position 66,688,831 of record NC_060253.1, on the reverse strand, counting down.
CATTTTTAATGATACTTATCTGTGAGATGATTGCCCTTAGTCTGCATGCCTCATAAACGACTGCCAGAAAATGCAGGTGAAGTGTCTGCTGTGAACTCTATATGGACACTTTCAGAACAAAATTAATACTATATTAGGAAGGACTCATCTGACTATCAGTCGGACATAATTTTAGTACTAAATGCAGTGAATATATGTTGTTATTTTTTCAATCATTGTTGCATGTATGCAATATGGTTATAATTGTTTTGGACCAAGGGGTTACAGAGCTGCACACAATCCTATGGAGAATGTGATTACTGCAACAGTGACCGCAGACGTTCCAAAAAGGTTTCTTAACATACATTTAAAATTTTTTAGAAACGTTAATCTTTAAGAGGTAGTTGAGTGTTAGAAGGCATGAACTGGAATAAAAAAATCTTTATTAATGCAAAAATGTATTGAATGCTGCTCTCTTTGATGCTGTAATGAGAAGATACTCCCCAGATTCATATTTCTAACTCACTGTCCTCATTAATTTATGCTCCCTCATCTTACGTCTAGCACTAGGTATGAGTGTAAAAAAATTTTGCTTTTGCATTAATGTCCTTAACAACAGATAACTGTCATAATTTTTTCAAATTTTTACCTAGAAATTTGCATGCACCTTTTTTTATAAGTTAATGGCTAGCTTATAGAGTTACTGGCAGAAAAAGTCCAGTCTTAGTGGTTTTATTTGGTGTTAATGTCTCTACTTCAAGACTAATTCCAATGAATATTTTTCTGACAAAAAAATAGCTTCAAAATAATAATCTAATAGTGTAGATGTTATTTGTGATAGGTCAAATTTTTTTCAATCGACAGATCCTCTTGCTGATGTTTTGCAAATTTTATTTTTGATCATCGGGGCTTAAGAATTTTTATAAATTAATCATCATCATCAGCCAAAAATCCTAAGATTGGCTTGATGTAGCTCTTCATTCCTCTCTCCTATATGCTTGACTTTTCATAGCGACGTTGTGTCTGATTAATTAAAATTGGAGTAGTGGTGACTCCTTGGGATAATAATGTAGTGGTTTCCCTGGACATCCATATTGCAGTACTACAGCCATTAAAGTAAATGTTACCATGCCTACAGTGTCGCTGTACTGACCACTGTGGTCTCCAACTTCACTCATACGAGGAAGAACTGCTCTCCCCAAGGTGATGGGAGGCATATTTGTTGGCGGCCTCCTGTTGCTAAGTCACGGCATCTTCACAGACTTATTATGATGACAATGACTTATCATTTGGATGGCCTATCCTACCATGGGATAGACCCATACCACCTCAGAATGCTACAGCTTTTTGTCTATGACTGCTTATTTGACGAGTAAACTCGCTTATATTGCAGCTAACCTCTTTATGTAAAGGTTGACCCACCATCTGCGACCTGATGGACTCACTCAGTGTTTCAGCCGCTTGATAAAATAATACATAACTAAAAATGTTTTATCCCTCCACTAAAATAGAACTTTTAATGACCAGTGAACTTGCACTTCTGAATTCTGTAAGGTAAATTTTAGTTTTGGGCTTGAATTTTCATATATGTCTTAGTTTATAAAAATTCTCAATCCCTAATGATGCCAAAATAAAAATTTCAAAACATTAGACCAAAGGATTAGTCCTATATATGATCTGTTGGAATACTGACCTACCTCCAGTAACACCAAGATATGTATTAATTAACCCTTATACTGCCACCGGGCTGATATGTCGGCCCTCGCTGGTTGAGCGAAAACTGCCAGGGGCCGATTTATCGGCCCAAATTATTTCACTTTTTTTTTCGTGATTGTGGCCTTTTCAATGGCTGTAATTTATGTAAACCCCCATAATCTATCTATGGTTATAAGATGTAAATATATCTTAAGAATTGGGACAAAATCTAGATGTATCAAATAAAATTAAGCAGCTGAAAAAGTTTTACATCTGAAATATTGCTAATTCCGGAAAATGGCCTTGGCAGTCTTCGTACATCCCACCTGAAATGGGCTGGCAGTAAAAGGGTTAAGAAAAGGTCAAGAGGTGTGCAACATAGTAATAAGATAAATATCACCAGTAATATCCGAATAATGCGGAAAGTCAGTGGAATGCGCCAGGAAAATGAAAAGTTGTAGAAGACTAATGCATGACATATTAAGCTATGAATGTAATCAACTTGTAGAAGCAAAGCCTGAAGTTTTTGATGGATAAATTGTAATATAAATTTGCCAGGACTTATCGGACAGTGATTAGACATCAGCGGGACACATGACATCAGATAGTTTGCTGATTGATCACTGATGGCTACTCAATATCCTTTGACTGTCTTAAATTCATGGTTGGATTGCTGATGTGTAGGACATCAAGCATCCTGCAGACACTGCATGCTGAGTGGGTTGTTTTTGTTACACCAGTTCAGACTGACTATAGTGAACCATACTCATTTTGTACCGAAGGGCATGAATTGGGTTAGTGTGTGGAAGGTATGTTGGGTTGTCTATATTGCAGGAAAAAGACTGATTTTTCAAAACAACTTTTAAAAACTGTTTTTAATATTTCGTCTCTGGAAGTTCTATCACCTAGAGATGTTAAAGTGATCATTCATCACCAAAAAAAGATATTGCCAAGCATTGAAGAAAGTGAGGAAAAGAGAGACTTCCGCCCAAACCAAGAGTACAGTGAGTGTATGAAATTTGGGAAACTTCATTAGGAAAATGGGACGATTTGATCATTTTCAATATCATGCAGTGGTGATTAGCCATAAATATCTCAATTTTTGTGAACCAGCCTTAAAAGGCGGCTATTGAGTTTACTTTTGATAGCCTTTTTCAATTACTGATGATTTGTTTAAGCTAGGTGACAAATACTTAATGTTTTATTGGCCCCTAGCAAATATTATTACTGCAACCCTAGGCTTCTTGTACCTATTTATGCATAAATTAATTTGAATGAACCAAATAATTTATGGAAGCTACAATTTTAATTGGATTAGGCTCTTTGGCACTAACGTAAAGTGACCTCTCATATTAATATGAAGCATATTGTTCCCAAAAAGCTTGGAGAACTTGAAATTCTTTCTTAGTGAGATAGAGAGTTTTCTTGAAAGTGATGAGAAAGCAACAGAATCACTTTGTATTGCATTTGTTAAAAATTGTGTGGGATTTAAAAAGAAATTATGAGAAATAAACATCTCCATTTCACAAAATATGTATTGCCATATGCTGGAGGTGGCGAACACATGGGATTGGTGCAAAAGTGGCTCAATTATTTGGTATGCAAATCCTGAAGGATGTTAAGAGCTAAGGGATGGGTTTGCACGTAAGTTGAGCGAGTATACTCTTATTCAAGAACTTTGGCACTCAACACCCAAAAGGTTTGCCATCCCTCCATCTTCTTTTCATATTTATTTTCCTGTAGTCCTGGGTGTAACCAGTAATTTTATGCCTCCACCAATAAGGAAACTAATGAATCCATTTACCTGGATATCAATTCAGTTGGTGCTTTAAAACTGAAAAACATACATGAAGAAAAATACAATTATGATATGCAATGCCTTCAATCATAAAAGAGCTGAAAGACGGCAGGATTATCACCCTTTATATTTTTAAGGACTGTGACGATTTATTCCTTTCTTAAGATATGGACTTACGAAAATCAAAGAAAAAGAATATGTTAGTAGTGAAATGATTTTAGTGTGTGGGAATATATTGATACTTAGTAATTATTTGTGAAAGATAGTAGAGAAAAGGTGCCAATGAAATCTTTTGGATATGGTGAAAAAAAGAATTATGTTCATTTACTATGAATATGTTGACGCTTAGGGGAGAAAATTTCTGCAGTAAAATCGTTACAGACGTGGTGATTGAAATAGATATACTGAACATTGAAATATTGCTTGTGAGGTTAATAAATGCTACTTTAATCAGTGGAAAAAGTCAAAATTGAACTATTCAACTAAATTTCTCTTTTAAAATCACAAGTAGGTATACCTGTCATCTTCCTCGCCAAATATTTTTACTTATTTAAGGCCGTTACTTTAACTTTCCTGTACATGGCTTTGACATTCATGCAAAACCAATTTGTTGATCGGCTTTGCATTTCATCTCCAGATATTTATTTCTCATTTTGTTGGTCTGAGCTGAGGCTAAAAGCAAGAAACTATAATAATTGCAATTAGGTATCCATCATCATTTTAGGGTGGATGCAATTTTTTCATTAAAGTTCTTCCCACTTGGGAACTGATACTCGTATGAAGAATTTGAATGAATTAATTTGCTCTACAAGTACACATGCTCTACAATTGTTAGTTATGATGGCTGTTGGAAACTTAAACTATAATTTTCTGGACAAATCATTGAAATCTTATAGTTTGTGTGAGCAGGATTGATATAGACTTATTAAAATTAATTTTGTGCTTATTTTTTTATAGCCATTTTTATTCTTGATCCTATTTTATGCTTACATTTACTTATACTTTTCAAAGTTTATGTTACATCTAATAACATTCTTGAAAACTTATGCATACCTGAACATGCAAAAGTAGGTACTTATGTACCTAACTCTAGAAAATGGACCACAAGAAGTCCAAATGCACTAAAAATTCTGCTGCTTGTACAAAAAACACGAGTCATAAATTGACTAGCTAAGATAAGAAATACTTAGTATTATCTGTACAAAAATAACTACCATCACATTATCATATTACAATGGGCCATCAGAAGTTGACGTTTCATTGTATAAGTAAAAATTTGTTTTCCATTGGACAACATGGACATGAATCGTTTGGATGAAGAGAAACCTATTCCAAAGGTGGGACATCTGGATTGTCTATAAAATCATGTGATGGAACTTTTTCCTTGAGCAATCTGCTTGAATGAATGGTCTTCTCTGGTTCTCTTTTATTAGCTCCTTTCTTTCCTTTATGATGGTTTTCAACAATTCGGCTGAAGTCCATGTCATCTCGTGGACCTATTTCCAGGATTTCTCTCCTTCAAATAGGTAAGAAAAAACAACTTTAAATTTTAATATTACTCATAGGCTTGCACATTTATTGGAAAAAATTGTTATGAACTCCACCATTATTGATAGGCAAAATGTTTTTGGCTCTCAAAGGAGTTGTAACAGTAAAACAGCATGCATCATAAATAATGATTATTTTTCCGTTGATAACCAATTCAAAATTCTATTATCTATAATACAATTATTATCTTATTCTTAAAAATTGTAAAACTCATAACTCTGGCTTATATAAATGTTAAAATCATTTGAGCATTAAAAATTCATTGATAAAAAAACAATGAATCATTAAATTTTCTCAGGCATTAAGCCAATAACCACAAAAAAATACAGGAAGCCTTGTGTGAAATTCCCATTCAAGTTAATCCTTCTAATTCAAACTTATGTTTCCAGAAAATGACCTATAATTTTTGATGAATTCTTCTCGGGTTCTCAGCCAGGTTAATTCTTTCGTATAAGGCGACGTTTCGAGAGTCTCCAATCTTCAAGACTGTGTTACTCTTTGGAAGTCCACTGGAAGAGTGTGAAATTGGACTTCCAAAGTGTAACACGGCCTTGAAGATGGTAGACAAGTCGTCTCTCGAAACATTGGCTTATGCGAAAGAATTAACCTGGCTGAGAACCTGAGAAGAATTCATCAATAGTATTCACCAGGAGAAATTAAAATCGTTTAATGATTTTTGAGTTCGTAGGATTTAGGTTGCGGTTTAATACCACATCCAGGAGTCTACTTCACTAATACATTAATCATGATTAGTATTATGGTGAAACAAAACCCAAGTACTGTTCCAGAAACTTTTTTAATTATTATTATTTGCTGTCAACTAGTTTCAATATCTATACAGGTTCTGTTTGTCTTGATAATGATGGTATAGACGTTGAAACTAGTAGACAGCAAATAATAATAATAATAAAAAAAAGTTTGTGGAACAGTACTTGGTTTTTGTTTCACCATGAACATTTCATCGTTCCACTAAGTAACGCCCAAATCAGTTGAAGATTAGTATTATATTTTTTACACAATAAACACAAAAGAAGTGCATGTACCTACTTATCCTGTCAAGAATAAAGATTTTGTGATAGATTGCTACGTTAAGTTGAATAGGCTGTGGTATTTCAGAAAAAAGTGAATTAAAAGTCACATGCTTTTAGAAAGGGAGAGCATCTTTAAAAGAAGCCGCTACATGATAAGCTTTTTCAAATACTCAAAGTAATAAATAATTTATTTCTCATTGTTCAGTGCTGAAAGAATTTCAGGTACATAGAACAGAGTGGTGTGAAAATTCATGTTAAAATATGCCAATTAAAAACTTTGTTCTACAGTTGCTCTTTATTGATGGTCTTCTTCAGAATTATAAAAGGTGCAGACATAAGCGTAATCACCTTGATATCTTGCAGTGCCCACAATGTGGATCTGGTGAAACTTTCTCTTTGGTTCCTGAGGCTTTTTCAGTTTCATTGGTGTGTTTTCCCCGTAAAGCCTCATTCACCTATTGAAGGAAAGAAGAGAATATAAAAAGATATAGAAACACTACAGGTTTATCATGTGATAGCTGTTTCATTGGTAAGTGCTGCTAATATTTACTCTATCTATTGAAAAAGTTTGACTGTAATTGTTAAAAAAATTACAGTAGTTATGATTAATTACAGTTATAATGATTGCCATCATGAAGCACACTTCACATTACCCATTATGTACATATTGTGCACAATGTTCTACGTATCATCTTTTTATCTGTAAATTTTATTCTATTAATTATATAATTCAGGTATAACATTAACTCATATGGGCACATAATCCAAAATATTTCATAAGATCAATATAATTGGCTAGTAATGTTAGAGATACATATTTGCATTAATTGCTTTGAAATTAATGCAAAATGCTTTCTTCCAGAAATATCAGTAGCTTTTCTCTGTCAATTAAAATTTTTCGTTTGAAATTTTGTTTGATTGGCATATTTTCTTCTTGGGAAAAAATTTATATTTTTATTTATGAATAAATATTATGTTTTAGTAGTTACCTTTAAGAGTGGCATAGTGATCACTAAGTGACCCGTAGTGGTTGATCTCTTAGCTGTGGACTTTTCAGTGCAAATTTCATTATTATGAACAATCTGAAATATTTTTCCTTTGATCATCACTTTCACATACGTTGGTTGAACATCTACGTCCAAATAAGATGTATCCAAGTACCTAGAGGATAGTATTTTGTGTATTTAATTACATTATAAGGGCACCACCTCAGTTATTGCAAATCTGTAGGAGTTTCAATTGTTGACATTAATTGAGTTGTTCAGTCAAACCCAAAATGGTAATCATTGAAATCATTCGATAGGTGAAAGGGTAAGATTAATTATATTCAAAAATAATATCTTCCACACATGGGCACTTTCTCATAATTTTGAAAAAAAAGGAAAGTTGCCTGCACCTAGAGTTTAGGTCACTTAGAGTTTCGGCCCATTAACTTATTCGCAGAGGATTTTTCATGGAAGGAAGGGATCCTACCAGAGAGTGACAATAACAATGAACCACACAAGGCCAGTGTGCAGGAGAGAATGAGATAAGGTGACCCCATAGAATGAGTTGGTGACGTAATCAAATTTTATGGAAAATGATGAAACCCATCAATTTTTACCCAGGAATAACTTGAGAAGTCATTGTTCTCATAGTTAAGACTTCATTTGAATCAAATAAATATTATAATATTGTGTCAAATACTAAGCATCTAAGCATTATGTCATGGTATGAAATGCTTAACCCTTCAGCAGTGGGAAATCTATATGTACGAGCAGTGGCACAGTGAGGGGGGGGGGAGTTTTGGGGGATAAACCCCCCCCCCAGAGCTCAGAAATTGTTTAAAGTTTAATCCATTTTACTTAATTGGATTAATATTACTTACATAATCGTGTAAATATTAATAAAATATCCCTCCGAAAGCCGTAAAACTCACCATTTTGAACCCTTTTCTCGAAAATTTTCTACAGGAGTGCCCCCGCACCTGCCCGCATACCCTGGCGGGTATTCCACACCCCCAGACACCCCAGTATTAGTTGTGCCTAAACCCCCCCCCCCCCCCCAGCCTTAATTCCTAGCTGCGCCCCTGTGTACGAGTGCACTGGTCTCTCCAGGAAAAATCTGCAAGAAAGTTCGACCATCTCTCCTTACTAGCTCTCCCAGGCCCGTCTTATCCTAATGACCCCAACTCTTTCTTTCATGAGTGGGACAATGGGCAATTCCCTTCATACCAAAACAAATCCCTCCCTTGCTTCTTAGTGGTCACATTTCATTCCCCTTACGCACTAGCCTGACCTTCCATCACCCTCTCAATGTAATTTGAAGACTGGATGAGAATAAATAGATGAATAGAAGAATTTTAACCTATGTGGGTAAATATTGACTGATTTTCTTGGTTTTTTGGTATAAAAGTAAACAGAAAATTATGATCAAACTTCATATAATATTTATTTTGTAGATTTTAGCCAATGAAATTATTTGACCAAATTATCTGAAAATCCACTAATCTGTCTCTCACTGGATGGGGTCCTCCCTGAGGGCCTTCTGGAAAAGGGTCAGAAAGGGATTATAAACGCCTCTTACCTTCTCTGCCCCTATGAATAAAAATAAAGTCTTCCGTGGCCTTGCCAATTTCCGAAACTGATTGAAAGGATTGTGATATATCTACTGCAGCTGAAGGGTGAAAATATTTTTGCCAATCTGTATTGTTTGCAATTTCAGTTTACCTGTAGACTGTAATATCAAGAATTAAATTCTTTCCTTCATCATCTTCATGCAACCTAAATGGTATTCGAGCTTCATTGATGTTCAAAGGCCTCCCGTCCTCGGTGAACAATCTCCTTGGCTTTTTAGATTCAGCACTTTCTTTTGGTTTGTCGTATCGTTCTTTCATCATTTTTGCATCTTTAGTCAATTGAACTCTTGTTTCTGGTGTATTTGCAGTTAATCTTGACCAGTATCTACAATTGAATAGTTCATATAAGTAATCTCTAAAATTACTTCAATCATTAACACAATAATTACTGCTTATTAAGGGAAAACTTACAAATTACAAATACATAAAAAGATTATTTAACTGGTATGTAAATCAAAATATGTGGCTGTGATAGGCCAGCCTTTTCATTTATAGTGGACATGGGCAGTGGCGCTGCGAGGGGGGATTTTGGGGGTTAAAACCCCACCCAGAGCTCAAAGAAATTGTTAAGTTTAATCCATTTCACTTAATTGGATTGATATTACTAATTGAATAGTGTAAGGATTGATAAAATTTCCCCAAGAAAGCCGTAAAACTCACCCTTTTGAACCGTTAACATTAAAATTCCGCAATTTATTAATCTCGCACCTACCGCTTATCCTGGTGGGTATTCCATACCTCCACACACCCCAGTGTTAGTTTCACCTAAACCTCCCCCAGCCTTAATTCCTAGCTGCGCCCCTGGACATGGGAACAATTACAGGGTTAAAAATAAACCAAATATAATTTCAAGTTATGGTAATTGCCCTCAAGTACTGTGGTGGTTGGTGTCAGGCCTGGAACTAGGGCAAAACACAGGATGATGGCACAGCGTGGCGTGAGAATGGAATGAAGGCCGAAAACACGTAGAAAAATTTCACCACGACTGGGAATCGAACCGCAGACCTTCTGCAGATGCTCAGACCATCGAGCTATCCAGGCTAATCTTATCTCCAGTGTTTTCGGTGGGGGGTTTATGCGACCAATCCCCCCAGATGTAGCCCGATGTATTGGCCAAGAGTGTTGTCCGTGGTTCGATTCCCGGTCGAGGTGAAATTTTGCCATGTGTTTTCGACCTTCATTCCATCTCCACGCCACGCTGTGTCATCGTCCTGTGCTAATGTTTCTGTCTCTTTGTTACAATTTCTATCTTTAATTATGTTTGTATATTCGGCAACTTGTGTGAATGTGAATTTGACACACACACTATATAAAAGAGGTTAAAAGAGGAAGTGTTTGTCTGTCTGCTGTGCATTTCCATATGGCAGCGCGGATTCCGACCAAAACTAGTTCATAGGTGCATCTCATCCCCTCAAACCCTGTAGTGCAGGGGTTCCCAAACTTTTTTGTACCACGCCCCTCCCCCCCCCCCCCCCCGCTACATATATCAGCTTTCCATTTTGCAATACCCTATTTCCACGGTGCCATACATACCAACTCCTACTCGTACTCGTACAAGTATGTGCCTACTTGATACGGTGAGTAGGTAGATTTTTTTGTTCACTGTTGAATGCGGTAACGCAGAATGGAAAGATTCAATAATTGTACGTATGATGAAAATATGAAAAACGAATATAATTACTGATTCAAAATTTAACATTGTAACACGGATACATTTTCAATTTAAGGAAGGTGAAACAATAGGCCTACCTACTTACAAAAACAAAACATAAAATGTAATTTAGTGAGATGGGTGCGCTTGCATGTTCTGGATAATTTGACAGATCCTGGGTTGAGTTTCAGACAAAGCACTGCGTAGATCACTTTCGACATCAAGTTTGTTGCGGTACTTGGTTTTGATCGCCACAAGAGTTGAAAACGCTTTTTCGCACATGTATGTTGTTGAAAAAGGCAAGTACATTCGAACAGCTTTCTCTGAAACTATTTCAAAGATCTGAGGAAATTATTTTTGTAATTTTTTTATTTATTTCATTTGGGTGTCACGCCCCCCCTGGACTTTCTCCACGCCCCCCCCCAGTTTGGGAACCCCTGCTGTAGTGCTACTTTTCATTGCATCCGGCATATCTTTAGCGTGATTTTATCATTACCATTTCTTATGTCAAATCAAACAACTTCTATGGTTTGACATCCTGCCAGGTAGGCACACCCTTTAACACGGTCAATGAGGAAATAAAAGTTTTGCTATGTTACCATGAATTTTAAGTTCCAAGTCTACTCTCGGTACTATCCTTCCCGAGCAACTCTGGGTGGCCTGCTAGTAAATTATTAAAAATTAATATTAATAAAACTTCTTAACAGCAAACACTAGCAATTTCAACTAACGCATCTTAAAAAAATAGCTTAACCCCATCCACCTAAATTTATTTCCTGAATATTGTGCTCCTATCCTTTATTTATTTTTTCCTTGGCTATTTTCTAATTGGCTGGTAGACAATGAAATGATATTTTGTAATTTGTAATCAACGTAGAACAGTGAAATAAAGAGCGATTTTTAAACATCGAGAACACAGCTATCGCTACATGCATAAAATCATTATATTCTTTCCAATGTATCATATTTCACAAAATATGAGTTATTTATGTACACGGTGGATGTTTTATCATTGTTAAGCCTTCAAAATATTTATGCTGTTCCACTATATAGTGCTAAACTTCTAAAAATCTAATGGCGAAGTAAACTTATCATTGCTAGACCAGGGGTCTCCAAAATACGGCCTGCAGAGGGCTTTCATCCGGCTTGCGCACTCGTTCCAAGTATCTAATATCGTATTGAATATCATATTCTTCAGTAATCGGCAAATTTGCTATCCGGCCCACGGGGCGATTTGGAACTTGGAATGTGACCCTCGTGGCCTAGTAAATTGGAGACCCCTGAGCTAGACTCGTCATTTCAGTGCAAGAGGTTAAGGGAGTATTATATTTTAATGGTGGGGAGGGGAAGAGAGGGATCAGGGGAGGGAGGGCAGCAATTGATCATTACCCCCCCAGACAAAACTCCGAGTTCCGGCCCTGGTTGGTGTAGAAGATGAACAATGTTATGCCCCCCTCCGATCATCTTCCCTCTACATACTCTTCCTCTCCTCCTCAACGAAATAAGTGGAAAAGTGGTCATTGTTCCCAAAATTGTTCATATTAGGAAAATCTAATGATGAGCTGCACACGTCATTGCGTGATTTGGCATTACGGAATTTTGTGACAAGCTAGACTTGTCATTTCAGCGCAAGGGGTTAATACTGTCTTTTGTTGTAGGTCAAGATCATTTTATTTTTGTTGGTAGCTGGTTAGGATTGTATAGTGCACTCGGTGTAGCTTTTAAATAAAATTTATGATGGTCCACCTGTACGATAAACAATGAAAGTCTCATGATCATGGCCTTACTGATATTAGAGGAGCATTTGTCTGGACAGAGTAAAGAACTTCAAATACTTCAAGTCTATCAACCCAAGCAACACAACTCTCTATAGTTATATTGAATTGTAAAAATGTGAGCTTCAACGACATAAATTAGACCATTCGACTGCAAAAAGGGGTTTGGGGTTTTCCTCAAGAGCGTAATTTTCTCTAAATGGTAGGATTTGACTACAGTGTGCAGTGAAAGTTGAAGAATTTCATCTAAAAAAACTTTAAATCTGTAAATATCAATGTTGATGAGAAAGAACTTACCCTCGTATTTCTTCTTCATTGTCAAGGTTAGGTAAAGGTACTTCATTTTTTTTAGCTTCTTCTTTTTCTCGCTCTCTTTTTTTCCTGTATTCATTATAATCTTGCAAAATTTGATCTTTGTAGTATGGGAAGCATTGACATGCAACAATTCGTTCAGATCTTGAGATTTCTGCTCCATCTAATGTCTTTAAATTTGGAAGTATGGTGGCTACATAATCACGATACCCTTCATAGTCAGTACAAGGGTTGCCTAAAAGGAATCTGGTGAAATACAAGCCGATATATTTAGATTAACATGCCATTAATGTTTTCTGTCCATGCACATGAAATATGAGAAACTTAAATTAATGTACATGTGCCAATTACTAGCTAGTGCACAGTTCTAGTCGTGAAGATTAAATTAAATTATTGACTTACAAATGTTTGAGGTTATAGTTTTTTTCAAGAGCACCAACATCTCGTAGATCTCCAATAAAATTTAAGGTCAAATCTAATTTTTCCAGTGATTCGCAGCCTTGGAGATTTTCTATTTTCTCAATGTTATTTAAAGCTAAATTTAAATATAGCAGTTTTTTCAGTTTTCCTAAGTTTTCTGGCAAAAAAATGAAATTTTATTCCACAAGGTCTTATGAAAGGTAAAAATTTACAAAATTTTTCTGCTTTTTTCATGTTGACTTCGATCTTTGATCAACCTTCTTTAATATAGACATTGGATTCAAGACTCTTTTAGTATCACTACTTACCAATTTTTGAAATTAAGTTGTTTTGCAAATATAGTATTTGGAGATCTTTACACCAGTTCTGAATATGCTCAATTTTTTCAATTTCTTCTTGGTGTAAAGCGAGTTCTTCTAAAGTGGAAACCTCGCCTTCATTGTGCTCCGCTCTTTTCCTTATCAAATCAATTGTGACTTCATATCCAAAAATAAATAGAGTAAGGTCATTATCATTAACGAAAGCTAAAATTATGCCAATACTAAAATAATGTAGCAACTCTTGTGAGGTATGGAATAATGTACAGCAGAATATATCTACGTGCCTTAGCCAAAACAGATTTGCATCCTTCTTGAAAAGCATTTTCATTATAATTATTAATACATGAAAAATAAAATGTACGCACTGAATACCATGCTGTGGAATCAAACAACTTTCGATGCCTTATAGATATTTGAACTCCATTATCTGTAAAATACTTATTTATAGTGAATTATTTGGAATTGTAATGCGGTCGTCCAAAAGTTTGTTTTGAATTAGAGATATTGACGCTATGCCATAGTCAATTGTTTTATCATGGCAGCGAAACACTTGCAATTCGACCCACCAAGTTCCGCGAGCTCAGACAGGCAAGCATTCGATTTCATCTCCTCCATTCGTATGATAGTGTTTGATGTTATGTTATTATGACACATCAGTTCACTTTAGTGAAAGTATTATTCTGTTGGATCTGAGGTTGACTTAATGGTGGTTTTGCTATTGTTGGAATTTTGCCAATATTGGCAAATCACTATAAACAAATCTGCACGTTTTACATTTTGCCACGTTTAATTGTAAGCCGGATTGCTCCACCAATTTATGGTGTTGTTGTCATAATATTTGGGGGTGTAATTGGATATAATTCTACTCTCGCGGACCAATTAGTCTTCTAGAATGCGTGACATTACGCTGAAACCCCCGGGGCTCCGGGCCGAAAAAGAATGGAAATTAAGGTGTTGTGGATATTTTTCGAGTTCCTTGATATCGCTGATGACATAAATAATAGCATTAATGCATGGATTGTGGTGCACTGAAGCTCTTATTTATCGAATGTTGCTGAAAGGGCCAATGAATGTGTAACAAATTACTTTTCGCCGTGCGTATTTGTGGAATGTTAAGTGAATTCCCGTATCTTATTTATTTAGTGAAGGTGGTGATATACCGAATGATGTTGCGGATTTCCTCTTGGACGATGGAGAAGATGAAGAAAGAAGTGGAAATTTTCCCTCTCCGACTACACCCCCTCCAATGCAATCTCCCCGGCCACCATCTGCAGGTTAAATGCATATTCATTTTATTTGTCCTTCACTTTGGAATTAACGACAACTTTTGAGTTGCATTGATTGTATATGAATTCATGTATTGTTTGTTCATTCGCTTCTACGCATAGCTTCCCGGAAGTTGCTCTCGAGATAGTCAACATTATTTTTTTCTACCAAATTTTACGGGACTGTTGAAGAAAAACTGCGAGTGAAGCCGTTTTCCATGTTCATTTCCCATCGGAGATAACTAAGGATTCAAATTAACTTTCTTTAACATTTTCTGTGGTAATACGTTAATGCAAATCAATTAACATTATTATCGACATAATTTAGTATTACTTATGAGGGTTCCTGCAATAAGGTGCCTCAACTATGCCAGTGTGATTTCTCAGTTAATTTCTTCGTCATGCAGATTTTGTATATCCTTTTTTTGTGATATTTGAATGCCTACAAATAATGCAGTATCACCTTCGTCATTCTAAATGTTAATAGTCGAGCTACTCATGAATTGGAGAAATCGTGACATAAAATTTTCCGACGAAAATCGAATTCAGTTACTCATGTTCCAGCACAAATTAGTGAAAACCCATGCAAATTTTTTCAGTCCACCTATGTGAGACTTTTACCATAATTTTTGTAGGAATTTTCTTTGAATTTTAGAATTAAATTCATTTGCAGAAAATTGTTATTATTGATTTTCCTCCATTCGCTCAATTAATTGTTTATTTCTTTTAATCAGGGTCTCAGAAGTCTCCAAGGTCAAGGCGTCAACGGACAACATCCCATTCATCTTTATCAACAAATAAGAGCTCTACAGATTACATAATTAGGAGTAATACTAGGACAATATACACTGCTGGCCGTCCACCTTGGTACGACAGGGATGGCAAGCAAGTTGTACCTTTTGTTATTGGTAAGTTTTCAAATGCTAAATATGTTGGAGTTAGTAATTCTTATTCAATGTGGCGTAGTTTTAGTGGCAATAAATGATATAAAAAATACGATTGCCATCAACAGGAATCTGTGGAGGAAGTGCATCTGGGAAAACTACGGTTGCAACTAAAATCATTGAGTCCCTTAATGTTCCTTGGGTGACACTCTTAAGTATGGATTCGTTTTACAAGGTAAGGCATGGTAATATGGCGTAGAGTAATTGATTTGTCTCATTGGAAGAATGCATTGATTATTCCTGGCCTTATTTGGCATTAGGGTGGGAAGATAGTCTGAGAGGAATACTTATGGCAGTCAGTTACACATGTGTGTTGTGGCATAAGTGGTTGTGGATGAGAGGGTTTATAGATTACTAAATGTGTGGTGTGAGTTAATATTGGGATTGAGTTTTATGGTTGCACAATTTTCCACTTTTTTCTGGAAATTTTGCAAATTTCATTGTGTCTGTAAAGCCTTGGAAAGTTTGGGAAAATTACAAAAGCATCTGGAAAATCATGTTTGCTGTAAAAGTCATGTATTTATTTTTCTTCATTAATCCTAATATTCATAGTTATGTCTAAGGTGTTTGAATGTAACATTCTGGACTTAGATCTTCAAGAAATATATACTGCTTATTAATAGGTTGTCATAAATAAATTTGCCAAATTTACCATCATTGTTGCATTACCCTTTTTATGGCTAGGTAATATAAGCTGTAGTTTACACTTAGTGACAAAAATTGGAATAAATCCCAGATGTTGGTACTCAGTAACTTTAAAATTTGTTTTAAGATAAATGTATGAGTGTACCTTGAAGAAAACAAAGTTAAGGAGTACCTCAACATACTCTAAACAGGATTTTTAAGAATGAAACCTTGGTTTACTTATGCATGATGGGGTAGCTTTGTAAAAATATTTGTAATGAAAGAAAAGAGCCTTTGAAAACCACCAAATTAAAACCTTGGAGGTCAGCGAGGGACAAATTGTCCCCTACCCCCTCTCTGAATGTGTCGAATTTGCATGTCTGTGGCTTACTCTGGGATGAGCCTTTCCCTCACCTATCCAAACTGATATTTGGAAGACAGAGATATAACTGGATTTGATCATATTTATATTTCCATCAAAGAGAAATGTTTAGAAAAATAATTATCATTAGAAAATTGCAAACTTACTGTCTGTAAAAAAAAGCAAGATACTCGAGTTTGAGGAGCTCTAGCGTCTAAATGAAGCAATCGATTTCAATGCAATAAAAAGCATACGAAAGAAAATTTAGTTCTACGTTTTATCATGTACTTTAAAAATTCTTCGGCTCAATAGTATTTCCTGTACTTAATTTTTTCTCGAAAAAGTACCCGTTTTTTGCGCGTAAAATCAAGGTGCCCAACTTTGAGCGCTTGGCATTCCCGTAGTTTTTGTTCCTATAACTTGCACTTTTGATATAAAGAAGCCACATCTATTACTAGTAGTTTGCCGAAAACAAATTGTTTATACTACAAAAATTAACGGAGTTGTTGTAAACAACGCAAACCTCTGCTAACTTCGAAACCAGTGAGTCAATTGAAAATTGATTGGTACTGTTGTCTTTCGTTGAATGTTAGTAATGTATATACGTAGATCATACACGTTAATGGTCAGCAGTATATTCAATATCTTTTTATATTTATTTTTGTTTTTAGCTCTTGTTGTCGCCTTCTCCCTGCCTGACGGGAATGGCCTAAACAAAGCAACAGAAAAGAGAAAGTCTCTCGAAGTCGTGCGCAGTTGCCACATAGCGCATCGTGACTCACAGTACCCTAGCAGTTAATGAATCATTCGCTGGTTGCTTTAAAACTTTACCTTTAGGGATGATTCGACTATTGTTAGTGCAGTATAGATGTGGCTTCTTTATATCAAAAGTGCAAGTTATAGGAACAAAAACTACGGGAATGCCAAGCGCTCAAAGTTGGGCACCTTGATTTTACGCGCAAAAAACGGGTACTTTTTCGAGAAAAAATTAAGTACAGGAAATACTATTGAGCCGAAGAATTTTTAAAGTACATGATAAAACGTAGAACTAAATTTTCTTTCGTATGCTTTTTATTGCATTGAAATCGATTGCTTCATTTAGACGCTAGAGCTCCTCAAACTCGAGTATCTTGCTTTTTTTTACAGACAGTAGTGGAGAGTGTCTGGAAAAGCAATGTAGTTCCAATTATATAATAAAAGAGTGGCCACCCTAAATTTAATATGAAATACTACTACTAATTCTATCTACTCTGGCCTGAGAATTTCAGAGAAGTGAAATTTTAAGATGCCTTGCATTCTCACAATCACAAAAGAGAAATGTGATAGGTTGGAACTTTGGGCTTGACTAGGGGCACCTCTATCAGAAGCTCTGCTTACAATGGCTTTAGAATGCTATTCCCCCACCCTGTATCATAAGAGGCCTCACCCCAAAACAACATTTTCATAAGGACTTCCCTCCTGGTTGAAAAAATAACCCATTCTAAGGTAACAGCATGAAAATTTCATTGTGAAATGGAATTCGTTAATAAGGCTTATGGGACATTTCAAAAACACTATTATGCCATCAAACATCACACAGTTTAGTTTTTCATCTAAAAAATAAAAATAACTTATGAATATTTATCGATCGATAGACACAGTACAATCATGTGCAGCTGTTAAGCCGGTAGCTACAACTCCCTATGCATCTTTCAGGCAGCAGTATTTCCTCAGCATAACATGAGGAGATAGGATTTAAAAAAATAATTCTTTCTGCCATCAAATCATCTGTAGTTCTCATGCAGATAACTCTAGGTTTTCATATATGAGCTCAGAAAAATATATAATTGATGATATCATCATATCAAAAAATGAACAGTGAAAGTTATTAGTAGGCGCCAATTCTTGCAATCTTTTGTATGGAGCCCACTACAAACAAAGTATTAATTTTTGCTACGACTTCATGTATTTTGAAAGCCATTTGAAAAAAAAGCAGTTGGTAGCACAAGAGGAAGAAGAGTACAATTAGGCACATATTATTTTCTCTTTGTGCTTGGAGGAGGTCCTTCCTCAGACCCTAATAGGGTAGTTTCCTTCATCAAAGAAAACGAAAGGAATTGATTGCGATTCATTCCCCTCTATTAGTGTATTCATAATACACAAATTATTTGGTTTTTGAAATACCGGTTTAGACGAATGGCAAGGGTCAAATTTTATCCTCATTTGAAAAGGGCCAGATTGGCGCCCATGCGATGCCACTCCACGTGACGTCACAGGGACCTAGTTTCTGCACGAGAGGATAGGATTTATACATTGTCTGAGGTTACCAATGCATGCATGAGGCACAGAGCTCAGGGAAACATGTCTTAATAATCACCTATTAAAACTGGGTAAGGTCGGAAAGTTTTCTTCGTTTGATAAGGTATTAATAAACCTTTTTTAAGCCAAGCGCTACCAGCCAGCAAGGTACTCAGCTACCCGCTAGCATCCTGCATCCTATCAGCGCTCAGAGCCTCGATCAAGGTCACCTCACAAGGCGGGAGGGGGAACCAGAAATGCGTTGCACGGACTTTTTCCCATCTTTCCTACTTACGCGTCGCGTTTTCGCGTGCTTGAAATTTTTCACTTTTCATTTAATCACAAAAAATAGATATCGTCATTTAAAAATCTAAAAGCGTGAAATACTTACTCCAGGAGTAATAATCTTTCTATTTAGGCAATAAAAAAATAAAAGGAAACCACCCTATTGTCTCGAAAAATTCACTGCCGTGGCGGAATGAACTGAGGTGTAAGAAGAGTAGGCAAAGTTGTCACAACCTTTGAGGTATGGCTTTCAAGGGAAGTTCCATTTTTGTGGTGCCCTAAAGTGATTTAGATTGAAAAAGAAATCATGTAGTAATATGAACAAAATGTATTAAGTGTTGTGCCTCGTGTAAACTAGAGTAAATGGTAATTCTTCTTGTATTTGTATGCAATAGAATATTTTAGAATAACAAGTTTCATTACTTTTTTAGGTACTGAATCCCAAGCAGCATGAGCTTGCTGCAATGAATGAATATAATTTTGACCACCCAGATGCTTTTGACTTCGAATTACTGTCTGCGACCCTCAAGAGGCTGAAGGATGGGAAGAAAGTTGAAGTACCCATTTACAATTTTGTGACTCATTCGAGGGAAAACAGGACGGTTAGTAGATATGGATGTGCATATTATTGGTTGTCATTAATGTAACATATGCACATGTTTATTGTTTTAATCTCTATATTTTTCAGAAAACGATGTATGGTGCAAATGTTATTATATTTGAAGGAATTCTATGCTTCTATAACACGGAGGTGTTGAAGGTAAGTGGAGAAAATAATTCATAAATCAGTAGTAGTAATAGTAGTTAGAGACCTTCAAAAGCACCAAAAAGATTGCTGAAACTTATTTGGCCCATTGAGACAAGTGAGGTAAGTGGGGGCTTGAGATTTGGCAAAGCTTGCCGGGGCAGCTTGAGTCAAAATTTCAACCTGCCTTCATTCTTATTCATGAGATGCCTCTGGTCTCTCTTCAGTTGTTGGGACTGAGCCCATTTCATACTCAGGACATGGTAAAGCTCAAAATGGCATATTTTGCTTAAAGTTTGCACCGACTTTTTATGTGGTAGCATTAAAGGATTTTGGAAGACATGGAGCTAGGTAGCGTAGCAGAAAATGGAGAATGAAAGTTGTTGAGCACTAGAGCAAACAATTCTTGCAAACCTTTGTATTAAATCTACCACGATACAAGGATTATTTTTTGCTACAACGTCATACATATATTTAATAACAACGCCAATATCCTAATAAAGTAATTGGCATGATACTTCAGGTTTGAGCTTACAGGGCTCTATTTAGTTAACTTGTTTCTTAGTTTCATGCTTAAAACCTATGGCGTAGCAATGGGGGTGGTTTTCCGGGTTACAATCCCTTTGTGAAACTTTAAAAGAAGTGCCAAAAACAAGTGAGATGGCCTAAATAAATAACTTTTAATAAATACTTGAACTAAGCTACTGTTTTTGAGTTCTAAAAATCACGTTTTCTACACCCCAAAATTTTCCAAGGAGGACCCCTGGAAGGGGTCCAGAGTATCTGGTAAAAAACCCTTCCCATTTCAAAATCCTGGCTACGCCGCTGCTCAAGCCTCCAGTGTGTTATTATTTTTTCTTGTGCATCTGTTAAAAAAAATTGTTCTTGCATAGAGTTTGGTTTAGAGAAGTTGATGTGCAGCCCTTGAAAAAGGGAATATATGTAGCTCCCGGGTATCACTAAAAATGTTCCATACCAATTTTAAACAATCTATAGAGGTAACTTCTCTGCAAATAGTCAAGTTTATACCACAGGAGTTGAGTGGAAGGGGAAAGAAAAGGTGAAATAGTTTCAACCCCAATCCACTGAAAAATCATCCCTCGGTACAACTGAACTGTCTTCGTTTTCTACATCTACATCCTTACCTGCAAGTTGTCTCAACAAGTGTGTGGTGGGTGTTACTAGGATACCAGCCATTATATAAGGAAAACAAGATGTGTGTTGGACTGATTTAACTCCTGGCGAAGAAACTAATACCTATACCTATCCTTTCCTCAAAATACCCAACTCATTTCATCATTTCTGTAGGACCTGTAAATACGAGGGTTGCCCAGAAAGTAATGCACCATATTTTTTTTCTTCTACACTTATTTATTGCACATTATGAAAAATGCACACATGACAGAATGATGTTTCTACTACACACCCTATTTTTTCGCGTAACCTCCGTCCAGTTTTATGGGCTTCCTCGAGCCTGAAATAGGAACGTGTATACCCTGTTGGTAACAATCCTTGTTCTGGTCACGGAACCATTTCTTCGCACAGTGAATCACACCCACGTCAACTTCAAACTGTCTTCCACAAATAGCATCCTGTATTTATCCAAACAAGTGGAAGTCCGAGGGAGACAGATCAGGGTTGTAGGATGGATGGGATAGATAGAAAAAAGCCCCTTAAAACCGGCCATCTGCCATGCATGTGATTACTAAGCTTGAATGTCACACTTTGCCACTGTGTGTGACTTATGTGTAGGTGAGACATAAACATCTACTTTCTGAACATGACTGAAAGTGAAATACATGTCCAAAAATTATTTCCCCACAAATGAATTTTTTTGATTTTCAGTATTTGAGGCAGACTTGGAAAAATATAAAAAAAAGATTAGTACAAAAATCATTTAATTCATTTAATGCTCAATTTTTCTTTTGTCCCAGTATCAAATCCTCGATTCTCCTTTTTTCCTAGCACCAAAGTCGGGTTTATACCTTTCTTTTTCGGCAGATCCTTATTTTGCATCGAATTTGTAATTCCTATTATATCCTGATGATTTTACTAGCCTCAGAAACTACTACCACAAAAACTCTTTTCTCTGAGATAGCAAATGCCAATTATGATATTGAGGTTTGGTTTTCCAATTAAATTATTTATTGTAATGAAAAAATTTGTTTAGCAAATTTTTTTGTCATTCGGTACACATCATTTTTCTAGAGGAAAACTGTTGTTGTCATAATTAGTGTGTCATGCTTTTAGTAAAAACATCATGAAATGACCTGAATTTAAAAAAAGGGCATTAGGAGACAGGAAAACAGAAGTCATTGAATAAATTTCTTGAAATGGAAAAATAAAATGAAAACCCATCTCTTCTCTATATTAAAGGAGCAATAAAAAATTATGGATCTGCATACACTTATCTAACAATTCACTGTAGCCCTTCATGGTTTTTCTTGATGCTTGACGTACATGATTTCAATACCTTATTTTTCAAATAGAAGGCCTGATCTTCATTAATGGGGATAATTAATTTTCTTTTTCCCTCTTCCAAATACCTTTTCCTTGTATTTCAATTCTTTTGGGATTCCCCCGATACATATGAGGACCGTATTTTAAGGGCTTATTCAATGATAATGTTTTACATTTCAACTCCTTAAATATGGATTTTACTCAAGGAAATACGGCTCAATCATTTGACTAGAATGGTCATTGTTTAAGTAATAAGCAGGGCTCTTAAAAGTTAGCATTACATGGATTATTTTGCTAATTGCTACAGACTGTTCCCTCATCCTTGTTGAACTTCCCTCTTAATTCACAGTATGACATATTCCCTTTAATTCTATCTATTCTATTCTTTTCCTCCCACTTATTGTCTAAATAATATCCTTCCCTTTAAAAGGGAGTTCAGTATTCCCTCCCACATAATTCTTGTTCAATACAAACACTTGTTTCCCTCTAATCACCTGTGTTTCTTTTCCTCACCCACGATGTCTATTACTTCCTCATTCCTTTTCCTCGTAGTCCACTTCTCTCTTTTCTGCACCTATGTCTCAAAAACCTCCTGGCTCTTCTTGGCCTCCATGTTTCTGCTCTCTTATGTATTGGCTGGCACATCAGGCTCTCAACCAGCCTTTTCTTCAACTGTAATCATCTCATCAGCCCTTTCTTATTCTTGAATGCCTCCCTGAACGATGCAACTATCTTCCTGATATGTTTGTTATATTATGTGTGCAGTTCCTTCTAATAATACCCAAATAGATAAATTGTGGTAATAGATAATTTTTATTTAATGATTTAGTGAGATGAACTTAGTGAAATTAATTTAATGAAAGATATGATTTGGTATTGATGCACAATTCTTTAGTTAAAATGCCATTTAAGGCTTCTACAAACTAAATAAGAGCATTGTGATGAGCTATTTTTGTTTCACTAAAACATTCGTCACACACACTAAGCATTTCACCATACATCTCATATTTATCATTTTGTTTCCTCACCATTATTATAATGATGCTTATTGAATTTAATCCATGGAATGCCTTTTGCTTGGTATCTTGAGTGAGCTTAGGGCCCTAGGCCCCTCATCCAAAATGAGAAAAATTTTAGAATTGAAACTGTCAACCACTATCTGATTAGAGCCATTATAGT
This sequence comes from Ischnura elegans, assembly GCF_921293095.1. Classification (NCBI taxonomy): domain Eukaryota; kingdom Metazoa; phylum Arthropoda; class Insecta; order Odonata; family Coenagrionidae; genus Ischnura; species Ischnura elegans. The sequence goes on along the minus strand of NC_060253.1, from coordinate 66,665,545 downwards.
ACTTCCTTATTTTTTAAAAATCTCCTATTGATTTTGAATAGAACATATCACGGAATGTCCTTATTTAAATGTACTTCAGCCGGACAATGATTTTGCCTTACAGAGACGTAATCAGTGAATGCTTCCGGTTGAGAGAGTAGTAATTTATATCAATGATTTTCGTTAATATTTTTTGGAGAATGTAGCGAATTAAAGTGGAAGAAGCTTGAAAATCAATTCCATGTTTGCGAAAATGGTAAATGTGTAGGAATCTAATTAGAATTTCGAAATAGTCCAATATTTGATTTGGAAGTTTAAGTATTAATGTTGCTTTTTTATCCTCTATTTGTTTATTTTCGTGATTTTGTGCTGCTACTTTGCCGGCTTCGGTGGCGGCGGGGTAAAGTCCTTGCCTGCCGCAAAAGAGGTCGCGAGTTTGAGTCCCGCCTGGGTAGGTTGCCCCTAACCGAGAGTGGATGTTCGTGTGCGTTTGATTGTGAAGTTAAAATCCCTCATGTAAGAGACCAATGTTGCCGTTTTCGGCGGCGTAGAAATAAATAAATAAATGTACTTTGTTGGTAGTCATAATGTCTTACAGTTTTATGATGCATATAATGGGAGCGGTGGTAATTTTTATTGAGAGTGGCACTTTCGTGTCCGATTTTGAAGGGAAGTCAGTCGCGGTATTAGAGGTGAAACACGTACCTTTAAAAGGGTGGGCTATCCGCCGGATGTGGGGTAACTGCTGGCCGGCCATCTGAGAGGCGGAAGTCCCCTCAGAAAGAGAACGCATTCATCGGTGCCCGTTCGTCCACGCGCCGCTCTTATCCCGAGGGAAGATCCAACTGGTTTCGAGGTCGCCTCCGCTAGCCCGTGGAGCGACGACTCGTCGGCTAGCTCCTCTCGTGGCTGGCGTTGCAGTTGGTGAATAAAAAGGCATCCAGCCCCACCCCACGGAGAACAAAAGTCTATCTATTCCGTCTATTATGAACTCGCAGTGGAAATTACGGATCATGGCCTTTTTTTACGCTGTCAGGTGCGACCTCTGGTAATTTTTCCACCGTCCATTTCTTTCGTTCGGAATTATTCGATGAAAAATTTTCTGGTGGTGACTTACGTAATGCCTCGTCAATTGGGTCTTCATGAAGGAGAGAAATGCCTTCCTCCGTCTGTAATTTTAACCTCTGATTTCACCAGATCTTTCATTCGGCTATGATTACTTGCCGTCTCAAGCTTCATTTTTGGCGGAATCCGTAAAGGTGCATTGTTCTAAACTGAATTCGACCGAAGTAGAAAATTAAAATTCGTTTTACCTAGGAGAATGGTTTCCAAAATTGTTATCGTGCATGGCAGGAACGAATTGATTTCTATTTTCAGCGTCTCTTGCTGTAATCATTCTATCACTGTTGCATCTTGTTGGTGGTGCCTTCGCAACCATCATGACTGCTTATATTTTTAATAGGTGCGATGTAGAATTATGTTCTTCGTGCACTTCCTTAATCGGTGCGATGTCGTGAATACTAATGAGGACTTGTGCTTCAGGATGAACTTCCATGGGGAACGATGGCCGCGGCTCTTCTCGGCCGAATATTTTCCTTCGCTACGAACGCGTAGAAAAGCCATCGACCTTGAACAACCGTATCCAGACTGTTTAAATGAATTCCATTCCGCTGCAGCCGTGATGCACGCTTACGAGCGAGCAATCCCCAATGAAAAAATATTAACTCGAGTTGTTGGTGTGCAGGATGATGTAAATATTCCACCAAGTCTCGCTGCTCTACCCGTTTCCGTTGTTTTTCGTTTGAGGATGGTTTGTTGTTTCCATCGGTATAGATCACCATATCCTCCTATTCACCTCGTCACTCCGATGAAAAAAATCTTAAGGAGCCTATGTTGCAGTAATATTCCAGCTTATATCCACTTATCCAATTATTCATGTAATTGAAGAATTAATATTACTACGAAGAAAGGTACTTCACTTCCATTGTCATACTAATTCTCCACAGTCAATATCAAGGCCAATCGAACCAGTTAGTGGAAATCACGCAAGTATTTTCTCTTTGGCGTTCCCACCTATCACGTATTTACCCACCATATCGCCGGGTACACTAACTCGTCGCACTCAAACAATGGACTAGTCTTGAACTCGAAATAATCTGATTCCTTGCAGTGTTGTGGGTCGAAACAGCTTGTTCGCCTCTTCGTAGCAGCCTGTCCGAGGGCAACGGACGCATGGACCGTAGTGTGTGCGTTCATGTCTCGCGGTGGAGTCCAAGCGAGACGTACTGACACACCCGTCGATTCAGTGATCATTTACTTCGTGTCTGTGGTTGCGGGCGGGCGTATCGCTCCCCTCCTACCTCGGATGGTGGGTAGCTCTGACGCGAGAAGATTAAGTGACAGATTTGCCTCTCCCGCTGGGGGTCCTCAATCGGGTGGTATGAAGTTTCACCGTTCCACTCCTCGACCCCGTGCCCCCCCCTCCCCTACTTACCCCTCCACTTTCCCCTGTTGAGCGTGGGTGACCCCTCCTCTTCACACGTCACTCCCCAACGCGACTAGGTGTGCGTGGAAAACTTAAACCAAAGGATGAAGCCAAGTTAAGAGACCGCGCATGTGTTCTCCTCCATACAATTTCCATTCGTGCGGTCAACAATTTAGTCTCCGGTGTTAACTGATGGAAGTTAAGAATTTACGCGCAGTAAAGGCACGTCACTGCGCAGGTTAGTAAGTGAAAACTTTATTGATATTGCGAGAATGTGAGCTCGGAATAGGGTAGTTAACTTCATCAAAGAAAACGAAAGCCATTGATTGCGATTCGTTACTCACCTTTAGTGTATTCATAATATACAAATTATTTGGTTTTAGAAATCCCAGTTTAGACGAATTTTAAAGGTCAATTTTAACTTCATTTGAAAAAGGCCAGATTGGCCCCCATGCGATGCCACTACACGTGACGCCATAGGGACCTAGATTCTATACGATTAGTCAGGAGTTCTACATCGTCTGAGATTACCAATGCATGCATGTGGCACAGAGCTCAGGGAAACATTTCTTAATAATCACCTATTAAAATTGGCTAAGGTCGAAAAGTTTTCTTCGTTTGATAGGGTATTAATAATCTTTATTTAAGCCAAGCGCTTCCTGCTAGCAGCCTGCATCATAGCGGCGCTCGTAGCCTCGCACCAATGTGGCATCACACGGCGGTAGCTGGAACCAAAATGACGTCACACGGGCTTTTTCCAGCATTCATACTTTGGCGTCGCGTTTTCGCGCGCTTGAAAGTTTTCACTTTTCATTTAATCACAAAAAATAGATATCGTCTCTTAAAAATCTAAATACGTGAAATACGTACTCCAAGAGTAATAATCTTTCGATTTAAGCAATTAAAAAAATAATAGGAAACCACCCTTTTAAAGCAGGGGCTCTTTTATCATCCCGCATGAGTTATAGCAATTCACCGCTCTACGCGACGCATTTTGACTGCACCTTCGTACATATGTCACGTTTCGTAATGACATGTCCGGGTAAAGCGGCCTTAAAGATGGTTCTTGGTTATGGGCATGGAATTGCGCAGGTTAGAACTGTATTAATTTCTCTTTATGGCATTGAATTGCGCGAATGCACGAACGAAATTAGAACGGGCCATTTTGCCATTTCATGTCCACGTATTCTTGCATGTGTTCTAGCAGTTCACCGCTTTACACGATGCAATTTTAACTTCGTACACACGTCAGATAGTGCAAGTACGATCTCCATGCAAAACGGCTCTTAGGGCTGTTTACACTATTTATTAACACTTATGAGTTAGTGTCTGATTGCATGAACGATTTTATGAACCGCAAAGGAACATGTAAAAATTCGTGAATCAAATGAGAACAGGTTTTATTTTTAGATTATGCATTCGCATAAGTTGGATTGTTACATGCTGCATTTTGGCGTTCATTCTCGCGTTCATGCATTTAGACATTAACTTATCCTGGGTAGTGTACCGTTGAAACAGGCCTTTTTAAAGGAAGCCGACCATGGTTTCAAAATTTTCTGTGTTCTATGTTTTAAGTACCTTTTATTACGAGTAAGATCAAGGACTTCCATTGGTTGATGCTGTGGGCATTATTTATTATACATTTTAAATTCGTGATGCCAGTTCGGTACGTATTTAAAGAAGTTAGTTTTATCTTGGTCCCAGGATTTACTAGTGTAAAGTCTCTTATCGTAAGATTAATACGATAAATTTTCATATTATCGCTGCAGTATACATTAATCGCTTTCAGTTTCGAAGAAAAACACTTATTTCACTGTCAATCATCTCTATTGCTCGGCATCGGTCAAATTTTGACAGCGTACCTGTGATAACGCGATTCTTTCGGCTTAAATAACTTGTGTGCAGAATTCACATCTCATTTTGGATGCTGCTGATATCCTGTATAAAGTGAGGCTGTAGACGTAGTACGAATTATGTTAATTGTATGATCTGGGCGACGAAGGGGGCCGAATTCTTTGGTAAGTCCATGTACCAAAGAAATTTGATGTTTAACTTAAATGAAAATGCTGCTGGTGCAGCAGAAGTACGCCGATTGACTCTATGTACGGGTTTCTACTCTTACCGTCTCTTATTCAATGAAATTTTTTGTGGTAGTGACTTACATAATTTCTCGTCAATTGCGTTTTCTCGAAGTAGAATAGCCTACTTCCATTTGTTATTTTTATCCCTGATTGCGCCAAATTTTTTATTCAGCTATGCATGTTTATTTGTCGTCTTCAGTTCATTCACCAAAGGTCGTTTTACTTGGGGCACGTACTTGCACAATCTGACGTGTGTGTAAAGTCGCTGTCAAAATTGCGTCGTGTAAAGCGGCGAATTACTAGAACGCGTGCGAGAGTGCGTGGACGTGAATTGGCAAAATGCATTCCGGGAAGTTTTTCGCGTGGTACTATTTTCTTGATTCGAGTTTCACCGTCGTTTCAGCAGGCATCTTTAAGTCGCGAATTAAATCCGTACATTGCCCTCCGTTTCGGAACCTCTTTTGTAGTATTCTTTTTCGAAGCAGATAATTGTTAAGTAATACAACAAGGAATGCCAGTGTGTATCTGTTGACTTCACTCGGGCTCTGTATATATTAGGGATGCCGTCGTTGACTTTCATTGAAAGAAGGGGGTTGTTCGACTCTAGGGAGAGAGTGGGAAACATTGAAAAACGTGTATTGGGCTTTTTTTGCAAGACTCGTTCAGTAATAAATTTGCAATGACGCCTACTAGCCCCGATATGGTTGCTGCTGCTATCCTACGCTTAGTCGCCATGGACTCAAAGCTAAAAATGGGACTCGTGAATCATATGCCAGTATTTTAACTATTAATACTTTTTACTTCAAGATTTCAAAATTTAATATTTTTACCTATCATTGGCTTTCAGTGGATGTACTGACATTAAAACCTAGGTGGGAGTATTTTTTATAATCGTGGAAAATTGTAAGCATTTATTTCAATATGGAGAAATTCCACTCCATCCCGCTTGGATCTTCGGATTTTACCCGATCAATTCGTTATGTAGTTACTCATTTCTCCCAATAATAGTGCATTGAATATCTTTTTCGCAATTTTTTTAAAGACACTCTCAGCTGTAAAATGCGGCGTAGAAATGGCATGAATGAGTGCCAGAATTAGAACTGATATTCACGTCGTGCATTTGGTCGTTTTTTTTCGCTTACTTACGTGACTCGTGATCTCGCTAGAACTGTTATGCCTACATCAGCATAGTTTAGGCATCCTGGAAGCAGACTGACCTCATGGGCCTCGATTATCACCGTTCTTCCTTCCTCTAATTCGCTATCAGCGCTGGACATTTCGGCACCGCGGTATCAGAGGACATGCAGCGCCCCGATGTTGGAATTAGTGATGGACTTAGTCGGTCATTCTCGTGATCCCAATCACGGTGACAATTCATTTCAGTGACTCTGTCATGAACGGGAGGTCATGATTGAATGGGTCATGATTGTGGAAAGTGGACGGCAATCACGACCGAGTAGACAATCACGACCGAGGGGGCAATCACTACCCTGTGGTCAATCATGACCCGCTTATCGCTTTCTTCTTAAGGGCAATATCTATGTAGCTTGTTAAACGAGAGATGAGTTGTTATTATTATTAATCTATAAAGTTTTTTCATTTGATAAAACCATAAACTAGTTAATTTTTATCTTAATTACTTCTAAAACATTTACAAATACAGATTGTTCCTTAAATGTTCTTTATTACACTCCTTTTATTGTTTTTCAAGATACAGAATCAACGATAATTTCCAATCATTCGTGGGGCATAGGGTTAGTGATCAATATTTTATTATGGAAAGTTAATATAAATAATGGAACTGATTGAGAGGCATGAGAGAAAACTGGGCTCTCTCAAGATTTTCGGCATATCACCTGAGATATGAAGGCCATAGGTACCCTGAAATGTCGAATAACTTTACAATTATTACGAACATTGCCCCTAAAAGTGATTGCAATACCATGCCATTCATCACCACGAGTGAAAGAGCAGTCAAAAACGGTCAATTCAGGTCGCGAGTGACGATCATCAACCGCGACATCTTCGAAGAATGATAGCGATTGGACTGTGCTTGAGAATGACCTATGCAATGAGCGATCACGAATGACCTAATGGCTGGCGATTGACGGAGAACAACCACGATCACGAATGACCTGCGTCTAGAACAATCATGAATGACCTGTGTCTAGAACAATCATGAATGACCAACGATCGCGACTGATGGAGAACGTCCACAGCGGTCCACGGTCACGAACGACCGAAGGACGGGAGGAAATGACCCTCTCGGTCATCTGAATGATCCCGTTCACCGATCAATCTCGGAGATGACCCTGGTCACATGATTCGATCGTTCATGACCGACCCATCACTAGTTGGAATAGTTCTCAGTATCAGGGGTCAGTGCCTCCAGATGAGCGCCGTAGCGGAAGATGATCCGTTCTTACAACCCCTTTTCACCTTTACATAGTAGCGTAAGGATGGAGGCGTCATGTTACCATATTACTTGATGGGATTTAATTTCGTTTTATTTGGGAGGCCTACTTCCAAGGGACCTGGGTTCAGATCTGGTGGTGGCGGAGATTTTTTTTTCAAATAGTCTAGCATATCAAGTAATGTAACTCGCTCGTCCAATGGGACGCTGAGCGGCAGTATATTGGCTAAAAATCTTGAGTATGATAAGAGGAGACTTAATGCGTAAATTTTTTGGAGCGATGTTATAAAGGCCTTCCTTCTTTCGGTACAAATATTCTCCTTCGTTGTTTTATCTGAATTTTGAAATCGTTATTTTTCTTAAAATAAAAAAACCATCAGTAGGGAAAGAGTAGTTGTGTTGTATTGATGGCTAGAAATTGAGAAAGACTCTTGATAATTTTCGGAAGCCGCTGTAATCATTTTCCTTGGTGATGCGGCCTTCGTCAGATGCGATAGTCTGGAAGGCATAGCGTCTTACGCAGCCGCTCCCGTTGAAGATAAAGATTGGAAAGAAACTGGCGTGAGTTTTTTTTTTGTTTACGAAAACCTTCTTATGGCTTTTCTGCACGGGGAACTTAATTGCGGAGGTCAGAACTGCATTAAATTCTTATTATGGCGTGCATTTTCGCGAAGGCACGAACGAAATTAGAACGGGCTTTTTTGCCATCTCACGTCCATGCATTATCGCATGCGTTCCGGCTATTCACCGTTTTACGCGACGCAATTTTGACTGTGCCTTCGTTCATACGTGAGATTGTGCAATGACGTGCCCAATGTAAAACGCCTTTAAGCTCAGAATTGATAGATTTTAATCGGGAAACGAAAAAATTTACCGCAAAAAAGTTAAAACTTTATTGCAATGATTTTTTTTTGTTTTAACTTAGCTAGGATTCATTTAAAATCAGTGGAAGTATTTTTGTGGCGTATTTTTGAAGGCTATGAAGCACCAAATTGGTGATTTAGGCGCAATAAGTATTACAAAATCCTAATTATTGCTCCTAAGGAAAAACTGTTTGGATCGTTTCTTCTTAGATTAATTCGATCGTAAATATTCGCAATCATTGGATTAGCTCGCGATTTTTAAAATTTGAGCGTATAAGCCGTTATTAATTAAAAATTGTAGATTCGCTGGTAATTTTTTATGCGGGCAGGATAAATTGTTACGATTTTGAAAAATTGTTACTCCAGAACCATTATATTTTTTTAAGCTTCATGAAATTCATGTCATCCAATTGTCTGTAATTTGATGACTTTGAATTTATATTTTGCTAATTTATATTACATTCCAAAAGATGTCTCGGTTTTGACATTTTTGCGATAGCTTTAATGCTTCTTAGTCAATTGAATTTTAAAGAAAATAAATTCCCCAAGGCCGTTGACTTTCAACTGTTCTTTCAACTGACTTTCAACTGTTCTTTCAACTGACTTTCAACTGTTCTTTCAACTGACTTTCAACTGTTCAACGGCTGTAGATCGTTCAATCGCCTATAATTCTTAGTCAATTTCTCGTAGTGTCAATTTTAGTCGTATTCATTGTCCAAAATATGATTTGGTTCGATTTTTATTTGTGAATGATAGTTCATGGGAATCTACTATTTTTGTCACAATTTCAAGTTATGAAACAAAAATACTTTTTGAAACTGAAGATATGAAGGAGTTTGAGCTAATGCCCCATATACATTAATTTAATAAAATCTATTCTCACAAAAAGAGCACTTATTCAAATCTTATATGCCCTGTGTCAATTGTGTTGTATGGTAGCTTTTTACCCTTCCTTGCTCAACAAGTCGGTGAAAATTGTGTTGTGTAAGAGAAGCAAATTTTGGGAATTAATTTCCCCAAATTTTTATTGTCTATTGTGAATTGTAGAGTCCCAAAGATTTTTTGTGTGTAACCTTTTTGCAGATGAGTAGATGACGTCACAAGCTCATGCAAAGCAGGTCATTGCTTCTCAGCTACTACTCTGCCTTGTGGATGGGCTTCTTGTAGTCCATTGTTCACACTCTTGAAAGTGGTCCCTTCCCTCAATGGAAGTAGTTCTCTGAACAAATAATGGAGACTGAACTCAAAGTATTCACCAACTCAGGAAAAGTGGATGGCAAATTTAGCATTTTCTTATTTTAAACTTATTAGAGAGTAGTTGAATTAGGAAGAATTTTTTATGGCGTTACCCATCTTTCCCTTCTATCTACCAAATTCTGATTATGATAAGCAATTCTGTGTTTGAGTGACCTCTTTGCTTTCAGTTTAGACTCCAATATACCTTCTCATCCTATTTAAGACTGCTAGACAGTTTAAATTGCTTTGGTGCACTGAAGTGCATGTTAGCCCTTAGTAAGATTTTTGATTTATCAAAAAGTGTTTCATTTGTCAATAGTAGTCTGTATGGTTCTATATTTTATTTTTATTGATAAATCTTACATTCACTTTTGTGCTATTAAAAGTAATGTAATAAAATTTAATTGATTTGTGATAAAACGGTTCTTGAAATGGATATCACCACTAGTTGCAGGAAAAATTCATGATATTTCCAGCTTGTACTTTGTAACTTAGCTTCTTTGAAATATTTGGCTCTAAAAATTCTGCCAAGTATTAATTATCTACCATTTCATTTGCAGCATTAAAGAAATAGGCAAGAAATAGGCTACCCATGCAGTGCATCAGTATTGATCGATGATGACTGCAACCTGTTGCATGATTGCTTTGAAATTTGAAGTTAATTTAATGTAATCTGTAGTTTTATGATGGATGTGAAGAACCTACTAGTTTTGGGTGTATGCAACGTGTATGTATACATACCACCAAATATTTCTGGAGAAAATTCTGTTGTGTCACTAAGGCCCGTATTCTTAGTCGACCCTACATATCCGTCCCTACGTAACAAGAGGTCCCTACATTCATTTCTCAATCGACCCTACATAAGTGGTGGGGGATGATTCCATCATCAAGTTCTCTGAAATGACATAGATGATGGTACAGTGCCAATTTTCCACTTGGTAGTGTATTTGGACCTAGCTATGAAACTAAGAAAAGACATCCAATAATTTTTAGGCGTATTGTTAGGGCGACGGCTCAAGATAAATAAACAAGCAGTGTCGTCTTCCAGGTTGTGTAGGTATGTTAATTATCGCTACAAATACTCTCATATCAAGCCAAAAGTAGAACCATATTGCCTTTAAATTATTTCAAAAGAGGCCAGTTCAAGATAGTAATTAGCATGGGGCAAATATAATCATTGACGTGGGAACTTACCTAGCATCATCAAGGTTCGTCATTCGCTTTTACCTTCCGAAGGTAAGTTTATAATGTGGCAAATAGAGGCATGAAAATACGTTTTCTATGGTTGTACGTAAACGAAGTATTGGTTTCTCATAAGCGTACCAAGTGCCAAATGTGAAAAATATTTATATATATTCGCAGAAATAAGGTGATGTATACTGCTATATTGTACTTATTATTCTTCAGCCAATTTTATTATTTATTTCACTTGATGGGTATAATGTGGTAGTATTATTACCTTTCTGCAGTGTTTCTGTACATTTTAAAATGGTTCGTGTCATCCAGTCTCCCTTAATATGCATTATAATGTGGATTCTTTAATCAAAGTGATAAGCAAATGAAATTTGACCGTCATGTTTTTGTAGGGTGTAGGGTTGGTTCAGGTACCCTACATCAAGTAGGGCCCCATTTAGTTCCAAAAACGGCCATATTTAGGGCTTGTAGTGGCGTATGTAGGGCAAGATCGGTTTATGTTGGGGCTGATGACGTATCCAGGGTCGGTTGGCTCTCCTGGGTCAACTAAGAATACGGGCCTAAATGGTGGTGCTGATCATTCGCATGTCTCATGTTAGGTATTAGCCTTTAAAATTGATGGTAAATTAAGGCTACTTATTTGTCTGCCATTATAATTGCCAAATTATTTTGTTATAGTTTTTGAATCTTAGATAAAATAATTTTTATCTATGTACTGAGCTAGCTCAGTTATTTTTTTTTTAATTTAGTTAATACATTTCTGCTATTTTTCTCCCTCACAGATGCTGGATATGAAAGTATTTGTCGACACTGACTCTGACATCAGGCTGGCTCGTCGCCTAAGGAGAGACATTACGAAGAGAGGCCGTGATCTTTCAGGAGTACTGAAGCAGTACTGCACACATGTGAAGCCATCGTTTGATTATTACATAGCTCCGTCCATGGCACATGCTGACATCATTGTCCCTCGGGGTGGGGAAAATTCTGTTGCAATTGAGCTAATCGTACAGCATGTGCACACAAGACTGCAAGAGGTATGTTGGACTTAAGCTTATGATTTGTACCACTTCAAGCCCTTGTTCTAGTGCTGTTTTTGAAAGTTTTTCATGAAACTATTTTGAAACCCCTACGTCATTTCTCATAGTTGCCAAACAGGTTGCAAATTCACGGACATGCAAAATGGTTACATAGTGGTTTCACAAGAACTTATTTTTCTACCCTCAATAGGGTGGTTTCCTATTTTTTTTAATAGCCTAAATCTAAAGATTATTACTCCTGGAGTATGTATTTCACGCTTTTAGATTTTTAAATGACGATATCTATTTTTGTGATTAAATGAAAAGTGAAAATTTTCAAGAGTGCAAAAATGCAGCAGCTAAGTATGAATGCTGGGAAAAACCCATGTGACGTCATTCTGGTTCCGCCTGCTGCTGTGTTAGGCCACCATGGTGCGAGGCTATGAGCGCCACTACGATGCAGGCTGCTAGTAGGTAGTGCTTGGGTTAAATAACGAAACGTGAAAACGAATGATAAGGAAACTTTCCCACCTTAGGAAATTTTAATAGGTGATTATTAAGAGATGTTTCCCTGAGATCTGTGCCTCATGCATGCATTAGTAATCTCAGACGATGTCAAACTCCTATCCACTCGTATAGAATCTAGTTCCCTGTGACGTCACGTGGAGTGGCATTGCATAGGCGCCAATCAGGCCTTTTTCAAATGAGGTTAAAATTGACCATTAACATTCGTCAAAACTGTGATTTATAAAACCAAATAATTTGTATATTATAAATACGCTAAAGGTGGGTAATGAATCACAATCAATGGTTTTCGTTTATTTGATGAAGGAAACTACCCCATTCTATTTTTGAAATGACTAATATCTTTTCAAAGGTCTGTTCTTTCTCATTTTTTACTACTTTGGCTAAAATGTAATGAGCTTGATTTCAATAATTACATGGAATCAGTGGAATAAATATGGGGGGGATGAGGGGATAGGTAGATAGAGGGGATGATGTAAACAAAGGTGATTAGTGTTACAACCACACTACAATTTACTTTTACCTGACTGTTGGCGGTTGGAGGGTAGAGAGCTAATTACTTATCAGAAGCACTGCCCCTTCCACCTCACCATCCCCCCCATCCCCTTCTACTCTGAATCTGGCCAACCAGAGTTGATAGTCCCTGGAAATAAATGTGAGGCGGAACGAACCGCGATAACCAATAAGAATTTGCCAACACCATGAGCTGGAGAGTGATGTTTATTGCACGGAAGTTAGAGACTGAAGACTCATCCACAATTCTACGTGTCACTGTTCTGAGATTGGCTGGAATAGTGAAAGGGATTCAAGCGCATTCAAGGTCACCCACCATCAGTTGTCGCCTAAGGAGAGACATTACGAAGAGGCCGTGATCTCTCTTAATTTGAGATGGTATAAGTGAATGGATTTTTCATGGAAATTTCTAAATATGCCCTTTTATGGTGCTCTATTGATAGTCTTTTAAATAATTAGCCATCCCTCACTACATTTTACTTCACTTGTATTTTGACAATTGGAAATATCCTCTGGGCTGTAATGGCAAACGTGGGCTATAATGAGTGCTTGGAAAAGTATTTATGTACATATATGGAATTGAGAATATAGGCGTGAGGTTTGACGAAAAAACTCTGGTACATACGTATAAGGTTGGTATCGATAGAAGAATCATGATTAAAATTAAACATATGTACTTACATGGTGAGCTGATAACTTTTTTCACCAGAATCAAATTTGTCCTTTGCAGAAAAGGTATGGAATGATATTAGGGTCTCAGATGTAACATTTTTTTGAAATTGGATAACATTAACCTCTGCTGCTAGGGTCTAAAAATTAAAAATTATGGATATTCAAATAAATGTTGGTAACAAATGCCTATGGAGATGTCATTTTAACTATTGCCATTTCAGTTCTAATAAATGATGACAATAATACTCATTATTTATCCAATAGAAGTTAAAGTCTATGCAACGAATTGCATTGAAGGCTTATTTTGAGATATATGTTTAAATTTTAAAGGCATTAAACCTTTGGTCTGAAAATTCATGCTAGCCATATGTTGTATGTCAGTTGAAAGTTGCATTTATTAAAAAAAAATATATACTTAATGCTGTATCTTTATTACAAATAGTTTTAAATGATTATGTATGGGTATATATAATTGCTTAAATTTAATGATTTCCCAAATTTTATCTTGTAACTTTCTTTTGAAAATTTTTTGTAAAACTCAAAAAAGCTGGTATGTTTCACTGATTGTTACATTTAAAACTCTTTTCTGGGAGAAGATTGTAATACTTGCTTTACCATTGCTCCAAAATCTTTTGAACTTGTAAGGGTGCTGATAACTGAAGCAACTAAAAATAATAAAAAAAAGGCACAGAAAAACTAATTAAATCACAACTCTTTCTACTAAGAATACTAATAACTTCAGGCATAACTTTATGGTAACTTTCCATTGTTGCTAATAAATATATTACCCTTAATATGGTTACCCATTATATGTGTACAATGGACACGACCCAGGTTTCGTGACATAGTTATATCTGTGGATGAATGATTCTGAATTCATCCATATTTACACCAAATCGAGTGCAGAGGGGAAGTATCTGGTAATAATGAGAGTGGAATTGTTTGAAGTTGGAAGAGTTGGGGTGAATTGATTGTCGATGGGAACAAGAAGTTTTAGAAGTATATCTTTAATTCATTTACTGTCAAAATTTTTTTCAGCGAGGATTGAAACTTCGTGAAAATTTAGTCAACTCGTACACCAAGAAGAATTTGCCTCAGTCTTTGTACAAGCTGCCCTCTACACCGCAGATACAAGGACTTCACACTTTTATTCGCAACAAGGACACTCCTCGTGATGAGTTCATTTTTTATTCGAAGAGACTGATGAGATTGGTGATAGAATTCACTCTCTCTCTTTTTCCTTTTAAGGTAAGAAAATTACCATTATTTTACTAATTGCATTTCGCTGCTAAGGCCTCTGTACATGTATCAATATCTGTGTGAAGTCAAATTAGAATCAAGATTGTTGTCTTTCACATAGGAATAAAACATTTTGTGTTTTCTCCTGAATTACTTTAGTATACTTCTGGGTTCGGTTGCCATTTCAATACTCTAGTGTAACTTATTTAAATTTATACGCACAAGATCTTTCTTGTAAATGTAATTATCATTTGAAAACATTGTTCATGAAATTTAATAGACTAGTTGTGTGGTTGAAGATAAAACGATTTTTGGATTTACCTCGGTAATTTGATTTAGGCAAAGTTAGTCAGGAGGGAATGCAGTACCTTTGTATGTGTGACTTGCTCCATTTCAGTAATACGTAAATATGAATGAAAACTTTTTTAAGGGCCATTATTCAATATTTTAGAGTAGGGATGGGCAGATCCAAGATTTTTTCAGAGCCAGATCGAAATCTTGATTTCAGATGTCCGATCTTCAAATATTTTTGGATCCCTTTGCATTTTCAATCGCCTGCTATAAAGTGATGTAATTATTCAAGTTTCATCTGATATCTTTATTGGTGCAGAATTTAAATGGTAAATGTAGGCAAGCATTCAAAGACTTTTTCTCAATAAAAAATTCGTACGTGCCTTTGAAATTCCCTGCTTTCGTGTGGATGGACTGACATCTGGGAAAATATGCCTGTTATCTCAAGGGTTCGTAACCCAGGCCCTTTTGTTGCTCATCCAAAAAACAGGCGAATGCTGCTTTGAATACCCTTTCATTGCTTGCAGAGTTTATGAATGATAAATCATTTTAATTTGCGGTCACCAAGGAATTTGCACCGAGCAGCTAAGTGAAATGGTCTTTAAATTTCTTGAAATCTGACGCACATTTTTCTTCTCTGAAAATGAATGAATGAGATGGCATTCTCTTCATTTACAATCCCGTCTTGTCAGCATTTAAAATTAGTTAGTTGAGGGGGAAAGGAGCTACTCTCAATCATAGCTTGGAGTTTATCAGAAAATATCAATGATAAAATAACACAAATGGTTATTTTCACACTTTTAATACATAACTCAAAAGCCAACCATGGTTTCAACTAGTGATGGGTCGATTCCAAAATTTTATCGATTCCGATCCCGATTCCGATTCTGGCATTTCGATTCCGATTCTACCGATACCGATTCCATCGATTCTGATGCCATAGGCTCCAAGAAAAATATCACTTAATTCCAGGCAACAAGAAAACCACTTAAAAAAATATTACTCTGTGAAAGAGTCAGTCAAACAAAAGCATCTTTCATATCATCACTATGTAATTAAAATATAATAGCTAAATTTCAAAACAGAACATTCCTGAAAAGTGATGTTACATGATAGGTATTAGTTTAGAATATTAACACTCATGTTTAAATTTAAAATAAAAGTATCTCCTTTAATATCCATCTTTTATTGATAATATCTTATCATTATCAATAATGTCTCACACATTTAGTCTCCTTTTACAGACTTTAAATTTTTGGTCAGATATAAAAGCATCTTCACTCTGTCAGCTGACAGAGTGAAGATGCTTTGCTTTCTAGGATAGCATAGGATATCTTAAGATAAAGCCTGTTGCATTTTACATCACATATTTTTCCTGCAGAACTAAATGTCTTTCACTGAACACAGTGGATGGCGGTATGGCAAGAAACCTCTTCGTTTATACTTTCAGCCTTGGGTAGGAGATACAAGTCTTTCAGTATTTCCCAGGGAAGGAATTTGGTGGTGCATTCATCTATGATAAATAAGCTCCACTTCAGCTTCAACAGTGTTTGCTATGGTAACTTTGGGTACTTTTCCAAATGCATCACTGTATCTTGACTATATACCTGTCACAGGCTCCCTAGTCTGCATTTGCTCCTTTGGAATATAAAAGGGATTTCCAAGTAGCACTTTTTGATCTCGAGTCGAGATGAAAATTACTCACAAGTATTGAGTCAAGTATGATAATTTCTGAACCAGGCAATATAGCAATGCATACTACAATATATTCTACTCCAATTTTCTAAGATGAATGTCTAGCCTAATGTAAGAAGGAAAATATAATGAGGATCGTGCTCTATAATCAGCCCTGAGTATAGTAATTTTCACAGCTATAATAAAGATTACATACTAAGTATATGAATCATGTAATATTTGGCCCTTTCAAATTCTCAAGCAGAAAATCTAATTATTCTACATGCTCAGCCAGCAGGTTTTGATATCTTCATGTTACAGTATTACTGCCTGCAGAAAATTGGCTTTTGCTACACACTTGTGTGACTGGTTAAGTACTTTCTTACCAAAATTGCAAGATTTTGGAGACTTTGGAATTTTTATCAAAAATAATATCAACGATTTATTTGGACCTTGAATCTTAATGGAATTCAAATGAACGAAGCGAACGAACTATATAGAACTAAACTTGAGTTTTGTAGAGCCAAAAAAATTCTATACTTCGCACGTCATTTAATCAGGGTAAAAGTCTCTTGCTTTTTTAAGTTCAAGAAAGAAACTAAACGCTACAAATGAATATCACATCGGACGGATGCAGTAATAAAAAAGGCTAAAAGATGCCTTGTGATATGAAAACTCCCCCTTCCGCACGACTCACCTCGACGAAGGTGGAAAGGGAAAAAGGGTATTAGTTGTTGCCTTTCGTGGAAACAGTTCATTTTTCTCTCTCTTAAGCATGCTGACTTAATTTCTTCATTTTACTTCAATACCCGAGCCATATTTCTTATGCGTGGGATGGTTCCGAAAAATATCCAATCCTTAGTATTTTCTTTCGAGTAATGCGCTAAATGATCTATACATAATCCTTTTTAACATCCTCAGTTTAGTGTTTTCAGTCAATTGAGACGATTATCCATGCTTTACATGACGATTTTCAAGACTAATGTTTTAAAAAACTTGAAAAATCGGCCTCAGTTACCGAGCCTCAGAGGTCCGCGGCGTGTAGGTCAGCCTTGACGCGCAATTAAAAAATCGCTATAATTTCCTTCGTCGCAAACTTTTTTCCAAGATTTCTACTTAGTAATCTTTAGAAATCTCTATTTTATATTGTGGTTCAAATTTTCCGAGTAATATTTTTCGTAAACGAAAGATAATATCTACTTTATGTCAAATTTCACGTGAAAAACGGGTCGGCCATTTTGCGTTGTAAAACCAGACAGATGAGAGCCAAAATCTTCAAAAGTCATTGAAAATATAGAGAAAGCGCCAGGTCAAAGGAATATTGCGTTTCTTTATTCCATTAAACTCATACCAACGCAAAACCACCTGGATAAATTCAAAGATTTTTTGAGGAAAAACGATATCTCGCGTGGCATTGAAAAATTGGTCATGTTTGGGCCACTGTATCTCACAAAAGGGTCGTATTTATGTAAAACGGCATATAAATCTATATCTGGTAATAATTTATGAGTATTTACGCTAAGTTTCAAGTCTCTATCCCCAAAAAGGTCATTTTGGACTTCGTTCCAGCTTTTTCCGATTTCGGACCAGTGCGCGCCGGGTAGGAAGACGATCGGCCGCCGCGGCTGCCGTAAAGGTATTCGGCGCCCATGTCGACAACTATAGTGCTATAGTGTATTCGGCAAGCTGAAACTACCAGGCCAAGGCATTAGGATGACTTATTGGCTTTAAAAACTGCATAATAACACGAGTTTCATGATAGCGCTTCCTGTCGGCAGATCGCTGGACCTACTCTACTCGAAAGCTCTATAACCTTAACTACTCGACTCGACATTCGTAATGCTACTCGAAACGCTCGAGTCGAGTACCAACTACTCGACTCCACTTTTCGAGTACTCGCACATCCCAGGAAGATATGTGTTTTGTCAATGCCTTCTTAAGAAGGCATTGGTTTTGTTATCACGATTACGAGGCGCGAAAATTCAAATGACTTTTGGGAACGCGGTGGTATATTTTGTGGTTTGAAGTACTACTGGAATCGGAATCGATTTTTCACCTTGGCAAGTACTCGTTTTCGATTCCGGTTCTTGGCCGAGAATCGAGGAATCGAAGAATCGAGGAATCGAACCGACCCATCACTAGTTTCAACACATTGTGTCATTGTCAAGGTGAGAAGGTACCTAATTCATATTATCGGCCCTGGAAATGCTACTGTTCTTATCCCAGGAAAGACTAAAAATATGGCATGATTAATTATCAATGATGGCAGCTTACCTTCGTTCAAGTCATCCACAGTTTGATTTTCTTTTGTTATTTATCATTCAACGAACATATGATACCGAATTGGGCAAAAACTGCTAAACAATGTGAAGCAAAATTTTGGCAATATGGACATAGAGTACAAATGACAGAAGGTCTCAGGAAATACTGTCTCAAGGGAAGGGGAGGACAGCTAGCTGCACAAAACTAATTTTGGGTGATAAAAAAAAGTAACGTTGAAAAACATTCTGCACGTGGGAGAGGAAGTTCTTGGCAAGCATTTATATCAAAAAGGCTTCTAGCAATCTGTAATAAAGATGTCGCTTATGCATTTTCAAAAGACACATTAGAGGCCTTCTCAAAACTAAATATTTTGCTTGACAAAGAGTACAATCCAAGTACCGAATTTCTCAGAATATAGTCCCCCTCTGAATGTAGTCCCCCCCCTAATTTTGAGGCCTCACCTTCGGAAAAATATTTAAAAAATTTGCTTGAATATAGTCCCCCCTTTACTTTTACATCGGGAATTTTTGGAAAAAAAAATGGGGGGACTATATTCAGATAAATACGGTATTAGAAGATGGTTAAAATAAATATATTGAAGGTTTGTTTGAAGTTATGTAATTTAGTAGTGGCACTAGTCCATTATTAATAAAATGAATATTTTATGTAACTTTGAAAAATATACGACACAATTATCTTTGTATAACAGAATATTAGCTATTAGTGAAGGAATTTTATTTTGGTTAGGCTTAGTCCCAAGGTTAATGGAAAAAATTTTATTGCTTTACTTTATAACAGTTTTTTCAATGTGATACCTGCTTCTATGCATAAAAATAAAACATTCTTTATTTTGTATTTAGAGTGTAACCGTTGAGACACCACAATCCGTGCCATACAATGGGAAAAGAAGCACGACTGACAAAATTTGTGGTGTGTCTATCATGAGAGCTGGAGAAACAATGGAACAAGCTGTATGTGATGTTTGCAAGGACATCAGAATTGGCAAAATTCTCATCCAAACGAACTTCACAACCGGTGAGCCTGAGGTTGGTGTCATCCCTTTATTCTTTTTACCTATCACATTTCCGTAGTTCGTAAAAATAATCATTTCATGTGGGCTATGCATTTTTCTATTCCAGTTGTACTACTTGAGGCTTCCTAAGGATATCAGGGATTATAGGGTGATATTGATGGATGCCACTGTTGCAACAGGTGCTGCAGCAATGATGGCTATAAGAGTTCTGTTGGACCATGATGTGCCTGGAAAAAATATTTATATTGTTTCTCTATTGATGGCTGTTGCTGGTAAGGAAATACATGCTCCCATTTTTTATTCCAAGGCACCCCTTCCAATTTTTAGTATTGCGTATTATTGCTGTTTATAATTTGACTGCCTGTTCCAGTGTTATGTCCCAGAATTCCACATTATCACTCCCCAATCCCTGTAAATTCCTCAATATTCAGCAATCGATGCATTTCATTTGCCCTTTGATTTAATGAGATTATATTCTGCAATAAGTTAAGTTTAGAACAGAGCATAACATACTTAAATGCCCACTAATACTCTGTAACTTTGTAATCAATTTCTATAATTTTATCTATCAGCCAATTATTCTTTAAAATTATTCTTAATAAGCATTTCATCTGCTGGCAACAGGGCCATATCTATAATAATAGCATATTAATTGTACACAATTTGTTACCAAATTTTTTTTGCCATAAGGTACTAAAACTTTCATCACACATCCTAACATGCATATGAAAATGAAACTTGTATAAAGCCATATTTTTTCCTGGAATATGGCATGCCTCATATGCGGTAAGAGTTGAAAACTGATAAATTTTATGTACATCATTAGGAAAATTTGAAGTTACTATGGATTTAAATATCATTATAACAACTTTAATGTTCTTATGAGTAAATTTGCAAAAAAAAACATTTTCACAAAATTATAGTGCTCATCACTTTAAGCTATATATGTTTATTACGTACTGAATTTAGGAATAAGCAAAATATTTGCTTATTTCATTGGAGATGTTTCATTTAATTGAACAAACTTCAGTTAAACTGCAAGATTTTTAATTGTTTCCTCTAGAATCTTCTCCATTCATATTTATAAAATTGCACGTATCAGAAGGAACACCGGTGCCTTTCACAATTCAGCAAACACCTTCAGACATGCTGAATCTTGTTATATGCTTTTCCATACTGGCAAGACAACAGACATTTCTAGCTGACAATTTTGCTTCAGTCCACTTAAAATTTATTCTTCATGATCTTCTCCAGTGTATTTGCTCAATTTAGCATAAGCATATCATAGTGTGCTTAACATATTAGGTAATTTGTACATTTTAATCTATGTCCAATAAACTTAAATGTGCATTTGTGTTAATTGCTTATGGTCATATTTAAATATGCCTAACTGACTTAGGACTTGCTAACTTATTCGAAAGTTAAGAAAAACATGCCAGAGGTTGTTTTAAAAATGATATTTCAATAACAAATACTGGCATGCTTTTAGTTGTACAGGGTGGCAAAAAATTATGTCAAAAAAATTTAACTCTGGATGGCTGAAGCCAGAAGGAACCAAAATTACCAATGATGTTTAGGCCAAAGTAACACCATCTTTTAACTACATAAACGTAGTGCCAAGTGCTCTGGTTGGCTGTAAGTGGGCGGATGCTCGGACACATACAGCACAAACGGTCGCCAACTAGCATATAGGCCGTGTACACGTTTTATTTCGCCTATAAACCGTTTTACCCAAGTAAAAATGGAATAAACCTCGTGCATAAATGGTCTTATGTCTGCTACAAACCGGATAATACATGTGTATGCACAAGGAACCCAATTAGGGGACCATTGTAGCTATTCCATTCTCCACCAGGGATAGGACTTCTTGAAATAGCATAGTTGATGACCGGAAAATGGCAGTAACTACGCAAACAGCGGCACTTTTCACTCATACTAAACAGGAAATAAGACATAGGCAACATATTCGTTCAAAAATTTTCATTTATTGTCTCAGATAAAGGTTCCTCACTATAAAATAATTCATCAGGAAATACTTACAGGGCAAAACAGGAGTGGTGATGATTTTAATGACAATGGACAGGATGATAGCGAATATGAAATGATGGATGAAGCTTTTAAAAGAACTGATAAAATAGTATAAAAAAACCTTGAGAATACCGCATGTTGTTTCACTGAGTGCACGCACACGAGGGAAAATAGAATGACCTAATCCTTGGTGTTTCCAGTTCAAGTTGCATGAGTTATATCATTATGTGCTTGGTGATAGTTTTCCGGGTTTACACCGCGTTGAGTCATGTTTTTTGCGGACGACAGTTTCGGGCGCGTTCCAGCTCCCGTCTTCGGGTCCAAATGTTCTGCAGAGCTGCGATCCTTATATATATATAGCTAGTCAGGTGGCCGTTGATTTGAATTCCATTGTTGGAAAAGCCGTTTGAAAGATGAGGATAAAGGATAGCCGTCCTCCCTATTGAAGTTAACTTCTTCGAAAATCTATGTGGGACTGTCCACAGACATGTCGAATCATAGTCTGTAGACATTAAATTTGGGGAATATCATTTTTTTCTTTACTTATTTGTCACTAAAATTATTAAAATGTTACATAAAATAATATGCCACTTAAATTTTGATTTACCAGTTTAGGTTTTTTTATGGCAGTCCATGGACATAATTTTGTACGATTGTGGGAGAATGACCCTTGAGTAAAATTCTCCGTGCTGTTTTTTGGGAACAGCTCATGAACTCAAATGCTTTGCCTGCCAGAGATCACAATGTATCCAAGGCTCAGTGGTCGACACAATTTTTTCCACCCTGTATATTGCAACTATATTTAATTCATGACAACTTATTAACCCATTAATCCCCAGCGTTGCGTAAACGCAACATTATTGAATCCTAATTCTCAGAACAAGTTTCTACTTCAGCGTAATTTTTTCTTCGATTTACTGACTTTTTTAAGTGTCTCTAGTTCTAATTTTGTCATATTCACCAACATTTCCTTTCGTGTATTTTTATTTTTATGACTGATGGCGTTTGGCATAAAAATCGATGCGCACATACGAGACACCCTAGGAAAAATGACATACCCCAGCATGTCCGTTAAGGCAGAATGGGGCATTTCCTCCTAAGGAATACTGATAACTCTCGGTAAAGATGTCGAGTGTACAAATCAAGATAAATAATAAAAGATGTAACATAAGTTTTAAAAATTCCTTTTTTTTTAATTTATTTACCGGAGTTTTCCCAGCGTTGCGTATACGCAGCATTATAAAAATCTTATAATACGATGAAAATATTTTTATTCCAAAAATTCATCTTAATTTGGCCAAAATAAATCTGAAAATACGACACAACCGAAGTTAAAATCCCTACACACAGTCTGGGGAATAATGGGTTAAAAGTGAGATGTGACTTAAGAATTATGGAGTTACCTAATAAGAATTAATGAAATGTAATTCAACAATTATCTATAATCGTTCTCCATGCATTTAACTTCTTGTTGTATGAACAGTTGCAATGATCTTGTTAAATAGTTATTTAAAATGCAAATTGTGATTGCAATTAATTTTTGGGCGAATTCTAAAATTAATTGTATCTATAGAATATTTATCTATAGAATAAATTTCTAATCTATAAAATTTGCCCAAAAATTAATTGCGGATTCACCATGGTACACTTGTGATAAGTTTATGAAATGGGTCCCTTTTCAAATTTTCAGGAGTCCACTCTATTGCATACGCCTTCCCAGATGTTAACATTGTTACATCAGCTGTTGATCCAGATATAAATGAAAAATTTTATGTGCTACCTGGAATTGGAAATTTTGGAGATCGTTACTTTGGTACAGAACCATCTGAAGACAGTCCTGATGCCTGAGAAAGTCAATGGCTGACTATGTTCTGCTCTTCGTTCACTTTTTATTAAGCAATGATGTTGCTAGCATTCAGAAGGAGATAATTCTACTTACTTCAAGTTACTTCTCAAGGATGAATGGCTGGCTTAATGAGAAGCTTATCAGTCACAGGATAAGCCCCAACATTGAAGCAGAAATTATTGGTTGTACAGTTATGTTGAAGCATGTTTTTTGCCAGTATTAATTAATTTGATGAACTAAGATGCCGTTGATTAGGGATTCTTTTTAAATAATTTCATTGCTGAAGGATTCAGCAGAACATCATTGAATTGATTCATGAAAAAATATTTTAATCATATGAATTCATTTAAGTTTTATGTTATGGAATATTCATTTAACAAATTATGTTACTATGGGACTAA
Organism: Ischnura elegans; assembly: GCF_921293095.1. Classification (NCBI taxonomy): domain Eukaryota; kingdom Metazoa; phylum Arthropoda; class Insecta; order Odonata; family Coenagrionidae; genus Ischnura; species Ischnura elegans. The sequence goes on along the minus strand of NC_060253.1, from coordinate 66,641,794 downwards.
GTGCAGCAGATACAATTAGAATTTAGTTTTGTACTTCATTTTCACGTTTGCAAGTGCATGCAATATGAATGAAATGAGATTGCATGAAAATGAAGTTACTTTTTGTATGGAAATGCTGGCAATGAGTTTTTATATTTCATGGAGCTCTTTTATTTATTGAAAAATACTTTGACTATTGAAAATGTAATTATTTATTATGACAAAAGCAAAAACTTTATTACTGGGTTTTATTGTTATTCTTGTTTTTGGATCTGGCAAGTTTTAAGATTGAATGAAGTTCACTTGCTTTGCTGTTTATTGTAAGGAAGGTTTTGACGTGACCAACAATTATGAGGAATTGATTATACTTCCTTTTCATTTTCATCTTGGTATAAGAATAATTCAAATGTTTGGTTATATATTACTTAGTACATGTTGAACACTAATGCTGAGATGTTTTGGCAATGTGTGATGAATTTCGTATTACGAAAGTCTGTACTCAAATAAAGATACTTGGAAAACTATATTCTAAGCTCAGCTTTTATTGCATAACCAGTATCAAGATTCATGAAAACTAATAACAAGAACATGTATTTAATTTACAGGAGGCTTTGAGGAGAGTAATTTTATTTTTTTATAAATTAGAACAAAGCCATCAAAATTTCACTGATGCCATCACTCCTGATATTCTTTTTTAAAATGAAGAGTGAAGAGATGGAAAGAATATGCTGGAAGAGCTATACAACAGAAGTAATATAACGTCAAGAGTAGGTACATAATTTAAGAGTAAAGTGAAGTCAAGAGGGACGATACAGGGGCTTCAATTCCAACAATAAGACTCGCAATTTGACATGACAGTAAGAAAATTTCCCTTAACCAACAGAATATGCCTTCATAGCAAACTGCTTCAAAAGGCCGGGTAGTCATGTGGTGGGGGTGTTGGGACACCTGCACTTTACAAATAAAACAAGAAAATAAGGTGTGCATTGGAGTTATTTGACTAAAGAGTCTCATGCAGCATTTTTTTTGGGTTCTTCATTTTTTGGGGTAGAAACTTATTCCTGTACCCCTTCTTTAGGCCTATGCCTATCCATTTGAAAATATAAAAAAAATCTATGCCCTAAAACTGGCATTATGTGCTGAAACCTAGGTCAGTCAATATGAGAAAGTGTGAAAATATGACTAAATGATCTCAAAATGTTAACTGTTATTTTATAATTCCAGACAAACTTCGAAATAAAATCAGATTATAACATTATGCTCTATGCGAAGCTCTATATCTGTAATTAAAGGGTCAAGCAATCAAAGTCCAGCACATTTAGCCTCTAGACGATCCCAGACTTATTTCCCAGGATTTTTGATGAATTGAGTGACTTTCCTTGGTACTACATTACATTCACAGATTTAGTCTTTCCCAGTCTGATAGAAAAATATTCTGTGAAATGAAGTCCAGTAGTGCCAAGTTGGCGCTTATCTATGCCACCCTGCTAGGGCGGCAACAAAATACTCCCTCCACCGCTCTAATGAAACAATACTCCATGCCTTCAACCATGATTTTTGTCTCTTTGCCTCTGGAGTTTTTCCGAGTTTTTCCCAGACTATAACCTAATTTCCCTGACCTTAAGACCCAATTTTATTTCCCCGACCGGTATGAACCCTGTTTATATTACGTTGATGAAATACTGATGAAAGCAGCTATGTTTAAACCTACAGAGTTTTTTAATTCAGTATGATGGTATTGAAGCCACTCGTTACCATCAGGCATCGTCATCAATACTCAGTAGTGCAGCAAGGGGTGGTTTTGGGGGATAACCCCCCCCCCCCCCCCCAGAGCTCAGAGAAATTTTTAAGTTTAATCCATTTTACTAATTTTGATCAGTATCACTTACAGAATAGTGTTAGGATATATCAAATATCCCTTAGAAAGCCGTAAAACTCACCACTTTGAGCCATTATTCTTAGAATTTTTCTGGAGGAAGGCCCCCACAACTCCTGCTTACCCTAGTGGGTATGCAATACCCCCACACCCGTAAGTATTAGTTACCCTAAAACCCCCCCTAGCCTTAATTCCTAGCTGTGCCCATGTCAATACTAGTAGTACCAGATAAAAAATTCTGTGGATTAAAACATGGCTGCTCTCATCATTGTTTCATTACGATCTTCCACAAATATGTCTGAAAATATTGGTAACCTGAATATTTTTACAAGTATTAATGGGTCACAGGCAGCTTGCGAGATGAAAGGAAACCTCACTCAACCTACTCCAAGCATAAACGTCATCATTCCATCGCTCTTGAACCGCTGTACTAGAATTCTTCACTCATTCACTGGCGCAGTGTAAAACTGTTCTCACCTGAGCACTACAAATATTCTCATCACAAAAGAACAATCTCATAGGGAAGCAGCAGATAACCAAAGTCTTTTTGCTGATCACGCGGCCCACGTTAGCTCATGTGGTTCAATCGAACTTACTTAAATCCACACCGGTCTTCGTGCACCCGCGCCCTGTCAAACGAACCAGACAAACGAATAGGAAAACGCGCATGAGAGCTCGCCAGAGTGGCGCCATAAACAAACTGAACAAACACCGCACCATGAATGAGGACTTTTGTGGGGAACTGCAGACGATTTTGACTGGCACTGACGTCTTTAAGGATATTTAGCCGCGTTCTACCAGGGAAAAACTCAATAACCATCTTTGCTGCGGCATTAAACGGTAAACATCCCATGCGGTAAATAAAAGCTTCATGTTCACCTGCCTAATTTAGCTATCATTTCTTTCTTGATAATTTGGTAGAACTTTGATTCTACCTCATGCTGTGTTTTCGCGAAGTGTAATATGTGTGAATTCACTGCTTAGAATGACTCAGAATTTATAGCTAAAATTGCCGAAATAATCTTCATTAGACCTAATGAATATGTTTCAAATAATAGATATCACAGATTTTATGATTTTCTTAGAGCTTAATTAAACAGCAGCTTTGAGCGTGTGTCAACAATACGATTACGTAATCTCACCCATTTTGAGATTCACTGTAATTTTCAGTTTGGAGGATATTTTTTTTTCGCATATAATCATCCATTTTCAGTGGAATTCCCAATTGTTTCGGAAACTTAGGTCCAACCTGAAGTATTAAAAGTCCTTTAAATCCAGAGTATTAAATAAAATATTGAAAAATCTGGATAGCCAAGAAAAACCATTTTACATAGTAAGTGCAAAGTGCTTCCAGGAAAATGTTGCCTTAGCTCAGTAACTAAGATGTTACGACCTCTGATTTGAATTAGTTACCACTCCATTTCCGAAGCAATTACTCCCTGGGATCAATTATATTCTCCATATTCCAAAAATAGACTTTTGCATACATGTGTGAATTTTACATCCCCCGCAAGAGTATGCGCAAGATACTGCGATGTCCAATCGATCCAATCCTGACCTCCTCCAAATTCCTCAAACCCACGCCGATATATCAACACTTTCCAACTTACCGCCAGGGCCGGATTTACTTACTAACAAAATTGGCACGTGCCTAGGGGCGTCGAAGTCCAATGGGTGCCTTAAAGGGCGGCAGTTCATTCAGTTACAGCTGTACGTAGTGTTTTTCATTTTTGAAGTTACTCTTCTTTTTTGTTGTATGAATTAAGGCTAGACATTATTTTTGGAAAGGGTATTCACAAAATGTTTTAGTTGCATAAAAGTTAAACTGTTTCGTGTAGTTTTACTCCAGGCTGTTTCTCTTTAATTGAATTGTTTATGTTTTCCCTGCTTAAAAATTCAAGCATAAACTTATGCTGTCAGCCATATATCTGTTTATTCCTTTTTTCCGAACCTTACCTCATGCGAGTGGCTATGCCTTATCATAAAAATCGGGGAGTGGGAGGGGGGCTCAAGTGAGGAGGGGCGCTCAATGGAGAGGTGCTTATAGCGTAAATCCGGCCCTGCTTACCGCATCTACATATGTTCTGTAAATCCTTACCGATGGAAATCAAACCATCACGAACCCTTCAATCCCTGAATGAAAAATTATACTTATATTTGAAGACCCACATTTAAGTTTGATTACCATTTTTATATTTTTATATCGTCGAAAAATTCTATTCTTATGAGTGTTTGTTGCGATTTAACCTCAAAACTTATATTTTTTACATAACTGATATTGAATATTTTGCAGTGTTGTGGTCAAAACATTCTATTCTTGTGAGTGATCGTTATGATTTCTTTAAAGCCTAAAAATATAAATTCTTTGTGCCACTGATTTTGAATATAGTGTTAAAATGATATTTAATTATTTCTGAGCACAATATGATACGTAATTTCTTGCTTTACATTTAGGAGTTACACCTTAGCATTAATTAACATCGTTCAATTCATTCATTTATCTCTTTAACTTAAGTTCAAAGAACTCGGTAGGAGAAAGTCAAGGAACCTCATCGATTCAGACAGTAATTTAACCAAGGACGGTGATTTGAGACACGAGGCCTAGTGTATATAAATTCCTTTATTTGGATTTTTTTACGACACAAATCTATTAATATATCAACGAGATACCTCGAAAAATTTTTAATTGAGGATAATGCATTCATTCCACTTCTAACAGCAGACCATAAGAGGATAATTTTCCTCAGTTAACTCTACTCTCCATTCAACGTCATTGTTTCATCAATAAATTTTGCTCATTGTCACACATTTTTGATTTCCAAGTGGTCCTTTTTCTAAATCATAACAATTTAAGTTGTTTGATATGCCACCGGTGATCGAAATTAAATGTAGTAGAATCGAAAAATCCTCAATCTATGCCGTGAAAGCCGCGCTTGGTTGCAATTTTATTTACTTGAAACCTGTCGCTAGAATGCCGAGGAAAATCACTAGAACTTTTAAAATAAAAAATCCAAGAAGAACAGCGGAGAACATTTCCAAAATTATAGAAGTCTTTTGAATCCGAAATATTATGGTCCTGCTCTCTACGTAAGCATGTTCTTATATATCTTCAGGCGTGAAGGCCCCAACAATTTCATAAACTAACCGTTGCGTTATAAATTTCAGAATCGTATGGCACCGAAAAAATAAAATAAATATACTTTAAAAACTGTTATTAGTCCCGCATGGGTAAATAATTGCGTCACCTTTCCATCATCGCTGAGTGATATGATCACTCATGTAACGCCATTTCATAACTTGTCGCTACACTTCAGTTGGTCGTTTGGTAATATTAAATATGATAGGAAATGCTTCGTTTCATTTCGTGAGATATTATAATTGGCGCTTTAAACCTCTCACGAGGAACCGATGTAATGCTCTCATCGGCGCATTTTAGTACTTCTCTACTACACAGACATTCCATTACCATGGTATGTATTTATTGCGTACAAAATGAGCTTTTTTCCGTTGTTTTTAACGAATGAGAAGTAATTGATTTTAAAAAAGTGGCTAGCTCAGCAGTAATAGTGCGAGATACAATTTTTTTACTTTAAAACAGTCGATTTGTTATAGGCGTTTGCAACAACGGAGGAAATAAGTCGTGTTAAATCATAATTGGGAATTGAATACATTTCAGAAGAAAAATTGGAACAGGTATGAAATCTGAAATTGACATATTACAAATTTTTCAACAATATTTAGGAATTTCCAAGAAAAAAACTTGCCACTGCCCAACCGTACTCAAATTCACATACATTGCGAATGCAATTAGTAATTTAATCTGCAAGTATAAACATTATGGGGTTACATGAGAGATTGAAGAATTTTAATTATTTTTACCGTATGTATGTAATTTATTCCACGAATTTGAAACACCTTTTATTGCAATAGGCATGCTATAAGAGTGCTGGAAATCAAGAAACGAAGATATTATTGCATAAATTAATTGAATAAATTGTAAGATAGGGTGGAATGATGAAGATAGTCGTTGACGGAGAAGTGAACGGGAGGAATAGCATAGGAAGACCTCGGATGAGATATGTTTGACAAGTGATGAAGGATGAGGAGGACAAAATTTAAAATGCGAATTCGAAAAGACTTGCAGAAAGAAGAATTTTGTGGAGTGCTCCATGAAACCAATCTCACGGAGTCCGAAGTCGGGCGTTTTCATTGGTAATTGAATTCGGTGGTCGGTCATTCGGGATCGAAGTTATAGTCGGTCATTCGTGATTGAGACTGTTCTGGTTTGCAGTTATTCTCCATCCTCCATCAAATGCGACGCATCATGGTTTTTATAGTCTTGAGATTCAATGGCTAACCCTAATACGGGCAAGGTGAGTCTCTTGGACTCATCGCATCACATTTTTGAGAATTTTATTATGTTATTGAAATGTCAACATGTTGTAAATTTTTTACTTCTTCTAATGGTATATTTCTTATAAATTAGAGTAATTCAAACTTCTTTCGGAATCAAAGGAACTTAGAAATAATTTTTTTCCCTGAATTCCCACAAATCCGGGCAGGGTGAGTCTGTTTGCACGAAATGTAAAAAGTAATATGCATTTTACAAATATTTGGTTTGAATTGTCAAAATAATGTAAAATTATCACTATGTACATGTAACGATAAATATTTGGTGTTTTATGCAGTGAAAACAGAAACAATTAGTCAAAAGAGTCCACTGTACTCGCTGTTTGACTATGTATGAAATTAATAAGTAATGTAAAACTTTTGTTAAACAAATAATAATCAATTTTATGTTAAATGATTCTAAGGTGCACAATATGTACAAATTGATGTGAAAAGTAATATTTTTCACTGTTAAATAGTTTACATTAAAAGCAAAAGTTAAAAGAGTCCATTGGACTCACCTTGCCCGATTACGTCAGAAAAATATGTTGCCCGTATGGCTAATTATGTATTTCCTGCTCCAGGCATGTATGCTGCTAATGCCATTACTCCAATTTTTTTTCCATGAAATGTTGAACTTGAATACTCAAGGCCTTTTTTTATCAAAAGTTATACTCAAGGCAGGAATAGTAAAACATTGGGCAGCAGGGGAGTTTACGGCTGTGGCGGCATGTAGAGGAATTGCCCTTAAGATTTCCCAAAAATTTCGGGGATAGTACCCCTCACCCCGTGGTTACGGCCTTGGTAATAACTATTTATTAAAAAATTCGAACCATAGTTAAACCCTCGCATGTAGATCCGGTTATCCAAATCGCAGATATTCGAAAAATGTTTGATGTTCAAAAAATATTTCACCTTGAGCTTCCGGGAGATCGCGGTTGAGTATTTTAACAATCCCGTAAAAATACTTTTAAAGCTTGTTGAACACAAAAGTATGCCGCTGCAGCGGCTGTTTTAAAAAGTGACTTTTCCAGCCACAGTAAAAAGGTACTCTCGTACCTACGCATTTTGATTTACTTTTTACTTCAAATCGCCAAAATTATTAATTATTTGTAATTTAACAATAAAATCATAATGAAATTTATTGGATATGCAATTGGATCCATGCATTAAAATAATTTCTGAATTCTAAAAATTTAACAAATTATGGAATTGATTTATCTCCTTTTAGACTTTCCATTTGCAGAATATGAGCAAAATATTTTGAGCACTTAATTTTTTTAAAGCTGTAAACGGCTGGTGTCCTAACACCCCCTGCCACACGCCTTTTAGGCGGCTTGCGGGGTATTATGTAGATGTAGATGTAGATGAATATGGACGATTTACGCCATTTACGAGGGGAAACAGCTAATTAAACAATATCTGTGGATACAACGTAGTATTTTTCATATAAAAAGATCGAAAAAAGTTATGACTGCAATATATTTATTTCCAAAACTTTTCCTGAGAATATAAGAAGATTTAAATACCATACTGCACTACATTTCAGCTCAAATCTACCAATTCTGACGGCAACTGTGACGTAATTAATATTATGAGTTTGAAAAAATAATCTGTAGCTATTAATATTTAATCCCTATAACGAGCATATGCAAAAAGAAAATTGAGTGGAATGAAAGGATAAGGAGTTTTATGCCTTTAAAATCAAATATAAATAAATTATACGGTAAAATGCAAACAATCAAAAACTTGCTATTACATATTATCTAAGAGCCTAATCTGAAAAAAGCATATATATGATTTGTATTCTAGTTTTTATGTTCGTGGGTACACGAGTATGCGTAAGGATTTTTAGACTTTCCGTTTGCAGAATATGGACGATTTCCGCTATTTACGAGGGGAATCTGCTAATTAAACAATATCTATGGATACAATGTAGTATTTTTCATATAAAAAGATCAAAAAATGTTAAGACTGCAATGGCCCGGAATTGCCTTTAAAGTCATCAATATTTACATATAAAATATTGTCTGTTTGTGTATCCGCTATGCATTTCAATACGGTTGCACGGATTGCAACCAAAGTTATAAATTAACCGACAACTAAAATCGCTATTGAAGCTGGAGGAAGGGTAGTCTTGGTGGTAAACAATATGAACTAAAAAAGGTCATGCTAGGAAATTATTGAGGTAGTTTTGCTTTCTTCGCATATCCTAACATTTTTTGTGACGCTAAATCCCAACCTGAGGTTTGTTGATAAAATTCCGTGACACAACTAATTATCGGCCCCCAACAGCGATCGTTCGCAAGATCTCATTGGGGCGGCGCTATCTTTCCCTCGGCCCCTTCCCCGAACACCCACTCCACAGCTTTCCACCCCTCCCCCCTGCCAATGCCCTCTTCCCCATCCCACCATTCCCCCACCTTACCCCATTCCACCCAACCCTCCCCTCCCCTCTCGCACCTGGGCCTCCGCGGAAGGGCACCAGTCGAAGGAAGTCGCCCGACGGGTGAACACGGAGGAATTCTCAAGCGTCCCGTGGTGCTTGCTTGTCTCGGGAACGGAAGATCTACTGCCTACGAGTTACATTCCCTCCCCATCTTTGAGACTCCGCCAGAAGGACACGGCGGATAGCGGGTGTACTCTCTCAACGGGACGGATATTCGTTTTCGTAGACGGATTGTGAATGCTTGTTAAAGTTTGTGGTGCAGGATCGAACCAGAGGGAGTATTCTGCTGAAGAACTCACAGTTCGCTCCGGGAATGGATTCAATCCCCGACGGATAGTGATGGTGGTGTCGATTTTGAAGATATAACGATTGAGAAAGTTTAATACGCCGATCGTTATATCTAGTGTGCTATTATTGGACGTTGAGTGAATTCGGTGATTTCAACGCGCGAGTTCGGAAAAAAAAGTTAACGCTAAATCTGCATATTTTTTGGGTGTCGATCTCGGAGTGCAGGAGGATTCTCGTAAAAGGTAGGAGCCTCTGCTTCCTCCTCTCCGGTGATCTCACGGGAAGTTATTTAAAAGAGCTGCCGGGGACGGGTGGTATCTCTTTCCGTGAGGATCCGCGCCAGCATCTGGGAAACGGGATCGCTTTGGATTGTAGAATGTGACCTGGTGAAGAGGAACGAAAGACAAGAGGGAGTCGGCGGAGTGTTGACTGCGGTGACCTACCTTATCGAGGTAAGAGCCCGGAATGGCCATTATACACTTTTTTCTTTGGAGATCCGCCGAGGTTTTTTTTATGGGCGGTCGATTGAGGGAAAATGTGAAATTTTTCGTTCTTTTTTTACGGCACCAAGCTGAAGAAAAGTTCGCCGACTATGTCCATCCAACCAAGTTGAAGAAAAGTTCGCCGACTATGTCCATCCACTCCGGGTTCAGTGAGGGTGAAAAGAAAACGGAGTGGTATTTCTAAGAGCAGTATTCATCTAATGTTTAGATCAACTTGTACTCATTACTAATATCATTTAACCCATTACAACCCTGTGTTACTTCTAATCAACATAAAAAATATATTAATTTTCAGCTGTATTCAGGAAAGATTTTACCGACGTGTTCTTTTGGTGCTGTAAAGTTAAATGGCAAAATATGTAGCTGCTATAACAATTAGGATTGAGTAGAAAATTTTCACAATGAGCATTAATGAAATTTGATTTCTACCAGAAGCAGTTCTGGGTTATAAAGAGCTAATCAACATTATAAAGAACATTTCTCATCCTTTGCTTTATTAGTCCAACAGACTGGGTTCAGAAACTCAAAAAGCGTATTTTTGAATGCGAGCGTATGGCATCGTGGTGGAAATCAACGTCCTTTTTCACAAACAGCCATCAAACGACAAAAACACGAACACAACCCTGCGTCTACCACATAGTCCACTTAAGAACTTCAAAACAAGAATTTGTCAGAGGGAAAACACGAATAAATTTCCCGGTAACCAAGAAGGAACTTATCTTATGTTTTCTCCTCAGCAAAATGGATGCAAAGCATTTCCTCAAATTATCGTTTAATGTTATTTCTTGTTGAATTTTTAAGCGTATCGAAAATAGATTTGAATTGACGTAAAAGAAAATTTGATTGACTCATACCAAAATAAACAGTTTAATGGTGAATATTAAGAGAAAACGAAGCCTTTTAACTCTTATGAAAACAAAAGATTTCATTCCTACGACAAACCAAATCAATTGTTATTTCTCAATTTTTGTAGCAAACTCTATTATTTTAAATGTATTGAACTTATGTTAAAGCTTCTGGAGTTTCAAATTAATATTGGGATCTAAAGTAAACGTTGTATCATTATTTATACAGATTCGCCCCAAGTATGCATTCCTGTAAATTAAATCTAACTAATGAATCCGTTGTTGCATAGAAAGTGCTCATTATTCACTTTATGGCAGAGCAAGAGGATTTAAGGTAAAATATCCACTACTAGCCGATAATGTCAACACCCATCTACACTTTACTCATTTATAAACGGGATATTGTTTTCAATCCATGTTGTACTTACATCTTACTATGAATGTAATTTCGCTCCAAATTGTTGGTAGCATACAATGTAATGGATAAAGGTGCATACCGTAGCAAACTTACGTGCCTACATGATAGACTCCTGGTCAAAACGAAACGAATTCTTTCGTACACTTTCTCAATAAATAATATCACCTTAGATATCATCGTACGTCAAGCGTGTACTGTAATTAAGGAACCAACGATTGATATTTTTTCGAATTTCCACAATTATCGCCTATTTAAAAAAGCGTCTATTAGAATTTTCCCATGGAGATCTTCGGCCACGTCCAATAATTCCCATCTCCCGTTTTCGCAATTCGAGCACATTACATTTCTGTTCGTCTGCCCTTTCCCACGAGACGTCGGTTCCCAAGGCTACGAGGGGAGATTGTAAAAATCACCAAGCAGGGAGTATGCAGCTATGCTCCTCGGTAAATCGCTCTTTACGCTCACCCATATCGAATGAAAATTGTGTATTCCTTACCCCTCCAAGGTACGTGAGGTCAATTTAAAAAGAATTAAAAGAGACTTCCTCGAGGATTTTAATGTAAAAAAAATTAACGAGCTCATGAAAACGCGTCAGATTCCCATGGTGGTGTTGAAATTAATTATTTGGGAGGTGCAGTGCGTTATAGGAAAATCGTGATCGGTAGCAAAAAAAAGTAGCGAATTTAACCGCGAAGAGCTGTGGAGTATTCCTCAAAAAAGAGCCAATGGCATTAAACGCTACTTGCATCTTCCTCGACTGGAATTACAACTTTCTAATTCATACGGAGCCAGATTTCTCCCGGCTCTGAAAACAGCTAGCGGCAGCCATTTATTTTGCGCTTATACACCTTGACGAAGCTCTGCAGTGGATTTTAAGCGAAGACTAGACGTATATAAGGCTTGTGAGCGTAACGTTGTGGTGATTCGGAAAAAAATACCAATTAGTACGAAACGCCGATGTTCAACTACTTCGAGGAACTGAGGAGAAGAAATGATATGAAAGACGATTCTGTGAGCGATTCACCCAAGAATCACAAGTGAAACGAATCGTTATTAACTGAGAAATAGGATTCATGATATTAGTAAAATTGGACATTGTAATATTTTCACTAAGTTTTAATTTGACACTGCGCGTTTCGTTGTTACAAACTTGATAATGCTGCTTATGAATGTGAAAATAAAACTCAGTGGAAATATGGCAAAGTCCAATTTTAATTATATTAAGAACTTGAAGGATTCATGAGTTTCCTCGCCAAATAAACCAGAAATATTTATACATAAAGAAAGTGTTGAAAAAAACATAAAATATGTGCATATGGGAAATTAAAAAAATAATTACTGGCGTATGAATTGTTAATTTCATCGCCCAGAAAATTTATATTGCTGAAAAACATTTGAATTCGCAGCTGATTTTAATTGGATTTTAAAATCATCTCTGAGGAACTACCCAGAAACATAGCTTCTGGGAATATTGTATGTGGTATAAGTTGTAACAATTAAGTGACATAAGCTTGTCAGATCTTATCTGTTTTCGTACTGATGGAATTGGGTGCCATTTCATCGCGTGAATGTTTTTACTGTGAAAGCAAGTATTAAAAGAAGTATCAGTGATAGTTTCTCTGAAATAAGGAAGATTTGAGGATGTGATTGAAGAGTGAAAAAAGTTAAAACGAGTGAAGACAGATTCAGAAATACTTTCTGGAATTCCATGGGATTGAAAACAAGCTTTACTCATATGAATTCGCAATATGAATTTACACACGACCCGGTTTTAAATGAATAAGTATCACGATCAGTCTTTGAGAATGTCTAAACATGCAAAATCCGGTGATTAGTATAGTGAAAACGAATATTTAACATAAATTTTGAATTTGATGAAACGATTTACAGCTTTAATCAAGGAAGCAACAGCACTGCCAGCAGTGTAATCCTAAAATTAAATTACAGTCAAACATCTTAAGTGTTAAAGTATTTCTTTAAACTGTTTTTACTCAATTATAAATGGAATTAACAAAAAGGAAATACATATTATCCAAGTCACATCACTAGCGCAAGAGCCATCAACTTTCAAATGCACCCTTGCGTGGCAAAGTAATGACGCCAATTGAAAAGGTACCTAGGATCTCATTGACTAGAATAACTGTTGCTATAGCAGTTCTTCGAAACATCAGTTATCAGTCATGAAATATAAAACGAAGACGTGAAATAAAACGGAGAGGCCGTTCGAAATACTTCTAATGACTGTAATTGACAGTAATGAGAAGATGTGAAAACGTGGATAGGTATTTCGTCGTAAATTCAAAATTTACAAGTAATCCTTTAATTTATCTTTAATTAATCGTAAGTTAATGCCTATTCAATAATTAAAATTTAAAATCCCCTTTTCCACTATTTGCACTTCGTAATCCACCACCCAGACCAGATTCTGCCCAAGTCCATTAATTCTCGGGGCACACTTACGATTAACTTACGATTAATTAAAGATAAATTAAAGGATTGCTTGTAAATTTTGAATTTACGACGAAATACCTATCCACGCTTTCACATCTTCTCGTTACTGTCAAATGTGTTTACATCGAAAGTATGATCTCTTTTTACGCAGATTAATGGAGGTCCTTCTTCAAAGTGCAGCGGCTGTTAAAATTAATAGAGTACAGAAGGTAGAACATGGGTGTATTAAAACTGTCACAATGTACGGGGCAACTCAATGAGTTCCTCAAATTTTCGCTCGGTTACTAGTTTCGAATTTTGTTTTGATTTGGTTCCATATGCATGGGACATTGAGGATGATATTTTATGAGATAATTTAAAATCACACAGCTAATACAATCAACTCCACCAATTCTCGGGGCATATGACTGACTAGCATCCAATGATATATTTCGTATATTTTTAGCGCCGTCTAGATTAATCGGCAATCAGGGGCGGAGCTTTAGAATGATGTGTTTGATTCACCACAGTGGCCAAGAAGTGATAAAATTAAGCTCCCTCTCCGACGGAAAACTCGTGACGACACATAACGGTAGGGGCGGGGTCGCTGGCAAAAAAAAGTTACCTGTGCAATTCACGTCTCATTGATTCTACCTCGGGCCATACAAAACTTCGATTTGATTGAAGGACTTGAGGGTAAGAAAAATACAGAAATCACAGTAAATGGTCCACGAAAAACAACGACCGAGAACAGTTCGAATTTATCTTTGTGAATTGCAGCTCCCTAGAATGCCAATTTCCGTGGGAAATTCGCTGGGTATAGGATAAATATTTATGTTCTTATGCCGTATTTTCAGTTTCGTTTTCCGCAGCATTAAACAACCAAACGACCGCTCAGTTAAAAAAACCCTCAAGGATATTAGAATTTCAGAAGCTCTCTCCATTCCGAAATTCCAAAATGCGGAAAAATACCGTCATTTTAAAGAAATATGGCAATTTCCTGCATCAATGCTTGAATTTTTAGGGCAGGAGAAGTGATTCGAGCTTCACTCCTAAATTCTATGCCTTAATTCTATGCCTTCAGAAAACAATAGCAGAACAACGATATTTCCAACGATAAAGAACATGAAGAGTTAAAATTTTACCCGTAGATCCATGCTTAATATGAAAATAATTACTCCTATTTAGGATTTTTTTCCTATGGTAAGACAGAGGCGATATGCTCATAGAGAAATTTAACTCTTGCAACTTTTCTTATGTGAAATTGTCTTTCAAGAGGGTGTCGTGCACGAAGTAGTGCTTACGAACACTTTTTCTAAATGCTTTAATTTTTTTCACCTGGACTTTTTAAAAGTAATGAAGAATTTAGAAATGATTTCCTTTTGTCTGTACAATCTACTGTTTATGCCTTAAAATATATTACAAATTTTTATCCCAAAGCATTACTATAATTTTAAAAAGTTTACTAGAGAGCAACGCCTTTTTCATTGCTATTTTCTTACGAATTTCATTACAAAGCTTTAGGCCGTTTTACACGGTACACGGAATTGCGCAGTATGACGTACGTGTGAAGGCGCAATCAAAATTGCGTCGTGTATAGCGGTGAATTGCTAGAACACATGCGTGGATGCGAGACGGCAAAATAGCCCCTGTTCTAATGTCGTTCATGCATTCGCGCAATTCCACGCCATTTTAGAAATTAATGCAGCTCTAACCTGCGCAATTCCGTGCCCCGTGTAAAACGGCCTTTACATCCAGCGGCATGCATTTCACTTAACATTTGTTTTCTCGATTGGCAACAGGAACCGAAATTTCTTTGAGCATTAAATGCAGATTTCAAACCATATCCGTTAATCAACGGCAATATAATACTTGATGACTAAAACTTTCAATTTGGGTTGTAAATAAACCCCTTTCTCCCCGTAAGGTGATGCAATGGTGAGCCCGAAGTATGCGATTCTCGGGAGCAAACAAAAATGAATCAATTTCCTCTCTCAAGCATGGAACGTACCGCTGGTGAAACTTAGTTACCGGGGCTACCCTTTTGATCAACGATTTCGACAGAGAAAATGAATTCGGGCTACTGACAGCATCACAATTGGGCGAGAACAAAGTGTCCCGGAAACGAGGCTAATAATGTAAACAATTCCTAACGAGCTTTGTTGAGAGGAGGAGCGATGGAGAACGTAGTGTTTATGAAATGATCAAGAGTTCGTGATTTTTCCGCGGACGTTTCATCATGATTTCTCAACCCTATAACGAGTTCATTATAAAGAACCATGGCGAAGATTAAGAAACACAACGTTTTATCTCGCCCGGAGATCTTCGTCAGGAAGAGCTTTTGGAATGCACGAAATGGAACGTTTCCTCTCCGTTAATTAATCTGCATCTGCTGTGCTCAACTTTCTGAACGATACGGAGCGACGACCAATGAATACTTTCTGCCTTTCCGACTTTGCAAGTCTCTCCGAGTTTGTGATGAAATCGAGAACAAATCTTCGAGCAGATTAGAAGATAGAACATATGCATCACCAGTCCCGAGTGAAGAAAAATATTTCAATGAGTTTCAACTTCTCCAAAAGATTTTTTGCGAAATTTGCATCTGCCGATATATTAGAGTGAATGAGTCAACTACTGGTTCCCAACTATCTTAGCTCAAATAGGCGGGTCAAAAAGTAAGAATTTATCGATAGTGAGCTATTTCAGAGATTCGATGAAAATAATCTCTCTTAATAGTTAACTTATCTATTGCAGTTCGAGAAATTCTTACTTTCTCCCCCATTAATTTTGGCTACGATTAAGTAGAAAAAATATAACCATTTAAGAACCACAATTTTTAGCAAAAATATTGTTTTTTATTTTTAAAACTCATAAAAATTAATCCTGATGGTCTGGACACATCTCAAGCTAGAATTAATTTTTCCTGTATTTTTAAATTTTATTCTAACTGAATTCTGACTGAAACGACTAACGTACAAATAGAGGAAACGCAAGTGCTCAGGAATACTTTTAAGGCTAAATAGTAATATCTATGCCATGCAAAGGATATTTTTACAGTATAAATTATTTTTCTCCTCAATATTAAAGGACTCTACTAATTAATTATACAGGTATATGTACATATCACTAAACTATTCTCTCGTTTTTCCATATTTTGATCAAGCAATAATTATGCTAAATTAAGGCAATCGAATATTTTTGTGAACTTAGTTACGTTTTTGATACATTTACTTCTTTGCCCTCGTCTCAACTTTAAGTTCTAACCTTGGCGGTATTACTGTAGTGACTGTGTACAGCAATTCGACGTTATAATCTTTAAATGCAACAGGAGAGGAATCGTATAACTTAATTGCTTATCATAATATTAATTTCATATCTACGTTTATCATTTAATACCAAGAAAATGAAATACGATATTTATTTGAATATACAAAAAAACCTAATAGCATTATTATTGCTCAGAAAAATGCTTCTGCAAAAAATGGAGAAGAAAACCTATTGACTAAGATTCATGTGCTTTTGACCCACAGGTACTATTGTGTTACACGTTGTTAAAGCAGATGAAGTTTATTTGAGTCAATAAAGTAGTAAATAAACAAAAATTTCGATTTTTAAAAAATCATCTCTCCAAATTTTTCCAACAGCGTTCCCTGATTTCCATTGATGTTTGTGCTTCCCTTAGCACGGCAAAATTTTCAGCAAAGTAGGGCTTGACGTCATTAATTTGACGACCGTTCGCTAAGTTCTGAGCACCAATGACTTGCTAAACAGAAGCGACTTCTTTGTGGCGGCCACTTGCATGACGAAACTAAGTGCTCAGATTAGCATATACATCACGCCTTCCTCGGTTTCCCCGTTCTACTACTTCTATATGTGCTCTTCTCGTAATCACATTGCAGGGGCAACGTGTACTCTAACTACCGGGATCAATCTAGCGGCCGCATTAAATGCTACATCTCTTTTAGCTGGCTAGTGCAAAAGTCCATTCGCTGGTAACCAGTACCCGTATTCTAGAAATTGAATATCACGGATTGAAAACAAATAAACAGCATTGGGAAGTTTTTCGCTGTATTCAGAATGCCGATATTTCGGTAAAAAGGATATCGCAAGTTTTATTTTCGATCTAAATCGATCAAAACTATAGTGAAAGAGTTCTAAATTAATTTTATTTCAGTTGAGAGTTTTAATTGATACGTATAAATTGCATCACGAGTTTATATTGCAATTTCCATAAATGAATAAACTAACATGAATGAACTAAAGAGAATAAAGTCAATTGTCGATCAAATATTGGTTTGTCATATTTTATGGCAAAGTGAGAGTGAAAAGGTGCGAGTTGTAATTGATATAAAACTGATTAATTACTCCAATTATATTTAAAAATTTAAAGTTTAATATGAAATACATCTATCAATTTAGCATAGGGATCGACATTTTTTCATTAGGGCTTAATACTTACAATGCACCCGTATTTCAATGGATATTTTAACCATAAAGAATATGCTGAAAAATTGTAAGGTTTATCAAGTGATATTAGTAAAAATTAATTATTATTTGTCAAACTTCTGAGGTGAGCGTGAACCACCGTGTACTTTTCCATTTCAATTTAATTTTCCGTCCTTTAGTGACAATACACATCGATCTCAAATGGCATCAAACATTAGGGTAAAAAACTGGAAAAGTAGCTCTTCTCTTTTTCCCATGCACTGCCGTTTTCGTAAGATATTCTTTTGGCAACAATTTAGGCCGCCGATCGTAAAATTGATCTCGGGACACATAAATGTTAACAGGGAATCATTGATGCATCGTAAATATCGAAATCGGTTCTCATAATTATGCTAAGTTCTCCATAAAACATTTATTGCGTTAACACGATTGCTTACACTACCCACGTTAACACGATTGGTTCACGGAATTTCGTAAACCTTCTCATTCAAGCACTTAAATAATCCTGCTTCGTCCTATATTTACTTTTTAATGAATAGATTTATACTAAAGATCGCGAGGTAGGACAAAGAATTTCCTACCACGATAGAACCACCATTGTAAATTGACGTGGCTATTAACGTTTAAGCTAAAATAAAATCTACAGTAGGATGTGAGTATTGGTACGTCGTATTATTCCCTCTGTAGTAGAATTTGTGACGGGGCATGTAAATAACTCTCGAGTTAAATTTTTATATACTTACGTCTGCTTATTAGAACGAATCAAGGCATGAGTGATTCATTATAGAATAAATCTCCATATAATCTACCTCAGCATTATCCGTAGTCAGAGCATACCAAAATAGAATTTGATCTCAACATTTAAAAGATCTCTCTAGTATATTATTACCAAATGTACGGGCTGATTTCTTTTGTAATGCATGGCAAGCAATGGATGAGAAAGGAAATATTAAACTGAAAACCTGGTAAAAAATAACTCTCATGTATAAACAATATGATAGTAATAAAAGGTTTTATCTCTCCAAACAACCTGTATCGTTTTATGAATCAGAGTTAGTCCATTAATGGTTATGGATATTGAGTAATTCATCAATATTCGTGAATTTGTGATATGAAAATATTTTTAAGGTACTAAGAAATTTTACTCCACAAGATACACCGTGCGTGAGCTCCAGAGCTCTAGAGTCCTACCGGACCCAGTGACAGAAATTTCGGTCACGCCCAAAACCCGTAATATTTCCAAGGCCACTTGAAGACTCTCGCCGGCCAGCTTCCAATCTCCGGCCACTCCCGCCGCCTCCGCGGTCCTCGACGTGACGCAGACCGCTTTGCGATGCATTTAAATTGAAATTAACGTCATCATTCCGCTCTGTGCGGTGAGTTCGTGTCATAGTTTCAAATGGAGACGACGACGATAGGATTAGAGAAAGGAAGCAAAAATACTCCTTAATCTTGCAACCTAAACATTTTTTTAGACTTAGGGTTAGTTAAATTTCGGGGGCGTTCACGTCTTTCTAATATCATGAATTTTTCTTATCCCAAGTACAGCGACTTATCCGTAAAAGAATAATAATATTTTATTGCTCCTTAAACATTTTAAAATATCATAGATAGAAAACCAGGTTAGAGCTTTTGGGAACCACAGAAGTTTTGGATCACCTTCAGAAAACAATCGTTATACTTTGTATATTTGAATAAAAAAAATATTTTTCTAACGTAACCACTACAGAGTGCATTTGTTTGTCAGAAAATCAAAAACGGATGGAAAAAATCTCTGGACAGTGAGGAAATATATTGACGGCTGCTTTTACCCATAAACTGAGCTAAGCTCCGCTGACGCACGACCACCGATAGTTCCCTTTCAGTGGTCGTGGCTGAGGTCTTTTCAAATTTCTGCAGTGCATCAATAGCAACTTAGTACGCTTCAAATGGAATACTCTCCCTACAACTGATCGTGCAACAATTATCTTAAATAATGCTAAGCGTTCATATGTGGCAATCCACGTATTAGCCATTGCAGAGAAATGAACAGAATATGTAGCTCAGTGTTGGAGGCAGAGTTTGGAGTGAAGATGACGATGATGGGATCAGAGGGCTGGAGCAAAAGCGCTCCTTAATCTAGCGCTCAAAATATTTTTTACACTTAGGCGTATTGAAATTTTGAGTGCGTTCACGTCTTTCTAATCTCATGAATTTTTGTAATCCCGAATACCCAAACGCAGCCACTACAGAGTGCACGTGTTTGTCAGATAATCTATCAGGAATGGACATAATCTCGGGACCGTGAGGGAGTATCCAGACTGAGGCTTTTTAGCCGCTGCTGAGACTCTGACCTTAGAGTCTGCTTCGGTCGTCATTTCAAATTTACCACGATGCGTATTGATTGACGACATCTTCCTGGGTTGTTGTCATCGCACAACCAAACTGTTGTCTTTGAAAACAACGAACACGGTGGGAAACCCAAAAAGATGCTGTCAATCACCGTGGAAGCCTTTGCGCTAACTTACCACAATGCATCAATCGCAACTTGGTAGGCTTCAAAGAATCACCTTCACTAGAAAAAGTCATGGAATAATGAGCTGAAATATTGCTGAACGTTCAATGTGATATTGCACGTGTAAGCCATCGCATAGAAATGAAAAGAATCTGTTGTACATGTTTGAAATATTAACGTGAGTATCCATCGCCGTCATATCATTAACCTTATGTTGCATGTCATATTTATGTGAGTTAAAGGGAGAATGGACTTAGTCGAAAGTGGCTTCACCGAATTCAGGGATTCATTCCAGCGCGTACGCTTAAGATAATATCAGAATACAAGATTTGGTGGAGCGGAGTCACCTTCGCGTCTCATGAATAGGCGATGTCTGTGAGCATCATGATTATGCCATCGTTTCGATCTTAAGCTTTTAGTATTTTGGGTAGAATATCTTATGTAGGGAGTGATCGAAGGCTAGTGAAGAAGGCTACTCGGGTGATCCACCGTGTAATCTCCTCCATGGCTACCGACGTTTCGCGGTACGAGTCGTACTCCATGCTCAGGGCTGAAAGGCTGAGGATGGATAAAAACTAGTACCCCGAAACGCCTTCAATACTAGCATACGCCGGGAAAGCGTCAGATCTTTGGTCGAAGGCAAGACTTAACGATAAGGAGCCTTATTTGAAATTAGTCTGTAATTAATCTATAGTACTCTCTCATGATTTCTCTCATGCCTTATTTCTCTGTAGAAAATGAGTGATAACAGCAAAATAAATGAAACTCATTACCATGTAAAGTTAAAAGCAATGTTTTCTGGAAATTTGAAAAAGAAGTATTCCGAAATAATTCAAGAATTTCACTTTTCAGGAATGTCTACTTTTTACCACATTACATTTAACTACACCACCGGAAATCGGGGGATCCGGGTTCGAATCCAGGTCAAGGCGAATGCTTTTTTCACGGCGGATTTTTTGTACAATTTGTGCATTGCCGTTGACTCCCGTAAAAGTTATCACCGTGGCCAGTCCCGGTGTACTTAAATCAATGTCTACTTTTGACGTACTAAGTCCCCGTTTGATGAATTAGGGCAATAAACGGGATAGAGCATGGAGAATCGAAAATTTAAGGTTGATCAAGACACGGGTTTGAGGAAAAATACAAGCGTATATTAATTCAGCATACATTTTCATGAATATATGAGGTGGTTAAAAAAATATCCGCTAAATAGAACGAACATAAATGCATTTCGAATTCTTCACGAGTCTACGATAGTTATGCAAGTTACAATTGAACGTGTTTCAAGTTGGATCGAGAGAAAACGGAATATTCGGCATCGTAACCTAAATATCCAAGCAAAATCCTTTCAATTGGCGTTGATTAATCTCAAATTTCCTCAATGAATAATATTGTACATTTCCTCCAAATTCCTAAAAAAGAACAGAATACAACCTGGAGACTTTAATGCCTGAATTTTCAATAAAAGAAAATTGTATACTTAATAATGAGAAAAATACTTCCTTGGGAATGGGTTCTAAAAAGGAAAGAGAGATTACTCATTATGAAGGTAGATATTATGTGTTTTACCCGCGTAGAGGGAACCGGATGGGATAAAGCATTATCAAACCCGTATTTCATCTGGATTTTTTTTCTGCTGCATTCTACAAGAACTATTAATACACGTAATTTTAACGAAGAAAAAAATCAACTATTGCTCTAAAGTAAGTACATTAAATAATAATAAAAGTTCAATCATCGTATAAATAATTGAAAAATTTGATAATTTTTATCTCCTAATTTCATGTAAAAAATTATCGTGTATTTTGATTTTAGGCCTTATTTCGACGTCAATGTTGCAGAAATATGTTGGCAACGTTTGTTTTTGTAAAAAAACATAAAATTAAGAGAAAATTAGTGTGAGTTGAGTTGAGTTTTGGCTAGCTTGTTCCTTAATTAACGCAAGGATTATTTTGTATTTTGATTCTCGGCCGTACGTTGACGCCAATATTGCAGAAATATGTTTGGGCCTTTTTTGTAAGCATAGAATCAAGAGAAATTTTCAATGATTCCGGACCATAAACTAGGCTAGCTTTTCTTATATGGCGCAAAACATCTATTAAGACTTGGAGGTAAAATTCATAATCATGCTTCGACGTTAAAAAATAACCGAGACATGAGTTTTTCTCAGCTTTTTCGATTTCCGCCCAATGTACGTCAGTTTCTATCCAACACATGCACCGCCTCGCTGGGGTCCAGTCCTTGGAGACATAGAATCCCCGGGAAGATAGGATCCGTGCGTGTCGTGGGCACGGGAGAGCTCTGCGGCAGTGGGGTGGTAGCTGTTCCCTCACGCGTGACTCTACGCCCATGAATCGGAATGCCTCGCGTTCTCACCCGCGCAACCGGTTGCCCGGAAACGAAGTCTCCGTCACGACTCCTGGGGAAGCATAGGCATTACTGGTTTCCGCCCTGTTGTCAACGGGAGACGGATGATTGCTTCGGTGGGATAGGAGATCTCTGTACTCTCCGCACCCATTACTGATCACCGCCTCGGCGCCTGACTTTCAGTCAGGGATGGCAAGTGAAACGAAACGAAAATGTCTCTTTTCTTAGGTAAACTTTTTTTAGGGAAACGAAAACACGAGGCCTGGGTTTAGTTTCGTTCCCGTATGAAATTAAAATCACCGAGGAGTTTAGTTTCGACCCAAGACGAAACTTTACGCCCAGGAACGAAACGAAATTAATCGAAACTCCGCTGCTCATACTTATGTTTCGATCCCAGAATTGAGTGGAGGGGGAGAAGAATTAATATTTTCGTCGCATTTCATGACAGAATATAGAGATGTCAAAGCATTGAGCTTAAAAATCTAATGGCCAGTTTGCGTTCACCGTACTACTGTAAGCGGTAAAAATATGAGCGCCCCGTGCATTTAATGACGGTAGGCTGAACCTCTAATTTATTCAACCTTGCTTCGTACTCGGTGTGTGGGTCGATACTGAACCGTTCGAAGGTGAACCACGTGGTCCCTTCGGTACTAAACATTATCTGCGTTTCGTTTCGTTCCATAGTTTCGGTTTGGTTTCGATTCGAAGTAGTTTTGACTCCGATTTCGTTTCGACCCTGAGTTTAGCTCCCCGGGTTTAAATTCATTTCGTTTTGTTTCTACATTACGCTCCTGGGATCGAAACTATTGAAATTTTACTGGTTTTTGGCTTTCATTTAGTTTCTATTTCCATCCCTGCTTTCAGTCGGGGCAATGTATTGAGTGGTAATGTCGACCGACACATATGATGAAATACCTGAAATGTATTACGACAGACCGATATTAGTAGGATTTCACCTAGGTGTATCAGTAGGAGTTGCTGGCTTCGGTGGCGGCGGGTTAAGTTCTCGCCTGCTAAACAAGATATCGCGGGTTCGAGTCCTACCTGGGTAGGTTGTCCCTATCCAGGGCATGGTTGATCGTGCACGAGTCAGTGTTAAACTTGTTGAACACCCCGATGCGAAAGGCCAATATGTGCTGTATTTGGTGGAATGAGAGGTAATGTATGAATAAAAAAAATAAATTTCGATTTCAAGATAATGGGACTTAAAATTGCTGGGTTGATCTTCAGGCACGAAAACGATACTCTTACCGAGCTCTCGAGGATGCATTGAAGAAAGACTCATAAGTAAAGCCTGAATCGCACGATTTTTTCCATCCCTGAAGAGGAAAAGCTCTAGCGATCAATCCAATGATGGCGAAAAAATTAATATCTTACACGATCTTTCATATTCAATGGCAATTTTCCATCATGGCGCTCGTTCAATGGTAGGGCGCTGCCGCCCAAGAAAAGACATATCAATCGATTTATTCAAATTCTGTGACAAAAACCCACTTATCTTACCTAAGATTTTATTCTCTGTATACGTTAAAGTCAATTCCTATGTATTATTCGCTGGACGCATTTTATTTGGCCAAATCTACTTGCAGCCTCGGTGGCGGCGGGTCAAAGTCCTCGCCTGCCAAATTAAAGGTCGCGGGTTCGAGTCTCGCCTGAGTAAGTTACCCTTATTCAGGGAATGGATGTTTGTGACTGTTCGATTGCTTAAATGTTATCGATGTAAAGGCCGAATAGTGCTGTTTTTGGAGGTGTAGAAATAAATAAATGAGCAAAACGCATTCATTTGAGTGAGGGGGTGGGAAAGCGGTTGAATTACTCGCCGTCATTTTAGCGACGCGGGGTAACACTTGCGAAACAGGTTTCGCATTTCCTAGAAAAATGGAAGATTATCCCGCTAAAAGAGTAATCCAAAGGTTATTCTCTAAATTCTAACTTGGGCAGTCAAATCTCTTACATTTGGCACCTGTTTTTTTTTTTTTTAGTGTGGAAAGAATAACGGTTGGTAAACCTAACAAAACCCGCTATACGCCTATTCAGGCGGCTTGTAGTGTTATGTAGATGTAACTGTAGCGTGTGGGTCGTGAAAAAAAGCTCCAAATGAAAAATATACCGACATAAACCACGTAAGTGTGGTGGGGTTTCCCGGCAACGCCGGCCCTGTAACATACGAATTTTATTCCGTAAATGAGGATTAGAATTCATCGAGCATCGCCATAGTCTATGTAGCGGATTAACTCAAGGTAAAATTCAGACGCCATTCGATAATACACGACTTCCAGCGGTATCGGATGAAGATGAGAGTAACCGCAAGGAATGCCCGCGGTGTTCGCGTCGAGTCGTGCAGCCGTGACATGCTACGACATAACGGACTTAAATAAATGTATGCGCAGCATATCTAGAATTAACTATCGGGAATCTGTTCGATAACGAATAACCGGTATTCATATCCCCCTGAAGCGTTACTAAAAACATCGCATCATCAAATCTCCGCTGTATTTCAATTCCATGAGGGTTCTGCGAGTTCACGTGGAGCTAAGAGAGGGTCGTGGGTGCTCATCAACATAAATGATTCTCTCCCTAAAGCACTCGGAATTTATTCTCTGTTCCATCTCACTACGCTACATATACAGCAATTTTAAACCCAAGTTTTGAATTTCTGCATGTGTAGCTTAGAATTTTCATGTGCATTATCATTCTGTATATGTATATCTTCATTTCAATACACCATCGGTGTTTTCTGGTAATTACTAATATTGATAAGCACGCTGATTTTGTTACTCAGACGAGAGTAATTACAGGTAATGGATTTAATCTTGAATTTCAACGGAACGGAATTTTTAAAGGAAAAGTAATGACATAGTGGGGATTTTAAGAAGGGAAGGATACTATTCTTTCTAATTAGTTCAGTAAGTAAATTAGTAATGATAATCAAAGAATAAAAATAGGCTAATACAAGCCCTTTAGAAGTTTTAATAGGCCTACCTAAAGCTCAATTACGATCACTGCATTACCTTTATCCTGAAATTAGAATGCATTGTAATACAGCACTTGCGTATTTTTGGTATTTTACCAGGTCATGTGTAAATACTCAAGTTAATCCCCTTGACTTAATAAAAATTCCATGATAACTGGGAATTTTCCAAGCCACCGGTCTCGCCTAAAATTAACAACCATAAGCTTAGAAAAAAAATGCATAATTTGTGAGGCTTAATTCAATTGTAATTTTTATTTAGATTAATTACTCATTAAGCAGATAAAAAAATTAAAAAACATTAAGATAATCTTTATTGCTTCTACCTCTGTTTATCTTCTGCCTGCGAAATTCACCTCCGGAGTTCTTCTATTTATGTAAAAGTTGATCTTTTTATGCAAGTAAATGCGCTCTATATTATTTCCTAGTTCTCTTTTCGGCAAATTACAGGAAATTGATTCATCGCCTGCATTTTATCACCATAGCTCAACAATCCCAACATTTGCTTGACATTGCTTTTCAGTCATCTATCCTGCCAATTTTTTCATACATACGTTTGGCTTTTCCTTAAAAATATGAGTTTTTGATTAGAGAATTTTATCCTCTGAACTCCACTATAATGGCTGTAGAAACCTACATCTTGAGTTTTTGATCGAGTCGAAGTGAATCCGGCACTTTTAATGGCAATGATGACTTATTTACTGAGGTGAACTCCACTGAGAAGGCTGCTGAAACCTACACCTTGAGTTTTGCATGGATTCCAAGTCAAGTCCTTACTTTTTGTGACAATGATGGCTATTTGGCTATCGCATACAAGATTATTTGTTAAAGGACGCAGAGGAAAAGGAAAAAAATAATAATCGTAATCGCTGAAAGTACCGACTCAATTTGGTCCCTATGCAAAACTCAAGGTGAACCCTTCGACCACAGTGGGTTTTTTCCCACCAAACATTTATATTTTTTTGACCTTTCGATAGTCCCCTCTCCTTGGACATTAACAGTAATCGCTATGCCAACTCGCCCTTCCCCTTCTCTCTGTGAAGGAATCCACCTCGTGATCTTTGCGCGAAAGGTAACGGATGGCTTCGCGAGCGAAGCTCAAGGAGAGGATCAATCAACCTCTCCGTTCACAAAGTGTCGAAATGCTTTCTTCAGATTCGTTCACGTGTAACCTTGGACGGAGCGGAGGAGAAATAAAAGCCTAGCTCTGGCAAGCCAATTAGCCTTCTAACAGTAGAAGTACTTCATTTGCCCTTGGCAAGCAACCGTCGATAATGATGAGGGAAAAGACATACTGTCAATATAAGGTTGCGCCCAACAAGTTGCAGTGTGCATATTTTGAAATAGTTAGCTTTAAAATTTACCAAGGAATGATAACTCGCTCTCATTGTGTTTCATCCTGAAACTTAAGCTGGCATTTCTTGAGGGTCTAAAAGTTTATTTCCGATACAATATAGAAAATACATCAATTTTATCAGCTCTATTTTTCATTGCTTGACATGAGCAAAATAAGGGGGTGTTCCTTCATACATGGACTGCTGACAGGAAAGAAAATCAATTTTTCTCATGGAAAAACGAAAAAAAATGTATGATAAGAGGTTATTGATGTGGCAAAAATTGAGTTAAATTTTTACTCTATCAATAACCTCTTATGCCTCAACTTTCTCCTTTTTATTTGACTCGCCTCGCCGCCGACCTTTGCGAATTTTCGACATATGTATTTACGTTGATTAGATTGGTAAGAAAAGAGCTAACTCAAGCCATTGACACGTCATATTCACCTTAGTGGAAGAAGAAGCCATTTATTTCATTGGGTTGGATTGTAACCTTTCCGTCGTGCTCAGACAAATCAGTTAAAAAGTAGAAAAGATGATGATGAACAACTCGTACATCGAAACGTCGCGTCGGCCGAGATGGAGTTGTAGAACCTGACCCGGTGGAATTCCCGAGTAACCTTCCACGATAAAAACAAAATATTGAAACATTTCTAGTGTTTTTCGAAACTTCTTTACATTTTCCGCAAAAACTTTACTTTTCCACTAGCTTCTTCCTAAAGAATTTTTTATGGGACAGAATGACCGTACAGAAAATCTATAGGTATAATAACAATAGGTTCGCAACATTCAACAGAAACATTTGTTTTAATTCTGCATCAAACGATCAAATATTTGCTTTATTTCATAATCACTAGTATTCATACACGTAGAACTACTATCAAATTAATGAAATTGGGATTTGAATAGCAGTCGTTCGGGAATTCGTACTAGTGGAGGACAATTTATAATTCCATTTAAGATGCATGACTTAGAATCCATAGATTCACAAAGAGAATCAAATTTTCAGATGTAGCGAAGGGGTTGCTCATGAACAGGAAGGAGATTATGCGATGATCAATATGTAGGAACATAAAGAAAAGGCTAATTTGATCTGGGGTGTAGCATTTTACGGTGCGGAATCATGAAAAATTAGGAAGGAGGACAAGAGAGGACTGGAGGCATTCGAGATGTGGGTCTGTAGAAGAATGGAGAAGGACGAGGAACGACGAAGTGGGTGAAGAGAGAGGGCTTCTAGATGAGATACGGAGGAGACAAAAGGTATGGATGGAGCGAATTCTGATCGGGGAGGGGATGTTGTAAACGATGTTAGCGTATAGAATAATAGGTTAATGAGGGAGAGGAAACAGAAGAGTAGGATATTTAGGCAGAATGAAAGGAAGTAGGCCTTGAGTTGGAAGGGGAAGTCCACGAAGGGACAGGAGACAGCCAGAATACTTAAATAATCCATGCAAACCCACCATAACTTGTGGAATGATTTATTAATAATTCTCCTGCTTTGTATAATAAGCCTACTAATAATAAATCTCCTGTTTTACATCCGTAATCGCCTGCACCGTATTAATCATCTTAGGCTTACCTCTGCCGTTTTTCCTATCTCATTCAACGATTCCTTTCTTTAGACTAGTGTAGTTCTTGTTGGTAATTGAAGATATGAAGGGAGGGGAGATTACCAGAATACTTCTTAAATAAATACTCTATGCAAACCCACATTAATCGGTAGAACACTTAAATAAAATTAAGAAGGAAGAATAAGATTAAAGGGACACGCGGAGGATTAGAATTTTACGTTTAGATTCGAGTTAATTTTGGATTCCGCCCATCACTTCAAGAGACGCATCCGAACCCGGCATGGGATTGGAGGAAAATCGGACCGATTCTCCGAAAATCTTCCGAGCCTCTCATCCCTGGGACTATTCTCGGCGGAGGCGAGATGAGGCAGCGGGACCGCCTGGGGCGCCTCCGGGCCGTGCTCGGCCCGCATCAGCATTCCGCGTTTTTGCCCGGCCGACCCCGATGGCTGCCCGTCGCGTTTTGTCGTCTCCCGAGAGGGGGAGAGGCGCGTGGGCAAGTTCCCACTCTCTGCCGCGGCGGAAGTAACCCAAGCGGTGCAGTCGACCATCTCGAAAGACTCGGAGAACGGATGGACCATGGCATCTGCCCAGAGGAGTGACTACTCTCCATCGAGCCTTTCTAGAGGGACAACGCAGCATAGCTCAAAATAAGATCGTATACTAGGGTAGTTTCCTTCATCAAAGAAAACGAAAGGCATTGATTGCGATTCCTTACCCACAATTAGAGTATTCATAATACACAAATTATTTGGTTTTCAGAAATCCCAGTTTAGACGAATGGCAACGTCAATTTTAACCTCATTTGAAAAAGGCCAGATTGGCGCCCATGCGATTACACTCCACGTGACGTCATAGAGACCTAGTTTCTGTACGAGTAGACAGGAGTTTTACATCGTCTGAGATTACTAATGCATGCATGAGGCACAGAGCTCAGGGAAACATTTCTTGGTAATCACACATTAAAAATACCTAAGTTCGGAAAGTTTGCTTCGTTTGATAGGGGAATAATAATCCTTATTTAAGCCAAGCGCTACTTGCTAGCAGGGTACTCAGCTACCTGCTAGCAGCCTGCGTCGTATCAGCGCTCAAGCCTCGCCCCAAGGTCACCTCACATGCCAACAGCTGGGACCAGAAATACGTCACACGGACTTTTCCATCATTCCTACTTAGCCGTCGCGTTTTCGCGCGCTTGAAAATTTTCACTATTCGTTTAATCGCAAAAAATAGATATCGTCATTCGAAAATCTAAGAGCGTGAAATGCGCATTCCAGGAGTAATAATCTTTCGATTTAGGCTATAAAAAATGTTAGGAAACCACCCTCTTCCCGGTTCAACGTGAACAATAAAGCAAGAGAGATGGCTGCGAATGTCTAGTGAGCTTTCCATCGGGTTAGGCACTCCATTTCTGCCGAAGTCTCGATGAAATACTTCTTCATCGTCCTCAGGGGTGGTTGAGGCTGACCAGCCCCTAGGAATCAAAACGTCAGCAAAAATGGAGTGCCTAAACCGGTGTGACACCCGAGAGACATTCACGGCCACCATTTGTCGGGAAAGATTCAAATCCTTCTTAAACAAGAGAGATATTTTGATAAACGGAAAGGTATGGAGATTCGTTTTTCCTCCCAAATATTAAGGACTTATAATAATAATAATAATAATTTTTATTACTCCATGCAACAAATTACACTTCTATTAAAATTTAATTATATAATGCAATGCCGTACTTAGGCAGTTAAATCGTCACAACGTTCACGTATTTTTTTTTGAATTCCCCAACAGGTTAGCGGCTGGTGTCCTAAAGCTTCCGATACACGCTATTGAGGCGAAGGGAAAGAAATGCTTATTCGTACAATTCTTAAATCCAAGATTTTCACAAAGTACATTTTTCACAATACAATCTGTATAAGTAGTGAACCTTTAAATGAGAGTCTTCTACTAGACCCGCTTGGCAGTACCGCAGTGGGAAGGGGACTGACGTGACCGATGTAGGTAATGCAGAAGCGTATGTATTCGAAAAAGTTGTCCGTGCCACAAAACAGAAAACTTAAATTTGGCATGATGATTTTGACAGTAAATGCCATGAAACACAAATCAAAATTATATTCCTGGGATGCTAACGAAATTAGTATTAGTAGCTAAGCGCCTCTATATTAGGGTATAATAAAGACGTTAACTTAATAATAGTATCTGAGATATTACTAATAAAAAATGTTACAAATAAAAGTAAAACAACTTTCGCTAGCTTGTCGGAGTGAAAGGCAGCTGGGCGCAGGTGTTGCTCAGAGCGTCTTAATGAGGTATAGATTAGTGCTAGGGAATAACACGATATTGCTTATCAAGAAGTGAGAAATCTCCGTCTCGAAGAAAGCCTCTTCCAATGAACAAAACGCATCTCGCGCGTCGCTGACTTCCTCGGCAATTTATCGATAGTGAGATGTTTTTGCAGTCAGCCGACAAAAAATGACCACCTATTCCGTCATATTTTAGCGACCAAGAAAAGGTGAGACCAGGTAAAATAGTTGAAATAGAATAGAATAAGCAAAATTCATTACTTTTGACGGTACACAAAATATTTAAATGTCAAATTTTCAGTAATACATGGTACTTTGGTAAGGTTCATCTGAAAGAGAATCTCAAAAATACAATTTCACTCCATGTTTTATTTAAAGAGCTTGAATTGTAACTGCTATTCTGGTTACTCTTCCGATTAAAAACTTGCACTGTAACGCCTATGCCGGTTAATCGAAAGCCTCGCAGAAATATCGTTGAATACTGAGGTCAAGCCTAGGCCATAATAGCATAGGCAATAGGGCATTGTCCTCTCGGGTGGCATTAGTGCTTAAAGCATTCTTTTCGCGATTGTAGTGATTTCCATAACAATACTCTACGAGCGTTGAAATCTCCTGGCTAAAGTAACGAGCATTGACGTCTCCACAGCAGTTACGTATTAAATGGCAATTGAGTCAAGGAAAGACTCTTAATCACTTTTCTCTAAGATAAGACACATACCGACGTTCGTTTCCACACCCTCTATTTCTTTTCCCATTACGTGGACTAGTTGAAGAGATACCACGAAAACGGTCGGTAACTCATTATCCAATACGTGATAAGAAAATTCCGAAAAGTTACATAACACAAGTATTCCATTTCTTTGAACTTCACGATGAAGTTAACATTCTCGCTAATCTTAATTTCCACTGCGAATTATTAATGGCGGATTTAAAATGAAATCAAACAAAAAAAAACTCCAAAAACAAAGAAATGGAAACTAATAAAAAATAATTAATTAAGAATTTCATTCCACATGAGGGGCATGATAGCTCAAAATTGAGCAATGGATAATTAAATGCCGTTGGATATATCGTAACGGTTTTTTATCATATAAACAGACAACTCGAACACAGTACGAAAAATGAATAGTATTATTTTATTCCCTTTTTCATTTGAAGATTCAACGAAGAAGAAACAAAAAAATAACTCCAGAAAAGAAGAGCGATGACACTGCTAAATTTTCTCGTCGTTAGACCGTATTCCATTTTGATTCCGTGTGACGTCTCTTTGCATACGGAGCTGACGAAGGGCGCTCTTCGACTCACAAGCAAATGAAGATCGTGACTCGACGATTTGGTCACGAGATGAAAGGATTAAAAAAACAACTCCATCGCAACATCATGGCGGGGTCGCGTACTGAATTTGCATTTCCATCGATAATGCATTTAATCCCCCGTTAGAAGGTGTTTGTTCTTACGCAAAGAAATAGGCAGATGATAATCTGTGAGCAACATAACTCGTTCAAAATTAACGGGTACGTACGTAAGGAAATTAAATGCATACTGTACAGGAATAGATTGGAAGACAGCATGCGGAGGAAGAGCTTTCAAAAACAGCTTCCTCCTCTTTGACAGAGAGGAAATTGCACTAAAAAACGTTACTTCCTCGTTGCAGGGAAATCAGTGAATGTGCTAGCGTCGTTTTTTCTTCACGTAACTTCGCAGTCATTATGATAACTAAGTAGGCGTTCTCCAGAAAGCATCCTTATTATTCACGCTCCTAGATTTTTTCTCGCGGATTACATCGTTTCCTACCACGCAATATACATAGCGAGAAAATTTTAGTACGGTATATACTTCCTTTATACCGCATATAATTTTCTCTCCACGAACAAGTCTAATTAAAAGAGCTTGAATCGATTGCTGGCATAGAAATATTTATAGATTAGCGAATTTGCTCTTGGGTAGGGAACCAATAAGTATCCAGATATTTATGCCAGTAGTAGAAGTTATATTATTTTATTCTCATATTTATTTCAAATGTTCTCCTAATCGCGTGCATTGGAAGAATAGAACCTTGGGCTGTGGTGCTCGATGAAAATCAAGTTATAAGTAGTTTAAAAGCAAACCTAGGGATTGAGAAGGCAGTCGGAATACATTTAAAAATACAGACCGCGAAAAATATGATTTCGCAATGGTTAGCAAATTTCGGAACTGCAGGTCGGAACCACCTTTTGAGAAAGCAGGACTGCCTTAAGAGCGAGGGTGGAGGGGCTTGAAAAGGTCCAACACAGCAATATCAAATCCATTTTTCGTGATTGGCAGCAATTTTGTTTCCGATCAAGCGGCTGAGAGCAGATGACTAAACGAGGGTTCACCGATAAGTGGGGTTAAGAAAGCAATCAATTCACACTCACATGAATACACGCCGTGATGGATTTACGAGGGATATATTTTGAAAAAAAACATCAGGGGGTGTAGTAACATTTAATCCAAGTTTTCATACGACCGTTTCTCATTAGTGATGTATGCTACGAGACTGCCTCGAGTATGCTCCGTCCATGAACGTCATCCGCAATTTCCATACGTGAGAAGGCGAACTGGCGGGTCAAGCTTCCGGGTTTAGCGTACACTGGCGGGACCGTAAGCTTCCCGTCGTTTCTCAAAGCTTTATGGCGTCCATTCATTCAATTAAGGTTTTCGAGATGTTCATCCTACAAGAAAGAGGTTGGCCGTTCGCAGCGCAGATCTCCACTGAATATTTACGCAGCAGCGGACCCATTGTGTTCCGCGTTTCCATAAACACATCCATTTTTATAGGACTTCACTCCTATATTGCGTTACATGACAGGTCTGCCGTCCTTTGATTATTTGAGCCTTCAAAAGTTACTATGTTTCTATCCGGAAAACTAGCCTTACCAAAACTAACGTAGTCAATGAGTTATCTTAGACCCTAGTGAGATAGAAAATTACGCTTATTGCTAATTGTATTATGCTTAAAAATGTATTGGAAATTGAATTGTTAGTGAAGTGTTAAGGGTGAGAAATGAAGATCAAGAACCGAGCGCAACTCTGGATATTATTGGATTGATACCTAATTGTAGGACTATGCCAAATTTAGAGGAAATATTGAGTAATGTGGTCTCTAAGTCTAGTGAGAATATTTTAGTGGTCAGACAAACATTTGAACGCATTTCATCGCTTTAAACTTTTTGTACTCAGCGTTAAAGACCAATCCACAACAATAGGTAATGAAGCATTAGAATCTTCAATCGCTGAGAAAAACACCTTTATTCTCGGGGAACATACTTTATTCTCGGTGATAAATGCCAAACTGAATATGTGAGACCACTAATACAGCCATACGCAAGTGGGTACATAAACTGCTTGCCCATGAATTTCATAGCTAGGACAATGCTACATTTTTACGGCCTTAGCTTTACAGCCGCGGGAATGAACTCGTGACATGCGAGCATTCCCCCAAGGAAACCTTGACGTTAGCGTGAGCGTGAGACGCGGGTTGAGATCACACGTTTAACACGCCCGAACTAAAGGGGAACGAAAAAAAACCTCGTTTCGCATCTCGAGAGAACCGTTCACGGAAAAAATATCGCGAGTGGATTGCGTAGGCGTCCCGGGAGGGCGATCCATCAAAAGTTCAAGAGCGTTCCTCTGGTGGTTTTGTGATTCGGACCCACTTTACCGCACTTTATTCTCACCCATCCTTTTTACAAAAAAAAAGGCGGGGGATGTTTGATTTGTTATTCTTGGGGTAGCCACCGACGGCTGAGGTCATTTACACCATTGAGGTCAGTTAAGAGAGGGTTATCGCACCGAGAGTGGACAGTACATGGAATGAAAACCTGACAAGTTCTAAGAATTGAACCGATAAGTTTTGGAAATGGAACATGAATGAGAGCCAAGTTTTACCAGTAATTTAAGTATTTAACGGCTCACAGTTAGTCATTAAAATTTTTGCAAAAGGGATTAGACTCGCTCTTGATAAGTTGCGTGAGAAATAGCTTCCTCAGGTAATATATTGATCAACAAAGTATTTAAGAAATGATTTTTCTTATCAATAGACCTTGCACATTTTTACTTCTGAGGGCGGTGCGTAGTGGTGTAGGTGAAGTAAATGGCCCCATTCTCTTGATGGTGTAAACTCTAAACACCTTTGGCTTTGTCTAGGGAGAACTCTGTCCTCACCTATGAAATCCAACCTTTGGGTTGCAGCTCTGAGTGATATAGATAATCTTTTGCCACAGCCAGGATCTCAAATGTATGCATATTCATGGGAAGCCAGTACTCTAAAACCTTCGCTCTAACGTATAATCGACCTGAGGAACCTTCAGCCGCCATCACACGACTATTAAAGTAGGGAATTCTATTGTAAACCACTGAATATGCTGTGACCCACCGCGAATTGAATCAGGTTTGTAAAAGTTGCCACTTGAGACGCTGTCAGTAGGTTGATCCGAATTCCATGGGAACCTATAATTACTGCTGTTAACCGAATTTTATACTCGAGATGATGTAACCGTTCAAATTTATATTCGAGGTGATATAATCTATCGGATGAGATACAGAGGAGACAGAAGGAATGGATGGAGCGAGTAATTAGCGGGGAGAGGATGTTGAAAACAGTGTTCGAGGGTAGAATGTCAGGAAAATAAGGGAGAGGAAGGAAGAGAACAGGATTTTTTTTAGATAGAATGAAGGACAGCTGGCCATGTTGTAAACTGAAGAGGCAAGTCCATGAAGGAAAGGTAGGCTGCCATAATATTTCTTACGTACTCGGTGGAACCTCCCTTAATCGGTAGAATACTTAATCAATTCTATTGGTAGATGTTTTGCAAAAGGAATTGGACTAGTTTTTTATAAGTTGCGAGAGGAATAGCATCCTAAGGTGATATATTGAGCAGCAAATTGCCTACTTAAAAATCCTTTTTTTATTTGTAGAACTTGCACATTTTTACGTCCGAAACGAATGAATAACAAATGAAAATAATGAATAAATAATAATCTGTCGACCTCATAAATTTTCAATGTTGTTCTTTACCAGTGTATGCAAACTTAAAGGGTGGATGGGTCGATCTACGCTCACCGCCGCGCTTTGGACATGTATGATAACCGATTAAAAAAACCAGCGAAGTTGTGTATCATTTATCAAATTTCTACGGGAGGAACTTGGATCTCCTACAGTCCAGACGCTGAGAGTTGTCCGATTACAAGCTGAAGGGTCTAGTTAAGGGTAGGGGGCAAAGTTGCCAGGTAAGAAAGGGAAACGCCCACGTCACATGTAAACAAAAGGCTTTCCTGAAGAAAGGAGTCAGAAGGGACGACGAGCGTGAAGGACCCAAAGGAAGAGTCCTTAGTTTAGGCCGTTTTACACGGGGCACGGATTTGCGCAAGTTAGAGCTGCATTAATTTCTAAAATGGCGTGGAATTGCGCGAATTCATGAACGAAATTAGAACAGGGGCTATTTTGCCGTCTCGCATCCACACATTCTCGCATGTGTTCCAGCAACTCGCCGCTTTACACGACGCAATATTGATTGCACCTTCGCAGGTACGTCAGATTTCGCAATTCCGTGTACCGTGTAAAACGGCCTATAAGGTAATTCGAAGAAAGGTCTTGTTTTGGTGGCTCAGGCTTGTTTCAGTGCTTTCGTATGCATGTGACAACGTTGTATGACTACGCGAGGGTGTGAGGTGCATTTGGGAGACAGCGATTGCATGCAAACCGTGCTGGAGCAGGGCTCTCCGCTATTCCTTTGGAACTGTCATCGGACAAATCTCGCTAGTGGCGCAGCGAGGGGGGGTTTTGGTGGATAAAACCCCCCCCAGAGCTCAGAGAAATTTTTAAGTTAAAACTATTTTACTTTCTTGGATTAATATTGCTTATAGAAAAGTGTGAGGATTAAAAAAAATATCCCTCAGAAGGCCGTAAAACTCGAAATTTTGAACCATTTATCTTAATTTTTTCTGGCGGAGGGCCCCCGCACCTCCCGCTTACTCTGGCGGGTATGTCACACTCCAGTATTAGTTGCTCCTGAAACCCCCCCTAGCCTTAATTCCTAGCTGCGCCCCTGAATCTCGCCGGCTGGACTGTGTGTATGTAGTGCCTTTGCACCTAAGCGTCGGGAGGCAATCCCCACTGCGGTGAACAGGCGCTGAACCTCGCTGCCAAGGTCTGACTGCCCTCGCCTCAGTCCGTTCCGCTGCCTTTGGCTTCACGTTGGCTTTGGCGCCTGCCCCCTCAATTCCCCCCTCCGATACGATATCCGTTATGTCGTTTGCACCTCGGCCGCCAGGTGGCCTCCCTATCGTCATCCCCCCCCCCACACCACTCCTACCCCTCCCGCCACCGTCTGGCCAGGTATAATGGGGCGTTTCGGTTGATACCCCCCTCCACACGCCTTCCCCTCCTCCGGATGATCTCCCGTGTGGTTTGGAAGGAGGAAGAAGCGATCGAGGCTCCAGAGAGATAGAGAGAAACACGAAAAGGTTTTCGCCCTCCTCTTCTGGAGTCTCTTCCGAGTGCATCGACGCGTTGAACTGCCTTCGGTTCACGAAATGGAAGCTGCATCCTGCCCGCTAAAGTCTCTCTTGTCCCAATCTATGCAGTCTTCGGGTTGTTGCGCTGAGTGATGCGTATAACCTTTGAGCGCAGCCAGCATCCCAACCAGAGGTGTCATGGTGCCAGACCGCCGCGGCATAAAATGATGCTATTTATGTAAAATAATTAATAAAATTATTAATCGATTGCCTTAAAGCTTTGAATATGTATTTCAGGAAAGAATAATTTAAAAAATAAGTTTTATATTCGTAAACTAATATCATGAAAAATATTCCCCCCTTTTTACACGACATAATTAACAATTACTGTCCTATTTTAGCAAAAATTACCATTTGTTTGGCAAAATATAATTTTTAATTATATTTCAATATCATATTCGGAATAAGCGACCTTGAAAACTCTTATATTCCAAATTTCATACAGATTACATGATTTTTAATAATTATGACCATCTTTTAAGCATTTGGCAACCACTGCACGCCGTTCCGGCATTGGTTAACAAAAGACATAATAGTCAAATAACACTGTTATCATTTTTTGCCTCAAAATTTCCAATTAATGCATTCCTAACCAAAACAAAAAAATGTCAATAGAATGTAAATAATGACTAGCGATGAAAAAAATACGGAGTAATACAATTTCACTTCTAACAAGGAGACATCGCCAAAGTGATGTTCAGGATCTGGATACGGATGTTATTTTCTGAAACTATACAGGTAAGGTAGAAAAAGTGTCACGGCTTTCTTCCACATAGACCCGGGTTCGAGAGATATTCGCTTGTAAAGACTTCGCGCAACATGACATTCTTGAGTAATCGCCGTGGTATGGCAAAATTCGGAGTTTCGTTTAAAATCCATAAAATGATATTAAATTTAAAAAATCCCGAAGTAACTAAGTAAAACGAATGGGGATAAAATGTAACAGTGATTTCAAAAATTAGAAGAGAGAAAAACACGGCTGTGGTTAAGAGGTTAGCGATTACTCAAGGGACGTCATGCTGCGCGAAATCTTTACAAGCGAATATCTCTCGAACCCGGGCCTATGTGGAAGAAAGCCGTGACTTTTTTACTACCTTACCTATATAGTTTCAGTTAATAACATCCTCATGTAGATCCCGAACATCACTTTGGCGATGTCTCCTTGTAAGTTAAGGAAAGGGCGTTCCGGCACTGCTAATTTTGCCGTGATGTCACTGATCCCAACTCTATGCCAATAGGGTGGTTTCCTTCATCAAAGAAAACGAAAGGCATTGATTGCGATTCGTTACCCACCATTAGTGTATTCATAATATACAAATTATTTTGTTTTAGAAATACCGGGTTAGACGAATGGCAATGGTCCATTTTTATCCTCATTTGAAAAGGGCCAGATTGGCGCCCATGCGATGCCACTCCACGTGACGTCACAGGGACCTAGTTTCTATACGAGAAGATAGGAATTATACGTCGTCTGAGGTTACCATTGCATGCATGAGGCGCAGAGCTCAGGGAAACATGTCTTAACAATCACTTATTAAAACTGGCTAAGGTCGGAAAGTTCTCCTCGCTTGATTAGTTATTAATAACCCTTATTTAAGCCAAGCGCTACCAGCCAGCAGGGTACTAGGCTAGCCGCTAGCAGCCTGCGTCGTATCAGCGTTAAGCCTCGCCTCAAGGTCACCTCGCAGGGCGGGAGGGGGAACCAGAAATACGTCACGCGGAGAGACTTCCCGACATTCATACTTAAGCGTCGCGTTTTAGCGCGCTTGAAAATTTTCACTTTTCATTTAATCGCGAAAAATAGATATCGTCATTTAAAAATCTAAAAGCGTGAAATACGTAATCCAGGAGTAATAATCTTTCGATTTAGGGAATAAAAAAATAATAGGAAACCATCCTATTGTTGGGAAGCCAGTACCCTAAAAACACCGCCCTTATGTATAATAGACCCTTGGATCTTCCAGCCACCTAAGCACGACTATTACACCACAGAATTTTCCAGCAGGCCACTAAACGTGCTCACACCCACCGCTCATTGAATCGGGTTTATGAATATTGCCAGTTGCAGCGCCGTCAGTCGGGCGATCTATACGGATACGCAGAGTAAATTTTAGCTAACTGATGTGGCGTAGCCAGGGGTGGAGTCCGGACCCCCCCCCCCCCGAAATATATAAGCACTATTATTTTCCTTCATAAAAGAAAACAAAATATTGAAAAAAATCATGAATTTACTAAGTATTTTTTTTTAACAAATGAAGTTTTTTCGATTGTGAAAAGTGTTAAATTAGTTTAAAACCTACGCCATTACTTAGTACCCTATTTTTAAAATATTCTCCCCCCTGGTGTTGGACCCCCCCCAAACTAAATTCCTGGCTACGCCGCTGACTAACTGTAAAGTTTACCAACATTCATATAAAGTTTAGTGAGTCTGTTAGCTAAAAATGTCTTTTCGTTCAACGACTAAAATGACCGACTTTAGTTCCTTCACAAACTTTTGATCCGATTACATAATTAGTTTCAAGGTAATAACGACGTGATAATACGAGTTTTATTTTCATCGCCATTACCAGGAAATAATCTTGAGCTAGGTTTTCTAAATTCAAAGTCTCCTACCAGCTGACCTTTTCATTTGACATAGTTTTCTCTTCTATGTCCTTCACCAAAAGATTTCAATGATAATTTTTATCTCATTAATAAACCTATAACGAGGTTTTACTTGGCCATTCTATCCTCCATTATTCTTCGAAGATTGTCTTAATATCTTTAAAAAATACAGAATCATTTATTTGTGGAAATAGTTAAATGCTTATATAAGACGTTATGTAATTAAAACAGGCAGTATAAAATGTACACCACAGAGGTTAGCATGGAGATTATCGAGGTCACTGCTTTATGGAGTTGGTAGAACGGGTGTATAACTACGCGTGGTCGAGAAATTGGATTCCCAGGATTGGTCAGAAATAAGAGAAACAACTCGGGAGCAATAGAAAGACAATGACCTTGTTGCTTTCGAGAGGAGTTAAACTGTTCACGGCTTTTGTTCTCGCCTTCAATTCAACGAGAGCGTAAACCTCACTGAAGTTTTTATGACGCCTCGTAATCACGTGATAGT
Organism: Ischnura elegans; assembly: GCF_921293095.1. Taxonomy (NCBI): domain Eukaryota; kingdom Metazoa; phylum Arthropoda; class Insecta; order Odonata; family Coenagrionidae; genus Ischnura; species Ischnura elegans. The sequence continues at coordinate 66,601,491 of NC_060253.1, read as the reverse complement.
CACACGGTAGCGCGCTTGAAGCAAGCTACCTCGTTCGGGGTCCTTGGCAGACATGCAATATAGGGTAATTTTCCTCTCAAAAATTCGTCTCCCATTCCAGAGGTATCAAACGACTTGCCGTATTCAAATAACTAGGGACATTCAATTCTATAATCAAGTGAAACTAAGTCGTAACCTTAAGTTTTTATGGCATTTGTATTCATGGTTGTAAAGCGGAGCATTACTGTGATAGAACTTGATTTATCTACGGTGAACCATTTGAATCACGATTTCAGATTATATTCCTTGATGTTGCGTGGATTTCACTTACCCGGGTTTTTATTCTTTAAACTGTCGTACTCACTAACTATATAATTGATGTCATCATAAACACCTCTTTCCAATAATATCACATCTCCAACGGTTCTGTAAATATTTAGAATACGCACATACCGCAGACTAAACATGTTACGAGAGCGAACAACAGATGCACTTTACTAGCTTTAGGAATACTTAGTCCTACGATGAATTGTAATGCAGGTTTTCGGTGGATAAAAGCAGAGAAAGATAATTTTCGAAGGACAAGTGAAGGAGAAAAACGAAGAAGGAAGGCATCGCATGCGATGTGGAGAGCAGAATTGGAAGCTGAGTCCAACCAATCGTAAGAGTGACGTAACAATGATTACTAAGAGGAGAGCCTTAAATATTATGGCCTGAACCATTTACATCGACAAGTAATTTGTTTGCGCCCACTACCGTAAGGACCTGTAATTATTTTGACGCCATGTACAAATTGGAATGAGAAGAGAATGAAATATTCTGTACATACGGACCAGCTGTATGAAAAGCAGTTCTCTTATAAGCTGAAAAGAATTTCTATAAATACGCTACGCTTTGTTCGTCAACGAAAGCAAGGGTCGATTTTTTACGCGAAAACTTTATATCATCGCTTATTCCATAAAAAAACTTTGTTCAAAATACAAATGAGGTTATTTTAGATGCGATGCAATATATGTACATGAGTGTGAGACCCTTGAATGAGCTTTCCCTTGAGTTGAGAATGCATCCTTACATGAGCTCATATTTGAGTCCTAGAAGGGAGAAAAAAACAACGTGTGGGATTGTTCAAAGGTATGCGGGTCTTGGAAAGAAAAATTAACTCCTCGGCGACGAAAACAATGTGAACGCTTGTTTTGGCTCTTGTTATCCCTCAAACAATGGAGCCATAGATGGAAAAGTGGATGTTCGAAGACAAACGTTATTTACGTACACTGTTCAGATGCACTTCGATTTTCCCGGAGGAAATATTGCTGTAAAGCTATCATCGATGAAAGAGAGGATTATTTCGGATTATTTCGCATCCATAACCGTAGCATAGTTCAAAATACAAATACAGACCAAATAATCAGCCATTAAAATATAAAATCCACAATAATTGGAGCTGAAGAACTAGGTAAAAATATAACTTGATAACTTTTTGACCAATACTCATGACTTTATCAAAGGTTTATTCATAAATCATCCCAATGGCTTGTTATGGCAGAAGGAAAGTATGGCTTCCGTAAGAAATCTAAATTAGGTCCTTTGTATCATAGGTTTAGAAGATTAGGTCATGCTTTCAAAGCTCAAGGAGATATTGATGCAAATTTTTCTGTCAATGTCATTGAAAAGTTCATATTTTTTGCTTTCAAATTGAATAGCTGAAACCTAATCGAAAAATGGCACTTCGTAAGTTTAGGCTGACGCGCACAATCTATAATCAAACGTGAGAATGCTACGGTAATAAGATATTACTGCAGACGGAGGCTTTAGGGGGATAATGACTTAATAAAATTCATAAATACTGTTCTTCACTAATAAATCTTTCGCATTCGGGTACCTCATCCCTGCATAATATAACGTAATGGCTTGTGACGACCTCAGATTCAGCATAAGAAATATCGACTGCTTTGACGATGGGGCAAAGTCGACAATGCCATTCCACTGTTTTTTTTACCAGCTCGTTCTTCTGTGTCAATGCGGGAATTTATTCGAATGCCATTATGCCCGCACTAATCGTGACTTTCCTGTGGGCTCAAGTCGTGATGCAGTCATTTTAAAGCCGGCATAAGTTAGCATTTCGTCCTCCGCGGGTCGCCCAAGTCACGCGAATCTTTCTGTACCCCTCCTTCGGCCGGGGAAATTAGCACTATTATTTGTTGCGAAACGCCGACATATCATTTGCGTATTGATTTCGGGATACGTAGGAATAGGGATCGAGAGGTCATCCAGAGGTATCACGATATCTTATTCAACATTTGAATTCAAGCTATGAGAACCTTTTTTTTGTATTCGTCGTACCTTTTCGGAGGTTATAATCTGTTACCGAATCACAGGCGAGGATGGATTACAACATGGAAATCTTCTTAGGGAACCGAATTCAAATTGATGAGGCTAAATAATTCCAAGATTGTTCAACACGACACATAGATACGATAAACGCTTGTGTAAACGAGTGATCCTTCAAATTTATAAATGAGGTACCTATAAGTACCGTAGTCTGACCATTATATTTGTTCATTTGGTCATAAAAAAGTCAGACAATCAAGAAAGGAGGCCTTGGATGCCAGCTGGTAAATATAAAGTGAGGTACCGTAGAGGAAAAGAAAGAAATATTGCGGATTTTTTTTACATCACGTGTATGGCTCAGAATCGATAACTTTTCTTTGTTTCATTGAGAATACGAGAAGATTTCTCAAATATTTTGTTGTTAAAAGTGTTAAATTTTGGGGAAAAGTAGCTTTGCATACTTTTGCCACCTTTACATGGCTGCTTTCAGATTTAGATGAACATGTTTGCCGACAGCGGGCTCAGGAATAGAATTTGATTTCGCCTTTATAATTATTTGACGCACTTATTTCTCTTTGTCTAATCTGTTTTTTTTTGTTATTTATCATGTTCCTAGGTGTTGCGTGAACTTAATCTCCCAGGAATTGCTCCATTTACTCTGGGTTTTTATTCTTTAAATTGTCGTATATTCACTCACTAACCATAGATTTGATATCACAGCATCAATAGTTTTTGTTAACATCGTGCAAAGGCGACTGCACAGTGTGCAGTGCACACGCATACACTTTTTAAGGATGCATTTAGTGCAACTTTGTGGAATTATAATTAACGTCGAACAAACGAGAAATCTTTTGTAATTTTATATTTATTTTACGTACAGTCTACGGTATATACTGCACGGTAACATGGACCGAATAAAGATAATTTATTATTATAATGCTGATTTATAGAAAAGCATCGCCTTAAAGGACTCTATGATATAATGATTTTTTAAAAGCGGTCCCCGCAAAATATATTCCGAAAAGCCTATTTTTTGAGGCCGTCTGTGGATGCAGTACAGTTAGAAGAGTGTACTTTGAAATCTTCGCGAAAACTACATTTTCTTCGTTTCTCTGCGGGGCCTCCCTAATCTTTAAATCAACTTTGTCCAGCTGCGACAGCGATATTCCCGCGTCGGCTGACTCACGCGGCGAACCATTTATTTTTCACGACAGAAAGAGTGGGAGAGGCGGAGGAAAAAAAAACAAGTGAGCCATCAACTCGTTTAAACTCGGCGTCGGCGTGCTAATAGAGCTGGGGTCGTTGACGTATTTGCATAACGCACTTCTCCCGGTCGCCATCTCTTCGAGAGAGGACGCAGTCCACTCTTTCAATACGGATGTCCCAGTAAACTACTGCTCACGTCGCGACCATATGTTACGTTGCACAATCCGCACGACACGAGGGAATCATTGGGGACTGCAAACCGGGAAGATGAAGGACTCGAACAGGTGGTAATTTTCTTCCGCCAGGGACATTTTCCGTATTTCACAAAGAAAACATAGACTCGAACACAGACGTGGGTACTCAGTTCGAAGTGACTACGAAATAAGTAGCTGTGGCGGTCTAGAATAGAATAATATAGATATTTATTCATGCTCTGGGTATACCCTTGGAGCAAAACACAATTGACAATAATTGGCTCATCAAAAGCACAAAGTTAAGGAAAATATCAAGAAATAACAATAAAGTTGTTTGATACACAAATAATGAAGAAATGACACGTAAACAAGGATTGAAATTTGACAACACACGGAATATGTTGGCTGTATTTTATGTAGGAGTTTATTTTCGCTCTCCAATGAGTAAAGCCATGTATAATTTATATTTAAACGTATGGTTGGAGCCCTTCTGTTTTAGATCCTCAGGGAGAGAATTCCAAAATTTAGATGCTGTTACTAGAAATGATTTCTGGTAGGTAGTTGTACGTGGAGTCTAGTGAGATGAACGTGCGACTGTGAAGATGAATGATACTATTTCGAGTCCCGGATATTATAATTTCAAGAGCCCGGATAGCTCAGTCGGTAGAGCATCAGACTTTTAATCTGAGGGTCCAGGGTTCGAGTCCCTGTTCGGGCGATTTTTTTGCCGGCCTCGGTGGCGGCGGGGTCCTCGCCTGCCTAACAGGAGGTCGCGGGTTCGAGTCCCGCCTTGGTAAGTTACCCCATTCCAGGGTATGGTTTTAAGTGTACGTTAAATTGTTAACATGTTAATAGCCCTGATGTAAGAGGCCGTTTAACTCAGTGCAATTAACCATAGCTGATGTGGGCCAGAGGAGTTTAATTTTTGGAGATAGCCTTTGAGAATAACTGTCCAATGGTCATCATTTTTGGCGTTATTATGAATGGCTCGAGTATCAATAGACTTTCATAAATTCAAATAACAAGCGTGCTGCGCCCGCTCCCAGCGGGCTTCCCCCGCTCTTTTCAATGCAGGCCCACAGAGGGATAGGCGCGTTTCTAATTTTAAAATGTAGAAAAAAAGGCAGGGCATTATGCACAAATTTAATTGGAATTTTCATGTACAAATTGAGGTCAGAAGACCTCTTTAAACACAACATTGGAAGTAATTACACTATCCTCTGTTAAACGAACATGATGACTCATACTTACGTATCAACAGGAGACTTGAATGTGGAATCAGCCGCATTTTGATAAAAGTTATTTAAGGAATGTGAGATATAGTTGCAAATGAACAAATGTATCAGTTTGTGCGCCGTTAACGTCAGGAATATTTACAGGTTTTTTAAATTATTTAAAAGCCAATTTTAGGAAACAATAGCAGTATTTAGGAAGTAAGTTATGCCGTCGTATGTTCTCTGATAAATTCTGTGCATTTTGGTACCTCATTTGTAGAGTTTGGTTGCGTGTAAGTTGAGAAAAAGGTATCTATACAACAGAAATAATGTAGAAGATAGGCTTTACGAAAGGAAGAGCAATTAGCTATCCAAGAAAATTAAGATGGTTCACCTCGATTCCGCCTGGCGACAGTTCAAGCCTTGTCACGGGGTAGCGACCTTCAAATATCATTTCCTGCTGGCTACAAACGGCCGTGATGACTAAGTCAAAGGTTTTCGGCTTAAGTGCATATTCCTGTTCCATTCCTTCTTTCCTGAGAGAGAAACTTGTGTTTATGGATTTTCATGGAAATTAGCAGGAAATGATTGATTTCTCCTTCCTGATATGGAAAGGATGTGGGAAAAAAAATTCTGTCGGAATTTCGATTACAAGAGATATCAGCGATACTGCGGAATCAATCTCCTTAGGATTGGTAAAAGTTTTTAACTAAAGATCGAATATTTATTATACAAATTAGTCACATCAAAATCGATTGAAAACCAATCGATTCCATTTGTTAAAGTACTTTAATTAACATATAGTCATTCAATAATTTTCTCGTAGATATCCTATATAAGAGCTTTACCAGCGTTCCTTATGCTCAATGTACGGCATCAACAGCAACTTTACAAGTTGAAATAGCTCTGATAAAGAAAACTAGTAGAACAACGATTAGCTAACATAAATGTACATCGGTTATACGCTTACCATAAACCCACCAAGTCCATGATGGGGTAGTTTCCTTCATCAAAGAAAACGAAAGGCATTGATTGCGATTCGTTACCCACCATTAGTTAATTCATAATATACAATTAATTTGGTTTTAAAATCACAGTTTAGATGAATGTTAATGGTCAAATTTAACCTCATTTGAAAAAGGTTAGATTGGCGCCCATGCGAAGCCACTCCACGTGACGTCACAGGGACCTTGATTCTATACGAGTAGGTTGGTGTTTAACATACTCTGAGATTACCAATGCATGCATGAGGCCTCAGGGAAACGTCCCTTAATGATTACCTATTAAATTGCCTATGGTTGGAAAGTTTCCTTCGTTTGATAGGTTATTAATAATCCCTATTTAAGCCAAGCTCTATCTGCTAGCAGGGTACTCTACGCTACCGCCATGCTCGGTAGCAAGCAGCCTGCATCGTAGCGGCGTTCATAGCCTCTCACCCAGGTGGCCTCACACAGCAGCAGCCAGACGTCACACGGCCCTTTCCCAGCATTCATACTTAGCCGTTGCGTTTTCGCGCGCTTGAAAATTTTCACTTTTCATTTAATCTTGAAAACTAGACATTGTCATTTTAAAATCTAAACGCGTGAAATACATGCTCTAGGAGTAATAACCTTTCGATTTAATCAATTAAAAAGAAGAGGAAACCACCTCATTGCTTCTCAAAGTCTGGCCATACTTTACAGATTCACTTTTCTATAGTTTACTGATGCACGTCTCTCCTCTTTTAGGTAGACTGCTGAATATCGATTGCTGTACATTGAACAGTAGCTACTTTGTATATTAAGAGAACCGTACGGAAATTAGCCTGAGAATTGACGCCTTGGTCGTGTCAAATGAAGTCACGTTCGATGTTTACGGGAAATTTCGGAAGCTGGAAGCATTCCATTACAACGGATTTTCTCTACATTAAAGTGATGGGTTGATGCAGGAGAATTGAACTGGCTTATGAGTTGATTCTCTCATGATCTTCAAGTTCTCAAGACTTAAAAACTTGACATTACGTGAGATTGAATTGGCAACAATGTGTCCACTCTCCAAACGTTTTTATTACAATTCTGAGTTCGTCTGAACAATAAATGAAATCATGGGCACACCCAGCGAGGGGCAGGAGGGGGCAGCCCCCCCCCCAGAAGCAAAAATAGCAAATGTCTTTAAGGAAAATAATATTTTTTCAAGCAAATAATTTTAAAAACTAATAAAGAGCTGTTACAGTTTCCCTTAAACGTCAATTTTATTCACCTTTTCCATGCTTAAATCTTACTTACAACTTGAACAACCATGGCTTGCCAACCCCCCTCCCCCCTAGTTTTCATCCTGGATACGGCCTTGAATAAAATCTTACTGATTTATATCACGGGCTACTAGTGTTCAATCAAACTAGGAGCTAAGTTGCATATTGATTTATTCCTGCACGTAACAGTATTAATAATGTTATATCGGTGTTAAATAGAAGCCTAAAGTATAACAATGATCTTAGGACATTACTCTCGGCAATAATGGACTCCCTTTCTATGATTCAATCCTATTGGTTCGCCCTAAAGTTTAACAGGAATGGAAAAACAGTCGTTTATCCGCTGTCATCTCGAAACCAGAACGGAAACGTTCACGCGGAACTAGGAGTGAACTTTCATTTCCACCAAAAGGGAAAAAAAGAGTCAGAAGTTCGCTCGAAATCCCTTCTAGTTGCGGGAGTTCGTTTTTGCCCTAGCTTTCTAAGTTCACGAATCACACGAGGGTGTTAAGAGAGGATGAAAAAAGCCCTTTCAGAGGCAGAAGCTCTCGAAGCGCCAACTATGGAAGTATTCATTATCTTTCCCTCAAATCATTCAATCATAACTCGGCTGGCTGACTCACGTCCGATAATGCGCCCTCGTGGAACGCGCTGGGAAGACAGCTGGCAAGGAAAGGCTCGCAACAATGGAGAATTCGAGGAGTGAATTCCCTCTCGATATTTCTTTCAAAATATATCCGCACTATAAAAATAAATTGAACTCGAGGAAGAGACAGAAAACAATGACAGGTCGTTTCGGAAAAGGCCAAATGTCAAGTTACTGTAGTTTCTGAGTTTTTTCTTGAAACTCTAGGACAGCTATCTCATATGACGCTTTCAAATGTTGCGTATAAGATTCTTGTTTTCTAACTAGGTATGTTCAACAACGAAGACAACACATGACCATGTCGTGTTGAGAATGAGCGTCGAAATGGCAAAAATCTGAAGTCGATTAACCGACGGATATGGTAATATATTTTTCTAGCCTCCGTTCTAATCATAGTCGGCGAGGACCAGGAAACTTGATATTTTTGATAATCTTTTACAGCAAATGTTGGTAACAATCCAATTTGCGTGTCGATGCACATTTTTACGCAACACCAACCCCTAAGTTTAAAGGACGAAATGTGGAGGAATGCGAGTTCCATTCATGGGGCTTTTCAGAGAGCATAGCGTGATTCACAAAATTGTTTGCTGCATCTAAAAAATTGGAACAAGATTTTTTTGACATTTCAGGCCTCAATTTTTACCAAGCATTGATTTTATCCGGATAAAATATTTGCTAATCACTTTGGATTCTTAGCAAATATCTTATCCTTCAGAAGGCAAATATTGAACTCTTTACTGTCGTGTTGACTACACGAGGAACGCCTTGCAATTTTTAAAAATCCGAGTCAATTTAAAATACAATGTCTGATTCCTAAATTAATATTTGCAGTGTTATATATATTTCTCCCATTAAGTAATTAATTATGAGTCACTATTTCCAAACTTATTAGTGTATTTAATAGGCATAAAATTCGGGCGTCATGTCAGTCATGGCTGTTTCCCAGCGAAGTAACCAAATCTTTTCTCCGTGCAAATTTTTGATATGTCCGGATGCCTCTCCCCTGTCACAGGACGATCTGTCATTCTCCAGCGTTTGCGGCCGACTCTTATCCTCAACCCACCTTCAGTCGAGGCCTCCTTATCTAGATCTCACGTGTTTTTTTACTCTGTCCGTCTTTTCTCCGCTTCTCACGTCGTTGACCTCACATGACCTCAGCTTACTCATTTTTGAAGAGTGCAACACCTCTTTCACATTTACTGGCCCCTTATGTAATCCATTTAATTAAGAATTCTGTGAACACTATGTACAAGATAATTAACGTAATTACCCCCCCAATTTGAATAACAAATATCTTATCCTTCAGAAGGAAAATATTGAACTCTTTACTCTTCTGTTGTGGTGACTACGCGGGGAATGCCTTGCAATTTTGAAAAATCCGATTAAATTTAAAATACAACGTCTGACTCCTGATTTAATATTGGAAGTCCCATTTGGCTATAATTAGCATACTCAGAGATTGAGTTCACCGCGTGTATATCAATAGAAATGGCAAAACTACCACAAGGAATTTTCGATTATTTCGTCAATCAATCAATTAATCAATTGTGAATAAACTCTATCAATTAAAGTCATTATCAAATTCATAAACTCAATAATTGCTCGAGGAGAATAGCCCTTTTATGTCAAAAAAATACTAAAGACTTCATTTAAGGTATTTCGCGGCTTCCGCAGGAATTATTCTAAAGGGGTTATCTAAACCAGGACGAGTATGAAGTACGAATATGGTGTATGTATGTATAGCGTACACAGGTTATATCGGATCTATAAGAGAAGATAAACGTCGCTATGAAAGGCTAGCGGATAGAAGAGAGGAATATAGAGATGTGTCTGTTGTTGACCGATGATGATGTTAAAAAAACTGTTTTAGGCGACAAATTCGAAAATCAAAAAAATTTAAACTGGAAGTGATTCTGTCTTCATTTTTAAACTTGTTCGAGACCGCACCATTATTTTATGATGTCCGTGTATAATTTTATCGGAAAATTATCGGATGAGTCTTACTCTGCCATGAAAAAGCTTAGAACGGAATTCAAGAAATTCAAAGGCCTAAGGATAGAGAGATGAACGCGACAGAGTAGTAAGGCTACGCGGATGGAAGAGCAACATTATCAAGAGCACGCCACCTGCAAATGATTCTGCGCTTTGATACGTTCAAAATCCAGGTGTGTTCGTCGGAGTGTAACGTTGTGGGGCTGCGGTGATGCCTTTGGTCAATCGGTGGACGTGAAGTAGACACATTATCGCCGACCTTTAAGGAGGAATAACTCGCGATCCGCGGTCGTAAATCAAGTGAGATAGGCAACGATTGAACATCTCGAACATAACGGATGAGAGTTCTCTCGAGCGAAAAATAAAAAACTTGCAAAAGCTGTGCACAATTTTCCACATACTCGTACATATTTTAGAGTGACCACGAAGGGTAAATGTATGAATCAAAAAGGATAACGATGAATATTTATTTACCTTTTTATTAATATATCTTGTTGTTGTTGGAGATTGGTTTCATTTGTTTAATAAAATCAACCAATCCTCTGGCTCAAGTTTCACAACATTTATTTTGGTGTCTTATGGTCTTTATTTTAGCAATTTTCATAAATTAATACTTAACTACAAATTTCTTTCATTAAAAGTTAAAGTTTGGTAAAAGGTTCTAAGTAGTTTAGCCGTAAGTAGTAATTCGTGAAAAAATCTCAACTCCTTAATATAAAAACGTTATGATAAAAACCCTTCAAAATGTCGGCGAGTGGCTGGTTTATTATAGAAAACAAACATTTATTTCCACAAATAACAACAATATATATCGTAACGGTTAAAATCCACCGTATAAGGATGTACACACCTTTTATTCACTCACGAAACGATTTATTTATTACAACATGTATTTGAATATGCATTAAACTGTACGATTATTAATTAAAACTTCTATAAAATATTTTTATCGTGTCTTGCGCACGTTAGTTTAAGTTCGATACAGAAACCTGACGGGAGGAAAACTTTGTAGTCCTTAACTGTGGTGGCATAGCGGGCGAAAATCGACCTTCTTCCCATGAAAAGTCTGCGAATATTCAAAATTTCTGGAAGATTAGGAGCGTCAACCTTGGCCCACTACCTGGCAATAATATGTCTCGAGTGCTGAAATTGCGCAAACAGGATGCGGACGGTTTGGTAGACGAGAGCTCCCGGGTAGCTCCCGCCCCCGCGAGAGCTAAGGTCAAGACATAATGAATACGAGTGAGGTCGGAAAAAAAATTCCCCATTTTCCTCTTGACTCGAAGTAGCGGGGGACATTAGCTGTGCATTCCACAGGTTAAGGGGAAAGCTGACTATTAAGTGCGCATACTCTATGATGGATATACTAATGTATGATTTTACTATTTCCCGGCGAACAGAATATTTAAACTTTTCTCGGGTGTTTCGAATATCTTACCCGCGCGTAAACCCGAGAAAAGATTAAATATAGATTATATAGCTTTTAAGGGTGAAGCTGAAGTCAATTGATGTACTACAGGCTACTTATTATTCACGCAAAAGAGTCGCGAAAAAAATTAAACAAAAGAAAAATAATAAAGAATGAAATTTGAGTGCAATTTTGCATCTCGATACAATGCAAACGTCAAAAATGATTTTTTAAATGTATTTACAGTGGTCAACTTGACTAGTTTCAACACAGCTTCGAACTTCTGCACACCTTGACTAAATATTCGCAATCTAAGCGATAAATCCTACATAAATATATTTATTTGTAAAAAAAGGATATGTAAGATGTATGCTAAGACGCATGTAAAATCCGGGAAACGAAATATATTTGCATAATTTAGTCGGAGTCGGTGTAGTGCTTTTCGTTTTCCGATGTTGGTACCAGAGATCCTGGCGGCCATCTTGCCCGTTTCAGGCAGTTTTTCGAAAATATCTTTCTTATTTTATCATGAACGTATACTTTACCGAAAATATTTAGATTCGTCACAAAATTTTGTTTCAACTGAGTTTCGTCCCAACAACGTCTTGTTACAAACATCTTCGCTAAGTCGGAAAAACCGAATCACTCCATAAGAGATCATGCTAAATTAGCCTTATTTTACCGTCAAATATCTCAAAAACAGTACATGTGAATTCCTTTTTCTTTGAACCACTTAAAGTGAGTCTTCTAAAAAATATGTGACCAATATTTCATCAAATTCTTGTTAGTTTTACCGAGGCGCTCTAAGTGCCTATTATAATGCGGTGAATTAATGTAAAAGGTGCATATATACATAACATCAACTCCCTAGCAACAGCGCAAAATCCATTTTAAACGAGCGAGAACTCTTGAGGAATTACCGCACGCAACTGGCAATAATAATTTGCAGCATCAGGATGACGAGCAAATGATACTCATCCAACGCAAACGTAGTACTGTAACGGTGATACAGCTATTTATCCAAACTATTTAAGGCTAGGGAGGGACTCGAGGTAGAGGAAGCAAAGGTTGCTAGTAAAGGTCGCCGGTTCAAGTCCTGCCGCGGGCATTGGTGTTCTTGATTGCGACATGGCGCAGCAAATTGAACAATAATTTCCGTCCTCAACGACCTGAGATGGGGTAAAAACCTCTAATAAGTACTGCCATTCCTGCAAGCTACCAACGGGCACACCCAAGAGAGAAAAAAAATGGTGGATTTCAGTTTGGCCTACGCGTCCACTTTTCTTCACGATTAGTAACGCCGAGAAGGGAGGAGGAATTAAAATTATACTAGAGCTGCCATCAACTTGATTCCACTCGATTGACGTAACGGGACAAGAAGTGGAAGCAAAGGGTGTCATTTGTTGGAATTTAAAACCATTTAGATGGTGGAGCGAGCAGGAGTGAGTTCTTATAGCGATGGAGAACTTTTAGAGCACATTCAAAATTAAATCCTCGATTTCATTGAGATCTAATGAACAAAATTGCTGGTGATTGTTTTCTTTGCCCCGCTTTCCTAATTGATTTTAAAGATGAAGTGAATAATAGCTAGAATAAGTTTGAATTAATGAATATTGCCATGTTCTTCGACAGGGTGGGCAGCTTTCTATTTTATCATAATTAAGGAAATAGAAAAAACGTTACGAAAATACTGAAATAAAATTAATCTGCGGCCAGTCAAATATTATTACCCAAAACATTTAAACTAAAGAAAGGGTGATTTAAATTAAAATCATTTATATAAGAAAGGGTGATTGCGTAATGAGTGTCGATGGGGCAAACCATCGAATATAAAGTTAATAAATTATTTAATGCGTTCTTAATTGAAAATAGGAATCCGTGATGTGAGAAAATTATTATTTTTTAATAATCAATAGAAGTTTAAAATTATAGCAAAATATTACGGCAGGTAAAATCTGGAAAATCACCTTTTCTCCACTTTCAACAACGCTACAATGACGCAAAGAAGATATATCAAATGTTCAGGCTTCACTTAATTGAACCACATGTCTAAAGTGCGAAATAAATCACTTTGTAATGTTCCACAAAAACTTTAATTATCCGACCTAAGATTTCGACGAGCATATAGTAATTATCAAGGTTGATAATGACTTGATAATACACCTTGATAATTATATTCTAAATTTAACCCTGGGTAGGAACAATAAAAGTTTTTGTGGAAAATAATTAATTGATTTATTTTGTACTGTAGATAAAGAAGACCTTACATTTTAAGATTGAAAGATGATAACGAGTTAGATGTATAGAAAAGTTGTTTTTAAAATTAATCAACCCAGTGAAGATGGCCATTTCAGAGGTTTCAAGTGTCAATACTGTTTTGCAAATTTTATTACATCTTTCAAAACGGTGCTGCATGCATGTCGCTAGTGGAGCAAGCACCGTTCAACCACCGACATGTGCCCACCCACTATTATGTCACGGTCTTATCTCGGGATCTTCCCGCCTCGTCGGATATCAAGTGTTCATCTGGATGGAAAATGTAAGAAGGGAATAGGCTACGGCGAGTGATGAAACTGAAGAACCTCCGCGAAAGCGATTTAGTTCGCGCAGCCTCAAAGTCCTCCGCGTATAACTCATTGTGTGCACACCACATTTTAAGGGCAATCAATCCTACGCGACTGAAATTTTGGCAAAAATTTAACATATTTTAAAGTTTTATTTCACCAAAGCGATCTCATGATATTTGATGCTGGTACCATATTTTTGTTCTTTTTAAAAAAATCCCTATTTTTTCATAAATTTGAAGTTATATTACTGTAAGTATTCTTGTTCACTTGGTGACACCTCCCCGCAACGCATGACACTATTTCCGCCAATTATTTTTCGCACTTCATCAGTATTGTAAAGAGTTCCCAATCAAACTTGTAATTTTGTGAAATAAAAACTCTAAGCAGCATCATGGCGTAGTCAAAATTAATTTCTTGGCCTGGAAATTGTACTAATTTATACCATTTTATAAGTTTTCTTTTACTAATGTAAATATTACGTGCGTTACCGATGTTTTTTTGGAGGTGTTGTTACCAATTTTGGATAATGAAAACAGGCACTGTATAAAATATTTTTCTTAACATTATTTACGACAGCAATTTATTTACAAAGTTAGTAGCCTTATAATTAAACTAGAGCCTATATAAATTTGGAATACCACTTAAACATAAAAATAAATCTTTAATTTTCATGCCCATAGAGTAAGTGATACCCTCATTTTAGGTACATATATATGCTTTGTTTTGGCTATAAATGGTATTCAGGTGACCCACAGCGCAATTTACAACCAAAGAAATCGTGATCTATTCCCATTATATCCGATTGGCTTAGCCTTATCTCATATCTAACTCGTACGCTATTATATTTCGCACCTATATAGACTATAGCCTATATACATTTGGAATACCACTCAAAAATAAAATTAAATCTTTAATCTCAAGCTCATTAGGTCAGTAACTCCCTTATTTTAGATATACGTTTGGAGATCGTTATAAATATTAAGTGTAATAGATAAACCCTTTCTAACCCAGAGCTGCTTCTGGGAAAAATTAAATTTCGAGAATTCTCATAGTAAAAATGTGAAAATTTTCTACTCAATCACAATTATTGCGGCAGCTACTTATTTCACCATTAAATTTTACACAAAAAAAAGAACACGCAGTTTAAATATTTCCTGAATAGAGCTGAAAATTTATGCATTTTTGATGTTACCTAGAAGCAACATTGGGTTAAAACCGAGGAGGTGGTGCCTACGTGTGCCGCGAAAAAGTCGAAACGGTTAAGGAGGTAACCAGTCATCATTCATGCCGGGCAGTGCATAGTGTTACATATCGGGGACAGTTAACAGTATAGTAATGAGACCAGCAGCCGCCACGTTGGCCATTGTCCTGCTTGCTCTACACACGCGCGCCTTTCCATCTCGGCGCTCAATTAAGTTGTCGGCTTTCTATTTACATGCCGCGAAGAACAACGTCGACGGTTTTTTCCAAGGAGTGAATCACGACATGGAGCAAGGGATATTCTTCCGTGATCTTATCTCCCTGAAAAAAATGAGGCTTCGATCGACATTTATAACTTTACGCAAGCAATGAGGAAGCTGCGAGGAGGGAAATTTTCTTAACCTAATGATTTTCATCGACGCCATTATGACGTTCAACTTATAAATGGATAAAACTATTTTTAATCTTCTATGAAAGTTATATTATATATATAAGTAAAATAACTTTTTAGGTTGATGATAGATCACTGCCTTCATTTTACCTCGCATTTGCAAATAAATGAAATCTTTGCAGATGGATGTTTAAAAAATGACATTTTTTGCCTCGAAGATTCTACGGGTGTATCAAAGCTAATTATATAGACGCAATAGACTGGAAATAAGCGAAGGAAAGTAAAAAAGAACGACCTTAAAAGCCTCGTATTTATTCCTCTGACGTAAGCTAGGGTCTACAAAAGTCCAGAATTTTTATTCAACCATCATTTTTTAATAAATCTTCTACATTATTTCCAAATCAAAAGAGGAGAGCTAAAACGTTTGGCATAAATACGGCTGTAGGTGGGAGTAGAATAACGTCAGAAGCTAGTTTTTGCCCATTAAGCCCACACACTTACGTAGTTCCCTTTCTTTTTCCCCGCTATTCTAACTGATCTTCGACCTGCAACCTCTTCATTCCCATAAGTCTCCCGTAATACGAGATGCCCGGAGTGTATTTCCATCGCTCAACTATTATCGCAAAGAATATCAATTTTACTGATGACTTCTCGATATATTTATTTTAGATTATTCCTTACGTTTGCCTGCATCAAATATAATTAGTAAATATATGTATCAAGTGTTTAAGCTTCACTTGGTGTAACCACATAACTATAGGGAAAAATTACTTACTTTGCGATGCTCCTAGTAACTTTATTATCCCGACCCTAGGTACACTACATATTGTCATTACCTTGATATTGACTATTGATAATGCGTTATTTCGCATAATAATTCGTAAACTTATGCCATTCACTCGTAAGTACTGTTACATAAATAATTTTCACTGTTTTATACCTAACATTTCTACCTGGCATCATTTTTACATCATCTCAAGTTACAACTCCCTTACTAGTGACAATAAATTGAATAGGTATATTAATGTGTAGTTGCATAAAATGGATTCATCTCATTTACCATGATTCAAGAAAAATACAGCTCTCTTTTTTAGCATTATGCAACCAGGATTAAACGAAGATACTGATTTCGTCGCGTATTTATCCGGACCAATATATTCTATAGCGGCAGTCAATTAATACGAAGTTGCTCATCATTCTACTAAAATCCATTTTCCGCTAATGGTATTCCTCAAATATTTACATTGCATAAATAATACCATTTGTATTTCAGTGATTTCATCAAAAGATCGAATAAAAATCGTTTAAATACTTTAAGTAAATAAATAAACAACTTTAAATTGCAAATTTGATATAATTATGACATTGATAGACAAGGATATGCTACCAACTTTTTTCTCCTTACCTTTTGACCTCATTCTTGTTTTACCTCGTTCTTATTTTTCAAGACGTGAATCTGTTGCGTTTCTTCCTGGACCGGCTTCCCTCACAAACAGATCCGTTCCTCTGCAACAAATCCGAATCTGTATCGCACGTAACATCGCCGGATAACAACGAGTTCATGAGATCGCATTTCAGGCTCTTTCACATAATGGACTTCCTTGACTAACGGTAATATGTATGACCCAAGCCTTAGGGTAATCCAGGAAACAACAAGCATCAGTACTCTTTTGTTCAACGCAATCTCGCTCTCTCAGGATAGAATTACCATTTCATGCGATGCAGATAAACCTGGGCAAATTAATTACAACAGAACACCTATCATTGATATTTTAGACTCTTTCGATGGGCAAGAAGTAGTTTTTATCCAAAAGGGAGGAAATAAGCGTTAAGAGACAGACCAAAGCATATACAGTGGAACTTGGTTATAACGGCATTGGCTGTAACGTCAACTCGGGTTTAACGTCACATTTTATACAGACCAGTCAAAATTGAACATTTTATGTTGCACGAAAACCCGTTTATATCGTCGACAAATATTGCGACGCTCGGGTATAGCGTCAAAAATTTTGCGATTCTTAGGTTGCAAAAGTGCTTCACTGCTGTACTGCTTCAATACAGTTCGCTTCAAGACGTTTGTTGCACAACGGAGAGAATTTATATTTCTGATAGGACCGTTCAAAAGAAGATCACATATTTTTTTCGACAGTAAAGTAAGGTTTTTATTAGGCTATAAAATATTCAATTGTGAATATAATTTTTATTAACGTTTTTTTATTATATATATTCCAATGTACGAGTAGATTTCAATAAGCAGTGTTGTATATAGCAGAACATTTGCGTCTTTACTTTGTCATTTCACTCAGATTAAAGGCTGCTTTTTTTATAACGCCACTCGGATATAGCATTAAAAATCTTCTGGTCCCTTTGATGACGTTATAACCAACGTCCACTGTAGTTCGTATCTGATTTCTTACTAAGGGATATCCGAATTATCGACATTCTCAGGAGATTACAGGATAAATATAGCCCTTCAATGTGGAACAAAATGTACTCCAGTTGGTAGAAAATGGTACAATACGCAGATTCAGGAAGAAACATGGATTCCTGATGTTCCTTTACAACAGGCGAGAATGACGATTGAGCTATTTTATGCAATAATTGGCAGGAAATAGTACTTCTTCACAGCAAAAGAGCAACGGATTGGAGCTATGAGTCTCTCACAAAATAAAATGTCCCAAAATGTTTCTAGGGCTGTTTTTATTGAGTTTGATTGGTTTTGAAACCATGTTGTTGGAAAATATGTAGGTTAGCGTCCATCTCCCGGGTATACGTCGCGTCAGTTGACTTTTCGTGACAACAGCTTCGTCCCCTGTTCTGGAGACGTCCTCAGGTCGAGTCCTTTGTTGATGTTTGCATAATTTCTTTGTTTATTTGCTTAATTTCAAACTTTCACCACAGCGCCAATACAGGGGTTCCGATTAGACAACGAATATGGACTGCAGCAAAGTAAACGCAATTAAAAATAGAACGGGATTAACTGAAGAAACAAATGGCGAAAAAATTCAAACCGCAAGCAAGCAGTTCGGGAAAACGAATTGAAAAATTATTTTACCTGGAAAGATAACACTGAAGATAGTAATTATTGTGAAACCTGGTGAATCAAAAAATATTTCTTATTAACTATCCTACGCCTGAAATTTTCTAGCATCGAGAAACAGTGCTCAAAAAGTGCAAAAATCAAAAGTGCTCAAATTAAACGATATGGGAGAATATTTCAGCCCCACAATCCATTACACTAGGTGAAAACACTTCGTAGCAATGCTTTGAGAGATTTTTTTTATCAAGGGCTAGTTTCTCGGCAAAACAAGTACAATGGAACATTAAAAAATGAGAATGAAATTGCGGAGTATTTTAACTGCTTCTAAGCACCACTAGGATAAAACTATAAACCTGATTATGGGGCTGTGTGGCGTAATCACCAGTATGAAAAATAGAAATTATTTAAAACAGTAATAAATACTTAATATTTTTTCACCCAATGCAATATGGATTTATGCATATTACTTTTTGCCGCTTCCGTCAACCACCATTCGTTCGCAACCGAAAGAAGTGAGAGCACCCATAAATAAAAGTGATCGAAGCACAGCATTATTCATGCACGCAGTCATTTCTTCTCGATATTCCCGCAAAAAAATCGACTGGGCGTGACCGGCGACGCCCACTTTTGGTGGGTCGCCGGTCAGACATCGCAGATTAGAAGGTGCTCGTTGTCCGTTCGGAGATTGTGGAGGGATTATGTGCCAGAACAGTAATCGGGTCAGTGGAACCATCGGAGAACCTGCGCGAAATAAATCTCTAAAAAGGTCCATCGGCATCCGTGCATCCGCAGGATCGAACGGGATACCCAATCAGAATCCATCCCCCGTTTAGTCCGTCCATTCAGCCATCACAGACTCCCTCATCCTTCTTTCCGATCGCCAACAACATGGAACGAACGGCCCTGTGATTCGGAATGGGATGAGATTGATGTGATTCGTGACTGCCGTTCCCGCACGCGCCAATAGCGATACTACTTAAGCCTGTCGCAGGCGCAGGAAGAGGGATTTTCCTTTTTTTATACATCTCCTTCGCAATATAACAAGGGGAAATCAATGGGGGAAGGATGGGTCAGGAGAAAAGAGCGGTAACGAACACTTCCGATCGGAAAGATTAAGATCAGAGACGAGATGGATGAATCCTCGAGAGATATCCCCCGCTCAGTTTTGCATTTTTACCCCGTTTTTTTTCGCACAAATTTTTTTCCACTTCACGATTTCGAGAGAAAGGTACAACAGTGCAAAGACGGTGACTAGGAGGGCGAGAAAAATCCTCACTATCATATGGAAATAAATACTTGAAAATTTCCACGATTATAAAATTTATTACGACCTAGGTTTCAATCCTACTACATCATCTTCGAGATATAAATGGTGTGTAGTGCATTCACTTTATGCAATTTTTATCTGTATAAAAGGAATGCACTACACATCATTGGTACCGTGAAGATGATAAAGTAACATTGAAACCTAGGTCCTAATAACTTCTAAAATCGTGGAAAATGTCAAGTGTTTATTTCAATAAATGTTAAAAATTTAGAGCTAATAATTAACCCTCTTATCTCGGTCTATATATCGGCTTTTATTTCTTTGCCGAAAAGTGCTGAGAGCCGAAATATCGGCTTTGAGTGCATTAGTGGTTCAAATTAATAATTATTCAGCAACTACATTCTTGAATAGAAACTAAGGATTGTTTATACAGTTTAAAATATCATAATTAGAGTACAATTTTAAAAAGGAGCATGTTGATATACTAAAAAATGACGTAATAGAAATTTTTCTCGGAGATGTTACATTTAATTAAGGAATTGAAAAGTCGTAATGAATTTTATAAACGTGGAAAATTACAAGTATTCATTTCAATATATAAAAATTCCACTCCGTTAAACATGAATCTTTGGTTTTTATTCCTTAACATAAATACCAGTCCGCAAAATGTTGCTTGACTCAGGCTGATAAGTGAAGTATTCAACTAATCACAACTCAGACCGCGCATCAACCGCACACTCCATTTATGTGGCCTTTAGTCAGAATTTTTAACTTTCTAAAGGAGTTTATTTCATCTTTGCTACCTACTTCTTCCAACAAATATTTGAGTTTTCTCAATTTAAGGTTATGCCAGGTCTGGTAACGTCACTTTGAATTGCAGTGAACCAACACTTGCTCTTCTCCAGCTTTTAACTCCATAGCTACCCAAAATTAAGTCAAATAAAATTGTTGCGAGGCCTTTTTGTAGCATATAGTGATCCAAATTTTCCTTTATTATCCTATTCCAAGATACATGTACTTACCCCTATCCCAGTCTATCCATTCATTTGGCCCTCAGAACTTTCCGTTAACATCGCCTTCAAGGCTTTAAGTCTACATAAAGTCATGAATTCGCATCCCCCTGTTTTTCTTCTGGCAAGCTAACATTCCCTCTCTCGCTTTGCTTTTATATTTTCATTTTTAACACCGCATCCACGTATAAGTGCCGCAATATCGGCACCTCCGCATGAAAAGTCCTTGGGTTTGAATCTGAAAGGAAGCTTGATCGATGAAACCTTCAGCAATCCGTAAAATGCAAGTACATATTAGTACGTAAAGTAACAATTGCAAAGTTGAAGGACAGCATGTAACAGTTAAGGATAAATTGTTGATAGTATATCCACTCTATCGCATGGTTTTCTCATTTCTTTGCTTTTTTATTTGCAATTATTATAGAGATTGCAATTATTATAGAATTCTTCTGGAACAAATTCGGAGAATAAGAAATTAAACCAATAGAATTGGAGACACATTGTGCCAAAGCGCTTTCAAATGATTGGAATATAACGGGCTTGATAGTATTTCCTCTTTCGGTTTACTATGTTAGCATTTTTAACACCGTAGCCACGAGTAGGAGCCGTAATATCAGCTCAGTACCTCCATATAATAACATATAAAGCCATTAGGTTTTAATTTGAAAGGAATCCGGATCGATCAAACCCTGAGCAATCCGTAAAATGCAAGTAGATATTAGTACCTAAAGTAACAAGGGCAAAGTTCATGTACAGAAGTGAGGGATAAATTGATGGAATATTATCAACTCTATCGCACGGTTTCCTCTTGTCTTTACTTTTTATAGCTATAATAATATGCAGTACAGAACAGTGGCGCAGCGAGGGGGGGTTTAGGGGATAAAATTCTCCGCAGAGCTGAGAGAAATTTTTAGGTATAATAAATTTTACTTCATTGGATTAATATACTCAGAGAATAGTGTAAGGATAATAATAAAGTATCGTAAAACTCACCATTTGGAACCATATGTCATTAAATTCCACAATTTATTAATATCGCACCTCCCGCTTACACTGGCGGATATTCCATACCCCCAGACACCTCCGGTATTAGTTGCACTGACAGCCCCACCTAGCTACGGAGACTTAATTCCCAGCTGCGCCCCTAGCACAGAATTTATGTTCGGTATCCAAGGCGATACAATAAACATGAATTTGTTTTGGAGCAAAATCACCCTATGGAGTGGGGCGAGGGTAGTACAGTCGCCAGAAATGAATGTACATGAAGTCACGAGTCCTTATACCCCCTGATTTTTTTCCCCGCAAACATTTCCCGAGCATCACGATTTCGAGTGGAACGCTTTATAGGGCCAAGTCGGCGGATTATGCGAGTAGGGAGAGAAGAGAAAAATTTCTCTTCGAAGGATGTAAAAAGAGATGGCTGAATACTGGTGAAGGCGAGACCAGGTCTTTCCAGCGTGTGGATTCAGCTCCTCAAACCCGCACCCATCGCGCCATGCGAGCATTTTTTTAATAAAAAAAAAACGAAGAGGGCAAAATAAAAGTGTTAAGAGATTCTCACCTTTCTATCACGCACGGCTTGTCGTGAGACGAAAACAAACACCAAAATGCAGACGGCTCTTTCCGCCCCCCGTCTCCCTAACACGCATCAAGTTTCTTGGAGCGTGCTCAGACAAAAAAATGGAGAAAACTTTACGGTATTACTTACACTAAGATAGGAGAATCAAAGGCTAAATTCACATAGAAGAGGAGAAGGCTGATTTATTTCTATAAAATTAGCATGGAAATGAGGTAATTAAGCTAAGCTATCAAGAGTGAAGGGTTTAAATTCTTTTTATATGAATAGTCTATAAAAATTCAAGGCGTATTAGAGAATGTGTGATTGAGTCGTCTAAATAGCTGTTATTTAACGGAAGAACTAGCTCTTTCTAAAAATTATGTAAGCATAGTTCTATGCCGGTAGAGAAAATGATTAAAAGGTCCTACGTGACTTCTACAGTCCTAGTCAAAGCGAAAAAAACAAAAAAACTCGACCATTACAAAAAATAATTCTCCCAGGACAGGAGGCCGATAGGTAAAAAATTCAGGGAATGCAGTGAACAAATATTAAGATACACTACGCCGCGGCGCGCCGTCTGAACTTACCACATAGTTTTGTATTATCAAAAATCTTTTCATCAAAGGATATTCAGAAGGCTATTACTTTAAATCTACTGAAACCACCACAGTTCAAAGATGCGTAGATGATTATTTGTTCTCGCATAATAATATAAGGCATACAAACTTATAAAGTTTCACTTACCTTCCTCCTACATTGCAAATTTGAGGTAGAGCAGCAAGTCCGTGGAGGTAATCGTAATGAGATTTGTGGTATTATGACTACCCAACAATTTTATGTAGAAATTCTGGAAATAAAATGGAAAAGTATGCATTAGAATTGGTACATGATAAAATATGAAACACGAATTGCTATTTCCGCTTTATAATATATAACCCCATTTCCGATCGTGATTTCGATCCGAGTGTGGAAGGTAAAAAGGAACCTTCTCTACACCTTTATTCTCTTCTCTCAGAAGTGCTACCCTCTACTTGCTTATGCTTGGAGGCCTTTTTCGTTAAGCGTACTCCTCATAACGGAATAGCTTCCGGTGGTAAAATGAGTTTCCCACGTTTAGTGTAAAATCAGTGTAAAGGAAAATGACCCAAACAGCCTCAACGAAGGGCAGTTAAGCATTTTTCCTTTCCCGCTGTTCAAAAGAACTATTAGGCACTAAAAAAGCAGTTAGAAGGCTCAAAGAAAAACATATGATAATTAAGTATGAGGCCATTGTTATTATTGACATGAAATTCCAGTATTAGATATTTCTTTTTGAACATCTCTAATTTTATTGAATCATTCATGACCAAAATGTATTTGAAATGTTCATAAACCATAAATAGGTTCCCTGTTACAAGCTTAGCCTTTCATAAAATGTATCCTCATTGAAGTTTCAGTGAGAATTCTCAGCGTATTCTAGCGGGGAATATGGATTAATTGGCACGACGTTTAAATTTCCTAGTGTTGATGTCTAAGAGCATGCTATTCGTGAAATATTACATGTTCTGTATGAAATACATTACCTTATTATTGCTACTCCGAAATTTTTTTCTTAGTAATAATTTTCTTCTGTGAATTTTGTATGTATAAAGGACAGACACGAGAAGAATGCAAAAAAATGGTGGCGCTACTCAAATTTGATGATTAACTGTTGGATAAAACAAAAATAAACCAGTATATGGACAGAACAACTAAAAATGAAGGTTTCTAAGAATAAATAAGGTAAGAAAGAGGGTACTGGGAGGACTAAAGCGAGGATGCGAATTTGAAATACTGCTTCCGCCCATGGGTGGGATTCCATATTCAGAATAAATAATACCCTGAGGACCAAAAATTTGACAAAAATTCCATCCAGAAGACCTTATTTGAAACGGAAAAGATAATATTAATCTAATAATACATTTGATTTAAACTTCTGAATGCATTAACACAAAATAATTCCAAATCGTTCTCCCGAATGAATTTATGTGATATGTATCACAAACTCATCAATAATTGTAGGACACTGATATAAATTATTGTAGCATTTTCATTATAATACATTTTCCAATATGTAAGTGCATATTAATCATGTATCCCTATGCTCTAAACTGGTAACTGTGTACATTTTAGAAATTAGAATACCTATCTGTAATATCGAGAGATATTCTTCGACCGTTTCCCTCATTACATATTGAACCGTGGGCGATTATCGGAGGCCACAGCATTAATGTGACGATGAGAAAAAAACAAAGAGCTGAGTTGATCAAGGTGAATTGTCTTGCGTAATTTGCTCAGGTATTCCTGGGTTCCATTTAATCACCTTCACTTGATGGGCGTTTTCCTGAGTGGGTTTGGTGGCGCTGGTCAAACCTGATTTAACGTTTATCCACATGGTAAAGAGACCTTGTAAAATTTTCTTTCTTCCCAGAGGTCTTATTTCTTTTCATAGAAAGAATGAGGGCAGATCACGCTATTTTAAAAACATATGAAGTTAATAAATACTTTTGACTATTTACGTAATATTGAAGTGTTTCCTGTTTGCTCCGACCCTCAATATGTAAATGTATCCTCTAGGTATAAATCATCAATAGTTTACAAATTGCAAGGAATACGTAGTGCGAAAATGTTGTTTGTCCCACAATTTTATGAGTATTGATGTAAATAAGTATGGTACCAAGAACGCAATGCATGAAATAATCCTCTAGTAATAGGTTTTCAATTGCTATTTTCATGGAGAAATGTTTATAAATTATATATCATACATTTTCCAGCATGTAAGTGTATAATAATAATAATGAACACCAATGGCCTAAACTGATCGCAGTATATATTTTATAAATTATAATACCTATCTTTTGGATCACGAGTTATTCTTCAACCCATTTACTCATTAAACAGTGAACCGCGGTAGATTACTTTCTGAGGCCACAGAACTAGTGGCCATGCAATGATTTTTTGCGGGTCTCCAAACGAAATTTCTTGAATTGTTTTAAATTTGCCGGCCTCGGTGGCGGTGGGGTAAAGTCCTCGCCTCGCAATCCGTAGGTCGCGGTTTCGAATCCCGCCTGGGTAGGTGATCCCTATCCAGGGCATGGATGTTTGTGTTGTGCGCTGTTGATGTTGAAAAACCCGTTGTAAAGGCCGCAATGTGCTGTTTATGGGGAAATAATAAATAAATAAATTCTACTAAGCAATCATTCGCACTCACACGTCGGTGTTCGCGCTAATGGTCTCTGCGACGTGAATTGGTCACAGACTGAGACTGAATATCAAGTATGTATTCAAGCCCGCAGAATTTTCTAAGCGCTTATTTTCACCATACTCGGCGGCGGTACCGTGGCGTGGGCTAGGGTTTCGATGTCGGCGTCGCACGACTCTACTATTTGTGACCAGAGGGTCTTGCGCGGTCGGTTACAGTAGCAGAGTCAATATTGACCCGATGAAATCACAGTGAACGTAATACAGATACACTTTTGCATGTTCCACAGAAGTTTTAATAACCGAGCCAGGTTTCGACAGTACACTATGCCATTATCAAGGTAACCCGGGGGACATAGTGTACTGTCGATACCTGGTTCGGTTATTAAAACTTCTGTGGAACATACAAAATTGTATATTTATTATGTTTCCTGTCACCAAGTTCCACCAAGTATCGCCTTCCAGCCTTAAGTTGAAACCACAGTGCTTGTCTACCCAGTGGCGTAGCCAGGAATTTCGTTCGGGGGGGGGGGGGAGGGGGGTCCATAAGCAGGGGGGAAAATTTTTGAAAAATAGGGTACTAAGTAATGGGTTTTTAACTAATTTTAACACTATTCACTATCGAAAAAACTTCATTTGTTAAAAAAAATACTTTGTAAATTCATGATTTTTCAATAATTTATTTTCTTTTATTAAGGAAAATAATTGTGCTTTTATATTTCGGGGGGGAGTCCGGACCCCCCTCCAGGCTACGCCACTGTGTCCACCCATGCCATTTCACGTTCGAATCGTTTGCCTGCGCATTTCGTTCTTACTCTCTCCTTCGCGAATACCCGCCTTCATCCTCGCTGCGTCAGGGGGAGGCGGTCGGGGAGAGAGGGGTTCGAGCAGCAAAAGCGTTCCACTTTCCCTACGGGAATAGAATCCGGATAGCCTTGGTGGAAAGCCAGTAAAGACGGCCGCTCTGTCTCCCTCGTGCAGCGAGAGAATTCTCTGTAGCGATGGAGGTGGAGGAGCGTGGGAGGAGCAGGGTGGGGGTTACTCACGAAGGATAGGGAGAGTGGAAAGGCTGCTCAAAGAAGTAGCGACGGAATATCGTGATGGATACTTTTGAACCCATTATGAACCAATTTTGCTTCGAAGTAACATCAAAAATGTAAACATTTCCAGCTTCATTTAGGAAAGACTTGAGGCGCGCGTGTGTAGATTAAGCAGGACAATGGCCAACGTAGCGGCTGCTGGTCTCATTACTATACTGTTAACTGTCCCCGATATGTAACACTATGCACTGCCTGGCATGAATGATGACTGGTTACCTCCTTAACCGTTTCGACTTTTTCGCAGCACACGTAGGCACCACCTCCTCGGTTTTAACCCAATGTTGCTTCTAGGTAACATCAAAAAAGTCAACATTTCTAGCTTCATTCAGGAAAGACTTTAACTATGTGTTCTTCGTGCTGTAAATAGTAATGGAGAAATATGTATCTGCTTCAATAATTATGATCAAGCAGAAAATTTTAACATTTAAAAAATTTTTAAATGAGTCTTGAAATTTATCCCTGAAGCAGATCCAGGCTAGAAAGAGTTAAGAGGTTGCGTACGGGTGACGAAGATTCTCGTCATTTAGGCGAGTCAACTTTAACAATTTTAAAGCATAGAATAGATGAAGTTTTTAGAACTTCACCTATAGCATGTTTCGCGGTCCATATGTTGTCCTTTAATATAGCTTTAGGTTTAACCCGCATCTTGTGGCTTAAAAGTCAACGTTTCTTCCTCTCTGCCAGATACCTCTTCAGGACTAAT
This sequence comes from Ischnura elegans, assembly GCF_921293095.1. Lineage (NCBI taxonomy): Eukaryota > Metazoa > Arthropoda > Insecta > Odonata > Coenagrionidae > Ischnura > Ischnura elegans. The sequence continues at coordinate 66,574,239 of NC_060253.1, read as the reverse complement.
GTGCTTTTGAAAGGGCTAACGGGAAAAGGGACTAATTTTTATGCTTTGGAAAAGGTACAGATCTATTTCATTCTTTTATCTCGAGGTATTAATGAGGGCCATGAAATGCCAATCGTCTGTCCTTGCTCCCTTGGTCTCAATTAATGTCCAAAGTGGTAATGCGTACAAGTAGAGGACATTAATACCAAAATTTTCCTGCAATGCTCGCGACTAATTGTAAATTCTCTTATAATTAATATAAAGGATTTGATAATGTAAATGATTTAATAATTTATCAATCATATCAGTTATCCGAATCCACGTAAATGGCGATGGATATATGTTTTGAAAGTCCAAATACCTGTGCCCACACACACAGTGGCGGATCTAGGATGTGGAAAAGAGGGGGGCTTAAGTGGGGATAAAAATTCCAGCAGTAGTGAGGGTCGGAAAAAATTACCATTCTATCTAGTGTGAATTGGATACCCAAGGAGGCGGGTATGGTCCCCCCCTTGTCCCTCCCCCATAGATCCGCCTCTGCGCACACATCAAGACGCATCGTAATCGGGTACAAGTCGCGAACAAGTACCAAGATGCTGCGCTCCCCGGTTGAGTGATTTCATATTCGTATAGCTGCAATGAAACTAGGCTTGGAATTTATAGATCAGAACATGCTTCGCTCCCGTCAACACCGAAGAACATTATATATAAATAACGTTGGTAGGTAAATCAAATCTCGTGGCAAAACCCAAATAGAGTGTGAAGCCAGTGAGAGTGAATTAATGGTTGAGGAGCGGTTATAAACCTTAGGAATTTCAATTGATGTATACAGGATATCGAGAGAAACTGGGGTCTAAAATTTTTATAGTTAATTGTGATTACTTAATTATATAAGGGAAAAATTTCCAATGAGGGCAATGTTTGAAAATTTATTTTTTCCGCGAACAATAAATGACCACAATATCAATCATTGGTTTGAATCAGGCCCTACCTCAGGACGCACCCGATTTCCAGATAAAACACCTGTAAACAAATTATCAGATGTGGAATAATTAACACTACAATACCACATTTTGATAAAATTTACACATAAAATGACGATATCGAAAGTCAGAATGGCGAGTTTTACCTATTTTGCGTTGCTATATTTGCGAACGTTTTTCATCTCCGATAACAACGCTGAAGCTGAGACCTCAATATTGACATCTACTTACAAATTTATGTAATAAACTTTTTGTAATAAAATTTATGCAATGTATTTAAAAATGGTCAAAACGCGTCTTAAATTATTAAATACATGTGTGGAAAATTCCCATCTCCCTTTTTCATTAAAGGAGTTTCCACATACGAATCGATGCAGAATGGAAGCATAGAAAATACCTACCATTGGTCCAATGCCCTACACGTGGTCCAGGCGGGGCGGGGTCATTTTCAAGTACAAATTTATTTATTAATGTAATGATTGAAATACGTCTTAAATTATTAAAAAGTTTTTGGACCATTGCTATCCCTCTTTTTCATTAAATCAGTTTCCGGCGCAATGCAGGGATGGAAGCAAAACAAATGCCGTGGGTGTGCGTGGGCAAGACGGTGCGGGGGTGATTGACTTGAGGATGAGATCACGCACGCATGGACCCCTTATCCCGAAGAGGAAGTTTGACGACCGGAAAGTGAGTGGTCGTGGCACGTGAGTGACGTCGTGCGGCGAATTTCGAAGCGATCGGGTGACGCAGCTGACACGTGACATGCGATGAGGGAATCAGGAAAGATGGATGCTGGGTGACAAGGCGGACCCGAAGACCTCCCTCATAACCCTCCCCCATAAAACGCAGCTTGCGTCACCTGCATCTAAATACACGTGATGTCTCTTTTGCACGGGGCACGGAATTGGACATCTTCAAGCTACATCCTTTTCTAGATCCGGGGTACAATAATTTTAGAATTAGAGCACACCAACAGTTCATTAATAATTATAATAACGTCTGTAACACTGGCGTGGCTAGGAATGTGCTTTGGAGGAGGATGGGAGGGTCTGGGGGAGCGATTACCCCAGGTAAAGAGGTTATGGAAAAATATTTTAAACGTTTCATGCCTGGAAATACATTTTACATCATTTTGGCCCTTAAAATTTGGGTCTCACTTCAGATATAGTTATTATGTGTCAAAACTAGACTATAATTTTAAATATTTTTTAAAATTTCTCTGACGCTTTGAGGTGGGAGGATTTATACCCCTAACCCCCCTCATGAGAATTAAAGAATACTAGTGAAAAAATGAATCTGAGGCTTCCTCAATTCCACAGGAATTAATTTTGCACGAATAAAAAACCCATTTGAAATAGATAAATTGATTGAGTATAGGGTGTTAGTTTCTTCAACGCGGAGTTGTAGATACTGATTTGGTGGAAATTGTGAAGATTGTAACTTCAACTTAAGACAGTTCATTTGATTAACATAATCAGAAGAACATTGTTACTCAGAGTAAACATAAATACTTTTGGTCGCTAACCTACGAACGTCTGAAAATTACAATAACAACATAAGGATATCTTACTGCTTGATTGTGAGTGAGTGACTCAGTGTAAAATTTATTCCTAAAAAGCGTTGTTGGAATAGTTTTATCCCGGCAGAATAATATCACTCGAGGCTAGCGGGCCAGCCTAAAAGGCATGAACTGGATTTATTTTTTCCACACCCACATCATTGTGAGTTTCAGGCGGTGAAGGGATATTAGCACTCATGGCCTCAAGAAAAAAATTTAAAGGGCGAAAGGCGGGGTTGAAAAATGAAAAGATAACAAACCTTTTACGCAACGGATAAGGTAAATTATAAAGAAAACCATTTCATCGCGAGCGCAATGATGAATTTGTGCCCGAAGGTATTTCCAATTCCCCGCTGGGTCTCAAAAAATGTGAAAGAGATTGTTTTTCGTGAACTTTGGCCCAACTCCGAACTCACCAGGGCTCCACCCTTTCGCCCGTGGGCACTTGCACCAAACTCAGTCCATTTTATCTCGTGCCTTCAGTGAAAAAGGAGAATAAGATTTTCAGTAACAGGGGAATGTGGAGCCAATACAAAATCTTTGTATATCCATTATAAAAATTGGTTAAAATTATTAATACTCATTCAAGAAGTGGCTTCCAAAGCTCCAGTTAAACGAATAAGGCCTTTCGCTTACGTAATATTCGCCAGAGAATAACTAATTTCTTTTTCAGGAGTCGAAACTCGTTAACAATGGGACCGCACAATGGAGGCCCAATTACATCCCCTAGAAAACTGTTGCTACTTTGGTCGCATTTTAATCGGTTTTCAAAAATGTCCGCGGCGCGGAGATGATTATGATGCGATCCACTTTTTTTTCTATATTTTGCAATAGGTACAGTATTTGTCAATGCGAATATTAGCATTGAAAAGTAATGAATTTTATAGATCACGTCACCATGTGTATAATTAATGTATTATTAACATTATACCATATTCCCCCGCGGAACTCGGATCAAATTGTCTGTCAGCGACACGAGTGGCAACTTTTGTAACCCATTTTAAAATGTGCGGTGGGAAAATTTAATTTAGGGGTCAATTTAGGGGCCAATTTGAGGATCCTCATCTGTATTATTCGTGCTCACGAATATACCTGGAAATCAGATCCATTAGAAGGTATGATATGTTATTTGGTGGAGGCGACTGATGTACAACGCCGTGATATGATATATAAGACGCCTGTTCGATGATATACAAAGCCGCATCGGTCATATTGATTTAGATAGCCTTCTTCTGACACAAATTCGAAGGATATGAAGTAAAGTCTATAGCATTGGGAACACAGTTGTGGCAAGACGATTTAAAATGTTTGGAATATAATTGGCTTGATAACATTCCCTCTTTCGCTGTACCTCTACATTTTCAACACCATACTCACGAATGGGCGTCGTAATATCAGCCATAAATAACATAGCAAGTCCTTGGGTTTTAATTTCTAAGGAAGCTGGATCGATTCAAACCATCAGAAATCCGTAAATGCAAGTTGATACTATTGCTTAAAGTAGCAAGTGCAAAGGTATAAAGGACAGAATGTAACAGTAGGGATAAATTGTTGGTGATATTACTATTGCAAGGTTTTCTAATGTTCTTTGCTGTTTTTAGCCATAATAATATTCAGCTCAGAATGTATTTTCAGTAGTCATGGTTGTGTGTTTTCAAGAATTTTTTAAAGAGCATTTTGATTGAGGGATGAATTGAACAGTCAGTGATAAATTGTTGGTGATAATATTATCGCAAGATTTTCTAGTGTTCTTTGCCTTTTTAGCCATAATAATATTTAGCACCGAATATATTTTTAGCAATCATGGTATCACGAATACTTTATGTACACGATATCACAAATATGGTGTTATCACGAATTTTTTAAAAGGCTTTTTGATTTTGTAATACATACCTAAAGAGGTTTTTTTAATCGCAATCGAAACGGTACGCTCGAATTAAAGCTCTGGATTCCACCCACAGCGTTCCGAAGCGGAGCGACTGCTCGTTAAACACTCCACGCCCAATTGGCTCTTTGTCAATCGCGTGCGATACAGTGGAATGGAATTCGGCTCGGACCAAAATCACCCGATGGAGTGAGGCGAGGGTGTAGTCGCGAGAAACGACGGGAGGTTTGTATTTCTTTTTTTTCAATTCCTTCGAAGGCGGGGGCGTCTAGGGGGGAAAGTCGTTCAATGTTGCCACGAGAGTTTATCAAACACACACATAATGGGCGTGGCACTGTCTCTTCGGTCTTCGATCAGGATGGAATGGATTCAGAGAAAGGGAGCAGCACATTCGCTCGCACAGTCTGGACTCGGAGCGGACAGAAATAGTGAGATCAAGCAAGGAGGGTATAAAAAAAACTGCAAAGCCATTCCTTATCGACGACGATGCTGATTTGGTGTCTCGCTTGCGGGGGGAAACGGGGCTGTCCGCTGGTAGGCAGCCTCCAGCCTTAAAGACCTCTCCTCCGTGGACTCCGCGATCAGATGGAGTCGCGTCTCGCGGGGGACAAAAAATGGTCTCCGACGTCGCCATCGGCAATGGACGCGGTGGACCTACTTTCCTTCTCGGTCCGGCCAATCTATTGGCGAGTGAGTCGTGTTTTTCTCCTGCAAGTTGGGGACTGGGTTGATTGTCTTTCTGAAAGTCCCGGAAAAAAACCTTCGAACCTCGATAATAAGACGTCAATAAGTTATGACTGTCCGCCAAACTAGTGCGCCGCTGTCATTGAGCATCGTGACAGGTGGCGTACACATTATCTTCAAGCTGACGAGATTCGATAGGAATGTAACCAATTTTGGCGCGTAATACATTCCTTGGATTCCTATCTATTTGCTGCCTGGATAAAATTTTTAAGGAATTGGGCGAATTAAAATTATTCAAAAGAGACTCGAGTAATGGTTTTGGTATAATATTGCCATGGACTTGTAGAGAAATCTCATGCTTCAACCCATTCAGTTCTCATTCCTTAGAAAAATGTTGCCAGCGTTTTTTTACATTGAGAGCTTATGCTATACAAGGAACTTCAATAACTGGTTCACTAAGAAGCCTAAGTGTACAGATCCAAGTCATTTTATTTAAGAAAAATAATTGATATGGATGAATTCGTACATGCCGAGTGAAATGGGTCAAAACTTTTAAAGGTGAAATTAAATACGAGAAATGAAAGTAGGAAGCCTGTTTAACTTCATAAGACTCCTGAAAACCACAACTGTATTTGATCATAACTCTTGGCTGGAAATACACTGTAACTACACTCATACAATACCACTGACTCATTTTTAATCGTATTGACTGCCATGGTGTTTTTTCATATATTACTGGTGATGCAATTGGTGTTATTTTTATCAGTTGTATTTTATTGGCTGATGACACGTAATTGCGAGTGAAATAAAAAATAAATTTTACCCCATTTTGGGGTACAGAAGTAATCAGATCACCGCTCCGGTCACGATTCACGACTATTAATCGCTATTGGTTACCTGCAGCGTCAGAAATCCACTATTATTAAATACTTATTTACTATTTTAATGTGCAATTCGTTCTAGAATTCTCTCGTTGGGCGGTCAACTAAGGCCGGCATGGCGGTCAACATGTTAATACAATACAATTGGTCCATCCACTTTTAATTCCAATTGAAGTTTTAAAAGCTGTTAAAATGTACACTTTATCCTATGATATATTCAAAACCGCTTTTGCATACGTTTGTTCTTTTTTGACGAAAACATGCACTCGACAACTGCCTCTTCGCAATAATTTCCATTTTTTATTGGACGAGAAACGTCTTGCATAACCATTACGTGAATCCAAACGAGGACTTGAGATAACTCCAAGCGGTATAGCTAATGCATAATGTTATCCGAGCTATCCGAACGCTAGACAGGCGTTTGCTGGAAGGAAGGTTTTTCGCCCGCAGGGAGCTCTTCGCGCAATCGCACCGCGTGATGCGGGTCGCCGTGGGCGGTTCATGTCCGATGCGCGTAATTAGGGCACGGCGCAGTATCACACACACGCCACGCTAACACTCGCGAGAGAAGCACGTAACCGCATCACTCCGTCCACGCACACAGTCACACAATGAGAGGAGCTCTAATCGGGAGTATTAACGGGAGTGCAACAGCCTGGAGCACTCACTGCGAGGCATAGGCATGGAATCGCTATTATCTTCTTTCATTTAGACTGAACTTCGAATTGGATTTATCTTTTACGTTCGTCTTACATGAGGCATTGGAGTGAAACAAATGTTACAGAGAATAGGCATTTAGATACTCAGATGGTACTAGAATGGGTAATTGAATCCCTACACAGGTTATCGAGTACCGAATGTATGTATACTAAGACGCTGAGGCAAATGAAATCCAAATATTCAAGCGTGATGGAAAGGAATTTTTCCATATTGAAGTAAATACGAGCTCGTACTTGCAATTTTCCACGATTATAAAATATATATTACGACCTAGTTTTCAATGTTACTACATCATATCCAATATTTTAATGCAGAGGCAAATACTTAAGAGAGATAATACTTGAATGATTACGTGAGCACTCCATTGCATGGACGATAACACGAAGGTCTGGGTGATTTCCACACTTCACTCATGAATTTTACCGGATTCTCGCTAAACTGAATGAATTAGTGGGTAATCGAAAACTTATATTGTTATTTTAATGAAATAATTGGACGATAATAACTATATTTTTGCCGGCCTCGTTGGCGGCGGGGTAAAGTCCTCGCCTGCCAAACCGAAGGTCGCGTGTTCGATTCCCGCCTGGGTAAGTTACCCTTATCCAGGTCATGGGCGTGTGTGAATGTCCTTAATCGTTAATTTTTAATTCCCCATTGTAAAGGCCGTGAATGTGCTGTTTATGGGATAATGGAAAAAAATAAAAAAAATAAATAAGAATAGCGTGGAAAGCCTTTGAACGACAGTACACTATAATAAGGAAATATTTTGAAATTTTCTCGCAAATGTCACTGTCTTCATTTCGCGCTGGAATCTAAACAGAATTGTGAAACTTTGAGGAAATACTAGGCTGGCCAGAGAACCTATTTATCTCCAATGCACCTTGAGGGCGATCTGAGACACTATCTATTTTTTCCGCTCACCTCCGAATAACGCCCGTGTATTTTAATACGCTCCATCAACCTCCGCAATTTCTTCATATAAGATAGCAGCGCCGGTCTGCGGCGAAAGAGACTAATGGTGAAACTATAGATGTTCTCAAGCGCCGGCTGTTTTATTCCCCTCCTCAGCGGTCGAGTCGGTAAAGTCTTATCTTACATGAAATTCACTCCAAGTAGAACGGCACATCTGCAAGAGAGTGGGAAACAATTTTATTCCTAGGAAAAGGTCACTTAGATCTATGACGAAGGATAGCTTGCAGTAAAGATTTCATCTTTCCTATGTTGATTGCACTCAGTACCGTTTTTACCGGCTCTTAGATGTATCTTAACATTCTGAGAGTTTTAGCTCCTACGTGCGTGAAATTTGAGTTCGAATTTCGTTGTGTGAGAGAACCATAGAATGATGCTGAATGCATAGATGTTTACCAATCACTTTTAAAATAATTTAGAAATTTGACAAGCGAATGAATGAAATACTGGAGCGCCTCATGCAAAACTGGTGGAGGTTATTACATTTCTTATAGTGTAAATTATAGTTTTAACAAAAATCCACGAGATATCTTAATATTTACGATGAATTGGAGATAGTTCGCACTACACCACAACCAGTAGTCGAACCATAAATAATAGTAATATAAACTATATGAATCAGACTGTAAGAAGTCAAATATTTCTGTTCAAAGTTTGCATTCAAGAAAAAAACTTGTGACCATGAAATTTTGCATATGAAAAATATGGAGCTTCACATAAAAGAACCTAGTCCATACCAACTACCTTTTCTTCAAGTCGTAGCGTGCAACGGATACCAAATTCGACGTCTTCCTAAATTTAAAAATCCGAGGTTATTTTTCGGGTATTTTTCCACCTGCTTGTTTCCTCGTTCGCAAGAGCGAGTGTTTAGAACATTCTGCGCGACGACGTCCAAAAATACCGCACTCTTTGCAGCTTTTACCCGTGAATGTTCCCCGGGGCGGACACAGACTTCCTTGCGATTGCCTTAGCCAGATGGATTGCACGTCACACAGCATGCAGCGTAACGGCCCGGTGCGAGAGGCTATGGCAAGCGTCCGTGCGTACGCAAAGATAGCTTTGAAACGACATCTGCCGAAGTAGGGGCGATAAATACGCCACGTTAGCGGAATATCAGCAAGAGTTTAAACAGAGCTGAGCAGCTATAGTAATTTTGAAAGCTCAATTTTTATCTTTAGATTTTCTAATTCTTTAGTTATTAAAATGAAGTATACCATGTACAATATATAATCACTACACACATCGCTTTTGAGCTTCACCATGCCTCGTATCCTTTTCAATTATTGCCTAGATGTTGAATATTAGCAGACTCAAAATAGAAAAAATCTATATATTATAGTTTATTTGGTTAATTGTCAAGGGTTTTGCAGTAGCCGTAGTTTTTAGCCATCCCTTAATTTTATACGTCGAATAAAACATGATGGAAACAAAAATTACGTAGCTATGACAATTTTAAACGCTTAAAGAATATTTATTCATTCATTACTCAAGAGAATACCTTACAGCCAGCTTTTCTATGAGTTCATACGTAGAGTCTAAGTTCTAATACTTTCACATCAAAACCAACCTCCTTACAACACTATTCAGGCCACCTGCGCGAATAACACTTGGGGCAGGCAAGCTGCGAGTATACCGTCTCTAAATTGTACAAAGAAAAGAGGAAAACGATGTGACATGTTTGCATATCCCTCGTCAGAATTCGGCATTAGAAAAACGTGCTGGCAGGAAGGAAACCGATTTTCCCGCAAACAGATAGTGGCGGCATAAATTTTGTCCGGATACTTTTCCTACAGTTGTATGCATCATCCTATAGTTTTTCAATATGCCTTTGTCGATAGTAGCGTTGCAGTTAAACTTTTGCTACTTCAAAGCCCAGACGATTTTCTTAGGTCTTCCTCATCGCCGAAGCTCCTCCAGCGTTGGTACAGGTGACCTGAAGGAACCATCTTCGGAGGATCGGCAGACAGGCAGGCAAGTTTAAAAGGGGGTTGGGTATAATAGTACGATTGGCGACCAGTGGCAGCCGTTTAGAGTGTGCCTCGGTAAGACAAATGCCTATCGGATCGAAAGTGCGCACGCAGGCAGCAAGAATAAACCGAGAGAGTTCTCCATATAGGCTCACCTGTCTTATTCCACCGTTGAGATCACCGCCGTCGAGTCTTACCAAAAGAGGCGAAAGAAAATGCCCTCGCTCCAACCGATCGGTCCATTACGCTCTCTTTCCCTCTTCCATGGAGGTCTCGTTCACTTATCAAGAGAAACAAGCCAGCAATGAGGCTGGAAATGGCTGAAAGAGCTACTTCGGAGACTCGAGTGCAGACCCGCCATCTTCGTTTGCCCGTCATATGGAGTTGAGATTTCTCTCCTAGAACGTAATTAATGCTGTAATTGATTTTACAGGTTTCTATCTCATGTGTGTTGATAATAAATTATCGATGGCGTCGGAGTTGGGGCGTATATATTTACGGCGTGCATGCCGATGGTCTCTGAGGCGAAAGGATCATTATATATTAAAAATAAATTATACGAAGATCCAAACGTGATAAGGTGGAATTTTTCCATATCGAATTAAACACTTCCCAACACACACGATTATAAAATTTATTACGACATAGGTTTCAATGTAACTAAATCATCTTCAAGGTACAAATGGTGTCTTTTGCATTTAATTTTTCCCCCACTTCAGTTAAACATGTATACCATTAAATGTAATTGTGTGTAATGCATTATGTGAATGCATTACACTCAATTTGTACCTTGAAGATGATGAGGTAACATTAAAATCTAGGTCGTAATAAATTTTATAATTGTGTGTATTGGGAAGTGTTTATTTCAATGAATATTAAAAATTGAGAATTAATAATTAACCCTCTGATATCGGCCGATATAGTGGCTGTTGCTTCTCAGCCGAAAAGTGCCAAATGCCGACATATCGCCTTTGAGTTTGTTAATTGTTCTAATTGGTTATACAGCTACTAAACTCTCGAATAAAAAATCAGGATTAATAACACAATTAAAAATTAATATCATAAGAGAAAATAAAAAAAAACATCATTTTGATACACCAAAAAATGACATAGGAGAAATTTATTCACTGAAATGTTACATTTAATTTAAATATCTCGGGCATTTCTCGCTTGTGCCAATCCAAGTGGGTGGCTCTAAGAGGGTTAAAAAGTGCAAGAATGAGATAAAATGTTGAGTGTAAATCCTAGCAATGATTACATTCTGGGAGATTCACCTTATTTTCTCAAGATTCGGCGTCGGTGCCGCGGCAGACAATACTATCGACGCGAAAACGATAGAACGCTGAACTCTAAGCATTTGTGTAAAATCCTGCCGAGTCTACATAAGGTTGTTTCATGTGTCGTTTTTCTCATTTTTTATTCGACTACAAAAATGAATAATTAAACATTGTTTAAACGCAAAAGTTTAGCTTCTACGGTGGTGTGAATGAAGAAGAACACGCGAAAAACAATTAAAACGGTGAAACGGTCGTCTTCTTCATCTTTTAACGGGAAAAATATTTGATTGGTGCATTTCATTGTATTTTTTATGGAGAGAACAACGTCTTTGCATTACAATTTGCTTTATAAAATTAAATTTTACCATTCTTTAACTTTTTGTAGAAGTGAAAGGTATATTTTAATTTCCGAGGTGTGGAAAAGAAAATGGATATCGAAGTTACGCATGGTATATGAGTGGGTTGGAAGCCAAGTGGTACAAGTGATTTTTTTCTCAAGAGATTTTTAAGAGAGAAAAGGTGAAGTTAATTGTTATAATAAATATACAAAAACCTGGTCGCCAAGGGAAACGAGTGAGTCTTTGTTCTGTGCTGACATCGAGTGGAAAATCAAATGCACTACTAAACATCTCATTGATCTCGTTTGTTTTCTATACCTAACTTTTGTACCTAACTCTGTATAGAAAAGAGAAATCACTTGCACCCCTTGGCCTCCAACCCACTCATAAGTAAAAAATATTTGAAAACTCTTTATTTAAGGAAATTTTTATATTGTTCCTCTTAATTAAAATAAACCAAAAAGATGAAAATCACCCCGCGGCAATGCACTCAACCAAAACGAAGATTAGTTTTCGGAATCGGAGGCGCCATGCCACAGTCTCAAGTGATCTAACAATGAATACTAGCCCAGAAGTCGGATAGTTGTGATGAGTAGAGGGTAGAGCATCTCTAGGACACATTTCTTTGTATTTTTCAGCTAATCGCAACTATATCCTCTTTTGTCCAATCAATAAGCCTATTCGCATTCCACGCTAATCCAGCCACGTCCTCTCTACCGCGGGTATTTCTCTGAAGTTATCCTTATCACGTATTAAATAACCCTTTCTTTTGCCATAATTCAATTTCATTTCAATAAAATTAAATGTCCCTATGTTCTGCAGTTGGCTGTTGATAGTTTTTGTTCTCAAATTTTCAGAAGAATACAGCATAGGCATGGGACTTATTTAGAAAAAAGCCAGTAGCAAAACTCAAATTTATAGATTTTGGCCAATAAATTTACCAAACTATCTCTCATGATCTACATCTGGGTAATTTATGGTCTAATGATGAATCAAAACTAAAATTCTAAGAACAGATGTCTACAGAAACGAGTCATTGGCCGCTGAATAGACTTCGAATGTAGGAAAGAGGCAGATAAACTGCAGAAAATATGGCATTTTCTGCATCTTGGGGACCATCCTACTTCAAGCGACGTGGCTTGAACAAAAAATTTGAGTTCGGATCGATAATACGGCTCATTAATTATTTTGTCACCGCGAACGCCAGATGGCTTTTATATCTTATCCGCGAGGAGCCGCACAACTCAAGTTTCGCATTATTTACTTCGCATGAAAGAGGCATTTACACCGAGTGCGTTTACACTGTGAGGACACATCGCGCATACAAAATGAATGCCCTTGGCAGCGAATGCGAATGATCTTAGAGTCGTTACACTGCTAGATTCAGTGCGCGACTCCCATAAGTTGCGTGAGACGCACCCACACAAAAACATAGACGGGAGAAACTCAGCGTCGGGGTCTTACTCTAAGTCCGTGGTCGGGGTTTACCAATCAAGCACCGCGTGTTGCATACGGAAGGAGTGACTCAGCATAATTTTCCAGCACTTTAGTTCGTTACGAGACGCCGAAGACACGACGGTCCACATTAGGTTGATACTTTATGTATTTGCTTTTTAAATACATATTTTATAATATTTATGTATTATATTTGTTATTTTTATTATGCCATCACAGATATGACTCATCCTGGAGTTTAGGCGAAACTTTTGTCAACAAAATGAACGAACACGGTGAGAAACCCAAGAATATAGGTATTTTTATTATGTTTATTTATTATATTTTTTATTATTTTTATTCTACTTCATCAGTAGAGCACCCGGGTGGTAACCGGGAGGTTTTGGGTTCCAGTCCCAGTCAGGACGCATTTTTACCCTCTGATTTCTGGCTTTTTCCGTCTACACAGAACCGTTGCCCACGTCCTTTTTCTGTAATGTGTCTCTATCCTTTCCTTTCCTATTGTATGAATTTAAATGTACATTTACGCTTATGGCGTCGAGTGAATGTATGTATTCGCAATATGCAGAAACATTTCGCTGCCTCTTATTTAGCGTTCTCAAGAGCGAAGCAATGGAATCTCAAAAAGCCTACACAAACCGTTAAGGCTCTAGAAGAAATTACTTCTTTTTCGCTCTTTGAACATACAGTAGCACATATTTTATAGTAGAATGAATAAATTATTGCAATGGGTGGTTATATACACAAATAATTTTGCTCAAGTGAAATGATAAATATCACTATTAAGAAAAACAATATCTCAAAAAAACTTTAAACTGACAAAAGGTGGACGAGAGGAACAAATATAACATATCTCAGATGCTTAATATTTCGAAAGACTAAGAAAATTCACCATCTCATTATTAATTTTATTCACTGCCCGAATTTCGAAGATAAACACTATATCAATAAATCCCTCTGTCTAAATATTTATGATCATGCATCTTTTGTAGTGATTAAGTAGTTTGATGTGGTTAAATTTTATCCTACATGATGCACCAGTAGTAAAATGGGTGCTCATAAAAGATGGACATAAATAGAAGGCAGAGACAAATAAATTAGGAAGTAAAATTCTAAAAATAAAGTACTTCAGTCGCAAAAACCTCACCGACCCGTGAGGAAACGTTTGATCTAAAAAACATGCCTGGAAAAATTAGGTTTTCATTTCGATTTTTAAAGCAAATAATATCCCTGATCGCTTTCTTTGCCATCATCAATCATATAAAAGTTTCCGGTATCTTTGAGGCAATTAAATATAAAGAAGATAATAATGTATTTTGTGAATAGGAGCTATGCAGTGAAACTAAACATTTAATTCAATGAATATTATGTTTAACTGGTGCCGTTTGATTCGTAAACATTCTTTATTGCCATTAGATAAACATATATTCATTTTAAAATGTCTTTCACGAACACATAGATGTATAACTACGTAGAGCAGACACTTTATACCTCCAAGGAGACCTAATTTTGGTCAATGAAGGAAAATCGCCACCTACTTAACGATAGTCATTTGGTCAATTATAACTGTGTGTTGTTGCTTTTGAATCCTTAAAAATATAACAAAAAATACTGCAAGTGTAAATCTTTCTCTCTCGAAGAAGGAGTTATTGGTAAAATTCGTATTTATTACAAATGTATACCAAAAAATCTCCTGAATAGAAATATCATTTCGGGTGATGCAGGAAAATATTTTCTGATACGCACATAATCAAATAAGTTAATGGAGCAAAATCTACGATGTATCAGAGAACGTATCACAATGAAGGCGGTTCCAAAGAAGCAGGTTAACAACCAAAGTTGCCAACTTAACGGGTTTCTGAGTGTTTGTGCAAGTAACCTTGACATTTAGAGTAGGGAGGCTTGCATCTGAGTCTCGCGAACACGAGCAACGCTTTCATGTCTTTACAATCCCTCCTCCTCTACCGACTGAAGAAGCCAAAAATAACGCAAATATGGTACACCCAGCAACAAGACCAGACCTTGTAGGTCTTGAAGATATATGCACAGGCAAAATAAATTTTAAGATTAAATATCGAGAGAAAACCCGTTAGGTTTTTTATGCTGAGGTTTGGTAACCGTCCAACGTCGGTAAAAATCAATGCGCCTAAAATGTAAAATGATGTTGAAATTCATTAGTTTTGGAGACAATGTACTATCATTTATTGAAAACAAACGATAGCATTTGCGTAGGGGAAGCCAACAGACCTAAATAAGAAGATTGTTTATTTAAGTGACTTCGATAGCCTTGGGGTACCGTAGTTATTTTAGAACTAAATTACAATTAACATAAGATATTCCGTTAGAAACATTTGTCATGACAGTGAATGGAAGGAAAATATTTCCACAAATATTGAGCTTATCAGCATTGAAAATGCAAAATGATGTTGAAATTCATTAGTTTTGGAGACAATGTACTATCATTTATTAAAAACAAACTATAGCACTTGCGAAGGGGAAGCCAACGGGCCTAAATAAAAAAACTGTTTATTAAAGTGACTTCGATATCCTTGAGGTACCGTAGATATTTTAGAATTTAGTTATATACGAGGAAATGCAGCTGATGAATAAATCAATTGGAACCATATTGATGTCTCATACAGCACGAAATGACCTTATTAAGAAGGTTTTACGACAGAATACCTGCGATAAAATCCGTGTTATGACTTCTTTAATTTTTTTAATTGCAATTAACATAAGGTATTCCGTTAGAAACGTTTATCGTGATAATGAATGGAAGGAAAATATTTCCACAAATATCGAGCTAATCAGCAAATAAAAAAATTACTAGAAAAAGACTCACTACACGCTATCTAACACCGCTTCGTATACAGTAATGTTTTCGGAAGAATTAGGATTTGAATGAAACATTTTCTCAACTATTTTTTGTGTAGCAATAATTCCGGAAGAGCAGAAAGCTGTGAGACCTCCAAATATGGTGATTTCAGCGACGATTCTCGTAATTCTTACCGAACAATCGACTAGCTCGCTGCAAATTTTCTCGTCACAATGGCATCACTGCAAACAGGCTCCGATATTATTATGGACCTTCAGTTGCTCCACACATGACAGTATTGGGAAAACCATTGTTGTCGTCGATCGCTTCCGGGAACAGCGACTAACAAAAGGAATTTTTCGACATTCTTTCGCGATTTGCTCCCGTCTGCGAGGGGCCATCCCTCATCCCAATGGTCACCGAAGCTCTCACCAACACTTTCCAATTGGTCACTTGGCTCGGAGTACCTTAGAAAGCCAGTCAGCTCGCGAGAAATTCTGGATGTCGATCGCACTTCCACGGTCCTCTGCGCACGTCTACCCGGAGGGTCTTAGCTCGTTCACTGAGACAGAAACTACCACGCATTTCATTCGTCGTTCAGCTATAGTCCAATGTTCTACATTTTCACCTTCATACTACCCTGCAAGCCAGTGGTGCCATGGTGCCGGAACCAGTGGCGCCGACTCCATGGGGCCTGAGGGGGCCCGAGCCCCCTAAAAATTCGTCATGGGTGTTAGGAAAAAATGTGTCAGGCTTGTCGATTTTCCCCGGAGTGTCCAGATATCGAGATTCGAGTTATCAGGGTTCTAATGTTGATCATATGACTCTTATGAAATGATTAAAAACTTAAAACTCACTACTTATAAAATTTCACGGGGCAAGATACCCGATTTGGGGCCCCCCCAATATTTTTTGTAAGTCGGCACCCCTGGCCGTAACACCGTTTTGGAACTGATTTACAGAAGACATAACAGTCAAATAACACTTTTATCAATTTTGTTGCCTCAACTGCACAAACGCTCACAATCGCCCACCGAATCAAATACATATGAGCGGGTGAGAAGGCAAGGGGTACAAGTGATTTATTTTTTCTATGCAGTGTAAGGTATAGAAATTAGGTAAGGAAAACAAACTAGATCAATTAGATATTTAGTAGTTCATTAAATTTTTCACTCGATATCAGCGCATAGCAGAGATTCACTTGTATCCCATGGAAACCAAGTTTTTGTGTATTTCTTCTAACAATTAGCTCTACCTAGCTCTGTTGAGAAAAATATTACTTAACTACCCCTTAGCTTCTCAACCTCTCCTATATATTCGTAACCAAACCAAACAAATTCGTAATAAAATGTAAATAATAAATTGTAATATAAAACAGACATTAATATTTCACTTCTAAAAAAAGTTAAGTAAAGTACGTACCGGTACTGCTCATTTTGCCTTGACGTCACTGCTGCAAGCATGAAATTAATTAACGATTTTTTTCTGTGAATTATATTAAGGAGTTCTTCTCTGGTTCTACACCAGGTTAATCCAATCGTATTGGCCGACATTTCGGAAAACGACTTGTCTTCCATTTTCACGACGTATTACTTTCTGAATATCCAATTTCATACTCATTTTTCCTGACGAGCATAAATGCAAAATAAAATAAATGTAGAAAGAAAAACGCCTTGAAAAAAAAACAGTCGTTTTCCGACGAATTCCTGAATTAAATAAATTGTTTGCTAGGTTTCTTTGTGGAACCATGACATGATAGATTAAAAGGTAAACTTTTATGTATCCTTCACTGTATTTATTAAAAGACTCAGCCGGTTTCAACCCTTTCAGGTCTTTATTAAGAGGTTAACAAATATATATACAGACAGAGCAGTACATATACTTATGTAGGGCCCACGTGATAAGACCCTGCATTAAGTAAGTATACAGCCCTGTCAGTAGGTCTATATGATCACTTCTTCATAAAGACCTGAAGAGTTGAGTCTTTTAATAAATAATGCGTGGAATACAACGGAGTTTACTCTTTAATTTAACCTGCAAGCCACCTACAGAGGTGTTTGGCAGGGGGTGAACTACCACCAATATGCACAATTTACTTCCACTGACATGCATTGCGCAACATGTTCCCTAGATATAACATATAAGCTATGAGATTAATGCATACCTTAGTCTCTAAAATTTTGAAGGCAACCTGCCAATGAAGTTAGAATATCGGAAACATACTGTTACTCTCACCATGGCTAATGTTCCACATTCCTTCTTGTAACTCGTTTCAAAATCTACCTAATGAGGTTCTTCGCGAACGCGCTATTTAATGTAAGCACCTAATTTAAATACTTTGAATCACAAAAAAACAATATTTCCAAATTATAAATCCAACGATTCTGAGAAGAACAATTAGACTAAATAGGAAAACCCACTCTAACTCAACTGGTCGTATTTTAGTATTTCTTCGTAACGTACATATTAGTCATTTAAAACGTATATTATTATCTTGAAATTATTGAGGAAGATAGAAAAGACCTTTTATAACATTTTTCTGAATCTCATATATCGAAATATTATATTTGTGAAAATATTGAGATGGCGCTTTCAAATTTATTAGGGAAAAATTGAAATTGCATGATAATCTCAGAATATCTCAATATGATAGCTTAAATTTTAAACCAGAATAGTGTCATGAAAGGAGATGGTCATGCGGGGGGTAATAAATACGAGTAAGAAATACATTCATCAGCTAAAGCTTTGATCCGAAAAATTAAAATCGATTAATGCTCTGACTCCAGTGTCTGAGTTTCTAAGGAACTTCCTAAGGTTTCATTTTTCTTCTCGCTAAACAACCACGCTTCCTATATTTTTATGAAGTGAATTATTTCGACCGTGCTTCTTTATCTGATTGAGTTATTAATATTATACGTAATTTGTCGGCATGAAAATAATTATCAGCACTTCCCGATACCACTACCTAAGTTTTAGTATCTTTAATTCGTCAACGCACTGCACATTAACCATAGACATAATGGTAGAATCTTGGCAAGCAGATAAAAAAAACCGCTATTTCACAGCGGAAACACCTATCCCGTTTTGAATATCAAATTACAAATATTTCATCAGAGTTAACGTAATTAAGTGCGTATTCAAATCATTGTGAACAGATGTAATTTGGATCGTTAATAAACGCCGTTTATCTTAACTGTCCCTTTATCTAGATTGCGAACTGTAGTTTTTGTAAATTTATACGAGATAAAGTGCAAACAATATTGCGGAATCTTGGCCAGAACATGTTTCGACATGAGGCAACAGGTAAGTACATTGCGGAATGCAGGAATAGAGTCCGCACGTTTTATAGCCGCTAGCTGGCAAAAGACCAGTGGTTTCGTATGATAAGTACACGCGGTCTCGCCAAAGTCATTTAGAGGTAAGAACGGAGTAACACCGGTTCTTTCCGAAGAAAATACGAGAACAGCTATTTCTGTGAGGGACTCACACCTCGTGCGGAAAGGGTCACAGTGAGGCAACTGTCGCCCGCCACTCCTTTCCAACGATTCCGCGGAGTGGTGACTCACACTATGCTAAGCTACACTTGAGTCCTCAAGGAAGCTGTCATTTTGCTAAATTAAAGCATAAAAATATTTCAATGGCACGCCCAATATTTCAATATCTAGGCTTCTTACTGTTGAAAATCTTGATGCAATATTATAATCATTCGATGAAATGAATGGTTAAGGCTGATACATCGTGGAAGCTCATTGTAGGATATGAAGTAAGGATACTTTGCACTTTTCCACATAAATATTTATTTTGAAATGTGCCCATAAGTTTTACTGAACTGCAGCTTCATCAGGAATACTGCTGCAGTGAAACATGTATACTCATTTTTAAATAAATATTTATGCGGAAAAATGCAATTTACTTCATAACCCTTATTCCATGGCATATGTATTTCTGAATGAATACGTATATGTTGTGAATATAAACGTATGCATGTACTAAAAGAGTTTTGACGTATTTCTTAAAATATATACCATTATGTATGTGAGTAGATATATCAATTGCATAGTATACCATTAGCACCTTGTAATTAGTTATTTAATTAATTATTAGGCAATGAAATTGCTGGTAGCCGTAAATCAGGTCCTCCTTCAAGGCTACCAGGGCAAGGTTTCTCCTAAATATGCTGCATTACGGTAAATTTTTAGTATGCCGGAGCATTAATGAATCTATCAATCCTTCTGAAATACAAAATGACCAGTTCAATCAACTCCTTAATATTCTTAGAATATCCATGGGATCCATTCCACTGAAACGCACCAAAAGCCGATATACATATTAAACAAAGCGATACATTATAGCAGCGGTTCCCAAACTTTTTCTTTCTGCGACCCATTTTAGCCCATACGTTTTAGCCGCGACCCCCTAAAAATGGTTGTCTAAGTTTAAGTACATAGTTCACTTTATTATTCGCACATCTCGCGACCCCTTTCCGAACGGCCCGCGGCCCCCCTGGGGGTCGCGACCCCCAGTTTGGGAACCGCTGCATTATAGTATCGTAGGACTGTCTTCGTAACATTATATAATGTTAGTTCACAAAGTATAGTAATGCCAATTAATTATTATTACATGAGAAACGACTATGTGTAATATTAAAATACTGCGCATATTAAATTTAATCAGTCTATATCAATTTCACGAGGTTATCATTACCTACATTATTTTAAAACCTGTTAGCAGTCTACTCCAGTAATACCCAAAAGCGTTACAATAAAAATCCCTTCTTTTTGCGCATACGTTACAAGAGTGCATTGTAATATTGTGCTTGGATTTTTGCTAGCAGAATTCGAAATTCGTTGAATGCTCTTACTCAAACGGGCTTTCATGCATCTAAATGATGTTACGGTCACCGTGTTTCAAGACGGAGGAACATTTTAGAAACCTAAGGTACTGAGTGGGATCGTAATTCTCGCTCAACCCATTCCATAAATGTGACCCTTCATGAAGACATAGCTTCTCACCTCGCCTTCGTAACTGTACTACTCGCGTCAACTTTGAAAATGGTAATGATAAGTCGCGTTAGGTAACACAGCTGTTCGCCTCAAGGTGTGCGAAGTTGAACTTCCGGCGGTACGAAATCGAGCGCGTCACCGACCACAGCCGCCTCGCCACGGCCGTCAGTCAACTGGCTAACCTTCCTCCTTTTACTTTGTATTATAAACCCCCCTACCATCGCTCATTACGACTCCGCGGAAACCAACGAGGTTATAAATATCTAGAGGCGCTGTTTCCGAGTTTTTTTGCGTGGTCGAAGTTCCGCCATCTTGGTTTGACAATTTTTGGAATTAGTCTCCGACTGATATTTTGAGGCAGGGGCACAGCTAGGAATTAGGGTTGGGGGGAGGGGTTAAGGGAAAACTAATACCGGGTTGTGTGGGGGTATAGAATACCCACCAGGATAAGCGGTAGGTTAGGTTAGATTAATAAATACCATACCATAATAGATACCAGGTAGGCGAGATTAATAAAATGCGGAATTTTAAGATAAATGGTTCAAAATGATGAGTTTTACGGGTTTCTGAGGGACATTTTATCCATCCTTACGCTATTCTATTGGTAATTTCAATCCAATTAAGTAAAATGGATTAAACTTAAAAATTTCTCTGAGCTCTAGGGGGGGTTTTATCCCCCAAAATCCCCCCTCGCTGCGCCACTGTTTTGATGTGGATAAGTTTTGTTCAGAAAATGAACTACGATAAGTGAAAATGATACCATAATCATTAGTATTTCGCCGGTGATTGTCATCGGATTTTTCCCATCATTCGCAATACTTCCATTAATGAATAAACTCTATGTCTGTAAGCCACTTTACTGGTGGGGATATCCTTAAAAACATACTTTATTACTGTAATTTTTAATTTCCTTCTGATGTAATAAAATTAAATATCAGTATTAGTGCAGGTTAATGACTAATTTACTTTCGTAAAACTTTATTTTCAGCAGAGCTGGTTGTAGAACGTAACCGTGGTGATTGGTAATAATTTTTCCCTGGGAAGAGATGTTTGAGTCATAACTTTGCGAAGCCTACCAATGAAGTAAGAAAAAAGGTTTACATTATGCATTCCATAAGTTATTTTAATGTATTAATGAGTTATGACAAAAAATTTCACCAACTATCAAGCATTGACCATAATGGGATTGTCAATGTTTTGATCAAATTGGGCGTGGTTTGTCCTACCCTAGCACCCTTATTGCGGCTACACTTCGCTCCACGCTCGAAACCGGTGGTGCCCCCTCCAGATATTTACAACCTCCTTGGCGGAAGCCGAGGGCAAATGCAGACATTCCGTCTGAGAGAGAACGGAGCGCGTGAAGAGCGGAGTAATAAGGGATGGGGAGGACTTCTTTCGGAAACGCTAAGATGTTTGCACATGTGGTGTTGAATTCATCATCTGTGACGTGCTTAGGAACGCAACAGTTGCTGTACAAAGGTTCTCCGGCCTGTAGGGCGCCCATTAACATATTAATATACTTACATGTTATGTGCACCACCCAGCTATTAGTTCTTAGCATGCGTAAGTCTGTCAGTAATTTAACCCTAATACATACGTATTGTATATGTACGCTGGTATAATTATTTAAGGTTAGCTCGGATAGGTGAGGGTAAATCTCACCCTGACTTAGCCACATGCGTGAAAATTTCACTCCATGCGTTGATGCCTAAATTGTAGGTAAGTAGGGAAAATGATTGCTAATTAACTATTACTATCAATATGAATAGATAATTGCAATAATTAACCATTGCAAGAATTAATATTGTGCATAGACTTGTGAAAGCAGAATTCAAAAATTTTCCATAATGAAATTAAACCTCTGGCAATTCAAGTGAGATTAAATATTTAAAAAAATATGTTGGATCCAATAAGAAGTCTTTGTAGGAGAAAACACTTATACGTACTGCTATGAATAATTAGATTGGATGCTATTCTCAGCTCAAGAGTCATTACTCTCTTCCATCAAGTCGTCCATCTCCAGCGCTGAGATTTCTATGAAGCCTACCGCTCACTAGGCTATTCGAGAATATTCACGGATGACTTTCATGCGGGAAAAAATTGCTACACTGAAGATTCATCCCATTATCTTGGCGGCGAAGACGAAGACGGAAATCGGGATTGATTATTGCATGCTCCTGGATTCGATCCAATCAAACTGACTGAGTAGGAAACTCCGATGCATTCAATGGAACACGTACACGCTATTGGGGGAGAGGTGGGGGGAGAAGAATTCGGCGTTTCCCACATTCCGGAGTCCAAACTTCGTGACGCTGACCTCTTTCCCTTTTGGCATGGTTATTCCTCTTCACGTCTCTTCCTGGAAGTTGAGACATATACCGTAGGCTGCTGTTTCGGCAAAGGGGGTTGATGGAAGCGGGTCGTATTCGAAAAAGGGTTTTACTACAGTTATGCACTGCGAGGCTTTGATGTAACGATGCATATGCAAGGTGTAGAAAAATTGTGTCACGAAATTTTAGCCGTGGTTAACTGATGCCGGTAGAAACCAAAATCGTCATTGATGTTTAGTTGAAAAACGCAGCATTTTTTAAGTACAGAAACTTTGAGCCAAGCGCTCCGATTGGCCGCGAGTTTGCCCTGTTGCCGGATGCTGTGGACAACTCATGCATTTGAATGGTTTGCCTGCCGGAGATCGCGATGGTTCCAAGGCATTCGGCAACAGTGCAAACTCGCAGCCAATCGTAACGCTTTTCTCACAGTTTCTGCAGTTTAAAAATTGTGCGTTTCCGACCCAAACATCGTAATTGATTTTGGTTCTTAACCCTTTCTAACCCCGAGCTGCTTCTGAGATAAATCAAATTTCAAGATTTCTCATTTTGAAAACTTGAAAATTTTGCACTCGATGATAATTTTCGTGGCAGCTTAATATTTCTTCAGTAAACTTTACACCACAGCAGAATGCGTATTTTAGATACTTCCTAATTAGAGCTATAAATTCATACATTTTTTATGTCGCTTAGAATAAAAATTGGGTTATAATGGGTTAATGCCATCAGCTATACAGAGTTGAAATTTCGTGAAATATTTTTTTCTCCTCCATATATGCGATGGCGATTTTTTTCCAACCTCCGATGGGTCATAAACAGAAGGCGAAGAAAGAAATTATTTCATTTCTAAATATTAAGCACACATGTGGTGTCCTTTCGACAGAATCGCTTCGGCCATTGGGGAATTTGTCTTACCTGTGGACAAGGATTACTATATGATTTAATGCTTTCCCGGCGAATAATGTGGGTAAACTCTTCTCGGGATTCCCACCGGGTTATGTTTTAATATCGGCCAACGTTTCAAGTACCGTCTCGGCACTCGTCTTCAGGGCTGAATATAAGGGCTGGACCCTTCTGTAGCTTGTATATTCAGCCCTGAAGATGAGTGCCGAGACGGTACTTGAAACGTTGGCCGATATTAAAACATTAACCCGGCGGGAATCCCGAGAAAAGTTTACCCACAAGGATTACTATATCTTCTTCGTAGAATGTTGCCACTAATGACTTCCAATGAATTTCGCCTTTGTCCTGAAGATCATCGCCCGTTTGAAAACGCTTCCCTCCTTTCCTTATCTTAAATATAGAAGTCATACGGCACTAGGTCGGCATTACACCGTGGGTGATCGAAAATGTCCCATTGAAATCGCTCAAGGATCAGTTGGGCTACATCAGCACTGAGATGACGGGCGTTGTCATGGATCAGAACACTTCCAGAAGTCAGCATGTCTCTTCTTTTGTTTTGAATGAGAATGGACGTAATGTTTCACACTGAACAACTGCTTTAACACTAGAACTACCGATGGAGTCATTTTGACTCCTCGTGATTTTTTTGAAAGACGTGTACTATTTCATTTTCTAGAACAATTTTAATCGAAAAGCCTAATTTTGTGTCAAAAATGAATAAAAGTCACGGAATTTCAGGTCAGAATTCGGAAAATTGTAGTCAGGGCAGAGAAATAAAAACCGCGAGGAGTCAAAATGACTCCATGCCGGTAGTTCTAGTGTTAACCTTAAAATTCTCTTTTATCGGTATAAAAGTCAAGACATTTCAATTCTGAAGCCATTCAGCGAGTTTTCTGGCTGTCGCTCCGAAGTGCACACTTTGCGGAAGAATCAATTGAGGCAGTGTTGCAAATGAGATTGCCACTCACCTACCTTCAACTAACAACTTACGCTCAGAAATGGCTTGAGCGTGTAGTGCGGAAAACGCACAGTTGCCCTATCCGCGCTGGACCCTTCAGTAGCTCGTATCGTGCTTTTGCCGAGCGATCGGAGGTTGAAAAACAACGGCCCTCGTATATAGTAATTACATAAAATTCTATGATAATAGCAAATCTTATATTTATATTTCACCATTAATTTAGATGATATTACGTCATGTTTGCCTCTCCTATTTATGTATCATTATTTGAATGATCTCAAGTAAATTTATGATAGATCAAAGAATATTCCCCTTGATCCAAACCACCAATCGAATCCAAAAGTTTTAAACGCAGAATTTCACGCACTATCGTTTTCTAATAACCAACATGATAAATAATTGGGTTTATTATTTAAATTGGAGGTGATTAAGTGGAAAATGTTGCTAAATGATTTGCAAACAAATTGCCGCAAAAATGACCTGTCAGGAAATAGAGATAAAAAAGCTTTTCAATAGCGATGATAACGCTCGTATATAAGCTTTCTAATCACATCGTTGTATTGTTTCCAAATGAAAATAATTCAAATTAGATTTTTAATTAACTTCTAATTGAACGTGCATAAATATCAACTTGCAAGCACTTTCTTTCCGTGTAATCGAGCTGGACGTTCTCTGCACCTCCCCCTCGTGATGAAATGCATCTGGGAAGATGATGTAGGATCATCCGTTTGATATCCCGTGTCCTGACTTTCTTCTCCCACGACTCACCCATCCATCTCCGACAGGCCGCTCGCTTTGCCTTCCGACGACGACGCTTTCGAATCCCACAGAGACGACGTGCCTTCCGCAACACGGGTGAGATATGACCTCGCAGCAGAGGGAGGATGCGGACGATTTTGAATGAAACGCGACCCGTCCAAGGAGAATGAGAGGACGGAACGATACAAGGAGAGGACTGGCAGAGGGAGGAGAAGAAGGGAAATGGTGCTTCATTCCGACACGACTCTCCTCGCTAGCACCGATTATCCATCACGCAAGCCTTGTCCGCTTCCAATCACACGATATCCCAGCACCCTTCGCCATCTTAGACTCGGCTTCTAAAGGATTCGCACGAAGTGCTCGGTGCCGTTTCGATTTTGTTTTGGGACGCCGCCGATGAGAATGCAGGAGAGGATGAGGATATGGAAGTGGGTGACTCCGTAAAGATGCGAGGGAGTATTGAAAAATAAGGCCTCCTATTTAAAAAATAAATGAAAATAAATTTATTCTCAACTTTGCGTATATCATTGGAAAGGATGAGCATTTTGCTATTTATCTACATAGACGCCTTGATGATCAATCACTTTTTGCATCCTTTAAACTAGCTTTTTAATACCGGCGTCGTACCACTCTCCCGCCGCGTCTCGCAGCCAACTGTCGACTGCGTCTTGCATTTCTTCGTCTTACTTGAATCTCTGTATCCCAAGGAGTTTTTTTAAAAGCGGAAAAAAGGTGTTAGTCGCTCGGGGCAACTTTTGGGCTGTAAGGAGTGTGGTCGATGATATCCCAGCCAAATTCGTTGAGTGTATGGCGATCGTTTGATGTGACACATGTGGACGCCCTTCCTCTTGTGTTCCTCGTATCACCGTGGCGAGTCCCGGTATTCCTAAATTAGTCAACAGTGACCGCCTCTATGTGGTCTAAGTTCGGGTTTTGCTCTCCAGTTGTGGTGCTGTGCCCACGATTTGGACGGCTTGCGGCATCATATGCTTAGCAGTACATAGCACCTTGTCCGGTATTGTCCTCAAATTGCCACAGAGAAGAATGACGCTTCAGTAGCTTAACTGGCTGCTAATGGAAACTTTTAACCACTGGACACTGATTTGTGTCAGAAGGAAGACTTTCATTGTGTGTTGTGGAGAATTGTAATTTTCTGCTTGAGGGTTGAAATAAATATATATTTACCTAACTGGCTAAAGCACTTGACCGGAAATCGGGGGATCCGGGTTCGAATCCTGGTCAAGGCGAATGATTTTTTTCTCTGCGGATTTTTCGCACAATTTGTGCATTGCGGGTGACTCCGTAAATATATCATCGTGACCAGTTCCGGGATTCCTAAATTAGTTAAAATGGCCAAATAGATTTAGATGTGCATCTTATCTTCTCGATTACAGGTATCAGAGTACTCAGACTGTGTGGTATGGTATTTCGAGGAGGCGACCGACAGTTGAAGTCATTTGCCCCATGAAGGATAGGTAGGGCTGGAAGGAGAGAAAAATTTGGCCCAGGCATTGGCCTACTCTTAGCGAAAGGCGACAAGTGGACCACGGTTTATCTTCCTATCCGACGAACGAAGTGTCGTACATGAAGTGGCCTCCTCAAAGCACTCAAGCAAGGGTCGGGTGATCTCTGCCACAGCCGGGGTTTGAACCTGGGCCCATAGGGCGGGAAGCCGAACACTAGCCACCACAACTACCCGATCCCCTCCCAGATGATTATTGAGAATCTAGATATTCGGATACCCAGACTAATAGACGGCTGAGTGGTGGTATTTACCAAGACCCACGAGTCGTATACGTCGATGTCAAGAATATTACTATACTGTGATCTGTTACTGCTCAAAATAATTTTTTAAATTGAAAATAAAATTATTTGCACTCTTCTGTTATTTCACACTTGTCCGACCGCACCTTGAAGGTGCAGCGAGCGTATGGGATCCGGTGCAGAAAGACTTAATGCGCGAACTGAATGAAATACAAAGGAAGGCTGCGCGGTTCGTCAAAAACCGCTACGAGCGTACAGACAGCGTTACCCAGAAGTTAAGAGAATTCGGCTTGGAGCCGCTGGAGACTAGGAGGCTGCGCATTAGGCTTAGATTGCTTGAACAATTCAGAATGGATATCTTTAAGAGCGACACGGAGAACATAATGTTAGAGCCGCACTATATTTCCAGGCCCGACAGAAGCGAGAATTAAAAGAGATGTTTTACCTAACGGATAGATATGGGAATTCGTTTTTACCACGAACCATAAAGGATTTTAATAAATGCTAGTCATCATTTTGTCGGAACATTTGTTTTTTATATTTATACGGATGGTGTCCTAACACCCCCTGCCACACGCCTTTTAGTTGGCTTGCGGGGTATTATGTAGATGTAAATTCAGCTGAAGTGATATAATAATGCATGATTATTCATGACCGATGGATGAAAGGTGAAATAGTCTGCAAAGAAATTTTCTCTTTTAGCGCAAAGTTTTTTATGTCACCGTCAACAATCAAGAGACCACAAAGAATGGTTTGTCGCAACTCTCCGCTCAATTTTCCTGTCGAATAATCTTTTAATACTTCCATAATTCTTCCATTTTGCATTCTAGATCACCCGCTCCATATATCTTATCCAAGGCTTCCCTTTACAATTCTTCCCTTCCATCACAAAAATTAGTCATCGGCTAACCAAACAGTTAAGATAGAAAAAATGTATATAACGCAAGCCCAATCTGCACACAGCATGCTGAACCACATTCTAACCGATGTAACTACCTTATAGCTTAGAAAGGCGAGCAGGTCGCTTTCGCATGTTTTTTTGTCGCTCTGACCGCATAACTGCCTGTGGACTAACCCATGCTGCCCAAGCACGGAGGAATTCGGAGAGAAATGACGCTAAGAAACTCTATCGTTCGCATAGCTTAGACACGCGTCTGAAGAATGCCCTATTAAGAGCGCTATGGAGTGGAAAAGGCTGTGGAATTTCAAGGGTTGATGATAACAAGTTAAATGTCGCTAAATCAGACGAAAATATTATCAAAAACTTTACGTCTAAAGCGTGTGATTTGATGAGTCAAAACACGCACCACTTAAGGGAAAGCGAGAAATACAATCACTTCTTACCTAAGGCTAGGAGAAAAATGAAATGATAAAATATGATTAGTACCACAATGACTTGCCTTGATCTATGACTTGCCTTTCGTAAAAAGGTTATTTTAAGAGAATTGATAAAAGTTTTCAATGAAAGCTGCGGTGAAATCATGGTTTGAGGCTTTCGAAATGTGTTGTTGTCGAAGAATGATGGAGAAAAAATGTATCGACCGAATTAGTAATGAGGAAGTATTAAGGAGAGAAGGAGAGAAGAGAAGCCTAATAAAGACATTGATAAGGAGACGGAACAATCTCATAGGCCATATCTTGAGAAAACTTTAGAGGGACAAGTGGATTACAAGAACGGAAAAGTAAGACCTCGAAAAAAATGTATGAAACAGGTAAAGACGGATGTGAAAGAGAAGAAATACGTAGGTGTGAATATATTAGCTGAGAAGAGGATTGAGTGGAGAGCTTCGTCAAACCAAATTTAGGATTTTTGACCGGTGATGATGTTAAAAAATTAAAACTCAGAACCTATCAATACTGCTAATTGATCTTCCCACGCTTTCTCCGAATAACCAAACGATCTCTGTTAAGTACAAGAAATCCCAAAATTGTGTATTCTGGTGCCATCTTAGGTCGGCAGTCAGTCATGCGTGACAGGAAACGGACCGTAAATGAAACCATCCGATAAAGATCCGCAATCAATTATATTAATTGAGTTTAATGTCCTCGGATGAGCATAAGTCAGCCTCCTTGAAAATCGAGAGAATCCATCAGCTATTTGTTCAATTGTTTTGGCCTTTGTTTTCACCGGAAGCCAAAAAAGCGTGGGCAGAGAGAGCACCAAAGGTGTATATTTTTATTTTATTTTTTTATTTTATTCTCAAACCATCGAATACAGCTCATATTAGCCATTTTACATTGGGGTATTCAACAAATTTAACAAGTAAACGTACACATACAACCATACCAAGGACAGGGGAAACCTACCCAGGCGGGACTCGAACCCGCGACCTCTTGTTTGGCAGACGCCCACCACCGAGGCCGGCAATTATATATATAGGCCGTATATTATGGATATATAGATGCATTGACGGAAATCAAGGTCCATTGAGAACTTCCTCTTTCATGTTTATAGCATTCTAAAAAACGAAGCCTAAAATGCAGTTCGTTGCCATGCATGGAAGATGGCGTAAAGTCTCCACGATACCAACTTATCTGATAATTGCCATGACTGAGTTTTGTCCACATAACATCACTGATGTGCGATCTTTCCCAGAATATTCAACGCAAATAAATAAAGCCACGCTGACGTCACACCAAAAGGATAAGTGTTTCAGGACATTTTCAACCGTATAGACTGCCAGGGAACAGTTTAGTTAGCAAGCATCCACAAGATTACCTACTCAGCACCCTCTTCAAAATTTTACCGTCTCTTAAGATGAATAAAAACGAATGCTACTGTATGGATAATTTTCATCGGATGGATAGGTTTAATCATCATTTATGCATAAAAATGTCATTAAATAGCTCATCGATATTTTTCAGTGCAATGATGGATGAGAAAAAGATGCATTGACTTGTGTAACAGTTAACAATAAGCAACAAACTTGTGTAAGGGATTTCTTTTTAACATTAAAATTAATTAATATCCATGACTATGATCGTGAAAATTCATCAGTAATATCCACGATTAAATGGATCTCATGAAACGACTTTAAACTCGACCTCGCATCGATATGAGTAATTTAATTAATCGTTTTAATCCATGTACACGTTTGTTGAGCTAGCGTGAAATTAATTGGAAGACTTTGGGGAAAACAAAAAAGGCACACGAACATCTCTTCTTTCGTTCATACCTCAGAGCAGCTATTTCCTTTTGTGCAGCCGGTCAATTATAATGAACTTTACTTAAAACTGAAATAATCGCTGGAATGAAGACGTTGTGAATGGATCGTAAAGCTGGAGGTCGTATAGGACTCGTAGGCCAATGACCATTTCTTTGAACGTGCCCCGAAGAGTTCGGCAGCCTGCACACAGTAACGGTTGCCGATGGTTTTTTTTTCTTCCGTCTTCCTTCCGTGCCATCCTCCGAATCGGAATCCATTAATTTTGAATTTCTTTCAGTTACAGTCCGTGGGAGGGGGGATCTACGTGAAACGACCGGATCATGACGAAGGCACCAGGTGTCATTATTCTTTAAGTCGCCTTACGGAATACTGAGTGCTTCTCGGCTGAGTGCACTTCAGTGGCCACGGAGATGGTTTCGACCCCCAAACACCAAGTCACTATCTGGAACATGGCCAGAGGCAATCCCTCTTACCCGCCCGTATCTTTTTCACCACGATTCGCGCGGATATAATGGCTTCGTCAAGATACCTCCGGCCCCAAGAGTGGGCGTGGTTTCATTCGTAGCTTTTTGCTGGAAAAAGAAAGGCTTCCGGGCCAGTAATGGCTGAGCACAACCCACTATGAGCGAGACTTATGAAGGTCGTGTGTGTGAACTAGGATAGTGCTAGAAATCAGGGTAAGAATAAAGTTAGAGCAGGAATATATTCACTTCACGGAGTTAATTGAAAATGTAAAGAAACTTCACTACGTTCATTCCACGCTTTATTCACAACCCCTTATTGTTTCGAACGGTTCTTTTACTATTGCATTACCTCCATAATGGTAAAAAAGGTTGTAGCAACGGTCTTTATGGATTAGTAGTTACTAGGAAAATGCACTAAAATATGGGGAAATAGAAGCAAAGCACACAAAGGAACACTAGGGCACTATTACTGATGTAAGATAGCAGTGGCGTAACTATGGGGGGATGTTGGGGAAGGGGGACTTTGGGGGGGAATAGATCCCCCCGAAAGCCTCAGATAAATAAAAATAATATTAAAAAATATTGTCCAGTTTTGACTTATAGTAAATTTTAACGTTTTAACGAAACCCAAATTTTAAGTGCTAAAATAATGTAAAATGTATTTGCAGGTATATCATTTTTCCAACATTTTCCTAAAAGGGGGAGGTGGTGGGTGGGAGGTCGCCCTTCCCCATCCTCTCTCATCACCCCCTAAGCATATTCCTAGTTACGCCACTGTAAGATAAGAATAATAAAAACAACTCACCTTGAGGCGTGATTGAGAAAAAACTGACCCCTAAATACATCCTCAAGGTGAGGCTCGAACTCATGACCTTAAAATTATTTATCAAGCAGATACTCTGCATGCCAAACTACCGGGATCACAGATTCAGAAATTACATAAGTTAGCCACACAAGAATATAGGAATTATAAGAAACAAGAATTAAACGAATTTGAGCACTCAACCATTAATAGAAATTGAAGCCTTAACGGTCATAATTATGATAACATTCCTCCCACCTCAGTTTTTCCGCATGCAAACTATAGTTAATAAGCCTTTTTTTACTGGCAAAAAAGGTAAATTTTCGATAAGATATTTCGACTGTTGCTGCTCATTGCAAGGGACTTGGCAATACCGTAATAAGCTTATAGCGTCAGCATAACACCTGAAATTCTACCGCGTTTTTACCGAAGTTTCTACCAGGTTACTACCGCGTCGGTTGCTGTGGCGAAGATCAACGCGGTAGTAACCGAAAATGATGAACTTCAGGCATTCTGATGATGGACTAAGCTTATTCCGGTATTGGCCAGTCCCTTGCAATGGAAGAAAATAGCTTTTGAGCAGCAATAGTCGAAATATCTTACAGGACACGTCAAAATTTACCTTTTCTCCAGTAAAAAAGGCTGATTAACTAAAATGTGCATAAGTGTGCGCGTGTGAAGGTCGAAGAAAATTCTTGTCTTTGCCACAGCAACCGACGCGGTAGTTACCGGAAAGAAAGAATTTCATCGCGCACCGCGGAAATCCCCGTTCTCACACCAGAATACCTCCAATCATCAACTAGACCGATTAAGGGATGCATAGCTATGAATTATCCAACCAGCCTTAATGGCGCTAATGGCCTGTGCTTTTGGTTAGCGACCATAATGACAGATATAAGCGGATGCTAAGGTAATTTTTTTGTTTTTTTAGAACAATAAAACTGGAACGGATCCGAAAGTCGTGTCTCCCACGTCCAGCCTAAATCTCTTCTACCCATCATGACTGACCGAAACTCTAGGCAAGGCCTCGGGGACGCCAAGAAGTAAAAAATAATCAGTGGTCATTCCTCTAATGTGCGCTAGAGACTCGACGGGTGAAAATCGTCGGGCACGCGTCAAAAACTCCGCCCCCTCGCGCAAGGCTCTCATCATTTACTCGTTGACTTAGAGTAATTTGCAGATCTTCTCACCCGCCTCCCACATACATGGGCTGGCACCTAACAGACACCCCGCGACAGGGAGTATGTATATTAATCCGACTTGCCTTTCCCATTATTTCACCCTGCAACTTCCTCCTTTCTCTTCTCGCATGAAGAAAGCAAAGGCTTTTTTTAAATCTCGCTCACGGATTAGAACCTCAGTATTAATCCTTAGCCTGGTGGAGTGAATATGTAATCAGACATTTTGCGGCATCCTTGACGCTTCTTCCGTGATCATTATCGCAAAACAACTTTTTAATTTTACACGGTAAATTTTATCCAAACGGACATGCTTTCTGAAAATTATGCAATTATAAAGTTTTACATTTCTGCTATTCCAAATATTTCTATGAGCATTTAGCTTTTGTGAATTTTAGCCTTTATTAGCATATTATTACTTTTCTATCCATATTTCATACTTGCCATTCTGAATTTAGTTATCTTTGAGGAAATGCCGAGAAGAAGTTTGAAGATAATCATGTATTGATTGAGCGCCACAATCAATCTTCCACAGTACTAAGCAACTTTGACACTTCTCCATTGACCATGATTACAAAACAAATTTTAAAAAATTTCATGCTAAATTTTATTCAACCAACCCAAGTTTCCGCATGAAATTGCAATTACCAAGGTTTATCTCCTCAAGCTATCGTCTGTAGCGTTTACAATATTATTACTTCCTCGGGTGATTTTACTCCGTGGGTTTGAAATTCATTATCCGTAACCCTCTTTCTACTGTCATTCTAAAAGCTTTTCTCACAGAAGTACATGCAAAGCAAGCAAAAATTTTAGTCGTGTATAATATATAATTTTCCTTCGTCAGTCATCTTTGACAATCGAAACCCTGCGGTTAGCCATCTTTGATGGAATACTGAGGATTGTTAAAATTTGAGGGAATACTAAGAAAGGAAAAATGATTGATAAAATGATAGATCGATTGAGGACCACTGTTAATCATTGGCTCCATAGATTTTGATAACTCGCATAACCGATTTCATCCGATAGAGAGAGAAGTTCGTAAAAAGTTATTTGCGTATTTAATTACGTCATTCAAAATACTAACAAGTCTCACTCTAATCAGACGCTTATAAGCGCACTCTATTCTACCTCAAATGAAAGTGGCTTCGCGAGAAAAGATTGCAACACAGAAGTGAGTAATATATTCAGCTCTGCCAGAAATTAACATTGGCAAAAGTTCTAATAAGAAATTAACGTTGAGTAGGGTACAATGATGAAGAGATTACGGCCTTTTCTATAAGTATGAATAGATGTCTTGTTTGAACAAAACTCAGCCCAGTTCTCGGCAAAAAATATTTAACTCACAGCCGCAAGCTGCCGACCACAGCGGCGACATAGTTTGATCGGTCAATATACCGCTAACGTGTCGGATCCGATTCGTCGTGGCTTAAGGTCTGCAATAACAAACAAATAAAATACAGAGTAAGAAATAGTTTTCAACGTTCTCAGTAAGGAAATATCGTGAAATAGGGTTACTTTTTTTCGTAAAGGATAAAATGGATCATATCCGGCGACCGGAACGTAAACATGAAGGCTTGTCACACCTAAGCTTCACTGCGGTGGACAAAAAAGTGACAATCTCTCGGTGTGAAGGCGATATAAATTTGTGGAATGCGATGAACGGTTCGCGCGATAGAATACGCGATCGTTTTTGCTGCCATTCCCCAAATGTCGGACACGAGGCGAATGAACAAGCGAAGTGAACTTTTTGCATCTCGACACGACCGCATCACGATGCTCAATTGTCGCGTCACTTGTGGGATAACGCATCCGCTGATTCCTTACGTGCGAATAGGACTGAAAAAAAATACGCTAACCAAGTGCTAACCAAGTAGATGCCCACAAGTGGAGATGCAGTAAAATCTCTTTTCTCACTGTGGAAAGAGATGCATTACAGCATATGTACAGATAATTATTATAAAGCCCTACCACTGTGCATTGAGTAAGAAGAAGAGGTGCGTCGTATTGTGCGTTTTTTTGCGGGCTATACGATAAGAATGATTCAGAAAAACATTCTTTGAGAGTGGAACTCAGAAAAGGACCCATTGGGAACCTGTTTAATGTTTCCCATACTAATTTCTCATTTAGAATTTCACTCATTGTTTACTTAGCCAATTTATTTAAATTTGCAAACTTTCAGCTTAAACTTGCCGAAGAAAACGATACATACATCTCTATACCATTACTTACCTAAATGGTGAAATATGATTGATGTACTTCATTAATCAATCCTACAATTAGTGATTCAACCCGAATTTTGGTATGGGCAGTTGAAGGTAGAGCTCACCCAAAACTAAGACAAAGCGCTACCTTGGTTTGACAAGGTTCTAACCGACATTTTTGCAAAATTTGGTGTTTTCACTCAAGATAACTTAGTTTATGTTTCTCTATGTGTTCACCGGTTTTTATTCCTCTATGGAAAATAATAACAGATTTAGAACAGTGACAAAGTTCCAACTGCAAGGAGAGAAAAAACTAATATTTGGTGTGACAAGTTTCTAACTGCATTTTACTTATTTTATTACTCATATAAACATGTAAAAAAATAAAATAAATAACATATTTTCTTAAAGTAATAATCACTAGTGTATCTAGTGGATCACTAGTGTATGTGCCAAAAATAAAAAATAAATTCCTATTAATAATAGAAATAGAGCAGTTTAAAACTTTGACAAGGTTTTTCTCAAAACCAGCTGAAGGTCAGTTAGAACCTTGTCAAACCAAGGTAGCGAAAGGTGTATGAATGCCAAAATTTAGGATGATAAGAGGCCAATCCCTATCCCTGAATTTGCGAATTGCTGTTTAGGAGTCTCCGTTAATTTCACGCGGGAAATGATCCCGGGACTCTTCTGTCAGAAGCCAAGTGGTTTACCTTATAGCCTACCACGCGCCCATATTAATCAAAAATCACCGTATGTGGCATGGAGATTGATTAAATAAGGAAAAAAGTGAGTGTAAACATATCTCCTCTTTCCTTTCGCCAGGTAGTTGTAGGTAGAACTAGGTAGTTGCAATCCATGGAAACATGAGAAATGATTCCGTCGATCTCATGCTTCGTTCAGACGCGTGACGCGGATAAGACTGCTCTGCTCGAGTCGGAAGAACTAGGAAATTATAGGTGTGCCCATAGATGCATGGCGTCGATTCGGTAGGGTTCCGGACACGCACAGGTGGCGCTGATGCGATGGAATCAAAGCGGAGTGGCTGGGACACGCGGGGACTTCGTCCGTCGCCGTGGAATCAATCCGTGAAATTAAGTCACGCGTCCGCGAGCAGTTCCAAAGTTTTCATGGCGTTACACAACTTGAAAGTGGGGAGATAACGACTTTTTAACTGCACGACGAGGATGGAGACGAGAAAATCACACGCCGAGGGACATGTAGAAAGGGGAACACGATGGTAGGATTTGAACGTTAAGAGCTGGATTAGAACACTTAAAATGAGTGCAACCGTTCTCTACAGTAGAGCCGATTCAATTTGTCCCATGGCAGATGGAAGGGCTCAAAGAGGGGTAGTGGCAAGGTTGACAGGTCAGAAATGTAAACATCAGCGGTGAGAGATGAGCAAAAGGCTAAGCAAAAAAAGAGTTCCTTTAAAGCAGGGGTTCCCAAACTGGGGGGCGCGCCCCCCTGGGGGGGCGTGGAGAAAGTCCAGGGGGGGCGTGACACCCAAATGAAATAAATAAAAAAATTACAAAAATAATTTCCTCAGATCTTTGAAATAAAGTCTTTCTAAGTTTTCATAATAGTTTTTGTAAAGTTTCAATAAAGTTGTAAACTTCATCAAAGAAGGTTACAGTTTTTAAAACTACAAAACACACTAGAGTTCAAGGTTCTCAAAACCGTCCCCCTTCATAGCAGTGGAAATAGGGTGTTGCAAAATGGAAAGCTGATATGTGTAGCAGGGGGGCATGGTACAAAAAAGTTTGGGAACCCCTGCTTTAAAGCAAGGAGGTTGTAAATATCTAGAGGGGGCACCACTGGTTTCGAGCGAGGAGCGAAGTGTAGCCGGAATCGGGGTTCTTGGGTAGGACAAGCTACGCCCACTTTGATCAAAACATTGACAATCCCATTAAGGTCAATTCTTAATAGTTGGTGAAATTTTTGGTCATAATTAGTTTATACATTAAAATAACTTAAGGTACGCACAATATAACCTTTTTTACTTTCCTCATTGGTAGGCTTCGCGATGTTATTACTCAAACATCTCTTCCCTGGGAAAAATTATTACCAATCACCACGGTTACGTTCTACAACCAGCACAGCTGAAAATAAAATTTTACGAGAGTAAATTAGTCTTTTACCTGCACTGATACTGGTATTTAATTTGATTAATTAAATATTTTTTTATTATTATATTTGTTATTATTTATTATATTATATTTATTATATTATTATCATTATTATACGAATTATATCCGTAGAAAATCTAACATTTACAGTAATAAAGTGTATTTTCAAGGATATCCCAACCAGTAAAGTGGCTAACAGAAACAGAGTTTATACATTAATAGAAGTATCGCGAATAATGGGAAAAATCCGATGGCAATCACCGGCGAAATACTAATGATTATGGTAGCATTTTCACTTAATGTAGTTCATTTTCAGACCAAAACTTATCCACCTAAAAATATCAGTCGGAGACTAATTGTAAGTCCAAAAATGGGGAACATGCATGAAATTTATTCATCATGCTAGTAGGTCTCATTGAATAGAGAATTTTCTCACGAGTCCAAATATGTAAGTCAAAACTATCCTAGCCCTCCACAAACGTCATTAAATGCTAATTAAAAGTGCTCGAATATCGCTTGATGCCACGTGACCTGAAGCGCCTTCTGACATCATCGCACGGTACACCATTCACTTCGCTAAGAGAGTAGAAGGGCAGAATCTTGATTTGCAAGATATCGAAGTAAAAATCATCAGCGAGCTTTGTAGAAGTTCCTCAAAGGACAAATTGACTTAAGAGGGATATAAGAAAGCACAATATGACAGTTTACTTTTGGTCGACTCCCTTATGGCGGCTGATTTTCTGAAAAATAGTGATTGCTTCCAAATCTCATCAAACTATCCCCTTCATTTGTTTCAATAGCACCTTGGCAACAATTGCTATGCTATTTGACGTTGAAACAGCTATTATTTTCGCCAAATTTGCGTTTGAGCACCTGCATAGACCGATTTTCTATCCACTTCCTCAGTATGTCATCAATGGATACCGTGCCGTGACGTCACGCTCCGATGACGTCGTGTTTTCTAGCAGTGGTTGATGATTAATTTTCAAAGACTCATAACTCACCTAAAAAAAAATTATTCATCCGCGAAAATTTCGGCGAGTATATTTGAGGTATGGACCTTCTTATTCTAGTACTTTGAAAAATGTTTGCATGTTCCCCATTATCTATCCAAGATGGCGGAACTTCGACCACGCTAAAAACTCGGAAACAGCGCCTCCAGATATTTACAACCTCCTTGCTTTAAAGTTATAACGAAAGAAGAGATATTTCCTGGTATCCCTGAAGATTCACGTACTGGTGACAACGTTGTACAGGAAAGCGCGGATGTTGGTTGTAAGCGGTGGACAGCGATTAGCCGTGCGGGCACGTTAACCGGAGATTTTGAGGCCCTACCGGGGAGTATGGATAACATACTAGGGCATAGAGGTGTCGGAGATCTTCCCCCTGAAAATGTTAGGATTTTTTATTTTGAAAACGTGATTTGTAGGACTCAAAAACGGTGATTTTGAAAAACAGTGACATCTTACTCGCTTTTGACGCCTTTTTTACGGGCTCAAAAGGGGGGAGGATTGTAAACTGGAAACCCTATTCCCCGTGGCTACGCTCAGCCAGGGTCCTCCGGACGGATCGACTGTATCTGTGGTTTGTGGACCCCTGAAGCCCCGAATGGTAATCCCAGGGGTCCACCGTGTACATAAGTTAATATATTAAAAGAAAAATATATCCTAGAAGTTTCATGTGGTCTATAAAAATAGCTCTAATGACTAAAATGTAATAATATTATTTTCAATTGGCCACTTTCAATGTTATTGTATATTGATAAATTATTTTCTATTTTCAGGTAAGTGAAATCCACGAGCTTTCAACGGTGATTTAACATTTTCACCTCTGAATTTGTGGAATCTGAGTGCACAAAAACCAAACGCTGTAAGGTAAGAATACGATACAGATAACGATCAATTGAATTGTTGAGAACGTGAGGCTTGTGCTAAGATTTCGCAAGTGCAGGAATGTCTATGATGCTACTAAAGGGCAACAGCAAATTTTCCATTATACTGGATTCGTAACAACATAAAACTGTTTCAAATTATCGATAGTACTTTTATATTTTAACATTGGTACCTAGATTCGTCATTACTTTAATGGCAAAGAGATTTTTTCTCAATTTATGCACAAATTTTTCATTCGTGTCTAACAAATTAGTTAATTACTATTTTCTCCTGAAGACTTGGATTTAAGGCTAATAATTTGAGGTATTCATTGAAAATATCAACTATGGGAATGTCCAGATAGACATTGATGTATCCTATCATCGATGCGCTGAGGAAGTCATTCTCTACGTAGTTTTCTAGGGGTATCAATCAATTAGGATATAGATGGTTTTCTGCATTAAATTCGCGAGGTACGCCATTAGTTAGAGCATTAAATTAAAACTTTCTTAAGGCTACGCAAGATATCCCGAGTAAAGTCACAAAATAATAACCATTTCGTAAAATATAAGGTTTGATGCAGCTGCTGGCAACGTAACTGATGGGACGATTTTTCTAATTCTAAAAAACGCTGATTTATGCAAGTACGAGAGTGCAATAGGGAGTAAATTTGTTTTGATGGGAAACAAACGATTTTCATATATCTATGGAGAAATTGATGAGCCAATTTAGGATTAGAAAAATATTATCATTAATCTATCTTTCCTTAAATCAGGCGACGTAAAAAATAGAATTGTAAAATTAATGATTGCAAAGAGAAGAGTGTTGCTTGATGCTTCGTTGGAATTTGGTGTCGAAACTACAGAGCATAGTTTATAGCATAGTTTAGTTTTAAAATAAGATTTGATGCTTTCTCGTCCAATAGGGAAGTGCACTAGTGTTTCAAATGCACCAAACACATTTCTTAAATTAGAGTTCAGAATAACATAATGTCGTAAAACCACAGTTTAAATCCTAATAGTGAATACTTTATTCGAGATGACCGTCTGAAATATGGAAAAATTCAAAGGCCGCGAAAACGGGTGTCCATGTTGAATATTGGCCGTGACGTCACAAGGCAGTAGCAGAAGGCAGCTTCTACACCGTTTAGTTCTACCACTATTATTGCATAGAAAAATTACAGAATTTGAGGGTATCCGTTTTTTGCTGTCATAAAATATCTTCAGAATATATATGTGGCTGCTTCTCTTTTGAGTAAACGACTTCATCATTGCGTAATATATTAATATTCATTTACGTGTCAACTTCAAGTTTGGAAAGAGTAGTACGAATAGCACATTGAATCTTTAATAAATGCATGATGGCATTTATTTTTCGCTGGGTATATTTTGACACAACGCCGTTTATCATGCCAAAACTTTTTTTGTAAGAACCGAGTCAAACTAATAAACCTATTTCAGACGTTTGCTGCAAGACTTATTCGTTGCGTATGTATTCACGCCGGCCGGAACGTTCGCCCTTCGCAACTAGAATCATGGGATGTTAGCCTTATGTCCGAGCTGGCTGGTTGTTGCAATGGTTCGCTGTCCAGGATGGGTTCAAGAAAATATAATCTTGGTTGGGAGAAGGAA
Source organism: Ischnura elegans (assembly GCF_921293095.1). NCBI lineage: Eukaryota > Metazoa > Arthropoda > Insecta > Odonata > Coenagrionidae > Ischnura > Ischnura elegans. The sequence continues at coordinate 66,533,571 of NC_060253.1, read as the reverse complement.
AATTCCAACGATTTATAAATGGTATACCAAACTTTGATGTATTTATGGTTACTGAATAAGGACGACAGGTTTAACGCTCCATAGAAATGCGAGACGTTAAGGCTAACAAGGGGAGACCGCGTACCTTGCTCCATCTTTTTCAATTAGGGCGTTAGTTAGGCTGTAATTAATTAATTTTCATGCGTTACTTTTTACAAGTTATGTATATAAATTTAAAATGTCCACTATATCCTAATTATTCGGTTGGGGTAGTGGTAGCGTGCACGATTCATAGGATAAAATTCGAAGGACCGTGGTTCAAGACTGCGTCATGGCATTATTTTTTGTTGTCTTCATTGTGATCATACGGCATCAAGTTTATCATTAATTATAATTGCAGCAATCATTGACATAAGACAATTTTTTTAATCATCATTATGGCGTTTAGGTATTTTAGCAGTGTCATTACAAACGCAGAGATACGATGACTACAAGGGTTGGTGTGCGCTAAAATGTTAATTTTTTCTTTGCTTATACTGACCAACTTCCACATTAAAAATGAAAACCACTCTTGCAAGAGCACATACCATTAAAGGCTCGCGGCAAGCAACAATATGCGTACAGGCATAATTAATAAGAGCACAAAGCGAATATAAAATGCCATATATCTCGAACACGTAATTCACATTACTCCAAAGGGAGTTTACTTACTCAGTACATACCTCAGTACCTTGTACTCAGTACCTACCAGTTTACCTCAGTAGCAGTGCTAAAAGAACCATTCTGAAATATAATTTCAACTAACAAATAGGATGAAATAAAAGTTGATAACCCTGGACCGGGCGCGCTGGCGTATAAAATACGTCAATCTTTGAAAACCAAAGATTTCGACATTGTACGTACATTCTGGGCTATAATGGTCCCGTGTATTCTTACAATGTACTTTGACTGCCTATATTGCGAGTTTTCAAAGTTCGAGGTATTGTAGCTAATTTTTTGGATCAGCAAAATGAACCCGTCACCAGTGGAGTACAAATTACGCCGCGCGACCTGCCGTGTACCTTAATATCTGTATCACCTATAAATGTACTAATTTCAACAAATAAAGATTAACTTTAACAAAAATCGTTTGTTATCATATATGCACATATCATGGGCAAAGTACGCATTTTTCCCGGTCGTGTAAAAAAACAGTCGCGCCATAATTCTTTAACCAAACTACTTTCAGTTTATAAATTACGTAGGTCTACGCGGAAGATGCTATATTTTGACTCAACACACTTTCTGATGTGACTGAGGTACCTATTAAGTAAATTATTATAATATAAATATCAATTTGATCTTACAATACCTTCAAATGATCTTCAAAACAGAATATCATCGATAGGTAAGAGTCAGGAACAGCCTTGAACCATTTATTCCGTATAGCTTGCGCTTAAGCCACGGGAATGAATATCTTCTCCAAGCTTTTGTTTCGACGTCGAGATGAAATTTGGAACAAAAAATCATTTATAATTCTATTTTGAATTCATGTTTTCGGTACTAGACGACATTTTTAGGAAGCAAACTCCACCGATTCCCGGAAACTCTCGCCGCGCTAAAGAAGGCGACGGAATTCAGCGATACTCCACTGGTGACTACTGCCTTGTGACGTCACATCTCAATCAAGATGGAGGCACTGTGTTTCAGCGCAACATGAAATTTTCCGACTTTCAAAACGTTTTAAAGTGCATACCCCAGATGCAGAAAATAAAAGTGACTATACTAATGTTTCTTTTTTAGGCTAAACTTTCAAATTCAGCAATAAAAAAAAATTAGTGCACTTCCCTATTATGTGGGGAACCTTTTCTCGGGATTCCCACCGGGTTGAAAAACTCTATTTCTGCCGACGTTTCGAGCTCCCACTCGGGGCTCATCCTCAGGGCTGCTTAATGTTGTTTTATTCGTTTTTTGGGTGCTATGTCTCATTGTTACAATTAATTTGGTGCATCAAATATGATACATTTACTAAAATTCATAATGTCAGTAATGTAATGTCAAAATATAATGTCATAGAAACAAAAAAATAATAAAGCGACATTCAGCCTTGAAGATCAGCTCCGTGTCGGAGTTGGAAACGTCGACAGAAGTGGAGTTTTTAACCCGGTAGGAATCCCGAGAAAGGTTTTAGTTGTTTAGAAACCTAATTTTAAAAAGAATTATCCTAATTACCCTAAATATCCTGATGACGGAGAGCGCATTTATTGATTGAAGTACACCATGACAAATTTAAAGCTAGAGTTCTAAAGGACTCTGATAAAAAAACGGAGATTTTTTTCGTTCCAAAGAAATGCGGAAGTCGATCTTGACTGAGATCACAAATCGTCCGTAAGCAACAGCAAGGATGAGTGAATTAATATTTCTCACACTGCAGTCCATTAAACACGGCGTACTCTGGACGAGGGTACAATTTTCCGAAGTATAAAAATTCCATCAACACTTAAAGCCAGTGAACTCGTCAAAACCTTCTGTTGCCTCCCCAAGCCTTCTCCGGCCATGCATGTCCGATTCTTAGAAGACAAGCCGCACTCGGAGGAGGCTTGCTCAGTTTCCCATGTTGTCCGCTTCAGGTTGGTGGCGGGACGTCTGCGGTTGTCGGCCATTTGTTTAAGGAGTTTCCTCCGTGAATATGAAACTAAAAACAACACCATTCCATCTTTCCTAACAAATTTTTGTCCTCTTTTCTAACGAATCCCATCATTGTTTAACTACCTGGATTCAAAACATCCTTCCCGGGACCTCTTTTCCTCTACCACTTTTTTCAAATCCTCCCTCAAATGCCACCTGAACCCATGATTAATAGTATGGAGTGTGAATTGGTACTTGCACGTTGATTATGTTACGCTGTAAGGAAACCATGGTCGGAGATAATAAATCACAATGCGGAAAAAGCCAAGTCAACTCTTTATTCCTTCAACTCTTGCCACTTGCCTGAAGAATTCATCGCTGAACAATTGCCTGAACAATTCACCGCTATCTAACCCACAATCCTCCTTCTTATGATTAAAAAAATTGTTTTCTGTTTGTTTTTATTTCTTGTATTATCTTTACACTATTTATTTATTGAGGGCAGCTAACGTAAAAGCCTTTGTGCAGCTTCTGTCAGTGAAATTAATAAATAACATGAATAAAAATAGTTCAATGCTCTTATGAATGAAATCCATTGAAGTTCACTCACTCATTCATACTGATTCAACCCGAAGGTTGGTTTGGATTGTTGAGGGTAGAGCTCACCCCAGAATAATCCAAATGAATGTGAATTTCACGCGGTAGGGTGACGAGTTCCCTTACCCCGGCCACCTCGTACTCCGAGGGTTTTTCTTAAGTGAGTTTTTTTTTTTCATCACCCTGAAAACAGCACACATGTCTTTACAACAGGGAAGTTTTTACAACAATCAATAGCGGAGGACGATCACGAAGAACCATGCCCTGGGTAGAGGCAACTATCCAGGCGGGACTCGAACCCGCGGCCTTCATGGTTTCATTCTGGATTTGAGTCCGGGGCCCTTCAATAGCCCATCACTCTACACATTGGGTCACCACGATTTCCCTATCAGTGTTGAAAAGTAAAACTAGGGGATAAGTATATGTATTATATAAGAAAATAATCGTTGAAGGACAGGTGGAAGGGAAGAAGGGCAAGGGACGGCCCCGAATAACTTACATAGGAAAGGTTGTAAAGGATGTAAAAGAGAAGAAATACGTCTATGAAAAGGCTAGCGGATAAAAAAGAGGAGCAGAGAGCTGCGTCACCCCAATCTTCGGATTTTCGACTAATGATGATGATTAGGGTTAGTATACCGTGCACGTGGATAATTTGACTGCTATATTTTATGTTATCCCTTTCTTCCGGTTTGAGCTTGCCATGGCGCCAGTTCAATAACTAAATTTTGTGTTCTGGAGTCAATACCAGCATTGACTGATTACTAATGCAAAACGTTTTATGATAATTATTACGAGCCTGCATTTCAATATTTAAACTATTTCTGGCCCATATATGACCATATCTCTCAGAATAAACAATCATAACCTAAGTATCACTTATATTTCATCTGCGCATTCAAGTAATGGCTAAGAGCCCACATGTAATTTCGGGTTTTAGAATAACAAGTTTCCAGAGTCATCCAATGTGGAAAGCCTTCATTCCACAAGGTACAATTAGCAGAGCAAAGCGGCGGACCCAGAATAGAGACAAGGGGGGTGGTAACCTCCCAGCGGTAGTGGGGGGGTCCGAACAAAATTACCATTTTATCTAGGGTAAATGGGTAAATTGGATACCCAAGGGGCCCTTAGCCACTCGCTGGATCTGCCCCTGCATTTTAGCATACCAAAAGCGTGTAAAATAGGCCCTAAGTCTAGAGGTATTTTGTATTTCAATTCGTTAAAGTAGGTAAATATATCGGAAAACATAACTAAATACTTTTGTACAAAGTAACAACCTCTAAAATTTTCGATTTTATCTTGTGTACGTTTCGACCCAATGGGGGGAGTGACGGATCCAAGGTGGCTTTACCCAGATACCTCCACTGATAGATACTCCCGGATTGATATCCCCACTGATAGATACCCCCAGATAGATAAACCCCAAATGCAGCCCTCTCCCCACTGACATAGCATACTTTGGGATTTAGAACACGAAGACGACATTTACTTAATGTCTCGGCATCGTATCCTGAGAAAGGCGCCCGAAAAAGACTTCCCTCTTTTTCCTTCTCCAATTTTTTTTGTCCCTCAACTCTTTCCGCCTGAAAGAGAACGATCGGAAGTTAGCTTTGTGGTATGGTGTCGGGAGCTAGTGGGACGGGCAGGAGGAGGAGGTGTTTGGCTGGTTGGTGGGGCGGGCGAAGAGGGCTGCTATCATAACGGGTCTCCCCTTTCGACCGAGCGGGCGGAAGTCCATATCGCCGCCGCAGCCGCCGACTCAGTCTCGCGAGCACGCCGACCTCGGTCCTCCACCGAAGACTTGTGGTCGACCACCAGTCGGTAACCACCACATCCCACATCAACGACTCTGGCCGTCCGAAGACTGGCTTACCGAAACCATAACTTCTTCCCTTATCCCAGGGGATTATTAGGGCCTGCATTCAGTCTTATTAACCCTTTCTGACCCAGAACTGCTTCTGGGAGAAATCAAATTTCAAAATTTTTCAGTATGAAAACTTGAAAATTTTGCAGTCAATCATAATTATCGTTGCAGCTAAGTATTTCGTCATTACAATTTACTTCACAAAATAATGCATGGTAATTACATTTCCTAAATAGAGCAGAGAATGCAAACATTTTTGACGTTACTTAGTAGCAACATTGGGTTATAATGGGTTAACGGCTTCACTCGACGTAACTATGGACTTTGAATCATGAGAAGAGTATCTGCAGGATCACCACGACTTAAAATGGCCTGATTCAACTTAGCATAGCCATTAGTCGACTAAATTTCAAATTTCTATTGAAATTATATCTAAATTCTACCCTGCAAGCCGCCTCAATCAATATTGCCAATTAATTTTTAACTATTCTAGCTCTCCCTACCGTAAAAAACAACGCCCCTCTCTCCTGGGTGGTACTCTCCGGACTCAGATCATGACCCCCCCTGCAAATCTGATACTTAATCCACCCCTGCTCCAGTCGACATTGTTTTGGACAGAGAAAGGTAGAGATCACCCCGGACTAAGGCATGAAGGTATGAATTTCGCAAATTTTCTGTCGGGAGCCAGTTCCTTTCCCCAGGTCAGTTGGCTGTTCTATATCTGTCGGTGTCAAAATGGTGTGCCACTGTACTTTGCGCATTTATATCTGAGCTTGAGTTCATGCTAGAATAATGGTTATGCGTCATTTTCAGAAAATTTTATTCTAAATTCTATTGTACTTTTTTATGAAAATTTCAAAAATGGAGACACGCCAGTGCAATAAATGACTCCCCGTACCGTAAAATTAGCCGCTTAGTCAATTTCATGAACTTTGTAACACAACGTTGATAATGGCTTCCGGGTGCAGCTGCGTAGAGAAAACTACTACGTCTACAGCATTCACCTTCCACAGTAAGTTTCAAACATTAATTGGAATATATTAAATGGTTTTATCGTATTTGTAGAACGCACATTTTTTTTTTATAATTAACGAATACGTTAGAACATTAACATGTCTTTTTTTTATTGAAGCCCTCGCGGCTCATGGCGATTAAAGAGAGACGTACGGGTGTTTGCCGCGTGATGTGTCAGGAATATCCCCCGCGTTTCGTGAGTGACTGCTGGTCACTTCTTCAAGGGAATGCCTTTTCATTTCAGGTGGGCAGCAAAACCAAACTCCAGCACCATTCCCTTTAAGAAGTGACCAGCAGTCGGTCACGAAACGTCGGGGCAATTCCTGATGCATCACATGGCATACACCCGTATGTCTGTTTTTAATAAAGCTGTTAACGAGGCTAAATACCCCTTGGGGTTAGAGCGGCCTCGAAGTTAGATAGATATCCCTCCAGAGTCAGATATATTTTTTGTACCCGCCGGCCTTTCTTCCCGAATTGAATATCCTAACTCAATTAAAAAAAAGACATATTACTCTTAATTCTGTCTATGACCCCAGTTCTCTTCCATACCGACCCAACATACTCCCACCATCAGGCCTCTCTTTTACTCTTTCAGAGCTCAGAGAAAATTTTAAGTTTAATCCATTTTACTTAATGGATCAGTATTACTAATATAATAGTGTTAGGATTAATCAAATGTCTCTCATAAAGCGGTAAAACTAGTCATTTTGAACCATTAATATTAAAATTTTCTGGAGGAGGGCCCCCGCATCACCCACTTACCCTGGTGGGTATGTAATATCTCCACACCCGTAAGTATTAGTTGCGCCTAAAAACCCCCCTAGCCTTTATTCCTAGCTGCTACCCTGCTCTCTTTAATCATTAACTAGTCTTGTCTAGAGGGGTAGCACGCTCGACTCCCTTATCGGAAAGTGGTCCGAAAATTGATATCGTGATGTCAATTTCCCTACTTGGGTAGGAATCGCGTACAACACATCGCCTTAGCGTGAAATTGGAATACGGTTCATCGTGGATACGCGAATACGCAACAGACGTGGGCGGTGTCCTTTGTACTTTGAATACAACCCTCTTCCACCAGCTCGGCCGCCTCACTCCCCTCCTACCTCTCGCCGCCTGGGACACATCTGCCGCCAGATGCGTACTCACTGCGACCATACACCACCTGCATTTGCTCAGACGGAGGGCGAAAATAATTACGCCACCAAAATTTCCGTATTTTTTTCCGAGCGGAAGCGGTCAAGGTCACGTCTGGAAGCCTACTCCTTATCACCTTGATCTCGGTCGAAAATATTACCAAATATATTTGTAAATTAATTTATTTATGATTCACGTATTGCTGAAAACCACGTGGGGAATTGTTTTAAGTAAGTGGGTATGCTTTAATGAATGGTTATTAACCAGTGCACATATTCATCGCCTATGTATATGTACGTCGCGGGTTTATTTATTTTCTCTGCATTAGCACTGAACGGTCATTTTTATTAAGGCGATAGCGATTCTGATTTACAATATGACTTTAAATCGAGTCCTACACTTGAACAAATACAACTATTTATTGCTCTCAGAGACTGTATATACCGTGAGGAATAAACGCACAGATATTGAAAATTAAAAATAGCTTAATATAGAAATGTATTCGGCGCTTTCTAATGACATGTTCATTTTTTTTAAAGATAGATAGAGGGCCTAGACGAAAGACGAATTGAACAAGGTGCACCGGGTTAGAACAGAAACTACTTCGGTGACAAATACAATCGCAGAGCCATCTATCTCTATCTCTTTGCTCTATCTATTTTGTGAGATGTTCAACTGTTCTTCCATCTGATTACGCAGGTGAAATTGTGGTATCACGGCTCTAGACATAGAATGGAGTAATGTATCTAAATTTATTCCTAACCGTCACTACATACAAGTTGAAAAAAATGATGATTTAAGAGCTGTGTTACGTTCTGCCGTGAACATTTGACCATGATCCTTTTCGCCACTCTATTTAAAAAAGTAAGGCACTACTAATAACTGCAGATTTTGGTATATGAAACCTTTCCATTGTAGAAAATAAAAGAATTATGCTTAATAAGGCTCTATTTTGGCGTATAATGGGCACGACTTTGATTTCGTAAAATAGCTTAATCTTTTATCAACTCCTGGTCTAAAATAAAACAAGTTAACTATAGCAAGTGTAATTTTTTCTTTTCCATGAAAAATAAGGTTCCTGTTGCTAACGAGAAGTTGACAACCTTTCATGAAAAAGTCTCACTATTCTTATTTCCTAAGATTTTAGTATAATTATTTTCTTGTTGCAAATGTATTTTGCTACCCGTTGATTCCCAAAGGAAATAGCTAATAACAGCATAATAATATTTGAGGTTACACCCTAATTTGGTGTCCTCATGGAGTAGGTGCCGAATTCTGACGACCCAGCCTTTAATCGTCAACTTGTGACAGAAATTAGTGTCCATAACCTGTGGATGGCCTCTCCCACGTCCAAAATTACGTGACACCAATCTCTTTGTTTCCTTCTCTCAGACCTTGGCGACAATCACTGTGTCTGATCGCTGCTCTCTTCACACAAGTCGCAAGAATCAGCTATCTCCTACGCAACAAGGAGTAATGAATGAAAAAGGGTAGTAATTAACTCAGGTATGCACAAAGTACACCCAAATTACTCGGAACAAAGTGTTTCACCATGATCCTATCGATAGGAAGAAGATAATTTATATCTCATTTCTTACTGATTGCTAAATTAACTAGGCTGTTGACACTAAAATAATATCTTTATGGTAGTTTCGTCGATGTGGTGGAACTTTTTCATCACATATTGGTGAATAAAATGTATTTGTCCACTTTTTGGGTTATTATTTATTGAGGGTTATCAATAAAAAAACTATTAAAAGAGGAAAATTACATCAATTTCACCAACAGGTATTAAAAAATAATGTTTCCATATATATCTGTTGTGAGATGGCTTAAAACTATCGAAATATTACTGTTGCGGAAAATGCTGATCAACGAACAAAGAGAAAGAAGAATGTATCAATGAAGCATACGTTTCGATTGCAAGATGCTATTAACTATGAGCCTAAAAGACTGTTGCATTTCAAATCTGCATGCCTCCTCGTCGACGAGATTCTAATATTTAATTGCATTGAAATTTTCGGTACCAATTCAACGCTTCGAATTCAACCACGATGCTGGTAGTTGACTTCCTTGCAATGGAAATATCGCGGAGTGGAGGAGGGCTACGTGACGGGGGAATTCATCTATAATGCCCGCATTCGCAGAAGTCAATGATCACTCTGTTTTCTCACCGAGGCCGCGTTAGACTACTCTTCTCCATTAGGTACACTTGACAAAAACAGCTTGTGCCAACCTAAGAGGGAATATAAACAGAATCGCACATGATGGCTGAGCAGTTACTAAAAGCCGTGGCCGAAATTGAAACCCCTTTTCCGAATCATACTAGGAACGATAAATAGTTAGGTAATTAAATACTTGTGAATATATTTTATTAAGCTCCTGATATTCCTCGTCCTTCCTGAGTATCCAATTAAATGTAAATAAAATAAAATAAAAACAAACGCCATCGTCATTGCAACCAGTCAGACCCATCAAAATTGGTCTCGAATTTTACCATTTCAATCTTGATCCCATTCACAGAGGCCGACAAGTGTTCTTGTATTCATTTTTTTCCTCTGAGGTGGCAGCGCATGAATTTAACGAGGGTATTCGGGGATTCCCACTTGCAAAGGCACCCTTATCGGCCGACAAAACTTTAGGCATTTTCATCGATGCAGATTGGGCGAGTAAGCAAGAAATGATATTTTCCATCTTGGTAGTCATTCACGCCTTTCGTACGGAGATGCAATTCTTCCGAAAGGTTCTTCAGGCACGCATAAACCGAAAGTGGGAGAGACTATATTCGCTCGCAGATGATCACGAAGAAGACCGTGATCTGCAGAAAGAAAATTACAGCTGTGATAAGCAAAGGTCGCCGAAAAAAACGCCCACACTTTAAATTAGGCTTTTCACTCGAGTCATCCCATATCCACGCTCTTTTACTCCTCTGAGCAACACCTGCCTTTGGCGAGGAAAAAATTATAAAGAAACAGGAAAAAAAGCCCTCGAGGGAATTACTCAGGAAGGCACTCTCGCAGTGGTCCACAATAGTGTCGGATTCCGTTAGTCTCATCCAAACTCTCCACCAGATTCAATGATGGTTTACCTATTCGATTGTTGATTTTAAAAAAATGAGCTTCCCATGCGATTTCCACAAAAACTTTTCAAAAACAAACGACTGAGGATGTTTTCGTCCAAATGAGGATAGCAATATTGGTCGAAACTGGTCGTCTATTTAAGAAAATGTTTTTTTGAGAATCGTGTAAAAAGTATTTTTTAATAGTTATGAATGTCTACAGAGGCCGAAAATATATATAACTATATTATAAGAATAAACTGAACTTCTTCGCCGACCTATTTGAAAAATTGTTAAAAAATTAATACTGTGAGGCAGAAAAACCAAATATAGGATTAAGTATTAACGGATTAAATAATCATTTCATTCTGAAACATAGATTCTCATCACTCGTTATTTTCCCTATTTTTTTAAAAATTAGGTTCTTTAAATATAAAATAAATGCTCTCAAACCTTGAATCATTCATATCATTAAATATTGATGTAAAAGTTTGATTTACGTCAACGCTGAAGTGCCGAGTGCCGAGAAATTTTTGCTGATTTTGCAGTAGGTAAGGAAAAAAATTAAGTCTCAAAAACAGCTTAAGTTATATGCTCAAAAACTTAAGGAAATGAAATGAAAAATGAAAAACCTTGGTAACTTTTCACTGGAAATGTTTACTGGTATGACGCGTCGCACCAATAAAAATTTCCAGTGAAAAGTTACCAGGGATGTTTATTTTTCATTTCAACATGGATTGTCACAAACGTAAAGCCGAATCGATTGATTTCACTTCAGGAAATTTTTATTTTATGTGGTTTCACCTTTGCAATGTAATATTTGACGAATTTTTGGCAATACGACTCAATGTTTACTACTGAAAGAAAATAGTTAATGTTAAAATAAAACGGATATTGACCATTGAATGATTGGTGAACTATCAGCGTCTAAGAGTGACATTGCAGGAGGGTCCTAACACTTTTCGCGAGAGATAGGAGAAGTGCGATAGCGCTCCCCGGCACTCTGAGGGGTAATATAAGTTAATACTTTGGTAAAATAAGTTAATACTTACGTAAAATAGCTTTTTCCGATTTCCTAATGTCTACTACATACTACTGATAACTTCGGGCTTAACTAAGTGAAACCTTTCCATTATGGAAATTAAAAGTGTAAACTTTGTTCGGTTCACTAATATATTTAAAAAAAAAAAGCACGACACGGGTTATCTGAAGATGCAACTATGAAACCTGGGTCTTGCAATTGAAGAAAATATATATTGGTGAACCTAGCAAAGTATATTATTTTATTTCCTACTAGGTACATTTGGTACAGTTTTTAAGAGGGCAAATTTTTTAGCGTCACGATGTTTTGTTGGTAAAGTATTTAATTTTATTCACAAAACAGGTCTATTTGTGACGGGGAGATGAAAAAAAAGAAATACGATATTAAATCGCCTTTGGGGTCCTTATCTACTTACGCAAGAGGCAAACTCGCCAACACAGTGATCCTCAGCAGTGTCAGATTCCTTCGGTCTCATACAATTTCTCCGCCACAGATTTTTTCCGCTCTCGTATAATGGTATTTCCCCTCAATCTGCACCGTCCCTCTTCCTAATGGATTGGCGTCTCGCAACCTTCCGCGTTCGAGACCTCCTCCGCTGCCCGCGGGCTGCGAAGATTCACTAAGTGTTAGTGAGGGGGGGGGGGGAGGAAACACAATTCCAGCCCCGGGGCGACTCTATATAAATTAAAAGAAGGAAAGGCGAGGCGGGGAAGTAGTTTCTGCCAGCGCTCGGAACTTCCTGGAGCGTGAAAAAGGATTTTGAGCCTGGATTTCCTCGGCGGCGTGGAAATGCCCGAGGCTCACGCTCCAACTGGCAACAATCAGTTTTCTTTCCTCGCGGGGCCGTTGTGCTTATGACCAATCATGAACTCCTCGTCAATTTTCGAGCAGGCATTCGTCTCTTGAGGTTGGTTGCTTCACGGAAGGCCAAGCGCTTTAAAAACCAGCCGGGTGTAACGATGTGAAAATTTTGTTCATACCGTAATTATACACCAATGATTAATGTTAAGCTAAAAAAAATTACGAAATTTTTTAAATCTTCCATTGATTGTCCGTTCACCATCAAAAGGTTCACGACAGTGAGGTTCAAAAACAAACACTTTTTGCTTATGTAATTAAAAAGGTTTCTTTTACCTCACGGACGAAGTTATTCGGGGTCAAAATTCAAATTAAAGATACAGAGAACATGGATTAATCAATATTTACACTTATTGCCATTTTCCAGTGACTAATATGATTTGACTTCATTTATGGCAATCATTTGCACAAATCCTTGCATTTACTCTAAAAATGTGGTGATCAGTCTACGTCATGTTATCACAACTATTATGCTATAAAGGGAAGTCTTCCATTTTTTTGATAAAACTAAATCTACATCCATATGCCAGAAATAAGTTTTCGAACTTTTAGATAAGTATCGCCCTAAGAACATGTAAACAATTGAAGAGATTCTATGAGTCGTAACCTTATGAAACATATTCATGATGATATGATTACCCCTGCTCTGTATATTCCCCACTTCTTTATTGCAGATGGAGACCACGATTTAAACTAAGAAGCGCCATAGTCATGGTCCACTAACTTATGTAACGTGGCCACGATGCTTAATCTTTGAAACCGCGATCTGTATTTGTAATAAAGATATATTGAGAGTACAAAATATAATTACTACACCCTATAAGAAATTGAACATTTTTAAATCTGTAAAATATCAGACGGAAAGCTCGATATTTGTGACCATCCGTCGTTGAAGTACAATTAAAAGCAAAGAATATTTTATTTTCGTCGAAATGACTTCTTCATTTCCCGAATCAACCGCCTTGGTCAGTATTGCATAGTAGGATACGAATGGCATTCTGTAATTTCTTTTTATTCTTCAAAATTTAAAATGTAGTTTCTTCATTTGCATCTTAATTTTCTTAAAATGATGCCAAAACGATACATAATTTCTTTTTATCAACTCAGAGCCTCAAATATCAATTCAAAATTTACAAATTTTGATTTGCGGTAATAAGTTTGAGAGAGAATGACTAGAGTTTTCGTGGGACTGAAGGGATTCATAAAAAAGACGAGATTTGAACCTACACATTCATAAATGAGGGCCGCTGCCATTTGCTCCGCATTAAAAGGAAGAAATATTTATGAATGCTGAAATAAGAAGCTTTGGATACTTTTTCCGAGTTTTAGCCTATCGAGAGTCGATCAAGCCTTGAACGGATATAACCTGTGCTTATTTATCTCAGAGTTAAAGGTAAACATGGAACTTGTTTTCGGGAAGGAGATCAAAGGAATAGAAGAAGAAAAGCCGAACTCACTTAGTACTTATCAAAACCAAATTAGGGGCTAACGATGCGGAGGCCCAGACTATCTCTACTACCGCAAACTCTAATTTCTGAGACCTTGAGAGAGGATGACGACTAATTCTTCTTAGTTCAGCAGCTAAAGTTTTTTTTATTTTCCGGTGGCGAAGTGATTTCGTGCTTTTTCTGACCTTCATCAGTGTAAATTTTTCTTGCATATTAAGAAGTATGTGGGTCATGGTCATCTTGATAATATCCTGTAGAAAAGTTTAATTCCACGCAAAGGGCAATTATAAAATATAAGAACAGGTATCAAGGCATTTGGCACGAGTATTGAATTGCAAGGCAAATACATGTGTTAATAAGCTCGTCTTGTATTATTTCTTTGCATTGCATAACCAGCTGAAGTTACATAATGACTAATATTGAATCGCCCATCTCATCACTAATTAGATGTAGTCTTTGTCTTTCAACTAACAGTCTATACTTAGATTAATTATTAGAAATAATTCCTAGACACAGGGGTGGATCCAGGATTTCTTTCTGGGGGGGCACAAGGTTACCTCGTAATACAAAATGAACGCAATGATAATGGGACTTTATTAAAATCTTCCATATTTTTTAAGGTTCTGGGGGGGCACGTGCCCCCGCCCCCCCCCCCCCTAGATCCGCCAATGCCTAGACATCATTTTAATGCAAGCATTGTGAGATTTCAAGGGCTTAAACATTCTCTTTACATATAATGGCGTTAGTAAAATAAGAACCTTCAAAAAATACACACATTTTAAATCATCGCGATACATTTTTCGGCTGTTGGCAATCATGCGGACGTTAATATAAGTATCATTATTATTAAAGACGTTAATATTTCAGCACACTCTTATAGAGGAAACTTTTAATGCAATATTGTCATAAGTAATTCTACAATGCAACAACTCTACCTCCGTATCTCCTAAATGAATTGCGAAAAGCAATGTCATGGTAACCTATATGCCTGGTGTCATCAGCACCTAATGTGCGTAATCATGCATACCAAAAATTTTAACTGAAGAGAAATACATTTAGTTAGCACTTCACGACTTTAGCGGGTGACATAAAATAGTTTTCTCACTAGAAAACCGCCCCTATAACACCCTAATGTACTCATAGAGGATATAATTTCAAGTTTTTGTTAGGGATTAGGATCAATCTCCCAATATCCGTCATCAGCAAATTCATAAATCCAATAGATAAGATATGAAACTAATCCCTTAGTTCTCCAGATGATTTAACGAGTTGAGATTTCACGATTTCGAGTATCTGAGATTAATTTATCTTAGTTTATTAGTTGTATAATGGCAAAACATCTCGCGGAAATATAATCACGAATTCTTTCACAAGCGACCGCTTCGATGCAATCATTAAATTTTCCCCTGCAATCAATTTAAAATTTGAAATTTCAGGCCCACAGCCTCATAATGTGTCAGTATCTTTCATCTACTTTCAATTGAGCTGAAAAATGGCATATTTTCAGCTCTAATCACATTGATTTCACATTGCTTAACTCTCGAAGAAAAATCTACGGAGTGAAGTTGAATGGAGTTATTTCTTTAGATCACCGTCACGTGACTGACTCATTTTTATTAGCATACACAAGATTATTAGCCGTATTATTTTAATTTTAAATTACCTATTGTGGCTATAAAAATATGACGACTCGTCTTGAACGAAAAAAATAATCATTGCAACTCCATTTCAATTATTGGAGCAGAACAACCCGTTCTCTTACAGGCGGAAACGTTTTTTGTTTGGGCTTCACGGGTTGATAACTTCAGAATGAAATAGGCAAAATAAAAGTTCATAGAGATGTCAGAATGCGTACAAATATTTGCAATACCCGATCGTTTTTTTCACGTTGCAAATGGCCGCTTTAGAGAATATGAGGCGAAAACGTTCCGATAAGCAATCCCGTAATTACGTGAAAGTCTGGAAGAACTTCATTTTTATGCCGTGTGCGTAGGAGACCCATTCCTATTCAGGTAATATGTTGGCTGATATCCATGAGTGCATTTCCTACTGTTGTAAACAATTCCAAAAATTTTATTCACTCATGTAGGGAGAGATAGAAGTAGCACTTTAGGACTATTTGAAGTTAGGTGCATCAATTGAAATTCAAGTACGCCACGATATCTACATTTGCAACGAGATTCAATCCCGGACACCTGCATTTTAGTAGGAAGATGTTAAGATATCAACCGTTGACCTGTACGAGAATTACAATTAGGAATCTTGTATAGCAGATAAGGGGACAGGAACTCTTATTTCCTTGGTACCAGAAGGTATTATAGGAATACTTGGTCCATCTCATGCGGTCAAATTTTACAGCTTGAAAATGATACCCGATAAAGAAAAAAGGGTCGAAAAAATTAAACATAACGTGGAAAAGGCCCCGAATGAGTAACATAGGACAGGTTGTAGAGGAATAAAAAAGAGAAGAGATATGTCGCTATGAAAAGGCTAGGAAAGGGTAGGAGAGAGGAATAATTACGAATTGTGAGAGATTTGAAAGTGAGACCGAAAAAAAACAATGAAGTAACAATAAACCTGCACAATACGCTTGTAACCCATCCAACGGGAACTATGAAGGTGTATTTTTTATTTGTTAACAAATTCATATCGATAATGATGATAATAATAATAATTACGTATTATTACACAAATACCATCCACCCGCCGCGCCGTACTAGAGACAGATACACACATTCTGTACTGGGACCAACCGATACTTACAGACAAAACCAGAGATTACTATGGACCTGATACTTTATCAATCCACAAATCACAGCAAAGAGCAAATATAGTAGTAGTATTTTGTTTTTAGTGTGCCTCGACAACTAAGGTCATTTGCACCAAGGAGCAAATATAGTTGATATCGAGAACACGAGAAAAATTTTCAACGCAATAGAACAGTAAAGAGTTACCTTGGTTACCCATGCTCTTTACATAAAAATCTCGGTGAAAACTTAAGAAAATGTAATAAAAAAAGATGATAATAATCTTAATGATAGTAAATTTGTTAAAAATACGAAAAATGAATGCTCATAGTCAAATTATGATATAGTCCATATTATTATTATTATCATCATCGGGGAAGCATAAACACCATGCTTCCCTGATAATAATAATATCCATCTACCAAGCACTCATTGCGCAAATGACAAAGTAGCTTACGACCCCCTCCCCTAGATTGTAAGAACTTATTGTTGGGGTTAGAAATTGAAGGCTCGGAATTGAATGAACACCACCCCGGAACCTGTGGGCAACTCTCTTAACAAAACAATGACTCGAGATCGGTTCCATGCAAAGAAAAATTTCACGCCCAACCCACGTATCATCTCCATTCCCTTCCGAAGGAAGTGCTGACATGGGAGATCAGACTTCCTTCCGTCTTAAAGAGACCATTTTCACTTATACTTCTCAAATGAGCCACTCCCACTGTTACGCGGAGGAGATGCAATTGGATAGCCAAGGCGGCGAGAGGTAGTTCAAGTCAGCAGCACTGGAGGAAGTCCGCATTTTCTCCTCCAGTGCCGCTTTAAGAAAGGAAAGATTATGTGTGTCAACGGAGAGTATGAGGAGAAATTAATTGCGAGCGGCGGAAAAGCTTATGAGCTCGGAAAAGTGTGCCAGTTGCCGCTTCTTCCACAGAAGCTCCTGCAATGCCCAACCCATACCCCTCTGAAAATCCCACCCTTTCCCTTCTTCGTTCAAAGTTCAAAATATGCCGTTTTCTCTTCCTTTCGAGAGGTAGGCAGCCGGGGAAATAATCGCAGTCCGATAAGGAAATGAAAAATTACGGGCGTTGCATCAATGACGACGCAGTTTCTCGCCGGAAAGGTTCTCGCCATGAAGGCTTTAAAGCGAGAGCGCATCGGTGTGTCCGAAACGTTCACAGTTTTTTCTCAAGTCGAAGGGAAAAGGAGAGACGGGTTTCCAGGGTTCGCCTTCATTCCATTGCCTTTTCGCACGCTTTTTCTTGTTTCGTTTGTCTCTTTCATCGATGGAATCTATTCATTGATTTTTAATCCACTTCCCATCGTCGGATTGGCTTGAAATTTTGCACATTTGCTTGATTCACGATCAAAATACAATATTCAGCGATCAAATATTTGAAATTTCGCTCCATTTTTTCCTGAAGATCCATAAGTGTAAAGTAGAATATAAAAATAAAATTAAAAAGGTTAAAGGAACACGATTTTTCCAAAAACTGTGTAAAATGAATTAAAAAGCAAAATTATGCTTTTCATTACTCAGGAAATTGTCGGATCGGCTTGAAATTTTGTACATTTCCTTACTTCTGATGACAATGCAATTTATAATCGAGCATTTTAAATTTTGTTCCCTTTTGATCAAATTTATTAACTTAATTTCCTTACGGAAAAATAGTTCTGCGTTGGCTCCCTGCCGACGTTTCGACAGCTTACTCCGCTATCATCCTCAGGGAATTAGGTTATAAAAACTAGTGTTTAATCGGATCACATATGTATATAAGTTATGCTAAAATAGGATGACGAACTCAAAAAAACAACTTGTAAAACGAAGATCACTATCAAGTGTTACGAATCCGAACCAGCAGCTCTACCAATATCACAGTGGGCTTTTTAAAAGGATTGTGAGGAAAATCTCATATTTCAAATTACAAATGGCCCCCATATAGCAGCAGCAGATACTTCAAAATAAAATGAACTTATCGAAGCTAAAACTTTTCATTAAGTACTTAGTGGTGAGTTCACAATGGCATTCTAGCCTGGTAGGATCAACTCTCTCATGGAGAAAATATGGACTGTATTGACCATATGTGGGAGTTGACCAAGCGATCTCCAAATTAATATTAACGTGCATTTTGCTCCGAATAACCCGACTGCCTAGCTCCGTCTGACAGAATACTGGGCAAAAAAATAATAAGACAGCGACATATTCCCTGATTAATGATCGTCCACTGAAACGCGGATAGAAATCAAAGACTTCCAACACGAATAGAAATCGGGAGCCAATGAGTGGAAACCTAACGAGACAGCCATTTTCGTCTGCGGAGAAAACGTATGAAATTTCAACACTTCGATTTCATTTCAAGAATCGTGAGACAATATTGCGCAGAAAAACTGTCCAAGCCACGAATTTTTAGAGGAGAACACTAGAATTTTTTTTGGGAAGTACATGGAGTAACAAGGACACATCTGGAAAGGCATCAGGGTTTGGATCAATATACAGCGCGTTTCAGGAGGAATATGCAATATTTCAGGAGTTGGTTGGGGAGACAATTTTAAGCATTATTTTTCCATAAACAAGGGGTTTTAACTCCTTAGTTACTGAGCCATAGCAACGTAAAGATTTTTGGATGCACTTTGCATGTGTCATCAAAACGGTTATTCTTGGTTATCCAGCCTTTTCGGCATTTAATTCAATATTATGGATTTTTAAGGACATTACACAATTATAGTGGGACGAATATGAGCCAGAATGATTATAATTGTCAGAAACGTTAATCTCAAAATGGCTCAGCTTGAGCAATCGCATTGTTAATACTCGCTCAAAGGTCCCGTTTAACTGAAGTCAAAGATTACCATTGGATATTGGGGGATCAGGTTGTTACAGTGGGTAGACTGCCAGCTTCCCACCCTTATTGGCCAGGGTTCAAGTCCAGGCGGCGGATGATTTTTACCGAGATATCCCGACTCCTGCTTCAGTGTTTTGTGGTGAGCAATTCAACTATGTACAGCAATCCGTCAGTCGGATTGGACCCTCATCCTTGTTGCCTTTCATTAAGTGCAGGTTAACGTCGACGCCGGGTTTCTCTCCAACCTTTTCTTATGCCGCAATGGCTTAAGCAGCCTGTCAACTTCAAATAGCTATCTATATCTACCAGTGGCGCAGCGAGGGGGGGTTTTGGGGGATAAACCCCTCCCCCCCCCCCAGAGCTCAGAGAAATTTTAAAGTTTAATCCCTTTTACTTATTTGGATCAGTATTACTTATAGAATAGTGTTAGGATTAATCAAATATCCCTCAGGAAGCCGTAAAACTCGCCATTACGAATCATTATTCTTAAACTTTTTCTGAAGGAGGGCCCCCGCAACTCCTGCTTACCCTGTTGGGTATGCAATACCCCCACACCCCCGTAAGTATTAGTTGCTCCTAAAACCCCCCTAGTCTTAATTACTGGCTGCGCCCCTGATATCTACATCCGCTGAGGCGTAAAAATGAAATTACTTTTGCCCGTCTTTTACCAAATCCAGCACGTGACTTCCAATCAGCGCAGCTGCGCGCCAAAACTAACGGCCTAGCGGAAATGGCGGGAGGCAATCTCTTGCGATGGCAGAGCCGTGATTAAAACGGTCAGTTGGCACGGTTGCACTACCCTACACAACCGCACAAAACTCCGTCCTTCATATCATATTTCTTTCGAGAAAATGTTTTTCGGCGAGGAGACGGACGAAAAAAAAGAGAGGTTTCGTCGTTACGAAATACGGAACGCGAACGTAAAAATCGTACCCCGGAACGGCAGGAGAAGATGGAGGGGAAAAGAAAACGCCTTTGGCAGAAATCTTGCGATCGCGTTATTACAAAAGATCTCGTGGAGCCATCTCCCGCCCCCAACCCGCTCGCTCGTCTTCTTCTGTTTTTATTTCCCCAAAGTGACGGCGAATTGGGAGAGTAGGTAGGTGGCGTAGGAGAGGGCGTTCTGAAGCAGTTCGCTTGCGCAACCAAGACCAGAAAGTCTGGACCAACCCGGTTGTACGAAATATAACGACGGTGTCTGCAACGCGAGTGGATTCACCATCGCGGAAGATATCCCATAAGGCTGTCCGTAGTGAGAGGTAAAAAAAAGAGAAATCCTGTTAGAATAAACTTAAAAAGCTTACATCTATATGCTACCCTGTAAGCCATCTCAATGATAATGTATTAAGAGCCGTTATAATACCACAATTGAAGCTGAAAAAATAATCTTCTTGAGTTAAATGTTGGGGGTGAACAAACGGGAAGAGCACTAAGCTACTGATGTAATGTCTCGAACCTCCTGGTTCAAGTCTTAGGACAACCGAAGTAAAACTATTCCCTTGGGAAAAGAAAGAAAGTGGCTCAGCAATAACTCTGGTCCCCATAGCCTAAATGAAATAACTTCTCACATCCGCGGTTTAGTGTGGCATGAGCTCTACCTTCACTTAACCAAACCAACCTTTAGGTTGAATCACCGAGTGGGGGAGAGCATAATGAAGGGAGCACTGGGATTTTTTCATTGCAGCTCAGATTTTCATGATGTGCATGCCTCGCTCTCATTAGATCTTATATATCGCACCTGGATGTTATAAGGCGAAAAAATGAATGGTGCTCTTTTGAAGTAAAATAGCAATTTTTTATCCACACAATTCGTCTTTTGCAACTTTATAAAGTCTAAAGAAGCACCATAAAATGATATGGAAAGGGAATTGTTTTCACTTGCTCTGGTATAGTTCAATCAAACCTAACAGCATATTTCCACATCACGGCTATCTAGATTTTTTAACGGGAAAAATCCACGCATCCACAATTTTCACAGAAAACGGGTCTGTGAAATCGAACGAAATCATCGGAGTTGATATGACCAACATATGGAAGCTGTGACATTAATATCCGTAATCCGAAATCAAAAAGAAAGTAACATCGTTTCGGTGACCTTTCGTTTATAAAATGATGGATTAATTAAAATTAAATAATCTCGCATGGGCTCCGATTCCAATTGGTACGATATATTTATTTCTGATGTATTGGCTGAATTAGCATGAAAAAGGTAACTAGTGGGCGAGATGGACTCGAATGACATCATGGAGGTTATCGTAACTCCCAAGTACTTCACCTTGTATGTTGCCTTTACTTTAATACCATCTACAGTTAGTATGTGAAGGAGAAGAAATACGTAGGTGTGAAAAGATTAGCTGATAAAAGAATTTATTCGAGAGCTGCGTCAAACCAACCTTAGGATTGTTGACCAGTGATCATAATGATGATAGAAAAAGAAATTTATCATCTAAGAAGGTTCCATAGCCTTTAAGTTACCTTGTTTAACCACACTGAATTTCGCAAAGGATGAAAATCCGCCAAAAAAACTGAGGGAATTGCGAAATCACGGCATTCTCTGAACGCATCCGTCTTTAGCCATCTTCCTAAGGGACTCACGGTGAATATGAGGTCCCTCCCGCCGAGATGAGGGAGTGAATGAAACGAAACGGTTCCCATCATCATTACGCCATCTCCGGGAGGATGCTTGGACTTGCGCCAGGTTGGCTGCGTGAATTTCTAAAGATGGAATGCAACTTCCCGTGCGGATGCTCGTCTGCCGACAGCCTCACTCCAATGCGAGTGGAGATATTATGCACGGGGTAACGGTGCCGCAGCGACCGATGGGGGAAGGAGCTGTCGTGGGTCCGCGGCAATCGTATGTCGAGCCTCGCGCGGACCGTAGGGTTTGCGGAAAATGTTTCGCTTACATAATTTATTTAAGCGTAGAAGTAAGCAGTGATGGATCCAGGATATCTAACGATTTGATCGTTGGATTATTCTTTCTCATAGGATAATGGCCGGCCTCGGTGGCGGCGGGGTAACGTCCTCGCCTGCCAAACAAGAGGTCGCGGGTTCGAGTCCCGCCTGGGTAGGTTTCCCCCTGTCCAGGGCATGGTTGTTCGTGTGCGTTTAATTATTAAATTTGTTGAATACCCCGATGTAAAATGGCCAACATGAGCTGTATTCGGTGGTTTGGGAATAAAATAAAATAAAATAAAAAATAAAATAATCCTCCAAAGTTGTTAGATTAGCTATGGCTGATGCCTGCTTTCGTTGATGGTAGGACCCGCCTGCCTTGTGACGGTGCGGGATTCCTCGTCCCTTCCCTTCCTTCCCTATCCTGTCCCAGGAGGCGTCCTCGGGCTCCTATCGCGGCGGCGCCTCCTTCCTTTATCCTTCCTGTCCTCCCCCTTCTGGGTGCAGAGGTGAAAAGCTCGCGCTTACAGACCCTGCCCTCGGGAGTGTATCCTTGCGAGCCCGCCCTAGGGTTTCGTTCCGTTTGATGGATCCAGGATAGGGAAAAGAGGGGACTAGGAGTGGGGGGATAACCTTCCAGCAGTAGTTGAGGTCCGGGAGGTTAAGAAAATTTTGAGAATGTCGAGGCCTGTAATAACACTCTAACCTATTATAGCCCAAAATTGCTTCTAAAGCCTGAATCAATCGATCATTTGTTTCTTCCCTCTTAGGGATCACTCGAGCGATCGCTTTCCGCAACCGGAAAAGTGATCGCTCGAGTGATAATTTTTCTGGATCACACGGTCCCTCCCGCCGTCGCTTTTCGCATCATTTCCGATATCACAGCTCCTTGTCATAGGACGCGCATCACGAAAATATTATGTATAGCGTGTTTATGTTTACCTTTGTCGTTCCCACGATTGTCAACAGTTGCGCTATAATCGCTCCACACGGGTATACGTTCTGATTGGCTGATATGGAGTTTCAGTGACGGTTTCAGCGACGGAAAAAGCGACCAGACGAGTGATGAAAAAAGTGATGGGAATCCTCATCATTGGAGCGATCGCGAAAAACAAATGCCGGCGACGATCATTTGCGAGTGATCACTCGATTGATCGCTGGAGTGATCACTCAGAAATGACGAAAAATATGATCGTGTGATTCAGGCTCAAGTAACATAAAAAATGTAAACATTTTCAGCTCTATTCGGGAAAGATTTAAACTACGTGTACTTTTGTGTCGTAAAGTTTAATGGCGAAATATTTAGCTGCAACAATAATTATGATTGAGCAGACAATTTTTACTTTTTAAAAATCAGAAGTCCTGAAATTTAATTTCTCCCTGAAGCAGCTTAGGATTAGAGAGCTTAGGTTAAGGTTGTCTCATTAAAAAAATCCAAATGATTTAGTTTTTTCCAGCAAAAAATTATTTATTTTAAGTAATTTGACCTCATGGTAAGTTTCTACAATGCATTACATTTTCATTTCTTATCATAAAAGGCCCAAAGCAGACTTTTTAAAATCAGTTTTAGCCTGATTACTCTAGCCTACGTGGGTTGTCCGGGCTCTCCTGCCCTGTATATATTCGAATACCAGGGACGCCGACTTACAAAGATATTGGGGGGGGCCCAAACCGGGGATCTAGCCCCGGGAAATTTTATAATTAGTGAGTTTTTAGTTTTTTAAGCATTTTAGAGGAGTCATATGATCAACATTAGGACCCTGATAACTCGAGTCTCGATGTCTGGACGCTCCGAGGAAAATCGACAAGCCTGACACATTTTTTCCTCACACCCATAACGAAAATTTTGAGGGGCTCGGGCCCCCTCAGGCTCCATGGAATCGACGCCACTGTCGAATACCGAACACAATTTCTATTTTATTTCGAGTGAATTGGATATCACTGGGGGGCCATAGACCCCCTTAGCCGCTCTCTGGATCCGCCACTGGAAGTAAGGAAACAATGTATCAGAACTTACATTTGAATATGCTTCTCTACGGAAGTGAGAAATGGACAATGACAGCAGCTAATAAATAAAGGATATAGGCCTTCGAAATGTGGTGCTACAGAAGAATGATGAGGATCAAAGGGGTGGTAAGGTAAGGTATTTTTAGGAGGCAGCCGACAGATGAGGTAATTTTTGTCATAAGGGATGGGTATGGATGAAATGGTGGAGAGAAACCTGCGTTGGAATAAGCCTACTCTTAACGGAAGGCGCCATGGGGACCACGGCCTAACGTTCCATCCGACGGACGAAGTGTTGCGCTAGAAATGTTCGCCGTACAACATTCAAGCAGGGATCGGGGAGTTTCTAAATTATGTGCTACCGCCGAGTCCCTCTACCACCAATTCAATTAAGTGATCCAGAGTAACTCCAAGATGTCCTTCTATTGCCATTCTTCTTTACAAAATACAATTTATCATTGTCCGCTCCTCCATAATTATTTGTAGTACATACTTGTTCCGCCAATATGATGGAACCACTAACTCGCAAAAGTTACGAGGGCTTATGAAACGAAGATACGCTCCTCCATAGCAATGATTAAGGGTAATCATGAGTTTAGGAAATAATGACTCCTCATAATTCCTATGACGCAACAGAGCATCCTGCAATTATGACGATTATCCGTGGCAGCCCAAGTTTCCGTACCGCGAAGCCTATTGTGACCGCTTCTCAATCTCTTCGGTCGATGTTTAATCGCCAGTTATGTAGAAAGATTACACAAATTTGTTTTGCTTGGTAGTTATCTAAAAATTGGTTATACAATTTAATAATTAATTTTAATAATATTTTAGCATGTTTTACAACTATAGTTATTAATTAACCGTCAATAATAACTTCTCACGGATATTTTCGCAGATTTTACGACGATCATTCGCTGCAAACATTGAGAAATATAATGAGAAAGTCTGGAATATATAAGGTGACCATTGATAAGAGTTCGATCATAATGACATGTACTTCAAACAATATTCGTACTGGAAATCGGATTCCATCCGTGCAAAAACCTATTCATCCCGGAACATCGGTACTGAAAATTCTACGTTGTGTAATTGGGAAAAAGAACTGCTTCCCTAACTGAAGTGACAACACAAACTGTACCCAAAGACTACAAAGCCGATTCAGGATTACAGATTGTCTCGGCGGTTACAAAGACCGCGTCAACTCATGAGGTTCTTTAGGCCCTGCATCAGAAGCTGAGTCAAGATCTTCATAAAATAATTCTGGTTGCTTAAATTTTTCTATGAATGGAAGAAGATTAGTATTTTTGTAAATCATAGTGTGAGAGAAAAGAAAGCGACCCGGCGATCTTTTTAGGGATGTTATATCCCCAAAAAATTCGTTTCCATTAAAAAGGAAAAGCAATAGAATTTTTGTCTACCACTTCTTTAGATCAAAGGTCGAGAACTCATAAGACAAAATGGAAAAGGGTCAAATTCCTCATTTTTGGGTTAATCAAATTGCCCATTTCTTGGAAAATATAAATTTGGAGAGAGTTTTGGCTGATACTGCCAACGCTACTTTTTTCAAGTTTTTCACCGTAACAGAAAAAATGTAGTAACTGACGTTCTACTGGTAATAGTTGACGGTAAGGCTCTTCCCTAACCTCCATGGACTTTCCTGGTAACTGTCGGTACAACTATCTTACTGCTTCTTAAGAGGCTTTGTCAGGATTTAATGAAACGCTTAAATTCATATTACCAGCGTACAGTCACTTTATTTATGGATATTCACAGTTACTGCTGAATATATTGCTGCGTAATAACTTCATAACAATGTGAAAATTCTGAAAAACTACACAAGTGGTTAGGACCGGAAGATTAATCTGAATTAATAAAATTGATAAATAGAGCGCATTTATAATACTAAACAAGTAATCCACCCTGACGTATGTTAACATTTACATTTGTGTTTCTTAACGTCAGTTGAATCCACAATATGATCGTATGAAATAACTTCAGGCTTGACGTCGAGGAAATTCGATATATCGAGATAAAATACAAATACCAATAGTAATATCTCCTCTAAGATGCACAAATACACTACCAACCATGGTTTTGACACAATGTCATTATCAAGGGCTTGAAAATTGGAGTTTTATACTTGAGTGTGAAAATTACTATTGGTATTTTATCATGCACAATACGGAGTACTATATTTTTCTACTTCAGTTATTCCGAGAAAACCGAAATTGCCTTTCGAGTGAAAATTATTTTTTTATGCTTTCTTTTCCTTTTGCTTATCATCTGGATGCATGCAAAAATTTAAGTGCAAAAAGTTAGCCAGGGGAAGGAAAAAAACCTTAGGTTTTTCATGAACATTCCTCCAAATACATGTAAAATACTGTCAACAAGCCTACTATCAGTCGGTATATTCTTCTCCCTTCCTCACGATTACCGGCGTACAATTCGATATGATACGGGAATCAACCAGGTATCACAAGGTTTCACCGTACTCATACCCGACCATCCTATGGGACCAGAGGAGATTCTTCTCACGAGGCTGAGCAACCTCTTGCCCTTGAAAAAGAGTATACCCGGTGGTTACGTCTAAGGCAGGTCCATGACTCTCTCGCGGTCAAAGAGAACTGACTTCCTACCTCGGGATCGCGGAAATTGGCCAAAAAAAACCTAATTCGGAAATGAGCACCTTGGACGGAGCACGTATTTGCTCACGGTGGGCTCGTAATTATTTCCCGTCACGTATGAGCGGGAGAAAGGGGAACGTGAAAGATCTCAATCCACGTGGGGAGACGATTTTCTCTCCTCCTCACTCTCCCTTGCTACAACATCTTTCTCTCCACCATCATCTCGGCCACCCGAATAGCCACGTGGAGCGGAAGGCCCTCGTCCGCCAGGCGGATCCCATCGAAGCCATACACTTTGGTTTTCCACATCATCTATACCAGCGGCAGTGGCGCAGCGAGGGGGGGGGGGGTTTGGGGGTTAAACCCCCCCCCCCCCCCAGAGCTCAGAGAAATATACAAGTTTAATCCATTTTACTTAATTGGATTGATATTACTAATAGAATACTGTAAGGATTAATAAAATATCCCTCAGAAAGCTGTAAAACTCACCATTTTGAACCGTTTATCTTAAAATTCTGCAATTTATTAATCTCGCACCTACCGCTTATCCTGGTGGGTATTTCATACTCCCTCACACCCCGGTATTAGTTGCACCTTAACCCCCCCCCCAGCCTTAATTCCTGGCTGCGCCCGTGACCAGCGGTTCCCAACCGATAGTACGCTGAAAATAATCGGTAATGGCGGACGCCAGGAACTATGTATCTCTTAACTAGGAAATATATTTGCATTCTATATTGGGTATTTAAAACATATTTTCTACTTATGCAATTATTTATCATCAAAAATGTCACCTACCCGTTGTGAAATTATGTAATAAAATGTGCACATTACATTTTGAGGGTACAATATTCATTATATACATAGAGAAGGGCAAGGGGTCAAATTTCACTGACTCATTATTAGCCTTGTGGTATTCTATTATAAGTTTTTTTTCACTATTACTAATACCACTACTTTTTTACTTAACGCGACCGGAGTTTCGATGAGTTATTATCATCTTCAGGCGTAAATTATGATGTATTCATCTTATCATTGTTGCCTAGTTACCTAACGGAGGAAGAGATGAATTTTTAAAACGGACGCCGGAATAGGGGAAAAGAATGGGTAAAGAGATTCGTTTATCAGAGTGCTGTCCTGACTTTCAATAATTTTTAAAATTTCCAACTGCTCTCTAGAGTCCAATTCACGGCGGTCGTTGCATGAATTTTAAAATAATATTTGTTCGTCAATCTTTTTGCATCATCATTCATCATCATCATTCTTTTTGCTTCATTCAATTGCTTTTAGTTCAGCCGTATTGAAAAGTGCACTTTTATTTCACAAAAAACTACATAAATTGCAAACTCAATCCTAGAACTTTCCTCTCTCTTTTCACACACCACTTGCTTTATTGTTGTTCTTGTTGATACTCTCCCCGACTTGCTCCCATGTCAAAAGATATCCCAAATAAACTAATTATTCACGCAACAACAACCACCTTGAAATATTTTACCATTACAAGAGCCATACGTCGGAGGCTGCTCTCCGAAATATCTATTTTTCCTTCCCTTACCTTCCCATATACCGTACCTCCGTCGCTATCCGTCAAAACGATGCAAACACTCTCAATATATGACTCAGCTTGTATCGTGAACGAGGTCCAAAGAGTTCCCACGTCGCGAAGACTCGCTTTTCCACATCCCCCTCTTCTCTTTACTCTCCTTTCGTGAGTTTGGACTGAGCTTTGCGGTTCCGCAGAATGTCCATCGAAAGCCTTCCAGCGGGAAGTTAATATGCGAGCAACAATCCCCATTGCCATCCAAGACGCCGTCGACGTTCGTATAAACATAAATGTTTATCAAATTCAACTCAAATCACCACACTGCATACCGAATTCTTCAGAATTCCTATCGCCAGGGACACCAATTCATCCGTGTGAATAGAAACAAAAATATTGACGTCGAATGACTGCGAGAATGCAAGAAGGTGGGTCAATATTTGGTAAGGGGTTTATTTAAAACATAAGTTCACTCGAGTTTTCCCACATCATCATGGCCATCATCGTT
The DNA here is from genome assembly GCF_921293095.1 of Ischnura elegans. Lineage (NCBI taxonomy): Eukaryota > Metazoa > Arthropoda > Insecta > Odonata > Coenagrionidae > Ischnura > Ischnura elegans. Next base: position 66,504,812 of record NC_060253.1, on the reverse strand, counting down.
GGTCAACGAGTCTGATATCGGTCTGACGCAGCTATCCACTCAATTCCAGTGTGTCTTTTCTTGTTAACGTATTTCTTTACTAAAAATCCTTCATAAACCAATATAAATATCTCATGCGAGACGCTTTTTAACGGTTCTTTTCTACTTAGGCGATCATCATTGACCTAAAGCGTGATTTTTATATTCATAATATTTTACGAGAAGAAATTACCATTGAAGTTAAGAAGATAGTACGATGCTGTAAAAAGATCAACAACAGGATGAATTTGATTCCCTTCCTTCAGCGTTTTTTTGGTAGGCTATAATAATAAACTATGATGGTTACGATTAAAGTATAACTATGCTGCCATTCACTTTCACTTAGGTACTTTTCATGCCTTGTACTTATGTGATTCCCAGATACTAAAACATTTAATTACAATCAAATTACCTTACCGAGGCGTGCCTAGTCTGTATCCAGATATTCAAGCACTAAACATTATCAAAACATTAAGGTGATGAGAGTCTGTCTAATATATCAGATTGTAACTAATCCCATAGATGAATTTTCAGGCATCTTTTTAATGATGATGTAGTTTCATACAAAATTCTGGAGCTTAGAGTGTAAATATATAATTTTGGAGGAAATGATAGAAATAGTTCCACAACTCGCGAGCTTCAACGACAGCGTCTTCGCGATAAAATTGACTTCAATCTTTATCGCTTTCCCTTCCGTTTTCCTCCAGTTAACGGGCAAGGTATATATCCTGTATCGCTTTCAGGCGTACCTGTTTGGGAAGGCATTTATAAATATACAACCTCAAATATATTCAATGTGCTTTTTATCCTCAAGACGAACATGCAAGAACTTTCATGCGATAGCATCTGCTCGCAAAATCTCTCAATCTCTTGCGAGCTCTTCGGCTTGAAATGCAATGCATAAGAAAAGCAAAAGTTCCCAGAGATCATTGCTCGGATTTCACGTCGCGATATGCTTCGTCTGCCTCCACCTCCCTCAAGCAAGTCCTTTTTAAGTAACGGTTTAATCGAGTTTCCTGCCCGAGTTGCCGAGTGAGACCTTTCAGTTGGACCCTTACTACGAACCCCCCGCTTCTTTCTTCCATTGGTCCATCATTCGACTCTTTTTGTAGATGCTGGCGAGATTTTCATGAATGGATATGTATGTCAGTACGGTTGCGATACGATTTTTTGTGCCGACATGATCGTCGCTGTAACCACTTGGAGCACCTTCAGTGGTTCTGGACACTTCACTGCCACCTAGCAATCGAAGGAGTGTTTCTTTGGTGAAGAGGGTAAAGATTTAGGTTACAATATCAATATATTTCTTTAACTTGGATGCAATTCAAAAAGACATACGACAGCGAAGGAAGTTAAAATTTAAGTTTTCCAATATTTCGTTAATTATATAAAGGTTTAGACAACATGTCTGTTTTTCCCAATGCCATTGGGCAAGAAAAGGTTTGTTTAGTTCTGAGATATCAAGCTCTTTTTAATGAAACGAGATGAATGTTCACAATTTAGGGACGGTACTGCTGGTTCATAATATAAAAGAAATACGAAAAAATGGTAAAAGAAAAACAGGAAAATGAAAGATGTTCATGGAAAAATTACAACATCGTGAAAAGGGACGTGTAAATAATTGATAAATTTTAGGCATTAAAAGAAAGCGTAAGGGAATTTTTATGATTTTATATTAGAAGGCCTTTGGGAGTATAGGCAACAGAATATCATATTTAGTTAGGCTCCTCAAATAAAGGGACAAAATGGCGAATAAATATCGAAGATACATTACATTACTAAGTAAGTGTTTCACTTTATGCGCGGCGAATTGCAGGTTATAAGTCATATATGCTTAATAATAAACACGAACATAGCTAGTGATTTTCCCTAAATCGTACTGAAGTAAAGTCGCAATGGCGTAACCCCAACTTGCTATTTTGAAATATGATGATAAGTTTACAAACAAGCGTTTATGCGCTGGGGATCCCAGGATTTTTGCCCAAATTAGGGAAGATGGGAAGGATTTTTCCTCAACGTTTCGTCACCGCGCATGGAAAGTTAGGGCGCTGAGGCAACCGTGACTCTATAAAATGAAAGCGTTATTCCAGCTTCACTTCGCTGACTCAAATTAAAACCAAGTCACCTATATTACTTTATTCTAATTGTATTTTGTATGCTTTAAAGATTGTTTATGCACACATGGACAAATGTGTCTATGAAAGACTCATAGAAGAGCCTCTTTTGTTTTGTTTAAAGGTTACAAGAATGTACTGCCGAGCATTGCCATATTTTATGTAATGGCAACCCCTATTCAAGACATGTCTTAAGGGGTGTCTATTTCACTGGTTATGTATGTACATGTAGTAATTATTTTGGGGCAGTGGAATAAATATCTTTATCTTTATATCAAAATCAAAAGTTGTAAAAAAATCCCTAAAACGCTTAGAGTCTGAAGAGTCACCGATTTAACGAGCCTATGCTCCACCAAGAACATCTCCACGGGAAGTGCAACCCGTAAAGAGTTGCCCTCGGACTCTGGGGCGCAGCTAGGAATTAAGGCTGGAGAGGGGGGGGGGTGCAACGCTAGGTGCAACGCTACGCCCCGGCGCAACTAAACTAATACCGTGGTGTGTGAGGTATGGTATACCCACCAGGATAAGCGGTATGTACGAGATTAATAAATTTGCTGAATTTTATAGATAAATGGTGAGTTTTACGGCTTTCTGAGGGATATTTTATTCGTCCTTACACTATTCTATTAGTAATATCAATCCAATTAAGTAAAATGGATTAAACTTTAAATTTCTCTGAGCTCTGGGGGGGGAGTTTTATCCCCCAAACCCCCCTCGCTGCGCCACTTCTCGGACTTATTGAGACCGTTTAAGAACTTGCAGTCAGGAATTTTGTCCCAATCGGTTGAAAAACAACGCTTCCACTGCTGACTTACAAATCTATGGTTGATTAAAATTGAACATGGAAACTAATAGCCACACCAATCTGCTGCGCTGGCATTTTCACGGAAATTACGCTTTATAATCAATCATTTTTCTCAACTCACAGAACTCATCGCCTATGGTTGTATAATGTCCACATTTTATCAATAACGTGTCCCGTAAACAGATTTCTATGAATGAAACTCTACTGTCAATTCTCCTCCATGTTGATTGCATGTTTGATTCGGATTTTTCGCGAATTAATGTTCAATTTGTATAAAAACAATTTGAAGTAAGTAATGTTTTGGTAATTTCAGTTGGAGAGCTCGTTAACGAATAACTCACCCGCACAAGTATGAGGAAAATAGAAGTAACGCCTATTTAAACGATTTTTCTCGATACTAATGCAAAATCCCAGAGGTACAACTTAATACAATTTAGCAGACCCAACCCTCATGTGCGACGATTTCTATTTCTGCCGTCTGCTATAGACCTCAACTCTTTAAAAATTTCTCAACGATACCGCAATAAATTATATATTTAACTCGACCATGACGTAGAGTGTGACGAAGCAAATGTCGAAGTAATTTAATGTGTGGACATACTGTATGTATACCAGTTTTATTGTCAAAGTGACATATGTGTCCGGCAGGAATCTGAAAGGTTCCAATTATTTGACAGACTTATTGATTTTATTTCCCTCATACGGATGTGATTTATTCATTGGCATGCTCACCAACTAACATTTCCAAGAAATTGCTTCCTTCCATCGTTTTTCATAGATCGTTTCTAATAGAATAAGAGCCTCTGGGGAATGCGAATCATTAAAATGAATTTCTTAGATATAGTGGCACGGAAAGGCTGTTTACCGTGGCTGTAAAGCAGTGCAGTAAGCTGATACAGTATACCTTGAAATTTTCATGAAACTGACATTTTTTTCTCGCACAGACCTCAAAGTTGGCTACGGAGACTTCAACGACTGGAGAAAAGGTTAGGCGCGAGAGTTTTTTTTTTTGCACGGTAAGATTATAACGGGAGATTCAGCCGGAGCACGTCACGGAAACTGTTGGAGGAAAGTGGAAAAATATGCACAAAGGAATAGCATATCCTTCTCCCTCCGAAGGGATTGAGGTAAATTTCGGAAGATTCTTCCTTGAAGAGAGAAAACTAATTCCCACGCGCGGGGAAGACGGAAGGTGAAAGGTTTGGGAGTGAGTTCGCGGCACGCACCGCCAATGGTGCACGCTTGGTTCAAACTCACAGTAGGGAGAGGTAAGAGTTGATTCTGGCTTCTGCGCATGCGCATCGCACCACTGCTCGCCCGAAGGGGAATTTAAAAGACTTGATGCAGTTATAGGCTGGGGCGCAGCTAGGAATTAGAGCTAGGGGGTTTTAGGCGTAACTAATGGAATACCCACCAGGATAAGCGGTAGACGTGAGATTAATAAATTGCGGAATTTTAAGATAAACAGTTCAAAATGGTAAGTCTTACGGCTTTCTGAGGGATATTTAATTAATCCTTACACTATTCTATTAGTCTTCTTTTCTGTTAGTTTTCTTACACTATTCTTTTAGTTCTTTTTTTTTATAGCTGTAAACGGCTGGTGTCCTAACACCCCCTGCCACACGCCTTTTAGCCGGCTCGCGGGTTATTAAATAGATGTAGATGTAGTTATATCAATCCAATTAAGAAAAATGGATTCAACTTAAAAATTTCTCTGAGCTTCGGGGGATTTTTAACCCCCAAAACCCGCCTCGTTGCGCCACTGGTTATAGATATTACTTGTCCCCTACAAAATACCATGATTAAACACCCTGTAGCAAAGCAATTATTTCCTTGTAGATTATAACTTTCTATTTTATTTTTCTTAAGTTCCGTGAAAACCTTTCATCAGAGTCAAAACATGCTGAAAGATGAGCACGGGGAATTATTTGGATCATCTATTTCATAGCCACAGTGTCATTATCAAAGTCTAATTACAGCACTTATGTTTCATGCGGCTGAAGCGTTAAGGAGGAAATATTGTGAGAGAAAGAAAAAGTGTACGATAAGGACTTCGATTTCTCTGGAGCTCACCCCTTGCAGCTACAACGTCGCTGAGTCTTCTCCCAGTGCGGTGGAAGCAATTGAGGACACCTTTCTAGATGGAAGAGTTAGCGTCGTAAGATCTCATCTCCCGTCTCTCCCCGGCCTAGACCATGGAAAGTGGTCCGCGAAGCTCCTCTCAGGTCGTACCATCTTCCCTTTCCAGTTTTACTTTTCACTCCCTTCCCACGAACTTCGTGGGGTAGGTTTGCTTCTTGGATAGATTTATTGAAACCTACGTCGATTGATTTGGCCAGAACTCCTCTAATTCGATGGAAGGTATTCACAATTTTAGTTCGAAGATCAATCCCATTTCGACGGGTTTATTTGGTCAACCTATTTCCCTTTGCTTTCTCAAGGTTTTCATTCATTTTCTTGTGCGAAAAAGAAGGTGTAGATGCGGGGGTGGCTTGTTTGTTCCGTTCATTCGTCTTGAAAATTCTAAAACGTGCCTTTTGATCGCCAGTTTTCATCAACTCTGCGCCGCCTCACATATATCGACCATCTCTGAACCCAGTGGCGGATCCAGGATGGGGACAATGGGAAGGCTAAGTGGTGTTAAATATTCCAGTGGTGGTCATTAAGTGGGGGTCAGAAAAAATTACCATTCCATCTAGTGTAAATTGATACCCAAGGAGGGGCTATAGCCCCCTTATCCCCCCCGCCATAGATCCGCCACTATCTGAGCCCACAAGGTTTAACACGTCAATACCAATGATTCATTACTACACGCATGCTATACTTAGATGCTATGGAATACCATAATATTTTAGCAAACCACCCCGTTGGCTCAGGATCATATCCCGGCGGTGGCAGAGAACTTTCAGAGAGTGACCGATCCCTGTTAGAATGTTGCGTGGAGGACATTCAAGCCCAACATACCGTCCGTTGGATGGGACGTTAGGCCGTGGTGCCTTTGGCGCCTTTCGTTCAGAGCAGGCTGATGACGACGCCGGGTTTTTCTCCAGCCTTCCCTCCTTACCCTTCCCTCATGGCGCAAATGACCTCAGCTCTCGGTCGCCTCCTCCAAATACCATAACATACCATCTATTAGTGAATGCATGTCATCTTCTTGTCTCGGGAAGGCAGTGAGGAATATCGCCGTAAAGACGTGTATGTTGCACTAAGAGAAGAGATCTATAAAATTTTACAAATGAATAGAAAAAAAACCATTATATATAAAATAAGGTGGAATGACACCAAAGTTGATCATATTAATTTTGGGATCGTTTAACTAAAGAGGCTATAGAGATTAAAATTTTTTTAACACTTTAACATTAACACTTTTAACATTATTATACAGAAACAACTATGGAATGTCACGACGGAAGTGCACCAATTCTTCAACTTATTAAGTACGCTAAACTCGATTATATATTCTCAGCTAGTTACAAATTAGCGTATGTTCAATTTCACGTCCAGTGTATTTTCTAATCACAAAAAAAACCAATATCATGGGATTGCATATGCTGATTATCTCTTGGTTGCTTTAGCTAATAGTTTAACTGAAGTCATCTAAGTTACATCGCTGAAAATTTGATAGCAGTCTACTAAAAAAATGCACTTAAGACACAAACTTGCTATTGTTTCAACACGGCCTTCTCTTAGATTTTTATAAGTATTCATTGATCCGCTATCGACGCTTCGACGCTATAAAAGTTACATATAGTATTCCAATTAGAAAGAGGCAGGATGTTGTGCATGATTGCCTTTCAGAAATGAGAGATATAACGATTCCAATTTTGTCCAGTGCATACTCTTCCTCTGGCCTTGACGCCCACGGCGTTCAAGTTGCTCCGAGATCTCCTGGAGCTTTATTTACCGTTATCATGGAAATGACTACGTTGGATTCTCACATATTAGACGTTCCTGATGAACGCGAGCAGATTATCTATTTTTCTATCATCGTCATGTTCAAGAGCCTTTAGATATCTATTCTATTCATTCTCCCCAAGTTTAGAAACTAGAAGTTGACAGTTCATTGTATTTTAATCGAGTTTTATTGCCTAATACGTTCGTAAGTAGCGTACTTTTATTATCCTTCCTACCTTTTGCAAGAGGTTTTTTTTACAGAGTGAGTAAAGTCGAGAATAATGGTTGAATGTGACTCCTAAGTGCACATATTTATTATTAGAGGCATAGATTTATGTTTCTATATTTAGAATAGTTTCCATGCGTTGTAGCATATGATTACGTTTTTCTGTTATGTTAACGCCAAGCAACGCATAAAGTGTGAGAGCTGCAGAGGAAAATGTTGCTGTCAAAATATTGTGAAGAACATCGAGATACTTAAGATTCTTTAAACATATAGCGACAAGAGTAAAAAGAAGAGTCTTGCTAGAAAAAAAACTTCCTATGAAGAGCGTGAAGCTGTAGAATTAGCATCTCATCATTCGGGTCAAGAATATATACCCAACACATTTCTTCCAAGTTATTTTTTAAATAATTCACATCAAAGTTACCTTTGATCATATTATTTTCCTAACATTATTTGCAACTACGATCTCTTTTGCTATAGCACAACGTTAAACTACCTATATGCAAAACTTGATGCGAAAAAATGAGTAATGTGTTGAAAAATGTAACATTTTGCACTCGAATAAAAATGCGAATATGCAATCCCATAGTTAAATTCACTACTTCCATTGTTCAATATTACGATTTATAAGGCTATGATTAAAAAATGTTTGCCCCGTGATTGAGGGACTCAGTGCTGTTCATCAGAACATATAATTATGACTTCACCTATTATCGTACATACAGAAGAGGGATATTAATTTCAGGAAATATAGTAAAAAATTTAAAATTCATTCAGTTAAATAAAATAGTGCAATTCTCTTGTTGAAAAGGGCAATATAATAACACTGAAACATTGAATTTATTAAAAATAAATCTTTAATTCTCAAACCAATTAGGTAAGTAACACCCTCATTTTATGTACCTGCTCGGGTATGGCTATAAATATTAAGTGCATTAGATTAAATGGTCTTCAGACGAACCACATCACTAGCTTTAACCAAAACAATCAAGATCTACTCCCGTCGTGTCCTATTGGCCTAGCCTTGGCTCAAATCTAACTTGTGCACCATTACATTTCGCACTAATCTAAACTATACCCTATATAAATTTGGAATATCACTTCAAACTAAAAATAAATATTTAATTCTCAAGCCGATTGTGTAAGTAATATCCTCATTGTTAGGTATATTGTTAGTATGGCTATAAAAAGTAATTGTAATAGATTAAATGTTATTATTTAAATTATTAATGATATTATTAAAAATATTAGGTTTATGCTTGGGTATGGCAATAAATATTAAATTAAATAGATTAAATGCTATTTAGGTGACTCACATCACTAGGTAGAAGCAAAACAAACAACTCCCGTTATGCCTAGCCTTGGCTCATATATAACTCGTGCTCCATAACATTTCGCACCTAAATAAAGTATAGTCTATAAAAGTTTGAAATATCACTTGAAACTAAAAAGGAAACTTTAGTTCCCTTCATCATCATCATTTGTCAACAATCCTGAGATTGGTTTGGCGCAGCTCTCCATTTCTCTCTCCTATCCGCTAATCTTTTCATAGCTACATATTTCTTCTCTTTTACATCCTTTATAACCTGTCCTATATAACTCATTCGGGGCCGTCCCTTGCCCTTTTTCCCTTCCACTTGTCCTTCAACGATTGTCTTCATCAGACCATCGTGCCTCAAAATGTGTCCAAATAAGTTGTCCCTTCTTCTGCATAAGGTTTTTAGGAGGTTTCTCTTTTCTCCCACTCTTCTTAGCACTTCCTCGTTACTCACACGGTCAATCCATTTTATCTTCATCATTCTTCGGTAGCACCACATTTCGAATGCTTCCACTCTTGACTTCTCTGCTGCTGTCAACGTCCAAGCCTCGCTTCCATTAGTTCCCTTAGGTGGCTATAATTATTTACCCTTTCTGACCCTGAGCTGCTTCTGGGAAAAATTAAATTTCAAGACTTCTCATTTTAAAAATGTGAAAAGTTTCTGCTCAATAATAATTATTGTGGCAGCCACACATTTCGACATTAAGCTTTACAGCACAAAAGAATGCGTAGCTTAAATATTTTCTGAATGGACGTGAAAATGATTCAATTTTGATGTTGCTTTAAAGCAACATTCGGTTAAGAGGTTTTCATCCTTCACCCACATCTCTAGGTGCGACCAAAACAATCGTGATCTACTCCCGATTGGCCTAGCCTTGGCTCATATCTAACTCGTGCACTATTACATTTCGCACCTACGTCATGCTCCCACATACCGGATCTCTCTATCCCACAGTCACGTGATGTGCGTCGTGAGAGAATGGGGAGAGACACTCTGCGTGCAAACTCGTGAGAAATCGATTTGGACGGATCGTTTCGCAATATTCTGTCTCGTTCCACGTCCTCTCTCTCTAGAAATTCTTCCCTCCAGGGAGACTAATCCAAGTGTTTTTCCTCTCTTTTCAGGTTCCCGGGCGAAGGAATAACATCGCAAGGGGTGAGTGATGTTGAAATTTCTAAATGTTACCGGGTGGATGGGTCACATGGGCGAATGCAAAACGCCCAGTCGCGACATTATCTAGTGAGCTAGTCTCATGTCGCGAAAGACGGTGTCACAACTATTGAGAAGAAATATCGGCAGAAGGCTGGTGGTTAACAAAAGCTCTGGGATATGAGACCAAGTTGAAGTAAACACAATTTTCAACGATTATGAAATTTATTCCCGCCCTAAGTTTCGATTTTACTATACCATCTTCAAGGCCAACCATTTTGTACCTTGAATATTATGAAGTAACATCGCATCGTAACTTAGATCGGGAATAATTTTAAAATCGTGAAATATTGCAAATGTTTATTTCAATAAGGAAAAATTCCACTAAATCATGCTTGGATCTTCGGATTCCACATATTCTTTACGCTTTGAGACAAGATATGACTTAATCAAGCTACTTGCAAACTTTCATTATCCTCTTCATCATAAATTTTAGAAGTGATAACGGAAAATTAATACCGGCTATAAGAATCAATCCAGAGAGAAGGCAAATTTCCCGCAAATTTAATACATCTTTTTTATCAGATGGCACAATAAAGCTATTTAAAAAATAAGAAGGTTCAAAGCAAAAACAAATAGCTTTAAATGAACTAGTTTCAAAACCTATGACGATAACTTCGTATTAAATACACGTAAAGAGTAATGATATCTGCTTTTTTGGTCGCCATAGACTTAATGTAAATGAGTTTACCTGTCATTTACGTCATATGTAAAGTTTATCTTCGAACCGTGGATTTTTTTAAAATTACGTTTTATTCTCATAATCTCTTTAACTCAGTAGTATATAATTTAAATAAAAGATGCAAAACTCTTCCACAATATTAATATTCCAAAATATTGTGGAAAAGTAAGATCATCTTTTATTTAAATATGTCAAACTTTCACCACATAACGCCTGCATCTGTTGAAATTAAATTATATAATCATTAAAAGGATAAAGGTTCAACATTAATCCAAAACCGTATGCTGTAGAGCTCAAGATGTAACTCGGTATTAAAATGTTTTACAGTATTAAAAAAAAGAGTGAGTATACAAGGGATAATAAAGCATAAAAATGCAAAATAGAATAATTTATTCTTACGCGTCTTCACGGGAACGTAAGACCAAAAGAACTTTCAATTTCAGTAGGGTACAAAAAGATAAATGTCGCCACCACGTTTGAGTACTGACTCATATACTGACCTCAATATGCCTGGCCGCACCCGCAGCGTGATATGGATGGTTGTACGGTGGTCAAAGCAGCATACATGCGTTGACAACTGGGTTATGCATGCCCCAAATGGAAAAAAACATAAAACGAAAGTGATATCAATTTCAAGGCTATCGCCATGAGTTTTCGTTCTTAAACAGGAACATTGCAATTGAGCGCTGCAGTATTTCAGACCAAGTGGCTTGCTTGCTACCCGCCAGAGATGTATTACTTGATAAATTGTACTCAGATTTACCTCATTGCAATACCTGAAACAACGCCGACCTAGTTAATAATAATAGCAGAGGAATACAAGCATGCAATTCACTCTTCCAACAAATAAAATCATCAGATTGGAACTGGAAATTATGGCACAACTAGAAAGCAACTTTTGTTCAACGATGGGCTATGGTAATTTCAGTTTGTATTAAATACAGAAACTATACAGTTGAGTAATATACGAGTATATATATACGAGTAGTATATATACGAGTAATACCTTCCAAAAGGGCATTCAAAGTTTCACTGCATCCGATATAAACACATTAATGAGTTTTCATCACCACAATCGTGGAATGACCGAGATAAAATGGCAATTACCATTACTTACGATACCTTTTTGATTTCTCTGAGATTTCTTAACAGAAAAATTTTCCCCCCGTAATGATATCAATGAAAAGTAATTATCCACTTTCTTCACCGATTCATTAATCGAATATTTAAAAGAATAGTTTTCGGAATTGCTCGTCTGTAAAAGAAGAACTTTCCATATTGGTTGATTGAAAAATGAAACGAACATCAAGACAGCAGAAAATTGAGCACGGCTCGAAAACTTTCTGTAATTGGGTAGAATATATCTTGAATATTTACCTCCAGTACCTACACGGTAAAACTGATGCTCTAACCACAAAACAATACAAAAAGGGATAGGAATCCACATAGTTACCGGACGGTGTTGTTTTCTTTGTTCTTCAACTTAAAATGTAACCTAAGTTAGCTAGCATGGATTTCCAGTAACGAATAAATGGTTTTTAACGGCATAGGAGGGTGTAATAAAGACATCGCGTGGTTTTTCAAACGAAATGGATGTTTGGTATAAACGGAATAAACTAAATTTCCCGATCTTTTGCGTTATCTTGAGTGGAAAATCATGTTAGTAGCTAATCATTTTATATTGAAGCAGTTCATAAACTTATATATCAAATCGTGGGACCAGTAGAATATGGTGTTACTACGATAAGGGAACGGCCTTGTTCATAATGAGGCAGGTGTAACATTGATTCATATTCTTTGAAGAGCTCACATCACTTTTATACATGTTTTTATATTCGTTATCATTCCGTTTCATTTTCTGAAGTTCATTTGTTGTTTGTTTAAGTTGCATTTTGAGTTTTTAATGTGTTGGTTGAGTTGGTGCTTTAGTGACCGGCAGTGGCGAAGCCAGGGGGGGGTCCCGAAGTCCGGGGGGTCCCGACCCCCCGAAATATAAAAACACAGTTATGTTTCTTCAAAAAATAAAGCAAAATATTGAAAAATCATGAAATTAAAAGATATTTCTTTAAAAAAATGAAGTTTTTTCAATCATAGAAAGTGTTAAAATTAGTTTATAACACTCTACTTAGTACCCTGTTTTTCAAATTTTCCCCCTTGGTTTTGGACCCCCTTCCCACCCCGAACAAATTCCTGGCTTCACCACGGGTGACCAGGATAAACACAAAGGACTGTTGGGCAAGAAGCCATTTTGAGATGTAAGGAATAAAGAAAAACCATAGTGTCAATAAGTATTGAAGTTTTTATGATCGCTTTGATACGTTAACATTGTGACCGATATCATCATTTAGTAACGTATGGATTTGGTTCATCATCATCATTCGTCAAAAATCCTAAGATTGGCTTGACGCAGCTCTCCATTCCTCTCTCCTATCTGCTAGCCTTTTCATAGATACGTATTTCTTTTACATCCTTTATAACATGTCCTATGTAACTCATTCGTGGTCTTCCCTTCCACCGGTCCTTCTACCACTGTCTTCATTAGGCCATCATGTCTAATAATGTAGCCAACAAAGTAGTCCCGTCATCTTCTTAAGGGTTTTAGAAGACTTCTCTTTTCCATACTATTCTTAGCACTTCTTCATTGCCTACACCAAGGGGACTTTTAGGAGGAGTCCATCCCATGGAAGGCTGATTTCTGTTGCCACTTCTATCGTATTTTTTTAGGCTTTTACATATATCCGGTGATGAGTGCAATGCGATCTACTTTTTTCCAATATTTTACAGTATCGTCTTGGAAAATGAGAGAAAATAGAATTGAGGAGTTATTAATATGATAAATCACATCATCAAATATGTAAAATTCGGTTGACACCCTTAATTATACCTTATTTCCCCGTGAAATTCGGATCAATTTGTCCGTCAGCGACGCGAGTGGCAATTTCTGTAAACCCATTTAAATGCGCTGTGCGTGACAACACATTTAGAGACTGACTTGAGGATCCTCTTCTGTAATAATCGTGGCTTACGCGGTCGATCCATTTTATCTTCATCATTCGTCGTAGGCACCACGTTTCGAATGCTTCCTCTCTTGACTTCTATTGAAGCTAAATCCGGTACGGTTGCTGTGAGGGCTCTTTTGCTGTGAGAGCGCGGGCTTTGAGGGCCCGAGGCAATCCAGAATGCCCCTAGGTCATCCTTGCCCTTGTATCGGCTGCTGGATGCATCCTCTCCCCACGCCTACCTCTCCAACCACGGCCACAACTTTCGCCTCCCCGGCTGTGACGCAGGCACCGAAAATTTTATAAAGAAGTCGACACACGAAACACAGCCAACGTCGACTGAGTAGAAGACGACCCACATTCTCTCGTTAAAGAGCCGCCGGGAAAGAGGGAGTTGCTACGATTGCTAATCGGGGGAGGAAAGGATCAATTTCTATTCCCAACCCTCCCACCAAGTGGACCACGTGGACAAACATTCTCCCTCTGGCACCATCTTCATTTTTCTCGGCTGCATCTCAGTAGGGGATCGAATATGGTAGTTTCCTTCATAAAGGAGAACGTAAGGTATTGATTGCGATTCGTTACCCACCATTAGTGTATTCATAATATATAAATTATTTGGTTTTAGAAATCCCAGTTCAGACGAATGCAATGGTCAATTTTAACCGAATTTGAAAAAGTCCAGATTGGTGCCCATGGGATTCCACTCCACGTGACGTCACAGGGACCTAGTTTCTGTACGAGTAGACAGGAGTTTTACATCGTCTGAGATTACTAATGCATGCATGAGGCACAGAGCTCAGAGAAACATGTCTTAATAATCACCTATTAAAACTGCCTTAGGTGGGAAAGTTTCCTTTGTTTGATAGGGTATTAATAATCCTTTTTTAAGCCAAGCTCTACCTGCTAGCAGGGTACTCTGCTACCTGTGGGCATCCTGCATCGTAGTGGCGTTCATAGCCTCGCACAAAGGTGACCTCACACGGCGGCAACTGTAACCTGAATAACGTCTCATGGGCTTTTCCCAGCATTCATACTTAGCCGTCGCGTTTTCGCGCGCTTGAAATTTTTCACTTTTCATTTAATCGCGAAGAATAGATATAGTCATTAAAAAATCTACAAGCGTGAAATACGTACTGCATCAGTAATAATCTTTCAATTTTAGCAATAAAAAATAATAGGAAACCACCCTATTGGTGTGGTGGCTAGTGCGTTAGCTTCCCATCACGTGGATTCGGGTTCAAATCCCGGCGGTAGCAGAGAATTTTCAGAGAATTCCCGATATCAGCTTGAATGTGTGTGCCGCTGCACTCCCCAAATTACCTACGTATGTCGCCGCCATCGAATTCAACTGTCGTCACTTAGGACTAATTTGTACTCATTACCCGATCCTCGTTCGCGACCAAACTCACAAAGATCCAGACCAGTAGGTGAATTATTCCACTAGTAACAGCTTAAATCACGAAGTGATCGTCGTATTTATTTCAAAGTCCTTCCCATAGTTTTCGCTTTTCGGATCATCAATAGCGATTGACTTCTTCCTTACTATTGGCTAGAATACTATGTTAGCTTGATGATTTTTACTTAAGTTGCACCATAGAGTAGTGTATATTACTTATATACTTACTCAATGATTGTATACATGCTTATTCATATAACGCTTCATTAATCCAATGAATGTGGCTGGATATTTCAGAGAAATGGCGAAATGAAGTAATAACAAACAACTCTATTACTTTTAAACGGAACGGAAATATAATTTTGAAACTTTCGACACAATAAAAGCGTAAGAAAATTCACATAAGTAAGAAAAAGGTAAGGAAATCGCTTTAACGTCATATAGTTAGATTAAAAATTAATGGCGGACATTCAATGGCATATTAAATTATTCCCATACTGTTATAAATTATTTTTATTACATTAAGAAAAGAAAAATTATCAATTCAAAATTACAGGAAAAAATCAATAAGTAATTTAATTTTGGAAGTAGGGTGACTGAGCAACTTATTTAAGGAACGAGGACGCTTGTTCCTCCATCTTGAATGAATATGAGAAACTACTCATTCAATGTCCCGAAAAGAGAAGGATATGATGCGCTCAGAACTGAAGAAGTTGAAAATTACTTGATGACGATGTCTATAGAAAGAAAAATTTAAAGAGGAGGAGAAAGTTTAAACGTGACAAATTTGGTGGCATAATAGCATTTTTGGCTTTAGATCGTTAAACCTGCAAGTGGGTTATATACCAATTTTCCGGCTGTTTCATTTTTTACTCCGGCATACTTTCTACCTCCTTTCGTTCGGCTTCCTCTCCAATATGCTCACCTCACTAGCACTTATTCAACTGATATTCCCATCAAAATTTAATGTTTTCCATTGTTTGTAGATAAATAAATAATACTAAAAATATGTGCCTGTGTTCACTGCTTTAGAAGGGTATATAAGACACCCCTCACCTTTTCGTTTCTCTCACCAAGGCAATGAACTATCGGATAGACTGAGGAAGACATGAAACAAACCACAAATTTCAATCTTTCATCGGGAAAAATTTAGGAAACAGAATGGGTTATCCAGTTATTTTAGTACTCCGGTATGTAGAACTTAACTAATCATAGGGTCCATCCTGAAGAGGCCTTTATTTTTATGAATGCATATTATTTATGAAAAGTTTACAGAATTTGAATGGTAAAAAATAATATATGGGTTCGTTAGTCTTCAAGCATCTTCATCTTTGTGATTTAAGTCAGCCAAGCAAGAAGTGGCGCTTGTTACCTGGGAACTCTTTACCTACGGGAACCTGGGAAATCTATAGCTCTGTCACGTTAGTTTAAACTAAAGTTCAAAATATTTTTACAAAAGTATACAATGATTTACGAATTACGAAATTAAAGACCCATTCACGGCACAAATTACCTCATAGCAAAGACAATTTTGGCATAATTTATCATAAAGATACCTTGAATGATTCCTAGACTTCGACATGGAAAATGTTTGTATGATTGAGGCTTGGAAATCCCACCCGAAAACCTGAATACTTGGCTTTAATGGGTATTGATTATAGTGTACCGGGACTAGCCACGGTGATATCTTTACAGAGTTACCTGAAATGCACAAGTGTGCAAAATTTCTCAGAGGAATACTCCTTCGCCTTGACCAGCATTCGAACCCGAATCCCCTTGATATCCGACCAAATGCTTTAGCCAGTTAAGCTACCGATTTCTGCTAAGAAAATTTGTGAACTATACTGGACAAGATATTATGTTTATAAATGGGTAATTTAAAGGATTGTTTTTATTTATTTTATTTTAATCTTAAACCACCGGATACAGCTCTTATTGGCCATTTTATACCGGGTTATTCAACAAATGTAACATAAGAAGTAAACGTACACAAACAACCATGCCCTGGGGAAACCTACACAGGCGGGACTAGAACCCGCGACCTCTTGTTTGGCAGGCGAGAACGCCACCGAGGCCGGCGATTGTTAGGGAGTCGTATCATCTTCAAGAAATTTCTGTGTCCACGAGGTATTTAAACAGGACCCCTGAGAGGTAGAGTAATTTTTCTAGCCTTCCAACTATTTCTATCCCATGTTTCCTCACAACAACACACACTGCGAATCATTAAAATATCGCAGGCGTATTCTTGAGGCACGAGTCAGTCATCCTCGCGAATGACTATACATAGCTTTTAAGCCTCGTTGGATCGGTGCATAGGGTGCAAAGTCGGTAACTCCGGGTAGTCGTCGCGTCTGCCTCAGCAGGGGGTACTTCGCGCGAGAGCTCAGGCTTTCGACCTTTCCTGTCTCCTGTACACGGGCGATCGTCGGCGAAGGCGTTCCATCTATCCATGTGCTTTATGTTAAAGGCTTGGGGTGTCATAAAAGCAGGAGTGGATGTCGTGGTATCAAATGAACATGATTTTTCTTCGATGCACTCAGAGTAAGGATTTCTTCGACATTCGAATAATTTCAGCGGGCGATGCGACGGTGTCGTGTTCTGTGAATTCACTTACGCATAGGAGAATATCTAAGTACATAGTTGGTGGCCGGGGAAGTTACTCAATATTGAATCTACCCTGTACGTATTTATAATTTATACCAGGAATAGGCAACATGTGGTTCGCGAATCAAGTTTATACTGATTATTTTAAGGTGGTAGGTATGCGGCAGCGCGATTTAAAGCAAAAACCTTGCGTGTATATTATCGAGTCATTTAGTCTCAGCCCTCACGACGATACCCGGTGGCGAACCCGAGAAGATTTCATCAAATTATCTACACTTTGCTGAATCAGTAGCCATTACGTTATCAGTTGGAAAAGTAAATTTTTAGTTTAATTTTTTGATTTTATGTCCTCAGGTGGCAAGTTACTCGTGTTTACCTTGGGTCCCATATAAAATAATGATCTTTTAAACAGTGATTTGTTTGGTTTAATTCGGTGAACATAAAATTTATTTTTTATATTATTTTTCGATCTTTGCAATAGTTTGTCCCGACATTTCTTGGATAAAATAATTTTAATTTCATAAAATAAAGCTTTAACCCTTGATTTCTTCGTCCACTTGGTAAAACGGGGAAATGCAAATATTTTGGGGCTTAAACAGCAAGGACCTGTTGGGAATTGTCAACCTCATTCTCTCTCCAATACACTATACCTCTAATGGATAGTGAAACTCTTTGAGTATCCGTGTGCACACGGTGCAGTATAGGTTTCTGGGAGTCGTTAAAGTTGTGGGGGAGGTCTCCAATAAAATAAATGGAAGACTCGTGTCACAATATTGCCAGAATGATATTACATCCCTGGCTTCCTTTAGGCCTGTGCATTTTTAGAAATCGAGGCCAAGCCGGAGGAACTGCTGATGTGATTGTTAACTATGAAACACGAAAAGAAAGTAGATACACATCACATGGTAAAAAAAACCTCATGCTATATTATTTACACTCGGTAGGTAAATGCAAAAAAGTTGAAAATATTGCCTTCATGAGCCATAATTTTCTGACTGCATCATAAATTCTATGTATTGCCTCCAACATGCATATAACGATACGTTAAGTGAATGAATTTCAATATTTTTGTGGACTGTCCTAATATTGTAAAGAAATCTGGACCCTGATTTTCAAAATTTTTATACATTCGTCTTGTATTTTACGAATTTAAAGAATGAATTATAGTAAGTTTCTCACCTCGAATTCAGTCTTCAAAAAGTTACCCTCAGACTCTTCAGCAGAAAAACACTTCCCAGTTCTAGGTACATTGATTTCTAGTGTTTTAGCTTTTTAAATAAACTCTGAGGTCTCTTCTAATGGCAATCATTTAGTTACACACTCCAAAATTCCCTTTGGTTAAAAATCGTATTCCAACCTAGCGTGAATAAGATCGAAACATATTTATTTCTCAATGTTGCGAGTTTCCCTCCACAGAAAGCACAAGCAAGGGTATTTTAATGGGCTTAGTAAGAGGAAAAGGGTTTAATTTTTATCGATACTCTGGATAAAGAGCTCGAGTAGGCATAACTACCTCATTGTAGTGCGGCGAACGAAATGGAGTGCGTTGAACAATAGAAATGGGTTTCATTGGCCGCGGTTTATTACCCCGGAAGACGAAGCATTTTATGAGTTCACTGGCAGAGATCTCTTTTGTCATGTTATCTCCTTCCTTTGAACTCACTTAGGGACGGCTGCTTCCCGCAGTTCAATTTCAGCTGCCGATGAAATGGCTCAGCGTATACGACTGAAGAGTACGTAATAAAAGTCACAAAAAGCTCTCATTGCGATATTTAGTCCGCGAACACACATTTATTGACATTATCTTATCCAGATGAAGACGAATATAAGCCATAAACCCAACGTAATTTTGTTAATTTTTCGTGTACATTTCGCTACATCCATAAACATTAATTCACTATCACATGGTCCAAATTCAAGTTTTTTCAGTGGCTACTGACGCACACACTATTTCTCGTTAATTTATGCATCGCATTTTGGTGGCTTTAAATTCTATTGAAAGAGCATCGATGCCATAATTGATTTCATGAAAACATGTTAGCAAAATTTAAATGTACATGAAATGTATTAACGTTAAAAAAATCATTCACAGAAGATCTTGCATTTAAATAATAACAGTAGTCATAAGAATTTCATGTACTTGAATACCTGTGACTAATACAAAATGAATATGAGTACCTACAAATTTTAATTTCATTTGACACTTTTATTTTCAAAGAATTTAGGTCAGGATGAATTCGAAAACTTTAGAAATAATTTGTGGCCGAAGATAGTTGTGGCCGCAGTGGCTTTGTAATAGCTTTTATCGAGTGGGCGTTCTATTCGGATCAAGTTTCAGCCGTAGTATTTGATATCTAAGCGTGAATGCACCCTCGGAGAAGATGAATGTGGTAGGAAAATTAATGCCACCAACAATGGAATAGAGGCGTGGAAGAAGAGACGCCGCCGTGGCCTAAATTAGCAGCTACATCTCCCCCCGAGTTCTTTCCACTTTCCTTATCCATTTTGTTCCAAGTTCCAGGGGCAATCGTCCACCGTCTCCGCTTACGGGCCACGTGTGAGATGTGTTCATCAGCGTACCAAAACAAACAGCGAACGAAGCGATCGGTAGGTTACAAAATTACAAAAATACCGATTTTTTTTAAAATTACGGTTCCGATGCTTTTAATTCGAAGCATAAATAACTTTTAATCTTTTATTTGAAAGCCTTTTTATGTGTGAAAATATCGTTTTACGCGATCACTAACATTAAAAATGCTACGTGTAAATTTTTAATAACAATTGATGAAATGAGTGTATTATTAACTACAATGCGCTTCAATACTTGAGATAAAGAAGGTTGTGAAAAAAGTCGTTAACCTCTAAGTATACCTATAAAAAGATTCTTCGATTTCTCTAGTAATTTTACGGAGCAAAAATAGGGTAGAATGCCCTATGTTTGGTATTTCCCTAGTTGTTGTCACTTCCTAATACACCGTGATATATTAAATATAAAGGCATTTTAAAATTGCAGAAACTTAATTTAAAAGCAAAGGAGTTTTACCTAATAATTATCAGTTTTACCGTCCACCTACCACCATTTGAGAAGTGACTTCGGACCATTTCACCACGTGCTGTTTTTTGCTCAGGTTTTCTTCGCGGTAAAAGTTAAGAATATAACTTATATTGGATGTGTTTTTTTTATACATACTAACCCATTAACGTTTATGAAACATATATAATGGTAATGTTGGTTATAATTGAAAGTTGAAATTATGAGTGTTTTTTTCTTTGTTTCTCTGAAACACAAGGAGAATTGCAATCGATTTTTCTCCGTTTAAAGGCATCAATTCCTATTCTTGGCCTGGAAATTTTTAAACAGCTCGACAGCTCATTTACGGAAGGCACTGTAAATAGATTTTTGTGATTGAATTTCTCTTACTTAATCGCTATAGTAAAGACTTTTCGGGTCTTCCACGATATTATTTACTTCATTATTGCCGCCGTTCTGGAGTCTGACTGGTACTCTATCATTAGGGCTAACCTCGATACTCGTCGGCAATAATACAGTTTTTCACCATGTAAAAGGCTCGTGTAGACGTTATTGTTCCCTAAATCCTCAAAATCGCACCAACTGGGATCACCTGTTGTGAACTTCTTGGCCCGACACCCAACGCGTGTAGGCAATACGAGTAAGTTAAGGACCCAAAATGATGTTGATCGAACTATCACGATTCACCACTCCTGGGCTAAAATAGCGTGCTGGAAGAGTTGTTTTCCTCTTCTTAGACAAGATAATCCGGTGAGGAGAGGAGGGAGGTTTGAGAGAAATAATAATGAAGCAAAAATAAGGAAAAAACAAGTTTTTTTTCTAAAAATAGTACAAAATGTACTGAAAAGTAAAAAAAATGAGTATTTCATCAGCCGGTGATCAAGCCGTTCAGGTTTATGAGAAATGAGGTTAAAAGAGCCTGATAGGTAAAGAATATTAACATCGAAACTTAATTAGGACCCAAACTTCATTATCCGAGTGATAATAAGTTTTTTTTTACTTTTTAAAGCATTTTATATTGTTTTCGGAAAAGGCGTGTGTAGGTATTACCTTTTTATTAAATTTTTATTTTCTGCTTTCAGTGGTGAATCATCAAATAATCGATTAAACCAGAGATATTAACGGAATTTTCGCCAAAAAATTATAACCAGCGTCAATTATTGAAATAAGTTAAAACAATTATTCCACATGGAAATTTAGTTAATTAACTAGAGCACAATCGAAGTAATTTTAAAATTTCTCACTACTGAACATTGTATTGTCACCAGAACCAAGCAAGTTTGCGAAATGTCGAGCCGATCTGACAAAGGGAAGTGGGTTAAAAATCAATTACAAGATTTCATCGACGAAACAGGCGAAGCAAGTTGAGAAAAAGCGTGTTAAAAAAAATAATAATCGAGATTGCACTCCCAGGGTGGTAGCAGGTGGGAGGGGAAGGTTGGGTGCTTTGGTGCGAGAGAGGGGGTGGGGGAAGTGGATGGATACACCGGCCTCAACGAGTCTTAAAGGAGCCAGTCTCCCCCTACCACCCACCCGCCACCCCTCCTCTACTCGAGCGTGTATATGTGGGTTATGGAAATTAAAAGAACTAGGTCGCATTGACATTCGAAAGTGACGACGAAAACAGGTGGTTGCGATAAGGGAGCCGTTGAAAGAATCATCGGGAAGAAAAGGGAGAGGACATAGTGGAGGGAAAGAGATACGAAACTTTCTCTCTTCCATCAGTCTCTCTCTCTCTCCCTCTACTTCAGCGTGTCTTTTCTCTTTCGATTCCGCGACGAACGGGTGGAAAGCGAGAGGAAAACGATGCGCAAATCGGGGACGCACATCAAGGGACGTGGGTGCGGTGCAGTGCCGTGCGAAAAGCTCGCGGGATTGCCAGTTTTATGACATTATGAACACCATTTCACACGCGACTATTGAATTGCGCAGGCTTGAACTAAAATAAGACTTGTAAGTGAAAACTAAAGAAAACTTGAAGAAAGATTTCGTGCTTCCCCGGCGAATGGACTTAGTGAAGAGAGTAAACTTCCCTCGGGTTTCCCACTGGGTTAAAGGCTTCTTAATGGCCGACGTTTCGAGGTCCGACTCGGCGCTCGAAACGTCGGCCATTATGAAGCCTTTAACCCGGTGGGAAACCCGAGAGAAGTTTACTCACATCATTCGCCGGGAAAGCATCAAATCTTTCTTGACTTAGTGAAGAGTTCTCGGGATCGCCAACGGGTCAGGAACTCCATATCTGCCGACGTTTCAATGTCCGACTTGGTCATCGTCCTCAGGGCTGTGAAGCCATTCATTCAGTGAAGTCATTCACAGCCCTGAGGACGATGACCGAGTCGGAAATCGAAACGTCGGCAGATATGGAGTTCCTGATCCGGTGGCGATCCCGAGAACTCTTCACTAAAGAAAACTTCTGTAAAAAAGGAAAGAAAACTTCTTGCTCTAATTCTGAGCTCGCACTTTTGTAATTTCATCAAATTTTTTCAGTGGTAACCGGCGCAATGACGTGCCTCGTTTAAAACAGCCTTAAACGAAGAAAACGTGAAGTTTGTCACATATACATTTTATTACTATTCGATTCGAATACGACCATGCTTTTTGTATTTGTTACTGTGCTTATTTTACAATTAGTTGTTTCAAGCGTGACTTTATAGAATATAATTAACATAATGAAAAAGAAAACTTCGTAAATCCACAAAAATATTTTAATGCACGAACTTAGTTTCGAAGTAGCATTTCATCGTCAGGTACAAATGCACAGAAGATAATGAACGACCAAGTATGAATGCTGGGGAAAGCCCGTGTGACGTCATTCTGGTTCCAGCTGCCGCCGTGTCAGGCAACCTTGGTGCGAGGCTATGAGCGCCGCTACCATGCAGGCTGCTAGCTGGTAGCCTATCAAAATAAGGAAACTTTCCGACCTAAGGCAATTTTAATAGGTGATTATCAAGAAATGTTTCCCTGAGCTCTGTGCCTCATGCATGCATTGGTAATCTCAGACGATGCATAAATCGTGACTACTCGTGTAGAATCTAGGTCCCTGTGATGTCTCGTGGAGTGGCATCGAATGGGTGCCAATCTGGCCTTTTTTCAAATGAGATTAAAATTGACCATTAACATTCGTCTAAACTGTGATTTCTAAAACCAAATAATCTACATATACATAATACCTTGCGAGCCACCTCTAGGGTGTTTGGCAGGGGGTGACAAATCACCAACATGCAGCATGCAAGAGGACCGCCGCATGCACACCACACGGTCATAGAAATATTACGTACACTAGCTAAATATACATGCTTATTCATTTAAAAAATTGCTAAGGATTAGTAATTCCTAGAGCAAATACATGCAAGGTTAGAACTATGAAAAAACATGCAATGAGTGATCCTAGCAAGCGACGCCATTAATCCTATCAATTGAGACAACGTTGCTATCCTTAATAGTACGAGGGAAGAATGGAATTTTAAATCTCTCTGTTTTGCAGTCTATTTCTTTTATTTTCTTCTCATGATCAGGTCTCTACCATTATACGATGGTAAACGAAGGATATGATTCACGTCGTCTGAGAAAATATCTTCTTCGAATTTCCTAAGTAAGTTAAGCCTATACTTCGATCTACGCTCCTAGAATATGTATATTATGAATATACTAATGGTAGGTATCGAATCGCAATCAATTTCCTTCGTTTTCTATGATGAAGGAAACTACCCTATTGGTTTCGGACGTCTGTAGAGCTGGCCCCGACGGGGATGGTCGGGTAGTTCGGTCGCGTCGGATGGTCGGGTCGGAACGTGTAAAGTATGATGGAGACTCGACTGCATGTGGGACACCGCCGTCCATTCCTAAGGAGAGAGGGAAAGGGAGGCGGGGGAGGAAGATGATAGAGTCGCGGCTGACCGGCTGAGAATAAAGACGAGATGAGGAAAAAGACGAAAGGGAGTGGAAACAGGAATTCAGGAGAGAGAGAGAGAGCGTGTTAGTGCAGATTCACCCACCCACCAGCCCGACCTCCCCGCTCTGCTCTCGAGAAATATTTCCCGTCCGGATTTTGAATCGACCGAAACCACCCATGCACGTACAGACCTGTTCATCCCGAGGGCTCGGGGCGGCGGATTAACCACGTGGAATGCTCTCGAAATAAATATTAAAAAAATGATTCGAGGTTCGAAAGGAGAAACTCCATGCCAAGTGAGTCTGGTTGAGGGTTTTGAATTATCCATGCATGGACCGGAAGTTTGGGGAAGAAGTTGTGCGGGGGAAGATTTCTCGGTTAGACTCAAGGGTTGAAAAGGTTAAGGGTGTTATTTTTAGTACTGAAAAGTAGGTACCCGCTTATGAGGAATCGGAATAATTATGAAAAATTTAGGCTTCATTCACGGAATAAATGAAATTCTCATAAAAATATGAACTCATAAGGATATCCAATAAATAAATGATAATAGATCGAGAATAATAATGTTGCAAAAATGAAAAATGTTCATTACTTTTTCTCTGGTAGATTTGCATGGATATCTTTGTAGCAGAGCTGCGTGACATTAAACATTTAAAAAGGGAAGAGATATTTTTTATTAAGCGATGAGAGGAACTGGAGTTGCTTGTGGCATTGTTAAAAAAAGTTAACGGTAGTAATACATAGATGTTATTTATATATACAATTCTCGTCCTCTCACAAGGAGACTTTGCCTAACTGATGTCAAGAAAGAAGATGAAACCTTTTTTATTTGAAAGTAGACACTTAGATAGGAATACAGTTGAAGGGTTTTGTCCAAATACGCCCGGGTTTGAGAGAAAAAAGCATTTAAAAATTGAAAAATGTGGTCACGTTGAATTTAATTTTAAAAATTTCGACTATTGTTTAAAAGCGATTTGGCCGAGTGGTAGCGTGCCGCGCTTCTGATGTGAAGGTTCAAGGTTCGAGACTCGGTGAGAGTAAATTTTTTCCAGCCTGCCACCTCCTCCATTTTTTGTAATCCGTTCCATCCTCTTCTAATTTGTTCATTTAGGACGTTTTACATTTTTTTACTTGACTGTTGTTTGAGAATAAGCCCTAAACTGACATTTTTGTCGCTAGCTAACCCTTACTTCGAATTATTCTTTCCGTGCCAAGATTCATGAAAGCAGGAGTGGTAAAACTGTGGTGCTGGCTTCAAAGTGAAGGGAACTCATTTCCAAAGCAAAAGATTTTTAGCATATTGTCTCCGGAGAGTCTCCCAGGTTACATACGGGAGAAAGATATAAAATCAGGGGGAACGAAACTCGACAAGCTTGAAATGATCGACCGATGGGTATACGATCAATTTGTCGAAGCCAGGAACAGCAATGAGCCGCTGATGACTCGGACTTTACAATAATATCCTATTTATGCGTGATTTCAGCACATATCTCCAGGATTTGAATTCCCTTCTGGTGCTTAATGGGTTCCATCTTTTAAGAAGAGACACCGAATCGTGCAACGAAAATTAACAAAATATGTATCAGCGGGCGAGCAAGCGTGTGCTGAAGAAATATTGCAATCGGCAATGACGTTTCAGAAGCAAACAAAAAGCCCAATCTCCAAATGCAATATATTTCGTAATTAATACAGATCAGACCGGGTGTCCGGAGAGGTGGATATAAAGAGAACGCGATCAAGAAAGAGAGAATATTGTTCAGGTTGCTCTTGGGTGCGTGATCAAAGTAATACACTCATATACAGCGCAGGAAAGCTGATTCCTAAAGTTTTTATTGTGCTTATCAGAACCTGGAGGTGATTTTGGTCCGCAAGTGAGCGAAGAAACTGGAGAGTGAATTTTTAAATGCTTCTGTTGTGTATTATAAATCTGGAAAACTTACGACTGGGTTGTACTTCAAATTAAAAAAAAATATTCTCCGGCCATGAGTTAGAAACAATACATTTTTATTGCTTATTGATTTGTGGGGGACAAAAAAATAGTGCCATTTATGATGAACTATTTATCGACGGGGAAGGAGAACCGATATACAGCGTAAAAACTATACCACCGAAGTGCACATCCGTAAGCCAACCGTGCTATGTATATTTTTACAAGAAAGTAAAGCAGTTTATTGCACGAAACCAGAACTGCACCTTCCTCCTTCAAGGGAAAAGAGAGATATTCTCACATGAGGATGGAATAAAAATCCATTCAATCGTGCATCATCAGTTGTCCTAACCAGCGTTCAATGATATGCTGAGGTATGCATGATATACCTCGAAGTTAGTAGAGAATTGAATTGTTTAAAAAGTTAAGGGGAATATGTTTCCTTGAAGATATAATGAAACACAATGGCGAATGCTCAAGTAGCAGTTTTATAGAAAGAGCATGGTGCTTTTCAATTAATTGCTTTTCTTGTTTTATTACAATTATCATCCAAATTACTGTAAAGAGGCGAAGTAATAAATAAATAATGAAAAATTGGAAGGCAGTGGCAATTGCAGATTATTCAATTTTATATATTTGTGCTTCATCTTATGGAGGTATTTCCTCCAATTCATGGTCCTTTACGCGACAGAGATTTCTCGTGGGCATAAGATCAAATGAAAGCAAGAGAAAACCGAATAATATCGTGCTACGGGAAAAAGCAAAATAAGTGTAGGAAAATGGGAGTCTGGCGAGGCCATGAAAAAAGAAAAGGGAAGGGACGAGCCGACAAGCCAAACTAAAAACAGTGCTATCATATGGACATCGACCTCAACAGGTGCAGGCCATGAACCAATTTTAAGTTGGCCAAGTAGTATATTCCAGGTAATTAAAAGTTCACATGTAACGACAATTCGTACCCCAGCTTATACAGCTTGTTTAAAATCTCTAGGCACCTAAATACGCGGAAATAAGGGCTCTGGCAATGAAAGGAGAGTAAGTTTGTGGGAGGAAAGCATACCTCGCACATCGATCGGTTAGGGCAAGAGGAGTAGGGAATAATGGTCGGCAGGGTGCCCAAAAATGGCTTTATGGAGACTTACTATTCCAACAAAAAATATAGATGGTACTTCAACCTCCTTTCCAGGTTACTATGTGTTGAAAACCTTCGTTCTAATCGTCTAGCCCTTGAACTATTCAGGTGTCGAGGACAAAATTTCTTTCTTCCTTTCCAAAATCCTATTATACACAAAAATTTTAGCCTTTTAACTTTGAACTCAATTTCTCCGGTAAATCGAATTCGCTTGAATAGGTTCTTGGCAACAAAATACATGCGGCAAAAGTTATTCAGAGAAATAAATTAAGTTATAAGGGCAAAGACTTTTCCTGACGATTACCAAGGTAAAAAAATAGACTACAGGAGAGCAACAACAGTCAGAAGAGCAATAGCGACGTTTAGCACTTGGAATACTCCAAATTGATCATACAGGTAGACGAGTGAAAATTGTTGTATATTCTAAATACTACAACAGCAGGAACCTGGGAGACTCTCCGGAGACAATATGCTAAAAATCTTTTGCTTTGGAAATGAGTTCCCTTCACTTCGAAGCCAGCACCACAGTTTTACCACTCCTGCTTTCATGAATCTTGGCACGGAAAGAATAATTCGAAGTAAGGGTTAGCTAGCGACAAAAATGTCAGTTTAGGGCTTATTCTCAAACAACAGTCAAGTAAAAAAATGTAAAACGTCCTAAATGAACAAATTAGAAGAGGATGGAACGGATTACAAAAAATGGAGGAGGTGGCAGGCTGGAAAAAATTTACTCTCACCGAGTCTCGAACCTTGAACCTTCACATCAGAAGCGCGGCACGCTACCACTCGGCCAAATCGCTTTTAAACAATAGTCGAAATTTTTAAAATTAAATTCAACGTGACCACATTTTTCAATTTTTAAATGCTTTTTTCTCTCAAACCCGGGCGTATTTGGACAAAACCCTTCAACTGTATTCCTATCTAAGTGTCTACTTTCAAATAAAAAAGGTTTCATCTTCTTTCTTGACATCAGTTAGGCAAAGTCTCCTTGTCAGAGGTAAGTCTCCATAAAACTGCGGTACTCTGTCTTCCACAAAAATTTCAGTATCTTTCCCTTAACTCGGATATGATCATCTTCTATTTTATACATCTGACTGTCAGTATAAATAAACCCTATTCAACTCCTATAAAGGAATGAGGACGCAAGTAATAATCATTAGTACTTGATGTGACCGTCTAAAACATTTTTTTAAATAGGAACCTGTCTCAGTCGTTTGTGCATCATTTGAAGGAGAGAATTTCACTAACCGAGAAGTAGTTAACTTTTCTCACCACTTCAAAGGTCTCAAGAAAGTTAATGATCCCATTATATCTGGCATTTCACCCACCTTTTTTCCATTCCCTCCCATCGCCTTGTGAGATACTATCGTATATCGCAGCAGGGATTCCATATCTCTTCTGGTTTTCTTTTCGCTTATTGTTCAAAGGAAATATGTTTTTTTATACCTCAAGTCAATGCCTTTTGGCCATGCCGGGCTGCATGGATGAAACTATGGCATATCAGTCACGTTCTGACCAGAGCTGGGTCGAATGAGAGAGTCTAAAATTACGGAGCCCCATGGCTCCTTCTGAAACCAATTCATCACATACAGACACGAGGTTAGACTGAACAAAATAACAAACGCACGCAACTCTGGTGGAAAACATGATAGCAGAACAGTCAACTCTAGCCAAGCAAGTGAATAATGCTTTAATTCTGTTGGTATATACATATATATCAACATATGTGAATGCAATTTCAATGTTAATTGCTATGTGTTACCATGTGCATTGTTGTTTTGTTGATTTTTTAAATGCGAGTTTCAGTGTGTGTGTGTGAATTTTAACAACGGAGAATACATTTTCTTTTACGATTGAAGTTACAAATTAATTTCCATCCGGCCTGAAAATCCACTACAACAAATTCAAGGTCTGAAGCAGTCAAGTTTGAGGAATCAATGAGACCTAAGTGACTTTTGGATATTTATCCAGATTATCGCGTTATAACACAATATCGCTTCTAAGTAACACCAAAAATTCATAAAGTTTTAGCTCTATTCAGGAAAAATTTAAGCTCCGTTTTGTTTTGTTCTGTAACGCTTAATGGCGAAGTAATCATGACAGAGTAGAAAATATTCGCTTTAAAAAAATTAGAATTCATGAAATTTAATTTCTACCAGAAGCAGCGCTGGGGTAGAAAAAGTTAACCATGCAAAAAATGTATCCAAAATGCATAAAGTTGTAGTACAGAGTCAGATGAGGTAATACGCCCTTTTTAATACGCCGCTCACTTGAGCATATTTTCTCGCACTCTATTGAGTTTGAGTAGGATACAATTGTTGGCCCATAAAAAAACTCCAGCATCGAATGATGAATAAGTGTCACGAAGGTTTACCGCACATTCCGTTCTGATGCCAAGCACAAGGTAAATTCGTGATTCTCTGAATAACGAAGATAATATTTCAATCTATATATATACCACCAGACACCTCCTGGTAGGTTTGCTATCAAATATATAGCAATTTGTTGCCTAATAGAGCAAGGAACGAATCACTTAATCAAATTCTTCGTGAAGAATATATCAGGGTGGGAAACGGGCGGAAATAATTTTTCGATAAGAAAGAAATGGCTACGGGTATTATTACTGACTATCTGTGTGACGTGAATAGCTTTACTAAAATTCGTCAAACATTTGAAAATATTTGTTTCTGAATAAATGATATACAAGTAACTTCATTAGTCGTCTCAGCATAGAATCAATCAATTCACAAAACATTCGACTAATTTAAAATTTTAATGAAATATAATTAGAATTAAGGAAATCCTAGATTGCTAAGGACGCTGAGTTATCAATGACTGCATAAAAAACGTAAAGGAGAAAAATTAAGAGAAGAGAGAAATGGAAAACTTCGTGTAAAGATAAATCTCTTATCAAAAAATGAAAATCGAAAGCTTTTCAACACTGTAGTACCTAATTTAATTGACGGACTTCAATTCACATAGTTGAATTGAAATAATGTAGATGGATGGTAACGACTTAGTCTTTTTGCGTTATAAAACCAGACACTCCAAGAAACGAAGTCACGTAATTGGATTGGATTAATGCAGATGAATATAAAGTTGGTACCGTAGTTCAGATGTCGTTTTTCATTATCAAAGAAGAAACTCCAAAAAACGAATCCACGTGATTGAATTGGATCAATGTAGATAAATATAGATTTGGTACCGACGTAGAGATTTAGGTTTCATTGCCAAACAAGAAACTCGACGAAAACTTTCAATAAAAGACATCTCAAACCAAAATTGAATACCTTGTGTTTAACCCTTTATAACCCAATGTTGCTTCTAAGCAACAACAAAAATGTTCAAACTTTAGGCTCTATTTAGGAAATATATTAACTGCCCATTATTTTGTTATGTAAATTTTAATAGCGAAATATTTAGCTGTCACGATAATTATAATTGAGTGTAAAATTTTCAAGTTTTCAAAATGAAAGTTCTTGAAAATTGATTTCTTGCATAATAAGCTCTGGGTTAGAAAGGGTTAAGGCAAATGAGCCCGAGTTAAGTTAAAATTATCGATTAAATAATTCCTGGAGTATAGGTCATAGATATTGCAAAAAGTTGTTATCCAACGTTTCGGTTTATTTTAAAACCTTCTTCAGGGCTTAGTTTTGCACGTATTCGTTTATTGAACATATTTGTTTATTGCGCATATTTGTTTGTTTATTTGTTAAAATTAATCGAGAAGAAATAAAAAAAAACACTGTCAAACTGAGCGAAAAGAAAGTCCGAAGCCCCAGATTCATAAGCTTGTTATCGTAGCTCGCAGACGTGGGGAATCTCTGTGTTCCTTTTAGCGGCTCCTTTCGTTTTTATTCCTCTCCTCAGGAAAGTGGAACGCATTCGTTCACTTCACACCTCCGTCCATTGAAAATATTTTTACCCGAGATTTTCTGAGTTTGTGTACCCATTCCGGAAGAAACTTCCTCATCACCACGAAGTAAATTGGGAGAAGGAACCTGTGAATTAAGTTGATGCAAAACAAATGGGAAGCTAGAAGACAGTGGTTCTAAAACCATTAAAACGTTAGGTACTGCCTATACGCATTAAAAATAATCTTTTAGTAATAACAATGTGTTTAGCGATTCTGGACCAGATGCTATTCAAAATGTGACTGCAGTAGAGCGTAAAAGAGGAGTGTTGGATTTGGATACATGTGGGTCCTTATCCGTTTTCATTCTTGATATCACCAAATTTTATCTAATAGACTTTTCATACATCTTTACATACATCATGCAAGTATTAGTACAACCATGAAATTGAAATTTAGCTTAAATAGCTAGTTTTAACAATATTTTTTTAAATTTAGCTTTTTATCCTGATATAATCATTATAACTACATTCAAGGAGCATTATTAAATTAATTTATACGTGGTCCAATAAAACAAGAATCTCTTAAATGTGTAACAGCGTGCGAGGGTTTCTCTTAATACAAACAAATACCTTTATTAATATATTATTTTAGAGAAATAAGATTTGATGAAATGCAAAAATTCAAATAATCATCATTTAAATCATTATAGTAGTTGATATTTTAATAAAAATTCTTTATTTAAATTCTATTCCAATTTATTCAATTAATTATGCATGAATATCTTATTATTTTATTGTGAGTTCTTCCCCCATAATACCAACCACAGTTTGAAACAATCACAAACAACAAGTAAGTTAAGAGATGCCACTTCATTGTAGAGAGACCAAGAAATGTGACGTAGGATCAGGTATTTCGCATATTCGAGAGAAGGAATGAATGTAGGGGTTCTAAAATTTTTTGAAGGGCAGATTTAACCACATCTCACAAATATCATTGGCCGCGTGATAGAGCGGGCAGTGGGGGAGGTTATAAAAACTCACAATTTCCTTCCTGCCTCCCATTCGATAACTTTCGGCAAGAGGATGGGTCCTATTAAGCAGGCTTCTAGTTGGCGTGCTGTGGGTGCGGAACGCCTGCCCGGCGACTTGACCTGACCTTGGGCGCTGGATGTTTGTCCCACTTTCTTCGGCCAAGGTGGGCCTCCGGCGGCTCTGTCTTTTCGGATCCCACTTCTTCGGAAGGAGGAAAAACAGAGAGAGTGCTCCATTTTAGTCGCACAAGTCTCTCATCCACCTCGCGTGAATAGAATCGATGTTTAAAAAGTGAATCGATATACTCCCTGGACCAGTGCTGTATTTGGGGAAAAAAAATTAGGCGGTACTCACCCAAAATTGCCAACAGCTGAACATGTATTATACATCCGGCCGCGATTGAAATAACTCCAACTCTTATATTAGTTCCAAGTTGTTCCACGGGATAACTCTGAACAAGTAAAGAATCTCATTTCCGATTTTTCTTTCCGGAATCCATTGGACAATTTACAGTAGGGCTATTTTTT
The DNA here is from genome assembly GCF_921293095.1 of Ischnura elegans. NCBI lineage: Eukaryota > Metazoa > Arthropoda > Insecta > Odonata > Coenagrionidae > Ischnura > Ischnura elegans. The sequence goes on along the minus strand of NC_060253.1, from coordinate 66,472,147 downwards.
CAAATTTAAAACGGTAGTTTAACCGGTGCGGTAATAGCTAGTTTGGATTTTAGGGGGTACGCAGTACCGGCCCAACTACACTACTGCCCTGGACCGAACGTGATGATGCCAAAGCAAAATGGAGCTAGCGAGTGGAATCATCTGTTCCAATGGCTATTTGGCACCTTTCCGACATGTGGATACTTTCGTTCCACTCAACCACTGCATGTTTCGAGGAGATGCTTCAAAACATTAGCTGGTTTTCGCTTATCTAGGGTTGAACCGATGCGTGGCGGCGTATCGTTTTACCGCGAAGCAGACACCGGCAACTGGCCCAACCCACGTCCCCAACGCCATCTCTACTTCATAGTACATGGTATATCTCCCAAAATGTAATTAACTATGAATGTGTTCTCATTATTTAACTTAACTTAACTCATAACTTAGAGCCACCTACTTGGAGTGGCAATGGCGAGAAATGCCAAAGGTAATTAAGCTAAATATAACATCATCGAGAAAAAAATTCTATTGTGACATTTTTTGGTACATCAACAATATGTTTTTTTAATTTTATTCTCATTGCATTAATTTTTAATTGTATAATTAATCCTAATTTTTTTATTCGAGAGATCAACTGCTGTTTAATTATTAATTTGAACTCTTAACTACCTCAATGCCGCTTTTTCACCACGTTGCACTTTTCGGTTGAGAAGCAGAAACCGATAAATCGGCCCGCGGAACGAAAAGAGTTAACATTTATTTTGCACTTATTAACGATTGAAGATCAATTTTTAGTGGCCACTGAACAATTTTCGATGCAGAGAACATCGGCTTGAAAGCCGGCGTCCCGCCGCAAAATATTACCTCCAAATCCGCGCATCGAAATCTCCAGTCGGCGCACTAAACTATCCAGGGGTTCCTATCCCCTTAAATGATGCCTTAAATGATGATGTGACATCCCATAAAAAGTATGATTTTATTCATAATACTATTTTAATTCCAGGATTGTTTTTTGCAATTTCTTCCTCCATTATATTTCTTTGGTAATTACTGTGACTCATGAAATGGCCTTTCTACCCGGTCCTCTTTTGTCGTAAGGTTCTCCACAGTCGTCATTTTCAAGTGTAACTCAAATCTTTTTACTGACGCAACTTGAGGCATGCATTACTCTTGAAAGCGGTCCTGGGATTATCTAATTTCCTGAATAACACGATCTCGTTTCACTCAGCCTGTTGGCGCATCGAAGGGATGGTATATTCATTACGACTGTTTGACATACAATGCCAATGTGACCCCCGCATGATTTTTTTCCATTAATTTTTATTCGCCTGTCCATCACACTAAATGAACTGCTTTCATGCGTTTCTGGCACACACTTCATTAAGGAAGTTACCAGATTAACCGTTGCCAGCGGTGGGCCTGCTGATTTTCTTAACACCACTATCATTTTTCACGCAGAAATTCAGTACACACAGCTAGTGTACTGAACTTTGAGGCCATGTATTTTATCCTTTATTATTGTAACCTTTGAAACGCAGTTTGCCTCAAAACATGCACTAATGCACTGACAAAAGCAATCCAAAGTTTCAACTTCCATGCTAAAAAAACATTTTTGAGATTTTGTCCAGCTTTTTTCGATTTCGGCCCACTGTGTGATGCATCGGTATACACAATCAGTGCAGAATAAGCAAATATTCATATTCTTACGACGCCCGGGAGGGTAATCTCTAAACGGTGCATCATTATTATATACGCAGAAATAGGACAGTAAAGCATTTAGTACCTTGGGCCTCGAAAGGGCATTGATATCCGGTAGGGGGAGAGCAACAATGATACCTCAAATTATAGATCTCTTGACTCTATTATTATCATAGGTTGCTCGTACAATTTTTAGGAGAAAAAACGGCATTGAATCGATATATTTTTTGCCAGACATAGGAAAATATCGCATAATTATTGTCACATCTTTTCAACAAAGCCTCCATTCTTAGAAATTTTATCACCATTGGTTCGGATTTCCACTTTCTACCCCGCTTGCTAGCCGCGTAATGTGCTATTAAAATTAATTTACTTGCAGTTAATCGTCCAAAAGAGTGAGTTCCACAGCTTTCACCCCATGATGAGTTTCCAAATACACCGTATATCAATAAATGGGCCATTCACAATTGATATATTTTAGCTGAACGCATTACAATATTCTACATTCCAACCCCCTGCCAAGCTATAATATCGTACAACAGATATCATTCAATGAAAACTATCTGAGACAAACTTTATTGGGAGATTTTAATTTTGAAGGTTTTATGAAGGTGCAAGAAAAACTATATATTTATGATTATTACCCATTATTCTGAAATTTTGCTGGCAGCACAAGATACAAACACATACCAAGATGTAGAACTAAACATTAGCCGATAAAAATATGGAGTAATTCGCGGAATTTCAACGACTAAACGCATAAAGCAGTAATTTCCGTAGACATTGACAAACGATATTTCTGCAAGCATACATGGGGAAAAAATTCCGACCAGCACCTCTTCAAGCGAATTGGTACAATAAATTTTCCCTTCTAAACTATGTGAGAAAACTTGAGTCACACAGCTGGTCGGAGGATGGCAACTTTCCTTAATGGGGCTCGAATACAAGGAATATGTTGGTATTTCCACAAAAATGTGGCTTTAACTTAATACCGATAAATTTTAATAAAAGCTGCCTGTCGTGATAGGAGAAGTATATTAATGACATCGGAATACTATATTTTCAGCCACAAAAGTTGGCAACAGAAAGCACGTAGTGATTGAGGCTCGAATATATTAAAGATCTGTCTTACTCAAAATATCATTACGAGAACATAACTCACTTATGCCAGAACTAATCCAGATAGAAAAAAAACATCGACGATAACAAATAACATCGATGATGACAATTCCCAGTAGTGACATATCACGCGCATACCATGACGTCAGAAAATCTATCTATAGAAGTATCCGTAAAATTGCAGAATCGGTTTTAACTCTTTGCACAAATTTGAGCAATCCTAATTCGATTTTCTCCTTTGAATTCTAATATCTTCTTCGAATGGATTCGAATCCTAATAATTTTTCACGCCCCCCTTCTTGTGTGGGCGTTTTCCTGCAGTGGGTTTTTTCGCTGAAGGATACTACACCCTTATCCTCTTGTATTTTCCCACAAACAGTAATATTTTTTACACTAAAATTTCACGTATACCTACTTGTTTATTTTTTTGACATTTCACAAATGTTGTATATTGTACGTATTTTGTATTGTTAGCCTCTATCTACCGTTTTTAAACATGTTTGCATTTACGCTATGGAGGGGTTAGGTGAAAGAGGGGACTTCTTAGTCTCCACCTCGCCCGAATAAAAATACCTTATTATTATTATTATTCGACAGTATATCAAGACTAAAAATATTTATTTATATGTGATTAGTAAAAGATATGTGCTCTTCCTGCGCACAGAATTAATAACTTTCTCTTTGGATTTTCAAGGACACTTCCGGGAGGCTAAGGTTCGGCTGGTCCGCGGCTTTTTTTTCTAAAATCACTCATTAAGATGGTGCATCTCATCCGATCAACTGGTCTTTATTCGCAACGACTTATTCGTTCAAAATTTAGAATTTCATCTTGAAATTACCTGGTGTAGACTTCCGCCCTGATGGTAATACGTATGCACATCATTACACAAGAAGCCACTCTAATTGAAGATATTGATCAAGTAATAATTTAATATAAATAATAATATAATGTAATCAACTACGACTTGTGTACGTTATTTTTTTGTTTGCGCTAAATACTTTCTGCGTAGTCCTAGACTCCTCGTTATGCCTCTCCTGAATTCTGGTTTCAGTTGCAAGATCTGGTAAAATATAAAGCATTTCAATATATGTTTATTAGTTCCACAGTCCCCATTCTTGCGGCGCTACTGTGTCGGTTGTTGATTAATGACAACAGTTTTGCTGGCACTGCTGCCAGCGCGCTGCAGCGTCTTAGGTCGAAGATGCCGACTCGTCCTCCTTATATACAAGCTCAGTCCCGCCAGTTGCGGCTGCTGTTCTCTCATTGGTCCGTTTAATTAGTCTCCTCCAATTGGCATCCAAGAGGTAGTCAAGTGGTACGTAGTCACATATGTTTATTAGGCCTAGTCATTGGTGTCGCAATGTCGCATTCAGAATTACATTGAAATCTCATTGGACGTAGTAAAAGATGACAATCAATCTTCGTCAACACTTACCTAAATAAAACTAATAAACATTTATTGTCTTGGCCCCTTTAGGTCCTAAAGACTTTACTTAAATAAAAAATTTAGCTAGTAAATTTTACTGAGAAATTGAATGACCCCTTTTCCTTAGTCGTTTTTTGCTGTGAAGCAACCCCTTATCTAAAATAGTAGAGCTTGTTTTATTTTAAATATCGAATATTAGACACGCTGAAGGATGGAAAAAATAATCGTGTGATTCAGACTTAAGCTACACAGTGGAAAGCGAACTTGAGGACAAAAAAATGAAAGACTGACGATGGGGGAACGGAAGACGTCGCATTACCGTCCTTTTCGCGCGCTCCCTTTCGTGGACCAAAACCACAATCAGTCGACGCCTGGGAAGATCGAAAGAAACCGCCTTGACGAGAGAAGAAAGCGCGTGAATGAACAGGGGCGAAACTCAAAACCTTGAGCGTTAATTTCTCCGTTTTTCCCACGATGCTCGTGCTCTCATTTCGCTGATGGCATAAACAGCAACATTAAGGAGGAGAGTTCGTTGAAGGCGAGGACGATGGCTAATTTATCTGTCCGATGCGGAAGAAAAAGATGAGGGATATACTTACCGGAACGATAGACATAGAATTGAGGAGATGAATGGTGTCAACATCATCAGTGGTCAACAATCCTAAGATTGGTTTGACGCAGCTCACCACTCAATTCTCCTATCAGCTAACTTTTTCACACCTACGCATCTCTTCTCTTTCACATCCTTCTTTACCTGTTCCATATAATTCATTCGAGGTCTTCCTTTTCCCTTCTTGCCATTCACTTTTCCCTCGACGATTGTATTCATGGGGCCATCTCGTCTCAAAATAATGGTGGATTAGTTTTTTCCGTCTTCCTATCAAGGTTTTCACGATGCTTCGTTTCTCTTCTTACTTCAGGGCTTCCTCATTTCTAACTCGGTCGAGCCATTTGATTCTCAATACTCTTCTGTAGCACCACATTTCGAAGGCATCAACCCTTGATTTCTCCGCTGCTGTCGTTCTCCATACTTCACTTCATAAGTAGGGAAACATACTCAAAATGTATGACCTGATAATTTTTTTCCTTACTTCTAGTTTAAATTTCCTGCCTAACGATGACTAAGTTCTAACCACACGTATCACAAAATTTGGCCGGTCTGGGTTAATATTGCTAATACTGTTAATAAAAAATAAAATTCAAGCAAAAAACAAATATTTGTTTGCAAATGTATGCTTCTTTTTCAGTTTTATGTAATTTTGTTTTTTAATTTCACTTCAAACTATATACAAATAAAAAGATAAATCGTTTTTTTTTCTCTCCTGAAAAGATGCTATTTTTGAGATACGTGTTGTTAGAACTTAGCCATCGTTAAGTAGATCTTTCTTTTGGTCGAATGCTCTCTTCGCCTTAGCTATTCTACTAATAATTTCTTATTTGCTTCTACCATCGCTTGTTAACCTGCTTCCCAAGTAGCATTGTTCATCATTCTCCATTAATGTTGGTTTCCTTACTTCTAATTTCAGTCTTCACAACTCTTCTGCTCATATCTTAGTTCATGAATGTAGTAAGGAAAAATTACAAATGAGGTCGATTACGGAACGGGCAAAAAAAGTTTTTCCGCCCAACACATCGCATGCCCCATTTTACTGAATACACATTAACCTTGACACTATTCAGCCTTTCGGAAACAATGAGTGCCATTTCTGGTCGCACAGATCCGACACATCCCCTGGGCGAGCATCAATCATACCTTGAAGCATTGACTCACTTGCTCGCTGATGCGGCTGAAGGTTGATTTGATTCCTCCTCGATCAATTTCCAATACGGGTGTGGATTACACGCATTCAGGCTATGATGGGCACTCATTGTGCCACTGGCGTTCACAGAACTTATTCTAGTCTCAAGGATACTTGACTAGAAGTACATATGGAGACCTAGATGTTTTACTACGTCCAAACAGATTTCAATGTAATTCTGAATGAGATACTGCTGACTATATATGCTAAACATTTATTGAAATACCTTATCTTTTATCAGATTGGGCAACAAAAAATAATGCAGGACAGATATAGCAAGGGATAAAGGACTGCTAATTGATATCTGTTCGATTTATTGGTATTAGTGTGACTTTTTGTGTAATAAGGCACGTATTATCATTAGGATACATAGTTTTATTTGTCATAGCCTACATAGTCACATAAGGCCCCATGAAAAAACCCCCTGAGGACATAACGCCGGACGACAAAACTCCCTGAGGACATAAGACCCGGCGACAAAACCCCCTGAGGACATAAGGCCCGGTGACAAAACTCCCCGAGGACATAAGACCCGGCGACAAAACCCCCTGAGGACATAAGGCGCCATTGACGGCGTTTTGTCGCCGCGGGTATTTTGTCTCGGGCGTTTTGTCGCCGCGGGGTTTTTGTCTCGGGCGTTTTGTCGCCGCGGGGATTTTGTCTCGGGCGTTCTGTCGCCGGGGATTTTAGGAGCGGTCCTTTTGACTGCGACCCGGTATGAAAGAGCCATATATTATGTGAATCGTCAAAAGCAGGAGATTAAGATGGCTGGACTACTTCCATAGAAGGGGAGAAGAGACAATGATAAAAGTTCTAAAAAGGAAGAACCATTAGGTACAGAACAGGTAGATAGAACGTGAATGCGGTGGAACGACGGAGGATATGAGGAAGATGAGGGCCCAGCTGGATATGTAAGGCGACCGTAAAATGTGCAGACGCTTAGTTGGTGAGGTCAGAGATCATCGAGGTTTCCAATGGCTACCGGAGTAAGTACACATCGGCTGAGCAGCGCAATTGGCAGGGCTATGGCGCGTACAAGACCTCCAGTTCGTTCAGTTCAGTTCAACAGTGTTTTATTCCGCGAGACATGACAGCATATAGAATATACAAATTTAACAGAATAACAAAATAATAATAATATAATATTACATCTCGCTGAGCTGCTTAGGCTTTGGCCTCTTCAGCTTTACTGGGGATAAACACTGGTACGAGAGTGGCACTGGCCCGGCATTCTCCCTAAGGGCGGCGGGATACCCGTAAAACCACAATCAGGCCACCACGGTACGATTAACAATGAAATATCAACATATCAATGATAAAATATGTTGATATAATAACATAGAAAAAATGAATAAGTTAATAAAAAATGAATAAATAAATGAATAACCTCCAGTTCGGAAAGTGTTAAGTATTTTAGCTAATTTCGTTCCACTCTACAAAAAATTATTCGAAAATTCTGCTTTTCATAGTTATCATCAAAACGACCGATGCTCTGACACTTTCAGGCAACGTCGAGGAAATAAAATCGTCGTTCGAACAAAGGAAAAAAGCCGGACGTCACGCCAGGGGGGAAGTTGACGGTGGTGGATGACGAGAAGACACCCGTTGTGTTTGTGTCGGGCGGCGCGGTAGTCGACCGGCTTGAGGGAAAAGATTAAAAGCGCGTCCGATAAGAGGACAGAGAAAGCTGAGAAAGGAGAAAGGGCGTGTGCAACTTTTGCTTTATAGGAGGAGAAGTTGGTTGAAGATGGGTGCGCTTGGGAGGGGGGGAGTTTGGGTCGCCGGGATGGAAAGTGGGATCCACGGGGCAGGAGAAGACGCTCGCCGCAAGAAAGGCTAATCGGAAAGAGGCCGTGGAAAAAACACACGAGCCTACATAAATAAAAGAGTAAAAAAGAGATTCGATTCTCTGGGGAACTCAAAATTTATCCATGCACCAGCCTTGCATTTTTTCAGGAAAAAGACTTTATTTACTTTTTTCACTTTTAACGAAGTTCCTGCGAGCCCATAACCTATTGAATTTAGTTCTTCTCTTACTCCATAAATAACTATTAGACACAGTATTAACGTAAATAATGGTCTAATTAATCTTTAATTATATACGTCGGTGTTGTCTCTTTGATTGATGGTTTTTATCCGGTAATAAACAGATGCTAACCCTTAACATCCCTTTTGCTTTTTTATTTTAATTCAAATTAGCAATCGACTAATTCATTAACCTCAACAAATACATCAACCTTTTCAGTTAGATATTTTTTTCTCACTGATGATGAAAACATTTTTTTTCTATTTCATCCTCTTAGTCCCACGGGTTGATGAATCAACTTTTGCTCCACCGGCGAAAAGTTCAGCGAGCCGATATATGGGCTCAATGGTAGACCAGATTTATAAGCATTTTAGGTTAACAGATATTGTTGTGTCCTTTTATCTAATGATGTTATAATATGCTAAAGATCAGACAATTCCTTTTAGTAAAATAAAAAAAATATGTTAATAATTTAAAAAGTAACTTCATAATGTACTTTTTCATAAAGTGCTACAAAATTCTCAATTTTACGTTGGCAATTTTTGCTAGCTCAACCGAATTTCGGTGGCACAAGGAGGGTTAACCTTATTTATGGTGTCATGAACACTTTGCCAAAAAGATTGCCTATTTATGGTATACTTTCAATAATTTTACAACACAACATTTGGAGGTCAAAATACTCTTAAAGTCATGGCCATTTTAATGGATTTTATGGCTGAAAGGATTAGTTATGTACGGTTTAATGTCAGTATCCCACCAAATTTAGCCTAAAGACACTCTCTATACTCAAATAACACTATGACTCGCAATAATGAATATGATTGCTATGAAAAATATCGAAGGAGAAGTAGGACCGCGGTGATATTAGTATTTCACTCATTTTTACTGCTTTTCTCACTTTCATTGATGGCACACGGTAGTGTCTGTATGGGGTGGATTGCATTTTCTATACGTCAAATTTCAACGAAAAAATTACTCGGATTTTTAAGTCCTAGACTCGATAACCTTCCTCATTCTGCTCCGAAATACGAATTCTCAATACTAGGTGTAATCATCAGTGAAAAATTACAGGCTATAATCTGCAAAATTTTCCAAACAATTCACATATTAACTAATCTTATAACGTAAACAAAGTGTCCCGACGCCCCAAGTCAAGGTTTCCGTCGGTCAAATTGCTACACCACTGACTCTGTTTCATCCCTGAAAACTCCCACTCCAAATTCAAGTACTTCGAATTCCATGCACCGTTTTTGAATAAATTACAAGGATATTGGGAATCAATGAATATACCGACTTCATGTCATAGTCATGGTCATTTTAATGGATTTTATGGCTGAAAGGATTAGTTATGTACGGTTTAATGTCAGTATCCCACCAGATTCGATGCAGTGAATATTTAATGCCCCCAATCCACTGATTAAATTAGAGGCAATGGAAAATTCAGTAAGGGTATAAATACTGTCATATGTTATTCTAAGAAATGTGGGGAAAAGATTTCGAAGTGCTTCAACGACGCCAAGTTTTAAGTTATAGACGTACGAATAACATTAAAATTTGTTGGGGAAACTGCCGTAACAATATCTCATTCTGATTAATTAGTACTAAAAGTCAAGTTACATTTCAACCTGACAGTTATAAATATACTGGTGACTACAGCATTTTCTCATTGAAAACAATGCAGAGAGAACATAATGCTAACGTGCTTACCCAAAGAATTCCAGGAATTCATAATTACTATAAATAATTCAATCAACTCCTATCGATATAGTCGATACGTTATCTAGATTTATGGTCAAGAAGAAAATATAACACTCAATCCCTCGCCTATGAGCTTGAGAGTAAAGAGTTGTAATGGTTTAAAGGAGCCACAGCATTATTTCAAGTTAAAAATGGATGAATTTTCCATATTAATTAATTAATTATACTTTTTTGTGTTTTGCAAACTTTAAGCTCTCTTCAAATCACTGCATAGAAAAAGTAACTTTGTTTGTAATGTAGCGCACGAATGCAAGGTTATAAACGCCTAGGTTGAAATTCACCATGAAAAAAATCACTAACCTTAGCCGGGATTCGAATCCGGATCTCTCTTATGTTGTTACTAGCAAACCTGACCGGCAATTGGTAGATCCGGGTTCTAATCCGGGTAAGCGGAGTGATCTTTTTCAAGGAGAATTTCATCCTTAATGTATACAAATTTAAGCTATCTATAAGTTTTGGTTTTGGATATCAAAGTTACACTCCATTTATAAAAGTAAAATCCATAATGGCAGATGGCTTGTAGAACGAGCAATGCCCTAAACGGGGACAGTAGCGGATGCAGAAAAAACTTGAGGGGGGGGGGGGCGCAAAAGATATCTTGAGTTATCTTTACTTTTATCCCAATAAAAAGTGATCAAATCACATGCAGAATGTAAGAAAAATTTTAGTTAAATTTATTACACACACACGTATACAAGAAAATGCCATCTTATGATATGACAAAGTTATAATTGTGGTTCTTCAATGTTTTGCAATACGGGCGGGCCCACAATCGGGGGGAGGTGTGAGGGGGGAACGCGCCCCCTGCGCCCCCCATCTGTATCCGCCACTGGATCAGGATTCTCGAGCCAATGGCATTCGCATGTGAAACAAGTGCCACTTTTAAAATACCGAGCTGGTAGGACGCTTCAAGCAACTCCACGTGCAGTACATAAAGGGGAAAGAGCAGAATAATAGCGCAGTTGAGCTGCAAATCGGGACAAAGAAGAGCATCTCCTACACATTCAGCCAATGCCGGTAGACAAATTCTTTAAATTCTTCTTATCTTCTTATTTTATGTATTTTTACGGATATTTTTACTGCCATAGTAATCAGCATTCTTCATGCTCACATCATATTTCTATAATAGGGTGGTTTCCTATTATTTTCTTATTGCCTAAATGGGAAGATTGTTACTCCTGGAGTATATATTTCACGCTCTTAGATTTTTGAACGACGATATCTATTTTTCGCGATTAAATGAAAAGTGAAAAAATTTCAAACGCGCGAAAACGCGACGGCTAAGTATGAATGCTGGGAAAAGCCAGTGTGACGTCTGGCTGCTGCGGCGTGGGGCCACATGGGTGCGAGGCTATGAACGCCGCTACGATGCAGGCTGCTTGCTGCCGAGCATGGCAGTAGCGTATAGTACCCTGCTAGCAGGTAGCGCTTGGCTTAAATAAGGATTATTAATACCCTATCAAACGAAGGACACTTTCCGACCTTAGCCAATTTTAATAGGTGATTATTAAGGCATGTTTTCCTGAGCTCAGTGCCTCATGCATGCATTGGTAATCTCAGACGATGTAAAACTCCTGACTACTCGAATAGCACCTGGGTCCCTGTGATGTCACGTGGAGTGGCATCTCATGGGCGCCAATCTGGCCTTTTTCAAATGAGGATAAAATTGACCATTAACATTCGTCTAAACTGGGATTTCTAAAATCAAACAATTTGTATATTATGAATACACTAGTGGTGGGTAACGATTCGCAATCAATGCCTTTCGTTTTCTTTGACGAAGGAACTACCCTATTCTCTCTATGAAAATATTTTAAAGAGAATGAATTGATAAAACACTTTTAAAACTTTCACTTTATTGATACCTCCGTTGTAAAATAACCAATGGCTCCATTTCATTTGATTTACTCATACTCAAAGTTTGTCCTCTGTTACCTCATTAACTTAAATACTCTATCGACCAAAGGATCGCCATCCATTGCTAAGAAAATTTCCACTAAGCACTCTTATTAAGTTCTTCATCACTGTCTGGCTTGAAAATAATTGTCGCAGCATGAATTACTCAAAGGCATTTTGCCTGCGGTGCAGTAGCAGAGCGCCGCTATAGTGTGTGTCACCAAACCATTTCTGTCACTCGCAGAAGATATATTATCGTAACTGTGTTCCAAGAGAACTTCTCACTCGGGGACAGTTAGAAGGGCACTCAACTCCTGCCTCAGGGCAGTAGGTTTCCGCTTAGTTACCCGTAATGATAGCAGTCGACAACGTTAACAGGCGGCTGTCTTCGCAACAATTCCACATTCTCCGCGGGGATGTCCTCAACGAGGTATAGAGTACCCTTCACTGAACACTATGTCCTTGCGGTCGATGGAAGTGACACGTCTGTGTGTCAGACGCTCGTCATACTCCACATGTATCCCCCGGCCTCCCTCAACGCTGCATTCTTGACATTGAGATCAGTGATACACGATCTTCGTTCACATGTCCGCATAGCAATGGGTTCGGAAAAAAGCACAAACGTTTTCGCTGAGATGATACTTCTGCCGGAGCGAATTCATGTTTCGACTACGGTGTTTTGTTTCGGCGATGGATGAAGATGACCGAATATAGGATGGATGTAGAGATGGAAAAATGCTTGACAAAACCGATTTTTCGAGCAATCGATTTTCAATTGAAACGGAAAGCTCTATGTTTCAACAGAAATCGAAATTTGAACCGAAAAATCGATTAATCGAAATCATCGACGGTTCTTTTTTTCATGTAGTTTGCACAAAAACATATTTATTATGCATTCGAAAATCACTCAAAATACACATCTGAGATGTAGAATAAAAAACAAAAAAATCAACTCGGAATATATTTTAGAATCATTAGAATTAAATATTTAACAAATGCAGGCACATTAATGTTTTAAGATCGATCGAAAAAAGAATTTTGTTAAAACGAAAAAAGCACTTTGATATGTTTTGTGAAAAAATATCAGTTAAAATAACTGTCTCAGAAAATATTCGAGCTAGCATGAGGAGAGACTCAACTGACAACTTCCTTATGGGTGACAGGTCCTTCACGGTATTTCATTGCACTCCTGCATCCCGGATAAGAAATTCCTTGGCTCACAACATAATACTGGCCTTATTTACGGCATATTACTCTACGGATTGAAATTGTTTTTATAGACCGATCTAGACAATCTAATATCGTTACAGACTATCTAAAAGCCACCGTAAAGACAGTCTGGAACGGTTATATCTCCAAATCGTGACGATAATATTAGTTTCACCATTTTCTGTGAATAGCTCCGGGTATATACGCATTTAACGGGGAGGATAAGGAATAATTTTCGAAATGAAGCGTATAATTAAAATAAAAATAATTACTTATTGCCCGATGGCAAATTTGAGTCTCATTATAAGCAAGCTTATATTAACATATTGAGTCGAGGGTTGATGACAGAAAGGAGGATCTTCCCTCGTGGCTGAAGGTTTTGGAGGTTAAGTTCACCAACTTTCCTCATCTGTCAAACTCCATTATAATAAATGAGAAAAAAGTCCCGCGGCTGGAAGTTTACGGGACTTATTTGATCGCACTCTCTCTCTCTCTCTCCCCGACGGCCGTAACCCTTACACGCGCCGTCATTACGAGGTCAGGACCTCAACAAAGGAAGGCCCAAGAGACCCTGTCAAATAATGGCCAGGTACTTTCTCTTCACCCAAAGAAATCATGGCCAATGATTGAAAAAAAAGGTACGTCGCCGTTTGAGATATTGTCGGAGTAGCACTCGTGCTTGGAATTCAATCTTAGACTTCAGAGCCTCTAGTGAGAATACATCAGATTATGGCACATTACTTCTGAAGCAATTTTTAGTATTTATTTAATTTCAACGTAAAGACCCCCATAAACACAATGTCAAACCATCGATTTGATATTTCAAAGCCTAAGACAGACAATTACTCGATTGCCAATGAGCAATAGTTTGGGCTATCCAATGGTATCCAAGCCTGTTGCTTCTACGCTGATAAGATATTTTTCCAGTTTATCAAACCTATTACTTTCTTCAACACCAACAGATTAGCAATAAAAATGCAAAAGTATACTTATATAATATTTTTATATAGTAAATAGTAGATAATATTTTTTAAATGTATCTTTGCCGGCCTCGGTGGCGGCGGGGTAACGTCTTCGCATGCCAAATAAGAGGTCGCGGGTTCGAGTCCCACCTGGGTATGTTTCCACTGTCCAGGGCACGGTTGTTCGTGTACGTTTACTTGTTACATTCGTTGAATACCCCGGTATAAAATGGCCCATAAGAGCTGTATCCGGAGGTTTGAGAATAAAATAAAATAAACAGTATATAAAGCCATAACTTACATTTCTTTAATTACCAAAGTTGTGGTATTTATTGGGTTTACAAAAAGGTGATGAAAATGGCACCGAAGAATTTCCAAACCAACTGATTGTTAGAAACAGTTAGTTTCGGACGATTAACATGACATCGGAAAAAACATTTAAGCTTATTAATCCTCCTCAGTAAATTCATTCATGCAGCTAATTATCACAAGCACGAAATAAAAATCGTGAAGTTGAATGTTTTCTGAACATAAATTTCTTCATGTCGTGACTTTATCAACAGCTTTAAATTTTCAAAGCAAAATCTATTTACAAAAACATTTCTTTAGCTTAAAAGCTTAATATACACTCAGAAGTGTCGTGGCCGGACAGGATCAGGCCCGAAGAATGCTTTTGAAGACTTATTCTTCTCTCAAACCATACATCCGGTGTAATATCCCCGACCAATCACAATTTCAGTGTCCTCCGCTGTAACTGTGTGATCTAGCAGCTACCGCTAGCCTACAGTCACTAGGCGAAATTTGTCAATAATGATTAGTTATTTATCAAATAATTAATCAGTCTAAAAACACCTTTTTAGTAACCTTACCTAGAATAGGCCTATTTAATATCTCTAGAATATCTTTCGGTAGCGTTACAGGAGTTTTATCCCCTTTGGATTGCTACTGACTTTTCATTAAAATGAATGAATAAATGATAGTAATTAAATGAGATACAAACCAAATTCTAGATTACTAGCGAACGAGTTGGTTGACTTATTTTATGTTACATTTCAATTTCGCGGCTTCTCAAATCCGCGCCGAGAAATCTTCATTGCTGTATAAATCACTTAATCAATTCATCAATCAATCTTTTGAGAGATTCCCTTGAGAAAGCAACGAGCATTGGTTGGGAAACGTTGGATCCTCCCAAAAATTGACACGGCGACATAGCCCATAAGTTTTTATTCACAAACGCACATCCGGTGTAATATCCCCCACCAATCACAATTTCAGTGTCCTCCGCTGTAACTGTGTGATCGAGCAGCTACCGCTAGCCTACGGTCCAGCGCGAGAACCCGCAGCGACTTCTTGAAAGCCAGATCCAGTAGCGTCTTTTCTTTAACCGCTCAGCCAACAAAACCAGCAAGATAAATCACGAGTTGTCATAAAACGGATGCTCTGGAGAGTATTACGGTAGAGGGGACAAACGTAACATTTCTCCCCGTCAGAAGAAAAAAATAAATTTCATTACATAGCGTTTCTACAGTGTTTTCGAAATTTAAAGCCTTCAATATTATTTACCGTTCACCCAGGGATACAGGCTTGTCACGGGGCAAGACTTGTGCGTTACAGTGACCCCTTGAACTGTACATCCGGGAGTATTTTTCATTACCTCACGGTTGGGACACCCATGTCAGATAGGTCGAAATGTTGCCAGACGAAAGGTATGTTACGTGATGGTGTCACGAAACAAAATATTTTGGAATGCAATAAGGGAAGCTCTACCAACTATGCCATCCCTGAAAATATGGAATCGAATTATTCACAAAGCGCTTCATGTGAACCAACCGTAATCATCACAATACCTTTTAATAATTAATATCCACAAACTAGCCTTCCAAAATAATTCCTACCAAAAAGCACAAAAATAGGGATTTTTAAGAGTACGATTCTACCTACTATATGGCATGTCTGTGATCTGGACATTAAATAAAAATCAGAAAAAAAATCCTATAGCCTTCGAAAACAAAATTATACGCTCTATTCTTTGCCCAGTGTGTGACCAAGGCAGCTGGAGGATTCGGATCAACAGGGAATAGGGTGGTATCCTATTTATTTTTTATTGGA
This sequence comes from Ischnura elegans, assembly GCF_921293095.1. Lineage (NCBI taxonomy): Eukaryota > Metazoa > Arthropoda > Insecta > Odonata > Coenagrionidae > Ischnura > Ischnura elegans. The sequence continues at coordinate 66,456,165 of NC_060253.1, read as the reverse complement.
AGATGAAGAAATGTTGTGGTTGACTGGGTTCCATGTGTTGCTAATTCTCAATCCGGTATCTCTTTATAATTATTATCAATTATTATTATTAGTAATACATGGAACCCAGTCATCCACAACATCTCTTCATCTTCCCCCTCCAGTCCTCACTCCTCACCCCCTTCGCCCACCTGAAATAAAAAGGCAGCAGAACCAAACTCCAGCACCATTCCCTTGAAGAAGTGACCAGCAGTCGGTCACGAAACGTCGCGTCGGACCAATTCCGATATATCACGCGGCATATACCAGTATGTCTCTCTACCATGAAGGTGTTAACGAGGCTAAAAACCCCTTAGGGTTTGAGTGACCACATAGATAGATATCCTTCCAAATTCAAATATATTTTTTATACCCGCCGGCCTCCCTTCCCACATTGAATATCCTAACTCAATTTAGAATAAGACATACTCTTAATAAGGTAGTTTCCTTCATCAAAGAAAAGGAAAGGCATTGATTGCGATTCGTTACCCACCATTACTGTATTCATAATATACAAATTATTTCGTTTTAGAAATACCGGTTTAGATGAATGGCAATGGTCCATTTTTATCCTCATTAGAAAAGGGCCAGATTGGCGCCCATGCGATGCCACTCTACGTGACGTCACAGGGACCTAGTTTCTATACGAGAAGATAGGAGTTATACATCGTCTGAGATTACAAATGCATGCATGAGGCGCAGAGCTCAGGGAAACATCTCTTAATAATCACCTATTAAAACTGGCTAAGGTCGGAAAGTTTTATTCGTTTGATAAGGTATTAATAATCCTTATTTAAGCCAAGGGCTACCAGCCAGCAGGGTACTCAGCTACCCGCTAGCAGCCTGCGTCGTATCAGCGCTAAGCCTCGCCTCAAGGTCACCTCACAGGGCGGCAGCGGGAACCAGAAATACGTCACACGGAGAGATTTCCCGGCATTCATACTTACCCGTCGCGTTTTCGCGCGCTTGAAAATTTACACTTTTAATTTAATCGCGAAAAATAGATATCGTCATTTAAAAATCTAAAAGCGTGAAATACGTACTCCAGGAGTAATAATCTTTCGATTTAGGCAATAAAAAAATAATAGGAAACCACCCTATTGTGTCTGTGACCCCAGTTTTCTTCCATACCGGCCCGATATACACCCGCCATCAGGGCTCGCTGCATCCATCTTCCCATATCACGCGTTCCAGCCAAACCCTCTGCTTCCCAAGATACCAATAGGTTGCTATAAGATTAAGCGTATCATAATGAGATCAAGTCTGCTATAAATTTTACTATCGATTCGAGTAGTTTAATAAATAGAACTGACGATCCATCACTCTGACTTTTATTCGTGGATTCAATGGTATTTGGTAATGAGATACCGGCAGCCATAGCAGGGCTACGTAAAATTCTTTGCAATAAAACATGATTTTATTGAAAAATGTGATTGTTAGGTTTACGCAATTAGCCCTCTTTGAAATTGAAAATAATTGCGTAAAACATAGACAAAATTATTTAATCGTCGTGGCAAGCTAGCCAAAATTTCAAATGCACTATCTCTACGTCATCGTTTGCATTAATTTGTAATATGATCTCTGCATTTCTTCCGGGTTTCCTTCCGCGTCAGATTGTTCGTAGACAACAGTTTCGCTGGCTGTCCTGCCAGCGTCTTCAGGTCGAAGGTGTCGGCTGTCGGTTTCTGCCTCGCTTATATACCGTAGGCTGGATGGGAGCTGCATTGTGATTGGCTGTTTGACTGGGCGCTTCTATCTGATTGGCTGTCTCTTGGATTACTCTTTTCCACGCGCTGTGTAGGAAGTATCCAGAGATCAAACCATCGCCGCGGAAACCTACGTTCTAACATTAATTTGTAATAGTCTGACGAGTCCAAAAAGACTATAAATAATGTTACGTCGCATGTTTCAATGAGCAACAAGTATTTTTTTTAGCAGCGTGAACCTAACTACGCCATTTATTCTATTTAAAAAATATACATCATTCATAAACAATTGAAGAAGGAATCCATTCCCTTATGAAGGTTTTCCCTGCCTCACACCACTCCTACCCATTGCTCACATACCAGTGCACGAGACTGCGCTCATCACACTCAAAGATGATGCAGTGTATTTGAAACCAGTCGCCTTAATAAATAGTTATATAAGAAGTGGAATATTGAATCTCAATCACCAGTCAGTACACAATGTAAGAGTTCCACCACATCGACCTTAGTTGTTTAACATAAATGCGTTAACCAATGTAAGGATGGACGACCGACGATCATCATAATTAATTCAAATATATGCTAAATATGGAGCATGTTTCCCTGTGGAAGCGAGGCTTGGACGTTAAAAGCAGCGGAGAAGATGAGTGGAAGTTAATTTTATTATATTCTAAACGTAGCGCTACCGAGGAATGACGAAAATAAAATCGATCGACCAAGTAAGTAATGACGAAGTGCTAAAGAGAGTGGGGGATAAGATAAATTTGCTAAAAACTTTAAGGATAAGGCTGGACAGCTTAAGTTCACCACATTACCATGCATGATGACCTGATAAAAACATTCGAAGAAGGACGAGTAGAAGGGAAGAAGGGCAAGGGACGGCCCCTGATGAGTTACATAGGACAGGTTATAAAGGATGTAAAAGAGAAGAAATACGTCTCTATGAAAATTTTAGCGGATAGGAGGGAGAAATGGAGAGCTGCGTCAAACCAATCTTAGCATTGTTGACGTATTATGATGATGAAGTTGAAAAATGTCTCTGGATAGTGTAAGATATGCGTGTAAATAGGTTTAAAACAATAGAAAAGTAGAATTTTTCACACGATAATGCAATGATCCCTTATCCAATTCCTATGTACTGCAGTGAGGGCGAAAACGGGGAAAACATCTGCCTGGTAGCCTCTTGGGCAGTTGAAGTAGAGTGGTGAAGTGAAGGAACACGAGGCGAAGGTTGCGAAACTAGTTTTCGATAGTCGCATTGGCATTCCACTCACGATTCTTCCTCCGTCTCCAATAAGGGTTCGCGAACACATACGGATTCGCGGTGTCTTTGCTCTTTTTTTTCGACGAATGCTTTCCTTTCCTCCGCGGAGACTGTGTACTGGCGAAAGATAGTTCAAAAGGGAAGGGGATCGGAGAAGACCTGAATGGTGATGTGCGATATTGTGGGTAGGGCATTTATACGTGAGCATTAACACACGGCTGGGTAAATACCTAAATTGAGGGTATTTACGTGTTTTTAAATTACATTTTGGCTGTAAGTGACATTTAGGATTTTAAAGAGATATTTTGTGAGTGATACTTAGATTTCGGATTTAGCATAATATTGATAATCAATATTAATAAAACAGAAAGGACATTTTTCCCAAAAATTTTTGGTAACAGCTCTATTCTTAGTAAGCCTACCTGTTTTGTTATAGTTCGTATAACCGTCAGGTACGTGTATCTTCATCAGATCCGTCGTATCACTGACATCTGACAATGTATCGAAAATTTCCGTAATAAACCTATTTCATCGAAAGTTATTAATCATTCATATGCTAGACTTCCACCAGATGAAGTCAGAAAACATTCTGTATGCGTTTAATAATCTAAACTTATTATATTAAAAATAAGGATAATCCAGTGTCCAATTTATGAGACAATTTTTCAACATTTATTTATTAATTTATAATAATAGTTGAATTATTCCTAACAGTTTTAAAATGAAAAGGGTGTTTTTGAGTGTTATGTGTAGTGTCATTATGTACCTTTAAAGCTATTGTACGGCGCACAATAAAAAACAAATACTAAATTTAAATTCTTTTATTAGTATTTGTTAAAAAAAGTAAGTATTACGTATTTAGTATAAGTGTCCAGTATTTAGTAGTTTATTAAGTATTTAGTAAAAAAATTAATTTCTCGTTATAAAAATATGCTCTTGCTTTTCACTATTTACTAAGTTTTATTGACAGACCTTGAAATTTTAAAAAATCCATATTAATCCAAGTAGCAAAGGAAGTGTTCTCAGGGTAAAATAGCGTAGCTGAACTTTAAGGCGACATTATAACGTCGTATTTGATTTCCCAGTTCCACGACCAGTATCTAGAAATTGTGGTCGAGAGATTCTCGAGGCCAGTCAATAGAAGAGGGACTCTACCCATTACTTTCCTGAACACGTCTTTTAGGAGCAAGAAAAGTTCAACAAAAACTTTCTGCATGATATAATTAATAGAGGGAATTGTATGGAATTGGTTGGAAACCTGGATTTTTAGTCCCAGCAAAAAAATGTAAGGCTAAAAAGGACATTCTGCACAAGAAGTGCACATACTAATTGTTGTATGAATGCACCTATGAATAGAACATGTATCTTATTCAATGGACGTTCAAGTGAATTGAATATAAGTTTACCTAAAGAAAATTACCTAAGGAATTTTACCTAAATAGATAAAAAGTCACCTGAACAGACGGATATCGTCGATGTTAGCGACTTAAAAAAATTGTACAAAATTTTGCATGCGGTATTCAGACTGCCTTGACTGTATTCGTAATTAAATGCACTATTAGCATATTAGTTAATTTTGTATTTTAATTGTAATTATGTTTAATTGTGAATAAATTACCGTATTATTGTGTTATCTTGATGTTGGGCGAACTTAAATTATTTTTAAATAAATAAAATCGCCGTATCAAGGCTTAAGAATTCTAGCCACCCGAATGTCGAGTTAGATCGCCTTTCACACTTTCGCTAAGTTGTAATTTTAAGCGAAATCGCGACGCTTACCTTTTACGGTATATTGGCGGTTTCCTTTGTTTCCGGAGAATAATGTTCCTTCTGTAGTCCCCCGCAACCTCGTAGACGGAATGTCTGAGATTCAGTAAAGCTCCCGTGCGTGACGATTTGTTTCTGGCTGTCCAAAGAAAGGAATTCTCTGACCGGTCCAAAAAAAAACAGGTCATTCAAGGACACAGATTTCGACTCACGTAGCAAGTATATTCATCACTTCAGATTTAGTCGCAATGAGGAAAAATATCCAAAATGAAGATATTTTACTTACTTGAGCTTTAGCTCTCAAAAGTATTTTTTCGATTTACGTTATCGACAAGGGCTTTTAATAAACAATAGATTCTCTAAGATATGACTTGTCTACTTTTTTGACTAAAAATATCATTCATGAATGACATTCACCCTCAGAAAATTCCCACGCGTGTATCCCACTTTTTCTTACCATTAGCCGCTAAATTTAAAGGATATGTGCAACTATATATGTTAAGATTACACAGGTCAACAGTGGTTTTGGTGCCGGAGGTTTTAAAGCTGATTCCAAGTATAATTGGGCTGCTGAATCCAAATATGATATTAGTGTTTTCCTATCAGCTCTAGTTTTCAAGATACAGATATGTTGTTACTTACGTAAAAAAAGTTCAATATGATGATATTACATAAATGATAAAACCCACAAAATAAAAAGACTTGATTTATTTATTGGAATGTTAAATCACCTACAATTACAATAGTTTTACAATACAATTGAATACAAATAGTAACATTTTTCACTGAAATAAAACAATTTAAAGAAAAAAAAAGACGTAACGTCACTCAACACTACGGAAGCTCCTTTTGCGCGATTTTCTTGCGTGCACTTTGTTAAAACAGTCTCGTTTTAAGCACCAGCAGTAATCTGCCATCATATATTTATCTTCCTTGGTAGCGATCTTACATTGTTTTGATTTCCTGGTGAAATCATTCGCCTTGTTTTTCACTTGTGTCGCCTAAATTTTCAGGAAAACAGTCTAAGTGACTGTGTATAGTTAACTTTTATGCTAATATTACATCCAAGTGGTTTAAAGTTAGCGAGCATATTGTTTACCTGCTCAAGATAATTTCTCTCGCTAGTGATTTCTCAGAAAAAAATTTATTACCTCAACAAATGAAAGCCAACTGTTTTTTTAATCTCATTCAATGGCTTGGCAAAAGCAGTTTTGTGGCCCATCTGTGTCTGATTTGTGGCCCATCAAAACTACCAGCTTTAAGTTTTTCGATACTTATCTGCGGCATTTGTATTCTTATGTAGCCGAAGCATGGTTCATCCTTGTCAAGAACCTTTACAAATTGCTTCAATAAGCCTAGTTTAACATGAAGGGGCGGTAAGGTGATTTTCTCCCGTTCACCAAAGACTTAGCAATAATGTTTTTACCCAATAATTAAGTTTTCTCCTTTTGACCACTCCTTAATCCAGTGGTTTGTCTGTCCCTGCTAGCACAGAGGCACCAGAAACAAGGATATTTTGTGTTGCTAAATTGCTGCCCAAGAAGAAAGTTCACCAATTTTAAATCTACACAAATCACCTAGCGATGTCCCTAGTATTTTATCTTCTGTAAGGCCAATACCATTGTATCATATTCTTCTTTCGTTTCAGTTGAATGAGCGATTGGTATTGAGCCAAACTTGTTAACATTGTGAAGAACACATTTTAAACTACGCTTGGAGCTATCAATGAACAAACGCCAATCACTAGCTTCATATTGCGGTAGTCCCATTCCTTTCAGAAGATCTCTAACGTCTAAACAAAATGTAAGATTGTCTTCTTGAGTAAAGAGGGGTAGCAGATCCTTTTCAATTGTGGGATAAAAATTAATTTTTTGTACCTTGTTCCATTAAATTATTTTCATGCATCCTTGAAGCTAGTAGTTCAGATGCTTCCTTCGGTAAGTTCAATTCTCTAACAAGTGTGCTTAGTTCATCTTGATTGATGTTGAGGATTTGTTGATACTGCCTCGTAGTCACTGCCACTATCGTCAATAGAATCAGGCTCATATTTATCCTCACATACATCACGTAATGTCTGAAATATTAGGATCGGGATTTCTTCTGAATGGGGTACCGGGTGTCTAGCTGAAGGCAAATCTGGATATTTCCATTTGTGGCGATTGTTTCGATTAATTCCCGAAACATTTACCATGCAAAAATAACAGTCGTCAATATGGTTTGTAGGTTCTCTCCAAACCATTGTCACACCAAAATTTAAACTTTTCCTTTTTCTTGTAGTTCAATACCGCTGATGTTCTGTACATGTTTTACACACAACATGCGGTGCCTACTTTTTACCTTGGTCACCAAGCTGAACACCAAAATATCCTAGGTATGCACGTTTCACAAAGTCTGTAATGTTTTTCCATAATTTCTTTTAAAGTATATTCCCCACAAATGTAATAAAACACATCACAATGATTTACACAGCTTCTTCGAATTGAGCTCATTTTTAGAGGCTACTTTACAAAAACTTTGAGAATTTGACCATTTGTTTTCGGAAATCCCCTTACTGCTTACTTACTCCCGCCTCTCCATTTTCAAAGACACACTCTCTCTTTACCCTATCCCCCCTTTTTTACTCTTCTCCACTTATCTGTGATTCTTCCCACGTGTCGTTATTCTACAGTTATGACTAAGGTCCTTTTCCACCGTGGGTTTCCCACATCCCTTAGTTGTATCTTTTCCCACTGCCTCAGCTCTGTGCGCCTGTCTCCCCCTTCTTCAAACACGCCAAATCCTCTCCAACCCCTTTCTCAAAGGTATAAAGGTGATTTTCAAAGTAAATACTGCAGAGTGATTATGAATTAGTTTATTTATAGATTGATTTAAATTTGAAAAATATTTTCTGAAATATATCAAAAATTTGAAAGAATATAATCATAAAATGCACCGTATCTAAAAAAGTAGAGCTGTTACATAAAAACGGATATCATATTTGGATTCAGCACCACTAATATTGTTAATATCAGCTCAAAAACTCCTGGCACCAAAAAAAATGTTTTTTTTTGTTGGCCTGTGTTATCATTTAAGTGATATCTACCTGGGTATTTTTCAGCATGGGATCTTTAGCCTGAACTTTGGCGTAGAATAATCTGTACGTATTGATATTATGGTCGCACTTGGTATACATTAAGAATATTTATGAGACGTTATCTTGAATAAATGCTGCAAGTGCCTATATATTCTAAGAAATCACCGATTTATAATTAAAATAATTGGATCACGTGATGGATGAGTAATGATCTGGAAAACTCGGAGAATGGCACCACTCCAGCACTAAATGAATGAATATGAATGGAGAAATCATAACTTAATAATTGGTTAGTCAAGAGGAAGCTCGATTGAGTGAGCTGCAAAAAACATTAGTATGAATAACTCCATGTAATGAAAATATCTCCTTCTTTTGAAATATAATGGCATTTAACGAGTTGTTCTTCTAATTGAGAGATAAAAACTCCTGCTAATCTCCGCAATGGAGTTAAAGGAAGAAAATGTAAAGAAAATCCAAAAGTCATCTCATAATTGCACAAAATAAATGAGAATGGCTCATAGTAGACCTGGGTGAAGGTTCAGGTGTATTTTTGATTGACAAATGAATAGCACAAAATGGACAAGGATAAAAGTGAATTGGAAGTCCAAAATCAGAGGGTAAAGATGTGTCCTAGATGGGACTACTGTCCAAAAAGTTACGGAGTCAGTTCGAATTCTATGGGGGCTGCTCTACCGAGACCTTTAAAAATAACCACGATATCGGCTGAGGCTTATGTCATCATCATCACTGGTCAACAATCCTAGGATTGGTTTGACGCAGCTCTCCACTCAGTTCTCCTATCAGCTAATCTTTTCACACCTACGTATTTCTTCTCTTTCACATCTCTCTTTACTTGTTCCATTTTTTCTGTCCGAGGTCTTCCTTTTCCATTCTTGCCTTCCACTTGCCCTTCGACGATTGTCTTCATCAGGCCATCATGTCTCTAGATGTGATAAGGTTGTTCCGTCTTCTTATTAAGGTTTTCATGAGGCTTCTCTTCTCTCCTACCCTTCTTAGGACTTCCTCGTTACTAACTCGGTCGATCCATTTGATTTTCATCATTCTTCTGTAGCACCACATTTCAAAGGCCTCTATCCTTGCTTTCTCCGCTGCGGTCATTGTCCATGCCTCACTTCCGTATAGGAGCATACTCCAGATGTAGGTTCTTATAAATTGTTTCTTTACTTCTATATTTAAGTTTCCCGCTGTAAGCAGGTCTCTCTTTTGGTGGAATGCTCTCTTCGCCTGGGCTATTGTATATCATAAAATTCCATACAGTCCATCTGGCGAGAGTTGTCCGATGACAGTTCAAAAGGAATGACGGATAACCCTGCTCCAGCACGGTTTGCAGCCAATCGCTGTCCCCCAAACGCACTTCACACCCTTGCCTAGTCATACAACGTTGTCACATGCATATGAAGCACTGAAACAAGCCTCAGCCACCAAAACAAGCCCTTTCTTCGAATTACCAAAACAAGGGATTCTTCCTTTGGCTCCTTCACGGTCGTAGCCCCTTCTGACTCCTTTATTCAGGAAAGCCTTTTGTTTACATATGACGTGGGCGTTTCCCTTTCTTACCTGGCAAGATTACCCTTAACTAGACCCTTTAGCTTGTAATCGGGCAACTCTCAGCGACTGGGCTGTAAGTTGGGGTCGACAGAAGTGACCAACAGATATATATTTTTGTAATAATATTTTTATTCCGCATTATGGTACATGACATTTTAACAGCTTAGTTTTTACAAGATGGAATATAGGCACCCCTGTGGTAAGGACCAGTGTTGGGGTTGCCACCTCTTAAATTAACAAACTGACAGCTCGCTGGTGCGGCCAAAACAAAAGAATATGCCATAACTTATAAGTCAAAAACTTTTCTTTAACGTGAGTTCCTTTTAGAATATTGTGAAGGATTTAAATATAAAACATAAAAACAAATGCATTAATTACCATTATTAATAGAAATATTCCATACACTGCATTTAAATCACACTAATAACATACAATTTTAAAATAATGTACAAAGATAATATTTACAAGTACTCTTCAATATTGAGTGTAAATACCCGAGTTAATACCGACTCACGAGTACTCTACCTATACTGGTTATTTACCTTCCGCACATTAATTTTTCCATTTTATTCTCTTAAACCTTCTTTCAATATATTATGGATTTAAATAAACAGTAGTCGAAGCTCAAGATTACCCAAGGTATCAAACGTTGGTGAAGCGACCAGATGTCATTGAACGGAACAGCATAAAACATGCCCGTTCGAAAGTTCAAGGGTAAAAAAATACGTCCGCACAACGGATCCGGGACCTTGATGGGCGGAAATACAGCCTCCGATACGGGGATATGCGAAGGTTGGAGGAGAGGGGCGTGCCGAAGGAGGGTGGTAGGCCCTGAACGACGGAGCATCGTCGCGGCTGGAAGGAAGTCGCCATCCCTTATGATGCGTCTCTCCTCTTTTAAAGAACGAGACGAAAGGATGCGAGGCAGGGGTCGCTTTCCTTCGCAGGACGACGCGAAAGAGAGGAAAGAGCTGAAGAATACGAGAAAAGCCGGTGCAGGCCGCAAGAAAGCCAACCGCGCGGCCCTTAAAAAGATCTTCAATTCACTCGTCACCACGAAAGGCAATTAGCGAAACGGGATGAACTGCCTCCTCTCTCCTCGATAACAGTCACTCCTCATACCCTTCCTCGCGATCTTCCTTTTTCTTCTTTTCTCCAAAGCACTGTAATAAGCTCTTCATATCCTCGGAAGCCGGGCTCCCCTTCTATCCTCAGGAACAGTGGCGCAGCGAGGGGGGGTTTTGAGGGATAACCCCCCCCCCCCCCACCAGAGCTCAGAGAAATTTTTAAGTTTAATCCATTTTAACTAATTTGATTAATATTAGTTATAGAATAATTTTAAAAAACTGATAAAATATCCCTCCGAAAGCCGTAAAACTCACCATTTTGAACCATTTATCTTAAAAAAAATTCTGGGGGAGGGCCCCCGCCCCTCCCGCTTCCCCTGGAGGGTATTCCATACCCCCAAACTCCCCAATATTCCCCAAACTCCCCAGCGCCTAAAACCCCCCCTAATTCCTAGCTGCGCCCCTGCTCAGGAATGAGGAAAATTTTCCACACTTCGGGGATTGGGTCGGTGTGGTGGCTAGAGTGTTGGCTTTCCACCCCGTGGGCTCGGGTTGGAATCCCGGTGGTGGCAGAGAATTTTAAGAGATTGCCCGATTCCTACTTGAATGATTTATGAAGGACATTTCCAAAGCAACACATCGTCCGTCGGACGGGACGTGAAGCTGTGGTCCCCTTGAGGCCTTTCGTTGAGAGCTGCTAATGCCGACGCCGGGTTTCTCTCCACCCTTCCTTTCATACCCTTCCCTCAAGGCGCAAATGACCTCAGCTGTCGGTCTTTCCTATAAACAGATTTTAACACTTCTACGGCCCACCGCTTAGTGCTATCGTACTTCTATTTTTATAAACATTTTCTACCCCTATTCATCTACTAGTATTTTTGTACATCGTAATTTTTTTAATTTCAGGTTTATTTTTAATTTCAAAATCATCATGGGGTGTTCTTATTCACCTTGCCTAACCTAACATTGATTTTGGCCCCCTTTCCCAATGATATAATCAATTCACGCTAATTTACTAAGCAGTAGGGAATATAAGCCAAGAAGCTGTGAAATTATCATCATATTTCATTTCTGGGGCCTGTTCCTCGATGGCAATTAGGCATGGACTATGAAAGCAGCAGAGAAATCAAGGGTGGAACCATTCCAAAATATGGTGCCTCAAAAGAAAATAGTAAAAACACAATGTAACGGTGCTGTGTTTATCCACATGATCATTTCAATCATAGAAATTTTAAAAGAAAAATTAGCTGTTAATCAACATCCTTAAAAAGAAATCATTAATTTCTTTGAAAGGAAAAAATAGCGTAACTGAAAGAAACATTCTATTGTCATATGTTTAGGGTATTTCAAGTCTTCAGAAAACAGGATTCTCATTACTTTTTTAATTTTAAAACATGTGCCTCACGTTGTGGGATAAATATTTCATTCACTACGGTAAACGTACCTTTTTAATGCCATTCCCTTGGACGTAACCGTGTGATTGAGCCTTTTAGATTGATCATATTTTGGTCTTCGTTATCACCCCATAATGGCCGACGGTCAATGGAAAGAAGGATCAGGGAAGGGAAAGCAGCCAGCGAAGAAGTAGTTATTGCGCTAATTGGAAAACGGCCTTAGTCTACGGACCATCGGCCACGCTCCGTTGGCTGACTTGTTTATGGCACCGGGCGGAACCGAGACTCGAAGGGGGAGGAGGGCTTTGGAGAAAGGAGAAGTTGGAGGGATGAATAAAAATGGTTGAGAGAAATCAAATCGTGGAGAAGGAAGACGCCTGATTGAGTGGAAATCGAAATCTTCAAAGGAGACGCGGGGGAGGGGGGTTTGTGGATAGAGCGAAGCTTCCCAGAAGGAGCAGGTCACGTGCGATCCGTAAAGGAAAAAGCAGTTGCGATAGAACGGGTGGGAAGAAAAGGATATGTGCACTACGCGAATGGAATAAAGGAGGATGGAGCGCTTATGTTAGAACGAGGGGTTGAGAGCGGCTATATTCACTCAGCGACTGCCGTATCGATATCCGACCCGATATCCAAGGGTAAAGAGAGTTTTTTTCAGGCTAAATATGATGATACTAAAACGTTCAATAGTATTAGGCTCAACCATGTGGAAGTTAATACTCGAAAATGAAATGGAGACTTCGTTGATTTCCACTAATTTATTTTGTCCGTACGACATGTTTCGAACCATAGAGGTTATTATCAAGTAAAAATATTGAATGGTAGCAAACATACCTTCAAAGAGTATAGATATATGTTCGCTTACTATTCAATTTTTGTACTTGATAATGACCTCTATGGTTCGAAACTTGTCGTACGGACAAAATAAATTAATGGAAATCAACGAAGTCTCCTTTTCATTATGATATTAAAACTTATGAATACTACTGCAAGGGTTGAGCAAAACAGTTCAGCGGGGAATACTTGTAAAATAGTTTCTCCAAAAAAATCCACCCCTCAGCTCGTACATATCGCATAATTTGACCGATGCGAAAATATAAACATGGAACGAATGCATGACTATCTGCATGGATAAAAAAATATATGCTAATGACGTTCAGTGGAATGCTAAGTATAATTCTATAAACTTTTCTCAACAAAATTTAAACTTAAATGGCATTGAAAAAAGTAAAGTTATCGTACTGAATGAAATTTTTATCACACAACATTAAGAACATAAACAAATCATGAGAATCCTCCGTTTTCTGTAGACTCGAAATGCCCCATAAGACAATAGTGACAAAAGATCACAAAGAACTTGAAGCACGAGTGCAGGAAAAATTCAAAACTACGTGTACGCAAGGATCAAAATCACAGGTCACCAAAGATCGTTTTCATGAAGAATTCTAATCTAACTTTCGGTCGGCAAATATTTTCATGAATGTCCTTAATTATTTGCTATACGTAGTTTATTTGGCTGAGATTTACTCTGCCATTGCTGAAATTTAATCCTTTTACTAGGACAGCCCTCATAAAACCATCCTATCTTAAACTATGAAGATTTTGGCTATTCCTTGTCTTCGGAGTTCCCCTATGAATCTTATTAGGAGATATTAAAGGCAATGAAAACTTTTGGGAAGCCCACTAGAAAGAGAGACGGTTAAATTGCAAAGCATAGAAGACTCCTTTACACATTTTTTTCAGATGATGACACACTTTCTTCATTTTAAAACTTCTCAGCCTTTCGTTTTATCATGTGTTGTTAGGTGATGACATGCCATTATGTGACACCACTCATAAGACCGGCACTGAGTGTTTTGCCGAGACAAGTGTGTTGGCACTCAACAGCTGGAAGGAAACCCTGGCAAAGCGTTGAATGTTCAACAATGTTTTCATGGATGAGACACACCGATGCCAAAATGCATCGAGCACTTGCTTTGGCGATTTTGTTCGCCAGCCAACAAGATCGAAGTGGACGATGTGATACGGCATTAACATCGTGGGAAACTGAATTCTCATAAAATCACTCGGTTAAGTGTCTTAAAAACGTGAAAATCTTATTGAAAACCTTTAATCCGGATTCGAACACAGCATAATGTCCTTGCATAATTGAGTGATTTTAAAAGTTGTTGGATGCTTCTATATGACAGGTTTTGTATTATTTTTGCAAAAAATATTTTTCCCATTAAAAATGCCTTTAAGAAACACGCTTTCACAAGCATTTCACACAACTTTATGTGGTCGATAGGTGGAGGAAAGAAAACATTAGATGCTATCATAGAGGAGTAAAATACCAACATCCACAATAATTCTAGGTCAAAGACATATTTCGATATTCTTTCTCCACGCCTGACTGGATTCAAAATTTGTTTCAACAGTCATCACCTAGGAGCAAAAAAGTTGTGTAGCGGTCCCAGAGCAGAACAAATGAATAGTAGAGGTAGAAGTTTCAGCTTTAACTCTATTCCCGGAAGTTCAGAATTACCTGGTGGTGGCTTCTCATCCCAAGGGCCCGAATTCAAAAGGGTGCCCTGTTTTCCATGGCAACTTCTACTAATCCTCATCTCATCTCTCAAGGTATATTTTATTTCGCTCAGTATCCTCTGCAGTTTCTCTTAAAATTGCTATATCATTGACATAGCACATAGTTGGGAAATAGCACAACAATTATCTCGAGTAGGGATAAATGAAAAAATAAACAAACGATAAATAATTGTCAAGCCATTTTGCCGGTATCATCGAACTCATCATCTGATGCTGATGGAACAAAGGCGGATTGCCTCAAACGTGTCAGCTGCATAGAACTTTGATACGGTCTCATTGCATTATATCTCAATTCTGAGTTATCTGCGACGAAGGTTAGGTGTATCTACCTCAATTAGACTACTAACCTACTCTAAGAATTTTTAATTTAAAAAGCAGAACACAGGCATGAAGTATTTCACCTGAAAAAATGATCTGTCACATGGAGATTAACTTATTATTTTGCCTCGTTAGCGCATGTCTTGAAAAACTAGTTTGATAAAATACGGCAGTATTTACCGAGAAACAAGAAACCGTCATGAAGCATGCGGAACTAGATCTTCGTCGATGGATAGGAATAACTCCGTCGAATAATTAAGATGTTTTAGCCAAGACTGGAGTAAATAAAATGAATTCATAGAGTGTTTTAGATAATGGAAATGAATTTCCGTGTTAATTACGCAGTCAGAAGTCTCAGACTAGAAATGGGGCAGTTACTTGGGCACGTCTGACGTTCCGCTGAATTAATTTCTTTCCTAAAAATGAAACTTATAGAATTTGGCCACGATGAGACATTTGAAATAACTCTGAACACGCATCAATAGCTTTTAATGATCACTTCTGAGAAACAGAATGAAATAAAATTCCATTTATGAATAACTTCAGTCGTAGTGAAAATCACCGCTCATGCAACTCGCCCTGTTGTACTACCTCTTCGCTATACTTAAGGGATAGTTCATTAGGTGTTTTTTTATTATGATGCACGCCTTAAAACCCCATGTATTTTTTGGGTTTATTGTATTTAACCAGAGTAGTGTGGGAATTTATCAAATACATGGATTCGACAAAGAAACCCAAGCATTTTACAATACTATTCTGGTCGGTATGTATGATCCCACTGTTTCGCGAGTCACATACCCCAGGACAGGAGCTAAGAAAAGACTCGGAAATCTGCATCCTGTTAAAGATCAATTCTCATTGGAAACACTCAATAAATTATTCGGGCTGTAGTCACAGCGTGTCTTCGTAAAAGTGCTTATGCCTGTTTACCGAAAACCCTAACCCCGCCGCTGATTTTGCCCTTTTCACCATGACATAGTTTTCTTCGACGTGTCGACCCAGTTAATAGCCCTTCGAACTCGCGTTCTACAAAAACGTTGAGTAACTGAAAGGAGAAATTTCTCTTAAATTATTTCCATGCACAGGAAGTATTGTTTTTTTTAACTTGAACTTGAGGTTTTATTTGCTTTCATTCATGCCCGACGGCAGGAAACAGATCTCAGAAGTCAGTGTGTGTTATTTTTATTTGTTTTTTTTTTACGTTTCACAACTGGCTCAACGAACGCGGGATAATATACGGTGGCAAATGTTCTTAAATTATATAAGCCATTAATAATCGAAAGCTCATCAATTTAACACGATAATATGGAGGAAAAGTTGGGAGAGAAATCAATCTTTAAGGTCTACCACTTCACTTCAACCAAAGATATCTCTGTTCGGCGGAGGAACTTGTTCTAAATTGAAATTCAAGGTAAACTTAAGTAGAGCTTTGGTATACTTGCAAATATCTGAGTTATTTATTATTCAAAATAAAAGTTTTGACTAAAACACGATAGTTTATAGTTAAGCTTAAATATTCTCTTTTAGCTTGTAATTTACATTCTCGTTTAGTGGGTATTCCAAACTTAATACAAACGTTGTTACACTTTCAAAAGGAGCATTCCGAGGGGAGTCTGAACTAGAAAACAATTTTGGACATGAGAAATGCTAACATGAAATATATATTCACTAGCTAGTTCGTGCAGGTATGGTCATGTACTAGAGCAAAATTAACGTTAACAGGGGATGAAATTTCTTCTGCTAAACTTTCAGAGGTATCCCTTGATAAAAGTCTGTTACTATTATCATTGGAGGCTGTTTCTTATAAATGGTGATGATAACTTCTTTTTTTATAGCTCTAAGAAATTGATTGAAGAAAATGGATAGTACTTGTTCCAGGAGTTTTACTTTGGTACTACGCGTTTCAACTGCAGGGTCGTCATCAGGTCCATACTAAAGTGTGTGTGCCTGATGATGACCCAGCAGTTTAAACGCGTAGTACTAAAGTAACACTTGTGGAAATAGTGCTATCTTGTTTTCTTCTACCAACATGTAAATTACTCATATGCAGTGGCGGATCAAGGATAGGGACAAGGGGGGGGGGCTAAGATAACGATTCCATCTGGTGTAAATTGAATACCCCAGGGGGAGGGGGCCATAGCACCTCCTAGCCCCTCTCTGGATCTACATCTGGATTGTAATATAGCAAATGTATATAAAATAGGCCCTAAGTTTAGAGCTAATTTGTATTTCAATTCGTTAAAGAAGGTAAATATGTTGGAAAAAATAGTTAGAAAACACTTTTGTGCAAAGTGGTAACCCAAAAAATACTTCGATTTTACCTAGTGCGTGTTTCGACCCAATTGGGGGGGCTGTAGCCCCCTTAGCCCCCCATAGATCCGTCAATGCTCATAAGCTGTTCATTGGCAATGAACGATCATAAGTCCGATATGAGCACAGGATCTTGCGTAACTGGTGGCATGTCTGCAGAGAGTCTAGATAAATCCTATAGAATTCTAGGCATGTATGCATTCTCTACAATACCTGCCCACTGCATCATGCCTACCTCAGTCAATTTTGCTCCAAAAATGTCTGATGCGCTAAAGATTAAGGAAATACGATCGAGTAAAGCACCATATGGCCTTCCGATCTTCCAATGGGCGATGGCCAGGGGAGCGTGGGTGGAATCCGGCCGTGGTTTAAAAAAAGCTCATCGCCTCCATGAGATCACTGCTCCTCTCTCTCGTCCGCAAAGGTTACGACACCGCTATTTGGATTGTACCCGATACACCTCCCATTCAAAAGTCAGGGCCACGTTCGCTTAAAGGTCCGCGGTCCAAGGTGGGAGAAAAGCATTCCTTTATGGTACGCCATATGAAAATAGCTCATGGAAAATTAATTGAATTTTTGGCTTATACAAACAGAAGCATTCCAACAAAGAACCAGTTTGGCAGGCAATTAGATAGATATGTCAAATGAAGGGGTGAGAAGCCAAGGGGTACAAGTGATTTTTTTTCAACAGAGTTAGGTATTGTTACAAGAAGTACACAAAATTGGTTGCCAAGGGATACGAGTGAGCAGTGGCGCCAACTCCATGGGGCCTGAGGGGGCCTGAGCCCCCTCAAAAATTCGTTACGGGTGTAAGGAAAAAATGTGTCAGGCTTGTCGATTTTCCGCGGAGAGTCCAGATATCGAGATTTAAGTTATGAGGGTTCTAATGTTGATCATATGACTCTTCTAAAAACTTAAAACTGACTACTTATAAAATTTCCCGGGGCAAGATCCCCGGTTTGGGCCCCCCCAATACTTTTGTAAGTCGGCGTCCCTGCGAGTGAGTCTCTGTTCTGTGCTGACGTCGAGTGGAAAATCAAATGCACTATATCAAATATCTAATTCATCTCGTTTGTTTTCTATACCTAATTTCTGTACCTAACTGTGTACTTATAGAAAAAAGAAATCACTTGTACCCGTTGGCTTCCAAACCACTCAAATGAGATGATAAGTAACGAAAAATAAGTCAATTCAAATTGAAAAAATTACTCATAGGCTGTGCAGTAGCAATAAACGATCTTATGTCCGATATGAGCGTAGAAACTTGCGTAACTGGTGGCATGTCTGCAGAGATTCCTGATCAATCCGATAAAATGCGAAGCATGTTTGCACGCTCTACAATACTTGTCCATATAAGGCTAGCAGTGGGACGCAGCACCTCAGCGATCGCTGTAACACAGAATCGCTGCAGATAATTAAAATACTCCCTTTCGTGAAGTCAAGTGAGCGTTGGGACTCTTTTAATTTTTAATATTTTTTTGGAAAAGATGGGAAATTGCACATTTCGGCTATTACGAGGTATTTTTTATCCCAACGTTGATATAGAGGAATAACTAAGTCAACTAACCTCAGTTTTGTTTTTCGACATTATCTCTTGCATATCATAAACCAGATAACACGCAATTGCAGCGAAGATTAATCTTTTGTCTTAACATGAAAACAGTAAGAATTACGCAACCGGGAGGTTCTGGGTTCGAGTCCCAGTCAGGTTGCATTTTTACCCTCTGATTTCTGGCTTTTTCCATCTACCATAGCACCGTTGTCCTCGTGTTTTTTCTATTATATGTTCCTATCCGTCTCTTTCCTCACCTCTGAATTTATTGAATGTTTACGCTTAAGGCGTCGTGTGAATGAATGAAGTTGTATATTTTTTAATCTATATCTATGGAGTGAGGACTCTTATTTCGAGGTTTTCAACGGCGCCTGTTGATAAACTCGATACATGCGATATATATACCATACTGCGCCGCTTTATATTAATAATCGAAGAATTGCACACTATTTTCAAGCAAAGATAAAGACCCACTATGGAACTGCCATTTCTTCTAGTAGTTTCGCTTCTACCGAAGTAGCGAATCCTCATGAGATGAAGGGAAAATTATGCTACAGGAAAGCTGTCGACCGTGGGACTGTGAGCGTGATGCTGCCGGACACGAGTTTGGCCGCAGAATCTACAACGTTTTCACATTCACGTCACGAGAATCGATCGAAAGGTTGATACCTTTCCTCCAATAAGGGATGAAGACCTAAAGCAAACTTAATGACACCTTTCGCCTTCACCCAAGGCTCGAGACTTCCGAGATACAGATGCTCTTCGTCGCCGTTGCTTTAGTCGAGGGACTCCGGAAGAGAATAAAAAACAGTGGTTAAGGCGTCTGAAGAACAAATTGTGTTTGACTGAGTCATTATTTTATTTATTTTTCTAATAGGTACACCGGAAAAATGAGAGGATGCTGGTTAATTCATGCGCCTAATACAGGGTAGAAACTCACCTCTATTTAAGTAAGGGCCTCCGCGGACTGGCAACTTTTTCAAAGCAACTATTTAGTTGCTAAAAACCCACGTGGTATATTCCTGCCGGCAACAGTCTGCTCACCCACGGTATAGGTCCAGACTAGGTCTAGGATTATTCTAAGTCCGTGGTCCAGACGCAATTATTTAGTTGCGGCAACTAAAAAGTCGCCCGTGCGCGAGGCCACAGTCAATGCCGTGTGTTTTATTGCTTCCTCAAAGCAACTAAATAGTTGCTTTATAAAAGTTGCCAGTGCGCGGGGGCTCTAATGCATAAAATACAATAATTATGAATTCAAATCATTCAGGCGTGACGTAGCGGAATTTCGGCGTATTGAAATAAAGTGGAGATGCAATTTCCATAAATATAATTATAATAACAATAACGATAACTGTACTAGGTTCAACTACCTTTTTTTTACTAAGTTCAACTACCTTTTATGTCAATTTAATAATCATATTTAAGATTTTGTTTTCGGCACAAGGAAAATAATTTTAGCTGAAGAATTTGTAAACTATCAAGTCTAACAGAGAGCATCTTCGACTTTTACAATAATGTTATGAAGTTGATGTCTTCCAATCAGCAGGAAAAATTAACCTAGAGTGGCAAAAATGTGAGCAAGCAATATCGCATTGACTTTGTTTTGCCGCGTCTTTGACGGGAAATTATAATTTTGTAATTACTTATAGCTATCGAAGGAATTTTCCAGAAATTATAAATTCCTTGAGTGCAAAATCTGTCGGCAATGGCAATCAATCAAATTATGAAAAAGTCACCTAATACTCCATTGATATGTGTTGAAAATGAAATAATATTTAAACGCTTTAGGCAAAATTTGTTCCCCTATATCCACATATCGATGGCTAAGTTCTAAAAACATGTATCTCAAAAATAGCAACTTTTCGGGGGAGCAAAAAAATTTATTTCTTTACTATTATTATCGTAATTAGCTACAATTTGGCAACTGGCCAGGTGGTGACATGTGCATCCAAAAAAGAAAACACAAAATATCCACAAAGTCACATATAAACTAGACAGTGTACAAATTTTAAAAATTCAATTAAAATTTCTAAAAAAATTAAGTCACTTTTTCAGCTTTTTCTTAAATATTTTTACATTGCCAGGAAAGGGCTCAAATAACTCTGCAGGCAATCTCTTCCAATCTACAATTATTTTTGGGGGAGGAATTTTTTTTAACATTAGTCCTCTGCGCCCGACATTTAATTTTGAGCTGATGATCGTTCCTACCAATGAAATTAAGTTTTCCCACCTTATTGCTTGGTTATCTCCATGCTTTATCGCCTTTGTATATTTTATAAATACCGTAGAGTCGGTTTCTTTTTCTCCTTCTTTCCAAAGATTCCCAACCCAGTATTTTTAACATTTATGATACGCTCTCTGTCCTCCGATGCCTACCCAAAACGCATAGAGCCGCTTTTCTTTGAACTCTCTCCAATGCCTTTATATGCCCCACCTCATATCTTAATTGTATGTAATTTTAATTGAAATGAAAAACCAAAAATACATAAAATTGAAAAAGAAGCATTCTTACATTTGCAAACGAAGAGTTGGTTTTTGCTTGAATTTTATTTTTTATTCATACTATTAGCAGTATTAAGACAGACCGGCCAAATTTTTAAATGCGTGCTGTTAGAACTTAGCCATCGATATATTTCACAGTGAAATAAAACGTAGTTTCACACCCGAAAAATCTTACCGACAAATACGATAAATATCGGACACTGAGAGTAATAACTAGGAGCGTGATGCAGCTACGGTCAGGAATAGAAATCGCCGATTTGGATCCGGAAAAATAATTTTAAGTGGGCAGCGAGCGGTCTGGCTTAATCTTCCGCCATCATCATTCGCGGTAACTAGTGGCCGAACGAGTTTCGTGTACGAGCGTATCGTCGCGGTGAAAGTGCACGCTTCTGCAGTCCATCACGTCCCAAGCGTCCAGAGACAAAGGCAAGAATATATTCACCGGCGGCGGCGCGCGGGGGGGATGCTGGCCTAGCGCTCGCGATTCCAAAAGGATGACCACTCGGCGAACTGCTACATTTCACGATAGCAGAAACTCCACTCTCGTCACGACTCGAAACCTTTCGTTCAAGCTTTCACGAGTGAGAGCATAATTTTTCGTCGGAAGAAGTTATCGATGGTGATTGAGTGAATATGTGGTGCGAAAACACCCGAGGGAAATATTTTTAAATCAGTAAGGACGTAAATTAATCGTCCATAACCAAGAGCTATTGAATATCGTTCACTCAGTGCTACCATCCGAAGGTTGGTTTGGACAGATGAGGGTAGATCTCACTCCCGACTAAGTTAATAGCCTTTGAATTTTACCTTTCGGATGAAGTCAACTTTTTTCCGAGAGATATCGTGGAACATATTAATTGACAGCATATTAAATGATGCACAAAATTATTGCGCAGTCCACTTAATTTTAATTTCACGAACTCTACGGCATATGTCTCGATTGGCTTGCGATCATTATCGTATGGTGACCGCAAGCCGAACGAAACTCCTGTAAGAGATTTTGTGAAATTTAAATTAGGCGGAAGTACGACATCTTTTTGTGTATCACTTACCTTTCGGAGTTGTGGCACCACTCTTTTTGGGAAATTTCTTCCAATATACCTTATTTATAAAATATTTTTAGCAATATAATCTAATATATGTATAGTATATCCATTGTATGTATATGTATAGTATATCCATTGCATATCCCCACTTTTTTCGACATAGGTATGGAGATAGATGATAAAATACAGATTTTCTAGTATTTCCTTGGATAGATTTTCATCTCATGCTACTTTTACCGACTCAGGACTAAAACTAGGAGTAGATCTATATCACTCGCACAATGGTTAATTCAGAGCGTTGATTAAGGTACATCAGGGTGGAGCTTAGCATGAACTAGGCTACAGGTGGTGCAACTTACTTCACACATTCAGGACACTAGCATTCCTTTCTCAGGGCCACTTCGCATGGCGAGAATTTTTGTCCTGGATGTCTAAAGACTTAAACCAGGTTGTAAACCCAAGATCCAGGTTTGAAACCCAATCAGTGACCGAGGGTTGATCACTACATAATAACAATTCTCCTTCACATGATAAAAATTTTCTTTTCTTCAAAAACAAAGGAAATGGCTGTATGATCACCGTACAAAAAATAAGAATTATAGACAATCTTGCGGACCTAAATCTCGCTTTCGAATTTCCCAAGCACTATTCAATAAATATGAAAAATATATATTTCATATAGTAAAATAGAAAGTAGATACTCATTGCAACACCTCCGTTGGTTCACTGGTTTCCGTGGGCGTTTTCACCGCTTAAGTCCAGACTAAGGGGTCCCATTTTGAAGGGCAGAACCTATCTCAGAGCTTACCTTCACGGCGAGAGAGGCTGATTCCAACCGCTTTCGGATGATTTTGAATGACTAAACGCTGATGGATATCTCAGCGGTCCGCCGCTGAGAAAATCGGAATGCCTTTCACAATTGCGGCACGCCTCTCAGATTGGGAACTCTCTTCCAACGCTCAACAAAAAGTATATCCGTTTCGTGACATGCATCAGATGAAAGGTCGAGTGTATCTCTCAAACGGTCCATTATTTCATGAAGGAAAAAATGCGCAGGAAAAGAAAACTTAAATTTGGTCATCATTGATGGCAGGAAAGAGCAATAATTGGAATACGACAGTGCGGGCACTCTTTGTCATCAACAATAGGCGATCCAAAGATTGGTTTGATGTAGCATTCCACGTAACCGTACTAGCCGCTTATATCCTAAAATTCACATAATTCTTCGGCTTTACGTGAATTGTCACCCTACTGTTGCTACTTATACGTTATCCTTCCCTTGCTATTTCTCCTTTCAACTCCCCTTCATTGATGTTTTTCAGTAGATCATCGAGTATCATTCCGCGGGTTACCGTATGGCAGGTTCAAGAATTACTTTTAATAACGCCTAGTATATTTCCCATAAATTTACGCAGTTTGTGTAATAGAATGTGATTTGATGAATGAACGTAGATATATAAAAATGTTGGACAGCAGTTTAATAACCGATAAAGGTTACTTCATTCTATTTCTTTTGCTTGAAGACCTATTTTTAAAAATAATGATAAGATACATATGATAAATTAAGCTACATACATTCAATATTAGATATCCACCCAAAATGAATTTTTTTGGAAGATAGGTAGTCCTCGTACTGGTATCAACATTTTTTAAACATCAAATCAATTCTAAATTCTAACCAGATCTTTTAGAGCAGAGTAGATTATCACGATTTAAATAATCGTGTCCCCCAATTAGTCTCGAGGCGGAAAATCCCACATTATCATTTTGTCGAGATACCTATCCTTAGGCCTTTTGGAGCATTAGAATATTTGTAGATTCCATTTTAATAGTCACAATTGTCAGCATAAAAACGCAAGTTAGCTCAAGATAAGCTCTGCCAAGCAGTGAACGCATTAAAAACCGGCAATTCTAACAAAAACGTATATATATCGTCATTTATGGAATTATAATTGCTGTTGTAATAGCATATCGACAAGGACATTATGTATGCAAATAGGCAGCGTATGCAAAACGAAAGCGTTTTCTCTGGCGTAGTCCCAGGATTTTCCATACGGGAACATTCAAGGTCTCATGAGCCAATTAAAATTCACGCGCTTTAATTGCAGCTAAAAAAAAAGAGTTCTATTTTTTAAACAATCATGATTCATTTTATTCTATTCATCCGAGGAATAGCTGACATCGGTCGCTTTTAGACACACCCTAATTTCACGGACCATCAGATCAATAGAAGATCTTCTTTCGGTCACTGAAGCTTGACTTAGTACTTGAAGGCCTAACCAAAGTTCGAAGAGAAATTAGATCATCTCATTACTGATAATTAGTAGAAAGGACGTTGAAATACTAGATAAATAACAAAATCAGAAGACATATGCATTAACAGATTGAAGAATGATGTTAAAGTCACACATTGCCTTCTTATTCCCGGTCACTCAGGTTACCTGGCTTCCAAAATTTCCTGAAAGTGCATGCACTAACAATCTCAATTTGTTGGCATAGCCAATTTCTGCCAAGTTAACCGTAGAAACGAAATATTTCATCAATGATGTCAATGAAGTTGATGCGCGTTTGTTCAGTATCATTAAAAATCTACCTTTACCGTGTTTTTTTATTTACTTTGAAATAGAAAGTCACGATCTGAATTTCAGCAAGAGCCTAATCGTTATTTGGAAATCTGAAATCAATTAACGTTTTTGCTCCGCCACCCGTATTTAATCTGTATTGCAACAATTGAAAACAAAGAAACGATTTATTTTGATCTTCACCAACGGGGATTAAATGGAAGATAGCGACTCGATCAGGATACCATTGTTTTATCACAAGAACTTTTTCAATTTTTGCACCACCATTTTAACTTACCACTGATGTTGAGAAACAGTGAATGCTCAAATTTATCTCTTTAGAAAACTTTTAATCTATAAAGTCATCATCTCTACACGTGCAAACTTTTAAAAAAGTTCATTTAAGAGCTGTAAATGCGCTATTAGAACAGTAACGTAAATAAAAGCTGCCTATTTTTCAATAATAAAATAAAAATTTAAAATTGCATTTATGTAATCCAATTTATTAAATATGAAGCAATTTTGGCTCTTAGGATGATCATAGAGAAGAGAATGGAGAAAAACAAACCAACCTTCATAGCATTTGTCGATTTAGAGAAGGCCTTTGATAACGTGGAATGGAATTCAATGCTTAGAATTTTGAAAGAAATCGGCGTACTCTACAATGATCGTAGAATTATTCATAGTTTGTATAAAAACCAAGTAGCTGTGATCAAATGTGGACCAAACGGTGCAGAAGCGAGAATAAGAAAAGGGGTGAGACAAGGTTGTGCGCTTTCCCCCTTAATTTTTAATGTTTACATAGAGAAAGCCATCAACGAAATCAAGCAGAAAGCTTCGGGTGTCAATATCCACGGAGAAAAAATTAGTATGCTGCGATTTGCTGACGACATAGCAGTCATAGCCGAGACAGAGAAGGATTTGAAGAAGACGTTGACAAACATGGAAAGGACAATGGCCAGATATCAGCTGAAAATCAACAAAAAGAAGACTAAGATATTAGTTTGCAGTAAAAGAGAGGAGGCTAAAACAAACATCAACCTAGGAAAGCATAAGCTTGAAGAGGTGAACGAGTTCTCTTACCTGGGAAGCCGAATTACCAGCGATGGACGGAGCAAGAAAAAAATACACAGTAGAATAGCGCAGGCGAAGAGGGCTTTCTACAAAAAGAAGAATCTTCTTACAGCTGAAAATACCAGCATAGAAGTAAGGAAACAATTCATCAGATGCTACATATGGAGTATGTTTCTCTATGGAAGCGAGGCTTGGACGTTGACAGCAGCAGAGAAGTCAAGAGTGGAAGCATTCGAAATGTGGTGCTACCGAAGAATGATGAAGATAAAATGGATTGACCGTGTGAGTAACCAGGAAGTGCTAAGGAGAGTAGGAGAAAAGAGAAGCCTCCTAAAAACATTAAGCAGAAGAAGGGACAACTTAGTTGGCCACATTTTGAGGCACGATGGTCTGATGAAGACAATCGTTGAAGGACAAGTGGAAGGGAAAAAGGGCAAGGGACGGCCCCGAATGAGTTATATCGGACAGGTTATAAAGGATGTAAAAGAGAATAAATATGTAGCTATGAAGAGATTAGCGGATAGGAGAGAGAAATGGAGAGCTGCGTCAAACCAATCTTAGGATTGTTGACTAATGATGATGATAAGTGTAAATATTGATCTCGAAATACAGAAAAGGGATTGAGAAAAAGGAGAGCGATCTATCAAAAAGGATACAATGAATAATGTACTATTCTTAAATGTTATTTCAGAAAAGAGAATACGAGGAAATAACCCAACTTCAGAGACGATAGTCGGTACAGTACAGCATGAAATATTCACAAACATTGCATTAAGGCCTAGTTACACGATACATTAACACGTACGGGTTAATGTCTAAATGTATGAACGCGAGAATGAACGCCAAAATGCACCGTGTAACCACCCAACTTGTGCGAATGCATGAACGGAAAATAGAACCTGTTCTAATTTGGTTCATGCATTCGTACATGTTCCGTTCCGGTCCACCAAAATCATTCACGCAAACGTACATTAACTTGTACGTGTTAATGTACCGTGTAACCAGGCCTTTATTCTTAATGAAGTTGATTGATTCAGATACTTCAAGGTAGAAACGCTAGTTATCTATGCTGAAAATTACTAATGATTCCGTAATTCAGCAATACCTAAATGATAATAACTCTGAGTAGCGAAATGTGTTGCAAGAGCTGCATAAATATTTTGTGGAAGCAAAAAGGGTTGGTGTTTTTTGCCTCGGCTGACGCACATTGCGTCTTGGCGAAACCTTCCAAACCACGAACGCATGAGCTATTATGGACAAAAACCAACAAATTATAATGAAAGACCTCATCCACTAAGGACAACGCCCACATTTCCTATTCGATTGCCAGACCACATCAATATTCATTCACCTTCGTCGCGTCGTGTCGCGTCCCTCTAAACGTGAATACGTGGCTAAAATGAGTTTAAGGGAGGGGTAATAGGAGGCATAAAGCCCTTTGCTTTTCTCTGCCGACATGATTCACGCCTGTTAAAATTTATTTGGTGTCCCAGAAACGATGCTTGAAGTAGGAGTGGCGCCAAATGAACTCCAGTTGAAGTACTTAAGTAGCCATATCTTCGTCTCGATACTTAAGTTCTCGCAACAATTTCATGGAGCATTTTGGTGATATGTAAGGCTATTCTGGAAATAAAATTCAGGCCCTAAAAATCTTTTAAGTAATGAACAACTTTTTAATTAGTAATAAACAAGGTTACAATAGGTAAAGAGGTTGAACAGTCAAGTGACAGAACAGTTTGATGATTCGTCGAAGGGGAAATTTGTTAATTTTGGAAGCAAAAGTTGTATGGGGATTGGAGACGGTGACTTTGAGTTGGGCAGTTTTTTCAAGTCATCATATGAGCATTTAGTATTTATTAATGTTAAAACCTGCCCGCAGTGAAAATCATGAATGTCTTTCTCCATTAACTGATTCGGCACACGTTAACTAAAACCTCTGAATACCACTGGCAATTTATTTGTATTTGTACGGATTCTCTATCCGGACAGCTAACTCATTCTTGGTTGCCTAATCGAAAGTAGTTGCAAAATAAAATACAAGTATTCAAAAGAAGTTCTACATCTGTGGACTTATTTTTTCGCAGAACACGTTCTTTTTTAAATAAAAAACCTTTAGCCAATTCTACCACATGTAGAGTTATAAAAAAATCATTCCCTATCATACATTTCGCATTTTACAAGTATATTTTCTGTGTGATGATTCAAGTTATCGCTAAGTGGTACGTAATGGTTTGGTCTAGACCTGCTTACAGTCGACAACATATTCACAGTAAAAAAAAACTCCTGAAGAGGGTATACAAATATACCGAAACGTTTGCAAAAATTTTTGCATTTATTTCTTAAATACCTACACTCCAAGATGCTAATAAACGTTAACAATTGAGGTGAGAGAAAGAAAAAAAGTCAGTATATATTTTCCATACAAAGCTTCTCTGATCTGGTAGTGAAGGCTGTTCGGGTCCTCCTACGGGTATTCTTCTTCATGGCAGCCGACGTTTCGGCGTATGAGTCTTACTCCATCCTCAGGGCTGAATCCTCTTTCAGCCCGTAGTCGGCGTATGAGTCTTACTCCATCCTCAGGGCTGAATCCTCTTTCAGCCCTTAGTACAACTCGTGCCCCGAGACGTCGGCAGCCATGAAGGAGATTACCCGGTGGAGTACTCGAACAGCCTTCACTACCAGCATACGCCGGGAAAACATCAGATCTCTCTTCTCTGATCTATTACTGAAATCTCTCTTGTTCCAGGCTCCTATAGGTCAGTGACTCTGATACCTTTAAGACTCTCTGAAAGTTTCACGGGTAAAAATAAAATTTTCAAAGCATGGAACAATGATCTTTGGATGTTACGGTTCGACGGAGAAGTGCAGAGCAATTTCATGGAGGTATAAGTCCTCCGCGCAAATCGACATCGGAACGGGGACAACCAGGGCAATTCTCCATCATGTGACCCGTGAATCGGGCAATACACGGGGCAAAGTCTACGTGACGTAGCCATGTTTTCCACTCGATAGAAGAGTACCCCGATTTCACTGAAGGGGTCCATTTTTATGACAGTTCGTAACAGTGAAATCTACGGTGCCGAAGGAATGAGATATGTCTACTCATTTTCAAAAGACCTGTTCAATGATATTTATGTCGCCCATGCCTTTAAATGGTATTCTGATTTTCCATCGCTGATTAGGGATGCCTTGTATTAATTTTGAGGAAGTAAAATGTTAGATGAAGAGTTCTTTAGAGAATTAGCGAATCCGCAGCACGTTTTCATTACATACACGAAAGAAAAGTGCGTAATGATGGATAAAAATTTAGCTTTTAGCAGCACTCATCATTGAAATCAAAAATAAATAAAAAAAATATTAAGCACTTTCTCTGAAATACTATGTCTAAATTTTTATTAAATCGGTATAATATGCCCAACAAACAACTTATAATGTCGTCAAATACAGAAAAATTATGAATACTTAATAATTATAGTTTTTTATCAGTCCAAAAAGAAAAATGGTTAAGTATATGAACTTGATTACGTACATACTGGAGTAACTTTAGTTTGCCATTAAGAATTACCTGTTTTATGGCTACCATCAATAAGGAAAAGGTCATGCGCACGTAAAAAAATTAGGCACATCATTTGAATTTACAGTACTTACTTATATAGCATGGTATTACATGTAAGGAATATATCTTCCATACCATATCCTTTGTCATGTAAGCAACCAAAACTCTTTATTTTTCATGATTGAATTATGATTTTCGATTTTAGATATGAATCCGGTAATGCATTGTACACGTTTGCGCATACAAACAAGAAATAACGTTTATATAACATAATTTTAGGCTTAGGTGAAGAAATACGGGCTCTTGGTAGGGTAAAGGAAGTATGGTTGAACATTAACAGCCCAGTATTTCCATTTCCAATAAAAAATCGACGCAAAACTTTTTAAATAGAAAGATGTATTACTTTTCCGTGTAGTTTAAGGTTATAGATTATTCCGTATTTTAAAAAGTGAAGTTTTGGAAACCAGGGCAATCCATAAAATACACAACCATTCCCTAACTTCTACGGAACGGTCCATTGTTTGGAGGAAAAAAAACCTTCCTTTAAGATGCAGCAGCTCCGAGGCGAATTGAGGCATCAAAGCTGCCACATCTCGGGGATGGTGTATTAGAAAGCGTGGAGGCCTTCTGCAGGACACGCGCTCAGAAAGGCCTTTGCATCCGCCTCAAGCCTTTCGTCTTTCTCTCACGACACTTCAGGCAGCGCACACCTGAGGCTCTTTTGAAGGACACTGTCACCGAGGAAAAACATACGGGGATGGGAGTTTTCCTTTCATTTGAAACGCAAGAATACCTATAATGGCCCTCTCCGAAAAACTCCTTCCCTTTCACTTCTTTCAAACGATTCCCCATTATTGTGTCGATCTTCATTTTCAAGATTCTCGAGGAAAGGGGTTGGAAATGGGCGTGCTTGATAAGAATAAGACCACAGGACGGATGAATAATAATTATATAATAGTAATTGAACAATTAAAAATTAAAAGAAATACAATATATAACATTCAAAAATCTGTAATACTGGATACATGTAGAACATTTAGATTGTTTTTAAATGCATTGTAACTTGAGGCAGTGTCTTGGCAAGGCCCGACACTGGCAGACCTATCTACAAGTAAATCTTGTGGAAAAAAAATTATAATAATTTGAAATTATTTTATTTTATAGGGAATGGCTACAAAATAATTATAACTGTGATAAAAAATAAAACGTCTCCTCACATAAACGAAAACAAAGTGACAAAATAGAATACAATATAGTATGAGTTTCATAATATGAAGGTATTAAAAAAGTCCAGGTCCTGCTAAGCCTATCAAAGCTTGTTAGCAGGTGCCTATTTGTTTTTTTATTGGTCGTAGATAGTTTTCCAAAATTGTGTACCACAAATTCGTGTATAATATTTCCAAAAATATAATATAATATTTTTAAGAAGCCAAGAATACATGGATATATATATACAAACAAAAACAGTTAAATGAAAATATGGTTATATACTTTAAGATAATACATCATAATTACATTTTTTTATGCAAGAGAAAGAAAAAAAGAAAAAAAAACAATATGCAGTCACGGCTTTACGTGAAATAGAAGAAAAAGAAAAACATTAATAAATATTTTTTAACAATACAATTTTTCGCATGACGGTGTCATATTTTTTATCAAAAAAATTTCCTTTTCATTCATCTCTTACAAAAAATTCATCTTATTGCATTTAAAAGTCGGACTTCATTTTCAAAGGGCTCGTGAAAAGGGGTGAAGATATACAGAACCACACCCGCTTCTCTTTTGACCAATTATTTTCGCCATCTACGTACACAGGAAAACTTTTCCCTTTCAATATTTTTCCTTTTCACCTTCAACTAAAACCTATTCACCCCACCCAGACTTGTCTCCATATATTTTTTTCTCCACTTTTTAACTCATTCTTTGGCTTTTTGAGGCCGCCGCCTATTTCACCCACGCGATGGGCAAGTCCTAGCAATACGAGGCTTCCACCACGACCTCTCAAAACTCCCTTTCACTTCTTCACGCTTCGGTCTCACCATCTCGGGTAACCTTCAAGATCTATTGAGAGTCCTTTTACAGCACGACGACGGACGTGGAAGCCTTACTTGCCCCTCCCAAACACCGCTGCATACCTTTTTTACGGAAAAAGAATTAAGCTCTGTTCGCAGTTGACTTGAATAGGTGTAATAATCGAACAAAACTCTTAAGTCCAGGAAATGAAGCTCAAAAAAGTGCGAAACGTTGCAATTTTTGTCGTTAAATGCATACATTTCAAGTCATTTGCGAAAAATTGATCAAAAACTTTGATTTTTTGTCGGAAACACACATTCAATTGTGAAAAATTTCGAAAAATATTAATTTTTCGAGAAAAATGCACAGCACTTTTTTTTCTTATAATTAATTTTTCCATTGATTCAATTGGTCAAAATTTAATAAAAAATTTCCACCCCTGAGATAGAGTGGAAACCACCCCCAGGGTAAAATCGCCCGTCGGCATGATATAGATTTTGATCCTTGGTCTGTTCCCTACCTACTATCAAAATTCCAAGCAAATCGAATCAGTTTGAAAAAATTGCAAGCCGAAGTGCTTCATTTTCTGGATTGAACCCATTAATGCATTGGGCAGTGCAATGGGCATTAATGGGTTCAAGTGTGGAAATTATCGTTTGTTGTTTATATTTATATCACGGATAGGCAATAGAGAATATCCTTCTCAAATCACCCCTACCTCCTCTATTGATCAGCCGACCGAAACGAAAACCTTGGTGAAGTCCGGAATTGGGAAATAAATCAAAGCGGAATCTCCTCACAGGATGCACGAAAAACGGAATTAGGTCGACGCAGTCGTGAGCGAAACTTCTCTTCGAGCGATCCGCTCCCCCTGCCCCGCGGATGCGAAGACCAAAATACAGGCTAAAAAATGCTCGATTTCTTTCAAATCTCAATTTAAGCGCGAATCGAAGGAATAGACAACTTGCCCGTCGCTGGCGGCACGCGAATGAACAGCACAAGGTCGCGGAAGAAAAGGAATTTCTATTTTAGAGACGTCACGTCTTCCGGGCATGAACCATTAAGCATGATTGTGCTATGGAAAAAACTACTTTCATATTCTTAGTCCACGGAATGTTCAACTGACGTATAATTTTTTATAACAGAGTGGTTCATGGAGGGAAAATTTAGGGGATCGCACAACCTTCACGTGGTTATCTCAATTTTTCGATTAACGCGAGCTCCGGATAAGAAAAATCAAGTTTTCAATTGGGCGAAGCCTTGACACTAGCCTTGATTTATTCCAATTTATAGTGATCCATCATACATTCTTTCATTGATTGCAGAGCAGGGAAGATAAAAGCTAAACTGGCAGAACTAAAAAGCAATATGCTGCTATTTTTAACCCCCGGAATATTGAACTAACATATAATTTTTACAGCACAGTTGTTTTTAGGAGGAAAACGAAGGGATACTCACAACCTTCACGTGGTAAACTCAATTTTTCGGTTAATGGGAGTTCCGGATAAGAAAAATCAAGTTTTCAATAGTATAAAACCTTGACGCAAGCTCTGGTTTATTCCAATTTATAGAGATCCTTCACACATGTTTATAATGACAGCAGATGAAAGAGAAAAGGGCTAAACTAGGAAAATGTCGTTATATTACTAACCCCCATAATATTCAACTAACATATAATTTTACTACAGAGCCTTTCATGGTGGGAAAACTTCAGGGGACTCACAATCTTCACGTGGTAAGATCAATTTTTCGATTAATGCGAGCTCAGGATATTAAGAACCAAATTTTCAATTGCACGAGACCTTGATGCTGGCCTTCCAATTTGAATGTTCAAAGTTCATTCCAATTTAAATGGATCCATCGTACGTTCTTACGAATGTATTAGAGCGGAGGAACAGAAAGCTCTTCATCATCCTTTTGTGGATTATTCTTTTTGAACCTTCGGCACGGCTGCGTGAGACAGTATTCATGGCTAAAATTTCAACTTTTATTGAACTTTGACTTGAAGATTCCTCCTTTAAAGGAGGAGAAAACTTTCCCCTGGAATATCAAACGAACATAGCAGAGAGAAAGAAGTATGAACTGTCAAGCATAAGGAAAAATACTTTTCCACCATCGTCCGAAATATTAAAAAAGCCGTAACGACCTAGAGGAATTCTCATACAGAATCAACTGTAATGAAAACCATACAGTGTCAAATGAATTTCTTTATCATTGCATTTTTGACTCGAGGGCATCAGGATCTCGATTGCATGGTACCTTGAAGAATTTTTTTTAACTTCGAATTTACATAAAAAGATTCCTTCTATACTGCATTTTTAAAGAGCAATAAAGGTGAAAACCATATTATGGGAGACAAGAGAGCCGTGTGAATGGGATAGCTCACGCCGTACTTCGGCTTATGCGAGAGCTGTGACTCCAAATAGTTATCAACTTCTATTTACTCTTGGCGCCTGTAGGCACTGTCAATTGATATTTGATTCGTTTTTAGTGTGAACGCAATGCATCGAAAGCAATGTATTGAACATATGATATGGACAAATAGCTTAAACGAACAAAATTTTCCGCACATAAACATGTTACAACGAGAAATAAATCTTTTATTAAAGCCAATGTACTCTAAAATACTCCAATACACTCCACACTAAAAATGCCTGAAATATTGATTAGTTAAACGGAAACCGAATAATTATATAACTTTGTGCATGATATTGAATATGAAACAAGTTTATTTCCAACTGCTACGATCGCTAGGGGTAAGTTAACTAAGTTATCTCCACTCTTCTAGCTTCAGAATAGAATACACTCACCTTATCAGATAGTTTACTTATCTAAAATAGTATGAATGACGACCTAAGCTGACAGAAGCTATCCACACCTACAATTCAAACAAAGATTAGATTACAAATATTGTGGAGAATAAAACTCATGATTCAGTGGGGAAAATTAAGTACGCTCATGCGTAAAGTTTGACAGTATATAGTTATAGTTATATAACATCCTATTCCAACATCAGTCAATCAAAAAGCCATTTTGGTTAGTAGAAAATGACTCCAAATATTTTAAATAATAATATGAGGTGACAATTAATTTAATATTACATGCCGAATCGGAAATTTCATTCACCTTTAAGTTAAAATGAAGTTTGCATCACCTTTTGCTTGGTACCAAATAGACGGATTTTCCACCGGCCCCAAGAGAGCGAAAGAGAGTATTAGTGTAGCCACTGAATATTTATTTATGTATTATGTTTTATGTTCGCCCAACATATACATAATTATAAGGCGAACAATGCAAGAATATAACTACAAAAAAATTGAAAATAAATTGAACACAGCCACAAAATAGTAACGATCATGACCACAAATGCTGAAAAATATTAACCAAATACTATCACAGTCGCGAAACATATTCTTAACATCTTTTACAAAGCAGTAAAAAATGCTGAAAAATATTAACTAATTATTATTAACTAATATGAATGAGTATGGGCTCTTTAGCGAATCAATCAAGAAAAAATAAGTCACTGATAATTTTTAAAAAATTTAAACCTTTACAGACCATTGAGCATTCAAAGGTTTCTACATTTTGACCTTTTTTTTTTCAAAAAATGTATTGCCTCTAAGCGTGGAGCTTCAATTTTCTCCTCCGTCTTCAGGAGCGAAAAAATCCAATTTTCTCAAGGGACAATAAAAATATGAACCTTAATGTATCGGAGACCTTTCCACATCGAGTGGCCTATCACTGAGGGCGCTGAAGCTCGGATTTAAAGCCGTCGACAGCCGTGTCAAATACTTCACGACTTTTCCAGAATTTCGCTTTCTTCTTCGTATTACGAGTAAAACGAAAAGAGGAATGAGCCAGCTTTTCATCCAGCGGTCTCTGCGGATGTAATTATAGCACGTCGACCTCTAGCACAATGAATAGTTTCTTCAGAGGCCAACTCACCGATGGAAAATTTTATTATCTTAAAAGACTCTTTTGGATTCTCGCAGTAAGTCGATGCGAAAAATTATCCATACTCATCGATCAACCTAAAATAATAATTACTGTTCACAAATAATATGGATAGGAAATAAATCCTACGTTATATCGCTGAGATAAATTGTAAATCAAGGTCAAAAGATATTCACTGCTGTTTAATGGGGATATTTACATGAGATAATCATTGTATGTATTAATATCCCTACGTTTATTTGTAGAGTAAAAATTTCCCCTCTTTCTAATTGCAGGCGCTGTAGGTTGCGGTCCTGGATGCAATGCATAACTAATTGGAGCATAAACGGAGAATTGGAGAATATCGGTAAGTTCAAAGGGTATGTTAGATATTTAAAAAAGTTGAATCTCTTAAAAATGCCAATTCGTAGGCAAAAAAATGATACCATCTTAATTCATCGAGCTACTTTGAAAAACGATATAAGTCACTTTCTTTCAATCGATAGCAAATATTTAAGCATAGTAAAGTTAGCAAGCACGTATTTGAAAAATACAGTTTGACTCATAAAACTATTTTCTACCAGTTACGTAAATTTTCTAACGGATGAGACGATAAGAAGCGCGTTGTTGTTATAGACTTCGTACCAATATAAGAGATTATTTATATTCCATTCTCTATCAAATTGACTGGGAGATTTCTATTGTTTGCTTTTCATTTCTCTAAGTCTTTGGTGAAAGTTCAACCATCAAGTCAATTGTGAAGACATCTATCTATAGATAATCTTGTGAAAAGTAAAGTGAGAATTGGATCGAAACCAGGCACGATGATATTCACTGCTGAGTCAAGACTCGTAAGTAAGAGACGTTTTCTATGACGGAGCTGAGGATGCGGGAGGAGAGGAAAGGAAAAAGTATAGGGGCACTACCGCGATATAGGAACTGAGGAAAAGTCCTAAGTAAATACACATATTTGCATTTACTTTGCACTTGTGCGAAATGATTAAATGCAAATATTTGCATTTACTTTGGACAATTTAATATAATGCAACAGCAAGTACAAATTAGTATACCCCTCACATAAGACATATACACAGTGCTAATATCTACGATAAAATACTATTTAATTTCAAATGTTTTATTATCAGATAATCAGCTGCTAAGAGCCAATTCTATCATTCCTGAAACTTCTTATATTCATCTAATGAAATCGAAGAAACATTTTGGATATATGTTAACGTACTTTGATTGATGTAAAGGGACTTTTCCAGCATCAACTGGTTAATTAAAAAATGAAAAAGTGTTCGCAATTACATGATTTTGAAGCTAAATAAGAGAATATTGTATTTATATCTAACGTCTCAGTTCTTAACGAGTCTATTCGAAGGACAAGTCATGCTCTCTTTGCTCCCCAAACAAAACACGATCGGAGCTTCTCAGGTTCACTTGTCGCAACTTTCTTTCCCTGGATGCGGCAGCAACAGCATTATCCATCAACTTTGCCCTTCGTCGCTCACCACTTCACGACAGTATGGCTGGGTGGATAGCGGGCCGGTTTTCCTGAATTAACCGTTTTCGCTCGGATGGCCAGACGGACGTTGAAGCCTCCTCCAGGCACACTTGGCAACTGGCACAGGAAGTGTGCAAGCAGAAAAAAGAACACGAGAGAGAGAGAGAGAGACTCTTTCTTTGGCCGTTCGTGGAAGTCGGGGACATGGACCTTCACTCCGCGGGGATTTAGAAACCTTTCGTTTTGAGAGTCTCACTTCGTGCCGAACACAACATTACATTTCCTTCCTCTCTTAAACATTCTTCTTCTCCTCCCTCCCCGCCATTTCGCACGCAACCCTTCGATCTCAAAAGCTAGCATTTATTCACATCCAATACAATGCAATAGGGTGGTTTCCCATTTTTTTTTTTTAATTGCCTACATCGAAAGATTATTTCACGTGGAGTACGCATTTCACGCTTTTAGATTTTTTAATGACGATATCTATTTTTCTCGATTAAATGAAAAGTGAAAATTTTTAGCGCGCGAAAACGCGACAGCTAAGTATGAATGCTGGGAAAACCCCGTGTGACGTCATTCTGGTTCCCGTTGTCGCCGTGTGAGGTGACCTTGGGTCGAGGCTTTGAGCGCTGATACGACGCAGGCTGCAAGCAGGTAGCAGAGTACCCTGCTAGCAGGTAGCGCTTGGCATAAATAAGGATTATTTATACCCTATCAAACGAAGGAAACTTTCCGGCCTAAGTCAGTTTTAATAGGTGATTATTAAGACATGTTTCCCTGAGCTCTGTGCCTCATACATGTATTGGTAATCTCAGGCGATGTAAAACTCCTATCAACTCCTATAGAAACTAGGTCCCTGTGACGTCACGTGGAGTGGCATCGCATGGGTGCCAATCTGGACTTTTTCAATTGCGGTTAAAATTGACCCTTGCCATTCGTCA
Source organism: Ischnura elegans (assembly GCF_921293095.1). Classification (NCBI taxonomy): domain Eukaryota; kingdom Metazoa; phylum Arthropoda; class Insecta; order Odonata; family Coenagrionidae; genus Ischnura; species Ischnura elegans. The sequence goes on along the minus strand of NC_060253.1, from coordinate 66,418,408 downwards.
AAACAGGGATTTCTAAAACCAAATAATTTGTATTTTATGAATACACTAATGGTGGGTAAGGAATCGCAATCAATGCATTTCGTTTTCTTTGGTGAAGGAAACTACCCTTTTAATTCATCAAATTTCACCGGCAAAGCTATCAGTATCCGGCCTCGGTGGCGGCAGGGTGAAGTCCTCGCCTGCAAATCCAAAGGTCGCGGTTTCGAGTCCCGCCTGGGTAAGTTATCCATATCAAGGGCATGGATGTTTGTGCACGTTAAATTGTAAAAATGTTATCAGAAACCCCGATGTAAAGGCCTAATAGTGCTGTTTTCGAAAGGGTGGAAATGAAGACAGAAAGCATCAGGGTATGCAGGTGTAGTGCAGTGGGCTAAGTTGGAATCCAGTGGGTAGGGTATTAACCCATTATAACCCAATGTTGCTTCTAGGCAACATCAAAAATGTATAAATTTTCTGCTCTTTTTAGGAAATATCTAAAATACGCATTATTTTGTGGTGTAAATAGTAATAACAAAATATTTAGCAGCCACGATAATTATGATTGAGAGCAAAATATTCAAGTTTTCGAAACGAAAAATCTTGAAATTTGATTTCTCGCAGAAGTAGCTCTGGGTTAGGAAGGGTTGATACCGAAATCAGTGACTTCTCTATAGGGTGGCAAATACTGAAAATTTCTAATAATAACATGGCAAGAGCATTAGTTATTAAAACATATTTCGATGCTTGATTAATAATTGGTTGAAAAACAAAAGAGATAGCATTTTTCCACAAGTTTTACTTTGATACGTGTGTCAGCAGTTAGGTTATAATCTGATACATGCTAAAATATGTGTGTCTGATGATGACTTAGCGGTTGAAACGCGTAGTACAAAAGTAAAACTTAAGGAAATTGTGCTACCTTGTTTTTTTCAACCAGTACGAAATCTTTCCACTAAATCTCGCCTGCCTCATTCAATTTGATTAAAGTTGAAAAAACGACTTCAAATAGTTAATAAATTTATCTTATGTAGAGGCGTACCAAATGAAGTTTGTGGAATTTTTCATAAGCCAAAAGGGTGTAATTGCAACTCCATGCACACCTCTCCTAGCGGTGCCCATGCTGACGAAGGGTTTATCAACAGTTTTTCATCTCACGCTTATTTTGATTACATGCGAACAAAGGCATTATATAATGTGCCCAATGCCGCAAATCATAAGTGAAGGAAAATTCTCTCACGACACGCATTTGTTTTGCGTTTCCATGCGTACGGCGAATTTTCCACCCTTTCGATTTCAAGAAACTGAAAACATTTTAAGGCCCCATGTTCCTCTGAAATCTATCACGTTTGGAAATCAGATGGGACGTAATGATAAGGCACGAAAGGGTGATTTTTCGTGGGAAACTATTCTTCGAGGAATAGGTATTTGGAACCAAAATACACGAAAACGAAATACATATCCACGTTTTTAAGCCCTTGACACTATGACACCTATTTACATATCCAACAAAATGACATGGTTCCACACAGGAATTTCGATTAGGTATGAAAACTTTTGCTGAAGTATTTTTAACAGCCAAATACGTTCAGAATGTGTGGGTACTCGTTAGTCACAAGATAATTGATAAATATCAGTTAAAAATGTAAAATCTTATAATTTACCTGTTGAGAAGCATTTAATATCTATAAAAAGAACAGAATAAAATAACACAACTCATTGAGATCGAAAATAACCCCACTTCACAAAGTTTTTTTGTAATTTTAACGGACGTGGATAGTTTTTAATGTATTTCATACGTAAATCTTTTCGATCATTTAGATAGAAGCATGCTATAAAAGCCGTTGGTTTTGAGCTGTTTGGGTATGCAAGATTTTGGCGCCGCTAATGATCAGTAAAACAATTTGCAAAGGCGCTCACTTTACAGAAGAATCAAATCCAGGAAAACTTCTTTCATGTGACTCAGTTTAAATAATAGTTAACCAAAAAAAACTGTTGTAATGTATAGAAGTCGGAAACTTGTTTTCATCAAATCCGAAAGTAAGAACTAAAATCATATGCTCGCGACAAAAGAATGATAACGCCCTCCCCAAGTGATTATGGGTAACTACAAAAACAAAACCTCTGGACTCTGCACTAATTCAACTTCTATTTATTTATTTTCATTACCCGATAAACAGCACATTTATGGCCTTTGAAATGGGGAATTAACATTCAACAAAGAAGACCATTCACGTACGCCCATGCTCTGGATAAGGGTAACTTACCCAGGCGGGACTCGAACCCGCGATCTTCGGTTTGGCAGGCAAGAACTTTACCCCGCCGCATCCGAGGCCGGCGTTCATCTAAGTGTTCATTTGCAATTTTCTCCCAAAAGATCCTTTTCATATTCTTTTCCATCTCTTTAGATTCATCCTAATGTACTTTCCGCGTTAATTTACTGCATTAAACGTGCATAAGTTGATTTTTTCCCACACCTGTGTCGCAGCAACAAAGGGTTAAGGTAAATTCCACGCTCGTCCCTATATCCATACCGACGCGTCCGCGACTCGCGGGCCGCCGCCAAAAGAGGGCAGGATTTGCGCGCGACGAGGCGCGAGATGGCGGCGAGAAAGAGAACGCGAAACAATGAGACCGAAAGGGAAACAGTCGTGCGACCTCCACTCCGGCGAGAGAGATGACCTTTGCACGAGGGATCCCTCACGCGAGGCGAAGTTTACCCACGAGCGAGCGAACGTCCACTCAACTCTGAGCCCCCCCTTCTCCCTCTCTCCCACACCACCAATCCCCCCCTCGAACAAATCTCCCGTCATTCTTTTGTTTCTGTTTTCACTGATTACATCCTCTCGGCTCACGTCCACTTCCTCTGCCTACCTAAGGGAGAGAGGTGTACCGAAATCCACCGATGTGACGGGTTACGATTACGTATTCATAAAATTAGATTCAAATGATCTTCGTTCGAGTGATCAAAATAATAATTATCAATGGATATAGGGTCAATCATTGCCGTGTGAAAGGTCATCCTAGTTACTACCTAGCGCAAACAAAGCCCGAAATACTAGCTTCAAGTATTTTTAACAATCAAATACGTTCAGAAGGGATGAGTACACGATATTCAAAAGATTACACAGGCCAACAAAAAAAAACTTTTTTTTTTGGTGCCGGGAGTTTTTGAGCTGATATTAACAATATTAGAGGTGCTGAATCCAAATATGATATCCGTTTTTATGTAACAGCTCTACTTTTTTAGATACGTAGCATTTTATGATTATATTATTTCAAGACGAGACTGTTTTAACAAAGTGCACGCAAGAAAATCGCGCAAAAGGAGCTTCCGTAGTGTTGAGTGACGTTTTTACGTCTTTTTTTTCTTTAAATTGTTTTATTTCAGTGAAAAATGTTACTATTTGTATTCAATTGTATTGTAAAACTATTGTAATTGTAGGTGATTTAACATCCCTATAAATAAATCAAGTCTTTATATTTTGTGGGTTTTATCATTTATGTAATATCATCATATTGAACATTTTTTACGTAAGTAACAACATATCTGTATCTTGAAAACTAGAGCTGATAGGAAAAAACTAATATCACATTTGGATTCAGCACCCCAATTATACTTGGAATCAGCTTTAAAAGCTCCGGCACCAAACCACTGTTGACCTGTGTTATAGATATATATCAGTTAAAAATTTAAAACCTTAATATAAACCTATTGATAAACGATTTAGCTTTGCTTAGCTTCGTTTCTATTTCCCACTCGCAACTAGTAGACGTACTACATAGAGTAATTTTAGAAAATAAAGTAAATAGAAGTGAGGGTTTAAAAAATATAGAACTGTCTTCAAGATGACTTGTGATAAGTGACATTGTTTCGCTTAAAACTGTCTTTATGATAAGTTTTTGGTTGCGTTCCGTCTATAAACTCATTTGGTGCGTCACTTCTGTGCTTCAGGTTCCACTTGATGAAATTTTACTGTGGCGGTAAAGGGAAAACTTGACGCTACCAGAATAAAATTGCTATTTGTAAAAAAACTGAATCCAATATTTAATGTAAAATAACAAATTATGCAATCAAATGCGCTTATTAATAATTAAGAAATATCTGAGTTTTAATCATAGATAGTCCTCGAGACTACCCGAATTGAAACTATTGGTTAAGAAACTGTTCAAGCCAATTTTAGTTTAATTTTTACTGAAATAATTGGAAACTCAAAGATATTTTCTTGGATTACAGTGTCACGATGCTTCACTTTTCGAATTTCCTCCATCGTCTATCATTGAGAATGGAGAGATATACGCTGCATGATACTACTCGAATAAATTTGGCCCGACTAGGATGCTTTTTAATAATAATGTAAACGTTCTTAGAGATGAATTTAGACCATAATCTATATTTGCATGCAAATTTTCATTCATTCACAAACACCTTAGATGAGAAATTTGTTGGAACTTATACCTAGACGAGATTCAAATCTACGACCGGCAAAATTTTACTCCTTTTTAAATCTAATTAATAATTGTATTGCGTAAAAACAATGGATGAATTCTTTTTCGTACTCCCCTGGCACAAAAATGTTACTATGAACTAATTAATTAATAATACCTTACATACAGATATGCTTTATTCAAAGAAATACCATGCATACTCGTATAAAATTTTAACATTTGATGCGGATGGAGCATGGCCTTAGAAACCTTAGCAACATCTAAAACAAAGAACTTTCGTCATTCAGCCCTTTCCGATTTCCGCAGCCTGCTATCGTGCTTTGGAATCAACGTGGGTGAAGCCAAGGGTGAGTGGGGTCAATAGGCAACTACCACGCCGTGGGAAAATAGTTTTCGGTTTCGAAGACACGGTAATAGATTCCCCACAGGTGGCGTGCAAACTCGTCGATTTTTGCTGCTGAAGTGCTATCTAAAACGGATTTTAAGTGCGCCGCTTAAAATTCAGAGTATTCGTAAGTTAAAGCATTACGTTCCTACAATACGTACATCTTTATTATTCATGTACATTTTAATAAATTTCAGCGTTGTGCGATGCGTCTCAGCAAGAAAACATAAATGTTCGAAAACAAAATCCATGTTTTTTTTCATTTTGCAAGAGTGAAAATATATAATCATATATCTAATATATGATTATATTTTTTCTATAAAAAATAATATCACGGTAAAATGGAGCTATTAATGGAGGATTTTATTCGAGATAATTTGCCATCCGCATTGTTTGATTATAATCATGTGCAATAAAGTTGACTTCTTCCTTGAAAAAAAATATGTGCTCCGAACATTTCTTTCGCTGTCTATAAATTCCTACAGGAAGAAGTCATTGTGCGTAAGAAACTCGTGCTAATCATCTCCCTTTAATGGCCCAATATACTGAATTCCATTAGTAAGGCCTGAGTATGCAATTCTTAACAACTTTTCGCGTTAGTCTTGCATGTATAAATCTGTTAAAATATTAGATGCTATTAGAGAACTGAAAATTGTCCCAAAAAACATGGCAACCCGCATGAATGTCTGATTTTCTACACCATTCTCCTTGAATGGGATTGATGCCCGCATCAATTATCCCCTCCTCTTGAAATAGCACTTATCCAATTGTCCTTCAGGAAAACAAGGACCCCTTGACAACCATTTTAAAGTTTTCTCCCATCGATTAGAGTCAAATTATCGAGTTTTATTGTCACACGGTGTATTTTAATGCGTTAGGCAAGTTAATTTTCCACTTTTGGGAAATCGTCAGATGAAAGTCATCGGTAAGTAACGCTTTGGGAAATAAAACGTAAAAGAATTATCTCGTGGCTGAAGGGATCGTTGGGAGGAAACAGGCATGACCCACCCTATGCCCTCGTCGTAACTCCATGTATCGGAGCGTGGTGGCCCGAGAGGCAGAGCATTGGGTTTCTCACCTGAAGGCCGTTTTACACGGGGCACGTTATTGCGCAATCTGATGTACGTGGTAAGGCGCAATCAAAATTGCGTCGTGTAAAGCGGTGAATTGCTAGAACACATGCGAGAATGCGTGGATGCGAGACGGCAAAATAGCCCCTGTTCTAATTTCGTTCCTGCATTCGCGCAGTTTTACGCCATTTTAGAAATTAATGCAGCTCTAACATGCGCAATTCCGTGTCCCGTGTAAAACGGCCTTAAGGTTCAGAGGCTCAAGTCCGGGCCTTCGAACCTGGAAGTGTGAGGTGGCCCAAAGAAAGGGAACCCCCTACCCTGCGCGAATTTCAGACTATTACGGCTTTACTCGAGCTGAGCTTGGCCCTCACCTATCTAGACCAACCTACGAATTTAATTACTGAGTGAAAGAGTGCCATGTACTAATCCTAACGCCCATTTTTGCCACGTTTTACCACGTTTTCTCACATCTTTGTACTCTTGGTGATTGTAACTTTGTATACTTAGCATGTTTTTGTTGTTTTTATGCATAATTTTATGTCTCGTTAGCCATAATTTGACTGCATTTAATTTCAAGAGTAAGTTGTCAATGTATCCATCAGGAAATATTTAATTTATGACGAAGGGCTAGATGGAATATAGGACTTTCTAGTCCCAATTTTGCCCAATAAAGACGAATCATTATATTATTATCATTAACACCGAGACAAGCCAAACGAGGGTGGGAGAGAATGAGATTATTTATCCAAGAGCCTGGTGATATGACATTTTTAATGCTCGCCGAAACGAAAAGGATTCCACTGCAAAAACCCACAATGTACCTCCGTAAAAACAACCCCTCACCTCTAAATCCTACTCTAGCGAACGTAAGAGGGCAGCATCACTGTTCCTTCGACCGCGCATGCGCGCGCTCTTACTCAACATCGAGAGCCAGCCGCAGACTCCAGATGCGGTTGAGCAACTCGAATATCAACCGCAAAAGGATTCCGTGGCTGTTGCGCAAGAGGGAAAGGGTGGACTCGTTAGGGGGTGGAAAGACGTCCAGAGCGACTGAGAGGAGAAGTAAAGGAAGCCTGATGTAAACAGAGGAAAAATTTTGATTCCCTGGATTTGTTTTCGTGGTCCTGAGTTTTGAAAAGTCTTCTCCAAACCACAACAAAGAATCCAGAGAGAAGTATCGAAGATAGAGTGTTTTTTTTTAATACCTCTAATTATTGTTACGGTCGACGTCTTCATGGATATTAAAATAATACAAGAGACTAGTACTTTTTCACGAAAATTATTCACTTTATTATTGATACAGTTTGTATCATCACCTTTCTAGATTCAATATTTTTTCTCAAAAATAACTAGAACTGACAATATGATATAACATTTCTATCCGAGTAAGTCTGAAAACATACTCTATGGCTTACATGATCTGGCCATGAATCTATACAGGCCAATCGATTTTTCTTAAAATCATGATATCTCACTCATGATCTCCCATTATTTATGTGAGCAGATATATGCTTGAAAATGTATATCTGGATAAGCATTGGTAGCTTTTTTTCTTTGCAAACATTTTCACTGGTTAGTTATTTCTATCCGACACATTTTTATTATGTTAAAATTCAAATTTCAAACTTACATCGTGTCTGATCCGCAATAGGTTTTTATACAGCAGTGTTTTCCTGGTTAATGTTTTTCCGCACTTCTGCGTATCTGGGTGACATAAAATTTTGTGGGGACTAACCACCGAGCATACCGAATATATATTCTATACTTCCTTAAAGCGTTTGCAGGAATTACCAATACCTATCCAGTATAATCGAGTCGACTTTTTGCGCGGGGATTCAGAGAATAAATTTCTAGCTATGAGAACTATGTGCTCATCTTTTTTCGATAGTTAAACTAGTAGAATATCATGATTCCTGGAAATCGAAGAAATGGAGATTTTAATTACGCAATACAGTCTCTTCTGCTACGCTGTGAAGCATACTTCGAGCATCTACAATTAGAGTTTGATATCGTATACTTCTGCAACTATTTCAGACACAATTTTTCTCATGAATATCGGATGATACTCTCAGGAATACACGGTTTGATAGTATTTATAACTAAGAATATATGAATAAAATATACATAAAATAAAAACAAAATATTTACTCAAATTTACACAGTAATAGTAAACTGGGAAATCAATTCCTACCACAACTCGAGAGCCATAAAGTTTATTCATTTATCAGATATAGCTATAAGATTGAAGAGAATAAAGGTTTGCTTTTCAGGGACCTTCCGAGTTTGAATATATTTGTGTTTGCAAACAAGTCGTGAGCGTTTTTTTTTTATTCAGCAAAAAAATATTTTCGGATCGTGTTCTTTACTTAAAACCGAGGACCGGTCCTCGACGGAACAAACCACACCTCGGCCGCGGCGTGTATGCGTGAATCCTCCTCCTCGCCGATGGTTGGAGGCGTTGGAGGAGACGAAAAAAAAAGAAACGAGTTGCGCAAGAATTGAGGCCGGCCGTCAGGTGAGCACCGTCTGGGCCGTCTAAAATTAGCACCCGTGGTATTTCGCCTCAAAAAAACGTTCCAATTACCGAATTTTTTTTCGCTCAACGACATCTGTTACAGGTCCAGAAAAAAAAGAATGCATGCAAGTGCACCGGCTCTTAACAAGCCACACGCCTAAGTGTGGCGTAATGCTTTTTTTTTATTTTCTTTAAGTAAAGTGCAGCATTCTGTTACAGAACTACATTACTCCCGCACTGCACCCATTCATTCTCTTTAACTTTTTGAATGTACTATATCAACTGCGTTCAGGCTTCACTTGGAGGAATCACACGTTTATATGGCGAAATAACTCACTTTTTAATGTTCAACTTAAGGCTGGATGGCGATATTTGGTGGAACTTGGTGACAGGAAGCGAAATAAAAGATACACTGAGTTGTGAGTTCCACAAACTTTTAATTAACCGAGCCAGGTTTCGACATGTACACTATGTCATTTTCAAAGGTACATGTATACCTTAGGACATGTATACCTTGCAAGTGAAAGGAAACAAATATGTTGCGTTTCGACCCGGAGGGAGACAAAAATACGAGGCCTTGGTTTAGTTTAGTTCCTGCACGAAATTTAAATCACCAAGGAGTTTAGTTTCGACCCGGGACGAAACTTTACTCCCCTGGAACCAGTGGCGCCGACTCCATGGGGCCTGAGGGGGTCCGAGCCCCCTCAATAATTCAAGAAAATAATTAAGTTATATTATGCCTTGTGAAATCACAAAAATATATTGGTGATTTTTATTTCCCATGCTTGACGATAGTTACCTTTTAAAATAAATTCAACAATGAGTGTTGAAACAAATAATTATAAGGTTAAGCAGGTTAACTGAATCAAGTGTTGTGAATCATGGTAGTGTTTCGGTGCTGCGACACACTTTCAGTTTAACCTCTTCCTGGGGCAAGACCTCCGATATGGGCCCCCCCAATATTTTTTATAAGTCGGCGCCCCTGCCTGGAACGAAACTAAATTAATCGGAACTCCGATGCTCATAGTTAAATTTCGATCCCAAAAGTTGAATGGAGGGGATAAAAGAGAATAGTTTCGACCCATTACGATTGACATGCATGTAGAGAGGTTAAAATATTGAGCTTAAAAATCGAATGGCCGGTTTGCGTTTACCGTTCTCCTGTTAGTGGTAAAATATGAGTGCCCCATGCATTGTTAGGCCGAGCCTTTTCTTCATTCAACCACACTTCGTACTCGTTGTGTGGGTCGAAACTAAACTGTTCGAAGGTGAAGCACGTGGTCATCCGGTGCGAAACATTATCTATGTTTCGTTTCGTCCCAGAGTTTTAGTTAAGTTTCGACCCGAAGTAGTTTTCCGATTTCGTTTCGACCCTCATGAGTTTAGCTCCCCGGGTTTAATTCTTTTTCGTTTTAGTTTCTAAATTTCGCTCCCGGGAACAAAACTATTGAAATTTTACTGGTTTTGACTTTCTTTTAGTTCCAATTGCCACCCATGACATGAGCGTACCCAGCGAGGGGGATGAGAGGGCAGCTGCCCCCCCTAGAAGCAAAAATCACAAATCTCTTTAAGGAAAATAATACTTTTTCAAGCAAATTATTTGAAAAACTAATAAAGATCTGTTACAGTTTCCTTAAAATGTTGACTTCATTCACCTTTTCCATGATTAAATCTTACCTACAACTTGAACAACCATGGCTGTCCCCCCCCCCCCAGTTTTATCCTGGGTACGCACTTGATCCGTGATTAGAACTCGAGCCCACGGGATAGGAAGCCAATACTCTAGCCACCACACCAACCCGATCCCCGACTGGTCATTGTGTTGTCAGGGAAGGTTGAGCGCGCTTGGAGTTCTAAGGCTCTCTCCCGTGAGTCACGCGTGCCGAAGCTGGTCCCGAGATGATGATGATGATGATCACCCCAGCAGCTCCTCACCGCTCCCCCTCCCTCCTCTAAGACTCCCATCTTAACGGTTCCATCTCCCGAAGCGGAGGAGGGTGTGAGAATCCATGCTTCGGCAAGGCCGAGGGGGAGGGGAGGATAGGCAAGGGAAGGGGGAATTGCAGTACTAGGGGGAGGAGCGAATGAATTATGTAAAGGGCGATTGGAATCTATGTGCATTCCGACGAGGGAGGCCGAGGAAGAGGTGGTGGTTGGGGGGAGAGGATATCGTGGAACAACTACATCGACCGACCAGCGACACCACACGCTTCAGAAAGGAGATTACCTTCCACGGGCGATTTTGACTATTTAGACTCCATGGAAGGGATCGGGTAGTTTATTCATCAATTTATCCAATAATTTAAATCAATAACAGGGGAAACCAAAGGCTATCACATGTTAAAAATATAATTGACCCATTTACAACATACCCTAAAGGCCGTTTTACACGGTACACGGAATTGCGCAATCCAACGTTCGTGCGAAGGCGCAATCAAAATTGCGTCGTGTAAAGCAGTGAATTGCTAGGACACATGCGAGAATGCGTGGATGCGACACGACAAAATAGTCCCTGTTCTAATTTCGTGCATGCATTCGCGCAATTCCACGCCATTTTAGAAATTAATGCAGCTCCAACCTGCGCAATTCCGTGCCTCGTGTAAAACGGCCTTTACACACTTGAAATACTATGACCATGGACAGAATATGTCCAATTCTCTGGAAGATTATTCGGGTATTCCACCGGGTCAGGTTCTCCATCGTGACCGACGTTTCATCACCGCCAGGGCATGCCGTGCACTGATGATGATGGACGACTCGTTAGTCAAAACGTAGCCCGTGATGGAGAACCTGGCGCGGTGGAAATCCCGACTATCATTCCACTATACAATGCACCGAGAAAGCCTAAGATCATTCTTCGCGAGCCCCCGAGGAACAACTGGACCGGCCTACCAAATACATCACACGCTCCAGCAAGGAGCCTGCCTTTCATGGGCGATTTTGACAATTGACACTCTTAGTGGGGATCGAGTTGGTATGATTGAAAGTGTATCGGATTCCTGTCCCGATGATTTATTCATTATTTCAGTTTTTCAAAAAATAGAAATAAATAACAGGAAAAACCTAAGGCTATCTCATATGAGGAGTTGAGAAGCCAAGAGGAACAAGTGATTTCTTTCTAAACAGAGTTAGATACATAAATTGATTGGAAAAAAATATTTTCAAACTTGGTGCCAAGGGTTACGAGTGAGCAGGGGTACCGACTTACAAAAAATACTGGGGGGGCCCAATCCGAGGACCTTGCCCCGGTAAATTTTATAAGTAGTGAATTTTTAGTTTTTTAAGCATTTTAGAAGAGTCATATGATCAACATTAGAACCCTGATCACTCGAATCTCGATATCTGGACACTCCGGGGAAAATCGACAAGCCTGACACATTTTTTCCTAACACCCATGACGAATTTTTGAGGGGGCTCGGGCCCCCTCAGGCCCCATGGAGTCGGCGCCACTGCGAGTGAGTCCCTGTTCTATGCTGACATCGAGTGGAAAATCAAATGCACTACTAAATATCTAGTTGATCTCGTTTGGTTTTTTTACCTAATTACTGTACCTTACTCTGTTAAGGAAACAAAATTCTACCCCTTGGCTCCACACCCCCTATCGACGGTAATGTGGAGGTCTCCAGTTGCCTTCCACGTCGCAGTACCCCCAACGATTCCATGAACTTCACTTTCGTCCGAAGGAGCTGCAGTTGATATCGGACCGATCCTTTGGATCTTAGCCTTCATTGCCTTCTAGTGAATCTGCTGCCTCATACCAGTGAAGAGTAGTTTAGTAACTAGTCATTGGATCCAAAATTCCATAAAATATTTCGATTTTTTTAAAATAAAAATCGAACATTTGTAGGCAGTTGCGACCTTTCACCACCGATTCATCATTCCTGGGTACAAATTGGAGGTTGCTTCGAGTATAGCATTCCGTCCGTCGCATGGGACGCTGGGCAGTAAACGTCAGATCTTTTAAAAATGTTCCAAGTGGCGTCATGTTCTAGGAATTTCCGACAGATGGTAAAGCGTTCCAGTTATATAACGAGAATGGGACTATGATTTTTTCTGCTCTAAAACTTGCTCGAGAATCTCTCAAGTGAGCTACTTTATTTTTCTGGGGAATATAAACATAATCACCATGGATAAAACATCAGAAGTGAAAACCTTGATAAACCTAACATAATTTATCTTACTTGCACGACGATTCCGCCTTTGTAATTGACCCAATACATTATAATTGTAGTTTTTTTAGAAGCCACCATCGATCGCTCCGTGAGAAATTTCCGTAACGGAACGTTTTGGTCATAAACCTGAAAATACAGTTTTAATGTCTTTCTTGAAGTTCATGAAAGGCTCGCGCAACTAACGGGCCTCAGCAGAGAGAAAGGCAGCTAACTGCACTGGACTTCGTTAGAAAATTTGAATGGACACTCAAGAAATGGTATTATTTTTCCTAAGGATGAATTTTCTAAAAAACATTCGGTAAGAATATATGAGTCCTTGATCACACCTGCGCTACGCCAAGGAGACATGAGATTCAAACATTCAGGAAGTATACCGTTCCGAAGTACCGATTTAAGGTCACCTTCAGATATAATTTCTGTTGCATTCAATGTAAGACTTAATCCTAAACAAGAAATGGTAAATGGTATTATTTTTTCGAAGGAGGAATTTTCTAAAAAAATTCGGTAAGAATATATTCCGTGACTAATGAGTCCTTGAACACACCTGCAGTACGCCAAGGAGACATGAGATTCAAACATTTAGGAAGTATACCGTTCCAAAGTATCGATTTAAGGTCACCTTCAGATCTAATTTATGTTGCATTCAATGTAAGAATTAATCCTTTCTCTCCAGTAAAAAAAGTTAAAGAGGAATTTATCCGATCATTAGGTAATGACGAAATTTATGCCGCAAAAAAAAATTACCTTTCTCAGTGAAGACGATTTAAGGGCAGGTTGTGTTACGGTTTTTTGACTTAAACGTAGGGATGAAATGCGTCAATTGCATCGTAATACGTTTGTTACATTGATACGACAACCAAGATCTCTGGATCGATGAAAGATTATTAGATGACTTCTCATTATTCCTGCATCACATTTATAGAAGAAGCTAAATGCTCCGTTACGTCTCCAAATTGGTAAATATTTCAAAGCGATGAGAAAATCATTGACATAAAACTTCAAATATTTCGTGAAAAAATATAGTGTAACAGCCGAATAAAGTTGTGGAGCTATGTTTGATTAAATATGTCTTTAGGCTGAAATACAATACAAAACGCAAATACATAGTCTTGTTACGGTAATTGGAGGTGGCTACCGACAGCTGAGGTAATTTGCGCCATGAGGGAAGGGTAGGTAAGGAAGGGTGGAGAGTAACCTGGCGTCGGCATTAGCCTGCTCTTGTCGAAAGGCGCCAAGGGGACCACGGCTTAACGTCCCATCCGACGGACGGAATGTTGCGCTTGAAATGTCCTCCACACAACACTCAAGCAGAGATCGGGCAGTCTCTGAAAATTCTCTGCCACTGCCGGGATTTGAACCCGAGTTCGCCGGGTGGAAAGCCAACACTCTAGCCACTACATAGTCTTTTTGTTACGAATTGTTTTATAAAACGGGCAAATTGAAGTAATAGGTATTAATTTGAAAAGTGTCTGAGAGCACGACCAAGTGAAGACTTACTTACCTTGCCTAGCGCACGAATGAAAGTAAAATGCGCTGCTGAGGGTTGTAAAAAACTTAAAGTTTGACCTTTAAAGTTAATCACTCCACGATACCGATTGGAATTCTTTCCCTGAATAAACCTAAAAGATAATTCAGGTGCTGGAAATTTAGAAGTATTTTTTCTGATTAAAATTAGGTCTTACTACTACACTATAACGTGGAACAGGAAAAGTTCTGAGGGAAACTTTCTAATTTTATACCAAGTATAATTAAGGCTTTGTTATCCGTCCATTTCTTACAGCACAATGCTCTCTTCCGGATTATACACTTTCTTGGATATGAGTTTCATATGCTAATGTTATACTTTCAAAGAGAGGGAAAGGCATATCGCGATACTTTTCCGGTGAGTTAAGCGTAGCGTGAATAAAATATTCCAAACATTTGGCGCCTCAAGTAATATCACCTTTTTCACTCTTACATTCTCCCTTTCAGTCACTCACCCAATCTCATTTAAAACATTACCACCAGTAAGTTGGGCCAATGCCAGAGAATAAACAACTTTCATTAATTTTTGGCAGTTCATATCGTTTTAATCAATTTCAATCAACTTTCCTCTTCCATTTCCGTCAAAATGTGGCATGTTTCAAATCAGGAATCAATTCTTTTACAAATAACCATCTTCCTCGTAGGTTTTTTTTATCTATTTTGGTTTTCCCAATAATCCAAGTGAAAACACTTTAAAAAAATATATTGATTACCAATTACAATAATTATTTCAAAAAGTTACTGCACTAAAAATATTTACAAAATAATTATTTAAACGATCATTACAAAATATAAATACACACTTTTTTCTAACTGCAATGATTCTTTCAATTCATAAAGTTTTAAATTCGTAAATATGCAATGCAGAATTCGCAGATCAATATAACGCATGTTTCTTAATTATGAAATTTATCTGGGGGTAAATACATTTTTATCCTACGATAAACCTGCAGGCTAGGTATACCATTTTTGACTTCCTTCCTATTTTAATTGCTAAACATAACTCTTATAATTATTGGACAGTTAAATAAATTCGCAGCTAAATTTAATTTCAGGTTAAAATAGAAAGTCATCAAATGGATGAAACTTACCATTAAATTAATACCTGAAACACCGTAATTACCGTAAATCTTTTAGGAGTAGTCTGCCGGCCATGCATCGACTTTGAGGACAATGGCCTTGAATTCAAGCCTAATGTTATCGCCATTATAGAACTTGAATTTTGGGAGGTTCCTAAAATTCAAGTCTACAGCAACTACCGCGGAATTTTCATCCATTTTAGCGAACTTTAGTTGACACAATCCCGCTGCATTCTGGGTAAAAATAAAAAGACAATTGCTTACCGAACCAGGTAAATGCCAGCCAAGAGGCGATAACACCGAATCGTGCATGGAAAGAATTCCAATCGTCATCGTGGAGTGGTTAACTTTAAAGGTCAAGCTCTAAGTTTCTACATCCTTCATCAATACATCACTTTCATTCGAACGCCAGGTAAAATTATACTTCACTTGGTCCTGCTTGCAGACACTTTTAAAATATGAAGGCGTTACTTCGATCTATCCGTTTTAAAGAAGTAGCAATACGGTGCTATTATAAAAGAAATTGAATCAAAACATGTACTGATATTTTTCTCCAAAAGTCTCAAATTATTTTATTCCTTCCCTGTCAGCGTACGAGAAATAGTGTACTAAAATATTAATCATATAAAACCTTAGAAATTAAGTACGAACAATACTTACGAAACACGTAAAGACATCTATCATTCATGGAGCATTTATTTGTTCGAGAGAAAAAACACGATTTCACTGAATTGAATCAACATGAGCTGGACTCAACCAATTGATCTGTAACTTGTAACCATTACACCATAAAAGAATGCCATTCAAAGATTACTTATATACATCAGTGCACGGATGTATATAAAACAAAGATTTGTTAGAAAAAAATTATGACGTTTGTGACGCAATTCGTCTAGTAATTGTATTCTGCACTGAAGTCGAAACACCATGTACCTAACTAGAAATAATTTTATGTAAGATGATTTGACGTCTACTTTTATTCAACTTTCGTAAAGAATGTGCAAGAGCCCTGAAGAGCTGTCCAGGAAGCAAAATTAACTGGCAACAACGGCACAAATATTTCAATTACATTTCATAACAGAGTATCAGTTTGGCACTCGCTTCAAAACTCTTACTCAACGGTCTAAAACTCCTTTTTCTGCGTATAAAACAAGCTCCATTTTTCGAGCTTCGAGCGTCAAACATCGAACTTCTATCCTCTCAACCGAGCGGTAAACAGCCACGTAGTTACGACCTGAAAATCACCCGTACGCCACACTTCTTGAACGTCACCGCGAAGAAAAAAAAATTGCAACCGATCGATGCCATTCGGTTCGGGGAGGCATGGAAACCTCAAAACAATATCTATTTACAGCGCATGAAAGTGACTTATTTCACCATCACCAGCGTCTCCGAAGTTTCACTTTCCTGTCGCGCGAGCGGTCAAACTCTCAGACTCAATACCCAGGAAAGAGAGAGACCAGCAAAATACGCCTTCTCCCGGAAGTCCACCCGGCGGATTTTTTTGCGCGGGAATCCATTTTCGGACGCGCCGCATGACTCACATGTGGGTCACGTGGTTCGAAAAAAATGTCCGCGACAATTTTTTGGCCGACTATCGGAGGGGCGGAAGGCATAGTAGAAATGGAGGGGGAGGAGAAGCAGGCAGACATGAGAAGTTGGGATATGCGACGCGCCATTTTGTCCATCCAGATACGGTGACGAGTATTGATCAATATGTTTCCATATCGACTATAAACAGTTAACGATGCTGATTGATTTCTTAAGATCATCGATAGCCGTTGTTGATCGATCGTTGTGATCGATCATAAATTGTAAATTGCTTCGATTCTCGTCGGATTTCGATCAAAATTCAGCGTTCGACACTCGATAAATGATTTTTGATGAATCAGTTATTCGGCATAACATCCACCAGCAAAATAGTTGTCAACGCCTATCATCGACATTATGGGTGGCTATCGCATCGCCAACGTTCGCTGTCATCGATGCTTCTGTTAATCGAAAATGCTCTATCTTTAAAAGACTGAATCGAAAGACGGTAAAAGCGGGAAGGACAGCGCCTCAGCATCGCTTTTGTTTCTCGCCCTACCATTTCATAGTTACGCATAATACCCAGGAATTTATAATTTCTGATTAATGCCATGGGTGCCATCCATCCAGTTGAATGCCTCATGTTAAATATACTCTGATATAATTACAATATGTACACACTATGAACATAATTCGTTAAGGACTAATGCCATAAGCAGGTAGAGGAAAAATCAATGTGGGTTTCATATATGAGGCTTTCCTCAGGGACGGCTGTAGCTGAAGCATATTTCCCATGCATAAAATTTTGGAAGCATAAAGGTAAATGACGGAAGAAGAACAAGCATGTACCTAGGACAGATGAAGAGGTACACGGGGAAAGAGAGCCTCAGGAAGGTGAAAGAACTAGCATGGGATAGGGAGAAAAGGTGGGCTGCAGTATACCAATCTTTGTATTGTTATGGTCGAGCTGAGAAACTGCTGTCTTCGCCACAGCAACCAATGCGACCGAAGATGAAGAATTTCATTACACTTCGCGGAAATCTCCATTCTCACCAACTGCCACATGCCTGCTGAGAAGGAAAGTCTCTCAAGTGTCACCACCAGATCTCGTTAAAATTTTACTAGAAGATAGAAAATGGATACCCATAAGATGTAGTTTTTATTTCAGCCGCAAACGCTCAGTACTTTGGAGATATTAGCGACGGAAAGTAATAGGAAAATGTCTGATTTATGCAACCGCAGCGCAACAATAGACCCTTATACTCCGTTCCTAGGACAAATAGCACTGAGGATGTAATTTTTTGCTGTGGGTTGATGAATTAAGGCGTTTCCATTGTTACTTTCCGTCGTAAATATCTCGATAAGTATTGAGCGTTGGCGGCTGAAATAAAAGCTACATCTCATGGGTATTCATTTCCTATCACCAAGCAAAATTATAACGAGGTGTGGTGGTGGTACTTGAGGGACTTCCCTTGCTATTAGCGGGGGAATATATACAACGGCGGACCCAGGATTTTTTTCTGAGGGGAGCACGAGGGCCTGACCTGTAAACTGTCTTCTTACAGTGGTGTCATGGTACCGGAACGCCGTTCCGGCACTAGTTACAAATGACAAAATAGTCAAATAACACTTTATCAATCACGAATCCTCAAAATTTCTATCATATGCATTTGTACCCAAAACAAAAATGTTTGTAATAAAATATAAGTAATAACTTGTAATTAAATAAACTCATGGAGTAATGTATCACTTAATGATGTTACGGAAAATGCGTTCCGGCACTGCTAATTTTACTATGACGTCACTGTCTTCGAATGATTGATATTAAAAACAACTTACCACTATTACTGAACGAAATATTCTTCATTTTAATATGAGAGTTATTAATATTATATTTAATGATTGAGGCTACGCGATACAAGGGCTAAACAAAACGAATGCAATAATAACCGCATTTAAAATCGTGTGTATTTTTAAGCGTCTGGGAGAGGGGGACGCCCCCCCTAAATCCGCCGATGAGTAAATATATGCGCCCACTGTGGATTGTAGACACTGCTTATGCAGTGCGCAGTGAGAGCTCACCACTCCACCCTGGTTTCACGCCCGTCCCCGACCACTCTTGCGGTGGCCCTGCACCGCACCACCCCGTGGAGTCTCGCATCGGCCAGTGGAGAATGCCCTCATCCTACGACGACTTCCCCACCAACACGCGTGGTGCGGGTTCAACGCCCTAGCAGCACTGCGAGCGGCTAGGCAACTGCTGGCGGTTGGGCGCGGGGTGGAGAGCGAGGACGTGCACGACGCCATTTGCATCTTAAAAGCGCATCGGGGTGCTACGTAAAAGGAAACGGAAGTGGGAGGTGGCGCTAATGGTCGCAGCGCGGGGGGCAACCGAAGCTCGCTAGCAACCACACCACGATGGATAAAAGGGATTGCACTCATTTTCCAAACTGGAGCTGTTTTCCTTTTGGTCTCACACTGCAGAGTCCTGGGTTCAAATCCCAGGGGTGGTGGTTTTGTTTCGTTGATGATCAGAGCCCTTGAGTGTATTCGACGATACTTTTACTCTTCTTGTAGTGAAACAAAACAAGCATTGAGATTGCAGTAAAAGAGGGAACAGCTCCGCATTGGTTCGAAGCTGGCCCCCAAGAGCACAAAGCCTTCTACAACACCATCTTTATTTTATTTTTTTTATTCTCAAACCACCGAAAAACAAGGACGTTACCCCGCCGCCACCGACCAAAGTTCATCACCTATTAAAAGTAAAAACATTTTTTGACTTCCCCTCATTTTTATTAAAATATTTTGTAACTTTCAAATGTAAATATTAAGGTAGGAGTGGCGGCTTCAGGAGTAAATTCCTCTAAAAAAATATATTGGGAGCTAATGGGTATTTCATTAACCATGGCACGTCTTAAGCTAGCAGAAACTTCAACCTTCGATGTCCATATGCTCTGCTGGAAAATCTGATGGACACCAAGAAAGAAATCTTGGTTGACCAAGTTGTTATGTACTGGCTTCCCATACTCGGACCAAAAGTCAATTTGGGAAAATAATATATGTATAGCGGAAATTTTTCAAAAGACATTGATCTCTGAACCTGTTTGGGTGCTTCAGGGAAACCGCCTCGAGTAGAACTCCCTGTCCATTCATTGTAACGTTAAATCGCAGTAACCATGTCGTGTTTCATAAAGAGCTGGTCAATGCGTGTGGCATTCTTTTATCCACTCATCTACCCAGCCTTCCACTTCTTGAGCTATTATCGAGGCTGCTTAGGATAGGTGGGTAGAATGTGAGAATCGAGGCGAGAGCAGAAGATGAAGAGAAACCGAAAAATGACATTACGCTATTCTACCGATTTAAAGCCTCCAAAGGATTCAGAGTTGACTGAATTTATGAATTCGGGTCATAGCTTAGCTTATTTTGATACACAGATGCCTGCACTTTAAATGGCTTCATCACCGCGCCTGTGTTAAGTTCCGATTGTAACTTAAAATACTCGCCTCTGGAACTTTAAAATACATATTTCAAAAACGGAACTTTTAAAAATTCCTCCACTGCCGAATGTTTTTTAATAAAGAGTTAAGTGACTATCAGGAAAGAACAAAACTTTACCTGTTCCACAAAAATGTATTCTCTCGCGACGGTTACGATACAGTGTATCATTATGGTACCATTGCAATGGAATACAATGGACATTGGAGACAATGGACAATGTGTACAAAGGCTTATGCCTTCTCTTCATTTTATAGTAATAAATTATTACTTTGAATCGTACAGCAAGCTCCAACGCAAAATAAGTGGCGGCATTGAAATAAGAGGTAACTTCTTTAATTTAAAACTATCGTTTATACGTTACCTGAAGCAGCTTTTATTATCGAGTCGTAATCAGTACGATTTAAAAGGTGAGTTATATAGAGTGAGAAATATTTTATTTTGAACAGGACTCACCTTCGAGATAATGCAAGATACCTATACGATATGGATGGATTATGGAAATAGGAAAGAATGGAAATGAACCTGGCGCGCACATTGATCCAGGGAGCTAAGCAAACAAATATTCCAACGAGGATTACGACTCGCTTCAACCTTCAGCTCCTGGGAAGTCGGCTGGAAGATAATTTCCGGATGTAAACCTAGAGCCCTCACTTCGAGTAACTGATACAATCTCAATCAATATCTCATTGAAACCGAACGATTTACAATTTACTGTTCCTAAAATGTAATTCTATATCTATGCATTAATCGTTTGATGAAATATGCATGATAGTTTTCGGGAAGAGGTGACATTTTCTGCGTTAAAACCTTCAAACGAATAATCTTGGAGCGCCCTATTAACAAGGATCTGTTACTTATTTTTCCGATGAAAACAATTGAACAAGCATGTAGATAACCTCCACGTAATATATCTTCAACAATATGATGAATCCTACGTAATAGTTTCATTTCCACTGGATATGACGTTCTCGAGAAGTTAGATCACCTGATTATTCAAATAAAATAGCGATTTAATATCCAGGAAAAGGAGATTAATCCCATATGGTTAATATTTATTTTTAAGGATAAATGGCAGCGATAGCTTCAGGAAATGTAAACATAAGGCAAGAAATTCAATTTCTCTTATCTTCAAAATACTATAACTTTAACCATCGAATGAACTTACATCTTTGAAGAATATTTATTGTTTCCATGACAGTCAGCCTCGTCTTTGGTCGGTATCACTTGGTAAAATCTCCATATTTTTACGGCTATTAAGAGAAAAACTGTCTGACAATGAGTAATTAAAGGACATTTTTAATCAAAATAACCAGGAATTTCGTCATGCTAGGCGGCCGTTCTACGAATAAAACAATATTTGAGAGGAAGATTGAAGGTGTAGGATAGGATCTTCAGGGTTTACCAGGGACATGACCTGCGAATTGGGGAAACTCGGATATCACACGCGATCCCTCCCTACTTGGTAGCAAGTGGAGGAAATTGAAATTGAACACAGGTGCTACCAACGAGGCGGAAATGTGATTAGAGAGGAGGATTCGCTTGTATCCTGGGGTGAATATCTCTAAACTGCCATCTCGGGATCAGAGCTGCGTGCCAAGAGCCTCATTTGTCACGGTGGGGAAGAATTAACCTTCGCTCACGAACGCTCAAAGACGGAGCAGCAGACGTTAGATCTATGCATGGAATGCTTATGCGATGGAGTAAACCGCACCCGAGTTTTTCAGTGATGCTCTCATAGACCGCATTTATAAATTACTGAATGGTACTACCGTCACCAGGGCCGGATTTTCCTAGAGGCTAACCAGGCTTCAGCTTAAGGCTTCAAGAACATGAGGTGCCTACATTCAAATTGTTAGCAAAATTAAAATTATGCTATTCCAAAATCAGCGAACACTTTTATTTATTTTTTATAAAGGTCAGTAGGTATGTACCTATCACAACGTATTTCATTTAACATATTGATATTTATATTACAGTAATGATGAATTCTATTATCCCTCATGTAATATACAAGCATATAAATGGGAGTCGAAAGGGCTTCATAAGTGTAATAGCCTAGGACCTCTTTCCGTCTAAAGCCGGCCGCGACCGTCACTCTGTAAGTATGACACTGGAGGTGCTTGGAATTATTTCAGACGAACCGACGTAATATCTTATCTGATAACGTATTCAATATCGATTAAGCATAGAAAATATCAATTTATACGCTTGGAAATGGTCGAAGTTTTTAAAGCGTTACTCAGTCCTCATTCTCTCATTTCTTTCTCATTCCATCCAGGTTCTCATTTCTATTAAATATACACATGTTGGATCTAACATATAGCATAACATTACAAATATAAATGGATGGTATAGTGAGCAGTTACGAACAGTTTTTTTCTGAATCTTAAAGATTTCGAGTAGCCGGGAATTAGCGCCCAATATGACTATGCCGTAAAAGATCCGGGCGCAAAATAAATTATTCTCTCATGTTTTGGAGTCAATAGACTTTGGAATAATTTTTTTGGACTTTATTAACCCCAACCAAACCAACTATAACCACCATGCCATTCCTATTTTTTTATAAAATTCATTTTCGTCGTATGAGGGCGTGATAGGGTCTGGCTAGTCCTGAGGCAGCGACTATGAATGAGGCCCTCGGTCATTAGTCAGCCATACCTCACCGCAGGGTATGATGCGGGACTCGAGAACGTCCGCTTTCGAAGGTGCGAGAACTGCAGCTGCATCTATGCGCTCTCCCGGTAGTTACGGATGGAAGTGACCCGAGATATCTCTGCGCCGCAGGCGGAAGAATACCATTAAAAAACCCACTGTAACTTTCCACAAGTAAATAAAAAAATCCTCGTCCCTTGACCAGCACCTATTCAATGATTTATTACTCCATTATGAATATGAATGGGTACTTTGGGCACACTGAAGTTCTGAGGGCTCCAATGATATTAATAATAACACGGCCACCCTATGTGAAATTTCTTTCGATAATGCGGTGGGCGGGTCGGACCGTATTGACTCACCCATTGGAGCAATAAATTATGCTGCACCAAATCTTGTTTTCCCCGACAATGGAACCTTTCTTAATTAATTAATGTAGTTAAGGGAAAGACCTCACGAACTGTATGTTATCATTATACTGAGGCTTTCTCTTTTCCTACGATCCGAAGTAGAGGCATCTCGATTTTAGTAAAAGAAAAAGTGACCTAACCACTCGTCAAGCAGTAAAAATATATATCCTCATTATTGAATTGAAATTTTCTTTTTAGGAGGAGAGTGCAGTGAAGGAAACAAAAAAATTAACGTTGCCATTGGTCCGAGTAGGCGGACTGGAAGATACTCATCTTCGGTTGGCCATAACTCGCTCTTCAGCGTTTATTTACTTGCTTTGGGTCCAAGCTGCAATTTGATAATCGAGTAATATAATAAAGTGATGGAAATTAAGCATTCGTATTGAGTATATTCTCATTTTTCCGCAGAAAATAAGAAAATATATAAAGTGTTCAGGCTTCACTTGGTGGAGTCTATATTAATTATATTATATTCTATATTATACTTACTATAGTACCTATAAATAGTATATTATTGGAGATACCTATAGTGCGAAATAAATCACTGTAATTTTCCAATGAACTTTATTATTCCGACTCTGGGTTTCAACTACAATATAATACTTATTAGTTAGTTAAAGTTATAGATCATGATAATGACTATAGCAATGATGACTATTAAGGGTATGTATAGTATAGTAGTTGAAACCCAGGGTCGGAATAATAAAGGTTTGTGGAACATTACAAAGTGGTTAAGTCTTCTTCTTTCCCTGTAGTTTTCCTGCAGCTTCTTTCCCTGTAGCTTAATTGTCTCTGTTCCTGACTTGTGGCCTGTGAAGTAGGAAAGCGCATTTTTTCACCTGAAAGTAACGATAATACCATCGTGTTAAAAAGCAAAATGATTTCGCTCTGAACGCGTCACTATAAGCCTCCACTCGTAGAGATTGAAATTAAAATATTATATTACGGATTAGGATCAAAGCTAGGAGATATTTTATTAGAAGATATATTTGTTGCAAACGCAATATATATAATTATATTAGCAATAAATGAGGATTTCATTACATATTTTAATTTAACTTGTTTATTTGAAATTAGATCACCACCCTCCATGACTTTTCCATAACCAGGGAAAAACCATGACTTTTCCATAACCAGGGAAAAACCATGACTTTTCTCGGGTTACCAGGTCAACGGACACCCTGCCGAGTTTTGTATTAACCGGGTACCATACATCAGTCGTAGGAACAGATGTTCGCGCGCATATATTAGCGCACGTGCCAAGTATGGTTCTGGCAGTCGTCGCCCTTGTGAGCTGCGTGACGACGACCAGCGCTCGGGCGCCGTTGACGCGTGCAGATCTCGGAAGCACGTGTAGAGGTGGCGTAACTTTATTTGTCCCACCAGGGGCGCAGCTAGGAATTAAGGCTAGGGGGGGTTTTAGGCGCAACTAATACTTTATTTATTTTATATATTTTAATACTGTATTTATGTTTTATATAATCTTGTAACATAGAGTACCTATGCTTTGAGGAAAGCAACAAATGAAAAATAAGATTTTTTAAATATCAACAAACCTTTGGTCCAAGTAATCTGAGTATTTTTATAAGGTTTTTATAAACTCGCTTTTTTGCTCGTCATCTTTTCCGGACCAAATCTTAAAACTCAGTTTGAACCCATTTTCCTATTAGGTATCAAGCTGAATTTTCAGGATAAATCATTTCCAGATGACAATGCAACATCCTAACACTTTTATTATTATTTTAACTGTGTCTCGACTGTTATTCAGAATTTAAAATTAAATGTTAGAGATTGGTTCGAAAAATGGCCGCCTAAATCCGATGCCGGCGCTGCGATCACTTAAAAGAAGAATAATGATAGAAAAGCATGACAAAAAATTTTTTCGCATAAATATTTATTGAAACATTGTTGCGAGAAAAACGACGTATTTTATAAAGATTTATTTTTATAATGTCATATTATTTATAGCACTTTTAATATATGTACGCTTCACGGTAGACGCGAGCGTTGTGGTGGGCCCCCTATGCTCGGGGACATAGGCGATCGCCGACCAGTTGTCGTGGCCAGACCGCCCCTGTAGAGAACCACCGAGTACGACTCATGATCCGCGGATTCGCGCCCTCTTTGGAACTGACCCCGTGGGCCGCTTTTTGCCTAATAGAACACTTCCGCTCTTTGTCCGGCCACGCCCACTCTTCTTCACTCGAAGCCTGGTTCACCCTCATTCACGCTCGTATTGTCCCTTCCTCGCGGCTGAGCTTAAAGCCACCGAGTGCGTCCACCGGGTTGCGGATGGTGGGTCGACCTTTAGATATAGAGGTTAGCTGCGAGATAAGCGAGTTCTCTCGTCGAATAAGCAGTCGTGGACAAAAAGCGGCGGTATTCTGAGGGGGTATTGGGCTACCCTTGGGTAAGGTAGTCCATTTAAAAGATACCAAAACCTGTGAAGATACCGTGACTTGGCGACTGGGGGCCGCCAATAATTATGCCTCTCATCACCCGGGGGAGAGGGCAGCAGCTCTTCTTCACATGTGCGAAGGTGGAGACCATACTGGTTGGTACAGCGACACACATTCCACTACGGGCGTGGTAACATTTACTTTAACGGCTGTAGTACTGCGATGTGGAAGGCAAGGGGAAACCACCACATTATCATCCCGAGGAGTCACAGCTACTCCACTCAATTTATTTAATGACATGATGGAATTCTCTCGGGTAAAATATTCCGGAGGTAAACTAGTCCCCCATTCGGATCTCCGGGCGGGGACTACTCGAGAGGGTACATCGGTCAAACGAGATAGAATGTTACGGATAGGAACATGGAACGTCAGATCACTTCGTACCTGCGGTAAGCTAGAGAACTTGAAGGTGGAGATGCGAAGAATGAACCTCGATGTATTAGGCATCAGCGAAATGAAGTGGCCCCAGGAAGGAGACTTTTGGAGTGGAAGCTACAGAATGATACACACGGGATCGCTAAATGGTAATGCTGGAGTAGGCATAATGCTTAGAAAGAGTGCCGGGATGCGTATTAAAAGCTACCTGCAGTTTAATGAAAGGATAGTAATGGTGAAGATAGATACTAAACCCGTAGCTACTGTAGTGGTACAGGTTTACATGCCTACGTCAGATTATGAAGACGAAGAAGTAGAAGATGTCTACCAAGATATAGCGGAAGTTATCAAGCAGGTAAGAGGGGAAGAAAATCTTATTATTTTAGGGGACTGGAACGCTGTCGTCGGCGAAGGTCAAGACGGAATAATAACTGGGAAATATGGGTTAGGTAACCGAAATGAAAGAGGAGAAAGGCTACTTGAATTCTGCACGGAGCACAGGCTAGTGGTTGCTAACACTTTATTCAAAAATCCCCTGCGAAGAAGATACACGTGGAAGATGCCAGGAGACCGTAGAAGATTCCAAATCGACTACATTCTAGTGAAACAAAGATTCAGGAACCAGGTGAAGGATTGCAAAAGCTATCCAGGGGCAGATATCGATAGTGACCATAACCTAGTTATGATGAAATGCCACCTTAAATTTAAAAAGTTGAAGAAAGCCGTGAAAAACATATGGCAGGTTGAAAAATTGAGGGAGGTTCAGCATCAACTGGCTTTTAAAGAGGCTGTAGAAAATAAAATAGGGGAGGATCCGACCAACAAACCAATGGAAGAGAGTTGGAAAACCATTAGAAGTGGTCTGCAGGCAGCGGCTGAGGAAGTTCTTGGTAAAAGAAGAGTCGTAATGAAAAAACCATGGATCACGCAGGAAGTATTAGATCTCATTGAAGAAAGAAGAAAATACAAGGCTGCGAAAACAGAGGAAGGACAGAATCGTTACAAGAGGATAAGGAACGAAATATGTCGTAAAGCGCGGAAGGCTAGAGAAACGTGGATGAAAAGCATTTGCGAAGACGTGCAAAACAATCTTAAACATGGAAAAGTAGAGGCCGCTTATAGGATAGTGAGGAACCACTTTAAGGAAAGGGGCGTAAGATGTAATACCCTTAGGGACAAAAACGGAGAACTATTGATTGAAAACGAAGAAAAAGGGAAGAGATGGAAGGAATATCTGGAAGATTTGTACAAAGGAAGTCGCCTCAGAACGAATGCTATCGAAAACGAGAGGGAAGTGGATGCCGATGACATGGGAGCCCCAATTTTAAGATCGGAATTTGATGCGGCTGTAAGAGACCTCAGGATAAATAAAGCGTCTGGCATTGATGACATTCCTGCAGAACTAATCAAAAATTCAGGAGAGAAGACGTTGAGCCAGCTATACAAAATCATTAGTGAAATGTATACGACAGGTGAGATACCAAAGGATTTCGAGAGGAACATTATAATCCCTATTCCTAAGAAGAAACGAGCGGAGAAGTGCGAAGATTTTAGGACCATAAGCCTTACTACACATGCATCAAAGATACTGACAAGGATCATCTATAGAAGAATAGAACGAAAAGCAGAAGAGTACTTGGATGAGGACCAATTTGGATTCAGGAAAAACAAAGGCACAAGGGAAGCAATATTGGCCCTAAGACTGCTCATAGAAAAGAGAATGGAAAAGAACAAGCCAACATTCGTTGCGTTTGTGGACTTAGAGAAAGCATTTGACAACGTGGATTGGAGCACAATGCTTGGAATCCTAAAGGAAATTGGGGTTCTTTATAATGACAGAAGAATCATCCACAGTTTATACAAAAACCAAATAGCCGTGATAAAATCAGGGCCCAGCTGTGAAGAAGCAAGAATTAAGAAAGGAGTGCGACAAGGCTGTACATTGTCACCCGTAATTTTCAACGTTTACATTGAAAAAGCCATTAAGGAAATCAAAGAAAAGGCATTGGGAGTGAATATCCATGGAGAAAAAATAAGCATGCTAAGATTTGCCGATGACATAGCCGTTATAGCAGAAACAGAGAAGGATTTGAAAAATGTTCTGGTTAATATGGGTAGGGTAATGAGTAGATATCAACTGAAAATAAGCACGAAGAAAACCAAGATCTTAGTATGCAGCAGAAGAGAAGAAGTCAAGACCAACATTAAAATAGGGAGGCAAAAACTGATAGAAGTGGATGAATTCTGTTATTTGGGAAGCAAGATAACTAGTGACGGGAGAAGCAAGAAAGAAATTATCAGCAGAATAGCCCAGGCGAAGAGAGCATTCCACCAAAAGAGAGACCTGCTTACAGCGGGAAACTTAAATATGGATGTAAAGAAACAATTTATAAGAACCTACATCTGGAGTATGCTCCTATACGGAAGTGAGGCATGGACAATGACCGCAGCGGAGAAAGCAAGGATAGAGGCCTTTGAAATGTGGTGCTACAGAAGAATGATGAAAATCAAATGGATCGACCGAGTTAGTAACGAGGAAGTCCTAAGAAGGGTAGGAGAGAAGAGAAGCCTCATGAAAACCTTAATAAGAAGACGGAACAACCTTATAGGCCACATCTTGAGACATGATGGCCTGATGAAGACAATCGTCGAAGGACAGACGGAAGGCAAGAATGGAAAAGGAAGACCTCGAACAAAATATATGGAACAAGTAAAGAGAGATGTGAAAGAGAAGAAATACGTAGGAGTGAAAAGATTAGCTGATAGGAGAACTGAGTGGAGAGCTGCGTCAAACCAATCCTAGGATTGTTGACCAGTGATGATGATGATTGTCCCTTCAATAGCATTGAAATGAAACGGAGACGAAGCCCTTTCGTTTTTGGAAGACTCTTAATGTTTACTCGAAGAAAGGGCGTGTGCCTGCGTCTTTCATATGGACCTACTATTCAGTTTGTTATAGAATGGACGACCTTCACTAAAAGTTTCGATTCAAATATCATCCCTCCTTTCATAACGTATTTGACTTGTCTTTCTCTTACCCTTTGAAGTATCGCTTTCATTGTGAGCCTTTTCAAATTACTCGAAGGATTCGTCATGGGGAACTAATCTTTTTAGCGAGCTTTAACTTGGATCAATGGTGTGTTAAAACTCCTTTCACATACATTTGAATGATTATCTTCTCAACCCACGGAGTATTTCTTTCAACACAATATTTCATATAGCATTCGGAGGGTTTTCCACGAGGAGAATATTTCCTTGGAAAGCCCAAACTCCTTTTCTGTGTTTGTGGCTATATTCATTAAGTAGAACTGGCTCCATCTGGCTCTCCGTTTGAGAGGAAAACTCTCGTCTCCCTTTTGATGACTGATCCAGCTATTCTACTACTTCTTTCCCTTTAGCTTAATTGTCTCTGTTCCTGACTAGTGGCCTCAAGTCACTTGAACCTGTGAATCCCTTTCAGCCAATCCCTTCTCCCTCAAATCATTCTGGACACAGTCCCTCCGACTTCTCTTTGATCTTCCCCGCGTTCTATTCCCTCTCACTGACAACTTTTGAATTTTGTTCCTCACAAACCCCTCATCCTATCTTAAAATATTGTAATGTACTGAGTGGATAGTACTGGTCTTGAACCTAATGCTATCATCGCTTTCCAAATGGATAGTGAATTCTGAGAGCCTCCCCTTACATCAAGCACTTCCCTCTTCAATTCACAATAAGGTCTACTCCCTTTCATTCTATCTAAAAAAAATCCTATTCTCTTTCTTCCCCTCCTTCGTTTACCCAACATTTTACCCTTTCACACTGTTTTAACATCTCTTCCCCGCCAAGTACTCGACTCATTCGTACCCTCAGTCTCCTCCGTTTCTCACCTAGAAATAACTTACAATGCCATAACTACTGTGCATTAACCTAGCCCACCTACATAAAGGTCAAAGGGACGACTGCCCGGACCATAGTAGGATCACGTTCTAAATCTTGCAAGTGGGTGTCTTCTTTATTCTTTCTTACCTCTCCAAGTCCCCGCCAACGCATGACGTCTCCGAAAAATGGCTGCTGTAAAGGACCTCATTAATCAGATGAATCACGACTGAAGTCGCCCATCTCAAAGACGCACGCCGTCTTAGTAAGGCTTCATTACTTACACGTAGACAGGTTTTCTGTTCAGGGAAGAGAAGGAATACGATTTCGGCTTCGAAATGAAATGTGTGGATGGAAACTTTGAAAATGGATATTGATCAGGCTCAAAAAATTGCGCTGCATATACCAGAGGTCTGTTTTATATCTCCGCGCAAGGATTCTCAAGCTGAGATAAAATATATCAAAAAATTATTTACGACTTCTGCGCAGGGAACTATTATTGAAATGGCAAAATCCGAGATCTCACGATGGTCAGATTTGCCTTACTGGTTAACTACCACGATTTATTAACAGCTCACGAAGGAGGAAGAGTATCAGGATTTTATTAAAATACGTTTCATTTATTTTTTTAATCCCATACCACCGAAAACAGCATACATTGGCATTTTAGATGGGGGGGTTTCCACAAGTTAACAATTACACTTGCAAGAATTACCATTCCTGAATAAGTTTTAAGTAGGTTCCCAACAAAATACTGAAGTTGGGGTTTCTCCGTTGACCCCACCTTTAAGTCACTGCGCAACCACATGAATAGTTCTTGCATATATTTACTCTCATTCTTCAAGTTGCGTTCAAAGTGAAGGCCTCAGGCGGGGAAGAGAGCCTTTTCTCTTGAACTTTTCATGCAGACTGGGAATAAGTTAACAGAGTAAAACCACTGGGTGGCGTGGAAAAATCTTCGACCACGTGTCTTCCACATACAGTGGAAGACCCTGAGATATTCAGCTGAAGGGTGTGAGAGACCTTCGAAACCTTCTTCCGCCAACTCCGTTTAAGGAGAGGACAAGGAAAGCATTGGCGACGGGCGCGAAATTAAGGAAAATTGCTGTTTGCTTCATTTCTCGGCGCACAAATCTCGCCTCCGAGTGGGAACAACTGACCACTTGATTAGAAGATCTATTTTGCTGACTAAACAGATAGAGTAATAAATAGCGTGTTGGCGAGTCCAACAATGGGATACTTATCGAAAGGTCTCTGATTCAAATCCGGGTGAAATCTTAAAAAAAAAAACTCCTAAGAATCTAAAAAATCTAGCTATGCGAGGTAGTCCAGGCAAATGAATATGATTGATTTACACGTCAGAAACACGCCAGTTCAAGTTTTTAGCAATTGATGACCAAATGATTATTATTTAGTTCGTAGATTATCGTGTCTATGTAGATTTTTATAGATTTAGTAGCATTCAGCGCAAGTTTTGAAGATTTGGAATCGTAACCCTGTCGAGGATTGATTTTCCCCAAGGAATTTTTTCACCTTGCCCTACATCGGTAGCGTAATACAAATTTCAGTGGAAGATTTAGGGGCGGTCACAGGGGTCAAGATCCCTGTGACCCTCCCCCCCGAATTTTGTAAAAAAATTAATTCTTCTACATTTAACATTTTTAGGCTATTTATCTCTTTCCCATAGTTGAATTTATTAAATGTCTAAAATTGCTCAGTTTGATCTGTTGTTAAGAATAAAAATGAAACTCAAGGCTAGAAAATGCGTTTTTTTTTTAATGGGTATTTTAAAACATTTTACACGGGAGAATACCCTTTCTCCAGTAGGGGGGGTTAATTCCATACTTCCCGGACCCCACGCAGAATTGGTTGCTGAATCCGCCTCTTACAAATTTCACAAAGTAAATGCAACTTGCCCATCAAAGATCCCGTGATCTCCCTACCAGTTAGCATGGAGCACCATGTAGATGCGTGATGCCCTCATTTCTTCTGGTGAGTGATAAAAAACTTCTTCCGAGTTTATACTCGTCAAATGCTACCACATGCATCTTCGAGCAAAACATCGTCCGCTGAATGGTACGGCAATTAGAGACCGCATTAGGTATCTTTCAACTCCAGGGCCGCCTTTTGCTCCCAATTTTCCCTTTTTTCCATAATAACCAGTTTTCGACAGCGCTACAAGCATTAGAGGAAAACCGCTCCTAATGACCGCATCACGAATAAAGCAGTCATTGTAAAATCAGTCGATTAAATCACGTGTACCACTTGGGAGATTAGAACAAGGCTTCCGACTAGTTACCCCATAAAATTTCCCATGCTCCCAACTCTTTACCATACCTTGAGGACTCGGCGAATCTATCTCGCCGTTATTTTATACTTGTGTGCCCCCGACAGAGTTCAAGGTGGTATAAAGATCGTAAAACTGAGTGGCAGTCAACCGTGATGCTGAAGAGAAGCAATGGGAAACATGCATGAAATTTGTTCACCATGCTAGTAAGTCTCACCGAATAGACAA
The DNA here is from genome assembly GCF_921293095.1 of Ischnura elegans. NCBI lineage: Eukaryota > Metazoa > Arthropoda > Insecta > Odonata > Coenagrionidae > Ischnura > Ischnura elegans. Next base: position 66,385,938 of record NC_060253.1, on the reverse strand, counting down.
TTTTCTCCCGAGTACAAATTTATAAGCCAAAACTCTCCTAGTACTCCACAAACGTCATTAAATGCTAATTAAAAGTGCTCGAATATCGCTTGAAGTCACGTGACCTGAAACGCCTTCTGACATCATCGGACGGTACACCATTCACTTCGCTGAGAGAGCAGAACGGTAGAGCCTTGAATGCAAGATATCGAAGTAAAAATAACAATTATTTTCGCCAAATTTGTGTTTGAGCCCCTATACATAGACCGATATTCTATCCACTTCCTCAGTATGTCATCAGTGGATACCGTATCGTGACGTCACGCTCCGATGACGTCGTGTTTTCAAGCAGCCGATGAAGATTTTTTTTAAAGACTCGTAACTCAGCTAAAAAACATTATTCATCCGCCAGATTTTCGGCAAGTAAATTTGAGGTAAGGACCTTCGTGTTATAGTACTTTTAAAAAAATTGTGCATGTTCCCCATTGGTCCTGTAAAGCACGGAAGCGATAATATTTTACTCGCTCAAACTTTTGCTTATCCTTATTTCAATGAACATGGAACAATTTCTAGATGCTCACACCATTCATATTTGTGGGCATATATTTAAGAACTCTTTTGTCTACAGTAATGAAGTGCATAATGCAAAGCATGCTGGTGAAAACCTACTTCCAGGCTTATACACTATCGGTGGCCGGCAGATTATTTTGTAATGTAGATTTTTAATAGATATTACACCACCTGGCGGGAGATCAGAGGATACGAGTTCGTATCCTGGTCGATGCAAATGATTTTTATCTGAATTGTTTTCAGCGTCGCCTAACTTCGGTGGCCTCACGTAGATTCGAGATTCAAATCTTGAGAAGGATTAGATAATATCGCCCATAATATAGGAAAAACATATGAATTAGCCAAGATGAGGAGAATTAGGTTTACTCAGCTGGGCCATCATTAAACTAGAAACGTGTATCTGAGGTTGTCATCACGTTTCACTACTGCTGTGGGGAGAATGGCCCTCGCTAACCTTGACGAAAAGTCGGCAACCGGCGTGCGAAGACGACCCTGAACCCTGAAGAAATTGGATTAGGTCTCTAGCAGGCGCGACTAAGTTGAAATGTCTGAGTAGATTTCCGCAGGACGATGCGTGCGTCAGATGGGCGGAACGAGTCGACCGATAATTAGTGAAAGAAATAAAATCGGACGATTAGGGCAGTAAAAAATATTTCCTTGTGTGAGATAAAGGATTGTGCGCCGGAGATGATTCCGGGAAATAATTAGCGATATCATAAAGGACGGTTTCTTTGTAACGACCAAATGTTTTCCTTTGTATAAATTTCGCAGAAATCTACTGCTTAATGAGATCGTTGCCATAGTTTATACCCACGAAGAGCCTCGTGGCTGCTCATAAATTATAAAAATTCAGAAAATGTAATGGCGAACAGGAAATTCAGAGCAAATTGCTCTCACGGTTTTTGACTCTATACTCCTACGATAAATGTGTCCGAAAAGTTAAAGCTTCTATTATATCATTACTTATTATCATGTCATATAATAAGTTATTCATGTAACTATGGTAAAAGTGCTAACAAGTGGAAAGGTAGGATACATTCTTGTATACTAAATAAAATATATAATAAAATAAGCATCTCACGGCGAAACTGAGGAATTTTAACATTTCAATGCACATTCATGAGAAAACTTTTTTTTTCGTTAAGACATCCTCGAATATCCTGACCGATGATAGTAGCAGGGCAAAACACATTTTAGTTGGAATTAAAAGGATTTGCTATTTTATAATTAAGATAGCAACATAAAAGACGAGGATAAAATATAATTTCAGATATTTCACCGGCTACCCGTTATTTGACAGGGAGATATTAACATGAAAGCCATTCATGGTAAAAAAAATATCAGTAACGTAATTTCAGTAAAAGAGAAATACTTCTCCATTCATAATTGAAATGCAAATAGACGCGATCCTATGCATCTCTACTGACATGCTTCTATCGCAATCTTCACAAATCTTCTATTTTCCCCATTTTTTGTATGAGATGATCCACCTATAATTTTAAATATTACAATGGAGCTAGGGATTGGGATGAATAAGTTTTTAGCAACATGATTCACTGATGCTACTCCCGAAGGCATATTTAACCGACTTCAACGTGTGGTGAAAACGATTTCCACTCTCTTGTTTAAGACCGTTATTCCGCTTCAGGGCGAACAGATGAATCATTAACAACGAATTGCGAGACTATGGTATCGTGGGTTGCAAAATTATTGCAAAAGGCTAATTAGTTGGAAGTTTAGATTCGTGTCAAAAGAAAAATGAGTGACATTAGACATGAGGGAAAAATAGATTTATAAGCGTGAAACGTGTTTTGTGAAAACAGCGATTTTTCGGCAATCATTAAATCGATTAAATCAGCTACGGTACGAGTGTAGCAATTGGTTACATACGATTGATTTCTTAAAGGAATGATCATACCTCGTGTATATTTTTTAATATTTTTAAATTCCTTCCCAAACCACCGAATACAGCTCTCATTGGCCATCTTATATCGGGATAATCAACAATTTTAACAATTAAACGTACACGTACAAATATGCCCTTGATAGGGAAAACTTAGCCTGGCGCGACTCGAACCCGGGACCTCATGCTTGACAGGCGAGGATTTTACCCCGCCGCCACCGAGGCCGGCATAATAGCTGTGAATGAGGCTGAACACCATCACGTTTTCCCTGGATAAATTTCTTACGGTACGACCGTAAAAACTGGTTACGCATCATTCATTGACCGCTTGAAACATTACTTGACTCTTGAGTACAATAGTTATAAATGTAGCTAAACACGATAAGATTGTCCCTGAACAAATCGCAAGGGAAAAAAATATCGTCGCTCTTTTTGGTGTTTTTTTTTCTTTTGCGCGCTTCTTGAATCGGTACTTCCGTCTTAAGAGTTTGAATGTTTTAAAAGTTTGAGATGGATTGAAGGCGTAATACGTTTAAGTGATCACGTTATGAAGCCAGAATTTGCGATGTGTTGCGATGAATTTTTATTACATGAAAATGAGATTTTGGTATAAGATTGTTGCCCTGAATTAAGCTAATTTTTAATTTTATGATCTCAAGACCTCAAAACAGTACCTTTACAAATATTTTGGATTTAGTTTGGAAACAAAAGGATTTAAAATATATTGCCTATAATTAGATCTTTTTACAATTTTTTTCGTAAAAAATCCTGAATTTAAGACCCGCCCTAAAAATATCTTAATATATACAGTTTGCATTGTTTTTCCTCTCACCGTTACATGCACCAAGAGAGAGACTACTATAAAAAGTCATAATAATTATAATAGATAGGAACCTAGGTACTGAGAATTCGATATTTCATCATCATGACTGGTGCACAATTCTAAGATTTGTTTGACGCAGCTCTCCACTAAATTGGGGGCCCTCGTCTGAGGCTCATGATGGGGATCCCCTTATCGGAGGATTCGGGGGTCCTCTCCCGCAAAATTTTATTAAATGGATTGCCCGGAAATGGATTTTGATGCTATTTATCTCTTAAAAACTGGGTAAAATTTAATAAAAAATAGCAAATTTGTAAGGAAAAATATTATGAAAATTGAGATTTTTGCAGCTTATACCAGGGGTCTCCAAAATACGGTTCGCGGGCCGGATCCGTCCCGCGGAGGGCTTTGATCCGGCCCGCGTACTCGTTTCAAGTATGGAATATCGTATACTTCAGTAATCGGCAAATTTGCTATCCGGCCCGCGGCCGATTCGGAACTCGGAATGTGGCCCTCGTGCCCTTGTAAATTGGAGACCCCTGGCTTATACCATTTAATAATTTATAACGGTTTTTTGTATAATGTGTGTATTTGTTCCTTGAAACTGCCCTGAATTCTAAAAAAAAACTCTAAAATAACCCTTTCAAAAAAAGCAACAGATTTTCATTTAACTTCAAAACTTTTATTTTTCAATGTAGTCTTTTCGCATAGAGTATGTTGCAAATAAAGACGCTAATGAAAACGCAGGATTTTATAATTCGAAAAACAAATCGGTTTAAGTAATTTTAGTCATTTTGATCACAACTTTCAACTTCACGATAGACACGAACATTGTGGGGGGCCCTAAGCCATGACCACCGAGATACTCAGTATTTGAGTTTCTAAGTGGTCATTCCTAAGCTCGGGGACCTTGGCGATCGCCGACCAGCCGACCTCGCCAGACCGCCCCTGAGTACCTCCACTGTTAAGGCCGTTCTACACGGTACACCGAATTGCACAATCTAACGTACGTGCAAAGGCGCAATCAAAATTGCGTCGTGTAAAGCGGTGAATTGCTAGATCACATGCGAGAATGCGTGGATGCGAGGCGGCAAAATAGCCCCTGTTCTAATTTCGTTCATGCTTTCGCGCAATTCCACGCCATTTTAGAAATTAATGCAACTCTAACCGTCGCAATTCCGTGCCCCGTGTAAAACGGCCTTTAGTTTCGTCGTGAAACAACGGTCTCTGTACAACGATCCCGCATTGGATGCGCCATCGATTGCCTTGCAAGGCAACGCTTCCAGAGAGCGATAGGTAAGCACTTTCGGATTCGTGCTGTTGCTTCGGCAAAACCCGCCAGGGACGTGTACAGGTTTCTTCTCTCGAGGGATGTAGTTGTCCAGCTAATCGTATGCGAACGACGGGGACGTAATGCACAAGTATTCGCTCTTGACACCGAAGCGGGGAAGAGTTTTCACTCTCTATTTTCATTTGTTGACTTTGGCTTTCTTCCTTTCTTACCCTATTAACTCCTTTCCTCTGAGGTCAAGACATTTTAAATCTTTCGGAGCGGAAGAATTAAGTTTGTACTTTCACAAAATTTTGACACCCGCGGAGATAGTCTTCTTCGTGATTTGAAAAAATCTTTAAACTCATGTTTACATTTGGTTTCGGTGCAATAAAAAAAGAGAAATCCTTCGAAGTCATCCCCAAGGAAAAACAAAGAAATCCATGGCATGCCAAGCTCGCAAGAGGAGGCAAGCTCAGTGCCATGCGGTCACAATACATTAATGGCAATTCCGCATAAGTTCAATTGGATTAAAAGAAGTGATATCGGAGGAACAAAGAAATTATTGCAAACATATGACATAATTTTCAAATATTTTTAATAAAATTGGGCACACCAGAATGAAACCGACAAAAACTTTTACATAAGATTAGCCAAAGTAATAGAATTTGTCTTCGTTTTTTTCCGATTTACAGTCGTCAAATATGGATGCTAGAATGGGATATATATCTACTAATTACCCTGCTAGCCATCTCGAAAAGTTTTGGTAGGCAGGGAGTTTTCCTCATTGTTACACTCTCCATTGTCATAAATAAAAAAAACAGTCTCAACCAGGAGTCCGTTTACACAAGCGTTGTGAGTTCCTACAAAGTATGCATTACTACAAGCACTACATAGTACAGTGAGATACGTAACACTGCTATGCATAAGCTTGAATGCCATATCAAGGTTGATAAACAAATGACTTGAACTAAGAAAGATTGACATTTAGAAAAAGTAGCACTAGGAAGATATGAAAGGATGCAATAATGAATTTACAGAAACAAGTTCGGATTCAGCCGTACTAGCTAGAGCAACGGTGTTTAAAACAGGAATGGCAAGCGAAACGAAACGAAAATGTTTCGCTTCGACCCGGAGGGGAACGAATACGAGGCGTAGGTTTAGTTTCTTTCCCCAATGAAATTAAAATCACCTAGCAGATTAGTTTCGACCCAGGACGAAACGTTACTCCCAGGAACGAAACTCCGCTGATCACAGTTAAGTTTCGATCCCAGAAGTGGAGTGGAGGGGGATAAGAGGGAATAGTTCCGACCCATTACGTTTAACATACGTGTAGAGAGGTTAAACCATTGAGATTAAAAACTGAATAGCCAGTTTGCGTTCACCGTTCTCCTGTGAGTGGTAAAAATATGATTGCTCCATGCATCTAATGGAGATAGGCCGAACCTCTACTTCATTCAACCATACTTCGTACTCGGTGTGTGGGTCAAAACTAAACTGTTTGAAAGTGAAACCTCTGGAGCGAAAAATTATCTGCGTTTCGTTTTGTCTCAGAGTTTTAGTTTACTGTCAACCCGAAGTAGTTTTGATTCCGATTTCACTTCGAACCTGAATTTAGCTTTCCGGGTTTACATCCATTTCTTTTCTTTTCCACATTGAAATTTAAAACAATTGAAATCTTACTGGCTTTGACTTTCGTTTAGTTTCCATTGCCATCCCTGGTTTTAAGATCTTCATGATAAGGTTTAAAATCAAATACTTATGATCGCATGCATTTTTTCGACAAAGATTCAGAACTAAGATCCGTGGGTGAAGTAGGTATAGGAGAAAAGGAATAGGATGGTTTCCTGTTATTTTTTATTGCCTAAATCGAAAGATTATTACTCCTTGAGTACGTATTTCACGCTTTTAGATTTTTTAATCACGATATCTATTTTTCGCGATCAAATGAAAAGTGAAAATTTTCAAGTCCGCGAAAAGGTGACAACTAAGTATGAATGCTGGGAAAACTCCGGGTGACGTAATTCTAGTTCCGACTGCTGCCGTGTGAGGCCACCTTGGTACGAGGTTATGAGCACTGCTTCGATGCAGGCTGCTAGCAGGTAGCAGAGTACCCTGCTAGCAGGTAGCGCTTGGCTTAAATAAGGATTATTAATACCCTATCGAACGAAGGAAACTTTCCGACCTTAGGCAGTTTTCATAGGTGATTATTAAGACATGTTTCTCTGAGCTCTGTGCCTCGTCCAATCTCAGACGATGTAAAGCTCCTATCTACTCGTACAGAAACTAGGTCCCTGTGACGTCACGTGGAGTGGAATCGCATGGGCGCCAATCTGGCTTTTTTCAAGTGAGGATAAAATTGACCATTGCCATTCGTCTAACCTGGGATTTCTAAAACCAAATAATTCGTATATTATGAATACACTAATGGTGGGTAATGAATCGCAATCAATGCCTTTCGTTTTCTTTGATGAAGGAAACTACCCTATTGACGCACTAAAGCGTCGTGAATCTTGGACCGGGTGAAATCACGAGCGGCGAAAGGGGCGCTGAAAGTGAGCGCGAATCCGCGAAGCAAACAGCCTCTAGCGCGCGCACGCCGTTTCTCCCTTTCTATTTGACAATTTAGAACTCAGGTTGGCGACCCCTCCTGACCTCTGCCTTCCCCACCTACTTGGACCGCAGATAACGCGCGGTTGAGCGCCCAAAGGCCCAGTTCGGATCGTGTCAATAAGGCGTGAGTCAGAGTGTAACGGATCTATCTGCTCCTGAACGGTAAGGAACATATGGCGTCACGGCGAAAAAAAAAATTCTCGCGATTTTTGCGCGATACTATCGATGATGTTTTGTTGAGCAGCACTTTTGTTCCTGGCGCTGCACAGTGGGATAGAATCGAAAAAAAGCTGGACAAAACCTCAAAAACGATTTTTTGAGCTAGAAAGTTGAGATTTCGCAGACATAGTCTCAAATAAATTGTGCATAACTTTCCAGATTATTTCTTCGTTACGTTTTCAAGTTAATAGTATATGTGGGGTCAAAATTGAACAAATTTAGCGAAAAACGACCACCCTCGATTTTTCTAAAATTGCCAACTTTATCCTCGTGCAGTGGTTTCGTGAATAGTTTTATCGACAAAACTGTTATACCATCTTAATTGACACCTCTTTTTCTTCCATTTGGAGGATTTTTAAAGATTTTGTTTCATCAATAACCATAGATATATTACAAAATGGCGGAGCCTGTTTTCGGCTTTTTTTACATAAACGTAGAGAAAAAGTAGATATTACCACGGACTTCCACCAAGTGTTTGATACCACGTGGTTCTATGAAGCTTCCACATTGTGGATCTAAAGTAAAACCTTGCACCAACTTGCAACCCCGAATTTTAAATCGTTTTTTCGAGCTTTTTTTGTTCAACTTTGACCTCACATGTATTGTTAACGTGAAAACATAGGGAAGAAATGATCTAGAAAGTTATGCACAATTTATTTGAGACTATGTATGCGAAGTCTCAACTTTCTTGTTCAAAAAAAAAGTTTTTGAGGTTTTGGCCAGCTTTTTTCGATTCTAGATTGAATTCAAGAAGAATCAGCAGCTATTTTAAGAAATTTGTAACTTTTATCTTGAGAAGTATAGTATTTAAGAGTCAGGATAACCTAAATATTATTGTTTAATCATACCGGGACTAGCCCCGGTGATAACTTCACGGAGTCACCCGCAATGCTCAAATTTTGAGAGAATATCTCAGAGAAAAAATCCCGGTCAAGGCGAAAGATTTTTTTCTCTGTAGAATTTCCACATAAATACTATTAGTTCTAAAATTTAAAATGCATTTCCAAAAAGATAAGCAGCAGTTTAAATAAATAAGCTAATTTTATAATTTCAAGTACAAACACGAATGACATAATTATTGTATCCCTAATAATGTCTCAGGAATAGCCTAAACTACAGAGTTTTTGAAACATTTATTTATATCAAATAATTTCTTCATCGTTTCATAAATCTCAAAATATCGCCAAAAAATTAAATATATTTGTAATATTTCATGGTATCCAAACGCACGTATTATATAATCATTCATCGTACATATCCACATTAGTAGAACTGATCAATTGAATTTCACGATTACTTGTCTATACATCTAGCAAATGTTAAAACAACAAGAGTATAATTCAATTTAGATAATTGAAATTTTTGCATTACTATTAGTCAAATCATGTTGATCGCGTTTCATAATGTTACATCTCATGCAATATAGTACAAAATCAATTAATTTGTGCGTGAAACTTTGATGAAACTATAAAAATATAAAAGAAGTTTAAGCTGTATTCCTATCTCATGAATATAACTATTTTCCATGATTCGTATTCAAAGTATTTTCTTCCAGTATCAACGTTTCATCATACGAAATTAATTAACTTTTATACCAATCACGCGTCGAAATTGGAGTCTATCATAAATCTATTCAAGTTCACCGAGTCTCGGGTTAATCCCATCGGAAATACTGCAAAAGATTGGTAAACACAGGTAGGAATGAAATGTTGACGCTGAAGAAAAATGAGTGTGGCAGCAGTTCATTTTATCGTATTTCATTCTTCATACATTTTGAATTCCCGCATTGAGTCTCAAAACAAAATAATAATGCGAGCACTAAACTGTGCCACTAGAAAAAAGTTTCAGTCGCTAACCTTCGATGACCTCTAGCTCAGTAATTTCAACTAAATGTAATGAAAAATAGGTGAACAGACACATGTAATCCAGGGGTTCCAACTTTTATGATAAACCTTGGAATACACTCGAGCATTAACTTTTAATCGATGCATTGCCTTCTTGGAAAAGATAAGTCCATTGGAATTCACTTCAAGAGAACTGACAGCTCTATGCACAACACTCAACTTCCAGGAGTTTCGTTGGAATTGATGTATGCGGCTGTGACACGAATTTGAAATCGCATGAAAAACTTGACAAAAGTCTTTGATGCGACGAAAAATAAAAAATGATAATGAAAAGCTTATGTTGATTCAGAGACAACACAAATAAATTCTGACAAGTGAAATTCTCCGAACAAAAAACCACGATTTTACTGGCGTTTTCCAATGCATATTAAAAAGTGAGAAGGTGGCGGACAGCTGGACTATAATTGTATTTCTTACCAAGAGGTCCATATGTTTCGTCGGGATGAATTCTTTGAAATGGAGAAATAGGGGGGAACTGGTGTTGCCATTTCCCTTTCACCGAACCAAAGGACACAATGATCATGGGGACGATATATGTGAAAGAGTATTCTTGGAAGTCCTCGAAGTTTTCATTACACACTGCCAGTTTCAATACCTCTTTCATATATGCTATTTTAGCTAAAAAGGTGAGTGCTAACCATCACTGACGTATTTATGAACCAACACCTCGACAGATGGTGGTAAGCGTACGATTAGCACATTTAGGAATTGATTGGAATGGTAATCAATGAAGAAGATGATAATTGAATCGATTCTTACTGGGTTAATGTCGCATTCTGTTCATGTAACATTAATAGCCGTGAAAACAATTTTTGTTAACTATATGCATTATATGGGGTATCTTAAAAACGAGTATTATGAGTTACGTTAACAAAACTTAAAACACTTGACATATTTTACATTACGTCTCCCTCTTAAATTATCTTTTTCATTGATGTGAGATATGATAGGGGTCAAAAAATCACCTTTATGCGAGGACACATTATTTTTAGATCTCAGCAAAAATTATTTTTTCTTTTTGTTGATTTGTCATTATATTTAAATTGAATTTTTGTTTTAATTTTAAACTGGAAATGGTCATTTAAAATTTCTTCAAAAGAATCTTTCCCGTCAAGATAGGACGAGTTTTTATCTAGTCGATAGAAGCGAAACGGGTGAAATACATAATTTGTTTTTTGGAGAAACTCTCAATTCTTGAACCTCCGCCAGCTTCAAGACTCTCGATACTGCCACGCGATCTGAAACGACGATCGACTCGTTTTCATTTTTAACCCTCTTTGCCCATCCTTTTGACACGAATTGGCAATCATGCATCGTACTCAAGCGATCAATAATATTTACGCGGGGAAAGTCGCAGAAGACCTCAGGCCAAAAAATAAACACATGCATCATGCCGCGGACCGCACGAAATATTCCCCAGAACTTTTACCCGCCACTCCTCTACACTGCACAAGGCGAAATGGCTGATAGCCCACACGATTTTGCATCCGAGTGAGTATTTACATGTCCGATATGTTTTTGGGTCTGAAAATAATACAAAACTTAGCTGAAGTAATTATGGTACTAAGAATGGAAGATGGCAGAAAAGATAGGGATGGGGATCGGGTTGGTGTGGTGGCTAGTGTGTTGGCTTCCCACCCGGCGGGCCCGGGTTCAAATCCCGGAATCGGCAGAGAATTTTCAGAGACTGTCCGATCCCTGCTTGAATGTTGTGTGGAGGACATTTCAAGCGCAACACTGTCCGTCGGATGGGACGTTCAGCCGTGGTTCCGTTTGCGCCTTTCGTAAAGAGCAGGCGAATGCCGACGCCAGGTTTCTCTCCACCCTTCCCCACCTACCCTTCCCTCATGTCGCAAATGACCTCAGCTGTCGGTCGCTTCCTCCAAAATTCCATACCATGGCAGAAAAGTAAGCTCCCGTAACAGCCAGATATGGATGGCATCCCTATCCATTCACCGATATATTTTGAGGAATGCGTAGTAAATAGACATGCTTTTAAAGGCCGCTATAAACGGTGAATGATGATGCGAATGATCATGCTGAATGATCGTTCGAGTGAAATGATTCGCCGTGTGTAGCGGAAAAATTCGGGAATGAACCGTCATGCACATAGTCATTCAGTGAAAATTAGAACATATTCTATTTCGCTCGCATAATCCAGTGAATGATCGCGTGATCATTCAGCATTATCATTCGCGTAATAATTCACCGTGTATAGCGGCCTTAAGAATTGTAAGTAATTAAAATGAAAGGTGCAGTGTATTTTGCAGTCAAGTGATTTTTCATAGGTGAAATACTCGTGTTAGTTTGAGAAGGTTATCATAAATGATTCAATAATTTCAGAGTAGCGTGATATATTATTGGTGTTCGCACGTTTTTGATGGCTTGCATGTTAGTGTTTTTTTTGCGAACCAACACGTTAATTTGGGAATAACAGCGTAGCACAACTTTGGTTTAATTGCTAGGGAGTTAACGAAGGCTGGTTAACCCGCCAGTTCCCATGCTCAGTCCTATGCACGCCATCTCACTGTCTCCTATTCAAAGACCTACTGAAGAATTCTCGTCTCCAAAGCAACACGATATTCCAACGTGTGACTAAGAAAGAGACCAAGAAATGTAACAAAAATATACCTTGTATCTAATTTAACATTGTGGTATGTAATATGTGAACAAAACTATGTCTCCTATAGGTGACGTCGGGCGTTGCCAGGAGGCTCCTATGTCTCTGAGACCAATCCTCGGTCAAGTTGGGTCGTTTAATTTAACGAGGAGGATATTCGCGATCACTTAAATCTAACCCATGAAGAAGGTGTATTTAAATGGGTTTGTGCTCGCGTGGCAGTTTGGTCATGGGGAACTGGGCGACGCCATTAGGGGAGTTCTTTGGCGAGAGCTCCGATCGTTTCAATATCTAGAAAGTGTGGGCGTTTGTCGGGAGAAGAAAACGCCTTCCAGACGAGGTTGGGTTTTTTTCTCTTTCTTCAACGGACGAACTGAGACGTATAAGTTTCGCGATCGCCAGACACGTTTTCAAAGAGGTTTCTTCAGAACGCCCCCAAAATTTTAAAAAGTTTTTTTTCCCAAATTACCTAGTTCTACGTATATTGTGAGCTCGGTGATCATAACACACGTATATATGCAAATATTTTCTAATTGAGACCATTTAATTATAAATTTATAGCATCTCATTATCATGGCTATTCCGATAAAGTGACGGGATTTATTGCCTTTCAATGTCTCTTTTCGTTTTAAGTAGCCTAATTTGATCAATTAAAAAAGCATGTATTTTCCCTGGGATTGCGATCATAGTTAGGGCTTAGAAACTTCCAACATTTTATGATTTTCCAACCAAAATTGATGTAAAGTCTACCATGAATCAATTTTTTAGCTGACGTTCGAACCTCGGATACGAAAAAACTTTTTCCAATCGTCCAAGTCCAATAGAAACCTGATGCCTGGCAAAACGTTACCACGCACCTGCAAATCTCCCACGTCTTCATTTTTTATCTAAAGTGTACGCTCACCCAACGCAACAGTGGCCTTGTGCTTATGGCCTTATTCTGTACCAACGTAAATCGGAGTTCGTAAGAAAAGTAATGGATGCCGCCTCTACTGAGAAACCAGGAACAAAACCTATCGAAGCTTACGTTGGTGTCCAACTGGTAGAGTTTTAATACGTAGTTAACCTTCAAAATGAAATCCACCAATGCGACGAGGCTTTTTTGAATAATTATGAGTAGTAGGCAGTGCAATTTTCAATATTATACTTATTTTTATTACTATTATAATTAAAGTATTCTACTGATTAAGATAGGTTTCCACGGAGTGCCTAAGAAGAATTCTGGGAGCCTCCCTTTCATCAAGCACCTCCCTCTTCAACTCACAATAAGGCCGACTCCCTTTCCTTCTATCTAAAAATCCTATATTTTTCCTTCCTCTCCCTCGTTTATCTAACATTCTACCCTTAAACACTGTTTTCAACATACCCTCTCCGCTAAGTACGCTCTCCATCCATACCTTCTGTCTCATCCGTATTTCATCTAAAATTCAATTTTTAAGGTAATAAAATTTGTGTGCACCTCAGATTTTACTGGCGGATGTTAAGTATGTTAAACTGATTGATCAAACTGCCACACACCCTTGCAGCTGCACCTCAAGAATACGACAAATAGTAAGAATAGTAACACCTTAAGAATACGACGAATACAATATAATAGATATACGCTCATATATTGAGGTCTCTAGCATAAGTAGAACGCAGCCCATCCCACCCATCGCCGCGTGGGCTGGGTGGCGTGCTGTTTAGAATGCTAATCAGCAGGCATAAATGCCCTACCTCGGGAGTCTTTCAAACGGTGCTAGTCCACAGAGATTCACTCCACTCCCTGCGGGCTGATCAAAAAAGTTCTAAATAATATGAAATGCCACATGTTGTTGTCAAACCCCTTTCCTTCCATGCCATGAATGATGCAATTTAATAAAACGTATATTTATACACACCACGGATGAAATCGGCCAGGAAAAAGATATTTTGCTTAGCCGGAATCCGAACCCGAATCTCCCGTTTGCCAGTCAGGCGTGCTAGCCAATTGCAACAGCTATCTTCTCAGGGCAAACTTTAGGATGGGTTTAACTTGGGTTTTACCCAAGAAGTTTGGAATATACTTGAGGCACTGTTTCCGAGTTTTTAGCGTGGTCCAAGTTCCGCCATCTTAGTTTGATAATTTTTGGACTTAGTCCCCTACTAATATTTTGAGGTATCTAACTTTTGTTTTTAAAATGCATCACGATAAAATGTTACCATAGTCAGTAGTATTTTGCTAGTGATTGTCATTGGATTATTCCCATCATTCGCGGTACTTCTATTAAAGTATAAATTCTGTGTCCTGTTAGCCACTTTACTGCTGGGGATATCCTTGAATATATACCTTTTCACTGCAATTGTTGGATTTCCATTGCATATAATAAATTAAATACAAATATAAGTGCATGGAAACGACTACTTTACGCTCGTAATTTTTTTCTGCTAAGCTGGTTGTAAAACGTAACCGTGGTGATTGATAATAAGTGTTCCCTGGGAGAAGATGTTTGTGACATAAATTCGCGAAACCTACCATTGGAGAAAGAAAAAAGGGTTTGCAGTGCGGGTTCCATAGTTTATTTCAATGTATTAACGAGTTATGACCAAAAATTTCACCAAAAAGTAAGCATTGACCCTTATGGTATTGTCAATGTTTTGGTCAAAGTGGGCGTGGCTTATCCTACCCAAGCACCCCCATTCCTGCCACTCTGCGCTCCATGCTCGGAACCAGTGGTGCCCCTTCCAGTATATAACAACCTCCTTGGTTTTACCGTACAAGGAGGCATTGACGTCGTAAGTCCACTCTGCGGCACTTGCGACGGAGGTCGTACTTCCACTGTTTCTTGCAGTGCTTTGAAAAACGCACATTGGTTGCATAGTTTGAAATTGAAGGCATTCCTCTGACCATTTTCAATCAACGAAAACTAATTCTTGGTTAAGCTAAACTGGACATTTTTACAGGTTTATGCACTATGTATTAAAACTTAAGAAGATTTTCCTGAATCAATCTGCCTTTTATAAATACGATTAATTATCGAGTATTATTAGCACAGATAAATTGTGAATATATGATAAAATAATTGATCTTCGACGCAGGAATACATTTTTGTTTCGTCAACAGAGCTCATTGGGCGGTCCAAAACAAATTGCACACAACAAAATAGTATTTGAACACAACGCATCAAAATTATCAAGGGTCATTCAGACAGACGATTTGAACACAACCTAGATTTAATCATGATTCTGTTAGCACATTGTGACGGCTTATACTATTTCAGGATATATTATTACTCATTCAAATCCCCATGGAAACGCGACAGACTTATCTTGAAAATTGGAAAATGGCATTTCAATGACCACGAGCGAATGTAGGAGTGAAAGATAATCTTTTGGAAACGACCACCGCCGCCAACCTTGGATTGAAACATTTTGTCATTTCAAGGCTTCGTGCGTCGCGCTCACCACCGGATCCGAGTAACTCCTTTGCGAGCATTACCCAGGGGATAAATACCAAGGCCAGTAAATAAAAAGATACATTAGAAACCTCAATGCCGAAGAGGAAATTTCATAAAATATCACAAAGATGAATAAGGGAAGCGTTATCATAAAAGTTCCTCCCATACCTGGCCTTGGTGGCGGCGAAGTAGGGTCATTACCTGCTTAGCCGCCTACTGGGATTCGATCTCGCGACCTACCGTGAGTTCGAATCTCACCTTAGTAGATTTTCTCCCATCCAAGGCAAGGAAGTATGTGCTTTTCCATCAAATTAATTGTAAAATAG
This sequence comes from Ischnura elegans, assembly GCF_921293095.1. Lineage (NCBI taxonomy): Eukaryota > Metazoa > Arthropoda > Insecta > Odonata > Coenagrionidae > Ischnura > Ischnura elegans. Next base: position 66,370,298 of record NC_060253.1, on the reverse strand, counting down.
GACCGCATAATTATATTAAAAACTTTTTCGCAAAACACCATCCGTATTTTTGTCATTCCAAGAGTATTAAAATCAAAGTAAAATTTTAAGTAAATATTGTGTGTATTCGCTAAAATGTACTTGATCTGTACTACTTAAACTACATACAGTGGAGTTTCTCCCAAGTACAGTTATTTTTGTAAGTAAATATATATATAATGAAAATAAGATTGTTAACAATTACAACTTCTGTTTATATAAATTGATGCTCATATCGGGATAGTTTTAATGGGGAAAATATAATATTTCACCGTATTTTTTATAGCAACCATGACATAATACTGCAATCCTTCCATGCAAAGCATAAATACAGCAACGAAAAATTTCCCGAATCTATAACCAATTCTTCATTCTCTGCACGAGCATTAAGCCCCAATATTTTTTCTACGATCTTAATGTAAGCGATAGACTTAAGTCCCTACTCACAAATCATTGGTTTTATCCTTCCATTTAAAGTTTCTAGGGCAGCGACTGAAACCTCGCGGGCGCAAACGGCTCAAAATAGCCGACGCATTTTCAGCAACCAACCCCAGACAGGTGGTGCAAGACAGTTCCATTATTTCACTTTCTCTTCATATTCAGAAGCTGTTTCCTTCGTAAAATCCAGCTTTTCGCAGGTGACAGCGAGCATTCCATAGATTCTTTACCGCCAACAAAACTTAGTATCTATTGAAACTATTCAACATCAGTATGTCTTCGATAAGTACGTATACACGAATGTCGTGAATCAGAAAGAATGCTGATCCAAAGTGATTGTTTCGCAATAAAATAATCAATAAGACATTAGAAAAGAAATTGTTTCCGCGCATACAAAATGAATGATTAGCATTACTTAACGAATTACAGGTCAACAATTTTAAAACCATTCGCTAAAAACTGGATTATTTTAATTATTTCGTTCGGTGTTTAACACCTTTAAAAGTAAAACCTTAACTAAATTATAGATTATAATCATTAATAGCGATTGATCATCAGTCATCTAATCCTTGAAAATTCATATTACAATCTATGCAAAACAACTGGCTATGCACCAATTCAGCAGTGAAAAGTGTATACATGCAGTATGTAAGTACAAGAAACATTGTTTTTTTAATTTCCAATCTGGATTACTCTTAAAAATTTCTTATTCTTTTTCAAATAAATATCTTTTGTGAGCCTAAATCCCAGCTAATCACCTGAATTCAACGCACTTGAGTTCTGATGCAATAATCAACATATCATGAATGTGTTTTGAGTACCTTGAAGGTATTTATATTCTATTTCTCAATCATGCGAAAAGGTAGGAAAGGAATTACTTATGGTTCAACTAATGTACCCATAGATACATTAGCTAATGCTATGAATAAGTAACTATTACTGATCATATAACTGCATTCACATCTGCAGTTCACTTTCCCTCTTCAGGGCACGGTCAAAAGATGACGTATCCTTCAGCCGTCCGATAGGAGAAAATTTGTATGAGTAATATGCCAACAAAGAAACCGGTTTCTTGAAAGCCAGTCCCGTCAGATTTAACTTCGGACGCATCTCCTAATAACAAAAAGAATTTCCGATACCTAAATTAAATATTCAAAAGGCAGTCAGAGGCATTATCATATCCTGAATGGCACTTCAAGGATTCATCGTCGGTATTCAAATAAGGAACGCGCGTTGATACGTTTTTATTTTTATGCTTGATACCATTTCCGAGAAGAAAACAATCAGTGAGATCAGAGAGAGACTCATGCTATTGACTGCTGCGGACCACTTCGCTTCGCTCGCAAGAATTTGAAAAAATGATCGAATTTTGAGGAAACTGCCTAAACATAAATCTATAGGCATAACTTTTTCATGAATAAATATACCTCTATATCTTTTGTTAGCAATTCCTTTACGCCTGCTTCGTAAAGTTATAATTTTGAACATGCCAGAAAATACAGGGTGTTTGTTACAGGAGGTATTTGCAATACTTCAGGAGGTGGTAGGGGAGAATATTTCAAGCATTTTTTGTCCGTTAACATGGAGTCGCAACTCCCTAGTTACTATGGCAACGCAAACATTTTTTGGATTCACTTTGCAGTTTCCATGAAAACTGTTTTTCTTGGGTATCCATCCTTTTCTGCAATTTATTTAGTACATTCAATAATTAATAAAAAAGAATAATAACTAATATTTATAAATTATTAACTATAATTAATAATGATTTAATTCATTAACCATAATAATTTAAGGACATTAAATAATTACGGTTGGACGAAAATGTGCGATTATAAATGTCCGAAAAAAATAATCTTTGAGGTTAATTAAACTATAGCTTTTATAGAATGTCAACAATACTATTGCTTATTTGCGCAATATCACCCATTTTGAGATTGAAGCTCATGAATGCTCATTATCGGAGCTCGTGAAGGTCGTGACAATACTTCTCAATGAGTTATCTGTAATTTAAATAGCACTTTATGCTGATTTCGGTGAGGCATACGCTCCTTGATATTATCGTCGTGTGAAATGTTTGGGACTTTTTCCAATGTATATCTAAAAATACAAAAAAAATAAGCGCATCGTGAAATGAATAATTAATGAAGGCAACGGAATTGGGACTATGGGGGACGGAGGGAATTCCTGGCAGGGTGATGCACCGAGTGGAACAGTGTTGCCAACTTAACGCCGCTGAAAATACACCTCGGTGCGATAGAAGCTGAAGAGTCATCGAAAGCGTTTTTGGGTACATTCAAAACTCGGTGATTAGCATTGTTGAATTATTACATAATCAAGACCGTCACTATAATATTATTCATTGTCTCGGGCACTGACTGCACGTACTCGAGTTAGCATAATGAAATGTAAAACACGTTGTAATTCCACAAAACTTATTACTGTAAGACCTAGGCTATTATCTGGTGATGAGATGCCACGTCGAAACAAAGTTTGGTGGAATTACAAAGATTTTTATATTTCATTATACCATCATATAAAACCAAGGATTCAACAAAGATGAAAAAGTTCCACGAATGCTAATTGGAAACGCTCAAAATATTAAGCATTGAAAACTTTCCATTCGATAATTAAAAACTATTGACTAAAAACAAATTTGATATATAATTCATGCAGTAACTTGTTATTTTATAAAATAGGGTCGGAAATTGCCTTAAATCACGAAACCGTTCGTCCTCGGACCATGACAAACAATAAAAGTCACAATTTTTTCGTTATAATAATTATATTTAATGTAGATTTACCTTCGCTTTTATCTGGTTAATTTTTATTGATGGTATTTTCTTTCCTTCTTAATTGTAATAATATGAAATCCTAAAATAACCAAGAGTTATTGATACTCAGACGAGAATAATGAATTGTGTCCCGAGGTCTAGGAAGCATAAAATGAATAAAGGCATGAATTGTATTTTCGGGAAAGTCAATATTTTACCAACTACAGGAATCGCGAGTAGATGGTACAAGCTCGTTTTGATCGAGATAGACTGCATGCCGTAAAGGCCTCAATTTTTCATTGCACTGCAGCCATAAATTACAAATTCATTCAAAATTCATGGATCAACTTTGGACTAAAGCAGCCATTAGCCTTGGATCTCTGATAGGATATGTATAAAATAAATTTCTCCTCGTGACTCCAAACTGTTATAAAATTCTGAGAATAAAAATTAACTGCTGTTTCGGTGAAATTTTTTATCTAAAATCTTTACATTCCCATATTAGAAGCATTGCAACAACAGATCAAATTACTCCACAATATGCGGCTGTAAAACATTCCTTATTAGACTGTGTGGAAAAATTAAGGTTGCAAACTGAGAGCAGGAAAAAAATTCCATTGTAAATATTTCCAAAATAATACCTGCAGAACTATTTCTATTGATCTCCAAGAGCTGTTTTAGTATACCTATCCTTTGCTCCTATATACCTATGCTATTATACCTATGCTTTACCTTTGCTTTCAGATACATCTCACGCCTAGGACCTGTTTATTGTGCAACTCACGCCGCCGAAAAAAGCAATAAAATTTGATTTGCTAATTGTACTTGTTCTGAATAAAAAAAAAACGGGGCCAAGTGTGAGCCTGATTTCCAGTCTATTTCCATACAATAGACATCAGATGATAGATGCCACTTAGAATTCATATTTTTCATTCGTTCAGTACGATTCAAAACTTCAAATATTACCGGGACATTGGGAGACCTCTTTATCTCCACGCCTCCTAATTAACATAAGAGGAAGCGTCCCAGCAGCGTAGACACCAGCAGCGCAGTCACATCAAGAGGATAGGAAACTATAAGCCAAAAATCGCTCGTATCCCACCGATTTTTACTCCTAAAATCACCATTATACCCTCCTAAAATGGTTAAAGCCAATTTAGGCCATTACTTCCACCGCAATCAATAATCAAATCAGCATCCAGTGTAGATGTTGATCCTGAAAAGTAAATCCCTCTGCATCAACTCAAGGAGGGAGTTTCCTAAATGGTATTCGTTTCGTCAAACCAACAACAGCGTTTTAGAGAACTTGGAGAACAAACGCAGAATTTAAAAAAATCAGAACATTTTGATATAGCCCGTCGAAAATCATTCATCTCTGTATGTTAATTCAAATTTGTAGGATTCGATAACAGATTTAATGAACTCTCAGCCGGTTTCAGGCACGATTGTGTGGATATTCGAGTCCCTTGACAGTGACTTAAATACGTTGAAACTGTTTGGAAGCAACTATTATTTGTTGTGGAATTGAAAAAAGTTCATTTTTTTAAAATTTTACAATCTTTAAGCATGAGAAATCATTTGATGCAGGGTGTTAGAGGCAAGGGGGAAATGATAGACAGACATGGACATCAAATGGCAACCACTGAGCCTTTATATGCTATATGGTGGTGCTTTGGACGTGCAAAATGCCAAAATCAAGCTTAATGATCAGTAATAATGTATGTTATTCAATAAAAGAATGCTAGCATATTTCCGATATGTGCATTCACAGTATTTTTTAAGTCGGTAACTGTTACCAATACCGATTTTGACACAAGAAATTCTGCACTGTCCTCTAACAGGATTGTGATATTAGATGAATCGACAATTCAATTAATGCTGTAAGCGAAAGTCATTCTCTCGGGATAAAAACTTCAAATTCTTTCCCAAAAGATGGCCACTATATTTGATTGAAATATTGCCAGAGGAAATTGCGCACCATTTTTAATTTTGGCGGAAAGATTTATTCCTTTCGCAGAATATTTCGATTTCTGTTACCTACGTTCAAACATAGAATAAATAAGGCGCATGTTTGACCTTATTGAGGAAAAATAAGCAGAAAGGGTTGTAAAACATGAGTAACAGGCGTTGAAATCTCCGCTAACTCGAACGATGAAATCACCGATTACTTGACTGACTTAGCGGAAGATAATGAACGCGAAATAAACCAAAATTTTACCAATTAAGCAAATCAAATTTATATCAAATGAAACTATCAGTCTTCATGGAAAATCGTTGCCCCTTAGAATTCCGAGAATTCAGCAATAAAAATTATGGGAAATGAGTCGAACTCCAACAAATCAAATATTTTACGCGATACAAAATCTTGAGCTTTCTCTCATGTAACTGTACAATGGAGCGTTAACCATCGCCGAAACTCAAACAGTTAAAACGCATATATTTCGCGTCATCATGCGTATCCAGTCATTTTTTGCGCAGTAACTTGCAAGATTGCGGGGCCAATGGCGCGCATCAGATTCGGTCATGAGCACACTTAATATATTTCATTTTTTTCTTCGTGATATACGACCCAAATAATGAGTTTCCATTCGGTCAAATTGGTAAATAACGCCTTGTTTCCCCTGCGATCATTTAAAGTTTGTCTAAGAAATACATGTGATCAAAACACCGAAATGGGTTTTTCAAGAATTTTGGAATGAACGGGAGTATTGAAATGAAGTTCCTTCGCCGAAAGTAAGAAGTGATTGTGCATTACGTCTTACGACCCCCCAAGTCGCTAACGGTGGTTTATTGGCCGCTGTTACTTCGCTTGGAGATAATTAAAGTGTCCAAACTCCGTTTCAAATTCTTACAACGTTAGGGTTTTTTGTTTTAAAAAAGTCCCGATCCTTTACGCCAGTTGAAATTTAATTAAATCTCCAACAAATTTCATCGATATTGGTCACATACAGGGAAGCATTTGGGAGCATTGCTAAAAAAATTAACTTATTATAAATAATTAATAAAAAATTGTAACCCTTAGTGGTAGATAAAATATTGAATAATTTCCTATAACAGCCTTTCGACTAGCTACTCTAGCCTCTGACAAGAAAGATATTCAACATAGGCTATTCCCGAAACCCATTCTCATCAACATAGGCTATTCCTGAAACCCATTCTCTCCGTATAAAAACTTTAAATTCATTCTCTGAAGATAGCCTCTTAATTTGATTGAAATATTGCCAAAGAAAATTGTACTCCATTTTTTTGTTCCTGCGGAAAGAATTATTCCTTTCGCGAAACATTCTATTTCGGCCAATTCATCTTAACCATAAAGCCGCGAATTAAGTACTGAGAGGTTCACAAATACGAAAATTGGAAACACATTGAAACGGAAACTATTACCATCTGAATGTATTTAACTGTTTTTATTATTTCTTTTTTAGGTTCTGTCATATTTTTTGCCATTTTTAAGTTTGCCAGCCTTGGTGGCGGCAGGGTAAAGTCATCGCCTGTCAAACAATAAGTCGCGGGTTCGAGTACCGCTTGGGTAGGTTGCATTAATTCAGGGCATGGTTGTTCGTGTAAATGTTATCTTGATGAAACCCCGATGCAAAATGCCAATATGAGCTGTTTTCGGCGGTATGGGAATAAATAAATAAACGTTCCAGCTCTGTTATCAATTTTTGATAGCGAGAGTTGTATAATCGGACAAATTTTCAACGTTTTAAGTTACAATATGAAAACTATATTATCAATAGTGTGGTGGAAATTTCAACTCCGTATTTAATTATTAGAGACGCCTAAGCAGATATCCACTTTATGCCACTAAAGAGTGAAACAACAGTTTAACTGATTCAGGCGTGATATAGTGGAAGTTCGACATATTGAAATAATGGTTAGCTGCATTTTTCCACAGTTATTCTTATGCGTATGACGCGTTTCGGCCCACAAAGTCATCATCTGTTACAAGTCTACGCATTAAAATAAATGTGGAAAAGTTCAACTACCTTTTATTTCAATATCTTAGTTAGGACCTAGCAGGTTAAGTTAGGTTGAGCAAGATAGCTCCGTAGTCATGACAGTGACTGTATTTTAGTATAATTTACAAATAGAAACAGTTTTATTACACATATAGAAACAACAGAAGATTTTCGATATATTTTCATCATATTTAATGGGAAAATAATATTTAATGGGAACGAGTGTAGGTATTGTAAGGAAACAAGCCATATACTGAACGGCCACGGAGCATAACCGTCACAAGCAAGGCGATTATGGAGTCGAAAGGAAGCTTATACCACCTCATTGTTCTATCCGGATCGCTTGCTTCGCCAACTACTGTCGTTGTCGCCCACCCTCTCCTGCCGCCCCCTCCCACTCCCCTCCTTCCCCTCCCACTCACCCCAACGCTTCCTCCGCGACCCACACCACCGTCGCCATAACTGTAAAGTCATACCCGCGCGCTTTGCAGACGCTCAAACCTTTCGTTCCTCCTTCTCCCCTTTCGTCTCTTTATTGGGCGGCGACCAACACCCGTTATATTTCGGTCAGTGGGAAGCGCGTCCGCGCGTCCAGATGGATAGCGGCACTCCTGGTCGCATTATTTTCCCCCCCTTACGATCAACCTTGTTCGGCATTCGCGTCGCGATTGTCCCATGTTTCTTGTCGGGGTGAAACCATCCGCCGTTGTCGCCACGGGGACGCGATAAAAAGGAAGCCAAACATCAAATGCGATTCTAAGCGAGAGAGAAATATCCTCGGCGTGTCATGGGTGCGGATTTGGATGAAAAGAGGGACTAGTCTATTCCACTTATGAGGCCCCATCTCCTCAAATTTTCAAGTTTGTAAATTATATGAGAGATAATAAAATACATTGTTACTCTTATATATATCAATATGCTGTATGAAACATGTTGTGATTACTTCGGTATATATCAATTTTTTAAATGAAATATGCTGTGATTGGTACTGACCTTCGTAAAAAATAAAAAAGGGAGGAAAAATAAAAATAAATTACGTATCCAGTGCAAATTTCCAAAATGAAGGCATTTATGTTTTTTAGAGCTACAGCACCAATCAGCATAGATTTATGAGTATAAAATAAATTGATTGAATGATTCATATTTTTTACTCAATATATCCCCCTTTATATATAATCTCCTTGCCATCCTAGATAGAGTTAAGTTAGAGAAGTAAGTCAGAGCCCATCTAGTTAGAGAAGTAAGAAAATTTATCACTTCACATCACAGTATCTAATCCACCTCTAGTCTCTAACATATCCAGATATATTCAGAGGGTATTGTGACACGCTATTATTCAACTACTTCTACATTATGTACTGGCAGTACGGGAAATACTCAGGACCACATGGAAATTTTAATTTCTCAGTTTATCCCTCAAATAATGAAGCACCTCATTATTACACGTTGCCATACGCACGGCTGGAAAATATTACATTCAACTGTCAATCAATAAATTCATCATTGTTATGTTGCTCGCCATACCATTTTGATTCCATTAATTGCAATTAATGAACAGCGCCAGTGGTATATAATGCCATGCCAGCCATGGATCAAGCTCTCAACTTTGAAATTTGCCACTAATTCTACCCGCGCTGTTTTAACATTCAGTAGCTACACATAAAGTTTTAGTGCAGGTTATAAATATCGTGTTGGTAAAAACTATTCGGGTATAACCACGAATTACGAATTCCCAATAGTTCCGTGCCTTATACTACAAGTTGTTACGTTGTTTTGGGTGTGCATATCACTGCGAGAAAAATCTCCTCGCATAGCATTGCGTTCGTCATCATGAATGGACACCTGCGCCTCCTTTGTCACCCCACCCATAAAAAATTCCTCCTTCCACACTCTTCCCGAACCTCAATACAAGGCGGACCAATCCTCTAAAAGTTCAATACGCGGACAGAATCTTTAAGCCGGACCCCCAAGTGACACTGATTTTACGGAATTCTCATTACGCGATGCGCGTGGAAAAAAATATATAATGTATTAGGCACGGACGCCTATTGGGAACGCCCTCGTCCGCGGATATCCGTTATGGCGACGGGCCATCGAAGCGACGAGACAGTATTTCCTCCATAAGAACCGCCGCGGCGGTGCTAACCGTGTTAGCGTGACTGTTAGATATACACAATGCATTCGGGACGCCACCACTTAAACTGCTTCGGTTAATAGGTAATACCAGGGGTGGTCTGGCCAGGTCGGTTGGTTCATTAGTTGCTTCATTTACAACGTACTTAGCGTGACAAGATTATTTTTAAAAAACAATTAAAATAAAGGTGTCAGAGGATAAAAGAGAACCTTAAGCATTTTTTAAAGGGTTAGTTGAAAAGTTAGTTAAATGAGACGTTGCAATATTTCCACTGGGTTTTATTTTATCACGACGCGTTTTGATGTTATAATTAACATTATCAAGTACATCATATGTCTTATAGTTCTTCCTTAGATACGTCTTAGCTCTTAGTGCTTAAGGGTAGTGGGTAAGAAGGAGGATGGGGTTTGGGTGTCTAAAAGTGGGGATATTGAAGGTTGTGGGAGACATTCGAGAAGATTATTTTAGAGTTTTTTTTTAGATTTCATTGCTGTTTCAAGGAGAAAATTCACTAAGTATACATAAAGGAACCATAATATCTACATTATTTAATTTTACAAGCTGTGAAATTCTCACTTTTTGTCGTATTTTTCCTTACAAAATTGCTATTTTTCATTAACTTCCATCTAGTTTTTAAGAGCCAGACTAGCGTCAAAATCCATTTCCGGGCATGTAATTTCCTAAAATTTTTTCCGGGGGAGGACGCCCTTATGAGCCCCATGCGAGGGCCCCCAATCACCACAGACCGCCCCTGGCCTCTTATCTTATATCTAGTAGACCCTCAAATATACCTACAACAATCATTTGAGAATTCGGGCTGGCATACAAAAAAGGACAGCTCGCTCATCAAAATTTAAGGTTATTACCTGGGAGAAAACACTATTTTTTCACAAATAACCCAGCAGCGTGTGATACACAAACAATGGACAGAGAGGAACGGTTATGTGATCACAAAAGCACCGTCCAATTCAGTGATGGACTAGTTTGGAATTAGTCACGCCGTGGACTTCAGGCTAATGAAGTAATTACCTCTAGACTGTAATAAGAAAAACCTCATTCGAGTGTGAAAATGAGAAATAATAATATTAATTGCATTACGTAATACAATCGGTGCTTTATCCGGACGAGTTAAAGAGTTATGTAATACAATTAATGATCATCACACGAAGGAAAGCTATACTAACATATTTCACACGTTCGAAGAGTGCTACATGTAAATATGTTGTTAAACGAATATCATGGACGTAAATCAGTGATTACATATGCCTAATCATGTCCTTTGTTACTTCCAACAAAGAATACCACTGAAAAATGTCTCACAATGGAACCAACTCAGTATGAGTCATGAGTCATGATTCAAACCAGGTTTTTAGCGAGACCGTAACCTGGTGATCAGGAATACGACATTGGATGCTGAAATTGTGTACCAAATTTAAAATATATATTATATATGCAATCCAATCACGTTACACCCATATATTCTCCATTGTGTGTGCCAAAATTTTTCTCACTCAACAAAAACCGCGAAAAAAGTGCTTGACAATGACACCCAGTCGGCATGACTCGTAACGAAAACCAGTTTGTTTGGCAAAATGGTTGCACACCGATTACGATTTAGACGTTTGAGGGGGAATTAATATGCGCGGATAGTGGAAAATCCCGTTTCTCGCCTCAGCCTTCCTGCTGAAATTGGAAAACCACGGTCAAAGATATGCGTTCGACCCAAAATTATACACGAGATTTCTAGGTCAGTGTTGCCCTTAATTTCGGGTTGAGTTCACGCCGTCTCATATCCAACTCCCATGTTTTGGATATCGTCCATCTTCGCCCTCTGTATTTGCATACATAATGTCTCCAATTAAAGAATTCCTTTCAATATTCATGAAAAATAGTATAACCGTTCCACCCAAGTCACTCGCCAATATATGCCAAGTGGAATGTGAGGAATTACATAAGATACTTGCGAAACTGTCTCTTAAATAATGACTACCGTATTCGTAACAGCCATATTATTTCTCTGCGTGAAATGTGTCGAATAATTCAGGCACCATACCAGCTCACTCTGAAGCCATCAAATATGATCAACTAATTGATGACGGAAGAGCTGAAAACTTATTGCTAGCGAAACCGCAATTTGAAAATCAAAAATTCGACGTGTGAGGATTAACTTGGACGTCGAAGGTAACAAAAAAGGGTATTTTATGCATTCCTACTTCCTGAAAAGGTTCAGAAACTTTTGTTATCATCAGATACAGAACCACAATTTAGAATCATAAAAATGTTTACTTGTTATGCATCATGAACTATCAAAACCTTTTGAGAAAACTGAGAAATAACCTATAAAATCAGATTGTTTGCATGTTAAACGAAAATCTAGATTTCAATTCAGCACCTGATAAAGCGACAAGATTTGAACTCTAGTCGTCGTTTCAATTATGCTGTTTAAACTAGTTTATTTAGAGGTTTATTTTCCGACTTTCCTGAGGTAACTTCCACTATGTTAGGGCTGACAATTTTTTTTTTCATTGAGAACTAATTAAAGGGTACGAAAAAATATAAAATTCTTTAAAACTTAATCAATTTTGTACCCTTCTGTCCTAATATGATTCTATTTCTTTACTGAGCATATAACCTGTCTCCCTTACCTCCCCAATGTAAAGATTTTGGCATACATTCATTTTTTTCTTTAATTGGTACCTACATCGTACTATCTTTATTTATATGATTGGTACGTTTGATTCCGAGTTATTGACGAAAAACTTTATTTCTCTACTGAAGTTATATCAAAATATGTACATTATTTTCAAGGAGCAAGGGGAATAATCATCATTATTAGTCAAGAATCCCAACATTAGTTAGGCGCAGCTCTCCATTTCACTCCCCTATCCGCTAGTCTTTTCATAGCGATGTATTTCTTCTCTTTTTCATCCTTAATAACTTGTACTATTTAACTCATGGGGGAATAATATGTATTAATTTATCTTGCTTAGTTCTAAAGTTTATGAGAATTACTAATCATCCGTTGCGAATACTAATAGTAAGAGTGGGTAAGCTTATGTAATAATAAAACGTAACGGAGCGACGCAGCGGCGCGGCGGCCCGAAGTCAATATCGTAACTCCCATGCGGACCTTGGCCTCAATACATTAAATGCCATAAGCAACCCTTGCAATGCAAGAAGTGAAAATTTTGAAGAAAATTATTCGTCGTCACAACATTTGTATTCCACTCATCATCCAAACAAAGGAGAGTTCATTGGGAAAGCGTGGCCAAATTTGTGATTATTCAAAGTGACGGATAACGTGAATCAAGTACGAGGAAGGATCGGTAAGGTGAAAGCAATGCATTGAAAGCTAATTAATTTCACGCTAATAATGGACAGACTTTCGACACACATTCACTTTCGACATATATTCACTGCATAATATTCGCATAATACTATACATCTTTTATTGCTCTAAAATGTAGTTTATTAATACATTCCACCAGCATTATTTAAATATCAAGTTTAATTTGTGCAAAACATGGGCGGAACAATGTTGTTTATTTGAGGAAGGCGGTTTTTAGCTTTCCGCGTCGCCTTGGTGATATGCAATTCATCTTGGCGATAATACGTCCAAGGACTAATAGGCGTAGACAAGTGGCCTTCATATATTTATCATTTTATCTGTGAAAAAGAGGGGTGAAATAATGCGTTTTTTAAAGGGAAGCGGTTCATAACTTTCCGCGCCGCCTTGGTGATATATAATGCCTATTGGCGATAATGTGTCTAAGGTCTGATATGCGAAGACAAGTGGCTTTTATACTTCTATCAATTACTTTTTCAACTGCTCAAATAAAAACATTAATTGGTGAGCCAGCTTACAGATTTTCAATCTTTTCAGAAATAAAGGGGGCGGCCACATTCCCCACCCCTAAATCCGCTACTAGTACGAAATCCAAGTCATTTAAGAACTCAGAAAGTGCTATAGAGGAAAAAACGACTATACTTGGTCTGATAAGAAGGGCAAGGGATGAAATAAAAAATAACTATTTCACGGTAGAGTTGGTAACTTTCGGTGGTGCAAAAACTTCTCCAACTCACCTTGGGCACTTGGTATTCCAAGTTTACATCTACAATAATCAGACCTATAGTTGTTTACGGTTAGTTGACAGTAACACAGATCATTTCTGCAAGCATCGCAAACGGATACCAGTCCAGTTATTAGAGAACATCATCAAATCAAAAAGAAAGCCTCTTGATACGTTGAAAACCAGCCATATTGTCTGATAAATTTAACATACGCTGAAGTGAAACTGAAAATGAAATGGGGAAAAATAAATGATAAAACGTGCTTTAAAAAATCATTAAAATGAGAGAATACAATCCCGGCAGTGACGAACGTTCATCCTCGGTGATTTCGCATAATAAGTGAATAAAATTCACAGTGAGCTTGTGTGAAACTCAAAGTAAATCCCAATTGCTTCAAGACGAATATTTTGATTTTTTTGCTATACCTCTTGTTTTTCTTCATCGCCCAAGCACCCATCTTTGATTTTTCTTAAAAATAGTACGCATCGTCATCGCTTACAATTATCTTGCAAATCCTTTCAGGTTTTTTTTCACATCGCGATTAGCCAGTACGTACAAATACACCACATTAGTATATAAAATGAGCTACAAGCTCTGAGGACGTGTTGAGAAAACTGAAGAAATCGTGGAATAACACCCTTTCCTTTCTCTTTGCTGCGTTCTCAATTGACTCAATGAGGTCTCCCAGCTACCTTAATTATAGGTTTTCCACCACCTTGAACCTTCAACATTTCATGTCTAAGCTTTTCCCTTGTATTCCTTCCATCCCCATCCTTAAATGCTATCGCCGTAATGCCTTCCTTGGGTCATCCTTGTCCATGATGTTACAAATAATCCCGTCTCCACCAGTATTTAAAGCTCCTAATCCGCCATCGGCTATTTCCGACCGTTTTCAAAGGTTAATATCGAAACTAGAGAGTAGGCTACTGTGCATGTTAATAGAATCTTGGAAGCTCCTCGATTAACTTGAATCGATGCATTTCGCAGAATCGCTCGGTATCAGAAAATGACTACTCAACAGCCCCATTAACTGTACCATGTTGTGGGGAAACTCGTCTGATCTCGATGATACACTGTAAAGCAACAAGGTGTCCATTATTTGCAGATAACTTCACACAATCGGGGATAAAAAATCGGGGTAAGGCAAGGCAGGCTGAATTATTTTATACTAGTGATATTGATTTATCAGATATTGATTTCCTGGAAAGAATTTATTCGGCAGTTGAAATGGAAATAAAAATTCTTATAATCTATCTACATGATACCCTGCGAGTCACTACAGGGTGTTTAATACCGTCTTCTATTCGCAGTTCCAGCCAACTACACGCCAACTATCGGGCGAAAGTAGAATCACTGGTCCGGGTATACTTTTGCGCACGGCTCATTCAGAAAAGGTTCTTCTGAGAAGAAGTCGTGTCGTTTGCTTGCAATGGAGAATATTCCGATGACTTTTTCTCCTAGAAAAGGGAAATCTAACAAGAATTGCTGTGTGCCACAGTTTTCTTCCAAGGCCTGTAGGGACACCGTAGTTCGATTTCACGAATTTCCAAAGCCAGGCGATGTTTTCTATCTCAGGAATGATGGGGATGACATGGAGAAGGTCGATCGACGGAATTTGTGGACCCACCGACTGAAAATCGGGAAAAAGGTGACGAAGAGCATGCGTACGTATTCCATGCAGGGACAATGGGCATACATTAAATATATGTATTTCTTTTTATCTGCACATATTTTCTGAGACACAGATGCCATTATGGAAAAGCATTGGTCTAACCTTTGGGGGTATAATTGGTCTTAGCTAAAGGGGCTGCTGGTATCGGGGGCAATAAGTTGTGCTTTACCCTTAGGTAAGTCTAAATCTTGAATTAGATCACTTAGGTCCTCGTATTATGGGATAAGGTGCTCTTTTTGACTAGTCTAGGGTTCATCTACATCAGCACCTCAATTATGTAAATGTGACAGCGACGACGGCGATAGATGACCATCACGTTCTCCTATCACGTTCCGCTGTATCGCGCGATCATGTAAGCCACCGTCATCGCGTGTATCAATACTTACGTTCCCTGCGTCAATTCTTTGTTATATACATATTATATATATTAACCTTAAATATAATATTATATTCAACCCTCTTCATACGCAGATTAATTGTCCGTAGAGAATATAACAGACACTATTCCCCGCCAAAAAGTCGAACACTAGGGCCCTAAATAAAACTCTTTTCAACTTTCTACCAGAAGGGCAACATTTGCAATATGATCTATTGCTATTGCAACATATGCGATAAAGGGAGTCATTATTAGGAATCGAATAAAGCCTTATATGAAATTAGAACCTATGACATTTCAACAGGCTATTCATATCATAAAGGCCGTTCTAAACCGGGGCACGTAATTACGCAGGTGAGAACTGCATTTCTTTCTCTGTATGGCATGGAATTGCGCGAATGCAAGTGCGAAATTAGAACAGGGGCTTATCTGCCATCTCACGTCCATGCACTCTCGCATGTGTTCTAGCAATTCACTGCTTTACACGAAGCAATTATGTCTTTGCCTTCCTTCACACATGAGATCGTGCAAGTACGTGCGCCGTGTAAAACGGCCTTTAGACTTTCTGCTTACAATTTCTTGAAGTTTCATTACCCCATAGTTACCTATATCGGCAGGTAAATACGGCCGCCAATCTAAACCTAATACTGATAAATCATCATTTAATAAAGGTTTTCTACCAATGAATGCAGGCAACGTACATATTTGAATGACGAACGAACGCATCTACATCTACATAATACCCTGCGAGCCACCTCTAGGGTGTTTGGCAGGGGGTGATCAATCACCAGCATGCATTTGGACTCCCACATGCACACCACACCGTCCAAAATACGTCCCGTATAATAACAAACTATACTACTATATGCTGTTAGAAATAGAATATAGAATAGAAATTCAGAAACATGCATTAAGTTTTACATAGGTTAGTAGGCTACACTACAAGTCATGCAATCTATTTACGAGTTCTATTGCTGCCGTTATAATCTCTTATGCCTCATTCACATTACGATGGCTCCAGCCATCGTCGGAACTATCGTGCATTCACACGACGATGGTTGAAACCTGTGCCGCTCTCTAGTGCTGACATCGAAAGTGAACGGAAAATTGATGATTAGCAAAGCTGTTGTGGTTTGCATTGACAAGATATTACTGTTTTCAACGTGTATTTACCGAATAATTTTTTTCCGCCCATATTCTTCCTTCCTAGGACAAATCCATGAAAATAATAGAACTTCACGAGCTTTTCGTCTTTCTCTTGTCGCTTCCGTTTCCGGTCTCCCAGCGCCTAACCATAGTAAAGTGGCAACGTTCGGAACTACGTCAACTATAGTCAGGACTTGCATTCACACGGCTAGTTCGGTCAACTATAGTTAGGACGACGGCTCGGACTATCGTAATGTGAATGAGGCATTATTGATCGTGGAAAAAATGACATTCGGAATTCGGACGCATTGCATGTCCTCGCCATAGTAACGTAATATTACGACAATGTGGTTAAAAGTCATGATCACTGGAGAATGATACACCATTTAGAGAGATGCTCATAAGAATGAATATATGATAGTGGCTCTACCTTTACAAAATTTTCCCCTCGTACAGCGGCAGTCGTGTGCACAGCGAAAAGGTCATGGCTGGCGAGCGGTCCCAAGATGCATGACGTCATTACAAGTGAGTCACGCGAGAGGATGCGACTGGTTTTTATAACGATGCATTGCCCGGCGCGCGAGAATATCCACACCCACTACCACACAGTGGCTGCACCAGCGACGGAGTAGAATTTCCAACTTTTTCCAGCCTTTTTATTCCCGTACTAACATTTTTGCAAAAATTCAAGTTGAAATCTTAGACGATGGAAAATTAAACCATCTATTTTTTAATACTATTATCATACTACATTGTATTTTTACTACACTGTACTTTTACCACACTAATATTACCATACTGGGGATCGGGTGGGTGTGGTGGCTAGACTGTTGGCTTCCCACCCGGCGGGCTCGGGTTCAAATCCCGGCAGTGGCAGAGAATTTTCAGAGACTGCCCGATCCCTGCTTGAGTGTTGTGTGGAGGACATTTCAAGCGCAACACTCCGTCCGTCGGAAGGGACGCTAAGCCGTGGTCCCCTCGGCGCCTTTCGTCAAGAGCAGGCTAATTCCGACGCCGGGTTTCTCTCCACCCTTCCTTCCATGCCCTTCCCTAATGGCGCAAATGACCTCAGCTGTCGGTCGCCTCCTCCAAATACCATACCATACAATATTACCATACTGCAATCTATTTTTTTATTATATTACCAACGAGTAGTTGTATTTGAGTGGTAGCGTGTTCATGTCCATAGCAATCTTCTAGTTTCTGACCTGACCGTTTTTTTGTCCTTTGTGCTTGGCCTGTGTCCGGCAAGCGAGTGCGACTCTAATTAATGCTAGAATGAGGTCTGCATGCCTGGTGTGAAATCACCCCGTGCCGCACACCCTGGTGGTGGCTTGCACGGTACCTCGTAGATTTAGAATTCAAAGTTGTTTACTGACTCAATGAACGTAACGAAAAATTAAAGGAAATTAACGAAAGCCTAATTTCTCTATTTTTTTTATCAAAACATACCCTATTATATCCACATTTTCTGATTGGAGACCATTTATATACTCCGCTCTCTTTGTGATTTCACATCAAGTGTTCTAATCTAGTAATTCTGGGATTATCGCTGGCTTGAATACCTAATATCTCTCTGATATCTGATTCCTTATCCATCACCTTATAGAAGTACTCATTGATTGGTGAAAGAATCGTACCTCCACTTCAATTAACCTAACTTCACTCTTCAAGCAAGTGGTACTTAGAAAACGCATGAAAGTAGCGCTGCCATATCTTGTAGAGAGTTCGGTGGGAACTAAGAATGAATAATTTGGTATATTCTTGCGATAAATTTGCTCCCTATACCTCACTTTAGCCTCCGAAAAGCATCTGAGGCATAAAACTTGAATGCAAACATTCTGTGATTCAAAACAGATCTGCTATACGTTTATTTCGTATACCGCACGTTAGTTAAGAATGTCCTTATCATTAGTTTAAATGGAATACTACCCTGTACTCCATAAAAATCATACATATCTTTAAAAAATTGTACGTATACACTTTCGTGTCATTTCGCAAAAGACTAATGTAAATATTTCCCTTCGATCGTTTAGACTTTCCCATGCTCAATTCTCATTAATTCAATTACACTACCATCTCTATCGTAGCAATTTTCATAAAAACTTACTGCTCGTCTTTGTGTTATAAAATGAGGTTAATTCTGTTGCTGAGTGAGCTGAGAATGAGCTAAATGAGGTGATAAAATTCTAGACTGAAACTTCTATTTCTGTATCACGTGTGAGAGGTCCTAAAAACCATTCCAAATGGGCGATATAAAAATGGCAAACGTGCCGTGGTGACTTGCCAAGCCACTTCTGGGCCACGAGCCTCGAGAAATGAAATCACCCACGGAATTCGCTGACGATCTCACTCCGGTGGTCTCTCTCGCTTCAAGGGCACGAAGTCTCGCTCGACACATGGAAAAATTTTCTGATATGTATCACTTCAATGCACACCTTTTCGAAAAAATAAATCAAATCGACGCACATTATCGTGTATTCCTCAAAAGCCAAGTTCCAGCACAAATAAATGATTATGAAACACGTCTTATAAACGAGAATATTTTAAATGCATGGCCTAAATGCGGTGTTTTGTCAGGAATAACTTCGAGTGCCAAAAATTTTCTCGGGAAAAATATTAGTATTGACTGGTAAAAAAATAATCGCAAATAGCTTTGCGAATACCTTTCAAAGCAGGCAAGGAGGAAGGGAAAAAATTCTATCAAAATCACACGGCTGTATAGATCATTGAATATTCCATTTAAAGACACATGGGAAACTACCACCGCATTGCTAAGACACAAGTACCATGCAAATATAAATGAATGAGGTCCAGCACCAACTGTGGTTAAAAACTTCGTTAAGGACCATTTTCAACTATCAACAGACTCCCAGTCAACTTTACGGGTCCAGAGGCCTCACCCAATTATCCACAAAATATTTATGAGGATGCATCACTTCCATTCGGTCGGTCGATTGTCTCTTTTCGCGAGAAACTTACGTCATCATATTGAAACTTTGGAGCGTATGGAATAGACCTGCCTGTGAAATTGGGGAGCGTTGACGCCAAGTAGGTATAGCGCCTGGCACCTGATCGAGAAGTCTCCGGTTCAAATCCCGGGTGACGTCTTCCGAACCCCAAAACAAAATCCTCGAGGTGATCCATGGAAAAGGATCTAGCTCCCTTACCCTGAATGCGTGGTATTCACAAGCTTGCGGCTTAGTTCGAGGTGAACTCTCCCCTCAGCTTCTTTTTTCGCCGGGTTGGTTGTCCGAGGTTGACGACAATTTCCTACAGGATTCTTCAGGTCGAAGTGCCTTGTGGAATCACATGAGTGACTGTCGTTAAACTCTGACAACCAACGCGGCAAAACCAGATAGACGGAGAGATTCACGAATTCAGAACGACACGGGAAAGTATGAGCCAACATTCCACCGTCAACTATCCAAACCAACCTTCGGGCCGAATCTTTGAGTGAGAGCGTGATAAAACACGGATATAATGCAAAGAGACAATCGTGCGTAATAAAAAAATAAAACACTGAGGTAAAAATTTCAACTTTGATATTTAGGCAAATGTTGATATGGCTTTGTTTTATATGCAACGAAATTTTCAGGGTGATAGCGTAAGTTATGAACAATCAATACGCCAGGACAAAAACGGTCAACCTTAAAGAAGAGGAGGTACCTATCGATGTGCATATGTAAAGTGATGGATTAGGAATCAGATATCAGAGAGATAATACCGGTAATCCCAGAATTACTATATTAGAGCTCTTGTTATGAAATCACAAAAGGAGAGGAGTATTGAAATGGCCTTCAAGAAGAAAATGTCCTCCCGAGGGACATTACGGTCTTACTTACATAGCAGAGCATCAAAATTTTCTTGAGAGTTACATTTTAACTTCGACGAGCCCTCTTTGAATTACAGTAGGCCTTTTCAGTAGGTATGGACCAGTCAAAAAATTAATTGGAATCATAACACCAAATTACGTATTAATTAATTCAAATTGAGCTGAACATGACAGAAATTGAGAAACCCAGGTCAGGAAAAAATGTAATAAGGGGGATTTAGAATTATTTTTTAACTTCAGCTTGAAAAAATTCACCCAAAGACGGTTCAATTTCTTTGAATATGGCCTTTTTTGTGCAGCGTAATCTTCGACGACGAATGCTTGAACGGTAGACTGAAAATATTTGCCCTCTGCCATGGTAATTCAGCAGCGAAATGTTCTCAAAGGACCATTTTTCTTAACGGTTGAGTCAAGACACGTATATCTATTCATTCATTTCATCTTGATTTTAGTAATCCTTGCGTTTCAATTCACCTCCAAATACAGTAGACCTTTTTAGTGGATTGCCATTTCAAAAAAGTAATTGGCATTAAAGTTAAAACTTATTAAATAAGTTAAATTGACCTGATGATGACAGGCAATGCGCAACCCGAGTCGAGAAAAAATGTAACGAGAATTCAGTTTGATTTCAGAATATAGAAATTTCAAAAAATTAACCCTTACACGGTTCGATTTGTGTTTGAAATTTCCGCATCTCTGGCGTCAAAAAGACGTCACTGTGGTATGAAAATTTCGGTAACTCACTACTGTACGGAGCAAGGGTCGTCGAGCCGAGTCTGTACACCAACATAGCACCGACCTCACGGGTTATCGACCGGATATCCTGAAACCGTACGAATACCCCCTGCCCACCACCACCCCCGTGCTCACAGACAGAAAAGAGCAGAGAGAAAGAGAGCTTGACAAACACGATACTTCATCCCAAGGACAGCAAGGGAGCGGTCCTTCTCACCCCAATGTTATCCCTCTCCTCTCCGTATCGAAATGCCCCTCCCACGCCCTCTGGATGTCGCATTCCCTAGCCCTTGGGGAGGCCTCTCAACTCCTGGCCGCCCGCCCTCAACTCGCGAGGGAACCAGCGGAGCGGTGCCTCCCCCGCAAAACAACCGACCCCTCCCGGGCGACGACGGTATCGCGTTGCGACTGGTTCCGTGGGATGTCATGCAAGCGGTCTTCACCCTTCTCTGACTTCTCCGCTGGCACTTTCTCGCGAAAGTTCTTCCAAACTACCTTATTGTAGGGGAGGAATTACTGTAAGATAGACCCAGGATGACGCCCTAACAATAACAAGGGGAGACCACGTGCGTTAATACTTGAATATTCATTATACTGATACAAAAACGTTTTAAGTTTAACACAAACATTTCATCCACCCTGACCTCTCTGCTGGTTCTTTCTCACGAAAGTTCTTCCACACTACCTTAGGGGAGGAATTACTGTAAGATAGACCCAGGATGGCGCCGTAACAATAACAAGGGAAGACCACGTGTGTGAATAGTTGAAAAGTCATTATACTATTACAAAAACGCTTTAAGTCTAACACGAACATTTCACCCACCCTGACTTCTCTCCTGGGTCTTTATTGCGAAAGTTCTTCCACACTGGCGAAAGTTCTTCCACACTAGCTTAGGGGAGGAATTAGTGTAAGATAGACCCAAGATGATACCCTGTCAATAATAAGGGGAGACCACAAAAACGTTTTAAATCTAATACGAACAGTTTAGTCACTGTGTGCTATCAGTTACAATTTGTCAGGTACAAAATGAGTACCTGATCAACAGCATTTTTTGATGCCAACTTTTTTATCGAAATACCTAAGATGCTGTGAATGCATTTTTTGGTCATATTTATTATCATGTCTTACATAGACTGAAAATATTTGACATCTACAATGGTGTTGCAGTTGCAAAATGTTCTCTAAGCACCATTTTTCTTGATGGTAAAGTCAAGAAACGTATATCTATTCATTCCTTTCATCTTGATTTTAGTTAGCCTTGCGCTTCAACTCACTTTCAATTACAGTAGACCTTTTTAGTGGATTGCCATTTCAAAAAAGTAATTGGAATTAAAATTAAAACTTATTAAATAAGTTAAATTGACTTGATGGTCGCAGACATTGCGAAAACCGGGCCGAGAAAAAATGTAACAAGACCCAGCATGATTTCAGAACGTAGAAATTTATAAAAATGAACCCTGAGACGGTTCGATTTGATAAAAACGACCAGTACCGTTGCTGTACTACATAATCAGGAGCACATTTTGTACTTATTGTTACTGATGTTACACAGCGATGAAACTGCTCCTGAATGTAAAAAAGTTAAAAATATATACTTTAAAAATAGGAACTATTAATTTCTAAAATTTCTACATAAGCATGATACCTCAAGTTAATATACGCTATTTTGGCGGAAAATAGTAATTAATTTATAGTACTAATAAGGGTCAGTAGCGTAGCCAGGAATTTCGTTCGGGGGGGTCCAAAACCAGTGGTGAATAATTTCGAAAAACAGGGTACTAAGTAGAGGGTTTCAAAATAATTTTAACACTTTTCATAATCGAAATAACTTCATTTGAAAAAGAAATATATTGTAAATTCATGATTTTTCCATATTTTCTTTTCTTTAATGAAGGAAAATGATTGCGTTTCTATATTTCGGGGGGATCCGGACCCCCTGGCTACGCCACTGGCGCGGGTTGCCAATTTCCATTTGGTTTTTGTGTGAGTTAGCTCAGATGAGTCTCTAGGGACGCGCAAGATTGCTGAAATTTAGTCGACTGGAAACAGGAACGATCACTAGATGCAACCGCATCACCATCACTCATCGCTTATGGAAGAAGAGAATGCAGCATCTTTCGCAATCCGCATTTTTTACGAGAGAGAGAGACTGGATCTTTGAAAGGCAGAAGAAGCAGAGACTTGGCCGCATATTTTCACTTGATGACGAACTTATCGCCCACGTCGAGTGATTCCGAACATTTTTGTATCAGGTTCGCAAGAACGCCTTTGCAAAAATCACATGCACGCACACATAAAAACAAGACAGATCGAAGTAAAAAAATAAGTCTTCAAGATGGCCGACTTCGTTTTCTCTCGATCGTTACTTAAGCTCATAGAAAGCAAGTTTCTCCAATTACATAAAAAAGTAGGATGGGAGAGAAAAAGAGAGAAATCTCGATATCGACCGACAGATACATTTTGGACCCGAAGAGAAGGGGGTTGTCACAGCCTTCGGAATTTTTCAAGGAGAATTTGAAGAAAAAAATCGCACGCTTGAAGAGAAATGAGAAAAACGTGGGTGAAAATGATTTCAACCCGACTCCTTGTCATGATTGAAATCGTGGGCGCGACCTCAATAAAGTCGTCTCCATTCCAAAGTACCAATGGACTCGAGGAATGAATAATGGAAAATAAAATGCTCTGGGAACGCATTACGAGAGTTCTTTCGCTCTCCATTTAAGTGTAAGTAGGTGTACACGTTCCAAAACTTTTCATTGCCGCACATACCCACGTATTGCATCACCTCATTTTATCTTACGCTGATCGTAATCTATCCTACATAGGTACTAAGAACCTCTGGATCCTCAATATAACTCACGAGATGCCTAACTTGCTTTCGCAGGATTAACATTGCGGGACCCATCTTTATCGTTAAACTTAATGTTCGGTAAAAATATTTTGGTTTTTCCCATAAAAGATTAAATTACCTAGAACTAGCGTAGTGTCATCACGTGCTAAAAAATATCCATACGGAAAATAGCAATACGAATTCATCATATCACCGCAAATCACCACAGTGCAATTGAATACACATGAAAAAATTACGAATATTGGTCTCCGTGCTTACCTTTAAAATTGTAACTCGCTATTCAATGAAGACATTATCAGCAATGCGACAGCTATTATATGTATTATTTATAGGTTAACTATCAACTTAAGAAGGCTAAATAAAATTTTAAAAACTCATTTCTATAAGTTGCGTCTTTTTTTCAATAGACTTTCAAAACTGCATTGTCCGATTTGCAACACCTAGTAAAAGCCAACCTAACGGCTATTCCCAATATATTACATACCCAAATCAACAGTTTTGGATTTGGTCTGTGTGGAGATGTGGGTGTGGAGAAGAATGGAGGAAGTAAAGTGGACGGAAAGAAGGAGGAACGATTAAGTTCTGGACTTAGTAGGTCAGGTTAGGCAGTTTCTATATGAGATACGGAGGGGATAGAAGGTATGGATGGTGTGAATACTTAGCCGGGAGGGGATGCTGAAAACAGTCCATAAGGCCTGTTTACACGATAAATCGTGCGAGTTAGGGTCTGTTTGCGTGAATGATCTTTGTGGAGTGGAACGGAACGTGTACGAATGCATGGACCAAATTAGAACAGGTTCTATTTTCCATTCATGCATCCGCACAAGTTGGGTGGTTACACGGTGAATTTTCGTGTTCATTCTCGCGTTCATACATTTACACATTAACTCCTACGGGTTATTGTACCGTGTAAACAGGCCTTTATAGGGTAGAACCTAGGACAAACGAGAGAAAAGAAGGAAGAGTTCAGGATTTTTAGAAAAAATGAAAGGGAGTAGGCCTTATCATGAATTTAAGAGGGAAGTCCATGAAGAGAGGGAACACTGACAGAATGTTTCCTAAAATATAATCAGAAGAACAAAGCGTGATGGAGTGGAATTTATCCATATTGAAACAAACACTTGCAATTTTCCACGATTATAAACATTTATTCCCGACCTTGATTTCGATAATGTTACTTCATCATCTTCAAGGTACAAAACAGTTCAAAATATCCAGCACACCATTTTGAACTATTTTGTACCTTGAAGAAGATGAAGTTACACCGTCGAAATCTAGGCCGGGAATTAAAGTTTACAAGTGGAAAAATGCAAGTGTTTCCATCAATACTTCTTAAAAAATGAGAACCCCATGCGATCCTACCTTAATTGGTAGAATGCTTTTGATAGTAACAGGTTAGAACATGGTGAGCATTTGGTATTGCAATTATGAGGAGTACACATATGACTGAATCTTCCACACATATCGGAAGGGGGTTAAATTTACGAACGTATATAATCCTTACAGGCTTGACGTGGTGGAAATGCGATATATCCATGATAAAATATAAACTACAAATGGTAATTTCCACACTTAAAGTTATAACTCCACTACCAAGCATTGTTTTGATACTATATGTCATTCTTGAGGTCCTTGGTTTTTTAAGGTTTAAATTTTAAGGTATAAATTTACGAACGTATATAACAGCCGATTTGAGGGGACTGCGTGCTTGGCACATTCTTTCTCTCTCCTTCCAACAACTTCCTTCGCTTTCGAGCGCACAGAGCGTGCATCTTTTTCCTCTCTTAATCGAGGGCACCACCCACTAAAAGCGCACCTCACCCCACATCCCTCCCCGGAGCTATATCACGATCTCAGTCGAAGTATCTCGATGTTTCGTCACCGCATTTCTCATCACCGCGAGATTCCCTTTCGCACGGCGCCGAGCCTCTCGTGAGTGCGTTCCTCGAACTATCACGAAATTGAGTCATCGATACGCATCTCCATCGCCAGAGGCTCAAGCGGCGATGCTATTGGTACAGACGTATTCGTACGTCGCGTCGTATTGGTACAGACCAGGGGCGCAGCCAGGAATTAAGGCTGGGGGGGGGGGGATGTAAGTGCAACTAATATCGGGGTGTGTGTGGTATGGAATACCCATCAGGATAAGCGGTAGGTGCGAGATTATTAAATTGCGGAATTTTAAGATAAACAGTTCAAAATGGTGAGTTTTACGGCTCTCTGAGGGATATTTTATTAATCCTTACACTATTCTATTAGTAATATCAATCCAATTAAGTAAAATGGATGAAACTTAAATATTTCTCTGAGCTCTCGGGGGGGGGGGGTCTAACCCCTAGAACACGCCCCCCCTTGCTGCGCCACTGGTACAGACGTCGTCGTCCTTTCGGTAAAACAGACACAGGAATCTTAATGATTCCTTTCAACCTCTTATGCTCGATGTATGCGTGGCAAACTTGAGTGAAACTGTTATATGCATAAATCGGATTATTTTATGACTCGTGCACGAGAACCGCATTCAATGCGAAAAAATATCATGTTCACTAAAATGCCAGTCGCAAAGACGCACTCATGTGTCTGAATATCACGAAATTCCTATATCCTGTATTCCACATCTATGTACTACCCGCGAGCCGCCTAAATAGGCGAGTGGCAGGTGGTGTTAGGACATCAGCCATGAACATATAAAAATCAAGTGTGCAAAAACAATTATGGATAGCATTTATTCAAGTCCTTTATGATCCGAGAGAGAAACGAATTCCCATATCTATCCATTCGGCAAAATATCTCTCTTAATGTATCGCTTCTGTCGGACCTGTATTGATCCAGTGTAGTTGACATTTGATTTGTTGTAATCGGTGGCGGTGGGGTAAAGTCCTCACCTTTCAAACCATAAGTCATGAGTTCGAATCCCGCCTAGGTAGGTGGTCCCTAACCAGGCCATGGATATTTGTGTTGTAATTTGTGAATATTGGAACCCCCGATCTAAAGGCGTAACGTTCTGCTTACGGGGAAGTTGGAAATAATTTTTAAAATGTCAAAGGAAAACATTTAATATCACCTTAACTATTTGTGAGGAGCATTGCAACATTCACTTTAGCAATACGTATTAGCAGCACATGGATGGATCATCAATGGTATTACCATCACCGTCGCACCATTACTTGCCAAATCATTTTGCGCGATATGGAAAAAAATATTTTGATTTCGAACAATCCTCTTTTAATCTCCGTTTATCCATAAAATGCTCGTTGTATACGAAACTTCTCTCCGTAGAATTCTTGAGTCTTCGCGTGAACGTAGAACATTCTTACTGGGCCCAACTCCAGTGCTGCGGTTACCGCTCAAAGCGAATTAAGTTAAATGTCATCAAAGTTTGCCAGTCTTCCCCCAAGAAAAATCAACCTTTTCTTCTCGATAGACTGACCGAAGTATTTCAGTATTGTTATTCCATCAAGATTGGGAAGATTGGCGTTCGCATTCCGAAGCAATCGGCGACCTTTACACCCATTCCAGCCGATTTCCAAAGCTTTCGGCCAAAATTATAGCCCTGAGTACATTGAGAGGTGCCATTTCAAGATTGATGAACCTCTTTTTCTAACCTTAAGTGAGCAATTTATGATTATGATCACAATTTCAAATTTATACGGTCGTAAAATACGTCCGTGTCCATGGTTTGCTTTTGCTTCTCTTTTATGGGAGAAAGAAAACACTGTTTGGCACCAAAGGAAACAAATAGTTCCGCTGACGTTCAGTTTTTTTGCATCTTTGAATTCATAATTTATTTTGTGTTTACTTTGTTGTATTTAAATTTCTTACTTTTTTCTTTCTTCCACTCTTATACAGCACACAATATTTGAATATATAAATTTTTTTGTGCGATTAGATTTTTTTAACGCTCAAAAACTGCCCCAGCTGTTGCTTTAAACAAACATATGATGGTAATCCCAATTCGCGTTAACATACGGGTTACCTATATTCTACTGCACAGTCTCCATTTATTGCACTCCATATATTCTACTGCACTGTCTCCATATATACACATATGCAATATGGGTTCGAGTCCCCGTCGGGCCGCATTTTTACCTGCTGATTTTTTGCTTTTTCTATTTACCACAGCACCGTTGTCCTCGTACTTTTTCCATTATATGTTCCTATCCCTTTCTTTCCTTACCTGCGAATTTATTTGTATGTTTGCGCTTAAGACTCCGAGTGAATGAATAATGAAGTATTATGTATGAATATATAACATCAAAATAGTCTACCTAACTCTGAGGAAGGTGGATGTATACCACCGAAAATTTAGTTCAGTGAGTGTTTTTTTATCTTTTTGTGTCCCGTGTTTCTGCCCAACCTGGGATATTTTTATGTTATTTACCTCGTCGAGGAAAATTTCGAAGTGTCTATTTATATGCTTCGTATACTTTGCCAAGGTAGAATATATTTAGTTATTAATGTAAACTTTCTCGATGCAATTCTGTGTTTAGCTAAAATGTAGTCAATAATGAACGGATAATGAGCGAGTTCTTTGAGCAACCTACAAAAAATATTTAATTACACATCACGTAAGTTTGTGGAGCCAACGTTATCCTCGTTCACCGAAGTTCGTTAACTGGCACATCGCCGTTACTCATTGTTACAAGAGCCACGGACATCATGACTGTTTAGCATTGATAAAATCACTCGGCACGCCACTTCGGTCATGCACTTAAGGGCACACTCCGAGGTTAACAAAAGATTCGATAACAATGGGTTTGATAAAAATCATGAATGAAATTAAAATAGGCATTTTGGCTAATATGGTTATGTTACTGGTATCTTCGTGACATGATGC
Organism: Ischnura elegans; assembly: GCF_921293095.1. Classification (NCBI taxonomy): domain Eukaryota; kingdom Metazoa; phylum Arthropoda; class Insecta; order Odonata; family Coenagrionidae; genus Ischnura; species Ischnura elegans. The sequence continues at coordinate 66,341,454 of NC_060253.1, read as the reverse complement.
GATATTTTTCCATTCTAACGTCAGAATTTCTACAAATGCAATTCAGACATTAATTAATTATGTCCTATGATCACCACCATATGTTTTCTTGTAAAATCACCACCATAAAAATTGTAACCTCTCTTTGACGGTAAGGTCGTATCAAATCAAATTGGTACATATATGGATATGGATCAAGAAAATACTAATCAATGTAGAAAAAACAATGAAAAAGTGAAAAAATTCTCTTGAAACTTTTAAAACCCAAGAAATGAGAACGATAGATTCTCCGGGTCTTTCATCTTAAAAAATTATGTCAAATAAATTTCTCGCCGGTAATTTTATATGAAAAGCGAAAAATCACAAACTTACTCTCTATGACATAGTTTTTACTCGCGAATAAATCAGGAGAACGTTGTTCATTTGATGGTAGTACAACTTGCTTCTTTCCACTAAATACGCCCGGATGTTACGCAATAAATCTTCAAAAATCGTTTGGGAAAGTTTCCTACGGCAAAATATGAGACAGAAAATAGGTAAGCCAACTGAACTGTTGCGGGTTATAAAACTAAACTTGGAGATTCAATTTAATGATTATGAGAGCATATTAGAGACCGATTCATGGAAAAAATTAGATGCTCAAAAACGTTAGCGACAGTTACCATTTTTTTATTAAATTGTTGAAAACCCCACCCTACTAATACACATAACTACATACACTCTATGTACATTCCTCTTTGTTTTCGATTAACCTCGTTTCTTATGCAGCGAAGGCTACGATAACACGGTTACGTGTAGGTAGAAGTGTGAACATACCTTGACTGACGCATAATTTAGATCACGTTTTGAAGTATAACCTGTTATCCTAGTGCCCGTCTCCAATAATCTCTCTAAAACATGAATATGATTCTCCTACGTTGGTTTATTTCCATTCCAAACCCGCTCAAGTTCTATTCTACTTATCTCTATTCGTTCAATTTATAGCCTGATTTTTTAATATAGGAATGCTTCAGCACTTCACTACCTCAAAGAGGTGGAGCAGTTAAATTTATTAGAAATACCAGAACAACCAATGATTTATTACGCCAGTATATTATGGCTACGCGGACTCAGTAGCAATGTATCTAAGCGATAGTAAAATTTCAATATCACTGGACATGATTGTTTTTCTTTATTCTTCACATCTCAATATAGCTTCTAGCTCAGCAATCCTTTGTTTTTCTCCCTGTCACCAGCACCAAGGCGCCAACTCAACAAAAAGCACCAAAGAATCAAAATGCAATTAAAGCAAACGACAAATTAACTCCAGAAAATGAAACAGATTGATAACGTATATAAAACATGTATAAAAGTGATATGAGTCATTCAAAGTCTATGCACCTGGAGTAAGGATGGTGTAGGTATTGCGCTGGGAAATGAAGCGTCTATGAATGGGAAAGAACCGATGAGAGGATCGTTGTACAAAAGCATAAATAAATGGCAAGCAAAGAGCGTGATATGAATCGAAGCACTTGTTTGATTTTTTTTTAATTTTCTCCAGAAACAATGACCCCTCCCCACCCAAATCAACTTCTGCCCCCGAATCTCTTTGTGCTCTCTGACGGCTATTATCTTTTCTTTCCAGGTGGCTAGGCCCCACCATGTCCACGGCTTGGACGGCCGGTGGTATCCCCCGAGCCCACCGACGTCCCCCGACGACGCCACAGCCCAGCGCGGCCCCCAGCAGGGCCTCCAGCCACCAGCGCCACCGACGACTCCTCCGAGCAACGTCCCCGACGGCCTCCGAGCGGCGATAATATCGGCGACAGGACGGCGGCGGCGGCGGAGGCGGAGACGACGGGGGGCGAGCAGCCATGCACAGAGCGTCGTACTTCGAACCCGGCCCCTACGCTGCCGAGTCCCATTTGCAAGGCTCTTGGGTGAGTAGATCCATCGATGGAACTCTATGAAAACCTCCTTTAATTCATTACTAGAATCCCTTTCTGTCAAAAAAAAGCCTTTATATAACATATCGATGGCTAAGTTCTAATAACACGTGTCTCAAAATTTGGCCGGTCCGAGTTAATACTGCTAATAATATTCATAAAAAATAAAATTCAATCAAAAAACAACTCTTCGTTTGCAAATATATGCTTCTTTTTCAGTTTTATGTACTTTTGGATTTTAATTTCAATTAAAATTAGATACAATTTTTTTTTAATAAATATTTTTTTGCTCTTCTAAAAAGTTGGTATTTTTGAGATACGTGTCATTAGAACTTAGCCATCGATATTCATCAACATATCACCCAGTAAGCCGCCTCAATAGTTTTGTGGCGAGGTTTGTTAAGACACCAGCCTTTTACACATAGAAAGGAGATGCTCTAACGAAAATGCTTTTACTTCTAACCCGGCTCCTACGCTGCCGCTTACCATTTTCAAGCCTCTTGGGTGAGTAGATCTATCGATGGGACTCTATGAAAGCCTCCTTTAATCCATTACTAGAATCCTTTTCCGTCTTAAAGAAAAAGCCATTAAATATTACAAAGCTGTAGCGAGCGAAGAATTTAACCCCATGATAAAATATATCCATGATAAAATATAAACTACAAATGCTAATTTCCACACTTTAATTTATAACTCCAGTACCAACTATAGTTTCGGCACTCTATGTAATTTCCAAGGACCTTAAAAATGACATATAGTGTCAAAACCATGCTCGGTAGTGGAGTTATAAATTAAAGTCTGGAAATCACCATTTGTAATTTATATTTTATCATGGATATATCGCATTTCCACCACGTCAAGCCTGAAACAATTATATGCGTTCGTAAATTTAACCCCCTTCCGATATGTGTGGAAGATTCAGTCATAGGTGTACTCCTCAAAATGTTCTCCCCCCTCCCCCAAACTCTTCTAAGTAAGTAATCCCGCCAAAATTTTCTGGTAATAGCCTTGAGATATTGAAGAACCTCACCAACTCAAACACATGGAGCAGTCAAATTAGGAAATCCAGAAGAATTGTTGTATCCTTAAGAATAACCTGCTTACAGCTGAGAGCACAAGCATAGAAGTAAGAAAACAATTCATTAAATGCTTCGTCCGGAACCAGCTTTTGTAAGAGAGCGAGGCTTGGACGTTGACAGCAGCAGAGAAGTTACCAGTAGAAATATTTGAAATGCGTTGCTACCAAAGAATAATGAAAAATATTGATTGAACGAGTAAGTAATAAGGAAAAGCTAAGAAGAGTGAGAGGAAAGAGAAGTCCTCTGAAACCTTAAGGAGAATACGGGACAACTTAGATGGCCACATTATGAGGCATGATGAAAAAAATCTGCAGAAGGACAGGAAGAAGGGAAAGGGACGGCCCTGAATGAGTTATTAACTATATAAAAGAGAAGAAATACGTCGATATGAAAAGGCTAACAGATAGACAGAGGAGTGGAGAGCCGCGTCAATCCAATCTTGTTGACTTATGATGATGATGTCGCAAAAAATGTTTCCTACGTTAAATAAGAATTGACAATTTTTCGATAAAACTGAGGAGGATCGTATTATTTATTTTATTTTCTAATTTTACGCTTAGAACTGCCTACTCACTACTCAGCATTTCTCAAAATTTATTTGAAATCCATTACTACTCATTGATAAGCCAATACACTTCTATTCTTAAATGGAACGTTTCGTAATACTCGCTAAGAGCAATTTTCCACGATACTCTATTTTGGTGCTTTATCTCTCGGGCGTGTAATTGACGTGTTACTTCACCGTCTCAGAGAAATTGGACGTTGCATAATACCCTATTGCACTTTGTGAGGCAACATCACTATCTGATAAGTTTAGCGGAATCTAAGAGATTCGAAAATGAGAGCTTATTGATCAAATCAAATCGCTCATACAATGATTTCTCCACTTTCCAAATTTCGGCAATGATGGATTTCACACTGCAACGTGACACTGATAAATCCTTTTTTGTTCCATTACCACATATTTAATGCACCACAATTCATTCATTACAAAAAAATTTAGCGATAAATACTTAAGTAGATAGCACGAATAGAAGGATCAACAACTTTGCTATTTCCACATAATATTTTATAAGGTATCTTGATAATATTACTCTGTAACGAAACCATGGTCGGTGCTAATAAAATATTATGTTGAAATAGCAAAGTTGTTGATCCTTCTATTCGTGCTATTATGGATTTCCACCAAGTTACGCCCTCTACGATTAATTAACTTAAGTAGATAAATCTGCAGCTACAAAGATTTCCCCCTTTTTGTGATATCAGTACAATAATGAATTAAAATAAATTGCCGTCCTATTTAATGAATAAATTTCAACTGACTAAAGAAAAGAATACAAGAAAATCAAATAAAATTGACAATAAATAAAATGAATATGGACTTTTCCACAAATTTTAATACGTCGAACTTCCACTATATAAGCCTGTTAAAATCAATTGAACTCATGAAAAAAATTGAGTATTTAGCACCTACCCTTGTATTCATCAAACCAAAGAATTTTCAGAAATTGCAATAAATAATAATACTTAATATATTGCTATAGTTTCGGTCGGACACAGAAAAATAGGTTATGGTTTCGCGACCGTGAAATTCATCCTCCCCAAATGAAACTTCATCAAAGGGAAGCCCTAAATTAAACGAGTAGGGAAATCTAGGGAAATTTTCAGGTTTTGTTTTTTTTGAGAAAAGAGAAAATATGGGTTCGAGCAAGAGATGCATATGGAACGTAGAAAAACGCTGGGAAATATTCTCATGGTGAACGCTCTCGGGTAACGATAGATCAGAGAGCAGATCTGGAGAATGGGAGAACATGGAAATGGCGTGCTGGAAGGAGAAGACGCGATTATCTCTCTCGCTCTTTTCCTTTTTGGTGCGAATGAACCGAGGAGAGACATCCTCCACTCCGAGAAAGAAGGCTCTCGAAATCTCGAAAAAGCTGTAGAAAACGCACCAAGTTTGCACACTATTCCCTTTTTCCCTTGGAATCACATTCCCCTCCGATGATGCGTTGCCTATTTGATAAACTTTTTATTAACCCCAAAGCACTGAAAAGAACAAGTGATTATGTACGCAGTCACGTCGCGACATTGTCACCAATAGCCGAATTCGCGCAAATTGACGTCACTTTTTTTATAACTCAACATATATGCGAATTTTTCCGAAAACAATTACTCCTCTTCAGATAATTCTACATCAATCATCAACATCTCTAAAAGTTTGAAATCTATATTTTATGACAGTGCAATGTCTATAGTACTATATTTCAAAGTTTGTCTACGAATATAATTGGCGGCGTAGAGCCAAAAATAAATCTAAAATACGTAATTTTCGAAAAAACGGAAAAATCGAATTTCCATTAGAAATAGTGCTACTTCGAGGCAATGTATATAAGCAAAAAAATTTTTAATTAAAAAGTAAGCGTGAAAGGTGATACCCCAGACATATTACTACATAACTTATATAGTCTAAGCGAGTTTCAAGAAAGTCGAAAAAATGATTTTTGTCCGCCTTTTTCCGGATCCGGACCACTGTGCGTCGTCTTCGTCGCTCTCAAATTCAATTCAAAATAAGGTTTATATCCATACTGCAAGTTTTACATGAATATTTACATAGAGAGGTACAATATTATAATGCATATATACAGTAAGGTCCCTGTTATAGGAATACTTTCCTCTTCAGAGCATGTCATAATTTGTTATTATTTATACAGTGTTTGTGAGCATGTAGCAGGTATGGCAAAAATCAAAAATCTGGAACTCTTTTCTTCCGGGGATGGCTATTGGTCCGACATTCGTCCCAGACGTGAGGGAAACTGGCAAAACCCCACGTAGCCGTGTAATACTGGTGTTATTTCTGGTGATGTTCTCGCGGTGCTGTTAGTCGCTGTTATCCCGGTGTCCTTGGATTGCTGGTCTATAAGTGGATCAAATCCTTGGGCTGCCTTAAATATTTTTACAATTCACGGTTGCATGTTGGTAGGGCGCTTGGATTGTGAACTGTGGCTCTCAAAAATGACCCAGGTTATCTACATCTACATAATACCCCGCAAGCCGCATATAAGGCGTGTGGCAGGGGGTGATAGGACACCAACCGTTTACAGCTAGAAAAAAATGAAGTGCTCTAACGAAGTTGGGACTAGCGTTTATTAAAGTCCTTTATGGTTCGGGGGAAAAAACGAATTCCCATATCTATCCGTTCGGCAAAACATGTCTCTTAATTTATCGCTTCTATCGGACCTGGAAATATAGTGTGGCTCTAATATTATGTTCTCTGTGTCGCTCTTAAAGATATTCATTCTCAATGGCTCAATCGATCTAAGCCTAGCGCGCAGCCTCCGAGTCTCCAGCGGCTCCCAGCCTAATTCGCTTAACATCTGGGTAACACTGTCTGTGCGCCCGTAGCAGCTTTTGACGAAACGCGCAGCCATAAATATTAGTATGTTTAAATAATAGTCATAAATAATACTAAAATAATAGTTATATGCCCAGTAAGAGGCCAGCTGCCGGTGCTTATATATATACCACCTCTTCAGCGGCGATGAATGTGAGCAGAGTGCTCACGCGGGTGAATAATGACGACACAAGTTATAGGGATCAGTATAACCTTTCCAGTGTTAGTGAACGAGAATGAGAAAGACAGGCTTCTAGTGAGCGCATGCAAAAGCACACTAAAACTAACAAGACTAAACCTAGCCGACATCGGAAGTCCGGAATGGCCCTGATTGGCCCGAAACATTGGAAATTTCACTAGTACAATTTTTGTTGAATTTTCACCATTTTATGATTTTTTTGGTGCCTAATTATGCGTTTTTGCCTAATTCTGCGAAATTACAGACATTTTTTAGGTGTTCCATAGCTTGCAACTATTCCTTTCATAATAATTAAAAACTATAATTGTGAGAATGAAGAATGCATTTTAATTCCATCTTTAAAATTCCCGTGCCTCAAGAATTTTCATTTCACTGATTACTACGTGAAAAAGATTTTATCTCAAATGAACGTTCAACGAAATCAATGTAAATATTTTCTTCCAACACACTAAAATACATCCGGCACATAGTGAGAGTCATATCAACAGTAATGAAGGTGACAAGTTCGTTTTTATTACCAACCTGTATTACCGTTAGTTAGAATCTAATTATAATTCACCGCCTTTCGTGGTTAGGTGGGCATATTCGCAGTCAAGCCGAATTATAATCGCTCTTATTGAACGATTTGGATTTGGCGGATTTGAATATTCCACATAAATCGTTCATTTTTAGTTTTAATTGCTTAGTTACCTCAACAAGAAATTGCATCACTTTCTTTGTTAAATTTTGTAAAAACAATATTGTTTACAATAATTATGTCACCAGGGCAATGAGGTTATTTAACAGTGCATCATATGTTGACCTATTTGCTGTCAATACACTACCTACCGACTTGATGTAAATTGTATATGATATGCTACCTTTATTGCACAATAATTGTAACTTTAAATGTATTACTTTTCTTGTAATTTTCTTACAAATAATATTTGTAAATTTTTTTAACTACCCTATCATAAATATTATTATTATTATTATTTTAAACGATTTGAATTCGGCGCCAAAATCCTCCGTTTCATGATATATGGGAAATATGTTCGATTCCAGGGAAAAGTGTCAAGTAAATAGATTTGGCCGTCTATGCAGGTTTCATTGCATAGAGTTCAGCGGCCGTGCCTCTTCAAATATAATCTCTCTGATCGCTCCAAACCATCATATCTCTACACAGAATCTTCCCACTTTTCCTCGGCGAGAGACCCCTTCTCTCTTTCCTTCAACGATCTCGTTTCGTAACAATACTCCTGTGTCTTTCCCTTCCACGGAGGAGCGTTCCCTTATGGCTCCATTTCAGCCACCACTCTCACAAGCGGCCGTCTCAATGGCTGTTGCCGTTGGAAAGGCGACCTCATTCCATACGCGACGCGGAGACATCACTTGACACGGGGGAAACTAAGACAACGTCCGATAAGGGGGTGGTAGAATAAAAGAATCTACGCTGAATACTAAAAAGGGAATGGGGTAATTTAAACCTATGAATTTTAAATTTGTAATAATAATCATGGGGGTAGGAGAGAATAGTTTCTACCCACTAGGTTTGACATAGTTGTAGAAAAACGTTAGAATACGGTTAAAACATTGAGCTAAAAATCGAATGGCCAGTTTGCGTTCACCGTTGGTCCAGTGGCGGATACAGACGGGGGGCGCAGGGGTCGCGCAGGGGCCCCCCCTCCTTGTGGGGACGCCCGTATTGCCAAACATTGAAGAACCACAATTGTAACTTTTTTTATATCATAAGATAGCAATGTCTTGTATTTTTACATAATCACTTTCATTCAAACTTCTTAAATTTTGCATGCGCCAAGATTATTTTTTATTACGATAAAAGTAAAGGTAACTCAAGGTATCTTTTGCGCCCCTCCCTTGAGTTTTTTCTGTATCCGCTACTGCGTTGGCCGAACCTCTACTTCATTCAACTATGCAGCCTAGTACTCGATCTGTGGGTCGAAACTAAACCGTTCGAAGGTGAAGCACGTGGTTCCTTCGGTGCGAAACATTATCTGCGTTTCGTTTCGTGCCAGAGTTGTAGTTTAGTGTCGACCCGAAGTAGTTTTGACTCCGATTTCGTTTCGAACCCGAGTTTAGCTCCCCGGGTTTAATTCTTGTTCGTTTCGTTTCTACATTCCCCTCCCGAGAACGAAACTATTGAAATTTTACTGGTATTGACTTTCGTTTAGTTTCGATTACCATCCCTGGTTACAGGTGGGGGAGCGTGTTAGCTGAGTAGGTCGAATGCTTGCTAATTAATGACGAAGGGCTCTGAGTTCATATCCCATGTGAAGTCGTTGGAAATAAATACGCGGCACTCTCAATACTCCTCTTTCCTATCGGAGCATGTAGCTAAAATTTTTATTATTTAAAATATTTGAATGGAAAAATACTAAAAGACAATTTTTAACGAAATTTAGAAACTTGGAGGCAAACATCCTGAAAGGAGGAACTGGCTGATTTTGAAAAAAAAAAAAAACATTTGTAACACCGATACGGATTAGCAAATTTTCCGGGAAATACACTTTGCTCAAAACCAAAATTTGCATTTTCGTAGAAATTCACTCAATAAAAGTAACCAACTATGTGGAAGGAGAGATGTAGTGTATCTTGACTTCGTTATATTGAGATGGTACTTTTCCACAAAATCGGAATGCACTTTGATTCAAACCAGGGTGCCCTCTTTTGCCACCGCAATCAAACTTCGGAGTCGAGAAAGGCTATTTTTACTTTTATAATGCTCTTTTGGTGGTTGCGGTTCTGTCTGAGGATGTGAACGCTCAAATGAATTTGGTGCGCGACCATTTCCATTCTCTTCATCATCGCCTTAACCTGACATCAAACGAGCTCGGGGAGAAAACGCCCACTTGCCCCGGGCATAACGCCTCGGGAGGTTTCCCTTTTGTTTTCGCCACAACTAGGCTCATCAGGGAAAAAGAGGAGGAGGAAGCTAAGCCATGACCGAGATCGCTCACAAATCTGACCCAATACTAGCAACACAATCCACTCATCAAATGTGGGGCGTCCGTATAGCTCTTCTTCACCTCACACACATCCGAGAGGAAAAAGAAAACAGAAGAGAAAAAAACCTCAATGGGCCTCAACAGCTTCATATGTTTTTACCCGCGTTTCCCAAAACATTTATGCCGTCGCCTGACTTCCCACGGTCTTCTTTCCGACGGCTTGTTGACGCTTCCTCTCGAATATGTGTAAGAGTGATTTCCTCCGCGCGCTTTCCATTCGCGAGCTACGAGATCCTTCGGAGTGAGGTGGGAAAAAATGGGAGACACTCGGGCCTGTTGGCAGAATTGATAGTCATGACTGTATTCGAAAATTACAATAAGGGCTCCTTGGAAATCCCATCGTAATAGCATAAACTCTAAGAATAAGAATCCCTACCGAAGAAAAAAATACATTGCTACAAAAGTTTTGGAAAGAAGAAATCTTCCGGAGAATCGTCGCTGTTCGCAGTTCCACGTGATCTACTACGCATACTCGGATACCACTCCTTTCCAAACCACGCATAATAATACCGACCCATAACCTAACGTTGTACCCACTGCGCCATCGCAATCCCCAATTACAATCAATTAATATGAAATTTTAGTCATTGAAAGCACGACACTAAGTTAACTACACTTTGCGGATTCGAAATATCTCGGTTTAATTTGAACGGTTTAGATTTAGAAAACTTCTCTCACTATATATGGGTTCCTAAGCTTATAGCTTGACCAAGCAGGGGCGCAGCTAGGAATTAAGGCTGAGAGGGGTTTTAGGCGCAACTAATACTGGGATGTTTGGGGGTACGGCATACCCTCCAGGGTACGCGGGAGGTGCGGGGGCCTCCCTAGAAAAATTTTAGGATAAATAGTGAGTTTTATGGCTTTCTCAGGGATATTTTATTAATCCTTACACTATTCTATAAGTAATATTAATGCAATTAAGTAAAATGGATTTAACTTTAAAATTTCTCTCAGCTCTGGGGGGGGGGGGTTATCCCCCAAAACCCTCGCTGCGCCGCTGTGACCAAGAACAACCCTTTGAACGCAGAAAAATATTTAATTATACGTGTTGATAGCCCATTGGAAGCTGGTATACATTTCAAACCAGTGGCGCAGCGATGGGGGGTTTTGGGGGATAAACCCCTCCAGAGCTCAAAGAATATTAATTCATTTTACTTTATTAGATTAATATTACTTATAGAATAGTGTAAAGATCAATAAAATATCCCTAATAAAGCCGTAAAACTAATAATTTTAAACTAATTATCTTGAAAATTTTCTGGGGAGGGCCCCCGCACCTCCTGCTTACCCTGGTGGGTATTCTGTACCCCCCAGACTCCCAGTAGCAGTTGCGCCTAAAACCCTCCCTAGCCTTAATTCCTAGCTGCGCCCCTGTCTCAAACCACCTCACGCCTCTCACCTCCAAATTAATCTCCTACCTGTTGTTATAATTAATTGTGTATCCATAAAGAAACCAGTTAGGATCACCATGAAACAGTAGTACCGCCCATGCAAACTGATACGTACTTATCTTCAATATTTCACTCTTTATAGTGGAATGCTACTAATCTCTCCGTCAAGCATTCATAACAAAGTTCCGAAATCTGGTCGTTACTATTGATTATTCAGCTTATAAAAATGTTAGAAAATACATACGTGAAATAAGATTGTAACGTGAAGGGTGATTTGGTTTATAAAAAATTGAAGTGTTTCCGTCATCTTCGCGCAGTTGGACAACGGGACCATCAGTTTATCTCCGGACCACCTCAATGATCATAAATTGAATTGCGATGGCACTTGGATCGCCAGCAATAACGAGAGGAATATTTAGCCACATATAACTTTATTATTGTCTCGTGACCGTTTTCCCATGCAAATGAAGTTGTTCATCTTTCATTGAACGTTTATTGAAGCAATTTCGAAGTAGTTGGGCAAGTTTTCCTCGTGAAACTACCTCTCATTAAAATGACCAATGTGTACGATCCATTTTCTCGGAAGGAGAGAGTTCCATAAGTATTAAGGATTGTGAACGAAACGAATGGTTGGCGAAGTAACAAATGAAATCGATTCCAATACAGAGCCCGTTGCAAAACTTACGGAACATCCCACCATTCTGTTCAATCAATGGTCGGTATTTCGGATGGGGTGTTTCCCTGAGTTTTACGGCTACCGTCTCCATAGACAAATGATTAGTAATTCCCACACTCTAGAAGTCAAACTGCGGAGGAAAGATTGCTCTACATTTTTTATTAGTGTAGGCCATCTAATGCATCACCTTGGGCGTTATTGGTTTCCAATAACTTTCCGTGTGACATACTAATGCGACATACTAATTTTGCTTTCAAATGGCCTATTCTCAACCGTTTAGATTAACGTCAGAAGAACACGAGGGCGAAAAGATAACTGGTTTTTACCTTTGAAGGCAACCAAACATTGAGGCCATTCGTTTCATAATTGTCATCCTTTTCTGTGGGAAATCAAATTATAACTAATAATGTCTGTACCAATGGCTTTGTACATTGAATACATTACATATCATTGCGGTTGCGACTGATGAATGAAAAATAATTTATAGAATATGTCAGCACTTTATTTACAGCGAATTCACCATTTTTTCCTAATCCATCTTTCTCGAATTCCCAACATTTACCCAACTTTTCGATAACACCCTTCTAATAGTTGCCCTATCCATAGATAAAGGTTATATACAAATGCCATGTGCTTTCAGAAATTTGACCGTGTGGCTAACGATAGCCTAGTCATTTTTTTTCTTTTTAAAGTTCGATTTGCGGGCAATATTTTTATATAATATCACAGTTATTATATAGTTTTGTGATATTTTAATAGCGGGCGGACTTTACCTTTTATCCTGCATTCTTTTCGGGATACTCTCACCAAATACTTGCCCGAAATGTCGATGAATGATCTAGAAATACTGGTCGAAAATCACTCAGAAACGAGAAAATTGTTTGCGAAGGGCTGTAAACTTAACCATAAAAAGTTGTTTTCCAGTCTGATAACCGTAATATCTACATTCTAATCTTGTGGAACCCACTGATAATCGCACCTGAAGCGTACGGAAAGTTTTAATGAAAAGACTTAGAAATTCTGAAACGCAATTTAGTAGGCTTAAATATAATTGTACCAGGCTGATTTTTACGGTGATTTGTTGACTAATGAAATTTCTCCATAAAATTACACCGCATTTTTAATATTCGATCTCTCTAAGCAACCCGAGTCTAAGGTATGTTTCCCAATGATAAGCAAAATGCTGCCATCTGACAAAGTTAGGTAGCAACAATTAGTCTTTGTAAATCCATTTTTCACTCTGAGATTCTAATTTGGACCTTTTCGCTGAAAAGTTTAGCTTAAGCTCCATATTAGTAGGATTTTATGCAAGCACGTTCAAACCTATAACCTAAAGTTTTAATGAAAAGACTTTGAAATTCTGAAACGCAATTTAGTAGGCTTAAATATAATGGTACCAGTCTGATTTTTACGGTGAATTGTTAACTAATGAAATTTCTCCATAAAATTCCACCGCATTTTCAACAACCCGATGTCTAAGGCATGTTGCCCAACGATAAGCAAAATACTGCCATCTAACAAAGTTAGGTAGCAACAATTAGTCTTTGTAAATCCATTTTTCACTCTAAGATTCTCATTTGGACCTTTTCGCTGAAAAGTTTAGCTTAAGCCCCATATTAGTGGGATTTTATGCAAGCACGTTCAAGCCTATAACCTAAAGTTTTAATGAAAAGACTTTGAAATTCTGAAACGCAATTTAGTAGGCTTAAATATAATGGTACCAGTCTGATTTTTACGGTGATTTGTTAACTAATGAAATTTCTCCATAAAATTCCACCGCATTTCTAATATTCGATCTCTTTTAACAACCCGATGTCTACTTTCAGATAGGGACCAAATCTTAATTTGTTGCCCATGATTATGATATTTAAAGCAAATTGCCCAGCATTTTTCATGCTTTGGGACCACGTATTTATATGGCTGTAGATGTCTTGAGTAAACAAATTTACTGAAATTTGATCGAAGAACTCTTTTGGTACGCACTTTAATAATCTAAATACCGAAATAAGTGACAGTAGATGGTTTTTCTACCAGCTTGAAATAATTTCCGGAGCCGTAGTTTGCCGACCTCTGACGCAAAATGATATGCGCGATGCTACTTCCATCTTTCTGGGAAAAACCACAAAAGGGCAGCTGCCCCATTATTCCCTCGACTTTTGCAGCGTCCTCATAATTCCAAGAATTCGGCAGTAAAAGAAAAAATCATGTATTCCACCAGACGCGGGTATCATCTCCTGAAGACTAGGCGGGAGAAAAAAAACACCAAACATCTACTACCTATATAATGATGCATTTGAGCACATTCTGCACCCAACACTCTTTCACACCCATGACTGATTCAATCGGAAAATCGAAAGAGCGAAAAAAAAAACTTTCCCATAAAACTCGTTGTATCGCGCCATCGCCGCAGTTAAGTCACTCGGCGTATTGGACGCATTCGCCACGGCGTTTACATCGTGTTGAGCGATGAATGGAGTCGCCGGATGAAATGGAAAGTGGTGCCCTATTGCCTCGATGAAACCTTTTCAAGTCGGCGAACGCCGATTTGGCGATACTGAGAAATCGAGAGGACGGTTAAACGTGTACCTACCTCGGGAAGGGAACAACGCGAAGTGAGGGAGCAAGTGGACTGACTGCATAGGGAAGGATCTAACGATTTGATCGCTGGATTATTCTTCCTCATAAAATGATCCTCCAAAGTCGTTAGAACATAAATAGCTTTGCTTGGTTTCGCTAATACTAGGGCCCCCTTCGCTTCTATAGCGTTGGGGTGTTTTTCCCTCGTCCCCGCCCTTCCGTACCATTCCCAGCCCAGGGGCGTCGAGGGGCTCCTATCGCGGCGGCGACTCTTTCCTTTTCCCTTCCTCTCCAGCCCCTCCCCGGGTGATCGGGCGTATAAGCCACTGGCTTGGTTCCCGGCCCCGATGTGTTGTATCCTTGAAAGGTTCCCCTTGAACCCTCATACTCTGCATAGAGGAGGCCCAATTCTATCCCCCAAAAGGTTGGTTTCTGTTGCCACTTCCGTCGCACTTTAATCAGTTTTCAAAAATGTCCGCGACGCGGTGATGAGTGCAATGCGATCTACTTATATTACGACATTTATGCAGCATTATGATTGAAATTTCAGGGATTAGCATTGAAAAGTTATGAATTTTGATAGATTGCACCATCATGTACATAAATCTCGGTTAACACTCCTATAGTTAAGTATACCTACTTTTCCCCATGAAACTCGGATCAATTTTTCCGTCAGCGACGCGAGTGGCGATTTTAGTGAACCCATTTAAATGCGCGGTGGGTGACAAAACATTTAGGATCCTCTTTTGTAATATTCGTGTGAGGGAGAGTGAATGGGAATGTGGGATCACGAAGGGAACACCGTACGAGCCGGAGGGAAACGTGAAAGATACTGATGATAGAAGATATGCAAAGAAGTTTTTCGGTAAAACGATGTTCATCATTATTTTTCCCCCAAGCTTCCAAAAACAAACTGCTACCAGCGAACACAGAGAACTACACAGCCTTTACACGATTTAGGTTCTGAGCCCCTAGAGATACGAGTCTTCTGTGCTAGGCTTAGATTACTTGAGCATCATCGTCACTGGTCAACAATCCAAAGATTAGTTTGAGGCAACTCTCCACTCATTTCTTCTATCAGCTAATCTTTTCACACCTACGTATTTCTGCTCTTTCACATCCATCTTTGCCCGTTCTATATGTTTTGTTCGAGGTCATCCTCTTGCGATTTCTCTCCATGTACAATTGTACATGTCCCGCAACGATTGTCTTCGTCAGGCCATCATGTCTCAATATATGACCTATAAGGTTGCTCCGTCTTCTTGTCAAAGTTTTCATGAGGCTTCGCTACCTTCCTACACTTCATAGGACTTCCTCATTATTAACTCAGTCGATCCATTTGATCCCCATCATTCTTATGTAGCAACTTGAGCTACTAAGAATAAATATCTTTCAGAGCGACTCAGAGAACATAATCTTTGATCCTCACCACATTTCCATGTCCAACAGAAACGATATAATAATATAGATTTCTCCGAACGGAGAGGAATATGAATTCGCTAATTCCCAGAGCAACAAACGAATTCGATAAGAGCTAATGCGAACTGAATTCAAGAAGTCGGATCACAACTCGCACCTATTTTTTTAAATCTTTTGTATTCTCTTACAGTTAAACGACCGTTGACCTAAAACCTACCGACTTGTTGCGGCTTGCGGGGTAGAAAGTTGATGTACAGTACATCATATCTCCATATCAAACGTCCGCCCGCGACCGTTTGCCTAATCGATTTTTCTACTGCTCTCAAAAGGGGTCCGAAGTTCAGTGGTCAGAGAATCTCATGAAGTCAATGCAAAGATCCGCTTCCAACATATCGTGGTAGCTCGTCAAATTTTCTTTCTTAATTGTGCTCGTTTAAAGCATGCGTTGTCTTCTTTAGCCTGAATTCTGCCCTATAAAGAGGGAAAGCAGAGTGGAAATAGGGGAATAAACAGCCAAACTGCTGGATTTAAGACGTGGGTAACGCTTCCCACTAAAAAGCTTCCAATAAAAATATTACTCGGAACCCAGGAGACTGGTTTTCAGGAAAAGTTACTCCTCCCTCTTCATTTCACTCTCAAAAGTGTAAAAAGGTGGCGCAAAATCCAATTCTTCCAATTGCACGAACTATTCAGCACCGCGCCTGTATATCTTGGTCGAGGGAGTTCTTCACACGATCATACACGTAAAGAATGCTTCGACGCGTAGGTGCATTTGGTTTAACGAAGCACTGCCGTTGTTTACTGAAATACTCAAGCGTCTCTTTACGAGATATTATTATTACGCTTCTTTATAACCTTTTCGGTGATATTTTAATATCATATTGTTAAAGCAAAGCTCCGCTCATTAGAAACACTTATCAAAAATTCACTTATATATCTTAGACGATACAGTTCGTGACTTTAGCGCATACATTTCTTATCTTAAGTTAGGAAAAATGACAAGCTTTGCTTTCTTCAACTCCACTTTTAATCTTCGACTCTTTTCGATACACTGCATCATTTTCTAGACTAGTGAATCTCACAATCTAGTGATAGGTAAATTGTACACAGGAACAGTGGCACCGACTCCATGGGGCTTGAGGGGGCCTGAGCCCCCTCAATAATTCGTTTTGGGTGTGAGGAAAAAAGTGTCAGGCTTGTCGATTTTCCCCGGAGTGTCCAGATATCGAGATTAGAGTTCTCAGTGTTCTAATATTGATCATATGACTGTTTTAAAATGCTTAAAAAATTTAAAACTCACTACTTATAAAATTTCTCGGGGCAAGATCCCCGGTTTGGGCCCCCCTCAATATTTTTTGTAAGTCGGCGTCCCTGCACAGGAAAGTTTGTTGTTTTTTCCAAACTTAAAATGGAATTCTACAAGTTAAAGCCTCAACTATTCAGTCCATTTCTTCTCTTTTCCTAAAAAAGACAAAAAGTTATGAGTAACTCCCGAATTCGGGTGTACCGACCGAAGGCTCAATGCTCCCTGGGCATAATCACCGTCACATTGCGTGATCTCGCATAAGACGAGCGTCGATTGAAGATATGGGATCTCCATTCGCGTCCAAAGGTTCCATTCGAACCGCCTCTTCGCTCATCCCTGTATCATTTAGGCCCTATGCATAAATTTTCCATTCAAATCTGCTAAAACCTACCTTGGACTCTGAGATTTCAAATGATTCCGGTCGATTAGTATTCAAAGGGGAGGTCCCACCATCGCAATTGTTCAGAGGGCGTTCCGATTCCATGCACGTATTATGGATACTTACACACCGTGGACAACTTCCGACTTTGCGTTCCCTTCCAGCCGGAAATGCTATAGGTCAAGGGCACGAATCCATTCCCACGAAACGTTCTCCGTGAATCGTTCATAGTGATTCACGAAGCAGCCCATAATGCATATTGGAGAGAAGATACCGATATCTTCCTACGGTAAAAAAAATACTTTTTCCCACCACAAATGGCACAAAGCAGAAATTAAAGTGAGGAACTAAAAAATTTTTTTTTTGGAAAATCGCCATGCTTCCAAGTTAATAAAAGCCACTCTATTGTTGCCTTGTAAATAAGGTTATACGAATTGTGCGAAAAATCCACAGAGAAAAAAAATCATTCGCTTTGACCGGGATTCGAACCCGGATCCCTCGATTTCCGGCCGAATGCAATTTGTGCATTGTGGGTGACTCCGTAAAAGTTATCACCGTGGCTAGTCCCGGTATACTTAATTAAGGTTATACGAGTTAGAAATTGAACATAAAAACATTAAAATATTCTTTAAAATTTTCAGGAAGTCGAGTCATGGAATTAAAGTAAGCCAATGGGTATGTTATTTTAATATGTCGATAACCTTCCATCCAAGAGTGAAACGGGCGGAACTCTGTATGTGTACCCGACGATTTAACCCTAAAAATGTGTTGTTGTAACTATTCAAATTTTATTGAAATGTATACACCGAAATCAGAAAATATCAACCGCAATAAATCTGCGTCGTCCATCAAATGGAAATGGAAATCTATATTCAGAGGGAAATGTTAGACGTCATTTAGTTGACCGTACCTTTTATACATCGAACCTCCACAATAACATGCCTGAATCAGTTGAATTTATTTCTTTTTTGTTAACCTTAGTTTCCTTACGACTGTTGCTGTGGATTATTATTTCTTCTTGGGAGTTCGATGCGGTATATTTAAGAACGAGTCTAAATAATTGATTTAATTTCCAATATATCGTTAACACCACGACGCAGACATCACATAAAATAACAGATCTACACAAGACCTCGGTGGCGGCGGGGTAAAGTCCTCTCCTGCCAAACGTGAGGTCGCGGGTTCGAGCCCCGCCTGGGTAGGTTTCTCCCATTCAGGACATGGCTATTCGTATACATTTAATTACTAAATTTATTGAATACCCCGATGTAAAATGGCCTATGAGAGCTATATTCGGTGGACTGGAAATTTTAAAAAAATATAAACCTCATACACATTTCTATAGTAGGGATATTGAGAACATTAAGAGATAATAAGATAATGAAAATACTGATATTAAATCCCTCGTTTTATGTTATTTACATTGATCCAAAAGTCAGCAATTAAAGGGCTATGTAGAATAGGGGGATATCCCTAAATATGCCGAATCCGTAAAACATTTCCTTTATAATTTCTCATTTTTTATTTTATGTAGGAGCTGAAGACTGAAATCAAACTGATTTTGGCGTGTTTTGGGGTAACAATGAGATATTCGTTGTGAAACAAAACCCAGTACTGTTCCACAAACTTTTAATTGCAGTCAACAGGGCAGCTTTGCTGTTTGCTGACAGTTTTCTGGAGACGTCTAAAGTCATTCGGCTAATTTCATACCAAACATGATATTACATCGTGTTTTCGACCTATGGCTATATCTCGGGCTTCGATTCCGAGTATGCTTGTTAGAAAGCTGCACAAAAAACAGAACCACCGTAACTGAAGCCCCATTACACTTACCATCCACATCTTAGAATTGTATCTGATAGGTGAAACCAAAAATATATAAACTCTATGGGTGAAACGCCCGAGAAGACGAAGGCTACGAATATTTCCTCAAAGAGATCTACCTTGGCCGCGTTTGAAGTTGGTGATAAACCAAGATTCTCGTCTCAAAGATTCCTCGATAAGCCGAACTAAAGATTAATTAATTCTTTTCCAGCTAATAAATATTACATACCCAATTAGTTCGTGTGTGTTAAAATCTCTACGGGACAATTATGGATACCTCAACGATCAACCAATGTAATCTAGATGGTAACCTCCATTTTTTCTTCAACGCGGAGAAGGAAACGGAAAAGAATGAGGCGCAAAATAAGCTTATTATAAGCATCTTTGAAGGCTGACCAGATGAGACAGGTTTGCAGATTATGCATAAGCATGTCTAAGTTTCCGACCTTCTTATAATCTGATATCAAGATTTAGCATAAAAATTAAGAAATGCTTGTGAAAATTATGCTTCTGATAAATGAAGGAATTTTGTCTTATGGCAGGTGACAGCCTATGGTACCGAAGGAACCAGATATTTCACAGTATACAGCAAAAAACATTGAGAATTACAACGAAAATATCATTGAAATTCATTGAGAAAACATAAAATTGATCAAGTCCATACAATTTACCCTCTACAGTGTAATTAATAGAGTACTCCACGCATTTCATGCTACTCTCAAAATGAAGACCGCATTATTAGTGATTAATTAATTAATTTTGCTTTAAACATACAGAAAGGATCGTGAAAGAAGATACTGTTGATTTAGTGTACGTCTTCATACAATACCATCCTTCTGTAGAAGTCAAGAAAGGATATAATCTTCTCAATTAATCTCCTTCCCGATGAAACCATAAAATGCATATATTAAACTTCAGCCTTTTATCAAACCAAAGCCAATTTAAGTGGTGCATGGCCGTGATATAGACACGAATGTTAGATGCATTGCACCGTCTCAAGCTTATCTAGTTTTACTATCACATTCTGGCGATAAGATAGCGAGTAATGTCACCTCAATTATTCTCTCCACAAAACAAGTTTCCTTCAGATCTCATATATTCGTTTTGCATGGAAACGGGAATCCGGCGCTGTAAGTGCTATTTAAAATAACACATTATTGAAATTAAAATTTTGGGAAGAGTTTCATTCTTCAGAATTGATCAAAATCGGCGGACAATAAGGCTAATCCAGTCAAAGTATCACACGTGAAAAAAAAACTAAAAAAAACAAGTCTCTTAAGAATGTAGATGTGGATAAAAATCAAACTATTATTTGCTAAAATATAAATGGACTTGAGTAAAAACAAGTTTCCGGCATTATGTACTTAGATTGAAAAGTTGACGCCCTACATCTAATAGCCTTGGATTGAATTGGAAACAACGCACTGAGCAATAACATACTCCCTTTTGCGTTCAAAACGATTATCCTTCACGGTTTTAGCCAGAAGGCTAGTCAGTTTTATTACATCAGAATAACTATACGTACGCACATACGTAGATAGGTACTTGGAAGATCCAAGAGACAGCTGAGTTCATTTGTTACATAGAGAAGGATTGAGAAAAGTTTTTGGAGGGAAACCCGGCGCCCGCATCGTCGGTCGCTAACGGTCGTCGTTTTAAAGGTCACTTTGAAGGAATTTGACGAGTTGAGCAATACCGCATAAGATGGAGAAAATGAAATCAGTTTTTATTTTCTTGAAGGCAGCGAATGTTAATTAATTAGAGCCCAAGGTTGCCGTGGAACAAGTGGAATATGAAGCTTATGACTTCCTTGAGGATTAAGTCGACTGTTCGCACAGACCCTGACATTTTCTTTGGCTCGCGGCCTCCAAAGCTAATCCACATATTTATCACCCCTATAAACAATGGCTTTGAAAGCAATGGATCACTTTCGTACTATAATAAATTCAAGCTATCTTTCCGCTTCGATCTTAAGCATATTTTTCACAATCAAGCAATATAATTGAAACAATACAAATTTTTAAAAATAATTAAATAAACTTCCATAAGCCATTGAGATTTTCTCCATGATACATTCTGAAACCAACATCTACGCGTTATTTTAATTATATTAGACGTCCTTTATTTCTAATCTCAAAGGGAAATGGAAACAGATGTTTGGCTCAAATGAAAGAGGTGAAATCCGTAGTCATTGAAACACCATATAACATCAATTTTAGCTTATAGATATCATCGAATATTAAAGTGTTAAATATTATGAAATATTTTAATAGTTAAAATAAATCAATAATTTGAGGCGTCAATTTGTGAAATTGCTTTATTTTAAAATATGCATGTGAAATTCACAAAGTTTTACCCTTATAAATTAAAAATTGATTAGCCAATATAATAGCATCAGACTAAAGAGAACAGGCTAAAGGCTCCTTTTATTTGTCAATCATAGTTAACTTACACTACCGAGCGCTATGATAAAATATTATGAATAAAAATAAATACATCAGCCACTAGAAAATAAAAAGGTGGAAAATAAAATAGTGCTATCTCAAAATTAGCTACAACAAAGCAAGAGTGTTGCCTCGCTCGAACTGACTTACGATGCTTAAACGATTGAACATTATGAAAAGCATGAAGTCTAACATTGATGTGAAACAGATTTGACTGCATTGATGATACTGAAGTATGCAAATACAGAAATTCGGATGCCTTCTTTCTCTAGGTTGTAGTGTTCTCATAAAAAATACGTCTTCAAGGGCGCGTCCTTATGAAGCTAAATATAAAGTAGTGCTATTGTCCTATAAATAACAAAGATTTTGACTAGGGTATCTCACGCCAACAGCAAGGCTTTTACACGATAATGACACTTCTCTTTCAGCGATGTCCTCATTCCTATGGAGTATTTCAGAGTTTTTCTACGGCTAAGTATTTGCGGACAAAGTCCAACATCCTTTACATAATAATGGTACTCTTTTCAGCGATCAACATCCTGAGTTTACGAAACGGACTTGAGAATGACCAAATGATCGAAACGCGTCGTACGTTACTCAATAAATTTGTGGAAAAAATGACGTCTCCTTTTGATTAACTCGTCAATAGTGATGCTGTATGTAGCCTCTAATTTCTTTGACGGTTTTTAAGGGTATAGATTGACGACGAGGTTATTCAAAATGAAAAACACTATGCCCCAAGAATTTGCTGAAAAATGTACCGCGGACAAACACCTACAACCTTTACATAAGAATAGTACATTTTTCAGCGATTTTATAAATCCTGCTCTTTTATAAAGCTTGCTGCTCATCATAACGCTAGATTTCCAGTTTCTCTACCATACCTTAGTGCCTTTAATAAAAGGAGAATCATTCGCAAAATTCCTTAAATTGCACAAAACTAATTCTTTGAGAAATGTTAGGCTCGGAAAGAGAGCATGCTTCACTGGCGTGTTCCGTAGAGCAACTCAATCGCAGCAATTCCAATAGCAACATACTATAAATGTCAAACATTATCAACACCGTAAACTTTCAAAAATGTATGATACTTTTCCTCGCATTGCCAAAAAATCTTGATCCTTTCACTCCCAAATCCGATTATCTAACATCTCCCACATCCTGTCAGACACCTTTCTCTGACAACTCCGTCAACCAATCCTTCCACTCTGCTCCCATCTGAATTTCCCAGAAAAATATCAAACCTACTCAAGCATATATCAAAGGCTTATTTCACCTTATATACACCCAGATTATACTTATGGCACAGGCAGACTATCATGCGATAGAAAATCCGATAGAGGAGATGGTTGAGAGAGAGAGAAAATAACTGAGAGACGCGATGTACACATATGGTGGATGGACATCCTGAGTAAACGAAAAATACTTGTGAATGACCCAAAGGTCGAAACGCGTCGTACATTACTCAATAAATTTGTGGAAAAAGCAGTCTCCTTTTGCTTAAGTCGTCAATAGTGATGTTGTATGTAGCCTCTAATTTCTTAGACGTATTTTTTATTTGCGAGTGCTACATCCAATGGCCAGAAATTTAAGGGCATGGATTGATGACGAGGTTATTCAAAATAAAAACACTATGCTCCAAGCATTTGTTGAAAATTGTACCGTTTTCGACATCTTCAGGTCATTATCAACAGAAAAATATTATGCATAGTTTTTAGCTCCTGAATAATGACCTGAAGAGGTGGGAATCGAGTGAATTTTTTATAAGCATAATTGTGAGGATTTAGTGGTTTATCTTTATGCCCAAGAAAAACGAGTGCTTGTAGACAATATAGCGTCTTATAGAGGGTGTTTCATGATGAATCTGCAATAATTCTGGAGATGATAGGGGAGACCATTTTAAGTTTTTTTTTTGTACATAAATATGGGGTCGCAACTTCTTAGTTAAACTTATGGAAACGCAAACATTTGTTTTGGATGGACATTGCAGTTACCACGAAAACTGTTTTTCTTCGGTCAAATGTAATCGCACATTTTCGTCCAAACTTAATAAAATATGTCGCTAAAAATCCAGGGTGTTAATTAAAATATATAAAAGGCTGGATACCAAAGAAAAACCGTTTTCAAGGTAACTGCAAAAAGGACGAAAAAATGATTGCGTTGCCATATCTTGCGACCTCATATCCAACGACAGTAAATGCGTAAAAATTGTCAACTCCACCACCTTCTGAAGTTTTGCACATTCTTCCTAAAACAGCCTGTATTTCATTCAGGTTAATCAAAACCTTTAACACTTCCGAGGGTATTTAACTAGTGGCGGAAACATGACGGCCTCTATTCCTTTGGAAACCGGAAAAATAAAAACCCAGCAGATAATCAAAAAGATTCTTCCGAGAAAATGTCATATCTAATCGTCCTTCGCTCTTCCTATGTTTCAGGTGGACGGCTCAGACGCCAAGAAGTCGAAGAAAAGCTGGGGCGAGAGACTGCGTCTTGGCGGAGGCGGAGGGACGCCTTCCAAAGAGGAACGCAAGCTGAGAGAGCGAGACATGGCTGTGGACATGCTGCAGAGCAAGTTCTACCTACAGGAGTACAGGGACAGGTGAGAGAAAGAATAGTGCTCGTTATAACGGGGTGATTGGGGGCCCTCGGCTGGGGTTCAAGATGGGACTCATCTTAGGGGAGTCATGAATCGCATGCCCGGAAATGGATTTCGAGGCTATTCTGGCACTGAATGAAAGTTAATAACTATAGAAATTTAGTGAGAAAAAATGGAAAGTGATAGTTTCACAGCTTCAAAAATTACTAATGTATAATGGTTCCATTATGTATTAAGTGAATTTTCTCCTAGGAACTGCATTGAAATAAAAAAAAATCTTTAAAGAAACTGGTACTGGTACTGGATGAAAGTTAATAAAAATAGAAATTTCGTAAGAAAAAAAATAATGAAAGGTGATAATTTCAAAGCTTAAAAAATTAATAATGTATTATGGTTCCATTATATATTTAGTGAATTTGCTCCTTGTAACTGCATTGAAATCTAAAAAAAGAAACGCTATTCTGGCACTGGATGAAAGTTAATAAAAATAGAAATGTCGTAAGAAAAAAACAACTAAAAGTGATAATTTCACAGCTAAAAAATTAATAATGTAATTGGGTTCCATTGTATAGTTAATGAATTTGCTCCTGGTAACTACATTGAAATCTAAAAAAAAACCTGAAGTAACCTTTTCGAACCTTTTTTTTTTGAAGAAACCCCTTTCAAAAAACCATCAGATTCTATTTTATCTCCTGAGGCCTTCATTTTACATATATTTTTGATACACCCTTTTTACACTAAGAATGTTGTACCAAAAGAGGAAACTAATTAAAACTTGGAGGTTTATAATAACAAAAAAATTGGTTCAAGTAATCCGAGTACTCTTTATAACGCTTTTATAATTTCGCTTTGTTGTTTGTCATCTTGTCCCGGTCAAAACTTGTAACTCAATTTCAACCCACTTTCCGCTTAACTATCAGGCTCAAATTTTCAGGATAACTCAGAACCAGATGGCTCTTATGAAATATTCTTATACTTCTATTATGATTTTAACTGTGTCTAGATTGTTTAGCAGTATTTAAAATTAAATATGAATATTATTCCAATAAATGGCCACCAAAATCCGATAGAGGCGCTGCGTTCATTTAAAGGAACGAGAATGATGGAGAATCATAACTTACTTCATAACTTTTTCACAAATTCAGTTTTATGGTGGAACATGCACCTAATTTTTCCGTTGTTTATGAAACAAATAATTTAGAGACTCTGTCAGGCTCTTATGAAATATTTTATTTTCCTTTTAATTCGTGATTAAAACGCGGTTTTTTCATTAAAAAATTATTTTTATTTTATATTATTTTATTTTATTGCTCAGTTGTTAATTTTCTCTTAGTGTGCAGGAGTTGCCAATAGAGTTTAACCCGAGTTTTAATTTAGTAACATAAATATTGAAATAACTAATTGGAATTTCCATGATTATATCATGGAACTAATAAATACATATATCGTGGAAAATTGCAAGTATTTATTTCAATATTAATGTTACTAAATTAAAACGATTGGCACCTCCTGCTCACGTAGATAAAATTAACATTAAAATAATAATGAAAAAAAGAATCAATGGGAATGACTGAGTTATTCAGAAAATGATGAGTCGAGCCATAACTCTTACGGTCCTTAAAAACCTATAGCTTGAGCTATCATTCTGAGGGGCGGAAGACAATGATCATGTGATTCCGGCTTAAGACGAAAGATTACCTCTGCTGATGGAAACGTTCACTCTTCAAAATAGTAACTGAAACCTTTGGGAGGACGTATAGAGGCTCTTTCCAAGGAATGCTCCCACGGCATTTCAACTCGAAAATTCCCAACCAATGGGCTCCACTCCTCGCCCAAACACGAGGAGTGATTGCCGTGCTGGCATTTCGAAAGTTCGTCGCATAGCAACGCCTTCGCAAAGACATTTTACCTCGGAAAAAGTCTCTTTAGTCACGAGGAAACAATCTGGTGCCCTTCACGAAAGGATCTACCTGTATATGGCATGACTATCCACGCAAAATTTTTGTCCATCGCTGGCATTTTATAGTGTTCCCGGAAAAAGCGAGGTGTCAAAGTTTAAACGAACTTTTTAAGCTCAAAATCCATGTCGACGGTTTCGTTCAATCTGACGACTTCAGGTCCAAATCACGGCCACTTCAGTACGGATTCACGTAAAAGGCGAGGTGTTAGAGACACAACAAGTATTTTAAGCTCAAAATCCAAGTCCAAGGCTTCCGTCACAATCAAGGCCACTTAAAATATCAAACGCAACTATTGATTCTTCTTGAGGCAGCTCTTGCTTCAATACGTTGAGTTTTTTTTAATTCCGTACGTCATATTGAATTTCATTTGGATGGAAATCGTTCATACCCTCATCGGATCATATATTTAAACTGCCCAAGCTCGTCATGTCTCAATTAATAAATTATTTTACGCATTTTGTATTATGCAGCCTAAATTTTGCTGAAAAATAAACGTAAATAAGGCAATTTTTCAAATTTGTGCTCTTTTTTCCGTCGTCTTTTTCACACAAAATCATATCCTCAGGAGAAAAATATGCAGTTAAACTTAGCCTGAGCCGACGATATTACAGCAAATTGGGATTGTCTGATGATAATAGATGCGCACGAGTCTCGTATTATCTGCGCTAAATTAGCTATGGGAATACCCTTAGGCGACAGAAGACAAAATTTGGGCCGGATTTTTTCCTACCCTGGTAAAGAATCGTAATGAACAGCAAATAGCTATAATAAACCCTGAAAAAAACTGTTTCGCATTCAGAACGACTCTGCCCAGCACAAACATCCATTTTTTGTGAATTTCGTTCAGAAATAATGTCTTCACATAAAACATTGTTCATGGCTTAGAAACATTATTAAGATACATATCCATACTGATTAGTCGGTGTAATATTTTAATTGGTACTTTTTCTATCAGTTCGTAGCATCATATTCATTCAGGTTTCACTTATTCTGACTTTATCGACACCATTATTACCTGATTACTTAGAAATAACTTCAATGCGGGGCTTTTGTTTTACTTTCAAAAAGATAATATGATGCTTCATACCCCAGTTACCAGCCAAAACTGTATCAAGTCTCCATTTTCACTGATCATAGACTAGCATCGCCATAGCAGCCTTCTAAAACATGCATATTTATAAATTCATTTTAAGAATTAAAGGCGCATATTAAAATGAATTTAGTTTAATTTTAGCTTAATAAAAGCTTAATTTTAAAAAAGATGAAGGGAACTGCAATCCAGCGCAGCGAAAGCCTCAAGTAGAAATTTAGGCGCAAAAAATCTATTTTTGAGCGATAGTCGACGGAACAAAATTAGAAGGGAACGTTTGAATTGTCCGCAAAATTGACATCCTCATCGTTTCACGGTACAACCTCCTTAGATATGCAAATCTAGCGCCTCTGGGTTAGGGACCTTTCATTTTTCTCTTGGGAGGAGGAGCCGCTTTTATTTTCATCAGGTCCATCGCGGCTGCCCGCAGCCAGCCGTAGTGGCTCCGAAATGGGCTTCCCTCGATTGTGTCCCTTGGAGTGTAACACCTTTGCCCCAGTTCCACCTCGCAGGCTCTCTCCCCAAATGTCCGCCCGTCTACTCCCAACGGAGACACGTCCTCATAATTTGGTCCTATCGCTCGCCCATCCTCTCGTCCTGCTTGCATTGAAAACAGAATTCTTTAAGAGGACTCCTATTGTCAGCCAACAACCTAAGACAATACTCCAGCCGGCCTCCGTAAGGCAACGCAAACGGGGTCGTTGGGAAATCACCTATGAAAAACGTTTGAGACCCGCATAGCACAAAATACCTACTAGATATTTACAGCATGCCTTCAATGTCTTGGATATTTAAAATATCTACTAGATGTCTAGAATATGTCTATTCTGAGCGAATACTCTTATCACATTATTATTATTATCATCAATGCAATTAGCCAAAAAACACCCGAATATAGAAAAAATGTAACTGCTATGCTTGTTATTGGATGGAGAGATGAAGTCATTGTACTCCCGTACATGATTAGCAAAAGACGTATTAGACATTTTATAGATATTTTGTGCAATGTGGTAAGATCTTAAATAAGGTAGTTGAAATAATATACTTAACACTAATAATATTATAAAGTGAGTTTTTTTTCCTTCTCTTGACCTCTATGTTTAATTTTGATTCAGTGTCTTGAAGTATGAGTTTTGAAGAATTTTAAATGCAAATTTTTGGCAATGTTATAGTTACATACACCGTCATTGGAGTTCTTTGCAATGAAGTGGATTTTTTTATTTAATCCGATTCATTTCAAAAAATCAATAAATCTCTAATGAAGGTGAATAAATATAACGTAAGCAAAAATTTGCATTTAAAATTCTTCAAGTTCTATACTCCAAGACACTGAATCGACGTTAATAATATTCTCTATTCTTTTTACGAGTTTACCGCAAAAGTATTGTGACCCATATTTGTTTAAAGGAGAGTAAATGAAAAAAATAAAGAAAACGAAAGTACCAGTAGGATAATTTATCCCGTTTCAAAATAACATCACAAAACATCACGAACTCAAGAGGATCTGAAATGGTTATCGATTTATATAGGCAAAGGTAGCCTAATAAAATGCTTGATTAAGATTTACGTGCAAATGCATAAGTTTGTAAGTGTGAAAATCTCCCATAACGGCTACTTACCGGAAAGAACCTCGGAGAAAAACTTAAGTAAATTAATACTCCATTTCATTTTTACTAAAGTGCTGATAAGCACTGACCATGATATTAGTGCCTTAATAGTAATTGTGCCGTCCCTCATGCCCTATGTATGTTAATTCCACGCCCTATTATTATAATTATTCAAAGGTGTGTAACGTAAGAAGTGAACATTTTCCAAAAACCGATAAATTTCTGATAAAACAAAATCATTACCCAAAAGTCAACTGCATACCTCACTTTCTCAAAATAAAGGTTTTTACACTTTATACAAGGCTCTATATTGTGTTGTTGCGGTCGTATCATATGTGACTCCTTAATAATAATTATTCAAGGCCACGGCCAGCGGGGGTTCAAATGACCGCCCCTTAAATGCAATTCCTCTCAAACCGAACCTCAAAATTAAAATTGACCTTGATGACTTTGCTAATCGCTAATTTCTTAGCTGCAAAGTTAACTCATTCGTGACGCCTCATATCATTAACGCAATACAACTTGCATTTCAAGGTACGGTTCCGTCACTCCTGCGACGGCCGCCACCATCCTGCAAGAGGGAGCACCCAACGGCCCAATGAGGTTCTCCAACCACTGGTCTAACTACGGATCGGTGGCCCTGAGGCCTCACCCGCTCCTCGTGCACCAGCCTCCGAGCCGCCACGGCGCCTTTCGGACCCTGGGCGAAGAGGAGGTGCTGCGGACATCACACATCGCTCCCCCGGGCAACTCCTTCGGCCCCCGAGTCCTGTGCCCTTGCGGTGGAGGGGGACCGGAGAAGACAGGGAATGGCAAGAGCAGTGGGGGGACGAGGAGGGGCAAGAAGGGCGCCCAGAGGAACAAGGGCTGCGCGCTGTGCGGTGGAGGAGGCACCGTGAGGCTGCCCACCAGAAATGTCCCGCGAGAAGTCGGCGGGACGGTGGTCGCGAGAGGGACCCAGGTCCTTCCCGGAGGCACCCTCCACGTCCCCGGGGAAGTTCCCAAGCGCCCCACCCTCGAGGGACTCTTCGCCGCGTCGGCCGCTGGGGCCGCCACCGTGCACCAGCCGCGGGCTCTCTTCGAGAGGCCGGTCGCCAGTCCTCCGGCGGCCAGTTCCGCGGTCGACCCTTACGACGTGATGAGGAGGACGAGGTTGGTCAGGCCACCGGAACACACGACGGCGAGGATGAGGTCCAAGAGCAGCTCCCCGAACCGGGGTCTGCGGAACCGGAGAAGGCGGCCGTGGGGGGGTACTAGGGAGTGGCCCTCCGAGGGCGAAGAGGATGAGGACAGCGGCGAAGACGCCCTGTCCAGGTGGGAGGACGATGAGGAGGACGCGGGCCGCGGGGGCGGCGGTGCGGGCCGCAAGTCCATCCTCGAGTGCGAGGTCAGTGCGTACGAACTCTTGACGAAGTACCTGAAGAAGGGAGGGGAGTCGCCGAAGACGCAAGTCAAGCGGTTGGCTCCCATCCCATCGGGGACCGATGACGCGCTGTCCATGGATGAACTGAGTGACGACCTGAGCGACAATGCTCTGGAGGACGATACGCACAAAGCTCGTGTATCCAGGGGCGGCAAGGCGCCGGCCAAACCTGGAGGTAATAGGGCGAACAAGTCGGGCAGGGAGAGGAACAGTCCAGGGGTGAGGGTGAACGAAAAGAGGTTGGGACCGGAGGGTTACGGGAGCGAGGGTGAGGAAGTCAGGCCCACCCGGCCGCCCAGAAGGTCGAGGGCTCCCGCGAAGAGCTCGCAGTGTCCCCCCCTGCATTCGCCCCCGCCGCCCCCTCCGCCCCCGATGCCTCCACCGCCGCCGCCCACAAGGTCTCCGGCCCTTATGCCCCCGTCCACCATCAAGTCCATCCTGAAGAAGACCACTTTCGTGGCCAACGCGGCCGGGAGCGTCCCAGGCCTCGAATCCCAGAGTTCCTCCTCGTCGCTAGGATCGGTCGAGTCTCAGCCTTCACTGACGCTCAGGATCAATAATTACGATGAGCCCAGGAGGGTCAGGAAGGATACGAGCAAGAAGCAGGTGCAGTTCAAGGCGACCCACGATGTGGTGACGCTCCAGACGGAGGAGGAAGGACCGGAGGAGGTCGGTGAGGGCGCGGAAAAGGCGGCGTCCGTTGACGGACCAGAGGAGGGGCTGCGGTTCGCTTCCGACGACGTCGAAAAGACGGAAGAGGTTGAACTTCAATCGAGTGAGACCAGCGAGAAGTCGGAGAATGAAGTTGAGGAATCTGCGAAAGAGAATGAGGAAAAAACCGAACTGGCCTATGAAGTGGTTTCTCTCCTTCAGTTGGTGAAATCCCTAGTTCCTCCCCAGGAGGATGACTCGTCGGCCGCGGCGCCTTCCCCCGCAGACCGGCCGCCCACGCCCAAGAGCGAGGTCAGTGAAGTGATATCAACGACCGATGAGGAAAGCAGCGACAACGGATATGCAACTCCGAAGTTTTCGTCGCTACCCAAACTGGATGCGAAAATACCAGAGGAAAGTCTGAACGGTAAGAAAATTCTCATAATTATCTTGCATGCTATGCGGCACGATGCGGTGGAAGTTATTAATATTAGTAGCATGAAACATATCAACATTTCCACGGAAATACTTAAATGTTCTTTTCACTTACAATTCTCATAATTAATCATACTCACCCCCAATAATATACTTCTTGTTATAAATTGATGCTTAGTGAATTAATAGAATTGGTAACTTTTAATTTTTGTCATTATTCTAACGTATGAAATCAATGATTTGCGAGGTTACTTAGTGGAATCTTGAAATGATAGATTAAAAAGTAAACTTTTTTGTATTCCACGCAGTATTTATTAAAAGACTCAACCGGTTTCGACCTCTCTAGGTCATTATTTCAGATGGTCATCTCCTGATTATGACCTGAAGAGGTCGAAATCGGTTTAGTCTTTTAATAAATACCGTGTGGAATATAACAGAGTTTACTTTTAAATCTATAATATACTCACTTTTAATTCTTTATTTTTTCCGAAGCATAGTAATATATCCTAAAGATATTTTACGCCAGCCTGTTTCTGTAGGAACGAGCACACATTGTATTTGATTTTAAGGAATATTTATCAATATTAAACATTGTCGTGTTGGTATAAAAGGGTAGGTAGTACCACAATAATTTTTCCTTCCTTCGGTACACTTCGCCCTCATCCAGAAAAATTGACTGCGATCAGTGGCGCAGCGAAGGGGTTTTTTTTGGGATAAACCCCCCCCCCCCTCCAAAACTCAAAGAAATGTTTAAGTTTAATCCATTTTACTTAGTTGGATCAGTATTACTTATAGAATAGTATTAGGATTTATCAAATATCCCTCAGAAAGCCGTAAATCTCACCATTTTGAACCATTATTCTTAAAAATTTTCTGAAGGAGGGCCCCCCACAATTCCTGCTTACCCTGGCGGGTATGCAATACATCCACATCCCAAAGTATTAGTTGCGCCTAAAACCCCCCCTAGCCTTAATTCTTAGCTGCGCCCCTGACTGCAATAATAAAGGGAATCGATATCTCCATTATGGGGCGAGTAACATCTTAAGTAATGAAACTATTTACAACCGATAAGAAACAGTCCTCAAATCTGCTTGGAGTGGATGGACTGTAAAAAATAAAACCGCTACCCTCAGTTCAATGTTTGTCATATGGACCACCAGGTAGGGGGTTTCTGGGGGCCTTAAAACATACGAACGTAAAGAGAAAACAACACGTAAGCTTCACAAAATTAGCCGATAGGAAAATTAATTAGATAGCTTCTTCAAACCAATCTCAGAATTGACTAGCGATAATAGTAAAGCCTTTGCCTCGCATTGCTTCCATATTAACCGTCGAAAAAATAAGAGTCCTACGAAACACTTCAAATCTGAGTAAAACTTCCAGTTTTTCAAACACACTTTTAGATAATAGCTTTCCCGTGGCAATTAACACGTCATTTCAAGTCCATAATTCTCAAAATGTATGGGTTTTCCATGAATAGTTCCCACTAAAATCCAATGGTCGCCATCAAACGGACCGCCGAGGAAAGTAATGAAAACAGGGTTTATTATACAGACCTTCCCAAGATTATTCATAGGAAATCTCACACTCAGAATAAGCAATTTACAGGGAATAAAAAACATTAGGATACGTCTCCACACACCCTTAAACAAGATAAACATCATTTCCAGGAAAAGGCCCGCTTTAAAAAATAGCACACCATCTCTTTGAAAGGCCTCAACAGTTAAGCGGCAGCCTCATCGTACACGGTGAGTTTCTCAGAAGGGAATTTGATGACCCTCGTTGGGAAAATTGCAGGGTGAAAATAAACGTCTGCGTCACGAGAAGCGTTGGTAGGGTTCTGCTGAAACACCCTGGTTAAGACGGTTACGATGAGAGACGATATAACCACCAACCTTACGGTGTTCCTGACTTGACTTCTTCCTTCCATACGACAGAGCAAGAAATGTATTCCTCATTCCCAGCCTCATGTAACATTCCAACCGCTAAATATTATTAGAATACAACTTCCCACAAGCAACTAAAGGTGATTTAATGACACGGAAAGGATTGCCTACGAATATGAAATTTCTCATTTGTCCTAGATTATAAAAGCTAAATAAAAATATATCTCAAACTCATTCTTGGTTTCTGGGTAATACGATAGCATACCGTATTCCCTTTGAGTACGACTTTAAATGCATCAGCCGCCATCAAACCGAGGAACTTCAAGTCGGTAACACAGCAACACATACAAAAAGCAAGGTTAGATAAACGATTAACCAGTAGGTAAAAGTATTATTTTTTTACAACTTCGCAAAACGTAAAACGGCATTCGCAAAAAACATTAAAAATTGTCTTTATCGCCCGTCACTATCTTTCTACTATCGCGAAATCACCCTTGGCTAGCGCCTAACCATTGTTTTCACATGAATGACAAGTATCAGTAGAATTAAGTTGAAAAGCGTAATAATTTATTTTAATGGTTCACTCGATGACCATGCATTGGAGAAGAGGGTCCAACACTGGAAGAAGAGGATCCAAACGTAAACTCTTAGTAACTCAGAAAAAGCACAAGCAATGTGTTTACCTTTCTCGGTTTTCTACGACTCCAACAAATACGTTAACGGGAGGTAGATAACGATGCAAAAGGGACCACCTATCCGTAAATACGGTCGGAACCAACCACGACATCTCCAATAATTTTTCGTACTTTTCCCTTTGGGCTATATCTCTGAGCCGCAAAATAAGTATAACGTCCACTGGGAGATAAACGGAAGATTTAGTGACTTTGCTTTGCTAAATCGAGGTACTAAGTTAAATTTTATCTCCCCGTTCAGCCATTCGGCGAACGCACACCCTGCGCGCCGTATACACAATAAAGGACTTTTACGGTGTTTTTATTGCGGTCCGTGAGCAGGCTTTCTCAAGTCATGGCATCCCATCTCATCCCTCTTTCCTCTCCTTTCCAGCGACAGACCTCTGCCGGACCAATGCCCTCCGGCACAGCCTGGACGAGCGACCCGATCCGGGGAGGTCACGGGAAGGCATGTGCGGTGGAGGGGCGGGAGCGGACGGCTCTGGGGCAGCCAGAGCGGGCGCCACGCTCTTCAACGACACCATGCGGCTGAGACTGAAAGTACACCGTCCTGAGGCCAGGAGGGCGTTCGCTGCCTCCACTCCCCTCGCCTCGCAAAAGCAGCAGACCCGGGCGCGCATGCTGAGCCCGCCCCCGAGGCCAAGGGAGCCTCCGCCGCCCCCTCCCCCCACATCCCCAGGTCAGCAGAACACACCCCCGAGGGAGGCGGCTGACGAGGAGGGTATCCACGAGGATTCGCGGGCCCGGAGCCGGCCGCGACCCCTCGCCCCGCCTCGGCAGATATTTCCCTTCACGCCGGACGAGATCCGGAGGATCAACGGGGAGGGCCGGAGGTGGAGTGCCCGCCTGCACTCGGAAAACGGCCGCCAGAGGCAGACTTCCCCTGCCGAGGCGGACAAGAAAACTTCCCGACCCCTCTCGTGGTCTCCGCCATCCAGGAGAGAGGACACCATCGCCGTCACGGTGGTGTCCAGGGAGACTACGCCGACTTTGGACCAGAAAGAATCGGAGAGCGAGGGCACGGATGAGGGCGATAGGGAGGGGGGCAGGACGAGAAAGGTTAGCCGCACCGTCGTGACCCTCGGATCTTGCCAGGATACCGTGGAGGAACATTCTCCAAAGATCCAAGAGGATGATCTCAAGTTGCGGGTGCGCGTGGAGCAGGTCCCCAAGAAGACGTCGATTATTATCGGGATGGAGCAGCCGCAGGTCATAAACCGGAAAGATGACAACACCCTGACTATAAGCGTAGCCGGGGGTACGGCCTCGCCATGTGGCGTGTACGTAGCGCAGGAGGAAGAAGCACTGTACGAGACCCCCTACAGTGGAGACGAAGATGAGAAGACGGAGGATCGAGGGACGGATTTGGGTCAAGAAAGGAGTCCGGTACCAGCTGAAAGCTTATCCTCAGTCTCCAACCTGGAATGCCTCTTGGTTGACCCAGTGGAGGCGATCCGGAGGAACTTGGTCCCCCATGTGTGCGGAAAGGACGACGAGGACTCCGCAACCAGGGGGGCGAGCGACCAAGAGAAAGACTCCCCAGAGGAAGAGATCACTCCGGACACCGTCCTCTTAGCGGACGACGACCTAAGACTGCTTCCCGCCGAGTCATTCGAAAAGGACGAAGACGGCGATCGGGAGGAGACTGAAGACGCGCCAGAAGCGTCGGAGGAGAGCGCGACACCTACTGCGACGGAAATGACCGCGACCCAGGAGATTTCAACGGCCGACGACGACGACCCAGCAGACGAGGACGTTGAAGAAGACGAGGAGGAAGACCACTACGAATCGGTCAGCGAGCCCATCTACGAGGAGATAGGCGGAGGGGAGAAGGGCGAGGAGAAATCTATCTTTGAGGGCGCCTCCAAGTACGACATCCTGAGCTACTTGGTTGGGGCCAGGGCGCGGGGGATACCACTGGACTCGGAGTTCGATTCCCTTGGTCTGGAGGAAGACCTGCTCGAGGATGACTTTGAGGAGGAAGAGGAGGATGATGAGGAGGACCTTGTCATCCCCCTGTCGCTCAGGAACGTCGGATGCCGGGCTTCACACTTGAGCGACTCGAGTGAGGACAGCAGGGCGACGCCGTCACCTCTGGCCTCCCTCCACTCCGTAACGCCTCAGGACAAGGTGAGTGGAACGAGAAAAGAAATGTCCCCCGCAAAGCTGAACATCTAAAACCAAATGACTGCCTCGGGCGATGAAATGATAAATTACGCTCCTTTATCTCTACACCGGAGAGAGACAAATTGATGCTTATTATTTTCTGAATGAAGGCTTAGGATGAAACCAATTAAAAAATTACAAGAAATATGAAGCATGGTGTGAATTTCGGTGACACAGGCTGAAGAACATAAATTCCCTTTGCTCCTTCTAATAAAAATTAGATATGATGCACTAGTAAAAATAAATTTAGAAGCACTCTTTGGATAAACATAGCTCGATTTATAAATGAAGATATAAAACAGAAAGTATCATTTTATCAAAAGAGTGAGATAAAAAATAATAATGTCATTGTGCGAAGTTCTTGAATTATACGTCAGTTATTGCAGCTACTAGGATAAAGTATGCACCATCCACCAAGTATGCACCAAGTATCAGTCATAAAGAAAAAATAATTTCAGTATTTCATCTCTTATGTCGAAACAGTTACATCTCAGTGCAATTCTCATTATCACAAGGGTTGCAAAAACCTGGAGTCGAACGGTTTTAATAATGCTTTAACGCTGTAACAGAAGGAACTCGGGTAATTTTTATAAAAATACATAAACAGCGTGAGACAATGGACTGTCAACTGAACTTCACTATGATTATAGCTAAATTTCCTCATTGAATTTTAATTGCAGACCATAATGCGTATAAGAATCCTATTTACGGTTATTGCTATTTCACACGAACTAAATTTAAAGCTTGCAAATGAGATTTCAACCCCGAGAATATCGCGAAATTGGGGATATCCTTTGTAATTATAATTTTTAAGCACATGCTATGTACATACTATTTTTGAGAACAGAATAATCTAAACCCAACCACGATCGTCTCTAAAACTTTAAAAACCGGAAATTGAATCGCACCACTAATTCCATGGGATAAGTTTCTTGATTCCGGATTATTCGCTTTCAACGACTGAATAACTAAGTAGCTGGCCACTCACCCGGGAAAATAAACCATCCCCGTGAGTGAAGTGGACCGGCAACGTTTGAACGAAAGTTAAAAGCGGAACTAGTCGACGGCGTGAGGTTCGCACCCGAGGCACTATAAACCCAACAACTTCCATTGCGGAGTCAATCTACCGCGAACGAACGCACCTGTTAATTTTTTCGTACTTTTTTTTCTTTCTCCAGCGACGGAGTTCGGCCGAAATAGAGCGAAACGACTCCGGAGTCGGCTCTGAGACGAGCAAGTCGAGCCGGAGCCGTTGGCAGCACCAACAGCAGCACCACAAGCAGAAACAACCGAAGGGGGCGGCGGCGGGGAGCAGCGTGGGGACCTTCGGAGTCGTGGTCGAGGGGGCGGTGTCCAGGGTCTCCGCGCCACCGTCCAACGCATCCTCGTCGGCCTCCACCCTCTCGTCATCGTCCTCGGCGGCGTCCACGTACTCGTCGTCCGGCGGCGGCGAGGGATCGGTGGGACGGTCGGGCAGGACAACCGGAAGGCCCGTGGTCCTAGAGGTGGAGGAAGAGGATGAGGACGAGGAGGCGGGAGAGGGCTCGGGAGACGGCGGGGAAGGTCGACTGCTGTCCGCGGGGGATGAGGATGACGAAGGGGGTGCCAGCGGAGGCAATGGTGCGGAGAGACACTTGTGCGAGGACTGTGATCAGCCGGTGGAGACACAAGTGACGGACGGGTGAGTGAAATAAAGAGAATCCTGCAATTAGGAGCTTTGCATTGGCGGATTTATGGTATTTTTGTTGCGGTCCGTGAGTAGGCTTTCTCAAGTCATGGCATCCCATCTCATCCCTCTTTCCTCTCCTTTCCAACGACAGACCTCTGCCGGACCTAATGCCCACCGACATTGGTCCGGCCTCCAGGGGGATTACAGTCCCCCTATATAGACCCCCATTGGGTCAAAACACACACTAGATAAAATCGTAATTTTTTTGAGGTTTATAATCCTCCCTCCAGAGGGATTATAGTCCCCCCCCCCTCATTGGGTCGAAACCCACATTAGATAAAAGCAAAAATTTTTGAGGTTGCCGCTTTGTACAAAGGTATTTAGTAATATTTTCCAATATATTTACTTTCTTTGGCGAGTTTAAATGGAAATTAGCTCTAAACTTAGGGCCTATTTTAAATGCTTTTGGTATGTTAAAATCAATCCAATGGCAGATCCAGAGAGGGTCTAAGTAGGATGAGGGGCTATACCCCTCCCCCCTTTGGGTATCCAATTTTCACTATATAAAATGGTTATTTTGTTCAGACCCCCACTACTGCTGGGATCCCCAGACCCCACATAAACCCCTTGTCCCTATCCTGAATCCACCACTATAACTGAGTACTCACATGGTACTCAGGTACAAGACAAATATGCTTTCTTTTGCTTTACACTTGAATAGCCAGCTGGGTAATTTTTTCACCCTCAAGGAATGAACTGCTTTTATTTCACTTCTAACACTAATTTCAAACCCACTCTTCACCAACTGAAAGTACACGAATCAATATGCAATCAAATACGTCATTCAATTCTTTTACCCATAATGTTGTCAATAATTTTGATGAAGTAAAAGTAGAATATACTTTGTTTCACCCATGCCATAAACATCTTTCAAAAAATGTTGTGGTGAAGAGCATCTGATTATAATAAGACATGTTAAATCTCATGTCACACCGCCAGTTAAATCATCTTTTGTACTGTGATGACATGTAAGATGGTGGCAGATTTAGCCAGAGAATTGTTGGACTTTAGAAACCCCTTGACCCCTAAAAATTTCCTATATTGATTTACTAGTTGCCTCCATTTTTTCTAAAATTCCTTCACTTTTTATTGATTTGATCTTAAATTTGGCTTTGAACTCAAGCAACATTATTTTCCTCATTTAACCAGGGGGCTTATGTTTGCACCATTGGTATGCCGTAAATGTGGAAAGAGACGATCTGAGAGAAGAGAAATCATTGCTGAGATTGTGGAGACAGAGGCCAAATATGGACGAGACCTCAGGATTCTCTTGGAGGAGTTTGAGAGGCCAATGAGAGTAGCAGGCCTTCTCTCTTCAGAGCAGCTTGCAGGGATATTCCTCAACACTGCAGAGCTTGCCACAGCAAGTTCAGTGCTAGTTGGAAGGCTTAAGGATGCACTGGAGATAGCAGTGGAAAATGGAGATGAGGATCTTCTAACTGTCAATGTTGGCAAGGTGTTCCTAGACGCTGCACCAACCATGCTGCATGCATTCCAGTCATACTGCACACGTCAAGTAAGTTCATCGGTCATTTAAGGATCCCAGAACAGCAAATTCACATCAATTATTATATTCCAACTCGTAATCGTCCTTACAATCTGTGAGTTAATTTTGAAATAAAGGGGCTTCATCAGAGGGTACCTAGCCAGGAATTTGATTCGGGGGGGGGGGAAGGGGTCCAAAACCAGGGGGAAAATTTTTGAAAAATAGGGCACTTAAAGTAGAGGGTTTTAAACTAATTTTTGCACTTTTCATAATCGAAATAACTTCATTTGTCAAAGAAATCTTTTGTAAATTCATGATTCATCGATATTTTCTTTTATGAAGGAAAGTAATTTTTGTATTTATATTTCGGGGAGGGTCCAGGCCCTCTGGTCTTCCCCCCTCGCTATACCACTGGGCTTCATCTCAGCCATTGTGAATTCTACTATTGTAACTCTTTTGAATGACTTTGCCACTACATATATACTTGAGATAGAATTTGTCTTCTTACTCACATAGATAAGTGAAACATATAGCTTTGGAAAATGGATAAGTTCAAACCTTGTCTACGCCAATCATATTAATTTGATTATTATCATTATGTATTTTAAAGTCTTAAATAAATTGCTGAATAAAGTCAGATTTTTACCGTACAAAATCCCAATTATCATTCTAATCTTACCAAAATCTGAATTCAAAACCTAGATAGGCTGTTAATTTATTTATGAATGTTGATGTATTATATCCATCTTTATTTCATAGGGTGCTGCCTCACTCCTGCTCTCTAATCTTGAGAAAGAGAAAGAGCTGCTCAGGGTATTCCTAAGGGTATCACAGATGGAGAATGCTGTTCTAAGGAGAATGAATCTCAACTCATTCCTCATGGTGAGAACAAAAATCACTTTAGAATATTCAAGGAGAGACATGACGCAACTTTATATACAAGCACCTAGAAAGACCATAGAATCATAAAATATTTTTTATCTACGCAACTGAGTCCATGCTATACATATGTATGCACTTCTACCACATTCATGAACTAAATTGCAGGTATAAAATTCATTTCTTTCCTAAGATTAAAAGGTATTTAAATAGGGCCAGATAAGTCAATAAATATATTAATTCAGATTTCCAAATGTAATTCCTAAGCCCAAGGTCTTTCTTGCCAAGCAACAAGCTTGAAATATTTTAATGTTATATTGAACGTATATGATGTTATGTACACATATACTATGTACATATATTTGACAACAGATATGCATTTTCCCATTGCATTCCCTATGCATGAAATATTCCTCCACAAGGGCGATTGTCCATGCTGAAATAAAGTGGACAATTGTTAAAGAAGGTGACAATGAAGAGGAGAGAAATTTTCAAGAGTGTCCAGTTTATATTATCTAAGTCCATGTCCTTAGCAGACTCTAAATGGACACCTTTTTGGTATAATTGAAGCACATTTTGTGCTGGGTGGATTTCAATTATGTTTTACGTTCATATTTCATTTTGTAAACTAATATCAAAATCCCACATTACCTTCATAGGTTCCAGTCCAAAGAGTGACAAAGTATCCCTTGCTACTGGGACGCTTATTCAAAGTCACACCACATCACGCAGAGGGAAGGGATTTACTTCGCCAGGCACAGAGGAAAATTGAACTTCACCTGGAACACATGAATGCTGTACGTGTTAACAGATAAATTGACAAATAATTAATTGTTATGCAATTACTTTATTTAATCTATAACTTAATTTATTCATAGTCATCAAAGCTATTTTAATGTTCATGTTCATTGTTCATGTTTCGGAAAAGAGGAAATTTCCTTCTGTAGCTATAGAGATTGCAAATAATCCATTAAACCGTATGTCGTCAAGTGCAAAATAAATGAAAGCGTGCCATTGTTTATTAACCTTTAAATGCCTAGCATCCTTGCATCGGTACATGGAATAGGCTCCACTAAGTGTCTGTCATGCCTGCCTGAGATGCTAATTTAAAGGGCCAATTACAAGGGAAATTAAAATTAAATCTAACAGTGAAAGCCGACCTCTGGGTATTTCAATTTAGGGACTAAAGGTTAAATCGTAGTTATGTCAAAGATGAACAGTGGAAACTTATTTACAAGCCAGACTTTGTTGTGAGCTTTGTTCTTAAAAAAAAAACTTAAAAAATTTTCTACCAAAGTATTTTTGATATAAGTAAGCTCAAGACTCAATCTTCCTTAACGATACTTTCAGGAGACAAAGGACATGAGTGCAATACGACTATGGAGAAGAATATCAATAATAAATGGTACTCCAGGCCGCAGATCTAACAGTGAAATGGATATGCAAACTATTCGACTGAAAAAGGTGAATTTTTATTGCTACTTGCTTTAACACTGCATGTGTTCAGACCTCGAAAACATCTTTAATTTATTCTGAACTGTGATATCATATAATTTTGTTTTTTGAGACACTTTCAACATATGTATGGATACACCTAATAATAATTATTATAATTAGTCTTTATAAGAATTCATACGTGCATGTTGAATGTATTTAATATTTCTTCAAGTCGGCACTGATTGTGTTCCCTTAGATGATAATTTGATGTACCAAATAAGTCAACTAAACATAGGGAAAAATATGTCACTGCTTTAATTGCTATTTGTTGATGCCAACTCTAGCTGGCCCTAGATGTGCTGGAATGGAACCCAGACAAAGTTCGGTTTCCAGTTGAGGGGAAGCTACACTACACACAGCCTACTGACAGCAAGTGGAGGAAAGGACAAACTGTGAAACTCACATCAGTGAATGCTCTCCTTGTAACTCATGGAAAGGTAATTATAACTCTTAGCCTATACTTTTCCCATCATTTATCTTATTTCAGACAACATTTTCTGACTCAACAGGCAATGAAGTCAAGCCCACTGGGAAACAAAGGAATTACTCTTTTTGGACAAAAATGAAATGGGATATAAAAATTATAATCACCATATCCAATAGATACATAAAGAAATCGAGTTCAGAACCTTAAGCCTGAATCGGTGACGTCATGGCAAAATTAGAAGTGCTGGAATGCACTTTCCTTAATGTTTTTTAGAAGTGAAATATTACTGTGTGTTTTTTAATACAAGTTATTAATTACATTTTATTGCAATTTTTTGTTTTGGTTACAAATGTATATATGGAATTTTGTGGCAACAAAATTGATAAAAACATTCTTTGACTATTATGTCTTTTGTCAGCCACTGGCCTGAATCACGTCCCTTTTTTCCATCCCTTTCAAGTAATAAAAGGTCACTTCAAAGGTCATTTTAAATGGGCTATGTAACTGCATAGGTTAGAACTGCAGCAATTCCTCCTTATGGCATACAATTGCATGAATGCACGAACGTATGCCATCCTATCGTTCATGGTTAAGTAAAGCCAAAATAATATGATCACTTTTTCCAGCCTACTGAGGCACAACTCTAGCTTTGGCTTTTTAAGGACTGAAAATATTAGTACAAGCCATCATTCTGTCATCCTTTTTTTTCATCACTTTTGCTGTAACCTCAATACCTAAAATTCATTCCATCAAAAGCCCATACTTTCATCTCTTTTAATCTTTGGGATTTGAATGGCCAAATGATGTTTTCAAGGGAAAAAAAGGAGACATGCTCAATGAAGTAAAAAACGATATGGTTCCCTATCACTGGAGCCTAACCTGAAAAATTATGCCTCAAACAGGCATTTGTTGGTGATCATTTTTGCAACCAT
This sequence comes from Ischnura elegans, assembly GCF_921293095.1. Classification (NCBI taxonomy): domain Eukaryota; kingdom Metazoa; phylum Arthropoda; class Insecta; order Odonata; family Coenagrionidae; genus Ischnura; species Ischnura elegans. The sequence goes on along the minus strand of NC_060253.1, from coordinate 66,298,403 downwards.
CAGAGAATCATTATAGCCTTCTGCTATCTCACTCAGTAATTCGACCTGAAGGCTGGTATGGTCAGGTGAGGGTAGAACTCAATCCAAAGTAACCCACTGGTGTGTGGATATCACACATTCAGGGTAGGGGACCAGTTCCTTTTCCTGGGCCACCTCGTACTTAGAGGATTTTGTTCAGGGTGTGAAAGGCTTCTCCAAAGACTTGAACCCAGGACCCTTGGGTCAGTAGCCCAACACTCTACTCCCCATCACACAAAAACCTTCTAATACAATTTTTTTTTCCAGCTTAAGGAGGACTGCAATTTAGATCTGTCAGAGCCAATGCTAATGTTCCCGAGAGATACTGGAATTAAGGAGGCAGCCCTTGTGCTTGTGAAGGAAAAATGCAATAGATACTCCTTATTACGGGTAAGTAAATACGTTTTGATGCGAACTATGTAAACATGTACCTAGTTTCCTTTCAACACTTTCACTTTAGGCAAAATTAGCAGTGCTGGAACACACTTTCCTTAACTCTTTTACAATTGATGTATTACTCTTGAGTGTTTTTTTATTACAAGTTAGGTCTGCATATTTCAAAATAATTTTTTGTTAGGAATGTATATTCACACATATGTATTAGGAATTTTGAGGCACCAAAACTGATAAAAGTGCTATTAGACTATCATATCTTTTCTAATCAGTTCCAGAACGACATTCCGGAGCATTCAGTCATCATGACACCACTAATTACATATTACCATAATTACTGATTCAAACTATTTTCTTCCACAGGAGCCAATGTATTTGGATAGGTGTATCATTTGCAAAGAGATGGATTGGGACGACTGTTTTGAGGTACAGGAATTGTCAACTAAGGATACCTACATATTTAAGGTAATAACCTCATAGTTTCCATGACCATAGTTTATCTAAGATTGTAAACAATTATGATAATCACAAAGGAGAGAGAGACTGTATTGCAATTTGTTTCCTTCCTATTTTCCAGAATGAAGGAAGATAATAAGACTTCCTTACTCCTACACAAATATTATTCTCACCAGTGCTCATTCACAACTGCCTCTACAAAAAACATAATGCTAAGATCAAAATAGGCTGTCATATCTATTGTTTCTCTGACATTTAATTCTTTTTTCTGGAAATTTAAACCGAATTAAAAATTAAATCTAGGTAGACTAAACTCCCAACAAAATGTATCACGAATGTTTTCTAATTTGATAAGTTATTCCTTTGCCTTTCCTAGTTTAAACCGTAAATAAGTACTTTTATTACTTACTTATTAAAAATATATTAGCCAACTTATTACAAGAACTTCGGACACATTGCACAATACATACATATATTTTTTCCACAAGCCAAGTCCTGTGTAATATAATATTCCTTCTTTTGAAATATTCAGTCATCATATAATCTTTAAATATATATGTACCTATGTAGAATTTGTAATATTTACAATATGAGAATTGGAAGGGCTCTCTCATCTTTTAAGCAGTTGACTATTCTCTTTTGCCAAAGATTTTATTTGGAAACAAGAAGACATAATACCTGGCAGTGAAATTTTTACTTCAATTAAAGCAAAGAAAGTAATTAATTGAATGGAAAACTGTTTTTTAATTAGGCTACTAAACAAATAACAGAAATAACATGGAGCAATCTGGTAAAAATCTTACTTAAAAAAAGTACTTTCCTCGGCCCTCAAAGGTTATGCTGACAATGGGGATCAAGTCCTTTCTTGATTACTTAAAGGTCACGGGTTTGAAGCCTAACAGAATATGGATTTTGTGCCACCCTTAGTAGGGGTTTTCGCATTTCTGAGCTGAAAAAGCATTTTCTTGCCTTTCCACTGCATTACAGTGAGTCCCTAGTCTTGGGACAACTTATGATTAAACTGATATTTTGCAATTAGATGGTGTTTTCACAAAAGGCAAAACAAGAGGTGAAAAATAAAATTCAAAAATATTTTTGAAAATCAAAGTGAGGGATGCCATCCTCAAACAGGTTAAATAGATCTCAATATAGTCTAATTTCAAAATTAACCCTTTTGCTGCTTCAATAGATTTTTCATCGGTTCCATTATTTTGCCTATTATCCAGAAAAAAATGAATTGAATCATTCATTTGACGTCGCTGAATGTCGCCGCACGAATGGACGTAGTTCCGCTAGAATTTCGAGCAGATGACAGCACCTACGACCGAAGGAAGGGTTTTTCGAAAACGTAGATATTTACCCGCATGTCGTGTTGAAAGGAAAAGTTTTTTGAAAGTCGTGGAATATCCCCGCATGTCGCAGGCAATAACCATAATGTTTTTTGCGGGTATTCCCGCTTGTAGCAGCGAAAAGGTTAAAAAGGAACTGAAATAATAATAATTATCTTCACTTGCAGGGAGAAAGTTTGGAAGTAACGCGCCAATGGTATCAAGAATTGCAGTATCATGCCCTAGGCCTTGGTCCATGGAGAAAAAGGCGCAATGCTTTAGCCAACATAATGATCAACAGTATGGCACGTAATTGAAGCAATTATGGGAGCCTACATAAACCAACTGATTGACCATGCTATCCAACAATAAATACAATATCTGCATACTTATTCCTATTTAGTCGCATATTGTAAGTTGGAAGGTCATGAATGGATAGTCTTACTATCAAATAATTCAAAGTGTCCCATATTCCAGGGGTTGAACTCCATTAAATTGATATTCACTTGGTTTGAGGGCACAACTCAAAACTTGAATTCCTGAGGTCCTTTCCTGGAATTAGCCGAGATGTGCATTACTTTCTGCCTAACTGATGGGTAAATATGTCCTGATAATAAGGATGTTTGAACAGTAATCAGCTTCTAGCTCCATTATTCAACCACAGAAACACTAAATTATAATGGCTTGAAGTTATTATTGGACTAGAATAGGTTTAGTCAACAAACCCTTAACTAGGACAAGCTTGAAATTTTTTAATGGAGCAGCTGGTTAGAAGACTGAATATTTAACACAGTTGAGTTCAACGGAAGTGGGAATAACTATTAGGCCTTGTAGCATTTTAATATTTTGATTTTGGATTTATGTCTCTTAAGCTGTGTATCCAAAATCTTTCATTCTGTGATACTTGTTAGTTTAATCTTCTAATAACTACATCATGAAAATGTGTATAGATGTATTATATTAATTTTTATGAAGTGTTTTGCTTATAGTCCATATATTAAAATAAAATATCAATTAAAAGAAAATCACTTTATAATCTTCAAAATCTGAATGCATCTTGTGAGTGAAAACTTGACTATTTGTTCTCAGCCTATTTCTTTCTAGACAATTCATTGTTGATATTTGACAGGAATGTGTTGAATAAAAACAATATACTTGTACAATGATTTGCTACGTCATGTGTTATTGCTCTCCTGAGGGGAAGATGGAAATAGAAATCCTGGTTTACATAAAGGTATTGATATATGAAAGAAAATAAATTCATTGGTGTGAGAACAATACCTAAAATGAGCTCAGTGGAAACCTGCCAAAGCAACCTCAGGATTGTAGTCCAATGATGATGTTGTGTAACAGTTAATTCTAACACCATGCAGTTAGGAGCAACATTTTGGCCCGTATCATAAAAGTCCCCTCGAAGTTGGAGTTGAGGATGGCCTCATTTGAAGCTGGCCTAGCTCGACGAGGAGATCCCTCGACCGCATCATATCATAAAAGTCTCCTCCAGCTCGGCTCATAGGAGGAGGGGTTTGAGCCAGCAGAAATGACGCATTGTTGAGGACGATGTTTCTGGTTTCAGAGTTGACAGTCTTCCAGCATATTTCCATGTTCATTTTTTCGAATCGTATTTGCACAGACATGCGCAGTATCGATATACCGAATGCGGCCGGGGATATACCCGCCAATATCAACAATAGAAACAGAAATGGCAAACAATAAACCGGAGCGCATGGCCAGGCAGGAGTAGGAAATTTTGTGCAATTTGGTGGTCAAGTACAAGGGCGTAATTGAGTGTAAGCGCTCAGATGCGGAGTCCGTTTTAAGCTAGGCAAGATGTTGGCAGAAAATAACGGAAGAGTTTAATAATCATGGATGAATAATCATCATCTTCTCGCAATGGCGGAAGTCACCTCAAACGCTTTGATCCGACAATAATCTAACCTCAAAGTTTGAGCTGAGGCTGGCCTCAAAATTCGATGTTTTTGAGGTTGAGGTCGGTTTTATGATATCGCATCTCCTCCTCCTGACGACAATGAGGTGGAGGCCGGCTTCGAGGGGACTTTTATGATACGGGCCAAAGAATATTTTTTCTACTGAGTAAGACTGATGTGGATTGCTTATCAATAGCTCTCATTGAAGATTATGGCTTATCTGTAGTTACATTAAGTTTGAAAGGTCTTGAATTAACAATTCATAACTATTATCAAAATTATAGAGTTTTTAAGGACAGTTATTTACAAAGACAACCATTGGATATAATTAATAATACAAGAAAAATATGCTAGTAATGGAAAGATTATTAAAATAATATAGAAAAAGGAAAGAGGCAAAATAAGCTCAATTCAGAGCAAACACCATCAAAGTTACACTAAACTCTCACTATTACAAAGTACATGGCACTCAATAGAGTTCACCTGAATTCCTGGCTAATAAGGAGCCAATGTTTGACCTTGAATTTCAGAGAAAATTGAAGTTGATTGTGAGAGAATTGATCTTTTTCAGGGCTACACTGGTTCAAATTATTTTCCCTACCACTTGCTTGGCATAAACCTCTTCTCTGGCCAAGTAATTCAGTAGTTAATGGAGGGACATAGGGCTTAAAGAAAATGTCTACCAATTTTTGCCTTAAAATGCAAATCCTGTTCAACTCCAAATTCTTATAATTCTATTTTCATTTGAACAATATTCCATCACATTACATATATAATGGCATTTAAATGTCAGAACGATAAACTCCTTAAAAAAATGCCTCATCTAGAAAACAATTTTTTTTACTTTTAAATAAGGAATAAAATACGATAAAAAGGATATAAAGATTGAATTTTCAGAGCAACAAATCTTTAGTAAAAACATGAGGGCCCATGATGAGGGAAATTTCAACAGGCAAATGAAGGACCCAAACCGAAATTGTAATTAATTATAACAGCAGCAAATAAATTAGTACAAAAAAACTTACTCATTCAGCCAGGGGCACAACTAGGAATTAAGGCTAGGGGGGTTTTAGGCATAACTAATACTGTGGTGTCTGGGGGTGTGGAATACCCACCAGGGTAAGCGGGGGCAATCCTTCAGAAAATTTTCAAGATAAATGGTTCTAAATGGTGAGTTTTATGGCTTTTGGAGGGATATTTTATTAATATTTACACAATTCTATAAGTAATATTAAGCCAATTAAGTAAAATGGATTAAACTTTTAAAAATTTCTGAGCTCGGTGGGGGGGGGGGTGTTATCCCCCAAAACCCCCCCTCGCTGCGCCACTGCATTCAGCCATTCTCTTATAAGTTTAAAATAAGAAGTTTAAAGTATACCGGGACTAGCCGCGGTGATAACTTTTACGGGAGTCACCCGCAATGCACAATCGTGCGAAAGTTCCACAGAGAAAAAATCATTCGCCTTGACCGGGATTCGAACCCGGATTTCCGGTCAAGTGCTTTAGCCAGTTAAGCTACCGAGGTGTCATTCTTCCCTGTGGATATTTTTGGACACTACCAGAAAAATATCCACAGGGAAGAATGACGCCTTGGTAGCTTAACTGGCTAAAGCACTCGACCGGAAATCGGGGGATCCGGGTTCGAATCCTGGTCAAGGCGAATGATTTTTTCTCTGTGGAACTTTCGCATAAAATAAGAAGGTATGGTATTTGGAGGAGGCTACCGATAGTTGAGGTCACTTTCGCCACAAGGGGGGGGAGGGGTGGAGAGAAACTTGGCATCGTCGTTAGCCTACTCTCAATGAAAGGCACCAAGGGGATCATGGCTTGACATCCTATCCAATGGAGGGAGTGCGGCACTTGAAGCGTCCTCTACAAATCACTAAAGCAGGGATCGGACAGTCTCTGAAAAATCTCTGCCATCACCAGGATTTCAACCCAGACTGACTAAGATCCAGAGAGACTGGGTGGAAGACAAACCACCACACCAACCCAATTATAATACAAAAGGAATGTTGCCGCCAACTTTTCATGAGTTGTTGACTTCATCCTGGATGATTTCCTAGTTCAGGGAGAACCTTTCAATGGGAGAAGGAATTGCTCAAGTGTGAAAACAACCATGCACAGCACGAGGCCAAGGAGTAGAAAAGAAGCAGTAGCCTGCTCAGCAGGAGTTTGCCATGTTGCCATCAATTACTCTGAGAAAGGATGAATGTCATTGATTCTGTCACATTCTGTTTCTCACTCATGAAGAAGGCGGCAGTTTGATAAGCACAAAATCATGGGTCTCTTAACTTTTCCAACTCCATTATTTATACAATTAACCTTCCATTGTTGTTGAGCAAGCCCATTTCCAGCTGCTATTCAAAGCCGATCCCTGCAGAAAGTTTGTAATCTCAAAAGCACATTGGTTGATAAATTACTGATTTCAGAGCCAATGTATTAAACCACATGAAGCTGGACAGAAGAAATTTCCCCCACTTTTAGGAACTCAAAATAAATTGTGAGAGAAAGATACTTGAAATCAAGCTATACCCACATGGGCGTACCCAGCGAGAGGCAGGAGGGGGCAGCTGTCCCCCCACCCCCAGAACCAAAAATTGCAAATGTCTTTAAAGAAAATAATATTTTTTCAAGCAAATAATTTTAAAAACTAATAAAGAGTGTTAGTTTCCTTAAAATGTTGATTTCATTCACCTTTTCCATGCTTCAATCTTACCAACAACTTGAACAACCATCGCTTACCCCCCCCCCCCCCTAGTTTTGATCCAGAGCACGGACTTAGAATAATCCTTGCGGAGCACAGACTTAGAATGCCCTTGTATACCCACACAAACTGGCCTGCCAAGATAAAAATCCAGGGCTTTGGCCACCAACAGTAAATCCTTCATAATGACGGTAAGTTTTAGTCAACTAATATTAAAACTCACTATTGAAATTAAAACTCAAAATTTTCAGTTACCAAAGTAATCAGATCTCCTTTCTACATAGAAATCCTCCAAATCTAAACTAAAAGAATGTGCTATGAATTCATACCACGATTATAAATTCTAATCCTTTTCCACCATGCCCCTTCTAATGACATAAATCAACCTCATCAAAATGAGAAAGGTAATCTGGTGAAATCCAAACTCCTCAGAATAAAAATTACATATTTATCGGTAAGCAGCAGGACAGTATAATACATTCGCATACAATAACAATTACAGGTTTGTAGATCTTTCGGGGAGATTAAAACGATTTTAAGGATCTCATCGAATATCATGAATTTCAAAACCCTTAAAATTCAATTTTACTTGCTATGCATTCAGGGAAAAGGATGCCTCTAAAGCTAATGCATCTCAAATAACAGGCCTGCAAATCAATTTTTAAAGATCAATCCACACACCTTGACCTGAATTGCGTCTGTTCCTCAAAGAAATTAATCACTACTCCGTCAAAAATTTTGCAATGACACGAAGTATCAGCAAGTTTTTTTTTAATTTTCCTCCATTGAATTTTCACCTCAATTGAGATCTGTGAAGTCCTGCTCAACCAGTAACAGATTGTGCCAATCATCATGTACAATTGGTGTACAGAACATTATGATACCATTTTTAAAATGCAGATGGTAATTAAACAGTTAGTCCTTCCCATGGAAATGATATTGAGATGAAATGGCAAAATAAGTTTGTGAGACAGTTTCACTTCAGATCTGCACATTTAACTTGAACATAATATCTGACTTGATTGGGTAGATAATAATTTCTATAATTTTTCACCTCGCATACAACATATGATGATGAAATTCATTTGGCAATGAAATAAATAACTACTGTGTATCACTACCATTAGGTATTGAAATGTCATCGAAAAATAACGAAACAAGCTCAGGTTAATGAAGAAACCATACAGGGGAAAAATTACTCATTAGCCATATATAATATCAGTGCACTTTAATTCAACAGCCTTTAACAGACAACACACCACAGGTCGCAAATTGTAACCCAAATCTTAGGTGTAAAGACTATGAAACAATCTACTCAAAACATGATCGACTTTTGTGATTTGGTAAACCAAAAACAAATATTTACAAGGTAATTATATTTGGTCTTGCGTTTGATTAGACACAAACGCTTCCAAGAGTTAATTCTAACATAACAATTCATTCTACAATAGTATTCTCGACTCAATTATGTACCTCATTCGGTACTCTACTGGCAATACAGCCACACAACATGACTGAAATGTTTATACACATACTCAAGACAGTTAAGAAATAATACAAAAAATTGGTTGTTGGTAAGATGATGCAAACACGTACGCTCTCCATAAAATCTAATAGCGCCATATAAAATCATGATATACCTTAAAAACGTATGAAAAAAGAAATACAATTTTCGTACCGTCATAATACGGAGAGTCATCATAAATACGTATGTTTCAACAACCTCCAATTAGTAAGCCAAGAAATAAGAGACATTCCATATCACCCCCTTCATTCTTCAAGAGCACAAATAGAAAGCAGTCAATTTTATACGTCGTCCGGTAAAATAAATATAATAAAATTAAAAATAATAAAATATTTCTTAAGTCAACTATTTTAAGCTTTGTCCCCGCTATTTTCTTTCTCAAAAATACTCTTGACGTCGGCAAAGACTTCATCGGCATCCTTATTAGCACAAACCTTTTGAAGCAAATTAAGTGACTTGTAATGCTCAATTATAGGCATAGTATCGTTTACGTACGTGTCAAACCTTTTCTTCAAACTCTCAATATTATCATCAGATCTTCCGCTACCAGCAGAGCCCCGTTTCAAACACCGCTCTAAACATACCTCCTGCGGACACTCAAAATATAGAACAAACTGAAGGTGGACTTCACTGGACATTTTCTTGTTCCAACCATTGAGATTCTCCTCACTCCTAGGAAAACCATCAATCAAGAAGTGCTGCGCATTAGACTTTTCCATTGCCTCTTTCAATAGACTGCAGGTAATTTCCACAGGCACTATCTTGCCGTTTCGAATGTAATCTTCAATAAGTTCACCATGCTTTGAGTTCGGATTTGCCCTTTCTTCCCTCAAAAGATCGCCAGCCGACAGGTGTATGTAGCCGAAATTCTGAACAATCTTCTCGCACTGAGTACCTTTTCCGGAGCCTGGTCCACCAAGTACGAATACAACTTTCTTCATTTCTGCGAGGGACGGTATAACCCTGCGTATTAAGGCAATAGTTCGATTCAGGTTGCCGTGTGTCTGAAACAAAACGGAATATTTAGTTATAATTTCTAATCAGTAATGCCTAGAAACTCAGAGAATGTGAAGCAACGTTACCGAGGAGAATCTTAAGGGTTGGCGTGGCCGAAGATACCCCACGTACACTGAAGCACCGAAGGATGAGCAATACGATAATCGATAAAAACCGCTAGCAAAATTGAAATCCTATTTGCCACTCAGGTGACGCCTAGGCAGCGATTGTGATGTTTCCTCAGATAAAATAAATGTGAAACTATCAGAGGACCACGCCTTACTCAATAGAATAATCACTTGGCAGTAAACATTGGTTCACAACACTTTCAGTAGCGGATTGCGGAAACGAAATGTCACGCCATGTCACCGTGGAAAGTAGGTCATTATCATGTTTTCATTGAAAGCACCGAATGCAGGGATTTCAACGCGAATAATCCCCTACAATACTTATTTTCCTGTACTAATGCATCGTTAAAATGACTTCAGAATAAATTTTAGGCTAAAGTAAAATAAATATTCTAATGTTTACTGAAAATTCTACTGAACAAATGAAGGTGCAAATGCAGCACAACAAGTTTTTGGGCGGCTTATTTCAACTGAATAATCGAGTGAAGATGAAATGAATACCCAATATTTATGTGAATACCGTTAAGTTATAGTTCTTCTAGAATTATTAAATTAGTCTATCTTTATAAAAATATTTTACAGCATAATAAAAAATTTACACTATCGATGAGTACATCTATAGCTTTAATAAATCTACAACCATGAAAGGAGGAGGACCCCTTCCTCCTCCTCCGATGGTACAATTCTTCACTTTTATACTAGTAAAAAAATTAATAGAATGTGTATTTATAACCATAATGTATTTTAATTCACGATTGAGCTGTACGATCACAATTTTCCCTAAAAAAAGAAATATTTGAGTTTTTTGCACACAGAAAGGTGAGGCATATCAAGCATAATCAGGCAAAGCATATTAAACCTCTCACTGGGGAAGAAGACTACATGAAAAGCCACTCGTTCAATGCAGTGCTTTGGAAAACGTCTGTTGTGGAATAACGATGAAGATGTGTATATTCTCCGTCAGTGGCTTAATATGCATGACCTTCGTCTCCTCTGCCATAGTGAGGACATGTGATGTTAACACCTAGTTCAGTAACCCAGTCGGATAATCGTCTTGGAGGAAGATGGGTTGGTGGTGTAACTACTATCATACCTGACCAGCAATTGGGAGATCTGGGTTCGAATCCCGGCTGAGCCAATTGATTTTTTCATGGTAAATTACATCCTTGCAGTATATAACTTTGCACCTGTGCATGCGGCGGCTTACAAAGTCACTTATTGTTCTGTGCAGAGCTTTAGAAAATATTCAACGAAGATATTATGACAAGAAAACCATAATAAGTCTGGAGCCCTGAGAAATAAAATTTGGTTCCAGGAAAATGGGATTAAAAGAGAAAATTTTTCAAAAACTTTTGGAGTGGGTCACTGACATAAGCAAAAGCTTCGCAAACCTAAGTGTCTGTAATTGAGACCTACGCAAAATTTGTTCCTTAGAGTAAATCTGCTGAATGAGCAAGTGAGCTTGCACGATTGTTTTTTCATAGTGTTTCAGTTTAAATTTTGCATATCACCCGACTGTCATCCTTTTTAACTTCTCACCCCCCACCTTTTTCCCCAGAAAATAGTACAGCCTTGGGGAATTCATTTTCTTTCAAATTGAATGTCATTAACAGTATATATACTCGTATAATATTAATTACTGTAGTAATTACTCGTTTAATTAATAATTACTATAGAAATTCTGATGTTTAATATGATGCAATCAAGTGAATAACCAAAGGAGAACTAAAAGTACATATATGATCATGAAAAAACATTTCTTAAGAGCATCTACCCAGACAGCACAATCGCTTGTATACATATTGTTAATCTCTTGTACAGTAGCAAATTGTATTACTACTTGTAAAATTGCCATTGCATTCCAAAACCTTGCAAACATATCAATTGTAATATGATTGTGATACAGAGCAAAATCCAATTTTTTAAACCAATGTATGTCCTTATTAAAAAGAGAGAAATAAGATCATACTTATTTTTTTAACTAAGCACTGCTTTAATGTTGCTGAGAGCTGGGTCAGTAAGCGCGCTTACTTATGTACAAAGATTTTTTTAGCTCTTTTGAGATCTGACTCTGGACAAATAAGAAGTGCGATTGGTAACACTCTGGTCTCTCCACCAAAAGAAAATCGGGAAATGTAACCTCATAAAAGTTTCATTGATATCTATATAAGTGCACATGTTTTACCCCAAGCCAAGATACGAATCATTAAGTTATTTCTCTGTGATTTAGCTCGCAAGACTCAATGGAAAAATTAACGGCAACTATGTTAATTCCACATCCGTATGTGGCAGTTGCCCAGTTATAGGTGGGAGGTAACACCTGATGAGCAATTGCAACTGTAATACAGGCATAAGCAGATTTAGGAGGGGGGGTACAAGCCCTCCTAAAGTACTTAAAAAATATACGAGATTTTTAACACAAATATTAATTAATTTTTACTTAAATATAAAAGTTATAACTATTTGTAACTTTTATTTTAAAATTAAGAGTATATTTCATAGAGTAATTGTTGCATGTAGTTTTTAACCCCAAATATGAGAAGACTGTCAGCCTTTCAGACCCTGGTGCCCCCCCACAAAAAATTCTGGATCCACCCTTGAATACAGGTGTATTACAAAAGAAATACCATTTGCAATACAATTCTAATTCAGCTTTGTATTACAATCTTAATATAAATGTTTTAGAGGACACATGACAAAATTCTGCAACTCCAATACAACATACTCCCTTTGGAAAAACTTTGTAATACGACTTCTATACAGATGAACTACCACAATTCTGCTGACTGGGTAATTACTGGAAGATACGGACATATTTCATCACAAGAGCATGCAATAAAACAGTTGCCAATGAAACATTATAGGATCGCAGGAGGAAAGTTAACCCCTTCGTGCTGGATGTCGGGTGGAGCCGACGGGCATTTTCATACGTAGAACACCTGACGTCGGGTATAGTTGTCGCAAATTTTTCTACACAGATGACTGGACGTCGGCTCTGGCCGATGCGAGGGAAGGAAATAAACCGCTGAGGCAGCAATTTTCCGGTGCATTCAGGCCCAGCCTGAGACCCAGCTTAGCGAATCCTTAGGGCCACTCCTAGGCAATAAAGCCTGAACCTCTCACTCATTGATGACCATCCTCAGCACGGGAATCCACTGCATAGTAGTTATGTTTTCAACAGTATGTTTTATTGCATAATACAGTAAAACCTCTTTACATCATAATGGAGGGGACCAAAATTTGTGCAATTTGATGTATGGAGGTTCACTATAGAGAGGTTTTAGTGATAGGCATTCCTGTCTTTTAAACGATAATATTTGTTTTTAAACAAACATGCAGGCACCAGTGAATACATATTTATTATTAAATAATTACAGAAAGCGAGTGCTATTGCATGATTTTTACCATGATTCGAAAGAAAACAATTTGATCTCTCTCAATTCAACAGTCACTTTAAATGATTCGGATAGTTGGATACCTTTTTTCTTATTTACTGTTAGGTATGCTCTCATATTGAACGAAATGGCCACAACTAATGGTTAACGTGAAAATTACAGCATATAAAAGGTATACATATAAGAAAAAAAAGTGAAACATTTATTGCTGAAAATGTCATTCCATGTACGTAATCGCGGCTGCATTAATGGTCTCTAGTTGTCTCGGTACGATTTGCGGAGGTAGTTTGGCCGTCTCGGGGATGTCTCCTCGGTATGATAAGCGGAGGTTTTACGAGATGAAGAGGTTCACTACAAAGAGGTTTGCCTATAAATTTACATGTAAATGTGACGGGACCATAGGGGTGGTATGAAGTATGGAGGTCTAGGATGTAAAGAGGTTCACTACCTAGAGGTTTTACTGTACTATGTTTTTATACTTTGAAATGAATTTTTTGTTTTGTTCTGTGACCAATCAATTTTTAAACGGAATTTTAGCGTTAAAAATAACAGACTTCCGGACTTATAGTCATATTACCTCATATTTACTAACTTTGTTGTTATTAATGCTATAAACCCTTAAAATTTCACAATGCTTAAAAAAACGCAAGTAATTCTTTTAGAAGAGTAAATAATTTAAAATCAACTACAATGTTTGGTTGAAAAAAACACTGGTAACGCAATAAGTTGACCTTGGATTCGTACTGTGATAGGGTTAGAGGGTGAAGTCCAGTGGCCTGGGTAAGGGATGGGCATCCCGTTGAGCTAGGCCCCAAATCTGAGGGATGAAAATACCCAGGCAACTCACCCCCAAAAAAGGGCTCCGTACGGAGAGGTTTAAAATATTCTTATTGTGGCATTACGTCGTTAAATCTTGGAGATTGTGCACGTAAGCCCCAGACATAGGGAACTCCAATCGTTGGTCACAAGCTGGTTCAGGGAAAGACTCCACAAAAAAAAATCAGCACTCAAAAAACAATTCTCAAAAAAAATTTACCAGTTATTTTCAATCAATATCTATTAGAAGTAGAAGTATTCAAAATCAGAATTATTACAGAAAACAACGATGATAACTAATGATCCCATAGGAAACATTACCAAACTAAGTACAAGCTGTATAAATTTGCTAAAATCACCCATGTCAGTCACAGCATCCGTCTACCACGAGCGCCCGAGACAAAAGAGACCTTGCGTACTCCGAGACGTGTCAGGGTGGAGGGGAGGGATTTTGCCAAGGAGTGGAGGGGTAAAAAGGGCGATGTTCAATCAGCTGCGAATCTGCCCCAAAAAGTGCCCCTGTTGACTCGCAGCTCTGCCAAGCATCAGTCATCCCAGCCGAGGTAGGAGGGGGGAACAGCGTGCATGCCGGAATTTTCCCCTCAATCTTCTGGGTTGGAGACATCACTGGGAAATTCATTGGAATTCATGGAGGGGAGAGACATAGTGGGGTGAGGTGTTGGAGGGAGAGAGAGTTGTGATAGGACTATGGTAATACTTCTCACTCCAAACTGCATACTTGTGCCTCAGCACCCATTTCCCCTTGATTGCCAAGGAGTAGGTACTCCTCCACTGCACTACCTATATAAGACTTGCTCTCCTGGTGCGGCTGGTTCGGAGGCTGAATTTTGGAGGCAAGAGTTTCCGAGACTTAGTCTCTCCGAGCCTTTGAGTCGAAGGGCCTTTGCGCGAAAAACCTTCTCCCGCTAAGGACTTTTCGCACTAAGTTCTTGCGGATAAGTTCGGAGGAATTTCTGGGGGGGTACACTAAAAAATGCCACACTATGCTACTCGTAGCATGGAAACGTTTTCCAATTGTAGACTCCGGCAGGAAAGGGTTAACAGTCTGGAACTGCATACAAAGGGATCCACTGCGATGCTATTATTTGCTGTGGATCCATTTACACACAAAATAGACACATAAATAAGTGAGATAACTTCCCCACCAAGCAGGGAAAACACTCCAAGGACCAAACTGTGATTAGGCCAGCAGAAATGATGTCAAGACTCAGAACAATAACTCTGCTGAAACTGTAGCTCAAAACCATTGACTAGAAGATGCAAACTTGAAAAATGGTGACCCTGCTATCAATATAAGTCAATGCGATAGAATTGAAAATCCCGAAAGTATGAAAAGATAACAAACAAAATCAATTGTATCCACAATGGATATGTCAACAATGAAATTAGCAAGGAACATTCATTTAACCACCAGCCACATCATGAAGAAAAGAGGGAAGATTTAAAAGGAATGTCTGGCATTAAAGCATTTAGAGGTTGGAGGGAGAGGTGCGAGTCATCTCAATGGAGGTAGGGACATCTTCATGAACTTGAGAGCAGAATTAATGCTATATTATGCAATTAATTTCCCACAAAGAATTTATAAACATTATAATTATCTTAAAAAAGTTAAAATTAATTAAAACCGAAAATCATCATGACTTCTGATAAATTCTGAAATCCAATACCCACCTCAATCCCTGCCATTGATTTTGAACACAAATATGCCTACCTACTAAGCAGCAATTCCCACGCAATTGAAAATATTTCTATCAGTATTTTAACCATTCCACTGCTGCTCACTCTCCTGAAACCTACCCTTCACATGTGGCGAAAGTACCGAGCAAATGTTGGGCAGGAAGAAAATGTACCTTTGTAGCAGCCTGCCATGCAAATGTACCAGGTATGTTCATAGCAGCAAAAGGGTCAAATTGAACTTTTACTTAAAAATATCACTTATGATATCCGGCCAGCACATACATCCAGTAATTGTAGTTGCTACGAAGCGGTCAATCGCCAATTTACAACTTGGTGCAAATTACAAGAAAAATTATGAATAATAAAGCAGATGAAATTGAGCACAATTTTGTAACTTCATTGCAGCAATACAGAATATCTATTGTACATCATATTTGCATGCACATGCGCTTTTCAAAATTTTTAGAAAATTTCACAAAAAGGATTTCAAAATGTGGTTGTCCTTCAATTCCATCGAGTAACATACATCAAAAAAGGGGGCAATATATATAAATAAGGAGAGCACTCAAAAAATGTTTCCATTTTTATCAATTTGGAACCAGATTTGAAAGAGCCCCGATTACACAAAAGTTATCCTTCTTTCCCAATGTCTGAAAGACTGGGTTGACACAATAAGTACCACGATTGAGAGCAATTATTAAAATATTTAGCTACCCTCCTTCCGATGAAATTCCTTTTTCAAATCATTAAAAACATCATCAGGACACCTGTTAGCCAAAATAGTACGAAGCAGATGATGAGACTTGTAGTGTTCAATAATAGGCAGAGTATCGTTTATGTAAGTGTCAAATCTTTTCTTCAGAGCTTCAGTATTGTCGTCTATTCTTTTGCTAGCAGCCGTGCCCCGACTTAGACATCTCTCTACACATACTTCTTGAGGACAGTCGAAGTAGAGAACAAACTGTAAGTTGACATCATTTGATACCTCTTTGTTCCAATACTTCAGGTTGTCATCATTCATAGGAAATGCATCGATGAGGAAGTTATGCGAATCAGCATTAACCATGGCCTCCATCAGGAGTCTAAAAGTAATTTCGGAAGGAACTACCTTAACGTTACGAAAGCAGTGCTCCAACGTATCATGATACTTGGAATTTTGTTTCGCCCATTCTTTCCTCAAAAGATCACCAGCAGAAAGGTGGATGTAGCCGAAATGATTAACTATCTTCTCGCATTGAGTGCCTTTACCAGAGCCTGGTGGACCCAAAACGAATACAACGTTCTTCATTTCGTCAAGGTATGTCGTCCTACTTAATACAGCAAATGATCTACAATACGGATAGAAAATAAATGAAAAGCACAATCGGCATCAATAACGCGTATTTCGAAATTAATCACAGATATACTGTCAACATCATTAAAACTCACCTATAAAATCTTCTAAAACTTAGCATTCAAGGTAACACAACTCTTATCACTTTAGAAAGTTTTCCTCTTCCCAGGTAAGACACAAAAACAAAAAAAATCAATTTTTTAACACAGCCGCAATGTGATTTGTTACCCTTGTTATCCCTAGGTACTCGTTGCCAGAGGGGTAGGTGCCGTGTTTATCACCGTAGAAGTACTCGATGCTCAACGAATTCATCGCACTCCGAGATCGCAACTTGGCACATCACATCCACAAGATATGTATCGCAACTATTGGAGCTCAAGTGCCTGTAATCACTCTGACTACCGGGAAATTCTGATACAAAATAACACCGAATACCATATCTCCACTATGGACAACTATGGAGTTCAACTCAAATAACCCCCACTCCCTCGCCGCCCTCGCTATTGTGCGGATAGCGCATTTCTCTTATTATTTATAAGAGGCAAATTTTCAAAAGTACCCAAGTTCACGGAATCCCACGTTGCATTCTTGAACGTATATTAATTTATATAGAAGCTAATGGTCGCATGTATATGTGCATTACAACAGATACCTATTGGATACTCAGATTAACTTAATTCATGCCCAGAAATGGTTTATTCAGGCTAATCTCGCACTGTGTGCTGCTCGACCTTGTTATTCGTGCACAAACAACCGTGCCCCCAGCTGAAACGGTCTGTTCGAATGACCAATACATGAAAAAAAGTTATTTCTAAGGTTTTAGCGTTGTTTTGCTTCCGTAATTCGTAGGCGTGGACGGGATGGCGAAACACACGCCGTACAACTGTTGTCAGAATTATTATTTTGGCAGCCACTGGTAAATTTGGAGCCCCCGTTCATTTTAAAGTTACGTTAACGCAGTTGTGCACCGCTCTTATGAGCGTAATACCAAGCGCATACCGTGGCAGGTACTCGCTGACCTCGATAAATCCAAATATAAAATAAAATGCTTGGGGCTGGTATATAATTAGGCATACGACGTAAGGGTGACAAAGTAGTTGTAGAATGTGAGCACAATTAGTAAGAAAAGATGGTCTATGTTCCAGGGGCGCAGCGAGGGTAGGTTTGGAGGATAACCCCCCTCCACTCCCAGAGCTCAAAGAAATTTTTACGTTTAATGCATTTTACATATTTGGATTAATCGAATAGTGTAAGGATTAATAAAATATCCCTCACAAAACTGTAAAACTCACTATTTTGAACCATCTGAAAGTTATAATCCCTCACCTACCACTTATCCTGGTGGGTATTCTATTCCCCCACACACCCCGTTATTCGTTGCACCTAACACCCCCCCAGCCTTAATTCCTAGCTGCTCCCCAGCTATGTTCACCCTTGCTTTAGTGATCATCAATAAGAGCGCAGCTTGAGCATGGCTGTTGCTGGTATTGCTGTGCTGCGTCTCGCCAAACTCGATGGTCATATTTTGGGGGTGGTAAGCACTCAATAAGAGCTCTCACTCAGCGAGCAAATCACTACGTGATACATTCTACACTCACCTACCCCCCACTTGCCCATATCCTGGGTAAACCACTGCATATATAGTAATGTCCATGATCCATTTCTGCCTTCTCAGCAAGACAATAGATACAGTTGACTTCAGTGGCGGATCCAGGATGGGGACAAGGGGGAGGCCTAGAGGGGGTTAAATTCAACCAGTAGTGGGGATCGGAAAAATTACCATCCTATCTATTGTAAATTGGATATCCAAGGGGGGAGCTACATCCCCCCCCCCCCCATAGATCCACCACTGGTTGACTTCATCATTTTAAAAATTCCTTCCATAGCAGAGAAAACCCAAATCGACTAGTGAATAAATTATTCAAAAAATAAATTTACATGTAAGAAAAAAACTTCAGCTAAAGATGAAAAAAATAATAAATTTTTTCAATCACCGCCTGTTATCATACAATGCATTAGATTCAAGCAATTGAAAAATATGCTTCCATATTTTACCCGAGTATTTTCACAAACATACCTTTTACTTCGCATATTGAGCACTTCAGGGATAAAACCATGAGACATAAATAAGTCATTGATAGTTTATAACAAGAAATATCCACATTTTAAGGATTAATAAGGAGAAATAATAATACTTTTTCAGTAGAAATCAACATTTAGAAATGATAATCCTTCAAATACACAAACAATATAAAAATCTTAGATCGCATCTTCAATACCATTCACGAGGTAAATGGAGTACAGTTCTGTGTAAAAATTACACAAATCACATGAATTTAAAGCAAGATCAGGAGAGAGCTTCAGCTGCTTCATGAAGTCCAAGGCCTTCAAGGATGTAAGCCAAATTTTCTGGAATTGCATCCTCATCATCATCAGCCCAATATTCCAACACATCATGCGCAATCGCAACATCTGATTGCTTAGAGAACTCCAAATTTTCAATCTGCAAAGGAAGTTGATAGATTCACTATACAGGCCGATCATGGTCAGAAATTACATGAAAACTTAGGCACATTACTCGTAAGCCAGAATTTTGGGTCACAGTGCCCAGTCAGCACAAAAGATAATTTAGACGGAAAATTTTCTGGTATTTTGGGGCAAATTTACCCTAGTAAGCTTTACCCCTTCTTTACCACGTTATTACTCACGTGCAGAATTGCCAACAGCGAAGTGTAAAATATAAAGTGAGTAATTTGTTTCATATATTGTATGAGGTTGAGAAAAGTTTAAAGAAGAAAAGTAAAGTTCAATATAACCACAGCAACGCTGTAGTGATATTTTTCAAACTATTTTCGATTTATTTTCGCAAATAGTTTCACTTTACATACCTACACGCTATCGATGAAAGGCTATGGTCATTAATAAAAATTCAATTACTTAAAAATTGCCTGATTATTTTCGTAAATAAATAGAGGAGAGTACTAATTTTCATTGGATAATTATTTTCGTTTAAATTTTATGAAAGGTTGAGTTCAAATCTTGACAGTTGGCTATCTTGGATCCTCAACTGCGATTTGCGACTAGTGGACTGTAACGTACGAGTGAACAAGTAAACAATGAAGAAGGAACATGAACGCGACTACAAGTGCCGAAGTAACGTGCCTGGAAATTATAATTTCTATCTATTACTGGAGCATGAAGTAAACTAAACTAAGTTGCCTGATACAATGCTGAAAATAGTTGAATATAATTCAGTTGAAAATTTAGCCAGAGAGTTGCATCACTTTTTGTTGTGACGCCATGGTGAGGCACTATACTTTTTAATAACCAATATAACTGAAATTTGGTTCCCTCAACCTCTGCTAAAGTATAGAGCTCTTTATTTACAGTGATTTCATTGAAAATTTCAGGTGAAAAACTTTAGAGAAGCAGTTTTTAGGATTCTCGTTTGGGTGAATTGTTTCCTCGTAAGCATGCCATTAGGATTTCGGCGTGGAAGCTGTTGTCACCAAGTGCTTAACGGAAGGAAATTAGTTACAAGTTTAACATTGTTTCTGTTTTAAAAGAAATCAAATTGGCAATTCCTCTTAAAACATAACTGTTATTTATTTCAGTTTATCTCTATTTCTTCGAGTACGTATGTCCTCATGAATGTGGGTTTTGTTGTTATTTCTCTTTCACCAAGTGGTTATTTCCTAATATATGTCGTGTTTGTATATTTAGTTACTTTTCTTCATTCAATAAACAGTTATTTTACAATATCAATGTCGATTTCGTTCATTTATCGTGCATATGAATGCCTATAACGCATTGAAATTAGGCACTGTTAGTTCACAATACCACCGATAGAGGGAGTATCGTCATGTTTACTTTGAAGCTCCACAGATGGCTCTGATGTCGCATCGGGAAGTTTTACCCGGAAAAAGTACGAATTTTACCCGTGTTTTACCATGAAATTACCCGAATTTTACCACTTAAATTTACAGATATTTTACCCGTCACCATGCAGGTTACCCATCTTTTACCACAATTTTACCCGTGTAAAATTTGGGTAATAATGGGGTAAAATATCTTTTGTGCTGACTGGGTGATTTAGTGAAGTAGAAGACTTATTTTGATAAGGAAATCCAAGAGCAGCATAATCATAACAGCTTGTACCAACAACAGCCAAGGAGTAAAATAGATTCAATTTTCAAACTGCCTCAAAAAATCTTGCATGAAAAACATAATTATCAACATCAAATATGCACCTTAAATTATATAATTATATGTGTTAAATAATGGCGCTCTTTAAAAAATATGCCAGTTTTAAGAAACAGGAAACACAATGACAAAATGATAAAATTATCAATAAAATCGAGTTTGGCATATTTTTCAATTAAATATACCAAGCCCAAGTTAAAATAAGACGAACAGACACAAATAGATAAATCTTCTGCAAACATATACACACAAGGGTTATTTTTTCAAGGTGTGATATGCCACAAAATAAAAACTTTCCAGAAAATAATAAATTGTTTTCCACAACAGTTAGCTTTACACAGCATACTTTTCTAGATTTCTACTTTTGATATTCACTGTACCACAGCAACAATTTTCCAATACTCTCTCATAGGTATGCTGCCAGGGCTCTCATCCAATGTTTTACAATTTTTGGCAGCTTGTTGTTCCAAAATGTCTGCCTTCTTAACCAAAGTTTCACACGACTGAAGAGATAAAAATTGAAGGGAGCCAATCCCTCAATAAAGAAATAGCGAAACAACAATCTCATCAAATCATCAGATCCACTCGCTAACTAAGCTCATCAGTTGAGACTTGCATCCTTCCCTGAATCATGAATGTCTCTACATCCTGCTTCAAAATTCCTCAACAATTGCCACACATCGCGATCATTCGTGAAAGTTTCATCGAATACATTACTTATTTTTAGAAGAATATCAATACCATTGCACACCTAGGCATGAAGAAATCAAACTACAGCAGGCATATCACACTTGGCAGGAGTCACTGTTGTTAAGCACTGACTGCACCCTCAGAACTAACAATGGGGAACTTGCATGATTTTTTTTTATTTCACAGGCGGACAGAAAATTATTTTCTGAATACAACAAAGAAAACCGCATGTAAATCTGAGTTTTCCTTCGCGAGATATTTAATGATAAATATAACGAATTTTAAAGCGCGGGAAAAACTCCCTCACCCCCCAAGCCACTGCCGACGAAGCCTCGATGACGTCAAAGGTGCCTAAACATCACACGAAGCTATTGTTGTGATTGTTTGTAATAGTTGCCTGCCGTTGTGAGAGCTCCGTTTGTGAGACGTGTTGATTGTTTTCTATTTAAAGATAAATATCCGACAATAGAGGCTCAAAAGCCTCATATTTTGTATTATTTATAATATTAATATCTGAGTAAGGACATAAAATATAAAACTGAAGAAGTGAAACCAAATATTTTATAATATCTAATTGTAAGTAACATCGTTGTAGCAGTCTGAGCCACGGCCGTTGGAAGGGGGATACGTTAATTGTAAGTTGATGTTATCGACGGCATATCATTCATTTAAGTATGTAATTAGAACGATTTTGATGTTTACTAATGTCCGCTTGGCTTTTATATACAATAACTTCATCCTTTTATTCGTAGGTACCGGAGAATTCGTCGTTTAGGACTGTATGTGCTTGTATTATGGGGTGAATTCCAGTCAATGCAACTTTTGCTCGCTGATTGGAGACATCTAGGAACATTTTTGTGCCAAAATAGTGTTATTTTCAACGTGACATCTCCCGTTAAGCTACTACTAATAATCAGTGCCAGTGGTTGTAATGCACAAAGTTTGACAAGGTTGAAAAATATCGGCCAAGAGTTATCAGTGTTCCATCGTGATTGAATTGTAAAAAGTGCTATTACGCTATCGATAAATGTCTAACAGTAGTGTAAAAATTGTCAGTGGCGTGCTAATCTCCGTTGTTCACCGTAGATATGACATTTCACGATCACGCTATTGAAATAAAAACTGTGTGTGAAGTTTGTTATTCCATTATTTCAACGAATAGTAGTGAGAAATGTCACCTGTGTCACTTGTGTGGTATAATTTAAGGGTTTAAATCAGTGAATAAATAGTTGTATTCATCATAACGAGTTCTGTTATTGTAAGTTGTACTTGATGAATATAAGAATGTGATAGTGACATCCAGTTTTTGATAAGAGTATTTGCCTATTTCCCACTATATTATTATGGTATATGCTAGTATATTGTTTATGGATTTACCTATATTATTGAAATAGGTTGTAGCTTGTGTGTGTGTTGGCAGCGGAACCGATTCGCGATCTCACATGTGGATTGTGTGCAGACTGTTTTGCTGTGAATTCGTACCGTGGGACGGATAGGACTACCTTCTCCGTTAATCCGGCGTTGCCAAATTCAACAGCACAGCTTACTCTAATGTCAACAGCACAGCTTACGATCGTTATCCTCCAGTATTAAAAGTTTCTTTTACAACTGGATTTGCCGCCGACGTATAGCAATAATTTGTCTTAACAAATTCCATGAGGGTCGTGGCATCAATTTTTGGTGTCCTAAAAAAGGCTGGTGTCCTAACACCCCATGCCACACGCCTATTAGGCGGCTTGCGGGGTATTATGTAGATGTAGATGAATTTCAGGTGTACTATTCGAACGAGTGGCAACGTTATCATCCATTTTTCTGATCACTAAAACATACGAAGTGAAACGCTTGTACTTCATCATCCCGATGCCGCATTATTAATATCCCAAGTAATAATCTAGGCACAATAGCAATAGGAAAACTTGCCCAAGAATAACAGAACAAAATAAAGTGACGATGAGCGGCTAAATACTCCCTCAAAACAAATTTTACACCATGCGCTCAGCGTATTTCCCTACTCCCTACGGTTGTTTAGGCACGTCACGCCTGGCCTCGGCAACGCTCGGGTGTCTTCGCGCAGTGGTCGGCTCAGAGAAATTTTTCTCGATTTTAAATGCAATTTTTTTATTTCTTTTGATGCTGAATGGAGAAACTGAAGGTATTTTTGCGAGCTAATGTATCCATTTGACTTATTCAAAATAGTTTTTAGAGCAATCTACGACCCATACAAGTTCCTCATTGCAAGATGATGCAGTTGATGGACACGATAGAGATTCTATGTGGTAGATCTGCACAGATCATAACTGGATGATCACAGTGGGATTATTTTATGAGCAATTGGACCTTGAAAAAAAAATTAATTCTCACATTTGCTAAATATTTCAGGATTGATACATGGGAATCGAAGAGAGAGGTTGTGATAAATTTAACGGCAAATTCTGGCGGAGAAATCACTACAGTGCGCGATATTACGCAGATGCATTATGCGCGAGACTTAACGAGTGAATTGACCTTGGAATCTTCATGAGGTAGAGCAAATGAACGTCGGCAGCATTAAACAATGAAGGCTTATGGTTTAACAAATTATGACTCATTGGATGTGATTTTTTTGCTAATTCACCCAAAAAAGAAAAAAAATGCAATATTAAGTTCTTATTTACTGATTTCGCGATATTGCGTCTCCCGAATTTCACGGACCTCTACTAATCATTCACTAAGTGTGCATCATACACAGTATTTTATTTGAGTGAAATTATGTGTTCTAGCAGAAGGAATTTCCAACGACATGACAACATCTTATTGGCATTCAGTACTATCTTCCAGAACTTATTCCCCAAATTTCACCTCATGATCATCATCACTGGTCAACAATCCTAGCATTGGTTTCATGCAGCTCTCCACCCAGTTTTCCTATCAGCTAATCTTTTCACACCTGCGTATTTCCTCTCTTTCACATCCTTCTTTACTTGTTCCATATATTTTGTTCGAGGTATTCCTTTTCCGTTCTTGCCTTCCACTTGTCCCTTGACGATTGTCTTCAGCAGGCCATCATGTCCCAAGATGTGGCCTATAAGGTTGCTCCGTCTTCTTGTTAAGGTTTTCATAATGCTTTTCTTTACTTCCATATGCATTGAAGTTTCCCGATGTAAGCAGGTCTCTCTTTTGGTGGAATGCTCTCTTTGCCTGGGCTATTCTGCTGATAATTTCTTTCTTACTTCTCACATCACTAGTTATCTTGCTTCCCAAACAACCGAATTCATCCACCTCTATCAGTTTTTGCTTCCTTATTTTAATGTTAGTCTTGACTTCTTCTCTTTTGCCGCATACTAATGTATTGGTTTTCTTTGTGCTTATTTTCAGTTGATATTTACCCATTCCCCTACCCATATTAACCAGAAATTTCACCTACCATAGAAATAAGTGAGGGCTGAATAGAGATTATTAATTCCCATAGAACAAGTCATTTGAAATAAAATATTGTAAAAATGAAAAAAAAACAAGACAAAAAATTACTACCACATGGATTGGGTCACCCAACCTTGACATCATCCTCACTTTTGTCTCTTTACATCTGCACCAAAGGTACTAATGTCCCTCCCTGAAATAAAAATTTCAAAACAGCTTTTACAGTTACCTCATCAGGCTGGAATCCTAGCTTGGTTGCTAGCTTCTTCCAATGGCCTGCAACCTTTTCTGCCACAGCAGCGATTTGAGCATTAGATATTTTCTCAGACTCTTTCCTCACAACTTCCCCATCTTCTAAGTCTTGCACTGTAAATAAACATTGACTTCCTAAGGTTCATATAGACACAGGAGAGCCCTATTTAGGCTATCCATCAAATTCATTCACCTTCGCTACGATTTTCTTCTTTCTCCACCGTTTTCAGAACCTCATCATCTTCCAGCTCTGGTTCAGCATTCACAGCAGCTGTTTCTGTGCTTGTAGTGGTGGGTTGCTTAGCACTCTCACTACTGGTAACTTGCTGAAATGTCCATTTCCACAACAAAATTAAAAAAAAAAATATGTACATAATAATAATACAAATACATACATAATTAACTATAAAAAAACATAAATAACAACTATACAACTACTATACTATAACAACTACATATAGTATTTATGCTATGAATAACATTATAATAAATTAGAAGCAGAATTTTAAAACGATTTTAACACTGAGAGATAGTAAAGCTAGAATTCCAGGAAAATATTTGGGGGTTCAATATGACTTTAACAGGTAAAAAAAAGTATCTTTTCTCAAATTTTGTCTGAATAATCATCACCACACTTCATAAAAAACATTTAACATACACATAATGTCTTCTGATTGCACAAAATAAATTCATAAAAATTTCAAGGCTTCTTCTAGATTTTTGCATTAATCAAGTTTTTCAAAAACATCACCTATCCCAGTGTTCTAAACTTGTAGTCTGTGAACCACAAGTGGTCCAGTAGAGCCTCGGGAGTGGCCTAAATGGTTATACTTAATTAGTTTTCAACTTGGTTATTGTTCAGGCACTACGAAACGACAGCAAATGAATAATAGGGGTCATGATTAGGAGAAGAGGTATGTACAAGTAAATGGTTTAGTGCCATACTTAGTGGTCTATAGACAACTACACGATGGGAACCACTGATCAAAACACAAATAGTACAGGGTGCGGCAAAATAACATCCTTTTTTAAAATGGGTGCCATTCAGTCGGTTGATGTGGTAGAGGAGTGCCTGTGGTCTCGTTCGAGAGGCGTGACTATAAAGTTTTGTTTCTACAAAATTCAATCGCCATCAAATGTCATTAAGTCGGCTCACACTTCAAGAGCATAGGTGGCTGTTTTGAAGGAACACTTTCCTGAGCGCTTCATCTCAACTAGGGGCGATTTGAAGTAGCCGGCCCTCTCTCCCGATTTGGCCCCGTGTGATTTTTTCAATGGAATTTCTTGATATCTCATGTTAATGTGCATAGTTCAAGGACCCTGCAAGCTTTGAATACCAACATTCAGGATGAATTTGCCAGCATACCCCCTGATATGCTGGTAACAGCCATGACACATGCCAAAAAATGGTGTACTCATTGTCTGAAGAAAGTTGTCCCTTTAAAGTGTCCAATAATTTATTTTCTTCAAACCATTCAACTCTTAACGTGTTGGAAAATTTTCAAGCAATCACCTTTGAGAAATCCAATGGTCTGCAGCTACTAAATCCTTGCCCCCTTATCCCACCATCTTTTCACCTCAACCAAACCAATAATTTCTTGCCCCCATACAAAGCCCACTACACTCATCATTCCCAATCAAAAACTTCACTCCCTTTGCTGCAGCCTCATTCTATCTTTCAGGGTCGATCATTAAGCTATATGTATTTCTTCTAGAGATGTGCAAATAGTATCTGCGAATACTCAAATACCTCGAATACTAGAAAGTATTCGATATTCGAGATCTCGAATAATTATGCTAACTAAGCTAAACTAATAACTATGCTAAATTAGCATTCTGGTGAAATTCGATATCTTCGCAACTGAGCTTCTTGGAAGTTGATGCAGTATTTTTTGTCGAAAACATTTATCAAGTTACAATTTATGAGTTATGCTATAAATCTCTATTGTCACATTCACAGACGAAGGGATATTTTCTCAAGATATTTAGTTTCTCTCTGCTAGCAATTCGAATTCATCTGCTTATCTCGTGAGAACTTCCAAAGATGGACAGAAAATAATTGAAGAAGAAGAAAATCCGGTGGAGAAGCGCGTGTACTTTGCAAAACGCCTCGGATTGCCTGCTAGCACTTGACAGTAGGAGTGGGGGTAGAGTGAGCTTCAGCAACCTGTTGAAAATAAGTAGTTGGATGAAGCTGAGTATCATATGGGCGTGCCGCGGAAATGGTGTTAGGTAGATAAGAATGTATACATCAGACAGAAATCCATCGTAGCAGTGTAAATGCCGAGACAGCATGCAATCATTTTTTTGCGAGGTGGTGTGTCCCCTTACGATATTTGAAAGAGATGTTAGTTGAATCAACTATATGCCCAAATTGTTTCCATAAAATTAAAATATTCCATTAATCAGCTAAATTCCTGTTTGAATCCTTTAAAGGAAATCATAATTACTCGCCAAAATCTTGGGTTTTCTGCTGCATAGGCAACCTAGTCAAACATTCCCAAATTCATCGTTTTTTTCGTCCATCCCCTTGAAAAGCGATAGATCGAGGTTCCACTGTATACCTATTTATTAATGCATTCATCAAGTGAAATAGAAGAAGAAACTAACGTTTAATATGCTGTGCGCAATTCTAGTATTTGAGATATTCGAAATTCGAGGTATTCGAATATTCGAGCAATTATTTAATATTCGAATTTGATATTAGAGTTCGAGAAATCTGCTATTCGACCCATCTCTAATTTTTCCCAATATTTTGGTAGATTATCTGATGCTTAGTGGAAGCCTTCAGAAGGGTCACCTGTGCCTGGATTGAGAGTTACAATAGCCTGGATGTGTCTTCAACAGGGCATGATACTAGGCAGCCACCAGTTTGAACACATTATACCAGAATAAATGATATTCTGCATTGCGCTATTTACATGTCTCCAGTACATATTCATTACCAATTGCCATATAATTTGACAGTTTATATCACCATTACTTTATAAATGAGATTTTACAGGCTCAAACAGACTCTAATTCACGAATACAAGGATCAAGAACTTTGCTATACCAGATATTATTAGTATTCGTGCTATTATGGATTTCCACCAAGTTACGCCCTCTACGATTAATTAGACTCTAATTCATTCACTTTGCATTGCAAGGTATGTTTTTACATTTTAAATACCTTTTTTAAAATTAAAAACACTTCCATGCATTTCAGTACTGATTTGGTTTTATTGCATGCACTTGGAGATCATTCGTTTCACGCGATCTTTGACAGCCAATCATATAACATCAAATACTGCATTCAGCAAAGTCATATATACAGGAGATCAGTATATTAGGGGGGATCCAATGAGTAATAGGATGCAATTCACTCATATTGTTTGGGATTCTCCAACTACATTGTGGTTAATTCACCCTATCTGAGTTAGTAAGTGAAATGGTGTGGCTTTAGACTGTTGTTGCAAGCCCCTATGACAGTTTTCATTCAAATAGTTTTTCAACCTCTTCGATTTTGGGTTTGGCTGATATTTGAGAGTAGCGTGCGGTATTGCAATTTTGCTTTCCACTCAGTAGAAGTGCATTGGACGTGGTTGATATTTTTTCTACAGCTTACAAAGAAAATGCCTTGAAAAGAACTCAAGTGTACGAGTGGTATTTCCAATTCAAACGTAGCAACATGATGATCAGAGGCATTCAATGCCTAGGTCAGCTAAGCATGTCTGGAACAGTTGAAAACATGGTAAAAATTTGTGCCCTTGTGTGTGAGGATATGAGGTGTACTATTGATTAACTCACTGAACGATCTGGTCTTTCATAGGGTTTTGTGCAGTGCATTTTAGCTGAGGATTTGCAAATGAGATGAATTGCAGTGAAATTCATCCTCAGCTTGTTGACTCCTGGTCAAACAGTTTTTGGCAAAAAACGGTATGATACTGCTTCCTCACCCATCCTACTCACCAGATCTCACACCTTGCGATTTCTTTTTGTTCCCCCAGATGAAAAGGGTGATGAAAGGGAAATGTTTTAATGACATTCCAGAGGTGAAAATAGATTCGAAGGTGACTACAAGGAAGGACGAGTACCAAAGGTGTTTCACGCAGGGGATAAAGCTTTTGAACCAATGTGACAGTGTTAATGGAGAGCACTTCAAAGGTGACTCAAGTTTGTAACACAAAAAATTAATTCTGTTTTTTTTTTAATTTTGTCAGGTCTTTTTTGGTCCCCACCCCTTAAACAAATAAAATCTGCAAATTAATAACTTTGAGGATTAAAATAGGAATGAGTCCAAGTTAAATAAGTAGGCTAAATACACAACACTAAATGGAAATAACTACCATAAAGAAACAACATGCAATCAAAATTAAAAACTA
This sequence comes from Ischnura elegans, assembly GCF_921293095.1. Lineage (NCBI taxonomy): Eukaryota > Metazoa > Arthropoda > Insecta > Odonata > Coenagrionidae > Ischnura > Ischnura elegans. Next base: position 66,268,774 of record NC_060253.1, on the reverse strand, counting down.
GTTCAATGGAAATGTGTAGTTGACAACAACACACAAAATATCAAAGACAATTCTCCATATTAAAATCCTACCGGTCTATCTTTGGCTATCTTCTTAATCATTGTTTCAAGGTACTCAGGAAGTTTGTTGATTGGGTTGTTACTATGGGTAAAGAAGTGTGGACTTCTTCTTGCCAGTAGACGAAGGGCCCTCCAACCAAAGTTACCGTCATTGACTCGCCTGTAAAAGAAAACAGAAGTAATTTAACAATAAATCATGATAGACCATAGCCAAATCAAGGCTCTTTCCGAAAATTATGATAACAAATACAAAGCTAAGCAACATCTAGTTCAATTACCTTTTAATAAGTTAAACTTCCCTCACCAAGCATAACATGGAATACTTCTTACAATACTTAATGATACTGGACTAATTTTATGCTATTTCTAAAAATAGAGAGACCTTCAAAACATACAGTGGATGAGGGACAGAAATCACTAATCATGCTGGTTAAATACAGTGTGTGATTCCAAACCGTGTCAATCTGAATCTACATAACAATTACCACACAACTGGAGGTCTGGAAAATTTTAAGCCAGTGAAGATGGATTAAATAATTATTCAATGTAACCTTTTTAAATCAATTTGAAGGGGAGCCAAATTTGATCAAGTTTGATGTACAGAGGTACACTATAAATAGGGTTTTGTGATGCTGATACATAATAATCCATCTAATCTCACTGCAGAGCTCCCTGCACTGAAAATTTCCTCAACAATATTTATTATATAGTTTTCAAGCCAATCATAATAAACTTGAGTAATTTAAAAATGTATCAATATGATTGCTTCTCTACACCTCCACACTGCATTTCCCACATGCACACAACCCATAAACTTCCTAACAGTTCGCTTCATTAATGATCTATATAAAAAATTTTGCCCAGGCTGAAGGCAACAGAAACTGAACTTCACACATCTAGGACTACAATCCCAATCAGCAATCCAATCAACGACATAAACAAACCTCATCAAATCACTCTATGAATCTTCCCTACAGTGGCAAATCCAGGAATTTCGTTCAGGAGGGGTCCAATACCAAAGGGAAATTTTTTGAAATACAAGGAACTTGGTAAAGGGTTTTAAACTAATTTCAACACTTTTCATAACCGAAAAAAACTTCATTTTCCAAAGAAATTTTTGGTAACTTCATGTTTTTTCAATATTTTGTTTACTTTCACAATAAAACAAAGTAGGTAATTGTGTTTTTACATTTCTGACTACTCCCACCCCTCCCCTAGCTATGCCACTCCTTCTCTACTTCATATGGTTCCATATTTAGGAATACAGGCATCCCCCGAGTTACGTAAGAGATGCGTTCCGGCAGACTATGCGTAAGTCGAAATTTACGTAAGTCGAACCTTTGCGTTGGCGCTTCAGAGATTGCTGTATAACAAGTTGTATCGTAAAGAAATGAGCGCAACCACATACGCCACCACATCCATCGCTAGAACTGCAAATTTTCACGTTGATTGCTGACTTGGGATTTATAAGCGATTTTTCTACAGAAATTAATGAAATTTCCTTCGAGGAATGACAAAAATGGGTCACTTTGTTATTTTTAGCACGTAAAAAACTCTATAACTATTCGATATTTTTTCTACCATAGGTTGTACGAGCGAATATCTACTTCTTCGCGCTCGCATTCGAAAATTAACGTAATCATTTGAAATACGGTTATCACTTACGTAAGTACGGATTTACGTAAGTCGAGACATACGTAACTCGGGGGATGCCTGTATTTGACATGATCTCACTACAAAACGATTTTTTGCTACTCACTTGTACTCATTTTCAATCATTGAAGCTGGATCGCTCTGCATAATCGCCTCCTCAAAGTAATTCTCCAAGGATGGCAGGAAATCTCTTTCTTTTGATTTGCAGGCATCCAAATTATTAGGGTTAAGGTTCCAAAGTCTGGTGAGTTCGACACTAAAATAAAACAATAATTAATGAAATTCATTAGTTACATTATGCTGAATGATGCAAAAATAATAATAGATAATACATAAGACATAGATAAGACAAGAGCTTCAATCTAAATCAATCAACACTTAAGTGATGATCTATTATTAATATAAGTAATCCACCTGTTAAGGTAGGTTTACATGGAGTGCTTTGCAAGTTATATGAGAGAGCCCAGAATATGACATAACCCCTTTCATTCCATTAATAAAGTCTATTCTCTTCCTTCCCCTCCCTTGCTTACCAACATTCTTCCTTCTAACATGAATTTTAATGTCATCCCTCTGACAGTTATCCTTCTATCCAAACCTTCTGTCTCGCCTGTATCTCTTCTAGAAGTTTCCTCTCCTCACTAAACATATCAATACCATGGCTGTCAAATTAGATCATCCAGGAATTTAAACCTACGAACAATTAGAATCGCTAACTCCTTCGGTTCAGACAATGAGATGAGTGACTCCAAAGAGATATTTAAATTTTAAGATAAAGTATTATTTTTCATATTTTATATTGAAAACATGTGTTCAAATGAAACAATAACACATTATAATGATTTTAATTTAAGCTGTCCAACAAAAAAGAAATTCACCTCTGCTCCATATTGAATACAACTGCTGTATGATTATGGATGAAGTTCATGGGAATGTGTAGGTTCAGCCACAAGTAAATAATTCCAAGAACCTACATACATAACAGCTTTATTGAATTCTACACTACTAATTATATTCTCAGTGAAACAGCTCACAACATATCGCAAAGTACTCCTCACGTTCCTTTACCACCTGGTTTTATCATTCTTCGTTCTGATAGTCACCCGGATTGGAAAGATAAAATTGTAGTCAGACATCGTTTTGCGGAATTTAATAAGAGGTATCATTACAGTAATAACTTTTCATTCCTTCAATATTTAATTTAAAGCATAACACTCATTACTGTCATCAACAAAAGCTCAGGTTCTGTGATAAGCGGCCCCAACCATTCCGCCCTGATGTTGTTGAGAAACAAAATTAAACTGCAAAATGAAGTATAACCAAAACAGTAAATTATGCACATTATAACATAGAAATTCTGATCCACCTCAAGCCAATTTTGATGCCTAAGCACATATTTTGATGCACGTAGTACAGGGATGCCAACTTAAAAAAAAAATTGGGGGGACCCACTTGGGTCTTTACCCAAGAAATTTTATAAGTAGTGAGATTTAAGTTTTTTAAACATTTTAGGAGAGTCATACAACCAACATTAGAACCCTGATAACTCGAATCTCGATATCTGGACACTCCGGGGAAAATCGACAAACCTAACACATTTTTTCCTCACAGCCATAACAAATTTTTGAGGGAGCTTGGGCCCCCCTCAAGCCCCATGGAGTCGGCGCCACTGACGTAGTACACATGCTGGAGCACACAAGAGATACCCCTCTCCACAATTCATGATGTCTTCAATTTTCCTCCTCTACCTTCCCCCCTTTTCAACGTACTTTCCAGAGGTCATCTATCACTATCTTATGACATTTCCTGACCTCTCATCTTCCAAGCATAAATTCTTTCACACAAAATATGATGTCCATGGTGGATCACAAGAACCAAAATACAATTCATTCAATGGAATTCTATACTGACAGCTGGGATTGTATGTTGAAGATTTTAAAAGCATTGCATTTCTGCAGCTGACTTTGAATGCACTCACGGGAAAAAATCAATTTCCCAATAGTATATTTTAACAGGATATCAAAGGGATAAAGGTCCAAAAGAAAATAATGATATGTTAGTATTAGGATGAAGACTTTCCTGGTGTAATATAAAACTAAAACACGATCATAATCTTCAGTTTATGATGAAAAATTCATTTATTATATTATTTTCTACATAAATAATGGGTATGTTATGATATTTATATATTAAATCAAAAAATCCTTCAGTTTAACTTTTTGGATAAAAATTACCAAAAACGGCCACTTCTTTCAAAATTGCAGAATATAAACTCAAAAAAGGCAAACACGCAATACTGTTTACTAGAATAATGTCATTGAATGGACAAATACTATGTACTGTGAAAAGTTTTAAGCCCAATCAAAAAAATCCACCTTGAGCTCATCCGTACCTTACAAAGACATGATAATTCTTCATCCTAACATCATGGCAGAAAGAATAGATTAAAGGCAGTTTCAAGATTGGGCAAGAAAAAATATGAAAAACAAAACATACTTTCCCATGAGATATCTGTTCACTGTAGACGCCTCACGGATCTGATCTCCAAGGCGCTTGTGAGTAAATTTGCTCCTCATTGGTCCACCACCTTTCCTCTTATCTTTTGGCCCATCTTTATCTGACACCAATGGGCTTTCGTCACCACCAGAATCTTCAGATGTCACCGCCGATTGGTTTGGTTTTTGAAAAACAGGACATCCTTCATTCTTCCAAGAGTTCCAATGTTCTTCCCTCTGTCTCAACAATATGTCAAATGCAAATTTCAATTGTGCCAAACAGTGAATTTTATGCACCGGGAATCGATTATCAACTACACAACAGCATCAATACCGGTATTGGACTACGCATTTTCCAATCTTTTATCACTTCCAAGGTATTAAATTTCACATGCAGTAAAATGTCAATTTCTTTAGTAAGTATTTCCAAAGTAACTGGTAAAAAGTAAATATGTGCTGCTGAATAAAATTGGCCAAATTTATATTCAAACTTAACAGGATTTAAATATCATACTGTACAGCATATATTGAAGAATATTTATAAATTCGCTTCAGGCTTAATTTTGTGGATTATTGCTATATCTATGATTAAAACACAAATGGTAATTTCCACGCTATTTAATTTAGCACTTAAATACCGACCATGGTTTCGACACTTATTGTCATTTTCAAGGTAATCCAACCAACACTCTCTCGTTATTTATACCCAGGCCAAGGTAGGAGGTGGAGGCATATGGAATTGGAGTGAGGGGAGTGTGAGGGGGAAACAGTTTAGGTGAACAAATGAATGAAGGCCGAAACCAGAAGACACACAACAAGAGGAGCGTCAGTGACGGTCAGGCTTTTGATGTCATGGGGAAGCTTAACTTTAACAAAGGTGAGCCAGTACAAAATAAAACATCATTACAAAGTCCATCTGGGCTATTGGCAATTTGAAATTTTCCCATAAAATCTAATTTTAGCCCTTTGTCAATACAATGTAAAATATCTATGTCAAAATTGCAAAAATGGTTATTCAGGCATAAATGATTAGCAAAACAAGATTTTACGTCATTATACATAAAACTTCTGTGTTCCTTCCCTCTGTCCTAAAACCTTGTACCAATCTGGCCAACATAACACAATCCAGAGTCCACTTTAATTTGTACACTCCACTTTTGTCCATACAATCATAATTGTCCTTCAAATTGAATAAAATCTTGACAAGCATCAATGGGTTATAAAATGATTTATTGTAATTATTTTTATTTTTAGGGAAGACATTCTGGGGTTTATAAGAAATGTTTCTTATGAAAGGTAGTTTGACCCAGTGGGTAATTTTTGTCGGGACCACACACAGAGATGTCAGTAACTTTTTTGTTCTTTTGGAGTGATAGCGTTTAAGCATCTTGTCTAAGCACAGGGTATTGAAGCCATTTCTTACTGCTATGGTTTTTATAATTTTGAGTTCTTTATCGAAGTTGTGGACAATCATAGGAATATTCATAAACCGGTGGATCATACACCTCAATGCAGCTAGCTTATGCGTATGCGTATAGCTAGCGTATGGTGATGAGATGAATCTACCAGAATAATAACATCAGTGAACGTTTCTTTTCTGCATATTGATAGATCATGTTTACCACCTTTAATTGAAACATTTAAATCTAAGAAATTGACATTGCCCCCACCATATTCAATCGTAAATTTAATCTTGTTGTGGATTGAATCTAAAACTTTTTTGCTGAAATTATCTAATTGGCGTGATGAACATAAATATGAAGTATCGTCTACATATCTAAACCAATAGACAACATTGGTCAAGAGGGGGTTACCAGAGCTGAAAAGTTTATACTCCAGATTGTCCATGAATATTTCAGCAAGAATTAGGGAGAGAGGTGATCCCATAGCAAGGCCAGAATTTTGTAAGAAAAAACACTCCTTATAAATAAAGTAGTTCTGTGAGAGAAACATAAATGAAGTAGTTCTGTAGTACTTTTCAAAAATTACATAACAAGGATAATCCCTGGCAGCTGTAGAACAAAGTGAATTTCAACAATTGATAATGGAATTCAGTCTTGAACTTCCAAATTTCGATGAAAATTAGTAAACATGTTGGCCTCCCCAAGAAAAAATAAATAACAGAATTTTCTAAAATATAGCTGAACTACAGATTCAGGTTCAACCGATTCAGGCATGATATAGTGGAAGTTTGACAAGATAAATAAAAAAATTAGTTTCACTCTTCCACAATGGGGAACTTGCATGAATTTTTTTTATTTCACAGGCGGACAGAAAATTATTTTCTGAATACAACAAAGAAAACCGCATGTAAATCTGAGTTTTCCTTCGCGAGATATATAATGATAAATATAACGAATTTTAAAGCGCGGGAAAAACTCCCTCACCCCCCAAGCCACTACCGACGAAGCCTCGATGACGTCAAAGGTGCCTAAACATCACGCGAAGCTATTGTTGTGATTGTTTGTAATAGTTGCCAGCAGTTGTGAGAACTTCTTTTGTTAGACGTGTTGATTATTTTATATTTAAAGATAAATATCCGACGATAGAGGCTTGGAAGCCCTCGTATTTTGCATTATTTATAATATTAATATCTAAGTAAGGGCATAAAATATAAAACTGGAGCAGTTAAACCAAAAATTTTATAATACCTAAATAACATCGTTGTAGGAGTCTGAGCCACGGCCATTGGAAGGGGATACGTTAATTGTAAGTTGATGTTATCGACGGCATATCATTCATTTAAGTATGTAATTAGAACGATTTTGATGTTTACTAATGTCCGCTTAGTTTTAATATACAATAACTTCATCCGTTTATTCGTAGGTACCGGAGAATTCGTCGTTTAGGACTGTATGTGCTTGTGTTATAGGGTGAATTCCAGTCAATGCAACTTTTGGTCACTCATTGGAGACATCTAGGAACATTTTTGTGCCAAAATAGTGTTATTTTCAACGTGACATCTCCCGTTAAGCTACTACTAATAATCACAGTGCCAGTGGTTGTAATGCACAAAGTTTGACAAGGTTGAAAAATATCGGCCAAGAGTTATCAGTGTTCCATCGTGATTGAATTGTAAAAAGTGCTATTACGCTATCGATAAATGTCTAACAGTAGCGTAAAAATTGTCAGTGGCGTGCTAATCTCCGTTGTTCACCGTAGATATGACATTTCACGATAACGCTATTGAAATAAAAACTGTGAGTGAAGTTTTTTATTCCATTATTTCAACGAATAGTAGTGAGAAAAGTCACCTGTGTCACATGTGTGGGCTAATTTAAGGGTTTAAATCAGTGAATAAATAGTTGTTTTCATCATAACGAGTTCTATTATTGTAAGTTGTACGTGATGAATATAAGAATGTGACAGTGACATCCAGTTTTTGATAAGAGTATTTGCCTATTTCCCACTATATTTTTATGGTATATGCTAGTATATTGTTTATGGATTTACCTATATTATTGAAATAGGTTATAGCTTGTGTGTGTGTTGGCAGCGGAACCGATTCGCGATCTCACATGTGGATTGTGTGCAGACTGTTTTGCTGTGAATTCGTACCGAAGGACGGATAGGACTACCTTCTCCGATAATTCGGTGTTGCGAAATTCAACAGCACAGCTTACTCTAATGTCAACAGCACAGCTTACGATCGTTATCCTCCAGTATTAAAAGTTTCTTTTATAACTCGATTTGCCACCGACGTATAGCAATAATTTGTCTTAACAAATTCCATGAGGGTCGTGGCATTAATTTTTGGTGTCCTAAAAAAAGGCTGGTGTCCTAACACCCCATGCCACACGCCTTTTAGGCGGCTTGCGGGGTATTACGTAGATGTAGATGAATTTCAGGTGTACTATTCGAACGAGTGGCAACGTTATCATCCATTTTTCCGATCACTAAAACATACGAAGTGAAACGCTTGTACTTCATCATCCCGATGCCGCATTATTAATATCCCAAGTAATAATCTAGGCACAATAGCAATAGGAAAACTTGCCCAAGAATAACAGAACAAAATAAAGTGACGATGAGCGGCTAAATACTCCCTCAAAACAAATTTTACACCATGCGCTCAGCGTATTTCCCTACTCCCTACGGTTGTTTAGGCACTTATGACGTCACGCCTGGCCTCGGCAACGCTCGGGTGTCTTCGCGCAGTGGTCGGCTCAGAGAAATTTTTCTCGATTTTAAATGCAATTTTTTTATTTATTTTGATGTTGAATGGAGAAACTGAAGGTATTTTTGCGAGCTAATGTATCCATTTGACTTATTTAAAATAGTTTTTAGAGCAATCTACGACCCATGCAAGTTCCTCATTATTTAAAGCGTATGATGCTTTTTGGCTCACAAGACATCATAGTACATGAGTATGTAAGACTACATACCTATACAAGTAAATTAGTGTGTACCTTGAGAAAGGGGCAGGAAACAAAACCGCAGTGGGGAGACATAAGAGAAAACAGACAACTAAAGAGATACAGAAAACCTGGGGTAGAAGGACTCTTTCCATAACTGCAGAATAACCACACTGAGAAAAGAGCCACAGAAAAGGGAAGGCCTAAAGGGTGGAGAAAACTGTAAGGGGAGAGTGTAAGAGAGGAGGTATGTCATTAAAAATGAAGAGGTGGGAGTATGTGGTAAGGCCAGGAGGTGGGATAGAGAAGTCCCCAAAAGGGTATAACTGAGAAAGGAGTGAGGATAGAATTAGCAGGATTTCGGGGAAGGGATTGCAGGCAAAATAAACAGTTAACACAAGACGGAGGGAGTGGGTGGGTCATAAATGTCATTTTAGAGCAATTTCAAATTGTACAAAGTGATACAAATATGTATGCTCCTGAATGAATAAGTGTTTGTCGCCCACTCTTCTTTCCTTAGGATTCCCTTCCCAAAAACAGATGGTCAAATTCCTACATTACCCACTCTTTAACCTACTCCACTATACATAATGACGATTTTGTCCTCTCATCCCCTCCTTCTGTCTTGTGTAACAAATATTACCACTTCCTTGAGACCAAGCTCAAGGTTTGGAACATAAAAAAATTATACTTCTGGAACTTTGTAATTTCAAATTTTCCGAGCATTTGAGAACAAGCTTTATGTTCGTGCCGACAGTATTGCTTCTTAAAATAGAGAATTTACTGTAGATGGTATTACATATTTCACGACTTTCACACATCAAGTACTTGATGAAACAAACAAAATGATTAAGAATGTTACATACCTTAAGTATGTGCCTAACAGCTTGAGCAAATACAGCACCATCTGGCGGAGTCTCAGCAAGTAACCTATACACTAAATCAGTTGTTTCCTTGACCCACTCTGCTTGCTCTGGTTTCATTTCAATTGTCTCCCTTAAAATAGAATACGTGTACATGTAAAAAAGCTTTGGCAAATATAAAAATAGCTTCAGAAAACCAGAATTTGGCATTCTGATGACAGAAAGTATGAATTTGCACCTGATACAGACATGCATTAAGAACTTCCACAGATGTTACTTAGTTTTAACTGTCAGTTAGTTTTCTTATACTTGGATTTGATTATTAATTTTCACGATAGATCATTAACTGAACCGTGCACAATACAGAGCATTAGTTGCAATTCCTAAACTCAAAATGTTTTCTCAGAGGTAAATACAATTTTGAATGTCCACTGAAGAAACAGTTTCAATTCAAGGGCACAATCAAATAGAGTGAACATTTCATTCCATGACTTGGGATACATAGAGTAGAAAATGCACTGACTATGACCTCAAATACTTAATACTACAACTTCCCACTTTATCTGTAAACATAAACAGTGGAACCCCGATGTATGGTCCCCACATTAATCATTTTCCCACATTCATCGTTTGCCGTTCCTGGTCCCAAATAAAGTTCCATAAAGACAATGTAATTTTATCCCGCATCTATCTTTCCCCGAAGTATCGTTTTCCCGCATTGATTGTTTGAAGATCGCGGTCCCGTTGTATTATTTTCCCGCATCCATCGTTTGACGAAAATGAGACGAAGTGTTTACAACCTGTTATTTGTGGCTAATAACGACAGACAAGTACATTGTTTGAATCTTCCTCAGGAGATTGAATTACCATAGGGAGAAGCTGAGTGCCGTGGGATAGTTACAGTAGCGCATTTCCCAAGATCCGCTATCCCCCTCCATTCAGCACTCGCCTCCCCCCTCTCAGCTTTCCTCTTCTCTGAAATAAAAAGAAAATGTTCCAGCTCGTGCAGGAACCGTATTACGAAGACCTTAGCTTCCAAAGAAAATATCAAGTTTCGTGAGAATATTAGAAACATGTTTCACCCCTCCCCTTTCTCACCCATTGACCTTTTTTATCTCATTCAAAGTTCCCCGTTTCTGAAGGTCAACTGCTGCATGAATCACTTATTAGCCCAAAAGTTATCTAACAATGAACTTTGGCAATTGGTATTATACTTTTATTAGATTGAAGGCATTTTTTTTCGAAAACAGGGCATCAGGTTACAATTTACGAGTTATGCTACAAGTCTCACTTTTCAGAGTTGCTAACGAAGCGATATCTTCTCAGGATATTTTGTTTCTCCCTACTAGCAATCTGAATTCATCTACTCATCTAGAGCTACGCTACTTATTGTTAGAAATGAGTGGGTAAGTTGCTGTCTATATAGGACAAAAAATTTCATAGCGCAGTCATGTGGTCATGCTTCACCCTCTGCAGTAAGCTATGCTTATGCCGTATACAATAGCATTAGTGCAGAACTTCACCTCGTACGAGTGGTTCTGTACTTTCCAGGGTGGGTTGACTTAAAACCAGTTTTCCGTGTGGGCTCAATAAATCCGGTTTAATTTTTACTCATCTTCGGACCATGGCCCTTCTGAAGAGACAAGTGAGAACTTTAAAAGATGGACTAAAAAAAATTGAAGATGAAGAAAAGAATCCAGGCTAGAAGCACGTGAATATTGTTGAACGCCTCGGGTTGTCTGCTAGTACATGACGGCAGTGGTTGGGGTAGAGCGAGATACCTGGTGAAACCAAGAAGTGGGATTGAAGCTGAGGGTCAGGTGGGCGTGCTGCTAACGATTAAAGCAACATTGTTAACGCTTTACATATTGCCTCAATCATATCAAAAATGTAATTGTTAGAAAGGAACATTTCAATTAATAAACTATTTTTGGCCTTTTTGATCCAACTCACAACCAATCACTGCGTCGGCGAAAGCAGTTGTTTTAGGCATAACATGCACACTGCTCTCATAAATACGTGTACTTGAAATGGCATTTGATGGATACGAATTTTTACATCAGATAGAAATCCATAATAGCAGTGAAAATGCCGAGTGGAGTGCAAACATTTTTTAGCAAGGTGGCGTGTTCCTTTAGGATATTTGAAGGAGATGTAAGTCGAATCAACGACTTGACCTAAGTGTTTCGATATAACAGTAATATTCCTGTAATCAGCTAAAATCTTGTTTGAATCCATTAATGAATAGGTATCATAATTCGTAAAAATCAATAGTTTCCTGGGACATGGGCAACCCAGCCAAACATTCCTTCATTGATCGTTTTCACGCATTCATTGTTTTTTTCGCCCATCCCCCTGAAATATGATAGATCGAGGTTCCACTGTATATGATAGACACACATAGAGTGTATACAAAAGATAACATTGTTCATGAATGTCGACTGATATTTGATTAGATTAAAGCAAGGTGGCAATTTCTAAGTTGGAGAATTCACATAATTAGTAATGGCTTGCGATTCATTATTATTCAAGAAGCATACAAAATAAGGGCAAGAATAACCACTTCCAAGGACATATGACACATAATTGAATGCTTACGGTCGAAATTTCACACTAGAATTCAGGTACTGGAAAAGGATGAGGAATTGCAGCAAAACATATCTCCTGAAGTTGGAATCACTGAGTTGAAGATCTAGAAGCTTTTGATTGGTAAGAAACTTAGCAAAATACTGGGGTGACTGAGCATCTATATCCCTGGGATTAGCTTGAGGTCTCTTCCTTTTTCCTTGCAAGTCTTCCAATTTAAAGCTGTTAAATGCCAACAGGACATTTGATGCATGCTGAAAGAAAGACATACAATCACAAATGGTGCATAGAATACTGAAATTAAACTCACAATCTGTCAGTCATTGATAATCTACAATAGAGATAAGTTGGCTTCACAAGAAGAACTTCTCTTTTTTTACTGATTAAAATAATTATCAAAACATATAAGTACATGATATTTTGAGAACCAAATACAGTGGAACCTCGTTAAAGCGAGTACGGGCTATAGCGACACCCCCGCTATAACGAGAGATAGCCGATGCACCGTCAATTGACCCTATAATAAGCGTGTTAAAAAATTCGTTTTTACGAGACCCTTTCGGTGTTGGCTCTCGCCATAGCGAGGGTTTCACCGCCGGAAGACTTTCATGAAGACTCCTTAACCTCTGTAATTGCTAGCGATCTGTTAGAAATGAAGTTAATGGAGTGCTCAGTCTCAAATTTATGTGGTAAACTGTCGTTCGATAAATATAATGATTGACGAAACAATGCTTTGCATCATTTTTATTCAGTGCGGCGCTTATAAATTGTTTGAATAGTTAGTCATTATTTGAGCAAGAAAATTTAGTGATGCAAAAAAACATCGCCTTTCGTCTGGATTTATGCTTACGTTTATCGGATAGACATTTATCTGTCGCCACACCACTCCTGTTCCTGTATACCTGTTCGCAACAGGTATATTGGCTATTATTTGCTCCACCTCCGGTAAAGCGACAATTCGCTATAGCGAGTGTTTATTAGTGCACCGTGGGGTGTCGTTATATCGAGGTTGCACTGTACGTAAGCACCAAGGGTTGGGGGAGTTTTCAACTCCACGGCGGCAACCTCCTATCACCACTGTACTTTTGAGGTGAACACAACATTGAATGTTCACAGGGGGAATACAGTTTGAATTCAAGAGCCTGATAGCCAAACCAACTATATTTTGAGATAGAGGCAAAGCTGGAATTTTTCAAGGACATACAGTAGAAGCCTTATATAAGAAGTATGGCACATACTTAGAATAACAAGGAATGCTGGGCAATGATCATTCGAAAGGTTTATGATAAACATGAAAAAATTGATATAATGTGTCCTAAAATCCCTGACACAGTGTAATAGCAATAATTTTTTTCAAATTAGCTGATTCTTTTTCAAGACTAATTCAATGATAAAATTAAGTCATGAATAAATAAATTTATTAATTGCATCCACACATAAAAAGAAATCCAAGCGCAACACATAGGTTACATGTGCAACACCCTGTGCACAAGTTACATTAATGAAACATCAAAAGATGGTACCAATGAAGAGTTGAATTGTTACAATATATCATGGCATCATTTCTATTATATTTTCCAACACAATGCATCAACAAGCTACTGCACTCGAGGCCTATCATCATAAACGCACTACAAAGCAAGTTTTACATCAAATGAACAGGTGTAAGATTCTCAAGGACATTTTTGTCAGAGTATGTGCCAATACAATGTAAAAGAACCATCGCCCTTTGAATGTTAGGAATCCTTAAACCACGTGATACCACGAAATTGTATCTTTAAACCCTTTTCATGCTGAGTATTACCTCGAAGAATTGAGCTAATGGTCAAAGGGCCGGGAAATAAGTTGACAAAGATACTATGGTTGTCAACTATGGCAGGGGAAAAGCAAACACAGTCATATTTTCATAAAAACATACCGAAGAAAATGCCTTCCATTGTACTTTGTTGTAGCATTGGTTTGGATTACGAAAAACATCTTGCAATGCCCAAAACTTTCTGTAGAGATTGTAATCTATCTTCAACCTGAAAAAATTTAATAAAAATCAAAAGAGGATTAAAATCAATGTAAGCATAATACATTGGGCAGTAATGAAATGGAAGAGGATCAATTCAAGTCAAACATAATACCATCCAGCAAGTATATAAAAAAATTAGGATACTTGATGAGAAAAATGTGACTTATGGCATATAACTGAATAGCTTCGTCAATAATGACACTCATTTTCACATATAATATGCATAAATTCAAGATTAATTTTGAAACACACTCTTTCCATAACAATTTTACCACAAAATCATCCAATAAAGTTTTACAAAATATTGCTTCAACTGTCCGACCTAACATAAAACACCCTTGTGGAAAAATATATTTCATTAAATAGCACAAGCTTCCTATAAATGCATATTTTGCTTTCACACAATAATAATAATAATAATGGCAACAAAAATAAGTAGTAAGTGCCCAAATAACCAAGCTTGCCTAGCTATGTAGGTGACATGGGTTAACAGATTTGAAAGAGCTTACTTGGGTTCAATTTTGTCATCAGCATCTTCCATGGTATCATCCTTTTCAGATAGGATGTCCTTAAGATCAGCCTCATCTTCAGCCCCGAATTCAGTGATATTGTCCAAATTGAATTCACTGACAACATTCAGCCCTGAAAAAAAACAACAAAAATATAATAACATGCGAACAACCACAGATATCCCAAATAAATAAGACCATTGATGGTTAATGACAACTCGAATGCCCCAAAAGGCAAAAGTCATTTATTTAACCCAGTGATCGTAACCATCAAAGCTGGCCACAATATGTGATCAAGGTTAAGACTACAAAGTTATTGAAGCTTTGTATACAACGTAACTCAAGTCTTTCCACAAGCTACAGCAGTGGCTGGCTTTCACTATTTGTGTCACCATAGCTCAGCCTCCATTGTTTCCCGCATTTACCTGACTCAACACATTACTTTTCAAGCAATCTATGGGCGAAATCTCAACTTTCTTTTTTAATATCCTTAAAGGTCATTCTAGCGCTCCAGAGACTTCTGTGCAAAGAATTAAAAATGTTCCTAAGATGCTTGTGCATGGGAAAGCACCTTCCTTGGCAAGGCTCTGGCACAAAAGGCTTCAAGGAAATGGGTTACATACACTTCTTCTAAAAAAACTGAATTCCAAGTTTTACAAGTGGTAACTTACTCTGCCTCTATGATGGTGAGAGATTCCTAATTCCTAAACCTTCTCAATCCATTCATATAGATGCACAATGCTGATCATGACAAAGCCCTTATTTTTTTCATCCTCCCAAAAATCCATCCTCTGCCTAATAACTTGTAAAACTGGACTTTGGTGAGTAAACTCAGTAGGTAAGACTTTGATCTCATAGCTTAACTTCGCACCCGGAACCCCTAGCATATTTGTGCAGACTTCATCAAATAGGCTGCTAGCCAGTAGTGAATATTTGCGCACCCTGAGTTTCAGCATTTTACATCTTTGACATACCCAAGGGATATGAAGATATGTATTGTAAGTAGGGTGGTCAGCATCAGTATTAAATCGGTGAATAAATAAATAAATTCCATACTACTGCTTTAACTAATAATTATCATAATACGAGCATGATTATTTTCAAAGCTGATATATTTATAATTTAACATGATAAGATTGAGGACCCTCATGCATCTAAAATGGTTCGATTACATGCAGGGGCGGATCCAGGATTTCTTTCTGGGAGAGGCACAAGCAAGGCCGTATCCAGGATTTTATTCAGGGGGGGGCACAATGATACTTCGTCATACAAAACGAACGAAATGATAATGGGACCGTATTAAAAATCTAGCATATTTTTAAGGGTCTGGGGGGGGCACGTGCCCCCGTGCCCCCCCCCCTGGATCCGCCTATGATTACATGAGAGATGATTCATCCACCTTTTAGGACAAAATAAGCGGCAGCCTCCAACTGATGGATAGAATAATTTATCCCATGAATAAAAACTAACAATGGCTGCTGTTGGCTGACATGAATAGTCCAGCGGGTGCCTGGTATTAGTGTCATTGGCCACAGTTGATTAGCCTAGATGGTCGGTTGCCCATTGTATTTCCCAAAAATAGTGACTATCATTCAAATTTCCATTTTAAATTTTAACCAAGAATAATTATGAATTAAAAAGGTGAACTCAATATCCAAACACAGACATTGAAGTGGAAATCACCAGTCTTTACGATGAATAACTGACTAAAATGAGAGCAAAATAATGCCCGAGTAATACACCAAGTTATCTACGATAAAGAAAAACTTCCGTCACAGATGTATTTCATAACTGAACAGAATAGCCATCTCACAATAAAGCCACCCAACACGAGAGAACCTAGAAAAATGATTTCAATAGTATTGACAGAGATGACAGACATTTGACCACAGTGAGATTAAATTATTCATATGAAAAACCATCCTTTTTAGGACTTAACTCTGACCCATTCAGGGAGCAGAAATCATATCACGACTTACCAGAGCGCTCTGAGAATGGGAAGAATTTGGCCAGGAACAAAAGAATTCTGCCACAAAACACTGTGTTCTGAGAGCGAGAAAGTCTCCTCAGCAAATCTAAAAATAGTAAAATGAACCGTGAAAGCATGTGATCAATTTGTTTTAGGACAATTAATAAAAAGCAAAAACATTTCAGGAGATAAACGTACCATTGCACATCCGTAGAAGATTATTTTTACATGCACTAAAAAAGAGTTCTTCTCTCCAAATGTTTACACCATTTTCCACAAATGCAAACAGCTTCTCACAGTGCTCCAACGTTAGAGCGTCAAATATGTCACCCAAAAGTGAAAATGGAATGGAAGCCGTGCACATTTCACTCCTGCACGCTTTAATGCAGAACTGTACAAATCCTTCCCAGGTGGAAACATCATGCTTAGGATCGGAGAGAAGCTGTATCAAATAATCCCGCATCACTTGGTCCAGGGTGCTTCTTTTGTCTGCTTCACTACACACACAATGAAAAAGAAATTAAAACCCACCCAATTCACTTCTATTAAATGCCGAAATTGATCAAGAGCACTTACTTAGCATTAATGGACGTATATTTCTTCTGCAATGGCTCTACATTTCCGGACGCAAAGCACTGCTTAACAGAAGCCTGGCAAAATATGATTAAAACAGCGTTTTCATGGAATCTTTATAGTTTTTAGAAATAAAGGATAAAATAAAGTTATCGAAAATACAGAGAATATAAACAATGAACTTTGATATAGTTACTATCACCGGCAACGGCAGGCATACCATGAAATCACTCCTCATATTTTCAAAATTACACAACTTGTTTGCCATTTTTCTTCAATGTAAACACGTGCGGCAGTTCAAATCAGCACCACAACATGAAACTCAGACACAAAAATAGCCTTCACCATTAAGATTCAACCCGGTCTACACCATCATACACTCTGTTCACAAGGTTCACAACCAAGTTGACAAACAACTAAGAAACAATATCCAATTTGCGGACCCGCCATCTGTTGACGTACGGTATAAAGGAAAACAAAAAGATCAAACTTGGCGCACCTATGCACCTAGCCATGATTAATACATTACACATGATTAATACATTATATAATGTATTCTCCATGCACCTAGCCGCACCTATCGCGGTGCGCGACTGGTTCTGACTGGTCCTTAAATTTCAAGACTTATCAGTAGTATCGTACTTGATCGTACTATATTTATAACGTGTATAATTATTATGTATTCTCCATGATGTGTTCATGGGTGTATATGTGATATTGCTATTTCCTTATTAAGTCACTGGCACCTTAATCATTAATGGTGTGTATCTCATCAATTTTCAATTTTGAGAAAAATTTTTGGAAAGAATGATAACCGGATCACTTTCTGTATTTTTAAATCATTGGCATTCTTTGCGTATAGTAGTGCGTTTCCGGATGAGCCTTTAATGACATAACTGAATATATTTCTCATTACATGTTTGCGGACCGTAGGCTGGGACAAATCAATGTAAGTGTGGACCCCATCAACACCTTCTCCCAACGAAATTCTACTTAGTCCACCAACGCCACATGGGACTGCAACGTCTCCCTGTGAGACACCGCTAATATCTTTCAATTCTGAGGAAATGCAACGGTATGTGTGTCATTCATTTAATTACCTTAGTATCCTTGCTTCTGTATGTGCTGATTATTATGAGTTGCGTATCGAATGACGTAGTAATTGATTTATTTTTCTGCAGGTCTGAAAGGAAAAGTGCCCTCCAGCCAATTGGTATCAGGATATCAAAGTCATTTTCACTTAAGGCTAAATATTTGCATGAGATTGATAAGCTTTTGAATAAGGCTAGTCGCTCCTCCAAAAAAACTCATTATGTAGTTTTAATCAACGGTTGCAAGCTGCAGAGGAAGGTTTAAATCGTGGTTTGGGGTTTCTGCATAATCTCCCACAGACACTATCCAACATTTTACAATGTCAAGTAACTCAGTGCCAAAATAAAAATAAAGGCTGAAGGTTTCCTTCAGAGTATAAATTTCGGTCTCTTTCTCTTTTAGAAGTGGAAGAGCGTATGGCTCTCTGTAGAAAGTGTCAATAGAACCTTCTTGGAGAACACATACTCCAAGCAGGCCTACGCTAGACCCCTTCTTAGGGTGGTGGATGGCCATGGCCAGAGGGCACCAGCACATGCAGGGGAAGGACTACCGGAATGATCCAGAATGAATTATATTAAATTATTGTTTTGTTTACTCAAGACGGTGTTAATTATGCTGTTTAATGATACACCATTGAAATCAAGTTAACTGGTCAATGTTGGTATGTGTCAGTTCCAGAGCGGGAAGGCGGCAAAGATTTCCAAGCTTGTAGGTGCGTTGGGATGTGTCCTAGTGGCCCAGTAAGGGCCTGACTCCAAGGCTGCTATCAAGTCTGTCCTTCTCAAGGGGCATTAATGATGCAATGTTTAATCATTCGTATGTGAGCTGTCCCCTTCCAAAATGAATGGAGAATGAGTATAATTCTTTGACCTGAATATACTGCTTACTCTATCTCATTACAAGGGGCAATCAAGATGATAGGTAGAAGGATATTTTTATGCCAATCATAGCATAAATTTGGATGAATTAAATTCAAGCACGTCCCACCATCCTCCCTAAAGAATATTAAGAATGCTCCCCTTTCCACCCAACAAGGGGGAGACTTAAAGTGAATCATTTGACCATGGAAGGAGGGGTCATTAAGTTTGATGATTGACGGAAATGATAAATCGAAACCTTACCTAATAAAAATATGTACTGAGACTAGAGTATTTTTGAAAAAGTGGTAGCAACAAAAACAGCTTTGTTTAAATAAAGCCAAATATGTAGGTAGATTATGCATCTGCAGAGGAGGATTTTTTCAATCCATTGTGATAAATAATTCAAATATTAAGGCGTAGTATTGGCAGGCCACTTTTTTCAGCATAATTTCAGCCCTGAACATTCGGCATGTTTTTTGTCTGAAGGCACCAAAATGAATGTCTTAATCTGCCTATGAGTATGGAAACATATTCCTCAATCAAATATTTATTTTCTTCATTAGTCCATGAAAATCGTTTTTTCTCAATTAAATGGTTATGTATGGTAGTGGCAACTCAATAACTTTTAAATCATTTTGAAAGTACAAAAATCTGCAAGTCTGACTGAGGAACCCAATAAATATGTTCCTCGTACTTAGTGTGAAGTTTTTCGTAAAGAAAACTAAAATCTTCCGTTTACAATTATCAGTACAAGTGAGTATAAATGTTTAACTTTGAACACCCAAAGGGTTCATTGGACTACACAAATCTTGAGTGGGTTATTAAATACCTCCTCAGTCCTTGGACTTACTTTGAACGATTTCTATGCTAACTTACTCATCCTTATTTCTGGCTCTGCGAGGTTCTATTTTTTTAAAGTGGGATAATCCAGATCACTGGCGATCCCCTTCAGGATTTGCATGCTTCGGTCACTCAAGTGTGCAAGTTTCTTGTGACACAAAATTTGCAAATCATCCTCTTCTACTTTGCAGTCAATCCTAAATTACCCTTGGCATTACTTTTACTGTCTTGATTATTTATAGATATTTATTTTGTTTCAAATTCAGAAAATATACTCCACTATATTCAAAACCAGTGGCTTGAATCACTCCTTTTACTTCCTAAGATTTGGCATCAATCAGCATGCACCAAAATACAACTGCTGTGACCTTATTAACTTGCTTGCTTAGACAGTAAATTGGTGGATAAACTTGGAACATGACACATTTGAAACAGTGACTGAATTTGCCAGCATCAATTCCATGGAAACATTTCTTATCCCTTCAAATTAATAACAGTCACATAATCTTTAATTGCATTAAAATTAAAATATGAGATACAATTTTTGTCTCTTGCTGTATGGGCCTTGGCTCCGGAAGCTATGTACCACTTTTCTTTCCACACCTTGCAATGCAATGCTGTGAGCCAAGAAACAGAGCTACCTAGATTAATACCATTATTCCTTTGACTTGGTATACATTCACTTTTTTTATAACCAATTATATAAAATTTGTCACGCTGGTTAGACAGGCTGAATATGGACTTCTTTTTTCATCTACTGTTACCTTCCCCTACTCCCAGTGCAAAGAATGAAGACTGCCCGTGGAGTTGGTCTCCTTGACTTCCGTCTCACTGCCGTACATATCGGTCATGTTGACTACTTGATGTCCGCCACCCTCATCTTCCTGACACCTCTGGTCCGGCTCAACCAGTTCTGGTCACAGTATTTTCTAGTGCCATCCAAAATTGTCTGTACTCGGGTGATCTTTTTCCTGATGCCATTTAACTTCGCATCGAATGTAGTAAATTTTTGGAAATAATCCACGCTTGAACATGACTTACTATTGATTCCAAAAAGCAGCTCATTGAGAGAAACAAGAGGATTAAAACCCTTGTCCTGATATTTTTCCTCAGCTTTTCCTACATTATCTTAGCCATCTTGGATTTCATGACCCCATCTTCGTCCTTCATCTAACAACGATCATACTTCCCATTTGCTCATTGAGCTTGCTTGCTCCAATGTATTGATGCCTTTGAAGTTACTTTGTTCAACATGTAGTCCCAATGGTCTCATGAAGTAGGTAAATACAGCTCTATATTCATTGCCCATATTTTTAAATTAGAGACTAGTGGTAACATATCGAACTGTGTAGCAGAGCTCTATAATTTACGCTGTTTCGTCCTTGATCCTGAGTCACGGCAGGATCACCGGTTGCCATTTTTTTTTGTTTCCTCTTAAAACACCATTTCCAAAGAGGTAAATCGATGATTTCTACTGAATTAACAATTCCTCAGCTGCATCAGGGCCTTTAGCCTATAGTGATTTTTTTGGTGGATTTGGAAAGTTAGTTTTTCAGAAATGAGACACTTGTTCTTTTCAGTTCAAATAACGGCATTGAAACAAGCGGATGTCAAAATGTGCTTTTTCTGTTATTTTTGAAGTATTTAAAAAACCTGCCATTAACCCTCTTAGTGCCACGGGCCGATTTATCGGCTTTTGCTCCTCGGGCAAAAAGTGCCACGAGTTGATATATCGGAACAAATAATTCCTTTTTAGTAAAGTAAAAAAACATTACATTGATATCTGAAATAGTAACTTCATATTGTGTTTTTTTCATAAAGTGTTACAAAACTCTTAAATTTAGGTTGGCACTTTTCGCTAGTACCACCAAATTTTGGTGGCACTTAGAGGGTTAATACGCTGCTACTAGATTAAGTTCAACTCTCTCACTTAGGCAAATAGGTTACAAGGGCAACAATTCTCAAGTGAATAATACAGCTATAAAACATGTGAATACCATTGTTTAATTCCAACATGGATGCATCAATCTCTTTTACATCATGGATTCCATGAACGAACACTGTCTGGGTTGGATCCTTTGGGATATATCAACAAACTTTAATACCTTATGTATCAATAAATACTTTACCATTCAATGCATATTTTTTTTCAATCTAATAGTTGAAAAGGAATACATCTTAAATGCACATACCTGCTTATAAAAACTGTTTCCCTTGGAAAACTTTTGATTCTGTTTCACAGAGACTCAAATCTTTCAACATTATGCCAATTGAAGATTCATAAAAAGTGAGAAATTTATCTTGAGCAATTATGAGACCGAAGTCATTTCGTGAAATGACAGAAGACAGAGTTATTGTCAATTATTGCACTCTTCCTTGATGGCTATGACGATGGCATAGCTTATGTCCATTTACGCTAGCATTTCGGCATGGGAGACCATTCTGGCACGTTGCACTGCATAAGCCCTTAGGAGTAGTGCTCCTGTAAAATGTTATCAATAAAATGAAAATAAAAACCAAGAAATATAGAGAACAGTTGAGGATGAATATCACATGCAAGTCATGCCCCCTCATCAATTAAAAGAGAAATAACAGATTAGCACTGAGAGTACCAAAGACTAGAAGTAAAAAAGAATTGTTTATAGCAGACATAATGTTAATCTGTTAATCAAACAGTTTTCTACAATAAAATCATGGGCTACAGTGTTCAGGACAGCAAAAATCACTTTCTTTGGATCTCTACTTGACCCTCCAAGAAATCACAGTAACTAGATTAGAGACATAATGCAAAAAGAATTTTTGTGAATCTTAAATTTACTGCAACTCCAGAATGCAATGAAACATTTAGAGGAGTTATTAAATAAGATACCTGTTAACCCACCAGCACCTTCACCCATTTCTATTGCTTTTGCGGAGCTCTGCAGGGAACAAAAATTCTATTTGCATTATGTTCCTTAAATAGGTAGTTTCAGGGTGACCAACCACAGGGGCGCAGCTACGAATTAAGGCTGGGGGAGTTTAGGTGCAACTAATATCGTGGTGTGTGGGGGTATGGAATACCCACCAGGATAAGCGGTAGGTGCAAGATTAATAAATTGCGGAATTTTAAGATACATGGTTCAAAATCGTGAGTTTTATGGCTTTCTGTGGGATATTTATTAAACTTTACACTATTCTATTAGTAATATCAATGCTATTAGGTAAAATTGATTAAACAAAATTTCTCTGAGCTCTGGGGGGGGAGGGGGTTTATCCCCCAAAATCCCCCCCTCGCTGCGCCACTGACCAACCAAATGTTTCCAGACCATGTTTTAAACTATCCGGATTACTCGATAATATGAATTCAATGGAGCATACATCTTTTCAGGAGATAATAATGTGATTGCATGGAGGAAAAGAACAGTATAAAAAAAGTGGATGTGATTTGCAAAAATAAAAATATTTTCAACAGCTATAGAGCAAAACCATGAAGATGCTTGGAATATGATGTCCAGACATTGAAGATACACCAATACATAAGACGTTGAGGAAAAGTCACCTTTAGTACCTCACAAGTAAAATCATTTTTCTAGGCTTTTCTGTAATTATTCCTGACATGGCAATGACTTCCCAGAGACAATGAAATTCCATGAATTTCTAGGCTTCCTAAAAGTGGCTCTACCCTAGATTTCACATGATTTCCAGGTGGCCTTTAAAGATCCAAAGAAAATACTGATTTTTGCTGTCCCAAACTACATAAACACTACCAACAAATGCTGTAATGCTGATCCTTGGAAGGCATTTGTGTCAACAATAAATGTGAATTGATGATTCTTAAGATGGTGTGGGGTGAGGACGCCCGTAATTGTGCAACTAGCAAAAATGCCTTGGAGCGACTGGATCAAGTGATCCCTTGTGATATTTTTTTATTTTAACATGCTGTAGTTTCTAAGTGTACTGGCCTTATTGATACTTAGCCTTGGCAAACAGCTAAAATGTATGTATATGTACGGATCGGATTCATACAAAAACAAGTTGCTTAGGGCATCTTTCTGACCTGAAAGCGTGACCTTAAATCAGTCTTTTTCCCTACAATACTACCGAAAATGGAGCGGTAATGGTGGAGGATAATACCAAGAACCAGAGGGGTTAGAAGTTCCATCAGGTATTTCTAACACCATTGAATCCCAATGCATCCTCTTCTCAGCAAAATTGGATGATTACCAAAGGAACTCTTGGGGTCACTAAATCCAAGGTGGAGTCAGAAAAAAAAAGTTTCAGCAAAACTCAAGTTGATTGCATACCCCTGTATGAATAGCATGAATAAATTTTCAATTGACCCATTGGTTTTGAACATAGCAGAGATTTGCATTGTTTACAACAAATCTACCAATTTTCGTGGTATCAACAATTTGTTTCCTGCAAATTGTCAATAATAGATCTGGCTTTCTTACATCGAAAAAGTTACTGGAATGAAAACTACGTGAATACTAAGCACTCAAAGTTGGGCAACTTGATTTTACTTGCAAAAAACCGGCACTATTTTTAGAAAAAATTAAGTACAGGAAATACCATGGGGCGGAAATTTTTTGAAGTAAATGATCCAACGTGGAAAAAAAATTCTCTTTTGTATGCTTTATGTTGCATTGATATTGATTGCCTCGTTTAGACGATAAAGCTCCTCAAACGCGGTGTGTCTTGTTTTTTTACAGACAGTAGGGGTGCTAACCGATATTTACACACATGATGATGTGATCTCTCCAATTCATAACTTTTCATTGCTGTTCCTCGCAATTGCAAACATGATGATGCAAAATATTATAAAAAAGTGGATTGCATTGCACTAATCACCATGCCGCAGAAGTTTTTGATAACCGATTAAAATGCATACAAATTGGCAAAAGAAATCAGCATCCTATGGGATAGAATTGGGCCTCCTCTATGCAGTCCCCTAGGACCAAGTGATGAAAACATAGGCACCTCTCTTGATTAGTTCGGGAATTTGGTAGGGTGTAAAACATAATATTTTTCAAAACCTGGCAAAGTTGTCCCGGTCTACGTTACGTAAATGCTTCTTGATTTTTCCACTTTGCATTGTCTCTTAATGTGAAGTGAAAAATCTCCTCTATTCATCTCACAACTCTCCCTCCATCCTTATTTTCTTTACCCCTCTCTTTCACACCCACACTCTTGACTCTCACCAGCACAGCACTAGGCCTCTGCTTCACTTCTGACACTATCACCACATGCTACATATTCCCAATCAAGTGAAGGAAGATCCTTAATCACCAGCTCATAGCATAGTGTAACAGCTGGGCGGAGGCGGATCTACAGTCTGGCTGGTGCGATTTGTCCAATGACAGTGCAAAAGCAGGGGTGGAGAACCCTGAGCCAGCAGGGTTTGCAGCCAAACGCAGTCTCCCAAATGTACCTCACACCCTTGCCAAGTCACACAATGTTATCACTCGCACATGAAGCACCGAAACAAGTCTGAACCACCAAATCAAGCCCTTTCTTCTAATAACCAAAACAAGGGACTCTTCCGTTGACCCTTCACGCTTGTCTTCCCTTCCGGTTCCTTTCTTTGCGGAACCCTTTTGTTTACATGTGACGTGGGCATTTCCCTTTCTGACCTGACAACCTTGCCCCCTACATCAAACTAGATTCTTCTGCCTGTCATCAGACACCTCTCAGCAACCAGAATGAAGGTTTGGACAAGGGGGAATTTCTCTCATGCCAGAGGGGAGTTCGGGAATTTTTGAAATTTTTTCGACAAAAAAGACACAAATATTCCCTAAGAATAAAACTAATTTGCAATTCAATTTGTAATATTAGGTAAATTTACTGGAAAATATAACTAAATATTTTTGTGCAAAGTGTTAACCTCCAAAAATTTCAATTTTATCTAGTGCACGTTTTGACCCAAAGTATCCCTTTGCCCCCTCCATAGCTCCACCACTGCAGCTGGGCATAGATGTGGCATGAATTCTGTTCCACTCCACATACCATTATTCAACTACTCATACACAAGCATGAAGTCTTCTGGTATCAAAGACCATAAATTATGTTGAAGTACAAATATTACCGTCCACACTACATAATCTCATAATATCCTAAACTGATTACAGAATAACACCACCTACAGGTATAAAAGTAGAACTTTTGTCCAAGGCCAATTCATGTTTGTTTAATCTTATTGCATTCCTAAATATCATCATTAATTTATGCGATGAGTAATGCAATGTTTAGTAGACATTGGAATACCTCAACACCACATTAGCTTTCTAGTCATCAGCACAACAAATAAAATCATTTCATCATTACTCCTCATTCCTAGTTAGTAGCTTTGTACATGTAACTTTAACCCATACATAATCAAGTAGTGAGTCTCCATTCTACAATAAGCAATAGAGGGCCCTAAAAAAATAAAAACATTTGATTTTTCATCACACAATTCAAGTAAATGAAATATATTCCGGTGCAAATTTTAATATTAAACTATAAAAAAAAAGAACTGGAAACATGCAATTATACAGACAACCAATTCTTCACTTTTTGCTAGAGGTATGACAATGCATTTCAATTACTCTCAACATCAGTAAAAGAAAAACTGAAATGGCTATGAGATAGAAGATTAACTACATAAATATAAATTTTGATAAAATTATGTACCACAAACGAAAATAGTTATCAATACCATGTACTCTCAAAATAAGATCACCTTCAATAGGAAATAAAATCTATGATGGTTAAGCAGAAATATTCAAGTGTTACATGTACACAACATGAATGAATCGATACTAACCACACCAAGATGGAAAATGTACCAGGTTCATCATCTTTGATACAACCAAAATCTATGGAAAAAAAATTTAGCCATCAATTAAGTTTCACTCCACAGAATTGTATAAAAAAACATTATAATATGTTTTTAACAAACCAAAATCAATCAGAAATGAAACTTAGAAATAGTTTACCCATAAGATTAATACTTAAGCACAACATGATTACTATAGGGTGAATGAAGTGATGCTTGAAATTTTGTGATCCAAGTGTTAAATTGAATGTTCTAGGATAAAAGAGAATCTCGGAAATGGCTTTAAAACCTTTTAAAAGAAAAATGTAAATCATAATTTTTTTCATACTTCAGTGTAGAGCTTGTGGGCCCCATAACCTTTGCCACCCCACCGTCAAAACTAAGAGTATACCACAGCTAATGCACATCCTTAAAGTTACACGATCTAAGAAGAGACTATGGCTATCATCACTGAGTGACCATTGCCAAGCAATCGTCACAACGGCCTGCATGTATTACAATGTCACAATTTTCCAAGAAGTGATGATGCGAATCACTAGGCAACTTAAGGACCTAACCCAGAGAAGTGTCACAGTTCCAGTCATTGGTGACGATTTGCCACAGAATCCAGTGCAATCACGGCACGAAATTACTTTCATTCATAAAAGGAATCTATATATTGAAAAATCATGAATTTACAATAGATTTCTTTGAAAAATTAAGTTTTTTTTCGATTGTAAAGTGTGATAAAATTAGTTTGAAACCCTCTACAGTGGAACCTCGTTAAAGCGAGTACGGGCTATAGCGACACCCCCGCTATAACGAGAGATAGCCGATGCACCGTCAATTGACCCTATAATAAGCGTGTTAAAAAATTCGTTTTTACGAGACCATTTCGGCGTTGGCTCTCGCCATAGCGAGGGTTTCACCGCCGGAAGACTTGCATCAAGACTCCTTAACCTCTGTAATTGCTAGCGATCTGTTAGAAATGAAGTTAATGGAGTGCTCAGTCTTAAATTTATGTGGTAAATTGTCGTTCGATAAATATAATGATTGATGAAACAATGCTTTGCACGATTTTTATTCAGTGCGGTGCTTATAAATTGTTTGAATAGTCAGTCGTTATTTGAGTAAGGAAATTTAGTGATGCAAAAAAACATCGCCTTTCGTCTGGATTTATGCTTACGTTTATCGGATAGATGTTTATCTGTCGCCGCACCACTCCTGTTCCTGTATATCTGTTCGCAACAGGTATATTGGCTATTATTTGCTCCACCTCCGGTAAAGCGACAATTCGCTATAGCGAGTGTTTATTAGTGTACCGTGGGGTGTCGTTATATCGAGGTTGCACTGTACTTTGTACCCTGTTGTTTAAAAATTTTCTCCCCTGGTTTTGGACCACCCCTAATGAAATTCCTGGCTACCCCACTGCCATCGACTGAATTCAAATTTCCCTCACGCATGTTTCCCCGAATTTCGTCACTTTCTCATCGCATACCGACTTGTGTTTCACCCGAAAATGCTTCAGTATGGTGAGGTGGATTTAGCACTTCCTCGACATAATTTCGGGCCACAGTGCAAGCACAAGACATACATTGGTTCTCCTTATCTCATTAGAAATATTTATACATGATGAAAGACATTTTTATCAGTATATCATTAAATTAAATTGCAACTGCGCAATCAGCAACACAATTAACAGTAATTAAAACAGCATTAACATCAGATGCGACAAGGAGCTCGACCGCTCAGCATGAGGAAGGGGTGGGCAGCAGAAGTGGGTAATGGAGAGGTGGAGGGGAAGAAGCGTGCTCCCTCCGTATTTCAAGCAATGAGGGAGTCAAGGGCGAACAAGTCAGATCTTGCTTCAGTGACGTCCTGCCTTCAAAGCAAAGCCGGGCACGTTACGTGATATATGCAGTTGGTGTTTCCAATCCGTCCATACTTGTTTGGGTGGTTAATGCTGCCCTTGTTTCTGTGAAAATTGTGCTGTTTGTCAATGTTGCATATTAGTAGAGTCTAATTGTAAATAGAAAACTTAGTGGCAATCAATAAGAGCTGAAAAATAAACAAATATCGCCAGGAATGCGTCGCGTTTGGTCTAATTCTCGTTTAAATCTCGTACGTGTCATCTAATTGTCGAAGCTATCGAGACATCTTTGGGCCCAGAAAGTCACTCACCTAGCATTTTTCATCAAGAAACGGAGAATTGTAGCAGGTAGGCCAAAAACGGTCAGTTGGTGAGATGGGGTAGTGATGAAACACACTTCAATTGTTCTCGAGTAATTTGATATTTTCCTTAGAAGACAATGATTTATGGTCCGTGTGATTTAGGAAAAAAAAACATCAGAGGCACGGGCTGATGGACGGCCAAGGGTGGTTTTCTGAAATCTGCGACGTAGTTACTTTTGACATGGTTATTATCCAACGACGCTGAGATTGCCCCAATGATTGTTCAATCTCTTGGAAAGAGTCACACTATATGCAAGTCGTATTTTGCCTTTTTTATTTTCAAGGCTGAAATTCTGCTATGTAACCTCTGCGAGAGCTTTCAAATAAAACAGTTCATGAGTAGGACAAGAATCACATGCTACGGCATATTCGAAGAGAGAATCGGAACTATTTCCACCCTTATTGCATTCACTGAAGCTATTATTTTAAATTTCAGATCCAGATCCAATGTCTTCCGCGACTTTGGGTCCGATGTATCCGAAGAAGGGCAATACCTGCGGATATTTGAATCCGAGGTATCCGATCCAACCATCCCTAGAAACATTGTTTAATTCATAACGCATATCAACCTGCACCTGATTCAATTCCATTTTCAAGAAATTATAAACCTGCAAAAGTCAGTCCTCAAAATTAATGACCTAATGATGTCAGCTACTATTGTAAAAGGTTTGCATAAATTACCAATATAGGAAGTTTACATAGCCAGGTTAAGGCTTGGTGTAGATATAATGGTGGAACTGCATTATCAAACATAAAAAACAGGATGTTTCAATACAAGATACATAGTAAAGAGTGAACTTCACCAGTCTGAAAAATTTAATAGACTACGGATGAGCATTGAATGGCATATTCGTGGTAGTTGAGAGACTGCTTGGGTGGAAGGTTCATGTAAAGGATATTTTCTCTTAAAAGGAGAAGTATAAAAATATCTAAGAACAAAGAGGATATTTGAAGCAATGCATGAAAGTGATATTAAAAAGAAGGCATTGCCATGTCACACACTCCGTGGCTAACCCACATTCGAAAATGGAGATTTTTAAAAGCCCATAGAAAAATTTGATGCTTTACCTATAACAGTAGTATCACTGTACATGATAGGAATGAAAGTTCAACATGTATAATGGTACTGCTCACCTTCTTGACTTATCAGGCAAAATATCTGATGGTCGTTGCGTGTATGTATGTCTAGCACTCCTTTCTCTTATATCCTTTTGCAATAAACTTGGACGAGATCCATTGGTAGAGATATAAGACTGAAAATTAAGAAAAATCAATGATATACTAAACTCAAATTACATGCATCATCACTAAAAATGTACAAATGCTCCCCGAGCTATTAATACGCCAACTTGGTGGCAGAGAAAATATCAAATTGTTATATTTTTTTCAAAGTTCATGTTTACGATTCATTTTTACATATTCAATGAAATAAAATTTTTAACAATAAAACCACTTTAAAAACTGTTCATTAAAAGAGTGTTATCAGGGTCTATTGCTGGGTGGCACATAACTTTCACCTATTAATAAAGTGATAGGCAATTTGTCAAAAAAAAGTTTAATACAGTAGACTCTCGTTATTACGAAGTTCACGGGACCGAAAAATCGGAGGTTCGTAATAACGAAGTTCGTAAGAACGTTTCTTTTAGGAATCGTCGAAAGGAATAGTGTATTATAAACGCGATTGAATTACGCGGAAATAAACATAAACAGGAAAATGCGTTTCAGTTTTTCAACAGAAGACTGCGCCATGACGCAATCGAGGGTTGATATCTTCCCGAATACATGAACTCCGATATTCAAACTCGATGCGTCCCAAGACCTTGTTCCTAGGTTGATAAAATTACAGTCCGGCCACCGAGAGTTGTCCAATTACAGACCAAATGGTCTAGGTCCGGGGAGGGGGCAAGGCTGCCAGGTAAGAAAGGGAAACACTTACAAAGTGTTCCGTGAAGAAAAGATCCGGAAGGGACGACGAGCGTCAAGGACCTAGAGGAATAATCACTTGTTCTGTGATTCGAAGAATGGGCTTATTTTGGTGGATCAGGCTTATTTCGGTGTTCGTTTATGCATTTGACAACGTTGTATGACTAGGCGAGGGTGTGAGGTGCGTTTGGGGGACAGCGGTTGGCTTTAAACCGTGCTGGCGCAGGATTATCCGCCCATCCTATTGTGCCGTAATCTGACATCCCTCGCCAGCCGGACTGTATGTAATTTATCGCAGAGTAAGGTTATCCTGCGGGATGCAACACTGCATCACACGTATGCGCTTACTCACGCTTGTGGCGAACTGATCTAGCGGGGCCTGCGATGCATTCGGAGCCGAAAAAATAGCTCCCCGCGGTGGCGAAGAACGGGCGAAACGTTGAACAGTTCCTAAATTCACACCATTTTCATTGATACCTTATTCAGATCATGATCACAGTGAGAGTTTCCCAGCGCCACACCGCGTAGTATCGGCCAAATCGAAAGGCGCCAAATTTGAAATTTGAAAATTTTGAATGCTCCTATCTCTGAAAATTCGTAAATCGAATGTGCATAGGAAGAGGTCTGACTGTACATCCTATTTACGAACTGTTATGAGTAGGGCACCCTGACTACACAGGAATGAAGCTAGTTATATGATGTTGCGTGTAAACTGAATAAAGAACCATAATTGACGCTCTTAGGCACAGTAAACGAGAATAACTTAAACGTGGCGCAATTATTGAAACTTAAGTGTAGTGAATATCCACCTAAATACCGTGGCTTGTGCGTGCAACTTCGTAATAAAGTTCATATTGTAACTGCCGGGACCGGGACATAGGTTCGTAATTTCGTAAAAACGAAAATTTCGTAATAACGTTTCTTTTACTATACCTTGGATAGGCCCTTTCGACGGGACCAACGGTTTGCTTCGTAATAACGAGAACTTCGTAACAACGTTGTTCGTATTAACGAGAGTCTACTGTAGCACAACCAGTTTCCACATATTTGAATATGCCACAATTTGTATTGCAACCAGTTAAGTCCTTAAAGTTTCTGATGAAAATTGTCAGTTTCGTTGATTAGTTCATTTTTATTGTAATTGAATGGACTTTTGCTTTTTTGGAATTCAAGGCTTCCATTGCATTTCTAAATATAGATAAAAATCTCCAGAGGAGTGCTAAATAGTTTATGAGTAATTTTATAATTACTTAAATTCTGACTTACACAGCATGCAGCAGAATGCATCTAACACATAACTTCAGACTCCTGACTGAGTTTTTAAAATAATATTTAACTACATAACATTTTGACTTATGTGTGTATTGAAATGCATACGTTAAATAACTCTGGGATTGCTTGAATGCAAATATAAGTTTATTACAGTATACTTCACGAAAGATTGTAGACAAAAAACTCTGAAGAAATAAAAAGATGCAAACATCATTTTGAGAGAATGCCAGTAAAGAATCTGGATGGAATCACAACCTTGATGGACTTCAAGCTGCATGAATCTAGGCTGGAATTTAGCTAGCATGCTATTTGGGGTGTTAGACTACTGACCTAGGCGATTTAACTTTGAATTCTGAATGGTGCCCCATAGTTACTGTATTTTCATGCTCAAAGAAATTTGTTTATTGATGCTCATTTACCTGCTCAGGTTCATATTCATCATCATCTCTTTCCACAAGAAGAGGGCCATCAGTATCACTTGAATCATCGATATCTGGTTGCCGAGAAGCAGATTTGAAGGGTCCACTGTTACCTAGACCTCTTAACCAATTCTCTTGTCCACTGTTGGAGCTGTCACTACTAGCAAACCAGTTCCTTGGATCTATAGCAGAACCTGAAGACAAAAACATTAATGAAAATAAAGAAGAATACACATATAATTGACTATGCAGCTCATGCATTGATAAAAGAACTTCATGACCTCATAAAATGTTAAACTGGTCATAAAAAATATTTCATGAAAAATTGATGACAGTAGGTATTATTAATACATAAGTAAATGAATCATTTCTTGAATCATTTACTTATGTATTAATTCATTTACTTATCATTTACTTAAGTATTAATCAGTGACTGTGAAACTGCAAAGGACATTTGGAAAGTGTTGGAGAATGTGTGCATGGACTTTCGACTCCAGCAGCAGAATTTGACATGAGATAGATGGACAACATCACTGTGCAGAAGTATATCAGACAAATTCAAGATCTGAATTGAAAGGTTAAAAAAAAATGTGGCTAGGTATTTCCTCATGGCACATTGGCATCCTTTTATTTGATGGGCCTGCCAATGGAGAAGTGTAAGGGATTTAGAGGAAGCTCGGGAAGAGAGATCGAAGGAGGCCTCACAATGCAAAAGGTTGAAGCTAAATTGAACATGGAGGAAAAGAGATCGCAGTCCAGCAAGTAGCAAAAGGAAATCCCAAGCTTTGAAAACAACAATGAGGAGCGCTGGGAGTAGCCAAACCAAAACTGAGGTAAATCCTGCTTCAGACAACAAGAAACCTGACTTCAGGCTTGTCTTTAACCATTTCGCACCGGACCTTGGTTCAGGGAAATTCTTCCTCAATACGAGCCTCTTGAAAGTTTTCTTTACTCCCTTGTACGAAGCGTTTTCGCGTCAACTGAAGGCAGTGGTTCCCTCCCTAACCATTTTTGGACCCAACTCAGAGGGCGCCGATCCCTTTCCTCGGCCTCTGTCCCAGACCCTAGAAGGATTAAAAGCCCCTTCCTAGCACGAGTTCGCGGTCAACTGGCTAAAATGTTAATGCAAAATATATGCAAATACTTGATGTTCGCATCGATTTTTTACATTCAAAATGAATTTAGTGTTGTTTTACTGAGCGTGCAGAAATTTTAAATGAAGTTCTAACGTTGATATAGACGGATATAGTATATTTACTAGTTGGTCTATAACTCCGTTGATATTAATGTTAGAAATTTGTTTGAAATTTCCATGTGGTCAGCAAAAAAAGATGAAATCATTTCTAGCATTGAATTTCAAAAGTGCGCAACAAATATTTTTTGGAAAACACACCGCAAATAACAGTAGTTGACCACGTGGAGAGGATAAGAAAGGGTCGACCTGAGCGTCCGAAGATGGGACTGGGCTCGCGCTAAGGCGGATCGTGAGGGGGCGACAGCGTCCGTGAAAGAACATTTAGGACGCACTGGTGTGGCATTCGTTGCTTATGGAAGAAAATCCCCGCCGCACAGGTGAGGCATTCGGCGCGAAAGGGTTAAGAAACCTCACCATATTGGAAATAAAGGAATAAAACTTTGTAAGGTTCATTATTATAATAGTGAATGAATTGTGTATGAATGTAGAATAATGGTGAATGAATACACCTGGAGTGAGTGGATTTTTGTCTGACATGCGATAGCAATTGGAGAACAAGCCATTTTTCTCCTTTGAGGAGGAAGGCTGTGCAGTTGCATGAGAAAAAGTGTCCACCCTGGAGGGTAATGACTTGAGACAATTGTTATTTAAATCTCTTGTGTTATACTATTATTTCTTGGGGGTAAGTGAACATAAGATTCATTACATAAAGTAACAAGGGGAGGTGTTATTGCATGCATTATTATTTCATAAATATGATAATATATTACATATTTATACTTCAATTGATATTGACTGAATGCTATCGCCAGTCATATTGAATGGTTCATTGCTCTTTTAGTATTTTGACCGTTGTGATGTTTCTTTTCTTATGATAATAAAGTTACTTTATGTGTCCTATCCCTAAACTAATCCGATAGCTATTTCATCATATCCTCCCTCATCCACCACTATATTAGTAATAGGAGTTTTAACTACAGTGAATTTAAGAGGTAATTACATATGTACAAACAGAATGGATCACTAGAAAAAGATGTCTAGTATTGTTAAATCTGATTAGTGTTTTAAGACATGACTACCCACAAACCATATATCAAAGAAAGGATTTAATAAAAAATAGATAAAAAGACAACTAAGATACCGCTGGAAGCATAATAGATACATACCCTCACATTTTCTTCCTTAAAGACAATTGTAATGACAATGACTGGTTCAAGAAAGAATCCACCACAAAATGACTATTTGGAATGATCAACCTATAAAACAACAGAACACATAAAATGCAAGCACCACAAAAGCCAAACATTAGATATCCATGACTATGTTAATTATAAGAGGTTAGGAGGGATGGTTAAAAGCAACACAGAGAAAAATCATACAAAAATTCTTACCAATCATGCGGAAAACCTTGAGCAGTTTGCTGTCATTGTTTCCACTGTGAAGCTCAGACGAATGCAGTTTCTGACCTTGAGACATATCAGGATACTGCATTCCTCTAGGAGAAGTCCATGGGCCAATTACAACATTCTCATTCTTGGGTCTCCATATTCTTAAGCCATAAGCAACAACAAAACTTCCTATATAGAAAACAACAATGGTAAATTTTGATTTCCTTCCAGAAATAACAATTCCAAGCATGAAGAAGCATTAAACAAAAAATTTTGTATTGACAAAAGAGAAATAAATGAAAAAATACACAAATTAATACAGCCATTATGTCAGCTCCATGATTCAGTAGAAATATTATTGAGACTACTTTAATAGTGTGACTGCCATTATACCTAATTCACACAGAATCATTCCTTCATCATCACATCTTTTCAATGTGAGGTACAAAGATTCTGCAGCCTCTTTTGCCAGTATTTTCCCCACTTGACACAATGACATGCCAATACGGAACCTTGAGATACAAAATATCATATCGACAATCAACATTTATAAGGGATTTGTGAGCAACAATTTAGCAATAAAATATTTCTTCAATAAAATAATATCAGGGAAGTGAAGTTCCTCCCAATGCATTGAGATATTTTCATGCATTGATCAAATCATTTACACAGAAAAGATGCTGGTGTTAACCAAGGAAAGCTTTCATTTTCCACGACTAATTCGAGAAGCCATAGAAATAAATGGCCAAATAACTATAACACAGACAAAGGCATTAAACTAAGCCCTCCGCGGCAGTGGATTTTCCATACGCCTCAGGACAACCAAGATTTTTATCACCTCAACAAACAAAATAGAACCGCAAGTCTAGAAGGGTTAGAGACAACGACCCTAAGCACAAACAAGAAAGTGCCAGAGGAAGAGAGGGGGGGAGGACATCAAATTCTTGATGAGCTCCAAAGTTAGGCATGATTCTGAAGATGTTGCCTGCAACATAAGAGAAAGCTCGAGTCCCTTAGAGCAGAACCTGAAAGCCTGACAAGGCATGGACTACTGCAAAAACCTGTGGCTAAAATTAATTACGTAACTAATGGCATATTGTCCAAGTTGTGGTTAGAAACGTAATCAGAAAATTTTGAAATATTAAAAAGAGCAAGCAAAATCATTTTTTCAATCAATTTTTATAATATATAAGGACAAATTTTATGCTTGTAACCTATGCACCTGAGAATGAAGCCACTGTGTTGAAACTAGTTGTACCGTGGTAATAAATTTTTTGGATAAATACGAAATTTGTACTTTTCAATTATTAGAATGAACTTCCACAAAGTTGAGCCTGAGACTATAGAGATTATCATCTCTGACTGTATATCATATCCATCATAAGTTGAACCTATCGTAAAGCAGTGGTCATTGTACTGTATTCATATTTCATAACTGTTGTAAAGTTATTAAAGAAAAGTTACAATTTTTTTTATCAGTAAGAGCTATTTCTCACCTAATCAATTAATTGTAAATGTCAGTATTAGTAAACTAAATTAATACAAACAACAATGCTCACCAAAAGTAAACAAAACAATAACTACAGTCATTGTGCTGAAATCCAACGGCTGAACATGAAGAATTGCTGCAACTTGAGCAGCATGATCAGGATTTATGACCAATAGAAGATTAACCGGAACTATAAATAACAGCAACAACCTGGACAGCGGAGGTGCTCCAACAAATGCCATAGAAACCATACCAAGGATCAAATATCCAAAATGTAGCACAAATGCACACATTACTGCCATGTGGTCACCTGTTGTGAGAAAAAAGCATATTTGAACATATTAAAATATACATAATAAAGTAACTGAGATGCACCTAAGCCAAAACGGAAGTAAACAAATCACTTAACACATTTTTCAATCAACATAAGATAAGTGATTAACAATTGAAGTCATTATGAGATGGGGAATGGAGCATATACAATCGTTACCCAAAACTGGGCCACACACACATGATGCAATTGTTGGGGAAATTATAATCAAGATGCCAAGGATAAAAATGAAATTCTGACATCATCACAACAGCTTTGTGCTGATTCCCAGAACCCTCCAATCAGTAACTGAAGATAATTAGCACTATGCCATGATGCTCCCCATGAATTAATGTTATATCATTAAAAAATATGTACAGCCAGTACTTTACAAAAGAGGCAGTACCTATGTATAGG
This sequence comes from Ischnura elegans, assembly GCF_921293095.1. Lineage (NCBI taxonomy): Eukaryota > Metazoa > Arthropoda > Insecta > Odonata > Coenagrionidae > Ischnura > Ischnura elegans. The sequence continues at coordinate 66,231,483 of NC_060253.1, read as the reverse complement.
GGGGTCTCTACATCATTGGGTTGAAACCCGCACTAGATGAAAATTAAAATTTTTAGAGGTTGCCACTTTGTAAAAGTTTTTACTTATATTTTCCAAAATATTAACCCTCTTTAACGAAATAAATACAAATTAGCTCTAAACTTAGGGCGTATTTCACACGATTTTGGTATGTTACAATCCAGTGGCAAACCCAGAGAGGGGCTTGAGCCCCCCTTGGATCTCCAATTTACACTAGATAGAATGGTAATTTTGTTCGGACCCCCAGTACTGCTGGATTACCCCCCACTATGCCCCTCCCTCTTGTCCCTATTCTGGACTCACCACTGAAAAGAAGTACATATATGGTTATATTTAACCCATTCACATCAGGCCCCTGTATCGATATTTTACTATGTATTTTAAATCGCCACATACTTGATTCCATTCCATCACTTTAATACCTGATCTGCACACATTGAATTCACTGGTGCTGATGCAATTATACAGATTACTCACCTACAGTGGTTGCAGTTCATCCTAAGGCAAAAATAATCTGCATGTGCTTCGCACTAACAGTCCTACCAAACAGACTATAGTTTTAATTGGGCATTTAATGTTACAATAATAAAATTTACAGATATTGCACCAGCAGGGTCCTGACTTCATCTTAAAATATGCATTGTCCCCCAAGAATTTACCTCAATTGCTAACTCCTAAACATACATCACTTACCAGTACCACCAAGAAGAGAAGACATCCACTTCATCCGTGCCTCCAACTCATTATGAGTAAGTTCAATGAGATGCAATAAGTAGTGCACAGTGGCATTGATTTGTGACAAGCTCTCAATGGCAGCTTCATACTTAACAGTTATTTCAGCACTTTGTTCATTTACCAACTGGATACTTCGGTCTGTTAACAACAGAAAGGAATAATAACTACATATTAAAATTCAAATATTTTGTAAGCCTAATTCCTGAAAGCTCTGAATTAGTAAATTACACAAATTAGACACACACTTTAAAATAGGCAAATCATTGGAATTTTGGATAACACCTAATCAACACAAACCATCATCTTATGCCTCCAGAATTATTTAAATTATGTATTGTTTTTCTATCTGGAGTTTTATGCAATGATTTTGCTCCCATGGTTTTTTTTTTCAAAATCGATACCCAAAATTACCCAGGATCATACCCACTTGGAATATTTGACAAAAATAGTAACTAGGAAAATATAGTTGCAGCTTGAGATTGCAAGGGTTTAGAGAGAGAAATAAGAGTTGGAGCAGTGATGTATGATGAGAGCTGGTATCTTTACACATAAATATTCAAGTATGTTATCTTAATACAGTGCAACCCCGATCTATCGTTCCCGCATTGATCATTTCCCCGCATTGATCATTCGCCGCTCCTGGCCCCAAATAAAGTTCCATAAACACAATGTAATTTTTTCCCGCATCTATCGTTCCCCGAAGTATCGTTTTCCCGCATTGATTGTTTGAAAATCGTGGTCCCAATGTATAATTTTCCCACATCCATTGTTTGACAAAAATGAAACGAAATATATACGTGTCATTCATGACTAATAACGACAGGCACATAGTTTGAATCTTCCCCAGGAGATAGAACTACCATAGGGAGAAGCTCAGTGCCGTGGGATAGTAATATTAGCGCATTTCCCAAGATCTGTCCTCCATTCAGCATTCGCCTCCTCCCTCTGACGCTTTCCTCTTCTCCAAAATCAAACAAAAGATTCCAGCTCATGCAGGGATCGTATTACAAAGACCTTAGCTTTGAAAGAAAATATCAAGTTACACGTGAACAATATAAACGTGTTACACGCCTCTCCCATTCTCGCCCACTGAACTTTTTTAGCCTAGCCTGCTGGAGGTCAACTGCTGCATGAATCACCTGTTAGCCTAAAAGGTGACTAACAATGAATTTCACCAATTGCTATTATACTTTTATTAGAGTGAAATAATAGTACTGTGCACGTGACATATTTCTAACATTATTTAAGCATTTTAAGCAAGGAAATAGTTGGAATAAAACGATGGTGATTTCTGGCGAAACTCGATGTCCTCATAGCTGAGCTTCTCAGCAGTTGATGAGGCATTTTTTCCGAAAACAGGATATCAGGTTACTATCAGTCATCAATACATGAGTTATACAATAAGTCTCACGTACTTGTCAGAGTTACTGACGAAGGGATATCTTCTCAGGATATTTTGTTTCTCCCTACTAGCAATCTGAATTCATCAGCTCATCTGGTGCTACGCTAATCAGAAAATAATATGTGTTCTGGAAATGGCATTTGATGGATAAGAAATTTTACATCAGACAGAAATCCATAATAGCAATGTAAAGGCCGAGTGGATTGCAAACATTTTGTGGGAAGGTGGCGTGTTCCTTTAGGATATTTGAAAGAGATAGTATTCGAATTAACAATATGACCTAAGTGTTTCAATAAAGTACTAGTATTCTTGTAATTGGCTAAAATCTTGTTTGAATTCTTAAACAAATATCATAATTACTAGCAAAAAAATCCTGCGTTTCCTGGGACATAGGCAACCTAGCCTAACAGTCCCACATTGATCGTTTTCCCACATTCATCGTTTTTTTGTCCATCCCCCTGAAAAACGATAGATCGAGGTTCCACTGTATCTATAATATAAATACATACAATCTAAAGATACAGGATTTACTAAAGTAATTTTCCTTCAATGGAAAAAAAAAACAGAATAGATTGCTTTGCTAGATGGAGATCACAAATTCTACCACAGAATAACAACTAAAGTCTTACCAATATTCTGCAGCAGCACTAGGACTTGTTCTTGGAGAGTACGGATATTTTTCAAGAGTTTATTGTGATTTGTCTTTCTCTCTGCTAATAAGGCATCCATTTGAGAATTTGTTTCATCTGCAAGATGCAAAAAATAAATTATTTATCGCCGATTCTCATGTAAATCTACACAGACATTTCAAGGTTTTAGCCATTCCCATTTCAAAGTAAATTTCATAAAGGTCATCAGGGATAACATGGAAGCTGACTAATCAAGTCCTATAATGAGAAATACTGCACCAATTAAGGGCGTTCAACCTAGACTACACAACTCCAAGCATATACTTTTTTAATATTTTGTTTGAAAAATGTTTTGTTTAGATATGCAACATTCACTGATGTTAAAAATCAAAATAAGGGCACTCACAACGTGGAAATTGAAAGCTTACACATATTTATAAACCAGAGCTACTTCAATACTTATGAGCCTACCATTTATAATCACATTTGCATGCAGCCACTGTGATTTGACTTCAATTGTTGCATTCATTCGTATAAATACAGGGTTTGTCCGGAAAGTGATAGGACTGATTTTCTTCCACCGCGACTGTACTTCGGAGCGTGTTTGCACCAACTGAATTTGGTAGAGGGTGTTCCTAGCTAACGAACGAGCGGCTGGTCAGTTGTCTGCGAGCACCTGAAGAGTCAGGACAGACGTTTTTGCACGACGTGTTTCTGTGAGTGGTGCAAGCCGAAAATGCAGCGTTTGTTACTGCAGAGGTATGCGATTAAATTCTGAGTGAAACTCGGTAAATATGCGACAGAGACATTTGTTATGATCAAGTAGGCTTACCCAGATGTTGCTTTAGCAAGAAGTGGTGCGTTTCAGTGGCACTAGGCCTTTTTGGAGGGCCGGGAAGAGGTCGCTGATGAAGACGGTGATGGAAGACCTGTGACTTCGGCAAACACCGACATTTTGACTCGTGTGCGCAAAGTTTTGAACTCAGACCGTCGACTAAGCATTCGTTTAATTGCCCAGATGTTACATTTATCAAAATCTGTGGTTCATGACATCGTGACGGAGCATTTGAACATGCGCAAGATGTGTGTGCGAAGATGGTCCCAAAAGTGCTCACTGACGACTAGAAATTGCGGCTCACATCGCCTTTAATGTGAACAGCTAATTAACCAATGCTGGCATCCCAACGCTTCCGCAGCCGCCCTACAGCCCAGATGTGGCCCCCCAGACTTTTTTTGTTTCCTTGTGTGAAATGGCCGATGAAAGGCAAGCATTTTGAGACGACATAGGGGATCCAAGCACCATGCACCTCGGCTCTCGAGGCTATTTCGGAGAATGTCTTCTGTGACACCTTCAATGCTTGGAAATCGCGCTGGCAGCGCTGCATCGACGCAGAAGGAGCCTATTTTGAAAGTTTTTAAAGAATTGTAACGATTGGCTCAATAATTTTTTAAAAATCGTCTCAGTTCTATTACTTTCCGGACAAACCCTGTATGTATGTATTCCACTAGGGGGAATATCAAGGTAGATATGATTGCCGAAAGTAAAAATTCAAATGAGGCAGCATCCAGGCTCATTTTTAGAGGCTTGCTGATGGTCCCAATGGCAAGAATTTGCCACTTACATATAAAATTTCAGTTTCAAGGATTAAGAGGTGCAAAACTAAGATTATATATGCAGTGAATATTTATTAAAAAATCGAGTACTTTCTGTGAGATACACATCTTATTTTAAGCTGACTCAGTGATGGCACCAAGACATGGACTCATTTTCGGTGCCAGTGGCATTATGGCCCCCAATTCTATATTGGAGCAATAAAGATTTTCCTGGGAAGCAAATCTATTAGGGAGTTAGTAAGTGATATTCTTAATCTGCGACAGAATTGTGATTCTTCAGAAAGAAATTTCCAACTTTTGTCACTCGGGTTGCATATACCTGTAGGATGTTACTATGGCTTATGGAAATTCTTGTTCGAAGATATATTCATCCAGATTCCAAGGATTAATGGAAATATAAGTCAAACAAAATGAAGCAGTGATTCTTCCCCGATCCAAATAATTGACATAACTTAAAATCCCACGAGTACAATAGGCATTGGAGGATGTCGACCTGAGGTGTGGATGAAAAAAATCAGAACTTATGCCTTTTGGATTTTTTTTAGGGGAAGGATGCAGAAAGTTGGGGTTCCTAGGATTATTCTCCAAATTACTCTTAGTCCCCCACCTACGTCCCGAATTTCAGCTCTCTAGCTCTTATGGAAAAGATCATAAATCTGTATCCAGAGAGCAATTCAGTCACACAAGGGGCTTTATGTTAGGCCGGCACTTATTTTTTCAAAATGATACGATTTAAAAATTCATGGTCCCAAAATGTGCAAAATTGTGAGATAAAATTTAAGGTTCATGCAAAGTAGAATAGCCGTGCCTGAGGCGCCTATAGGGCCTCAGGCATGTATATAAAGTGTACTTTTTTTTTATAAAATTACATTGAAAAATGAATCATATGACCCAAGTTTAGTTTTTCCACCCGGATAAAATGTTTTCTAAAGTAAACATGATTTTTTAGCCCGATTGGACAAAAATTTCAACCATTTAGTCGTATCTCGACTCCTTCATGGTGAAGCACTGCCTCAAAGGTGCCCGCCGCACTGAAGAAATAACTGTAAGAGATCTTGCTACTTTTCATGTCTGGCAATCAAAGTTGGCATTTTGTCATCGGGAAAACTTTTGCGGTGGTCCACCCCATCCCCTTTCGCTCTACCTGTCTCCACATGTTAGTTTGCACTCTATTTGTGACTCTGGTGACTGGCGTGAATATGGAATAGATTGTTCCAACATCTTTTTGTACCTCTTGAAAATCCAAGTTTTCCTCCCTCTTTTCGCTTAAAGTGTACTTTTTTTTATAAAATTACATTGACAAATGAATCATAGGACCCTCAGCTTGCCATTATTATGTACTCATGCTAGATCAACTCTGCCAGTATGTAAGGGGAAGGAGGCAAGATCCAAGGGATTAGCAATAAGTAGTGTCGCGTGAATCAAGGAATGCACGGTGCGGCTGTTGGTAGGGAGTCGGGGGTACCTTTGTGGCAGCGTTTTGCCATGAAGGAGTCAAGATATGACTAAACGGTTGAAATTTTTGCCCAAAGGGCTTTAAAATATCATGTTTACTTAAGGAAACGTTTTATCCAGGTCGAAAAACTCAACATTAAAAATGGGCCCTATAGGTGCCTTTAGGTGCCTCAGGCACGGCTATCCGATGTGGCATGAACCTGACACTTTTTCTAATTTTTTTCTCACAATTTTGCACATTTTGAAACCACAAACTTTTAAATCGGATCATTTTGAAAAAATAAGTGCAGGCCTAGCTTTATATGTTATGGACTATGGACATGCTATTTAGTAACCGAAGTCAGTTTTTTCTTCCCTTCAAAAAATGTCCCAACGTGAGTCCACAGCCACTATATTTTTGGCTCACCCTTTCAATTTAAGTCACAAAAAACATTTCAGCTGCGCCCAAATGTGTAGATGCCATAACACATCATATACTAACCTAATTTTTCATGCATCCCTTGCACAATCTGTGCAATTTGTCCATGTCCAGCTTTCACAAGTGATTTCTCTTTCTCCAAATATCGCATGTGTGATGCCAAGGATGCTGAAACAGCATCTTGCGCCTGCCTTAGGGTACCTTGTTGTTCCATCATCATCTTTTGCCCTTCCTGGAAGGGTAACAGGTTATAAGAGAGGAGTAAATGTATGTATTTGTATTAAAGAGGGATAATAAAGTGAATTGAATATAGGGAGGAATAGTACAAAGAGTGAGAAAAGGATTTTTTAAAACTGAATTACATATCAAAGATTTCTCCTCTTAGTTCACATGTTCCTTGAAGAGACTTAATAAGTACACCTATCATCACTTGGAATATTTAAGATGAAAATTTGCTTAATTTCCTCCAAAAAATACATTTCTGGGCTTGTTGTCCAGTCATTGAAGCTTTTTACCCCTGTATTATTTTAAACTAAACCAATTAACATGAAATTTTGTACACAGAGAATTTGGCAATGAACATTAACGACATAGTCCCAATTGACGGTTCCACCCTGAGGATGGTGGCTATCCCTTCTCGTGAGTGGTAATCTTATGACAAAATAGCCTCAAAAAGCAATAGAATACCAATTTTATGAAATAGAAATATGCATAATATGACTGTGGTACTTATTCCAAGTGAGCCAGCTGATATCTTATGTGGGTAAGTAAACAATTTCATGATTTTTCCTGAATGACAATACTACTGAGGTACTGGTAAGCAGGTGCATTACTTGGCATTTTGATTCCCCGGCTGATCCACATTTGGGAAGTTTGTGCGGGGTAATTATGAAATATGCTAAGAAAATATTGGGTAGAATAAATGGGGAACGTTCATTGACTTTTGAAGAGCTGCCAAAATTGTTTGCCAGAGTTGTAGCCACTCTCAACTTGAGGCAGTTTGATCCTGGCATTACGCATCATTTGGGTATCATTTTGACTTCATAAGTTCCGTACTCCAAAGACACCGGGGTGAAAAAAGTGAAAACAAGTAAGTATGATAAATCAGGAACGGGACAGCAATATGTTTAGATAGTAGGCATAATTTTATATGCAATTCCAGTCACAAGCATAGAGATTTGCCACCAAATTGTTTCTTACCTGTAGAATTCTCATTGACCTAAGTTGATCCTGAGAGGAATCCATCAGCTTATTTACAACCATTTCAGTTAATGCCTTGAATAGTTGCTGCCTAACAGAGAAGCAAAGGGCTCGGGCCTTTTCTAGCATAACACGATAAGAATTCCACATCTCTGCAGCCATATCTTTGGTGCATTCCTCCAGTTCCTACAGTGCCATGGAAAGAAATAAAACTACAACAGTAGATCCAGGAAGAATTTAAAACATTTCTTTCTAAATTAAGATATAATTTCAACATGAGTTATTGAGGTTGAATAATATAATGTTGTGACTACTCATCTTTCTAACACTCATTACGCTGTTTTCACTCATGAGCTATTTGAACAGTCCCTAAAAAATACATACACATATTCATATGAATTTCAGATTGAAGAAATGATAAATCACAAATTATATTTTAAAAACACCAATGAATTCATGGGCCTATTCACTGGTAAATGCAACTCTTTGGAGAGAACTACCATACCCTGCAAAGTTCGTCTCAGAAAGTATCACAAAGTACAATACAGATGAATCATTTTTGCCTCATGGACAAGGGGAGGGCGAAGAGGATGAGAGAACAGAGGAAAGGATAGTAAGTGGGAGAGGGTAGAATGGGGAGACTTGTCTCTCTCCTCACCATCGCAGTTGACAAAGTAAGGGAACTCAGATTGAGTATCCAGCAGGTATAAGCTCATGGATTATCCTTAAGTTTCATCACTGATATTATCCAAATTTGAAAAAGTCATTAACTAATATTAAAGGTACGCAATTCTTATTCCAGGCATTACAATTCACTCGAGCAAGAAAAATTGGAAAAATGAGGACCATGCAAGTAAATAGGTACCTTTAAGAACAAATATACACACTGAGAGATGGAGATTCATCACATAGGCCAATCCCTTCATCCGCACCAATAAATGGAATTCTGCCCATTTGATTTTCATTCCCATGAGTGAGGAATTTTCATACTTACAAAATCATCATTTCTAATGCTAGATCCCCCATTATAGATAAGTATGAAAAAATTGTCAACTAAATGAAGAAAAACTATTTTCTTAGATATGCATAGTCTTTCACGGCACTGAAAAAGCAGCTTAAAAACAAACATAATGATGCAGTAGATACTGAAAATTCTTTCCAAAGAAACTAAGATAAAAATGGCAGAAGATTATGCATTGCTACCTCAAGTAATAATTGAATCTGTTAGATTTAGAGGACTTTTTGCATTACGAGACATTTAATATTACGTTGAGGGAATTAACATGAAATGTTCCCTTATGATACAGGGAATTTTATTTCCGCCTCATTTCATTCTGATAAAAGCAATAAATTAAAGGAGATATTTTGGTAATTCCCAAAAGATTAGACAGTTATTTAAAGAAAATCGACGGGACAGTGAAAATGGACGTCGATGCAATGAATAAAAGCCAATCTGTGAGATGTAAAGTCACCTTGAATTCTTCAAATTACCACAGTATCGTTTAATTATGATATATATTTTAAAGGCTGTATTATTTGTTAAGAAATAACTACCTCAAGAATTCGAGTTCGTGATTCCTGGTGGGCTATAAATTATAGAGGTCACAAATCCATCAAGGGTGATATTACCATTTTAGGGGAACATAAAAACTGCTGCTTCCCTTCTTCAGAAGATTTACAATTCAGCAAGTGGACACTTAATTTCCCCAACTCATCTTCGGTCAACGTGGAGCAGGATGACTTTATCTTCATGAATACCTGAGGGAGATGAAACTGGGTTGTATACGATATTCACTGCCAAATTAACCTCGATTTACCTTCCACAACCTCACCTTGTGGTAACAAACATCCACTTCCGACAAATTAATATCTATAATTCTTTGAGCCTCCATCAAAAACCTGTCATATTCATGGTCCGACTCATAATGAACGCCATCAACTAACGCTTCATCATGCCCATGTTGATATAGCGATGTTTCTGTTGCCTTGTTTGAAAAGATTTGAAATGGGTAATACAGCCAGTCCAACAGAGCCCCCCCAGAGGGTTGAATTAAAGCTATTAGAATGCATGTAACAAATGAAATTAATTTCATTTTCACGCAAATTTTACTCCAAACTCGGGGCACCAGTATTTTAGCATTCGCTCATAATTCTAACGCATCCGGGATGACATTGCTTCGACACCTCCAGCAGACTACTGTGAGGATATAAATAAATACTAGGAGCCATTCTGCTGACACATTGCAAACCTAAACGGTTGCATACTTCAAGGAAAGACATGCTAAACAACTTTATAACAAATATATTTCTCCAGTTTTCCCTGCGGCCGTTCCTGTTGTTTTCGTCAGTCCTTGAAGTGTTTCTCACGAGAGTGGCTTTTAAAATATGCAAAAAATATTAAGATTAACTCATAAGTGAACTGAGAGTATTCATTTTACTCACAAAATGCTCGATTTAAAAGAAGTGGTTTCAACCGTCTTGGATTAATCTTTTGTCACTTCCATACAATTGGTTGGTATCTCTGCTCCTTCGTTCTACTTGGGATAATGTTACGAAAGACGGGCCACTGCAGTAATTTGTTTTTAAAAATTATCTTGAAATTATTTCTTCGTCATGCGGGGAAAGCTCAGGAAAAAGTGAAATTCTGAATGTTGCTATGAATTTTTACCACTTTTATAGTTTTTTGTACATGGTAGCGAAAGAACATTAGTTTTGCCTCGTCTGTCTCTCCGCAATTAAATTGTTGAAATTGACCTTTAGCAGTGAAATATTAGGGTATGTGAAATTTAGAGTTGAGTTTTTTAGCTGATGATAAATAAACCGTGAAATAATTACCGAGTTTAGCTGTGTGTTTTTGCTGATGATCATGTATATATTTCATTTTTTACTTCATTCGTGCGTTCGCTATACTTATTACAGGATGGTGAAACGTTCATCTCTTAAGAAATGCTTCACAGAGGAATTTTCCTGACCCGCCTTCTGAAGAGTGAAATCATCGCTAAATGCAGGCATGTGGGCCATAAGATGTTCAAGAAATACTTGCTCTTGACAAATGTTGGAATATCAATGAGCCTCTCTGGTGCTGGGGATGTCTTTCAACAGCATTATGAAATTGCTCAGGGGGATAAACAGAAGTGGGATAGCACAAGAACAGCACATATGTCTATCTCAGGTCTTACAGTGGGCGTACTCTGCCACTACTGGTATATTTATCTGGACAGTCGTATACCTGGTCGAACCTTCAAAGCTGTAACAAAGAAAGTTTTAGCTGATCAAATCATCTGCTCTCCCATTTCCATATCATTGATATTTGTTACATTAGGTATCCTTGAAAGGGCTGATGTGAAGACTGTGGTTGATGAAATAGTACAAAAAGGGTGGCGCTTGTATGTTGCTGAATGGGTTATTTGGCCTCCTGCTCAAGTGATTAATTTTTACATGCTACCAACAAGATTTCGTGTCTTATATGATAATACAATTTCACTGGGATATGACATTTATACATCTTATGTTAAGCATGAAATACCCCTCGAAGGGGACAAGGTGGAATAAGTAGTCATTAATTAAAAGAATGCAATCCATCAGGTATTTCTGTAATTGAGCTTTAGAAAAGTTAATTGTTTAAAGAGCTCAGTTAATCTTAAAGTTGTTATAATAGAGTATTTCAATATGAAATATTAATGCAAAGCTGTTAAATCTCTTGCTGGGCAAGGAATAAATATTTTTTACCATGGTTTACCTTCATGAAGGAAAAATGGTCGTTAAAATTATTCATTTTTGTAAGCCTACGAGAGAGTTACCAATTTTCCCAATGTGTATAAAATTGAATATGGTCTGACATCAACGATGTGACTTGCTATCATCTTCAACTTAAAACCCATTTACCTTGACAACATTGCAGAGTAGGTCACTGCAATGTCAGTCAAGTTTCACCCCTGCACCTAGAAGGAAACCCATGAACTATTCCTACCTCCGCCATAGCAAAATTTTCAAAAGCATATCCATGGGAGTAAATTCAGTATACCAACAAAAAATGACAATCTTGCTACTTCATTTATGTTTTTATTGCTGGGTTAACATCTAATTATCTTCTCAGTGAAGGAATTCCTCAGCCTATTGAAAATCTGATTTAGGATATTTTTCCGTTTAATTGTTCTTTAAATTTTCCTTTCCTCCATGATATCCACTCGGCTGTTCTCCCTTAATCATCATAAGGCTTCATGTTAACCTTGGTATCAGTGGTACACTGTAAGTCTCATGCACTTATGCCATTGTAATACATATTATTTTTCTGACTTGTTTTGGTGTGTTAATCATTTCATTACCTTCTTGAAAAACTTGCTCTAACATAAACTTATTACATTTGATGACCTTACGTAGTTGAATGCATTTAAAAATAAAACAGAATATTTTGTTCACAGCTTTTTATCCGGCTCACCATATTCCTTTAGATGGGAACCACTAAGTCCTTTTAAAAAACAAATGTCTGAAAAATACCCATTTTACTCCAACTCCAACTCCAATCTTTGTCTAATTCCATTTGTAACTTAATGAAGACACAATATTTTCCTCCTATTGTACCTTCCCCCCTCGCAACCTGTCACTCAAGATTTCCCTCATCTAAGCTCATTACATATCACTGTAATCTTTAGAAAGCAAAAAATAATTTTAGCGTATTAATATTGTCCGTTACTGAATTGTAAGAGTATTAATGCAAATATAAAATTGAAAAATTTTCACTTTCAAGAACAGTAGTGCAGCGAGGGGGGTTTTTGGGAGATAACCGCCCCCCCCCCCCCCCCCCCCAGAGCTCAGAGAAATATTTAAGTTTAATCCATTTTAATCCACTTAATTGGATTATTACTAATTATAGAATAGTGTTAGGATTAATCAAATATCCCTCAGGAAGCCGAAAAAGTCGCCATTGAACCATTAATCTTTAAATTTTTCTGGAGGAGGGCCCCTGCAACTCCCGCTTACCATGGCGGGTATGCAATACCTCCACACCCCTAAGTATTAGTTGCCTCTAAAATCCCCCCAAGCCTTAATTCTTAACTCCCCCGTTCAAGAATACTAATACTAAAAATAATTATAGCTGGCTATCATTTTGTAAAAATTTTCTTTCTATGAAATCAGATAATTTTGAATTACAAAGCCGTTTTGACCATCCTTGGTGTTTAAAAGAGCCAACTTGTCATTCAAAGACATGTCTCCTTTTTTCTTCTTCCTCAACACTCAAGTAAAGGAAGTTCGCCTAAATTCAATCATTAAACCTCTTCTTATCCTTCACGCCCTGATTGCAGAAGTCATATTTTTGTCAGAATTCCCACCATCAATCTGTGACTTTTCCATTACTTTTCCAACCCCCAACATTCCTTTTCCATGTCTCTGTCAACGCAAACATTGTAGGAGATGCTAGGGAGGCAATGAAGAAGTCTATGGGTAGAGTGACAGAAGCTATCCTTCTACCATGCCCCCTTATAGAGAATATAAATCAATTAACTCTATTACAACCAAAGAAGGCTGTAGAGCTTTGCTTTAAAGGCTCTTAGTGTCCTGTTGAGGATATGAGACAATTTTTCCATGAAGCTACTTCCCCTCACTCTTTCTTCCATTCCTAGCCTTTAAAAAAAAGAAAACAGCTTTCTTTCATAACCTCCCCTAAAAATGTTGTACAACAACGAACTTCAACTATTGGGAAAGTGAAAGAACGTATTCTGATTGAAAATGCATTGCATTAAATACAACCTTCTCCCACACTCAAGGTCTTTCTGTATAAACTGGAAGAATCCTACTTGGAAAATCATTGTTAGAGCAAGGATCATATCATTACAAAATTATTTTGTAACAACACTGATTCTCCTTCGTCTCCAGCTGCCAGGTCTCCTGTGATGCTGCCATGTGACAATCCTTGTATGCACTTGGATTCCAGAAGCACCAGCTGCACGACTACCTGAAAGTCCCACCATAAGTGCCCTCATCCTGATATCTATTTCCTAGCCCTGAGATGGATATCCAGAGGAGGCTTCCATACCACCTTCCTCACCTCTCCATAGAAGATAATGGAAGGCTCCCTTATCCACTTCCTCACCTCTCAATGGAAAATAATGGGGAGCTACCATACCCTCTACCGCATATCTCTGCCGAAAATGGGAAGCTACCGTACCAACTTCCTCACCGCTGCTCTGAAAATGACGAGGGCCTCCCGTACCCTCTACCAAGTATCTCTGTCGAAAACGGGAGGCTACCATACCAACTTCCTCACCTCTGCAGAGAAAGTGATGAGGACCTCCCATATCCTCTTCCTCGCCTCTCTGTGGAAAATCCAAACCCACCCTCCAATCTTGTCTCCGAAAGTGACAGGAGGCTCCCATACCCACTTCCCCACCTTTCTCTAGAAAATCCAGGAAAGCTTCCATACCCCAGCCTTTCGACAGAAAATGATGGTGAGCTTCCTTACCCCCACCTCTCCATGGAAAATAACAACAGGCCACCATATCCACTTCCTAACCTCTCTACAGAAAATGATGGGGAGCTTCCTTACCCCCACCTCTCCATGGAAAATAACAGCAGGCCACCATATCCACTTCCTAACCTCTCTACAGAAAATGATGGGGAGCTTCCTTACCCACACCTCTCCATGGAAAATAACAACAGGCCACCATATCCGCTTCCTAACCTTTCGACAGAAAATGAGGGTGAGCTTCCATACCCACACCTCTCCACGGAAAATAACAACAGGCCACCATATCCACTTCCTAACCTTTCGACAGAAAATGAGGGTGAGCTTCCTTACCCACAACTCTCCATGGAAAATAACAACAGGCCACCATATCCGCTTCCTAACCTTTCGACAGAAAATGAGGGTGAGCTTCCTTACCCACACCTCTCCACGGAAAATAACAATAGGCCACCATATCCACTTCCTAACCTTTCGACAGAAAATGAGGGTGAGCTTCCTTACCCACACCTCTCCACGGAAAATAACAACAGGCCACCATATCCACTTCCTAACCTCTCTACAGAAAATGATGGGGAGCTTCCTTACCCACACCTCTCTATGGAAAATAACAACAGGCCACCATATCCACTTCCTAATCTCTCTACAGAAAATGATGGGGAGCTTCCTAACCCCCATCTCTCCACGGAAAATAACAGTAGGATACCGTATCCACTTCCTAACCTCTCTACAGAAAATGATGGGGAGCTTCCTAACCCCCATCTCTCCACGGAAAATAACAGTAGGATACCGTATCCACTTCCTAACCTCTCTACAGAAAATGAGGGTGAGCTTCCTTACCCCCATCTCTCCATGGAAAAAAACAGCAGGCTACCATATTCACTTCCTAACCTCTCGACAGAAAATGGTGAGCTTCCTTACCCCCACCTCTCCATGGAAAATAACAGCAGGCTACCATATTCACTTCCTAATCTCTCTACAGAAAATGTTGGCAAGCTACCTTACCCCCACCTCTCCATGGAAAATAACAACAGGCCACCATATCCACTTCCTAATCTCTCTACTGACAATCAGATGGAAAGGAAAGGGGACCTCCCACACCCTCAACCCTATACTATTTCTATCGAAAATGGGAGGCTCCCACACGAACCTCCTCACCTCTCAATGGAAAATCCATGTCATCTTCCTAATCTCTCAGTGGAAAATAACAGTAGGCAACCATGTACACTTCCTAACCTCTCGACAGAAAATCGAGGAAAAGAGATGGAAAAGAAAGGGGATCTCCCTCTCCCCCAACCCATTATCTCTCTCGAAAATGGGAGGCTGCTAGACGAACTTTCTCACCTCTCAATGGAAAATCCAAGTCCACTTTCTAATGTCGCAGAGGAAAACGAGGAGGGGCTTCTGCATCCACTTCCCAACCCCTGTATAGAAAATCAGATGGAAAATAATGAGGGGGCCCCACAACCTTTACCCCGTATCTCTGTCGTAAATGGGAGGCTCCCATACGAACTTCCTCACCTCTCAATGGAAAATCCATATCCACTTCCTAATCTCTCGGTGGAAAATGAGGGGGGCCTTCCATATCCATTGCCCAACCTGCCCATGGAAAATCAGGGTGGGCTTCCTTATCCACTACCCCACCTTTCCACAGAAGATCCAGGAAGACCCCCGTACCCACTTCCTCACCTCTGTCTGGATGATCCAGGGAAGCTCCCCTACCCATCTGCTACTAGTCCATCATAAGAGTTGTGTTCGCTTCGGATGTGGGCACATGAATTCCCTGCCGGTGTTGAGTACACTGCGTTTGAACTGCCAGCAGAGGAGCAGACAAGAGAGGAAGAGGCAATGCCTGCATCTCCAGTAATAGTTCTTCCACCCTAAACATTTGGAACAGCTAAGTCCAGTTGAAGTCCAAATGGCTTCCCTGAGTCCACTGAGATGCCAAGTACCATGGGAGTCCTGTCAGCAGTTCCATAGTCATTGTGATCAATGCAACTCCCTCAATCCCAGGAATAGTGTGACTTCTCCTCTCCTGTCAAGAAGGAACAAACATGCCTACACCAACATACCTTGAACTCTGCCCTTTACGAGTGGGGGCAGACGCTATTGACTGTTCATGAGGAAGGAACCTTAGCTTGCCCCAGATAGTGAATGGGAAGGACCAATAGCTACTCTCCTCAAATCTTCCTAATGCTCTTCCAAATGATGTTTTACTAAGTGTTCTGCTTACCGTGCCATTTATCCTCATTAATTCAACAATTTTGAGTGGAATCTATGGACTGACTTTTGATATTATAATTTTTAATAAGTTATGAAAGTTTTTTTTACCGCATATTTTTAATATGAACTTGAGAGGATCCATCTCTTCCTTTTGATTTAATGTTGTTGAAGAAACTTTTGTTTTGTGTTCTTCCTCTTTACCAAAAAGAGAGCATTAAATTGGAAATCCTCTGAATAATGTGGTTACAATTTTTACCAACCTACCCCCATCTCCACTCCAACCCCCTCCAGAGGTCACATGGCATAAGGAGAGAAGGCTTCTTGACAGTGCATCAGACATATGCAAATATAGTGCTTAGCAGTAAGGCCTTATGTTCTTGTTCCATGATATTTATAACCACATAAATGGCCACAGAAATGAATCTTGAATGACCATTGGCAAAACCATAATTTTTCTACAGCCAAGTCTTGTTCCAAAGTAGGTAGATAGTTTGATAGTAACAGCATTAGTTAGTGAGAAACAAGATCTCCCACGTCAAAGATTTTAGGAACAGGTTTGTTTGACATCACTGACTACAGTCCAGTCACTGAGAGTTGTCAGATGACTGGCAGAAGGGTCTAATTTGGGGTATGGGATCAGGTTGATAGGTCTGAAAATGCCTGCATCACATGTAAACAAAAGGCTTTGTGAATAAAGGAGTCAGAAGGGATGCTCGAGAGACCGGCCTCAGTGGTGGTGGCGTAAAGTCCTTGCCTGCCACTCAAAGGTCACGGGTTCGAGTCCTGTCTGGGTAATTTAGCCTTATCCAGGGCAGGGGCGCAGCTAGGAATTAAGGCTAGGGGGGTTTTAGCCGCAAATAGACCTGGGGAGTGTCGTACACCCGCCAGGATAAGCGGGAGGTGCAGGAGCCCTCTCCCAGAATTTTTTTTAGGATAAATGGTTCAAAATGTTGAGTTTTATGGCTTTCTGAGGGATATTTTATTAATCCTTACACTCTTCTATAAGTTTATTAATCAAATGGAGCTCTGGGGGGGGGGGTTTATCCCCCAAAACCCCCCTCTCACTGCATCACTGATCCAGGGCATGGGTTTTTGTGCACATTTGATTGTTAAATGTTATCAGGAACCCTGATATAAAGGCTGATTAGTGTTGTTTTCGGAGGTTTTGGAATAAATGAAGAATCCCTTGTTGTGGTCATTCTAAGAATGGGCTTATTTTGGTGATTCAGGTTTGTTTCAGTGGTTCATATGCATGCGATAATGTTGCATGACTAGGCAAGGGTGTGAGGTGCGATTGGGGGACAGTGATTGTCTGCATACCGTGCTGGCTCAGGGTTCTCCGCCCCTCCTTCTCTGCTGTCATCAGACAACTCTCTCTGGCCGGACTGAAGTCAACCTCTTTGCAGAGTTCCTAATCCTTCATGGTTGCTCCATTGACTTTAAGCAAGTCAAGGTTTCATCCTAGATCACTTCCTAGAGATATTTAGGCCCCCGATGCACTGTTCATCAAAGTGCCTCTTGCTTAACATGGGCAATACTCCATTTAGTTCTTTTTTTCACTTTGTGTATTTAATTTTTATGGCATTGAATTTTTCTGAGAGTCGAATGACACAAAAAAATAAACAGCCAGAAAACAAGAATGGAAATCACCAATTGAAGAACAAAACTCAAATTTTGCAAACACCTGACTTACGAGAAGGTTCATATGTTTTTCCACAAATGGAGGTCAAACTCATTGATATGACCATGGACTTGGTAATTATTCATTTAAACTTGTGAAGATTTTTGACCTCCTACATGTCAGCGATTTTATTCAATTTTGTACTTTATCTGTTCCTACGTCCTTAAAAATGATTGATAATTCATTTTTGCCATGAATAAAATTTTCATGATGAAATAGATTTTATCTAAAATTATAAACCAAAATCTTCAGGTTTATGGGACGGAATTGCAAAATTTTATTCACAGTAAATCTTTAGCCTTCACTGATATTTATGCATGCAGATACTAAGTATGTATGTAAATTGTACATACTTCCATCTATCCAGGAAACATATGTAACCCCGGCATACTTTACCGCATTGCACATTGCATACTCCTCTGGTATATGTGCTGGATCTTCCATGGTATACCTTTGTTATCTCCTAGTTTACATTTATTGTCAAGTATCTTCTTATGCAAAAACTCAACAGTAATTTAGCTCGGTGAAACTACAAATATTTTTCTATAAATAAGTCGAAGAAGAATCAATCGATCTTTGCTGGAGAAGAAAATCTGCTCATAAAAAGACCTAAATTTAAAATTGTTCCACAACAAATGAAAAGTACTTAAAAAATTATTGAATACTCAACATTAATAGATCCTCAAGCAAATGTATCATTAAAAAAAGAAGTACAAATTGAAATTTCATGAGATGATGGATATTGAAATATTAAGAGACTTCTCATTTTAAGGGTATTTTTTTAGTGACAAATATTTCATTAATTTATTTAATTCCAAATTTTCTGATAACAGAATGAATTGACCTTTATATGTATAACTGTATGATCAGAAACACCCACGCCATTGTCGAGGTAACTCAACCAGGCAGGATTCGAACCTGTGACCTTTGGTTTGGCAGGCAAGGGCTTTACCCTACCTCTGAGGCCAACCAAAAGATGTTTTTGTCCAGGAATGAACTGAGGACATTCCACATATAAAGCAGATGTCACAATCACTACTCCAAAGAAACATGTAGCCAAGAAGTTATGACTACAAAATGTTTTATGACATGGGTTAATCACTAATGTAAGACAATTTCACTAAAGGGTCCAAGGAAATTAGTTTAATAACAAATTGACCAAGCACTTACAATTTTCCTTTGTTGAACAATATTAGAACCTAAATGTTGTTCTCCACGATCCACAGTATTTGATAAAATAATTTGTCACTACAAATAGCAGAATTCCCCTGCTTCCATTATGTAATTATTATAATTCATGCAAACACTCCTCAATCCTTCTAAGGATAGGAAATGGCAAAGAAATTAATATTCTTATAAATTGCAATTCACTCAATACATAGAGTATAAAAGATCACAGGAATTGTTACTTACTCTCCGTAAGTCATAAATTGACATATTTTACACTATGACAATATTCTAAATTTGTGCATTGCCAATTAGTGGCTGGGAGATAATTACAACCAAAATTATTTACATCATATTGTGCCATGTACACAAAAAACAAATTAGCCAAAACTAGCTTTGCATCTCCTAAGCCATTTTTACAATTACACTTCAACCTTAAGTGTCCTAATTATATATTAAATGCTAATAAATCTTGCTGTATACCAATCTTTTCTGGCTGCCCACTAATAAGAGAATGTTACAGAATTAGCTGCCACTTTTGAGAGAGAAATTTTTTATCACTCTCAGCCAAATTTCAAACTCTTGCTCAGGATTTTGGAGTTGTTAACTGTTAGATAATCATTAAGTTTGCCAGCCCATTTACAAGCAATACTACCCTAAATGCAATGCAAAAATAACTTTATCTGCACTTTAAATTATAAATTAAATCACCAGTATTCACTTATCACTCAGGCCCAGCGCACACGGTGTGACTGTTTTACAACTACCGTTGCAAACCAGTTGCGCGCGCAACTGTTTTGTGACCTCGACAATGTATTTGAGTGGGGAGGCGCACACGACGCGACTGGTTTTTGACGATCTCAAAACAGTCTGAAACCAGTCACATGCAACCGTGGGCCCGCGGTTGCAGTTGCGTTGCAGACTTCAGTTGCACGAGACCACGTGGTGTTTTGGTGGTATTTTGACGGCTTTATAGTGTCGATCTCAAAATTAATGATCAAGAAGTCAACATGAAGCTCGTTGGAGCAGTAGAGAAGCATGAAGTCCTGAACAAATACAAACTTAATAACGTCTTTGGTATTGATAATAGTTCACAGCGTCTTATTCGCCTGACTCAGTGATTGTATGCGCCGACGGCCAATGCAAGGGCTAAAAACAACACGTACCGCACTAAATAAACACTTCACTGATTGCACAATGGACGAAACTGATTCACAACCAGCCCTTTGTCATTACACCCCGTGTGCGGACAGAAGTTTTGTTTCAGTTGCAAACTGGTTGCCGACGCAACTGATCCCCAACTGTGGTTACAAAATAGTCGCTCCGTGTGCGCTGGGCCTCAGAGACCAATACATAACACTTTGAGAATCAGTCCTACCTTTGGTTGAAAATTATCCAATTGTATCCAGAGGAGCAAATATACAGTAGTGTCAAAATTTGCTTGAAACCCAAGCCTCATTAATGACAATAACCCAACAATTTGATCCAGTAAAAAATAAATATATAATGTGAGTTTATGAATCATAGTTATAACTCTACTGTTGAAAATGTAATTGACAATTGAGCAAAGTTTAAGTTTTGTTCAAAACTGAAAAGATCCCTTGAGGAGACAAACAAAATGATTTCCGAGTCTTACAGAGACTCTACTCTGTCCTACACACAAGTTTTGAGGTGGTTGAAGGCTTTTAAGAAGAGCCGGGAAGAGGTGAATCCCCAAAATGGCAAGAATGAGCAAATTAAAAGTGAAATCAAGGCTCATTGCCTTCGTAGACAGGAAAGGAGTGGTATAAAAAGAATTTATTTCTTAAGGAAAGACAGTTAATGCCGATATTGCATGCAAGTGCTGGAAAGACTCAGAAAAAGGGACAACGGGACGAGAGAAGATGTTTCTACTGCCTCGCTATTCCATCTCGACAAAGCGCCTTGCCATAACACTTTACGAGTCTGCGAGTTCCTGGCATAGCATGTGGTTCAAACGCTGCCCCAACCCTCTATATTCCAGAAGTCACCCCAGCAGACTCCTTCCCACTACCTCAGATTATGGCAGCCCTGAAATGAACCCATTTTTCGTCCTTAGAAGAGAGAAAATCAGTCGTAAGGAGGACTTTGCGAGAGGTCCCCCAAGAAGCCTTCCTGGGTATGTACCAGTTATGGCTGATTCGCTAGAAAAAATACGTAGAACCCCAAGGGAAGTACTTTGAAGAATTTAATGTGTTTGCGCAAATATGTTCAATAAGTTTCTTATTTTTTTAAATAAGTGCATTACTTTGGAACACAACGTGCATGATGTAATGTCTGGTTTTTTCCTGACAAATAATGGCAGTGAGGATTTCTCAGTTCTCTATATCTCCTTCCAAAATTTTGTAATTGGTTTCCAATATCCCTGAGGATCATGGACGAGATGCATTTTGAAGCGTCGAAAGGAGATATAGAGGACCTTGCCTAGTGTGAGTCCAGAGAAATCTTCACTGCCAGCAACTGATCTAATTTTTAAATCAGTTTTAACAACAAAATAGGATATGAAACTGTTCTTGAGGCTCAAAAATCTTTAACAATGAACGTGCATTTCAATGATATGAAAAAAACTTCCTTGCACTGAATTAGTATTGCAAACAATTTTTTAAGATCGCAATCAATGTTCCTCTAATACTTTTATCATATCTTTGAGTTAATTTTTACAGCTGTACTATATGTCATTTAAATACTCAATCGTAATTTACCTACAATTTTGGTTATCGTAGAAAAATCTAAACAACACAAGCCTAGAGGTTAAAGCACGTGACAACACAATTGCCAGGTTTACACAGGACCAACTTTAAACTGTCGACTCTCGTCATTACAAAGTTCAGAGGATCATTAATTTGGAAGTTCATTTTAACAAACTTTGCAAGAACATTTCTTTTCAGAAATATTGAAAAAACATTGCATTTTTCATAAAAAAACGTAAAATACTTCATGGTTTAATTTTGATTTTAATGCTATCACACTATTTATGGAATTATAATTATAACTAGAAAATAATTTAAGTCTTGATGATGTGATTGGCAATCAAATAATGTGCAATAATAAGGAATGGAATGAATTCCAATATGTGATGAGAAAATCACGTCCTTTACATTCTAATTCAAATTTCCATTACCAGCAAATTTGATTCCAAAGGATATTTGCTCCATTGCGTAGGCAGTAGTAATGCGCACTTAGTTCAGTGGTATTACCTCAAAAACATTAATCTGCTGGAGAAGTAAACCACTTAACAAGGTTAATAATTACACTCAGACAAGAGTAGATACACGGACTCCGGATAATGGCGAATTTAGGCAATTGTTTTGATGATTCCATATGACTAACACTGAGCTGTTTCACAATTTTTTTAACCTCAAACAATGAGTGAACCACTGATCAGATTACCATGTATTTGTCAATGCCAGCATTCATAGAAAAATTAGTGAGGAACTTGATGACACTAGGGTAAGAATTAGCATGGGGTTTGGATAATTTTCAATTACTGAGAAAATCTGTGGGAAACTTTGGAAAGCACTGTTTCTTCATGTGCTTTAAAAATGTGTTTTGGGGATCAGGTTGGTGTGGTGGCTATAGTGTTGGCATTTCACCCTGTGGGATTAGGTCCCTTACTGCAAAGAGGGGTAATATGTAAAAGACGAAGGTTCCACATACCTGCTCTCGGATTTCGAGTTTAAGATCTGACCTCCACTGCATTGGGTCCCGAAACTATGGCTCTGTGTTGCTGCAACCACCATAAAAGGGGGAGAGCAAGGTGCTGGATATATATGGTATTCGTTCGTTTGCTTAGGAAAATCTCAAATGTGTTGTGATGACTCGAGCAGGGGATAAAAAAAAAAAAAAAAAAAGAAATAAAATAAAATAAAAGAATATGTTCTGTAGCAATATTTGATTCATTCATCATTGTATTAAAAAATTTAGTGTATGTTGTTCGCTTAGTTCAAATAGTGGCCACTACGTCGGCTCTGCCAGTGCCGAGTGCAGACGACGTCAAGTGGTTGGGATTATGGGTAGGTGACGACGGATATATAGGGAAACGTCCCCAGGTGACGAGCGAGAGAAAAAGTGAGACAGTGAGTTGTGAATGAGCACTGCAGGGTGATTCATGCCCAGTTGGTCGCGGACGCAGAGGAGAGAACACCTACAATAGGAAGGAAAGTGGGAAAGGGCCATTTTGGCAGTGGATGACGTCGACGCCGGTTTGAGCGGAAGAAAAGAGGACTTGCCACGAATGAACAAACACAAGTAGATGTTTGTTCTTGCAGAGTTCCTCTACAAGTTATCCTCACCGCAAAAACGGAAGCGTAAGCACACCACGCCCCAGTCCTTTTTTTTTTCCCAAAGTGAAACTTTCCAATCCTACGTGAAAGTGTTCCCCAAGTGCGCGATAAATGCTCTCATATTTTCTTCGTGTTATGAAGAAGAACTCATTTGCAATAATCTCTCACTGTCATTCAAGATTCAATTAGTTTTAATTTTCAAGTACTGTTCGTTGAAGAAAAGTAGTACCATTCTCATCAGGGTATTTTTTGTGTGTTTTTGGAAAGTAAAATATATTGTTTCATTGTAATCATCATCATCAGGGTATTTTTTGTGTGTTTTTGGAGGGTAAAAATCTATTGTTTCATTGTAATCATTATCATCAGGGTATTTTTTGTGTGTTTTTTTTGGAAGGTGAAAATATATGTGTAATATGTTAAAGAATGATTTCTCTGGCGTGATCATTCCTTTGCTCGATCTCCTTCCTACCCTATATGTGATGTCGTGTTCCGTCACAGTGTATTCACAGCATTTGTCTCCCTGGTCAAGAACCATACTGCCATATATTTCCAGCATTAGTAGCAAAAGGGCTGAAGGTATCACTCCCACCTAGCTTCACATCCTTTATAATCAACACAAAAAAAGTCTCCAATCTTTATTTCCTTTCATAATTCATCACTTTCAGACCTTAGACACCTTTACTGCGCTTTAAGGTTAACTAATACGTGGGGAACCCTCAACCTTGTGTACTTGTTGTTGCAAAACAACCATTGTTAGCTCAAAAATTCTAAAATTACCGATTCCTCCTAATATAGTCCCCCCCCCCCCCTAATTTTGAGGCTTCAGTTTTGGAAAAAATATAAAAAATGCATTTGAATATAGCCCCCCCTTTACTTTTACTAAGGGCATTTTTGGAAAAATAGGGGGAACTATATTCAGATAAATACGGTAAAGGGTATGGGAAACATAGCAGAGCTTAGTGATTTGTAGACATTTCAGTAGGGATGTGCGAGTACTCGAAAATTCGAGTCGAGTCGTTGGTCCGACTGGAGGCGCTATCATTAAACTTATGTAATGTTATCGTATTTAATGTCAATAAGTCAATATAATTCCTTAAATTGGGAGTTTCAGCTCTTGTATACATAGCAGTCAACCACTAGATTAGTCGACGTGGGTGCCAAATACCTTTCCGGTAGCCACGGCTTCCGACCGTCTTCCGCCCCAGCGTGGCATCGCATTCGGAGTGGACCACAGCATTGCTCATACTTTCTTATGCTAAACTTTTATACCCTACCATACTTTCTTAACTCAAATGCCAAGGAAATATGTAAAAATTGTAAGGATTTTTATGGAAAAAATGAAACTTTTAGGTTTTCGTGGACAATGCCGATTTTTCCCGGTGTTTGATGTCACAAGTAGTGTCATTTCTTAGCCTTTTTGAGCACTAAGTACGTCCAATTCTAATTTTTGTTTATTCCTTTATTGCATTTAGTTTCCCTCTTGAACTAACAGAAAATAGTAGCTATGGTTGATTAAATGAAGTAAGAAAGAAAGAAAACATCTTTTTTTGATCTACAAAGCTAAAGATAAGTTCTATTATTCGTGTACTTTGTCCACTAAAATTCCATGAATATTCAAGATCCATATAAATTGTTGACATAACTTTTAATAAAACTTTCCAAGGTTCCCAAACCTTGAAACTTTGGAAACAAAGTACTTTTCCAGCAACAAAAGTGTGTTGCAATAGAAAATTTTCTGCAGGCAGTGATAGTGTAACATGGAGACGTCAAAACCTGCTGCCTGAGTATGCAGAACAATTGGTTTTCCTGCATGAGAATTTGTAACGATCAAATATTACATATCTTTGTTGAGGGTTCTTCTGAACAGTTTGGATACATACTTTGACGACATATTGCTAGAGGTTAATTCATTTCAATTGTGCTTGTGGAACTGCTAAAGACACAATAATTTTCATTCATCTCCTAATTGTGATTCAATTACCATCAACGTTCCTCGTTATCTTTTCCTTTTTACAACAAGCTAAGCATTCAAAATAGAACATTCACAAGGGAGTTTAAAAAAAAGGGGAATATGTTGAAGCATGCTTTGCTGTATTGCCTAGTTCAAGAATTACCACACTCGACTCGAGATCAAAAAGTGCTACTTGCACATCCCTACATTTCAGATCCCACAGTTAACACATCAAAACTTTGTAACGACTTTTGTTTTATACTGTTGGGACTGCAACTAGGGTTTGCGATTCCGTAACGTTGAAAATTTCATAATATTATATCTTCAATTATAAGTTACCATATACCTTTGATCAGGACCATGACCTTGCTTCATAATAAAGTTGATTGTAGAAACGAGAGAGTACAGTAGTTTCTGACAAAGGCTTTTGGGACTTTGACATGAATCATTGCAAGTCACACATCACAGCCAATCATCACAAGTTTTAGGATACTGCCCAATGTTCCCCCTACTCTGCTGTTAGCGCCCTCATGCCAAGCTGAAATATTTGGCACAGTTGCCATCCCCACGATGAAAACTTTGATTACACCAAAAAGCCAATCCAGTGGTTCATACTTTATACTGTTTGAGGTTATTGTTTACTTTGATGCACCTACTCCCAAGCTGACAATGATGTTTGGTGGGAGGTAGCTTTCATGGAGGAGCCAATGTGCTTTACGGAGAAATGCCATTTATTGCTATTTGCTCTGCAATGACAACCTGCCTGAGATTCCTAAGCTGGAAATGGTATGAAAATGGAGATGGAGCTTCAATGAAAGAAGTAGAAGAAAACAATGGTTGTGCCAAAATATTACATCGCCACCACCACAGGAAACCCAAATGCATTATATGTACTTTCCAAAACTTCTGCTATAGACCTTCCACGATTTCTATTACCCTTAAATGAAACATATGTATGTCTTCTGAAGGCCATGGTGAGCAGGGAGGTTATGGGCTTCAAACCCACCTTTCACCAAAATTTAAGGGGGAAAGGGTCTCAAGTGTAGCACCCTCAAAAATGAAAAAAATAACAAAACGTCCTTAACGTACCTGTACTCCACAAACCCTTCCTTCCCCCAAAACTCTATTCTAGCTCATGCATATCCAAATCTAACTTAAATGCATTCTACCTCCTATGAGTCAGCCTTACAAAAATATTACTGTAGCAATAACAAAGTTCTTGGGATATACTGAGTGACCTAGATCTAGACTAAGAATATTGAGCATCCAAATACTGAGTAACAAATGATAACATTTTATAATAGCATTCATTTGCATAGCTTGAATAACTTAAAATAAGTACATACATCATCAGTAACAATGTATTACTATATACGAAAGAAAAACTAAAAATGCAACATTATTGGCATTGGAAAAAGCAAGGAATACTTATATCATTTCCTTCAGAAAAGTAAAAAAAGACTATGCTACTAAAGAGCAGTACCAGGCAGTAATACAGTTTCACAAGATATGATAATATATATACATTAAATATCACAGTGGATTATAATAGTGACTTAATTATTTGGCATGAGGCATCTGGCATCATCACAATTTCATTAAGCTAATGTAATTTTTTAATGGTCGACTAACCTGAACTTGATCATATACTTATTTTTTGTACCAATATTGAAACTAAGAAATGTATACATAATTCTACTACATTGTAGTAGAAAATACAGTACCATGGTAAAAAACTAAAAATATAACTTTCAGTGAGATCACTGATGACAATGATTTAAAAAAACCATACATTACTAGCATTACAAAACTAAAGTGGCCTCCAAATAGTACAAACCGTTGAGTATATATATCTTAATTCAAGCTCTTCATGGGGACTACTATGAGAATCAGGCATGAGAATGAAATAATAAGATTTCTTACTCTTTATGATTTTCAGTTGGTTATCATCATTCACTACCACTGCTTAAAGATATGAAGAATGCTTTATTTTGTTCCAGAGGCTAAGTAATAAAAGTCATTAGGTATATGTAAACTGAGGATCGGTTATTAACTTAATAGATATCCTTCTGTCCTGCCACTACTTGATACGAACATAATACATTTGGATAATTGGTTGGATGTTTTATGGCTGAGATTGACAAGAATACATCTTATCTCTTTTTTTCAATGTCATGATCCTTTTTTTATTTTGATATTTTGAAAATTCTCAAGGGGACTTGATACTTCTATGGGTTAATATGAAGGATTTTTTGTTGATTATAAAAGTAATAGGATTGTTACAACCTGCTCTGCCGAGAGAAACTTATTGCTTCATCAGTAGTAGCTAGTTCACAACCAAAATAAATGTTTGCACACATGGGAAACATAAACTTAGGTTCTCTGAAACATTTTCATAATACATCAGGCTCCCGATTATCCGGGTGCTGTTTATCCGGGTTGCGGATTATCCGTGCATGATTTTTCACTCTTGCTCTATTTTTTCCGCGATCTTTATAAAAAAAAAATCGGTCGCAAAATCATCGGAATTTGTGCATTAATGCTGGGATACACCGGGCTTATTATTTCCGTTAGAATCCCCTACGTGAAACGGAAGCGATTGCGCGCTAGCTGCATTCACGGGAGCACCGTGTTCCTCTTTTCCAAGCCTCCGCGCTCCGTGATGACGGATACACGTCCCGCAGCGGTTGAAACCCGGGCAACTTGAGCGAGACGCGACTACGTGGCGTGGTGCCTGACAGTGTAGTTTCCAACGTCGAGCAGTGGTTTTGAAGCATTCGTGCAAACCACTTTTCTGTATCCGTGATCACGCAGCCACCGATGTGAGGTTTTTGAAACCAGGCCTTACATGGAGCATTAATAATACGAGTACAACCACGTTATCGCCGCTAAAAAGATCGCGAACAGGCGAAGAATGCTCTCAATGAGTCCGGGAAGCACTCTTAAATAACAGAATAACTGTATAAATATTAACATATTGTTTGTTATACGTAAATTATGAACATCACAAGACATTTAAGAGAAATTTTGGGTTATCCGTGTTTTCCGATTATTCGTGCCGTCTCTCCCCATCATTAGTCCGGATAATCGGGAGTCTACTGTATTAATATTTATGCTGTTGATAAAAAAACAAATAACAACAAGTAAAAAAATGACATTTTGACCATGTCCTTGCTATCAAGGCAGAATCATGCCATTCTCCTCATGCCAGATTCTCAGTCACAAATTAGTTGAGTTTTGAGTCAGCATCAAATATTTGTAAATACCCTCTGCCTCAGTGTATTCCATTCACTACAGCCCCTCATAAACTCACCTGATAAAACGCAAAATACCTCTGTAAGTATAATATGCAAGGTCAATTTTTTTTCTCTGAGCACATATTTTATCCACAAAGGATACATGCATATACGTTTCAAATTTCATTGAGTAATCAAATAGAGAAAATGAGATAAACATTTTAAGTATATGCCAATGACTATCCCACTTATGCCAGTCAACCATGTTACTAACCTAGGTAAATTATGCCTGTGAAAGCACAAGCTTCAATGCTTGAAAAAACTCTCAAGCACAACAGGAGAATGGGAGTAACCACAAACCTCCCTCCTCATATGTACAGTAGATCATTATAAAATATCTAACCACACAATGTAACAAAAGCACTCACATTTTGCTCCTATAAGACACAACCATCACACACCTTGCAGCACGACACTCAAAAAACACGGATTCATCAAACACACACGCTCACTAAAAGAATTACACTCATTCACTCAATCTTTATCACACTCAGTACCTTAAAATACTGATGCTCTTAAAACATTCCATCATGAACACCAATGGGAAGGAGGATAGCAAAGAAGAGAATGAGATTGCGCAAACCCTTGCGCCAGTCTGACGTTGGCACCGCAAGGGGCAGCAGAGCAGCTGTGATGGAATGAAGTTCATGTGCTGCACACGCAAAGATGTACGAAGTGATGAGGGCATTAAGAACCGGCCAACCAGGGACTAACACCAATATCCCATGGGCATCAGCGGCAAGCCAAGCATGTACTTGTCCTACAAGCAGTTCGAGAGAAATCCGTCCAAACCACGCAAAAAATGCTGAATGTCGGGTACGAAGAGCACCAGAAACATTTCTTAGCACAATATAACCAAGAATCTGAAATAAATACATTGTACATGCATTAACAACATAGTAAAAAAATGTACACGCCAAAGTGATAAATCACAAAGAAATGCAGTAAAACACTCTTCGTAGAACAACATTAATTATGATATTACTACAGCATCTTTAATTAAAGAAAATACATATCAGACGATCTCTTTTGTTTTAGTTGTGAAGCAATGGGAGCATTTAAGTAAGGAAGCTGAGAATATTCACCACAAACATACAAGCTGGACTGCAAGTAAAATCCTATGATATGAAATGGGTACTTGATGATAATATCTATCATCTACCACTACTTAAATAATGTTATAAGGCATGACATATTATTCAAGTTAATGATATAAAGCCTCAGTTATTTTTTTAGCACTCAATATGTATTTGTTTACTTTTTCCTCCAAATGTCACTTCAAAATGAAAACACTCCCAACAAAACAATTGTCGAGATTTTGAACATTTATTAGCAATTGATATAGAGTAACTTAAAAACCTTATTTTCAGCGTTTATGATTCATCACACAAGTTTGGCATCAACAATGTACTGAATTTTAGATCAGAAAAAATCCTCCTACCATCTTGGTAACATATTTCCCAAACAGAATGCTATCAGCATGTAATGCATAAACCAGGGAATACTCATCAGTTTTTAAAATTCAAAAGTTATCTTTACTACAGATTTTAGGCCACAATAAATAAATTGTACTGATAAATATAAAATACTTACAGGAACAAATACAACGTAAGAGTGAACCTCATTACACTCCAGTTTGTTGCGACACAAGAAGGAGAAGCCAGTATAACCACCGATTGCCAGAAGTGAGGTCAGCACAGCCGACAAGGAGGCTCCACGGGAAAACAGATTTCCATGGTTGTTATCATCCAAAAAGCCTGAATGACGCCTCAACAGCACAAACGCAAAGGCAAAGATCATTCCATACATAGAGCTGATCGAACCCACACAGGTAGATGGTCCAACATGCAACATGAGAGGGATAAATATTTCAAGAGAGACAATTACTACACGGAATTTCTCATAGGTGGATCTAGGGGGGGGAGGGGTCACGGGAGCATGTGCCCCTCCCCCTCCTCCCCAGACCCTTAAAAAATATGCAAGATTTTTAATATGGTCCCATTATCATTGCATTCGTTTGTATTACGAGGTATCCTTGTGCTCCCCCAGAACTAAATCCTGGATACGGCTTTGCTTGTGCCCCCACCAGAAAGAAATCCTGGATCCGCCCCTGGAATTTTTTATGCTTACATTTTTCATCATAAATGAAGCACTATGTAATATTCAATACTTTTCCCATTTCAACTAATTTACTTCTGCATGTGGTTATTTTTCAACCTTCAAACAGACTACATGAAAGTCCAAATTGATCAGCTGAAATCAATTCAGATGAAAATATGTATGTATATACAAATAATCGATTGAAATACATTGATTGAAATAAATTAAGGAATGGACACACACTAAGTGATTCATTTTTGCCCAAATTGGACCCACTGGGTGAGACAAAGGTAAGTCCGACATCTTGGGGGAAATTTCTGTACTTCACATGCTTTGCAGCTCAAGATGAGCTGATGCACAGATGTCCTTAAAATTGGCTGTTTTCAGTTAGCTACCAATTCATTAGAGACATAAGTTGATACAGGTCGTCATAAGTGAATATATATACAAAAATAGCAAGAGAAGGAGAAATAAAGTGATAGGAAGACAAACACATGAACAGAAGGTCCATAGTTAGATTCTTGATCAAGGTGAATTTTTTCATGTGTTTTCACCATCATTTCATCTCCTTGCCACCCCTGTGTCAACGTCATATGTTTGTGTTCCTACCTCTTTTTTTCACCTTCTATGTGTATTTATGTCTGTATATTTGCTTATGGCAACCTGCCAACCTGTGTGATTCATGATTTTATGTATGTGACCTAAATGGTTAATTTCTTCTAATTGGGACCACCATTATTTCACTCACTTCCTCATCCTCATCTCCCCTCATGATCATCACCATATTTTGCTTATGTATTTTTTAGAGCTCATACCATGTTTTCTACGCTAGGAAGGTCTGTAGGTCTGTTTGAAATTAAAGGAATCACATGCTGTCGAGAGGTGAATTGGGAACCACATGCCCAAACATTTTTAGAACAATTCCTTTTTTTTTTCGTTCTTTCAAGTAAACGCTAGAGTTTGCTCCTGTGGCATTAATGTAGTGTTCCAAGACCAGTTTATGTATGTCTCGGCCCCCTCTTTTCAAAAAATGCTGGGCTAGGGGTTAAGAAGGACTGACACGCAATAGATTTACATATTTGCCCTAGATTATGGAATTAACACAATTAATACAATACTATGAGGAATACTAACTGGAATTGATAAACCAGGAGAATTTTACCACACACACACCAGGGCCATAAGATGAAATGTTACTCCTTTCATTCATTATAGATTTAAAAATTTACAATGTTAATGTTCTCACCTATAACGATCCAATTTCCACCTGAACCACCACTCATGGATATCATCATCAGTTGTGACAAACAGAGCTTTCCATGGTCGTGTCACAAATACTTTCTCAAAGAACACCTATACGAATGAGTAAAATTAAAAAGTAAAAAAAAACACAAATAGCAAAATATATCCAGGGCCAAATAATTCATGTATGAGTTTTCAGTATAGCAATAACTTAAAAATTAAGCACAATAAAAATACTAATACCATGATGTAGAAAGTGGAGATTGAAGTAGAGTTTTTATATCATTTAATAATCAAGAATTCCTTCAAAGTTGGTTGAATCAATGTTTTGACACGACCGGAGACATAATTGAAAACCTTCCTGCATTAGAACTCCTCATAGAATAATATCAATGATTTTCACCCAATCAAATAATAAACTTGAATTGCACTTACCTCTGACATATAAAGAATTGTTATAACACTGAAGAGACCAACAAATTTGAGAACGAGGTATAAGTACTGCAAAGGGTTGGTTTCTGAGGATGCCATCGTCACATGAGGTGGTAAGGCCAGAACCAAATACGTCATCACAAACCAGAATGACACCAGCGGCACAAAGTAATAGAATTGGTACGGTCTGTTCATACACAGGCAGAGAGCAACTGTCATAAAGTTAGTGCGAAACAGCACCTATGGAACAGAAATGGAGCTACCTTAGTAAGCCAGTCACACAAATATGAAATTTGAATAAAACCATACACAGACAAAAGGGAGAACTTCCAACCAAAGCATATGAGGAGTAAAAGATTATTTATGACCTCGGTATCATTCCTGGGACCACTTATAAAATCGAAATAATAATAATAAATTTATTTCACCATTGGCAAATTATACATCTGCAAGGCTAAAGTCAATATGAGATTTACGAATAATTACATACAAACATACATACATGATTTAAAATTTTCCAGGTTCTTGGGAATTCACAAGATAATCATTTCACTATATGTACAAACATTAGAAACAGAGCTGAGAGGGTTATAAAAATACTAACAGAAAGTATGGAAAAATATAGGCATTCAAGTTGCCATCTAGAAAATTTCCTTTATAATGCATTCTCCAGATATTCATTAATGCTGTAGTAGCATTTTTCAGCTAGGAGGATTTTTAGTCTCTTTTTGAATTCGGAAGGTGATTTGCTATTTTTTATTTCTTCGGGAACTTTATTGTAAAGGATCGAGGCAGAGTGGTAGGGGCCTTTTAGGCAGAGAGAGCTGGAATACTGGTTTGAATGGATGTTATTTCTAGAACGGGTGGACTGGTCATGGTAGGTAGAATTTTGAAGAAAATGGGAAGGGTTTGCTTTAACAAAACAGGCACATGTAAGGATATACAAAGAAGGGAGGGTGAGGATTTTAGATTTAGCAAAGAAGATTTTACCAGGAGTGCAAATAGGGACATGGTACATAGCTTTAATGGCTTGTTTTTGGGCTAAAAAGGCTCTTTTTGCTGCAGGTGAGTTTCCCCATACAGCATACTCGCGGCTAACAGGCTAATGATGGGGAAGAGGCCGCACGAATAATCGGAAAACACAAATAATCCAAACTTTCACTGTAATTTCTTGTAATTTTCATAATTGAGGCAAATCCAACTATAAATTATTAACAACGCACATTGCCTGTTATTTTAGATCGCTCGATCACACGATCAGAAGTAGTAAAAAAAAATAATTGCCTTTTACAAAGAGGATTCTGATGGAAACAAATAATCCCATTGTAGCCTTGCATTAAAATGCAAATATATTGGTGCTTATGCCTTCAGATTAATTTTTTTACGAAGATCGCGGAAAACATTGAGGAAGAATGAAACTCATGCACGGATAAACCGCAGCTGGATAATCGGGAGTCTGCTATATGTACACATTATGTATTCAATAAAATGGAGTGACTGTTTTCTGGATTTACAGGAATAAATAAGACTAAATGACAATTAAGGAGATAAGTTGTGGAGTATGAGATAATACAGAAGACAAGATACGAGAAAAAATTTCATCAAAGAGCCATATATGTATTATAAAAAACACATGAGGAACAAATGCATTAAAAAATAAATGAAACGGTAAGTATTCGCAAATGAAGGTTCATTTAAGCATTTTTCACTAAAGTAGCAATGAAAAGAATTGTGTTTAACAGTGGGGTAGCCAGGAATTTTGTCCAGGGGAGGGGCTAAAATCAGGGGGAAAATTTTTGAAAAACAGGGAACTTAGTAGAGGATTTAAAACCAATTTAACACTTTTCATAATAAAAAAAAACTTCATTTGTCAAAGAAATCTTTTGAAAATTCATGATTTTTCAATATTTTGTTTTCTTGAAGCAAAGCAAATGTATTTTATATGAAGCAAAGTAACTGTATTTTTATATTCCAGGGGGGAGAGGGTCCTGAGCCCCCATACTTCTCCCAGGCTATGCCACTGGTGTATAACAAAATATAATGAAAGACACTCATATAATATCTATATTATTATTGTCCACAAAAATTATAGAGTAAAAAATTCAAGTATGATTCCACATTCTCCAGACTTAAGTTTGAAAATTTTCTATGATACAACTACTAATGGATTTGTGCAAAAAGTAGACATTTACAAAGCATGCAACAGTATTATAAATAAAAACAATAGAAGCAGGATGACAGAAAAATTCATTAATAAGATGATGGGAGAAATAAATTTTCAAATTGAGGATTATTAAACAGGGGTTTAAAAAAAATATGTACAAGCATAGGGAATCAGGTCAAAGACGAACATGGAAAAGCTCAATGAGGAATACAGTCGACCCACAAGCAATGTAGATGTACCTGGAGAAATCTGATGAGACCGGCATCCCCAGTGTGCCAGAAGTAACAAAAATGGCCATAGCCAGTCAGAAAGAGGTATGCTGATACAAGCACACGAATGTGCATGTATATTGGAAGAACACGACTGGCTCCCGTCATATGATATATAAGAATGACAAGCTGCATCCAACCTTTGGACAAAAATTTTTATACGTCAAACCACAAATGCTATAACATATCAATGCAGGTTGTTGTAACCATCATAACAAGAAAGGGATGCAAGTAATTCCTGAATTATTATAAGCAAATAGAAAAAAATCAAATCTTTACCAATAGATTTTATAGAAAATTTTACAAAAGAAGAACCCTGCAGTCAATTTCAAAAGTTTTAGGACATATGTAGTTTGTGGCAACACTTCCACTTCTTGAGGAAATTAAGTTTCTTTAACTTTACTGTTCTAGGGTATGCACCAAAAATATTTGGTTTATGAAGGAACATATTTGAGTATGTATATGAATGTATCTGAGAATATGGACATACATGAGCATATACGAACATATATGAATACAATGAGCAGAGGCATTACGAGAAATCAATTAGTACATGTTTAAGGAGTAGGAATTTATTTTCCAAAAATGAAAGAGTCATCATGATTGCAGCTCAATCGCTTCGAATTCTTGAAATAACACCGACGAAATCGTTGAATTGAACATCCTAGACATAGACTATGGTTTGCAATAAACAATAAAATATTTCAAGTAACCTCTAAATATGACAGAATAGCAATTGATTTTGTCTGCTGTGCCATAACTTATATCATGGCAGTGATATCCAGGTTGTTATTACAGTAGACTCTTGTTACCTCGAACTGCATTATTAAAAAATTCTCATATTTACTAAGTAAATTGTTGGCCTTGTCAAAAAGCCTAATCCAATCTATGGTAAAAGAAATGTTATTAAGAAATTTTTGATATTACAAAATTATGACCTCAGTCCCGGTTCCAGCGGTTATAAAATGAACTTTATTACGAAGTTACATGGGTAAGTAACGCAGCGCGACTATAAGTATGGAAGATTGAAGAGACAAGGAATTTTGGTAAGGTATTTTTTTTTTGCAATGATTTCTAAAAGAAACACTATTACGAAGTTCATTATTACGCACCTCTGGTTTTTTGGTCCCGTGAACTTCGTATTAAATAGAGTTTACTTAGTCACTTATGTCACTTGTAGTTGAATACCATATTCCTCCCCCCACCAAATTCCTCCCTACTGAATATAGTCCCCCCCCCTAATTTTAAGGCTTGAGTTTCGGGGAAAATTTAAAAAATGGGTTTGAATATAGTCCCCCCCCTTTACTTTTATCACGGGCATTTTAGGAAAAAAAGGGGGGACTATATTCAGACACATGCGGTATATGACTAAGCATTGATTTTCTCTCCGATATTAGGTAAATAAGGGGAAGCTATAATCCGATATAAATGGAAATATATTTCCCACCATTTCTCTGGAAAAAATATCATCACCTTTTAAGTTTCAGATGAATTTCGAGGTGGGTTTAATAAGTTAATAAATTGAGAAACTATTTTGCAAACAAGAATTTCTCAAAATGACAAAGCCAGTTTAAAAAACATAGTTTATTAGATATAAAAGCTGGACGGTCATTTGACAGGTGCTAGACCTTTCTTGGTCTACAGTGTCAGCTTCAGGCTCAACCTGCTTGCCCTAGCACACAAAGGACAAGATCATCATGATTAAGATATGAATGCTAATATATACAATCCTAGTCTCAGCCCAACTAGTGTAAATATGGTTTTCTACCGGAACCAGTCCGTCAAAGTGCCAAGACCAGCCCGGTGAAAATGGAAAAGTATTAAATGCAGCAGTCTTTGTATTTAATTTAAAAGAGAACAAGCAAAAAATATCATTGGAGAGACTTACCTTTCCACTCATCTGTTTGATCCCGATGTAAAACTTTCGTAGAACGACTGTCTTCAGTGAAGAAGAGACCAAGGGCAAAAACATAGCCAATTGGGAGCCAAAAACCAACTTGGGAAAAATATTTATTTTCTTTCATAAAAAAGTTGGTTCTGAAAATATAAAAAAACAGATGAGGAAACTTTGAATCCACAAAAAATGACTATATGCCTACCATTCTTACTAGTTACATGAAAATATGGCTATTTTTTAAAAATATCTATACAAGCCTTCCTATATCAGTCTTTTTACACCATTCATTTCTCGACACAGTAAAGTATCCATTGAAATGGAGGAGGGTCAAATGAATAATTGAAAAAGATGAACCATCCATTTATGACCTCTTCCCAGCAGCTATGAACTTTACTTGTACACCCTGATATCGCAGAATCTTTGGCACCTATTCCAATGAAATAATAATAATTTCATTCTATTTTGTTCACCAGCCTATTGTTTTACACTTTCTTTCTCCAACACTTCCCCAAAAATAATAGTAATATTAACAGGTGTCAATTGCAATGAATATGCTCCAATAATTACAGAAACATTTGATAAAGAATCAAATCTCAGAATCACATATGATATCTTTTCTGTAAATATGATTTTTGTCTTACACCTTAAGCCTGAATCACATGATCATTTTTTCAATCCCTTCCAAGAGACAGCTCCAGCAATAGCGTAGTTTCCTTCATCAAAGAAAATGAAAGGCATTGATCACAATTCATTACCCACCATTACTGTATTCATAACAGACAATTTATTTGGTTTTATAAATCCCAGTTTAGACGAAAGTTGATTGTCAATTTTAACCTCATTTGAAAAAGGCCAGATTGGCAGTCATGCGATGCCACTCTACGTGACGTCACAGGGACCCAGATGCTATATGAGTAGTCAGGAGTTTTACATCGTTTGAGATTACCAATGCATGCATGAGGCACAGGGCTCACAGTAACATCTCATAATAATCACTTATTAAAATTGCCTATGGTCGGAAAGTTTATTCGTTTGATAGGGTATTAATAATCCTTATTTAAGCCAAGCGCTACCTGCTAGCAGCCTGCATTGTGGCAGCACTCATAGCCTCGCACCAGGGTGGCCTCACAAAGCAGCCGCCAGGACCAGAATGACATTACACACGCTTTTCCCAGCATTTATACTTAGCCGTCGCATTTTTGCGAGTTTGTAAATTTTCACTTTTTTATTAAATCGCGAAAAATATATACTGTCAGTTAAAAATCTAAATGCATGAAATACCTACTCCAAGAGTAATAATCTTTCAATTTAGGCAGTTAAAAGAAAATAGGAAACCACCCTATTTGCTCCGATGATGGTGGAAAAAATGATAGTTTCACGCGATCATTTTTTGCAATGGCTCAAGGGATGGAAATCCCATCCCTTTTTCCATCACTCGGTACGCCCCTTTATTCTTCGCTCATAACATCGCTATCACCGTCCTACAGCCAATCATAATGCACGGCCGCTACCAGTGATTGTAATGCCACGCATGGCTTTTAATTGAATGACAGCTGACAATCTACATCTATATAATACCCCGCAAGCCGCCTAAAAGGCGTGTGGCAGGGGGTGTTAGGACACCAGCCGTTTACAGCTATTAAAAAAAAAAAAAAAAAAAAAAATGAAGTACTCTCATGAGGTTAGTACTAGCATTTATTTAAGTCCTTTATGGTTCGGGGGAAAAACAAATTCCCATATCTATCCGATCGGCAAAACATCTCTCTTAATTTATTGTTTCTATCGGACCTGGAAATATAGTGTGGCTCTAATATTATGTTCTCTGTGTCGCTCTTAAAGATATCCATTCTCAATTGTTCAAGCAATCTAAGCCTATCGCGCAGCCTCCGAGTCTCCAATGGAAACTGAAGAGAAAAGAAATGGAAACAGGGATGGTGGGAATGACCGTGTGAATCAGAAAATGATGGGTTGAGCAATTATTCTTTTGGTCACTGAAAACCTATTGCTAGAGCTATCATTCTAAGGGCAGGCGCGCACAAGCGCGACCACGACCTGCGGCACACGACCAGTTTTAGCATTGCAACAAATGGAGCGACGCCCACTAGGCCAAGTGCGACTCGTTGGTCGGACCCGAGTCGTCCGACCAAAATTTTTTAATTTGGTCGTCCCCCACTCAGTGGTCGCTGCGGCCAGAAATTACACACATTGTAATGGCGCCCCGCGCACTGACTCCGACTTCACTCTGACCCGACCATAGCGACTGAGCAAGTGAACGGTGAATGTGTTTTGCTATCGTGGGTGTGGTCGTGGTCAAGCTCTGTTCGGAAGGTGTGTGACAGAGATCTGTTGTGGTCGTGGTCGCGCTAGTGCGTGCCTGCACTTAGGGATTGAAATAATGATAGTGTTATTCTGACTTAAGCTGTACGAGTTCACGAAAGGAAGAGATAGGCGGGCAGAGAAAGAACTTTTTGAGGGTTGATAGGTAGTACAATACTTGGTTGATTAAAAAGTTAAAAATCATCCCTCCACTATGCCGCACGATCAACATAAACTGGCTAGAATAGAGGCGGAGGAACTTACCTATCACAGAGGAAAAAGTATGCCATGATAAAGCCTAATTTGGCTAGGCCTGTCATGAGGACATAAATTTCAGACTCTTCCACCATCTTAACTCCCTTTCCATAAACTTTAACTCGCCGTAACGTCTTCCTCGTCAGCATAACACCAGCAATTAATGCACTAGAGCAAAGAAAACAATGAAACAACATTTAGCATCAAGCAAAGGGCCCTTGTACCCCATAAACATTTTCTTCCAGGTCATAATCAAGGGGTGAACTTCATTAACCCTCCTCGCACATTAGCCAGATGAATTTGATCAAATATTACTCATTTTTGGGTGCACACTGCATTGCTGTTTTTGATGACAGCACAAAGTATGACAACAAAATTCAATATACAACACAATATGACCTAAAGCCAAAATTCCAAGCTAACTCTATACACTACCATGGTGGTTACAGTAAACTCTCAATATCACGAAGGGATAATATGATATTTTGATGATACAAAGTAAAACTGATGGTCCCAATGAAAAGACTATGCTAAATACAAAGCAAATTTGATAATATAATTTTTTTTAATAGTTAATCTTGATCTCAGTCCTAAGGATAAAGTAATAGTTGTTTTCATGAACAAGGGCAAAAATCTTGACAACAAAACTATTAATAATGACGAATTTACAATGATGGCTAGTTTTATTTGGGTATTTTATGAACCATATTTGAAATTGATGGAAAGAATGGAAGATGAAAATAAAACAGAACAATAGGCAGTGGACCGAAGATGAACGTTGAGGAATAGAATAACACTCATAAAATTCTCAATGTTAAATAGCACCGTGACTACATCAATGCCTTTTGTTACATAGTCACTTACGGTGCAATTTTCAGACATTCTAAAGGGTGAAATTACCGTATAAGCGCGTGTAAGAGGCGCATCTTTTTTCCCAGAAATTGCAGCCGATAATGGGGGTGCGCCTCTTGCACAAACTTCTTATAGAGTACCTTCAGGTCATTTGTGGCTTGTTGAATTTTGCATTACTTTTATTTTATCCAAACTTGAAAAATCCTGTCCCCTTCAGTTGCAAATAATAAGCTGAAAAAACTTTAATGCCACTTCCGAGTCCTTCTGTTGCACAGAGCCTTAGCTAAGTAGCAAGCATGTGAGTGCATATGACCCTGGAGGGTAGCATGGCTGAGTACAGCATATGAGGCTACCTTACTGGAAAATATTTACCACACTACAACGAACATCTAATAGGGGAGTGTATGAAATACAGGTCTCAGAATTCAATCTTTGTAATCTCTGTTGGGTAAGACAGTGGTCTCTACTGAAAGAGAATAATGACATGGATAAAACTGAGTAGCACTGACTGTAATATGAAGTGATATTGGGAAAATGGAAGAAAATGTGATGCATGATGCCAAACACAGTATCAATGAATAGGTTTGA
The DNA here is from genome assembly GCF_921293095.1 of Ischnura elegans. Taxonomy (NCBI): domain Eukaryota; kingdom Metazoa; phylum Arthropoda; class Insecta; order Odonata; family Coenagrionidae; genus Ischnura; species Ischnura elegans. The sequence continues at coordinate 66,190,818 of NC_060253.1, read as the reverse complement.
CTAGGACCTTACTGATAATTTGGCCAAAGACATAGTGCGTAAAACTTTCTATTTGAAGTTGATCTGAATGAAAAATTGACTTTCCCTCCATATTGTGAGAAAATAAATGAACTTAAAAGATGTGACATTTGGCTAAATTGATAATTTGGGAACTACATACATAGCTGAAACATAAAAAAATCATGTTCTGCATCATTCTTTTAAAATTCCCTTGTATGAACATCAAAAACAATATTCAAACATAACCACATGAACTATAGTTACCCAGGACTGGAAAATTATTTATACCATGCAATCTAAAAAACATATTTACTATTGGCCTTTTACATTTTCTCATCACTCTTACCAAACACCCAATGAAGAAAATGTGACAACTTGAAGAGTGGTATAGTGCTCAGGACTGCTGCAGCAGGTGCCGTCATTGAAATTCATGTGGTCATTACAGTACATATTTAGGAGTATCTGTAAAGAAAAATGCCATTTCAAAAAAGACTTGAATGCTATAACCATTCATGGGTTTCCCTCAAAATATCATCAAAAAGATAGGAATCAACAAGGCAGCTTCGATTGAGTCAATGCAAGAGTACGCAGAAAAAAATATCTATAACAAATGAGTACAATGAAAAAAAATGTATACAGAGAATGAAATAAATCACTCAATACAGCACGTATCACAAAAATATTAACCCCTTTCACTGCTGTGAATGTATCTAGTACGTTTGCACGGCAGACTGCTGTGAACATACAGTGGAACCTCGTTAAAGCGAGTACGGACTATAGCGACACCCCCGCTATTACGAGGGATAGCCGATGCACCATCAATTGACCCTATAATAAGCGTGTTAAAAAATTCGTTTTTACGAGACCCTATGGTGTTGGCTCTCGTCATAGCGAGGATTTCACCGCCGGAAGACTTTCATCAAGACTCCTTAACCTCTGTAATATCTAGCGATCTGTTAGAAATGAAGTTAATGGAGTGCTCAGTCTCAAATTTATGTGGTAAACTGTCGTTCGATAAATATAATGATTGACGAAACAATGCTTTGCATGATTTTTATTCAGTGCGGCGCTTATAAATTGTTTGAATAGTTAGTCGTTATTTGAGTAAGGAAATTTAGTGATGCAAAAAAACATCGCCTTTCGCCTGGATTTATGCTTACGTTTATCGGATAGATGTTTATCTGTCGCCGCACCACTCCTGTTCCTGTATATCTGTTCGCAACAGGTATATTGGCTATTATTTGCTCCACCTCCGGTAAAGCGACAATTCGCTATAGCGAGTGTTTATTAGTGCAGCGTGGGGTGTCGTTATATCGAGGTTTCACTGTACTTTTTCTTCCTCCCTACCATGCACTTTCGCAGAAGCACTTCAAAGGGTCCCTAATCCAGGACCCTTTCCTCAATGAGCTTACCCACTCAAGACCGTCTCATCGACCCTACCATTGAGGGGCCTCCCTCCCAAAAAGTGACCGCTGTGACTGCAATTTGAAAATCAATCAATCAATCCGATCATCAAAAAATGATTGTTTTCATCGCACTCCTGCCAATTAAGCAATCAAGTACGTCTTTGAACCGTGTTTCTGCGATGAAAAATAACGATTTTGTTAACTTTGCTAAAATGGCCATTTTCCGGTGGTCCGCAGCCACGTTTTTAGCAAAGTTAACAAGATCGTTATTTTTCATCGCAGAAACACGGTTCAAAGATGTACTTGATTACTTAATTGGCAGGAGTGCGATGAAAACAATCATTTTTTGATGATCAGATTGATAAGATTGATTTTCAAATTGCAGTCACAGCGGTCACTTTTCGGTAGGGAACCCCCCCCACTGGTAGGGTCGATGAGACGGTCTGGCGTGGGTGAGCTCGTCGAGGTTAGGGTCCCGGATTTGCGACCCTTCGGAGGGTGTACCACAACCATCCTGGAAGTACCTGCTCCATGTGCCCACGAAACGCATTTTAATCTTTTCGCCGCATGTGAGGAGAAGGTTTTCGGAGATTGAACAGCAGTGAAAGGGTTAAAGAGTAGTGCATCTAAACACTTCAAAAGTCTTGAAATAAAAATAAATAAAATATATTCCCTTGTTCCTCACACACTTTGTTACATTTACGCCACCATCAAAAAGCTGGGACTGCCACATGCATGACAATTCATGGTGCACACTAGGAAATAAATTATTAATTTTCAATCACCAACTGAGGTGCTTAATAAACGATTTTTTTAGCCCAATGCATTTGTTCTTTTGATTACAAAAAATATTTTATGTGTTCAGTCTATTCCTGTCAACACTGAACTGTAGCCCTTTCTATATTCCACACCAAAATTCAGCTGACAAAGACAGCGTACATGTGGTGTGTGTAGTGCTGGAATGAAGGAAAACAGACTTTCTAATGCTTTCTTCAACCAAAATTTCTGTTGTTGAGCCAAAACTATCAAATGCCCCAGAGAGGTGCACTCAGACTTATCGTAATCAGGTTCATCAGATTTAACCTAATCATACTTCATCATGAGCGGTTGGTCCCGAATGGTTGGCACTGCAATCAAAATTTGCTGTACTCAAAATTTTTCGTTCAGACAGCAAAATGAGCCCTCTCAGTGAGTCATCGAATTGAATTATTATTTTTGCAAAGATCCAGATCCTAAAGCCCACCTCTTAGAATGACGCCAATGATTTTGCGTGCGATTTTTTTTGTTTTAAAGATAGCGGGAAAAATTGAGCGAGATTGAAAATCATGCACGGATAATCCACAACACGGATAAACCGCAACTGGATAACTAAGTAAAAACTCATAAATAAATCCGATAGTATCAGCATCACGCATGCTGAAAAGAAACTGAAGTGTGTCCATTATAAACATCCACCAAATATCCATTCTTATAACCCAACCTTTGCTGAGGTTATAGCATTAAATTTCTGTCATTGTGTAGAGTTTAGACAATTATTTTCGAGATTTTCCCAGTTAATTCTTTGAAGCAAGACCTATGATGTTTTCTCATATTCTACAATTTAATTGATTTCAAAAGAGTAAGTGATAAAAAGTAAATAAATATCTACAACTAATAGAGAAAGTATTGAGTTTTATAACTAGGAATCTCACCTGAGTGTCATGTTTAAGGGCCAATGGCCCAATATGAAGACCATCATCACTCTCCTCCAAGTTCCCCTGGGCTATTAAACGTGAACTCGACCACAGCTGAGCACCACTATGCTGAAGAATCTGTCAGTAAATGATCAAGGATAATGATAAAATCAACTTTTTATCTCCTGAATTTTTATTTTATTTTTTGAATGGTTGACCTATGTTTTTGCATTCCTAGAGTTTAAATTCTCCCACCATTTTCAATTCCATAATTTAATCATTTGTTTGATGCAGTCCAAGAACAGCACGAGGCCAATTACAACGTACTTTTGAAACACTTTAAGAGCCACAGAAAAAGCAAAACGAATGTCTCAAGAATAACCTCAGTGAATTTGAACACCACTTTAATTCAGAGGAGCAAGATGAGGCATGTACAATTTACTTTAGTGATCCATGGCATTCCAGTTTCTCACGAGGAGACCTTTTAACAACTTGTGGGATCGCAATTTTATTTATACAAAGCTCTCCCACCATCCCCGAAAACTTACCCCAATAATTTTTATTTGAAGAAATTTCTATAGAATAGGTGCAAAATATGCAGAGAGAATATGATGCTGAAAAAATGGTCAAACCTACAAGGAAAATTATCATGAATATAACTGTTCGTTTGTAGAATTTTTTCCGTTCCCTCTCCATCACCATGCATGATTAGCACACTACCATACAGAAAATGTATCAAAATTCGGAACTTTTAAAAAGTGAATGAAATGCTCATTATATTCAAATTCAAATATAATCTATGCAATATAATCTCTATCTCATCCAACTATGAGAAAAAATATTCACCTCCATTGCTGCCTTGTTATAAAGGTCTATTTGCTCATTTGTAATCATAGCTCGCGTGGGACGGAGACGATCCACGTCAACAGGCTCCTGCAAAGTCCACAGCACATGCGAGTGTCCCCCATCCTTCCTCTTCTCTGTAATTTTATCAATCGACTGAAAATTTAAAAGAAATACAAAATATACACAGCACCTGAGAAGAAAAAGGAGTTTTTCACAACTGTAGCAGCTTCTGTTATTATCCATAGGAAACTTAAAAATTCAATGTTCTAAGGTAACTTCTACTACAACTCAAATGGAAAACCAGAGTTTTATTTAAAAATATAATTTTGTGAGCAAGGACTAATTCTTATAGCATGCTGACTCATTTAAATTTCAAGTACTGCAAGTTATGAAGATTCCTAAACTTTGAAAATATGTAAATACAACTCCACGCAGTCAGCTGTATTATTCTTAAATAACTACATTTGATGATTAACAATCATAATTCCATAAAAGACAACAGAGTACCACAAAATTGCTAAATTGCAAAACTCACTGGACTACATTATTTTGGGAGAAAATTCCACTGGCAGAAAATATACTTTTCTCATAAGAATTTCCTATTACTGAGATTCCAATTATTACTTAAGAAACAAACTCAAATTACATGTTACCGCAGAATGAACAGTCCACCTATCTAATCAGCTGAGAGTAGGTTATTAGTTATCAAGTATCATTTGCATAGTGCAAGGACAACCGTACTTGCACTATGCAAACGACATGCTAAAACACTTCACATACTTTGCATAAAATTAACAACCAACCTGTACAAGCCGGGTCAGATTGTACGTGTACTCCTTCAATGCCTTGGCAGAGGCATTAGATTCCTTGATTGCCCACGTAGCACTACCAGCAATAATGACACTAGGTGGCTCATTCTCTTTCTAGAATAAAATACAAGTATGTCTCTTAACATTTAATTTAATCATCATCAATACAAAAACTATCCAGCCAATAAATAATAGAAAGCTTTCAAACAAAACGAAAAACAAGCATGCACAAAAATTAGGACCACTCAATTCCTTCCACACCATAAAAGGTTATGACATCAATTGATACACAATTTTTATTTTTATTAGAGCCCATTGAAACCTCCTTAAAAATATGTACCAAAACTAAATTATGAACTTCAAGTAAATTGAAAAATTCAATGAAATAAAGCAGACGACTTTCATTTATGTACATAAAAGCATATGAATGCTTGGGCTGAGTAACATTTATGACATTTTAACAAAAATTCAGGGATCCATTAGTTGGGGAGAGAATATTTTGAGGTAGTGTATTTTCCATAATGATTCATTATGAACCCTGCAGAAAGAGACGCAATCATGGCATCATCAAAACTTGCTTTATGTAAGAATACGACCCGAATCCTGTTTATATGAAAAACCCAAACACATACCTTCCAATGTTGAAATGCCTCTATCATGTGCTTTGAAACCAAAGGACTCCACACAAAGTCTACTCGTAAACGAAGTTTTGAATCTTGAAATGTGAGATCTGTATGCACTTGTGCATTTTGGAGCTGCGTTGACAGGTACTCGGCTTTGGATGAAGAGGAGGATAGCGGCAGAACAGGCGACGATGCCAAATGGGGAATCCTGGCGACGTTTCCATGAGAAGGATCTAGGTGAGATAGGAATGCCAGGTACAACTGTCTTATACGCGAGTCTCCGATGAACACGAAATGGTTGTGGGTTCCCCAGAAAGCAAGATACCTTAGGCACTGCCGCGTATCGCTAGAAATAACATTAGTTTTACGTGAATCAATGTACCGTTGCAACTCCAAACTTCGAAGAAAATAGGACATTTTTAACAGACAACGTACAAAATAAAGTCAACAGAAGTGAGATAAACACATATGGCAGTCTTTATGCATTAAATAATACTTACGTTTGAGAATAATGGTGCATCATACACCCGTAAGGCTGCCATTCTTGTGACCCTTTGTATTCACCGTCTGACAGCAGCCAGGTGCAAGAATCTATTCCTGGACATGTATTAAACAGAAAATATTAACAACAGTACACATTCCTACCGTATTTTATGGATGTTTAAACTAGAATGATCCAAAACAAGAGCTATCAAAGGTATACCTACCATAACGGAAATGAAGCATTCCATGGTACATAATAAATCCCAACACCAGGATCAATGCAAATATTTTCGCATTTTTGGCATTTATTTGCTGTATTATTTCAGCAGCCGATCTTCCCTGTTTGGAAGACGTCTCTGCCGCCGACATAACACCGCAAAATAAAAAACATTGAGGAACAAACACGACGGAAAACGCTTAGAAAATAATTGAATAGCGGAACCGGCAAGAACCGTCCAATTGGAGGAACGGATCCATATCATATGGTCCGCGATCCGCACCACTTGTACCGAAGAAGGAACGAATACTGAGGAAGTCGGTGGGATTTTTAAAGAGAGAAATTTTAAAGAAATATTTTTGAATTTTATTTCAGCCCTTATTCATTGCTCACAGTCCTTATTCAGAGATATTCAATTTATTAAAATACGATTCAATAAAAAAAGCATTAAATTTGTCGCTTTAAACATTGAAATGGTGAAAAAAGCAATCACAGAAAAAGCCCGCTCCTGCGCTCAAGTAGGAACCGTAAAATGATAATTCCCAAATAGCAAAACACGATTTGGATTTTACCAGTAATTCGTAATTTCTGATGGAATCTATTATACGAAAACCAACAAAGAAGCAATATTTCATGCATAAATAATGCGGGGATGGAAGTAAAATATAAATATGCCCGGATTCGCTTTTCGATATGAATGTCATAAATATTGCATTAAAACTTTTCATATTTCAGTAAAATTCCATTTTAAGCAAAAGCGGAGAGATTTTAAATAATAAATGCGATAAAGCAATTACTATGACAAGAAATAACATTGGCAAACATTACCGCCTTTCCGGCGAGATTTGCTACCGTTTTCCGGGAAACTAACATATGCATGTATCATACGTTACGAGAAGTGACCCCCTTTTTTAAAAATTAAAATATCCATCCTATTAAAATATCCATCTGTAGCCTTCTCTTCCGGAAAATTAAAAGGTTTTAATTAAAAGTACCCCGATATTTTCTGTTAAAATAATGACAGTTCTAAATTTTGCGCATCTTTGTTCGAGATTTTTTTACTTCGAGAATTCAATGTCATTAATTTGTAAAATTTTTCTCAGCATGGATGCACACCACTGATTTACGCAGTACCTTTAACTTACATGTATTTTCTTCACTCATTGAACTTAATGATTCGTTCGCCATCATCAAGATGTATTCAAAATACATGTACTCAGAGGATTCAACACAGCATATCGCCGCCAAGGAATGCAAGTTTTTCCGAAAAAGTTTTGAAATACGATATGGTGTTCCAAGTAATATTTTTTTTATTGATGTTTTCACGAAACCTTCAATTGTGATTTCCACTGCAGTATCCACTGAATGCGACTGATATCCCGGTAATTCCTGAAAAAATGGGTGAAATGGCTATCATTAAAACGGTTATTCGAGGGATCTATGTCTTTTCATGAGGATATCCTCCATTAATTCGAAGCACATTAGGTGATCTAGGCACTTGGAAATTACCTTTGCAGGTAACGCCACAAAGCGAAGAATCGCAGTCATTCCCTCAAAAGAACGACTCTAATCCATCCTTGTCTCTGACTAATTCCGGACGAATACTGAATGGGACCTGCTGGCAGTACAAGCAACAGCTATCGGGCTAATTGACGAGCCAGGGGGAAGGGGGAGAGGGGGGCGCCAGTGGTGTAGCGAGGGGGGTTTTGGGGGATAGCCCCCCCCAGAGCTCAGAGAAATTTTTAAGTTTAATCCATTTTACTTAATGGATTAGTATTACTTATAGAATAGTGTTACTATTCATCAAATATCTCTCATTAAGCGGTAAAACTAGTCATTTTGAACAATTAATCTTAAAATTTTCTGAAGGAGGCCACCCACAACTCCCGCTTGCCCTGCTAGGAATTAAGGGTAGTTTTAGGAGCAACGAATACTGGCGGGTCTGGAGGGTATAGAAAACCCGCCAAGGTAAGCGAGAGATGCGTGGGCCCTCCCCCAGAAGTTTTTTTTAAGACAAATGGTTCAAAATAGTGAGTTTTACGGCTGTGTGGATATTGGATATGTTTTGTTTGTGAGTCACTCGTCCCCCTAGTTACAAAATTGTTCACATAAAAATAATTTTATAAAAAAATCTCTTAGCTCTGGGGGGGGGGAGGATTATCCTCCCAAAACCCGCCCTCGCTGCGCCGCTGGGGGGAAGATGCCTCATTTTCGATGGGTTTGAGGGGTATGAAATCCCTAAATGAGAGTTTTCTTTTGTCCCTATGAAGGTATGGGAAATTTATCTATGGACCACCCTTCAACTTGCCATCTGCCTCGTAGAAGCAGTGCGTTTTCATTGGGGGCATCCATTAATTACGTGAGATGTTTAAGGGGGGTAGTAGGGCAAGCCGATTCTCACCCAATCTCACGCAGATGATGGGGGATTAGGTCTTGGCAAGAATCACTTCATTTTTTTCCGCAAGAAACAGTGTTTAAATGCAAAAAACTGGGTTGAATCGAGCAATGCGCAATCTTAAATGCTACACTTAACTAATCTTTAATAAAAGTAATTAAACAAATTGTTTTTAAATACATCTAACGCCGCTGGCGTAACAATGGGAGGGATGATGGGATAGATTCCCCCCCCCCCTCCCCAACCCTCAGAGATATAAAAAAAATATTTTAACTATTGACTAATTTTGAGATATAATAACTGCATCTGTTTAAAGTTCAATATTCATTGCCAAAATGGTGTAAAATGTATTTCCTGGCATGTCATTTTTCAAAAATTTCACCAGATTTTACCTGGAGGGAGGGGTCGCCACTCCAAACAATGCCATCCCCTACCATGGCATCTTCCTAGTTACGCCACTGTCTAACGCAATGGAACATAGATTAACGAATGCATACATTGATAATACTCATTTCGACCAATCTCACGTGAGATTAGGGGGAGGGCATCGCGCTAATTCTCACGATATCTCTCTAAGGGGAAAAGTGGGGGCACAAAAATCACCACTATTACTACACGTAATCGATGAATGCTTAATTTGATATTCATAATTTTTAATCACCTTAAGTTAAAGCGTGAGATATCCAAAGTACTTATTTTCACAGCTGGCTGTGCATTTAAAGACTTGTAACGTCTGTCTAGACCTCTGGCAACGGAAGAGTCGCGAGAAAAAATAAGGTTCAAGTTCCAAAGACCAGTGGCGCAGCGAGGGGTTTGGGGGATAAAACCCCCCCACAGAGCTCAGAGAAATTTTTAAGTTTAATCCATTTTACTTAATTGTATTGATATTACTAATAGAATAGTGTAAGGATCAATTCAATATCCCTTAGAAAGCCGTAAAACTCACCATTTCGAACCGTTTATCTTAAAATTCCGCAATAGGGAGGTTTCCTTTTATTTTTTTATTGCCTAAATCGAAAGATTATTACTCCTGGAGTACGTATTTCACGATTTTAGATTTTTAAATGACGATATCTATTTTTCGCGATAAAATGAAAAGTGAAAATTTTCAAGCGCGCGAAAACACGACGGCTAAGTATAAATGCCGGGAAAACTCCGTGTGACGTCGTTCTGGTTTCCGCTGCCGCAAGTGAGGTGACCTTGGGGCGAGGCTTTGAGCACTGATACGACGCAGGATGCTAGCAGGTAGCAGAGTACCCAGCTAGCTGGTAGCGGTTGGCTTAAATAAGGATTATTAATACCTTATCAAACGAAGAAAACTTTTCGACCTTAGCCAGTTTTAATAGGTGATTATTAAGACATGTTTCCCTGAGCTTTGTGCCTCATGCATGCATTGGTAATCTCAGACGATGTAAAACTTCTATTTACTCGTATAGAAACTAGGTCCCTGTGACGTCACGTGGAGTGGCATCGCATGGGCGCCAATCTGGCCTTTTTCAAATGAGGATAAAATTGACCCTTGCCATTCGTCTAAACCGGTATTTCTAAAACCAAATAATTTGTATATTATGAATACATTAATGGTGGGTAACGAATCACAATCAATGCCTTTCGATTTCTTTGATGAAGGAAACTACCCTATTCATTAATCTCTCAACTACCGCTTAACCTGGTGGGTGTTCCATACCCCCATACGCCCCGGTATTAGTTGCACCTAAACCCCACCCCCCAGCCTTAATTCCTAGCTGCGCCTCTGCCAAAGATAACAGTCTACTTTTCCAAAACAGCAATAAGAACCCCTTTTTAATGGTTGCCGAGGGGTCATTTCGACCATGAGGGTAACAAAGCAGAAATAGGGTGGAAAGAAACGTAAAGGTTAAGGCTAAAGCCTACACTGGGTATTATGTTATGGTATAATGGTTATAAATGGTATAATGTTCACATAAATTGCAATTATGCACATAATATATGCGCTGAATGGAATGGCATAACGTTTGCATACACATGTAATATATGATAACACTATATGTCATAAATATACCATTTTTATGTACACATTATGCACAATTTCTACCATGTGCATATTATTCACATATTACGTACATAGTTGACGGAATATTATTTACAATTTATACGAATCTATTTATGAAAAGTTTATACGGTATAAATTATGAGTGTGCTGTGTGGGCAGTTCGCCAGTGCGTACTCCACGAATATGTAACACAGTTAATAGTAAGGTGTACTTGGAATGGAACACGGCCACATAAGAGGCATTGTGAGGTACGGTATTTGGAAGATGCGACCGAGGGGTCATTTCGACCATGAGGGTAACAAAGGAAACTTAGGGTGGAGAGAAACCCGGCGTAGCCTTTAGCCTTCTCTTTACCTGAGGCTAGGCCGACGCCTACATTAAAAAAATATCCGATTAAAGAACATGTGCTCTCCAAATGTGTGAATTGGTGAGAAAAGCCCTAGGTTCGTACGACGACGGATGGCCGTGCCTGAAGGCCTAAATGCATATTATTATCGGCCTTATTTCGAATATTGAGGTTTTCGACTCGGATAGAGCGATTTTTAAGGAAAACATGTAGTTATACTCAGGGGCGCAGCTAGGAATTAAGGCTAGGGGGGTTTTTAGGCACAAGTAATACTGTGGTGTCTGAGGGTGTGGAATACCCGCCAGGGTAAGCTGGTAGGTGTGGGGGCACTCCTTCAGAAACATTTCAAGATAAATAGTTCAAAATGGTGGGTTTTACGGTTTCGGAGGGATATTTTATAAATATTTACACTATTCTGTAAGTAATATTAATCCAATTAAGTAAAACGGATTAAACTTAAAAACGTTTCTGAGCCCGGGGGGGTTTATCCCCCAAAACCTCCCTCGCTGCGCCACTGGTTATACTGCCCTTTCAGCAAAAATGTCATCCGTTTTGTCGTACCTTGATTCCTTCACGCTGCCTCAAAGGCGCCCGCCGCACCCCCCCCCCCCCCCCGCCCCTCGGCTACCCTGCCACCTGCTGCGCCGCGCATTGCTTGATGCGCGCGACACTCCTCAGTCCCGTGGATCTACCATCCGTCCGCTTACCTGCTGTCAGAGTGGAGGTAGTGTGAGAAATAATGACCAGATGGGTACAATATGATTCATTCGCAATTTTAATTTTTTTTGTAAGTACACATCAAGCGAAAACGGGGCGGAAACCTAGGATTTTCACGGAGTCTATGCAAATTCATACATGAAAACTACTTCATTTTGTGACTTTACTTTTCATTCATACCTTAGACAACGTTTTATCCGGGTTGGAAACCTCAACATTCAAAATAACAACATTTAGGATCTTTCGTTGCCTCAGGTATGCCCATCCGTCGTCACACAAACCGAGGAATTTTATAACAATTCTTTCTCACCGATTTGCTCATTTTGGGAACACATATTCTTAAATCGGGCAATATTTTAATGTAGGCGTCTTTGCGATGGGGAGCCAAAACTTTTACCACCTCAAGGAGCACCGATCTGATTCTATTCCGCTGGGGGCGACTCATAGGCCTTCAACAATTCCCACGTGTTAGTAGCCACTGGCATTACCCTTTTCTCAGTGGGGGAAGGGAGAGCCTCCATCGCAACTTGTGAACCGATGGACGAATTCTTCTCATTATGAACATCATCAAAAATCACATTTAATTTTGTCCCTTAATTAAAAAATAAGAACTACATTTTAAATGCAAAAATTTTTTAATCAATTTTGAAATTGAAATGACGCCGTAATATTAGATTCAAATAAATAAAGGCTTTATAAAAATGATTTATTATCGTTATTTATTAAAAGACTGGAGAAAGCCGGGGTCTGGAAGACTGGAATCAGCGGGGGAGAAGTGTAAATGAGTATATTCTAGACCTAACAATGTCTTTTTCCTCAGAAGAGCCTATTTTATATTACCTCTCGAGCGCTGTAATTTTTGCAGCTTTTGAATGCACCCTCTGCAGGTTTTGAATGAAGGATTGACCATCTTTCGTGCTCCCATCCATGGGTGTACCCAGTGAAGGGCAGGAGGGAGCAGCCGCCCCCCCAGAAGCAAAATCGCGAAAGACTTTAAGGAAAATCAGGACTGGATTGTTTTCAACAAATTATCTTTATACCCACAAAATGTGATATTAGTAAAAGACATGTGACTAAAATATTTTTTCAAGCAATTAATTTTAAAAAATTATAAAGCGCTGTTATAGTTTTCTTAAAATTTTGGCTTTATTCACCTTTTCCATACTTTATACATGTTACAACTTGAACAACCATCGCTTGCCCCGTCCCCCTAGTCTTGATCCTGGGTACGCCCTTGCTCCCATCAATGCCGTAGCCAGGGGGGGATCAAGGGGGATTGATCCCCCCCGAAATGAAATAAATTAAATAGATACTTTATGCTCGCTTGGTGCTCACACGACGATATTATATAGCGGCGCAGGGACATCTAGTAGTCCAATGCGACTTAAGTCAATAATTATCTAAGCGAATTTGTCGATGCAGTGTGCGTAGTTGATGTGCAGTGAGTGAAAAAATAGTGCTGTGAGTTAGTAGAGAGGTGAGTGACTTATGAGCCTCCTGAGGGACCGCAGAATTGACATCGACACCGAGGAGTTAATTCATTTGGTCGCTGCAAAAATAAGCTATAGAAGGCTAAATTCAATTTTATAATAATATTTTTATATTTTCCTTTAAGGGTTTATGATAAATATGTATATTTTTTTGTTTGTCTACTATTCCATAACCCCCCCACCTCGAAAATATTTTCTGGCTACGGCCTTGGCTCCTGTGACGTACATGCTGAGATGTTGACAACATTCCAAGAGAAAGACGCTAGAAATGTACCTAACAACTGAAACTGTTTTCTTAACAAACAGCATGTACGCGATGGGATCCCAAAAGGTGGTAAAACCTCTTTTCCATCCTTTGAATCAGCAACTGGCATAAATATTGATAATTATGTACTGGAATAGAGGCTGGTCTGAGTATTGACAAATAAATGCCTCTCACAGGATGTGAACCACACATGTTAAGCTGTTATCGACTGAATTGGAGAAGACGTTTTCTTATAATTACTGAAATGTAGCTATATGAGCCGAGCTTACACTTTAACTTTAGGGATAATCAATTAGAAATTGATCCGCACACAGTCAATCTTCTGAAAAGAAAATTCAGATGAAATTGATTTTTTGAAAACCCCTTAATGCATTATATTACCCCGTAATTTTATTATTTACCATTATTTCCATGCTTTAACGCATATGTTTGGCTTTTTGCAATATTCGTATTCTTTCCCCATTTCCGCGTTTAATCCGCGTTAGAACCTTAATGCCCTCTCTTGAGACTAGATTAAACTATTACGCCCCTTTGGCCTTGGCGCAGGGAGGGGGAGGAAGGAAAGCGTTGCTTGTTCGCCATATTGAAATTTGAGAAAACGTGATTCGAATCTTGGCTGATTCCGGTTCACTCGGTCAGTAGCTTCGGTAGTTCACTCATTCGCATTGCTCATTCGTTTGATTGCTGACTCTTTTGAATTAGTGAACAAATTTAAACTTGACATCTGCCGACAACGCGGATTTTATGTGGGTATTTCCTAATTTATCTTTACTTTTAATTTGTCTCCCCCATTTTAAACTTACGTTGCATTAATTTGGAAGATAAATATATATTTATTACTGTAATCAATTTTATTCTGATTTAATTTAACCTGACGGCGATGTTAAACATACACATTGATTTTTTAAATGGGAATATTAAATCTCCGTATCGATTTTTTCAGCATAATGCCTAAGAAAAGGAGTGAAATATGGAATCACTTCACGTCTGAAGACAACAGAGCAGCAAAATGTGGATATTGCCACAAAATTCTCAGCCTGGTGGGAGGGTCAACTGGGAATTTGATGAGGCATCTGAGGCTGAAGCATCCCGACCTTGACATTCAATTCGGACAAGGCATTATTCTGGAGCAACAACAATTGGAATCTGGCTCACTAAGTCCTAAGGCAGAGATAAGCATTGCAGTGAGTTCATCACGATTTCCCATTCCCCTTTTTACTTTGATAAAGTAAATGCGCCGTTGGTCTTCTGGCCTCTTTATTCTTTTCACGCCAATCTGAAGGTGCACATTAATTGCTGATGTGATTAATCCATGGCGATAGTGTGCTTGTGGTACCTCTGTCACTGCTGTCTAGTTTTTCCCAGAGACATCATGAAATAATTAGGACCCCCCGTAGTTCAATGCAAGGACAGATCCATCGTTTATTTCTGGGGGTGGGGGTACAAGGGTCTGTGAGGCAAACTTTCTTCTCATATTTCAGATTGAAAGCAGCATACAACAATTACTGTACAAAATATTCTCTTTATTTTAATGTGAAATCAAATGATCGAGGCTGTGTAATACACAAATACGTAATGGTAACCGTATTGAAAATCTTGTCTATTTTTAAGTGTCTGCTGTAGACACGTGCTCTTCCGCTCAATTCGCCTTTGGTTCAATGAAAATTTTGAACCCTTTAATCCGTTCATCATGAGGTAGCTGGGTTATTATCTATCAAATTGTGTTGTAAAAACATCCAAAAGTGATCTACGTTTTATTATTGCCGGCCTCGGTGGCGGCGGGGTAACATCCTCGCCTGCCAAACAAGAGGTCGCGGGTTCGAGTCCCACCGGGGAAGGTTTTCCCCGATCCAGGGCATGGTTGTTCGTGTACGTTTAATCGTTACATTACTGAATATCCCGGTATAAAATGGCCAATTAGAGCTGTATCCGGTGGTTTGAGAATAAAATTATCCTGGTTACCCAGTGGTCTCATTCGGAGATATATTCCACAGCTGTTGTGGTAGTACCATGGAAGAAGGAGGGGACCTTCTTCCATGGTACTACCCTTTAGTGGCACAGCGAGGGGGGCGTTTTGGGGGATAAAACCCCCACCCCCCCCCAGAGCTCAGATAAATTTTTAGTTTAACCCATTTTACTTGATTGGATTGATATTACTAATAGAATAGTGTAAGAATGAATAAAATATCCCTCACAAAGCCGTAAAATTCACCATTTTGAAATATTTATCTTTAAAATTCCTCAGTTTATTAATCTTGCCCCTACTGATTATCCTAGTGGGTATACCATACATCCACACACCCCGGTGTTAGTTGCACCTAAACCCCCCCCCCCCCCAGCCTTAATTCCTAGCTGTGCCCCTGGTACCCTGAATGTGCCTATTGTCTGGTATTGAATAAAGAATGTTCAAAATGAAGGGTAAAGCATTGGGAATCCTTGTTCTTGGCAACAAATGGAAAAGCTCACCACTCACTTTTTTCAGAGATCTCAAGATAAATCACTTGCACAATCAATTTTGAAGAAGTAGAAATGCATGAATGAATGTAAAACAGCTCTGAAGGCATTTAATGCAAGACTATTTGCTTACAAAAAAAAACCACAACCACCACTGAAGTATAGTCTAATACTGTACCCATTATCAAGCGTAAGGTACTGATTTTTGGGTAAAGTTCCATCACCCGCACACTCCCAAATAGGTAATCAAATCTATGATTTGGGTGCTAATAAATTCGGGTGTCATATCTTCTGTAGAGAAGTATTTGATTTCTACACTGCCATATTCCACCTTGTCCCTGATGAAATGATGTTGATGATCTATGTGCTTCATTCTTGGCCTTATTTTCACCGTCAAATGCCCACTTATTTTTTTTTATGAAAGTAGGGATTGGAGGCTATACTAAGGAGGGAACCACGTTTTGATCTAATATATGTGCAGTTACAGGACTTCCTGCAGAGACCACCCTATACTCTACTGGGTGGGTATCGTACGATTTTGGGAGCAGCTGCATATAGGGGTGGATTCAGCATCAGATTAGGGGGGGGGGTAATGACGTGGGTCTCGGGAGTATGATAATCTTCTCGAGAGAGAGGGATGATCTTTTTTGCAGAGAATACTACACTGTACGGTAAATACAACTCAAATTTCTCTCACGTTTGGGACTTGTAGCCATGCATTTGCATATTCACTCCCCGTTGTCTTTCAAAACGATATAAAAAACTATTAAACTAATAAAAATGAAAAAAATTTTGATAAAATATGGGGAGGAGGTCATAACCCTGTGGTGACCCCCGCCCTGAATCCACCACTGGCTGCATATTACTCTTTGTCAAGCTATCTTTTGCGGTCATTCCATGTAGCATCATCAGGCAATGCAAAAAAATTGGAAGGCGGATTTCATTAATATACTTGTCAACCCTCACTGCAATGGAGTGGTAGGGGGAAGGGTGATCCTGATGTCAGAGGATCTTTCAGCCCTGTCCTTGAGTGGTAAGCAAAATTTTATCCCATTGTGATGTTGTGGGTAGGTGAATCATTGTTTAAAACATTCTGGAAACATCAATGCCATTGCTTCTTTTGGAAGGTTCTCAATGCCATCTGGCTGAGTTTAAAACTGAGCAGCTTTGGTGAAAACTCTGATGGTATTTCTCTATTATGATTGCCTCGCCAAAAGTCATCGGTGATAAAATCTTTCTAATACCTGTTTTGTTGATTAAAACTTTGTCTTTCTTAAGAGAATGGGTGCTCAGCTACGGTTGATTTCTCCGTATCTTGATCTATTACAGCCCATTTATGTTCTTTTAATCGGGAAGTTATGGAGCTCCCTGTCTGTCCAATGTTGGATTTATCATAGGAGGCCAGGGTTTTGTAAACATCTCATATGTTCAATGGATGGAGACAGTCCTTGGCTGAAGGAAAGCGGTCTCTCATCTTCTTTAATGCCCTGTGTTCCGTTACAATTTCTACTTTCATCAGCACGAGGGAAATACTTTCTGTAGTTCCCGAAACATATGGGATGGTAGCATTGGGAACTGGCCTGGTGTTGTCTTCTCTCTCTGCACAGTTTTGTGCTGTGAATTTCTTTGGAATCCTTGAATGGTGGTGAATGAGGATTCAGAATAGCAATTACATCTGAATGCCTCCTTCACATATGGTTCTCTTCATCCCTCAGAGCATAGTCTTTGGACACCACTCTGACCATATGGAGTATTTTGATAACATTTGCTTTATGCTGAGTACGGTGGTGGGAGTCTATATGTAGGTAATGGTCCGTGTGAGTCGTTTTCCTGCAGACTGAGTGTGTGAGGGATCCATTGATGCCCCTCTGCACCTTTGCATCTTAAAAGAATAATTCGTCATTCTTCTCCATTTCTATTGTGATTTGGATTGAGGAGTGTATGCTGTTGAGATGAGATGTGAACTCTTCCAGCGTCTCCCTCCCTGCAGCCAGATGACAACGTGTCATCGACTTATCTTATTCAACAAGATAGTATGAGTTTGCAGGAGGCCAATGGGTCTTCTTCAAAATGTTCCATATTTAAAATTGCTACCACGGGTGAGAGAGGACTCCCTATGGCTGCTCCATCCTTTTGCTGGTACATAGTATTCTCCATTCCACAAAAAGTAATTACTCCTCAGACACAAGTCGGCTAGTTTTGGAAAATCAATAGGTCATCCAAATTTAGTAAGCCTTTTAATGATGTCTACAGACTCCTTAATGGGAACCTTTGCAAAGAGAGAAACAATGTCGAAACTGATGAGAATGTCTTAATCAGAGACTCTTAATTGTTTTAAGGCTTCAATGAATTCTTTTAAGTCGTCTTCTTATCCATTTCGTCCATGTAATGGTCATATTTTCCTGCTAATGCACATAGGAAACATATGGAGGTGTATTGCACTACCAGGGAATTAGTTTTGCTGTAGTCGACACATTTGATTTTTCCTGAACTCTATAACTAAAAGTCTGCCTTTGTAGTGTTCAATCTTCGCTGTTGAATCTTGTTTGTTCTTGAACACCCCTAATGTATTCTGAAGTGAACTTCAATCTTTTGAACTTTTTTGACCCCATTCTTTGATATAAAATTTTGTTGGATATCCTCGTTTACTTTTACTGGACATATGCGATGGTGAATTTTACTGTAGTAGAAATCGTAATGTGGATTAGTTTTTACCTCATATCGATGAATCTCATGAAGTAGGTATAATTCATTGATCTCCTTGTCGTCTGAAGCCCATAGAGAGGGCCTAAAGAGGGAGATGATACAATGTTATTTCAAGTGGTAGAACTTCTGGTGCTAATTGTGAAAGTATAAGTCCAATTCTTGGTCAATCATTTTTCCTCTTTTAAATCTTGGCAATTAATATGGACTGGCAGGTGACTCCTTAATGATATGCTACTTGCTATTCCTGGGTCATATCTGTGAATAATTTTAACATCATGCTTGGTCGCTATATGTTTTGAAAATAAGGAAGGTAAACAGATTGGTTGAGTCACCACCAAGATCCATAGATTCCACTTGATTTGCCGTGTCTGTGCCAGTACAGCAGGGAAGAAAAGGATATTTATGGTAGCTTATAATATGTATATTTTAGAAATTACATTGTAAAAACTATTGCCAAAGTGTGTATCCAGGCAAGCATCGTTAAAAGAAGACTATTAGGTTGGACTGACATGAGTGTATCCAATTCAGCACTTAGGTTATCAGCAAATTTTATGGATACCAAAGGGTAGGTGTCAAGGTCGCATTGATTTTACATGAAATTCTCCTATTACTTTTGTTATCTTTGAGATGAATGGAATTATGATCATTGGGAGCCATTCCTGAAATGGAAAGAAAGGAAAAATGACCATGAAATTAAATGTGTATATGAAATGATTGATAAAGTACTTCTTTCCATTTAGTTTTTGACAATACCAGTAAACTAGGAATGCTAAAAAGAAATAGGATGGTATTTTTATAATGTATGTTTTGATATTAGGAGAAGTTTCAAGTCTTCAGTAGGTTTCTGCTACTAAGTACTCAGTTTTTATTGGATGCCAGGCTCCTCCACCATGGTAGTTGATCTTTACATAAAACAGTTTTGATTACCATCTTTTGTCATTTGGTTGAAAGAGAGAAGACTGACATTCTACACTTTTTTATAGTATTGGTCACCAAGTAATTTATGGAAAAAAATTTGACCAATCGCCATGCTGCAGTAAGATGGCCAACACCAATTAAAGGTGACTGAAATCGAATCTTCTAATTTTTGACCCAAAGACAAAAGCAGGATAACTTTGGAAAATGCTGTCCTCACAAGATTATAAACATAGTAAGAGAAACCAGAATATTTTTACAGATAAGGACTATGCTGCAGAAATGTATGCAAGAATTTCACTCTCCTTAATGGCAGGGTTAGGAGCCCATATTACATGTGCCGTTTATAGCTTCCAAGGCAATTTAAATGGCCCACACATCATCCTAGTAGTAATCGATAATTTTGTACTTAGGATTGTATAATACCTTTTGAGACATATTGGCTGATTTTTCTCTACGGTTGAGAGTTTGAAGCCTTAAATGTAGAAATAATTTTCTTGTGTCAGCTACTGTGGTGGCCTCAGTGCATGCACTTACTAGAAATCATAATGGAGCACTAGGTCATGTGGGAGGCTTGATCTGAAATTTACAGCATTGGCTTTTCAGCAAGGTAATTGAGAATGGGGACTGAGATAATTTTTAGCATTAATTAATATAAATAAAGCTGACTTCTGGCCAGTGTCATGGGTAGTTATTCAAAATGTATACAAAATAATAGAGGAGGACTAAAATATTTATGAATAATCATGCTACCCGTGTTTGAATTTCAGGAGATACTAATATCAAAACTAGGTAGCTGCTCTTCAACTACATTTGACCTGGATGTTGGTGAGAATACAAAAAATTATTGTAAACCATGGTCATTACAATATTCTATGTCAAACAGTGAGGGAGAAAGGAAAAAGGTAAATCATTATGAGCAGCATATACCTTTGTTGATGAAGAGGAAGATAATTTTTTTGTGAAGCTATCCTGCTGCAGAAATCTCCTTAGTATATTTGTATCTTTGATACCCTCTTGGAAATCATAGTAGCCAGTCTAGAAACATTTGGAAAGATTTTTTTCTGATTTGTAAATTTCCTCTAAACCAAGAATTCAATTGAACATTTTAAACATCTGCAATCTGCATGACACAATCCATTTTCATCCCTGTAGCTTTTTGATTTACATACTTTTGTGGAGCTCTGCCGAGAACCCTCTGATTCGTGCGACTGAAATAGGTGAAAGCATATGGTAAAACTTTGATTGTACACACCGTGATTTTTCATAGTACTTATTTGATTTCACACAGCAGTGCATAAAGCATCCTAGTTAAAGCATTAAACTCCATCCTGGGGTATTTATTCATGAAGCTATTCATGCCTTCTTGGTATAGATATTTTTCAATGCAGTAGAGTGTAGATAATGGATAAAGATCCAACAAACAATCAAAAGAGTCCTATAATCCATTTGTGGTCATTTTCTTGGCATTTTTTAAAATGTTTAATCCCCATATTTTGCATCCATTCCATTGAAAAACTACGCAAGTGGTTGTTTTGAAGAGGAAATTTGGAAGGGAAGAAAAAAGGAGTTAGGAAATGGAGAGAATGGGAATGTATTTAGGGCTGGTTATGGAATTGATCGGCCCATGATCCAACAAACTTTTTACCAAAAAAATAAAATAAAAGATAGAGGCTATCCTGTATCTTATAATATTGTGGAGTTAATGGCATCGATGATCTTCAAAGGTTTCCGGCACACCATTAACTGTTAGATTTTATGGGTATTAATTAATTTACTTCACTCTAAGAATTCAGTGACAAATATAGAAACGTTTGAGTTATGATTTCGTCGCTCATTGCCATTCTGGTATTTTGGAACAAGAAGCATTCTGCAATACTGATTTAAAATTCCTTGAGTGGGGAACACTGAACATACAGCTGCCACTATATGTACTGAGAGTATGCTCTCAATATTTATGGCCTTAGGTATTTAATGTTGTAAACAACTTAATAAACCCCAGTAAATAAATTCTATCCTGAATCTAATACGAAGGATCAAGCTATTAGAAGGTGAACCAACTAATCTGTCTAGTAACATCTCTTCCAAAATTCATGTAATTTGATCTACATTGACAAGCTAAGTAAAGTCACTAAGGACAGATGGACAGTTGATTAGATATTATGAATTATAATCCATTCAGTTCACTGTAAGAATTCGGTGGCAAAGAATCATTAGAGTTATCGACAATCACTTAAAGTCAATGGATTTACATTTACAAGTAACCTATCACCAAAGTTGTAGGCAGAAAAGCAGGTGTGCAGTCTCAGAGACTGCTCGCCACTGCTGGGGTGTTTAATTCCTCATTCAAAGGGGAAAATAAACTGGCTTGCTGTTTCCATTGATTCACTCAGCCATAATAATTAGTGAGTAGGGTACAGAGTAATGTTCACACACTGTGAACACTTTCTAAAGTACTTTATGGATGGCTTATCGTAGGTTTCATTAGTGAATGCTTCATGAGAGAGTTCTAATCTCTCAATAAAATTTTGAGTTGAATGTGACAATTTTTTTCTGAATGAAGCACTCGACTATTTCAGTCAAAGAAACCAGTTTGCCCTTTGCCGAGCACCACAAAAGTGTTAAGCAAGAGTGGAAATTCAATGTGTGGTGCGGATTGCATATTAATATTTGAATCCCATCATTGGATTATCTAGCAATGGCTAAAATTGTTTCTGCATTATGCTCCTCGACAGTCCTCCTAATTTCCATTTGGGGCCTGTCAATACAGTCTGAAAAAAGTAATCTTTAAAGTTTAATTTCTCAGCCTTGATATAAAATAAACAATATGTATACTCTAATGGTTGATTATTCTGCTTTATATGCACCGAATGAGCTCTGCCAAAAAATTACTTTCTCAATGTCAACCTTGGTATTGCAGTATAATTGTACAAAGTCATAATTTACGAAAAAAAATTATAGGTATTTTGAGTTCACATTCCCCTGGCTTTGATGAGTTATCCTCTTCATACAGTGTTAAATGTCGTTAATGTTATTTAATATCTTATGAATCCTGCCTTTTTCGTATGACACTTTGAACAGTGGCTGGGGTTTAATATGAAAATGAGCAGGGTACAAATTAATGAGCTTAGGGTAGATCATAAATTTCAAAACATCTAGTTTTAAACAAATCAGTTCATGATTTTCAGTGGATTGTTTTAAGCTCACGTCGGCAGAGATGAAAGCCTTAGAACCTGAGAATTCACATGACAGTTTATGGGGCAATTATAAATCATCACTGCAAATACTCTAACTTTCTTTGAACACACAATCCCCAATTCCTGATAGTATAGTTTCGAATGACTTTCGTTGAATTATTAGGTTACCCAATCCATCATCTCGTAGGTTTCTGCCAATAATTCTTAGTTATCTTAATAATGCTTTTTTTCATGAGTACATCACTAATTCGTGTAAATTTCGAACTTGGCGGGTTACGTGTCATACCAAGCCGACCAATCAGTGAGTGGAAATTTCTAAACGACAGTCGTTTGGCGTCCATGCTGCACGTGCGTGTTTACGTTTGATGTTTTGATTTTTGGGTCTTTTTATTTCTCGTAATTGTGAGTGTGGACTTACATATTCAATGAAAACTTAAGGACTAAAGCATTTATAGGGGAGATTACTGTAGTTAGATCATGATTATGGTATCGGCTGATGTTATATTGTGCAAGTAGTTTGGTGCAGTCATGTTGTTTCCTCGTAACGATAACTCATCGCCGGAGATCAGGAATGAAATTGTTTCAGTGAACGCGACTTACAGAGATCTCGAAGAATTGCCAGTTGTTTTTGAAAATTGTATTGCCAGTAATGGCGAACATGTTATCCAGTCGTGCGATTCCAGACTGGTGAGTATGGAGGCAAAGCCGTCGGGGTGGTTTATGCTATTAAGACAGAATGTGGTACTATTAAAGTGGTCTTTTTTGTTGCAAACTATTCGGTATTGCACTACGTTAAAGAGCTTAAGGTTTCCAAGTTCACGGTCGGTCATGTTCTTTTGTTTTTTAACAGTGGTTGCTTGACATCTAGGGGTCTAGGGTTTGGAGTTGAAATTCGATTGCCGGCGTGGAGGAATTTTTCCCAACTTTTAGTGTTAAAATTCTGTCATGTGTAAAGTTATTGGAAAATAATTATATTGGCATAATGGTAAAAGGTGGTCCCCTTAAGGATTTAGTTGTTGAGTAGAGAAAGTGTACGTCTTGGACTTGAGAGTCGAAGAGCATTTTTTTTGCTGTAAGTTGTGACACTCGATGCTTTCTTAAGCATCTATGAGATTAAGTTTACTTCGTTACTGGGCATACTATAATTAGTTCGCACATGATGGATAAAGATAGATGTTTGGAAATAGCATTAATCTGTTGGCGTCAGCTACAAAGCTCCGGAGAATGGCTTAGAATGTGCCTGTTTCTATTGAAGAATCTGCTTGCTATTTTGGAAACCAGGTGCAGGGTATGATATGATTTTTTTCTACTCTCAATAAGTCTTTTACATTGAAATTCACGGTGAATATGATTGCAGAGTGAAAGAGGTTCATTCAATATATATATCAATCTTCATTTACTTCAACATGTGAAGGCTGTGGTGGAAATGTAGCCGCCAGTATCACTGTCATGCTCTCATGAAGAATTTCATTAATATGCTAATTGTAATTTTGTGTACTTACCTCTGTAACATTTTGTTGATGCTGCTCTCACAGAACTGGACAAAATCCTTAAAATTATCGTTGTTTTGACGCATGGAACTTCGTCCTTCAGGTTTACGAAACCTAGAATTAGTTTGTGTTTCGTTCCTGGTTTTGACCATATGGGATTCTAGGTTTGAAGTAATTGAGATTGATGGAAAGAAGTGGTTGACTCTTCTGTAGAGTAATTATGCCTAAGTATGTGTTCTGCTCTCTTTTGTGTTCCTCCTCAAACTCAATCATTGCGATACTATTACCGCTAATGCCGTTTTTTGTGTTTTTATATTTTGATATGTTTGTTACTCTTAATCAGGGATTAGGATCAAGAACAAATTGGATTAAAATTGGATATTCTTGCCTCGTCATATCTCACCATGTGATACACTTGCTAATATTCTCCTGATATTGCCTTTGTAAGGCCTAATAAGAAAATATCCTGCTTGACCTCACTAATATTCTCTTTGATATGATGCTTATTGTGTTATTTCAGTTTCTCTTCAACATTATAAGCTTGGCATAATGCCATTAGAGGTATAGGGAGAGTAATCATCCAATGTTTAATTATATGTAATAAGAGTAGAAAGCAACTATGTATAGTAATTTTACGTGATGAGTACCTAGGGTGGCTTCTATTGCTTACAACTTGCCATTGGAGGCATTACTTGGAATTGCCGAGTTTTAAGAGACATTTACTGAGATGTATCTGCCTTCTCAGCAAGTTTTGTTATTGCAACAAATACGACTAAATAGTGCATTATTAGTCCAGTCAATTTGTGCTCAAAAAGGGCCTTCAAAGTCCTTATTGGGGTAGTATTGGTATTAGTATTGGGGTAGTCAGGATTGTATTCCTTTCTTTATATTTTCTGAGGCAATCAACATGATTCTGAGGTTTTTCACATTTCGTGATTCAGCAAAAATGGCTAAACTTATTTTTGGATTTTTTTATAACTTGGCAATAATGAACTACATAATAGTGATGGGTATATACAACCATTTTATGATAAGCTCACTGGACTAAACCACTCAACTGAATGCTTCTAAATAGGTTGCGTAGTATATTATGGGTAAAGAATTTTGAATTTGTGCATGAATCACTCAATTACATGAACGGTAGAATTATGAATTTTACTGACATTGCCATGAAATATGGCACATGAACTGTATAAGTTTCTTTAATTTAATTAAATTGGGTATTGGGATCACATCGATATGCAGCAAACTTCACAATGTTCATTTTGATGGAGTCAGCTGACATGGATTGGGAGAACATTTTCACGGGAGAATGCCAGTTTCTCAGAGGGCAGAGTAGGGATGACGCGATAAGCTGTGTAAACTGGAATACTATGTAAATCTTAAACTCACCTTAGAAAAGTTTCGTCCATAGTAGTGGAAAATATTAGGCTTTTTAATAATTTATCTCAGAATTGCAAATTATGTTATTTGACCATTCATCATATTTAAATGGGTGTAATTTTAAATTTAAAAATCCAGAAACAAAAAAATCTAGTTTATATCAAATTGAATGATTCACCTGCAATAGGTTGAATGGTACGATTTGTTTACCAAAGTGAATGCATAGTTGATTTTGAATCGTTCGTTCACTAACTACCAATCTAAACTTTAAAGATGTTTGTTCTTCTCTAATTATTTTATGTTTAATAAAAATTTATATGGATAAACCTAGCCTTACAAGATCGTTGATTAGGACTTTTTGTTTTGTTGTGACCATGGATGCTGGTGGAAAAATTGTGAGAGCGGTGCATTCAATGTCACCCCCGTGGGCATTATTTTTCACATGTGGCGACTTATCACTTATTCTATTACTTTCTCTTGATTGTGGTTTAGTAATTAACTAGTCATTTATTTTTTCACTGGTTTCTTGGTTTTTTCACTGGTTTGAAGTTTTACGATCATTTATCAAAATTTTTAAGAGCCAGGGATATGCTAGTGCACCCCCCTCTAGGTACCCAGGCTCGTGACACGAAATTTTGTGGACCCACTGTACATTTGGATTCAGTACTCCAAATACCTTTAAGAGG
The DNA here is from genome assembly GCF_921293095.1 of Ischnura elegans. Lineage (NCBI taxonomy): Eukaryota > Metazoa > Arthropoda > Insecta > Odonata > Coenagrionidae > Ischnura > Ischnura elegans. Next base: position 66,164,685 of record NC_060253.1, on the reverse strand, counting down.
AGGTATGTGACTGCAATCCTGTGAACCTCCAATGCATAAATTCCGGATGCACTAATGTGACCAATTTCCATTATCTTTCATTTCACGCAAATTCTTCTAAAATAAATAAACCATCTTGGGACATGAATATGTTGTCTATATCATCATGAGCAAATCCATTTCTATCAGATGCAATGGTAGTAAATCAGTTCCATGAATTTTATCAGTCATTTCATAGTTGGAATGCATTACTCTTTGTATGCCAATGAAGAAAATCTCAACTTCGGAGGGTGAACTTCTTTCATTTATCTAGTGATGTGGGGAAGTTCTAGCTCAATAATTTAAAACCAGAGAAACCCTGGATGGGAAACCGTTAAGGAGGTTGAAGACATTTTATTAGGGAATCCTATGTTGTGACAATGAGCTGCGGAATATTTATAGCTGGTCATAGTTGTGGTGGAATTAAGCCTTTGCAGCCTAGGTTGCTAATCTTGGGATTGTGGGTTTCATCCCATCTGGGTGATATTTAATCACCTAAGGCATATTTGTATGCATATCAAGTTCTGTTTGAGTAGTCCCTAGAAAAACTTCAAAAAATGATACATTTATCTGGAATGTAGTATTAGTAAGCATCTATGTCAAGTACCAATTTAGGCTGCCTATTTATTCATTTTAGTGCCTAAATGTAGTCAGCTTTCTCAACTGTGACATGCATTATGTTAGGCTACTAGCGGAAATTAATTAGAAGCAGCTTCTTGGTATCAATCTGAACATACATTAGTGGTGTTTGTTTTTTTATTAAATATCAAGCTTCAAGATGCTGTTAAATGCATTGCATCTTTTGGGTTTGATGCTTTCCTGTATCTATTTTTGCTGTTATTTTGATGGAAGGCTTTCCTGTTGTCCTCAGTCCATGGTCTTCATTACTATAGTATTGATTCAGGGGCCTTATTTTTTGCTAGTTTTTTCAACTGTGCAAAGGTCTTCACACTTACGCTCTATAAATGCCGTTGTGTTTTTATACCACTATAATATTAATGATGTACCTTTGGTTCCCTAAATGGTCAGGTTTTAATGGAAGCGATTCACCTTATTTTTAGGTGTGCTTTGTAAAATATCCTATTTTCTAGATGGTGGATATTAGAGAATACTATGTAAATCTTTCAAACCTTGTGGATAACAACTGTTAAATGTCTGTTCATACTATTTAAATAGTTAAAAATACTTGGGAAGTATGTACTGTATGTATCTGAATATAGTCCCCCCTTTTTTCCAATAATTCCTGTCGTAAAAGTAAAGGGGGACTATATTCAATCATATGTTTTAAATATTTTCCCGAAACAGGCCTCAAAATTAGGGGGGGGGGGACTATACTCGAAGAAATGTGGTATGTGCCACCTTCAGGGGTGCAGCTAGGAATTAAGACTGGGTGTTTTAGGTGCAACTAATTTAGGGAAGTCTAGGGGGTATGGAATACTCACCAGGGTAAGCATAAGGGGTCCTCCCCCTGAAATTTTTTTTGGATAAATGGTTCAAAATGGTGAGTTTTATGGCTGTCTGCGAGATATTTTATTATATATAAAAATATGATACCATCATGACTGCAGGCTCTTCATTCATAGTAGTTCGAATCACTACTGTGAGTATGTGCTGTGCTGCAGTTGCTAATCAGAAAGAAAATTTTATGACTGCAGGCTACACACTCGCACCCACCACCCTCTCGACGTGCAAACTGTCCTTGCTTCTGTGAATAGTTTGATGTTTTTTTTGTGAGTCATCCGTACTCCTAATATTAGTACAAAATTTGATTTGTTTAAATAAATAAAATTCTCTGAGCTATAGAGGGGATTTTATCCCCTAAAATCCCCTGCTGTGCCACTGGCCATCTTAATGTTTTTACATGAGCTGTTTTGAAGAATCAGGATTTTAATTTGACTGTTTTGTGGGTAACCCATAGATGTTTTATTATTTGGTGTAAAATCATTTTCTTCTTTGCAGGTTGGAGATGATTCAGATGTAGTGGAATGCATGTCGTCCCAGCAGTCTCAAGATGTTAAAGCCTCTCATCACTCCCAGGTGTCATCTCTTCGGAAGAGAAAATTGGAATCCACATCTGGCAAAGACACTACTTCTGTCAGAACATCTATGGCGTATGAAGATTTAGTGAAGCTGGTTTGTTCTAATTCCAAAGGAAACTCAACTGATGACAATTTTGATCTTGTCGGCCGTAATGTGGCAATGAAACTGAGAACAATGGAAGCGACTCAAAAGGCCATCGCTGAAAGACTTATTGGTGAAATTCTTTTCCAAGGTCAGATGGAAATGCTTGCAATTAATACTACCATTACCACTCCGAACACGAATAACATGACCACTAGTACACCTTTGAGGTCCATAGTCATTAATGCCGCATCATCCCTCCAAGCTCGACGAGAAACACCAGATCCACAAAAAACAACATATATCATCACTCCTCACGATAATTCTGAGTCGTGAATATTTGGAATGTGTTTTATGAATTTTATTCTAGTATTTTAAATACCCTAGGCTAATTTTCTGAAAAATATGGGGCAAAAGTGAAAGGAGTGAGGGTGCTATGTTGTGTGATGAATTGATATAATGTTAGTCATTTCAATGATGTTTTAGTAATTTTAAGTCAAGTGGATGATTTTCAGATTTCATAAGCCTGCATCATGATGAAATGGTTGTATTATGATAAGGTAGTTTGGCAAATGATCTTGTGGCCATGGGCATTGGTGTGCGAGACTTGCTGAGAGAGAAATTGACCTGGATTGGGAATTAAACCACATACTTCTGGCTGTTTGACCATTGGTTCATGGTTTTTTTCTGATTCAGGGAACTTTTTCTTGTGACTGTATGTGCTAACATATAGTACTTACCTGAATTATTGAAAATATGCATGATTAATGTTCATAATGTCAAGAAACCATATGAATACGAGAAAGTTATTACATATTGACGGTCTCAGGTTGTAATTAAGTGGTAATGGTGGCTACCACAGTCATTGGTGGGCAGTGAACGTTTTTTTGTTAAATTAGCCAGTTTTAACATGCCTACCTGTTGAAATTTTCTTGGTTCAAGATAATCTAAGAATAATACATAACAGGCAAACCTCTTTCTAACTTCTTGGGACCACAAAAAAAAATTTGTTGTGAGGAGATATTTGTTGTAGAGCGTGGCCATTTTTAAAATTCTGAAAGGGTATGTTGGCATATTATTGACTGATAGGCAATAATTTTTCTTCATTTCCATCAGAGTGGATGGTATGGCTCTATAAGAAAAAGGAATTCTGTTTAATCTAATAAGCAAATGAATTTTAATTTAGTATATAAGGAGCAACAAGAAACATAAATCAGTGTAATCCTGATGATCATGACATGATGCAATGTGAATACATTAAGTAATGTTCATGTCCTATTAATATTTTTAATAAAATGAGTAACTTTCTTAGTTACATTGTAAAATGAAGTACCTAGTTACCCTTTGTGAATATAATACTGAAGTATGTATTCAGCTAACATTAAAATTTTAGAAAATATATGTCAATTTTCTTAAACACTGCCTAAGGTAAAAATTTTTAATAATACCTTATAAAACCTTAGTATCGCATATTGTGGACTATTCATGAGGTATGTTGATTTTTATTGCTTTCCTTCCACGGCTCAATATTACACAGTGATGCTTAAGTTGGTCAAGATGAACTACACGCTCTCCAGGCTGTATCTATTGGAGGAAAGAATCTGAGGAGCCTCAATTGAATTCAAGGCATCATTCACAGTTATATCCTTCTCAGGGCTTCCTTCATCGTCATCATCTCTGTCAAATGAATTGCTGTCTTACACTTCCTTTGGAATATTTTGATTTGTTGATTGGGTAGTTTATTTATATAGGAAAACAAAATGCATTGATTGCGATTCGTCACCCAGCATTAGTGTATTCATAATATACAAATTATTTGGTTTTAGAAATACCGGTTTAGACGAATGGCAACGGTCAATTTTAACCTCATTTGAAAAAGGCCAGATTGGCGCCCATGCGATGCCACTCCACGTGATGTCACAGGGGCCTAGATGCTATACGAGTAGTCAGGAGTTTTACATCGTCTGAGATTTCCAATGCATGAATGAGGCACAGAGCTCAGGGAAACATCTCATAATAATCATTTACTAAAATTGCCTATGGTCGGAAATTATCCTTCGTTTGATGGGGTATTAATAATCCTCATTTAAGCCTTCTAATGCATTTGCATTGGTAGATTTATGGCCTAATTTATGGAGTGTTGAACTATGTTATGAGGATTCGTACGTTCAATTGTGGATGAAGCAGCCTAAAACGATTTAGCTTAATTTTCATGAGAAGGAAATTCACGTTTTCAAACTATAATCATAAGCTCTAAAAAGCTGTTCTTTTTGTTGGTCTTTGAGCTACTCAACGAACTAATTTCAAATTTACGCAGTTCATAAGAATAATGACATTCCCGAATAGCACCTCAGATACCACTGACGCCATGCTTTGAGATAGAGTGGAAGGTGGGAAAGTCCTTGGCTGCAGAAGCATGGTGCCAGCTAAACCTGGGAGGCTAATTATAAGGTATGCACAGAGAGAAATCAAAATAATAAAAAGTTCAATAATTTAAGTACACCAGGACTAGCCTCAGTGATAACTTCATGGTGTCACCCAAAATGCACAAATGCAAAAATTCCTCCAGGAAAAAATAAATTGCCTTGACCGGACTCATTGGGCTTTGCTCTCCAGCTGTTGTGCAGTGTGCACCACTTTGACTGTTAGTCACATAATATGCTCAGCAGTCCAGACCGTCTTGTCCACGACAGTCCTCAAATTTCCAGAGGGGGGAATGATGACTTGGTAGCTTAACTGGGTAAAGCAGTACACTTTCAAAATCCTTGTTACAAGCATACACATTCTGATTGTATTCTAGGTTTCATTCCACAAGACTCCTCACTACCTCCGTCACATCATAGGTATGACGTAACTGAAACCGAACTGATCATTGACCATAGTTTGTGCTAGACTCCATTTGCCTATTTATGATTCTCAGTATCTTTTTCGCCACTTTTAATAGTAGGATATAGGGCCTATTTTCTCAGCATTCCTTAGCTTTCTTTTCTTATTGCGGAATTAGAACTAGCTTAATGAAATCCTCAGGATATTACCCCTCCTTATAGATCCTGCATTCAAGTTTGAAAAACCCTCTTTTTCTAGCCTTATCTTAATTCTTCAGAAGCTCATACAGGATGCTGCCCAAGATGACTGCTTTCCTTCATTTCCTGAATAGTTTCTTGATTTATGAGTCTAAGATTATCCTCCCCCATTCCTATTGTTAAATTTGGCCAATATGCTGAAAGCTTATTTGCAGTTGGGTACAATTCTTCCTCAGATAAATTTCCAGGCTCTGCACCATCCCCATACAAGGGAAAACATATGTAAGTCTATTTTCATAACATTTATTCAAATTTTTACAAGTATAATATATATAAATCTCTAAAATATGTAAAAGGCACATGTACATGAAAAAGAAGGTAATTTCCTTAACTAATAAATGTAAATTATCACGGTTTCCTCTCCGTCGGACAAGGACACCTAACCCTGAATGACTGGCCAAGACCCTCCGTCCCTTGGTCTCCTTTTCTCTTGATGATCTCCTCCCTCTCTTGTAGCCCAGTGAGGGTCTCTTCCTTCTTAATGGTGCCCTTATGGAGATCAACAAACTCTTGCATGGTTGGTGCAATCAGGATGCGTAGGAACAGGTTCGAGCAATTCCAAGGGAATATGCTATAAAAGGAATTAATGCAAGAAGCAAACAAGTGTCAAACATAAATTCCAAGATTTGAAAGTATTTTTGCAAGTTTAATCATAAGGAAAAGAGGTATCTGCTTGCCTTCTTTCACTAGAATACATTTTCCTGTTTTCAGGAAAAGATTTCTCTGAGTGGTCACTGACAATTGGCAAAGAAAGATATTAGGTACAGGGAAAGAAGTCCCAAAAAATACTGACCACCACCTACTGCAAGTTTCATTGCCCATCAATCCATTACCTACATTGTTATATTGCACAAAAGTTGAAAAATAGGAATCCATTCACAATTCCACGAATAAGAAACAATTTTGTATTATTAATTTTCATAGGATGCCCACAAATAATTACACCCCAACATGTAACATATAATTTTGTATCACTTCATCTTAATACCTCATTGTAAATATATGCCCGAGAAAGAAACTTTTACATCCACAACACAGAAAATTGTATTAGCTACTTTTGGTATGTTAGCAGTCAGGATAAATTAATTACACGTAAAGAGGAGACACTTAGGTAAATATATATGTATAACAAATAGAAAAACACCATTTGTGCTAGTGGCATATCTCTCTAATGGAGAATAATTTGTAAAATATGTTTGTAACATGCAGCATTTAAAGTAGATAAAGACAGCGTAGGTGTCCACTTTCATTTATTGTAATCAGGAATTTTTTTATTGCAAGCATTAACATCCATTTCATTCATTGGAATTATAGATGAAACTAATGGGAAAACGAAGCTCCTCACTAGAAAGATTTAATTTTAAATGAGAGGCAATAAATGCTAAATATGTACAACAAATATCCATTTGAAGTACATACATAGGTATATGTTTTTAGATGTAGTTAATATTGAGGATTCATTTGTACCACCCACCACCTTCCCTCAATGTTGCATGCAATGACTTCGCATTTCCTCCTGTAAGAAGGAGCCTTGAGTTAAAGATAAGGTAGTGATTTGCTAATACCCCAGTGGCCTTTTATGTTGGGCCTTCATGGAAATACATATGTATTACCTCTCAAGGGTCAAAGAGTAGTAATGAAAGGCAGTGTTAGCTGATGCTGATGCACAAAAACTAATATGTTTACTTCCAACACCTCGATAACAGTGCATTATCTGCCTTTCTGTATCAGGGTACCAAAAAATTAAATATGTGATAATGAAGCCACCACGCTCTGGATTATGATAATTCATCTGGAGGGATTTCATCTGGCCACACCCACAGCCACCAGAAAACCCAATGGTTACTCCACCATTCACTGGACTTAAGTAGACTCCCATTTTCTTCTATCATAAATTAGTAATAGTATCTCTTTAAATACACCAAAGGATGCAGGTCGCCATGAAAAATTATTTGACAAAGCTAGGATTTGAACCTGGATCTCCTGATCGCTGGTCAGGCATGTTAGCCAGTTACACCACCAACTTAACTTTAACTTGTTTTCATAAAATTGACCTAAACTCCAGGAAACATTATAACATGTATTAAACGAGGTCAAGATAGGAAGAGGAAAAAAAATAATTACACCACCAAGCCATTTTCTCAGAGCAAACTTTGGGAGGGGTTTTCCGTGTAGTGGTCAAGGATTTTTTTAAAATTTGATGGATCATGTGGAAAATCAAAGTGAATTTTCATAACAACTGCAAAGTAACTCAGCGATTCAGTTTAATTCAGTTAGACTTCAAAATAACTACGTGCTGGTTTTCATCATAAATATTTTCTATGTCCAGATTGAATACCAAGTACGATTTTTATAGTGTATTATGATCACTTGATTTTAGCATACTTATTTTAATCCCTGATGTATCACAAAATGCACTTTGCGACCAAATGAATTCCCTACAAACAGTCAAAAGGGAGTGGATAAGTAACATAAAACGGGCACCAAAGATTGAAACCTTGTGAATTTTACGGAGTAGCTTATGGATAAAAAACAAGCCAGTACTGACAGCATGACGGTGCAGACACTGAGATGTTTTTTGTTGGTGGTGCAGGTTAATTGGTATCATCTTTAATTTTTCTTGAAGATGGCAGAAAAAATGGGGAATAATTAAAACACTCAGTGCAGAGCACGTCCGTTGACGTGCTGTGCCAGCTGGGCCAGGAGCCCCTTTTCCGCCTCCGTACATGAAAAATATCCACTTCCAAGTCTTCTGATCATGGGTAGGGCCTTCAGCAAGCTTCCCTCTTTCGAACCGTGAGCGCCATTTGTAAAAAGCAGTATTTGAACAGAAGTTATGGCCTGGAAACCTCCCTCTATTTTTCTTTCTTATTTTAACGGCCAGTTTTGACGACTTTAACCCTTTCGCGCCGAATGCCTCACCTGTGCGGCGAGGATTTTATTCCTTAAACAACGAATGCCACACCAGTGCGTCCTGAATGTTCTTACCCTAACCAACCGCGCCTGTGCGGCACAGGTCGAAAAAAGTGACCGTCGCGGACACAATAGACCCACGGACGCGGTCGCCCCTCACGATCCGCCTTAGCGCGAGCCCAGTCCCATCTTCGGACGCTCAGGTCGACCCTTTCTTATCCTCTCCACGCGGTCAACTACTGTTATTTGCGGTGTGTTTTCCAAAAAATATTTGTTGCGCACTTTTGAAATTCAATGCTAGAAATGATTTCATCTTTTTTTGCTGACCACATGGAAATTTCAAACAAAATTCTAACGTTAATCTCAACGGAGTTATTGAACCACTAGTAAATACATTAAATCCGTCTAAATCAACGTTAGAACTTCGTTTAAAATTTCTGCACGCTCAGAAAAAAACACAAAATTCATTTTGAATGTAAAAAAATCGGTGCGAGCCACAAATATTTTCATATATTTTGCATTAACATTTTAGCCAGTTGACCGCGAACTCGTGCTACGAAGGGGCTTTTAATCCTTCTAGGGTCTGGGACAGAGGCCGAGGAAAGGGATCGGCGCCCTCTGAGTTGGGTCCAAAAATGGTTGGGGAGGGAACCACTGCCTTCAGTTGACGCGAAAACGCTTCGTACAAGGAAGTAAAGAAAACTTTCAAGAGACTCGTATTGCGGAAGAATTTCCCTGAACCAAGGTCCGGCGCGAAAGGGTTAATGAAAATCGGGCCTGCATTGAATGTGTTAATGGGTTTTGATTTGCTTACTTCCAAAACTATGTGCGGTAATTGAAAATACTTCGTCCTTAACAACCTTATTGGGCTAGAAAAGTGTTGCACAATTAATGAACCCAAGAGTTTAAGGGGGGGAGGATCTTGACTTGAAGGAGTTATTCCAGGAACTCTTAGTTGTGCTATATATATCTATGAATAGGTTTGAGAATGAGAGCCAGACCAAAGGTATTCCCATGTGATGGTATCTTGTGAAAGGCCTGGCCTGAGGATGATGCAATGCGTTGAAACCATGTTAGTGATCTATTATATATTTTATAGTTTAATTTTCATTCAGTAAGAATGAATTCCATAAAGTAACGGCTCAAAATATCAGTTTGCTCAACTTTTTCAGTTTTTCCTAAAAATTTCTGAAGTAATATTTGACCGAAAATAAATAATCTAATGTATTAAATGTCACATTGAACATAATTTTACTTAATTAGCTTCAACAGTGAATTTCCTCGCTAATATTCAATCTGATTTCTCTTTTGTAAAAGGATCTTGAATCACATCAGTTTACAAAAAGTCACTCTTGTTGTAAGAAATTGAGTGAAATTCAGTTTCGGTGGAATTAATGCATAAGTAAATGAAAACTTATTATGTAGCAATTATTGGGACAATGTAGCTGAGAGAGACCTTTGTTTCAGAAATTCAGTGAAGCCTGAAATTTTTACTTCACACCTCATTGTAACCTAATCATAATCAATCATGTTATTTCAATGTAGAATTTGAATACATCAGCTATTAGTTAAGGTCCCAATTACTTTGTTAGGAAGTACAATGAAGATGGTTTAACAATTTTTACGAACATTTGCACCAAAATTATTCATGACTTAAAATTTGTTCCACGAAAAGATGCATAAGGCTTTGTTAAAACAATGAAAGGGTATAATCAAGAACTACGGAAGATTTCTAAATATCTGTTACATCTACTCTTTGTGGAGCAAAAACATGCATAAAGTTTGTAAATTATATAGCAAAACAGGATATTAGCTTAAGGAAGCCTTAACAAAAGGAAACATTACTAGGAAAGTATGTATGCATTTATTTTTGCTATGTTAATTATCCAAAACTAATGCATGCTGAGCGTGGAAAAAAAATGCTTGCAACAAATTATGGTGTTAATAGTTCTCAAATTTACCTTGCACATTTTTGAGAAATGATGAATAGGATTTTAAAATTTTGGTATTATAATGTAGCATTTTAAATAATCCCATGATTCCTTTCCTTTCATATTTTTTCATGCCTTAATCCTCCTCTTGTACCTGAGTTAACTCAATGAGTCATCTGCAGATTGGCGATTCGCATAATTTTGCAGACTAAAATGACTGCGTAATGGAATGGCAAAACTGTTCATGTATTTCTTTACTTGCACTTTAAAACAATGCATCAGCATATTGCAAATTCATGCCATGCTAAGTATTTGTGGTTCTATGTCTTTGTGGTAATAGATAAGAAACCGGAATGACAACCTCAGTTTTACATCTAGCTTATGGTTATAAATGATACGTGTTGTTAGTCACACATGCATAGTAAAATACTATATTAACTTGATTTTTTATATACTAAAAAAAAGCATGCTCAAATTGTCCAAGAAAGTTCTTTTTAACCAGTTTGAACATGTTTGAAAGAATATGGCATAGGAAAAGTATAATTAGCATTTCAGGGAACCACAATTAGGGCCAGAAATTATTCCAAATAATCTTCATATTTCGAAACACAACAAACTTGTGGCTCTGCTGGAATCGTATCTCATTAGGAAAGCAAATAAGTGTAATGGAGTCCCTTCGTGAAAGTTTTGGATCCCTCCGTCAATAGAATAATGGTATCACATTCGTAATTTTTTTTTAAACGGCAACAGTTCTCATTTCTCAAGGTTGTGATTCTCCTTAAGGATATTTGTACATCATAACAAAATGCTTCCTGGCAAGAGCCCAAATTTCGTTGTCTTCCATCATTATACAACTGAAACAACGACAGAAAGAGAGAGATGCCAAAAGCACATTAAACCAAACCAATTCTAATCAACTACTAAAACTTAAAAGATACAAACAGAGAAATCCATTATTCACCTCTACTTAACCAATTATCATCCACACAATGTTATGATACCCTCCTAATCTCCTTTCTTTCTCCCAGTTCTCCCCTGGAAAGTGCTCATCGATTCTGTGACCAGAAATATGTTCTTTGCAGCATACACAAGAGCTTGAGGCGGCAGAATACTAAAGGAAAAGGTATACATATTCAGACCAAAAGAACAGAAGATATTAGCCATTAGATAGGTAGCAATTGATTTGATTTACCACCTCAGCCTTTTCTTTTGAATAAATTTCAAATTCTTTGTGGTCAGTAAATCAATGATCTGAGTTGACAGAAAAAAAATTCAATTGCTAACCATCTCATTGGTATTTATATGCGAAAGAAAGGTATAATATCCATGTACCAGCAAATGTGATTTTAACGAATGCTATAGGAGAATTATTACCATGGTGGATAAGAGGGGCAACATACCATTATCAATTAGGTAAGAATGTACAAATTTACAGTGGCAAAGGCAGCTCTTAAGGCTATTAATACTTACAATTAGCCATAAGCGATAAGCATGTACACATCCGAAACCACAACAGCTGGTATTTTCTCACCCAACAAATTATGTCCATTAATATGTACAAAATTCACTTTCTACAGCAAGGAAATGAAAATGATATTTTATACAAAAGGCTAAGCATAAATAGAAGCCAAAGGATAGGCTGCTACTGGTGTTAAGGTAACACTGAAATTTATGTATTTACAACAAGGATATGAAAGAAGCAGTTCACCATTTTTAGATAGCCATTTATTACAAGAGAAACATAAAAAAAGTGATGCCAGAAACTTGGCGCCTTTTTTCTGAGCCAAATGTTAAATATATACATATTTAGAAATGAAACTAGAATTAATTTAGAAATATTTCACCAAAATAATTGATTGGAAACATATAAATATTTACTAATGTATTCAGCATTAATTAATTGGTTATGAATATAATCAAAGCATTTATATAAATTGCTTGCCAAGCTTGGCAGGGAAAGTGCTATTGGCAGCAATTTATGTAGGCATGTACACATATATGATTAAAAATTAATTTATATTAACATGACTACCATAAACATTTGAATAGAAGGGGTAATTGGTCAACAAATTCTGTTTTCTCCCCGAAGCACAGATATCTCTTTCATTTAGGCTTCAATTTTGCCTGATTTTGTAGTTCCCTTTGACTCATCTTTAGAATTGTCATATTTTCAAGTAATATTTCTTAAAAATAAATTTTAGGAAGCATTTAATACAATGGCATGATGGGCTTAGATGGGAGGAAAGCATAGGTTTATCAAACCCAACTGTGGAACTTGATTAATTATTAGATTATGGCAATGCCCATTTCCTTCCAAGGGTCAGATATTTACATACAAAGGTCATATGAAAGGGGTCACTTGAGAAACTATTACTTAAGGCCCTTACTCTTGATTAATGAAGGAAACTTTTGAATTCAGGATCCAACCCAATGGTTGGTAATAATCATTGATTGACAAAAATGGTGGATTCATTTGTAAATGCATTGCATATGATGCTGTTCAAACCACATTACATAAATGGTAGACAAGATGTGGACTCCGTCTGTGGAAATCTACGAATTTTTTTCCTTCAAAATGTCTTCATGATACCAGTACAGTGTTATCTGCAATTACTTCTGCTTTTCATGCACACACTGTAATATGTGAGCAGCGTATTTCTATGGCACGTATTTCAAGCATTTTGGACTAAGCGAAAAAGCCCGTGAAACCTTGATACCACGTCAGTCAAGCTTATAGGATTTATTAGAGGACGGTTAGGGTACTTGCAAGTCAAAATTAGCTACTTTAAGGGGATAATTTATCCTCACCAAACAGTAATTTTAGGTGGGATATGAACTGATCACAAATCCAAGGATGATTTACCTAAGTAATATTCATGACAGTGATGGCCAGTTGTCAGGAAAAAGTAATCAACACTTTTTGGGTAAAGTCTCATTCGATTTGAAGTTATTTTAATTTTACTGCAATCCTACTCTTTGAGTGATAGAATTGCATTTATACAATTATTAGATCACAAAAGAATTATCTATTCATATCCAAGTAGTCTCTGTTGTTTATTATCGTATTATACCTCACTCATTCAATGGGCAAAAAGAAATGCCTATCAATGAAGTAGGGAGTAAATGTGACAAAATTGAATGTTAGAAAATGTATTTAAAATACTGAAATAACTTTACCTTTATTATATAGTGATAAAAAAATCTTTGGAAAAAGTTGAAGTTCTTAGGTTCAAGTCACACCTGTGCCTTTAATTTGTGAGAATTAGACATCCCTTTTTGTGCAGTTATTAAGAAATAAACATACTAAAAATAGTTGAGACTACCTGAGAAAGTGCATTTATCCATCCAAATCAATTCAATTTAATTTGCTTTTCAGTAATAACTTATAAAAGTAATTGTGCCATCAAAATGTTGATGGAGACTTTCTTGGGGTGGTGCAGCATGCGTAGCAAGATTTTTTGGTTGACACTTTCGGTTTGGGTGTCTATGGGGAGGACACATCCAGGAAAGCAAGGAAGTTGGAGAAACTTCGGAAAAAGAAGGGAAACTACTCTCTTACTTAGCGTTTCTCGAACAATGCAGAGACGAGGACACATTACCAACCTGTGTCAATGTCCAACATAATTTACAGACAAAGAAGGCCAAGAAAATTCTTCAAAGAGCTAGTCATGCTCTGCTGAGAGAACACGTGTATTACACCCGCACCGAACTTCACCTTTACCCAAACAGACGAATCAGAATGCACCTAGCGCAAACCAAGGCCTCTATAAGATGGGCGAAAACCTGCATCAAACACTCTTCAAACCTAAAGACGCCAGCTGCAATGCTGGCTAAACTGTTGTCATGAAGATGAATTGATGCGGAGGTCAACCCGAAAACCTTGCTATGCAATTGTGCCATCAATTGCTATACAAATTTTAAATGTTAGGTTTTTCCATGACGGATAAATTTTTTTGGACTTTTCACATATTTTGCAATCAGTTTTCCTAATTTAAAGAGTGCTGAATTCTATACCCATGCATGTTAAGTTATACCGAATACATTTGAAATAAGCCCAAATTGAAATATCTTAATGCATGTTAAGTCGTTCCAAAAATTATTGATCATGGAGTCATCACGTGTTTCCTGGCCAGTTGAAAGTATTGATGGTCACCAAAATTGCAAAGACTCTATATATCTAGCATCATGCTTGGGATGAAGAATATTTAAGTATGACTGTTCATTTAATCATTGGCTGGTATGCCATAGTACCATTAAAAATTTTTTTTAAAATTTATATGTGCAGTGAAATTTTTTGGCATAACTTTACCAGCTAACGAACCACAGAAACATCAGCTTTATCACATTATAATTGACTAAGAAGTTTTAAACCAATTCAATATCAAGAATCTCATTGGAAAAGTAACTTTTGAAAATGGAAGTTGTTTGCATTATCGATACATAATTCCAATATTTGTGGTAGAAACCTGAACAAAACTATAGTTTTCTTCACAAACAGATAATGTTTGAGTAAATGAGGCAGAAATTTTCAAATACTGTTCGGCAGGATCAAAAATATGCAAATCAACTGATTTTTATTGTTTTTTTACCATTGAAAAAACAAAATGAATCACTCGCACTTAAAAAAAAACTTTTTTAGACCACCCTACCATCCACACCTGGTCCTCGTTTAAAAGCAAAGAGAGCTTCATCCGTTTTGACAACAGTGAGACGAGAGAAAATGTACAATTATTTTATGACTGCACTGCAGAAGGTCAGGCTTTTTACATTTACTTTTTGTTTAAAGTTTGATGAATTATATTTACTCTTTATATGTACAAACTATTTAAAAGCACAGCAACTAGTTTTGAAATCCCAATGTTAATGTATAACTATTGGCAGGAGGAGACACTCATCTCTTAATGCAATTATTGCTTAGTAATAATAATAGCAAAAAAATGAGTATTTAAAAGAAGGAAATATGAATACATATCCTGTGATAAGTGGCTAGAAATGAACAAAATCAAATTAACACCCATAAAGCCACCACAATTTTCAGTATCAAATTAAAATAAAGAAACACTTTTTTTGTGGGCTCATAAAATACTTTTTTGCAGTGGCCACTCATCTTCATCAATAACAAAATGACAAATATGGTACGTGCAAGACATTTTAAAGAGCTAATTAAAATTAAAAAGGGAATTAAAGATGTCATAAAAGCTTAGATTAAGTTCTATTTCTGCAAAATTATTTAAGTGCACGGGAAATTCTGAGCGTAAGAGATTACTTCCCTAACTAGGTATCTCAAAGTTGAAAGCTGTAATTTAATTATTATTTAATTTAATTAATCTCCAGCCAAAAATATTAAAATGACATAATAAAATTGCATTCTCAATTGCATCTCAGCCCTTTTTAGAATTTTTCAAACTGAATGAAAACACGGCATATACTCACAATTTCAATGCAATGAAGATCTTGAGGTAGCTTGGAATAATGAGATACTTGTCATTTGTGAGGATTGCAGATACTATCTTGTCCACAACGTATGCGGGCTCCAGGATGGGAATTAACCTGCCAAAGATAGTGGCTCCTTATGATGAAAAACTCGAGAGCATGTCTTACTTGTTAATTTCATAATCATTTCATCATATTAACATCTATGTAATCATTTAGTGAGATAATTAGAGCAATTTTCACGTCAATAAAGTTTTCTAATAAATGAATCTTGACATATATAATCAACTTGCTTTCATTTTATGCTTTTATTAGGACCTGCATGGCCAGCGATATAAATCTCCTGGCACCCCCTCCAAAGAAATTTTTTTCTATGGGGTGACTTCCTGCAATACATCTGCTGAGAAGTCCACTTGGCCAGAGGTACCTCTATTTTGACTCTGCATTTTTTTATGCATGTACATTCCCAGATTCAAAGATAAGTTATGATGAAAAAAAATCTTCCTCTCTTTTAAGTTTCATATTAAAAATGGATGAAGGCTTTGAACACCCCGAAACAAAATCCTCAAATTTTGCAGTGGCCCACAGTGCTGTAGTTGGGCCAGTACGGTATACCCCCTAAAATCCAAACTCGTTATAAGCGTACTGGTTAAATTATTATCTTTTTAAATCTGTAAAAAAATAGCCCTACTATAAATTGTCCGATGGATTTCAGGAAGAAAAATCGGAAATGATTATTTACTTGTTCAGAGTTATCTCGTGGCACAACTTGGAACTAATAAAAGAGTTGGAGTTTGACATTGAAATCGCGCCCGGGTGTATAATACATGTTCAGCTGTTTGCAAATTTTGGTGAGTACCACCTAAATTTTTTACCTAACTACAGCACTGGTGGCCCAGGGAAAAGAATTATATAGTTTCCAAGTAGGCTTCCGCGGAGATTATGATGATATCTGGTGATTTTTCCGGGTATTCTTCCGCATTTATCCATTTTGTAGGACAATATTATCTTCAGTGGACCTGAGGAAGCCAACTGGAATGTTGGCAAAATATTGTCCTACAAAATGGATAAATGCGGAAGAATAGCCGGAAAAATCACCAGGTATCAAAAGAATTATATGATACCCAGAATTTGTTACTATCACACGTCTGTGTCAAAGTCTGGGGTGAGCTCTACCACCACCTATCCAAACCAATTTTCGGGTTGAATAACTGAGTGAGTGAATTTAACTTCATCACTATGTAAATGGAATAGATAGGTTATTCAAGGAAATGTATATATGTGTAGTTTTCTGATGAATGTGAATTGACCACAAAACAATTAGCATAGGCAACCCACATATGTACCACCAAAGGTCCCCTTAGGTCTATTGAATCAAAGTGCATAGTTTCTTCATGAGATTAACCCATTACTTCCACACATTTGATCATTATACCAAATTTAATGTGAATTTTATCCGAAAAATATTTTTTTTTAATCTTTTCACCAATTCATTTCAGAAAGAATTTGAATTACAATTCACACACATATTCCATAAAATACCTGGATTTTACTCCTTCAAACATGCCTGTATTAATGTAATACGGGCAAACTACAGTGGTATGAACTCCAGTTATACCAGAGACCTGAAAGCAAAACATTGAAGAGCAAATTAATTGACAGGGAATCAATAATGTTGCCCAAGGAGTTCTTGGAATTTTCTCATTTAAAGAGTTAACTATTTAAGTTCTCTCTTAAATACTGATAATTACTTCAAAAAAATGGCTCAAAAACAAGAATTAATTCCAGCCAAATTACTATTTTTCAAATTTTTATCCATCTTCAACAAATAATATTAATAACCTCTAATTTAAAATGTGTGTTTCAATTTTAAACATTTTACTATAGCAGTTACAGATTTTACTCTATCAAACCTCATTTTGGGTTTTGTTAATTATTGATATTTTTAATGCTAAGTAATTAATGATTAAGGTGTAAAAATGCAGCTAAGAAGCATTTGGTGGGTTAGCATTAAATTTTTACCTGCCGCTGAGACTCTGGGTTATTAATGAGGACCCTCTTGTGCCTGAGACTGAATCGGAACTTCAGTGTTGACAATTACCCAGCCTCTCACCAAAGAAGGCCAATGACACCAAATTATTATCAGTACATTCTATAACATTTATATTTTTAAACGTTAGAAAAAATTCTTTGTATGTATTGCTCCAATAAAAAATTGGACGTTTAACAAAATTTTGAAATGATTATCTCACATTTCAAGGCTGCCCATCAATTACTCCTCATAATGCCAAAACTCAACCCTTCACCTGAATATACCATATTTTTGTGGCTTAAGCATCAGTCCATTCCCAGCTATTCCTGTGGGCTTAAGAATTCTCTTTAATATTAAATCCTTATTTTGAAAAATTTTCATACCATCCAGTTACTCCTCCAATATTTTGAATGGTGTCATAGAAAATTTTTTCAACAGAAATGACCATTTTCAAGGAGTACTGTATGTGATCCTTCCAAAGCAATACTCTGCTTACTATACAGATACCTCCATTGTTTATAGGATAAATGAGAAAGACCAAACTGCTGAAGGGTTCCCAAATAGTGTAAGTATGTATGTCCCTTTCCTTTGTGGGTTTATGATGTAGTGAGTTCTTCGGGAGTGTCACTCATTAGCAATTTGTCGCAGGATTTTAAAAGTTAACTAAGGAGTGAGCGTGATCACTTGGTCCCATCAGCCAACTATCAATCCACAGGCTAAAATGTGAACTCAGACATTAGAGGGTCCTCACTATTAAGAGTTGCCCTGAGGACTTGCAGGTAGGCAAAAATTTAGCATGGCCCGGCCAAATGACTTTTTGCCAAAAGTGCTAATAAATAAATGCTTTGGATTCCAGTAATGAATCCCCAAATTGGCTTTTATACTCAACATGTTTAACTGTCTGACTTTTTTAACCACTGCAAATGAATTTGAAAGCAAATATTAAGATCCTTGCATAGGTAAGAAAGAAAAAGTTTAATGGGCTGATTCCTGAGCTCGCTGACGTACCTCAAGCTCCAGTCTTATGGCTTCATCAAAACCAACAACAGCAAATTTGGAGGAACAATAATCAGCCAACTGATTGACCCCAACAAGTCCAGCTAATGAGGCAATTGTGACTATGTGACCATGGTTATCATTGATCATGTCAGGCAAGAAAGCTTTGGCAGTCTGAAAAATAATCAAACATACGTATGTATTAAATTTTTGGTATGAGCTTATTACCTCATGAGAACATATAGGCACATTTATACCACATCTTATATAAGGATTCACTTTCAGACAACAGATCTAAAAACTAAAGCAGTTAAACCTGCCAAAATAATAATAGGATTTCATAAGCTGTAGGAGAGGTGAAATATGTAATTAAGTGGAATTCTGTTAGTATGCAAGTCTTTTCATTGAGAATTTAGCACATGATATTTCTTTATTATTATAAAATTGAATGAAAGTCTTCATCATGATGATGATAGATGAATTTATTTTATTGCCAAGTTAGTTATCGGCTATATACAACTACATATGTATAATAACTTTGGTACCGGTATTTTCCTATGTAGGAAAAATTCCTTTTAGCTCTAACTCTGAATAGTAATTTTCTTTACTTATAGCAATTGTCTATCATTCTTCTGAGTTATGGAGACTTTAATTTTGCATCAAAGTTATATTATTTTGGATATTTTGGTTAGAATTCACCAAAATTAGACCTTTATCAAACAATCCATCTCCGTTATTACTTTGAGGATTATATCACTACCTTTTCATAAGTATACACAGAGTAGAAAAATTGTACCTTAGCAATACTTTTTCTTACCCAGAAATGAGCCAGGACATTGACATCAAATGTCCTTTGCACCATAATATCTGGAGTATCAAGGAGATTTTTCCCAGACACTATTCCTGCATTGTTGATGAGTATCCTCACCTGGAAGAGATACAGAAAACATTAACGATCCTAAAACACATTATATGCAATAGTGAAAAATTTCAGTGGACAGCCTCTGTTTATTTTATGCTACTCCAATAATAATATCAAAGCTCTCACTCCTTCTATCACTTTAGTTTTGTCCATTATTTGTTAAAATAAATTGAATACGTAACTCCCTTCTTTTCCTTATGCTCCCATAATCCTTGAATAAGAAAAGATAATTTTGATGCTTTGCTTGAATTCTTGCATGCTTTTGATGCTTGAACTAGATAACATTTTAAAGGAAATTAATAGAACATCCAATTCAATGGAAATCCTAATACAGGAATTTCTACTAGGCTTCAAAATCATTTCATTTATTTCTTGATGCCCGTCCACAGGGAGCAGTGGTGAGAATGAGGTCTAGGTTGAGTCATCCCTCATAGGATCATGTCCATGCTGATGATGAATCTCTTCCTGAATTGGTATGCCACATATTAGGCCAATAAAGGGCTGATATTGGTCCAGTATGATAAACTGAACTTTCAATGGCTAATGAATGGCAATAAATGTCAATTTGAGCCTAATATCTGTACCCCACAACACATTTTGCTGCTGCAAGAACAACCATTAGGCCTAATCATAAATACTGTATACTAATCTATATGGTACCTAAACTAAATATTGAGCACCCGTCAATTAATATTGAAGTAATATAAACACTATGGACCTAACAAGGATGTCGACTTACAAAAAATATTGGTGGGGCCCAAACCGGGGATATTGTCCCGGCAAATTTATAAGTAGTGAGTTTTAAATTTTTTAAGCATTTTAGAAGAGTCATGTGTTCAACATTAGAATCCCGATAACTCGAATCTCGATATATGGACACTCTGGGGAAAATCGACAAGCCTGACACATTTTTTCCTCACACCCATAACGAATTTTTGAGGGGGCTCGGGCCCCCTCAAGCCCCGTGGAATCGGCGCCTTAAGGGCCTAATGCAGGCAACCTAAAAGTAGCTTTCGCAAGGACGAAGGGGCTTCATATAGGCAACACCTCACGTCACCGGAGTTTTGTGGGTTTCATGTAGTTTAGGAGGTTATACTATTGACCACCACCGCCCCCACGCCAGGACAACTTGAGGCCCTTATATAGGATACACTACAAAGCTTTAGTTTAGCGGGCTGAATCGGCTAACCGTAAGAATAACTTAACTCCCAATATACGCAACCCCACTAAACATTGAGCGCTTTGCGGGATTCATTTACTTTCGTGAGCTATCCTACAGAGGACATGATTACAGCCGATGTATGGGTCCACAATATAAGAAAAGGAGAGAGAGATATATCTCTGGTTTCTACGCATTTGGTCAATTTTAAAACACTTAAACCGTGTTACGACTACGTCTCAACTCTCCTTATTAATGAGATGGTCGCTAATTGTCTGATTCTATCCAAAGCAGCTTCTGCGAGTTCATTTCGAGTAAAGTTAAAGAAAAATATATTTATGATAACTGCAGAAGTCGCGTTGGAGGATTATTATCAGGCAATGATTTTAAAAATTGTATGAATTAGCTTGCTTTTTCCAGTTTTGGTCACGATGCTGAAATTCTTCCCAAGTCACCTAATATGAATA
This sequence comes from Ischnura elegans, assembly GCF_921293095.1. Classification (NCBI taxonomy): domain Eukaryota; kingdom Metazoa; phylum Arthropoda; class Insecta; order Odonata; family Coenagrionidae; genus Ischnura; species Ischnura elegans. Next base: position 66,143,610 of record NC_060253.1, on the reverse strand, counting down.
TTAGCCTCACTATCATATATACTATATAGCTGTCTTCTACTTCGCAGCCGAGCTGAACCTTCTGCTTGTAATGAGGGCCAGCCTGTATTTGCTGGTCAATTTTTTGGTATTTGTCGGTCCTTATCTCATTTCCTGCGATTAACGAATATTAGGAAATAATAAAACACCAATTTTCACTATCGTTTTATTTCTGTTCCAGGACGTTTCTTATCCTGCAAATCTTTACCTTGAGCAAATTAAAAATAGCCTATACTAAGTGAATAAACCCCATTAACAAAAATTTTCAGTTTTTAAATGGTTTTTTCACTATCGTTTGCTACGATCTTCAACAAAATGTTTATGGTGGAAAACATTCTTATGAATGCCTAATACTTTAACATTTTATATTGTACAAATAATAGTCGACATCTAAACCTTGGTGGTAATGTCGAATCACTGGTTTTCACTTTTATCTCCTAAAATGTGGCACACAATAGGGTAGTTTCCTTCATCAAAGAAAACGAAAGGCATTGATTGCGATTCGTTACCCACCATTACTGTATTCATAATACACAAATTATTTGGTTTTTGAAATACCGGTTTAGACGAATGGCAAGGGTCAAATTTTATCCTCATTTGAAAAAGGCCAGATTGGCGCCCATGCGATTCCACTCCGCATGACGTCACAGGGACCTAGTTTCTACACGAGAGGATAGGAGTTATACATCGTCTGAGGTTACCAATGCATGCATGAGGCACAGAGCTCAGGGAAACATGTCTTAATAATCACCTATTAAAACTGGCTAAGTTCGGAAAGTTTTCTTCGTTTGATAAGGTATTAATAAACCTTTTTTAAGCCACGCGCTACCATTCAGCAAGGTACTCAGCTATCCGCTAGCATCCTGCGACGTATCAGCGCTAAGCCTCGCCTCAAGGTCACCTCACCGGGCGGGAGGGGGAACCAGAAATACGACGTACGGAGATATTTCCCGGCATTCATACTTAAGCGTCGCGTTTTCGCGCGCTTGAAAATTTTCACTTTTCATTTAATCGCGAAAAATAGATGTTGTCATTTAAAAATCTAAAATCGTGAAATACGTTCTCCAGGAGTAATAATCTTTCGATTAAAGCAATAAAAAAATAATAGGAAACCACCCTATTGTCGGTGGGTTGGCCGTTCCTGCCATTTGGTAATTACAAAAACTCCAGGAAAAATCTTGAGAAACTATATTTAATTAAAGAATATGCAAAGACTTAGGCGCGGAACACGGTCCATGTATCGTGTATGCAGAAATCATACAATAATTGTGGTTTGAGAGCCTTTTTATTAGGACGCTTTTCAGGGCCAGTATTAATTATTTCCAATGCCTCATCCACCTACGTCAGCTATATAATTACAAGAGGTAACCAATAAGGAAATATTAAGAAAAAACTTGGGGTCATGGACGTCTTTGAGACATCTCCAGAACGAGGCATCGATTGAAAGTCGGCTCATCCAAGGTCACGATTTCAAAACTTCACCCTCTGAAGCAAGTTCGTAAACGGAATGTGAAAATTAGCAAGTTTTTACAACCAAGTTTATGGACGAAAACAGCCAAGGTGTTAATTTCGAGGCTTTTGTAAAAGCTGTAAATACCTCGAGGTAGACGACGAAAACAGTGGAATACGTAAGTTAATGGTTGTTTGAAATCTGCATTTATATGTCAGCGTCAACAAGTCGCGGAGTATCGCTCGAGAGTCCACTTTCTCACGAAATATAGTAGTTACCTTCATCAGAGAAAACGAAAGGCATTGATTGCAATTCGTTACCCAGCATTAGTGCATTCATAATGTACTAATTATTTGGTTTTAGAAATCACAGTTTAGACGAATGTTAACGGTCAATTTTAACCTCATTCGAAAAAGGCCAGATTGGCGGTCATGCGATGCCACTCCACGTGACGTCACAGGGGCCTAGATTCTATACGAGTAGTCAGGAGTTTTACATCGTCTGAGATTACCAATGCATGCATGAGGCACAGAGCTCAGGGAAACATCTCATAATAATCATTCATTAAAATTGCCTATGGTCGGAAATTTTCCTTCGTTTGATGGGGTATTAATAATCCTTATTTAGGCCAAGCTCTATCTGATAGCAGGGTACTCTACGCTACCACTATGCTTGGTAGCAAGAAGCCTGCATCGTAGCGGCGTTCATACCCAGGTAGCCTCAAACAGCAGCAGCCACACGTCACACGGGCTGTTCCTAGCATTCATACTTAGTCGTCGCGTTTTCGCGCGCTTGAAAATTTTTACTTTTCATTTAATTGCGAAAATAAGATATCGTCATTTAAAAATCTAAAAGCGTGAAATATGTACTCCAGGAGTAATAATCTTTCGATTAAGGGAATTTAAAAATAATAGGAAACCACCCTATTGAAGTCAGTAGCACTATCTCGGCTGATCGTAAACCGACAACTTCCTGAAATATTTTTTTTTTAATGTGATTATCTATGGCATTATTTGCTTTTGGCTTTACAGACTCGTGATGACACGTAAGAAATAACTTTTCGCTGAAATACTAAGCAAAATACTGCGAATAATTCGCTGCTCTCTGAAGGGGTTGAATGGGTCATAGGATTCGCAGGAGACTTGAAGAGTGAACTTTTAGGCATACATTTTTATTAAAATACTTTATTAGTAATTTTTTGGTTATACATACGGTTAATAATTACGAGACAAAAATTTATCATTACGGATACGTCGAAATATTCCCAAATAAAATTACTCAACCTCTTTGGTGGCTTGCGAGGTTTGCTACGAGGGAAGCATTATAAGGAGCTCAAAATTTTCCTCGCGTAAAAAAGAATTTCTTTGAGAGCCACGTAAAGTCTATTGTATCTAAAATCAATTTATCGTGGCATTGAGAGCAAGAAGCAAATCTCGTATCCATACCAAAACGCAAGCCACCGCAATCGAGTCGATACGTATTTGCAAGGCTGTGGTGAATAAACACAAACGAGTAACTTGAAGCTGTTATTGCATCCAGTGGCCAGTATTCTGCAATGACAAAGCGACATTTGCGATGGATTGCATGAGAAATGTTTCAAGGATGGTTGCATTTGCAAATAGGGTTTCGCATAACTTTGATACGACAAATAAGTCGTTATTGTTAACTGTCTGATCTTTAAAATTAAGAATATAGTTCAATTGATCGCTTTTACTTCCATTATGATCCAGGCACGGTTAGTTTAATATCTTTGTCAGAATCTTGATATTTATAATTATTTGTATTTCTTTTCTTGAGATTAAAAAGCAAGATCATCGCATTTGATCCCAATCAACTTGCCCAGTTTAATCTCCAAGCAGACATTTTTACTCAAAATTAATATCCGAGGAAGAAGGATTTCATCTAGGAAATTATGTAACTTCCGCCTGAAACTTTGAATAGTGAGATGATAAATGATTGTTTGTGAACATCTATACATTAACTTACCGTCCCAACCTCCTCCTTTACTTTCTTGGCCGTCTGGTAGATGTCCTCTCTGTTCGCGATGTCGCACTTAAAACTAAAGGCTCTACCGCCAGACGATTTGATTATATTAGCCGTTTCTTCCGCTCCTGAAATACAAGAGGAGAAAAACTGATGAGAAAACTTATTCACATCTAAAAAATTGCACAACTACACAATTCAACCCATAGCGACTTATATAACATTCATTGATTATTTCTGTAAATATTGGTATCCCATTTGACGTTTATTTTTGGATTGTTTGGTAGGAAATCATATTTATTGTAATAGTAGCATAGGAAGTTGTATTATATTTAAATTCAAGTTCCTAAAAAGGTTGGAAATAATTTGATGTCTCACTTAATCCTGCTCGTAAAAAATTCTAATTTTATGTCATAAGTGTGGCAAACAGTGGATAGTGAAAGTTAAAAAAAACAAACCCCATAAAAAAATCAAATAGAACTCAAGCATGAAAAACCATTCCGAAGATTTTAAAAATACACCTCTTCATAATATTTTTGCAAAATGTGTTCAGCTTGCGCAGTTTAATCTTCAAGTCCCCTTTTCGCGGAACTTGAAGATTAAACTGGGCAAGCTAACCGGAATATGAAAAGTATTTTACAGACATTTCTCACATATAGGTCATACATATAAGTCTTAGAATTTTCAAGTTCATACTGACCATCAATCAATCTTTATCTTTCATATTCATCAAAGAAGTGAAAAAGTAATAACGTGCTTTTTGTTTCAATAAAATCAAGAATTGTTTTTCCTGGTGCTTAAACACGCTGAATTTTGTTTCATCAAGGAATTATATTATATGTGCTATGAGTAAAGCATGAAGAATCTAAGCTTTTCCCGGTGAATAGCATGGATGAAAGCTTCTCGAGTTTCCAACCTGGTCAGTGCCTGCATGGTGTAGGCCGACGTTTCGTTGAGGAGACTTTTCCAGCATCCTCAGGGCTGATAATCAGAATTACTATCTGTCATGTATCAATAATTGTACTGCCACCACTACGCTGTCAGCCATGATAGTTTTAGTTGTCTTTTGTTTGCTGTGTGTCTTCTCTTGTTTCTCGCGTTGCACCTCGGGGGTTGTTCAGCGGTGATGGCGCTAAGGCATGCTGATGTAGCCATGTGTCTGTGTTTGATAATAAATATCGCTTTCACAACGAATCGTGCATAGTCTAGATAATTGAGGAAAAGGACTCAACACCATCATCAGCCCATAAGCCCAGAAAAGAGGATCATGAGCCCTGAGGATGTTGGGAAAGTCTCCCAACGAAACGTCGGCCTACACCATGCAGACACTGACCCGGTTAGAAAACCGAGAAGATTTCATCCACGAGGAAAGCATTATACGAAATACTGCGACGACGGTAAGGAAAGAGGACAAAAACTGCGACGATTTCGCTCAAATACCAACAAACAACATTACATTAGTCTTATGCGGAAACCTAAGGATTCAATTCAACCCTTAGCTACACGTGCCCGCGAGGTTAGCGCCAGTGCACGCTTGCGGCTTTTTTGCAACACTTTAATTTTTTTTGGTTTTCCTAAATATGCATTAAAATTTTAGGGTATTTTAACGCATTTGGATAAGTTCTAACATTAAAAGCACTTTAAATATTTTCCTCTTTCATTCATGCACAAAAATAAAGCATATTAATATGCAAATTTCATTATTGTTACTTAATTTGAATAATTTTTCTCAAGGAATTGCTGACGACAATGTTATTGGTCGAGGGAAAAGTATAGAAATAGAATACCAAAGTGTACCACCAGTTATCTATAAGCAGTAAATGCCCTATTTCGAACTTTCGAAAAATGCGGCAAAATCCCCGCTCAGCGTGAAACTAAGGGTTCATGATACCGCGAGTAAATTTGTAACGCACACTTTCATACCGGAGGTAAAACTCTCCTGAATCTTTTCGCGACATTCAAACTTGTGAGTAATTGAAATCACAAAAAACTGATTGTATTGCCTTATTCATATCCTAATTAACTTGGCCAGTTTAATCATCAAGTTCCGCGAAAAAGGAAGACGAGCGTCATGTTTTCCTTATTCTCAGTAACATGTAGTGTGTATTCGAAGGAGCACCCTATTTAATAATTGTTTCTTTTATACCTTATTCGGTTGATGATGACATAATATTCTAAATGATTCTTAAATAAAAATTCCATGAAGATGAGCCATTGTGATTAACGAGTGAGGGATACGTGTCTTTAGACCGAGGAAGATGTCTACGTAAAAAACGAATGAAATAACAATGCCACAGTAAAGCTTTAAAAGCAGTAAATTTGTTCTCATGAAAATTAATATGAATTTCTCCACTGTTCATGGAACAGATTTGACATCAACAAATTTTTCTTTATTCGGGGGTACTAACAACCACTGTTTAACACACGAACGAAATATGTACGAGAGTGGCTCATTTGAAACAAATTGAATTCAGAGTTCCGTGGAGAATTGACACAGAAAAAATTGACGACGATGATTTTGAGGAAAATTTTCAGTTAACATATCATGACAGCAAAATTTTAGCTTCCAAAAATAATATCATCACTTTATGCATACTTTATGCAGAGGTATGCAGTAAGAACTGACCCGACGATAGGCATGAAGGACCGATTCCGACCACAGTAAAGGAAAGACGCTCGTGAAAATTGTGAGACGCTACGCTACCGCTTTTAGAATTTCTCAGATGACGGTCGTCCATTGTGATGTGGTGGAGTTGGTAAAAGTAAAATATAAAGATGGTGGAAAACAAGATTTCTTTCACACAGATCATTGATTTCGTATCACGGGTACTTCGAATGTTTTTCAGATCCAGGTACAACGTATTTAAAATTTGGCACATGAATGTGGACAATTCCACAGTATAAGAGGTATTAAAACATAAACATCATTCATCTTCAATTCACAGGAAAAAATGAAAATTCACCTCTTCACCCATCCAATAATAGAATAGAATCTCTAATTCCAACGGGAAGAGGTAATACAAAAACATGTAAATAATGTATCCAAATTACATGCCCTCTAATAAATAACTTTATTGAAATGATCACTTTTTTCGAGGAGGTAACAAGTACTTGCCAGTTAAGTACACTTGCTCTTGCATGCAGCCACTGATACTTTAATCGACTCTCTTCTGGGTGTAATAGAAGGTAAGGTAGATTTCTCATATTGGCAAATAAAAACCGTTTACAGGGAATACATTGCAATCACTTCTTGGCCAGATTAAGCAATCTCCTTCAGGCCCTTCACTGACGCACTCGAAAATATCGAATTATGACCGGAAAAGGGTAACATACTGTAACTGACACAAATGCGAAGCGTATAGAGGGTGGGAAAAATTTCCAATGATTATCGATAATATCCTATGGACGTGAAACGTACTCTCCGAGTTGCGGTTATTTTTTATCACTTAGCGATTAAGAAATTCAATCACCAGCCTATGAAACAGGCCCACGATTACAGCTGAGGGTGAGATACACAAGGAATAATCACTCAAGGGAAAGTTAACAGAGAGCAACAACTGCCTCTATCGGAGATTTCCTGCAACTCATAAATAAGATATGAAGTCCTTTCACTTCTTTTACACCCAGGATTAGCTATACAGAATTTAACAACAAATATAATTGTTATCAAAATGCCATTAAAAATTCTCGAAGCTAGAAGGAGCTCGAAGATAACCCATGACGAGTAACAGAATTTTTAGGACTTCCTTTTCACAACTATCGCAGAAGAAAGTAGGTATGTATGGTGGCGGCGGAAAAGGTATGAATGGTGATTTATATGAATGATACATTGATGCCTTAGACTACCAACGGGACATTTAAGTCCCAAACGAGGGAAAATGAATATCTGTAGGTTTTCGTTAATATCAATTTAAAAAATTGGTATTTAAAGGGTTGAACTACTTGTTTCGAAGAACCTAAAGTATGAAGGAAGAAATATGTAATTCTATAACTGCAGTCAATACTTTAAAGAGAGCAAGGACAGAAAACCTCGATCAATCAGAGTGAGATTACGCTAGCGGAATAATTAGACCTTCATCACGTCACCCAGTAACCTACGTTCACTTAATAGCTTAAGAATATTTTATACATAGCGTATTCAGTACAATCTATGTAATCCGACACTTACACCAGTAATCCAGCGTGCAATGCTGGCGACCTCACTTCGGCTAATAGAATTACGTCAGCTTTCAATGAAAAATGTCTTCAGTACATAGAAAGTATTTGTTTATTATTATACTTGTAACTTTTTATCTTATGAATTCCCCGAAACGGATTAGAGTGGGGTGAAATTGTTCTTTGCAGCTGTGAAGCGGAGAGGGGGAGGGTTTGGGGGATAAACCCCTCCCCCCCAGAGCTTAGATTTTTACATGCGATGGAACATTTTTACAAATACAGTTTATAGCTTGGCAATCAGTTTAACAAATATTATAACAATTTGAACCAATTAAAAAAAAGAGCATATACAAAAATTTCAAGTTAATCAAATACAACAGAAGAAAATAATTTATAAAAAAATAATAAGGCACGGATGACTCACAAACAAAACATCAAACCATTCACAGAACCGAGTTGGAAAGTTTGTAGGTCGAAAGGGAGGCGGGTGCGCAGGCCACTGTGGTAAATTTTTCTTTCGGATTAGCAACACTGCAGCGCAGTATTCGTTTGGCCTAAAACCCCCTCCCTCTAGCCTCAATGGTGGTGGTACCCAGAGTTTATTCTGCGTCTATCGAACATAATCTTTGTAATTAATTTGGTTATCTACCCTGATTCACAAGGGAGAGCTGGCGTCACTATATGTATTTAAAACTAACACTATACATTTACGAGCGTGATGCGCCCGTTCCCAGCGGGCTTCCTCCGCTCTTTTCAATGCAGGTCCAGAGAGGGATAGGCGCGTTTCTATAATTTTAAAATGTAGAAAAAAAGGCAGGGTCTTATGTACAAATTTAATTGGAATGTTCATGTACAAATTGAGGTCAGAGGACCTCTTTAAACACAACATTGGAAGTAATTACACTATCCTCTGTTAATACTTGTATGTTGAAAGCGCGTTATATTGCAAAAAATATAATAATATGTATCTGAAACTAAATTGGTATGAATTAAATATTCCGAAATAAAGGTTTGCTCTGCACCATGGAGCAAGTGCGTGACGTCAAGATGGCGGATCGCCTCATCCCCTAAGAGAAATATCAAGGGCAATTTTTTAAAACCAATTTTAGGAAACAGTAGCAATATTTAGGAAGTAAGATATGCCGTCGCATGTTCTCTGATTAATTCTGTGCATTTTGACACCTCATTTGTAGAGTTTGGTTGCGTTAAAGTTGAGAAAAAGGTATCTATACAGTAGAAATATATAAGGAGATGCAAAATTATACTTTAAAAAGCTTTTTGTGCGTTGTGCTTGTTTCCTGTACGTGTTCAATAAATAATCTGACGTTTTCGATGATCCAATTATGCCACGCCCCCGAGATCGATTACCGAGATCGCACTGTAATTATTTGATATCCAATCGTCCTGCCGCTTTTATAGAGTATTTTCTTGAAGAATTTCAAGTACTTATACACGCAGTCATATTTTTCCATGTACGAGACTGTAATGTACATGTCTCGTACTATACTGGTTTCTTCTCCCATTCTTAAGTAATGTGAAATCATACGATTCATATTTGTTTCGGTAACCCGACGCATCCAGTAATCCGGCATGCAGGGATGGCGACCTCCCTTCGGCTAATATTATTTCGTCAGTTATACGTAAAAGATTTTCCAATGATTATTAAGTATTTGTTTCATTATTTATGTATGTAGGTGTTCGTTAGTTCATAATTTGCATGAAGTTTTCATTGCGTGCCCCACTGAATCGGGAAAAGAATTTTTCTTTTCAGAGTGGACACAATGGTATCCACGGTTTATTCGGCCTATATCGACCATAATCGTTATTATTAATTTTTTATCCACCTGACTCACATCCTGAGCAGTAGGGAGAGGGATTTGGAGGGATATAGGGTCACTATATGTATTTAATAACAAAATTATACCTTAACATTTTTTGTGCACTGCGTTTGTTTACCGTACGTTTCCAATAATCCGGCGTATTCGATAATCTTAGCTATGCCACGGCTGCTTACGTGTCGGATTACCGTGATCGCAGTGTAATGAGAACACAGAGAACCAGCTCTTTGCAGCGTCTGCATTGGAAGAGCGACGGAAAATAGGCGCAGCGATATCTTTCACTGGACCGTTACCCATGAAATGGGATGGTTATGCAAGAGGCAAAGACGCAGGGAGAGGGGAAATTCTAAGGGCCAGTTGGGAAGAGAGAGAATTGCCTGTTCAACTGCGGCGAATCTCACGTCGCCGGCAGTTAGCGCAGCACTGATAGGCCTGCAGCAGCTTCGCTCCACGTTACAATCTCTAGCCGACTAGCATCTTCGTTTCCTCATTCCTCGCTATAAATTGCACTTGCCTCGCTGACTAGCGCCTTGATACAAGTGTTACTTCGCTCAAGATAATCTGCACACCGCACTCTTATGATGATGAGGCGTTCAGTGAGGATACCATATTGGAGTAATGATGTTCATGAAATAGTGCGACGCTACACTGATGCTTTCAGAATTTCTCTGATGATGGTCGTCCATTATAATGTCGTGGAGTTGGTAAAAGTAAAATGTAAAAGATGTTCGGAAACCATATTTTTTTTAGACCAGATTCTTGATTTCGGATCACGGATCCATCGGATATTTCCACACTCGGGTACAAAGTCAATGAAATTTGGCACATAAATTTGGGCAAAACCACAGTATATTAAGAGATATCAAAACTAGTCGCCAATGGATCCATTGTTCACGGAAAAACATGAAAATTTCCCTCTTTACCCAGCCCCTAAGAACCAGTTTTCCATCTAATTCCAACGGGAAGGTGTAATAAATAAACAGGCATAAATAGTGACCAGGTTTTCTGAGGAGGTAATAGTTACGCAGTTAAGAACTCTTGGCCATGCATGAACCACGGAGGCTTTGATAGGGTATCTGAAATACAATCAATGCAAGAATTTTCCTCTCTCACGAGAAATTTATAATTTTTAACTCAAAAGAAAATAAAAGGCAAACTGTCTCCTTCTATTCCTTTAAATTTCAAATTAAATTTCGACCTAACATCACATTTTGTATCGCCTGAGAGGAAATGAAAACGTATTTGTAGGTTAAGTAACGCAGCGATCAACACACACAAGAGAATCAGTATTTCGATCCCTTATGATTTTTTTAAATTAAAAAATTGAAACGAATTACATTCTCCGAGGAAACGTACTGAATATCCGTGAATATTTCCATCGATAGATGCGACCCAACCATCTCTTCTTAAGTACACTTCTGTTAGTTGATTATATATGATGGGTACTCGAAGGTAGTATCCACACATGCATGATCCATGGAAAAAAGGCAAAATGAATGCAAGTTATTAGAAAACCTGCAGTTATAATACTTACGTTTACTCATACGAGCAAGCTGGGGTGTTTATTCTATGCAGTTTCACTCATATACTTATAAGGGTGCATACGTAAGGCTTTATCGAGGCATTGCCGAGTAACTAGCTGAAAGCGACATGGGACATGCCAAAAATAAGGACAATAGCGAGAGATGGAAGAACAATTTGACTATTTCTATACCTATATATTTATCCTCAAAATCAATTTCTGCCGAACCAAATTCAAGCAAACGACCGCGTATTAGTCAACGGTGAACATTTACAGAGTCACCAACGATTTCCCACGAGGAGTAAAAAATTGGTAGGACCCGAATGATTCTTCTCAGCATAATTTTTGCACCAGAACAGAAGAAATGCGAACAAAAAAAAATACTACTTTTCAAAGCAATACTAAATCAGGTCTTGCTTCCTGCAAGATTTTGATGTTAATTCTACAAACTTTTCCAAAATATTTTAATTAACTGCGCTACCAGTCTAACCACTTTGCGGAAACTTCTAGTATACATGTACCTACAATTATACAACTTTAAAAAATATTTTTGAAGACTGAAAACTTCAATCAGTGAATACCTCATTTTCTTCCCACTTCCTTGCAGCCTTTGGGAGATCATAATATTCAACAACGAGATGCTTTAAAGTGAAGATTTGTTTGTTACCTTTCATCGTAATTATGATCGCAGGATTAGCTTCTCACCAAGCAGAGAAAAAAATCATAATTAAAATTATTAAAAATAAGGGTCCTAGACGAAAACGATAAACAAATCTCACGGAGGCGGGATGGATGGAACGGTGAAGATTAGCTTGCGTCACCGTCAGGGCTCACGAGAAACTCTCGCGTTCTTTTTTCACTCTATAATGTGGGGCACAACGGCACATGCGGGTGGCCTTCGTCTCCGCCGTATCTTGGCTTTGCGGTCGAGTGCTTTACAGCAGCCGCGATGCGGCTTGAGCCGAGCATGCACTCCTGCTTCGACGGCGAGAAGTTAACACTCGACCTCGGATTGCTCGGAGAGTAGCGAAAATAATACGAAATATGCGACTTGTTTTGCTTTTTTTTTTAAAACCAATCTTTCCCTCACGACGGTTCTTTGCTACACTCGCGAGTGAACGTAACGGCCAAAGATAATTTCCGCCAGGAAAGCTGAAGCCAATGCATCGGCCCTCGGAAACATGAGTGTTGATAAGATTGAAATTTTTAAAAGATCGTAGGATTTCCCAGGCTATACAGTAGATAAAATCTTCTCGTGTTTGCCACCGAGTATGTTAAGTCTTAGACATGATGATGATGAGGGAGTTTCTCATCGAAACGTTGGCCTTTAATAGCCTTTTGCTGTGACAATCCCGAGAAGTTTTTATCTATTGAAAATGCTTATTTTTTTACATAAAATGTACATAATAGTACTGAGCTACAAGGCCCCTGTAGCACGTTTGCAACTTTTTACGTTTTAATTCCGAGATATCTTTACGGATACCGGTTACAAGGTATTTTAGGGAATCGCAATTTTTTTACACTAAAAGAGGAGAACTTTACTGAAATATGGGAGATAAAGAAAAGAGACAAATTGTATTAGGAGATGCTTATATTATAAATATGTTCCGTTGAAAACTACGTAGCATGCTCAGAAAAATACTGGTGAGCGCGAAGCATCAACTGAAATAGCATTAAAATGTCAGCAAAGAGCACAATAAGGAAAAGGTAGTTAGGGTATTTGGTAATATACGGAAATAAATTTTGAGTAATATCTACGTCTTTCTTTATGCCACTATCGCAATAAGAATACTCGGCTCAACACAGCGTATTTTTCCATTAATCCAAACTAGAATTTTCGCTGGGCAAGCCTAAAAGCTGTAAAATGACGGAGAAAAATGGTAAACATTATTTAACCTCAACTTTCAAAGGTTAGCCGTGCCTCATTGAAACTAAAGAATAAAAAGCAGTTTTTTAGGCAAAATAATTCAAATTTTCCTCCACGAAGAGATAACTATTATTTTGGAACCCTTAATTATTCATTAATATGAGAAAATATTGTTGCTTTTAAATTTTGTCAATGCAGTTTCATATTGGCTTAAACGCGTAAATATTGCAAATATATAGCATATTGACCGACGACCAACTTGAAATGGATTTGCTCTATATACAGCTGGCTTATGCTTCCGAACGTAATCGCGTATTGCATTGATATCGCGAATGCATCTTCAGGAAGATACTACTCTCATCCCTGAATGCCACGCTGACCAGCGCAGCGGCAAACTTTAAGTATCTCATTATCTGTTCAGAGTCTATAAAATGCAAATGAATTTCTCCTTTTTGATCACGTAATATTTGATAAGCCGAATCAACATTTAAAATCTCATCTTACTTTCAATCATTGGTCGATGATTATAAACCAAAGTCGCGTAAACTCCTATGGAATATTTAGTGCCTAAACGAAATCGACCGTAAACACCACAAGAAATAGATAGTCGATGACTGCATCGGGCAGGGAAGGTAAGCAAGTTGCAGAATCAGTAGGGCAGTTGGAAAACAGTTTTGTAACAAATAGAAATCTCGCAAAAGCAGCAATATTGAGCAAGGACATGGAGTTAAAAATTACCAGAGTTAAAAGTGAGATTTTATTGACAAAATCGTATTTTATTGACTTTAGGGGAAAAAATTATACCGTTTCAAAAGCTAAGTGAAAATTGGAGAAGAAAATCGTTAATATTACTGAATATGAGGAAGATACACGGGGATACTACAAAGTATATTTAAATGTATTTTTGCTCCAGAGAGTTTTGTGTTTTTTTATTATTAAATAATCAACGGTATATTAATATGATTGTCATATGACGAATTGATTCGTTGAAATCGACACAAAGTTGAGGAATGACGTCATACATTTCTTCCATCTCTATTTCAACTACATTTGATTATACTATGCCACCCATATTTGCGCTCTGTTCTGTTAAATTTACGAAATGCATGAAAACATTTATAGTCTACGTTAACATTTAATTAAAAATAGCCACATACCCATTGGATGAATCCTTGGCCATCTCTAAAGTGTAAGGAATGCGTTTATATCTTACATTAAAATAAAATTTTGGCGAGAACAAGTAGGAAAAATGGTGCTGATCAGCTACATGAATTTTCAGTTTGTTAGCAAAAGTATTGGCGAACATTAATCTACGATTACACCGACTGAGAATGAGGCCGTTTCGTGGTGTCTGGAGTTGTGTCACAACTGTTGGGAAAAGATACTCATACGAGTTTCCACTATAGCGCCAAAGTTTCCTTGATAGGGTAGGATAGGATTTGTTGTAACTGTTGTTGTTGTGCCCCCACTTCTGCTGTGTAAATATAATAGGGTGGTTTCCTATTATTTTTTATTGCCTAAATAGAAAGATTATTACTCCTGGAGTACGTATTACACGCTTTTAGATTTTTAAATGACGATATCTATTTTTTGCGATTAAATGAAAAATGAAAATTTTCAAGCGCGCGAAAACGCGACGGCTAAGTATGAATGCTGGGAAAACTCCGTGTGACGTCGTTCTGGTTCCCGCTGCCGCAAGTGAGGTGACCTTGGGGCGAGGCTTTGAGCGCTTATACGACGCAGGATTCTAGCAGGTAGCAGAGTTCCCCGCTAGCTGGTAGCGCTTGGCTTAAATAAGGATATTAATGTCTTGTCAAACGAAGAAAACTTTCCGACCTTAGCCAGTTTTAATAGGTGATTATTAAAACATGTTTCCCTGAGCTCTGTGCCTCATGCATGCATTGGTAATCTCAGACGATGTAAAACTACTAGGTCCCTGTGACGTCACGTGGAGTGGAATCGCATGGCGCCAATCTGGCCTTTTTCAAATGAGGATAAAATTGACCATTGCCATTCGTCTAAACCGGTATTTCTAAAACCAAATAATTTGTATATTATGAATACACTAATGGTGGGTAACGAATCGCAATCAATGCCTTTCGTTTTCTTTGATGAAGGAAACTACCCTATTCAGCCGTGTCCGCATTTTCTTAACGACATCCACTTATTTTTAGAACCGCAGCCATTAAATAGGCCCAGATTATTTTATCCATGCATGCTATGCGGAGATGACGGACGATACAGTCTTCCATAATCGGTAGTAATAATTAGCTTCTATTCGATGCAAGTTAATTTCAGGTAAATAAGGATCGCACATAGCCATGATATCCTTTCCAGATATAAACGCAATGTAAGGTCTTCCAGATATGCACGGGGAAATAACAGAAAAAACGTTATTATTTGTATTAGTAATTTTTACTGCGGGATAGTACAGTAGTCGATATTTCACGGATAAACTATGCAAAAACGGATGCTATGCATGAAAATAGATTTTTCAATACACAAAAAGAATTTCAGATCGCCTATTTCAATTAACTTCCATCCCTACAATTTCTATCTATCCTATCAGAAATTCTTGATACCATACCAATTCGGAACATTCAAGAATTTTCAAAAGAACAACTTCAAACGTAAAAAATATTTAGAACGATTAGAAGTTTTTATGTGTTTCTTTAGAAAAAGCTCAGATACGGTTGACGAAACTTCGGCTATTTCGTGCTGATTCCGTTTTCAACAATATATTTTTCATTACTTTTTTCTAAGTTTGCTGATTACATCACGCTATTTGTCGCAAGTAACTTTTTGCATCAAATAAACAATCAAAATAAAATCCAATCCTTGCGCAGTAAGGCACGTGGTTCATGTGAATCACGATATTTTACGAATGCAACACTTTTCTCTCTTTATGACGCTGCCTCCGTTTACCGCAACCGCTGACGCCAAGCGCAAGAGATTGCATCCAGCAGCGGCGAAACTTTCGTTTTCTTTTGACCTTCCGCCACCGCAAACTCGGAAAGAAAACTCGGGGAGACGAGGCTTACGCAGTCCTTACGAAAATGAAGCCAACCTCTATGCAACACTCCAAGCCATGTAAAATACCCAGGAGAGCCGAGGCCGGGTGACTCAGGATTTGCTATTTACCCGTAGAAATACGAAATGTTTACACCCACATACGCGACCCAGGCTATGGGTGTATATCCTAAGTGCGCGAGAATTTCATAAACTGTATAATAATGACGACAAGTGAGTGAAAAAACCTTAAATTTCATTATTGCGCACAGTGGGTTAGAAACGAAAAAAGCTGGCCAAAAGCTCAAAAACAATTTTTTTTGAGCCAGGAAGTTGAAACTTCGCATACATATTTTCAAATAAACTGTGCATTATTTTTCACATTATTTCTTTTCTGTACTTTCACGCTAACGATATATTTGAGGTCAAAGTTGAACTAATTTAGCGAAAAACGACCACTCTCGATTTTTTCTGAAAATGGCCAACTGTATCCTCGTGCAGTGGTTTCATGAATAGTGTAATTGACAAAGGTGTTATACCACCTCAATTAACACTTCGTCTTCTTCCATTTGGAGGGTTTTTAAAGATTTTGTTTCGTCAATAACCTTAGATATATAACAAAATGGCGGAGCCTGTTTTCAGCCAATTTTTTACATACACGTACAGAAAAAGTAGATATTTCCACCGAACTCCACCAAGTGACTAGTACCACGTTATTTTATGAACCACTTCTACATTGTGAATCAAATCAAAAGTAAAATCCTGCGCCAACTTGCAACCCCGAATTTCACATCGTTTTTTTCGAGCGTGCGGTCGACTCTGGTTCTGACCGGCGGCGGCGGAGAGAACGACGACGCGGCAAGTGTATGGATGCGATATGGACACATTCACTTTTCATACCTCGATAATAGACACAATAGTGACAGAAAATAGTCACCAGAAAGTAAAATTAATGAATACTGCCTCGAATGAATCTTATTATGCAATCGCTGGGCTCTTCAAGGGGTACACTGAAAGGCTCCTTTCTTTGAGTGCATTCCATATGTTACTACGGAGAATGGACTCACATCGTGTGCTTAACGGACTCTTTTTTTTCGTCTATGAGTCTGTTCTATGTCTTTCCATAGAGTAAGTATATATATACTTACTCTATGGTCTTTCTTTCTTGTAGATATAGTCATCATCACCAAAAGGTATCATGAGTATCTCAATGTAGGAAGGTGTTACAAATGTTTATTTCCTAATATTATGTGATTAAAAAAAGATGAAAACGAAAAGAAAAAAATGATAAAAAATGAAAAGAAAACACAAAAAAATGAAAAAAAAAAATACTTTAAAAAATTACAAAAAATATAAATAATGACAATAAAAAATTATATCCACAAAAAAAATATTTAAACAATAAAAAAATATACAATTATAAAAAATATATATTATTCAATAATATGAAAAATGAAAAAGAGAAATATATACATTTATATAATTAATATTTTAATAAAAAATATAAATTTAAAACATATTTCAATGTAACCCAAGCCTATTAATATATGTACCCAAATATATTTTTCAATGTATTAAATAAAAAAAATTATTGTTAGTTTTACTCATTTACTAGTTATAAGTTTCTGCTCACACAAACAGAGCACTAACCCCACAACATAAACAATTTCGCACAAAACCAATCTAATGTCAACTGGCTGGTTAGGGTGAACTGGTTCACCGGGACAGCGGGAGTGCGCCTGCGGCGCATCAATTAATGCGTGGTTAACAAACAAACTCTCCTTCTAGGCAAGAGCCGTCCATGATCCACGGCCTCCTCTTCCCAGCCTCCCATACAAGGACTGCAATCTATTACTTCAGAGTTAAAATTTCGTAATATCTACTCAAAGTTATGCTTCTACCTTTTTATTCACTCGACTCCCGTGAATAATTGTAGGCCACCTAAAATAAAGAACGTTTCGTCACCACTAGCTTAAAACGGCGGCAACAGACCGTGGACCCGAATTTCGCGACTTCCGACGAAAGTTAAAATAAAAATTATAAAAAAAAGGCCAGCAGAGCGTGGAGCGCGACACATCGGCAGTAATGGAACGAACGGACAATTATCGGGCTGTGACCGATAAAAAAAAGCAGCCGAAATTCGAGAAGAGGATATGGTTGATGGTCATGGCCAGCGTGACTTTCAGTAAAGCGTGACGAAATCTTCGACGGGAATGGTCGACTCGCGTTCACCTGGCAAAAAAAAGTTCCGAGTAGACGCATGAAGAATGGCATGAATTTTTGGGGGGAAAAAATGGTAAAAACTGATCATACACATAGGAACACATTATAAAGTTTTTATTTATTTTAATATTTGACCCTGCTTCTTTGAGGTTGCTAAGTTTGATTTCATTTATCACCCATTGTGAGTGGCTACTGCCGGTTTCTTAACATTAACCCTTTCATTCAGTCATTTAGTTTTCATATCGTAATAAAGTACTTTTTTGTTATTTACAACCTAATTGTGGTCTCATGGACCCTTATACCAATAATTTTGCTTCGCATTCATTGGGCATTAGGACTGAAGAGAAATATTAGCCACGAAGATTTACAAAACAATATACACCAATTTTAGCGACTAGGCCGATCGTACAACTTAGTTGGCCGTAGGAAGCATCCAAAATGTAAAAAGTCATAGTTTTTCCACGGCTTTTCATGGCCACTTTTTTCTTTTTCACGGCAACTTAAACTTTGAAAAATATCAGTTACTCACCCAGGATCCCTACACAGCTATCAAGACTCGTATCTCGCTTCTTGTATCTTTCATTTTGAAAGTGGGATACAAATGTATGAAGCCCGAATATATTATTTCCAAGCGCTTAGTAACACCGGAGAATTCGAACATAATCGCACAAAATTTCTCTTACTTTTATCAACAAAGAAATAAAGTTGAAATATCCTGCACAGATTGATTCATTCCCACCAAACTGAAAACAATTGAAATTTATTACTAAGAAATATTGAAAACTGTTTCGAGAAAAACTGAGCACAAATCAATTCACGAAAGATATGCACGCGGATAAGGGCTTAAGTTAAAATAAAACATATTTACAACAACAACAAAGAAAGACTTCACACACACGATTCCAATATGAAAAAATCTTTTTTCGCAAAGCTTTATGTTTTTTTACCACTCTGTAGTTTGCATTATATAGTGACTACGCGACAGTAAAAATTTAAAACGTCCTATAAAGTGATAACCAATAAATAGTGTGATATATGAGAGCTCCGCAAAAAAATAAATTACAAAACATCGGGAACTTAACCTTTAGGCTCTCTCTCCGTTGAAGCGACCTTCATGGCACATGAATGTGTCCAGTAGGAAATTAATAGAATTAAAAATTAAAAATTTTGAAAACTTGCCTACGTTGGGGAATACAGTGCGCTTTTTGAAAGATAAAATTGATTCAATAACTGTAATATATATGATGTACTGATATAAATGTCAATAACTGAGCTGGCTTGGAGGTTTTTGCAACGAACAGCTGACTGTTCTTATCTTGGGATTGTCGCCGCGTACTAGTTGTTTTCCACACAGCATTTCATATTCCAAAGCGAACTGTGCGACAGTTCCCAGCATCAGTGATGAAAAAATAAGCAGATTCGATTAGTACAGGAAATAAATGTAGTACTACGCTCATATTCCAAGTTCAGTGGGATTATTCCAAGGCTCGTGGAGATGTGCCAAGGGTAATTTGTGTCAAGACTAACGCCTTTCAGGGTAGCCATCACTAGCGGTTGAGCGTCCTCCATTCCCGTTTAGAAGGAGCTGCAATTCCAGAGAGAGTCGATTTCCCGATACCAGATATGATATTACCATCGCAATACCTTTAAATATAAGGCTAAATATATAAAGAAGAGGAATAATTACTAGGTAGAATTCGGGCATTAAAATTCATGATTTTTCTTTTTTTAATGTTCTCGTAAAGGATTACGGTTGACGTGAAAACATCTCAATCACGCACCTATTGAAGCGGTGTTAAGTAGATATAATGAATTCAAAATCAATTTTCTAATCAATTATTTTCGCTCATACAAGCAAAAATTGACGAGAAATATACGTTGAACGCACTATTTTCATACTCTGTTACATCTGAGTGGGTCATTGTGAGGTTTATCTTACTTGCTTCAGGTTGCGTTCTAGTGAAACTCGTCTTCAAAATCATACCTCATGCATAAATAAATTCAGCGCTATCTTAAAATGACAACTTGTATAGCAACAAGTTCAACTGGTTCCGGCGTGATATAGTGGAAGCTCGGCATATTGAAATTAAAGGCAGTCACACTTTTCCACAGTAATTAAATGCGTCATGCGCATTAATTAACTCATTCTTACAATGTCTACACAATGTCAATGTCTCTAGAATATTTTCAAAACACCGGGTTTCCTGCTTTACAGGAGGAAGAAACTCTAGAAAGGGCAGATAAATGAGAAGATTCATACCATTCATCGGGCCAAACGTTTTACCGAAAAAAATACGCAAAAACCCGGAACGAATTGAAATTGTGCAACTATGGATAGATTTACTTCGTTTCAACATTATGGCGGATGTAGATTATACGAAAATAAACGTATTGGGAAGTAGTCGTACTGGTATGGGAGTGGGAAAAGCTTAAAATACTAATACTGTAGGTATTCCTTCAAAGCTAAATTTCCAACCGGAGAGACATAAATTTTTATCTTCATGAAATGAAGGAATTTGATAAATATTGGGCTACAATGAAAACACTTACAAGGTACAACAAAGATTTAAATAATTTAATACAATAACGTAGCATGATCTGCGGTTATCATTTTTATTATATTAGGATATACTGAATGTATAATATACATGATAAACAAGGTAACTGTGGATCATATACAGTTATTTTATTGTGTTCATTATGCAGTGGTTACGACGAAAGACACCAGGAAGTATTTATTTTTAAATTTTAGTATTGTGTAGGCAGTCTTTTTTTTTAACAAATGGCTAGTGTTTAACTAATCCATGCGCCTACATTGAGGCGGTTTGATGGGTAGCAAGGAAATGCAGAAGTTTTAATTTTGTCGTAAGAACTAAAAAGATGGAGAAGAAAATTTAAAATACTTTGTGTTGGGCTATCTTAGTAAGATACACATTGAGATGACAGTCGGAACTTCTACACTGGACAGGAGTATTTTCCGAAAATAAATTGAACACTTTAAAAGAGGTCAAATTCACCTCAATACTCTGTTTCGCCATTCGTAAATGATATTTCACCACAGCCTCGCAAGCAAACACCTACCTTATGGGAGTTCAACTATCTCGAAACGTTAGTTTTTTTTCCATCCCACTGCCATTTTTTCCTGCGGTTACACAGAAAAAGAAACAACGCAACTTACATCAAGATACGCAAACACTTGTGCCGCTGTCGAGCGAATGGGAGCCCACTGACCTCGCAGAGATGGAAATCTAGTTAAAGGCATTTTTCTTCTTTAATTGCTGCCTAGGCGAAAGATGCTTAAAGAATAGGAATACACAAACCTTTCCGGTTTCGAAGAATCCTTCCAATAAAAGCTCAAAACCTTTCTAACTGGAAAGTTTTCACACACTATTCCCTAAGAATGCATGCGCATTAACACGTTGACCGCCATGCCGGTCATAATGACCGGAGTCGAGTGGCTCCTGTCACGCCACGCCGCGCCGGTCATACTGACCGGCCTCCGAGCGACTGTTTCAAAGTGGATTTCTGACACCGGAGTGACCAGAATCTCTTGCTAACGTATGGGTCATGATCGTTGTGGCGTCAGAATATAAATATTTATTTTAAAGTAAAGTACAAAAACACATTTAATGTTTTATGATCCGTGAATAGTTAACGGAATGAAAAACACTAATGGCGTCAGAGGACATATCTACTAAAAACATCATGGCGGTCAATGTGTTAAACAGCAACTACAGTGGAAGCTATATTTCAAATGGTTAATTATCATATTCATCCTAGATGGTTAAATATCATTGAAATATTTCTCGATTTATTTTTCATGACCTCAATTTATATCATAATTAATTATTCTTATTATATTAATTATTATTATTATTAAATCATTATTATTGAAATATTTATTTACGCATGGAAATAGTGCACGAAAGACAAAACAAAGATTAAAGCACACAATCAGAAGAAGAAGCAAGTAGATAAAAATCCAAACAAATAGTCTTAAAAAGAACAATAGTTATCGCATAATTTAATAACCTACAGTAAAACGTGATTTTAGAACTGAAAATCCTGGCAAAGAAGTAAATTTTCTGTTAATAATAAAAAAATTAGTAACCTGCTATCTTTCATATATGTCATATAAAATTAATTTAAATAGATTTTTCCCAAATAGATCCCACTTATTCATTTGCATATTGAAAAATAAGTTTTAAATCCCTACTCCAGGGGTTCATGAATAAATTGATGTTTGCACACTGCAACGATCACTCCAAGACGCTGGCAGGAATAGGATAGTTTCCTTCATCAAAGCAAACGAAAGGCCTAGATTGCGATTCGATACCCATCATTTATGTATTGAAAATGTACAAATTATTTGGTTTTAGAAATCCCAGTTTAGACGAACGTTGATAGTCAATTTTAACCTCATTTGAAATAAGCTCTTATAAAAAAATTTTTTTTTAAAACCAGCCTTTATATTTAGATTACAGGGGATGAGCAACGTTTATATATGACACAAAGCAAAAAAACTCAGTGACCCCGAAAAACCAAAAGTGACGTATTAAAAAAGTCACTATATTTATTAAATTTTCAGTGAATGGTAAGCCCCCTATGTTTCAAAATGCCACCCCTATGCTTTTAAATGCCTACCCCTATGTTAAAAATGCCACCCCCCTATGTTAAAAATGCCACCCCGTACCTTTTATGTAACGGTAAAACAATATTCAAACATTTACAAAACCTTACAATTGTTAATAAATATATGAAGATCATAATTAGCTGTTGTACAGTTTTCACAAATTAAATGTATATGGATAACTTTTACTGTGGTCGCAAAACACGAAAATCGACCATTTGGAACTTCTTAGATCAAAAACATGTTTTGGGGGGCTATAGGTTGACTGGGGGGTGGTTAAAGGGGGGTTGGAGAGAAAAAGTTATATTTTCATGTATTGTCATCGGAAATGAAGAAGTGTGCAAAATTTCAGCGTTTTTGCTTCACAGGAAGTGAGTCAAATTTGAGTTACAAGATTTGTACCAGACAAACAGACAAACAGACAGGTTGGTGAGTTGATATAAAGGCTGGAAAAAGGGCAGATTGTTGGCCAGGCGATGCCACTTCAAGTGACGTCACAGGGATCTAGATGCTATACAATTAGTCAGGAGTTTTACATCGTCTGAGATTACCTATGCATGCATGTGGGACAGAGCTTAGGGAAACATTTCTTAATAATCACATTTTAAAATTGCCTATGATCGGAAAGTTTCCTTCGTTTGATAGGGTATTCATAATCCTTATTTAAGCCAAGCGCTACCAGATAGCTGTGTAGGTACTCTGCTATCTGCTAGCAACCTGCATCGTATCGGCCCTCATAGTCTCGCACCAAGGTGGCCTCACACGGCGGCAGCCAGAACCAGAATGACGTCACACGGGCTTTTCCCAGCATTCATACTTGGCCGTCTCGTTATCGCGCGCTTGAAATTTTCACTTTTAATTTAATAGCAAAAAATAGATATCGTCATTCAAAAATCTAAAAGCGTGAAATACGTACTCCAGGAGTAATAACCTATCGATTTAGGCAAGTAAAAAAATAGGAAACCACCCTATTGCCCATAAATTTACTGTTTTAATAGAAGCTATAACTCGGCTAAGGAAAAACAATAGGGAAATATTCCTCATGAATAAACTCCACAAATAAATATCAAGTCATAATACGAAGGAAAGAAATATCAAAATATAGAAAATAATAAGTATCCCCAATACTTAGAATAACTCGGGAAAATAACTATTGAATAGATACAAATCTGACTGAAATTCAAATACAGCTGACGACGAAAGAAGAAAAAGACGAATACTGGAACATAACAAATAAAGCGCTGCTGCAGCATTGAGACTCCTCAAGGCCTTTCTCTGATGGAGCAAAGGCATTTCGCATTACAACACGGCATCTATGCTTTAGTATATCAGCATGGGAAGTGCTGTAACTTAAATTCAAATCATTCGCCAGAACGTGCGAGGAATGCATTCAGCAGTACAATAAGGCGCCAATGACATCGGAAGTGAATAGAAACGCTTGTTATGGAGTATATATTTTACTATCAATCCTACTACACAT
The DNA here is from genome assembly GCF_921293095.1 of Ischnura elegans. NCBI lineage: Eukaryota > Metazoa > Arthropoda > Insecta > Odonata > Coenagrionidae > Ischnura > Ischnura elegans. The sequence continues at coordinate 66,119,435 of NC_060253.1, read as the reverse complement.
CTGAATAACAGCATCCACAACCACTCAGCAAGGGAACTCGACTCATGTTTTGCCCCTGAAAACAACCGGAAACAATTTAAAAGAGGAATTTACGTTAAGAATAATTTTTTTACCGCACGTTCCTTTAGGTTGGACATCGTCCAGGTGCAGGGTACTTCCAAGAAATGTTTAAGCCCGCAGTGAGAGCTCGACTACTTTTTTTTCTCATAAAGAAATCAATAAATCATCAGGGAGGGAAAATATGCTCCTTCGACAATTTAACCAACCCAGCATATGGGCATGGGGTCAAACAAATTTTATGTAAGTATATGCTCATTGGTTTTCCAATGATTACTTTTTGAACCATGACTATCTTTGACTAATTCGCAATTCGCCTCATTAGAATGAAAGTTCAAAGGCTTACATTAAGACCAAGATTAACCTTTATCGCACGTTGTATATGAGGATTGTAGATCTTCACAGCGATTTTCGGCATGTAAAACGATTACGCCCGGAAATATCTATCACCATCAAATGATTGTGACGAAAAAGTTGGAACAAATTTGGATGAAAACGAATTTCCACCAAAAATATTTCTCTCACGCAGTACTCAAGACTTGTTCTAGCAAAATTTTTACTACGTTAGCATGTGTATTAGTAAGTGAAGTTAGTTTCTAACTTCACTCAGGATTTGCTCTTTCGGGTCAAAATTTTGCTATCGATTTTTCGACCTCTTTCGGATTAGCTAGTGAGCTAAAATTTTCAGAATCGCTCATATCTGGATGATAATGAAATGTTCTTAAACCTTCCTCACCCACCTCATCCAACCGGCATTAGAGTTTTTACTGTTTGGCTGACTTTTTAACTGCCATGGATACTTAGAATGGTACGATAATAATAAATATCGTTCATGAGCGATAAATTAGTTTTTTTGAGCATATATGAAGCATAAAAAACTAAGCGTTTTGTTACGTCAATGAGATTTCTAAGTGGTAGATTTGTATGACTCTTTGGAGGAAACAGAGTTTCACCAAGGCATCGAGCTTTAAGCGATCCTGAATGAAGTCCACCAATCTACTACATCCTATCTTTGTGGACTATAGCAACTAACAAACAACCTTGGGTGTTTTATGCCTTACGAAGCCCATCCTACATCTTCCTGAACTTAATCATAATAACATAGGATAGAAAAAAAGCCAGGAGGAAAAAAGGTAATGCAGGGGATAAAAGTTATAGGGACCACGTTATTACTGTGCTAGAAACCGTATCTCTGCTACGCTGTGGAACCAGTTTTCGGTTTTGAAATTCCTGAATTGCGCAAAATTATGCGACCACTTTTTCTCCTTATTACAGATGGGTAAAACTGGTTTTTAGCATTAGAATCTCAGAAAAATTGTCTTTTTCTAGTAGTACCTTTATTAACCAGTAAATTAAATAGTCGCATTCCAAGTGAAGGCTAGATACATTTTGGCATCAGGCTCTGCAATTCGACGCGTAAGAGTCAGTCTTCAATTCCTGCGAGAAATGAAAGGGTGATTATATCTTAATACATATAATACCACAGAAGTTGTCGACTGCTATGAAAATCTTACCGTGGATATGGAAAGTGTCGGATTAGAACCGTAAATTATCAACTATTTAATACCTAGTTAATTGCGGAGAAAACTGGCGAAACCAGATCTACCTTCAACCTCTAGTCATTAATGGAATTATGCCCGAAACAATAAATTAACGAAGTGCGTTACGGCTATAATGAGATAGGACAAAAAACAATAATCTATATCGGCTTGATAAGGTTTCCTCAATCATTGAAACTATAATCTTGCATGAATGCACATATTACTCAACCGGCTGAATCATACCAATTTAGTAATTCACTCTCGTGCTGTTTAGATTACTAAACTATAATTTCCAGTTGTTGCAAAAAAAATTAATGGATATTCTTATGATAAGCATGAAAAAAACAATCTGAAGCATAAAAAAGGTTAAATTTAATTCAAAATTGACCTCATTTTTAGTTATTTAGTATATCATTATAGCATGAGGAACACCTTTCTTATTATTTATCCATTATTACGAATGTCTGTGGCAATCGCAGAGCTGGGGAGGGGTTGAATAAAAATATAAGTCATTTATTAGTTCCAACGTAAGAATTTTTAAGGATGATGGAGAGCAATCTAAAAAAATACTTAAAAGCGGCAGAATTTTACGAATATTTTGAAAATGAGGTTAAAATCCGTCATAGTTCTCGCCATTATAAATGTACTTTCCGATTAAAAAAAACAAATAAATTTTTAGGTCAAGGTCGAGGTTTTCCCCGTAAAATTTGCGGACATAACACCAAAACATTCACTAGATTTATTTTACCTTCAGAACTAGCCCTCTATAAACTCTAGAGAATGAAAATTTTTCGTTGTCCATACATTCTCCATCGTTGTATACTGTATTGGTCTCTATCGCTCAAATTTCTATTAATACGTGTGTGCCACTTGCCACATTTACCGGGACTTTAAAAATGGCCGTCACACGACCATGAAACAAAAAAAAAACCTTTATGATCTGCAGTCGAGACTCAGCACAAATAACGAGGAATTAAAATACCATAATAATCTTCCGATACACTAATAGAGTAAAATCGTTTGATCTACGTCAACCACTTAGTAAGAGATATTTTGGACCGAAAACACTCAATCATAACCCCGTTACAATATTTCACTTTCGATATTGAGAAATGGCCGCTACAGATCTAACTATATTCTCCTATAGTTCTCACTCTTCATAGACCCACGTAAAACATATAACTCTATTCAAATCAATCTAAATCACCACCGACTATACGACTCATTTTCAGCGATCCCTTGACTAGCGGAAACCTTTACCGTTTGTTACCCTTAACTTCTCCCGTACAATTTCTATTGACTTACTATTATCTTTTTCATTATTTACAACCCCTTAGCAACAGAGATACAACCTAAGGCCTTTATTCTAACCGCCATCATCCAACTCTTCCGCCATAAATTACCGTAGTAAATGGAGAGTAATTGAATTTTCAATCAAGGAATACTATTCAGTGTTTAAGTGGACAAAATAAAATATTGTTTATTATTTATTATGATTGCGTTTTTACTATTTTAAATTATCTTTTAAATTTGTATCTATCATCCCGACACTACAGGGCCTTTACATCGAGGAGCTACAAGAAATAACACAAACTGAACTATCACAAACCTACATAGGGACAACCTACCCAGCGGGACTCGAACCCACGGACTTTGGTTTGGCATGCAAAGAATGTACGCCGACGCCAACGATGCCGGCGAATTCTTTATGTCCTTACCCGCTACTGATATTCTACCACGCTAAAAATTTGGACGTTAATCTCATTTCATGCTCGACACAAAACAGGAATAAGATAGCGCTTAACACAAGCCTGCCGAGTGAGTAATATCAGGGCATTCAGTGAATAGTTGGGTTTACTCACTGCCAGACTCGCAAGATTCAATAATGTTTCCGGCTAATGCTCAGCTGTGTTAAGTTATAATTAACCTCTGTAAGCTTTTCTGATATAGGAATCTTTCATATGTGCACATTACGTCAGTTTTATTATCCTTTTGATTTTAGTGGTTTTTATCGAACTGCTGTGGTCAGTTTGATATAATTTATGAAACTGGTTTGGTAATTGTCACCAAAATGTTCAATGCTCATATGAACCGAAAGGTTTGATAAATTTTATCGGAATTCGATAGTTCTAACACAAGTATTTTTTCAGAGTATCGGGTTCAAGACCTGGGTGAAACCTCGCTAGGCCCCCAATCAAAAATTCTTTACGTGGGCGATGGCAGCGGAACGAACTGGTGGGGATAGGGTTGGTGTGGTGATTAGAGTGCTGGCTTCCCACCCCGTGGGCTCGGGTTCAAGTCCCGGAGAGAATTTTCAAAGACTGCCCGATCCCTGTTTGAATGTTGTGTGAAGGGCATATCAAGCGCAACACTCCGTACGTCGAATGGATAATTAAGCCGTGGTCCCCTTGGCGCCTTTCATTAAGAGCAGAATAATGTACTTCGTAAAATGTTCTCGGGATCGCCACCGGGTCAGGAACTGCATGACTGCCGACGTTTCGATGTCCGACTCGGCCATCGTCCTCAGGGCTGTGAGTGTCGAATGACGTCGTGAAACGTCGGCAGTTATGCAGTTCCTGACCCGGTGGCGATCCCGAGAACAATTGCACAGGCCAACAATGAAAAAAAGTTTTTACTGAAAATACCTTATTCTTATGTGTTTAAAGTTGCTGAATCCAAATATGATGGTTTCAAAGTTGTATCACCCACCATTTATTCACATTTTACAGTTAAATTTATGAAATCAAGCAATATTTTTAGAATTTAATAGCTTTTTTATAGTTATAATAAAATTGAAAAGTAGGTCTAATGAACTAAGATAATTGGGGATTACTGTTGGTACTTCACAGAGAAGTTCAGCAAGCGATTTATCGCAGAAAAAGCTACACAAGAAGCTTCAAGGAAAAAAGGGAAAGAAAATGTAGACCAATTCCAGTTGACAAGTGAACACTGTGTCATCACGCTGTAGTAAATACAAACAATTTTATCACGATGTAGTGAACAGTGAATACAAATAATTTTATGATATAACACAGCGTTTCATTGATTTCCCTATATACCGTATAGGGGTATTATGAAAAAAACGAAGGCCAGGTTGGGATTCTGCACATAAAAATCTATAAAGATCAGCTATTAAAATAAAAAAAGTTTTCAAACAAAATTTTTTGTTGGCCTGTGTTATTCGCCGAGAAAGCAGTAAATCTTTCTCCAGAATAAAGCATTTCGACGCCGGGTATTTTGCACCCTTCCTTTCATACCCTTTTCAAATGGCGCAAATAACCTCAGCCGCCGCCTCTAAATACCTTGCTATACGAACAGCCCTCCGTCTTGTATGCGTAGAATTCTAACTCCGAAACCTACAGTCCGGCCGGCGAGAGTTGTCCGATGACAGTTCAAAAGTAATGGCGGAGAACCCTTCTCCAGCACGGTTTGCAGCCAATCGCTGTCCCCCAAATGCACCTCACACCCTCGCCTAGCAGGGATGCCGACTTACAAAAAATATTGGGGGGGGGGCCAAAACCGGGGGTCTTGCCCCGAGAAATTTTATAAGTAGTGAGTTTTAAGTTTTATAAGCATTTTAGAAGAGTCATATGATCAAAATTAGAACTCTGATAACTCGAATCTCGATATCTGGACACTCCGGGGAAAATCGACAAGCCTGACACACTTCTTCCTCACACCCACAACGAATTTTTGAGGGAGCTCGGGCCCCCTCAAGCCCCATGGAGTCGGCACCACTGTCGCCTAGTTATACAACGTTGTCACATGCATGTGAAAGCACTGAAACAAGCCTGAGCCACCATAACAAGCCCTTTCTTCGAATCACCAAAATAAAGAATTCTTCCTTTGGGTCCTTCATGCTCGTCGTCCCTTCTGGCTCCTCTCTTCACGGAATCCTTTTGTTTACATGTGACGTGGCCGTTTCCCTTTCTTACCTGGCAACCTTGCCCCCTACCCCGAACTAGACCCTTCTTACTGTCATCGGACAACTCTCAGTGGCTGGACTGTACCCTGTATCTAGCGATTTGATCGATGGATTTTTCTTCCTCATAGGAAAATCCTCTAAAATCGCTGGCACATTAATGGCTTTGCCTGGTTTCGCTAATTAGTAGGGCCCTCTTCGCTTTTATAGCGTTGGGGTGTTTTTCCCTCTCCCGTTCCTTCCGCACCTTTCCTTTCCCAGAGGCGTCGTCGGGCTCCCATCGCGGCGGCACCTCTTTCCTTCCTCTCCTCCCCCTCCCCGGGTGATCGGGCGTATAAGCCACTGGCCTGGTTCCCGGCCCCGGTGCGTTGTATCCTCGAAGGGCTCCCCTGAGCCCTCACACGTTGTACCCTGAGTTTATGACTGTCGTTACCCTGATTGTGAGCTTCACGTCGACTGGACCGCAAGATTAGTGATCACACTGCACACGCGACTTGATCCGAACTGGGTCGCGCCGTGTGGGAAGCATGTGATGAAATGGACGCGGGTCTCCATTCGTTCCCGCTGCCACTGACACACTCGACATTTCTGCTGTTGGCTTTGCCCACGGTGAATTACGGTTGCTTGGCGATGATGACATTACAACCACGAAGACTACTCAACCTCAAGTCACTGCGGCTCTCTGACATGACATGGACATCATTATAAAAAAACATAAATTCACACTGGCCCGCCTCAAAAATAACTTAACATGCCCGATATATTTTTAGTGATAGTGATTAGAGTAATGCACGTTGCCATTATAATGACAAATTTCATTGCTTTCTTCGCGAGTAGTGTGTGTCAATGAGAGAAGCCTCATACCAAGGGTGTACTCAGGATCAATACTAGATGTGGGCAAGCCGTGGTCGTTCTAGTTGTAACATAGGAAAGGTTAAAGAAACCAAATTTTCAAGAAAATTATGACAGCGCTTTATTAGTTTTTTAAATAACTTGCTCAAAAAACATTTCTATTTTAATTACAGGTTTTACACTAATATCACTTTTCTTGGATATAAAAAATATTTCCGTTTTAAACCATATTTACTTTTGCTTCTTGCGGGGGGGGGGGGGGGGCAGCTGCCCCCTGCTGTCCCTTGCTGGGTGCGTCCATGCCTCATACCCATTTCTTTTATTGATAGTTTTGATTGTGGTTAATCACTTTCGAAGTTCTACTTCAGTAAATAAGATAGATAAAAGTCGGTACAGTAGTGAATGGAATGGAGCTAATTTATGACATATATGGTGGTTAAGGGTCCTTAGGCATAACTGCATCCGGCAACATACTTTTTCTACATACTGCAAGAGATCAATCAATATACATGGAAAGCAATCTATTGCATTTGTTGAATTTAGATAAATATTAATTGACTTCGGACACGTTCGAACCGAATCAGTAAGTAATATATACGGGCATAATCTATGTTTGGAAAATATAAATATAATAGAGACCTCCACCCTTCACATAATTAGGTTCACTATCGAAGAACTCGAAAAGCAATGGAGTTTACTTACCAGTTTACTTATCAACTACCCGGAAAATTGGCCGGAAAATATCAACTCATTTTTTATCACTGAGTAAACGTGGTTATGACCAGGTTTTATCTTTATGAGAGATAACGCTTGAGAACGAAGAGCTTCCGATTTTGCGAAACGAGTAACAGCCATCGAGCATAAAAGGGCTCTTTCTATAGCAACCTTCCCTCACGCAGAAACTTACAGCTCATATGGGCAGAAAAAATATAGAAATTAGTCCACCCCTAAAGAAAGAAATTCAATCACTCAAATTTCAAGGAACTTGCATAATTTCTTGCCATTAATAACAAGACTGTGTGCCCACAAACGCTATAACTTTGCCATTTTAATGGAATACCGATATTACTGATTAGTTAAATATATATAATGCATGCGATTGGTGCTATGATTTAAGTCAAAAATAAAAGATTAATTATTTCTTCAACCACTGATTCATTGGAATTTTTTTCAATTAACCTAAGAAAAACAAATGGCGAACATTTTAGCCTACAATTCCGTGTTCGACAAAACTACCAATGGGAGGAATATAATAGAGTCAGTTCAATATACCTGATTCAATAACTGCTCATTATGTCTATTTTACCTAATGAGTAATTTTACTCAATTCTCTTCTAAGGAAAATATTTAATGGTAAACGTATATACTACCTATTATACTATATATTATATTTTACTTTCTCAATACTCTTTAAAGCAAAAAATATAAATAGCAAATATATTAATTTCGAAGTAACTTATCGGGTGACCTAATGACGCTTTAGTTTGGGGGACCTTTTATTTGCAAACAAATTTAACTAAATATGCTTCTGTTCAACATTTGATCAAGTACAATACACAGGCTTCACTCATGGGATCCTATGGATAACGCATGAATTTAAACTTCGGAGGTTTTTTTAACTCCTAGAAATAGCAAAAAAAGTTAGGAGGGAGCTAATAAATTATTTCTTTTAAACCTAAAATGTTGTCTTGCAATTGGATCTTATCCCCTACCATTGGGCTTCGAGAAAATCTAAATCCGTGATATTTATTTACACTTATTGATACTTTTGGAATTCACATTAACCGTTTCCCTACAGACAACGGCGTAAATAAATTAAAAATTAACAAGTCATTCCTCCATGATTTCAAAGCCTTGGGAAACGAGTTTTGGTAGATGTTTCTCGTTGACGGAATAATTCCAAAATTCTTTCTCTTGAACAACCGATAATGTCGACCGATAAAGCCAAAGGAAAATGAAAGCCATAAACACGTTTTTTCGTTCGAGAGGTGATATTGCTTCCACAGAATATCACCAGGACGTTGACTTTAGGACATTGAACTTTAAAATGAAGCACCCAGGTATCCCCTTGTATTATTAACTAGTATATCCCCTATATGTATAATATATCCCGTAGTATTATAACTTATTATCATTACAGAATTTCTAATTGCTAGCACAGTGTATGCCTAAATTATGCACCAAACTCGAGAAAAATACAGTGAAATCCTGGAGTTAACTGAAAATTAATTTCTAAAATTAATAAATGAAATTAGTCCCTTTGGATCTGATAATTCTGTTCATTTTTTCCACTTCAGCACGTTCATCGATAATGCCCAGAGCGGCTTACCTATCGATGATTCATACTCGATATTTAATCTCAAGTTTTGCACTTCTTCAATCCTGTAACTCAATTCTCAAGAGTTAGTGTCTAATTCGCGCCGTAACAGACTACCAGCAGGGAAGCCATCAAGCTTCATCCACTGCCGCAAAAAAAGGTCACGGCGCGCTGCCATCGTATTTTTTTGTGAGCGCACACGTATTAATAGAGACATCTCAGCTAGGATTGGTAGCGTTTATTTCTAAATATTGTAGAGTTAGATCTCGATAAATACCTGGTGCCCTCAACATATCGAAGGTGACCTGGATACGAGTAATGGCGAGGGAAGCGGAGGCGGCGATCGAACCCTGACACACTCCCGTCCCATGCCACCGTGTGCGGACTCGTGCTCCGAAATGGAGAACGAGATACGTCTCGTCCCTTGCGAGATTAGTTTTCGAGCAGTTACATCCGAAGGCCATTTTACACTAGTGACTTTTGGTATACCAGCTTGAGGGGACGCAGAAAAACATTGCACCGTGAAAAGTGACTAATTGCGACTACAAAATGCAGAGATTTTGATTTAACAATAACCTCAGTGGGAGAAAATATAAGTCTTCTAAAAATTTAAAGAGAGGATAGGACAATTTAGTTGGTCTCATTATGAGGCATGACGTTCTGATGAAAACAATCGTAGAAAGACAGGTGGGAGGGAAGAAGGGCAAGGAACGGCCCCGAATGAGTTACGTAGGACAGTTTATTAAGGATGTGAAAGAGAAGAAAGACGCCAGTCACTATGAAAAGCCTATCGGATAGAATTGCTGATTTATGATGACGATGTATGCGAATTTTGCGTAAAAATATGCTAACACAAAACACCGTTTCCATCCAATAATGGGCGATCATGCAACAAATTTTAGTGTAGACGAGCGCGCTGCGCCCGCTCCCAGTGGGCTTCCCCCGCTCTTTTCAATGCAGGTCCACAGAGGGATAGGCGCGTTTCTAATTTTAAAATGTAGAAAAAAAGGCAGGGTCTTTTGTACAAATTTAATTGGAATGTTCATGTACAAATTGAGGTCAGAGGACCTCTTTGAATACAACATTGGAAGTAATTACCCTATCCTCTGTTAAACGCACATGATGACTCATACTTACGTATCAACAGGAGACTTGAATGTGGAATCAGCCGCATTTTGATAAAAGCTATTTAAAGAATGCGAGATATTGTTGCAAATGAACAAATGTATCAGTTTGTGCGCCGTTAACGTCAGGAATATTTAGTTTTTTTTTGTTTTTTTTTTTTAATTATTTAAAAACCAATTTTAGGAAACAATAGCAATATTTAGGAAGTAAGATATGCCGTCGCATGTTCTCTGATAAATTCTGTGCATTTTGGTACCTCATTTTTAGAGTTCGGTTGCATATAAGTTGAGAAAAAGGTATCTTTAAAGGTACACAGTAGAAATAATATAGAAGATCGTGTGAAGGTTCGTTCGCACATTAGACGTAAATGTACTCTGAAGGACTCAATACACAAATGCCGTATAAACCTGGAAAAATAGCGTCAATTATGAATTTATTAGGGTACGTCGGACCACACAAACCACTTAAAGTACTTGATCGAACTTTTATGAGCACACTTCACTCTCGCTCGACCGACCGTATTTTTTTTCATTCCACCTAACGTATAACAGATTTTAAACTCATCACCATTTTGAAACGTTCGTAGAATACACGACCAGGATATCATTTTAATATACGAAAGGCAAATGTTGACAACGGTATATTCTTATTATCCTGATAATTAAGGGTGATAGAGCAATTTTTATTCAAGTAATGCATCCGGATGAAATTTAAAAAAATTTAACGCTCTATTAACTCAGATGTATTTCTTTTAAATTTGACAGGACAAATTTTTCCACATTTCTACTGTATATACTATGAAAATTTCAAGGTGAAAGCCTAAGTTCGAATAAGTTATTCCTCGCGAAAAAGATAAAATTAGACAAGTATAAAGGGACTGAAACGTCCTCTTACGAAATTCCTTTCGAAGTAAAAAAGCTACTTTGCTGGAGAATCATGAAAATAATTCATTCACTTATAGCGAAAGCCTCCACAGTGGCCTCGACCATCCTCGACTGAGCAGAACATCACTAATGATACCAATTGGTGCTCATTGTCTCGTCGTGCCGAATTTTTGCTGGAGGACAAAACGTTTGGTGAAAAAAATTACACAGCGGTGACGTAACGTATCGCTCATTTCAGGGACCGTACGAAACTCTCTATTTTCCTTGAGTCATCCCTTGAGCCTCGCACCCCGCGACAGTGGTTAGCTGGAAGTTGTCCTCAGGGAGTCAATTGCACTTAAGAGATGGCGCCAGCAAAGCAGCTGCAAATTTGTGCACAGAAGGTGAATAACTGAAGGAAAAATGTTAACTATATATTTGTAAATCTAGAACATTACCCACCATACTGTAATGGAAAAATGTCCAATCTTTAACAGCGTGGAAAATAAATGAAGAAGTAAAACAAAATAAATCTCATAACTCAATTATTAATCACTCGGAAACGATCGTCGCGCGCAATTGTTTTTCGCGATCACTCCAACGATGAGGATTCCCATCACTTTTTTCACCACTCGTCTGGTCGCTTTTTCCGTCGCTGAAACCGTCACTAAAGCCCCATATCAGCCAATCACAACGCATTCCCGTATGGAGCGATTGCAGCGCAACGTTTGACAATCGTGGGAACGACATTAGTAAACATAAACACGCTATGTATTTTCGTGATGCGGGTCCTATGACAACGAGCTGTGATATCGAAAATGATGCGAAAGGCGACGGCGGGAGGGACCGTGTGATTCAGAAAAATTATCACTCGAGCGATCACTTTTCCCGTCGCGAAATGCGATCGCTCTAGTGATCACTTTTCGCGACGAAAAAAAGGATCGTGTGTTCACATTTACATTGGACACATTGCACGCAGGCTTTACATTGGACCATCATCTTAAATACCTGACATGTAAACCAGAGGCAGTGGGGTGGGGGAAACTGTAGAGGTAGGGGAAGGTTGGGAGGGTGGAAGGGGAGGGGTTGGGTCTTCCCCTGGTTGTAAAAGCCAAGGGGATGTGGGAGAATGGGGACGTAGGTAGGGCCGATGCACTCAAGCTGACTAACTGCAGTGAAAGGTATGGGCAAAAGGGGAAGGGGTCACTCCTTACTTGGCTATTGGTGCAAGAATACTAAACATTTGGAGAAGGGAAGACAGTTCCTTTCCTTACGCCTGAATCACACGATATTTTTTTTCGTCCCTCAGAATAATTGCTTTATGGAATGGATATAAAATTCGGCACTAATACTAATTCCTACTGAATTGAGTACTATATAACTTCTTGAATAAAAGAGGCTATCTCAAGCCAGAGTAATTATTTATCGCTAAGCATGCATTACAAAAAGGAAGTTTCGTTGCCTATTCAGGGTATATTTATAAAACGTATCATTTCCAATTTTCCTAATTTATCCTTAATTAGTTTCGTGAAGTAATTTTATGGCAAATCGATCGGTTTTCAGGGACCGAAAGAGTGATTCCTTGACCCATCATTTTCTGAATCATACGGTCATTCCCACAGTTACTTTTTCCATCGCTAATTCCGTCACGTTCCGCATAAACAACTGCCATTCAATTAAAATCCAAGCGAGGCGTTACAATCGCTATAAGCGGCAGTGTGTTTGGATTGTCTGAAGGATGTTTCCAGCGATGGTTTCAGAGACGAAAAAAGGGACGTGCAGAATGACGGTAAAAGGGATGGAAATCCCATCCCTCAAGCCATCGCGAAAAATTTCAATTTCAATTAATTTACTATCGTGAGCCATTTGGCCCATGAGATAATTTACAAGTGCACAACAATTAAGTAAAAATCATTTGACAAAGGTTCAAAGAAAAAAAACACTACGGCAAGACTCAGTAAATGCAAAAAATAGAGAAAAAACAAAATATAAATCTAAACAAGCATACCTATAAGTACAATTGCATCCCGAATGCGGATACTCGGGTATCTAGCCACATAACATTTTCAGACATATTAAATACATTTGAAACAGTATCACTATTTATTCAAAGAAAAATATTCAGGTGAAGCATATAAACGTAGGACTAATAGAAATGATCGCGAGAAAGGATCATTTTTACCGCCATCACTCGAGCGATTGCGATTTCCATTCCTCTAAAGGGATGGGAAAAAATGATCGCGTGATTCACAAAATGAATACACCAAAATTGGTTGCAAAGACATACGATAGTCTTAGTTCTATGTTGACATCGAGTGGAAAATCAAATGCACAATATCAAATATCAAATTCATCTCGTTTATTTTCTATACCTAATTTCTGCGCCTAACTGTGCATAGAAAAAAGAAATCACTTGTACTCCTTGGCTTCCAAACCACTTATCCTCCAACTGACCCTTAGCAACATTAGATGTACTCCTGAACACACTAACTCACTCGAAAATGCCCCACATCTGGCGAAGGGTAGATAGTAGAGGTGGAGGATACGTAAAACCTGAATCACACGATCATTTTCTTTCGTCGCGAAAAGTGATCACTAGCTTCGCGATCGCTTTTCGCGACGGGAAAAGTGATCGCTCCAGTGATCATTTTTCTGAATCACACGGTCCCTCCCGCCGTCGCTTTTCGCATCACTTTCGATATTACAGCTCGTTGTCATAGGACCCGCATAACAAAAATATATAGCTTGTTTGTATATCTAGGTCATTCCCACGTTTGTTAAACGTTGCGCTGCAATCGCTCCATACGGGAATGCGTTCCGATTGGCTGATATGGGGTTTTAGTGACGGTTTTAGCGACGGAAAAAGCGACCGGATGAGTGATGAAAAATAGTGATGGGAATTCTCATCGCGATCGTGATCGCGAAAAACAGTACGGTGGTTTCCTATTATTTTTTTATTGCCTAAATCGAAAGATTATTACTCCTGGAGTACGCATTTCACTCTCTTTTTTCGAATGACGATATCTATTTTTCGCGATTAAACGAAAAGCGAAAAATTTCAAGCGCGCGAAAACGCGACGTCTAAGTATGAATGCTGGGAAAAGCCCGTGTGACGTCATTCTGGTTCAAGCTGCCGCAAAGTGAGGTGACCTAGGGGCGGGGATGTGTGTGCCGCTGCGATGCAGGCTCCTAGCAGGTAGCAGAGTAACCTGCTCGCAGGTAGCGCTTGGCTTAAATAAGGATTATTAATACATACCTTATAAACGAAGGAAACTTTCCGACCATAGGCAGTTTTAATAGGTGATTATTAAGACATGTTTCCCTGAGCTCTGCGCCTCATGCATGCATTGGTAACCTCAGACGATGTAAAACTCCTATCTACTCGTATAGAAACTAGGTCCCTGTGACGTCACGTTGAGTGGCATCGCGTGGGCGCCAATCTTGTCTTCTTCAAATGAGGTTAAAATTGACCGTTAACATTCGTCTAAACTGTGATTTCTAAAACCAAATAATTAGTTTATTATGAATGCACTAATGGTGGGTAACGAATCGCAATCAATGCCTTTCGTTTTCTTTGATGAAGGAAATCACCCTATTACCATTTAATTGCGAACGTCTTTCATTCAACAAAATTTAACAGCTCATAACTACAAAGTATATACACTACTCATATAGAAACTAGGTCCCAGTGACGTCACGCGGAGTGGCAACGCGTGGGCGCCAATCTGGCCTTTTTCAAATGAGGTTAAAATTGACCGTTAACATTCGTCTAAACTGGGATTTCTAAAACCAAATAATTTGTCTATTATGAAAACCCTAATAGAGGGTAACGAATCGCAATCAATGCATTTAGTTTTCTTTGATGCAGGAAACTACCCTATTGCCGGCGACGATCATTTGCGAGGGATCACCCTAGTGATCGCGATAGTGATCACTAGGAAATGATGGATAAAATGATCGTGTGAATCAGGATTAAGGAATGGGAGGAGGAGAGATCTAGCGCGAACAGTGAGCGAGTGCCTTTCATCATCGCATCGGGGCGCGAGCAAAATAAACAACTCAGAAAGAGACGGGCATCAGGCCGGGACGAAAGCGAAGGCGGAAAACTTTCGGAAGGGCTTCCGTGACGCGTAATACGTCACTCGCCTTTGCATCTGGCGGAAGCCAGACTCGAATATTTAACAGCCGCGTTTATGCTCATTGGGCAGGGTAGTTATAAAAACAGGATTTTACAACCACCTACCGAAAATACCGATAAGTAAGTATTCAGCCCTGTAGTACACAACAACTTGACTTCAGTTGGCGTAGCTATGGAGATGAAAGCTTGAGAAGGGCATTTTCTGGGGTTCATGGTAGCACAGATAATAGAATACGGATAATAGAATATCTATTTTTTCTATTCGGATCCAGAAATACCGAACCCTGGAACCACTCCTCGGATCCTCTGAGAACGACCACCATAACGTGAGATTTGGAAGTGAATTTTTTTACTTTAGTAATTCCAATACTTAGAGGTACATAAATGCACAAAAGCTTACCCACTCTAAATTCGCCCTTCAGTAAATCTCCACTAATCTATTCTTCATTTTTTTACCTCTTGCCCGTGTATTAGAGGGATTAGCTTACTAATTGTAAGTGCTATGGTAGATCTGTGTATCCTAGATAACCTCGTATGTATGCAAGTTATTTATTTAATCTTGAAAATCTCTCGTTTATTTACTCTATGGGTTACAATTTTTTGGGTAACTTACTCCAGTGCTCATATCTAAGATACTGATCGATATATAATAGTACACGACATCTCAAGAGTCCTCCAGGCAAATCCTTGGGACTGACCCCAGACCTGAGGATATTGGGAATTATTTTCGACCACCGAACCATCCGCCATCATTCAAGAAGTAAACCCGTAAGGAATCCGAAACGGATGCATTAGAGCAATTTGCCAGGTATGCCCAAAATATTTCAATGTTGACAAATGACAAAGCGCGGAGAACTACCTTAGATATTTCACGCAGCTCACTTTATTACAGAAAAAATGACACAATTAACACGCACAATGCCCTTGCAGACTGTGTAACTGTTTTTTTGCTAATATCTGATACGTCTAATATCTGATACGATCTACACGTATCTTATATGAATTCCCCACCAGCGTTGTGTTTTGTGAACCTCACACAGCTTCAGATCACTAAAAAAAGATGGATTATCTACATAAATTCAACATCGCTTCATTTAATACCAAATTTTTTTTCAATATAACGCGCACACATAGAAAATACCCCTCGTAATTCCATCTATAAGATCCTTGATAAAATGTCTCAAAAACTTAAAAAAATACAGTCAAATTAAGAGAATAGACAAGAAAGGACAAGTTAACGGCCTCTCAAGAGTCAGTACATTTATCCTCTGGATCAGGGGACTCCAAAATACGGCCCGTGGATGGCTTTCATCCGGCCCGCGCACTCGTTTCATGTAGCGCGCGATTCTCGCTCGTTCAACTCTGAGACGCCGCCACGAGCATTTCAGCGCTGTACTGCACGTCAAAGTCGCCTTCAACTGTTCATAAATAAGTAATACGCCACCGAATACTTCAGTAGACGTTGGTATCGAATACTTCAGTCATCGGCAAATTTGCTATCCGGCCCGCGGGGCGATTCGGAACTTGGAATGTGGCCCTCGTGGCCTAGTAAATTGGAGACCCCTGCTCTAGATGATAACGTCAGCATAAATAGAATTATAATTCTGGTTATAAATGAATACATATATCAAGGAGACATTGCGAGCCTCTTGTATGCACGGGAAAAATTGGAATCGTCACGACGTTTCCAATTTACGAGTCCTTACTAGCCGTAAATCAAAACATGATTAGCGGTTTTGTAATCGTGAGTTAAGTTGAACAGAGAGACAATTTTCAGAAAAAATTCAATCAGGCCCCATAAATTAATTTTAAATTCAAATCGAAAAGATGTCCTGCCCTTGACCGAGGCAGACGCTTATGACGCGGAGTTAATGTATTTCAGATTTTTTTTTCTAGATAACATGCATGCTTATATAATCCCTCCTCATATAGCTACTCTATCTATAGAACTACTCCAAACATGTTTGTCTTTTTTTTCCAACATCTGCCACGATTTGGCACTTGAGATGAGTTGCGTAACAAAGATGAGCAGTATAAAAAAAACCATCGCAGAGTAATTTATACAAGGAATAAAAGATAATAAAAACTGAGATATAGAGGAATTAAAAAGTTATCCGTAACATAAAAATAGCTAAATAAAACATGAAATGCGATACGAAAGGCCGCCCTTAATGTACAATGATGGTGTGGAGGGAAAAGAGAAAGATATATATGAGTGTAATCCTAGCGAAGTCTCGAGGTACTAAAAACGAAGGCTAAGGAATCAAGTTACTACCTTCACCAGTTCATTGCACACATCAATTTGTCCCTCATTTAATGAGAATGAACTATGTACCCCACATGTGATTGAAATCGAAGAATTTAGCCTTGACGTTCGTACACGTCACGAAAACCTTGAAACCTAGTATGTAAGAAACATAATTAACTGAACTAAGGAATTACGCTTCGCTTCAATGAGAATCTACCGCAAGTTAGCTTAAAAAATACACTAAGGGAAATGCCAAAATTTACTGATGATCACAGGATAATTTTGTTTCGTAGCATGGAGGTTACGACTGAAAGTAGGAATAACATTATGAGTACATACAAACGGCTGTTTTTCATTACACACGAAAGTATCAAAGGCCAAGAATAAACCATAAACGAGACGTTAAGAATACTTGAAGTCAATCTGAGCAAAAATTAACTTGCATTGTACGTAGGATCTGTATCATATCTATGTATTATGATTCCATAGTCTATATCAGAAATATCATGTCATTAAATTCATAATTACGTAACCGAAGGATTCAGTAGTTTTTCTCTAAGTATCCAGAAATTTCAGGAGCAGAGAGCAAAGGTCACTTCATGTCAAAGTAAATGCGAAGTCATAAAATTTTAAAAAAATTTGAAAGAAAATCACTGTTTTCCCAGAAGACCGAGATAACCAATTCATGTTTAAAATGCACGATATGACAACATCAGCAAATAGGAACTATTTCTCGAAAAAGTGAACTTACGCACAACACAAAAAGGAGGCACAGAGAAATAAAGATTAATTTTTAAGGGGAGTAAATTTAGGGCATATTCTATTTATACACAATTGAGCTTTTCCTTCTCCTGACCTAGAGGCTAACGCATGATTTGTTTATTTGATCTGTACGTCAGGAAATTATAGCAAACAGTGGAGTATCAACCCTAATCATTAGTTGCTTAGGATTGATTATTACAACGATAGATATTCATTTTAATGGGGGCCACTGGTGATAATAAATAATTTTGTAACAATTATTGACCAATGGAATTTTCTAACCTTCTAATTTCATATCTGTTGACATTTGTAATTTTCAGTTGTGTTTTGTCTCTGTTGGTTGGTTACCAAGTTTGTTTATTGATCTGTATTTGTTAACAATCCTTATGTGTGTGAAGTTAAAATACGGTACTACTAAAACTTTTAAAATATGAAGAGTTATTGCATTTAATTCATTTACAACTACCAGTGCTTTCCAATAAAATACCAACAGAGGTTATGGGCCCAGGACTGGTAAATTATAAGAAGTAAGTGAAGTCTTCATAATGTCGTCTGACGCATCCGGTATATCGTCTCACATTAAGCCGTTGTGTGGGCGTGAAGGATATCCAACTTGGAAATTTAAGCTGAAGGCGTATTTAATAGATCAAAACTTGTGGCATGCTGTTGATGGATACCCAAATGATGATCATACTGATGCTGCTTCAAAGTCCAGGAAGGATGAGCGTGCCCTAGCTAAGATTTGTTTGTGCGTGGACGATTCCGCTATCATACATGTAAGAAGATGCAAAACAGCTGCTGAAGCATGGAAAGTTCTTGCCGATGCATATGAAGATAAGGGTTTTGCCCGGAGACTTAACCTTCAAAAGACTTTGTACCGGTTATCCCTCGGAGATTATACGTCCATTGAAGAGTACCTAACTGCCGTAATGGATACCGCTCAGAAGCTTGCTGATATTGGGAAGGAGATTCCTGATGAGGATTTAGTTGCTATTTTGCTTGGAGGTCTTCCTTCACATTACGACCCCCTAGTAATGGCACTCGAGAATTCAGGAGTTGAAGTAACGGTGAACATGGTGAAAACTAAACTCTTAAATGAAATGTCCAAAAATGATGGTGCAACTGAGACTGCATTTGCATCCAATGCGTCTCGAACTATTCCGAAGAAAAAGAAGTTCCCGAAACGCAACAACTCTCAAGATGGTATCGTCTGCTATGGATGCAACCAACCCGGCCATAAAAAACCAGACTGTCCAAACAAGACCAAGAAAACGGCACAGACATCGAGTTCAACCCACAAGCAGCTACACAAGAAACAATACACTTTATTCTCGGATTTAGGTGTTGGTGGTTGTGCTCAAAGCAATAAAAATGATTGGTTTGTGGATTCCGGGGCAACTGCCCATATGACTCCTCATAAAGATATTCTGTTCAATGTTAAAAGTAACTCTGGTTTGGAGATTGTGTGTGCTGATAAACGTAAGTTGCAGAGTGACAGTATAGGTGATGTCATGATTCACAAAAGTAATAACAACAACAGTATTAGTAGTATTTCTGAAGTTGTTCATGTGCCTAATCTTGCTACAAATCTTATATCTGTGTCAAAATGTGTTTCAAAAGGTTTTGTTGTAGTATTTACGAAAGAAGGTGCTAAATTTTTTCATGATAATGATTGTAGTATTTCAGGGAATGTTTTAATGACTGCTCTTCCCAGTAACGGGTTATATAAGATAGAGTCACAGGTATCAGAAAAGTCCCTGGCTGCTACAACTAACCCTTCTCAGCAAACTCTTTGGCATTGGAGGTTGGGACATCTCTGCCGCTATGGTATGAATCTACTGAGAAATGGATTAGCTGATGGAGTTGATTACGCCCCTGAGGAAAATAGAACTGTATGTACTGCATGTCTAGAAGGGAAACAGAGTCGAGAACCTTTTCTTAAAATCAAAAGTAAAAGGGCGACTAAATGCCTAGAGTTGATTCATTCTGACCTCTGTGGACCATTCAGTGTAAAATCATTAGAAGGAAATAAGTATTTACTTGTATTTATAGACGATTACTCTAGAATGATATTTACCTATTTCATTAAAACAAAAGATCAAGTTAGAGTAAAGTTTCAAGAGTTTAAAAACCTCATGGAAAAGCAAACTGGCCAGAAAATTAAAATTTTACGATCAGATAATGGTTCTGAGTATGTTAATAGGGAATTCTCAGATTATCTTAAGTCAGAAGGAATTATTCACCAGACTTCCATACCCCGTACTCCTCAGCAAAATGGTGTTGCTGAAAGGGGAAACAGAAGCATTGTGGAGAAGGCTCGTTCCATGTTGCATAGTGCCAGACTACCTAAGTCATTTTGGGAAGAAGCTGTGAGAACTGCTACGTATCTCAAGAATAAATCACCTCATAGATCCGTTACAGGAATGACTCCAGAAGAAAAATGGACAGGTGAGCGTCCCAACTTGACACACTTAAGAGTATTTGGCTGCCGAGCTTTTGTACATATTCCAAAGGAGGAACGCAAGAAGTGGGATAGCAAAAGCAAGGAACATATATTTGTAGGATATAGTGAGAATAAGAAAGCTTACAAATTTAGGGATCTTTCTAATTATATGAAGGTAGTCCATGCTAGAGATGTTGTGTTTTTAGAAAATAATTTTTCCGGTGAGAGCAGTACTGATGCTCAAATTCCTTTGGATTCTTACAATGAAAATGCAGATTCAACAAAAGATGAAGCTGCGGCTGCTGTTAAAATTCTTTTGGATTCTCCTTGTGAAAATGCAGACTCAACAGAAGATAAAGCTGGGACTAATGTTCAAGAAACTGCTAAGAGTCCTAGATATCCTCAAAGGGTACGTAACAAGAAACAATTTCCTGATCATGTTGTTTTACAAGCAAAAAATTTCTTTGACAAAGAACCTACCACATTTGAAGAGGCTATGCAAAGTGAAGACAAAGAGCATTGGATGAAAGCAATGATGGAGGAATTAGAGTGTCTTAGAAAAAATGAAACTTGGAAGCTAGTGCGAGTTGCAAATAAAAGTGTAATACCATGTAAATGGGTTTACAAATTGAAAAGAGACAATGGTGGTAAGATCATCAAGTACAAAGCTCGTTTAGTTGCTAAAGGTTTTGCTCAAACTCATGGTATAGACTTTGAAGAAACTTTTTCTCCGGTAGTCAGAGGTTCAACTATCCGTTTGCTGTTGGCTATGGCAGCAGAACTGAATCTTGATGTTGAACATCTGGATGTCGAAACTGCTTTTTTAAATGCCACTTTAGATGAAACCATCTATATGACACAACCAGAAGGTTTCATAGCTGTAGGTGAAGAGAAGAAGGTTTGTCTATTACAGAAGTCTATTTATGGACTCAAGCAGGCTAGTCGTACTTGGAACAAAACAGTTCACAAGTTATTGTATGAGATAGGGTATATTAAATCAAAACATGAACCCTGTGTCTACTTTAAACATATTGGAACTAAAATAGTTATTATTACATTATATGTTGATGATTTCTTTATATTCTCCAATGATGAGAAAGAAAAGAAGAAATTGAAGGAAGAATTGAAGAAGAGATTTGTCATTAAGGATCTTGGCAAGATCAAACATGCCCTGGGAATGACTTTTACAAGAGATGAGAAGAGGGGAGTATTCAAGATAGACCAGAAACAATACATTAAAGATGCTTTAAAGAGTTTTGGCATGGAAGATTGTAAGATTGTTTCGACCCCAGTTGACGTTAGTCAAATGAAAGAGAAGGGTAAGGATATCATAGATGTCCCGTACCAGTCATTAATTGGAACTCTCATGTATCTCTCCGTCAACACGCGGCCAGATATTTCCTTCATTACTAGCTATCTCTCCCAGTTTAATAAGAAGCATACAGATATACACTGGAAGATGGCCAAGCGGGTACTTCGTTATCTAAAAGGTACTATGGAAATGGGACTCACATACAAATGCACTGGGAAGCCTATTTTTGGTTTTTCTGATGCAGATTTTGCAAATGATCTAAATGATAGGCATTCATACTCTGGATATGTTTTCACTTGTGCAGGTGGACCAGTCTCCTGGAGTAGTAGAAAACAAAAATGTGTTGCCCAATCGTCTTGTGAGGCAGAATATATTGCTCTTTCCGAGGCTACTAGAGAGGCTATTCATCTAAAACATCTTATTTCCGAATTATTTCAGGAACAAGAAATTATTACTATTTTTGAGGACAATCAGAGCGCTCTCAAGTTAGCAGAAAATCCTGTTTTCCATGATAGAATGAAGCATGTAGATGTGAAATACCATTTTGTTAGAGAACAAGTAGAAAACGGTAATATAAACGTAGATTTTCTCTCCACTGAGGAAATGACAGCTGACATACTTACCAAGGGCTTAAATCGTATAAAACATGAAAAATGTATGAGAGGTTTAGGCATGGTTTAAAAATAATTAAAAAAAAAAATTTGTAATTCATTTGATGGAAATGCTAAAGAGCTGTTTCAGCACATCTTCAATTACGGGGGGGTGTTGACATTTGTAATTTTCAGTTGTGTTTTGTCTCTGTTGGTTGGTTACCAAGTTTGTTTATTGATCTGTATTTGTTAACAATCCTTATGTGTGTGAAGTTAAAATACGGTACTACTAAAACTTTTAAAATATGAAGAGTTATTGCATTTAATTCATTTACAACTACCAGTGCTTTCCAATAAAATACCAACAATATCATGAGACGAATGATGAGGAATTCAGTTGTAGGATAAACTATAATGAGGGGCAATAGAAAGCTGCGACGAAAAGTTAGTGTTAACGCTCTCTATTATCGCGGATTCCAAAGTTAACATAATTATTCTTCAGTAAAATTGGTTAGATACGCGACAAATTAAGAGAACGAAATGAAAAAAATAAATATCAATAACATCCTTCATAATGGTAATTTTAGGAGACATGCTTACTCTAGGTTATTCTATATCAGCATTCATAATTGGGCGATTAATATTTTAAAAACAATTCGGGTGGAAACATAACGGAGATCAGCCAAAACACAGGCAGCAGTGAGGACATAATCTGCCTAGGATATACGCAAGTTCTTCGCCGGAAATAACCAAACTTTCAACTACCACGATTGAGTGTGTAGTTAATCACAAAAATGCTGTATGAGAAAATACGACATTGGGTACAGAATTCTAACAATCTGGCCATATTAAAAAAACATTACCCCGCCACTCAAGATTTAAGTACAGGACAATAAAGCGGAAACAACCGGCAGGTTCACAATAGCTATTGTAGGTACTTCCAAGAATCTGACGAAAGAGACATGGCTGTACGAAAAGGAGACATTACGAAAGAAAACATTAGCTGTGGTCATAGTTACGTGATGACGACATTTCAAACAAGTTTTATCATCATCGCCATTGAATACAAGCAGTTGATGGGCGGAAATTGTGACCTCGAATTTTCAAATGAATCAGAAAGAATTGTTTAGTGAAACCATACTCCTCTGACAAGACCGTTCACAAGCTCTGAAACGAAATGAGGGAGGAATTCATAAAGAAAGTAGGCGAAGGGGCAGTATCAATAATATCCAGCATCTCATTGTCATAGCCACATTATTCTATCCTATTTTAAAGAAAGGCATTTCCAACGATTACGATCTTAAAAAAAAACACATTCGATACTGTCAAGCCTTCAAAATCACGATTTTATAAACGATTTTTTATGGTTGACGATGAGGATATATCGAATTTATCCAAACAATGTGAAAATATTAGCTTTATCTAAGAAAATAGCGGAAATTATAAGGATAAAACACATAAAAAAACAGATAACTATCTACGTAGTAGGGGTAAATCTATTATCCACGAATACGGTTGGTTTTTTAAAAATAATACGGAATTCCACCGCCTAAAAATGAAAAATAAATTATTTAAAAGGATATTTTTTCCACTAGAAATTGTGGCAAATTCCTCACGAATATAGTTTGTTTAAAAAAAACGTAATTCCACTGCCTAAAAATGAAAAATAATAAATTTAAAAGGATATCTTTTCCACTAGAACTTGTGGCAAACGTTGAATCAGGCCAAATGGTTCTCTCTTGGAAACCTCTGTTTATTAACTTCGCGCAAGAGGAATGGACTCTTCAGGCGTACAATTAAGAGCTAAATCGATTATTATTATGTACTACAAAATAAAATTACAAAGCCATATTCTATGAATAAACAAACGGGCGTTCGCACCCATCAAGTTTTCCCAACGAGGATCCCAACACAGAGAGAGACATGACTCAACCTTGGAGGCCGCATGGACGTGACAAACCTTTCGGAAGGGAGAGTGTAGCTCATTCATCTTTTGTCCTCATGAAATTGCTCACGGCACTCAAGTAGAGGCTGAAAAGAACTATTACTGCCCAAGGACAAGAAGGTCGATTGACACTCAAAGCCTTCTTCTGATCGCACAATACTATCTAAGATCTTTAGAATTTAGATTGCATTACCACCCGCGAGGTCGTAAACTATTTCATTGGAGGCACTAGAACAGGAGAAAAGAGAGTTACCGATATCGACGAGAAAACTTTTTCTCTGCACTAATCTGATAGACTCATTACGACATGTCCTTCTTGGTTATCAGATAATCTCAGATTGTATAAAGAAAACTGACGACTCTGTTTTGGCTAGGACAAAAGCATGAAAAATATTCTGGAATGAAGTAATAATCATTTCCCAATGAAATTTACACTTTGAATATCTTCTGAATCTTTTACCACATAAGAATTGCGCTTTAAATATAAAAAAGATCCTTTTTTCCCTCGAAAATAGGTCTTGCTTCACAGCCACAAATAATGTCAATTTCTGAAGACGATATAAAGAGGATAAACGAAAGTTTTGAGCAACTCCTCATTAAACGTTTTCTTAAATTTAACTTTGTATGGAGGTTAACGAAAAAGACAATTTATTCAGCGAAAAATGTGGGACCACATAGCAAAGAATAAAAAAAGAACCAAGACTGACACAGAGCTTGAAATGGAAATAATAAAAAAAATCAAAATGTATCTCACACATAAGCGTCGCCATCTACTCCATAATGTCAAACACTGACGAAAAAATCTTCGAGGTCATTCCGAAAAGCCATCGCATTTCAACTGATAGCCATTAAATAAGTCACTCCGATGAGAATAAGCCACATCGCTATATTCGCTACACGTATTAATGGCTCTTAACGCCAGCCTAATTAATACGACAAAACCCACTATTAATTATTCTTCTGATCGTGTGCCCAAACTCGGCATGAAGGAACTGCTGACGATGTGGGGAAGAGCATTAGACAAATTAATACGTAAATTGTAACAGCTTATCCAATATTGATGAGTGTTTTGATGTATTGTAAGATCTTTACTTCATAAATTGGAAATATAAAGGACAGATTCAATTTTTTATATGGCACATATTCAAGAACTATATAAGTATCTATCTCCGTAGCAATGGTGCATGAATGAAGTTAGTATTTCGAAAAATAAGACAATTTCGCTGACTAAAAATGAAATTACTTTTCCACTATAAATTGTGGCAAACGACTGATCAGGAAAATCATGGAATTATACGAAACTTCTGTTTATTCACGAAAGAGAGATGGAAGGAAATGAGGAATCACAAGTATTCGTTTCAAAATCACTGAAAGAAGTTGTTTTTGGAAGAATATTCGGGCATCTTTAAATGCAGGTTATTTTTAAAGATAGAAAGCCGTTCACAATTGACAGACTGACTTCGTCGTTCACCAAGCCCTGGAGCTGCTAAGCGATGACGCACGGCTGGAAAAAAATGGGGGAGAAATGAAAATACGCAAGATATTGAAAGAACCACTTTCTTTCGGCATTTTAAAAATGTCGCTCTCCAAGTCAAAGGAGATTATGAACTCTTGACCTTAACTTTATGCAACAGCTTGTGATTGCTCTGACGCATTCGACCTATCTTTCCAAGTGACAATGCAGTTTTTTGAGTGCAGATAAGAATTTTTCCGGATTAAAAAAAATGTAATCGTTAAAACGTTTGCTATATACTACCGAGACTTCATTTAAAAAAATATTTTTAGAATAATTCTTTTATAAAACATTTTGTAATGTGGTAAGTTTTGGAAATAATTACTGTAATTGGTAATCAATTTATTTTAAAATTGTTTCCACTTGGATTACTGGGAAAACATAAAAATAAATAAATATAACACTTTAACTCAGGTCAATATGATTAATGAATTACATAACACTAACTTAGACTTAGAATTATTATATAGCTTAACAGTTCTTATTTTATCTTCAATTCAAAATGTCTCGCAGGTACATTTTTTCGGTTTTTTCTCACATTTATTGCACAGAGAACTCATAGATAATAAAAAGTAAGATAGTTGCGTATTAACTTTATGAATAATTTATTGATATATCAGAAATTCGGCGTAAACTAATTTATGTTCATAAACAAAGCAAACAGTACGAAGACCAAGAGGTATGTCGTCCGTATCGAATATGGGACTCGATGAAATGACTTCTCTGTCTACCAGTCGCTTTGACTTCTTGGTAAAAACTTTATGACACATCTAGTTCATCAACATAAGGTTATCACAATGACTGTACCAAATGTCTATCAGAACGTCTGGAAAGGGTAAACACGTTAGTAGAAAAATTACAGAGTCTATTGAGTTGATGTTATAGGCCACATCGAATACAATATGGATAAACTATGTTGAACTTCCAAGTTTAAAGTCGAAAACTTGACTTTTGGCCAGCTTTTTCCAATTTGATATCGCTGTATGTCACCCCTTATATCATACCTTAATCATGATATATTTCAATTACATTGTTTATAATGTAAAGCAGGTAAGTCTTGCCACAGATGTTCGCATCAGTCTTCTAAAAAAACTGGACTCCACGCAAGCACAGAGAACTTGCAACTATCCTTCCCAAGGTGAACTAGAATATCGTAATCGTTACAAGAGCATTTATGTTTCTAGTCAATCTTGCCAGTGAAACCATTTTAGAGACACTATCAAGCGTTGCATAACGATTGAAGGTCAATGCCAGAAGAGATCTATAATTGTACCCAAGAGACAAATGCGTAGCCTTATCAGTGGGAGTTATATATTTCGCAATTTTCAGTTTGCAGTTCGTGGCCAACAGCCTTAGCAAACGAATCACTTAACACACCTACCAGCGTTTTCAATGACTAAGATGTTAAGTTTTCTCGGTCCACGACAAATATATTAGATATAGAGACTTTTTTGCATCGCAGACATAACAGTAGTGCATGCGATACATGATTACGGACAATGAAACCAAGAATATGTTCTATGCCTCGGATGATAACGTTCAACGCAGTAATATTCGATTCTGATGATTTTGTTGGCATTTCAATGATAAAATTAAAATATTTAAGCATTAAAATTGAATTTTCTTTTTAAAAATTCAATACTGGAAGTTATCAACCCTGTAAATTAAATCGTTATAGTTAAAATTATTTGGACAAATTGATAAAGACGAATTATTATCTTTCACCTACAGTAAAGGCTGAGGGCCTCGTTAAAAGTGACAGTCGCACCAATCAATTGGATTCTTGAGCTCTCGCTTATTTTCTATGACCAGTAGAACCCTTCGATCTCGTTGGAGGTTAAGTAGCAAGATTTACCGTTCCTAATGAACCACTGATCCAAATTAAATCATGTTTGCCAATTGAAATCGTTTTTAATTTTCTCTAAAAAAATTCCCCTTTATTGGTCTAATCCTTTCATCAAAAATTTTCTAATATAGGAAGTCTATATTAACCAATACCCAGAATTTTGAACAACGTTTAACCCGGGAAAGGGAGCGCGGGGTGTATATCACTCCATGGTTATTATTTATTTAATACGAATAATTATTAGCATCAATTTTTTTTCGCTGGACTTATTTGAAAAAGAACACAGCATAACCATATCATTCCAAGGAAAGAGAAAAAATATATTTTCTTTGGGGTGCCAATGACACCCCTCGTGCATTCTAATGTTACATTTCCTGGTGCGACCTCTCCTGAGTTAATTTGAATACATTCAGAACCTTGTCCGGGACCAAAGACTCCAGGCACGGAATACGCAATTGCATTAATTAGAGAAAACAGTGAACACGACAAATATTTGTTCGCCAACTAAACAACCACGGAAACAACCACGTAATATTTTTAAAAACATCATCATCGAGAAGGAGAACTAGACAAACCCAACAGGATTTAGAGGTAAGGAATTCAACTAAATGTCCATGGTAATAAAGATAGTTTGAAATTCATAGAATTTTCGGCGTCACTGGCAGCTAATATTTATCCAGGAGAAAAAAACCAATTCACGTTTTCCTACCTTAAACGTGAACTCGGCAAGGCCACGTAATACTGGATAGTCCGTTGGAATCTCTCATCGAGGAATTTCGTAAGTGTGACACGTACCTGTAAAAAACGAAATTGATATTAAAAAAGAGGAAATGAAATATTTTCATGGCATAGAAAAATCATATCAGCACGTAATTCATCACAAGAATTATAGTTTTAACGAAATAAACCTCTAGTTCGGGATTTCCATCAATTTTAATCCTTCTCCGGTCTTCAATTCCAAGTCTGCTACATCTATAATGATTTCCTTAATAAGTTTATGAAAAAATTTCTACTCGTCTTGAGAATAGCCCGGAAAGAATATGCTTCAAGGGCCAAATTATTCTTTTATAAAAAATTCCCACAACATTATTTTTACGTTCATTTAGTAAGTAGGTACTTTCAAATGTTCAAAGAAAATATTATGCTAACCAAGCTAGAGACTAAAATACAGGCTTAATGAGTTTATTCTGCGAGCTCATTTACAGGGATAAGCTCCGTTAGTTAAGTGCCACTTGGTTACATAAATCTGACAATTCATCATATTCTGGGCATACTTCATAGAATGTAGTCTATAATGCGGAAAGTTTGTTTTTTTGCAAAATTACAGGGGTATATAAGAGAATAATTTGCCTAGTTTAAATTCTCTAAAAGACGTGAATGTTCGGCAAATAATACACAAATCAAGACATAATCAACAATAAATTTTTCGGGGATTAGCAAAATATACCAGTTTTTAATACCAAATACCTAATCAATAATTATTGATGAAATTAATAATTATAATTTATATTATTTATTATAACCAATTATTGTAATTTGTCAAAGAATTTACTTGAGAATTACTCAAACGTTATTATTAAGCTTTCAACAACTTTTGCATTCATCATCATTCTAAATACAGCAGTAAATATTAGGAAAATGGATAGAGTGTCAGGCTACTAATCAAATGCCCCGGAAGTCAAATCTCAAGTGAAGTCTTCGGAGATCCCAAACATTCCTCAAAGTATAAGGTGACCCAGTCAAAGGGACTAGCCCCCACACTGAATAATTGAAGCTTACTGTGACTTAGTATGGCATCTAACCTACCCTCACCTATCCACAACAACCTTCGGGTTGAACCAATGATTGAGTGAAAGATTAAGGCAGAATGTCCAATTCGAACAGTAACGAATTTTTCTGAGCTCAAAAAAAGCATCAAAAACAGCTCTATTGTAAGTTGCTGGGCCTCGAGTGCAAACAACTTTTCGTCGGGGGAAATTAATTTTGGAATTTTATTCGTAAAAATGGGTGTGTTTGGAAATTACTTTCGTCATACACGATTTAGAATACTTGCTAAAAAAATTCCAGGAAATTGGTGTATTTGGAATTTAATTTTCATCTTCTACGACTGGGAATACTTGCTCAAAATTCCATCTCTAATCGTTCCAAATACACCACTCCTGGAATAATACCCATCGAATGACCGCGAACTTTTAAACAAGCGAAACCTCCTTTCTCCGAGGATATCCTTCATTGCGCGAAGAGTTACGTACGACACCGCTATTTCCCAAGCCTGAAGACTCGAACGGCTCCGACGCCGGCCTACTGCTTAACGGGAGCATCCATCACGGACCGCCATATCCGGAGAATCGGACCCAGATTCGCATTTTTGAACACTTCCCCGTGTCCTCGGTCGCGGAGAACGTGAAACCCCAGCGTCGACCTTGTTTCACTTTTCACCGTGTACCGGGCTAAGGTCAGCAAGTTAAAGCTCTCTCGTATCCTTCCGGGACGACTCTTGAATGGTAAATCAAGCACTTCAGTCACCCAACCGCGTCCTCCTTACTCAAGTAAACAAGAGAAGTCAGATGATCAACACCCCTTTGACAGAGTTTATTTATTGATTGGAAACCGAAAAAAATCTCATTGATCCCCACTAATTACTATTTAATAGGGTAGTTTCCTACATCAAAGAAAACGAAAGGCATTGATTGCGATTCGTTACCCACCATTAATGTAATTATACTATGCAAATTATTTGGTTTAAGAAATCCCAGTTTAGACGAATGGCAATGGACGATTTTAACCGCATTTGAAAAAGGCCAGATTGGCGCCCATGCGATGCCACTCCACGAGACGTCACAGGGACCTATATGCTCTACGAGTAGCCAGGAGTTTTACATCGTCTGAGATTACCAATGCATGCATGAGGCACAGAGTTCAGGGAAACATGTCTTAATAATCACCTATTAAAACTGGCTAAGGTCGGAAAGTTTTCTTCGTTTGATAAGGTATTAATAATCCTTATTTAAGCCAACCGCTACCAGCTAGCAGGGTAGTCTGCTACCTGCTAGCATCCTGCGTCGTATCAGCGTTCAAAGCCTCGCCACAAGGTCACCTCACTTGCGGCAGCGGGAACCAGAACGACGTCACACGGAGTTTTCCCAGCATTCATACTTAGCCGTGGTGTTTTCGCGCGCTTGAAATTTTCACTTTTCGTTTAATCGCGAAAAATAGATATCGTCATTTAAAAATAAAAAAGCGTGAAATACGTACTCCAGGAGTAATAATCTTTCGATTTAGGCAAAAAAAAAATAATAGGAAACCACCCTATTGCGAACGTAATTAATTCAATAAAATTTCACCGCTCATAACTACAAAGTATAAGCATCTCAAAAAATCATTTCGTTCACGCGAATCTTGAATTTATAGCCCAGAAAATCGTGTGAGTAATATTTGGGCCATTAATTTTGTCCACAAAATCGTAGGTAAGTCTGAATACTAGTCCGCGTAACTTCCGGTCCTGGTAACTGCATCTCAGCCAATTATTTAATTTTCGTTTTGGGATCCTTATTATAATTATTTTTTTAAATTATAAATATTGGGATTTCAAACAATTGATTCAAGATTCCAAATTCACCTGTTTGAGTTTTCTCGTGAGCTTGTAGAAGTGCTGACTTGAACAATAGCAAAGTATGAGAAAATTTTTTGTTTGCCATTGTAGTTTACTTACTAGATGATGAATGTCCTTCAGAATTATCCATGTAACAACAGGTATGGAATACGGTACATTTTCACAAAAAAGCGACAGCAGAATTGAGCTATACTTTCTGAAGTGAAAAATTTCCTCTTGTTGTTTATTTATATAAATTATTGGCCGAGAATCGGCTTTGTGGAATGATTATCTGGCATAAAATTTTATGGAAGAATTATCATATACGACTATAAGGCTTAAATTGTGCACATTTTCTGGACTAGAAATTCAACATTTTTTTCGAATCCGGATCCTTGATTTTCGGAGCCGGTTTTTTCGGATCGGATATTTTCGGATTCAAATGCATTTTCAAATTCCTGACGCTGAAATTCCCCCGATGATTGTTCAATCTCTTGGGAAGAGTAACACCATGTGCCCGTCGTATTTTGCCTTTTTTTAATGTTCCACGGCTGAAATTCTCCTACGTAACCTCAGCAAGATCTTTCAAACAAAACGGTTCCTGAGTAGGACAAGAATCGCATGCAACGGCGCATTCGAAGAGAGAATCGGAACTCTTTCCACACTTATGGGGCGTTGCATTCACTGAAGCTATTATTTAAAATTTCGGATCCAGATCTGATTTCTTCCGCGACTTTGGATCCGATGTATCCGATGAAGGGCAATATCCGCGGATATTTGGACCCGAGGTATCCGATCCGACCATCCCTAATTATAAACGATTAAAAAGTAACATACCATTACAATACCACCGATCCGATCGACACTCACCCCAATGCGACAATATTTCCGAAAAATTTCCATTGCCATTAGACCATAAATATTCAGCATGGCATAAAATATAAATTATTATTAACAGTTTATTATTGACTTGGTGCCTTGCAGTGTTAAAAATATATAAACAGTCGGGTAAATGCAGTATTAATATCTACGTAGTGCGTTCATCCACATGAATGATGTTTGAAAGATTTTTTTAAACTCAATAAATTCACTTATTATATTTTAATTGTAAATCGGGACTACTATTTGTCCATATCACCTCGTTGCGCGCCAATGAATAGAATTCTTTGGAAATATACAAATGGAAAGTTTCGTTTAAAAGAGGCGGAAAGGCCGACATACGAAATATTTTAATTGGAAACATGAAAAGGACAATAATTTTCCGAAAAATTAAGCATTTATCAATATTCATTAACCAAATCATTAAATTAATACGCAATCAGAATCACGAAAGTAGCCAGTCATCCAAAAACATCATTTCGACGTCATTCACCCGTATCAGATCCCGATTCAGTTGAGTAGATTACACATATCAACATGTTTTTAGCTCATTCATGCAGATAAACGGTCTTGGGAAGATTTTTAAGCTCAATAAATCACTTATTGCATTTTAATTGTTGATCAGAACTACTTGTTGTCGATATGACTTCGTTGTGCGCCAAAGAAGCGAATTCTTTGAAAATATACGTATGGAAATGAGCGAGTCACAATGGAGTATAAAGGAAAAAGTACTCTTAGGATTCTCATCAAATACTTTCACCTACTTGAAAATACATGAGCATTGAATGATTACCTCACCCAGTGTTTTAGAAATTAATAATCAGAGATACTTAAGTTTTAATTTTCGTCAAGAATCTTCAGCGATGACTACAGATACTTAAACATACAATAAAAGTACTGACAATGTTTCAAAAGTGCAGATGGAATACAAAAATAGTTCATCATAAAGGATGTCATCAAATAATGAGGAAAATTGAGTTATAACGAATATAAATTTTAATTAATCAATTGAATTAATAAATTGAGAGTGATATGAACTGCCCTTCAAGAAAAAGAACGTGCCGTTAGATTGCCAACACCATGAAGAAGATGAATGGGCACGAAGATGAAGCTTGCTGACCGATTCACTTTTATTCAGAGCAAGCAGAGGAAATGCAAAGAGCACAGTTTGACCAGGCCAAGGCCACTGAGACAAGTTACGATACACTTACGCGTCACCTCTAAGTCTGACCCAACAGTATCGATCTGTTTGGCGCGACGAAATGCTGTGTACACTGGATAACCTTGATCGGAAATATTACATCACGGCAGTTACATTAATTTGATTGAATAACTGCGCTGGCACCGCAAAGATGACATTTCGTTTATATTTTTTTAAATATTTTTTTTTCCTTTTCGTACATAAATTATTTTCGTTTTCGTACATAAATTATTTTCGTTTTCGTAAACACTGTTTAGAATCGATACAATATATATCATCGAGTTAAGGAGTTGCATTTCCTTTAAAATATTCACAACCATGGTCACTATTCCCCAGGTTACAGGATCATAATGTATCCTGAGCTTGCAAAGAAACCCTGTAGTCGAGAAACGTTATGCCCAACAGAGAAGTACTTGGAATAGAACGCCAAGGTGTAAATAAATACATAAGGATATTACACCAGTACGGCGAAAGAAAATATGTAATTAATTCAAGCAAGATCGAGGTATGCGTAGTTTTCATAGTAATTGAGACAAAATCATTTCATTATTATTATAGCAAAAATTGTTACAAGCCGACCATAAAGTCGGTTGGTAATAAAATCAGAAAATATATAAAGACAAAAATGTAAAAATACGAAGTACCAGCTTAATCGATAGGTATCATCACACACAAAAATATAAAATACCAGAATACAAAACATAAAATACTAAGTACAAAAAATGTTTTTGAAATAGCCCCCCTAAATCCATTTTTACACAATACATGTCCCCATGTACATAACACCAAATCAGCAAAAAAAACAATACATGTCTACTTTTATATAGCCCTCAAAATCCATTTTGCACAATAATATATGAAGACCAAAGCAAAAAACATGAAACACCAAATTCAAAAGCAAACGATGATTATGATATCCTTCTTGGTAATCTTAGATGCTGTGGCGTAGTGTTTAGTAGTGTGTGGCCAGTTTCCTGGTTACAACCTTGAGCCTTTAAAGCTTTTAGTTAAATCCAATTTTTATACCTTATTTTAATAAATACTCGTACAAAATTGCTCTTTTTGTGTCCAATCACGTTTCAAAATCGAATATCGCAAAATTTTCCGGGGGAGGACCCCCTTTTCCCTGGGCTGTTTTCCCGCTGAAGGGCCCCGAAATCTCTGGCGACCCCCATTTTAAAATCCTGGCTACACTACTGCTTAGATGAGTAATTTTATTCATTTTTTAGGAATCTTTTGTTTTTTAAAAATTTATTGCATTGATTGTAAGCTTTTTATCTAATATATTTTATTGTTTAAAAAAATCATGACTGTAATTTGTCAGCGAGTAAACTTCTATGCGACATAATTGACCAGCGTCGGTAACATATTCAGCAATTTCAAGCGAGGGAAGTGGATAAGGTTAACAGATTCAGGCGTTGTATGGTGGAAGCTCGATGTATTTAAATAGAAGGTGGTAGTACTTTTCCACAATATTTTAATGTGCACGACGCGTTTCGACTTATAGAGCTATCATCTGGTGCAAGACCAGAATCAGACCTGCCAAGGATAGGACGCCACTTCAAATTGAAGGATTATACGCCGCTGCCGATCGTGCGAGAAGAAATACATCGGGGAAACGGGACGAACGGTCAAAACTCGTATAGAAGAGCACAAGCGGGCCATTCGACTGGGTTACTCTTCAAAGTCAGCCATAGCGGAGCACGAAGCCACCGGACATGCGATCGACTTCGAAAAATCAAGAGTCATCGCGAGGATAAAACATTTTAAAGCCCGACTCATCCGCGAGGCCATAGAAATAAAGAAGAACAAGAACAACTATTATAGAGATACCGGATTAAGAATCAGCCGTACTTGGAACCCAGTCATCCGCAACATTTCGTTATCTTCCCCCTCCAGTCCTAACTCCTCACCCCTCCCACCCGAAATATAAACAAGGCAGCAAAAACCAATCCCAACATTATTCCCTTGAAAAAGCGACCAGGAGTCGGTCGCGAAACGTCGGGGCAATCTCCAGTGCGACACGCGGCATGTGACTTATTTTCAATCAGTGCCACCATCTTTTATTTAAATAAGGAAGTGGACATTCAGATTAGGAAGCAACATCACGTGTCACGATATCACTCCAGTCGCATTAAAAATAAAAATACTCATCAGTTTGTGCAGTGCGGGTGACTCCGTAAAGTTTTCGCCGCGGCTAGTCCTGATATACTTAAATCTCCTAGAGATACACACGGAATATTTTGCAATGGAAACACATGTCCACTCAATACCCATCCTTGAAGTCACCAGCGACTCGAGTGTCGTCACCAGCACAGCAGCGAACGCATCCGCCAAACATTCGCCTTGGAGACGCAGACGCGGAATGAGCTATTCCCGCGGAAGAGGACGTGACGGAATGTATCACGGGTGGAGGAGGTTGGCAAATCAATCTCGCCAAAGTTTCGATTTCCCTTTCGCTTCACTCTCCGAAAACGACCGCTCGCTGCGAAGGCTTCTTTCCTCTTGACCTTGATCATCGAGATTCAACGCCAGTTACGAAAGATCCTTCGATTGACCGCTTCCACAAGCATGGATCTGAATTTTTTGGAAACAGAAAGGTGTGCTATGTACCATCGATGTACCATTCAAGGGCGGATCTAAGATTTTCTTCGGGGGAGGCATAAGAGTCTGACAGGCAAACGATCTTCTAATATTTGAGGTTAAAAACAATATACAACTAGTACCGTGCGAAATATTTTCTTTATTTTAATATGAATGATATTAATACGAAAATATTGATAAGTTACATATAAGAGGGTTGGAAGTCAAGGGGTACAAGTGATTTATTTTTTCTATACTTTCAGAGTATATATTTATTCTATACTTTCTATACTTTTCTATATTTTCATAGTTAGGTACAGATATTAAGTATAGAAAATAAACGAGATCGACTAGATATTTAGTAGTGGATTTGATTTTCCACTCGATGCCAGCACAGAACTGAGATTCACTCGTATCCCTTGGCAACCAATTTTTGTGTATTTCTTCTAACAATTCACTTCATCTAACTCTGTTGAGAAAAAAAAACTAGTACCGCTTGGTTTCTCACCCCCTCATATATAATGATGACAGTTGTCGATCTCCTTTCCCACTTGGGCAATGCTTTTTTTCGAGTGCTGACTAGAGAAAGACCGGCAAATTTGTCTTCTTGACTCGGGCTCAAGGCTGAAATGATCTAGGCTCCGTGATACACAAAACAAAGCGAACGTAATGATAACCGTACCAAAATTATTGCCAATATTTTAACCGTCTATGGAGGGGGTACATGCCCCTGTGCCTCCCTCCCTAAATCCGCCAATGGTACCATTAATGTACTTTGACATACTTGGTAGTATTTTATATGACCTGAAATAGTAAATAGAACTTATCATTTTTTTAATTTTGAGATTTTCGCTGCTTTTCTTCATAAAATTGCGCTTTAATATCTCTCCGAATGTATAATTTTCCCCGCCTTGTTATCTAAGTGTAGACTCCAATCAGAGAAAAAAGTCAGGTCCTGGGGTAAAAATAACTAGCTCGTTACTCTTCGGCTACGCCACAATTTTAGTAGTACCAAATAGAAATAAGAGTCGACGATATTGTTTTGATGTTGGTTTGCAATACGTCTGACATTTTGGTCGAAGGCGGGCAAAGTCATCAGAAAAAAATCATTTGCCTCGATCGGCATCCGAACCCGAATCTCCCGAATTCGCCAAGGATACCGCAAGGGAAGAATATAGACCTATAATAACCTAGGCAGATCAAATGGTGGAACACTTGGGAGTTAATACCGGTTCTTTCATCCCTAAAACCAAGCTAAAGCTAACATAAGAAGATAATATAACAATGGTAACGAAATTTACCAATCCTAAATTTAAAAAATATAGTAGAAGAAAAATTAAACTTTCGGGATCAGTTTCGGGAGGTTCGGCTTCCCATCTCGTTCAAGGCAAATTATTTTAACTACGTAAAATTTTCGTATAATATTGAGTGCAATTGCGGGTGACTCTTATAAGGTATGTCGATGTGTACTCCTCAGTTATTCCTTGAATGATTTTGTCGAAGACGCATTTACGCGTCAAACCCTTCGATCGTATAAATAGTCGACGTTGTCATAATACTGGTTCCAACATCAAAACATTTTCATGAGTAGTCATGAGGGGTTAAAAAACCCATGGTAATGAGGATTTTGAACACCGTGGAGAACCTTGCTGATGGCACCAAAGTCATTGTGGCAGCCACAAGCCCACACCTTGTAACAGTCAGAAACCCTGGAGGCCAAAAAATGATCGGTATTCCTAGGATTCAATTTAAATAATGGCCGAAAGAAAAGATTCTTAAGAAAAAACGGCAGACAATAATTGTAAGAACTAGCAGTGTGACCGTAATAGAAAAGCTTTAGCTCGAAAGGCCGTAGACCTTTCGAGCAAAAGCAAGTATAATTATAAAATCGGATTGTAATGCAGCCTATTTTACGGTGCTTACCTCTACGGCATTAGTTGGCACAAGTCGGAATCGGTAGCACAAGATTGACCGGAAAGACGTGGCTGAATGATAAGAATATGAATGCTCTTTACTAATAATAGCGGAAGGATCGAAACTTACAATCTTCTGAAAATTATACAATGCGCAACAATGTATGGAATCGGTAATGACAACCTCACGACAAAAGCTACTCGAGCATCTCATTCTGCACTTTTTTTTACCATTAGGAGAGTTCGATAAACTAGAAAAAAACTATTGCGTCACCTATGGAATTAGCAAACCTTAGTAGAAAATTGCCTAGTTCTATTACTCTGGACAAGATATTCCCGGCAGTATAATTTATACGAATGAGATTAAAGGTAGATTTTTTAAGTAGTCGTTAGCTGAAAAAACTCCATTTTTTTGAGGAAATGGAAATCATTGGCGTTTTACAATTGCGCCAGAATTCCAGAGATTTTTATGGATTTGTTTGCTTTTACCAGCTTTTGAATAAGAGA
Organism: Ischnura elegans; assembly: GCF_921293095.1. Classification (NCBI taxonomy): domain Eukaryota; kingdom Metazoa; phylum Arthropoda; class Insecta; order Odonata; family Coenagrionidae; genus Ischnura; species Ischnura elegans. Next base: position 66,081,286 of record NC_060253.1, on the reverse strand, counting down.
TAATTGACCTCTAGTTTACTCCGTAAAGAAAATGGGTACATAACGTTCTTGATATAGATGGCAAGAACATAACCATAACAATAATTTCTTTAACAAGCCTTCTTTACTTTATTGGTTTTACTTATATGATAGTTAGAAGTAGCAAATGAAGTTAAGATGAATGGGATAGTAATATCGCAACTATCACAACTAATTAATTTAGTAAAATAGAAATTTCCTCGTCAACTGAAATTAAAGCTGTTACCTTTCAATCAAAACACGGTTTCGGAATTTTTTATTTGTTGCTCTATACGTGTAATGCATCAGTAGCGAGGATTCACGCAATGCATCACCGCTCAAAGATTGCTTTAATATGATAGTATGTATGGCAGTAAGATCTCACTCAGACAAAAATTGTTGACATCCTAATAAGAAGTAGTCATACCAGCATTAAACTTTTTTAAGCAAATTCAAGCCCAGGTGAACTTTATTGTAGTCACTGGTATACTAGGTGAAGGATGTATTAGAAGTAACGAAAAAATACGTAAAATGCAACAAAAAAATTTATATACATGAAATCAAACGCAATAAAAATCCATGTAAAATGACGCTATGGTTAGTCGCCATAACAACATTATCTACATTACAATTATTTGAGCAAAGTAACGGCATCGTCTTCCGAAATATTGAAATGGCTTCGCTGAGTATCTGTGGTTTTAAAGACCATCGCCCCAGCCGACAAACCAAGGAAAATTAGATCGAAGTCCTAGATAATAATTATCAAATATAAATTTTTTTGTTATATTGCCCATATTTTTCCCTGAATAGGATATTTGCACGATTTCAGGAAAAAGTATGGGCGAATTTCTTTACGACACGTTTAGAAGCAAGATTTTCACAAGACAAAATTTAAGTATTTCTCTATTGAAAGGTAAATCGAATAAAATCAGAAATAATGACTAAATTCGTAATCTACCTGTATAAATGGTATGAAAGATAACATTATGCCAATTTATTTAGGTCTCATAATTACGGTGAGCATTACTATAGCCACTAATATATGTCAACACAATCGTTTCCGAGATATTACGATAATCGCATGTCATATAAAACAGGAATAGCAAGAAGAAAAGGCAATTCCCTAGTATAACAGCATAGGGAAACTGTAAACACATCTCAAAAACCGGTTAGGCTATTTGATCATCACCGTCTCATAAATCATCGCCAACTAGGCTCTCAAGAAGGTTAAGAGACTTTTTATACCAACCCAGACTGCAATGAATACGGATAAACAAAGGTTAGGTGCAAAGAGGACAAATCGTTTTTTGCGTACTATAAAAAGATAAATGCCAAACAATTAAAAAACAGGTATGATCGACACCGCAAGGGGATAACATCCGAGACAATTACCACTATAATTGCATTATAATAATAAATTGCTAGCTACAAGATCCTTATCCATGTCATCACCTAGAAAAGTAGGAATTCCGTAAACTATGTGGCATTTTTTCTTACGTTTGGGAAACAGATCTTTTTTTCCAACACGAGTCCTGCTAACTAAAGCAAAATTCCCACTTAAAAGAGATACTACGAATAAAATTGAATTCAATACATATATTGAGAATTTTAATGCATACGTTAGAATTTCAAATATGAGTTTCTACATTTAAAATTTTCATCGCACAATCAAGACAGATAAATAGACTAACTAAATAGAACTTATAAGGGAAATTCAAGAGCAGTGAATATACGCCATATATTACTAACGCCAACATACTACGGTAGATCAGATAATATAAATATAATAAGAGAGATAGACTGTAGAAAAGACAGGTCCACAATGTCTTTTTTTCTATTATCAATAAGAGACTATAACGGCAGTGATTGAACTTACAAATAAATTAGATGACTTTTATTGTAGCTTACTAACTTAGTACTTTATGCATGTTTCTGAATTTTGTTATTATGCGTATTTGCTAGTATGCGTAATGTTTATGGTACACATTTGGTGTGGATGAGGGAATCCTATTGCATGCTGCATGCTGGTGATTGATCACCCCCTGCCAAACACCCTAGGGGTGGCTCGCAGGGTATTATGTAGATGTAGACGCGACACAAATTAACATAATTTTCCAACCCCAACTCCAGTTTCACACTTTGAGCCGTGCTAAAATGTATGAATCGTTCCTCGGTCATTTTATTTTTCCCATAGCAGGAATAGGCGTCCAATGGACGCTTATGGGCTCTGATGACACTCTAGATTCCTGGGATCAGCATAGAACACATCGAAGAACATATATTATCATATGCAACATTTTTATACTTGAGATTAAGAAAAAGGTTGACTAAATTCTATTGCTACACTCCGAATTTAGAATACGCTGCCAGTGTTTGGGACCCTCATGAAAAAGGCTTAATAACAGAGTTAGAACGCGTGCAAAGAAGAGCTGCCAGGTTTGTGAAAGGTCGTTACGATAGTCTTGTTAGTGTAACCAACCTCTTAGATAAACTCTGATAGGAATCCCTGTCGGACCGTAGATTGAAAAATAGACTAAACCTTTTAGATAAATTCAAGTGCAGTGTCCTTTCTAACGAAGTTAACCATATCTCACGGACGCCTACATACTACGGAAGATCATATCATATAAATAAAATTAGAGAGAGAGATTGTAGAACAGACAGATTCAGAATGTCATTTTTTCCACGATCAATAAGAGATTATAACGGCAGCGATAAAACTCATAAACAGATTGCATGACTTTAAGTGTAGACAATTAACTTATGTATAACTTAGTGCGTGTTTCTGAATTTTATTATTAATTCCAACAGCATGTGGTAGTATAATTTGTTAGTATGCGTAACGTTTTATGGACCGTGTGGTGTGCATGTGGGAGTCCAATTGCATGCTGGTGATTGATCACCCCCTTCCCAAACACCCTAGAGGTGGCTCGTAGAGTATTATGTAGATGTAGATGAAAATTTCAAAATAGCTCAAGTTTTAACCGAGTAATTCGTCACGAAAACAGAAAAAGGCCGAGAGAGAGAGAGATGAATAAGGAATAGATTAAAAATTTAACTAATCACCAAGACGGATATTCTACATGCAGAGGCCCGCGAATAATTGACGCACGCCCGGTAACAGCGCAGAAAAAGTCCGTGCGAGGGTAAAACGGATCAGGTCTCTAAAGGTGCGATTAGTTGAAGGTCAACTGCAACCGGACCTAAGGGAAAAATAATTTTTGCAAGCCCGACCTAAAGAGGTACGAACAGGATTTTTCCAGTGAACTCGAGGATCGAAAACAACGCATATGGCCACAGAAATGTCACGCAGAACCGTGAGGAGAACGATCTGATTTGACCTTACTCTTTCCTGAAGGATCCTTCGGGGAACCAGTCTCAGCCAAGGATCATACCCACGCGGCACCTCGAAAATCTTCTGCTTCGACGACCTCAAATCTAGTCTTAGAGGTCGATTTTCCGGATACCTTAAAAGGCGCCGAGTACTCCCTTTCACTAAAATTATTACGGAGGCTTCCGCGGTGAGTTCATTGGTGATTGCTTTTCGGGTTCATTCCGCGTTGACTCATATTTTGCGGACGACAGTTCCGGGCGCGTTCCAGCTCCCGTCTTCGGGTCCAAATAAACCATTCATTCAAAAATTTTTTGGACCGGGACGGGAGCTGGAACGCGCCCGAAACTGTCGTCCGCAAAATATGAGTCAAAGCGGAATGAACCCGAAATACAATCACCACTCCCTTTTACTATTTGAAATTCGACAAAAAGTACACATCAATTCGGCTGGATAACTCTGATTTTGTGATGTATTAATTCTTTAAAACTTACGCTGTTATGTTGATATTTTTAGGATACGTAGTAGACCGAGGAACACATGGATCGACTGAGGTAGTAATGAGAAGGTCCTAAGAAGAGTTGGAGAGAAGAGAACCCTCTTGAAACCTTAATAAGAAGACAAAACAACCTTATAGGCCACATCTTGAGACATGTTGTCCTGATGAAGATAATCGTCGAGGGACAAGTGGATAGTAAGAACGTAAAAGGAAGACCTTGAACAAAATATATGGAACAAGTAAAGAGCGATGTGAAAGAGAAGAAATGATTTGGTGTGAAAAGATTAGCTGATAGGAGAAATGAGTGGTGAGCTGCGCGAAACTTATCTTAGGACTGTTGACCAGTGGCGATGATGATGATGATATAATAGACATGGTTGAATTATCATGGTATCTCGATATGAGCATGAAACTTAACTCTAGTAATTTTCCGATAAGCAATTTTCATATTTGACAAAGAGTTGTTTATTAAAAAGTGTCTTCTATATACCGTGAAGATGACCATATTACAGAGTAAGTTATCAACGAGGAATGCATCAGAAAATCGAGACAAAATACGACCTGTCGATCGGCCATGATGCGGGAACGAGCGACTGAACCAATTTCCGCACAGCGTATTCATACAGTGACGGATACGGATGGGGGGCGCAGGGGTCGGGACCCCCCCTTGCGGGCACACCCGTATTGCCAACATTGCAGAACCACAATCATAACTTTTTTATATCATAAGATGGCATTATCTTGTATGTATGTTCAATAAATTTAATTAAAAATTTCTTGAAATCTGCATGTGACTTGATTATTTTTTTATCAGGGTAAAAGTAAAGTTAACTCAAGATATCTTTTGCGGCCCCCCCTTCGAGTTTTATCTGTATCCGCTACTGTATCCATGTGGCTAAATCCTACTATACTGAGCATTTGAGGCTCTTGAAGAAAACCCTGCTCTCTTTTTTGATATTGAACTGTCACATAAATGTTCTTGAAGCTTGAAATTTCTTAATCCACTTATTCGTTCACTTTTGAAGCCGATCGAAATAGGTCCACTGAAGGAAAGAGACGCGTGCGAAAGGGAAATTCAATATTGACGCTCACTGCCTATAAGTAACGAGCAAGTACCATAAAAATAAACAGGAAATGGTATTTTTCAAATTATTTTAACTTTCCTTCATCCAAAAATATTAAAAAAATAATATTTCATCGAGAAAACCCGTGGAGAATGAGGATTTCCAATCTATTGAACTAAACTGCGGTAAAGACATGTAACAAATGCCAGAGATATAAAAAAAATTATTGGATTTTTCTAGATAACTGCGCACAGTGAAATGTATCTGATTTGGGAAGCCTCTTATGAGGTTGGTGAAATTTTAAAGGCTATATTACGAGGCTTAGCTTAGCTGGTCGAGAAAAGGCTTATTAAAATCAAACTAATAAATTTTCCGTTAAAAAAGCTTTTCGTGGAAATCCTTGAGGCCATAAGTAAAAAGCGCGACTCCATCGACAGATTTCAAAAGATATTCGCGTAATTATTCCTGCACTTTGCTCCCTGTTAACGGAATTCACAGCGTGACCGATGGGTGAAAGGGAGTTCCATTTTATCATGTAGGCTGATATTTATGGAGTTTTTACGCGAGTTCATGGATCGGAGGTTAAGGAGGGTGCCATGGTGCACAGGGCATGGACCTCTCTGTAATCAACCAATCCAGATCCTTGGGTCAATGCAATGACTGAATATGTATGCAGCCAAGATTACGCGACAGCAAGAAATGCATAAATTGTGATAAAGAAGCAGCAAAAATTATTGTTATCTGCCACAACCAACGAAGATGCAATTTCGATGTCACATGTTAAGACATCATGAAGTGTTACGATAACATGAGCTTAAAATAAAAATAGCTTTCTTTTCATTACCTAGTTTCAGACGATTATGGCTAAAAAGACATTTATAGGGTGAGAAATAACTCTTTTGAATTTTTGAAGCAATTTGTTTGAATTTTGTTGTTAAGAGATGTGCTTATATTTATGAAATTATTATTACGATTATTACACAAATTCAAAGCCAAGAGCTAGATTTGAAAAAGACCCCTTCAAAAATATTGACCTACGCCGAAACACAGATCTATAACATGAGATTCTGATATACTTCGTCCATAATGATATAGCTAAGTGCCTCTAAAATCTTTTATCGGCTATAACAAATATATTTACTTTAATAGCTTTATCTCTATTTTAAGATAGCTCGTGGAAAAACAGAGACCTTAAAACATCGTAGTTTATTCCTTAAAATAGTAATATGCAGTTTTAATTCTTCAACCCCAACTTCTCATTTATTGACTCGGAAATTTTCCAGATGTAGTTAACCTTTTGTTTCCTGAGAGGAAAAAAAAACTCGAGACGCATGCATTTTGGTAATCAGTACGGTAAAATCTGTGGATGAAACAGCTTCGTAATGCTATGCTAAGAAATCAGTTCTTCCTTTTCGCAAACAAACGAACGAGAGACTGCGACCAAATATTGAGCAAGCCTATTTCATGCGCCTACCAACTTTCATTTCTGCATTCCTTTCTCACTCTCAAGTTATTCCCAGCGGCTTAAGTGACCACAGATGCGAAATCTCCGCTCTAATGATATCTAGTACCTTTCGAAACCTTCGTGGTTCACCCATGTTGATTAATAACATACGTCAATCAGAGGTTTAGGTAAGAGGACTGTGTGCAGCGACGAAAACTATGGCAATAGAATGAGGAAAGAGATATGCAGAAACCTAAGCTTTCAAAATAAAGCACACTTAACAGTGGGAAAGTTATTAATCTATGGAAGAAAACATATGTACAAAATGAAGAAGAAGGAGGATAAAAAATAATGATGGTAGTTTTCCATAAGTATTCTAATGGGGAGTATAAATGTAATAATATTTTCGTAAGAGCGATTAAAAAATCAAATACGTCAGGAAAAACCCTTGATCGCGGATAAACTTTTCATCGCAATAACGAGTTACTCCAAGATGAGGAAGTTATGGGTGGAATAGCGTGAGAAAGTCAACGAAAATTGATTACGAATCTGCTTATATACTTAACCAAGATTTAAATGGTAAATTAGAGATCAAACCTAGTGTTGTGCAGCGAGACGATAACTATAATATTTAAATATTAAAAAAATAATTCAATACATTTCTTCTTTAATATATAAATGGTTAAAATATTTTGAAATTCAGCACAATGTCCGTGCGAATAAAGTTGTTTTGAGTATTGTAAATGGAAAGCCAGCCGATGAAATTGCAATTGACGCACAGCAGACGGTAAGAAACGAGACAATGTTTGCAATTAACAAGATTGCTTCAATGTAATACAAAATTTCTTCTTATAAAGCTGCTATGATAGGGAAAGAATCACTCCATGTAATCGGCATTTTGCTCCCAAAACTCCATCAAGCAAAGTTCAACCGCAGCGAAAATTATATTTTTATATTTAATGAGTGCTGTTATCGCTTCGAAAATGTATGAGTCACACATAAAAGAGATAGCTTACGACGCAGCTGCATCTTTATATCAAATAGTCATAACGTTCGTTTTTTACGCGGCTCCACCCCGTGATATTAAGCTTACTTCATTAATCTTCGAAGATATAGGCATCATGCAGGATGAGGTACATACTGATTTCAGTTGATTTTATCTATCCTCTCACCGAGGTGATATGCGATACAATGCGACATTGTAGTATAATCCGTCGCGGCAGCATAAATATCAACAGCCAACAAAAAGATTTCCATGAAAGATCTTTGGGCCAAAGGTTGGACCGAGAGTATCTAAAAGAAGCATATCTTAGGTGCTTGTGAGGAAAGAAGGATGAATGAAGTTACAATGAGTCAGCGATGAAAAAAATGTCCATTAAAAGCTCGGTCGATTGGGAAGTTCTTTTTTTACTGTTTTTACTGAATGGAATTTTTGTTAGCAAAATGAAAACAAGTGGAAAGATAAGAAAAAGAGCTGATTGTCAATATTTTTCTCGTATCATCCTCGACACCACATAATGTTATAAAAAATCATTATACAAAACATCATTAGCATCCTTCCAAGACGTATCACGAAGGAATAGTTACAAAGTTATTCCAGTGGTAATCCACCCCGACGCCGAGGTAATGAGCGATACAATTCGACGTTGTTGCATAACTTTTTGTGAGCAGGTAAGCTATATGCTCTATTGCAACAGCCACTGGGCGATATTTGACACCTTATAGACGCAGCAAAGAAATAAAATATTTTTCATGGAATTCAGCTTTGAAAATAACTGGTTACGAAGTTAGTATTATATATATTTTGTCAAATGAATGTTCCAATGTAATGATAAAATATGGTAATAGGAAAAAGTCGTAAGCTAACTTCCTTAGATGAACCTAAATTCCAGGATAATGCAACGAGAAATATCGGCAAAAAATAACTATTAAATAATTCATCGTAAAAAGTGAAATTTTTGCGTACTACAAGACAGACGTAGTTTTAAGGTCAATTTTATACTAAATACGAATTAACCTCATATATCTGTACTTTAAGACTTTCGAGAGTCTCGTGGAAGTGGTATTGTCTCATCTCGAATCTCGACTCGTTTTCGAGACGAGACGCGAGACGAGAAAGTCTCGAATCTCGCGGCAACACTAATCATACCATCAAATCCAAAATTCCTGGTCGGCCTGATTTTCTGACTACGATGGCAACGTTTTTTCAACAACTGTTTCTATGAATAAAAATTTTATCTCAATTAAATTTAACGCCCATGAAGAAAAAGATGTATCAGGATTTTAATAAATTCTATTCGTACGTCTTTCATTGGCAAACATTTTCCATTTCCAATATTAACATTGAAAATGAGACGTTTTGATGTTTGCCCCAGCCTTTGTGTACTCCGCAGGCACCTTGAGCGTTTTTATTCATATTTACCGAGTTAAAGGCAAGGAGAGACGCATAGGCATCCGCAAATGATGGAAGGTTTGGGAATCAGCCGGCCACTTGCGCACCGGTCTTCCGGCCAAATAAACAAAAAAAAACATCCTATCCGTAGAAGTGGCCATGGTACTAATACAAAACGAGAGAGGGCCAAAACGAAGGGCAGTCTAACGAAATAAACGCAGCGATTTCTCAGGAGGATGGTGCATGTGAGCGGTAAAGCAATTATCAAACTTCCACCTCAAGATGAAATCGCCAAGGTTATCCCAGATGACTAACATGCTTCCCGCTATTTTTAAAGCAAGCTTTTTTCCGGAGGTAGCAATAAAAAAAACACCACTGAGAATAAGACTGCGGTAATTCTTCAGTTACCTAGAGTATTTTAAGGAAGAGTAAACAGCTATTACCGACCTCTTTTTTATTTCATGCCGGCAAAAGAATCGAAGTCTTCAGGGGCTAGGTCTGCAAGTTAAATGACTTATTGCACCTCCGTCAATAGAAGGGGCTAGATTTTGAAACCTTTTCAGGGAATGCGACTCCGTCGTTATGAGAGGGGTTAGGGATACTGTTGGAAGGTCTGAGAAAGGGGGGCCTATGCATGCAGTCATTGGGGCGGCACGGCGTGATGTATCACAAGAATTGATGCTCCTAGAGAAAGGGAAGGCCACCATATAGAAGATGGTCCGGAGATTTTTCTTCACATCATGTTATTGATAGTATAAGGACCGCATTGACATAAAGTAGCGTCACTGTCTTAGTCACCATATCTACCGATTCGATCGATGGATTTTTCTTCCTCATAAGAAAATCCACTAGGATCGGTAGAATATTAATTGCGCAAGCTTGGTTTCGCTGTTAGTAGGGCCCGCCCGCCTTTGTGACGGTGCGGGATTCCTCGTCCCTTCCCTTCCTTTCTTATCCTTCCCTTGGAGGTGTCGTCGGGCTCTCATCGCGGCGATGCCTCCCATCCTTAAGGCCGTTTTACACGGTACACGGAATTGCGCTGTCTGACGTACGTGTGAAGGCGCAATCAAAATTGCGTCGTGTAAAGCGGTGAATTGCTAGAACACATGCGAGAATGCGTGGATGCGAGACGGCAAAATAGCCCCTGTTCTAATTTCGTTCATGCATTCGCGCAATTCCACGCCATTTTAGAAATTAATGCAGCTCTAACCTGCGCAATTCCGTGTACCGTGTAAAACGGCCTTTATCCTTCCTCTGTCCTCCCCCTGTCGAATTGGTACGGGCGTACGAGTCTCACTTGGTTCCCGGCCCTCGAGAGCGTATCCTTGCGGGGCCCGCCCTGGGACCCCCGAATCCACTGTCTTAGTCACTTACGGGATTACGTAGAATATCCAGTGGGTATATTAGAGGATGGACTTCGGGTCGGTTGAAGTATTACTTACATAAACATCTTAATTAGATGTATTTTTCAGTCAGCAATAATCAAATTTCTAATTTGAAGACATTTTTTAGGAAACATTAATTGAAAAAAATTTACCACGGAGGAAAGGTGTTGTTGACAAAACATTTAAAGAGAAAGAAACGTACTTTCACAACACAACTTGAGTGGGTAAACTTCACCTTCCTATCGGGCAATTATTTATTTATTTCTGTTGCCATGACAGATTGTCGCAATCAATTTGGCGCATCAAACTATAACAAAACTAATGTTAAGCAAACAACGCAGCAATCTCAGCAAAGCAGTCGCAGTGTTTCCGGGGGTGTGAAGCACCTGTCAAGGTTAGACCCACCACACATAGAGGCAGATAGATACTTGGCCAAGTGGGCAGAGGAAGCGAGAGGAATGCAGGAAGGAAGCTGCCAGGAGGGACCCAAGGTCGCCTGTGGGTCAGTCGACCAAGAGGTTAGACAGCCCACCTTGAGGCCGCACCGAAACCGGCTCCGAAAAAAAATGCGCATTAAGTGTGGCCGCTGAGTGACGCTCAGCCTACAGATCAGCTGTTGGACCGAAGACGCTGAAGGCTCTTTCCGTCCGCTCCCCTGTGGTATCGCCTGTAGCTGTACCTTAAGAAATGATCCAAAATACCAAGACAGAAAGAACCGTTCATTACCATCAACAACACTAGTCAACGATCCAAGTATTGGTTTGACGCAGATCTCTATACCTGCCTGCTTACACGGTACATTAAAACGTACGGGTAAATATCTAAATGTATGAACGCGAGAACGAACGCCAAAATGCACCGTGTAACCACCCAACTTGTGCGAGTGCATGCAAAGAAAACAGAACCTGTTCTAATTTGGTTCATGCAATCGTACATGTTCCGTTCCGGTCCACAAAAATCATTCACGCAAACGTACATTAACTCGTACGTGTTAATGTATCGCGTAAACACGCCTCTACGTTCTCCTATGATCAGCGGTTCCCCCACAAAGAGCCGCGAAATTCATTTTAATAGTCATTACGACAAATTTACTGCTTAGAAGGTTTTGGTGTGAAATAGGGTGGTTTCCTATTACTTTTTTAATGCCTAAATCGAAAGATTATTACTCCTGGGGTACGCATTTCACGATTTCTCCAGGAGAATCTTTCGATTTAGGCAATAAAAAAATAATAGGAAACCACCCTGTTCTCCTATGAAACGTATTCAAAGAAGACATATTCCATCTGAAGATCTTCAGGCTCATTCTTCTTCGCATTCCGAACCGTACCTGTGAGAGAGTCACCCAAAAGAATCGAGGTTGTCCTCCAGCGCGACGGAAAAATGGACTCGATACTGTCACAGCATATTAAAAATCACCAACGGCAAGCAGTTGATGGGAAGGCCGCAATCAGACTTCCTGATCATGGGAAATTTCCTCAAAAGCGTAAAAATTAAGATCGCATATCACACTCGAGCTTAATTCTACTGTTTTTCGAGGACACTGCACACGGGACGTCGTGAAGGATATTTTTAATAGACAAATTTTCCGCTCATTTCCTCCACGAGATTGGGAAATGGGCGATAACTTCCATAATTAACGAGAAAACGTGACCTGGTTCCCGGACATATAAAAGAAACACAAATTTTTTAACCCGGAAGGATCCAGTTATCGTGATTTTAGTTTCAGTCAAGGATAAGCAGGAAGCAATCAAACTTTTTAGCGAAAAAAATATCATGATTACCGTCCACAAAAATCCTTACCGCTATATTTGCATTATTCCAATCAGTTTTTACATCCAAATAAGTTGAACCGATTCAGGCGTGATACAGTGGAAGTTCGATATATTGAAACAAAAGGTGGTTGCGTATTTCACAATTATTTAATACGTACGACGCGTTTCGGCTCTCAGAACTATCATCTAGTACAAGACATGGTGGCTCTATAAGCGAAAACGCTTCGTACGCATTAAATAATTGTGGATAAGCGCAACTACCTTTTATTTCCATTTTTATATCCAAACAACGCATGTGATTAAGCACTAACATCTACATGTACATAATAACCTGCGAGCCACCTCTAGGGTGTTTGGCAGAGGGTGATCAATCACCAGCATGCAATTGAACTCCCACATGCACACCACACGGTCCAAAAAACGTTACGCATACTAACAAATTATACTATCATATCCTGTTAGAAATAATAATAAAATTAAGAAACATGCATTAAGTTTTACATAGGTTAGTAGGCTACAGTACAAGTCATGCAATCTATTTATGAGTTCTATCGCAGCCGTTATAATCCCTTATTGATTGTGGAAAAAAAGACAATCTGAATTTGTCTGTTCTACAATCTATCTCTCCTATTTTATTTATATGATCTGATCTTTCGTAGTATGTTGGCGTCCGTAGGATATGGCTAACTTCGTTAGAAAAGACACTGCTCTTGAATTTATCTAAGCCTTTTTCATGAGGGTCCCAAACACTGGCAGCGTATTCTAAATGTGGCCACTAAGTATTACTATAGGGGATCTTAATTTTCCGTTTAAAGTTTTACGCAATACCAAATGCAAGTATGCACTTAGAATGGCTGTAGGAGAAATCGAATCGAAAAAAAGGGGGAAAAAATAAAATATTTTTGGGACTCCGGGCACTACCCCAACGTTTTCACTCTCGTTTTCGTTTGACAAGTATGGACGTCACGGAAGAGAAAAAAGATCAAACAAACCTGCAGGCCCAACAAGAATTTGTTTCGTCATCGACGAGTTTCCACTAAGGTGGGGAACACTCTCAGGATCCCGTTTGGTTGGAAAAAAAGTCAATTTTAAACTCATTCCACTTCTTTAAAATTAAAAATACGTTACATTTGGTCGTATAAATATTGCCCTAAGGTTGTTTCGAAGAAATTCATCACAATCTTTGTATAAAGCATGCAATTACTAAAAATGAAAATGGTATGACTACACATCAATTCGCACATATTATTATTTACCCTATAACATTCACTTTCAATTCAAAAATCAAATTAATACATAAAATTAAAATCAATATCCCTGGATAAGTCCCTATGAAGAAAATCAGGAGCTTTTACAGGTACCGTAACTTCACAAAGTTAGTTAACACATACTGCAAGCACAATAAGTAATTCCGGCGAAAACACCGCGGGAGCGACAACTCGTTCTATTACTTCACAAATACAATTTAAACACGAATTACCAACACAATCAATAAGTACTTACGGAGCGACGACGCGTACATCCGAACGACACCATATCAAAACATTACATTCCTAAACCAAATAACGAAATATTTAGAAGATTATTTATATATTTAGGCCCTAAATTGTTTACTTCCTTGCCTCATCATATATCTTGTGTAAAAAAGGAGAGAAGTTTCCTAAAATGTGTTAAAGATTGGTTATTCGAAATCAAGGAGGTGGAGTACTTGATTAAAAAGTTTGAGTAAAGGTTATTCTCTGATATATTGTCGTTGTATCGAGTTTTTTGTGTTCCAGCAAATCTGTTTTTTCCTGATTTACTAATGTTTAGATTTTAAATTTACTTTCTTGTCTCATCACACATCTTGTTAAACAAAGAGAGATGTTTCCTTAAAATGTAATAGATTGGTCATTTGAAATCAAGAAAATTATGTTTTTGTGCTGATTTTGTGATTCAGCAAAACTGCAGTGTGTTATGTACTTTGTGTTATGTAGCTAATATCTTAAAAGAGCGACTTTTGAAGAGTCGGTTATCCCCAAACAGGAATTATCCTAAGGGGGACCTAATGTTCCTATTTTTTTATGTAAAATTTTGTATTACTCAAGCTTTGCATATTATACAAGGAATAAATTTCAATTTCAATTTATTGCAATACTCCTCTTTTGTTCATTTTCGCGTCGTCTGCCAGGAGTGTCGTCCATTATTGTTCGACTCCCATTGCTTTTCTCCCATGATCACAGAAATATTGTAACAACCCTTATAAAATGACTCGTACATGGATAGACTTGCGCACGTATACTTTGCCACTTATGGAAAATTACAAGAAAAATATCAACTAATGGGAAAGCAGCTTATATTAAACGCATTATCAAAATATACTGGCCTCGGTGGCGGCGGGGTAACGTTCTCGCCTGCCGAACACGAGGTCGCGGGTGCGAGTCCCGCCTGGGTGGGTTTCCCCGGTCCAGGGCATGGTTGTTTGTGTACGTTTACTTGTTACATTTGTTGAACACCCCGGTGTAAAATGGCCAATAAGAGCTGTATCCGGTGGTTTGAGAATGAAATGAAATATGCCACCAAAGGTGAGGATGATGGGAAGCGAATGCTCGCCAAGATGGATTTTATTGATGGTTATATTCCCTTTCTGCTGGGCAGAACGAGAGTCGGCGATCTGGGACTTCAGCACACTCTCCTCTCTTAGTTTCTCAAGTATTCTATCTACTGTCGCCGCAAAAAAAGGCAGAAGGCTGAACTTTAAGCAGGTATACGAAATTCTGCCGAAGCTCCATAGGGTTGTGTCGCATATCATTTTACTCATTGTTTATTTGGTTAAAACAATGAACCATTAAATACTGTTCAAAGGTAAACGTTTAGCTTCTATGGTCGAAGGAGTGAAGAGGAACGCGCGAAAAACTATTAGAACGGCGGAACGGTCGTCTTCTTCACCTCGTTACAGGCAAAATATTTGATTGGTGCATTTCATTGTATTTTTTATAGAGAGAACAAAATCTTCTCATTAAAAAGAGCTTTTTCAAATTAAATTCAGCCGTTCCTTGATTTTTAAAATGGCTGAAAGGTAGATTTCAATTTCCGAAGTATAGAAGAATACATGAATATTGAAGTTGCGTATGCTATATGCAAAGAATATTTCTAAACTTTTCATGTAAGGAAATGTTTATATTGTTCTTCTTACTTAAAATAAACAAAAAAGACGAAAAACGCCCCGCGGCAATACACTCCACCAAAACGACGATTCTCGTCGAACACGTGTAACCACCCAACTTGTGCGAATGCATGCACAGAAAATAGATCCTGTTCTAATTTGGTTCATGCATTCGTACATGTTCCGTTCCGGTCCACAAAAATCGTTCACGCAAACAGACATTAACTCGTACGGGTTAATGAACCGTGTAAACCCCCCACCCCCTCTTCCCCCCTGCCAAACACCCTAGAGGTGGCTCGCAGGGTATTATGTACATGTAGATGTAAACAGGCCTTAAGATAAATTTAAAACTTCTCCACAAAATTATACACACGTCATGATTCGAACCAGGGTCTCCCGATTGTGGATCAACACCCAGTTCGGTTAACCAAGTCTGAGATATTGCCTTGGAAGCAGATGACTATGTGGAGTAACTGATATTAACAGGAAATCGGGATACCTGGGTTCGAATCCCGGCTGAGCGAAATGATTTTTTTAAATGGTGAATTTCAACCTTGTTGTAAATAACTTTTCACCCGTGAGCGTGACCGATTACAAAGTTCCTTTTTTATGCAATGCTCCTCCACAAAACCCTTGCGAATAGACTATTGACTGCCCTCAAACTGTTCTCAATTGATTTGTAGGATACGACATCAAGACACCCGCACGCATTCCCTTATCATGTCCATTCCCAGCATCCCTCTCACCAAGCACTCAGCTATATTTCGCATCTCATCCCTCATTAATGCATATCCCATATTGTCGATACATTCATAACACAACTCCATATAAACCCCAGCTAAATAATTAAAAACTCCCCCTAACCATGCTGGGTTTGATGAGTCGACGAATTTTACATTGTTATAGTCATTCTGTCCTATTTCATGTTTTTTTAAAATAAGTTTTACTGTAAATTGGCGAAATACGAAAATATTTTTCTTATGAATAAAGAAATCTATATCTATTCAGCCAACGTATCGAGTGTCTGTTGGAAGTCTTTCTAGGACACGAATATCAGGCCTATATTTACGCGACCATATGTAACATATTTCCATTTTTAAGGAAGTGGAAAGAGTTTGAAATTAATTTTTTTCTTCCCACAAGCTAATGGAAAAAGCGCACGACGAACTCCGGCCAGTCGGACCAGTTCCAACGTTGAGAAACGCCGAGAATGAGGAAAAGAAATGAAATTAAACAAACTAGCCGACCACGCGCGGATTGAATCGCGCCGCAGGTGCTGGGTATCGGGTATGCGGCGGTCGGGCACTGATCTTACACTGATCTGAGAGTTCACCGTTTTACGCGACGCAATGTTGACTGCGCCTTCGTACACACGTCAGATTGTGCAAGTACGTACCCCGTGTAAAACGGCGTTTTTACTTTCTCATCCGAAACTCTTCCCACAGTACGTTTGACGAATAATACTCCTCAGCACTCCATGCAGTCCTGTTACGGTATAACATACCACGGTAGATGAGATCATATAAATAAAATAAGAGAGATAGGCTGTAGAACAGAGAGATTCAGAATGTGTTTTTTCCACGATCAATAAGGGACTATAATGTCAGCGTTAGAACTCACAAATAGATTAGATAACTTGTATTGTTGCCTACTACCTTAAGTACAACTTAATGCATGTTTTTGAATTTTCTTATTATTTCTAATAGCATGTTTTGTGTGTTCTGCATTGAAAAATAGACTAAACCTTAGCAGTGTCTTTTCTAACGAAGTTAGCCATATCTTACGAACGGCAACATACTACGGAAGATCAGATCATATTTATAAAATAAGAGAGATAGACTGTAGAAGAGATGGATTCAGTATGTCTTTTTTTCCACGATAAATAAGAAATTATGACGGCAGCGTAAGAACTCACAAATAGATCGGAGGACTTTTATTGTGGCCTACTAACTTATGTAAAACTTAATGCATGTTTCTGAATTTTCTTATTATTTCTAAAGCATGTTTTGTGTGTTCTAGCTTTATTGGTAGATAACCTTAGAGAATAGTTGGCCTTTGCATGAATATGGTTTCATAATTTGTTATTAAGCGTTACGTTTTTTGGACCGCGTGGTATGCATGTGGGAATCCAACGATTTGATCTCTGGATTTATAGAAAAATCTTCCAAAATCGTTGGCGCATCAAATTACGGTTTCGCTAGTAGTGGGCCCTGGTCGCTTTCATAGCGTCCCGCCCTTCCATTCCTGTCCTAAGTAAGGACTCCTTACCCTGGAGGCGTCGCGACGCGTCGTTGGGCTCCTATCGCGGCGGCGCCTCCAGCCTTTTTCCTTCCCATTCCACTCCCCTTCCCGGTTGAATTTCTGGGTCCCGGCCCGGTGCGTTGTATCCCTCAGAGGACCCCCCTTGGGTCCTGATTCTCTGTGCATGCGGGATTACTATTGTATGCTGGTGATTGATCAACCCCAGCCAACAACCCAAGAGATGGCTCGCAGGGTATTACGTAGATGCAGATGGCTACAGTGGCGCAGCGAGGGGGGGGGGGGGTTTGGGGTATAAACCCCCCCCCCCCAGAGCTCAGAGAAATTTTTAAGTTTAATCCATTTCACTTAATTGGATTGATATTGCTAATAGAATAGGGTAAGGATTAATAAAATATCCCTCAGAAAGCCGTAGAACTAACCATTTTGAACCATTTATCTTAAAATTCCGCAATTTTTCAATCTCGCACCTAATGCTTATCCTGGAGGGTATCCATACCCCCACACACCCTGGTATTAGTTGCACCTAGACCCCCCCAGCCTTAATTCCTAGCTACGCCCCTGGATGGCTGCACCTATTTGGTCGTGATCTTGGTCTTGGACGTGCTAGTGCGCGTTTACCCTGAGGGCAAAAGAGACGTAAACAGAAAGAGGAAGAGACCGCGGAGGATGCTGGGTAGGAGCAAGATCGGTTAAAAAAAACACGCGACCGGGAGTCACTTGGTCCGCACGCTGGGTGGGTCAGTGAGTGAAAGTTATGCTTTTCGGGATGGAGCCTCCTTTCGCCGCTCGCGGATCGCTTCTGGAAGGTTTCCCCACGTGGTCAGCCGGTTCGCTTTCGGAGTTAATCCGGAAGAGAACGACGTGTGCGTTGCGTCACTGGGGGTAGGTTAGTAAAGGCATGGTGGACCAATATGGCGTCCGAGAAATAAATACTGCGCTCGAGTAGGCTGCGCGGTAACCAAAAGCTAAATTCAACAATGAAATAATATTATAAATTTAAAAACAAAGAAGAAGAAAACCCCAAATAAAACGCCAACTAAAATGAAGAAAATAGATTTCTCTCCGCATACCTGAGTCTCGATATGAATTGTTACTCAAATGGTGACATACTTTATCAGGGGCGCAGCTAGGAATTAAGGCTAGGGGGGGTTTTAGGCGCAACTAATACTGTGGTGTCTGGGGGTATGGCATAACCGCCAGGGTAATCGGGAGGTGCGGGGGTCCACCCCAGAAAAAAATTAGGATAAATAATGAGTTTTACGGCTTTCTGAGGGATATTTTACAAATCCTTTCCCTATTGTACAGCTAATATTAATGCAATTAAGTAAAATGGATTTTACTTAAAAATATCTCTGAGCTCTGGGGGGGATTTTATCCCCCAAAACCCCCCCTCGCTGCGCCACTGTACTTTATGACAATCATTACGACCAAAACGAAAAGCGTTGGGCGCATGTAAGGTTACATTTAGTGTTTGCAATAAGTATGAACTTGGATTATTATCATTAACAGTTGGGTTTTTCATAGTTATGTAAAGTAATAGTATCTGCTGCTAATTGATAATATTCTTTATTATTAAGGTTATTTAAAATTCAGTTCACATTGAATAAGAATGCAATGATCAGTACTTGACATCTGAAATTATTAGAAATTAGCACCTAATCGTTAAGTGTGTTAAAATTGAGTTACAAAATTCCACCGTAACAATGAGACAGACGCGAAAGTAAGTTAAGAAAAACGTTGTAACAATGTTCAATAGGAAAAAGTTGGAAAGTATGAGATATTTTTAGATACCCATTATATTATCATATAATTATTTATTTATATTATTTATTCATTTTTATTTTATTATAAAATAAATATTATTATATAATCTTATACGAAGTTGGAAATTCGTCGTTCTGGGACGACGTGAGTCCTCTATTGTGAGGCCTAGAGCCGTTTTTGGACTGCATTAAATATATAAATAAACCAATTTTCAGACCGTTTGGGGCACTTTTAATTGAGGATAAATCGTGCAATTGCATTATTTCGTGAATTATTATCTCAACTACGTAGGGTTTCACAAGCTTGTTGCGTCATTGGGTTAAACAAAAATTTAAGAACTGGCAGAGTGACCAGAAAAAGCCGCAGGTCTTTGCCGGGGAGTTTTCCTGGAGGGGCTCTTAAAAGAGAGAAAGCGAGTACCATTTATAGGATTGCAATACTCTGTATGCATGCACAATGGCATATGTGCATGCCATTTATCCAATTACTCTGTACTTTTTATCAGTGGCGGATACAGAAATAACTCGGGGGGGAGGGGGGGGGGGGGGAGAAAGATATCTTGAGTTACCTTTACCTTTATCCTGATAAAAAATAATCAAGTCACATGCAGAGTTTATGAAAATTTATTTTAATTAAATTTATTACTCACACATAAAAGACAATGCCATCTTATGATATAAAAAAGTTATAATTGTGATTCTGCAATGTTTGGCAATGCGGGTGGGCTCGCAAGGGGGGGGGGGCGCCCCCTACGTCCCCCATCTGTATCCGCCACTGCTTATTATACTACCAATTGGCGATTGAGTGCAAAAGTTAATGAAATTAGAGTACAAGGTACCCAATCAGCAAGCTACCTCTAGGGTTTTTGGTTAGGTAGAGGGTTTTTTGTTGCCAAAATGCACTACATTGCAGCGCATGCATCTTACAATACTTAGTTTCTCCAACATTAGCATGTGCATTACCTCTCACTCTCATGAACAAATACTACAACTACAGGGCTACACAATCAAGTACTTCCGCAATCACGGCTACGAAATAGCTTATTGGGTATCGATGTATCATACCCTCGACATATTGATAGGCAAACATAGGTACGAAATTAATTGAGCTACGACATAGTTTAAATTCCTGGTGAAAATCATAGAATGTAATATACGGTCGTGGGAATAATGAATTCTCAAACCATTCCAATTTTGAATCTTTTCCCCTAATTTTACGATCATCGTTCAGTGTACCGTAGGTAGGCAGACCTTTCAATAATGCCTATGAAATAGACTCTCAAAATGTCTTCGATGTACATACTCTTCAATTGCGTGCCAACCTAGTGACAGAGATGAATATTGTAGCAGATTTTTTTTTTAGTATTCTAAACGGCAAAGGTATTTTTACGATGAAAAATTTTAAATGTCGCTCTAGATGGACATTTTAAAATTCACAAATTTTCCGGAATGAAATTTGGTTAAAAGTAAACTCCTGATATTTCATTTGTAATGAGATTCCACTAAATTGCCGTAAAAGTGACCACAAGTTCCGAAAAATTTGAAGTACCGAACAGCGCAAAGAACGTCGCCATTACAATATATGCCGACTCGATATGAAAAACATATAATCTAATTGCTGGACAAATATGCCGCAAAGGAGACCATCTACAGGACGAGAAAATACGTAATTACTGATTCGGATTCCGATGCCAACATATTAGTTCCTCATGGAAGATATACATTTTCCCCCTAGTGCCTTTCATCGAGTGAATTATCAGCGAACAAAGTTATTGTACCATGCAAGTTGGAAATCTTTTAGCCTAAAATCAAGACTGGTATTGAGGGTTTCTTCATACTGATGTACCTTTTAGAATGTGTGTTCTGTAATCATGTGGCAATAACGCATGGAGAAACCTGACGAACAACCTTATGGTTACCAAGATAGAAGGATAACATCAGCGAAAATTCATGCCATTCGCAATGAAAAAACTCGTTGTTTCATTAATCATTACTCGCTGTAACACTTTCCATTTCAGAACGTTGGCATACAATTTTTGGTCTCAAGTTCCAAACTTCCATCACTTGGATGCAAAAAGAGAAATCTCATCGGCCGAAATGAAAGCTGCTTGCATGTTCGAAAGGAGGAACCATGTTTGAGGAACTACAAGAGAGAGATACACCTTCGTGATCACCGAAAATAATGAAAGGGTATTTATTGCGCGCGAGGCTCTTTTCAACAAAAACCAATCCACGAAACCGGTCAAGATGCGGGTACAACGACCTTACGTCAGAAGAAAACTCAAAACAGCACGCGGTTACGTAACGCTGAAAAAAGAAGTGAAGGCGCTTATTCCGCGCCGGTAGCGAACGATAAGACACACGCTCTCGGTATGAAACCGGAAATCACGGAGGAGAGGGATCCTGAGATATGATGGCGAGAGACAAGGACGTCTACTGCACTCACGGAATTCCTTCTCAGAAAAATGCAGCTCCTTGCTACCACAGGGAGGTTAATTCGTAATATATGTAATAATTTTCTTTATTCATCTTCATTATGTCAATAAGCCACGTACCGTAACTAGGGAAAAATAAAAACATTACAACTATCGTATTTATGAATATAATTATTACTTTATCATCGTAATAATTATCCAATCAAGAACAGGAATTTAATGGCTTTTCCGGATGTGTAATCTATTTATAAATTAATAGCAGGCCACCCGGCGTTGCTCGGGAAGAATTGGACTCAGAGAAGTGGAACGTGGATATCATTATCATATAGGATTTTTATAATGTCCATTTGAGCGTATAAAGAAGTGAGACTACTCGGTAGGATGTCCAATAGCAGAAGTTGAAGGACGTGTAACAAACGTTAATGGAAAAACTATGCAGAGAATTCGTCGGACGCAACCGAAAGTAACACTACGGGTTCGTGAGTATTAGATGCAATTATGTACTAATTATGGCCGCAATCCGTGCAGCCGTATGGAAACGCATAGCGGACAGACATGCAGACATCCTATTTATTTATTTATAGATGCATGCAATCAATATCTGCGCTCATCTCCCAAGGAATTAATTATATCGTATCAACAAGCCACGAGCCGTACCCGGGAAAAATAAAAATAGTATAATTACCGTATTTATTAATTTAATTACTACTTTATCATCGTAAACATTATCCCATCAAGTATCGGAAAGTTGGCAGTTTTTCTGAATATATTATATTTTTAGGAATTACTATCGAAAAAATACTAAAAAAAAGTTTTGAAGAGGTGCTACAGCCAAGATGCGAAAAAGGTAACAATCTTTCTGGTGGTGTAGTGGGCTGAGCATCATGCATAAATCTCTGTGATGAATGTTTCGATGCTGACACACAATGCGGGCATTTTTCGGATCATTAAAACTTCACAGCACCTAGCATGAGGCCCAGATGATTTTTAATGAATGTCAAATACTTACGCGCTTATTTATTTGTTGAAATTCAACTCCTACCTTGCATAACCATTTGGGCAGTTGACTGAAGAGTAAATTTTGAATACCTTTTTCCGATTAGCCCAGCCCCTCTTCAAAGCCCCTAACCATTAGCTCTAAGCGCGATGAATCACAGCCTATGCCCCCCAACCCCATTTCAGGGGAATAAAAGGTTCCACAGAGCCGAGTGAGGGCAGAGAATGATGACTGGCAGAAGTTATTCAAAGGTATAACGAGGTCATGACAGAAATGAAAAGAAATTACGTGAACATAGCCGTTTTTAAAACCATCATTTTAAGTCACTCACTACTCCCAGAGTTTAATAAATTATTGTAAATCTTCATTTCGGATAATTGACAATAAGGGTAAATTTTCCACACTTTCATAGTTTGACGGCAGCACAATGAAGCTGGCAACACTTTTCCTACGCTATAGACGAGTCGCATTAAATTGCCAACGATTAATCCTTATTGTGTGTTTAATGCAACGTAATTGAATCTCAGAAGACTGTGAGTGCACCTGGATTAATATATTCATGCCATAATGGAGGCAGATGAGCTTATAATCACATCCTGCTATTCCATTTGACCTTCTTCGAGGTTTGAACTATGCATTAGACTCATCTTATAAGGCTTATCTTTTAAGGCGGATGTTCTGTTCAAGTACTGCTTCCATCCTCGACCACTACGGCCCTACAGATTAATGTGCATACATGGAAAGCTGCTAGATTTCCGGCAGGAGTATGAACGCTTATTACACAGAGGCACCTTTGTATAAGACGCCAGAGAGAGGGGCCGATAAAAATATTATGTATAATGGAGTTTTTCACCTTTGCTAAGATTTAATGAAGAATCTTTGCTAAGAATATGATGAAGCAAGAACTACCCTTCTTTTAATAGTCTCAATATTTAATTAAAATATTCATGCATGAATAACCAGTGGATTGCAGACGCCTGTATCAAAACTCAACAGCGCAAGTAATTATTCATTTGAATTATTGTGGTTTTATCGATATCGCACTCCCAATAAATAAATATGAATTAATAAAATGGAGTAAGCTAGAGGTGAAAACTGTTTAATAAATGATTTCACTTAAAATGGGTAAAAAAGAGTTTAAAAAAATGCGAATCGGTTCCAGAGATCAATCAACAAGGAAGTATATCATTCATTGAGGAAATTTTTATTCTTACGCTATCCTAGGACGGGTTCCTCATTTTTGATTGCTATGTACCTGTAAAAGTCACCAACATTAGTACTACTGATATGATTCTTTAAAGAATACAGTATCATGTTTCTACATAAGTCCTTCACAAAAAACATCTAAAAATTCAATATTTTATGGAATAAACGATAAAAATGTTCGCTTTAAAAGTTAAATTAATGCAATTTCCCGATAATTTCTGAAGTTAAAAAGAATGTCGGCGGGCCTTTAAAATGTGTATCGATTATGCAATATTCCTTGACTAGAAAACGAAAAAATAAAACTAAACGCCGAATACTAAACGAAACTCTTTAGGACGAATGTCTGGCCAATATTATCTGTGACGCATCATTTGCCACGCCAAGATGTTTGACCGGCGCAGATATGTGAACGCGGGCCGTCCGGTTGAGAGTCGAACACGTATCCACCGGTCCAACTGTAATGATTGCTACGCTAAATGAATTTCTAAGTAAATTGCTGTGAGGCGCGTTTATTATCACTTCAATATACAGATTGCCTGGGCAACTGAGATGGCCCTGTTTTTATATTGGCGGCGAACTCTCTGGAACAACGCGCCTAATAAAAACAAGCCATCTCGGCTGCAGTCTGTACTCACTGAAGTAATAATAAATGATCCTCACAGCAATTTCGTGAGAAATTCATGTAGCGTGGCAATCGCTACATATATAATTCTGAACTCCAAGAAGGCAAAACAATCACTAAAATATCCTACTAACGCCCTGAAAAGATTGCGAAAGTTTGGGCTAAACTGGAGAGCTCTAGAAAGGGATGAAGCATAATACAATGATTTCCACAAATAAAAATAGATGAAATACTGAAGAAGATTAAACATTTCAACAAGGATAATTTTATATAAAAATAGCAATTACGACACTTAATAACCTTTGTAGCACGCATTGGCACAGAAGATATTATTTTTTGCTTAACACTAATAGACCATCTTCACACGCAGTACAACTTAGTACAGCAAGTTGGAAAAACATGGGCAAAGAATCGGACATAAGGCTAACAGGGCATAATTGCCCAAAACCGATGAATACGCAACTTTTTCCATATATGCAAGGTACTTACGTCAGCCGCAGTAAAAGGTGCAGCAATGCATTGAATGTCAATTTTAATGCTGCTGAGTGGGAAGGGCAATAAAAAGACTTTTTGACGAGACGGAAACGGAAATCATCTTCGCAAGACTCAACTCCACCGACTGACAGTTGTGAAGTCTGAGGCACACAAAGGTCTGGTGGGAACTGTCCCGTAGCGTAGATAAAGCATTGCTTATAAAATCTTAAAACCTAAAAACACGCTCTTAGCCCATGGAAGAGGTTTCTGGAATACAGTTTGCCGATCCTTATGCTGTTTCGTTAGATATTTGTAATCGGCAAAAAAAAAACCAAACAGCAATCGGCAAAAACCTGGTTTGCATATCTGACATTGACTTTTGACCCCCAGAAAGCTGCCACACGTCACAAACACCAAACTACTATTTAAGGGTACTCAAATCAGTGTAGAACGTTCCATGGACGATGAAACCTTCCCGATTGAGGAATTATTTTAGCATCGAAACTTTCCAGCGTCAACGCAGTTTACAATACAGTAAATAAAACAGAGTATTCAAGGGTTGACGTCATAAGATTCTGTTTTCTCATGAAAAAAAAGGGAAAGTGTTACCCTGTTACTACAGTGAATCCACAAGTAAAATATTTTAGTAATATAAAAAGTATATCTTTCTTGAAAAATTAAAACCAGGATTGATTTAAATTGACAGTCGTTTTATTTCGATACCTTTTGTACCACTTGAAGGAGAAAATGAAGTCAACTCATATAGCTGACGATGAGATATCATAGAGCCCCGATCGTTCAAATCTCCGGCTTGTGGTTCTGCGATGTCTTATGTTTGCCCAGTGTTAGAAGCAGGAATGGCAAGTGAAACGAAACGAAAATGTTTCGTTTCGACCCGGAGGGAAACGAAAATACGAGGCCTAGGTTTAGTTACGTTCCCGCACGAAACTATAAATCACCAATGAGTTTAGTTTCGACCCGGGACGAAACTATACTCCCGGGAATGAAACTAAATTAATCCAAACTCCGCTGCTGATAGTTAAGTTTCGATCCCAGAAGTTGAGTGGACGGGGATACGTGGGAATAGTACCGACCCATTACGTCTGACATTCATGTAGAGAGGTTAAAACATTGAGTTTGAAAATCGAATGGCCAGTTTGCGTTCACCGTTCTCCTGTTAGTGGTATATATGATGGCCCCAAGCATCTAATGTCGGTAGGCCGAACCTCTACTTCATTCACTCATACTTCGTATTCGGTGTGTGGGTCGAAACTAAACCGTTCGAAGGTGAAGCACGTGGTCCCTTCGGTGCGAAACATTATCTGCGTTTCGTTTCGTCCAAGAGTTTTAGTTTAGTTTCGACCCGAAGTAGTTTGGACTCCGATTTCGTTTCGACAATGAGTTTAGCTCCCCGGGTTTTAATCCATTTAGTTTCGTTTCTACATTTCGCTCCCGGGAACGAAACTATTGAAAATTTACGGGTTTTGACTTTCGTTTAGCTTCTATTGCTATCCCTGGTTAGAGGGGTTACTTGAAGGACGATTTATTTTAAATATGATCGGATATTAATAAAAATAAGGAATTGTTCATTCTGCAATCGAGGGGATAAAAAGGAGACTTGGGTCTCACTCACTAAGAGATTTATGCACAGGGTGTATACACAACTAATCAGCTCCACCTTTAAAGTTTCTTCGAAAGATTAAATAAAACATTTTTCGATATTGTAACCACAAACATCTATCAGAGGACGATGAATACCTTAAAATTATTTCTGTTGCAATAACCTACATTTATGAACTTACTAGATTTATATTCTTACTACATACCTTGCCTATATCGATTCCTCTCATATATCATAACTTGAATAATTGCCAAAAAAATTTACCGCGCCGATTTTCGCCAATCCAAAATTCTCTCCAGAAGCTTAAACTATTATTCGCTCTTCCTAACAGAACCAAAAAGCAATTTTGTGTCACACCACTGTTGAGCATCTTTTGTCACCTGAGGTTACGTCCAATCAGTAAGCTTAAAAGTTGCTTTGATATAGCTTAAATATTGCAGTTAGAACTTAAGGTGCATTCAGTTAGAAAACCTCCTTTGGATACACAAACGTCACATTGTCTTTTATTATCTTAGTTCTATTAGGTCAATTAAAATTCTTATTTCAACCCAATTTTGTTTCCATTACTGATAATAATAATTACAACTAATAACAATACTTAATACTAATAATAATAATTTCAATGGTCATATTCCCGTAAATGGAAGTTCAAAATCATATCGCGAAATTATACCGCGAAAATTTAAATGAATAATAAAGCAGTAACGTTCAGTTTCAGAGAGCTTCGAAAACAGTTTTTAAATTACGGTCGCTTGACCAACAGTACTTCGTCTTTCCTCATTTTAGACAATAAAACTTTAAATACTCGTAGAAATTCACGCAGCGGTAGAAGGTGTTGGGTGAAGGGTTGGGTACTCCCTAAAGGTGTTGAGGTCCATTGGAATTATACCCTTTCCTGTTTAGTTAAAGCACACAAATTTCAGACTCAACTCGGTCAACCATGATTCACTAAGAATCCCTGCCATCATTAAAACCCGAAAGGTTCAATGATACGGCTGGTCCTGGCGATACTTTCCAATCAGGAAGTTCTTTATATCCTAAACATTAGTATTTGAAGACCAAGGTTTCATGGCCAAGAAAGCAAAGGATAGGCTAACTCAGATCCCTTCGCAGGATTGGACTTCCGCCGAAAACTTAAAAGAGGAGACCAAATTTATCCAAGGTCACCCTGACATTGAGCGTTGGGAGCTGTTCTGACCATAATTCGAGCCGAAATTTCCTATGTAGAGCGGAAGGAAGGTCGAGTTCACCACTGTCGAGTCCCAGCTTCCCGAGACATCCGAGACAAGGTCAGCGTGTTCTTCACGACAGCTATTTGCATGATCCCATCCAAGGAAAACGACTCCAGACAGGAATGCTGTCCACGGGAGGAACCGGAGGAAGTGAATCTTTGTAAATTCCGTGGTCTAAGCATTACAGACCAATCATGAGCAATCATGAATCCAGAATGGATTTCGGTACGATATCCACGCCGTGGATTTTCAGATAATCGCCGAACTACGCCGTAAAAGTTAGTTCAATGTCATTCATGATCATTATACTGCGGCTTGTCCCTGCCTGACCAAATAATATCTTAGAATCAATTCCTTCAGGCAATTTTTCCAGACAAATACACCAATAAAATATAATAATGAAATAATGGCTCAAGTCTGATCTTAGCGTTTTCATGAAGATAGCAGCTAGCGAGGCCTTCAAAAGACGTGTCCACTTTTTACAGCAGTTGTACCATCGATATGATTTTTAAACGCAAATTGAAAATGAGGAGCAAATTTTGACGTTTTAAATGAACTCCACTCAACGAACGTTCAAAACTCACCACCTTTACCTCGACCTTTCTTGTTTTGGAGCCCAACATATTACGGTATATTTTAATAATTATAATTAGGTGATTCTTTAAGGTATGCCTTCAGTTTGATAGCATGACGGATAAGAGTCTCCCAATACATACATTATCTATTCAGCGCAGGGCATGGTAATAATTGTATCATAATGAATACCTGATTTTTTCTTGGATGAGAGATTTCTGAGCGATTCTTGCCGGGAAAAGAAGAATATATTTTATAACGTGTAGATAAATAGATAAGAAAAAAACTGAGTATAAAAACGGAGGAGAGAGCAGCTGGTCGCTAATCAAAAGGTAATTCCCAACTCTCCATTTGACTTATAGAACGTAAATTTTACGTTGACTTATTAAGTCAACTTAAAAGTTACGTTTCAAATGATGTGTGACGGGAACTTTGGTTACAAATATATAACAACTCTTAAAACTTTACCGCGCTAACAAATCATAAACACATTATGTCTTTATTCGGGAAATATGTAGAAGGATGTCAGGATCAAAAGAACGTATTCTCGGATTACAAATTGTGTTGCTCCATCCAAAATTACCAACTACCCCACAACCCTAATCGTAAACATGCATATAATAAAAAAACAAGTTTCATTAAAATATTTACTAACGACAAATAATAAATTAAGAATTTCTTTCGTGCGAAAGCTGATGGTAATTATGCTTAAGACGGAAGAAAACTGGTTACTCGACGTTCCCGCGCTAAGAACCAATAACATTCTTTTCTAAATTGTGTCAGCTTCCACTCGTTAGACCAGCTTGTGCAAATAGCATCAGGCTCGCTAAGATCGCTGCAAAAAAACTTGTGGGGCACACTTATGCCCCAACAGCATTACATCAGTTGCACCATTCAACGAGAACAGGAGATGGGCATTACTCAACTATTAAACCGAGGCGCAAATGTAAGATATCTCAGAGAGTGATATTTAAAAAACTGCTCGTTCGCTCTAGCAACTCCTCACCGCAAGATACGATAATCTTGGGCAAATAGCTACATATCCCCGCGTTCAAGTGCATGTGCACGATGCCGATGGCACAAATCCACTCTTATCGCCTCGGACGCGAGCGCAGACAAGCAAAATTAGATTGATCGGAAAGTCTAGAAAGATCTTTGTCAAACCACCGCGGTCCTGACGTATTGTGCGCAATGCATAGAAGATTGAATTTTTTTGAACTTGAACTCCCACATGCACACCACACGGTCCAAAAAACGTCACGCATACAAAAAATGTATACTACCACATGCTGTTGGAATTAATAATAAAATTCAGAAACACGCATTAAGTTTTACATAACTTAATAGGCCACTCTTAAAGTCACCCAATCTATTTGTGAGTTCTAACGCTGTCGTCATTTTCATTTATTGATCGTGGAAAAAAAGACATTCTGAATCTATCTGTTCTACAGTCTATCTCTCTGATTTTATTAATATGACCTGATCTTCCGTAGTGCGCTGGCCTTCGTAAGATGTGGCTCACTTCGTTAAAAAAGACACTGCTCTTGAATTTATCAAAAAGATTTAGTCTATTTTTCAATTTACGGTCTGACAGAGATTCCCAACCGAGTATATCTAGGAAGTCAGTTACACTAACAAGACTATCGTAACGACTTTTCACGTACCCGGGATCTCTTCTTTGCACGCGTTCTCTGTTATTAAGCCTCTTTCATGAGGGTCCCAAACACTGGCAGCGTATTCTAAAACTCGTAAGGGTACCGTACTGTAAGGGTAACCCCACGTTTAGAGAACACGACCTCATGGATGCGAGCAATTCCATTGTTGCGCAGGTAGTGGAGTAAGTAGGGAAACCAAGAAGGTTGTAAATATTTGGAGGGGGCACCAATGGTTTCTAGCGTGAAGCAAAGTGTGGCCGGAATGGGGGTGCATGGGTAGGATAAGCCACGCCCACTTTGACCAAAAGATTGACAATTCCATAGTGGTCAATGCTTACTATTTGGAGAAATTGTCGGTCATAACTCGTTAATACATTAAAATAACCTATGGAACCCACAATGTAAACCTTTTTTTCTTACTTCATTTGTAGGCTTCGTAAATTTATGACTCAAATATCTTTTCCCAGGGAAAAATTTTTATCAATCACCACGGTTACGTTCTACAACCAGCTCAGCTGAAAACAAAATTTTACGAGAGTGAACAAGTCATTTACCTGCACTTATACTGGTATTAAATCTTATTATAGCCAACGGAAATCTAAATAATTAAAAAAAGTATGTTTTCAAGGATATCCCCACAAATGAAACGGCTAACAGACACAGAGTTCATACATTATTAGAAGTATCGCGAATGATGGGAAAAATCTGTTGACAATCACCGGATAAATGCTAACAATTATGGTGGCATTTTTCACTTGACGTAGCGCATTTTCAGAACAAAACTTAGCCACCTCAAAATATCAGTCGGAGACCAAGTCCAAAAATCGTCAAACTAAGATGGCGGAACTTTGACCACGCCAAAAACTCGGAAACAGCGCCTCCAGATATTCACAACCTCCTTGAGGAATTCAAAGTAGGAGACGGAGAAGGCGAATGAGACATTTTCTTCCGCAAGCGATCAAATCCCACCGATCTGAAAGACACCACCACTGTTCAGGATTTCCATTCATAGATACCCACCGCGAATGCTAACGATAGTGACTTGGACGGAAAAAGACACGTGGTCGGCGTGCCTTCACGAGCTCCGCGACGGATGGACGCCTATGAACCGAGCTCGTCCAATTGAAATTCTTTCCGAGGTTCGTGGACAACTGTACGATTTGTATACTCCCCCCTATGTTTTGGAGGAAAAAAGAAGATATATTTCATAAGAAAAGAGGCCTGGGAACTATTCCAGACACGTAAGCGCTTCCTCGATACCATTCAGTAACGGATGCAGAAAAAAACTGAAGGGGGGGCCCAAAAAGATATTTTGAGCTAAAACCTACGCATTTATCGTAATGAAAAATAATCAAATTACAAGTAAAGTTTAAGACTGTTTTACCTAAACTGATTATATATATATACAATAAAATACTATCTTATGATATAAAAAAGTTACATTTGTTGTTCTGCAATGTGGGCAGCCCCGCAAGGGGGGGGGGGGGGGCGCGCCCATATGTATCCGCCATTGATACCTGTAGCCGATAACTACAAGGCTACTTGGCAATATTTCTCCTTCACTTCAATGAATATAATTCCAATAACTCCCGTGTAACAAACGGAAAAACTAAAATATATATGAGAGCTCCCTATTGAAGAAACAAAACATAAAAAAATATAGCCTTAAAAATGTATTAAACTAGTGTTACATCATTTTCACCATTCCGCTAAGGTAGAATTATCTTTAGCAATTATCAAGAACAATCTTAAAACAAAAATTCTGATAAAACTTTCTATCGGCATTCCGTTTCGCGGGCATAATTTAGTCAATCCCATTCATATAATTTCCTCCTTCAGCTGCGGATATAATGTAAAGCGGAATTTTCCCTATTTTCTCCACGCTACATTCCCTCTTTCCATTTAGAAACCATTCGATTGCATTGGAAATAATCATAAAACACCTCTAAATATATAAAAACCAAAGCTCTACCCCCTAGGCTATCGCGTTCCCTATCACAACTTCATTACACAAAAATCGTAATTTCTTTGTTTACAGTTCAGCGGGTTCATGTCGTACTTGATTCACGAATCGATCACTTTGTTGTATTGGAATCGAAGGCCTCAGTAACGTGCGTTCGATAAGGTCCGTAGGTGACTGATCCCTTCCAATTCTCCCATAGAATTTCCACGCCGAGTGCTGAAGCCCGAAAGGTGAATTGCATTTTCTGGCCATTCGTCAAGCGTGACGGGAGACCGTTAGTTTGGTTAAGCCAATGTTCGCAGGATGTCGTAACTGGAGCTCATATTCCAATTCCATCCATCAAGTTCGTTGTCTTACGCCTGATATGAGCAGAATCACGCGGGGAAGGATAGAGAAATGAAGACAAGGACGGCCGCAATTCGATTTCGATGATTTATTAACCTCTTTCGCGGAAAATCACGAAGAGCGTCAATTTTCGACATACGTCAGTAATGAGATGTACGTCAATTTATGGACATTCTATGCTTTCTCGTGTTATTTTCCGTAAAACGAATGACGATATGTAAAAATGATTTGTACAACTGCTTAAAATAGATTATTTAATCATTAATTTTGCGGAAACTCAAAGAGAGGCATATTTTATATATCAACCACTAATGAGTGGCGCTAATAATTTGGTAATTTTGGGAAAATTTAGAACATTTCTAGGACAGACTTGTTAAGGAGATCAGACTTAATCAAAATAATTTTGATCAAAAACAGGCTATAAACTTAGCAATGCGTGGAATCCCATTTTAAAAAATAATTAAAAAAATGAGAGCACTCCTCCTTTTTATCCAAATTACCTAGATTTTATCCACCTGTCAGGAGTAACCTCATTATTATGATTGTTTATGCTTATATCCAAAAGTTTTAATTATTCAGTAAAAATTATTCTTTTACCCTGATTACAATGTTGGTGATATACCACGAGCTAACCGGTGGAAACCCCGAGAAAACCTCACGCAAATAATTACTCAGTCGAGAGTGACTTCATATTTTGTGAATTAAATACTCACTGAAGTCACAGATGAGAGTCTTAGTTACTTTCAATAACACATACTCACTGATCAATTGTATGAGGTGCAAACAAATTTAACTTTCAGACGTAATAATGATTGCCACTACTCAACTTTGCCATGTATCACTGGAAATTATGCTTAGAAATCGAGTCGCATTTTGTGAGATTAGTATTGCTCGATCGATTCATCATCTTTGTAAATTTTTCTAACTATACGTGATGCAATAGGATTACAATTATCAGAAACAATTAATCTTTTAGGTTAATCAAACGAGAGATTTTTGTGAGTGTCAGCAATACGACTGCGCAATTTCAACCATTTTGAGATTAACTGTTTCGGACAATTATAATCGTGCATTTTCGTCCTACCTTAGTTATTTCATGTCCTCCAAATACAGAGTATTAAATAAAATGCCTATAAAGCTGGATACCCAAGAATAACCGCTTTCGCGGTAATGGTGGTAGGATTTAATTTATGAAATATTAAATGCCAACATTTGAATTGAATTACTTGTTTCACCATATTTGCATGCGATATTCGTGCTGAGTAAATTTAACGTCTCAAGTCCAACGTGTTAAGGTCACCGTGTATTTACCTAGCCCGACTTAGAATGTAAATTGGTGTAACAACAAGCGCGTACGGAGAAGAGTTGGCATAAGAAACGTGCCACCATCAGCAGGAAAGAGTAGCTGACATGGGAAGAAGCATCAACTGAGGACTTTCTCTGCAGGTACGAGGAGTGCAAACCATCGCGGAGCAACGCGTGTGCCGTGTTTTTCGTGACTCAAAAATCACCGTGACGGATCGAAATCATCCCATAATCGGCGGTTAGTTAACGAAAATAAATCCGGAGACTGTAATGTTCACTCAATATCCTGTTTTTAGTTCGCTTTTACAGGTACTTAAATCTTCAACATAATAACGCTCTAGAACTATCAACTCTCGTGGTATTATTAAAATAAGACGTTGCAATATTTCCACTGAGTTTTATTATTTTACAACGCGTTTTGTCGCTACAAACAACATTATCAAGTGTGACAAGTCTTAAAGAGGCCCTCCTTATGATTATAAGACTTGTCACACTCGATAATGTTGTTTGTAACGACGAAACGCGTTGTGTAATGATAAAACTCAGTGGAAATATTGCTTTGTCTTATTTTAATAATATTAAGAACATCCACCATATCGTGCCCAACATCATAGAAGAAACTCTCGTGGTGTTTATTCTTTTGTATTCTCTACATTTAACATAAAGATTTTCCCGGTGTCTTTTATTGTTATCAATTATTATATCAATATCAATTATCAAGCTAAAAAAGATTCATGTGTTCCAACGACTCTCAAATTAGCTACTTGGTTTTTGGGTGTGTGATGTATAGTTTTTGTGTGTCACTTGTTTTTGGAGATTTAATTGTTGGGGACCAAGGTGGCGTTGGTGTGGTTCTCAAATATCCGGTGTGTGCTGAACGGACATATGAAGTGGAAGAGGTTGTACCGTTGTATTGTGTTTAATAGATCGGTGTAGAGTATCGCTTGTGTTTTTAATCCTCCAACGTTCGGTGCAACAAACACGATAGGGTGAAACTTAAACATTCTCTAACCTTCAGTTTTGGCTGCCTCAGAAGTTAATACATAGGTAGGCCCCACATAATTAACTCCAGCAACTAACTGTAACGATAAGTAGCTGGGAAGCCATATTTATTCATAGTACGACACTCATAAATACTCAATACAGGAATATGCGAGGGAAGCTTGTAATCAAAGATCGCGTATGACGCGAGTGTGAAGAGTTTTTATGGTGGAATGAGACCCGAGAAATAAAATAATATAATTTTTAAATATCACTGGTACAAAACCAAGTTTAGGGCTTCAGGTGTCCCAAGAGGCTAGTGCTTATTGGAGGGTTCACCTTCAGAAATACAGTCGGAGTGCTGAGCATATTGTAGCATAAGAAAATATATCTTCTAGATGAACTTTTGATACATAAGTAATATACATACAATAAAGATACACCAAAGAAAAAACAAAGGAATTCAAATCAAATTAATAAAATTACAAAAGAAATATGGTTTTAAGATATACTCTATGAGATGTATCCTATCATATTTTTGTTGAAAAATAGACTTTCATATGATTCGATAAGGTAATTAACTTCCTAATGTTTGGATGAGACTTAAACATTCTCCGAACTTCAGTTTTGACTGCCTCAGAAGTTGCTGCTCTCTAAACTTATATAAAACTTGTCTCAATAAAGTTATCCTGTTTGAAGAATATAAATAGAAATCCTGCATACCTATGACGCATAAATTAACTTCCTGATGTTTGGATGAGACTTAAACATTCTCCGACCTTCAGTTTTGACTGCCTCAGAAGTTGCTGCATAAATAAACATAGATTGTGCCGTATTTACTCAATCCATTACCTTTCTCGAGAGTTCCGCCAACCGTATCTCAGCGCACGAGTCAAACAGCAACGGCGATTCACGGTATTCGTGTTCAATGAAACAGTAAAAGACACCGGGAGAATCGTGGTGTTAAATGTAGAGAAAACAAAAGAACAACCCACACGCGAGGCGAGTGTCAACACGAAAAAATCTCGCGGGAGGGTGTAAAAATCTCCGTTCCGCGATCAGTGAAAGACGCGTAGAGCGAAGCATACACTTGATTACTCATAGCTTCAATTGAATTCGTAAATTAAAGATGGTACAGACACTACTGTGTCATAATGGCGAAATAGAAAGGTAAAAACTATTAATACTTGAAAATAATTTTTAAAAAGAAAAAATGACATCAAATATAACACACAGGACTTCTTACAACATAATTCATTATATTTAGATCCATATGGTTTCCAATTATCTTGGTGGCACCAAAATATGCACTGAATTTCGTTAACTTCCTGCGGTGCTCGTTAAAAATTCAGAATTTTTCTCAGTATGCAATCGTCGATCGTTACATTATGTCTAAATCGAACATCACACTTTCCATTTTCTACAAAATTCAATTGCCATCAGCCTCTCCTATCCAGCGTTATTGAACACTTAATTTTTTAAACCCACTATTCACCACAGCCAATTAAAACCGCAATTGAATAAAGCTATATGCAAAATGTAAACAACTGAAGCCGGACCTCTTCGGAAAAACATGAAGCCAACCGAAGACCAGGAAAGAGTCGAAAAAACATCGAAATACGTCCATAATTCAATATGAATTTATCATCAAGGTATTGAACTATTAATTATTATGTTTACTCTTCATAATTGAAATAAGAATTTCACTTACATCCATCACCCTACGATAAAAAAATGACGTAGTATGGACCGCCTGGTGAAGTCCCTTGATACCAATAGTAAAAAAATACTCAATTAGCAGTTTGAAAGGAAAGAAGACCCGCGGAAACTATTTGGCGTTTTTCACTTTATCTACTATACTGTTAAATTATTTATATTCATCATCCGGAAAACAGCACTATTAGGCCCATAAATCTAGGGGCTACAAAATTTATCGATGGGCTATCACGAACATCCATACCCTGGATAGGGGCACCATATCCAGTTGGGACTCGAACCCGCGATCTTCGGTTTGGTAGGCGAGGATTGTAACCTGATGCCACCGAGGCCGGCGAATCCATTTTGAATGACAATTTAGATATTAATCAATTTGGTCCGTTAATGATGTGAGCCTTGAAGCCCGCCATCGTCCGCTTGGTAAAAAAAATCGTAGCATAACCCACGAGCTGGATTACCGGCAGTGAAATTGAGGGTAACTAGCTCCTCCTACCCTCTTTCGCGGCTTTTCGAGGCACCTCATGGAGGGAAGAACGGGTTGAAGCGCGTAACAGTTACGAAACTCACGAACACGAAGATGTTTTCCTCCCCCGAGAAAGTCTTGAGCAGAAACCGACGATCATCAAAGTTAGAGACATGCGAAAGTAGGGGCGGATCCAGGATTTATTTCTGGCTGGGGGGGCACAAGAGTCTGACAGGTCTTAAGAATCATATTTGAGATTAAAAACAGAAGACAACAATTACCGAAGAAAATATTATCTTTATTTTTTATAAAAGTTATAAATATTAAATTGAACGATTGAGGCTCTGTAATACACGAAATTAAACAAATTTCATGATAACTGTACTAAATATCATATCTATTTTTTACGCATTTGGTGGGGGGGCGTGCAACCGTGCCCCTCCCCCCCTGAATACCTCTATGAACGAAAGCAATTTCATTTCCTAATCCAGCGCATTCACGTGCTTCTATTTGTGCCTTTGTAGACAAGCAAAATAATGTTTCCCGCCCATTATTTGCGCCAATGAAGGCAGAGAAAAATAATAACCTTCGTAAATGAATACCCAGCTCAGGCAAAGTCGAATTCAAAAGTACTGCAACGCATTGAGCGGCGCAACTTTTGCTGCAGGTCGGGAATCGATTTTCGTTATTTACCAGCAACCAGTCCTTAGGAACCAGTTTTCTTGTGTCATTTAATCCTTTAAAGACCGAACTAGCTTATCAACTTATTTTTATAATTTTTTTTGCACATTCAATTTATTTTATAACTAATTACGAGATATTATGAAAGAAAACCCGAACTAAAGCTTTTAAATGCGTTTTCAA
Organism: Ischnura elegans; assembly: GCF_921293095.1. Taxonomy (NCBI): domain Eukaryota; kingdom Metazoa; phylum Arthropoda; class Insecta; order Odonata; family Coenagrionidae; genus Ischnura; species Ischnura elegans. Next base: position 66,043,780 of record NC_060253.1, on the reverse strand, counting down.
GAATGTTCCCGAATGGGAACACCCAAAAAAAATTTTTATTGCGTGAAAAATAAATATAAACTTTACTACAAAGCTAAATTTAACAACGTAATACGTACATATCTATTGAATAAATGAGCATTTGTCACTGGAGAGCGAGGGTATGGGAAAATATGGAATAAATCGCATACCCCTTAAAGAGATGATGAAAGTAACCCATTTTTGAAAGGTATATTGAAAGACCAGTGTATGTACACAAGTCATGCCATTCACTTTATAAATACTTCTATATTTTATTTAAATAACAAAAGCTATGAAAGTAATCACGGATACTAAATATAATTTTCATGAATTTTTAATAAATCTGTTCTCAAATGAGAACATTGGACTGTGAACGGTTAACTAAATGTGAATTTCAACACACAACATAGCATCAAGTGCTGTGGTATTGTAGTCTATCTTTTATATATTTTACGTTACTTATCTCTCGTCAAAAGGCTACAGCGTTTATTGCTATAGTTCGACGGATCGACCAATTTACGAGAGAAAGTAAATTGAAGATCCAGAGGTGTATTTATTTCCTAGCATTAGCTGCACAATTCATATAGTACGAAGCATTTCATACACCCCGTATCAAATTCCCTATTTTGATGTAGTAATAAAAATATTGCGGGAGATGATAATGCTGTTCAAATTTCCCTCCGGCTAAAAATACAGAAAATACCGAAACCCCATTACCGAACTGAGGCGAAAGTGAAACCGTTCAATTCGTTGTAATACTTATGAATTCGACGGTACATAAAACATTACGCTGTTTCCTGGGCAGAGAGCTCGAGCACACTTGGCCACTCCGAACGCTGCGGCCGGCTGTCGCTCCAAGCGATTTCAACGGCTAAATCCCCAGCGAGCCATTTCGAGGGTGCTTGGCAAAGGGTGAACTTTCACCAACATGCACCACGCTATGCGCTAAATAGCTTGCGAAAATATTACGCAAACGTATACTCGAATACACTCGACTCGTAGTCGATCCCACCAAGACAAAAGCAATCAATTCAACTAGAGCGTCATAAGACCTAGGAAAAATAATAATCGCTAGGGACCTATACGGAATTGGATAAGGGTAAGAAGGTAAAAATTCAATTAAAAAAAGCAAATAAAAACAAAAAAAAACATTTAAATTTTCCAATATCAAGGGAAGAATTTTAAATTTTCATTATTTTGCACATAAACTATGAAAAATAAATTCATACACTAAATTACGTATGGGTAAGAATTTCATCTTTCAATCGCAAAAAGCACATTAAAAAAATTAAATTCTCCTAGAGCGAGGGAAGAAATTTAAAAACTATTATTATAATTTTGCACTTTTTTTAGCACCACAATTTCGTTCGTTATGATATCATCATTTTTACATGAGAATTTATAGGACGAATCAATGTGGACAGTAGTTGTAACAGAAAAGCAGGACAGAAATCGTTGCATGAATCACATATTTTACACGCACATTTAGAGTTTAAAGAAGAGAGCAAAATTTAGCTGCCAAGATAAGTTACGACTTAATGACGTCAAAATACACTAAATCTTCTAAATACTATAAGAACAGCAAAATGATATCAGAACTACCTCATCAATCTGAAAGCTATGCTTATAATTCGATATTTGGTTAAAAAATATGCTTTTTTATCGTTGATAAACGAGACAAACTGAAACCGACACCAACTCATGAGAAGGATCCATCGACTCCTAACACCAAACATGATTCAATTTAATTTATTAATTTAAGTAAAACGGGACAACTGTGAATCTGGACGGGCAACGCATAACACAAGCGAGAGCGAGAAATTCAACGTAAGAAAAAAATCATGTACCACAGCTTGGACTAGAAACAGGATCCCTGGATTCGGCACATTTGCAACCAACTAGAGGAATCTTACACCATGTTCGAGCCTCGGTTAAGACGAGTAATCAAACATTTAATTTTCATTTTATTTTCACCAATTCAATATTAATAGGCCTAGCCAAGCAGATAAAAATTATTATGTCTACGGTATATTTATTCAATGCAGCTAAAATTCTAAGTTCCCTGTTATCATTCCAAATTGCCCAACTGGTATGTATCCCTTGTGATCAAAGTTGACTCATATACTGTATACATATATTTGCAGTATAATGTTTTCAATTGCGAGGAACAGCATTGAAAAGTTATTAATTTTATAGATCACATCATGATGTTTATGAAGAAAGATTTCGTGCTATCCCGGCGGTTTGACTTAGTGAAGAGTTCTCGGGATCGCCACCGGGTCAGGAACTCTACTCTCTGCCGACGTTTGATGTCCTTTCGACATCGAAGCCCTCAGACTCACAGCCCTGAGGAAGATGACCGAGTCGGACACCGAAACGTCGGCAGTTATGGAGTTCCTGACCCGGTGGCGATTCCGAGAACTCTTCACTAAATCATGTTTATGACTTTTGGTTAATACCCCTAATTATACCTTATTTCCCCGTGACACTCGAATCAATTTTTCCGTCAGCGACACGATTGGCGACTTTAGAAAACCCATTTAAATTCGCGATTAGTGACCGCACATTTAGAGGGCGACTTGAGGATCCTCTTTTGTAATATTCGTGTTCGGATCTATCTGTCCGACAGCGACGCGAGTGGCAAATTTTGTAAGCCCATCTAAATGCGCGGTGGGTGACAAGACATTTATAGGTAGCCAGGACAATCCTCTATTGTAATATTCGTGGTTGTTTCACTCCCCCAACAGGGTCGAGAATGACCGCCAAAAGTCGCGTGAGTAGGGCGAACTTTCGCCCATTTGGAAGACTTCCAATCGAGGGAGGACAATTCGCGGGACCATTCATCCCGCACACACCAACGGCGCACTGGCTTCGCGCCGACCTTCAAACGACGACCCACAATACACCTCTCGCCACTGACCCCTTAAACTCCCTTTCCCCGCAAAAGTAGACCTCATTCAGGCCTTGTCTCTTTTTTCATGCGCGCATCCTCATTAGCGGAAACCGTAACTCACGAATTGCGGATCGTGGTTGATAAACTTCGGGAACACTCGTCCGCCCGCAGGGGTTGAGGGTATCCATACTCCGTCCAATGAATTAATTCATCTGAGCATTTTAACTGCAACCAATTGAAAGCGCTGGGCCATGAAAATAACCCATTCGGATTGAAAGTTTTTAGGCACCATATGCATATTATTCTGATGGATTCCTATTTCCAGGTATAGCGGCTCATGTCATTCTTTGAGAAGTTTCCATAAGCAGTTTGCGTCATTTACTGGCCTTAGAACCATAGCGCAACTGGCTATAAGGAATCCACCCGTCCTTAAGAGGTGTGAACCAGGTGAAAATACCTTTTTTATGGCTGGTGATAACTAATACTCGGAAAGATTTACTTTTTGTAGATATTTCATCAATATTAAATCGTGTGGAAATGCCAACTCTTTCACAAATCAACAAATTCACCTGGTTCACACCTTTGCTATGGTTGCTGAATTTCCTATCGCCACTCTAATTTTTTCTGCCGATCCAATTATGGTACGAATCCACACTTGAGGGGACAGATAGGAATGAGACGCATGAATAATTACTGTGGCGCCAGAGACCGCAGAATTTACCACTGTGACACTTATGAATCAAAATGTATTCCTTTTGAAATTCTCAAATGGTTTAAGCCCATTGGAGCATACAGAAAATGTCTCTCTTCGCTTTCCACGGAAAGAAGAATAAAGCCTAATCAACCACAAGTAAAAGCAACGAATATTTCGTGCAAATAAGAAGCCTAAGAATATATACGAGGCCTGCAAGGAGCCAAAAAAAATACAGACTCATTCCTGTTGATATGGTTAATGATGAGAATCAATTCATATGATATGGGACTCAACGTTAACTACAGAAAACTAATGATTGAGATTTCTTCCGAGCAAAGGAAGAATAAACGCACGTAGTTGGCATTTCTACTCGATTTAATATTGATGAAATACCTGAAAAGAGTAAATCTTTCCGAGTATTAGTTATCACCAGCCATAAAAAAAGGTATTTTCATCTGGTTCACACCTCTTAAGGACGGTTGGATTCCTTATAGCCAGTTGCGCTATGGTTATAAGGCTAGTAAATGACGCCAAACTGCTTATGGAAACTTCTCAAAGAATGACATGAGCCGCTATTCCTGAAAATAGGATTCCATCAGAATAATATGTATATGGTCCCTGAAAGTTTTCAATCCGAATGGGTTATTTTCATGTAAAACATATACACAAAGATAAGCTTTCCAAATATTGCATTTGCAATCATGGGTTCACACAACAATATTCGGTCGGATTCATGCTAAGTCCGGAGGAAGAAAATAAATGCTCTAAAAATTTCCTACAAATGCTGATCATTAAAAATGTCAAAAGTTGGTAGCGTTGCCAGAAAACGTTTAAAGATGGGCATCGTCAGGTTTTTTTTTTGGGTTTCATCCGCGTAACTTCGTGTCGAAAGACGACAGTTTCAGTTAGACTTTACGGGGTTGAATGCGCGAATGTATGGCTTCCTTTCCTTTGAACTAATGCCGTTTGTTTTTCTAGGGCAATTTCTTATATGTGAAATGAATGGGGAAAAAGCATTCACTGAAGCTCCTAACAGTAAACTGAATGAATCTTACATCGCGAATCGAGGGGATATTTCAGCAACCCAACATTTAAAGAGGCGATTTGATGGCTGGAAATAGGAAAAAAGCATTCAATTAGTAAGGCATAGGAAAAAGGGATTTTCTTTGGCCGCTAATAATAAATTGATAGAATCTTACATCGCGAAAGAAGGGGATATTCCAGCGACTCATCGTTTAAAGAAGCCAGGAGAGGGCTGGAAATAAGAAAAAAAAGCAGTTACTTTGGAAGAAATGGGGAAAAAAGGGGTTTACTTTGGCGCTTATTAATAAATTGAATCAATCTACATCGCAAATTGAGGGGATATTCCAACAAATAATCGTTTAAAGAAGCCAAAAAAATTCTGGACAGGGTAAAAATTGGCGATTTATCTTCCCAAATCAATGACTGGGTCGTAAAGGTTGACTCACTTGCACGAAAAACTGACACGCTATTCCCCGGGGGGAACGAAAGTGAGTGATCATCGTAGGGTTTCACAACCAAGCTCTTCCCTCGGCAAGCGTTCCATTCGGAGGGGAGCCCTTTTGCTTCCATAACTTTCCATCGATTAGTTTGCAAGACAAATCCTTCCATCACTGTGAGAATGACATTTTACGCCAGTTCAACTGAAAGGAATAGCATAGGCACTTAGGTACATAAGCATATATATCTATCCTCTCAAATAAAATGTTCAACAAAATCCCTCTACCCAACACTGACATGAGAGAATTAATCACGCTAATACTTCATCCAAAAATTATCACAAATAGTTGTTCATGGTTATACTTTCGTACACTCGCGAACACGTTTTTTCGCCATGAGCCATTTTATCGATATTTATAAAATTCAATTATGAAAAGAAAGAGAATGTAGTCAGCTTGTAGATTTGACGTGAAATTCAAGCTCCATGGTCATGGTGGATTAAGATGATGCACTAATTCTTCGGGAAAGTCTCAAATTATAAAAATTGAATACATATTTTTCCCCGAAGTATATGTTCTACTAGTTTTTACAACTTCACACTAACTTAAAAATGAGTAGGTAACTATGAAATTCTGCCAGTAATGAAAACCCTATTCCGTAATTCACACAAGGATTGATTCCAGTAGGATTTAAGTTAAAACTTCACCATTTCTTCTCATTCAAAATGCCCCTATTTAGTTACAAACCACCATTAAAATGCGTTATAAGGAAATAAATCATTTAATAACGAGCTTAATGATGAGCCATGTATTCTAAGCTTCACAGGCGATTTGGCGTGAAAATTATGCCGCGACCAAAGTCACACAGTGTCACAAAGTTTTAAGCCAAATATAAACTCGCACGTAATGTAATAAATAAACCTAGAAAGAATTTTCAATTATATCGCAGAAGCTAAAATTCTCTCATAATATTATAACTTTATGCACTGAAGTAGTTCTTCAAGTATTTTACAACAGGAACGACTGAAAAATATGTTCTCTTTTCCATGCGCTATTTATTTCTGACGGCCAATTTTATTGCCCTTAAAGTTCGTCATTTAATTAATTCCTTAATTCATTCAAATAATTTCATTCGGTAAACTGAAAATAGTTAGGCATTTCGATTTCTAGGAGCCTTAGATAAAAAAATCTACTTCAATATGCGGAGAGGAAACTGGACGCAATATATTAAGCGAAAGTGCACTCACTCCAACACTAAAACGTAACCTTAAAAGCCCGTCCACGCTGATCAAGGGGTCACCCTGCACTGCACTTCAAAGTGGAACTGCTTTCTGTGTAATGGAAATACATTTTCCCGACGACGGTGAAAGTTAAATGGAGCAATGTTTTGGTATTAGCGGTGCTTCGCGGGATGCGAGCGAGCAATTCAAGGCTACTTTCGTTTGAGCTAGATTCGAGCTAGCTTTCACAAACGCAGCATTGGAAAAACAATAGCGAACTCCTATTCGATGCTCAAAAACATGATCTGCTAAGGGAGTACGAATAACGGAGAGCCGGCCAAGCAAGGACGATTTTTCACTCTACCGAAGAGAAAAAAATATAATGATGTCGTTTAATGATGATCAGCATGTAGCATGTAAGAGGATTCCCACATGTACATCACACGGTCATAAAAATGCTACGCATGCTAAAAAATTATACTCCCACATTCATGAAATGGCAAAACTTCCCAACTATTCATTAAGGTAAAACTGTTAATGCATATGAAGCTAGAACATGCAAAACATACTGTTAGAAATAATAGGAAAATTCATAAACATGCATTAAAGAATGCATAAATTTGTAGGCTACGCAAGTCAACTAACCTATTAGGAAGACCTAACGCTGCCATTATAGTCTTATCGATCTTAGAAAAAAAATTAAGCAGATACTCGTCTACTAACACGAAATAATTATCAAATTGGCACACTCAGCATTCAAATTTTCATTTGTATTCCATCAATACGTTAAAATCTTTAAAATTACTCTGGTGGACATTCACCACGCAGAGAAAGCTTCGACAGTGTTTTTCCAGTGCATTCGAAAGTTGGCGATATTTTTAAGTGTTATAGAGCTGGGTAAGGGATGGTATCGTCATATTATATGCATGGGTATTTCCTATGAGGTATCTTAAATATCTTTACTTTTTTTAATTGTGAAAAAAAGCGATTTTTTCTGATAGTTCTCCACATTCCAACCAAAATCAACATTTACTCGTGATCTATGCAAGGCCATCGGGGCCTACGCTACACCTTACGGGGCTTAGTCAAATAAAAATATATAATTAATATAGCAACAAATAAAGATAGATATATGGAAATTTTCAGTATTCACAATCTGATTTAACATAAAAATTCCTCCTCAATTCTTTTTCCGAAGACAAGTTTCAAAAAGCCTTCGCAGGAAAGCCCAAGAACTGTTATCCAGGCTCCTCAATAGGGCGCACAATGCCTACGAATCAGTGGCGTAGCCAGGAAATTGAAATGGGGTGGGGGTTTTACCGGAGATTTCGGAGCCCTTCCGGGGTGTATGGAAAATACCCCAGGATATAGGGGGGGGGGTCTGGAGGTTCTTCCCCGGAAAATTTTGGGATATTTGATGCTGAATATAGGACTAAAACAGTAACTTTCAGCGAGTATTTATTAAAATAAAGTATATACACATTTTTGGCGTCACTTTTATAAGAATCTTAGATTCCACCTATTTTTTCCAATTCTCCGGTCCTAAAATAATCCCCATTTCACCGAATAGAAATATTTTGTGGACGCGGGAAAATTATAGGATAAGGTTGTTCCTTTGAAGATAAGGCAGCTTAGACCTAATGGCGACCATAAAATTTAAATAAAAATTACCCACTGCCTGACGTACACCAATAAATGCGGCTATGAACGAAAGTCTAACACATTTGGCATAAACAAGACAAATAATTTATTTCGGAAGCTTTATATCGCTTACATCTTGATGACAGTTGTAGCAAATAGTATTATAGGTATTAAATATTACTTCAGAGCAGTTTCCGGAAAATGCCCAAAAATGATGTAGGGGGTAATAAAAACCTATTATTTAATATTCTACGAACATTTTTGAACAAACATTATTGTTATGTTTAACTTAAAGTACCAAGGTCAATGTGGAGGAAATGTTACATCCAGCTATACAGAATCATTTGCACTTTTCCACTTCTATAAAACAATTTCTTGGTGACTAGTTTCAATACAATATCATAATGACGACTGGTTATGATACAATAATTTTTATAGTGCATTGAAACTAGCCGTCATTATTTTTTTCTTAAAGTAGGAAAACTGAAAATTATTCTGTTCCAGATGATTATACACACTAATACACTCATTGGAAAAGGTACGGTGCATGGTTGAGAAAGGAGTTATTTATGTGTAATAAACCAGTATTACCACATATTATCTTATCGAAAGTAGATATGATATCGTTTATCATTTGAATCCTCTGAGAATGTGGACGGTTAATTACCAACAGCTCATGTTTCCTATGGTTTGAGAACAATCCCAAAACAAATGTTATCTTAATCTTTATTCCAAAAATATAAGCCCGGCTGACCTTGCTCATCAAATGATCAATCTCTGAAGTATAAAAAAGTATTGCCACTGAAAAACGTAACAACAAACGCTCCAAGATGTGAGTTAGCAAACAGTTTTTAATCATACACAGTGGCGTATTTGAAATGGGGCAATAAAGGCAGTACCCACGAATAGCAATGTCAGCAATGATACCCAATGATAGCAATGACCAACCCAATACGCGATTACAAATATATGCTGGTATGGAGCTTAACAAACGAAATTTCTTTTGCCTATCGAGCAGATAAAACACATAGAACCTCAGACTGGCTGGATGCAAAGAAAATACGGCCTACAGAAATGACACTCAGCGGCACTGAAGACGATGAAAAAATTGAGCGATGGAAAATATAGGCTAAGATCGAAAGCAGGAGATAAAAAAAGACAAATGTTTTAATTTAGATTGGGAACCCTATTACATTGTTGCTTTTGTTGCATTGATGCTTTCAACAGATTGATCCATACGATGCTCTTTGGTACTTTCTTATGATTCATTTGCGCCTAAAATATAACTACGTGACCTCCTAATTTGGAAAACAGACGCACAAATTGGTTTCCTAGATATTTTATCGCATATTACTTTTTTTAACTTCTCTAGACAAGATATTAATAAGAATATTAAGCATTTATGTCACATTTTTCCCATAATTATGACTATATTGATAGCTTTATTGCACGCCTAGGAACGAGTGGCCGATATGACCCAGTCAGAAACTCATGATGAATTTCCACCATTACGACAGGTACATGCGCGCACGTATTATGTAATCGGACATCTAATATCACATCGCAGACCTGACATCATCATTACTCCTCTTCAAACCAAAGCGCGCGAAATTATAATGCGTGGAATCCATAACACCATCATGGCTACACGCGGGTGGGAATATCAAAACCCAATAACAGGTATGCGCACACTATTATGTAATCGGCCACCTACAAATACCGCAACGCAGACCAAACGATAAGATAAAAATCTGATATCACCATTACTCCCCTTAGAATCAAAGCGCGAAACGGAAACGTGTGGAATCTCTGACGTCATCAGGTGGGAACGCGGGAGGGAAAATCAAACTCAAATTTCCCCGCCCCTCTTTAAAAAAAATCTCTAGACCTCGGGCAAACCTGAGCACGTGCTTGAGGATGCATCTGCACAAATACACGCCCCCAAAAAAATTTCGAGAAAAAAACCCGCTAACCCTACAGAGGAAACCACCACCTACCTCGTTTACCTCGCCTCTTTCTCCGCCTCCCACCCCCGTGGTACCTTTCCCAACCCCGCTCGTCTCACCCCCTCGCAGTTTCGCCTTTGGATCACGTGGTGCTTCCTTCCCCGCCCACCAACCCATCTATTTTCCCCCCTCCTTCCTCCACATCCCTCGGAGAGAGAAAGAGAGAGAAGACGACCGAGCAACCTCAATTTGTCCCGTTCCTCGAGAGGCGACTCTTCGAACTTCACTCCACCAGCGCGCACTCACTCACACGCGGTCTCTTCGGCCGCAAAGAAAAAGAAAAGAAGACCTTCTCTCACTCGAGGAAGAGAGAGGAGGTTTCGTGAGACCGCGGCGCCGGCTGTCTCGGTCCGCGTCCAACGCCCGATACTTGTGCAAAGTGACGCCGCGGAAGTCGGGCTTGTTACATGATCCGATTATTCAGAACCAACGACTTCAGAAGAAACAATAGCGAATTGCGATATCTGTTTTTTTTTGTTTCAATCTCTGAACCAAAGCTGTACCCACGGACAGTGGCGCCGACTCCATGGGGCCTGAGCGGGCCCCAGCCCCCACAAAAATTCGTAATAGGCGTGAGGAAAAAATGTGTCCGGCTTGTCGATTTACCCCGGAGTGTCCAGGTATCGACATTAAAGTCATCAGGGTTGTAATGTTGATCATATGAGTCTTCTAAAATACTTAAATCGTAAAATGCTAAAATGCTCAAAACTTAAAACTCACTACTTATAAAATTTCTCGGGGCAAGATCCACGGTTTGGCCCCCCCCCCCCAATAGTTTTTGTTAGTCGGCATCCCTGCCCACGGATAGCAATAGTCGGCGACCAACCCACTATGCGATTACACGGTAAGTATGAAGCCTAACCAACGAAATGTTCTTTTATGATTCCCCCTAACGAGCAGATAAAATACATGGAACACGGGGACTTCATAGAGGAGACCCAATTTGCCTCTTCGGTCACATGTTATTATCGGTTTTCCAAAACATCCGCGGCGCGGCGTCGAGTGCAATGCTATCCATTTTTTCTTCAGTATTTTGCAATATAATGTTTAAAATTGCGAGGAATATAATTGGACAGTTATGAACTCGATGGATCGCATCATCTTGTACATAAATTTTGGTTAAAACCGCTAATTACACCTTATTTTCCAGGGTAAACCGGATCAAATTGTCTGTCAGCGACGCGAGTGGCGACTTTTGTGACAACGCACTTTGAGACAGCCTTGAGGATCCTCTTTTGTAATATTCGTGACATGGAACCTCACATTGGTCAAATCCAATGAAAATGCGGCCAATAGAAATGACAAACAGCGAAGCTGAAGACGTTTGGGTTGAATGTTAACAATGGAACGCTGGTCGCAAAACTCTAGATCAGTTGAAGTGAGGCTTAAAGCTAGTCGGGTAATTCTGACATGCACGACCACTTTATATTTGACACCGGAAAATACGAAAAATTCCATTTTGATGGCCAGCGCATTCAGAGGATCATAAACTGCCCAATGGAAACTGAGTACTGTATCTTCAACAAAGTTACGATCTCGGACGAAATATATGAGCAGCGAAAACAGTTGCAGCTTCGTGATTTACCAAGTACTTAGAGGGCAATGCTCAAGGTCCTCCCAAGAAGGCCTGAAGACAAGCTTCTGGGCTTCAATCGGAGAGAGGTTATCATAATTACACTACGATTAAGTTTATCGATTTCCAGCAGTCTTGAGTTTTGGTTCAATGTTGATATGTTACCATCGGTAGAATGTCAAGCATTCGGTTTACTAATCGGTTTTAGATGGTCAACTATTTTTTAAATGGATCATCGGCTGTTGACATTAAACCAGTTGTTTGTAGCCTTTTGAGTATCATTAACCAACCTGAAGTCAGTAATCAACCTATTTTCAATGACTATCATTTTATAGGGGTAAAATACAGCACAGAATAAGGTTTCCCGGCGTACCTCGATAGCCTTCATAAATATATTATGCATCATGAGTTCTGAAATTAGATGAAGGCGTCCGAAATTATGCCGAGAGCAGAGCTTAGCGGCTTAAAGTTCGATCATTTCTTGAGAAATTAAATAATACTTCCGGCTTCAACCTATGTCCTCTTCAAATGTGAGGGATGGTGCCAGATGTCATGTCCAATTAATTACATACATACGAACGTCAACGTGAACGTTGAAAACAAACACTATCACTCCTCACTTTCATCTCTCATGTGAGATAGGACATACTTTAATAGTGTAGTAAAAGAAAATGACATCAAAAGATTATCTCGTTGGTGTTGAGTATTCATTTATTAGAGTAAGTTTCAATTCACCTCCGCGATGTAGGTTTTGAAGTACAAGCAGAAGGTTTTTCTACAATAAGGGTCCACGGATTGATCTCTGGAGAAAAAATTGCATTGCAAGGTAATGAGAGCATGCATCCAACCTGCCTAATTGTCCAAGTCAGAAAATAGTGATCTTAAAATAATCGTCACCCAGCAACGCCTCAACAACTGCAGCGATAAATTAAAACAGAATCCAACGTTTCCTGTCCCCGGAAGGGTTGGCTTGGCAACATATCTAATTCACAAAACATATGGCCCAATTAACGGAGAGCTCAAGACCTGGGAGTCGCTCATAGTTTAGTCACCGCTGTTATTGCGGCCAGATGAACTGGCGACGCGCCGTGCTCCACGACCGCACCGGTGAAAAATATGTTCCGGAATGGGCGAACTATCCTTGACCTAGAGCAGAATTACGGAGCCTGTTCGAACGCACAAGTCCAGCAACTTCGGAGGAGGAGGAAAGAGAATTTGATGGAGGGACTACAGAATCTTCGCCACTTCATCTAGTCCGCTAACGACTTCGAAAGTCACCATGATGAAATCACGGTAGGGGGATTTACACACCAACAATGAGGTAGATTGTAGAATTGATAGATTCAGAAAGTCGTTTTTTCCACGATCTACATACGTTAGAGGCTATTACAGCAGCGTTAGTACTTACCAATTGGTTAGTTGGCTTGTAGTTTAGCCTGTTAACTTTTGTGTTACTTGATCCATTTTTCTGAAATTTCTTGGTATTTATAACAGCATGTTCTGTGTATTCTAGCTTTATTGAAAGATTTCCTTCATGAAAAGTTGGTAAGTTTTGCCTCTGCATGAATGTGGAAGTATATTTTGTTAGTATACCTATTTAGTACATTCTTATGACCGAGTAGTGTGCGTGTGGGAATCCTCTTGCATGCTGCAGGTCGATGATTGATCACTCCCAGCCAATCACCCAATAGGTGGCTCGCAGGGTATTGTGCAAATGTAGATGTAATGAGCCAGGTAAAGAGTGCTTATTGAATGAGAAAGTATTACATACCGAAGGCTGTTAAATACTGTTAATAAGAAATTAAATTCAAGCAAAAACAATTCTTTGCTTGAAAATGAATGCTTCTTTTTCATTTTTATGTATTTATGGTTTTTGATTTCAATTACAATTATATGCAGTTAAAAAAATAAATTGTTTTTTGGCTCCTCTGAAAAGTTGCCATTATTAAAATACGTGTTGTGAGAACTTAGCCATCGATATAAGATTTCGTCTTTCCTCGGCTAATTATATTAATAAACCATTCTCGTGTTTCTTGCGGAGCAAGAAATTTTCTGGCAAACGTTTAAATGGAACACATTTCGATCGTTCTCAAAGCAGACAAATTGAGGTCGATGGAAGAGTGTTCCATTGAAATTTTAGCCACGAATATCCTAACTCGGCTAGAAACCCGAGAATTGTTTATTGAGGGTTAAATGTTTTTCTCTGTATTTTCTTGTGTTTTCTCGTACGAAGGATTCTCCACCTCGTTGCAGCATGATTCTTTAAGTCGTCTTTATTACCTGAAGTAGCTGATTGCAACGCCGACTCACTCAACTGCTTATAAAAAGCCATATAACTGCAACCCGGCTGAACTACTGGGCAGTGAGGGAAAGCAATGGCTTCGTCCAACACTACCTTTATAACTGCAGATTAAGATGGTTTTTAGAATATTTTTTCCAATTATAAATGCAAGAATACATTATTTTACGGAAATTGCTTATCTTAATAAATATTTAATGTGAATGAATAAAATGGAACATTCTCCTCAACTTATACTTTTCGACGATTCGCTTTTGTTCTCTAATGCTAATTAATTTTTTCAAAAATATATTCTCGTCATTTAGTGAACAAAATAGTGAGTAATTGATAGAAAAAAAAACACGATCCCATCATTGAAGAAAACATGAAATCAGGTCTTCTATAATATGCAGGTAGCAAGGCCATCAAAGTACCGTTTCAGAATAGAAATTTTTGCTCCGGGTAATGGTTTGATTAGCAACTCTCATGATCTCCCACGGCACCTTCCAGTGTGACGTAAGTATTGCGGTGAAATGGGGTCGCAAGTAACACCACATGCTAGAGTCTCTTAAAATATGTAATTCTGAGCGAAAGCCGGCTTTGCATTCCATCTTGTCTTTCAACTTCAGCAGAAATTATTTTCCTTACGACATGAGGCCATTAAATAATGATACCTCTTCTTATCTACCGTAGTTTTCAAGCATTTAATAGCAAAGGTAAAAAAACCAAGCGAGAAGTAAAATCTTCAAATTAAAATGTGAACTTTAGCAGGAATTTTCAAGCATTGGTCGTATTATCGACCTGGTAAAACTGTTATCCGGTGAAATGGCATCACCATCAATCCCCGAAAATAAATCCCAATGGATAAAAACGTAAGAAATTAACACTTTGAAGCCCGTGGTATTTTCATGTGCGGATTTCGAGAAACCCAGGACTTTCGCTGTTTTTTATAAAAATTATTTCCTATTCCGAAAAAGTACAATTAAAAGCCGTTAAATGACAGTAACTTCCATTCAAGAAGACTAGATAGCTAAAGAAAGAGGATAAATAGTTCGGGCTGAAAAAATTCACGAAATCAAATACGACAGCCCGAACTCCACTTGGGCTCGGGCACGACCACCGAGAGAGAAAACTCTTTATCTCTCGGTGGTCGTGGCTCGGGTCCCTGGTGGAAAATATACATCCCGAGGTATACTCGAGATAGGGATTAGAACCGTTAAATTGAAATGATTAGGCCATGTGGGTAGCCAGATATTTCGTTTGGGGGGGTCCAAAATCAGGCGGAAAATTTTTGAAAAACACTTTTTCTGTGCAATGTCAAAGCTGTCAAAAACATCATTCACCACATAGAAATCAAATATTCAATTTATAAACATTGCATTTTGATTTGTATGAAAATAATCACGGCCACAGCCCCAGTCGTTAGTAATACCCCAGTACTTAGTAGAGGGTTTAAGTAAATTTTAACACTTATCATGATAAAAAAACTTCATTTTTCAACAAAAAAAAATAATTTGTAAAATCATGATTTTTCAATATTTTGCTTTCTTTTGTGAAGCGAAGTAACTGTGTTTTTATATTTCGGGGGGGTGGGGTCCGGACCCCCCGGAAGTTCCCCCTCGCTACGCCACTGGATTAGGCCACATATAAAACAACAACTGTTTTAAATTAAAAGTTATAGTGCCTTATGGACTCAAGGATAAATAAAAATAAAAATTATATATTTATTTATGTTACCATAAATATAATTTTCTCCTAAAAACGAATTAAATTTAATCGAAATCATACCACATACAACTAAATATTACGTTTTCGGATTGTGAGGTTAAGAAAGAGGTCTTCTCACGCTTTTCACATTGCTCACTGAACGAAATCCTGACTCAATTTGGAGTGTAAATATTTTCATCGCAAGAATAACTTTCCCTGTTCATGCACACTCGTAGAAATTGGGGAACCTAAAAATGGCGTCGTCGGGCTCTCATCGCGGCGATGCCTCCCTTCCTTTTTCCTTCCTCTGTCCTCCCCCTCTCGAGAGGCACGGGCGTATAAGTCTTAGACTTGGTTCCCGGTCCTCGAGAGCGTATCCTTGCGGGGCCCGCCCTGGGATTAACTACAGGGTGTTTCAGGATAAATCTGGAATACTTCAGGAGGTCTTGGGGAGACAATTTTAAGCATTTTTTAATCTATAAACATGGGGTCGCAAATCCTTAGTTACTATGGCTACTGACCTATGGCAACGGAAACATTACTGTGCAAACGAAAATGTGAGAGTGAAGCAATTAATATTTGAGCTAAATTAAACGAGAGGTTTGAGCAAATATCAAAGACACTATTGCAGATCTCACCCATTTTGATATTATTTTTTCTGGCTATCAAAATCGCACATTTTTATCCAAACTTAATTTTTTAATGCCCCTAAAATCCATAGTGTTAGATAAAATGTCAAAAAGGCTGGATATTCAAGAAAAACCGTTCTAGTGGTTACTGCAAAGTGCATACAAAAAATGTTTGCGTTTCCATAGATCAGTTACGACCCCTAGCACCTCCTGAAGTATTGCAAATTCTTCCCGAAACACCCCTCGTATACCATGTATACTTCATGATGATAACCTAATTGCGCATAATGAGTTTTTCTCTGAGGAATTTTCGCACAATATGCGCATTGCGGGTGACTCCGTAAAGTTTTCACTCGGCATACTTAAATGATAACGGACTTTATCATCATAAAATATGTAAAGGTCCAGTAACAAACGATAAGTCACACATTAAATACGGCAGGTTTAGCGGGACTAGTACTCCCTCTTAAATTATTCTTTTCCTCGAAATTACCACGCGACTTCGAGAGCTCAGGATATATTCCTTCATACTTCACACAATAGTATCACCAAGGGGACTGCTCAAACGAGGCCCAATTCCATCTCATTGAAGGCTGATTTCTGTTGCCACTTTGGTCGCATTTTAATCGGTTTTCAAAAATTTCCACGGCGCAGTGATGAGTGCAATGCGATCCAATATTTTGCAGTGTTCTGTTTGTAATTGCGAGTAATAGCATTGAAGACATTTGAATTTGATAAATAACTTCATCATGAATGTAAATTTCGGTTGATACCCCTAATACCTTATTTCCCCGTGAACCTCGGATCACTTTGTCCGTCAGCGACGCGAGCGGCGAATTTTGTAAACCCAGTAAATGCGCGGTGGGTGACAGCACATTTAGAGTCCGACTTGAGAATCCTCCACTGTAATATTCGTGCGAAGAGCATTCTACAATGGCGAGAGTGCACTCATAACAGGTAATAATTTGTCTCGACGACAGAACTTGTATAAACTGATGGAAGAGTAATTTTCGATTGGTAAATAACTGTAACTGCATATGGCAATTCATATTATTTTCGGCGATGCGACAGCGATACTACAAAAATTTCATCGTCCTTGTTTAAATCAAGTTTGGCTCCTGCTTTCGTAACTCAGATCTGAGTGAAACTCCGATCACTTTGTCCGTCAGCGACGCGAGTGGCGACTTTTGTAAACTAATTTAAATGCGCGGTGTGTGACAACACATTTAGACTTTACTTGACTTGACTTTCGTTTTATTTTACCTGGTTCGGGTGAGGCCACACTCCGGCCCCTTCTTCCCCCGAGCCAGGGCTCTTTTACATAAGTATTTAAGTTCAATTATACAGTACAAAATATGATATCGATACGTATTATTTTCTTCTTTTAGTACATTTGGTTTAGCTCCTTGGACATTCATTGGATGTCGGGCTGGTCAAGTCTTTTCTTTGCTTCATTCGACTTCTTCGCTTAGAGGATGACCTGATGATCCTCTATTGTAGTATTCGTGTGTATTACCCTCCTCGGCATCCTGAAACCGCGAGCTAGATCAGCGCGCGTTGGCCGTCTCCTTTCGATCGCCGAATAAAAAAGAAACAGGTTCCGCGAGATTCCGCGAGCCCATTGCCTCTTTCCCTGTCGCCGCTTCTCTCATAGGCAAGAGCGGGAGTAGGAAGCCCACGCGCTCACTGCCTCCCGCTGAGAAGTACCGTTCTTTCCCTCGTGCATTTGCTCGCGGACGCGAGGGCGTTAAACGCTTGCGAGTGATGCCAAGAACTCCCGAGATACATTCATCTATTCATACGTTCATACCTGGCTGAGTGGGCTTAGCAAGGAGGGCTCTACAAGTATGCGTACATGTGGAAAATAAAGTGATAATCAATTCCGGTGATATGAATTATATCCATTAACCATGCGCTATCTAGATATGATATAAACCAAGAATTCACCGTCTCAGGTTTGCAGCCATTGACCTTTAAAATCATAGACATACGAAATAAATTTCTTGGGGAAATATCCGATATCACGTTACTGTTTAATAATAAATATGGAAGGGTCTATTTTTTCTCTATTCCCTAATTAAATTTTTACATCAGCATTTTATCAGAGATATGTTTTATATCTGAGAGACAGGCAATAGTTGAAAAATACACGCGTGTATATTTTATGGTGAAAACGTAAGCTTTTAACTAATAATAATTTACTAATTAAATACACCACCAACCTATAAATCTTTCGAATGAGTAAAACACTTGATGAGCATTCCGCGAAGAATGGTCGCGGCTAGCAGTGATATTATTTGTCATTTATTACACTAATGCTGAATATGAGACATAATGGTAAGTGTCATTAAATTGTTCAAGCTGACCTTAACGTTGCCCTTGTCCCCTGCCAAAAACAGCCCATATTCGCCCCTAAAATTATGGCATGTGCATGGTGAAGTCGCACGACACCTCACAAGGTTTGCACGCACGCAAGCAACGTATTTAACTTCTACACGATTTTATTTCTCCTGGTAAATACTATTGATGAATTATTCTCCGGTTCTCAGCCAGGTTAATTCTGTCGTATAAGCAGACGTTTCGAGAGACGACATGTCTCGCATCTTCAAGGGCGTGTAACTCTTTGAAAGTCCAATTTCACACTGAACCAATACGACCGTTTACCGAGGACAACAATACGGCTCAGGTGTCGTCCGATTGGCTGTAGTTCTTTTGAAATTTTTCATGTTCTTCCCTTATATTTTTCATACAGTTGATTACAGGACTCCATGTATAGCTAAGATGAAGAAGGCCGGTGTCCCGATTGAAATTTTTTGGATTGAGGTGGATCTCTATGGCTTCCTTAATTATGCAGTCCCAGTAACGTTGTACGTCGCGTCGTCTTATACGACAGAGAACCCGTAAAGATTTCATCAATATTTCACTTCTTTCTCTTGTCAGTAGTTCCCAACTATTGGCTGTCTACTACTTATTTCATTTTTTTGTTGTTTCTGGCTAATTTTTAGTCATGACATGTCCGGTAGTGAGATTTTAGGGGGAAGGGATGTGGTATGGAAGAATGGCGGTTTTGGGGACTCTGTGTATAGTTTTCTCAGGCAGGTTGTAGTCCCAGAGGTGAGAGAAAAGATCGTTTGCAGTCAGAGGCAGTGATTTAGCAAATTTATGGAGAGAACTTTGTAGATAGTTCAGTAAGGGAATGATTTTCAGACTTTTGCGAAGGTTTTTATAATCGATGAACCACGCAGTGCCAACTATTCTGCGAGCAATTATGTTCTCAGTTGTTTGTAGTTTCATTAGGTGAGTTGCAATTTCTCAGCATGGAATTTATCATTATTATTGTTATTATTATTACATATTGCTGCAAGTAGGCTATTACCTGGTGGAAGCATTAGATTTACGCACAGGAACAACAATCTACCGATCTAATAACAAAGTAAGAAATAGAAAAGACACCTATAGTAAATAATAATACATAAATTCTAATATCATACGACTAACAATTAAATATTGACCCAAATAACTCAAATTCAAACACTCCATAAAATAAATTAATACTAATTGTTGCCGCAGTTGCAGTTACCGTAGATTGAAGCCAAAATGGTGATTCAAATGAGAAAAGAGGAAGATTTTTGCTCTAGCGCCTGCTGTAAAGCCGTCGAAACTGTCGTCACGAAGATGAATCGACTCGGAGGTCAACCCGAAAAACCTTTATGCGCCTACTGCACCACTCCGATGAAGCCAACATCGACAAAAATAAAATTGCTTTATATTATGAACTCCCAACTTTGATGAAATGACATAGGAGGGAACTTGGGATGTGAAGTCAGTGATGGATGCCCATCTTCTTCTTAAACTATATGAATGGATGTCGCCGGATGTGACTTCAAGTCACATCCGGCGATAGCTCGATGGGTTGCCTGAGGAGCGTTCCGTACGGAGTAAAATCCTTTCCCTAAAAACATTCCTAAAATTAACGGAAATACCGAGATGAAGTTCTTATGAGACAAAAGTAAGGAATCTTATCGTCCATACTAGTGGTCGCCAACAGTGACAGATCCAGGATAAAGAGGAAGGGGCTGTTTGGGGGAGCTGGAGAGTAATCTCCCAGAAGTCGTGCGGTCCGGGAGGTTACGAAAATTTTGTGAATTTCGAGGCTTGTGACAACATTATTATGGTTGTCTCACTAATAATTTTCCAAAGAACTTAGTTTTAAAAATACATGCACAAACTGAAACAAAAGGTAGTTGCGCAGATTCGCTAGCGGAAAAATCCAACTACCTTCTATAAAGGCCGTTTTACACGGTACACGGAATTGCGCAGTCTGACGTACGTGCGAAGGCGCAATCAAAATTGCGTCGTGCAAAGCCGTGAATTGCTAGAACGCATGCGAGAATGCGTGGATGCGAGACGGCAAAATAGCCCCTGTTCTAATTTTGTTCATGCATTCGCGCAATTCCACGCCATTTTAGAAATAAATGCAGTTCTAACCTTGGCAATTCCGTGCCCCGTGTAAAACGGCCTTGACGCATTATGTTTGTATTCCTTATTGTAGCAGAATGTCCAAAAGCAGATATGTTGGCGACAACTGAACAAAATTAGCATTTCATATAGTTTAAATTGGATGCTACACGTCTCTGGATCCGCCAATGATAACTTAAAAACTCAGTCTCACTTCGGTTAGAATTCTAACTGCTGTAGTCGCCAAAGTCCACTTCAAGTTGAAGATATAATCGCGGTTTGGGCCAGACAGTGTAGTTGGGTGAGCGAGAGGAAAAAAAAGACATTAATCCGTATGGGACAGGTTAATATTTTTTCTCTCCGTCCTTCCGACCGCTTCCACGTCCTACCCCAAGGCGAAAAGGGAGGAACGCGTACGATTGGGTGACGCTGGGATAGGGGAGGCCGGCTTGGTCGTCGACTCGCATGCTCCGGAGGAAATCCTCAAGTTCGCTTGCACGCCCCAACACAGAAAACCGGCTTCTCCCACCCTTTCGGCCGACACACGGCGGTACGATGTGCGACATACTTTCATTTGATTCAACTGTAATTCACTCTGTTTCAGCCCCGCTGAGACTGAATCGACAAGTAATAATATGCCTCGACCAGTAGATATTAAACCAAAGGGGTGGTAACCGCATTCAGGCGCAATGCTGAACTATGTGTAAGACATATTCAGGCTTTCATTTTGAGGAAGAATAACACCAATAATGCAAAACCCCTGAAAGAGATGTCATCACTCCCGCGGTGTCTTAAGGTCTGTTTTCACGGTACATTACGGGTTAATATCTAAATGTGCGAAAGTGAGAATGAACGCCAAAATGCACAGTGTAACCACCCAACTTGTACCAATGCATGCCAGAATATAGAACATATTCTAATTCAGTTCATGCATTCGTACATGTTACGTTCCGGTCCACAAAAACCATTCATGCAAGCAGACATAGGCGGATCCAGGGGGGGGGGGCACGGGGGCACGTGCCCCCCCAGACCCTTAAAAATATGATAGATTTTTAATACGGTCCCATAATAATTTCGTTCGTTTTGTATAACAAGGTATCCTCGTGCCCCCCCCTGAACAAAATCCTGGATACGGCCTTGCTTGTGCCCCTCCCAGAAAGAAATCCTGGATCCGCCCCTGCAAGCAGACATTGACTCGTACGTGTTAATGTATCGTGTAAACAGGCCTTTTTGAAAATTTTGCCGATTAAGAAATTTCATTTAATACTTATGCGATCATCAAAAACTTTCTACCTCACGAAACGGATACCTAAGCATTTGATAACTGCAACTTTAGAGGTGCCTCCATGTAGAATTAAGCAATAGGGTAGTTTCCTTCATCAAAGAAAACGATAGGCATTGATTGCGATTCGTTACCCACCGTTAGTGTATTCATAATACACAAATTTTTTGGTTTTTGAAATAGCGGTTTAGACGAATGGCAAGGGTCAAATTTTATCCTCATTTGAAAAAGGCCAGATTGGCGCCCATGCGATTCCACTCCGCGTGACGTCACAGGGACCTAGTTTCTACACGAGAGGATAGGAGTTATACATCGTCTGAGGTTACCAATGCATGCATGAGGCACAGAGCTCAGGGAAACATGTCTTAATAATCACCTATTAAAACTGGCTAAGGTCGGAAAGTTTCTCTTGATAAGGTATTAATAAACCTTTTTTAAGCCAAGCGCTACCATTCAGCAAGGTACTCAGCTATCCGCTAGCATCCTGCGTCCTATCAGCGCTCAGAGCCTCGATCAAGGTCACTTCACAAGGAGAGAGGGGGAACCAGAAATGCGTCGCACGGACTTTCCTACTTACGCGTCGCGTTTTTGCGCGCTTGAAATTTTTCACTTTTCATTTAATCGCGAAAAATAGATATCGTCATTTAAAAATCTAAAAGCGCGAAATACGTACTCCAGGAGTAATAATCTTTCGATTTAGGCAATAAAAAAATAATAGGAAACCACCCTATAGGTAGTGCACACGTCTCTACGAGATGGAAAGATTTCA
This sequence comes from Ischnura elegans, assembly GCF_921293095.1. Lineage (NCBI taxonomy): Eukaryota > Metazoa > Arthropoda > Insecta > Odonata > Coenagrionidae > Ischnura > Ischnura elegans. The sequence continues at coordinate 66,021,170 of NC_060253.1, read as the reverse complement.
GGATCTCACTATATCTTCAGCGTTTAGCGTGTAATTTAGCGACAGTTACCTGAGGATAATGTAGCGTCATTAGAAGAGCCGCAACGGCATCTTGCATCGTAACGATTTTCGTGTAAATATCCTGCTTCGGCTTCTCCTATGCTATCACCCATTTGATACGATTCATGCATCCATGAATGATGCCACTGTTTTTTTTATCTATTTTAAATGACGGAAGTTCTTAGGTAACTGTTCACGATAAAAGTTCTTATCACGAATATTACAGAAGAGGATCCTCAAGTCGGCCACATACTGTGTTGTCGCCCACAGGGCATTTGAATCGGTTTACAGAAGTCGCCACTCGCGTCGCTGACGGACAAATTTATCCGAGTTTAGCGGAGAAATAAGGAATAATTAGGGGTGTCAACCGAAACTTGCATTGATGATGATGTAATATATCAAATTCATTGGGCTTCAAAGCAATTTCTTGCATTTGCATTGACCATACTTGAAATAAGGTAGATATAATTAGGGGTTTCAACGAAAATTTGCATTCAGAATGATATTATTTATCAAATACACAACTCTTCAATGCTATTTCTCGCAGTTACAAACATTATAATCCAAAATATTGGAGAAAAAGTGGATCGCATTGCACCAATCACCGCATCGCGGACATTTTTGAAAGCAGATTTAAATGCTACCGAAGTGGGAACAGAAATCAGCCTTCAGTGGGATAGAATTGGGCCACCTCTATGCAGTCCCCTTGGTTGTTATAGTAAGCGATTCTTCATTCAAAGGAATTGCAAATGAATTAAATACTTAATGATGAAGGGAAGCAAACACAGCTTCGCAACCATAAAAAAATTGCCAGATGATCATGCGCTAAATACCCGCAACTGGTATTTCGTCAACGACAACATGAAAATTAAACTGCATACATTTAAAACCGCACATTACTTCCCTAAGCAAACACGCACCGGCGGGATTTGTTGGTGAGATCCATGGGGAAAATAGATCAGCGGACGGTCGAACGAAAACGAGAAACATGCTTATTGCACCGAAATTTCTGGCATATCGTGCATTTTTACCTGCTACGACCTTCACCTGAAACTCACCGCCAGAGCCTGTGAGACAGCTGACGGCGGAACGGAACGTTCCGGTCCGTCACTTTCAGAGCTTACAGGTGGCCGCGCTGAGGGCATCCGCCTCGATGACGCCTGGTTTTCTACCGAGCTCACCACATCGCTGGTTTGGTCAAATGGAGTTGATGTTACATGGTGGTGGCAATCAACAACCATTTTAAGTAGAAAAAGCACGATGACCTCTTCATTTAAGTCTGCCGGCCTCGGTTGCGACGAGCTAAAGTCCTCGCCTGCCATAGAAGAGGTCGCGGGTTCGATTCCCGCCTGGGTAGGTAGCCCCTGCTCAGGTCATGGTAGTTCATGCACGTATAATTGTAAAGTTTGTCGAAAACCCCGATGTAAAAGGCCATTATGCCCTGTTTTCCGTGGTTTGGGAATAAATAAATAAAGTTACACTAGCAGAAAGCAATCAAGTAATTTCGTGCAGAGATAATTGATGAAATGTTCTGATGCCAACACCTTTTAAAAAGTTTCGAACTACATAATTCACATGGAAGTGCACAGGTGAAGCAGGTAGGACTGCATTCACATGCAGCAAGTTTTGTGAGCAATTTGGCTTTGTCTGCGTATTCTTCGTCCGTAGTAACAACACCGAACAGGTACGGTAGTCAAATGAACACGGCTACTGCGTCAATCAAAATACTTCCACCCTTGTTCCAAGACCTTTATTTTGTCATAGCCCATCACTGCAGGCGTGATAGTAAAAAACTTCTTTGAGGCGTGATATCACGAAGCATGCTCTCGCACGTACGAATTAAAGTTCGCATAGAACTATAGCAAGGGCTACAACATAGACACGACTTCACGAATTCAAGAAAGTTAGGACGTTTGCATAAATCAACATGGTTTTAGAAAGCTCATGCAAATAATAGCACAGCCACATGAACCAAATTAGTCTTTAACACGAATGAAAACTGTGCATCTGAGTTTTGAGGATAGTGAAAATTAAAGGTTGATTTTCTTGTCAAAAGATTTATTTGTAGTAATTGGGCCTTTTATTTTTGGACCTATGTTTAAAAGTGTTATTTAAAAATTTACTGTTGAAAAAAATACGAACGTTTAACGGGAAAAATCTATGACAAAAACACGAATTTTCACAAATGGCGTAACTTACGACTGCATTTTTTCATTTCCGGTCAAGCACTGTTGAACTGCAAATATTTCACGAACGCAAACACGAAACAATAACGGTGTTAACTGATAAAGAAAGAAATAGGGATCCTCATCGCCAATGAATCCTTGAAAGTGATCCGTATTATTTAAGATTATATTTCCGCTATCTCTTCACTCGTGCATGGAGAATAATCCCAAGATTCAGGCTTAGGTCGGTTACAGGTATTTTTTTCAAGAATACCGGTTGGTTACCCGCATTGCCGTGAGACCAGCTTAATGGAAAGAAGCATTCTTCGCAGACGCGGCACTTCGCGGAGTCTCCCGTTCCTCGAGAAGAGGCGGTAAGGAGGAAGTGATGAGATAAGGGAGCATACATGTAAGAACGAGGCCCATTTTCTCAAGACCGCTTTACACGAGACAATTAAATTGATGATGAATGCAGTGGAATCGTACATACAAGCGCGCCCGAAATAAACTATAGGAGTGGTGACTTTATCACTGAAACCATTCATGTAATTGTACCTTTGTTCTTATCATTTATTACTTCAAACGAGTGGCTCCCAGCCTTTAGAAGTCTACGGATCACTCTGCCTGGAATGAATCCTTTTGCATTTACCAATCCCATACTTCACCATTCCCAACACTAGCCTTAAAGGCCTGTTTACACGGTACATTAACACGTACGGGTTAATGTCTAAATGTATGAACGCGAGAATGAACGCCAAAATGCACCGTGTAACCACCCAACTTGTGCGAATGCATTCACAGAAAATAGAACCTATTCTAATTTGGTCCATGCATTCGTACATGTTCCGTTCCGGTCCACAAAAATCATTCACGCAAACGTACATTAACTCGTACGTGTTAATGTATCTCGTAAACAGGCCTTAAGAGTTCCTCAACGCACATAGCCAAATTCAAATGTAATTAAGTAAAACAGACTCTTTACCACAGTAATAATTGCTAAAATTTCATGTTTTCCCTGTATCGAACAAAATACTCAAATGACAATACCAATAGGCTACTTTTATTTCCTCAGGATCACTATCGCGAATCCAGGGTACTACCTGTGGTACGCCGACCACCCGTTGTCAACAACCGCCAGACAACATCCAATGTCCGCACCATCTCATCATGTCAATGCCCCAAACAAAGCTAGAAATCATGTTTGAAACGTGTCGTTCAGGATAAAAATTTGTTGACTAACTCATATCCTATACGACCACTATCGAGGCCATAGTGTACCACAGGTGAAATCCAACGCGTTACATGATGCAATCAACACTGCACCTCTGCTAAGTGTAGCTGGAGGGGAGAGATCTAGGGGTTAAAACCTCTTTAAATGTTTAGGAGATGCGGACTTAAGATTCCATCATCATATGAATCCCTCCGAATCGTACTGCCTCGCTTGATTCAAAGAAAACCGTCCGAAATTTCTTTTCATGGGAAAGGTCTTGCAGCACGTGAATCTGTCATCATTTGTTACTTCAAACAAGTGGCTCCCAGCCTTTAGAAGACTACGGATCACTCAGACTGGAATGAATCGTTTTGCATTTACCAATCCCATACTTCACCATTCCCAATACAAGCCCTAAGAGAAACTGTGTGCACACGAAATACCTCCCGCAAAAACGGCGTTCCAGGCGGCGTGCGCCCGAAAACTCACCGGCTTGGTTGATATCCAAGACGACGACGGTGGCTCCCCTGGCGGCTAGCTGCACCGCGAGTAGTCTGCCGATGCCGCTGCCTCCGCCCGTGATGAGTGCGACTTCACCCGCGATGCTCTTGGCGCGTAACTTGACCGGTACTAGGAATCGAATCGACGCCTCTATCGTGTAGTAAGCGCACAGCACGAGGAACACCACCACCTCCAGCAGTCCCTTCAGCAGCTCCGTCACCACCAACATTTGGGATGGATGGATAGGTCCGTCGGGATGGATAAAACAAAACTGTGCAGGACGGCGTTATGGTGAGAGAACACGAGGTCCGTTTCGAGTGTCTTCCTCAAGACTTGCGGGTATAGGGGTGGTAACTGAAAAAAAACCTTTCCTTACACCCTATTTACGTATCCTTCCCCCGTAGGGAACTATATAGGGCTTGATGGGGGAAGGAAAGGTCCACGACCCTATTGTCGCAAACCTCGGGGTTGAAGTAACTGTCCTTTTTGATGCAACGGTTTAGATGTTTTAGGGGTGAATTGATGGATATCAACAAATTAAAGACAAAATTTAAACTAGATCCAAAAGAAAGGGGGGCCCACTCCCTTCCTAATTGGCTATACCAAGTTCTTCTTCTTCGAGAGACCTCAATGGGGACGTTTCTTTTTTTCTAAATGGATCAAACACGTCCTTCCAGTTCAACAGCTGGGAGATGACTGCCGGAAAGTTAGCCGCTCCGCCAAGTCGAATGGCGGGTGGCCTCCCCCTCCCTCGATTTCCCCTCCGCTCGTTTCTCCTCCCCCCCCTCCGTTCCCTCCACACGCAACACTTCCCCACACCACTTTTCACCCTCCCCTCCGAATCCACTTCTCCACACCCCACACTCTCGGTTGGGACTAGCACACTCCTCAACAAACTCCACTGTCGACGACGGTCTCAATTCCTCTCGCGCTGTCCTCCGGGAAGGATCTCAACAGCGCTTAACGATGAGCCATCAGGTGTCTTGAGTTCGATCCCCAGACGAGGGGGAAGGAGCATATGAGAAAACTTTACTCGACAAGCTGGGCGCTAATGGAAATCGGGTTGGAGAGGTAACTTGCGTTGTCATCATATTCCGTGTGCCTGGGTTCAAGTACCAGCAATGACGACGATTCTTGAAAGAATATCCGATATTTTCTTCAGTGCTTTGCAGAAGACACTCAAGGAATAACACTAGGTCCGTAGGAAGAGACGTTGAGGTGTGCTCTTGGCGTCTTTCGCTATGAGCAGGGTAATGCCAACGCTCTCTCCATCCTCTCTTCTCTGCCCTTCCCTAAGGCGCTATCTTTCCCAAAGTGCCTTGCAGAAGAAACTTCAAGCGCAACACTTCGTCCGTCGTAAGGAACGTTATGGTGTGGTCCCCTCGGCGCCATTCCTTATGAGCAGGGTAATGCCAATGCCGGGTTTTTCTCCATCCTCTCTTCTTCACCCTTTCCTGAGGTGCGAATAACTAAACCTCACTCAAATACCTACCTGCCTACGGAATTCAGAAGTTTTTAACGGGTGGAGAGCTAACATAAGTCTAATGCAGCGATACTCAGGAGGTGGTTTCAAAACTCAAAGAAGTTATGGCCTCCGTCTTTAGGGTGTAGGGTACAATTTAAAAAATGAAAATTCACTGATGACACGAAATACGAATATTCTTAAATAATATATTCTTTGACACTACAAGTAATTAGTTCGACGGTAATGAAACTCAAAGATTCTTATTTTCGAACAAAATATGTTCTCGAGGGAAGAAAACGTTGAAAGATAGAAATCACGAGTTGCTCGAAAAAATATGGAAATCGCGAACCTAGAGTAGTAGTAGCTGATCAGGCTTGCTCAATGCGCTTTTAAAGTTTAATTAATCCACACTAATATATAGACCACAATCCTCTCCTGCCTGTGGGAATTCGCGGACACTTCAAAAGGCTTATACGTCGGCGATGGACTAATATTTCTACCCTCCCTGTCCGCCGGGATGGATCTCAGAAATACGAATTATCGCTTCCCGGAGCGATTGGAGGTGTCTTTAGGAGTCGATCACCAGACGGCGGGGAAGATATTTCTCTCCCACTCCCACCGAGCGAATAGGGCACAGGGCCAAAAATTTGTTGCGGTGGTTGAGAGAGGGAGAGCTTATGTCTAGTGCAGCGGTTCCCCAAAATAAGAGGTGTCAACACCCCCAAGATTCCACTGAATATTTCTCGAATGTTAAAATAGTGGATTCTCCAGACGGAAACTAAATGCGCAGTCACCCACCTTGCATCTGAATGGGTTTACAAAAGCCGCTATTCGCGATGCTACTCGGAGATTCTTGAAAGACTACCCGATCCTAGAGTCGGACTAGAAATGCTGATACCGCTGCAACCCAATTGAAAGCTAGTTACGTGCCATATATGAATGGATGAATAAAATGTATACACGTTTTTTATTTCTATAGAGAAAAATCCGATGACCTACTATAACAAACGTTTAGTTTCAAGACAATCACTTAGACTTGGTTGAGGATTGAATATATATTGTCCTTATTATGGTTTCGCACTGAGAGCTGCGTTTTAATTTTCAAAACGTTATCAAATTTCCTGTATTATTTTTCGTTTTTTCGATTAAATAGTTTCCCCTGATTGTTGAACGAATCGCATTTCACGGGGAAATAGACAGTATCCAATTAGTGCTGTTATCCGAAAATTGTATTCAAGATAATGTAATCTATGGAATCTAAAACTTATCTTTTCAATGCTATTCCTCGCGAGTGCAATTACTCTATTGAAAGCATTGCGCTATAATCAACGCTGCGGGCATTTTTGAAAACCAATTGAAAAGCATTTTTCATTCTAAGTTGAACCATTCTATTAAGCCTCTACGGGAAGGACTTTCTCTCTGTCGTTCTGATTGACTGTATCGTGTAGGCCTAAGATACTATGCAGGACAATAGGTCAACGTTCACTCTGAATTGCCTACTCATACCAGACGTATAAGTTTTGCATTGCAAGGGCCACACTTGCAGGGAATACTAGCACCCTTTTATTTTCGTGTAAACAGATTTTTTGCTTGAGTGAGGATCCGTGACCCACGGGAATGTTCGGCGAAAATGGGAACACAAGACGAGTTGTTGCGAATTAGCCTTACCCATACATGCAAAAAGTAAACACATATCATCGCAGCATTAGCAACTTTTCGGGGAACGAAAATAGACGAAAAAGGCAAGTTAACCAAAAAATTAGTTATAATGCAGTAAGATAATTTTTGTGAATACATTTGCAATCACGAAATAAAGTTTTGCCGCAAGTAAGTTATTTGGTATGCCTGCAAACATTTCTGGGGATGCAGATAACCCAGAAGCCCAGTTACACGCAAGTTATATGGTTGAAACGAATCGACGAATAATGCTAATAATAAGTTTTCATTTACATTAAGGAAACTCCGATGACTTGCCGTATAAAACTTTGTGTTTCAAGACAATCAGTTTAGAATTTACAAATGATTGAATATATTGTAACTGTTACGCTTACGCCGGGTTTTTAATTTCAATTCTTTTTCAATGTTCCTGTATTTTTGTTGCTTTTTTTCGATTAAATGGATCCCACCATTCCCTCAATACATTATTTGCTATATAGTTCCAGAAACTAAGAAAAATAAAATGGATTGAGAAAAGAAATCGGGTAAGTGCCAATATAGCTCTTTTGTACACTGCAATTTGAATCAAATAATTATAATTAATCAGAAGATGTTCAGGGATTTCTAAGGTATTAAATTTCTACGACTTCTGAGCCGAAAAGCACTGTAAAAGGGAATTAATCAAGAAGGGAACAAATTAATCAAATATGAATTTGACCGCGGCTCGCCTATGGCACTACACTCAAAGGTTACGAGTAGTCTAAGTCAATGTGTCATTTGTTATTCACCCCGCGCGTATAAATTTGTCACACTGATTCCCTCCGACACTCCGCTAATATTTTTAACTGCTTCGATACTTGCCCAAAAATCCATCTATTAAGAATTCGTTGTAGAGTAATGAGATCACGAGCATTTTTGAGATGTGTGGATTCCACTGTGGATTTGAACGAACAACCTAAAAGCCAACATATAATTTAGTTTCTTAATTTAAGTCCTAACTGTATATTTTCAAATACCCGACCTACGTAACGCAGTCTCGACAAACTCGAAACAAGTACTCACGAAAAAGCAAATTGAAAATTGATTCGATTATTTTTTCCTCACCTGTCATCATTATCTACTATAATTATCTAGTCTCCAAGGTGAATAACTCCAACGTATCTATTTCACTGAAGCCTTTCTAGTCTCCGTAGTGAGGCGCTATGATGTCAATCTGTATTTCTCCACTTATCGCACAACTATTGATGATCTAGACCAATGTATATTTACTTTATCACTTCCTTATTTTTGGTAACGAGCCTTCTTTCAATTTACCAGTCATTAAATTCATTTCCCGGCACTTGGTTTCACCAGTCACCTAGGCACGCCTCAAACTCACGCGGTTGTGTAACTTGATTTTCAAATAAATTTATACGAAATATAGTGACCGTATCTTTTCAATTCTGACGCGATTCCCTTCTTGTTTCCAGCGCGTCATTCTCACTCGGCAACAAAAGGCAATAGACTGAGCCACCCGTAAGGTAAACAAATTCAAAGTGAGTGGCCGTATGTTCGAATGAAAACGTCAGGAGGCAGTAATCAGCTGTTCACCCACATGGCGGCCACGTGAGTAACGATGTATAAAAGCGTGAATTCAAGTAAAAGCCTGGCTATTGATTTATCCGATATTTCTAATCGAAGCACTCATTGGGCATGCAAGCTGAATAATTGAATATTACTTACGCCGTAGTAAAAATACGACACGTGAGCACCAGAATTTATGTTATCGATCGCATTTAAAAGCGACTAGTTCACCAATTCCATTTCCTTAGTAAATAATCCCTTGTCATACAGACCTTCAACGAGACAGACATAAGAGTAAACGCCTACCTTGCTATAGATTATCCAAGATCAAATGAATGTTTTCACTAATCTGTAGCCTAATGGAAGCGTTGAATCGTACCGTATCAACAACAAGAGCTTTGTCCGAGGAAGCACTAAAAGTATGGTATAAATACGTAGATTGAATTCTTTTCCTACGAGAGATGGTTCCTCACTTAAATGAAAATAAATCAATAATCCAAAACGATCACAATAACAGCAGTCCCTCGAGACATGCCGGTGTATTTAATAAAGTTTTCGAAACGATAGGATGAAATTTCAACCTATTCCAATGATTAAAGGTGGAAGCACATCGCACAAATACGTATCGAAACTGATCCGAAAAATTTCAATTCACAAATTCATGCCACTTGCTCACAGTTCAACTGAAAACGTAATAATGTTTCCCGGCGATCTTACTGCACAGGCAAAACATCCCCTATCAGACGAGACCATGGATATAAACGTAGGAGGTTCGTTGGAAGAGGAAGAGAAGCAACTGTTGTCTCAACCTCCCACACCCTAGTGCTCAGCTGTTCACTGTAGATGTCTCCTTAGTTCTCCCTCGCCCTCTCCCGATTTGTAAAAAAAAGAAGCTTTAGTTAGCATAGGAAAATATTCTCATCAGTGAGAATAATGTTTGATACTGTTGAGCTTGAATTTAAATGCCGTCCTCGAAGGAGGAAAAATCCATTGGTTAGGACCAGATTGATGACGCAACGATCGCTAACGTATCACTCGCTTCACATAACAGTGGAACGTTTTGGACCCACACGCGGGGCAACATCGAAAATCCTACGCCTATATTCGTGGGAGAGTGACGATCAATAAGCGCAATGAATCAGTCGCCGCGCCGCGTTCCTCAGATGTTTTCCTACTGCGCGGGCGCGAGAAGAGGGTCGGAGGGGGGAAGAAGATTTTAAATCTCTCGCGGCAAGGAAGGGAGGCAGGGATCGTTGACACCGAGGCCGCAACTTGCAGATTTGAGCCAAGTGAGCGCAGTGGTGTGGAGCAATCGCGTTTCTATAAACTTCCTCTTTCAAACATCCTTGGGGCTTCGGCGAGCGAGACGACAGGCGCCGCCGAGATGGGAACGAGGCATTAAAAATAAAATGCGATTAACAAACCAGAAGCTGACGTGTATGTTAAAAATGTAATAGAAAACCCTCAATAACTCATAACTCCACTTATAAAGTTGTCATGGAAAAAACAATAATGGGTTGTTGTTTATGTTTGGGGACGAAAGAGGGAGAACACGGAAGTTTATAGTTTTTTTGTACTTAAAAAGATAAAGAGGAAGAATAAAGAATGTAAACAAAACTGTAAGTAGTGATAAGATAATTAATACTATCGCTACTATACGGTAAGGCTTGTGTCATTCTCTAAAACGGAAAAGTACCCAGGGCTAAGTAAAGTGTTTCTCGTTAAAAACCTTGGTAAATATTCAAAATTGAAGATTTTTATGATTATAAGTAGTTAAAAATTAAAGGAAAAGTACTCATTGTCAGTAAATGTAAAACTTTTTTCGCTAACGGCCTTAGCAATTATTCTAAATTCAGGGTTTTTATGATTAGGAGTTAAACATTAAAGGAAAATTACGCATTCAGGAGAAAATGTAAAAGATTTTTCGCAAATAGCCTTGGTAAATACTCAAAAATAGAAGAAGAAGTTTTAGATTAAGACAACGCATTACTCTCGCTCGCTCGGATTTATTTTTAATTACGAATTAATAAACTCAATTTCACGCACTGTACACGATTGTAAACATTAGCTTGAATCTCACATTTGACATTTCTCAGGTGTAATTTTTTTAATATTTGAGATACAGGCGAATGTTAACGAAAATTTTATATGCCATGTAATATTTCAAGATGAAAATGTTAGTTTTTGACAAATTTAACTGATGATTTTAGGCTTAAACCTCTCCATTATGGAAAATAAAATACCCTGTTATTAAACCTGGGTCATGTTTTTTCAAATATATTAGTGAACTTAACCAAATTAATGTATTCATTTTTTTAACAAATGATTGATCAAGAAACGATATAAAAGACAACTGGTCAATGGGCAGCGATACGTCATAATAAGGGGTTAAGATGAGTAACTAAGAATCAATACCTTGGAGAAAACCGTCGCAGAAGACCATCAAGATATTAATTTAGGAAGACTCATTATTTTTAGCAAGACCGATCGTATATCGTCTGCTTACGTGCTCAAATTGAAATCTTCAGAATATGTTCAATGGCATTCCGTGTTTTTCCTGAATTTCAACGTGAACATTACGAGAAAATACTGCCGGAGAATTTTCATATTTGTGATACAGCAAAAGCTGACAAGTTACTTTATACACTCTCAAAATTTATGGATGATAGATAGAGTTTTGAAATATTTACTTTTCGCGTTAAAGAACGTCATTTTAAGGCTTGCGTCGCGGCTATGCTCAATGCATCCTTTCTAAAGGCCGTTTTACACGGTATACGTGATTTATTTTGGAAATTCGAACATTTTTCATTCACATTAAAAATTGATTGCTAGAAAAATCGATTTCGACCGAAATTTCTCCATCACTAGATAGATACATGGTCCTGCAATCATCACATGTCTCATTTCATTGATTGAAGCTTGAAAATGGCATCATTGGCTCTAAAAATTATTTCCAATTTCATTGATGAATTCGTGATGGGGAAACAGATTTTCGACGAAACAATTTACACTAAAATAAACTTATAAAATAACAAAGAAATATTCGCAACAGTTTCTGCGCGATCGAAAAGTTCGGAAATTCGTCGGAGCCCATTTTCACAACCATAGGACGTGTTTTGAAAGAAAGCTTTGAGGACATGCACAGAAGTTACTTGAAGACCGATAAACATTAAACTATAAACATATACCGGGAAGCAGCGAATCATACACTGGTTTTCATTTTTAAAAGGGCTACCATAAACATAGCGCGCAACTGAATTTTGCGCTTGGAATAAGGCCGGATGCATTCATACGAAATAGTAACTTATAGCTTGGCTAGCACAATTCAAATGAAAGTGGTAGGAAAAATCAAAGCAAGTCGATATTACAAATGAATTTGGCGTTGATTGCAGAATTTCTTGATAAATTAATAAAATCTAGGAAATTCTTAAGGCATACAGGATATGGAAATAGCAGAAATCTTAGATTATTGCACGTTGGCAGTAAAATATCATAGAATTAGTTCGTGAGAAAGAGTGCTGCCATGGACACGTTCACGCACTGAAGAATAGGTGTATGAATGATTCCGTGCCTTATAACAATAATGCAATCCAGATATTATCCAAGACTCCATTATTAGCCGGATATTAGGACGACCTTAGCGTAAATCAGCACTTGAAATGAGAGTACAATTTATGAATCTGTGTTCCACTACCGGAGCAGAAACAGGGATGCCGACTTATAAAAAATATTGGGGGGGGGGGGCAAACCGGGGATCTTGCCCCGGGAAATATTATAAGTAGTGAGTTTTAAGTTTTCTAAGCATTTTAGAAGAGTCATATGATCAACATTAGAATCCTAATAACTCGAATCTCGATATCTGGACACACTGGCGAAAATAGACAAGCCCGACACATTTTTTCCTCACACCCATAACGAATTTTTGAGGGGGCTCGGGCCCCCTCAGGCCCCATGGAGTCGGCGCCACTGAGCAGAAATATTGATCTGGATTAAGTTTTAGACATTATCACAAATGGTTATCGTGCATCTTTTATTGTGCATATTGCATCGTATAATGATTGTATATTTCGATTATAAAGCGATTAAATCTAGGAACAAAATTACAGACTCAGCACACTAAGTCTAGGGAATCAAATATTATTCCTCTAGCTGGCATAAAATTAAAGTTTTCATTACTGTATTCATAATTAGTATTACGAATTCAGCAGAATTTTTATCACAAAATAATTACATTTATTCAGGATTCTCCCAATGTGTTAGGATTTTAAAAGATTTACTGCATCGTGAAAAGAAGAATCTCCTGTTACTAACCTTAACTTCTTTATAACATTCGTATACAGAAATCCAGAGATAACCCACTTAAGTAGCCAGATATGCAGTGAAAGATGCAAGTAATGACTGCGCTACAAAAATTATGTACATAAAATGAATGCATCATTAATATACTTATTGTTAACCTGTATTCACATGCATATTTCTTTCCATGAAAGAAATAATGTCTACTTCAATTTGAAAAATACCAGCGCCTTCTTATCGCCATTCGTATCCGATTAACAGCGGAAAATACCAAGATTTCTCAACTTTGAGTGCGATGCGGCACGTTTTCCCGTTATCTAATTGCAATAATATTTTACAGGATATGTTTTTACAGCAGTTGGCATAAAATGAGGGGGCGTCCCGAAAGAAATTCGAAAAATCGAAAAATAAGGACCACCCTCTATTGCTCATCGTACAACATAAAAACAATCTGATGAAAAATGCTAAGGTTTTTACACAGATATATATATACCAAAAGCTCACAATTACTTCACGTGAGATCCTCATGCCATGCAGAAAAAGATATACCCTGCGAGGCTCACATCCCTACGGGAGCACATAAATAACTGCGTATGCGAATATGTGCAATTGTGCATATTTATGAACACTTGGGTTTTTGTTCACTTCATGAGTCAAAGATTTTCAGGTCACCGAAGGTGCTCTTTCTTCTCACCTGAGAAAGAGAGATCGAAAGCATGTCAACTCGGTCGGTTACCCCATCTCTCCCATTGACTGACTGTCAGACGTTAACGCAGGGACCCATTCTAACGCTTTCATTCACATTCAAATCACCGGGGCGGCAGAAAAAAAAAAGCGAATCGGACACGCCTCCTGAAAACGATCTCTTGCGAGGAAAGATCAGCCATAGTCTTAAGAGGGTTCCCCTCTTCTTCTCGGGATATTTTCGGAGCGGAACAATAGTGGGATATTTTTTAAAAAGTTCCCCATTTATGAGAGGCGTTGACGCGAAATGGTGCAACCCAGAGGTGACGTCGGGAATACTGCCCTGTAAGAAAAACTTTCGGTTCTCCAGTCGGCGAGATTTGGTTAGTGATGCATGCGGGCCAGGAAATATCATCCGGGTACATGAACAAATGAATACTTACCCAGTTATTTACCTAAAGAAATGATTAACACCGAAAGGAGGGTTAGCATCCATTATTCTATGACTGTAGCACCATTAAAATTATAAGAGGCTATTTTTCTTAAGATTAGCTAATAAAAATTAGTTGATTAGCTTTAACATGAGCCACTTATGACGTGGGGCACTTTTGTCTTGTAGTAACTACTATATCCGTTGGCTATGGGTATTTACGAATAGTTAGGTAGCTGATAGCTACACGATTCAATTAATTTCCAATGTGAGCTACGATTTATGATTTTAGGGGTTAGACGTTTCTATTTCCAATCACGCCCAATGAAGACGAATCATAATTATAAAATTATTAAAATGGCAATAAAAACAGAGCCGTAAATTACTGAAAAAGAATTATTTTAACTTTTAAATAAAAAAGGTCGATTCAATAGGGCAGGTAGACAAGAGTGGCGGTACAACGTTACGAAAAGACGTTTTAGTTTGGAAACACACGCTCCAAGCGCAAAACATGGTAGGGGTGGCTTTCTGCTACTGTGTAGCTATGAGATTATTATTATAAATATCAGTAAAATGGATGAACAACGAACTGAATTCGTAAGAAAAAAAGTAAAATGTTTCACCTCCTCCTTCAGGCTTCGCTATTGATTGCCAAAAACGATGGAAAATGGGGAATTCGCGATTTTTTATATTAATTTTACAGCGATGACTAAATTAAAAAAATTAATAATCCAAATTGGTATATTATGTTTTAGCAAAGAAATATAGAAATAACCTTATATGTAACACATGTAAGGTTAAAAAAGAGTGGGCCCTTCACAACAGGATCATAATCATTTTTCAGATAATGTTGTTAAGATAAATGCATCTGCAGCGGATCAGGGGTGGAGTAAGGGGTAGGGGTGGGAGGAACTGCTATTCCTCCGTGATTATAGGAAATACTTTAAAGTGAATCTTCAATGAAAGTTTTTACTCAACCAGATCAATAAAAAGTGTTTAGAGATAATTGGAGAATATCTAAAGGCCACTTGTCTCAAAACAACAACCGACTCTGGTAGCGGTTTTTTACATCCAGGTATTCAGGGTCGTTAACTATTTTCTGTAACGTTTAGGAAGTTCGTCTGTTATATATTTGATTATAGTTTTAGTCAGTAATACCCGGAAACTTATTCATGAATACCGGATATTCATCACTATCTGTTTCACTGAAAATTGGCAGACATACTGTATGTGAAAATTAATCAAATGATAAATAAATCAACTCTGGTCAACGATACTGAGATTGATTTGACGCAGCTCTCCACCCAATTATCCTATCAGCTAACCTTTTCACACCTACGTATTTTTTCTCTTTCACATCTTTCTTTACCTGTTCCATATATTTCGTTCGTGGTCTTCCTTTTCCGTTCTTGCCATCTACTTGTCCCTCAACCAGTGGCGTGACTAAACGTAAACGTTTAGCTTCCCCGGTCGAAAGAGTGAAGAAGAACGCGCGAAAAACTATGAGAACGGCGAAACGATCGTCTTCTTCATCTCGTCACGGGAAAAATACTTGATTGGTATATCTCATTGTAGTTTTTATAGAGAGAATGAATACTTCGCATTAAAAAGAGCTTTTTCAAATTGAATTTAACCGTAGGTACCTTGATTTTTAAAATGTCTGAAAGGTAGATATCAATTTCCGAAGTTTAGAAGAATACATGAATATTGAAGTTACGTATGTTATATGGGAAAAATATTTCCAAATTTTTCATGTAAGGAAAAGTTTACATTGTTCCTCTTACTTAAAAGAAACCAAAAAGACGATGAACGCCCCGCGGCAAAGCACTCTGCCGAAACGGCGATTTTCGTCAGTTTGGTAGTTACGCCACTGCCCTCTACGATTGTCTTCATCAGGTCATCATGTCTCAAGATATGTCATATCAGGCTGTTCCGTCTTCTTATCAAGGTTTTCATGAGGCTTCTCTTCCCTTCCACTCTTCTTAATTTTACTTATTACTCATTACCTACTCGGTCGATCCTCTATCGAACATATTTCATCCACATGGACCTGTGTTTGCTTCCCTATTTTAAAGTTAGTCTTGACTTCTTCTCTTCTACTGTATACAAATATCTTGGTTTTCTTTGTTTTTATTTTCAGTGTATATTTACCCATTACCCTACTCATATCGACCAGCATAGTTTTCAAATTCTTCTCTGTTTCTGCTATGTCGGCTATGCCATCGGCAAATCTTAGCATGCTAATTTTTTCTCCATGGATATTCAAACCCGAGACGATTTTTTTGATTTTATTAATTTATTTCTCGATGTAAACGTTGAAAACTATGGGTGAAAAAGCACAGCCTTGTCTCACTCCTTTCCTAATTCTTGCTTCTTCACAGCCAGGCCCTGATTTTATCACCACTACTTGGTTTTTGTGTAAACCGTGGATGATTCCTCATTGGAAGGTACTCCAATTTCTTTTTGGATTCCATGCATTGTGTTCCAATCCACGATGTTAAATGCCTTCTCTAAATCCACGAACGCAACAAACGTTGCCTTGTTCTTTTCCATTCTCTTCTCTATGAACAGCCTAAGGGCCAATATTACTTCCCAGGAGCCCTTGCTTTTTCTGAATCCAAATTGGCAATCATCCAAATACTCTTCTGCTCTTCGTTCTATTCTTCTATGGATGATCCTTGTCAGTATCTTCGACGCACGGTCCTAAAATCTTCGCAGTTCTTCGCTCTTATCCTCTTGAAAATTGTGATTATAATGTTCCTCTCGAAGTCCTTTGGTTTCTTACCTGTCGAAAACATTTCACAAATGACAGCTGGTTTAACGTCTTTTCTCCTTCCTTTTTAGGATATATTAAAAAAAATTTATTTCATTAGTAATAGATAAATTTATACTGGTTGCATTACGGTAAAGTTCATTTATGAATTTATTTTTCATAAAAAAAGAAAAAAATGTGATTTTAAGATAGGTTTATTTAAGATTGAAGTCTTGTGTTGTATCACCGGACGGATAATAAACACTGCTTTGAGCTAAAGCTTCTAAAATCATAAAGCTTAGCTCTCATTTTAAATTTAGTAAATTCTTTAGCTATCGGCTAGCTAACTATTTGTAAATACTATTAGCATACGTTAGTCACAAGAGAAGCCCACACCGCATCAAAAGTGACACATGTCGAGAGTTGACACTAGTGGAAACTTGAGCTACCGTTAAAAATGAAAGTGAATTGTCTCTCGAAAAATTTCATCCTCATTCAACACCGTTCTATTCTTCTATTTCCCCTCCACTCGACATGCTGACAAACGTTGTCCAGCAATGGGTCCGTACACCATGTAGAATCCTCATGTGTGGGACTTCCTCGCCGCCAACCGAGGCTAATGATACCCATTGTTTACGACTTATACCAAATACCCTGGTTATTAAACAAGTTAATGGGCAGTAAGGAAAAATTAATCAGCACTTGCATTTGGAGTATGCTTCTATACGAAAGTGAGGCATGGACAATGACAGCAGTGGAGAAAGCAAGGATAGAGGCCTTCGAAATGTGGTGCTACAGAAGACTGAAGAGGATCAAATGGATCGACCGAGTTAGTAACGAGGAAGTCCTAAGAAGAGTAGGAGAGAGGAGAAGACTCATGAAAAGCTTATTGAGAAGACATAACTTCCTTACAGGCTATATCTGGAGACATGATGGCCTGATGAAGACAATCGTCGAGGGACAAGTGGATGACAAGAACGGAAAAGGAAGACCTCGAACAAAATATATGGAACAGGTAAAGAAAGATGTTAAAGAAAGGACATATGTAGGTGTGAAAAGGTTATCTGATCGGTGAACTAAGTGGAGATCTGCGTCAAACCAATCCTATGATTGCTGATCAGCGATGATGATGACGATGATGATATCTCTGGTAGCTAGATTTACGGAGGCAGTTCAAGACATGTTAAGATGAGTTTTAATTATTGTGAACAATGAATAACTTGATATTTACAATTTTAATAAGAAAAAGGTGATTTCCTATTTTTTAATTGCCTAAATCGAAAGATTTTTACTCCTGGAGTACGTATTTCACGCTTTCAGATTTTCAAATGATGATAATTATTTTTCGCGATTAAATGAAAAGTGAAAAATTTCAACCGCGCGAAACCGCGACGGCTAAGTATGAATGCTGGGAAATGCCCGTGTGACGTCATTCTGGTTCACGCTGTCGCCGTGTAGGTGACCTTAGGGCGAGGATATGTGCTGCGCGGCGATGCAGGCTGCTAGCAGGTAGCGCTTGGCTTGAATAAGGATTATTAATACCTTATCAAAAGAAGGATACTTTAGGCAATTTTAATAAGTGAGTATTAAGGGATGTATCCCTGAGCTCTGTGCCTCATGCATGCAATGGTAATCTCAGATTATGTAAAACTCCTATCTACTCATAAAGAAACTAGGTCCCTGTGACGTCTCATGGAGTGGCATCGCATGTGCGCCAATCTGGCCTTTTTCAAATGAGGTTAAAATCTACCATTGCCATTCGTCTAAACTGGGATTTCTAAAACCAAATCATATGTACATTATGAATACACTATAATTGGGTAACGAATCAATGCCTTTCGTTTTCTTTGGTGAAGGAAACTACCCTATTTGCCCCGAGTAGTAAGTACACGGGCATTATAAGTCATCAGATTCACCCAGATGGAAAATAGAGAAATTTTGTTCTACGGTCGCCTAGCTTGGTTGACAGCGAAAACTTCCGACGCACGAGGTTCCTCTATAGTGTGTGTGCACCCCGTGATAGAGGGCGTTCGTCGTCCTGGTCACGGTGGGTGAAAGTGAAGCCGAAGAAAGGCACGATCTCCAAGCCGGTGGAGGATAAAATTTGCCGTTAGACAATTTACTGACGACACTTTCATTAGTAACCGTTGCTCAAAGGTTTTCAGTTGTGATGACCTACTACGAGTCACCGATGAATCTCTCATTGTTTTGGAAATTAAATATATTTTAATTGAGTATCCCATATCCACGAAACAAGTACTTGTTGCACAGTGGTGCTTTGATGCCGTAACGCCGTTCCGGGACTGATTTATAAAAGACATAATAGTTAAATAACACTTTTATCAATTTTGATGCTTCAATATTTTTAATTTAGGTACATGAGTGGGTGAGATGCCAAGGGGTGCAAGTGATTTATTTATTAATACAGTGTTATGTACAGAAATTAGCTATAGAAAACAAACGAGATCAATTAAATACTTCTTAATATTCTTCAATCAAATACAGTAGTGCATTTGATTTTCCACTCGATGTCAGCACATTACAGGGACGCACTCGTATCCCTTAGCAACCGAGTTTTTGTGTATTCCTTCAAACAATTAAGTTTACGACAGTATGTTGAGAAAAAAAACTTGTACCCCTTGACCTCTCACCCCCTCATATATATTGGAAATCGAAACAAATAACTGTAATGAAATGATAATAATAACCTGGAATAAAAAACGCACAGTAATATTTCACTTGTAAAAAAAAGTTAAGTGCGTTCCGCCACTTCTAATTTTGCCATGACGTCACCGCTGTTGCACCGATGAATGAGGAAGCAAACAGTAACCGGCTGATTAATTGGTATCGGAACCATAAAAATGTTCTTTTTTGATGTTTGTGTTATACCTTTACTTTTTGTCAAAATGAAAAAGTTATTATCTCTATCGTTTCAGACTCAACTATGTGGAAGCCAATTTTATCGTTAATGAAATTAAAAGCTTTGTTTTATTCCACAAATTTTTTGGGGCACCCAAAAAATAAATTGGCAACCTATAAAAATATATTTAGTGCCTTAAAATAAATTGGTGGAATACGAAAAAAAATTCATTTCATTAACGGGACAAAAGTTATATTTTATTTGTCTAAAAGCTATACTTTAGTCTGCATGTCAATTCCTGAAACGTGCATGTAACATAAAAAGGTTGCATGCTCTCATTTATCTATTCTCGTATCTCCGTTTCTTCACATAATATATGTTTTTGCCACGCGTCATATTCATGATGCATATTTATAATGTTTAAAAAATTAATATTTGGAGTGACTAATTGAATTTGCATTAAATTTAAGGATTTTTTTCTTCCGCACTGTTTTTTTAAATCATTTGAGCTACTTAAAGCTCCTTCATTTTTCTAAAATAAGGTTATATCTAAATTTAAGAAATTTTAAGTAATAAATTAAGTATTATCATGAGGATGGTTTCCTATTATTTTTTATTGCCTAAATCGAAAGATTATTACTCCTGGAGTACGTATTTCACACTTTTTGATTTTCTAATGACGATATCTATTTTTCGCTATTAAATGAAAAGTGAAAAATTTCAAGCGCGTGAAAACGCGACGGCTAAGTAGGAATGATGGGAAAACTTCGTGTGACGTTGTCCTGGTTCCCACTGCCGCAAGTTAGGTGACCTTGGGGCAAGGCTTTGAGCACTGATACGACGCAGGATGCTAGCAGGTAGCAGAGTACCCTGCTAACTGGTAGCGCTTGGCTTAAATAAGATACCTTATCAAACGAAGGAAACTTTCCGACCTTAGGCAGTTTAAATAGGTTATTATTAAGACATGTTTCCCTGAGCTCTGTGCCTCATGCATGCATTGGTAATCTCAGACGATGTAAAACTCCTATAAACTCGTATAGAAACTAGGTCCCTGTGCGATGCCACTCCAGGTGATGTCACCTGGAGTGGCATCGCATGAGCGCCAATGTGGCCTTTTTCAAATGAGGTTAAAATTGACCATTGCCATTCGTCTAAACTGGGATTTCTGAAACCAAATAGTTTGTATATTATGAATAAACTAATGGTGGGTAACGAATCGCAACCAATGCCTTTCGTTTTTTTTGATGAAGGAAACTACCCTATTAGAAGGAGATATTCAGTAACCAGCTACTTTTAATCTATATTTTTTGCAAGGTAAACGCCAAGAAACAAAGAACTCAAGAAAAGACCTGAAACGTTTCCACTATCTCAGGATTTGAATCCGGATTCTCGGAATGGAAATTAAATATTACCTGCAACACCAATTTTATCCCAGAAACTCCGAGCAGTTAAAATCACACGACTGATAGCAAACATGTTTTTTTCTTTGTTTTTTGATCACGTGGAAATATTTACGTATTTTTTCAGTTCCGATAACCTGCTAATCTTTACGTATCTTTTACATAACCTACTTGAACACCTGAATTCTCTCCCCTTCTTAAAATTTAACTTTTATCGGTCATTAAACTCTAACATATTTCTTTCCAAACACTTCATACTTATGACCTTAACAAATCTAAATACAAGATTCTATACAGAAACTGTCTCGATCATTAATGCTATTTAAGGTCTTACAGTTATAATTGGTAGTACTTCTGTCATTTTTGTATGCAATTATTCAAGAATATGCCTATTCGGACCCAGTACAACTAAGTATTTTAAATTTACGTGGTGATTGTAGTTTCTCGGGAGGTTGCAAACACACCAAGCATTGCCTTCACAAAGATCAGCAGTGACG
This sequence comes from Ischnura elegans, assembly GCF_921293095.1. Lineage (NCBI taxonomy): Eukaryota > Metazoa > Arthropoda > Insecta > Odonata > Coenagrionidae > Ischnura > Ischnura elegans. Next base: position 65,999,652 of record NC_060253.1, on the reverse strand, counting down.
TGTTTAATGCATACGAGATACAAAGATAAATACTCAATTTTTTAAAGTGATTATCAAACGATTCAATGGAAGCTAAGCAAAAAACTTTATCCATTAAATACATATGCGTAATTACCAATCTATAAATGGATACGATACACAGGTTAGTAGATAGGTATACTAGTTCAAATGGTTTAATTTAATTGCTTTTTTATTAAATTGCATTTTACGATTCCTTTTGCGACTATTTAGGAATTTTATTTATCTTTTCGATAAAAACTATCAATAGAAAGGCGTAGTATTAATGCTGATTGAGAGACAATGACATTGACCTACCAATGGAAAGAATCCACACACTGAATGCAGATCACGAAACCAGATATACCGACAAAGCTTACTCAAAGGCAAATAACGAATTAGGTCCATGCGTAACATGGTTTTAAGTGGTGCAGAATTGAATGAAATTAAATGAACGCAAGAGGGAGTAGTTTAATTGGCTTTCCTTTCCTTGAAAGCGATAGTCTAATCGGTAAATTAGTTGCCTTCATCTCAAGGAAATCAAACGAGAGCAGTGTCTCTTTTTCAATGTCTTGTCTAACACTGATATTCTAAGATACCTCACATCACAGTGCTAGCGTTTTAGCGATTTTTGACCAATGTTTCTGAATCATTCATCAAAATATCGGACTTTTAAATTGTACTTTGTCATACTGAAAAGTGGTCTCATAATGAAAGGCATGGTCAAGTTGTGAGGTTAAAAAACAAGATTAAGCACAAAAATTTTGCGAATTAAATTCCGAATATTCAAGCGTGATGGAGTGGAATTTTTTCACATTGAAACATACATCGCAATTTTCCACGAATTTAAAATTTATTAACATCTATAGACGAAAATTACCTTGAAGATGTTGTAATAGCATCGAAACATAAGTAGTAATAAGTATTGAAATCGACGAAAATTGCAAGTGTTTATTTGAATATTTTGCAAACTTCTTCGCCGAAGCTTTTCCCTCAAGAGAGCCAATATTATGAAAGTAATACGTAATTAATTACGCAAGAGATGGCAGTGACTACTTTTGACTGAATCGTTCGTAAATTTGTTTCCTAAAAATAAGAATTCTGAGTCGAGGTCAAAGACACCACAACGCTTCTTAACCGATTCAAAATCAAGAGTCTCATTGTGAAAGATAACTTTGATTACCATATTTTTTTAATATTACTGATAACCGCAAGATCTGTCCAGTAACAGATACAGAAAAAACTCAAGGCGCAATTGATATTTTGAGCTACCTTTATTTTTATTGTAATAAAAATTAATCAAGTTACTTGCAAAGTTTAAGATTTATTTCAACTGACTACACGCTTATACAAGAAAATGATATCTTATGATACAAGAAAGTTACAATTGTGGTTCTGAAATGTTCGGCAATGCGGGGGCAGCCTCGCAAGGGGGGGGGGGGCGTGCACCCTGCGTCCCCCATGTGTATCCGCCACTGGATCTGTCGTGTAAACCCAAAACCAAAGGATAGTCTATCTAAAGTAGGCAATTTTAGATTAAAAAATAGTCTTAAATTTTTTAACGCGTTCCGGTATAATCGAGTGTTGTGCGATCAACTAGGTTTCTACTGTTTGTGAGATTAGTTTACCATTGAAATTACACAAATAATAGGATAGTTTCCTTCATCAAAGAAAACGAAATGCATTGATTGCGATTCCTTACCCACCATTAGTGTATTCATAATATACAAATTATTTGGTTTTAGAAATACCGGTTTAGACGAATGGCAATGGTCGATTTTAACCGCATTTGAAAAAGGCCAGATTGGCGCCCATGCGATTCCACTCTACGTGACGTCCGAGTAGATACGAGTAAATAGGAGTTTTACATTGTTTAAGATTACTAATGCATGCATGAGGCACAGAGCTCAGGGAAACATCTCTTAATAATCACACATTAAAAATACCTAAGTTCTGAAAGTTTCCTTCGTCTGATAGGGGAATAATAATCCTTATTTAAGCCAAGCGCTACATGCTAGCAGGGTACTCAGCTACCTGCTAGCAGCCTGCGTTGTATCAGCGCTCAAGCCTCGACCCAAGTTCACCTCACACGCAGACAGCTGGAACCAGAAATACATCACACGGACTTTTCCCATCATTCCTACTTAGCCGTCGCGTTTTCGCGCGCTCGAAATATTTCACTTTTCGTTTAATCGCAAAAAATAGATATCGTCATTCGAAAATCTTAGAGCGTGAAATGCGTACTCCAGGAGTAATAATCTTTCGATTTAGGCAATAAAAAAATAATAGGAAACCACCCTATTCACTGGCACTTACAACTCTCTAAATGCATTTAATGAGCCACCTTAACGCAAATTGTTTTTGGCCACCAAGGTATTCTCATGCGCACCGCTCAACTTGCCACTAGGTAAGTGAGCACTTAAAAAAATGGTGACGCTTACGCACATCGTACACAACTTAAATTTAGTAAGTTGGTTGTTTATTCATTACAAAATCTGTGAAGATTTTTCCTTTCACACAATCATGCCGAATACTGACCGAAAGTATGAAAAGGTTTTTTATAACTTTAATTTAACTAATGATTCTAATGAACCTGGCATCTGTTTGCCCCATTTTAAAGACTTCAATTCTTACACTCGAAATGAAGCAGGATATTTTAAATGTTTGAAAGAGTCGATTAAATAATAAGGTACAAATGAATTGCAAGAAGCATACTACTAAGAATGAAAATACGTATTGGATGGATTAATGTGATTGGGATATAACACGGAAATGCAGTACTTAAAGTAGAATAAGGAGTAAAATTCCGTCAATATGTATCTCATAAGTAGGTATGTGCATAAAAGTATAATACACATGAAAAAATAAAGAAATAATTGAAGTACTGAAGAAGAGGAATATCGTTCCGTTGTGCGCGGAATGTATCATTGGACATAAATACTTTACAAAAACACACATCAGGAAAAAATATTTTTTGTAAAAAGATGGAAGCGAAGTGTGCTTAGCAGAAAATATCGTTCTCTTTCTCCACGATACACGCCTGATAACACTCGAAGGAATATGTAACTTAAAGTTATGAGTTTGCCACTCAAAATGACAGAAGGAATGAAGAAAAATGTACTGACATACCGGGTACTAACATAATAACTAGTGATGGGTCGGTTCGATTCCTCGATTCTTCGATTCCTCGATTCTCGACCAAGAACCGGAATCGAAAACGAGTACTTGCCAAGGTGAAAAATCGATTCCGATTCCATTAGTACTTCAAACAACAAAATATACGACCGCGTTTCCAACAGTCATTTGAATTTTCGCGCCACGTAATCGTAATGACAAAATACATATCTTCCAGGGATGTGCGAGTACTCGAAAATTCAAGTCGATCGAGTAGTTGGTACTCGACTCGAGCGTTTCGAGTAGCATTACGAATGTCTAGTCGAGTAATTAAGGTTACAGAGCTTTCGAGGCTAGTAGGTCCAGCAATCTGCCGAAAGGAAGCGCTATCATGAAACTCATGTAATAATGCAGTTTTTAAAGCCGATAAGTCATTCTAATGCCTTGACCTGGTAGTTTCAGCTTGCCGAATACACTATAGTTGTCGACGTGGGCGCCGAATATCTTTACGCCAGCCGCGGCGGCCGATCGTCTTCCTACCCGGCGCACACTGGTCCGAAATCGGAAAAAGCTGGAATAAAGTCCAAAATGACCTTTTTGGGGATAGAGGCTTGAAACGTAGCGTAAATAATCATAAATCATAACCAGATATAGATTTATATGCCATTTTACATAATTACGAACCTTTAGTGAGATACAACGGCCCAAACATGACCAATTTTTCAATGCCACGCGAGATATCGTTTTTCCTAAAAAAATCTTTGAATTTATCCAAGTGGTTTTGCGTTGGTATGAGTTTTATGGAATAAAAAACGAAACATTCCTTTGATCTGGTGCTTTGCCTATACTTTCAATGGCTTTTGAAGATTTTGGCTCTCATCTGTCTGGTTTTACGACGCAAAATGGCCGACCCGTTTTTCGCATGAAATTTGACATAAAGTAGACATTATCTTTCGTTTACGAAAAACATAACTCGGAAAATTTGAACCACAATATAAAGTAGAGATTTCTAAAGAGTACTAATTAGAAATCTTGGAAAAAAAGTCTGCGACGAAGGAAACAAGAGCGATTTTTCAATCGCGCGTCAAAGCTCAGCTACACGCCGCGGAACTCCTAGGCTCGGTAACTGAGGCCGATTTCTCAAGTTTTTTAAAACATTAGTCTTGAAAATCGTAATTTAAAGCATGGATAATCGTCTTCATTGACTTAAAACACTAAACTGAGGATGTTAAAAAGGATTATGTATAGGTTGACTTGAACAATTAGCGCATTACTCAAGTGAAAATACTACAGATTGGATATTTTTCGGAGCTATCCCACGCATAAGAAATATGCCCTGGGTATTGAAGTAAAGTGAAGAGATTATTTCAGCATGCTTAAGAGAGAGAAAAATGAACTGTTTCCGTGAAAGGCAACAACCGATACCCTTTTTCCCTTTCCAACTTCGCCGAGGTGAGTCGCGCGGAAGGGGGAGTTTTCACACCACAAGGCTCTTTTAGCCTTTTTTATTACTGCGTCCGTCCGATGTGATATTAATTTGTAGCGTTTAGTTTTTTTGTTGAACTTAAAAAAAAGCAAGAGATTTTAAGGTTGATTAAATGACGTGAGAAGTATAGAATTTTTTTAGATCTACAAAACTGAAGTTTAGTTCTTTAGTTTGTTCGCTTCGTCCACTTGAATTCCAAGAAGATTCAAGATCCAAAAAAATCATTGATATAATTTTTAATAAAAATTCCAAAGTCTCCATAATCTTGCAATTTTGGCAGGAAAGTACTTGCCCAATCACACAAGTGTGTAGCAAAAGGCAATTTTCTGCAGGCAGTAATACTGAAACGTGGAGACGTCAAAACCTGCTGGCTGAGTATGTAGAATAATAAGTTTTTCTGCTTGAGAATTTGAAAGGGCCAAATATTACATGATTCATATATTTAGTATGTAATCTTTATTACAGCTATGAAAATTTCTGTACTCAGGGCTCTCCTTGTAGTTTGGATACATATATATATGGTCAACATATTATGAGTGCCAATATTCTAAAGTAATACCTACCTATCATGTAACACCACTTTTCAGGTATTTTCTGTTTTGAAATTTAGCTATTATATTTTAATTACATAGTGATGATATGGAAGATGCTTTTGTCAACTGACTCTTTTATAGAGTGATATTTTTAAAAGTGGTTTTCTTGTTGCCTGGAATTAAGTCATATTTTTCTTGGAGCCTATGGCATCAGAATCGATGGAATCGGTATCGGTAGAATCGGAATCGAAATGTCAGAATCGGAATCGGGATCGGAATCGATAAAATTTTGGAATCGACCCATCACTAATAATAACACTATTATTTTGGCCATTAAATGCACAAGTGTGCGTTGCCTAAGTAATGACAGCAGCATGATTTTTATTATCGAGGAAAAACTTTATACCAGGCAGAACGGCTCCAATAGACTCAATAAATCGATATTTTTCTGTGATAAATCTGCTGTTGCGGTATTTTTCCCATACTTAATAGGGCAATCAATTGGCACGCGAGGGATGTATGCCAACTGTAATTTTCACTGAAGTTAAATACAATTTTTCTCTCATATTTTTGTCGGAACGACAAGAAATGAGGCGGAGGAAACATGCACTCACTTATTATAATATTTAGATTGCTTTATGGGCTGATTATAAACATAATTAGCACTGTCCGGCGATACCTTGTGAAAATGTTCGATCTCCATGAGAATAAACTATGAATGGTAAACTTCCACACAATTTTATTTTAATACCGACCCGATTACGACACGCAGTGTGATTATCAAGGTAGTTAATAACTTGATAATGACATACGTGTCGAAACCAGGTCGGTATTTAAAGAAAATAGGGTAGTTTCCTTCATCAAAGAAAACGAAAGGCATTGATTGCGATTCGTTACCCACCATTAGTGTATTCATAATACACAAATTATTTGGTTTTACAAATCCCAGTTTAGACGAATGGCAATGGTCAATTTTAACCGCATTTGAAAAAGGCCAGATTGGCGCCCATGCGATGCCACTCCACGTGACGTCACAGGGACCTAGTTTCTATACGAGTAGATAGGAGTTTTACATCGTCTGAGATTATCAATGAATGCATAAGGCACAGAGCTCAGGGAAACATGTCTTCATAATCACCTATTAAAACTGGCCAAGGTCGGAAAGTTTCCTGCGTTTGAGAAGGTATTAATAATCCTTATTTAAGCCAAGCGCTACCAGCTAGCAGGGTACTCTGTTACCTGCTAGGATCCTACGTCGTATCAGAGCTCAAAGCCTCGCTCCAAGGTCACCTCACTTGCGGCAGCGGGAACCAGAACGACGTCACGCGGAGTTTTCTCGGCATTCATACTTAACCGTCGCGTTTTCGCGCGCTTGAAAATTTTCACTTTTCATTTAATCGCGAAAAATAGATATCGCCATTAAAAAATCTAAAAGCGTGAAATGCGTACTCCAGGAGTAATAATTTTTCGATTTCGGCAATAAAAAAATAATAGGAAACCACCTTATTGTGTGAAAGTTTACCATTCATAGTTTATTCTCATGGTGATTATAAACATCAAGAAAGCTTCAGAATACTTAAGTTATAGTTAGGTTAGGTGAATAGGATACTTACTCTTACTCGCGTGGCTATTCAAAACCCGGAAGGTCTTTGGCCTCACCAACTAGGCGCCTCCACATTCGCCGGTCTCTTGCCATATCCAGCTGGACTTCCTCACATCCTTCTTAACTTCATCGCCCCATCGCATTCTTGCTCTTCCTACCGCTCTTTTGCCTTCGGGTTTGCCTTCCAGAACTTGTTTCAGCATTGTGTCCTCACTTCTTTCATAATAATATTAAAAATAATAATAAAATGTCTTTATTCGGGCGAAATTGAGACTAGGAAGTCCCCTCTGCCACCTAACCCCTCCATAGCGTCAATGCAAACATACTAAAAAATAATAGACCAACGTTTACAATACAAATGTTATACAATATACAATATTTGTGAAATGTCAAAAATATGAACAACTGTATGTGAAAATGTAGTGGAAAAAAGATTTCTGTTTGTGGGAAAAAACATGAGGATAAGGGTGTAGTATCCTTCAGCGAAAAACCCATTGCAGGAAAACGCCCACACAAGAAGGGGGCGTGAAAAACCTGCGAAAACCTACTGAGTGAAAGCTAAAGTCGTGTTATTTGTTATTGTTATTTCCATGGATGTGGCCCAGCCATCTTATTCTCTTGCTTTTAATTATTCACACGTTATCTGATCCTTTGTATATAGCCCGGTCAAAATAGACATTGACCCTTGCATAAATTGCCAACAAGCTGAAAATTTCCAGGAGCGTTAGGGATACCACTCTAATGAAATCCTGAAAAGTCCCCATCGATCCCGTGTGTGCAAAAATTTTTATTCAAGGTCAAAGGTCAAAAAAATGGGTTTTTTGGATTTTTCGGCCGAACGGTTGGTTTTACGATAAAAATTGCTCAGTTCAAAATTGTAGAGCATTTAATTTTCTACAAAATTGTCAGCATACTTTTTTCTCTAAGATTTACCATTTCTGAGATAGAGCCATTCGAGCAATACACATGTTACGTGTCCAATAATGTTCAGAGAGCGCAATAATATAGTTATGCATATTACTGAGAATACAGTTACGGGTAATTTCGAATGGCTCTATCTCAGAAATGATAAATCTTAGAGAAAAAAAAATGGTGACAATTTTGTAGAAAATTAACTGCTCTACAATTTTGGAGGGAGCAATTTTTATCGTAAAACCAACCGTTTGGCCGAAAAATCCAAAAAACCCATTTTTGTGACCTTTGACCTTGAATAAAAATTTTTGCACACACGGGATCGATGGGGACTTTTCAGGATTTTATTAGAGAGGTATTCCTAACGTTCCTGGAAATTTTCAGCTTGTTGGCAATTAATGCAAGGGTACCCCCTTTTTTTGGGCTAATTTGACCGGGCTAATAGGTCTCTCAACTCTTCGTTCTTTCTAATTCTCCGTCTTTCTCCGGGCCGAATATTCTTCTTAAAACTTTTTTTTTTCAAAAGTAATGAGCTTCTTTTGTGATACTTTTGTAAAAGCTCACGCTGCAGAGCCATATAATAATATTGGCATGGCTATTGTTTTATTTATTCTAAGTTTTGTTTTATTTGACAAGATTTTATTATTAAATAGTTTTACTAAGCTCCAATATGTTCTTTCAGCTACTACCATTTGGGCGTTTATTTCTTCATCTTCTTTATTGTTGTTCGTTAGTATCACTCCTAAATATTTAAATTGGCTAATTTAATGCTGGTAAATAATTCTCTTTGTCCTCGTTTCTGCCAATTTTCATGTAATTTGTTTTTTCTTCGTTCCATTTTAAATCTGTTCTCATCTTTCAATAGCACCTTTTCTAGGTCTTTTAGGTAATCCTTGTTTTCAGCAACTAACACCTGCAAAAGCTAGCAGATTAATCTTCTCTGGAAGGTTAATAAGATAAACAAGATAATTAAAATACTTCCTGGTTGTGTGGGTACTTGATATTGTAGATTGTAGTGAACGCCCCTTACAAGCCAGTTGCCGGAAGTAGCTAGCACCGCGCAAATACACTTGGAGAGCTTACCTTTGATAATAATAACAGTAACTACTCCTAAGATGGTCGTCACCTTAACTCATCGCGAGAAGTCAGAATATCGTACATAGAAAGAATAGACGAGAAATCGATAGAATCGAAGATGAGGAAGCTGAGAACCAAACCGTGTATCGACGCAGCACAAATGAACACCTAATATTTTACACTCGCGATGTAGCAACACCGCGTCCAATGTTACTCTATCCCCCTCTGGCCGTTCACAGTGACCCCGAGCCCTTCTGCTTAGCTTTCTAAAGGCTTTTATTTTCTTTCGCACCCGCAGCGATTCCCTTGAAGGCCTTGACGCGAAAGATCCGAAGAGATAGCAGCGCGGTGCACGTGGATTGCTCGCCGATAGATGCAGAATAAAAAAAAACTTCTCGCGATGAGTGAAAGAGATGATCTACATTGCGATTAATCATGGGTTAAATGTCGCCCTTGACGCTACAAGCGTACTTGCAACTACCTAGTGAGGGGCATTCACTACTAGCTACAATTTCAATTACACAAACAACCACGAAGCGCTTTTATTATATGGCTTATCCAAGGAACAGTGACGTAACTATGGGGGGATGAGAGGGGATAGATCTCCCCCAAAGTCTCACAGGAAAAAAAAATATTTAAAACTATTGTCTAGTTTTGACACTGAGTACGAGAAACTGCATCTGCTTAAAGTTAAAGACCGTTGATCAAAATTATGTAAAATATATTTCCAAGCATTACATTTTTCAAAAATGTTCGGAAAAGGGTAAGGGGACCAAAGGGGTCACCCCCCTGGCCCTCTAATCCACCATAAGCATTTTCTTAGTTACGCCTCTGCCGAGGAATCTATGTATATTAAGTTTGAAGTGTGTCAGTCTATCTGCATTTTGCATTCACACTTTAGGGTACGTCTCAGTCGTACCAAGTGCTGCAGGGATGGGGTTTGGTGCGTTTGACGTAGAATATATCTGCACGCACATTTTAGACTTGGTCCCAGTGCTGTAGCTCGGTATTGCTTAAATTGGCGGGCAAAAAAAAAACGCGTAAAAACGGACCAAAAACGGTCTGCTCAAAAAACAGGAGAAAAATAGTGGAAATCCACAATTAATTCCTGCATCCCCACTGTAATCTAGCGATTTGATCGATGGATTTTTCTTCCTTATAGGAAAACCCACTAAAATCGCTGGACCATTAATTGCGTAAGCTTGGTTTCGCTAATAGTAGGGCCCTTTTCGCTTCTATAGCGCTGAGGTGTCGTTCCCTCGTCCCGTACCTTCCTTCCCTTTCCTTTCCCAGAGGCGTCGACGGAATCCTATCGCGGCGGCGCCTCTTTCCTTTTCCCTTCCTCTCCTCACCCTTCCCGGGTGATCGGGCGTATAAGCCACGGGCTCGGTTCCCGGCCCCGGTGTGTTTTATCCTCGAAGGGCTCCCCTTAGCCCTCATGCATTGTATCCCCACTGTAGTGATTCTCCTTTGGAAAAATCTACCAAACAGCGACAGGTGCTACACTATGATGGGCAACAGCGCCACAGCGATAGGCGACAAGGCAACGACTGGGAGCGCAGAAGAGTTTACCTGGCTGTGGAGCAGCCAGGTTGGCACTGCTAGTCTGAAGATATCCTGTTGTTTATAATCAGCCAAGAAAGCTGTCTACATATTTTATTATTTGGAATTCCATAAATCGCTGCAATAAAATCAGATAACAAAATATCAATACGGAAAACAAAAGAAGAAAACTTTGCGAGGCTCACTTGAGGTGATCCTCAACGCTAATAACCCGTACGTAGCGCTCTTTGCGTGGTAGTTGGTATGTTGAGATGACCTTTCACACGAAAACAATGCGCTGGTCATCCATTGAGCAATATTTTGATCGTTATCTACAGTCGTCAATCCTTCGATTGGTTTGACGTAGCTCTCTACGCAATGGGGTAGTTTCCTTCATCAATGAAAACGAAAGGCATTGATTGCGATTCCTTAACCACCATTAGTGTATTCATAATATACAAATTATTTGGTTTTAGAAATACCGGTTTAGACGAATGGCAAACGGCTTCAAAGAAGTAGCAAAATGAAAAACTCAAATGGCCGCATAAAAATCTCTCCAAGCCCATCCACCTTGCAAGAAAACTTTTAGTTGTGTTGGTGTGTGTCACCGCAGGGACCAAACCCTAGCCTCTCAATCGGAATAACCAAATTCACGCACTCATTCAATCACACAAACAATCAAAACAAGATCCTTTGTGAGGGCTTTAGGGACCTCAAATAAGGTTTCTTTTCCACAAAAGCGGGAATCTTCACAGGGAAAGGCCAGCTAAGGATGCCCAGTGGTTTGTATGTATTTTCTTTATGCAAAAATATGCGTTATGTATGTTATGTAAAAATATGTTATGTTTTTAATTGTTTTATGTATTTTATTTGCATACAAGCCACTAGGCATCCTCAGCAGGCATTTACCGGTGAATATTCCCAGTTTTGTGGAAAAAGAAGCCTAAGTTGAGATCCCGATAGCCTTCACTAAGGATGTTGTTTTGATTGTTTGTGTGAGCGAATGTGTGTGTGAATTTGGCTATTACAATTTTCCTTGCAAGTTTTCTTGCAAGAAAAATTGGAATTTTTCTTGGAGATTTTTATATGGTCATCTGAGTTTTCCCTTTGCTACAAAAACTCGAGAAAGCAACGAATTCAAACTTAGAGGTGCATTTGGTATTAATGAGATTATGAGGGAAACATTTATTACTCACCATATTCCTTTAGACTACAAATATTTCGCGGATAGTTTCCGGTTTTTCGTCGTGAGCCTTGGCTCCTGGACGCACATTTTGTCGACCGTATTTCTTGTCCTATCTACATAAATATGAGGAAAAATTGTATTAAACTTCAGTGAAAATTACCTGTGATATACAAATCTTACGTACAAATTGATTGCACCATTTAGCATTGAAAAAAATACTGCAAGAGCTTATTTTTCACTGACAAGTAGCACATTAAGCAACAGTAAATGTTCTAAAGCCTTCACGTTGAGGTGGAATTCTTAATTTTGCAATGCATACTGATATTAGCGTGGTAGACAGCCTAACTTGGATACTGATCAAAGGGTCCGAGGATCATAACCCACTTGAAGCCTTCGGACACACTCAAAAACGGAAATCCTCAATGTGCAAGGTGTTCCAAGGAAGATAATTCCAAACTTAATTCTTATTAATTATAACTTATTAATTGGTAAGGCCCTCCAAACTTAAATGTGTTTCGCACGCCTGCGACTTAGTTCGAGGAGAGCTCTACCCCCACCCATGCGAAAAAGTCTTCGCCTTGAATCACAGAGGGATAGTGATTGAAAATAAACAGAGGAAAATGAGCTCTACGGCCTCCATAGATTAACAGTTAAAGAAGCGGTCTCCAATGGCCGTAAAATTTGGTGCAAAACGTAAATAAGTAAAATTTGGTGACAAGTGGTGCCGAGTTTCACCCTTTGTGTAACCCTTCCGTGATTGTGCGGGGTAACTCAGTTGTCCCAAATTATATTAATAATGTATAATTTTTTATTTTGTCCAGTTGATATTTTTTTGTATTTGAACTCAACCACTTTGTCGTTATTTAGGCGAAAAATGATTTTTTTACATTTAAATTGTTTTTGAAAACCTCAATTTTTATCGGCGGGGTACCTGAGTTACCCCGCACAGCTCTTGGCGGCAAGAAAAAAAACATGCTTGTTATATGAGCGCAGGGATAAAATTTGATTGCAAGAAATTTTATCCTATTATAACTTAGATAACGCAATAATTTTCTACGTGATGGCACCTTTTGTACTTGTTTTTTGATAGCATGTTAGTCAATGTGCAGTTACAATAGCAAATTATGAAAGATTCCTGCCATTTCTTACAGAATCAATGTAAAAACCTAATTTAGCCTAATTTTAAACTAATCATTTTGCCCACAATTTATGCATAAATTATACAAAACAAGATATTAAATCATTAAAAAAGAGCCATGGTGTTAAATTACAGGAAAGATTGTCATTTTCCTATTACCAACTAGTAGTTTTATTAACATTTCAGTGTCCTAAGCACTCTCCTAGTTTCTGGTCTAACCGCGTGTCATTGTCCAGAGTATTTGGCCTATGTCCGGCGAATGCGTGCTGCTTGACTGATGTATAAGCAACCCGTGCTACACAACACGCTGGTGGCCGCTTGCATGGTACTTTGAAGAGGTAGATAAATAGGGCAAGATTTTAAGACCACATTTTCATTGTCAATGCATCTATTGCCCACATGATAGAAAATTTTCTGCCTCAATTCCAAAAAAATTAATAGATTTACTGCAGGAAATATAAATGCTAATATTAAAAACTCCGCACCGTCATCATAACCTTGGTTAATCTCATTTACTTAAACGTTATATGATCGTACCTTTCGATTTTATTAGATCGAGAAATCATTTCTCACGCGGATAGAATGGACGAACGTTAGATGCCTTTTCTCGACAGACGGGGTGATCAATGTGAACGTGGGTAGAATCAAGACAACGGAAGGCTATACTGTGGTTGGCGAGCTGTACACCGCGCTCTTAGAAATGTGATCTCCAATAAATGCTCGGTTAACTCATTGAGTCTGAGTGCTTTCGCTTCATGAAGTGATATGAACACGATAGTCACTGACTCGATATATTTTTCATGCGCAGCAAAGGAGGTGAAGGCATGGAGGGAAGCTTAAGACGATATTGACAGGGCCAAAGCCACAATCGTAAATCCCTTTATAGGGTTAATGATGGTGGAAAAAGACTGCCATTAGTTACTAGCAATCATGCGTTCAAGATAATTAGTTTTTAGGGTATTTTAAGGACTCAACCTACGAATTCTCCATAATTTTCCATATTTTTCCAGACCGTACAAATCCTCCATTTTCTACTATGTAGCCATGTATCTAGGCGCTATATCCTACAATTCTGAGCATATTAGGCTATATTGAAGAAAACCCGCACTCTTTTTTTTCTATCTAATTACAGAATATGGTGTTCAAACTTGCAATAACTTATTCCACTCATTAGTTTATCTTTGAAGCCGGTTGAAATAAGCTTAATGACAAGAAGAGACAAGTGCGAAACAGAAATTCAATATGGACGCCTCCTGTCTTTAAATTTCACTCAAGTATCATAAAAGTGAAGAGAAAATGGCATTGAGTAGATTATTTTAAGTTTCATTCATCCGAACACATGCTTGCCCTGAAGATTCATCCTTTCTATCAAGGTCACTTGAAGAAATTGAGCAATGTTAGATTCTGATCTCGTTACCACATACTGTAGCCATATGGCTGCTTTATTACAAAAAAAACATTTCAATAAAGTGCTAAAATATCTTCCTAATCGCAAGTAGAAAGTTTTGGGGATGGAAATGGATTTAGTATTGGAAAAATGTCGAAAATGTGCCTTTCATTTTTATGCGGAAACCATTTTTGGGGAAGAGTTAGAATATGGTGTTGACCCGGCCAGTATCATGTTAAGATAGTCTCTAAAAATTATTAGACTGCCTCTTGTTTACTCCATATTTTTATCTTCATTCATACCTGTGCAAGAGGACGACCCATTTGATGGTCTGTTTTGGTGGCATATAACACGTTTCAAACGCACATTATTGTCTCTGATTGCATTTATATTACTAAATTTAAGAGGTTATAACGGGATTATAACCTCTAATTACGGGGATATAATTATTTTATTACGAGGTATACTATTGTCATTTGATTATATCAAGAAGCATTTTTTGTGTTCACGCTTAATTTATCATAAAAGAGCATTTGAAGGAGGGAAAGGCACGTGTTAGCAATTTTTCAAATCAGCAATGAGCAATCAGCAAATGAGCAATCTTAGATTCTGACCTCGTTACCACCTAGTGTAGCTATATGCCTGCTAGATTACCAAAAATAACATTGAGTAACGTGCCTAAACATCTTCCCAATCGCTAGCAGAAAGTTTTGTGGACGGATATGGGTTAAGTAGAAAATAAAATGTCGGAAATGTGTCTTTCATTTTATACGGAAATCATTTTAGGGGGAGAGACTATTATGATGTTGACCCGGCCAGTATCATGTTGAGAATATTTCTAAAAATTCTTAGACCGCCTCTAGTTGACTCCACATTCTTATCTTCATGGATACCTGCGCAAGAGGACGATTACCCCCCGTACGACTGGTCTGTTTTGGTGGCTAATAACTCGTTTCAAACGCACAATATTATCTCTAAATATATTAATAATATCAAAGGTAGATCTAGGAACAATACCCCTCAGGGCACCAACTTTTTATAATGGTGGTGAGCTTAAGGTAATTTACATTCTATTGAACAAACAATAGATTTAAGCAATTTGGAAAAAAGAATAGCTAGTATTGAAAGTGAAATATACCCCGTTAGACATTCACCCGAAAATATTCCCCGTTACCAACCCAAGGTAGAATGGCTACGTGTCAGTCTGAAGAAAAAATATACTTATCACCTATATATTTCACTCGATCATTAAAGACGGCGTATCAAAATATCTTCACAAGTTTTATGGGCGGATATGGATTAATAATAATTTACGATTACGGTAAGTCCGCGAGAAATTGGATTTCATTTCCAATGAAATCTATAAATTCGGCTTCAGCTTTGGAAAAATTCATGATGAATGAAAATAAAAACACTTTATAAATTTTCACTGAATTTATTCGTTGGTACGATGCGTTTCGACGCCAAGGCGTCATTCTCGAGCGACGCCTTAGCGTGGAAACGCGTTGCACCAGCAAATAAATTCATTGAACATTTACAAAGTGTGTTTATTTTCATTCCTCGTTTCCAATGTACTCATTCAACATCACTCATTTTTCCTTCCTTTTAAACTAAGAAGTCAATCACCGATTGTTTTTGTGTGATGCACAAAAATGAAATTAAATCATCCAATTTTGTAAGCATTTATCGGCATGGACTAAAATCAAATGTAATAAAAATTAGCGATATATCACTTAGCAAACTTACTTGTATCACGAAGTAGCACTTCGATCTGAATATTATAATTGATCGGGTTAAGATTATGTGATTAATAGGTAAAGCATTTATATTACTAAATTTAAGAGATTATGGCCGGATTAAAAATATTTTATTACGAGGGATACTATTGTTATTTGATTATATCAAAAGGCATGATTTGTTTGCACACTTACCCTAACATAAAAGAGCATTTGAAGAAGGGAAAGGCATGTGTCAACAATTTTTCAAATCTGTTAACGCAACTAGTTTGAAATATGGCTTCCTCTGGAGCTGAGAGAAGGAAAATCTGGGTTACCAAGTTTATGACCAAGGTCAACCATAGGCGAGGTCGTCCTTTTTCCCTCCGTTACGCCTACTGTGTTTCCTTCCACGCTGCTTGCATTTACATGTTATCTAATGCAAAAAAAGCAAGCAAAAATGAAGTCAAGGCAAATATTTCACACCTCAATAGCCATTCCAGAATATAATTCATTGATATCAATGCAAAGGCAATTAGAAATAATCTACACTGCATACAATAGTTTTAGCAAAATGCATTTTATACAGTGGAAAGTTTGATATTCATTTATTTAGTTTTGAGAAGATGTAGATTAATATTAATTTTATAATGTTGCAATGCCATCTAAACTCTGTTATCAAAATTCAAAGCTGTAGCACCTGCAGAAGTGGGAGAAAATTTATAATAAGATTGGAATCCACAGAACGACAAACAAACAGTGAGGAGACAGGGCAGAGAAGTCGAATAAAAGCGTTTAACATCATCATTGCAATTTCGTTCTTGAAAGCTATTATTTCTATTGTTCTGCATACCATAAAATTAATTACGGCAAAAAAGACAATACCTCTACCGATAATTTAAAACTGAAGACAAGGAAATAATGTATGGTAACATTCGTATGTTTTGAGAGCCGATGGATAGATTCCAGGTGATGATGGACGACCTTTTCTCAAAAAATACGTCTAGTAAGGAACCTCCGTGTTCCTCACAAGAGCAGGAGAAGCTGACACTATGTCACCTATCGAATAAATCCGCAATTTCTAAATCGAACCACAATACAGTTTCACCTTTTTTCAGTCATTATCACGATTGGTAAGTAATCGAGTATAAGTATTCGGATTACTTGTTACGACTACTACTGCTGTAATTTAGCATGTGAAGATTACTTTTCCATACTGTAACTTTAACTTGTAATTTACAACTAACGGTGAAAGAGGAATCTGGGGGAAATTTTAGCCTGCCTATCTATAAATAAAGCACTATAAATATATTTGTAAAATTGAAATACCATTTTAAAATGTCCCGTTGAAAATAGAACAAACAGCTTTAAACAGTAACGCAACGTCACCTAATTGCATGAGCATTCGAACCCAAGGTTATTTTTTTATATATTAAGATTTGAACTTGAATACCTCAAAACGCATTCCCCCTCATTTCTTTTGAACATTTTAAATATAAATTACTTTTGTCGTAATGGTTACTTGCTTGTAATCGACAATTTCTTTACTGATTTCACTAATTTACTTAGGCCTACAGATAACTTCGAATCTCTGAGCACCACAATTTGCTTGTATAGTTTCAGCCACCCTTACGTTTTAGTCAACTTATGATGGATACAAAACATTACGCCCCTTGTGTCTTTAAAGAAGCAATAATTGTATGTATAGAAAGTGAAATCGCAACTTTAGCAATTTATATGACTCAATTATTCCAGACTTTACGGCATTATTCGGCATTCTTTAAAGTGAACAGTCTTAAAAGAAGTAATTGTAATCGAAACTGAATTTTACTGATTACTTTTTACAGTAAGTAATTTGTGCTCGTAATAGATTATTTTTTATGAAGTGATAATAATTGAACACAGTTACTTTGCTCGGTACTTTTACCATTAGTGGTTATGTTACTGTCGCAGGTGTCAGCACACCACTACACCCGGCCGTCTCCGATTCCTTTCAGTATATGTAGTGAATATGGCGAGCAATAAAAAAAAAACACAATTCGTAAAATTTCACAGCAATTAATAACAAAGACACAGCACTCCAAAGTTGTTAGACATTGTAAAATTTTAGCCTGCCTATCTATAAATAAAATACTATAATTATATTTGTAAAATTGAAATACCATTTTAAAACGTCCCGTTGGAAGTAGAACAAACAGCTTTAAACAGTAATGCAACGTCACCTAATTGCATGAGCATTCGAACCCAAGGTTATTTTTTTAAATATTTAGATTTGACCTTGAATACCTCAAAACGCATTCCCGTTTTTTTCTTTTGAAATTTTTATTATAAATTACAGACATTGCTATCTTGCTACAAAATTGCTACAAAAAATATCAGAATGGCAAATAAGTAGAATCTTCTAAATAAATTCACAATTAATTCACTACACCATTCGAGCCTTACTGCCTGTCTACGGCACGTCAGCTCCTTTCAAAGAAAGTTTAATCCTGTCTAATTGTCTTTAATTCAGACAATAAGGGAAGCTGACGAGAACGTCGTGGAGTAGAATTGCAGGAGAGAAGTGCGCTAGTCAAGAGGACAGTACGAGAGAGAGCCATAACTATTACAAAAGAGGATCCTCGAGTCGTCTTCTAAATGTGTTGACACCAAGGAGGTTAAGTTTTCCTCGATATCACACAATTATCAAGAGTTAGTGATCCAAGGAGGTTGTAACTATCACTCGTATCGAGCGTGGAGCGATGTGTGTCCGGAATGGGGGTGCTTGGGTAGGACAAGCCACGCCCACTTTGGCCAAAACATTGACAATCACATAAGGGAGAGGAAAGTCAACGCTTTTGGTGAAATTTTTGGTCATAACTAGTTAATACATTAAAATAACCTATGGAACGCACCATGAGAACCTTTTTTTCTTACTTCATTGGTAGGTTTCGCGAAGTTATGACTCAAATATCTTTTCCCAGGGAAAAATTATTATCAATCACCACAATTACGTTCTTCAACCGGCTCAGCTGAAAATAAAATTTACGAGAGTTAACTAGTCTTTTACCTGCACCTATACTGGTATTTAATTTTATTATAGCCAACAGAAATCTAACAATTACAATAATAAAGTATATTTTCAAGGATATACAACATGAAAATACAAAAAAAAAAGATAGATAGACCGGGTGTAGTGGTGTGCTTCATAGATAGTTACATGGGAATACATGTAACTATCTATGAAGCAGTAAAGTCCAACGTCCAGTGGCGTAGCGAGGGGCGGGCTCGGCACTAAATTTACGAATTTTGCCTTCGAAAGGCAAATTTGCCGTTTAAATATCATGAATTTTAAATATGTCTATCAGTGTTTTGTGCGTAGATTGTTGTTTGTGCTAGCAGAAGCTTAAAAATAAAACATCGAGAACATGAATCGAAGCATTTTTTAAATTATAGTAAAGTGGCTAACTGACAAGTAATAAATTCATAGAAGTATCGCGAATTATGGGAAAAATTCAATAACAGACACGGGCGGAATACTATAGTGATTGTAGTAGCATTTTTCACTTACTCTGAGGTAACCACCCAACTTACGCGAATTAATGAACAGGAAATAGAGCTTGTTCTAATTTGCTTCATACATTTGCACATGTTCCGCTCCAGTACACTACAATCGTCACGCAAATAGACATAAACTGGTACGGGTAATGTATCGAGTAAAAAGGGCTTTAGATTATCTTACGTAAAAATCTTACGTAAAGTACACGATTCATTACAATTTCACGCTCTGTATATAATATTTTAAAAACAAATTGGAGTAAACGCTGTAGCTATATCACATATCGAGTTATAATAGTTCATCTATACTCAGATACGCTTTATATTATCTAAATTTCCCAACTTTGCTGTCCTGAAATTTTGCTACTAATTACTGTAAAACTCTAAAAATTGGAAATATTTATTTTTTACAATTTCAAAATAATATGCCAAATTTAAAAGGAATCGAAGAGAGCCAGTTTAAAAATGATAACTTTTTTTTGTGTTGAGTTGATCTGGAATGACTTTAATGCACACTAGCAAAATGGCGATTTTCACCTTTGTGGTTTATTTTCAAGAAGAGGAACAATACTAACAATTTCTTGAATGAAAAGTTTGGAAATAATTTTTCCATATAGCACAGTAACTTCGGCATTCATGTACTCTTCTGCACCTCGGAAATTAAAATCTACCATTCGGGCATTTAAAAAAATCAGAGAATGGGTAAAATTTAATTTTAAAATGCTATTTGTAAAGCGAAGAGGTCGTTCTCTCCATAAATAAATAATACATGGCACAAATCAAATATTTCGCCAGTGACGAAATCAAGAAGGCGACCGTTTCGCCATTCTTATAGTTTTTCGTGTGTTCTTCGTCACTCTTTCGACCGTAGAATCTAAACGCTTACGTTTAAACACTGTTTAATGATTAATTGTTGTAGTCGAATAAACAATGAGTCAAACAATATATTATACGACCCTATGGAGCTTAGGCAGAATTTGTTACAAATCCTTTTAAGTTCAGCGTTCTACCTTTTTGCACCGATGGTAGTGCTAGAAGGAAACCTACCTACCTCCTAGCGCTGTGATGCGGACGAGAATGAGAGATGGACTCGGCCGTGAAACTCAGCGAAGCGAGTAAACACGACGTGCACGTGAGATGGGGAACTCGATGTGCCTTGGGGAGCAGTTCTCCCTTCCGCATGGAGGTCTCTCTCTGAAAACGTTGAGGAATGCCTAGGATCCACCTCCGCGAGCTTCCGACATGTTGCGATGAGATTGCTATGGGTACTCGCATAGTGAAGGGGTAACAGGTGGAGGTGGAGATAGAGGTAGAGGTCGCGGTACCTCGAGGTAACACAAATACGTTGGGTGTTACGGGCGCGAGCATAGTGAGCAGGTTGAGGTAGAGGTGTACCTCGCGGTTCACCAGGAGGTCGAGCGGGACCGCTTTCAAAGACAATCGAGTTTGTCTTTCGGGCGATGTGTCGCGAGGTATATCGGGAGGCTTCTCCGTGATTGGTGCGTTCAAGGCCCATTTCATGTGATATCCTAATGTTTTCCTGAAATTTGTCTGGGTAATACTTAAGTTGCAAATACAGATGGTGATATTCTCCCAGATCTTGTTGCGCTTGATTTATGGGATGAGCACTGAATTCGCGATTACTTAACGACCAGTCAGCCACCACTTACATGCTGATGACATGTCGTCACCATCACCATTAATATCGTTTAATATTGTGAAAATGTTTCAACTAACCAATAGCCATTATACTTTATGCCACACGGTGAAAGACTGGCACGTGATCGAGGCTATGGGAAAGCTGCGTGCGTAAACCTCTTTACTATGCGATACTACCTCTACCTCCACCTCAATCTTCATCTCTACCTCTTCCACTTTTTCCACAATCAGAACAGCCTTCTTCAAGCAAACCATTGTAAATATGCATGATTGGTGGTCTCCTATTCAATATATTTCGAATCTAAATTTTCTTCAAATTAATCGTATCTGTATTCCTTAAAGGATTTATCATCCACTGGGATAGTTATGTTGGAATTTATAGGTTATGATTCTTTGACTGCAAAGGAAATCTACAGGATCGCATGTTTTACATTACAGATGTCAGTTTAGGTGAAATAGTATTTTCATTATCAAGGCTATTTTGCTTAATGAAATATCTGGAAAACTATTTCTGTAAGATCAAAGACATTTGGGGAATTGTTACAAATTACTATTTTTTTACTGCTTTAAGGACGTATGTTTTTTAGGTGGTATATCTATATATATACATATATTTATCGAATCTGCATCCCATTTTCAAGAGCCGCTTTTCATAACTCTTATAGACTTTAAACGTTGAAAAATAAGCATAAATACGTTGCTTTTATGAACTTTTTGAAAACTTTCGTACAAAGTTGTCTCAATGCTCAAATTAACCAATCTCAACAATGACATATCCGTTAAATGTATTATCCTATTGAAGATTGAAATTGTTTATGAAGGCGAACATTTATGTCTCATACCCTATTAAAGAAGAAATGGTGGAATTTTCGAATATTAAAAAAACGTATGGACACAATACTCGAAAACACGTGACACCATAATTACTCAACACCCTTTACACAACCGCTTGAAGAATTCAAGCGCCAATACCTCCATCTCTACCTCCTCACTATGCGAGCACCGTAAGCCGAGTGATGAGCCGCGGGAGATGATGAATGATCTGCGATGGCGATGAAGGGCAACAGAAAGCAAATCACTGAAATATACACGATGAAAATTACGAAACCCACTCCCCAAGTCACAAATATGATTAATGGATGGAAGATCAAAAATTTTCCTACGGAATCTGTTGGATTAAGGTTTCTCGGGCTTAAGAGGAATATAGCCGTCACCGTGGAAGATCTGTTTCGGAGTTTAATAGGCAGAAAATGGCTCATGGATCAATAAATTCAAAATTTAATAACTTGGTTATTAAATTTTTAATTTATTGATTCAAAACTTTTCTTTGTTGGTCATTAAAAAACGCTTGGGTTCCTTTAAAAATTTCAGCGATCAAAATCAAAAGATGAAAAATGTTTAAAAAGAGACGATACAAGCTTTGAGACGCTTATTATATTTGCTTTTAAGTGAATTTTGTTTTGTCTGATCAATCGGAGTTTAATAGGTAGAATATGGCTCATGGATCAATAAATTGAAAATTTAATAACTTGGTTGAATTTAATCATTTAAAAAACTCAGGTTTCTTAAAAAATTACAGTAATTAGAATCAAAAAATGAAAAGATATATCAATATGTCATTATCTCATGAACGATACATCTAATAATCAATTAATCTGAATCGGTAGTCAATTCATAAGCTATTATTTTTGCTTGTGCAAAACTTCCGTAAAGTGATGCCCGAACTAGCTAACTAAACTGCGAACATTATAATTCTCGTAATTCATACAGGAACTGTTATCCCTTGTAAAGGCCGGTGAAGAGATAGCTGACAAGGAGAGAGAGGGAACAAACGTTTCTTGACCCTGTTCAGGTTTTTGGGCAATCAAATCAGGCATATGTAAATTTAAGAAACCACTACTTGTGAGCATAATCGAAACCACCATGATATTACACAAACATTCGGTTTATCTTCTTTTAAGATTCAGCTTATAATTAGCGTAAATCAGTTTTGACATGGTCGTCTTCCGATATTCCAATCTACTATTTTCTGTAATGAACACATTTTGTATTCACAATGGGAACAGGTTTAACTTCTTGAAAGAGATTATTCTTCCACTTTATGTCATGATAATTTTGTAGCACGAAATGTTATCGAATGTCCCAGTACTTCTTACATTTGCGGAACTTGAGGTTTAATCAATCAATGAAAAAAACATTGTTTAAATAGGACGTTGCTGCATAGTTACAATAAAATTAGCTGCTTATGTAGTACCTATACCTTTGATGCTACTTCATCGCAAAATTCAGCTAATATTTACACTCGATATTTTCAAAGCGAGATTAATATGAAGTTTTAAATGAGTTTTAGGATTCTGCATGCGACCAACAATATTTCTAGATTTATCATTTTGAGTGAAAAACTATTAAGTACATTCAAATTAAAATACGTATGATTGTATTCTTTTAAAACTATTCTTGATCCCTCTCAAAGGTATTGAATTTGGTGAGGTACTAATTTTTTGGTAATCAAGAAAGGCTAAAAGACTTCCCATTTGATACTTAAATAGCGCATAAGAAAAGATATGAACGAAAAAATTATAATTGGGTAAAATACATTTTTACATTTGCTGTCTCTGAATTCCTGAGACAATGAAGGAAGATGACGAGTAAAGCTAAATGAATTCCCTTACAAAGCTGACGTCGCGATCATGCGCATTACTTTTTCTTTCATGAAGGAACGTAAAAGTCTTCCTAGTCAATGCTATTCCATTTGAAAATGTAAATTTATATCCAGGGGCGGTGTCGCTAAGTCGGCAATCGGCCCCGAGCTTAGGGGGTCCCCACAACGCTAGCGTCTTTCGTGAAGCGTACATGGAGCAGGGAGGGCAAGTGAAACGAAAAGAAACGAAAATGTTTCGTTTCGACCCGGACTGAAACGAAAATACGAGGCCTAGGTTTAGTTTCGCTCTCGCACGACATTTAACCCTAATACGGGCAACATATTTTTCTGACGTAATCGGGCAAGGTGAGTCCAATGGACTCTTTTAACTTATACTTTTAATTTAAACTATTAAACAGTGAAAAATATTACTTTTCACATCAATTTGTACATATTGTGCACTATAGAATCATTTAACATTAAATTGATTATTTTTTGTTGAACAAAAGTTTTACAATACTTATTAATTTCATACATAGTCAAACAGCGAGTACAGTGGACCCTTTTGTCTAATTCTTTCTGTTTTCACTGCATAAAACACCAAATATTTATCGTTACATGTACATAGTGATAATTTTACGTTATTTTGACATTAAAACCAAATATTTATAAAATGCATATTACTTTTTACATTTCGTGCAAACAGACTCACCTTGCCCGGATTTGTGGGAATTCAGGGGGAAAAAATTATTTCTAAGTTACTTTAATTCCGAAAGAAGTTTGAATTACTCTAATTTATAGGAAATATACAATTAGAAGAAGTGAAAATTTACAACATGCTGACATTTCAATAACATGATAAAATTCTCAAAAATGTGATGCGATGAGTCCAAGAGACTCACCTTGCCCGTATTAGGGTTAAATCACCAAGGAGTTTAATTCCGTTAATCGAATAAACCGCATACTCACTACAGAGGGGACGAAAACAACCAATTTTGAAAACGCATTATTAACGACCAACGCATACACAATTCATGCGATTCCCTTTAAAAAAATACATCTATACTTCATTTAGACACTTTATATCTATACTTCATTTACTAAGTAAGCAAATTAAATGACGCGTATTCGCGAAGACGTGACGAAGAGGCGATGCGTGCCTATTCATTGACGAGCTCTCCATTTTGAATGCAAGCAATTTTGCAGCAGCACGGTATTCAAGCTATATATGCGTTAAAGTGAATGCGTTTTCCAATGAGAATTCCCCGACTTTTTCAGCACGCGTACGCGACTACGAAGACTTCAAAATGCCAAAAATAGACCTCACTCTCGCTGATTACCTATATTTGTCAGCAGATGGCAATTTATGACTAAGGTATCATGCTGCCTATTTTTTTCTATCAGAATGCAGAATATCGAAAGGCATATATACACAGAATTTTAACAATTACGTATTTAGAATTGGATAATAACCATTTCTCACCGTTCATATGAAACAATGAAGCAAATTAAGTTAAACTTTAAATATAGTAATACGCCTGCTGACATAATACATTCATGATTCTCCACGCCAGCAACTGAATGAATAAAATTTTGACTTTATTGACTGCTTTTTAAGGCCGCAATGTCTAAAATTTCCCAGGCAAAAACATATAAATAAGAAAATTCATTAAAAAACTACTTATTGATTATTAGGGGGTACGAAGTTTGCCGGGTCAGCTAGTATAAACATAACAACATAATTCAGTATGCACAAACTTGTGATGCTGTTGTTCAGTAATTTTTCTTCTGTTTTTGCCAAATAGAATCCGAAACCATTTTCTTTAATGTTTTGTTAGTAACTTACATTTCATTAAAAAGTTTCTATCGTAAATCTTGATTTATATTTGTGTTAAAAAAATTTCTTTCTTCAGTTATCCAGTTCAGTTTCTGATTTTGGTAACGTTCGCACTAAAAGGTTTGTATTTTCGTTCATTATTGTTTTGCTCGTTTGGGCATATACTTTTTAAGACATTTTCGATTGAACGTCTATGTTTCACTTTCAATACTTTTCTTTTTTAACAATTGCTTATACCTGTTGTTTGCTCAATAGAATCTAAATTACATTAAGCTCACCACCATTGCAAAGTTAGTGCTATGAGGGGTATCATACCTAGAGCTAATGAATATTATTAATATATTTAGAGATAATATTGTGCGTTTGAAACGAGTTATAAGCCACCAAAACAGACCAGTCGAACGGGAGGTAAACATCCTCTTGCGCAGGTATCTATGAAGATAAGAATATGGAGTTGACTATAGGCAGTCCTAGAATTTTTAGAAATATTCTTAACATGATATAGGCCTGATCGACACCATAGTAGTCTCTTCCCCAAGAAATGGTTTCCGTGTAAAAATAAAAGATACATTTCCGATATTTTATTCCCTTCTCAACCCATTTCCGTCCACAAAACTTTCTGCTAGCGATTGGGGAGATATTTAGGCACGTTACTCAATGTTTTTTTTTTGGTAATCTAGCAGCCATATAGCTACACTAGGTGGTAACGCTATTGCTGATTGCTCATTGCTGATTTGAAAAATTGATAACACGTGCCTTTCAAATGCTCTTTTATGATAAATTAAGCGTAAACACAAAAAATGCTTCTTGATATTATCAAATGACAATAGTATACCTTGTAATAAAATAATTATATCCCCGTAATTAGAGGTTATAATCCCGTTATAACCTCTTAAATTTAGTAATATAAATGCAATCAGAGACAATAATGTGCGTTTTGAAACGAGTTATATGCCACCAAAACAGACCATCAAATGGGTCGTCCTCTTGCACAGGTATCAATGAAGATAAAAATATGGAGTAAACAAGAGGCAGTATAATAATTTTTAGAGACTATCTTAACATGATACTGGCCGGGTCAACACCATATTCTAACTCTTCCCCAAAAATGGTTTCCGCATAAAAATGAAAGACACATTTCCGACATTTTATTTTCTACTTAACCCATATCCGTCCACAAAACTTTCTGCTAGCGATTGGGAAGATGTTTAGGCACGTTACTCAATGTTATTTTTGGTAATCTAGCAGGCATATAGCTACATTAGGTGGTAACGAGGTCAGAATCTAAGATTGCTCATTTGCTGATTGCTCATTGCTGATTTAAAAAATTGATAACACGTGCCTTTCAAATGCTCTTTTATGATAAATTAAGCGTGAACACAAAAAATGCTTCTTGATATAATCAAATGACAATAGTATACCTCGTAATAAAATAATTATATCCCCGTAATTAGAGGTTATAATCCCGTTATAACCTCTTAAATTTAGTAATATAAATGCAATCAGAGACAATAATGTGCGTTTGAAACGAGTTATATGCCACCAAAACAGACCATCAAATGGGTCGTCCTCTTGCACAGGTATCAATGAAGATAAAAATATGGAGTAAACAAGAGGCAGTATAATAATTTTTAGAGACTATCTTAACATGATACTGGCCGGGTCAACACCATATTCTAACTCTTCCCCAAAAATGGTTTCCGCATAAAAATGAAAGGCACATATTCGACATTTTTCCAATACTAAATCCATTTCCATCCCCAAAACTTTCTACTTGCGATTAGGAAGATATTTTAGCACTTTATTGAAATGTTTTTTTTTTGTAATAAAGCAGCCATATGGCTACAGTATGTGGTAACGAGATCAGAATCTAACATTGCTCAGTTTCTTCAAGTGACCTTGATAGAAAGTATGAATCTTCAGGGCAAGCATATGTTCGGATGAATGAAACTTAAAATAATCTACTCAATGCCATTTCCTCTTCACTTTTATGATGCTTGAATGTAATTTAAAGACAGGAGGCGTCCATATTGAATATCTGCATGGTTCTCTTTCCCTTCCCCGTCTCTTTCCTTCGGTGGTGTTTATTTCGAACGGCTTCAAAAACAAACTAATATGTGGATTAAATTAAATAAATCTAACTATATTGACATCTTTGAGAAAATTCTACGGCAAAAAGGTGTGCTGTTTATCTTCAAGAGCCTCACATAGCTACGATGTAGTAGTAGCAAGTAGCGTTGTAGAGTAAGTAATAATCTTAATAGTAATGATCTTACTCTATGGTAGCATGTATCCATTAGGCTTATAATGGCATATGGCTATATGGCGTAATTTTTCAATGTGTATGCTTGATAAAAAAAGCATTAGAGGAACGTGACTAAATATCTTCCCAATCGCTAGCAGAAAGTTTTGTGGACGGAAATGGATTAAGAAGGGAATAAAATGTCGGAACTGTGGTGTCTACCCGGCCAGTATCATTTTAAAAATGCCTCTAAAAATTCTTATACTGTCCCCAGGTAACTCCACATTTTTATCTTTCCAGATAGCTTCTTCAGAGTACGTTTACCTTACCCTCAACTGGTGTTTTGGTGACGTATAACTGGAAATGGGTTAAATTTGGTTTTGAATTTTTCTCCATATTTTAACTCTTTGCGGTCCATTTTTTTCAATGAAAATGGTCTGGTCCAAATTAATGGAATTAAAAAAGGAATGATTGACAGGATTCATTGGTGCCTTTAAAATTTTTTATTTTGTTGTTTAAAGTGAACTTACACTGACTACAGGAGTATCGACTTACAAAAAATATTGGGGGGGGGGGCGAACCGAGGACCTTGCCCCGATAATTTTATAAGTAGTGAATTTTAAGTTTATTAAGCATTTTAGAAGAGTCATATGATCAACATTAGAACCCTGATCACTCGAATCTCGATATCTGGACACTCCGGGGAAAATTGACTAGCCTGACACATTTTTTCCTTGCATCTGTAACGAATTTTTGGGGGGGTTCGGGCTCCTCAGGCCCCATGGAGTCGGCGCCACTGACTGATTATAATATTACGCTGTAGATTCAAATAACCCTTTCTAACCCAGAGCTGCATCTGGGAGATATTATAATTCAAGATTTTTCAATTTGAAAATATGAAAATTTTTCTCTCAATCACAACTATCGTTGGAGCTAAACATTTCGTCATTGCAATTAACGCCAAAAAATAATGCGTAAGTAAGGTATTTCGTAAATAGAGCAGAAAGCTTATAGATTTTTGATGATGATTAAAAGCAACATTGGGTTGTAATGGGTTAAAGAGTTTATTTTAATTAAAAATTATCTGTGTGTGACATCTCTTGAAACGTTGAACCTTGTATGATCCCCTTAAATAACCATGTGATGTTGAGCTCAACTTGACGTTGGACGTTATGCTTGCAATAAGCCTGTCGAGCCAATCCCGACTTTGGACCGCATAGGGTTTAATTATCCAAACCGAAAAAAATATTGCTTTACTGAGAGTGATGCGTCCTCTACAGTTGTCCTATTAGTTCCTAGTCATAGTGCGACAGGTGCGTGGAGAGTAAAAGGAAATGGTATTGTGAAATACTTCGCGCACGAGCGGTTAAACGTATCTGAAATTAATGACACCATCAACGGAGTCATGCGGAAATGCTGAGTGACCAGCTGGAAAAATTATCACGCAT
Organism: Ischnura elegans; assembly: GCF_921293095.1. Taxonomy (NCBI): domain Eukaryota; kingdom Metazoa; phylum Arthropoda; class Insecta; order Odonata; family Coenagrionidae; genus Ischnura; species Ischnura elegans. The sequence goes on along the minus strand of NC_060253.1, from coordinate 65,970,598 downwards.
GCACTTTCTCATTGCACTTGGAGGTTCACTCAGAGGTAACGCCGTAGATTCGCAATCGCCCATTGAAAAATCAAATTAAAAACAATCACGCGATATCCATAGGTAAAAAGCGCTGAAGGACTCACGAGATTAAGCAACGTATATTCTTCGCAAAATACAAGGAGCACTTTCACAATAATCGCCACCATGATTTTTTCATTCATTATTCTTTGCTGGTAATGACATAATAGGGTAGTATCCTTCATTAAAGAACACGAAAGGCATTGATTGCGATTCGTTATCCACCATTATTGTATTCATAATATATAAATTATTTGGTTTTAGAAATCTCAGTTCAGGGGAATGTTAATGGTCAATTTTAACCGCATTTGAAAAAGGCCAGCTTGGCGCCCATGCATTGCCACTCCACGTGACGTCACAGGGACCTAGTTTCTACACGAGAGGATAGGAGTTTGACATCGTGTGAGATTACCAATGCATGCATGAGGCACAGAGCTCAGGGAAACATGTCTAATAATCACCTATTAAAACTGGCTAAGGTCGGAAAGTTTCCTTCGTTTGATAGGGTAATAATAATCCTTATTTAAGCCAAGCGCTACCTGCTAGCAGCCTGCATCGTATCAGCGCTCAAAGCCTCGCCCCAAGGTCACCTCACGCGCCGACAGCGGGAACCAGAACGACGTCACGCGAAGTTTTCCCGGCATTCATACTTAGCCGTCGCGTTTTCGCGCGCTTGAAAATTTTCACTTTTCATTTAATCGCTAAAATAGATATCGTCATTAAAAAATCTAAAAGCGTGAAATACGTGCTCCAGGAGGTAATAATCTTTCTGTTTAGGCAATAAAAAAATAAAAGGAAACCACCCCATTGAGTTCGTCGGACGCATGAAAAATATTTAGTGTATGAACTGGTTTGAATGGGAAAAATGGCGGATTCCATTTTATCAGAAAAAAATGCCTCGACTGGTCTTAAAAGAAGACATCGCCAGTGAAGTTGCACTAAAAAGAGGAAGATAAAAGATTTCTTATCTTAAAACCATAGGAAATGTAATTTTTCTTAATGCGCAAAGTGTCTACTATTTTTTAAAATACCTGTACTTAGTATGGCCAGTGGCGCAGCGAGGGGGGGGGAGAAACACCCCCCCAGAGCTCAGAGAAATTTTTTAAGTTAAATCCATTTTACTTAATTGGATTAATATTACTTAGAGAATAGTGTACGGAATAATAAAATATCCCTAAGAAAGCCGTAAAACTCACCATTTTGATCCATTTACCTTAATTTTTTTCAGGTCGAGGGCTCCCGCACCTCCCGCTTACTGTGGCGGGTAATACATGTCCCCCATACCCCCCAGTATTAGGTGCGCCTAAAACCCACCCTAGCCTTAATTCCTAGCTGCGCCCCTGACTACGGCTAACATCGATAAAAATTCTGTCTCCGTAGCAGCTATAAAATAAACGCTCACACTGTGTTTCAAATTAAAAGTTGGTTTGGATCGGTGAGAGTTGAGCTTAACCCACATTACTCTCGGCGTCAAAATGATGTGCCGCTGTTCGCAACTTTATGTCTGGGCCTATATATTGTTTTACGTTATATATAGTAGCAGTAGTATTTAAATTTAGGGTGCGTCGACGACTAAAGCCCGTATGACACTTGCCAATTTATTGGCCAATATATCGGAGCGCAATATTGGTTAAAATATTGGGCTTTAGGCATCGTATGTCACGTACCAATATTTACACCAATATTGGCCGTTATATTGTTCTAATACCCCACTAGAGAACGCCACATAACACAAAATGACAAAAGAGCATCTCAAGACGCAGATTGATTGCCAATGAGCTACAGAATGGGAGGTGGCATAATAATTGTAAATTTAATAACTATTTCGAGGGGCTGCAAAGATATTCTCGAATTGCTCGAAATTTCATTCGGGTGAGTTCCTTGAATGATGAGAGATAGGAAATATTGTGATCTCATAGGTGAGCCAAGATAACGTAGCGACTCGTTTTGGCTGGAATATGTTCATCGAATAAACAGAGATTGTGTCATCAATTGGGACTTTCACCCGAAACTTTAGCGCTCAAATCATGAAAAATAGTTTAATAATTGTAATTTAAACAAAATATAGACGCAATCGAGGAGAATCACGACGTTTTTATTCATTAAATATCCGAAATGTTATTTCCGAATTACCCACTTTAGACAGTTGATGTTTGTGAATTTATGTTCTCTCAAAGTACATATTAATTATTTGAGCTATTCCATGGATTGCTATGCTTCTAAAGTTTTTATATATGATATTAAAATTCCGAGGTGAAATGTTTTGCAACGAGCTTCTAGATTTGGCCACTAGGAATCGACAAGACTGAGTTCTGATTGGAGATTGGCCTCAAGATAATAGAACCCATTCTAAAATCTAGATTGGCCAAGAAATTGTGCCCAATATTGTGAAACGGAGATTGGGCTAGAAATTGGTGTGTGTCAGTGGGTCCACAATCCAATATCCAATGGATTGGCCAATAAATTGGGAAGTGTCATACGGGCTTAAGTCATTTCGCACCACTACTGCGCCATTTAATTCCAAAACTTATGTAGAAAGAGAGCCACTGCATACAATGTCTTCGTACAAAGAGTGAACATAATAAGATTTTATTACAAATACTTATTTCTTTGAGGAACTGAAATGTATAATTTATTAAACATACCGTAAGATGGGGTGACTTTGTGACTGGTGGGGTGACATTGTGACAAGGGGTTCAGTTTTCGTATTTTAAATCTCGCGTCGCAACAGCTCGTCTCAGGAAAGAGATGTACCGTACAATGCCTTTGTCAGACATGCGGCGCCATGTAGTGGAAGCCGGGTGGAGCTTCTGCACACGTGTAGTTCATTCCGACGCCATTGCCTGGCAATACTACTTGTTACGCTTTCGTAAAAGGAGTGAAACTTTATATCGTGAAAACTTTTCTGTTCAAGACACATCTAAAACAGGTATGTACATATGCTTGTTAATATGTTGGGCAAATTATCCTAGAGTATCGATTAAATCAAGCCATATTTGTTGAACATATGACAAAAAAACTGAAATGCACGCAATTTGTGTGGTGACTTTGTGACACGCCAACTTGTCACAAAGTCACCCCACCATGGCTTTAGGTTAAATTTTATCATGTTTTTTGTTTTTACAATACTGAAAGGAAGATGAGGACTTATAAAAAGAAGTTGGGTGCACGATCCTATAGAAATTACTCTCCAGAGACGTTAAATAAGGCCGTAAAATTGGTTTTAACAAAGAAAATGACCCTGCGAGCAGCATCTGAAAGGTTAGTAGCCATTCATACCAACTTTGCTGTCATTTAACGGGTATTTAAACCCGATGTGCAACTTTTGGCATTTTTCCTTGATGAAGGAAGGGTCTGTGCAAGCAATAAGCCTACCTTCTTAAAAATCTGATAATGTTTAGATTCTTGGAAAATTTTTTCTATTAAACATCTTTTAAAAGCCATTTTTCTCAGAATTAAAAAATCAGGTACCGGTGCGGTATACCGTTTCATACGTTCATTTTTTCTGCTCTTAGATTCAATATTCATCGAAACACCTTGTGGAACAAAACCAAAGAGATAAAAGGTTCAGCCAACCTAAGCCCAGAGACAGTCAAACCTAAAAGAGAGCATGGGGGTCAACCTGTTTTCACAAAAGAAGAAGAGGATACGTTCGTTGCTCATTCCATTGCAATGGCAGCTTACGGTTTCCCAATGACGTCTTTTGATTTGCGTTGCGTCGTTAAATCATATCTTGATCGAACCGGGAGAAAAGTTCCCGCGTTTACTAATAAAAACTTACCTGGGAGAGAGTGGGCCATGTCATTTATGAAGCGGCACAAGGATATTCTCTCCGAACGCGTCGCCAAAAATATCACCTATGCAAGAGCCGCGACTGACAATGAAGTGATTGACGAATATTTTCAGTATTTAGAGAAGGAGCTAGAGGATATTCCGCCAGAAAAAATATGGAATTATGATGAAACAAACGTCCAGGACGATCCGGGAAGCAAAAAAGTGCTTGTCAGAAGAGGAGCAAAATATCCTGAGCGGATACAAAATTGTTCGAAAGCATGTACTACTATTATGGTCTGTGGGAACGCCGCAGGACAGTTGGCTCCACTATATATAAATTACAAGGCCGAGAACATGTGGTCGACCTGGACCGACAATGGACCTGAAGGAGCCCGGTATAATCGTACTAAATCTGGATGGTTCGATCACCAAGTGTTTGAAGACTGGTTCGTCAATCTTATGCTCCCCATACTGAAACAACAAGACGGCCAAAAAGTTCTTATTGGCGATAATTTGAGTTCGCATATTAACCTGGAGGTTATTCGTCTCTGCGAAAAATATGGGATAAAATTCATCGCACTCCCACCAAATGCGACACATCTACTGCAACCGCTAGATGTCGCAATATTCAGAGTTCTAAAACTGATTTGGCGTGAAATTTTGTCCAATTGGAAGCAGTCGACGTCCGGTAGCCGGTGCACGTCCGTCCCAAAAGACGAACTGCCAGGTCTGCTAAAGAAAATGATGGACAAGCTGCAGGAGAACATCATAAAAAATCTCCAGTCAGGGTTCAGGAAGACTGGGATTTTTCCACTCAACAAAATGGAAGTTCTCCGAAGACTTCCGAAGGCCGTCTTGGAAGAGAGCCTGCAGTCCGTACCAGGAGTGGTTGGTGAGATCTTTATAGAAGAACTAAACAAGAAGAGAAAAGAGGTTACAGGATGCCGGGCCCCCAAGAGAAGGAGAAGGCTCGCCGTTCCAGCGGGCAAAAGTATCTCAAGTGCCGAAATTGAAGCCAGTAGGGCAGAACAGCCGAAAGGGAAGAAGACAAAAGCCAGTCCTGCTTCTAGATCCAGCGGTGGCAAGAAAAAGGCTGTACCGGTAGTCAATTTCTCTGAAGAAAGCAGCGCCAGTGAAAGCTCTTCAGACGAAGTCAACGACGGAAAGAAGAACTGGACGGATGAAGATCCCAGTGACCCCGACGTGCTGGATGAATCTTTCAGCAATTTGGAGGATTCAGATGTTGAAACGACTCCCACCACGGTGATTCCAAATGCTAAAGACGTCCTGGGAATCAACGGCATGGCGCCTGAAAAACATATCTTCAAAGTGGATGATTTTGTAGTGGTCAACTTTGAAGGGAAACTTTTTCCAGGAAGGGTGACGGAAGAAAAACTCGAGGGATACATCGTTAGTGTAATGGAGAGGACCAGTATGTACTGGAAGTGGCCTACTAAAGAAGATGCTATTTTATATTCTAAGGAAGAAGTTTTGTATGCCATCGACCCACCAAGAGCTGTAGGAAAGCGAGGGTTCTTTGAGGTGAAAAATATCGATTAGGGAGATCCCTTTTCAACGCTTGTAAAAATGTTGTAGCTTTGCCAAAGCATAAAACACTTTTACATTAAGTAAATATACTTTTTAATTGGTCGAAATTGTGACATTAATTTTTTCCTGTACTTTGTAACCTGAAAAAAATGTTGTCACAAAGTCACCCCACAGGGTGGGGTGACTTTGTGACAACGTTTTCCCTTTATATAGTTGTTCATATTAAAGATACAGATTTTTTGAAGACATAATCTTGTAAAGGAAAGTTGAAGCTATCTTGTGACGCCATTCGTTTCAGTTTATCTTAAAAATCAATCAGCGTGCGAGTGAAAAAGTGCAAAACTTGTCACAAAGTCACCCCATTTTACGGTATCCTGATAGATTGTGTTAAGTACAGCGACGCGCGAAGACGGATTACTCTAGGGGGAGACTTAGAAGTCCTTTTTGGAGACCACCCTACCAACTTAAATTAAATTACTTAATATGCATTGTTTCCCTACTAAAATCCTATATATTATTACAGAATGGTCTTTTTCTGTAATTATGTATATGCTCCGTTAATACTGTACCTACAGTGATTATTTAGGTATGATTTTAAACGTTAAATCTCCAGCTTCTGACGAAAAACACAATCGCAATATCAAATTTCACTATTTCTAATGAATAAACGATATCCGATTTCACATTGTCGAGATAGTAGAATTTTCGATTTCGGATTTTGGACTTGAAACTTAGGCATATTTGTAATGTACACGAAAAAACTTATAAAGTACTTCGTACCTTCACGGTCTACCCTCTTTTTCACGTAACCATCTTTTTTTATTCATAATTTAATTCCAAAAAATACCCTGTATGAAATAATTCATTGTCACCATTTTTGTGTGGAGCATACGATTTGCATTTTCTAAGTGGCTATTTGACCTAGATGAACGAAATTTACAGGATGTTACTATTACCTAATACGGCAACTTTTGAAATTGCCATCATTTAGCTTTATTGAACCATGTGCGAGTAATATCTATAACATCTCCCTTTATTCGCTAAGAACTTTTTTGTTGAACAAGCTACGAGACTGAAATTCATTCAGAAAAGTACAGTTATCGTGTGTAATAAGATAAAAATTAAATCAAACGAATCGAATAATTAGAGTCGAAGGTATGATCTATTCAGGTGTACATTCGATAAATCCCTTTAGCAGACCTATTATTATAGTTACGGGGATAAGCGTTTTAACACAGGCATTTTTCTGTCATTCCGCATATGCTCCGTTTATAACGCACCTACAGGGATAAATGAGTTATCATTTTAAGCGTTGTATCACCGGCTTCTGAAGAGAAATGCAATCTCAATCTCAGATTTCACTATTCAACCAATAATTTGACTTATTCGATATAGTATTCAATAGTTTCGATTTTTCCATGTCGATTACTGGCTCTTGGTTTATCGACTCCACACATTTTTTTATTCCTAACTTCAAAAAAAGGTTTAAATTCCCATTAAATCCATAAATGAACAGAAAAACGTGACATTAGCAGGCAACAATATTAAAAATAAAATCTAAGAAGTTCGAAGAATGTTAAACGTTCTCTAAGAGAAACATCGTGAGTAAGGAACTTAAAAGATAACGTGTACCACGAATAAATAAAATTATCGTGTTGAAAGTATTCAAGAATAATCATCAACGGGAAATGACAACAAAAAATGAAAACATGTAGTACGAAATGCACTGTACAGTGTACATGGGCGCAGTTAGTGACTGTACATGGGTGAGTGGTATAGTATTGTTATGTATAAGAGTGAGAGTTTATTGTGAAATTGTTAGAAAGTACATTATGATGCACTTTCTTCTCTATTTAAAACCAAAGCCCTTCCCTATGATAGCATGAGAGTGCGAAATTTTTGCAGGGGTTACCTAGCATATATTATTACACATAGGTCTCTTTCTGTCATTCCGTATATGCTCCGTTAATACTACACCTACAGTGATAAATGAAGTATCATTTTAAACGTTTATACCTATATCACCGGATTTTGACGGAAATTAAAATTTAAAATATCGATTTTTCTACGTCGATTGCCTGCTCGAGGTATATCGACTCCACACTTTTTTTTTATTCTAAACGTCAAAAAATGGTCAAAACCCCGTTAAATCCATGACTAAGAGTTCGCACTTTCCGTGATATTTATGTTTGTGTTAAAGAAACTCATAACTAAAAAGTTACAGACGACAACATTGTTACTTCTAATACTGCCTTTAAAGAATTTTTATATATTGCGTGCCATTATGAAATATCAGGCGTCAAAATTGTTCCCATTGATACCAAACTCTCATGCCTGTATTGTATTCATATGTTTTGTATATTTTTACAAGAAAACAAGTATAAAGAAAGTACTTTATGATACACCTTCTTCTCTATTTAAAAAGTCCAATTACACCGTTGCTTTCACATAATTATTCCCTGATAGCTTGAAAGTGAGAAATTTTCGCACGGATTACGTAGTAAGGAATTATTCGTCATTTTAAATTAAATTTAATTTTAAATTCTAATTTGTTTTTCCTTGTATGACAAAGTCAAAAATGTAGACACGTAAGTGCAATAAATGACTCCACGCAACGTAAAATTAGCAGTTTCTTCAGTAAGCCTAAGGCGAATAACATCGCTTATCCAGGGTATGGCAATAGGATACTTTCCCTGAGGGTCACCTCGCGCTGGAAAGATTTCTGATTGAGTGTTTCTGAAGGCTTCATAAGGGAGATGAAATCGGGAACCTTCTCTAGGTAGCCCAACGCTCTACCAATCTGGCCATGACGCTCCTATATAACGTAAAAAATAAGAATATTAATCAGACATAAAATAATTTCTCCATTCACATCGAAATGTACTTATAAAAATTTTTATTTTGCATGAGGTCAGAGATTTGTCCAGGCAAGCGATTTCAAAAGTAAAGTTTTGAAGCATTTCATACAAGGGATTCACTAGAGAAACTGAAGTATCGACTGATCACTCAGGAAGTTTAGAAGAAAAATGAATTACAAGGAGCACCTGTACACACACAATACTAAATATATCTGTAGTTAAGACTCTAGGGAAGTATAAAGTAATGACATAGCATTAGGAATTAAAAACGCAAACAAATATTAGCGAACAAGGTTACAGAATGAAAAGGAGAAACAAAAATTTACATACATTTATTTACGGCCATAAGCCATCTTGGGGGAAGAAAAAAATTAGTCTGGGAAAGAACAAGTATTCAGTTTTGCAGTCAAAATAAATTCAATTTCAAGAAAGAAATTATTTAGACCAAGTGCCTTGAGGCCTGATAATGATGATTAATATCCCACATTACTAGTCAATATAGTATTTCTATCTTTAATTTTTGTTAAATTTCACCATAGAAATTCACAACAGAGATGAATACAATTTTTCAAATTAATATATTTTCTATGTAATCCACCAGCGAGTAGTTTAAATTAAACAGCTTTTTTAACTGGTCAACAAAGGAAAGTCGCACAAGAATTCGATAATAATGCGAAGTAAAACTCAAGTTATTTATGAGCAATCGACTATTCTCAAAATGAATTTAACTAAACATAATACCAAAAAAATCAATGCAACGCGATAAACAATGAGCTGATGCTATTATAAATATATTTTATATCCAGAATATGTCTCAGGTAGGTCTCAGAATATGTCATCCTTTGTCAAATGTCATTCAGATCAGAACCCTTACGTGGCTCAAACTGTACGTAGAAAATTTTGATGACAACTTATTTTCAAAAACGGGAAGGCGTGCTTGCAGGTTGAACAGACGTAGAGATGGGTCAAAAAGGATTCAGTGGCCAAAGTGAATAGTTCACTGAAATGAACCGGATCGAAAATGAACAGTACCCCAAAAATCCATGTTCACTGTGACTGCACTTGCATTCACTTAATTGTACAGGAATAAACCTCAAAACTTATACTCTTTTAATGTTTTGTTCTTCAACTGGTACAAAGATTGAACTAAAAAGGAAACAAAGTGAATCGGAAAGAAACAACTAGAGAGAGCTAATGAAAAATCACAGAGAACGCCGAACTAGAGTAAGTTCTCCATATGAATGTGAGAATAAGTTTGTTTTACTTCTTGGAGAGAATTAAGTTAAGACGAAATTATGTTTAATTTAAATATTGAACTAATATAACGTCAATGCTTATTATTTTACCATGCCGAGGTATTTAAAGGAAACCTTTATATTTATGCTAAACGTATCGACCAATCTCCACAACGCGATAAAAAAATCATATAATGACTTAATTTTCTTTGCTAAATTAATTTTTTGTAAAATCATGAAAAAAACTCGTAGAATAGAATATGTAAGAACCACGGATTTGAGTCAAGTATACTATTTAGATCAATAGGTGAAGAACTTACGAATTTCCTGCACTGAATACGGACACATTTCTCGAAGGAAGATTAATAAGATTTATAAGAAGAACCGGAAGTCACGATAAAATATAGGAACAGCATCAACCTCCATCGTTCTTCTCAGGCATAGGCTAAACAGAAGAGGAATTAATATGAAAAATATGTAATTCATATCATATGCCCCGAATTTTAGTCAAGATCGTATATTTTGAACAGTTCTTTCCACTGAACAAGGTGAAAATGAGCGGTTCATAAAAACGAACAGTTTAATCCACCTCGAAAACAAAAATTGAATAGAACAATGTGAAATTGTGCACAGAGAGTTTATGTGAATGCGATAATTCCAACCATATTTTGGGCGCCTTCCATAAATAGATATCTCGTGACATTTAAGGGCAAGGACAATATATCACTGTTAAGGGCACAAAGTGTGTCCACTATCAAAGAGAGGGCGATGCCCGAAGAATTCTGGAACTGATCGCAAGCTGATAATAATCGTGACACGTGGCTATCCTCAGAGCGGCTTGTTTTTGGAAAATATTTTGAATTTATCTTGGCACTTGAGCGTAGTCGTCACATAAGCGTCGAAAGTCGCCACCATAAAAGTTAAGTTTTGAGTAATCTGATCAACATGTCGAATTTACAAATAAAATTGGTATAGGGAGGCGATTCCATATTACGTACAGTACAGATATTCATGACGATGATGAATTGAATGTGTTTGTGAGCTCAAATTTGTGCAATTATATCGGTTCCTATAACCTCACTCATCCAATGGCCAACCCGAAGATTGCTTTGGATGTCTTAGGGTACAGCTCAAATTTCGCACATTCAGGGTAAGAGGAGCATTCTCTTTAAAAGGTAACACCTCTTACTTCGATGATTAATTCGGAAGCGTCCTCAGGGTTTTGAACCCGGGACATATTGATCAGTAGCCACACGCTCTACCCGATAGGCTGCAGTGCTCCCTTCGGTAGCTAAAAAATCGTTACTATGGCAGCCTATGTTACATCAATGCCGTCAAGTCGATGAAATCACTAGGCAAATCGCTTTCCCGCAAAATAGGCCAACCAGTGAATAGATTGAAGGGTTCAGCCAACCACGACGACCTGCGACATGTTAGAAGATAATATAATGTCACTGGTGATCAAATACCATACAATCCATCTCCATCGCTAAGCTTCCGAAGATATACGAGAAATCAATACAAAATGAAGAGGATGTACTTAGTAGTACTGAAACTCGACATATAAATAGGTGTAATATATTTAACAAAATTCACTAACTCTTGCTTTACTTTGTGGTAGGTATTCCATTATAAGTTTCCTGGATATCAGACAATTACTTATACCACTTATTTTTTACATCAGAGCGCGACCCGGGTTTCAATTAATTATCATCATCTTCAGGCGCAAATTATGATTTTTTCAACAAAATTATAAGGGGAATTTATTTATTATTTTTAATTTAATGGTTTATAACAACAACAAAAAAACAAATCATAATTTTTGCCTGAAGATGATGATAATTCATTGAAACCCGGGTAGCGCACTGATAAAAAATAAGTGGTATAAGTAATTGTCTGATATCCAGGAAACTTTAATCAATGCATCTGAACTCAACAAGAATTTAATGGTCCTTATGGCCAACGTGGTAACGTAATTTTGGATTGAGAAGTGAAGCTGATGTCTTTCAAAAATATTGCCTAACACAAAATGCCGAGTGAACCGTTTGAAATTTTCACCAAAATCTTTCTCACCTTACCAATCACTACATATTTTCGGTGGCAACGGCTGCAGTGCTTTGTTGAAAATTATATTTTCTTGCATAGTCCGTGCCTGCTGATTATATATTATAAACATATATCAGTGGAAAAGTCGGGTTTTGTAATTGACTTCAGGGTGCAGTGACATTTGGCGTCAAAATAAAGAACTCCTTCTTCCGGTTTTTTTATCTCGTTTAGAGAGTTCATTTTTCACTGGAAATAAAGTTATGGACAGCAAAATTCGATATTATATCGTATCGAGTCCTCCCGTGTAAATAAAAAAAATAAACATTATGGTATTATAGATTTTGGAGCCGAAAATTACATTTTTATTCCTGATGACAGATGAAAGTGAACATTTTAAAAATTTATGAAGTTCAATGATAAAGAAGAAATAAAAAACCAACATGAAGTTAACAAAATTATAAAATATTCATTTTTCATACAGCAGTAAATGTGGAAATAAATCATTGAAAAAGGTTTACTGTATTGCAAGGATACAAAAACTACCATACTAATAAATTTGAAAATATTTGATAAAATTTGGGTGAGTCATTTCCGCAAATCTGCCACAGGATAGAAATACGTTTTCATCAAGGCACAGAATAAAAATTCCACTTTTTCATGGTCTTTCCATTGATAATTATCATTGATATAAGGATTCTCGATGTATTCCTAAGTCGGTGCGAAAATAGCCTCTTAAAAGCATAAGAAATTGAACGGATCCTAGACAATTTCTCACCTTAAAATCACTCTATGTGTCCCGACTCAACGAGACCAAAGAAACAAAAATAATGGCCACATATTACGATGATTCAATTCCAGCATTCACTTATTCCAAGCGCCACAATTTCTAAGCACCATATTCTTCCGTCGACCGGATGAATCCGGTTGAGAATGCGGAGATAAACACGCAGGGAGTTAAAGTAAAAAAAAAAACTAATCGGCAAAAGCGTCGACAAAAAATACGTAGGCGGTGGCAGGGCGAGATATCTGCCGCATAGTCACAGCGGCTGAAAAAATCACATATATATATCCGTGACCTAACCCGTTGAACATAGCGTCCTTAATCTAGTGACAAAGTTCGGAAACTTGCACTCCTTGTAACTCCTTTTATGTGGCTGTCTGCGCGAAGAGATAAGGCCGATAGCGAAATAACTGCTAATGAAAGTGAGCGGCTCTTCATTCGAACCGCCCGAGCCGTCGCGGCGGATTAAACATATCAATTAGATAGCGTTGGTAAAAGAACGTAGAAAAAGTAACTGGGCTCAATTAAAGTGACTTTGTAAAAAAAGTAATCAATTGCGATACAAATTCCTGATTTAGCGAAAAATAATCAGTAAAATAACAGGTACAATTGCAATACTACTTGCAAAATTGTCCACTCCACAGACCACCCGGCAACTGTCCAATAATGCAGTGAAAATGTGGAATAATTGAGGCATAGAAATTGCTAAAGTTGAAATTTCACTTGGGATACATACAATTAAAAGTGCTGCAACAACGCAAGGGGTGTCATATTTTGTACGAATCATAAGTAAGATAAAATATAAAGGTGGCTGAATATAAACAAGCAAATTATGGTACGCAAGGACTCAAAGTTCAGATTACGATTGTTCCAGCAATCGTTGGAACTATCGTGCATTCGCACAACGACGGTTAAAATCTGTGCTGCCCTCTAGTGCTGACATCTGAAGTGAACGAAAAGTTGACAGTTAGTAAAGCTGTTGAGGTATACAGGGTCAAGATGTTACTTTTTTCTACGTGTATTTAACGAATAATTTTTATTTCGCCCGTATTCTTCCTTGCTTGGACAAATCCATGAAAAAAATAAAGCGAAGGGAGCTTAAAGAACTTTTCGTCTTTTTCTTGTCGCTTCCTCTTCCGGTCTCCCACCACCTAACCATCGTAAAGTGGCAACATTTGGAACTACGACAACTATTGTCAGGATATGCATTCACACTGCGAGTTCGGCCAACTAAAGTTAGGACGATCGTAACCTGAACGAGGCACTAGTTAAAGTAGTGAAATCAGTAAAGTAATCGTATATTACGAGCACGTGACGATTATAACGAATGTAACGATTCCTCATACACCGTAAGAAGTAAATTACATTTCGTAAAAAGTAATCTTTACGAGTGCAAATTACAGAAAAAGTAATAGTTAAAAGTATTCCGATCGCTTTTACTCGATTACTTACCAACTTTTCAATCAACATTACTCAATGATTCCAAAATAAAAATTTGGATAGCAATGAATACCAGTTCTTAATGCCACAGACACATTTTATTGACCGTGAAATGACAATTTTTCATTAAGTTTCAGAAGTTTTTAAGTGAATTCTTCTTCGATATGAGCTTAGAAATCAAGCCACGCCCGAGTTCAAAGGCCTTTACCAGCAATCCAGTTTTCATCGAGATCATATTTTCTTAGTACACAGACAGGCGTGTTCCATCTACTACCAAGTTCAACGTAAATATCAATGAGGTTAATAATTTGTTTGAGCATATCCTGTCGCATCCGAATACTTATATTACTATTATATTAGAGTCAGACACTTGGTTTAATACACTGAGACATTATAAAGATTTAGCGTTCTTTCCTTAAATTTTAGTCGAAAATATTTCGTGCACATAGGGTAGAAATATCTTCAGATGTACGAGCGTTTAAATGAATGAAAATGGGAAATGTCGAAGGCTGTGCGGTATTCAGTTTTTATAAGTTAAATCCCTCATAAAAACGGTGCGCCTAATAAACTATTCAGCAGCAATTATGAAACAAGGAAACTAATGATCGATGACACTATCCGCATAAAACTCCGAATAATGTGAAAAATGATTGATATCATACTTAAACTGGAAGAATGGTAATCTCCGATAAATACGAGGCTACACTATAGTGCCTACATACAGCAAACCTCCTCCAAAAAAACAATAACACAACCAGAATATTCGCAGTACTTTCCATTGCAAAAGTGACTGAGCAGAGCGATAACATTTTAAATACGCACTCAGGATCACCTGTACCATGAAATTGCGACTCCTGACGAATTCCACGGATACATATGAACTCTGAACTTGTTTTTACTTTCCCTGACTCGGTGACGGCAGTAGCTGGCTATCGCTCCTACTCAAACATATGCTCCATTATGAGATTTGCTCCACCAGAAAATATACTTCGTCACGGTTAACGAGTAGGCTAATCATCGTGACTGATATTTCCAGGATTTAAGTCACTCATATTTGAATACGTCGCATTGCTAAATAATGACATAATTTCGGTGACACCTTAGCAGTAGGTAATGGAATTTCTTCTCATTCATTAGTGCCGACTATTCTATCCCATAAAACAGTCCTCCAGACACGAAATGGTGATATGCAATCATTTATATACTTAATTCATAAAAATGCGCAAACATGGTGGATTACATAGAGACAATAATTAGAGAAAGTTATTCAGTCACTTGTTTGTTATAATGAATATTCTAATATTTGAACATGCGGTTGTTAAAATAAGTAACTAAGAGGTAGCAGCAGTAGTAGTATTATTAGTACGAGGCGGGGTCTCACAATATATGGGCCAAAGATTGGCACGATGTCAATATTTTCATACATTATGAATTTCAATATTTTGATACATTACCCGATAATTTTACAAAGAACCATACTCAAAGCAATTGTAATTGACCACGCAGAGTACTTATCTTTACTTAAATATTATGATCGATTACCTAATAGAGTACTAGAAGATCATTTTTTACCTTAAAAAGCCAGTAGCAACCTCCCAATAGAATAATAATATCAATGAAAAAATTACTTTGATATTGATAAACTTGAATCGAATGTTCTCAATTACTCTCAATTATCGATATTCCATTCATCACCTAAACCTAATCAGCCCTAAAATAAGTCAAATAATTCGTTTATCTCGTTCCTCCTCCACTTTGAACTTTGCGTTATCAGTGGACTCCTGTATCACATTATTTACCGAGCTAATGAGGAATTTTTATACTGGGAATGCAAGAGAAATTCATGAGATCAATAATATGAAATATCAACATGAATAACTTCTAGGTATTAGAATATTTAGCAACATATAAGCAGAATTGATGTAACATCAGCTGATTCTGGAGCGGAAGAATTTGATTGCCAAGAGAGCAATAATGCAGAGAATAGGTAATGCAGAGAAAAATGAGTAGTAAAGCAGAGCAATATAATGCAGTTTGAGAGTCCTAATATCAATAAATAAATCAATTATTAAACATTCATGCTTCACTAGAAGAGGCGAAGTTTATCAGAAGCTATTTCATGTCAAGTGAAATCGTATTTCGAGGATGTTATACCTTTAGTAAAACTATATATTTTGAGTTGTGACATTTTATAATCACCGCAATCACTGACGGCCGCTTCTGTCCAGACTTATTCACAATCCTGAACAAAAACAACCTATAAAACAAACAAATACCCATGAGTTTTGAATGAATACGGTATTAATACGGAAAATGAATAATGAGGACCCATGGGTCAGTCTCTATCGAAGAAACGAAAAAGGGGAACACAAAGGTTGCATAATATCTAGCACAATAGTAATTACGTAAAATCAGAGAACTTTGTACAAAGAAAAGAAAAACTGCCCAGATGAAGATACGGTGTCTTTTTGGAGAAGCCTGGAAACACACTATGCCTGAGCACAATGCACTCTAGATAGAGATAGCCACACAGGATAGGGGACAGACATTGCACGAAAATACAAGGCTTGAATTTTGACAACGCATCTCAGCGAAACCTTCGAGGGTGGCGGCCTAAAAAAAATGCTTATCTCATGGGGAGGAAGTCCTTTGTAGCCACCGTGTGTCAAGGGTCGCACTATCGGAAAAAAAGAGATGTCAAGGTGACTCTGGTAACGACGCACTCTCGAATGTGGCACATCCAGCAAGCCCTTTCGAGTATCGCTCCCGAACGCCCTCGAGGCTTGCATGTAAACATTTACCTAGGGAATATAAGACTTGATGAACAAGGAAGGCCGGAGCCGGTGTGATTTTTGCTGCTAACCGGGTCAAGGCAGTTACGTGATGAAAGCACATCGAGATCTCCCGTGATTTGAGATATCAAGACGCCTCATCAGTCGCGAAAGTGAGTGAGGCCGAAGACCTCCAACTTAGCAGAATAGGATTACGGATTTCATTTTTCGACAGGCAAAAAAATACGAACCAACGCTTCACCTCTTTCGACCCAGACTCAACTCATGTCTTTTATGAACATTGGCGGATTTAAGGGCGGGGGATTTTAACTCAGCAACCGATTTAAGAGCCCACATGATTTCATATAGCTTCTATGTCTTATAAACTAAATTTATAAAATAAAAAAAATTGATTTCGATGCTAAAGGAGGCTGTACCGTATCAATTAGTCGACAGCATTAAAAAAGCCAGGGGAACAATAGGGTGGTTTCCTGTTATATTTTTATTGCCTAAATCGATAGATTATTACTCCTGGAGTACGCATTTCACGCTGTTAGATTTTCGAATCACGAAATCTATTTTTCGCGATTAAACGAAAAGTGAAAATGTTCAAGCGCGCGAAAACGCGACGGCTAAATAGTAATGATGGGAAAACTCCGTGTGACGTTGTTCTGGTTCCCGCTGTTGGCGTGTGAGGTGGCCTTGGGGCGAGGATTTGAGCGCTGATACGACGCAGGCTGCTAGCAGGTAGCCGAGTACCCTGCTAGCAGGTAGCGCTTGGCTTAAATAAGGATTATTAATGCCTCAACAAACGAAGGAAACTTTCCGACCTTAGCCAGTTTTAATAGGTGATTATTTAGAGATGTTTCCCTGAACTCTGTGCCTCATGCATGCATTGGTAATCTCAGACGATGTAAAACTCCTATCTACTCGTGTAGAAACTAGGTCCCTGTGACGTCACGTGGAGTGGAATCGCATGGGCGCCAATCTGGCCTTTTTTCAAATGCGGTTAAAATTGACCATTAACATTCGTCTAAACTGGGATTTCTAAAACCAAATAATTTGTATATAATGAATATACTATTGGTTGGTAACGAATCGCAATCAATACCTATCGTTTTCTTTGGTGAAGGAAACTACCCTATTCTTTGTGCTTGTTCTTTTCTACCACGAACTTCTTTGGTGTCGCCAATTCAGGGCTCATACTCCTCTCCAACAATTAACCAGGTGGTGCTGAGGCTTCCGCGGAGATTAAATTTATGATTATTTTTAGGCCGCGTTTTCAGGTCTTGGTTTGGGGAGATGGAATGCGTCCTAAACTGTGTCAACGCGGCATTAACCCGAAAACAATGATCAATTAACCAGGTGGAAAAACATAAGCTTCCACACCATGTAAAAGCGTTTTTTGGGCTTCACAGCGGGTGACGTTTTCTGATAACGACGAGGTTGAGCAAAGTGACTTGCTTTTAAAAAATCAACACCCGCTACAAATTACGATAAACGTGTTTACATTCAATTCGCCGGGAAAATCATGAATCATTTATTGTCCATGTCCTGGTAGGGAAAAAACCAGAATGGATACAAATGACTCCATTTTAGCAGGCGAGAAATTCACACCAAAGCTGTACGCTGTGCGAAAATGGATTTTCTATATCGAGATAATCATGGCGGTTATTGTTTTCCAAATATCTATGAAAATGTATGATGTGTTTGTAACTTATGTACGATCAAAGCCCTTAAAGTATTGCACATAATAATTTTGCAACACAAAATAAAAAATAAAACATTTTTAATATAATAAAAAATAAGAAAATAACGGCCTACGATCCATTGAATTATCAAAAAATTCAAATAAGTTTGATGAAAAGCTACAGTAAGTTAGAAGAAGACTTCACATTTCACAAACAGAAAACGCGTGCATGTAAGGCTACAAACTTAATACTTGCTGGTCAATGGATGTCATCATTGTATCTTACAGTTAGTTAAATCATGTGTAATATGTATGCGCATGTGCAAAACATTTTTGTGCTTAATTTCACTATTTGGTTTTATTAGAGTGGAAAAACGGATAACGGAGATCTCGATCCGGGCTCACCCGTTCAGGAGTCGCTCACAGTAAAAAATGGGCTACGTCGGGTTTTAATGAGTCAGTGCTCTGAAGAGACTTGATTACGCCTGTACAAGGCCATATATGTGAACCATGAATGAATAGGCCATTCAAATATGGCCTTGCGCCTGCAATGATTACAGCGCCTCAGGTGGATTTTGGTGGCCATTTTTGGAACTAACTTCCACATTTAATTTTTATTTCTTAATATCACTTGAGATGCTGTTCTGATTGTGGAAAAAGTGTAAGAACATTGAATAATCATCCTTTTCTGAGCTGTCCTGAGAACTTCACCGCTCTAGCTAATCAGAAAATTATCGACTTTTGAGTCGCTAGATTTTGCCTGGAAAGACAAAAACACAAGCAAGAACGCAAGCAAAAACGCAAGCATGAAAAGCGAGTATAATTAAGCAAAATCTATCCGCGTTTAAGGAATTCTGATGGCTCAAGAATACTTTGCTGCTATCAATGAAAACTTTGCGTGCTATGGGCGTAATATTACGCCATCCTTATTCTGAACTATTCTTAGTTTGCCATTTTTTAACAAATTGGTACTAACCTCAAAATCTTCAAACTTTTTTAATTCCGAGGCCAAAAATCGATTTCACCGAGTCTGGAGGGCCACTATGCGCCACGCAACTTATAAAAAAAATTTCAAAGTGAAAAAATCTTGGTTGGTTAAAAAGTTCTATCGATCAATACGATATTGGACATTGTTTATTTTTGAAGAGTGTGTCGATGTATATTGCATATCATGTGACGTGATATAATACTTTATTTAGCCTCTAGGGGCTGTAAGAAATTAGCCGGTGGGCCACAGGTTGGACACCCTAGCCCTAAATGATAAAATGAAAATGAAGCAAAAGAAAAATGCATTCTTCAAAATGGTACCTACCTCACACCAGGGGCGCAGTTAAGAATTAAGGCTAGGGGGGTTTTAGGCGCCACTAATGCTTACGGGTGAGGGGGTATTGCATACCCTACAGGGTACTCAGGAGTTGCGGGGGCCCTCCTCCAGAAAAGTTTTAAGAATAATGGTGCAAAATGACGAGTTTTACTGCTTTATGAGGGATATTTGATTAATCCTAACACTATTCTATATAAGTAATACTGATCCAAATAAGTAAAATGGATTCAACTTAAAAATTTCTCTGAGCCTTGGGGGGGGGGGGTTTATCCCCCAAAACCCCCCCTCGCTGCGCCACTACCTCACAACTACAATGGGGTATAGATCTAGATTGTAATTTGTAAATGTAAGGATTGTAATTTGACTTCCCATCATTCCATAAACAGTACTCGATTTCCACCCTGACACGTGGAGATTTTTAGGTCTCCCTGTAACAATGCTCACGGGAATAATATTCTCGATTTACATTCAGGTAAAGGAAAATGCAAAATAAAGGAACGTTACTCTGCTGGGGAAAGTTGAATAATATCACGACGCGCTCGGCGACGTGTGAAAAAAAAAAGGTTTTTGCTGAGACGCTTCTCGTGCGTTGCCAAGGTCGAAGTTTTATTGGGTGAGAGAAAGTGCCCTTTTAAGGAAGATAACAGTCGGATAATCGGTACACAACGTTAATAGCATTGGGAAAGAATAACCATTCTTTTGAAATCCTTTAGATAAGAGATTCCTACAATCATACAACGATTGCAATATTCACACACTAATTATGCACCAACATTCCCCTCGGTCAAGAACGGTCACAAGAAGCCAACAGAACAGCTTAGTTAAAGACAGGAGCGACCTCAAGTTCACTAGAATTTTTGACGTAAAAAGTGAAGAGCGAATTTCAAACTGAACTCTCGATCTCATCAGAAGTGACTGTCATATAAACTGGACTAGGCTTACTTGGCAAGGCTATCTGGATTAATAATCTTTCACGATAGGCACCAATCAATTTCAAATTACGAGTGATTATCCAACTGCAACCAGCACCAAAGATCAATGAAGATTGACTCGGCAACTAATTTACGAGTCCAAGTGATTTCAGATAACATCTACGTCTTATCTCTATAAGCTATATTTAAAACAATTTTTCAAATTGATTTAGATGCTAAAAAAGGCAAAGTAAAAGGCCTCATGCTGTTTTTAATCCTTGATTCACATCTTGATCACTCACTATAGTTGATCATTATAAAGATAGGTGCTAAAATTCGGAATTCTAGGTGAAACCTAATCCATTGAAACCTTTTTGTTAGTTTGTAAATTATTAAAAAAAAGAATTTTCTATTTTTCACCTATCTTTAATAATGACGCCTAATTTTACCGAAAATACCGAAATGGTCTTAAAATAATACATCCAAAGCGTTTGCCTTCATAAATCAATTTTTATCAGATTTTATTTAATTTTTATTTCACTATGTTTTTTGTTATTGTTATTTTGTTTTGCTGTTTTTATATTTTATTCAATTTTTATCAATAAATCAGGTTTATGAGTTTAAGGGTTCAAATTTCAATCCAAAATAATTAATTATTTAATTTAGCAATCCGTGGTAGTTACTAACCATTTCAAGCAGTATCGTTGGGAGGGTACATTTGAAGTGACCACATGTGTGCGTGGTACATCACAGAGTAGCCACATGTTTCTATGTGAAGTTTCGACCCCGCGAGTTCAAAACCGAAGGTAGGTTGACAGCTGCCTAAGAATATCAAATTACACTCCGGCGCCTTGATGAGGAAATTAGTAAAGAAATATTTCAAATCACCTTCTCGTGTGCATCGAAGGCAAAAACGTCTAGTTAAGAAAGGAGGCGGGACCCAGGAAATTAGCATCGAGGAGTCGACGCCCAGATGAGTCTTGCGCAAGATTTTAATGCGTTACAATCTCAAATCAAAGGGGCATAATTTCCCGCTGGAGGGTCCGCTGCGATTTGCAAAGCCTCTCCGAAGGGCGAGCCGAGGAGGTCACAGTTGCGACAGAGGAGTTAACATAAGAGAAAGATGGCGGATTGTAACGACGATGGCTGCGGAAATAACCGCGAAAGCATCACCCTGCCCATGTTCACTACGATTGAACTGGCTGACGCGAATGAATTTAGAGTGACTTTACGGAAATATAAAGTGAGAATTGAATTATTTGTCTTTTGAGCAGAGTTTACAATTTGTAAACGAAATTCAACCATAAATATTAACTTATACCTAGAATTCCGCATAAACATCAACATGGAAATTGTTGATGCATTAAATCCGTTTATATTGACGGTAGAGCTTCGTTCGAAATTTGACGATTCTCCGGAAAAAAAGAGGAACTCAATTCGAAGTCCGCAATTTACGTGCAAGCAACAACTATCCATGTAATTCATATAAAAAAAACATGAGTTGGCCGAGAAACAATGCCGCTGGCAGGGTTATTAACCCGGATAGGAGGGGAGTCGTCGGAACCAGAGATAATGCGGAGTCCTCGCATGGAAGGGTCGAAAAAGGTTGGTGATTAGAGCGTGTGATTATCCGCAAGACCCTTCTTAACGAATGTCCTACAAAAATGCTTCGTACAGAGGGGACTGAAGAGTCTCCGAGGGGTAAGTCCAGCAGTCATGCTAAGGAGAGAACTCCACCGTCTCGAAAGAGTTAATTACGTGGGGCGTTTTGGGAGGGTAGGGGGCAAGACGATTCTCACTTAATCTCACGTGGGGAAAGGGAGGGTTCTGGCCAGTGGCGCAACGAGGGCGGGGTTTTGGGGGATAAAACCCCTCCCCCAGAGCTCAGAGAAATTTTTAGGTTTAATCCATTTTACTTAATTGTATCAGTTTTACTGACAGAATAGTGTTAGGATTAATCAAATATCCCTCAGAAAGCCGTAAAACTCGCCATTTTGAACCATTATTCTTAAAAAATTTCTTGAGGAGGGACCCCGCAACTCCTGCTTACCCTGAAGGGTATGCAATACCCCCACACATCTAAGAATTAGTTGCTCCTAAAACCCCCCATAGCCTTATTTCTTAGCTGCGCCCCTGGTTCTGGCAACTATCACGTATTTTTTTCACGCAAGGAACAGTGTAAAATTGCGATCTTAAATACTAGTATCAATAACTAATTTTAAATGAAAATAAATAAATTGATTTTAAAATAAATCCAACGCAATTAATAATAAATATATTAACAAGTTTACACCGAAAATACGCATCTTGAATAATCTCACGCAGGATCAGAGGGAGGAAAGAAGTATCAAGTACTACAGGAGTATCAAGGGGGTGGAGTCAAATCTCACGAAATCAGGGCTTTTCATTACGAATCGAGAACACTGAATCTCCTTGAATAAAAAGCTGCACTCCGGGAGTGCCGAGAGAAGTGAAAACATGAAATAACGTAAGCATTTTTGAATGTAAGGAATAATTTCTAACGAAAGTCCAATGTCTTCTACCCATTTACAAAAGTGCTCAACGCGACATAAGAAGTTTTCACTTCAAAAATTTTCTCCACGTGTTTCCTTTTTTATATTTCTACAATAAATAATTGTAAACACTTCACATTTATAAATGAATTTTATGGCACAACATTCAAATAAGCTACTCAAATTGAACGTATTAAAATAAATTGAGTTGTTTTGTACTAACCTTCACTATTCTTGTATCGAGTACTCTCTCCTGCACGAGTATGGATTGGTGACGGTGATGCGAGTCTAATGGTTTGTACCCCTCCACAAGTATTGTGTATATAGCGAGTATACTGTGTATATGCAGAAGATACACAATTATACATATATGTAGTAGCGGTGACGGTGACGTTGACGCGTGTCCAATGTCTTTTACCCATCTACAAAAGTGCCCAATGCGACATAAGAAGTTTTCTCTTCAAAAATCGAAAGGAAATGACTTCGAAAAGTTTTCAGCGAAAGTAAAATCGAATTTAAAACTTAAATATTCCCAAATTACCCACAAGAAAATCGAGTTCACATAAAAATTGAAAATGCAAAAAAGTTAAAATATTGCGATTTTCGAGCAAATTCGAAAACGTCTTGAAGCTTTCGCACAGCTCAAAAATGCCAAGTGAATGGTCATTTCTAGGATTGGGACTTCGTGAAGAAATAACTCACCATTCAACTCTAAGAGACAGGTTAATGGCAGGGATGGCAAGTGAAACGAAACGAATATGTTTCGTTTCGACCCGGAGGAAAACGAAAATACGAGGCCTAGGTTTAGTTTCGTTCCCGCACGAAATTAAAATCACCAACGAGCTTAGTTTCGACCCGGGACGAAACTTTACTCCCTGGAACGAAACTAAATTAATCGAAACTCCGCTGCTCATAGTTAAGTTTCGATCCCAAAAGTTTAGTGGAGGGGGATAAGAGGGAATAATTTCGACCCATTACACTGACATACGCGTGGAAAGGTTAAAACATTGAGCTTCAAAATAGAATGGCCAGTTTGCGTTCACCGTTCTCCTGTTTGTGGTAAAAATATGAGTGTCCCATGCATCTAATGTCGGTAGGCCGGACCTATACTTCATTCAACCATATTTCGTACTAGTTGTGAGTGGAAACTAAACCGTTCGAAGGTGAAGCATGTGGTCCTTCCGGTGCGAAACATTATCTGCGTTTTGTTTCGTCCCAGATTATTACTTTAGTTTCGACCCGAAATAGTTTTGACTCTGATTTCGTTTCGACCCTGAGTTTATCTCCCCGGGTTTAAATCCGTTTCGTTTCTACATTTCGCTCCCGGAAGCGAAACTATTGAAATTTTACCGGTTTTGACTTTCCTTAAATTTCTATTGCCATCCCTGGCGAAAGGTTAGACGGGGTCAATAATAAGGTAACTTTGCCTAGCAAGCCGTGGTGGAACATCATTTTCTACTTTTGACTTGCTCTGTTGACCCGAAATCACTAATGAATTCAAGAATTCTACTGATGAACGGAATATAAAAGCTGTTTCAGGAAGAATCTGCAATACTTCAGGAGGTGGTAGGGGAGGCCATTTTAAGCGTTTTTGTCCAGAAAAATGGGGTCGCAACTCTTTGATTACTAAGCTATGGAAACGCAAACAATGCTTTGGCTGCACTTTGGAATGAAAACTACTTTTCGTGGATATCCAACCTTTTCGAAATTTTATTTAATGCTCTGTATTTTTATGGACATTAAGTAATTAAGGTTGGACGAAAATTTGCAATAGGGTAGTTTCCTTCATCAAAGGAAACGAAAGGCATTGATTGCGATTCGTTAACCACCATTAGTGTATTCATAATACACAAATTATTTGGTTTTTGAAATACCGGTTTAGACGAATGGCAAGGGTCAAATTTATCCTCATTTGAAAAAGGCCAGATTGGCGCCCATGCGATTCTACTCCACGTGACGTCACAGGGACCTAGTTTCTACACGAGAGGATAGGAGTTATACATCGTCTGAGGTTACCAATGCATGCATGAGGCACAGAGCTCAGGGAAACATGTCTTAATAATCACCTATTAAAACTGTCTAAGGTCGGAAAGTTTTCTTCGTTTGATAAGGTATTAATAAACATTCTTTAAGCCAAGCGCTACCAGCCAGCAAGGTACTCAGCTACCCGCTAGCATCATGCGTCCTATCAGCGCTCAGAGCCTCGATCAAGGTCACCTCACAAGGCGGGAGGGGGAACCAGAAATGCGTCGCACGGACTTTTTCCCATCATTCCTACTTACGCGTCGCGTTTCCGCTCGCTTGAAATTTTTCACTTTTCATTTAATCGCGAAAAATAGATATCGTCATTTAAAAATCTAAAAGCGTGAAATACGTACTCCAGGAGGAATAATCTTTCGATTTAGGCAATAAAAAAATAATAGGAAACCACCCTATTATGACTGCCTGAAACATTAATCTTTGAGCTTAATTAAGCGAGAGCATTAAGCGAGTATCAACAATACGAATGCGCAAACTCACCCATACTGAGATTGTTTCAGACAATTATTGTCACCCATTTCAGTCCAAATTTAATTATTTGATGGCCTTAAAATTGCAGAGTATAAAATAAAATGTCGAAAAGGCTGGGTACAAAAAACAAAACGTTTTCATCGTATTTTCTAAGTGTATCCAATTAAATGTTTGTGTTGCCACAGCACGGTAACTAAGGAGTTGCGAGCCCATCTTAATCGACAAAAATGCTTCAAATTATCTCCATTACTGTCACCTCCTGATATAATGCAGATTCCTCTGAAATACCCTGTCTTTTTCGCAGTCAGTTGCTTAAAAATGAGGTGACCGTTCACAAAAAGGTAAATAGCTGTCTACTCCGCAATTCCGAATTAATATAGCCATCCTGGAAGAAACGCGAAAAAAAATTCACGAACGCTCACACTTCAGGGAGCAATGAATGATGAACGCTTCCTCATGTAGCAGTATTTCTTCCATGGGCTACTTTCCTCAGGGAACGAATGCTAATTCATAATTGCTAGGCAGCGGCTTTATCAGCGATGCATAACCTCCGCGGTAATAACCGGCAAATGTTATGAAACACTCAACAGTGCACATGCTAAATTAACATAAAGCCGCGAAATTACTCCGCATTTGCCTATTATTACCCACCTTCTCTCAAAAGCTTCAACTCTTAGTAATCTCCACCGCATTAGTGCTTTCGTAATTTTTTTTGTCGCCACCTATTTGAATTCATCACGTATCGAAGCCATCAATACTTGGCATAGAATTTTTTTTATCCTCAATGTGAAATAGTTGGCATTCTAAATTGCCTCTCAAGGGCTTGCCTAGCGTTTAAATTGGAAAAAATAAGCAAGCCCGTAATAATATCATGCAATTATTGAAAGAAACTATAAGCAATTTCCAGTAGCACGGAAGTCGGAGCGCATTTTAAAAACCAAGGTTATTCGATGCAAATTCACCGAATTTTTTAAATAACCGAACAAACAGCCAAAAGGGAAAAAAATGAAATACCAACTTTTTTTGCAATATAAGTATCAACTGATAGCTAGCTAAGCAAGACTATAAATATTTACCCTAATGCATGGTTCAGGACAAATTAATCTAATCGTATCTATATACAGCCCTCGTGGTGACTGACTCACTGATGGATACAAATTCCCGACCACTTCTAGAAGTGCTGGAGAGCTGAAATTTGGCACGCGTGCGAGGAACCCGAAATGATCCGGAGAAAAAATCCGAAAACCGGAAGTTTCCGCCACGTGTCGTCGCTAGGACGACAAAATGGCCGAAATCGCGCTTTTTCCGGGGACCGTCTTTCGGTTTTTATTTTACTGCGCGCGAACCGTGCATGCCACACGAATCGTTAATGCATTTTTTGAAAGCTGGTAAATGTAGTAACGTAATTATGTTATGTTATAAGTTTCTTTTTAAGAAATTTGCTGCCAAAACGGCGTTAAAAAATTGGGTTTTCGAAAAATATTTCATAACTTCCGCTCCCCTAGTCGTAATTACAGGTGTAGGATATTGAAAATGATTATTATATATGCTCATAACATAGTCTACGAAATGTAGGTAACGTTTTTCTTTCATCGTCCTTGGTTACTGAGAATAAAATTAAAATATTCCGAAAATCACCGATAATTACGATTTTCAAAAGATTAACACAAGGTTTTGTCAATTTTAACTCAACCGATTTATTTCAAACTATGTAGTTATATACAGCTATGCATTGTCTTTCAGAAAACATAAACATTTTAATAATAGTGTAATGGATTTAACCGCGAAAAAATAAAAATGGCGGGCACTGCTAACATTTTTCAGGGACTGGTTTGCTTTTTATTGTATTACTTTCGAAATATGGATGTCATAGGGCACAATTCTTTTAGACATGACAGTAAATGAATGTGACCATATAGTACCGTCATCTTTTAACCCCCCAAAACCCCCTAAAAAATTAAAATTAGCATATAAGTAGCCTTGTCGGGTACCTTTCGTCACAATTCCGCCGCTTTTCCAATTCTTACCATTCATCGCTACGGAATTGATGTAGACGATTGATGACCGCTGGCAGTAAAAACCTATAAACCCCCGGTAAACCCACATACACCCCCCCCCCAAAAAAAAATTTTTCAAATAAGTCTACTTTTTCGGTACTTTTCGTGACTATTCCACCGCCCCCAACGACTCATCCCCCCGAAATTTATGTGAATGGATGGTGACCGCCAGGAGTACACACATTTAAACCCCCGGTATCCCCGTGAAATCCCCCCAAATGTAAAATGTGTCATTTAGTCTCCTATTTGGGAACTTCTCGTAAAGATTACGCCGCACTACCCGTCCCCTCTGAGCTCTAGATCCGGAATATTTGGTGAGGGCGAGCCACCATAAACCATACGGGAAAAATACCAGAAAACCCCCGATCACCTCCTGGAACATCGCCGAAAAAAAAATAAAAAAATTTAAAGTCGCCTTTCCGAAAAGTTTTCGTCACACTTTAACCGGTACCCCTACCACTCATTAAAAACCCCGATAACCCCTTGAAACCTCCCAAAAAATTCTAATAAATCGCCTCTCCAGGTAAATGGTCAGACCACTGTTCCGGACCCCTAGGACTTATCGGCACGGAATTTATGAGAACGATTTGTGATCACTGGTTTAACACAAGTACAAAACCCCCGGTATTCCGTTGGAACCCCCCGCAAAAAAATGAAAAACTTGCCATTACGTCTTCTTTTATGGGTACTTGTCGCCACTATTACTCCGCATTGCACTACCCTTTACAATCATCGCTACGTGATCACTGTGGACGATTGGTGACCGCATGCATAACAAATTAAAACCCCCAAATCCCCCTGAGCACCCCTCTCGGTGGAGAAGAGCATAAATGAGGACTAGGTGGAGCAGCCGCGGGGGGCTCCTCGGCGAAGCCGTTCCGAGGAGTAACTGGCGTGGGCGAGGGGGAGCTTCACTAACCCTCGGGCGGTGAAGCCGCCCCGAAGTTCAAGCGGCGCAGCCGATGTAGACTCCCCCATCTCAACTCACACTCAACCCCTGGGCGGCGAAGCCGCCCTTCAGCGAAGAACGGCGAAGCCTTTTCGAGGAATGAGTGGAGGGCCTCCTTACCCCCTGGCCGGCGAAGCCGGCCCCTAGCTGAGGTGAGATTATTCAAACTTAGAATGTGTTCGAGCGACCACAAATGTAGACGGCGAAGCCAGAACCGGGGTTTTTAAGGGGCGGAGCCCCTTAACGAGCGCGCGGAGCGTGCGAGTCCTATCTATATACAGCCCTCGTGGTGACTGACTCACTGATGGATACAAATTCCCGACCACTTCTAGAAGTGCTGGAGAGCTGAAATTTGGCACGCGTGCGAGGAACCCGAAATGATCCGGAGAAAAAATCCGAAAACCGGAAGTTTCCGCCACGTGTCGTCGCTAGGACGACAAAATGGCCGAAATCGCGCTTTTTCCGGGGACCGTCTTTCGGTTTTTATTTTACTGCGCGCGAACCGTGCATGCCACACGAATCGTTAATGCATTTTTTGAAAGCTGGTAAATGTAGTAACGTAATTATGTTATGTTATAAGTTTCTTTTTAAGAAATTTGCTGCCAAAACGGCGTTAAAAAATTGGGTTTTCGAAAAATATTTCATAACTTCCGCTCCCCTAGTCGTAATTACAGGTGTAGGATATTGAAAATGATTATTATATATGCTCATAACATAGTCTACGAAATGTAGGTAACGTTTTTCTTTCATCGTCCTTGGTTACTGAGAATAAAATTAAAATATTCCGAAAATCACCGATAATTACGATTTTCAAAAGATTAACACAAGGTTTTGTCAATTTTAACTCAACCGATTTATTTCAAACTATGTAGTTATATACAGCTATGCATTGTCTTTCAGAAAACATAAACATTTTAATAATAGTGTAATGGATTTAACCGCGAAAAAATAAAAATGGCGGGCACTGCTAACATTTTTCAGGGACTGGTTTGCTTTTTATTGTATTACTTTCGAAATATGGATGTCATAGGGCACAATTCTTTTAGACATGACAGTAAATGAATGTGACCATATAGTACCGTCATCTTTTAACCCCCCAAAACCCCCTAAAAAATTAAAATTAGCATATAAGTAGCCTTGTCGGGTACCTTTCGTCACAATTCCGCCGCTTTTCCAATTCTTACCATTCATCGCTACGGAATTGATGTAGACGATTGATGACCGCTGGCAGTAAAAACCTATAAACCCCCGGTAAACCCACATACACCCCCCCCCCCAAAAAAAAATTTTTCAAATAAGTCTACTTTTTCGGTACTTTTCGTGACTATTCCACCGCCCCCAACGACTCATCCCCCCGAAATTTATGTGAATGGATGGTGACCGCCAGGAGTACACACATTTAAACCCCCGGTATCCCCGTGAAATCCCCCCAAATGTAAAATGTGTCATTTAGTCTCCTATTTGGGAACTTCTCGTAAAGATTACGCCGCACTACCCGTCCCCTCTGAGCTCTAGATCCGGAATATTTGGTGAGGGCGAGCCACCATAAACCATACGGGAAAAATACCAGAAAACCCCCGATCACCTCCTGGAACATCGCCGAAAAAAAAATAAAAAAATTTAAAGTCGCCTTTCCGAAAAGTTTTCGTCACACTTTAACCGGTACCCCTACCACTCATTAAAAACCCCGATAACCCCTTGAAACCTCCCAAAAAATTCTAATAAATCGCCTCTCCAGGTAAATGGTCAGACCACTGTTCCGGACCCCTAGGACTTATCGGCACGGAATTTATGAGAACGATTTGTGATCACTGGTTTAACACAAGTACAAAACCCCCGGTATTCCGTTGGAACCCCCCGCAAAAAAATGAAAAACTTGCCATTACGTCTTCTTTTATGGGTACTTGTCGCCACTATTACTCCGCATTGCACTACCCTTTACAATCATCGCTACGTGATCACTGTGGACGATTGGTGACCGCATGCATAACAAATTAAAACCCCCAAATCCCCCTGAGCACCCCTCTCGGTGGAGAAGAGCATAAATGAGGACTAGGTGGAGCAGCCGCGGGGGGCTCCTCGGCGAAGCCGTTCCGAGGAGTAACTGGCGTGGGCGAGGGGGAGCTTCACTAACCCTCGGGCGGTGAAGCCGCCCCGAAGTTCAAGCGGCGCAGCCGATGTAGACTCCCCCATCTCAACTCACACTCAACCCCTGGGCGGCGAAGCCGCCCTTCAGCGAAGAACGGCGAAGCCTTTTCGAGGAATGAGTGGAGGGCCTCCTTACCCCCTGGCCGGCGAAGCCGGCCCCTAGCTGAGGTGAGATTATTCAAACTTAGAATGTGTTCGAGCGACCACAAATGTAGACGGCGAAGCCAGAACCGGGGTTTTTAAGGGGCGGAGCCCCTTAACGAGCGCGCGGAGCGTGCGAGTCCTATCTATATACAGCCCTCGTGGTGACTGACTCACTGATGGATACAAATTCCCGACCACTTCTAGAAGTGCTGGAGAGCTGAAATTTGGCACGCGTGCGAGGAACCCGAAATGATCCGGAGAAAAAATCCGAAAACCGGAAGTTTCCGCCACGTGTCGTCGCTAGGACGACAAAATGGCCGAAATCGCGCTTTTTCCGGGGACCGTCTTTCGGTTTTTATTTTACTGCGCGCGAACCGTGCATGCCACACGAATCGTTAATGCATTTTTTGAAAGCTGGTAAATGTAGTAACGTAATTATGTTATGTTATAAGTTTCTTTTTAAGAAATTTGCTGCCAAAACGGCGTTAAAAAATTGGGTTTTCGAAAAATATTTCATAACTTCCGCTCCCCTAGTCGTAATTACAGGTGTAGGATATTGAAAATGATTATTATATATGCTCATAACATAGTCTACGAAATGTAGGTAACGTTTTTCTTTCATCGTCCTTGGTTACTGAGAATAAAATTAAAATATTCCGAAAATCACCGATAATTACGATTTTCAAAAGATTAACACAAGGTTTTGTCAATTTTAACTCAACCGATTTATTTCAAACTATGTAGTTATATACAGCTATGCATTGTCTTTCAGAAAACATAAACATTTTAATAATAGTGTAATGGATTTAACCGCGAAAAAATAAAAATGGCGGGCACTGCTAACATTTTTCAGGGACTGGTTTGCTTTTTATTGTATTACTTTCGAAATATGGATGTCATAGGGCACAATTCTTTTAGACATGACAGTAAATGAATGTGACCATATAGTACCGTCATCTTTTAACCCCCCAAAACCCCCTAAAAAATTAAAATTAGCATATAAGTAGCCTTGTCGGGTACCTTTCGTCACAATTCCGCCGCTTTTCCAATTCTTACCATTCATCGCTACGGAATTGATGTAGACGATTGATGACCGCTGGCAGTAAAAACCTATAAACCCCCGGTAAACCCACATACACCCCCCCCCCCAAAAAAAAATTTTTCAAATAAGTCTACTTTTTCGGTACTTTTCGTGACTATTCCACCGCCCCCAACGACTCATCCCCCCGAAATTTATGTGAATGGATGGTGACCGCCAGGAGTACACACATTTAAACCCCCGGTATCCCCGTGAAATCCCCCCAAATGTAAAATGTGTCATTTAGTCTCCTATTTGGGAACTTCTCGTAAAGATTACGCCGCACTACCCGTCCCCTCTGAGCTCTAGATCCGGAATATTTGGTGAGGGCGAGCCACCATAAACCATACGGGAAAAATACCAGAAAACCCCCGATCACCTCCTGGAACATCGCCGAAAAAAAAATAAAAAAATTTAAAGTCGCCTTTCCGAAAAGTTTTCGTCACACTTTAACCGGTACCCCTACCACTCATTAAAAACCCCGATAACCCCTTGAAACCTCCCAAAAAATTCTAATAAATCGCCTCTCCAGGTAAATGGTCAGACCACTGTTCCGGACCCCTAGGACTTATCGGCACGGAATTTATGAGAACGATTTGTGATCACTGGTTTAACACAAGTACAAAACCCCCGGTATTCCGTTGGAACCCCCCGCAAAAAAATGAAAAACTTGCCATTACGTCTTCTTTTATGGGTACTTGTCGCCACTATTACTCCGCATTGCACTACCCTTTACAATCATCGCTACGTGATCACTGTGGACGATTGGTGACCGCATGCATAACAAATTAAAACCCCCAAATCCCCCTGAGCACCCCTCTCGGTGGAGAAGAGCATAAATGAGGACTAGGTGGAGCAGCCGCGGGGGGCTCCTCGGCGAAGCCGTTCCGAGGAGTAACTGGCGTGGGCGAGGGGGAGCTTCACTAACCCTCGGGCGGTGAAGCCGCCCCGAAGTTCAAGCGGCGCAGCCGATGTAGACTCCCCCATCTCAACTCACACTCAACCCCTGGGCGGCGAAGCCGCCCTTCAGCGAAGAACGGCGAAGCCTTTTCGAGGAATGAGTGGAGGGCCTCCTTACCCCCTGGCCGGCGAAGCCGGCCCCTAGCTGAGGTGAGATTATTCAAACTTAGAATGTGTTCGAGCGACCACAAATGTAGACGGCGAAGCCAGAACCGGGGTTTTTAAGGGGCGGAGCCCCTTAACGAGCGCGCGGAGCGTGCGAGTCTAGTATTATAGAGCGTTCCTCAAAGAAATTAAAAACCATTCTTAAGATGGAATAGCTACCGTGTAGTCACAAACTTTTTCGAATCTAGAGCCAATTTAAAAGTACGTAACGAGGACATTCGTCTACGAGGACAGTTTCGGCTACGGAAATTACGAAAACTTTTGACGGTAGAACCTGAAAGCTCCCAAAGATAAATGAAATGGTAAGTGGTGTACTATGGATTACAACACAACAAGTTTACCACTCGGCTGAAATTAAATGAACCGGTATTTCATAATCATTCACTCGATATTCATTCGCGTGGAGTTATCCACTTCCAGTGATTTTGTGTGAATAAACAATTTAGGAGTAAAGAGTGAAAATTTAACCCAGTATATTAATTATGAATTTAACCCCACTGATTTAACATAATAACAACAACAACACACATTACCAATGGGGTAAGGTCTCCATGCCAACCGTGTCAACAACGGTACAAAGAATGATTTTCCTAGATCGGATACCTTTTCCTTTCGATTCCAAAAGGGTACTTGAGATTCTAATCTTATCTCAAAAAGTGCAATCGAATAGAAAATTTATTTTAAATTAATAGCACACATTCCGTTTTCCTCTCATTGCATCTCATAATATTAAGAACATGCATCTTTGAAAGAGTCGCCTCTACGAACCCAAGGAAGAAGATTTAGCGGTTCTAAATGAAAAATAAATAAATAGATGATTGTGAATATCGTTTTGGTGCTCCCTAAGGCTACATACTCCCCTTACTAAATACGAGATTATTTCCGAGGTAAACAAGACTACTGTGGAAAATGTGACATAATTACGAAGCATCGGCCTCACGTTTAGCCACGCCCTTGTCACGTTTATAAAGCAACGCCAAACTTCTTGTAAATCTATTTTCAAACAAACATCATAGAAAGACCAACGACAGAAATAATTCAGAGGAGATAACTCATGTCAGACCTATATCTCGAGTGAACTTTTTCTCGTCATAAACTGCGTGGAAATGATATTGCTTCCGACTTTTATTGTTCAGCAAATCGATAGAGATTCTAATTTTTTTTTAATTCTAAAGTATGCAGAAGTTTTTGATACGATGATTTTAAAATTGAGCTATTTACTTTCGTAATGAACCAGGTTCATTTCCAATAATTTTTTCATTACTGAGGCACGTTCAAATATTTTGTATTTTTAAGAAAAATTTAACGGATACAATTGGATTTCTTCAATAAAAATAGCAAATAATGGAAGTGAAATCATTATTATTAAATTATCATAAATCAAATTTCTCATCACTTGCCATTGGATGTTACGAGAAAAAAATAGAATTTAAAAAAGACAAATCATCATTTCGAAAATGCTGTTTACCTTATTGAATGAGGTTTCCTCGGCTGGACGATAAGTACTTCCAACTGCGGGGATAATATGGTACAACTTTAATAACGCTTATCTTAATCGGATCATTTCAACGCGGAGAAAACTAATTTCGTGAGAATTCAGATGAAAATTTCATATTAATCCTCCCAGGTTTCGACTGTGATAATTCAATTACCAAGAAGTGATAATGTATTGATGGCTATATATACGTAACAACTATATATTGCCATATGTATGTATCTTATAAGATGGTCGGTTTACGAAAAAGTTTTAGTCAGTATCTCACAGAGTTAACGCTTTCTATGAAAGGACTAGTTTTTTTTTCAAGAAACTCATCGATTCTCACCGGATGCCCTTCATTGTGAAATTATAATTATCTATTACATTCAACCAAAGAATCATTCCTCGAGAAAAACTCTTTCCATTCGAGCATCTTATGCACTCCATGTACAGCCCCGGAAATCACACGCGCTCAATTAAACGCAATGAGAGCATTCCCACCCACCCCCGAAACGTATTTCCGAGCTTTCTCCTCCGGCGAATATTCCTTTTTCCAGCAATCTAGAGCATAGCATAACTGTTTCCTGATGAAAGGGAATGTGAAATAAAACCGAAGAAAAAGACGAAAAATTTCAGGCCTGAGGGGATTTTGCAATTATGACACCTCGATCCCAGTGGAACCTCATATTCTGGTGCAAATGGTTTCTCCCACTGCTCTACTAAAATGTTATGCACGGAAAATATAAAATGTTAACACTTTGAGTGCCGGCTGCTAAATTTAAAGCCCTACTGAAAAATCCAGCCATTTTTACTATGTTCGTACATTTTTTAAAACATTAGCATCAAAAATATATTTATATCGATGTGCATTTCAATAAAAATGGACTTTGCTCTTCTTTATGAACGAGTTGAATAACATTTATTGCTAATTTTTAAATATATAATTTAACAATGAAAACCTACTGTTTTTGAAAAATAAAAAAGTTGCAACATATGATGTACCGCCATAAAATGCATAATAATGTTTTAATACGCTCAATTTGAACTATTTAGCGCATGGGAATTATAAAAAAGCATTGTTCCAAGCAAATCATTATAAATCCTGGATGACAATAAGGGTCAATGCACCCTCAACGAACGGTCCATTGGCCAAAAGAATTTTCACACTAAGTGGCCTAAGATGAGGATGCCGGTAGCTACAGAGGACTTTTCGTCCTGAAGACATAAATTGAACTCTTTTTCCATCGAGCAGTTGATTTTTGAAAAAACAGAACCCCTAAGCAGTAAACTGGAAAAGTACTACGGGCGAAATATTACAGCTTCACGAATACAAAGCCAATTAAATGGAAAGACGTAATATTACGTCAAAGGCAATCCTCAGAAGGATTAGCAGGACGTAATATTACGTCCATGGCACGCACAGTGTTAAAATTGTCTTGAAAAATAGAAATTTTGTTTTAATTAAAATTACTTCCAGTAATTGATAAAATCTTCTCAGGTTTGACACCGGGTAAGGCTGTTTAAGGCCAACTTTTTGATGAGAAACTCCCTCATCTTCATTAGGGCTAAAGCATCTTTCACACTACTCGAGAAGTCTTGAACAAGGAACGTAGAACAAGTCGTCATGAACGCTAAAATGAGATTCAAGACCATTCAAGAAGATCTTTCAAGAGCGATTGTTCAAGATATCTTGAATCGAGTAGAAGAGCTTTTCACACTGTTGTAGTTGAATTGACGTGAAAATGGTGGGTTGGCACACAAAGTACAGCAACTTTGGACCTCGTTGGAGGGACGTTACATCGACGAGAGCTGATGAGCAAGGATTACAGGGAAGGGTCCTCGCCCGATGGTTTTTGCCCGATGAGTACGGCTTGGGACACGGCTAGGATATCTTGAGTCAAACATCAAGGTCTTGGGGCCCAAGCGGACGGAATGTGGCGCTGGGGATAGAAATAGTTCAATTCAGATTCTTACCCAAATAAACGGAGAATTTTTCTGCTTTCTTTATTCTTGGATATTTTCGTGTGCATTTTTGGTCTTTTTTCTCGGCACTCACACATTTATTCTGATTAAAAAAAATATAATGCACTCCTATCGAATTACACGCGCTCAGTAATTTCTTCTTTTACCTTTTCTTTATCAACACAATTTAGACAGTTTTTAAGAATTAATTGCCTGACGTTTTTAGGTGGCTGATTAAAGATAATTCAATCCTCACCACATATTTTTACAGTTCAAACATTCAAATTAAAAACAGGCAGCATTTCCATCTTTGTTGGCCTTGATTGAAGGACCATTATATTTTCTTTGGTTGAACAACCAATTCATGACATATATCCCTCTTAAAAATAAACGTTTCAACATAAAATTACGTTGCAGCAAACTTATTTAAAATATAAATAATTACAAGTGGAGATGCATATCGGTTTTTTGCTAGGTTCACCTTATCTTCAACCTATACACAGAATATCTTAGTTTTGTCTGCGGTTAAAGATAACTAATACTTACCTCACTATTCTCTATCTCGACAGCTGCTAACCTTAAAAAGATATACTATTTCCCCCTTTTCCGAATATAAAGCAACTTCAAACCGTAAGTATGAAATAACACTTCAGGAAATAAAATACATTACATTTATTTGTATTTCATCAAAAGAAGACATACTGATTCTTATAAAAGCCCAAAAAAAGATGCAACTACTGCCTCAGAAAGTGTAAAAGATAATGTGGTGACGATTGAATTATATTTATGTAAGTCAGTAAATTAAATATGTCTGGCAATCACTAAGTTGACACCTATGTTGATTAGGAGAATACATTTTTTCTCGGTCTTCCTGGAGGTCGTCTTGCATCAGCGTTTTCTGCCCAGACTTGTTTTACTAGGGCCTTTAGCCTTCTTCGTATTATGTTCCCTGCCCATCGCAAATTTCCCTGTTGTTTTTTCTTCTCCATTATTAGTGTTCACATATTGCTATAAAAATTACAGGATTAAAGAAATTCTATACGTCGTCAATGAATGTCACCCTGTCCGCGGTTTGGCCAGCCATGAAGTCCGCAGCGTTATTAGTCAAATTGTAAAAAAAAGTAACATTAAATCGGAATAGGGCGGTTTCCTATTATTTTTTTATCGCCTATATCGAAAGATTATTACTCCTGGAGTACGTATTTCACGCTTTTAGATTTTTAAATGACGATATCTATTTTTCGCGATTAAATGAAAAGTGAAAATTTTCAAGCGCTCGAAAACGCGACGGCTAAGTATGAATGCTGGGTAAATCCCGTGTGACGTCATTCTGGTTCCCGCTGTCGCAAAGTGAGGTGACCTTGGGGCGAGGATGTGAGCGCCGCTCAGATGCAGGCTGCTAGCAGGTAGCCGAGTACCCTGCTAACAGGTAGCGCTTGGCTTAGGATTATTAATACCTTAACAAACGAAGGAAACTTTCCGACATTAGCCAGTTTTAATAGGTGATTATTAAGAGATGTTTCTATGAGCTCTGTGCTTCATGCATGCATTGGTGATCTCTGACGATGTAAAACTCCTATCTACTCGTATAGAAACTAGGACCCTGTGACGTCACGTGGAGTGGCATCGCATGGGCGCCAATCTGGCCTTTTTCAAATGCGGTTAAAATTGACAATTGCCATTCGTCTAAACTGGGATTTCCACAGCCAAATAATTTGTGTATTATGAATACACTAATAGTGGGTAACAAATCCCAATCAATGCCTTTCGTTTTCTTTGATGAAGGAAACTACCCTATTTGCAGAGAAGGGAGAGCTGTCATCGAGACTGGGAGCCCGAGAGATAAAACTCCGATCGGTGCAAACTCGGACTCAAGGTTCCTCTGAGCCACATTCCTTACGCTGGAGCCAAAGGTCTTGCTGTTTGACTCCAGGTATACTAGCTCCAATCAAAACCGTCATGATCCGCCCTGGGCGTCGTAAGGCTCTTCCAGAGAGGGCCAAAGTTCTTGTGCATTGTACGCCAACCCTAGTTTTTTTTAGAAATTCGCCGCATTTATTCAACTGGCGAGTGAAGCGTAGATGCACGCAGACTTTCGGAAAGGATAGTACACTGAAGCGATAAAGTAGGGCCGGATTTAGATGAAAAGAGGGCCTATTTTATTTCATTTAGGAGGTCATTTCTCTTCCCACTCACTTTAGTGCAGTCTGGTGCACACAAACGAACAGGCCAAATGAGCCAAACGCGTTCATCTAAACCAATACATTTTTATGTTTGCTAATTACACTTATGCGGAGAATTTATTCTTGCTTTCGTTTCAGAGTTTTTCAGGTGTTCACAGTTTTTAGAATAGTGTAATTTTAATTTTGCTAACAATTTGAATATAGGCCCCTCTTTATCTTGAGCACCTATCCTGAAGCCTAATTAGCCTTCGGGAAAATCCGGTACTGAGTTTACTTCTTTTAAGAGATTGACAGGTATTTTCTTCTTATTCCATAATTATGAGTGACTTTTCCCGCATTAGATCCAATTATGAAGTAAACGACTTAAACTTCGTACCATGAAAGGACCTCCTTACGTAGTGAAGTTATTAGTAAAGGAAGTCGCAAGATCTACAGGAAGACTTTCTTTCTCTACTTCAATATAGGATTTGGACACAGTCTAATCGAGACTACTAGTGAGTTAAAATGATACGCATTTGAAACAGCTGCATTTATAATAGGGTGGTTTCCTAATATTTTTTTATTGCCTAAATCGAAAGATTATTACTCCTGGAGTACGTATTTCACGCTTTTAGATTTACAAATGACGATATCTATTTTTCGCGATTAAATGAAAAGTGAATATTGTCAAGCGCGCGAAAACGAGACGCGTAAGTATGAATGCCGGGAAATCGCTCCGTGTGGCGTATTTCTGGTTCCCGCTGCCGCCCTGTGAGGTGACCTTGAGGCGAGTTGAGCGCTGATACGACGCAGGCTGCTAGCGGATAGCTGAGTACCCTGCTGGCTGGTAGCGCTTGGCTTAAATAAGGATTATTAATACCTTATCAAATGAAGAAAACTTTCCGACCTTAGCCAGTTTTAATAAGTGATTATTAAGACATGTTTCCCTGAGCTCTGCGCCTCATGCATGCATTGGTAACCTCAGACGATGTATAACTCCTATCTTCTCGCATAGAAACTAGGTCCCTGTGACGTAACGTGGAGTGGCATCGCATGGGCGCCAATCTGGCCCTTTTCAAATGAGGATAAAAATGGACC
The DNA here is from genome assembly GCF_921293095.1 of Ischnura elegans. NCBI lineage: Eukaryota > Metazoa > Arthropoda > Insecta > Odonata > Coenagrionidae > Ischnura > Ischnura elegans. Next base: position 65,930,936 of record NC_060253.1, on the reverse strand, counting down.
ATTGCCATTCGTCTACACCGGCATTTATAAAACGAAATAATTTGTATATTATGAATACTGTAATGGTGGGTAACGAATCGCAATCAATGCCTTTCGTTTTATTTGATGAAGGAAACTACCCTACTACAATGAACACGGAAGCGCAAACTGGGGCCGTAAGATATAACCAACACTCAATCCACTTGAGATGACCTCAACAAGTACCTTGTTGAAGCTTCTATGACGTGACGTGGCAAATCGAATAGTGGCACTCCACGAGAGGATATTCAATTTTTTTATACGATGGTCAAATAGGCACGCCTGAGGCATAGCGACTTGCGAAATCTTTAACTAAAAGACAATGTGACTTCACATGCACTAGTCATATATTGAAAGCCTAAGAGGCAGTCAAGTATGCTCAATACCGCGGAAGAGATTGCATCTTAAGTTCTTTCTCGATCTGAGGCAATGCTCTGCATGACAATGCACTTTACGCTTGAGTTCTAACCTTATGGGATATGAATGGGGAACATGCATGTACTTTGTTTCTCCCGTTATTGTATCCCATCTTATAGCGAATTTTCTCTCCGATCCGAATATGTAAGCCAAAGTTGTCTACGTCAATCACAAATGCTGTAAAATGCTAATGAAATTCTTAAAAAAAAAAAAAAAAAAATAATCGACGAAAGTCACGTGACCCGAAACGTTTTCTCATTGGCTTGACGTCACCGAACAGTATTCAGTCTCAGTGGCCTCAGTTCTCCGTAAAATTCGATGTCTAAATACGGCTGTTTTTAAATTATACAGATCTTTAATGTCGTTAAGGGAGTTGTTGGAAAAAGAGGGGGATTGTTGGAGGAATGAGGAAAAAAGAAAACTGATCGACAAAATGACTAAAGTGGGATTTAAGAAGGCGCAGTCAGACAATTTACCTATATTTGACTCCTTTATGGTGGCCGACTTCCTTAAAGGCCGTTTTACACGGTACACGGAATTGCGCAGGTTAGAGCTGCATTAATTTCTAAAATGGCGTGGAATTGCGCGAATGCATGAACGAAATTAGAACAGGGGCTATTTTGAAGGCCGTGTAAACGTCTCGCATCCACGCATTCTCGCATGTGTTCTAGCAATTCGCCGCTTTACACGACGCAATTTTGATTGCGCCTTCGCACGTACGTCAGATTGCGCAATTCCGTGTACCGTGTAAAACGGCCTTAAAAACAGCGATTCTTTCGGTGCCGCCGAGATGCGTGGCGTGGAAGCAAGCAGGTAAGGAAGCTATAATATGCAGAGGAAAATGTTTAAGTTTTAACATTGTTTTCTGTATATAAATACTTATTTTGAAATCAAATAAACTATCCACCATCAGCGGTTTATTATTAGTAGTCCATTAATTTTAATACCAAACTTATCATGCGGAACACTATGCGGTTCTCTTATATCAGCTCCATAGTCGTTAGAGTATAAGTAATGAAATAATAGACTAATTAGTGTACATGTACAGACATTAATGTACAAATAGGTTTCAGGTATGATTAATGCCTAAATAATTCTGAATTATTACAACATCTTCACTCGCCAAAAATACGATTCGGCATTTACCAAACTAAATGTGTCTCATAATATGATACTAACGATTTTCAAATTTCCTTATAATAGAAAATTTTAACCATGCAATCTTAATTTTTCCCCTTTCTTGGCGTAAAAATTTAATCCATCAAGATCTATTCTTATCTCTAATTTTAATGTATTTGTACAGAGCGAAGCTGTATAATTTAAATCTGAGGCTGCTGTTATCGCTATAACTTTATGATATTTCTCAGACCTTCTAGAGAATGCTATGGAGATCAGGCCGCGGGATATGTGCAAGTAAAGCATGCAGATGGAAAATGCACTGTTAAGTAAATGGAAATTGTGCCCCAAACATAAAGTTAGAGCTAAACAATATTCCATGGAATTGGTTGTGGATGAATTAGCCTTATAATTAGACAGTGTGGAGTGTCACGGTTATCCGGCCTCATCAGATATAAGTACTATCATAGAGTAAGCTTATATATATGAGCTTAAGTTCCAACATATAGTTAGTTAGTCAAGTTAAAATAGATGTTCTCCCATTCGGCTATTATAATGTTACCTTCCATCTACAAGATGATACTTGTATGTAACTTGCCCTCCATTTACTCCAATCTTTATCTCTTGACACATTTTTTACCTTGATGAGGTGCATTCATCCTCTGAACTCAGTTAATTACATTCTCCTCCTCTTTTTGTCGTAGATCAACAGGAACAGTTTTCAAGCTTTTGGATTAGTAACTACACATACAGTATGCTAGAGGTCCTGCTGAATTATTGCACAGATATAGGCCATTTTTACAAAATTACTGAATTAGCATCTGATAACACATCACAAGGCAGTGTGTAGACAAAGAAGCTCTTAGAGCAATACTAACGCAGCTAAAACTTCAATTAAAGTGTCCTTCCTTTTTTTCCCTCCTGATCCCTTTCCACATTTTTCACCTTGACCAGATGTATAAATCAGGTGTAGTACTATTTTAACTCAGTTAAGTACAATACCCTTCCTACTTTTAGTCTCCGCATCTTGCACCAGGTTATATAAAGTAGTAAGTAAAATAAAATAAATTAGGCTTTTATTACATGTTCTGTTACATACAAGTGATATTAATGACAATAACAAACACTCCAGCGACTTGTTTCTTTCAAGGTCCTACACACTTCCTACTTTTTATCATGTTGTTACCATATCTCAGTATATTTTCATATTCACTTGTATACACTGTCAAACTTCATTGCATAACCTCACTCGAATGACATTAACATGGTCAAAGCTAATTCTAATGTCTATAGTTTATCCATTTTCAGGAAGCATGCTATTGCCTTCCTCATGTGGGTGCACAGAAGGATTGAAGAAAAGGGCACAACCGAGGTAAAATGTTAGTGGAAGCGTTCAGAGCTGGCGAGTGTTGGGAGCAGCATAAAGTTTATCAGCTCTTCAGAACTGAGGAGGACAAGAAAGAAGGAAAGTGATGTGGTGACAAATCATAATACATTCTTGGATGAAATTGTTGCTCAGGGAAAGAAGTTTAAAGTTGAAAATCAGTTGTCAAGATACTTTCAAAGTGAAAATAATGATGCAAATAGTTCAAGCCTGCATGGTCTAATGCAGAGATTTCGCGAAACAGGGGGTTCGCTGCAAAAAATTCATGGCCTTTGCAAGAGATAATATGAGCCAAAGGCTGATTAATGAAGTTGCTGCTTCCACCATAAGGCAGAGTGAAAATCCACTTTGGCACGAGCTACGCTTCATGCGTATAACTGCCTCAAAGGTGCATGAAGCAGCCCATTGTGCAACTGATAATGGAACATTACCCAGACGGCACAGAACCCTCAGTATCTAATTCGTATGTACATAGTACCCATTGACTAAGGGGATACTATGCCGCTCCGTCGCTTTTCGTCAATGGATAATTTCCGTTCGCGGCCTGTCGACGAAGCGCGTACGCAGCATGTGAATGTCCGCTACTAAGCACGTACGATTGGATACGAAGCGCGCAGGAACACGGCACTCAGGCTAATCTCAATCGATTAGGTCGAAATTAGATATATCGTAACTCGCACGATCGAAAAATGTATCGAACGCAACACAATCGATAGCTACCGACCGTAGCGAGAACCTTGATACGAATCATTATGAATTGTAAGTTCTCAATAGGTAAATAACACCATATCATGAATTCTAATTACCATGAAAGACTCACGACCGACAAAGTTTTTGTCGGTTGTGAGTTTTTCATGGTAATTAGAATTCATGATATAGTATTATTTACCCATTGAGAACTTACAAAACTTACTCGGCCACTTAAATAACTCTGCGAAAAATGAGATTCTCACGGCTAATTCACGCACCCCCAGCATCCAGCATTGTTAAGTGGCTCGTACTTACTTGGAAACCTTGAGATATTAATAAGAGTAAATTCTTATTAATTTTGACACTAAATAAGACATCACATAGCCCACGAGCATTAAAAAGCTTACCCTAAAGCCTGACGAAATAAAATTTTTAAATAATGCCAATTGCCGATGAAACAGGATTGCTGACACATCTGCTATTAGAATGATCGAATTCATCAAAATGCAAGCAAAAATTAACGTATAGTTCAGTCTCAGCTACTAAAACTTACCCATATCAGGCGCTAAAGTATTTGAAAAATTATTTGGTATGAGTAAAAGTCCCTAGGTCACTGCAGTAAATGTATCAACCTATTAAAAATATGAAAGTCCTGCCAAATCACCAGCATAAACACTTGTAAAATAAAACATGTTATCTCTTAGATCACACCTCCGATTTTATACTTACTTTGCATGAAGTCACCACCGCAAGAAATTTTAAAGAGGCAGGAAAGAAAAAACCCACAGAAATACAATACATATATTATGTATTTTCTATTGTCAACCACAATAATATTTCCAATTTTCTCTTCTATCCCACATCTAATTTAGCGAAACAATTACTCTTATTCTCTTTCGAATAGAAAATTATTTAAAAGAGGACTGGTCGATACATACAAACTATCGTCAATACTTTCTCCGATGAACGTCCACTATCACTGCACCAACTTGCACAAATCAAATCCACATCCACAAATATGTCACTTCTGCCACAATGTCTGTCTTCTTGGCGACAGGTAACAGTGAAGCAATGGTACCTTCCTCCAATCTGGGCACCTTCAATTCAGCAAGAATTTTCTCCTCGTCTTCTCGTCCAAGGCCACAGATTATTTTCTGATATCACAAGGTGCGATGTGAAGCTCACACACCTAAAATTAATAAATAATAAAATACCATGTAACTTATTAGGTCCAATCATTTCCAATTTTTGGTATTTCTGCATGAGAAATCAAATTACTATAGGCTCGTAAATATAGTAAATATTTGTATGCCTGATATTTTTATTGTTTTAAACTATAGCATAAGATAATTTGAAATGATGAAAGCCGACGTGTAATACACCATAGGGCAAGCTAAGAAGCAATATTCGATCCTATAAACTTGGCAGCTTATTCCTAGTTTCTCCTTTAACCACACGTTCACCGAATGAATTAATACAAAAAAGACAACTAAAATGCAAGAATTTTCAAAAGAATTGCTGCTACAATATTTTGAATCACCATTTTTAGTACTGAATAGTACTATAGTACTTCAGTACTGAATAGTTCGGGATGTTGATGCATCAACATCCCGAAGCCACTTCTAACTTAAAATTACATCCAAATAATTACAGCGAGAAAGAGTACATACCTCACAGTTTTTCGTAGGGGTGAAATGTTTTTTTCTTATCGCCCAAATGCACTTCTTCTTCAACTCAGGATCTTTTGGAAAGCTAAAAACTTGAGCCATGTCCCGGAGTTTCCATTACATCCCGACATTACACACACGGAAGGCATTTTTAACAAAAATATCTCACAAACACGTTTCTGAAGCCCAGAGAATGAAATTAAAGAATAAGGGAAACTTCACCATTACCAGACACTCTATTTTTCACAAACTTAACCACAAAAATCCCTGAAATGTGGTGAGACGTGACGTAAACCATGCCATCTCCAACGGCTTGTGAAGGCATGTGATCTTTCTAGGAGGATATGGCACGATGGCACCAGATGGCACCACCCGCGAAAGAAAATAGTCCCAGACCGAATACAGTTTTATCGATGAGATACAATTTTATCGATGCATATGAATTTGCCAGTCCTCTTGCATCTTTTTTCGTCATTAAAGGAAATAAAGAAACAAAACCTTCTAAGTAACTTCCTAAGCGCGATTTTTGTATCTTGATTGTCCACCCTCGTATTTAGGTACGAAAACTTCCTGTGCCGTCTGGGTAGTAGAAAGGGTGGTGGGAGCTATTAAAATAAGGCCAACAAAGGCTATGAGGAGGGGCTCTTCCCTTGAGGCCCAAGTAATAACAAACATGTTTTTTTGGTGATGTTGCCCTATCAGAAATATATGTCCTTTTTTGAGTTTGTTTGCTCCTGAATTTAGTGCTTATTTGAACCCTAACACTTGATGTCAATGGAGAGGAAATACCTGTCCTCTACCTGTACTACTCTCCAGGTCAACTCTCAACTCTCTCTGACTCAACTTCAAATAGTTTTGTCAGCTTCATTGACTGGAACCTGTGCCCAATGCTTCTGAGATTAATTCTGCATGTAGTCTCTTCACTGCCAGTGGTCTTAAAGGAGTAGTATGAGCTGTATTCCTATCTTTTTGGCAGTCAAATCTATGTGGGACAACGTTTGGCTTAATTTTAATTGGCCCTCCAATCATGGTATATTTGCGCCAGTTTTCCATATCTTCCTGCAACTGATGATAAAAATGTGAAGCAGACAAATCATGAACTAATTGAGAGAGATAATAGGTTTTTCATGAATCATCTACATTTATGAATTGAAAAATACAAGTATCAAAGCTCTATGAAAACGTACTTTAACCGGTAGAAAAATCTTATAAAAATACTTTTCTTGAAATATAACAACACTTTTTCCGTTCATAAATAAGTTTTTCCTTTGATTTGATTGTTTGTAACTTTTCAATTTATATTACGCGGCAATAGCATCCTTTGGCTTAGTTCAATCTTTTTAACTCACAAAAATAAGATATGCAACCGTACTGGCACTTACATTAAAGTGATCCTCACAACAGAAAGCTGTTGATAATTTCGAGAGAGAATTTACGTCTCTTCTGCAGGCTCTCAACCATTTTAATCTCTTCTTCGAATCTTTCGGGACATAAATGAAAATCTTCTTCGGCGTGGAAACTGAGGTATTTGAGCAACAGGGCACGATACAAGATTTGTAAACCTTTCTCTTTTTTTTCTCGTTTACATCCATTATGCTTGAATGAGATAATTAATTAAGATTAGTGAAAATCACAAATTAAAAAACAAAAACAATAATTTACTCTAAATGCGGTTCCATCATTAGCATCCACTTACTTTCTTGTCAAAATATAAACAATTGTCCCTAGCGATACCGTTCCGTGACGTCATGCGTCCATTGCGCAATGACACATTGTTTTCAGGCTGCCGAGAAAGAATTATTTTTAAAGAATGATATCTCAGTAAAAAACCGCAGGCCACGTGTGAAATTTTTACCACATCCATTTTAGTTGGTGGTCTTCCGATTCATCTGGTTATAAAAATTGTGCATGTTCCCCATTGTACTAATCCCGCAACAGAACACGAGGTAATACTCCCGGGATCTCTGTGTTCGGCATCTTTCCTTAGGATTATGGATTCCAGAGGCTGATTCAAAATGAGCCGCCCATGTCTAAAGAATGTTAGGAAAATTTTAATATGAAGTTTTATGCAGCGAGAAAATGATTAAGTTCCTCGAATTAAAAGAAAAATTGATCGTGCGGAAATGAGTATCACAATTTAACGTAAAATAAACAATGGTTCTGCAGGATCATGTGAGTTTCTTATCGTTCTGAAGGCATTATGTTGCATAAGTATACCTTATTAAAAAAAATATTCTCACCATAAAATGGTGATGGATGGAAGGTTGTGGACACGAACTGTCATTGAGAGATACATAAATATATCTAATAACATTTGAAAAAAATCTTCATCTTACGCAAATTTGGCTTCCGTAGAACAGAATGTAAAGTGATTTCACACGCAGCCAGACATTTTAAGTAACATGCACGTTGCTTACCCTAAAATTAGCTAATCATTCCCACGCATCACAAACCCACCAATTCGTGACATAAACTTTAAATTTAGAAAATATATTCGTGAAAATTATACTCATTATTGTTAATTACCGAAATGGCATTGATTAAAATGTCTTCTTCTCAATTGGAGTTTGCCTCCAAATTCTGGTAAAATTTTCGTAAACTGTAGGGCTTCGGCAGTGGTCAATATCATCAAAATTCTGATCTGTGACCCTGATATATAAGCACACAAATTTCCTTTAACGGGCAAACTCATTCCGAAAAAAGTATTTTTTGTCAAACATCAGGGGCGGATCCAGGATTTCTTTCTAGGAGGGGCACAAGCAAGGCCGTATCCAGGATTTTGTTCAGGGGGGGGCACAAGGATACCTCGTCATACAAAACGAACGAAATGATAACGGTATTAAAAATCTAGCATATTTTTAGGGTCTGGGGGGGTACGTGCCCCCGTGCCCCCCCCCCTGGATCCGCCTATGTCAAACATCATACGTACTCACCCAGGTATACAATTGAATCATTCGGAAATGGATGAGAAAAATATTCAGGTTGTCGACCATGTGGATAAGAACAAAATGAGGGATAGTTAACGGCGAGTACCCAAGCGGAACAGAAAAGTCAAAAATACCTCAAAATGACGTCCAAATATGGTCATTTCTCAAAAGTCAGAATGACGTCATATGGGGTGCCAATTGTGACTATTTTGTGACATCACCTTGACTTCATTGTGACTTCAAAATGATCTAGCATACTGTGTTTGACAAATGGTGGCCTTTCCACCTTCCAGGATATACTTCAACAGCAGTACCGTGTTCAGGGCCGGCACACCCATTCGGCACACCAGGCGACTGCCTAGGGTGGCACTTTCCCGGGGGCGGCAAAAAAGGGTGGGAGGGGGAAAGTAGGGAAGGAGAGGTTTGGGGGCGGAAGATGTTACCTTTGCCTAGGGTGACAAAAGTGCTAGCGCCGGCCCTGACCATGTTGTACACGAATGAAATGCTAAAGAAATGGAAATATTAGGAATAAAATAGAAATAATACGAAGAAAAAAGTTGTTTTTATTGAGAGCTTAACAATGCTAGCAATAACATAGTAGCAGGCAGTCAATCAATTTTTCTTTGCGCACGGTCCATTCTGCTATCAGGAAATAGCTTGAGTGCAGCACCTAAGCAACGCAAATAAATAAGAAATGAAAAGTTTTATCAGAAATATAGGGAACTTATAGATGGATATTGAGATCTGAATGAGATTTGTACTCACACATTAGAGCTTCGAAAATTTTGGATTTTCCCAGTCCAATTTTCACACCAGAACCAGAGAAGTTCATGCTAACAGCAAAAGCATTGGTGAAAACCTTGGGCAAAATTTTGAGGACAGCTTCTCTCTCATTGGTGGCTGAACGCCCAAAATTCATGAAGTAGTAACACTAGAGTTTAGGGTGAATTAGATAACAATCATTGGTCACTTCTAAATTATACAACTTCATACATATTAATTTCAAACCTTTAATTTCATTTATGATGAAGTAAGTAGTTAGGTAAATAAATAACGGCAGCAAAGAGCAAAATAATTGACGTTTTATCACAGAACTACACCTACCAACGTTTATCGTGTTATGGTACTTAAATACGGGATTATTATTAAGGATTTCATCAGTTTATTTCACCTATAGAGCAAACACACGTAGCCCGAGGAATCCATGACGAATTCTATAACTTATGCACGGTTTGAACACTACACAGTGTTTCGTAGATACTAAATTATGGAATCATACCTAGTTATGAAACACCTTTCATTAAAATATATAAACTTGAACAACACATATAAACTTTCAACAACACTTAAATAAATTCAATGGACTCTATTTTCCCTGGAGAAAAAATTTGAAACAGTACTTACACGTACTTCGGCAGTTTTCGGCGTTGCTTCATCCATCACGCAGACATTTAACGTCCAGTATGAAACCAGGTTAACTGAGACACAATATATATATATCACTTTTTCACAACGGCGAAATTCACCAAACCAGTCGATGAGGTACCTTTTTCGCCAAATACCGTCAAATCAGAAAAAATGCGGGGACAACTACTACGTTGGCTCCAAACGCCGGCTCAACCACGCGACGACGCTAACACGCTATAACCACGCTTGACAATAAGTGACATCACTCGGTAGCGCATACGAACTATACATGGAACAACTCTGAGGCTAGACAAGCAAAAATTAAATGCTGTTGAAGTTGTTCGTAAATTCTCAACGTCTTCATGAGAGAAAATTCCGAATGAAAAAATAAATATATCTATATAAACACAAAATAAATAGTTTTTTTTTTAAACACAGGCATACGAAAACAAATTGAAGAACAATCATAACAAGAAACTCAGTGTAGTCATCTTTGTAGTATATATAAATACAGTCCTGTATGCTATGTTTTCATTTTTCTATCTCAACATATGCGTAAATATGTGGTCCGGGGTACCATTTTCAAGACGGTTAACGTGAGTATCATGAATTTTGTTAAATATAATTTGCAGTAGCAGAGGATGCGCATGGTCACGATGAAGTCATTTTCACGTCATGAGAAGAGGCGAAGTAAATCTTGACAAAACCTCGTCAACTTGACGTCACCTGAACGTCATTTTGACTTTGGTTTCCGCTTGGGTATTAGCTCAGGTGATGACGATGATGATGACGATGGACAACTCGAACATCGAAACTTCGGCCGAGATGGAGTTGGAGAACCTGGTCCGGTGGAATGCCCGAGTAACCTTCCACGACGTAGGGACGGGGTTTGAATATCTTTAGCTACCTACTATGGCCTTGACGATATTAAATTTTGCTGTTCGAGGTTACTCGATTTAACGCAATCATGGTGGAACAGTATAAATCGCGGAAATATTACAGGCCACTTTACTCCTTAACGTATTCTTTCCCCTTTCTTAATCCCTTTTACTCCTTAACTCCTCGCTTTTAGTTTCGAATGCTTTCATAAGCCGGGGCGGCCTGGGGTGAATGGGGCTCCTCGGCTGGGGTCCCTCCCCAGAGAATTTTTGGAAATTGTACGCCTGGAAAAGGATTTTGACGCTCTTGAAAACTAGATAAAAGTTAATAAAAGTAGCAATCTTGTAAAAAATACTGTAAAGAGTGAGAATTTCTCAGCTTATAAAGTTTAATAATACAAATCTAAAAAAAACCTAAAATAAGCTTTTCGAATAACCCTTTTTTGAAAAAAATAGGTTATATTTATTCTTCTGACTCCTTCATTTTATTTATATATATTATCCTATCTGAAATTTCGTTCATACAATCCTACGTCAGAAAATCAGTTCGCAAGGCCGTTCACTTTGTGAACTCGATTTTCATTCATTTTTGTATTTATGGATAACATTGTAATATGACTGGTGAAATATACTGGTCAGGAAACGCTACCTCTGTATATCATACATTAGAACTAATTTCTAACCAAACACCACGAGATCACGTCAAAAATACAAAATCTTCCTGTCCCATTTATCACGGGGTTAAAACTTAAAACCGAGAAAAATATATATATATTTTTAGAGATAAGACATGAAAATGTTGCTCTTTCATAATATACGTAAATAACTTTTGAAAAATTATCTAGTAAATCGAGACCCCAAAACGAATATTAAAGAATTGGTAGAAATACTGATATCTGTATGTACTAATGTTTTTGAGCTTCAGTTTTGTGGATAGGTATTCTGTATACAGACTGTCCCAAGGGTCGTGTGTCATTTTTGACCTGTAATTTTAGTAACTTTCCATCGAGCAATTTTCATGAAAATTGGCACACTTATGGGGAAAGGTCCTAAGTTTTGTTGAGTGCAAGCAAAATTTGACAAATTTCAAACTAAGACGGCAAGGGAGGTTTATCGGAAAAGACAGTGGATATGTGTTCTATGCCACTCACTTGGTCACCATTCAAAACCTTTGGTTGGGGACATTAGTTTTCCTAGTATTTCAAAACATACATCTATAACCTTTGACCCCCTTTATGACCCTTGCTGGTAAAAAAAATCGACAATATGGATGTACGAACTGCCTAACCGACCTTGGAACCCTTCAAAACCTATGGTTTGACACGTTGGTTGTCATGATGGCCGGACGTTTAACTCTATGACCTTTGACCCCATTGTGACCCTCGGAGGTCAAAAAATCAACAATACGGATCTATGAACTGCCTAACCGACTTTGGCAGCCTTCAAAATCTATGGTTTGACACGTTGGTTGTCATGATGGCCCGACGTTTAACTCTATGACCTTTGACCCCCATTGTGACCCTCGGAGGTTAATAAGTGAATAATACGGGTATTTGGACAATACCAATGACTTGGGCACCCTATAAAACCCATGGATCGACACCTTTGTTGGTATGCTATTCTTTTTGTCACCCTTATGACCTTGACGGTGACCTTACTGGGTCAACGGTTGAATTTTCGTAAACAAAAGTGTTATTTTAGGGTTTCTCGTGTCCGAAAACCTAAGAATTGACACATTGGTCAATGAAATTCAGACATTTTTCTATCTCGATTTTTTTAACATTGAAACCCCATAAGGCAAATTCAAATTTTTGGTTTGGACCTAAATTGTGAGGTCAAAAGGTCAAAATTCTAAAATTTTGCTTGCACTCAACAAAACTGAGGACCTTTCCCCATAAGTGTGCCAATTTTCATGAAAATTACTCGATGGAAAGTTACTAAAATTACAGGTCAAAAATGACACACAACCCTTGGGACAGTCTGTATACGGTTTTATGGACGAAATTTCAGGTACTACGATTATGTGGCTTAAATTTTACCCATGCGATGCTATGGACTAGAAATCCCATATAAACCTGAATGGAATGATTTTTTTAAATACTACTTTGCGGCTAGGAGCGGCAGTGCTGTAGTTGGGGGAAAAAAATTAGGCGGTACTTACCAAAAATTGTCAATATAAATGTAATAAGTTATTAACCATACATGCACAGCCTATTTTACCGAGTAAACCTATTCTAGACAGTGATGTATTTGGGAAGAAATTTAGGTGGTACTCACCAAAATTTGCAAACAGCTGAACATGTATTTTACATCCGGCTGCGATTGCAATGTCAAACTCCAACTCTTAAATTAGTTCCAAGTTGTGCCACGATTTAACTTTCACAAAGTAAATAATCATTTCGGATTTTTCTTGCTGATATCAATTGGGCAATTTACAGTTGGGCTATTTTTTTACAGATTTAAAAAGGTAGTTTAACAGGTACGCTTATAACGAGTTTGGAATTTTAGGGGGTTCGCCGTACCGGCCCAACTATAGCACCGAGGAGCGGTCGAAATATTTGTACCTATTTAAAAGAACGCACAACACTTCTTCGACATCGCTGTTTAACGAATTTACTGTATTCATTTTACGGAATCAATAAGGTCGTCTATACGAAAATTAGAAATTTTTCTTACGGCCATTCAGCTATCGTATACAAAGTTCAAAAACAGGTCACTCAAAATGCAAAATAATTCTACTTAGCGAACGTCAAACCATAAGCTAACACTTCAATCTCTCAAGAAATTAGCGAGCTTGCCTATTACGAATAATCCCGCGGGAAACAAGGGATCGCATCCCCACACTTCTGCTTAATCCTCGTGTCATTAAGTCAAGGTGACATTGAAGGTGGAAATCCTTGCGCAATTACACGTGCAGCACCCCCGGGACGATTTCTTTTGTGAAACCATAATCGTTCCTGCAACCATAAAAAAATACCTCGAGATTGTGAGGTTATAAAGTGACGGACAAGGGCACGCTGTCCATTGGAGCTGACATGATAAAACAATACCTTAATTCCACCACTTTCCATGTCCAACATGAGTGAGTCTCCCGGCTAGCATGTACTATGAGAGATACCCCGAGGCTACAAACGAAACAAGCAAAAACTGAACTCTTATTCAATTGCATCAAACGCAAAAAGTGATGGAAAAATGTAAGTCAAAATCGAATTTTCCAGTTAACGATTTTCAATCTAAGTGAAAAGCTCGAGTTTTCAGCGAAAATCGAAACTTGAACCAGAAGATCGATTCATCGAAAAAATCGACGGTTCTTAAAAAAGTTCGTATAAAAATATATTTATTATCCATTTGAAACATAACTTAAATACAAATTTGAGTAGTAGGAGAAATCCAGTTAGAATAAATGCTTGAATTATTAGCAGTAAAAATGTACAAATCGCTAAAATATTTGGGTAAGATCCAGGGACGGCGCTAGCAGGTGCAGGGCTAGGGGCGAACCTTCAGTGCGGGGCCCTTCACTTAAAATATTAAACTCTATACTCCATCTACAAACTCGAGCATTTTGAATCCCTACCACTCTCTGGCTAAGTATGTGTTCCCCTCCCAAATTCAGACTTCGCAATTACGCCGTTATGATACCATCACGCAGTTGAGTTCAAAATAGTATAATACAAATAAAATTTATAATTATACCTATTTATTCATAAAATTATTACGTAAAATAAACATAAAAAGCGCGCTTTTTACTTTAAATTACTGCATTATTATTCCTTTTTCATAATATTATTTTTTGTCTAGCACGGACTTAACAATACAGTAATAGTTGAAATTGCGTTTTCAAACTATCTTATATTTTAATTTTTTTCACGAACGCGGGGCCCCCTAAAGCGCGGGGCCCGGGGCAGTCGCCCCGCCCTAAGGCCGGCTCTGGTAAGATCATCAGAGTGAGATGCTATCTTCATGATCGACAGCATGCTTGTCCAATTTTACAGGCCTCAGAGAAAATTATTTCAGATGGGACGGATGGCGTTATCATAGGCCGGTGGGATCGAACGAAATAATGGTCAAGATCGAAGTTGAAAAATCGAATTTGGGTAGAAAGTCGAAGATCAAAGAAGAAGAGGCGGGTCCTTTGGATATTTGACAGATATCTATGCAAAGTTAATTGGCTTACAATGGATATTGCACGGATGTCATATGATAACGCCAATCAATGTTGTCTGGATGTTGTGGGGATATTGATTGCTGCTTGGGTATAGTCACCCAGGATTCGAACCCACCACTCTTCAGTCAGAGGACCCCCTGTGTCATCATGCTTCCCCTCAGTGGCGTAACTATTAGGGGGGGGATGAGGGGATGTATCCCCCCCAAAGCCTCAGAGAAATAAACAAAAAACTAAAAATCTTGTCTGGGTTTGATATACAGGGTGTCCCATTTATCTTGACCCCCCGAAATAACTTTTTGTCCAGATGCAAATTCAAAAATGTGTCATGCAAATGTTCATTAGCCGTCAGGGGGACATTAATCAGCATGATTGCCTTCCTTGTAGCTTTGTTATTTACAAAGACATGAACAGCAGTAGGTCTTTTTTAAATGGCATCCTATATTTTTTATTCGGCAATTCATTTCCTCTCCTAAAGACTTATTCAAAAATGTTGCACAAAGCACCATTAACATAAACACAGTGCTATGAAAAATGACTGACTCTTTAGCACTTAATGCAGGTACACACGTATTGGTACTACTCCACTTGCTGACATTGACGGTGAACAAATGAGAACATAGTAAAATGCACACCAGTCATAAGAAACTCGTCCACAGTAAGTAGACGAGTTTCTTATAGGCGTTTTCATAATGTGGTGAGCATGCAGTGAGCCGTTCGTAATAGCCCTCTAAGGCCTACACTCCAAGAATAAAATGTAATATTAAATATAGAGGTCAGGAAAAGGAAAAAAATTATACTCAAAATATTTTCAAATCCCTCATCTTAATAAACATCATACATGCAGAAAAATTGAATGCAGAGGATAACTCATAAATTTAATAAATTCGTAAGTATCGTAAAGGAAAACATGGTTAACTCCACTGTCAACTTATGGTGTTATTCATTAGAAAATCCCACTTTGCCCTGAAGTCTCGATGAGCGTCAAAAAGTCTTGAGGGGTCGAGACTTTGCGAGTCTTGCCAAGACTCCCGACCCAGGCGAGACTCTTGCCACGCCGAATGTTCGTCCCAACAATGCCAAGAAATGGAAGTGTCATCTCGACTGTCGAGACGAGACTCTCATAGAGCACTACCAAATATTGAGGATTCAATTTTGGAAAAAAATAAGTCAAATTAACAGGGCACTCAAATTTAGTCTCCTGTAATGAACTTTTCTCCCAGAGATTTTAGGCAACACGGACTGGACTACATTTGTACATCAAGATAAAATAGATACTTTTGAATCAAGATTATCAATATTTTTCCTAAATTTTTGGCAGAGGGACAACTAATAAGTAAGAATATACATAACTACTGTCAATTTATAACGGTAAATTCTACTCACAGGTGATGCTTAGTACCATTCTCTGGGGCTTTACACCCAATTGTATAATAGTATTGAAATTCAGAAGGTGATACCGTGGCTTTTAGGTAAAGTACCTGTTTACGCCCCATGTAAATCTCTTTTTCATAAATTTAGTATTTTACCTCTCCCATCAGGGTGTATGCAGGCCAAAACTGTTTGTGCTAAAAGAATATTTCCAATGATGCAGCCAATGACGACTATCATTGTTTTCATACAACAAGGAGTTCTACCAGTCTTCACCAAACATATATAAGACCTAAAAACTCAGGTCATGCCCTTGCACATGGGCCTATTGTAATTTGATATGCTTTAGTTAAGTTAAAGAGGGTAAAGACTATGTCCTCCTTCAAATGCAAGCTTCGTGAGTTTCTTCTGAAAAATATTAATTTTACTCGGTGGATGAATTTCTTCATTTATACGTGACATTTTTTTAATTGTACCTCAATCGACATTCCTATATTTGTAACAAGAGATCACATCTGGAAAAATAAACATTATTATTTTATATATCTATTTATCTTACTAAGTAATATTAGGTGCCATTGTACATTTTATAAATAAGATATTTAAGGATATTATATATAAGTAGACTCCCGATTATCCGGCTGCGGTTTATCCGGGTTGCGGATTATCCGTGCATGATTTTCACTCTCGCTCAATTTTTCCGCGATCTTTGTTTTTAAAAATCCTACGCAAAATCACCAGAATTACTGCATCAATGCTAGGACATACGGGGCTTATCATTTCCATTAGAATCCCCTTCGTAAAACGGGAGCGATCGCGCTCTAGTTGCATTCACGGGAGCACCGTGTTCCTGTTTTCCAAGCCTCGCAGTGCGCGACCGCGCTCCTTGATCACGGATACAAGTCCTGCAGCAGTTTCAACCCGGGCAACTTGTGTGAGACGCGAGTACGTGGCGTAGTGCCTGACAGTGTAGTTTGCGACGTGAAGCAGTGGTTTTGAAGCATTCGTGCAAACCTTTTTCCTGTATCCGTTATCACACAGCCACGGAGGCGTGGTTTTCGAAACCAGGCCATACACAAAGCATTAATAATACGAGTACATCCACGCTATCGTCGCTAAAAAAAAGATCGCGAACTGGCGAAGAAAGCTCTCAAGGAGTCCTGGAAGCACTCTAAAGCAACACAATAACTGCATAAATAATAATATATTGTTTGTTTTACGTAAATTATGAACATTAAAAGACATTTAACTGAAAGTTTGGATTATCCGTGTTTTCCGATTATTCGTGCCATCTCTCCCCATCATTACCCCGGATAATCGGGAGTGTACTGTACATAAAGTGGCACTCAATATCCCTTAAAGTTAAAATATACGCGATGCAGGACTTTTGAGGAAAAGGTTCATGCTAGATGAACCTATTCCTCAAAAGTCCAGACAGAAAAATAACTCCTATTTGTACCAACACTCAAAAAATTTAAATTTTCACATACCTTATTTATTTCTGATATATGACTTTAGGAAAATGTAATTTCCTGGGAATTTCATCAAATATTTCCTTTTTCAATTCATCCATCTAATAACTTCTCTGAGCATAGCAGCGCCTTAAGACTTTCACTTGAGCAATCTTGCATGATTATCGCCGACCTTGAACCTCCTTTTACTTTACGACGTCAAGGCCACTACACTGACTAGTAGCATTGGGCAAAGGTGATAATCTTGGGAGAAGAAACATAGTTTCACACCTCTAGGTCAGATGATACTTGCACCTTGCTTCTCGATGAAGGAAAAGATGCCAAAGCCATCAAAGGGAGATAAAAAAATATAACCAATTAAGTAGACACATCAAAGAATAAATGTCACATAAAATCGCCCTCTACAATTTACTGACTTCTAAAAACACCTACCGTGGGATATCCCTAAAGGGATATTGGGTAAGAATCTTTCTCAACAACAGTCCCTCAAGATGACTTGTGACAAAGACCAGCTCTATCAAACAAGTGGAGCATTACTTCACGTCTTGAACCTTAGGGCTTGAATGTTGTACACTAATTGAAATAAAGCAAAGGAAAGAAGTTAAACTACAGGAATAAAGCTCTCCTTTCATTTGAGAAGTACAATAGATTTTCTAAATATCACATCAGGTTCCTTACAAGAGCTAGGAAAATGAAGAAGAATGGATATCAACACAATTCAAAGGCATAGGCTTTATTCTGAATAAAAGTTTAAAAACAGTATTCACAAATTTTCAGCAAATTTTTCAGGATATTTTATTGAAATATTGTTGTACACTGAAGGCAGTAGGATCGAATGTAATCAAAATGTATGGTCCAAAATTTAATTAAATGAATTTTGTTACGCAAATTAAGAGGGTGATGAACCAAGGGTAAAGAACCCCAGTTAATCGAGGGAAATACCTAATACTCGGACATATCTGATAAATGCCCACCTACATCATAACCATAACTGGTTATGGGATAAACCCTAAAATATATCGAATAAACAGAAAGCATTATGGAATACACAAATGAGGGTTTAAACTGAGTGGATACAACTCTAAAAAATTGGTTATTTAATACAATTTTACCAATGAAGTCCTCTTCAGGATAGCCTACACAGTCCATTTTCACGACCATTCTATAACCAAGCAAAATAGCGAAGTGAAAATGCTTACAGCTGTAAAAATACTTTCAATAAACCTAGTCATGTAATAAATGTTTGCCACCCCCAATGCCCACCCCTTAAATGCTGCCCCAATTAAATATAGAGCATAAATCTTTACGCACAAATCCCATGGTGATTTTCAATGGATAAGCAAAGGGATCACAGTTTGAAAATTCAATAACTCTGCCAAACAGCACCATGTTTATCCATTAATGAATATGTACTGTATTTAGAGGCTGTTGTATCAGCTACTAAATTCATACAAGTAAAGTTACGTCATAAAAGATGAAAAACCATTCTCAGCATGTTGTGGCTAAGTTGAGCATGAATTTATACTTCAACGACACACCTCTGAAAGCTCAGCAATATGTAACACAGACTTTTCATATCTCTATATCTAATTGGAGAGAAGAAACAGGAAGTAAGTAGAACAAGTAAAGTTAATAAGGGTAATGTGATACTATTACAATGTAATTATTAGCAGGTAACAGGTGTTCCCACAGAGTAACTAAAATACTAACCTCAAATGTAAAATGAAAACTGAATACATACATATATACGAAGTACAAAAATAAAGGCACCATTTAATGACCTCAAAAAGGAGAGGCAATTACCAAATCTACATATGATTATAATGCCCAAGGATCAAGAAGAATATTAACATCTTATACACGAAAATACAGCAAGATAATCCCAATCATCAACAGTGCCAATTCCCAAATTTTTGGTGTACTCTTGAAGCCATGCAAAATGATTTTGATGGGAGGCAAGAATTATGCCCCTCAACTCCATAAATGCCCCAATTTAGAAATACAATTTAAACCATAATCACCAGCAAATGCAAGGAAAATTGGGGGATTACCGTAATAATTGTACTTAAATAGTTCCAGAGAATAATGGTGATAATAATTTTATTCATATTCAATCTAAGAGTTAATTAATCCCAAATGTATTCTTGTGCACTGCAAAAGTTGGCAAAAAAAACTTGAATTACAAAAAATTAAAAAAACGAACACAATTTAAAAACCCTGAGATACCCTAGATATGACTATGTACCAAAAAAAATACATTCCATACACGATTTGCACTTATGCAGACATGATAAAAATAATTGATGATTATTCCTTGTGTGAGGACCAAAGAAGCTAAGGGATGTAAGTACAATTTTGATAAACTTGGATGTAAACACATATAATGGTTGGTGGGGTATACAATATTGTTGTGGCAAAGGGATACAAGGGAATGACTGAATCTACATATAATATACTTATCAGTGATTCACCACCAATCGTTATCTACACGGAACTCCAAATTTATGCAAATTGCACTTTAACCACTTGGCTTCCAGGTTCCTCATGTGCATTTCATATATGTTATGCTGCTGTATTAATTCAACACCCCTTTAATGCAACGACAGAAGTATTATAATGCTACTATGCAAGTCCTCCAAAGCTACTGAGCATAAGTACACTATGCTGAAGCTAAATGTGGTAAGAAACTACATTGCACCAGCAACGATTATTATCTGCCAATTCAACTAACATCTCACCCAGGGGCGGTCTGACCAGGTCGGTAATGGCCGAGGGCTCAGAGCTTAGGGGGGCCCCAAAACGCTCGTGTCTCTTGTGAAGCATATATGACAGGTGTAATAAAAAGTCTCAGATCACTCGAATGTTATTTTTTCTACAATTATAAAATTCTAAATTTTCATTTGTTGCTTTATTTACGACATACTCAATGTAAAAAGAATCATATAAAAATAAATAAAATGATGGAGTCAAAAGATAAAAGAATCTGATGCTATTTTGAGAGGGTTATTCAAAAAGGTCATTTTAGTTTTTTTTTTAGATTTCAGCAGTTTCAAGGAACAAATTCACTAAATAACAGATAATATAACCATAAAAGATTATTAAATTTTATAAGCTATGACATTACCACTTTTCATTGCATTTTTTCTTACGAAATTGCCATTTTTTTTATTAACTTACATCTAGCCAGAGTAGCCTTAAAATCCATTTCCGGGCATGCATTTTCTTTAATTTTTCCAGGGGGGAGGACCCCCAAATCCCCCAGTAATGAGGGCCCCAAAGCACCCCAGACCACCCCTGACCTCACCAATGCTACATTACATATTAGAGGAGACAGGTACATACTAAAGGGCATAGGCATGAAGTTAAAAACAACATCAGAAGCATTTCCACGTTTATTTGTAATTAAGGCCACTTTTTTAAGGGTCTATACATCCACCGCTGAAGAAATCTACTTAATGGATATGCAAGTTTTCACAAAATAATATATAGTTGGAGAGAAACGGCACAGCTTCCAAATGCTTAAAACTGTAATGGACAGGCATCTCCAATCTATCACTGCAATTCACTGTAACCTCCAAGCAAATTATGAAAGTTTGGGGAATCCCACAAAAATAAATAAGAATACACTCTGGACAGCAGCTAAATTTGTATATATACACAATATACAAATGTGGATAGCACTAAACAAGTCCACCGATCAGAGATTTTTTTTTCATACTCTACAAAGAATTACAGAATTCATAAATAAAAGAAAAATTTAACAAAGATTTCCGTAAGCAAACTCATGGTCCGAGGAGTCTTTACCCACATAGCACAATGGCTTGTTACAAACGAAATTCAACAAACATGGAACATAACTTGGTTGCTTGGTTCTGCAAAGGAATAATGCAACTTTAAACTGCTTTCCACCACTACTAGTCCCAAACTTCATCCCCACCCTAATACACTTGACAATAGCATTTACAAGGCCTCTTAGATAAGACTGCTTCATGTTTATTTGTTTCATTTTTAAGTACTTGGCTATCACAATCTCATTGACATCATTAAGAGCGAAGAAGTCCCTGTTCTTAGCACGTCACATCCACAACTCAATCAGCATTGACACATTTTTACAGTTTCACGAGGATTTAGTACCAACCTTAAGTTAACACCTACAACCAGAAGGCTACATGCCCCTAAAGCAATCCCTTTAAATGCAAAACCAGTTCACTACCAATGCTTTGAAGTCAAGGAGTAATTATTGCCACTTTCATACACAAAATAAGAATAGATTTGCATTATAAAAAAACCAAGCACTGAAGGTGTTTGCTCCAAAATAAGGGCTCCTGTTTAACAAGGCATTTCACTTACAGCTACATATATAATTAAGATCCCTTCCTCCTTCCCTCCCAGTGGGAATGTAGTTCAGATGACATGAGATTCTTAGTCTCCACTCTTTGTTTTACAAAACCACTCACCTTAATCTCACTAAATATCCAGGAAGCATTTACAGGCACCGTAAGAAGGAATATGTGCATTCTATGGCAGTCTAGACATTGAAAATTCATAGAAGCGTTTCCGAAAAAAGAACTGAAGGTAGGCAAGTCACACTCTTCCTCAAAACTTGGTGAGCCATATGACACTCTTAACCATACAATTTTATTGTTATTGATCTAAGGACATTATGAACGATTAAATTTTTGAATAAAAAAATGACATTTTGCAGGGTTGCCATCAAATAGACTTTTGGGACTCTGGATCATCCAATAGCAACTGCCAGAGTGAACAAAGATATTGGACATTTGACGAGGGTAGATTTATAATCCCTAATGGATGTCACGGCAGTCAGCAATGAATCCAATCAGGTTGAGTTGGAGAAATGGGGCGTATAGGGTTGAAGGGGAGGAAAATACAGAAGCTGGAGGTGAACGGATACCTTTCCACCGAGGGAGGAGATACGAGGGAGGCAGGTCGAGTGGTCAGATGTGGCGGCGGCATTGGCGTGGGGAATTTTCACAACAGGACACAAGCAACGTAACCGCCCCCCCAAATGTAACGTAATCATCTCTTGCCCACTACGAAGCACCAGTTTTTCTTTTCAAGTCACGGGTCTCACACCACTAGTTAGTCTGTGATGGATATCTGAGCAAAGCCTATTAAGGCTTTGTCATCAGGGTCTTCATTTTCTCCACAGCCCGAGTTCTGAAAATAAAAGATGACAAGTTGTAACTACAAAATTTCAGAAGACTTCCTTGAAAACGTCCTCTGCAGCATTCAGAGGACCCTTAAAATTTTGCATTTAAAAACTCTCTTCACAATTTCGAAAACTTTAAGAAATGATGAAACCTTGAGTATAGTGGAATGGGAGTCCCACTAAAACAGCTTGATGGATGATTATTATGACATTTTACTTTAACTTAATACTGGGCTGGCAAGGGAAACCATCAGGAATCAATGAGTGAAAATATGTATATCAAAAGCAGAAAAGATGCTCTGTGTTTACTTTACAGTCTATACTGCAGCAAATGAACACTGAAATATCGGTCTTCAATATCTAATATTTACTTCACATGAGATGAAAAGTGGTAAATATTTTTACGTATGTTCCCATTAGATCACGCAATAGAAGGAAAATGTTCACAACAATTTATTTGTTGTGAGCATTAAACCGCAGTACTTTTTACCAACACTGATATTTTCATACATGAGGTGACGAGAAGCCAAGGGGTATAAGTGATTTTTTTTCTTAAGTACAGAAATAAAGGTAAAGAAAACAATCAAGATAAACTAGATATTTAGTCAGTGTATTTGATTTAATACTCAAGGTCAGCAATGAACAGAGACTCACTCATATTGCTTGGCCAACAATTTTTGTGCATTTCCTCTATCAATGTCTGCACCTAACTCAGGTACCCCTTTTGCTAATAAGGGCGAAAATATGCAGTAGGAATGTTTCTGGACCCAGGAGACGAAAGCTGAAAATTTTCCTATGCAGGCGAATGAATGCCAAAAATATATGCTTCCCTGCTCTCCCATTCTATGTTGGTTGAAGGTTCGCGAAGTCTTAGTTTCGGGACCCAACACAGCAGGATTTAGGCCATACCCTCGAAATCTGGGAGCAGGTACCTGGACCCCTCATCTCATATTACCCCTCTTCATGGTAACGGACCACGGTCGCGTACAATAGCGTAGTTTCCTTCATCAAAGAAAACGAAAGGCATTGATTCGCTACCCAACTTTAGTGTATTCATAATATACAAATTATTTGGTTTCAGAAATCCCAGTTTAGACAAATGTTCATGGTCAATTTTAACCTCATTTGAAAAAGGCCAGATTGGCACCATGCGATGCCACTCCACGTGATGTCACTGGGACCTAGATGCTGCAGGTAACGCATGCATGAGGCACAGAGCTCAGAAAACATCTCTTAATATGTAATCACCTGTTAAAATTGCCTATGGTCGGAAAGTTTCCTCCATTTGATAGGGTATTAATGATCCACATTTAAGCCAAGTGCTACCTGCTAGCAGGGTACTCTGCTACCTGCTAGCAGCCTGCATCGTAGCGGTGCTCATAGCCTTGCTCCAAGGTGGCCTCACACGGCAACAGACGGAACCAGAATGACATCACATGGGCTTTTCCCATCATTCATAATGCATTATGCATTTTTTAAATTTTTCCTGAATTTAAAACGCATTTTTTAAATTTTTTCCTGAAACTGAAGCCTCAAAATTAGGGGGTACTATATTCAGAGGGGTACTATGTTCGTAGAAATACGGTATTTGTTACTTTCTCAAAAATTATCAACTAAGAATAGAATTCTTAATCGTTTGAGCAGCGTTTACAATTTTGAAACGTAATTATACCATAAATATTAACTTATATCTCAATTTCAGTATAAACATCAACATGGAAATTGTTGATGCATTAAATCTGTTAATATTGACCGTAGAGCTTTGTTCAAAATTTGACAATTCTCAGAATAATATGAGGAATTCAATTCGAAGTCTGCAATTTATGAGCAAGCAACAATTATCCATATAGCTAATTCATATAAACAAAGCATGAGTTGACCAATGCCACTAATGGAGTTATAAACCCAGAAAGGATGGAGCCCAACTACCCTAGGAGTCGGAGGTAATGTGTAGTCCCCTCTAGGAATGGTCAAAAAAGGTTGGTGCTGAGAGTGTGTGATTACATATCTGCAGGGTTGATAAAAATCATGATTAAAAAAATCACTTTTGTTGATTTTATTGATTTAAATCAGATTTTATTGATTTAAATGAGATTTTTATGATTCTCCATTCATCAAAAATTCAGTTATTTGCAAAACTAACTATTTAGGCAGCATATATTGGAGAATGATCGTTTGCAGAAACAATAAGAGGCAACATACTCTAAACTTAATACAACATTTAGTCAATCAGGGGAGAGAACTATGGAAATGCCAATGGTATCAAATTAAAAATTACACCAGCATAATATAAAGTTGCCATTGGAAGTATCAAATGTGCTATATTATGCGGTTCTAAAGCATATGGAGTTTAGAAAAATTCTGTAATTGCAATTTTGTATGGTGCCTACGCTTAGAAGTTAAATCAGAAAACATTTTTTTTTCAACGGATACACTAGTATTCTAACCAAAGCCATTTTTTTAAATTTTCATGTTACATGCATTCCTACAGTATCATTTCTATTTACCACCATTAGAGCAACCATTGTGCTGATAACTGTCGACGCATTGTATTAATTAAGAAATAAAAATCAAAATTATACACTTACAGCTTCCTTTTCTTGACTCTTTAAAAATCAAACATATAGATCACATTATGATTTAAATCAAAGTGATTTAAATCAATCAACCCTGCATATCTGCAAGACCCTCCTTACCGAATGTCATGCAAAAATGCAGAGTCCCTTGGGGGTCAGTCCAACAGTAATGCTAAGGAGAGAACTCCACTGTTTTGAAAGGGTTAATAAAACAAATCACTTGTACCCCATGGCTTCTCACCTCCTCAAGTAATATCTAAATTAACCATCAATTATCAAATTATAAATAATAACATCGACCAATATACTTTGTTGGAGATGTTCAGACAGGCTAATAAGTCACTTACACTCAAATACAGCCCCCCTATGTCATTTTCCCCAAATATATGAGAAAAAAGAGCGGTACTTGCATAAGTAGGGTACATAAGAATCATCACTTCACTCATACTAACCAATGGAAATGTTACAGCCCGACATGAAGGAGTTGTTTCAATGAGTTTCCTTAAACTTGCTGCAATCGCAACCATATCTCCGCCATCAACAAGACCTGCACCCACTAATTCCGACGCTATACCTTCTGGACTGTCCTTTCCAATCACAAACTCAAAACGAATGTCATTCAGCTCACGGCGACTATTCCTATTATTTGGAGAAAGGAAGAGAAAAACATTGAAACTTTACACAATAAAATCAATGCACATAAAAGGTTATGAACTTCACTATACACCTGAATAGAACAATAGCATATTCTCTAAAGGAAAAGATCTTACATTTAAAATTTGCTTGACTGCAGATGAAATATAAGGAACATGTGATGAAGGAAATGAAAGGTGAGAACTATGAGTATCCATAGGTTAGCAGCATTAAACCAAAATGAGGACTTTGTGCGTAGGTTTCCGCGGCGTTGTACAAGATGACTGCCAAGTTACGGGTTCTCCAGCCGCGTCTGTCGTTTATAGTAGACTACAGTTTTGAAAGCCATCCAGCTTTTGTCTTCAGGTCGAAGGTGAGAAGTGTTGATTTTTTGCCGCCTTATATAGCACTGCCCATCCTCCCCCTGTGTGCTGTTTGGTCAGTACTCTCTTCCACACGTTGCTGATTGGGTAGCCATTGTCCCCTCTAATATTTGGTGTTTTATGAATTTCTATTGCTCCCCCAGTCTGCCTTGGATAGTAGCGACTCTTTTTTGCCACTATTTTCCCTCAATCGAAATCAATTTTATGGCCCGCCCTACTCCATGCATGCTCTGCAATGGCTAACAAGTGCAGTTGTTTTTGATTAGTGGCTCTTACATGCTCCTTCATCCTTGTCGCCATTCCTCAGCATGTTTCTCCAACATATGATCTTCCGCAGGAACATGGCACTTTGTGCATGCCTTCACATAGTTCCTGTGAGATACAATCTTTTGCCCCAGGTACAATGGTTTGTATCTTGGTCACACAATTGAACCTTGTGACCACGTCATGCTTCCTTCGTATCAACAACCTGTGGAAGAGAGTACTGACCCAACAGCACACAGGCGGTGGACGGCCAGTGCTATATAAGGCGGCGAAAAATCAAAATTTCTCATCTTTGACCTGAAGACAAAAGCAGGATGGCTTTCACAACTGTAGTCAACTATAAACAACAGATGCGGCTTGGCAGTCATCAAAATGAGGACTGTTGATGGTAATAAGTATGAAAATGATCGAGTAGAATACAACTATTGCTACTAACTATGTACTTAAGTTGGCAAAATTTCCTGTATCACTTCGAAATTTCATTGTTTTTTGTTCATTCTAGTGATGGGTCAATTTGATTCCTTGATTCTTCTATTCTATGCCCAAAATTGAAATTGAAAATGAGTATTTACCAAGGTGAAAATTCGATTCATGTTCCAGTAATACTGCAACCCACAAACACAGTCATGCTTACAGAAGTGAGTTGAATGTTAAATCGTAAAAAAAAACACAGTCCCATAGTGGCATTGAAGATACATAAGTTTTCTAGGTGCACGACGCTGTCATCGACTTCTACTGACAAGGGGAGTGTCACAAAATTGGGTCTCAGATTTCAATCAAACTTTGTAGTTTTGTAGGTCATCGGGAGCAGTCCACGAATCACCCCGTATGGGGGTATATAACCCCTTAAATATAGTTTTAGCAAAAAATGCTGTTAAATATTTACAGACCTAATATATTCCCTAAGAAACATGCCACGACCAAGAATATAAAGCAGCCCGGTAGTTACAGTGTATCACCCAGAGGGTCCAGGATCGATTCTCGAAGTCGACAATTTTTTTATGTTTTGTTTATGCTTTACATTTTACAGAAGCAGCCTATTCAATCACTGAAAATTTTGTCTTTATGTGTGGAAATCTTTTTCTGAAATGTGGATCTGATCTCTGCTGTTTTTCATTTTTTTTCAAACAGAAGCCTACTTTCAATAATGTTATTTCCGTGTCCCAACACGAAATGTTTTACGTAGCACATGCATTGGGTTTCCTTTTACATTGCAATGTGGACTCATATACTTCTATTTCAAGCCTAATTTTTGGAGCCTAATAAATTAAAGCCTAATTTCAATAGTGTGGAATCATTTTCATATTGATCTTATATATAATCAAATTGCCGCATGTATCCTCTGACACGCAAGGTTTTCTCATGGTGGAACTTCAAAATCTAACTCAAATCTATTAAAACATTTTAATAAAAAAAAACCGCCTATGGCATCAGTATTGGTAGAATCAGAATCGAAATGTAAGGATTGGAATCACTAAAATTCAGGAATCGACCCATCCCTAGTTCATTCCCTTGAAAAATGCAATCAAAGTTCCACAGTAAGACAAGAGCTACATGCATAGCACAATAACATCCACACAAACCAGTATTCCAGCTCTCTCTGTCTTTAAGGTCCCAACCACTCCGCTTGATTCTTTACAATAAAGTTCCCGAAGAAATAAAAAATAGCAACTCACTCTCCGTATTTAAGAAGAAACTAAAACTTCTCCTAGCTGAAAAATGCTACTACAGTGTTAATGAATATCTGGAGGATGCATTGTAAGGTAATTTCCTAGATGGCCGTTACCCAGATGTTAAGCGAATTAGGCTGGGAGCCGTTGGAGACTCGGAGGCTGCGCGCTAGGCTTAGATTGCTTGAACAATTAAGAATGGATATCTTTAAGAGCGATACAGAGAACATAATCTTAGAGCCACACTATATTTCCAGGTCCGACAGAAGCGATAAATTAAGAGAGATTTTTTGCCGAACGGATAGATATGGGAATTCATTTTTCCCCCGAACAATAAAGGACTTTAATAAACGCTTGTCCCAACCTCGTTAGAGCACTTCTTTTTTTTTTTTTTTAATAGCTGTAAACGGCTGGTGTCCTAACACCCCCTGCCACACGCCTTTTAGGCGGCTTGCGGGGTATTATGTAGATGTAGAATTGCCTATTTTTTTCCATGCTTCTGTTAGTATTTATTAACCCCCTGGAAGCTGTTTTGATGTTGTACATAACATAGTTAAATGATTATCTTGGGAATTCCCAAGAATCTTATCCTGGTAATTTCAATATTCATGAATTTATATCATTGTTTATAAATTTTATATGTACTTGACTTTAGCCTTGCAGATGTGGGTACTGCCAATGGTGAAATAAATTTATTTCGTCAATAAATAAAATAAAATACACTTATAACACTTGCCTCATCCTGAGTACTAGATTGATTGGGGCAGCTTCATACATAGCAGCGGACTCTGACTCCAAGACACCAGGGGCAGATGCTACAGCCTGAGGCTGCATGTAAGGCTGCTGTTGCTGGGGCTGAGCCGTTTGCTGTGCTTGCCTCTGCTTTGGGGTTCCTGGAGCCTTCGGCGTCATGATGGGCGTTCCTTGCTTCTGTGCCATGTGGGCTGGTGAATGGTGATCATCTCCGAGGACACCAGGGACTCCTTGTACACTTCCGGTGTCCGTTGTCTCCGTTGGATCCTTTTCACTACCTGACGATCCTCCTCCCTCAATGTTGTTCATTGGCTTTTCCTTGTCATACTGCCAAAAGAGAGCAACTCATATCAGTACATATGAAAAGGGAAAACTTTATACAAGTTCCTTCAAATTTGTAAAAATAATAAGTGATATTTGATTCTCCAAATTTTTCCCCGTTCCTTCTCCATGCTAGCCATGCATCTCAATATTACAATGGCAGCCTTTCAATTTCCCAACTTCAGACCACAATATGTCTCCTAGATGACAGAGACATTTCCAAGGTGAAAAATCAAGTTTAATCTCAGATATAAACAACAACATATATGGAGGGAGATCAATGATAAACACCAAACAAATTTCAGAAATGTCTCATAAGTCTCTTACATTTCATTGTTATGCAGCAAGAACTATTTCCAGGTGAGGCATTTGTAAAAAAATTTGAAAACTGCTTCTGCCTCACCATGTACAGTGAAACCTCTATTTTACACTTTTGAATGGACCACTTACAAAAAGTGCAAAATTGAGGATATTGTAAAATAGAGTATCATTATTTAATGGCGGTATTGTTTGGGACCTGATAAAAATGGTGCAAAATCGGGGAAAATGTATAATGGGGGAATGTAAAATCGAGGTTTAACTGTATCTCAAAACATGAAAGTGTAGCCAAATCAACAATAGATAAATATGTATGTATTGCTTGCATAATTATCATAAAAAATACAATCACATTATGCTGTACAAGGTTACAACAAATACCACGATGAAGTTTACTTCATTAGGGTGGCTGAATGTGTACCAAACCCCCACGCATAGTAAAGAAAGGTTCATGAATTACAGCAGAAGAATGGAAATCAGGTACCCTCAAGGATATGCAAGAAAAGTAGATGATGAGCTAGGGAATAAATCATAGATAAGCAGATTGAACGAAAGTAAACACTAGTACAAAATAAAAATGTACAACATTGTTTTACAACCTTCACCACATACACCCACAATCTGATACCACCACCACAAGGCACGGATGCAAAGCCACAGAAAGCCAAAAATGGTGCATTGAAAAATTTCTAGTTATATTAATGCCAACAGTCATGCCATTGCATTACTATTAGCCATGACCATTTTTGTATAACAAATTTGTATCTCCAAAATTGTGGTAAATATTGCAGAGATAATTCTCAAAGTCATTGTAAACTACAATTAAACCTACAATAAGGAGTAAAATTTGAACCCATATCCATAACCTTAGTGCCACACATATGTGATAAATTAATAATTTTAATAATGTAGGAGAGTCAAGATGCTAATATAACTTCATAGAAACTTGAGTAATTGATTTGATCACAAGAAATTCACCGTACACATTTTTTTACACATTAATATATTCCTAAAAATACATTCCACTACAGCATGCATCCAAAACAAATTTAAAAGGTGATAACAAGTACATATATTTTTACCAATTCAATATATTTCAACGGACAGAGCGCCAAAGAGACACACTAACACAAAATACGTGATAACTGAGGACAAGGAGGAAC
Source organism: Ischnura elegans (assembly GCF_921293095.1). Taxonomy (NCBI): domain Eukaryota; kingdom Metazoa; phylum Arthropoda; class Insecta; order Odonata; family Coenagrionidae; genus Ischnura; species Ischnura elegans. The sequence continues at coordinate 65,900,173 of NC_060253.1, read as the reverse complement.
AAATGAAGGAAAAACAGAAGATCAACAGAGATTAAATAATGTAATATTTACATGTTTCGTGAAATCCACCCAGGAGAGATTATTAGATCAAAAGTTCATGGAGGGCCAGAAAGAGATTTCAGAAGGATGTTTTTACTAGAGATGGGTCGAATAGCAGATTTCTCGAATTCGAATATCGAATTCGAATATTAAATCATTGCTCGAATATTCGAATACCTCGAATTTCGAATACCTCGAATACTAAATGATGAATGCTGGTATGTTTGACTCGGTTGCCTATGCAGCAGGCAACACAAGATTTTGGGGAGTAATTTTGATTTCCTTTAAATGATTCGAACAGGAATTTAGCTGATTAATGAATATTTTAATTTTATGGAAACAATTGGGCATATAATTAATTCAACTAACATCGCTTTACCCTCACTCCTGCTGCCAAGTGCTAGCTGACAATCTGAGGCAATTTGCAAAATACAAGCTCTTTTCCACCGGATTTTCTTCAATTATTTTGTTAGTTATTATTATTAGTCCACCTTTGGGAGTTCTCACGAGATAAGAAGATGAATTGGAATTGCTATCAGGGAGAAACCAAATATCCTGAGAAAATATCCCTTCCTCTGGGACTGTAACAATAAAGATTTATAGCACCACTCATAAATTGTAACTTTATATATGTTTTCGGAAAAAAATACGGCATCAACTCCCGAGAAGCTCTGCTGCTCATATCGAGTTTCGCCAGAATGCTAAGTCTCCGTCGTATTTTGATATTTATTTCTTTGCGTAAAATGCTTAAATAAACTCAGAAATACGTCGTGTTTGGTCTTATTCTTTTTGAAATTACGCGCACATTACTAATATTTCAATTGAATAAAGGTGTAACATCAATTGACGAAAGTCATTCTTAGACACCTTTTGTGCTAATAGATGACTCATGCAGCGGTTGACCTCCACAGAAATGGGGAACTTCGAAGCTGGTAGGAAAAAAAGGTCAGTGGGGGAGAAAAGGGTGGGGCCCGAAAGACGTTTCTATTGTTCTCGTGTAACTTGGTATTTTTTCGAAGCTAAGGTCTTCGTAATATGATCCCTGCGCGAACTGTGACCGGATCTAGGGAAATGCGCTAATGTAAGTATCCCACGTTACTCACACAGCTGTTGACCTCCAGAAATGGGGAACTTCGAAGCAGGTAGCCAGAAAAAGGTCAGTGGGTGAGAAAAGGGGGGAGGGCGTGAAACACGTTTTTATTGTTCTCGTAACTCGATATTTTTTTCGAAGCAGGGGTCTTCGTAATGCGATCCCTGCGCGATCTGGGACCTTTTGTTTGATTTCGGAGAAGAGGAAAGCGTCAGAGTGGTTGAGGTAAGTGCTGAATGGAGGGGGATAGCGGATCGTGGGAAATGACCTAAGGTTGCTATCCCACGGCACTGAGGTTCTCCTGGTGGGGGGAATCGGGGATTTTCGGATTTTTTCACCCGACCATTTTCGGTTCCCCTCGTCGTACTCTTTTCACCGCTAAAATCCACGAATTTGATGTAATTCGTCAACTTGCGTAAAACGGCGCTGCGAGAACTAAACGACTAGAGTTCTCTTCATTTTTCCGAGTCAACTACCAACGACGTGCGTGCGACAGTGTATGACGCGAAATTCAAAGTATTCGAGGTATTCGAGGCGGTACTTTTCGCATAACTATTCGAAACCTCGAATATCGAATACTTTCTAATATTCGAGGTATTCGAGTATTCGCGGATACTATTCGCACATCTCTAGTTTTTACACGATGACACAAAGTTGGGTAAAAAGAGTTTGATTGTCGATACATACGTGGGATGACAATTACTGTTGATATTATTCAATTTTGTTCTAGATGAAAATTTTGACTTGGAAACTTAGTGGACAATGCACAGGAGATCAAACATTTTCTAGACTTAATTGCAATGAAAACTGCTGAATTAGGCCATACTACCTGCACCACCTTACTCTAAAAAGGAAATATATACATGAAATAACAATAACATTAAATTATTACAAGGTAATTACACCATTATAAATTACAATAAAATCAAGACACTATACAGAGGGTCATAAGAATCCAGCAGGTCAAGGAAACCGTACACCACCAAGTATTACATACAATGCAAAATTTCTGCAAATAACTCACATCATCGTCAGAGGATCCGTCACCATCTTCTTCTGATGACCACACCCACTCCCCTGTGACTGTTCGATGCAATCGGCCAGAAGTACCGGGCTGCCTCTTTGCCGCCTAAATATTTATTATTTAAGGACTTACTCAAAGCAATGATGTAACTACCAAAGTTGGAAACATTTACATGAGAAAGCACAGAGAAAAAATATTTCATCCTTAAGAAAGCTTACGTTAACAGTGACTCTGAAGAGCTTTCAGAAAAAGGTTTTCATCATGTGTTCAAATACGTTTTTCAAAACTTTCCATGAGCAAAATACCTTCATGGGCTCTTTCTTGAAATCGTCACCAAAAGACAAAAAAATCAACTATTAACTAAAAAAGGCAATTAGAAATGAGTTCATATTAAATTTCATGCCATCACAAGCAAGCAGGAGAAGAGTATATAAACAAAAGACAAAAACTACCTACTAATTCAATTTGCTATAAAAAATAAAACTCTGCAATTGTAATCATTAAACTTAACACATTTTTACTGAAAAGAACAAAGAAGCTAATATCAACTCAATGGTATTTTATCAAAAAAATGTTTCTACAGGATAAAAATGTAATGAAGAACAGAATCACTGAGACATGCATTCTACTTTCCAGTACGTTGAAATATTTTTCTCTTTCTGTAAGCCTACAAAGATTATTTATAAGGCATTTATTCCTTTCCATTAAACATTTGTATCAGTTTTCAATAATTTTCTACATAGGTACTGCTTAACCAATATGAACACACCACCTTGGTCCACCTCAGCATTTAATTCTCTTCTCCACCTAAATTTACTCCAAACCCATTCATATTCTTATTCATATATTCTAAGGCCCAAACCATTAGATTAAAAGTATTTTTGGTCTGAAGGAGAGTAACAACATATGGGCTATTGAAAAAATTAAAAATATCCAACCCTAAATGTACCAAATACACTTATTGGCTGACTTTGACACTAGAATGACCGGGGTAATCTGCACACCTATAATGACAGCCAGTGGTCAATTGACCGTTTGCCCTTTCCTTGCACTATTTCAATTGGTTTCCCTCCATATTTTTACCTAATGAGTGTAGAGGTGTTCCAATTATATATTATGGTTTGATGTAGTGTTGGGAAAAAAATTGAACATTGCAAAATAACATTAATTACACCAAAAAAGTTGTATTGTAAAATAAAAATGTGTCTAACCCCCTATGAAAAAATTGTATAAACCTGTTTCAAATTTTTAAACATTCTTATACATTACCATGGCAATGTGAAAAAAATTTGAAACAGGTTTATACAATGTCGTCTCCATGTTTCTGGGTGCCACCGCGTGGATTTTTTTTGTGACGACAGGACAGTTTCTACAGTATTCCAACCGGCGTCTTCAGGTCGATGAAGACGCCGGTTGGAATACCGGACAAAGTGTCCTGTCGTCACAAAGAAAATCCACGCGGTGAAACGCAGAAACATAGAGATATCATCTACACAACACCGCGGAAAACTAGGCATCAGGTTATACAATTTTTTCATAGGGGACTTGCATAGTTAAAAAATAATACGTCATGTGTTTCAAAACACAAGAAGCATTTCAAAACACATTATTTTCTGCAGTTTTCTTGGTTAAAAACATATATGAGGAAAAAAAATCAAATAAGAGTATTAAAATAAAGCACAACGAATTCGACCTCAAGGTATGCATTTCATTACTCTCTTAGCAAGTTTGCAAATTTTCTGACTATGTTCACAGCGTTCACACATGTGTTTGCGAGACAAACATCAATGGTTGGAAATATCCATGATAGTTTATAAGACACTGATAACGATCACCAGAAATGCCTCTGAGTGGCATACCGCATCCATTTCTGGGATGATGAAACAACAAACACCTTGGTGCATCAACTGATGAAAATTTCAACTGTTATAATCTAGGAAAATTGTTTACGCTTTGTCGCATTTGAAATAAATTTCATTTTTCCGATCAGCTGAGCACAAAAAAGTTTTCACCGAATTTGTTAAAAAAATATAGTTTAAATTGGATGATCTAAGAGAATATCACCAGTTCTAGTGAGCGGGATGACCACAGTGTGGACTGAACTACAGGAATGGGTGACTGCAGCATCTATGACGAGAATGTGACTGGCATGCAAGTTGTAACATGTTGCCAAAAGGACATTCCCCAGATGCTCATGAGCAGCCCAAAGGCAACGCAGTGCGCAGGAGAAGCGGAGGTGCGGCAGTGCCTGGCTTGGTTGGCAGCAGCTATGCACGAATCCAACAATGAATTGAATGAACTAAATGAATGTTCATCACTGTCCATAGAATGCTTAGTAGGCTTAGTACATAGCAACTTTTTACGATGCAGCATACCTTGGTTTTGCTTAAGTGTCTCTCCTTCTCATAAACTGTAAAATCATTCGTAAAAACTGTTTTAAAGACATGAGAGTCAAACTTGAGTAATTTTTCATGTGTAGTAAGTGCACACTATGGTATTTGACGAAATTAACACAAATTATCGGCAAAGAGAGCTAAATTATGGTACAAAATTTAAAAACGGTCAATTGACTGCTCACCGTCATTCTAGGTAAAAGCTGACATTTTTAAGGGCATAAATTCCCCCCCCCTTAAAAAAAATTCATTTTCAGATTATTTGTTCTAAAATTTTAAAATTCAAAAAATCTCAGCATTATTGATCGGAAAATAATGAAATGGTCCGCGAAAGAAAAATGCAAAAGGTCGATTGACTGCCCCTGGTCTTTCTCGAGTTAATAGTTTAAAATTTGGCTCATGCCAAAATTTTAAACTATTAAAATCTGCCATTAAATGAATACTAAATTCATAAATGATGAACCAATATTTTTCAAAATCCCATAAGAATACAAGCAAATAAGTTTCATTTAGAAATACATACAATCTAAACGAGAAGTGGAAATGAATTTAGTATGCTTCACTGGTAAGAAAATTTGCCTAAGACGGCATAATACTATCAATCAGGTACAGTGAGTCCTCGTTTAACGTCACTTACCGTCCCTGAAAAATGTGACGATAAACGAAATGACGTTAATCGAAACATAATATCCCATAAGAAACAATGTAAAAAGTGAATATCGGCTCCTATACCTCACAATTCCTACGCGAAAAAATTTTAGCGTATCCTATCAGGGGCATTTTTTACGATGGGAATGCCAAGCTATGGCATAAATACGAGTTCCTGTCTTCATGGACGACAATACCAGCAGTGACGTAAACCCTTCTCCATTTTTGTATCTTCCTGCATTTGGTTTTCGGCTACGCTACGGTGGTCGACTAGGCGAGCGTCGCCTGAGTATCATCATCGCTGAAACATCGTAGCAGTTACAGGAACCAAAATTATTGTGAACACGGTGAAAAAAGTGACGACAAACACTCCGAGTTCTACACGGAAAAATGCCTCTATATCACTTTTTAGGTTCCTGAAAACCATTATGTCAAGTAAAACCTTGTGCACCTACATAAGAATTCATTTAGCAGAAAATTTGCTAAAACCGTAATCGCAATTATCAATAAACAACATCGTTTTACACTTTGTATAGACTGACTATATTACCGCCCACACAACGAACAACCTGCAACGCCTGCCGCTTCGCCTTTTTTTTCCCCCGCGAAATTTAAAATACTTGACGTTATCGCAAAGCAAAGGTGCGATAAACGAATGACGATCTCAAAATTTTCGTGACGTTATTGCGAAATGACGTTAAACGGGGTGACGTAGAACGAGGACTCACTGTACCTAAATACATAGTATGAATATTTTTGTAGTATTTTATCTTGAACCATTCACACACATTAGCCTAGAAACTTCATAGTTTTGGGCGTATGTTTGTAAGGCAAATCATAAAGTAATTCAAATTAAACCAAAGAAAATTGGTGAGTGCAGAATCAATGCATAGATTTGACTAAGATACATTTTGTGGAATCTTTTATTCATGAGAGGTGAAATTTTGATTACATATCCACATCTTGGTTATCTTTTTGGTATCTTATGTTATGTTATATCTTGGATATCTCTCTGGTTATCTATGTTTTACCCATTTGGTTACCAACACCCCATTTTTAGAGACACCAAGTTTTTATGAGCTGCAATAATACGAAAATTACCTGTTCCAGCTAAATTTGCTTCTAAGGTCTTTTCCTTAATTCCCACAAGAATTGTATGATACTTGTCTTTTAAGCACATGAATTTTTAACAGAATTTCACGCGTTAATAAAGGTATATTAAGTGGAATAAATGATCTCATTGGTAAAATTAGTCAGCAAAATGAAAAGTAGACGTTACCCATATCTCCATAGCAGCCATGCAAGCTTATTCTGTTCTTTGTCGGTTCCTAGTTATGACACTTCAACTTCTGATCATCAAGCTCTAACTCCCAACCATTGGGAAGATGTATATATCACAATATTTTATGTTTTCCTCTGCATATTACATTTTTGCAGCCTCAAGCCCTAGGGTGAATATCCTATTTCCCTGGACTAAAATTGCAATAAACTGAATTTGACAATAGAGATTCATTGTCAGCTTTTGACCACTAACTTTTTAGAAGTTGATTGCATTGTTTCAGGAAAGTTACTAATCACAAAAACCTACACTTTCCTTCTCACAATAAAAAAATTTGAAAAAATGTGCCAGCTTCATTAGTTAATTCAGGTCAATGTACCAAGGAATCTAATGTACCCATAGAATCCATGCCATTCATTGAAAATGCCATTCACTCACCAATTTCCACTTCCCTTTAAAGTATCCCGAGGATTATAGATAATTACCAAAATGCTAGCAAAGGGTCACCTAAACATACATACTAGAAACATTATCACTAGTGCATCTACAATAAATTGAATAGCTTTGAAAGAAATGCATTGTCATATTCATGCTGATCTAAAATAATGAAAATATTTTACAAATAGGTACTTGAGCAGCATTGCATGAAATTTCCAAGTTCTATCAATTTACTCTATGCACTCAGTTCTCTAAATCTAACAGGCTGATTACCACCCTACTACAATCATTTCACACAGACCTGTTTCAACTATTTATAAGTCAACAGCATAATTTCAACATGTATTCTCCACATGAAGTTGGATAACTTTATTGCAAATTGCTAAAAAGTAGGAAAAGATATAAAGGATGTAAGTTGAGGGGAATCATAGCTGAAATAATCAATTTTCCTGCATTTCTATGTCAGACTTGCAAACTTTCCTTATGATGGAACACTTTTTCTCTCTTACTAATTACAGCTCTCATTCACACTGAATTCAGCTACATATGCAATCTCTGGCATCTAAGCTAGTTTAGACTAAATAGTAAGCATCACAATATGAGAACTGAAAAAGAAATGAGCCAGCACATTGCAGTGAAGCAGAGTTAGATAAACTAAATGAAAGATGTCTAAAGAGTCTATTGGACACGAAATCTATAAGAGATAGAATTGACAGGTGGAAAATTTTATGGAAGTCAATTAATTGGTAAGACAATAACTTCCACTGCTTTTTTTTAGTATCAACAGCTCAATAATTTTTTGAATAAAGAAAACAACTATTCAGAATAATAATGAAGCATGAATACTTGAGGATAGTAAGATTTTCAATGGGATTTTATAAACATTTAACTATCTTTTTGGGAAAATAAATAATTCAAAATAAAATCATAAGCACAAATACATGGATATTGGCTAGAGCATTAGCACAACATTCTCACAGAAATTCCTAAAACGACTACATTATTATTGAAAACAGCAAAGCTTTTTATATGGCAATCTACAAGAAGCACAATATTAGTGGCTAATCAGCTATTTTTTTATAACAAAAAAAGGTTTTAAGGGAATATTTCTCAAAGGAGTAACAATACAAATACAAATATTGTCCATGCAATGCAAACTTTGAAACAATATTCATTCATACCTTCTGAACTCTGGTTTCAAGACTAGGACCCATCGCCACCAACGTTTGCTGTAGATACCGTCTGTCCTTTGCCTTCTTGAAGAACGGATGTCTCAAAAGTTCTGTGGCAGTGGGTCTGCAGAAAATTTACTTAATTATGCACAGTAAAAGAATGTCTTCAACAATTGAGGTAATTAAAAGTTTTATAATAATTATTTTAGCATTAAATTATTTTCAGATGGAGAACTAGAAACAAGCAACAAGCCTTCACTATCCAACAATAAAAACCATTATAAAAACTACAGATGGCAATTTTTACACTTTAATACACAACAACAAACCATAGTTTCGACATTCTATGTCATTAAAAGGAGAAAACTTTTCCTTGAAAATGACTTAGAATGTCAAAACCATGGTAGGGAGTTGAGTTTTGTATCAAAGTGTGGAAATTACCATTCGTAGTTTATATATTATGTATCATGGATATATCGCACTTCCACCAAGTCAAGCATGAAACAATTTTATGCGTTCACAATTCAAATTTTTAAAAATTATGAAGCTCAGCTTAGCAACTTTCAAGCTAGATAATTCCAGCAAGTACAAGGTATATCCATAAAGTAAGGGCCGTTTGCTTAACTTAAATATGGGCACCACAGAACACAGTTTTACTCCTGCAGCGCTATCCACTGATTCATTGAGAAGCTATTGCAGCATTTGTTTTGTTTCATAAGTCGTTTGCTTGTCCGTACATTCAAACAACTATGTCCGCAACAATCGATGATCCTGCATTCTGTCATACAATTCTTGAATGGAAACGGATTGTCAGCAACTTAAATTCACCCGAAGTTACGTCCAGTTTACGGACCAACAGTTATGAGCGAAGGAAACGTAAGACAATGGTGCCGTGCAACCAACTTGAAACGGTGGCTTAGAGGACAATGTTTTGAAACTGAAGAGGAACTCAAGAACGTCACAGTCAATTGGTTCAGCTCTCAGGCGGCAAACTTGTAGGCAGAGGGGTTAAAGAAGATGGTGCAGCGGCATGAAAAATGCTTTGAAGTGAATGGCAATTATGTTGAGAAGTGAAGTAGGTTTGTAACTAACTAATGGTGCCAATAAAATGAATACAGTGAGTCCTCGTTCTACGCCACCCCGTTCAACGTCATTTCGCGATAACGTCACGAAAATTTTGAGACCGTCATTCGTTTATCGCACCTTTGCTTCGCGATAACGTCAGGTCTTTTAAATTTCGCGCGAGAAAAAATGCGAAGCGGCGGGCGTTGCAGGTTGTTCGTTTTGTGGGCGGTAATACAGTCAGTCTAAACGAAGTGTAAAACGGTGTGTTTATTGTCAATTTCGATTACGTTTATAGCAAATTTTCTGCAAAATGAATTCTTAGGTAGGTGCCCAAATGTTAAGTGCGTAAATGTCAAGTAAAGTTTTAGCAAATTTTACTTGACATAACGGTTTTCTGGAACCTGAAAAGTGATTTCTAGGAATTTTTCCGTGTAGAACTCTGAGTATTTGTCGTCACTTTTTCGCCGTGTCCTCAATAATCTTGGTTCCTGTAACTGCGGCGATGTTTCAGCGATGATGATGCCCAGGTGACCACCATAGCGAAGCCGAAAAAACAAACCCGGGAAGATACAAAAATGGAGAAGGATGTACGTCGCTGCTGGTATTGCCGTCAATGAAGACAGGGACTCGTGTTTATGCCATAGTTTGGCATTCCCATCGTAAGAAATGGCCCAAATATGATACGCTAAAATTTTTTCGCGTAGGAATTGTGAGGTCTAGGAGCCGATATTCACTTTTTACATTGTTTCTTATGGGATATTGTGCTTCGATTAACGTCATTTCGTTTATCGTCACATTTTTCAGGAACGGTAAGTGACGTTAAACGAGGACTCACTGTATACTTTTTACTGTGACCAAACGGACCTTACTTTGTGAATATGCCTTGCAAGCACCTTCAATATACCAAAAGTCTCATATGGAAGCAAAGACGAATTGAAATTAACCCTATTAGTGCCAGCCAATTTTTCCCGGTTTTGCTGAGGAATGCCAGGGCTTTTTTGGTGAATTTGTAGGTTTGCACTAAAAAATTCACAGAAAGCCTAATATGCATTTTCAGAAGCCTATACCATTTTTCTGAACTGAAGGCGGCTGACCTTGAGCGTGCTCGCAACCCACCCACTCTTCTAGCCAATCACAGAAGAGCGACAGGAGAAAGTGTGGAAGAGCCCGCAGTCTCTCTCTGAACTCCGAGCAGTGAACGTCGCTCTCCAGCTGGCAGTGTTGCCAAGCCTAATCTTTGAAGATCACTTTGGCGCTCGTTCTGCCGCCCCTGAAAGTACCGTTACTCCCAAGGCTGGCAACGCCGGTCGGCCGGATGGAGGGGGGCGTAGGGGAAAAGGGAAGGGGATGGAGGGGAACGGAGAATTGGAAGGGGCAGTGCTTCTGATTGGCTACTTGCTATTTTCCACCCAGCCGCCTTCAGTTCAGAAAAATGGTATTATATGTATTTTCACTATTATTTTACTTTGATCCCAAAACTTATGGGTATGTTAAAGCATGACAGATGCTAAAAAATAGTTACCGCAGGTACATGAAACACAAAAATAAAAAGGCTTGAGAGGAAAAAAACCGGCCGATAGATCGGCTCTTGGTTCTCTTAACACATACCCCCCGGGCCGATGGATCGGCCCGGGGGGTATGTGTTAAGATCGGCCCGCTGGCACTATAAGGGTTAAGTTTCTACCTCAACGAAAGGAAAAAACCATATTTTCACAAATATAAGATGAACACAATTCTACTAAAAAATTATCTCTTTGGTAAAATGAAACATTAATGATACTCATGCTACATGCAGTTACATACGCTTTATGAAAAAAAATATTTCTAATCTTTTCATGCAAGGAAATAATTACATTATTCCTCTTTCTCTAAATAAACCACAATAACAAAAATTGCAATGCTCACTAACAAAATGAATATATATTAAATTTGAAATATTTTTTTCATATAGCATACGTAACTTTGATATTCATGTACTTTTCTACACCTCAGAAATGGAAATCAACCTTTCGGACATTTAAAAAATGAAATGACGGGAAAATTTTTATTTTAAAATGCTATTTGTAATGCAAGGACATTGTTCTCTCATTAAAAAATACTATGAAATGTACCAATCAAATATTTTTCCCATGACAAGATGAAGAAGACAACCCTTTCACTATTATCATAGTTTTTCGAGTGTTCTCCTTCACTCTTCCGATTGTAGAAGCTAAATGTTTATGTTTAGACGAACTTTTATGATTCATTGTTGAAGTCAAATAAACAATGAGTAAAATGATATTTGACACGATCCCATGGAGCTTCAGCAGAATTTCATGCAAGTGCTTAAAGTTCAGCATTCTACCTTTTTTGAGCTGATAGTAGTTTTGTCATATTTCCTGGCACATGCAAGTGAATGATATGCAGATGATATTAGAAATTCATGAATTGGTTTCCTTTTGCTATTCAATACCTCCACTGCAAAACCACTCAACAATTGCCCACTAAATAAAATCTACTCATCTAGGAGTCCGCCAATACGAATGCGCTCAGCTGACAATAGCCAGAGCATAAACGCTCACTTCCGAAGCTGGAGATTGGAGGTGAGCGGCTATGCTCCGGGTATTGTCAGCTGAGCACATTCGTATTGTCGGGCTTCCAGATGAGCAGATTTGATTTGGTGGGCGGTTGTTGAGTGGTTATGCAGTGGAGGTATTGCATTACTCTAAAAAGTAAGGTGATATCCTTTTAAATAGAGGTTATCTATGAGGGAAAAACGCTTCAATTTTAGCTAAGTTTTGATCGCTTAGAGGATTAGCTTATGTTTAGTTCAATGATTATCAATTCATTCCGTAATGTCAGCTTTTTCACTTGTCCTTATTTGTTTACCAGCAGAAAAACTAAGAGTAGGCGTAAACCCAAAAGTAAAACTGATGCTAACATAAAATTAATAGAAAACTCCTAATTTTTTATGCAAGTTTCTTACCTCAAGAACACTATGAAAATAAGAGGAATTAAGATAAGATTAATTAATCATTTAAGAGGAATGCTAACTTAAAACCAAGAGGAAATTTCACTAGGTACCAACAACAGAATTCTTGTTTCTTTTTTTAACTTTTAAATACATTTTCTGCGTATTTTCGAAAGACATTATATAATGCGAGGAATTTTTTAAATTTATTATTAAACATTGTTCCATAAAAATAAAATCTGTGCAAAAAACAAGGTTTTAGTATGTATATTTCGCTCTTTTGGAACAAAACCTCTAATAGGGTAGTTTCCTTCATCAAAGAAAACGAAAGGCATTGATGGCGATTCGTTACCCACCATTAGTGTATTCATAATACACAAATTATTTGGTTTTTGAAATACCGGTTTAGACGAATGGCAAGGGTCAAATTTTATCCTCATTTGAAAAAGGCCAGATTGGCGCCCATGCGATTCCACTCCACGTGACGTCACAGGGACCTAGTTTCTACACGAGAGGATAGGAGTTATGCATCGTCAGAGGCTACCAATGCATGCATGAGTCACAGAGCTCAGGGAAACATGTCTTAATAATCACCTATTAAAACTGGCTAAGGTCGGAAAGTTTTCTTTGCTTGATAAGGTATTAATAAACCTTTTTTAAGCCATGCGCTACCAGACAGGAAGGTACTCAGCTACCCGTTAGCATCCTGCGTCCTATCAGCGCTCAGAGCCTCGATCAAGGTCACCTACCAGGCGGGAGGGGGAACCAGAAATGCGTCGTACGGACTTTTTCCCTTCATCCCTACGTTTTCGCGCGCTTGAAATTTTTCACTTTTCATTTGATCGCGAAAAATAGATATCGTCATTTAAAAATCTAAAAGCGTGAAAAACGTACTCCAGGAGTAATAATCTTTCGATTTAGGCAATAAAAAAATAATAGGAAACCACCCTATTAGCATGGAGCTCAATGGTTCGACTTTCGTACATGCGTTCAGGAACGCATTGTGTGCAAAAGTCGGATACTGCGTGCATCAAGAAAAGGCATAGACTGTTTTTCTTAAAGTAAAATAACAAAAACCAGCTTAGCAAATGAATCATCTCATACCTCTTGGATGGATCTTTTTGAAGGCAATCCACGATCATACGACGGAAGGTCTTCCCGTACGCTTTGTACTGGTCCTTCTCTTCCGCGCCGGTGTCTAAAGTTGGAGGGTCATTTTGAAGTGTCAACATGAGCACCTTCATTGGGGGATATTTGTGGTATGGAGCTGTTCCAGTAGCCATTTCAATGGCAGTAATGCCAAATGACCAGATATCAGCCTTGAAGTCATACCCATGATCCTAGATAGTAACATGAAAATTGATCAAGGAATTAGAGCTGGTAATAAATATCAATAGCAATATCTCATTCAAATATGTACTTGGTATCAGGAGCACTAATAAGAGGTACCATATTTCTCCACATATAGTCCCCCTCTCAATGCAGTCCTCCCGCTTAATTTTGAGGCTTCAGTTTCGGGAAAAATTTAGAAAATGCTTATGAATAGAGTCCCCCCTTCACTTTTACCACGGGCATTTTTGAAAAAAAGGGGGGCTACATTCAGATAAATACGATAATCCTATGTCACATTAATTTTTATTTAATTTTAATTCGAACTTTAATTCGAAAGGTGATATAAAATACATAAAAGAGAACCAAGATTAATATTTTATAGCAGTGGTGAGAAATAAGTGATCATTCGTAAACATGGAGTAAATATAAGCACTTGTGCACAAACTTGATGACATTTTCCATTAATCACACTCGTTCAAAAGTAATATGGTTCATGAAAAATAATTTTAAAATACAATTCCAATTGCACAGGCAGAAGGTAAATAGTCCTTGACATAGCATGTCCTCAAAGTGAAATCTAATTTAAATATTTCAACAACAGGAGAGTCTCATGGGTACATTCAAAACTCGATCACAATAATGAATTTCACACTTTTTATATAAAATGAGTTTTGCATGATATGCTAAAAATGTTATTTTATGATTTAAAAAGAAAGCCACACTCCCCTGAATTTAGTAATATTACTTGGCACAAAATTAAAAAAATTGCTAGATACCATTTGATATATAGATTTGGTAAATCACCATTACAGTCAAGCAGGGGCGGATCCAGGATTTTTTCCTGGGAGGGGCACAAGCAAGGCCGTATCCAGGATTTTGTTCTGGGTGGGGCACAAGGATACCTCGTTATACAGAACGAATGCAACGATAATGGGACCGTATTAAAAATCTTGCATATTTTTGAGTGTCTGTGGGGGGCACGTGCCCCCGTGCCCCCCCCCCTGGATCCGCCTATGCAGTCAAGCACAAAAAATTTTGGGTAAACTTTAAATTGAATTTACAAGGTCACCTTTCGAAAAATGAAAAATCAATCAGCAGATCACTATTTTTTGGTGTCATGTGAAAAGCCAATGGAATATATCAGATTGTACATAAAGGACACAGCGTACAACCTAATAAAAATTACAGAAAAACTTTCTGGACATGACATAATTTTCAATGGACAAACCTAGGCACTTGTGAAGTGGTGGAGCAGATGCATTGCACTTGATGGGATTACACAATAGGCAATGGACTTCGCCATGCATGAACATAAAATATATAATAACTTTTTTTGTTCATTTGATCCACCCATTTGGACACAAAAAATAAAATGCATAAATTCACTGACCTGCTCCATGACTTCAGGAGCCATCCAGCAAGGGGTGCCAACAAAGGTATGCCTAACTTTTTGTCTAGAAAGATCTCTACCAGTAGCCAACCATGCACTGACACCAAAATCTGCAATCTGGACAGTTCCGTCTTCACCAAGGAGAATATTTCCTGCCTTGACGTCCCTGAAAATAGAAAAAATACATAAAAATAAGGGCGTAAAGGCATGCTATATTCTTTAACCATTTTCAATAAGGGCAATATAAAAAAGGGAGTTTTTCTAATGGAGTGGATTTTCACCACAGTTCTGCATTTGGTATACGCAGTCAGACCTTGCCTTTGAATAATGCTAGTCTGACTACCAAGATTGGAAATACCAAACAAAAGCCTCATACTTTGTTTGGGGTTGTCTGAATGCCTCACCCAAGATTTGCACCTCTTGATCAATAGCCAACCCCTCTACCCACTGGGCTAGTACCCAATTAACTGTATACAACTAATATTTAAGAATAGGAGATCTACAACAATCAGAGCCATATTAGGTAAAATTGATTGGAACTTATGAACCAGTGCTGTAGTTGGGAAAAAAAATTTAGGCGGTACTCACAAAAAATGGCCAACAGCTGAACGTGTTTTATACGTCTGTCTTAACATGTTTCATACATCTGGCTGCAATTGAAATGTCGAACTCCAACTCTTATATTAATTCCAAGTCGTGCCACAAGATATCTCTGAACAAGTAAATAATCATTTCTGATTTTTCTTTGTGAAATACATTGGACAATTTACAATAGGACTATTTTTTACAGATTTGAAAAGGTAGTTTAACCGGTACGCTTATAACGAGTTTGGATTTTAGGGCGTACGGCGTACCAGCCCAACTACAGCACTCTTATGAACACTTTATAAAATCCACTTCACTTACCTGTGTATCTGCCCATTGCTGTGAAAGTACTCTAGACCTTTGAGGACCTCCCTTAACACAGTGGCTATGGTTGCCTCGTCAAAAACACCATGCCGACAGTTGCTGGCCTTCATCTTGTGCTTGATGATATCTAATAAGGATCCACCTTCCAGCAACCGCAGTACCAACCATAGCTCTTCCCGGACGACAAAACTTGTATAATACGTTACAACGTTTTCATGATTACATGATGACATGGCCTGGATTTCTTTCTGTAAGAGATTTTCATCATCAAATATCACCATACATATTCCAGACATTCTCATGATTACATACATTAAAGGAAGTCCTCAGCCAATTCAACTTCATACTAGTTATGTAATCAATACAAAGAAGTATGTAAAAAGTAAATTAAAAAATCAAAGAATTTAGATACTAAAGTTAATTTATAGCATTACCGGTAATACAAAAAACGAATGAATAAATACGAAATTCTAAAATAAAAGCCCTTAAGGGAGGCTTGTGGGGCTCACTCTAATCTCCCACGTAGTGTGTCACAGGAATATTTATAGCGAAATGCATAGTTAAACAAACATAACCTAAGTAGTAGCTTACAGTGGGTCCTGGTAGGGCAAACATTAGTCTGCCTAAATCCTTACACACCCCTATTGAAAAAAAAATCTGAACATAAACATCATTTCGTGGCAAACAGGCAGTGCTGTTTCTAAGTGAGCACTGAGAAATATTAGATAAGTACCGTGCATGACAAATTGAATCAGCATCAATCATTTTCACACAAAGTAAAGCGATTAAGTTGTTGTAAAATTTAATGAAGGACTCCTTAAACAGCAACCCAGCCATAATTAAACCACTGCAATTATATTATTCACTGCTGAGCACGAGCTATAAAGCTCACATCTCATGGATGTCGAAATAATATCGTGAGATATGTCCGCTTTAGAAGAGACATATTCACGCAAGATAACAACATCGTTTGAAGTAAGTCTATCATTGTCAAAAAAATCACACCGATAAATAAAGTCAATCGATTCAATACGAGGCTTTCCTTGAAATTCACCATGCTACGATAAAAATGTTGCACTGTTACATTCAACATACTACTTCCACCGTGATCGCTGTAAATCCTTCGATTCTCCGTAAATATTTCATGAGCACTTACCCAGTAAAATGATTGATTCAAAGGAATCGCCTAGAAATCTGGCTACCTCGTTATTGAATCCCCAAAATATGTCGGTAGCTGGACTCACAATAAATAAAATCCATAGCACTCAATAGAAACATCGTTGATTTGTGACTTACCAATAACTCATCCATACTCGTATTCCACTTTTCTAAGTTTATCCTTTTGATGGCACATTTTTCTTGTCTGGGTTTACAATATGCACCGTGGACAACGGCTGTAGCACCAACTCCTGCAAAATAAGTCCAAAATATGAATAACCATTATAAAAATCTTCGATCGTACAGCAGTTGATGTAAAGAGAGCTGTATGAGGAAATGAGAAGGTACAACAAAAAACTACATAATAATGCAGTGATAAATGTATTTTTCATGATAGACGAATACGAACTCAGGGCCAAAATTCCACGAGCAAAAAAATTGAGCCTGCAGTGGAGCGAAACTCATATAGGTCCTGGGAAAGTGATTTCGGCCAAGTCAAATCAGTTGCCTTGGGGTACCCTAACACAACCGCAACAGAAAATCTATGTGATACACACATCTACGAACTCCTTCTCTCAGAAAGAACACAAAATTAAACCTTGCTCCACTAAAATTCAACGTGAAATACGTGCCGGCAAACCGGCATCAAGACACATCATTGAGATGCATCATACGGCATAAGTGTTCTCCACTTTCTCCTCGAGGGACATCCCGTAACTATTGATGGTAAGATAAAAGCTAATATCATTAATCATTAATTGATATCTAACTCACCAATAACTTCTTTCAACTCGTAACACTCTTTAGTGTTGGGCCAGCCCTGCACTGTTCCGCCTGCACCAGTTACCGCCATCTTGTGGGCAAGAATATTACCAATGCTCACTCTGGCGGATCGCGGGTAAGTTGAAAACGGGGGAGCTGGATCCGTGGAGGAAGTTTTTCTTCGAAATATCCCGGGCGACCCTGGGGGCAGAACCCCGGGAGAGATTTTCCTGCAATGAAATGAATATGATAAGTACAAACATGGGATGATATTGTAAATAGATAATGTTAGCAGCCCTTGTTATTATTGGAGCACGACGGTGATGCTGTTAATTCGCTAAGTAAATGTAGAGTAGATCTGGGGAAGACTCTAATCAGAGTCGGAATTTTTTTTATGAAAAAATCAAACGAAATTGGAAATAAATAACACTTTCATTCTTTAACGTTAAGCTAATGGTCACTGAATATTGTACCACGTTTTATTTTTTGTTAAAAACTATGCCACTCCCTGGAAATGTTAACTATTGTTCCTCGTTTATTATGGAAGCGTGTTGGAAAATCTGTCATGCCAACAGTATGAAAATATAAGAAAAAATATTTGAAAAACAATGCAAATAAATACATTAAATGATCATCGGATAAGTCTTCATCAAATTACATTCGTCCCTTATACTCCTCAACCTTGATATCAACTTTACGAAATACTATGCCGTAGATATAGGTCACATCAATAAAATACTATTCAAATCATGCACATCAGAGGATATTTATATAAAATCGCGTGTTTACGCTTCAGACAGGCATCAGACGGACGCTTCCACTCGGCGGACGGCAATCTATTACGTGAGTTTCGTATTCGCGTGTTGCTCGCGTCCCAATTCTTAGTACAGGCATTAGTGGCGAATATTCGTCATAGCCCACAGCATCCATTCAGCAAAATGGTGAAACAGGAGGCGAGATGATAAAAGGAATGACCGACGGAAAACAAACAGCTGCCAAAAAAATCAGCACACATGCTATTCCGCTCGCGATCTCACAGCCTCCCGGCCGGATAAATTATTATCGTATTCAAATATGTACCTGCTCCAACCCACCCAATCTCTTACTGAGGAGAAAACTCATGCAGTGCGAGTAACAGACGCACGTTTGTCGAGGAGAAAGAAAACACTGACGAGGAAAAAAAAATTATAATCAGTCACGTGCCATGGAGATCGCCTCTTTCAATGCCATGGTGATTTTTGTGGAACCTGTGCGCTTGGCACTCGGCGCTGTTCTTTTTTTTATCGGGGCAACCGACATTACAAACACAAGTTCACCTTACGTAACTGCGGAAGCAAGTTTGGAGCAGTATTATGTGCCGACACACATAAGCGAGGGAGAGTCTCCCTGTATACCCACACCGCTCCCCTAAAAACCCACTCATGTCATCCCACCAGTCTCCTTCCCCTATATTCCTCTCCTACGCCCCCCACCACGCCCCCTTCGGTCCTCCCGTCTCCCCCACCACTCGCACCGCCTGTCACTCTTCCCTCTACTCCCCTCTTTCCCCCCCTCTCCCTTCCTTTAACACCACCCCTCCCTTTCCCCACCATTTCCCTCCCACTTTTTCCCTCAACTTTTATTCCATCTTTTTCTCTTTTCCCTTGTCTCTCTCTCTCTCTCTCACTGTATCTCCTCTTCGCTGTGCTAGCCTCTGCCGCCCTCGGTTGAATGGTTTGACGTAAGCGACCTGCTGCTGTGGCTGCTCCACCACCTTGTCATCTCCTCGCTTTTTAGCGCCATGGAATTCCGCACAGCATGGAACCGGATAGTTGTGGAGTGTGGTCTCTAAACAGTGCCTACATGCCGGCTTAACTCATCCCGAGGGACCGGGTTCGTGCACCGTAGGAATCGCCACAGACATACGGAGGAATCACGATTCAGGGTTCCCACTATAACTAACTTATAAATTAAAGTTTTTTTTCAGGTTTTCACGGTCTAAATGTCGTCAAATTCACGGTTTGTAAATAAGCCATTCTAGGCAGAAATACTGATGACGTAACAATCACCGGCCGCACGTTAACAAATATTTTATCAAACGCAACAGACGCAGTGAATGCAAACGAAAGCATCTAATATGACGCTGAAAACATCTCTTAGGGCGTCACCCATCGTTAGCAATATTCAGGTCCGGCTGAAGGTTGTGAGTGGGAAAATGGAGGGAGCAGGGTGGTAGGGAAGTGAAGAAGTGTCTGATTTTTCGTCAGGGTTAATGAATGCTTTGTTTACCGGTCTTCCAATCACAGGCTCAAGATCAATGTGTCGTCATGGCACGCGGCCCAATAATTGCGCTTCCTATGTACTAGGCATGGGCGGTCCTTAAAAATGTACCGGTATTTTTGTGATGAGTATTAAAAAGCAATAATAGTACTCTCCCGGTAGTACCGGCGAAAAAATACCGGTATACCGGTACTTTCACAATTGATAAAATATATTAATAAGTTGAGATTTAACGCTTGTCTTACCCTAATTCTCCGGTATTTCGGCAAATTAGCGTAACATACAAAAAGAATACACTGAAAAAATTATTAACTGGATTTTTTTACGAAAATGTATCGGAAAAATACATGAAGGCTAGATTCTCTAATAGTGTGAAGGGTGATAGTGATGAAGTTTTATTTCTTAGAAATGGCCTATTTCGCTTGATATATTATCAAAACTCAATTGTTTAAGTAGCTGGGTAGGCAGTTGATTGATAACACATAAGATGGCAGAGCCGTCGAAGTACCGGTATTTCTAGTACCGATACTCCGGTAGTACCGCCAAAAAAATACTGACCGGTACTACCGAAGTAGAAAAAAATAGTACTCAGTACTACAGAATACCGGTATTTTTTGCCCATGCCTACTATGTACGTGTGGTGATAAATGCGTGGACAGTGCCTGCGCGTGACTGACCTTAAAAACATGATCGACGTATCGATTTTTCCTTTGATCTGTCAATAGGGTAGTTTCCTTCATCAAAGAAAACGAAAGGCATTGATTGCGTTTCGTTACCCACCATTAGCGTATACCTATTAAAACTGCCTATGGTCGGAAAGTTTCGTTCTTTTGATAAGGTATAAATAATCCTTATTTAAGCCAAGCGCTATCTGCTAGCAGGGTACTCTGCTACCTGCTAGCAGCCTGCATTGTAGCAGCGGCGTTCATAGCCTCGCTCCAATGGGCCTCACACGGCGGAAGCCGGAACCAGAATGACGTCACACGGGCTTTTCCCATCATAATAAACAAATGATTTGGTTTTAGAAATCCCAGTTTAGACGAATGGCAATGGTCAATTTTAACCGCATTTGAAAAACGTCAGATTGGCGCCCAAGCGATGCTAGTCCACGTGAAGTCACAGGGGCCCAAATGTTATACGAGTAGTCAGGAGTTTTACATCGTCTGAGATTATCAATGCGTGCATGTGGCACAGAGCTCAGGGAAAAATTTCTTAACAATCACCTATTAAAATTGCCTATGGTCGGAAGGTTTCCTTCGTTTGATAGGGTCTTAATAATCCTTATTTAAGCCAAGCGCTACCTGCTATCAGGGTACTATGCATCCTGCTGTCCCCTCATCCTCCCTCTTAGTTACGCCACTGGTTCGAACGATCACTCTTCTGGTTCCTGAAAATCTTTCGCTGGAGCTACGGAAAACATGATCGTTTGATTCAGCTTTTGAGATATGACGAGAAAACTAGAGTATAGTGAAATGCACGCTAATTCCTGTGCTGGGTATCTATCTACCATTCGTTTTACATTGGGTGCTATGTAATGAGAAGATAACTTGAAGAACAGCACTCTGTCCGTAAATAGGGACGGGATTGTGGTAACCTTCAGGGCGCAGCTAGGAATTAACTCTAGGGGGGGTTTACGCGCAACTAATACTGAGGGTACTTGGGGGTATGGAATACCCGCTAAGGGCGGTACGGGGAGGTACCTACGAGGGCGCGGGAGGTACGGGGGCCCTCCCCCAGAAAATTTGTAAGATAAATGATTCAAAATTGTGAGTTTTACGGCTGGTTGAATAGGGTGGTTTCCTATTATTTTTTTATTGCCTAAATCAAAAGATTATTACTCCCGGAGTACGTATTTCACGCTATTAGATTTTGAAATGACCATATCTATTTTTCGCGATTAAACGAAAAGTGAAAAATTTCAAGCGCGCGAAAACGCGACGGCTAAGTAGGAATGATGGGAAAAGTCCGTGTGACGTCTTTCTGGTTCCCGCTGTCGCAAAGTGAGGTGACCTTGGAGCGAGGATGTGTGCGCTGTTACGATGCAGGCTGCTAGCAGGTAGCGCTTGGCTTAAATAGAGATTATTAATACCCTATCAAACGAAGGAAACTTTCCGACCATAGGTAATTTTAATACGTGATTATTAACAGATGTTTCCCTGAGCTCTGTGCCTCTGCCAAAAATTTATTTCTAAACAATTGATGTCTTCTTCGATGAAGACTGAACTCGGGTGGAATTTATTACGACGACGACGAGAATAAAGAATCCGTCCAAATTTACCACTTCTGTTAGTAAAAGCGCTAATTCAACAAAATATTGGCAATATATCTCATCTTAGATCCCAGAATGATCTATAGGAACTACAATTAGCGCAAATAACTCCGTTAACCCGAGCAGGGCCTAGGAGTTTTATCAGGGGAGCAAATATCACATTACCGCCCCCTCTCCTGATCCCCCTCGCTACCCTTCACCCCCGTCTTCTTCCACCACTAAAATATAATACATCCGTAAGCTGTTTTTTTGAGATGCAGTAGTTGAAATTACACATTTCATGTTTCCTATTAAGAAGTCTTATTTACATTATTGTTTAATAATTTATTAATAAATAATAATTATTAAGTAATTTAATTAGAACAGTTTTATTACTTATTAAAATAAACTATTCATATTTTGCTGCCCCTTGAAATCTGCCACCCGGGGCACGTGCACCCTCTGCCCCGCCCTAATTCCTGGCCTGAAACCTAGCAAAAATGATAGATTTGGAAAGAATAGACAGGAGTGCCAATTCTTCTGGCTTGTGTCCTAACTCGCTAGTATCGAGAAGGAAAAAATATCGACCTCATGGCTGCGAGGAGTATTAAGTACCTACCCCAATTTCGATAGCTCCACTGCAGTGCCAAGACCTGCTCTCCTGTATATCACGTAGCCTTCCCTCAGCAACGGATACAGAAAAAACTCAAGGGGGGGTGGGCGCAAAAATATTTTGAGCTACCTATGCTTTTAACGTAGTGAAAAATAATCAAGTTACTTGCAAACTTTATGACAATTTTATTTAAACTGATTATAGGGATATACAAGACAATGCTGTCTTATGACATAGAAAAAGTTACAATAGGATGGTTTCCTAATATTTTTTAATGCCTAAATCGAAAGATTATTACTCCTGGAGTACGAATTTCATGCTTTTAGATTTTTAGATGAAGATATCTATTTTTCGCGATTAAATGAAAAGTGAATCTGGTTCCGGATGCCACCGTGTGAAGTCACCTTGGTGCGAGGCTATGAGCGCCAATACGATGCAGGCTGCTAGCAGGTAGCAGAGTACCCTGCTAGCAGGTAGCGCTTGGCTTAAATAAGGATTATTAATACCCTATCAAACGAAGGAAACTTTCCGACCAAAGGCAATTTTAATAGGTGATTATTAAGTAATGTTTCCCTGAGCTCTGTGCGTCATGCATGTATTGGTAATCTCAGACGATGTAAAACTCCTATCTACTCGTATAGAAACTAGGTCTCTGTGACGTCACGTGGAGTGGCATCGAATGGGCGCCAATGTGGCCTTTTTCAAATGAGGTTAAAATTGACCATTAATATTCGTCTAAACTGGGATTTCTATTACAAAATAATTTGTATATCATGAATACACTAATGGTGGGTAACGAATCGCAATCAATGCCTTTCGTTTTCTTTGATGAAGGAAACTACCCTATTGTGGTTCTGAAATGTTCGGCAATTCGGATAGCCACACAAGATGGGGATGCGCCCCCCATATATCCGCCACCCCCTTCCCTATTCATATTTTTTTCTCATTGAGGTGATTAACAAATACACAGAAACATAAACCCCCAATACAATCCCTCTTACGAGTCCTATCGGGAAATTCCAGGGTTTATAATCGATATACACGAGTTAATCACCTATATTTACCACTAAACTTTCTCTTTGATCGATAGTCAGTGCGTGATTGGTGGTACACTAATACTACAGCAGCCGAATTTCAATGAATTTAAGTGTAAACACACAAAATTAATTTATAATCGGATATTTATGACTTAAGTGATCTTGGAGAATTTAGAGACGAATATTTTTAAAGCAAAGATTATTATTATTCCACGCAATGTATCTGACAAGTCATTGAAAAAAAAAAACAATCTATTATCTCAAGTAAACTTCGAGTAATAAATTATAGACTACACTCGCAGCATCGTTGGGATTTATTGAATACTTGTTTAAACTTTGTTGTTGGCTTCATATAGTGAACCCAACACCATAAATTTCGCATGTTTTTCGGAAAAAAGGATATTAATCTGTATGATATGTAAGTTAACGAGCTACTTGCCATTAGAAGTTGAGATTAACGTCCGACAATACACTTGCAGACTTTTTCAATAACAAAAAGACACTCGTCAAACCATATCAAAATCAATTCAGCGGTTGAGTTTGCGCAGTAGAGGAAACACAAAAATACTCTCAGACACTATTATTATTGTACGCGTAATTTTGGGCCGAAGTGTATTATTTTCGCTATGTGGTGGTCTTCGAAATATATCCCCATGCATTTCACACGAGTGTTGAAAGAAACATACCAATTAGGATGATATCCATCCTAAAGGGCCCCTTGCAGCAAAGTAAAATGTCGGATAAGCTAATTAAAATAAATTTCCGGCCATATGCTTTTAACCCAAGACATTCAAAACACAAAAAGAATCGGCTGGTAATTTTCCAAAGGAAATCCGTGCACTTAATGAGTTGCTTCGATAGAAATAACAAACACATGTCCGAAGATAGTGAAAAAACACTCCTATCGGAAGATATATAAAAATGAATCTTATCTATTACCTGAGATGAATTATGAAATATTTTTGGTCTTATAAATAAAGAGAACATTACTAAACAAATGAGGATTGGATGACTTTCACGACCATTCATCATCATTGACATAGTGGCGCAAAAGTTAAGGTCGTTGGGATATCGGGGCATTTAGAAATTATGACTGAATTAGGATGGCCAAAAATATACAGCCAAGGAAGGCGGATGAGAGGAAGACCACTAAAGTACAGCAGCATAATGCAGATAATGATCCTGCCCAGTAGCTATAAGAATAAAAAGAGGAAGTGGCCATGTAGAGAATCACGGCCACTAGTCAATATTTACGCCGGAAAGGACAAGTCTCTACAAGGGCAACAACACCAAGGAATAATGCATTGAAATGAAATGGAATAAAATATAATGCGGAGTAGATTACCTTAGAATTATTGCGGAGATGATCGTTCTACCACATCCTTTCATTGATTCATTCCACACGCTATGCTAATGGGACGCAGAGCCAACGAGTTTTTGACCCAGAATTCATTTCGGTAGAAGGCGTCAGATCTCATTAACGAGTCCCTATCGTCGGATGACTAAGTCGAGAGGCGGCATTGTACCGAATGATAGGGTGTCGGATTTGGAAAACAAAAAAAAATTAAAAAGATCTCATTAACTTCCAATCTCAACGACATGGACGGATTGATCGCTATAGATGTTCTGTGAGATTTATTGAGGCTATTCTTTTTCGAGATGAATCGGTCATTTTCCCTCTTCTCTAATATTTAAGCATTCCGTGTCTTTTACGTCGAGCGAGATTCAGCATTATTTGCGGCCCTGTATCCATCACGTCATCCTTTGCCATCCTTAATAGACCGAAAGAATACCTGCAGGATGAAATGAACTAGACGCCTGAGGCCTTGACGATGCATAAAATTAATAAATCATTTTACTTTTGAAATGACTGAAATTTGGGCTATTTTAAGAGGGGATTTCAATAAGCAATGTAACGCATTTTTTTTCTAAAACTGGGGTTGTTTTATCCAGTATTCAAATTCACCATGATATTCCCCAATCTTTTAGCTACATTATTTTTCGACGTAATATCCATTCAATGCGACAGCTTTACGCCTCCTTCAAGGGAAGGCCTGTATGGTTTTAAACAGAGAAATTTAAAATGTCATTCTTCCCTCGTACTATTAAGGATAGCAACGTTGCGTCAATTGATAGGCTTAATGGCGTCGCTCGCTAGGATCACTCATTGCATGTTTTTTCATAGTTCTAACCTTGCATGTATTTGCTCTAGGAATTACTAACCATTAGCAATTTTTTTATGAATAAGCATGTATATTTTGCTAGTGTGCGTAATATTTCTATAACCGTGCGGCGTGCATGTGGCGGTCCTCTTGCATGCCGCATGTTGGTGATTTGTCACCCCCTACCAAACACCCTAGAGGTGGCTCGCTGGGTATTATGTAGATGTAGATGGTTGCACGGTACCATTTCAGCGGCAGATGTCGGAGCCAACGTCGTACTGCATCCCCGTAGCGGCGATGATGAAAAACGCGGTTTCCAACGACTCACAGTGCTTTTGTTTACTGCCTGATCACTATAAGGCGCTACCAGGGGCGGATACAGAAAACACTCAAGGGGGGGGGCGCAAAAGATATATTGAGTTGCCTTTACTTTTTATCGCGATATCGCAATAAAAAATAATCAAGTCACGGGCAGAGTAAAATAAAATTTTAATTAATGTAATTATACACATATATAAGACAATGCCATCTTATGATATAAAAAAAGTCACAATCGTGGTTCTGCCATGTTTGCCAATACGGCCGGACCCGCAAGGGAGGGGCGCGCGCCCCCCGCGCCCCCCATCTGTATCCGCCACTGGGCGCTACACACGTTCCGACCAAACCAACCAACTGTCGGGACCAACTACTTTGGCACCGACGGCTGGAAGGTGTGTATGCCTGTCGCCCGACGCTTGTCAGACCATTCAACCGCCGACCGCCCTACCCTGATTTCTGTGGCGTCGAAACGTCTGTACCGTTATCGACTATTTTTGCAATCAATTTGAGGTTTGATCTTGCCGAGCAACTCCATGAAACACACTTCGCCCATCCTCCAAGAATTTCGGAAATCATTTCCATCCAATTCTCGAAGTAAATCAATGTGGGTGAAACTTAAAACAGCCAACAAATTCTAATTAAAGCCCATGTTAAGGCTAAATATTTCTCATGAGCGGAAAATGTTCACTCCAGATATCTAAGTTCTTCATATATAGATCCGAACATGGGTTTAGAGACCAAGCGTTTTGCGTATAGGTATACATTTGTGCATGAGAACTTTCCCCTATGGTAATCACACCAAAATCTGAAGCGTAAAAATGTTCCCAAAATTCAAAGATAAATTTTATGAATTCATCCTGTAATTTTAATCCATATTCACTTAACATTTTTGCTCGTGACAAGCCTTATTGCAATGAAAACGTATTTAACGTTCAATTTCAGAATTGCGGTGTTTTCAACTTTGTAACTGCTCATATGCTGCAATCAACACTTTTCATGAATACCATAATCAGAAGTCAACAATACGAAGATTGGTTCAAGGCAGCTTTCCAGTCCGCTCTCCCGCCTGCTAACCTTTTCATATTTAAGTATATCAATATCAACCACAGAATTATATTTCTTCCCAGTTGTTCGGAGATATTTGTTCCCAGGGTAATATAAAAAAGTATTTTGATTTTACAGTGGTGCAAATGACCGTAGTTGTCGAGGCACCCTTAAAACAAAAATACTTCTATAAAAAGTATTTCCATTTCTATATCTCGCCAGAAACTTTAACATTCTGGCTAGACAGTACCATTGCGTTGGCACAGGTGACACAGATGCAATCTAGAAACGATCGAGTGAGATACTTCTGATTCCTCAGTTGTTTGGAGATATTTATTTCCATGGTAACATAAAAAGTATTTCCATTTCTATATTTCGCCAATTCTGGCTAGGCAGTACCATTGCGATGGCACAGGTAACACAGATGGAATCTAGAGACGATCGAGTGATATACCTCCAATTCCGCAGTTACTTGGAGATATTTGTAGGGTCCAGGGTATCATGCATTTCTATTTCTATATCTCTCCGTAAATTTGAACATTCTGGCTACACAGTACAAATGTTTCGTCACAGGCGACACCGATGCAATCTAGAAACAATCGAGAAAATCGAGTGGGAGTCAAAACAAAGAAATCTTTGAATGCTTGGCCAACTATAATCTCAAGAAGGCCACGGAGAGAAAGTGGAGGCGGATGAGGAGCAGACTTATTTCCGATTGAGCGTGCGGGGTTGGTGAATAGTCATTGAAATCGGTCCAAATCGCTTGCCCTCAAAGACTCTTGAAGTCTCGTTATGGATTGGGGAGGCACGAATTTGATTTCAGAAAGAGAAACCTACACGTGTCCCTCTTACAATTGAAATGGACGAAAAGGTGCACACTTAGGTCATCTACATCTACATACTATACCACAAGCCGCTAAAAAAGGCGTGTGGCGGGAGGGGGAAAGTATGAACACCAGCCGTTTACGTATAAAAAGCAAATGCTCAAACGAAATTACGACTAACATTTATTAAAGTCCTTAATGATTCGGGAGAAAAACGAATTCCCATATCTCTCCGTTCATCAAAATATCTCTCTTAATTTATCGTTTCTGTAGGACCTGGAAATGTAGTGGGGCTTTAATGTGATGCTTTCCGTGTCGGTCTTAAAGGTATCTGTTCTGAATTGCTCAACCAATCTAAGCCTACGAGTCTCTAGCACCTCCCAGTTGTGAGCAACAAAAATTACTCGAATGAAAATTTATTCCCAATGGCAGTAATCTATAGTGGGAGAATTAAGGAAATTAAGGCGTAGGAAGTGCTTGGAAAGGAGGTAGCCAAACAGTATGTATGTAAATGTCAAAATGCATAAAATAAGATGAAAAAAAAAGGAAAACCACAAAAGGAGATTTAACAGGATTTACTGTAAAGCAGTGACATCACTCTTACCAAATTCAAAAAGGAACTAAAAAAAAAAACGAAATAAAAGTAGTCCCTCCACTTGACCGCAAAAGAGCACGTCCTTGAGCAATACAATGTATTCAACCACTGCACATCATAGAAATTTATGCATTAACGAATAACAGCAACAATTGATGAAAAATTTCAACTCATCCGTGACACTTTCCCACGACTAGTGAACCACATCTGAATTATACGAGTCACGAGTGAGCATAAAATAATGAGCAATTTTTCTTGATTCGTGTGAAACCTATCTACATAACTAAGGAATGCTGTTTGCCTCGTAGAATGCTGACCTGCGACATACTAAAGACAACATCGACCTGACGTGGGCAATAGGGCGGATCGCAAAAATCGATTTTTTTCAAATCCATCTGGCCCAATGAAAAAAAGTTGTGGGACCGATCAAAAATAAGGCCTGAAAAATTTGAGACCTCTACGTGAACCCCTGACCCTCGCTCAAATGCGATTTAGGGGGGGAAGGTCAAAATTCGAAAAATATAAAATTTTATGATCATTTCCTATAGATTTTGCCGAGTTACTGCCCTTTAGAGCAAAAATTTCGTGCATTTTGACGTATCTGCCACCGTTTAGCCACAAAATGCCTAATTTGAGTCCGCGCCCGCGAAGAAAATATTACAACGCCCGCGCAGCGTCGCGGATACAAGAGCTGCTAGCCGATCCCGTCCCCTCCCCGCTCGCTTCTCCCCCTCCCATGCCTCGAATGCAGCAAAATTCATCTCGCGTGTGCTGCTAGGAGGGCGTTTATCTTTGATAATATAAATCGGAAGATGGTAGAAGGTAAAAAACGGTGCGTAGTGAGACGACTTGTCCCTTATTTGGAGCCTCGTCGGCGTTAAACAAATCGATGTTACCAACTTATAGAGAAGTGATGAAATATTTTTAGATCTGCGAACGCAGGAAAGGAGCCTGCGGTCTACGAAGCGGCCTCTCGAGTGGCTATAAAGGTGTGCGAACTATGGTGACGCGCTTCTCTTCCATTGTGAATGTGACTAAATGGATTTAGCGGTACCACAGGAAGTACTATAACTTACGGAAAATTAGAATAGACAAAAAGTAGGGTTTTATTGAAGTATAAAGCTCAAACAATTTTAAAGGAACATGTTTAATTATGCGATATTTTTGCGTGTAAGTGCAAGGAGGAGCATAAGTTTCCCCCAATGAAGAAGTAGTTTGAAAGACAAGCTGACGAAAAGAAAGATGATAGCTGCTGGATTGTATCCTAAAGAAACTCGACAACTGAGGAAAAAAGGGAATACTCGGTGATCGATGAGTCAACATCGTCAATTCTTGTACGGGAAAATAGTATCAAAACTTTTCTTCATCAATTCATTCGAAGAAAATGAAATTAGCCGATTTGTATCTCTACTTTCCTCATAAAATAAACATTAAGGACTATAAACTCAAATTGGAACTTCTTCGGGGAAAATGCGTCTGCCAACTGTGATAGAGGTATATGCAAGAACCAAACAACAGCAATGATCGTTCCTGCAACTTTAGCCGACGCAAAAGTCATAACTTAGTAAGATACATCAAAGCTAGTGTACCAGAATCACTTACGTACACAGAAAAAGATGCTACATACTGACAAATCGCTGTCGAGTTTACAAAATTATCCGAATATTAAGAAAATGTTCATCAGATTTAATACAAGCCTATGCTCATCTTCACCAGTGGAAAGACTTATTTTCACTTGCTGGGTTTATCCATTTCCCTGTGAGGGGAGCTCTGTCAGACAAACTTTTTGAAAAACTTGTATTCCTCAAGGGGAATAATTCATTCATAGAGAGCAACATTTGATAATTTTTATTTTGAAAAATCTCAAATGTATATGTGTATGTTAGAATTTTTATGTTTATTTATGTGTTAGAACTTTTTAAAAGATGTCTTAGTTTCCTTACAAGTGTATTTTGTAAAAAGTATTTAAAATACTATTTTGTATTTTGTTATTCAAATACCGAAGTCCAAAGTATTTGGTATTTTGCATTTCAAATACATTTTGTGCAGTATTTTGTATTTCAAATACTCCTCGGCCTGTATTTTGCCCAGCCCTGCCTACTGTGGATAAGAAAAGAGAGATTTCATCAAAGGGCTCCATTTTATTGGAACGAAAGACTATACTCTTGTCTGATGAAAAAAGGCAAGAGGACTTATCAATACAAGTTTAGAGGGGAATGTGTGGTGTTAATTGAAGAAACAGGGTCCCACTTTTGGAGGTTTGCTTCGCCCGTCAGAGGATTAGCAAAAGTTATAAAATTATTATTATGCGATTATCGATTCCTTTCGGAGTGAAAAGTAGATACACAAAATTAAAAAAGGAGGCATCATCCCTTTGCTATAAGCATAATTCCAACATCCCTTAAAGAGTAAACTCAACTCGGGATTCACACCGGGTTAATTTTTCCATAATGGCCAACATTTCAATCTCCGACTCGGGGCTCATCATAAGAGATAAATTTTGTTGAATCCCGAAAAGAGTTAACCCACATCATTCGTCGGGAAAGCATTAAATCCGTGTTTCATCCCTTACTGTGGTCTATTTGCTAATTGCACTATGCTGACTTGGATTTGCGACATAAACATTGGGAGGGTAATCTTGGGACCCAATTTGCGTTGCTGCAAGGATGCGTTTGGCTACAAATCCGAGATTTTTTTAATTGCTGGGTTTTAATATCGACGTAAAGGACTACACGCTGATGATATATTGGAGAGAGACTCCGGTTCCTTCGGCTATATCTGAGATTAGCGCTGTGGAAATGAAAAATCTATTAGTGAACGTTCAAATTTGAAGTTAAATATTCTTTTTATTATACATGCGGACGAGATATTCGTGAAAGAATTCACCAAAACTTTGTTGACAGCAGCGAAAGACGAGGAATGACACTGATATAAGAAATATAGAGTGGAAAGAAGATAATTGAGTAATTCTTTCGTGATTGTTCCTCACCGGACGATGCTGAAACATCAAATATTAGTAAGACCAACGAAGAAAGACGCCTTTGGTGTGAATTTTGGTGCATTTTGGGCGTGGAAGAGGCGAGCGGGGAGGGGACGCGAGCGGCCTTCACCCAAAATCCATTTAGACACAGCTGTCTGACAATACCGGAATAGAAGTGTATATCCTAAGTTCGCACACCTTTATAGCCACTCGAGAGGCCGCTTCGTAGACCGCAGGCTCCTTTCCTGCGTTCGCAGATCTAAAAATATTTCATCACTTCTCTATAAGTTGGTAACATCGATTTGTTTAACGCCGACGAGGCTCCAAATAAGGGACAAGTCGTCTCACTACGCACCGTTTTTTACCTTCTACCATCTTCCGATTTATATTATCAAAGATAAACGCCCTCCTAGCAGCACACGCGAGATGAATTTTGCTGCATTCGAGGCATGGGAGGGGGAGAAGCGAGCGGGGAGGGGACGGGATCGGCTAGCAGCTCTTGTATCCGCGACGCTGCGCGGGCGTTGTAATATTTTCTTCGCGGGCGCGGACTCAAATTAGGCATTTTGTGGCTAAACGGTGGCAGATACGTCAAAATGCACGAAATTTTTGCTCTAAAGGGCAGTAACTCGGCAAAATCTATAGGAAATGATCATAAAATTTTATATTTTTCGAATTTTGACCTTCCCCCCCTAAATCGCATTTGAGCGAGGGTCAGGGGTTCACGTAGAGGTCTCAAATTTTTCAGGCCTTATTTTTGATCGGTCCCACAACTTTTTTTCATTGGGCCAGATGGATTTGAAAAAAATCGATTTTTGCGATCCGCCCTAGTGGGCAATAGCTTTTGAATATCGTCAAGTAAAATTACTTCCTCGAAGCGAATTTTATCCCTCTTCGGACACTTTCGCAATAACTACGTAGGAAGTCATTAGCGGATTTCAATGGTTTGGAAAACGTATCTTAAGAACGGATCACATGAGTTCGCAAGATGAATCCGTAGAGACACAGGCACAAAATATTTGAAATTTTATCGAAAACTATCTCAGGTTACTCAAATCGGGAGCGAATTTCCCTAGATAAAATCTATGATGGGTACTAATACTGAGAAATCATTTTAGTGGCCTCCTGTCAAGGCATCATCTAACTCACGTGCATGTATCGCATGCTTAGTACTTAATACCTAACATTGGAGCCGGCAAAAAATTTGTTATGAATATGTATGCATAGCGCTCCTATCTGCTTGTTAATGCTGATAGAAACAAATGGTTTTTCAGGTTCTTCTTTTGCTTTTTGAGAAATAAATAATCGTTCGCGGAATTTTGAGGGAACTAATTGGCTAATGATACAGGTTTAAAAAAATATTGGGTGAATATTAAAGATAAGCACTCGAACTCGTGATAAGAAAAGTTCTAGCAGAAATATATGACCCGCTTGAATACAAACATTACTCGCGGAAGACATGTCAGGTTTGAGGAAAATATTGGAGTCATGAAATGAATGATATAAATCAACGGCAATGAAAATGTTTTTCCCGATTTCCTATTGAACTCAGTGGTATCTTTGAAATAACATTTTCTCACCCGCTAAATAGCACTTATTGAATCCAAGTATTCGTAAGAGTGATTTTTCTTGATTACATTTTAAATAATTAAATTTAATTCCTTTTATTTTTAATTTGTGTATTAAAAAAAAAGAAAATTACATTTCCTAATTTTAAAGGAGATAATATCACGACCTAATTTATAAGGCAGATTCACGCTTAATGTGACTGAAAGAAAGAATTATTTTGATGAGCTTCTAATTTTAAAAACGATGGATATTATATGAAAAAAGAAGCATTAGTATCCAGAGTAATAAAAATTCTAACAGCTCAAATCTCCAAACTAATTTAAACCACAGCAGATGGCCCACCACTAAGATAACGGCAGAAAATAGTAGTTAAATCATCTAGCCCATCTTTCTTACGCAGCGAAATCAGCATCGAGGTGATTAGAAATCACAGCCTTAGAATAAACGAAACATCCTCCGTAACCGAAGAATAGTATCACCAGAATAAAGTCAGTTTACCCAATCCAACAATAACCCAGGCGTCTGGCTCATTTGGCTTCATTCAAGGACGGGGGCACACGTGCTCTGGACTTTCAACATTTTTTCCAGATAAGAACGCTGCACATTTTCTAATTATATGCTCAACGATTCTCTCAACGAAGCAAGAGAATAATGCATAACAGAAAAAATTAGAGAAAACAAATGTTGCTGACCCAAATTGCAATACCAATATAACTGACTACACGTAAAGACAAAAAAAATATTCCAAACATAATCTTTTTCGCAAACTAATTTATTTACGAGATTACTGTGTGAGATCGAAAACAAAAAAAACTTCGGTTGGAGCGATAATTTTCTGTGTATTTTTCAAGTGTAACAAACGTGTACGTTAAAAGCAAAATTAAGGCCACATAACAGCTTTTTTACGCAGCAAAATCAGCATCGAGGTGATTATAAATCACAGCCCTAGAATAAAGGAAACATCTTCCATAACCGAAGGAGAGTATCACCTCATAATGTTTTTCGGTTATCTTCCTTTGGTGTTAACTGCGGCACTATTCTAGTTTACATTATTTATTTTAACTTCAGTAAAGGTATTAATTTAGCAATAACTCATAAAATTATATGGTGAACACTAAATGCTTTAATTTTATGGTAGCCTGTATATCATGGAGAAAATTATCCACTTTTTGTCAAAATAACATGCATATTTTAATTTGAATATTCATTAAACATGTGAATATAAAAGTAGTGTCATAAATACCTGAGGTAATCATCGGATTTTTGAATGTAGTTTCCAAGGTATAGAGCGCAGTAAACTCCATTTTTTAACAGATCTATGAACAACCAGAAGCGTACAATGAGAAGGAAACATTGTGAAATTTAGGTTGGAACCAACCGAAAAACTGAACGACGAACGAACATTTATCTTGATCCCCTTGTGAGAATGAATTTTTTCAAATCCGTGTGACAAAACCGCACTAAATATACATCTACATCTACTTAATACCCTGCGAGCCACCTCTACGGTCTGTGGCAGGGGGTGATCAATCACCAGCATGCAGCATGCAATTGGACTCCCACATGCACACCACACGGTCCAAAAAACGTCACGTATACTAGCAAATTATGCTACCATATGCTGTTAGAAATAAAACTAAGACATATGTTTTAAGTTTTACATAGGTTAGTAGGCTACACTACAAGTCATGCAATCTATTTATGAGTTCTATCGCTGCCGTTATAATCTCATTGATCGTGGAAATAAAGACATTCTGAATCTGTCTGTTCTACAATCTATCCCTCTTACTTTATTTATATGATCTGATCTTCCGTAGTATGTAGGCGTCCGTAAGATATGGTTAACTTCGTTAGAAAAGACACTGCTCTTGAATATATCTAAAAGGTTTAGTCTACTTTTCAATCTACGGTCCGACAGAGATTCCCATCCGAGTTTATCTAAGAGGTCAGTTACACTAACATACATTTCTGGTCACTGAAGCCATGAGATTTACTACTGCTCTTCCTCATGGGCAGAACAAGAGCTAGAACCTCACAATCAATCCTTAGCATTACCGAGATTGCTGGAAAATGTTACAATCGGAAGCGGTTTCCACAAGCCACCCGCTTCGATTTCCATTTTATCTTACGACTTCAAGCCAATCCAGCCAACTAGTACGCGCATATCGGTCATATAAACAATGGGACCTTGTTTTACCCTCCATATCAAAGGTGGGCTCAGCTAACGATACAAGTGGACTTCTCAAGAAAGTACTGCCTGTTTGAAGAAGAAAAATCAATTTACCTGAAAATTTTAATCTTGCGCTACCACTATTCATACAACAGCGAGCGAACCATCCACCTCTTTTTGGTTTAAGAAGTTACGTTAAGTTTAAACTTAACGTGAAACGTTAGTTCCAGAAAAGAAGAAAACATCATTTTAACGAAAATTTCAAGATATGCTCTCCTAATTGCACGTAATTGATTGACGCCCACATAACAATCGGCATCTCATGCCCTATTTTGTTGAACTTTGGTTGGGAAATTCGCATTTTGCACAGGTTTCGGTGATCATACGGAAAATATTGATAATTTATAGAATAAATATCTCGTTTCGGTAAAACATGACACAATGTCCAATATACTTTGAGATTCACAACGGTTAAAGCCGAGGTTCGTCACCGCACCAAATAGCAAATGTTACTATGAATGAAAATGAATACTGTAATTTAAATCAAATCAAGATAATTACAAATGGTGCCTCGATCGGCTCAGATAGATGGAAAAAATTGCGCCCTGCAAAAATATAGTGATTGAATTATCAACATTATATTTGCCCTTAGTATCCTGTTTAACCTCAATGGACGTCACATGGTACTGGCACACTTTTCTAAATAAAATGTGAGAAGCGTAATTCTTTTTAATTGTGCAATCACGAAAATACCCCCTTAACGAGATATAAAAAATGAATTTCAACGTGAAGGACTTTTTATTCTTACTACTAGAAACGGAAAAAAATTGTTTTGCTTGAAGAATTAAACATAATACATATAGGTATAGAAATAATTCTTGGTACTTCAACAAGCGGAACGGAAGAACATTTTCCGTTTCTTCTAAACGCAGCAGCCACTTCCGTGACATAGTTAAAGCAAAAGAGGGGGAAGAAATTAGAGCAGAACCGACTGCTTAACTAGAGAAGTTGAGCTAACCGTTGAATAAATCTAAAACCTACATCGAGCGAATGTTTGAGTCCAGAAAGGGCATGAATAGTTATCTCGCTAAGTATAAGTAAATGCACTCGAAATAAATGAATTCCACAAGGAAGTTTTCCTTAATAACTTCCCAACGATCTATACTTCCATTTCTGTCTATCTAAGGTATATATTATCAATTACTCAAGCCTCTGAGTCTCCAGCGACTTCCAGCTGCGAGCAACAAAAATTACTCAATTAAAATTAATTCACAATGGCGGTAATCTTTCGAGGGAGATGTAAGGGAATTAAGGTAAAGGGCCCTTTTTGTCCCTTCGTTTCTCGCCGAGTAAAGACTATCAGATCCGCTTAGAATTAATGGGCCATAGATCTCCTCAAAGGTTGCTACGGTAGAGATCACAGATCCACTTCCCATCACAAATCCATCAATAAATTTCTGGCGCTCACCTATCATCCGACGTTCAGCACCTATTATACTTACACGAAGGCATGGAATAAAGTTCAATTCAATGTGCCAATAAATGGGAAAGGAAATGGATACGAGGAAAATTTTTGATGTTTTGTAAGTACACGTAATGAAAATAGAACCAGCAATCAAAGTATCGAACGTTTAGGATAGCCAAAGAAAACTCTACATAAGTGAAATGAAGTAAACGTATTTTTAAAGTAAACGTATCATTTCATGAGAGTTTGTTCTCGAGCAACAGCTTAAGAAAACAATCAACAAACATATTAAATTCTCTAATAGAAATGCTTATCTACTTATCCGTGAAAAATTCTTAAAATTTGTAATAAAAGTCGATTTGGCTATATACTGAAACTATTGCATGGGAAACGTGATAAAAAATGGCATCTCTTGACCTTACTATTGTACCTTCAGGTTATTAATAAATTCAGCCCATGAATTCCAAAATTAGCACAAGTCTGGTCAGAAAAAATTTGAAACAAACCACTTTCTTTCAACATCTTCATATACACCAAAGCCATTATTTCAACTTTTACTCATAAATATGTTCCTTCCATACTTTCCTTCAGTATGCAGTATACGTTAAAATGATAGCTTCAATTGATGTTCAAACTGGAATCAAATATGTTTGTAGAATGAAAATTGGAAATTGCGTGACGCAATCACAGAAACTCCGCATGATGAGTCCTTAAAAATTAGGTATTTCTGCAAGTCCTACCTAGCCTTTGCACCTACTTTGTACTACACTGCGTTCAATCGGCATCAGTAGTCATTTTCTGTTCCAGACAGCAAGTAGAACGCTTTTAAATCATGCTGTCAGTTTCAGCAAAATGACGCCGAATATACCGCGTAAGTTATAAGATATCGGGGGCTAGATTAATTTTAGATCTTCCTCCGAGAGTAGCTTTGTTGAATGTAGCAATACGTTTCAAGATTGCTTCAGCTTCATTCTTCAGAACACTCTTGCACGCACGTAAGCTTGGACGAAAATGTACCATTATATCAATCTAAAACAATAAGTCTCAAAATGGGTAACATTTTGCAATCGTATTGTTGATACTCCATCAAAGTTCTTTAAAAAAGCTAAAGATTAATTGTTCCTGATGATCGTAATCGCATATTTTCGTCCAAACAAAAGTGCATCAAAAAAGATGTTTGCATTGTCATATCTCAGTAACTAAGGAGTTACGGCACCATGTTTACGGGAAAAAAATGATTAAAACTGTCTCAATTACCATCTCCTGAATTTTTGCAGATTCCTCCTGAAATACTCTGTATATAAAATTATAAATTCGATAAATTATAGAATAATATGGTTAGAAATATAAACTATATAATATTGAAGTTAGGACGCCGTAAGTACATAGCAGTCGCGGTGGAAGGTTGTCTGCGAAGGTGGGCGATTCTGAGGCGAGATGCCGTGGACCAGACTTTACCCCGAACTGGTTTCTCCCCGCGGGATCCCTTCGTCACGCCGCAAGGTGTCGGGGAGCCCGTCACAGATCGTCCCCCGCTGCCGCGAGCGCCTACCCCGGTGAGAGAGAGCAGCCGCCGCCGCCGACGGGAAGACGGATGGAGTCATAAGATGCGGAGAAGGGTGTCTCACGGGGAAGAGAGGAATCCGACCTCACACCCCGCGCAACCACCACTCATCCTCACCGAGAAAGAATTCCAGGAAGCTCCCCTAAGAGGCAGCGTGAGTCGAAATGAATGAGAAATTCCTCATTCCGAGTCCTATAATATGAGGTATTTCTTAAGTATCTACCTAGCCTTTATACAGACTATCCCAATAATCGTGTGCCATTAGTAAAAACATAGCCTAATGTTGTTACTACAGCTGAACCCAACTATCTTCATATATCCGATTATCGGCCCGCAGCTTTTCAAAGGGCATTTACCTTTGCCGCCTCAAAAACATAGAACAACCTTCCCAAACTAATCCAATACTCGTCATCCCTGCAAAAATTCAGAAAAAATATATCTATTTCTAACTTGCCGAAACTAATTGGCGTTTTCAATGCCGTTTATTCATTTATGTATGTCCTGCATTGTGGTTGAATATTTCCCTTTGTTGTATATTTTCATTTGTTAATGATTTTCAATTTGTTTACACACTTACAATTAGACATTATGCGTAATTAATATAGCAACTTTGTTCTTAAGGTGAGACAGGATGTAAAAGGCAAATGCCATGAATTTAATTCTTAATGGAAAATATTTGTTACCTCTTTGTAGTATATTTTCATTTATTAATCAATTTATTACAATATTGATTACAATTTACTACTATATACAAGACATTTCACTGACTGCTGAGCTGTAAGCTAATTGGAAAAAATTGTTCAAATCGGATGTAACAATCTGTGAACAATAAATTTTATTGTTATTATTACCATTGAGGCAAATTGTTTCAAGAAAGTTAAAATTTCATTCGTCAGAACGCTTTTGAAACATGCTGCCTGTTTCAATAAAAGAAGACGGGATGGACCTGACATAAGAAAAAACATTAGGCAGAAATATTAGTTTAAGGAAAAGGGTTTTAAGAATTTAATTTAAAATATAAGCTCGAAACATAAACACCCAAAACTCAACTTGATATACAAATCTGACAGCGATTTCCACTGTATCGTCGCCAAAGCCATGATGAATATACATATTTTTTGAACAAAATTCTTTGGGTAGCAAAAATGTAAAAATAGCTATGTACAAAAAAATTCTATAAAAACGTTTTTATCGCGAAATATTGCTAACAACATGAACACAAGCTATGAAGAATTTGAGAGGAAGATGGAATTATATTGTTATGACTTCGCATAAATTGTTGTCCTCCCTGCCTTTCTTTTGCTGATATTAAAAGTACTATCATTATAATTTAAAAAAATATAAATATATTATTATATATTATTATTATTATTGGCCTCTAATTTTAGCCACTTCCTTTAGAGCTATATTCATGAAAATGGCATACTCTTCGGAAAATTCGTATGTTTAGTTGAATTAATGCAAAATTTTACAATTTTGACCTCACAATGAGGGCCCAAACCAAAATCTAAAATTTGGTAACGGGATTTCAATGCTAAAAAGTTCGAGATAGAAATATGCCTGAATTTCACTGTCGAAGATGTCAATCCTTAGGTTTTCGGACACGAGAAAAACGACATCGCTGTCGTATTACAATCGATACTTCGCTCTCTCTGCGTTTTATCTATATGGCTCATTTGGATAGCTGAGGGTATAGTTAAACGCGGACTCAGCCGTAGGCGAGCGAATACCACACTTTTAGGGTAAGTAAGTCAGTTTCGAGTATTTACAAAAGCATTCAAAGTGGCAGCGGAGAACCAAAAGGAAAGGCCAATATTGAAACCCCAATGTCAATGTTATTATGGGAAGTATAAAGTACTTATAATGATTATTTCTTGATATCCTGATATTTCTAACTATTCATGAGTGTTATAACAATGAAATTTCTTATAAAAACAGCATGAAAACAAACTCAGATGTCATCAGCCAAATTAGGCTCGTCACAGATCTCACCTCGGCTTTAACCATTTCAGTCCTGATCCCATACGATGAAGCCGAACGCCACTCCTGCATTTATTCTAAGGGAACATCTCGCGACCAATCCAGTCTGTCCTGTCCCACAAATCGGGCTACCAAGTATCACCATTTATATGAAGTCAGTTTAACGACGATATGGAACTCTCTGGCGTAAGATTTCGAGTACTGTAAGTCTGTAGATGCCTTTAAAGAGAACTGTAGTAATATAAGCTTGTGAAAAATTTATTTTAGCAATTACAGTAGCGTGTACTCCTAATTATATTATCGTGTCTGTATCTAAGTGTTTCCTTTTACGTTTTTCTATTACCTTGCCCTCAAGGATGTTGTACCCAGAGTGTAAATAAACTTCTATGCTATTCCATTATCAGTGGTTCTGGCCTGACTTCGAATCTCAGCCGCCATGAAATGGGAAATGATGTATGAGGATGGCGAGCCTTTTTGCGCTTGACTGCAAAATTTCATGAAACTATATCACACTCTAGTTTTCATCAGAGACGAGAAGGGTATCAGCCACCATTTAGGGCATCGGGAAATAGAGAGAAGAAAAATAGTTCATACGATGGAAAAACTAAACAGAATGATGAGGAATACTAACTAGTTATCAACCAATTATGATTTAATTCAAGGAACCAACTGCGGAATACCAGCGATATACCTTTATGAAGACACTTGCGGAGTCAACTGAAAACTACGCAGAGGAAGGAGAGGCCTCAGTTATTCAAAAAGATGAACATCTGATGCGAATTAGAGGGATCTGGGCCTGAGTTCCATTTCAAGGCAACTGATTTTCCTCAAAGGAAATGTAGCGCTCACCAATTATAAGTTCTAATGTGTTTTCCAGTATCGTCATGGTAAAATGAGCTGTGCCGGAACGCACTTTCCTAAACTTTTTTTGTACGTGAAATATTACTGTATCTGTTTTTTTATTTCAAGTTATTATTTACATTTGATCACAAAATTTTTTGTTTTGGTTACGAATGTATATATTTTGAGGCAAAAAAATTAATAAAAGCGTTAAGTACTTAACTATTATGTCTTTTGTTAACCAGAGCCTGAACGGCGTTTCGGCGCGTCCCAGGACCATGACACCACTGGTGTTTACCTGGCAAAAAAGCTGACTTCATTGAAACATATGAATTAGTAACCACTGCATCCACGTTGTTTTTCAAATCTGGCATTATATTATTGATACCATCTAAGAAAATTCGTTAAACTATAAGTAAATCTATGCAAAGTCACCGCCTTTTTCAAAGTGACGTATTTCTTCTCTTTTACATCCTTTATAACCTTATCTTCTCATCTATAGATTCTGATTTTGCTTTTTGAGCTTAAATGTGTAGGTTAAGTTGGCGCCTTAAAGATAGGGATAAAAACAAAGGACCTTGTGGTAATAAGCCATATTGAGATGTAAGAAATAAAGAAAAACCATAGTGTCAAGTGATACTAAAGTTTTTATAATCACTATGATACGTTAACATTGTGATCCATATCAACATTTAGCAACGTATGGACTTGGTTCACCATCTTAATCATTAGTCGACAATGCCAAGATTGTTTCGACGCAGCTCTCCATTACTCTCTCCTATCCTTAGCCTGTTCATAGTGACGTATTTCTTTTCTTTTACTTCATTTAAAACCTCCTATGTAACTCATGCGGAGCCGTCCCTTGCCCTTCTACGATTGCTTTCAACAGACCATTATGCCTCATAACGTGGACGGCTAAGTTTTCCCGTCCTCTCCTTAAGGTTTTTATAAGACTTCTCTTTTCTTCCACTCTTCTAAGCACACATTACTCACTCGGTCGATCCGTTTTATCTTCAAAATTCTTTGGAAGAACCGCATTACGAATGCTACCACTCGTGACTTCTCAGATTTTTAAATTTAATCACTTCTCGTAAGTAGCGAGGTAAAGATTTTGAAATGGCGGGGAGTGTGGTTTACCGAAGATTTCGGGGCCGGTGTGTACCCAGTGAGAAATGGGTGGTGGAATCCACGTGGAACCCCCGTGGAATCCACGTTGAGTGGTGGATATTTGGTGGTGGTGGATATTGAGTGGTTGGACCCACGTGGAATCCACGTTTATTTCAAGTGGATTTGTGGTGATTAGCATTAAATGTTAAACAGAATTTCTAATTTGTGGAACTTAACTCTCTGGTGACATTGCGTCATTTATCATCCTGAAACCACGCTAGTTATGTGAAAATGTATCGCACATTCTATTTTTATATAATTCGTGGAAAGGCAGCCATGAGAGCACATGAAAAATCGTAGACACATATATAGAAGGTTTAGATATAGAGTGGTTGAGGTTTTAACGGTTTTAGGACAGCACCTACTGCTGTTTTAATTTTTCCACCAAATTTCCACGTGGGTTCCACGTTTATTCCACGACCAAAAACACGTGGTATCCACGTTACATCTCCACGTGGGTTCCACGTGGGTTCCACCACCCATTTCTCACTGGGTATGGAAAACATCCCACTGCAAATTGGGGTCCGGGGGTCCACATGTTGAAAATTTTGGGATTTTTGTTTTTTTATAGCAATACTTTTCTTTTCTCTAAACGTATGAAAACTTTTTTTTACGTACAGTAACTGATGTTATCGTTTTATTTATTGAGGCCATCTCACTCGTTTTTGGCGCCCCTTTAAAAGTATTTCAAAGGGGGTCAGGTAACCCGGAAAAAACCTCCGTGGCTTCACCACTGCTTCTCGGCCTAAGT
Organism: Ischnura elegans; assembly: GCF_921293095.1. Lineage (NCBI taxonomy): Eukaryota > Metazoa > Arthropoda > Insecta > Odonata > Coenagrionidae > Ischnura > Ischnura elegans. The sequence goes on along the minus strand of NC_060253.1, from coordinate 65,856,938 downwards.
AACAAGTCATGTAAATACCCACCTCAAAAGAGATACTTTAGCGCCGACTAACCATGTTGGCAGAATAAAAATCGATTAATCAATCCGCCAGATTGATATCGCCTTCGCCAAATTAACAATTCGCAAGCTCAAAGAGGCCGTCTTTACCACCCTCAGAATGTCGGCGGCCTCTCAGCACTCCGACAGATTCCACGAATTGGGTGCGTGGTAGATGATGAATGAAAATTCGACCGAAATCTCGTGTCAAACTTTCTCCTCCAAATCGTTCTCTGTTGTTTTGATTCTTTGTTTTGGCTTTTCTCTCTCTGAGCGCTTGAGGAAGGTATTCTCCACTAGGAGCCCGACATTATGAAAAACTTCGCTGAAGGGGATCGGGTTAGTGTGGTGGCTTCCCACCCGGCAGGCTCGGGTTCATCTCCCGGCGGTGGCAAAGAATTTTCGGAGACTGCCCGATACCTGCTTGAATGTTGCGTGGAGGACGTTTCAAGCGCAACACTCTGTCCATCGGATGGGACGTTAAGCCGTGGTCCCCTCGTCGCCTTTCGTTAATACGGCGGACTGCCTTGAAGGGGGCTTGTCCAGTTGTTCCCTTGATGAATCACGGACGGCAGAATTGTGAGCAAGGAGTACGATTCGAGAGATCTACACCTACATACTACACCGCAAGCCGCCTTTACAAAGGCGTGTGGCAGGGGGTGTTAGGACAACAACCGTTTACGTGTAAAAAGCAAATGCTCAAACAAAATTGGGGATCGAGTCGGTGTGGTAGCCAGAGTGTTGGTTTCCCACCCGGCGGGCTCGGGTTCAAATCGCGGTGGTGGCAGAGAATTTTCAGAGACAGCCCGATCCCTGCTTGAATGTTATGTGGATGACGTTTCAAGCGCAACACTCCGTCTGTTGGATGTGACGTTAAGCCGTGGTTCCTTTGGCGCCTTTCGTTAACTAATGCCGACGCCGAATTTCTCTCCACCCTTCCTTCCACACCCTTCCCTTATGCCGCAAATGACCTCAGCTGTCAGTCGCCTCCTCCAAATACCATGCCAACTTTGCAGAACGGCTTTTCGAGTTCTCCACCGGGTAATAGGGTGGTTTCCTATTTTTTTATTGCCTAAATCGAAAGATTATTACTCCTGGAGTACGTATTTCACGCTTTTAGGTTTTTAAATGACGATATTGTGCGGAAAATCCACAGAGAAGAAATCAATCGTCTTGACTGGGATTCGAACCCGGATCCCTCAAATTCCTTCCGAGTGCTTTACCCAATGCAGCTAACGAGGCGTCATTCTCCCCTGAGGAAATTTGCGGACTATACTAGACAAGGTGGTATGGATTACTGAGCATATTATGAGACTATTAAAACATGATTTTTTTCTCTGTGGATTTTTCGCACAATTTGTGTATTGCGGGTGATTCCCGTAAAGGTACCACCGTGGGTACTGTCTATAAAAAAAGCAAGATACTCGAGTTTGAGGAGCTCTAGCGTCTAAATGAAGCAATCGATTTCAATGCAATAAAAAGCATACGAAAGAAAATTTATTTCTAAGTTGTATCATGTACTTTAAAAAATTTTCGGCTCAATAGTATTTCCTGTACTTAATTTTTTCTAAAAAAAGTACCCGTTTTTTGCGCGTAAAATCAAGTTTCCCAACTTTGAGCGCTTGGCATTCCCGTAGTTTTCGTTCCTATAACTTGAAATTTTGATATAAAGAGGCCACATCTATTATTAGCAGTTTTCCGAAAACAAATTGTTTATACCAATAAAATCAACGGAGTTGTTGTAAACAACGCAAACCTCTGCTAACTTTGAAGCCAGTGGGTCAATTGAAAATTGGTTTGTACCAATGTCTTCCGTCCCGGTATACTTTCGTATGAAACGGGCAAAGGTTACGTCGTTACGGCCATCGTGCTTATTCTTACGAAACTCCAGAAAAAAAACAAAACGAAAAATACAGTTATATGGCACGTTCACTCAATAATTAAAATTTATGCTAAGAGTTTTCACAGCGTTTTCCAATTGCTTGCGATCATGTAACCATTTCTTCTCCGACGAGAGGCGCAGTAACGAGGTGCGTTCAACTGCAAGGGAATAATCACTCTGGGGTTTTATCCGGATTATTTCGGGAGGGTTTATTTCATTCATTTTTTTTTATTTTACGCCGTGACTCAGCCCACTCAACGCTGACAAATTGTTGGACGATTATTTTTAGAGTACTTGCCGGGAGAGAGGGGCGGGGTGAGTAAGAGATATGAGCCTAACGGACAATCACAACGAGCATTTAAATATTTTTATGACCTCATTCGAAAGAGTTTCGTGGCTCTCAGCATCCAGGTGCCGGGGTTTGACGTCAGGGCTAGTAGCACCTGGTGTAGATGAGAAATTATTCAAACGCTTCTCTGGGCCGTGTCTCGTGATATCTTGTGTCAGGGGCGTAAATAGATCCTCATTTCGGGGCGGGGGGAGCGTCGGTCACCACCCGTATTTTCTCCCTCCCTAAACATTGGTTGTGCCCCAATTCAGAGTTTAATCAGAGCGGTGACGAGAGGCGATCGCGTCTGCCACGACACTTCAGAGTAGTGATGGGTCGATCATGAACGATTCGATCAAAAAGATTAAAATCACTAGGTGAATCAAATGACTCATGATTCATTTCGTTAAACAAGTTGATCATCAAACATCAATCACTCCGACTTCCGGTTTCATATCAATCATCCCGGTTTCCGGTTTATTTCAACATTTGGAACGATCGATGCTTGATCTCTTTTCGTCAGGGCAGAAATAGTTGTGAGAAAATTAAATACTATGTCATAAATAACTGAATACTTGTGTCATCTTTTGCTTATATATTTTACAGCAGTTATTAGTATTAATAACACCACTACACGTTGAAGGGAAATATTAAGATGACTCTTGTTTGCTACAGGGTAATTTTATGAACGGCACTATAAAATGTTAACAGCTGCAACTTCTACTTCTTAACAATATTCTCCTGCTTCGCCGAGGTGGTTGCGGTCGTGGCGGTTGATCGCTTTGCTGGACAAGGCGCCCATTTTAAAAACGTTGACTACATAATACTGGCACATCAAATTAGCGGGTTAAATTAAATGCTTAGTTTCCCACATCCATCACCCAATGTCAGAGGCTTCATTTCAGTCCGGTAGTAATTCTTTCACTCTTTCCAGCAGATGTTCGAACTTTCACACTGGATCCATAAATTGGCTACTGTACTGTAATAGAGTGGAGTTAGGTAACTCGTGCTCAGTTGAAAGCTTCTAATCGATTGAAATTCCTTGCGGCAGATCAGATTCATGCATAGTATTTGGTGTATTTTGTGTAGTTTGAGATATATAGTTTGAAATTATTCTATTAGTGTTAAGAAACTGTGGCAGTTTTGCCTTCCCAAATATTTTCATGACACAACTTCCTTCATTTTAGCAACCTCATTTACTCTACACTCATCTAGGAATCCACAGTGAAAATAGTTTATGAAATGATAATATGGATAGCAATCAGCGTTACCAATGCTATTCGCAGATGCGGCAGTATTTATTCGATTATTCAAAGTGAATTTATTACATCCATTCATTGAGTCTTTCAATCTTGATTCATTTGAGTCTTTTCGATCATAATGATGGAATCAATTGTTTGAATCATTAATGTGACTCGAGTCAAAACCATTGAATCACTAAAATGATCGACTTTGCCCATCACTACTTCAGAGGCATTCGTCAAATTCACCTGAGCGATTCCGATTCTTGCTGTTTTCCTCTCTCTCTTGCTCTCTCGTGTACTCGGGCTTATGGAGCTTAGCAAGAACTTAAAATAATTATGGATCAATAGCAGAGGAGGGGCCCGAAGAATACAGTTATACGGTGGAACAACTTCTTTCGCTCAAATTTTAGAAATTTCAAGCGAATTCTCGGAACAAAACCAATGTTTTGCGACCAATTCGCATGTTTTGCAAAGAGCTTCTTGTTTTGGCCACTAGGAGTCAACAAAACTGACTTCTGATTGGAGATTGGCCACGATAGAATAGAACCTTTTCTTAATTCCAATTGGGCGAGAAATTGTGTCCAATATTGTGAAAAGGATATTGGAATAGAAATTGGTGTGTGTCAGTTGGACCGCAATCCAATATGCAATGGATTGGCCAATAAATTGGGAGGTGTCATACAGGCTTAAGAGTCAGGTTCACTTATTTAAATTAAAGACTTCCCATGCTATTTACATTCAAGTAACTTTACTTTTCCACTATTTTCATAATTTTGGGGGTACCTTCAGCCCCTTTCCCAAGTCAATTGGGTTGGCTCTCCTAAAACACTTGATTTTTCTACCCTACGCACCTCCGCCAAAAAAAAGTGGCCTTGTAGGCAGAGAGCTGTTATATCGTAAAAGGGGTCTGGGATTCGAAGAGTGACTTTACCACTAACCCGGAACTAGGAATATCCTAGCAGTGCATTTTTCTGAAGGAAAAACTCAATAAATTATCATTCATGGCAAGAAAGTTGCACCCGTGCCATGAGTGCGCTGAATAATCTGACACATTTTCTCGTGTCATGCCTACCGGTGTCTCCCCCTGTGGCAGTGAGATAATGACCTTGCTGGCCAACTGAAAGGTCGCGGGTTTGAAAACTGTCCATGTGGACATTCACCACCCAGGGCATGGATGCAGCTTGTAAACTGTCAACTTGTCAAATGCTGAAATGAAGTAAAAAATCCTAATTTTTGAAGTTAAATAAAAACATAATTAATGCCATTACTAAGAGTGTGTAGTGTATACTACTAACCTTCTGACTGATATACTACAGGTCGGTTTTATTATGCCTACTTAATGTTTTGTTAAGTATGAGAGCCGAACTCTACGAATTACAGCCATTGTAAACTTGTTTTACTAACTCTAGTTCTGAACATGAAGAATAGGGTGGTTTCCTATTATTTTTTTATTGCCTAAATCGAAAGATTATTACTCCTGGAGTACGTATTTCGCGCTTTTAGATTTTTAAATGACGATGTATATTTTTCGCGATTAAATGAAAAGTGAAAAATTTCAAGCGCGCAAAAACGCGACGCTTAAGTAGAAAGTCCGTGCGACGCATTTCTGGTTCCCCCTCTCTCCTTGTGAAGTGACCTTGATCGAGACTCTGAGCGCTGATAGGACGCAGGATGCTAGTGGATAGCTGAGTACCTTGCTGAATGGTAGCGCGTGGCTTAAAAAAGGTTTATTTATACCTTATCAAACGAAGAAAACTTTCCGACCTTAGCCAGTTTTAATAGGTGATTATTAAGGCATGTTTCCCTGAGCTCTGTGCCTCATGCATGCATTGGTAACCTCAGACGATGTATAACTCCTATCCTCTCGTGTAGAAACTAGGTCCCTGTGACGTCACGCGGAGTGGAATCGCATGGGCGCCAATCTGGCCTTTTTCAAATGAGGATAAAATTTGACCCTTGCCATTCGTCTAAACCGGTATTTCAAAAACCAAATAATTTGTGTATTATGAATACACTAATGGTGGGTAACGAATCGCAATCAATGCCTATCATTTTCTTTGATGAAGGAAACTACCCTATTTTCAACTATCTGATGGTGATTCAACGCCTGTAGCATGCTACGGTTTACGCTAACTATGCATTAGAAACCGGCCCTAAGTGAAGGAGTATCTCAGACCAGGCCCAACCGCAAGTGAACACATGAAAAATAAAAACATTTCCGGAATTTGTACAGGAATGAAGGAGTTAGAGTGGAAAATATGCACATTACTAGGATTAAACCACGCGAAGCCGTCTAAGCGCAAAACGTTTGTCCTTCTGCGGTCTTACTTTGCACCAACTGCCCTTCCTTATGTCACAATTAGGATTTCCATCGGAAAATAGGCTAACAAAAACATGTTTTAGGACAACTCGAGGACTAGTTGGTGGTTAACCTATAAGTCCTAACGAAAAATGAACTGCACTGCGAGAATTCAACGGTATATCATCGGCATTCATATACAGCAGAAAAAAATGGCAGGTTTAAAATTACGCAGTATTTCATGAGGTGCCCACATTTTTTTTCGCATGAAACGGAAATGATACAGAATATGGAAAACTAACCACATTACTTCGGGAAAGGCATTTTCCATGAAGTTTCAACAACACAGCGTTATTAATTTTATATTATTCTATCAATGCTTATTTAGTTGAGGTCCCTCCGAGTACTATCCCGGTCTAAGCGGATATATATAGCCTCAGTATATCATACGTGCTCATATCGGCGTAGGAAATGAAGGCTATGAAATATAAGAGCAGGATTTGATACTTTCCTTGCGAAATATGTAAGGCTCATTCCAAAAAATCCCTCAACCTCACTCTTTCCGAGTTTTCTGAAAAAATCTGCAATTGATCCACCCAAGTATCTAGGGTCGCAGATACTCCATGGAATTTTTCAGCGCATAAATTTACAGTATTATCGTTTGCATTTAGCATATCGTTTGCAATTCAAACAAATTTAATTCCCATGAATTCGCTTCAGACTTGACGTGGTGGATATGCGATATATTCATGATAAAATTTAAACGACAAATGGTAATTTCCACATTTTAATAGACTAGAATCAAAACTCCAATCGAAACTCTATGTCATTTTCAAGGCCTGCACTGCATTTAAATTACCATTTGTTGTTAATATTTTATCACGGAAGTTTAATTAACTTTAAAATAAAGTATCGAGGATTTTTTAGTCTTGGAATTTAATTTATCAATAATTGCGTAAAACAATCGAGGATAAAATATTTATAAATATTAAAGTAATCAAAGACTTGTAAAATCCTGCGCAATAATATCATTGAAAAACTATACCCCACTATACAACATTGAAAAGAAAAAAAATCATGATATTTTCATAAGAATCTAAGATCACAATGAAAAGCAACTGTTTCGGTAGAGAAGCTATAAGTCCGGGTCATTTTCTGCATCTCCGCCAACATTTCCTAATATGATCTCGTACTTGACTCCTATAATGCGCAGCCATCTCTGCATGCGTCGATGGGGATGGGCGTATTAAATGTGACGGAAGCTCGCGAAAACTTTCCCACGAAAATACCTCAACGGCCTGAGAAAATACCCGGCTTATTTGCAGACCTGGTTTCAGCGAAAAATATGAGTACCAAACTTAGGCTCAGCTAAAATATTGCTTAGTGACGGAAAACTTCTCCACCTCTTCGTACCTTAGATTGCTGATATTATTTTTCCCCACGCATGGCGATGCGTTGGGGGAATTATGCAATCAGTAACCGTAGGTACATATGGCTAGCATACGAGAAGGATTAATGTAAATATAATTTAAGAAGTGAGTCATTTGTAATAACAAGTAGACCAACGTTAACATCATATAAACGTTGCTTTCTTTACATGGGGCCAAAGTTATTTCATTTACTGCCCGCTAAATATTTAAAAAATTGAATCATCAAATGAAAAGTGTAAGACTTCTCACAAGAAATAATTGAACATTTACTTTGATGTTATTTCTTTAAAACACTCATGCATTTTATATTATTTCATTGTTATTTTCTTTTTTTGGCATACATTTTTGTTATTTGGTGGTGGATCAATTCTGGTCCTATGACCTTGGAGAGTACATAAAGCTCCGTCTCTTTGTTATCTCGTTACTCAGCTGTAAAAACAAAATGTAGGAGTAAATAAAATTATTATAATTATTATTTTACATTTTTCCAATGAGCAAAGATGTTGAATTTTACACGGGCTTCCATTATTGCCGAATTTTTGATGGAATGTTTTTCCTGCTTTCTCATGCCTGGTCGAGTTCTTTTAAATGTGATTTATTCAGACATGCATGAATATTTCAGGGGGTATCCATTTTAAGGATCTTCAGTAAGGTAAATATTTTTTTATTTAAAGCGGAAAATTTACGCATATAAATAAGGAAACAACTTATCAGAACATACATTTGGAGAATGCTTCCCTACGTAAGTGAGGCATGGATAATGAATTACCACTGCAAAGAAATCAGGCGTAGAGTGCTACGGAATATGGCGGTACAGAAGAATGGTGAGGATCAAAAGTAATGAATAAGTCCTAGCAAGAGTGGGAGAGAAGAGAGGCCTCATGAAAACCTTGATAAGAAGACGGAACAACTATATATGACACATATTGAGACATGATGACCTGATGAAGACAATTGTCGAGAGACAAGTAGATGGAAAGAACGAAAAAGGAAGACCTCTAATAAAATATTTGGAGCAGGTGAAAGAGGATATGAAAGAGAAGAAATACGCATTTGTGAAAAGATATGAGAATAGGGTGGTTTCCTATTATTTTTTTATTGCCTAAATCGAAAGATTATTACTCCTGGAGTACGTATTTCACGCTTTTAGATTTTTACATGACGACATCTATTTTTCGCGATTAAATGAAAAGTGAACATTTTCTAGCGCGCGAAAACGCGACGCGTAAGTATGAATGTCGGGAAATCTCTCCGTGTGACGTATTTCTCGTTCCCGCTGCCGCCCTGTGAGGTGACCTTGAGGCGAGTTAAGCGCTGATACGACGCAGGCTGCTAGCGGGTAGCTGAGTACCCTGCTGGCTGGTAGCGCTTGGCTTAAATAAGGATTATTTATACCTTATCAAACGAAGAAAACTTTCCGACCTTAGCCAGTTTTAATAAGTGATTATTAAGACATGTTTCCCTGAGCTCTGCGCCTCATGCATGCATTGGTAATCTCACACAATGTATAACTCCTATCTTCTCGTATAGAAACTAGGTCCCTGTGACGTCACGTGGAGTGGCATCGCATGGGCGCCAATCTGGCCCTTTTCAAATGAGGATAAAAATGGACCATTGCCATTCGTCTAACCCGGTATTTCTAAAACGAAATAATTTGTATATTATGAATACAGTAATGGTGGGTAACGAATCGCAATCAATGCCTTTCGTTTTCTTTGATGAAGGAAACTACCCTATTGAGTGGAGAGCGGCGTCAGACCAATCTTAGGATTGTTAACCGGTGAAGATGATAACATTTTTAAATTCTCATTTCAAACGAGATTTTCAGTGCTAGTAAAATACATTTCTATCTTGAAATTTAGTTCAATATCACCAATAGGGTGGTTTCCTTCATCAAAGAAAACGAAAGGCATTGATTGCGATTCGTTACCCACCATTAGTGTATTCATAATATACAAATTATTTTTTTTCAGAAATACCGGGTTAGACGAATGGAAATGGCCCATTTTTATCCTCATTTGAAAAGGGCCAGATTGGCGCCCATGCGATGCCACTCCTCGTGACGTCACAGCGACCTAGTTTCTATAGAAGATAGGAGTTATACATCGTCTGAGGTTACCAATGCATGCATGAGGCGCAGAGCTCAGGGAAACATATCTTAACAATCACTTATTAAAAATGGCTGAGGTCGGAAAGTTTTCCTCGTTTGATAAGTTATTAATAATCCATATTTAAGCCAAGCGCTACCAGCCAGCAACGTACTAGGCTACCCGCTAGCAGCCTGCGTCGTATCAGCGCTAAGCCTCGCCTCAAGGTCACCTCGCAGGGCGGCAACGGGAACCAGAAATACGTCACGCGGAGAGATTTCCCGGCATTCATACTTACGCGTCGCGTTTTCGCGCGCTTGAAAATTTTCACTTTTCATTTAATCGCGAAAAATAGATATCGTCATTTAAAAATCTAAAAGCGTGAAATACGTACTCCAGGAGTAATAATCTTTCGATTTAGGCAATAAAAAAATAATAGGAAACCACCCTATTATCTCTGAAGATTCCGTAAAGAGCCGAACTCTGCGAACTACAACCATTATGAACATGTCGGACTAACTCTAATTCTGAACTTGGTTTAAATCGAAACATAGGTAAGAGGCCTAACGTGGTCGTAAATCCAGGAGAAACTCATCAGCATGAGGAAAAAAGTCTCACACATCGAAGAAATAGACCTTGAATTGAAATAAAAACTGATGAATTTTTTTTTCAAAAATTTCAGATCAGACTCATGCTTTTAAATGTCACTATCCTAATTAATACGAAGTAATTCCAACATTAACAAATATAACCAGGTATGGAAGCTCTAACGTCAGATAAGGCCGAAAAGATATAAAAACGAAAGAAAAAATGCCACAGGTCTTTCTGAGGGTTGTTTGAATCCAAGAAAAACCGGGGTAGGATTAAGATATTGTAGTTTTTCTGCAAAGAGTAACAACCTCCATAGGCACTCCCCCATCTCAATGTTTCCCGTTATTTGTACTCGTGAATGGTATCAACGAAACTCACTCAGAAATCACGCAATTTTCATCATTTATAAAACAATTAAAGTATTTTCAATTTAACTTTCAAGCGTAATGCCATAGAGAGTGCGTTGATTGACTTTTTTGCACACCTGTATACTTTTTCTTTGAAAATTTTTCCCCTCCACGAGGATGGGATTAAATACATATTGGAGATGAAATTTTGAAGCCGTACGGAGATAATGATTACGTTTCGTACAAATATTGATATATGAGGGGGCGAGATGTCAAAGGTGAAAGTGATTTTTAAAATTATATAATTATATAAAGAATTGTATAAAGAAAACAAACTAGAAAAACAAGATATTTAGCAGTCAATTTCGCCAAAATAATAAATTGCAATCAGTTTTGATAATTTTAAAACGCAAACCCTGAATACTATGAGCCAGTAAACATTGGTTTTTCGATAAAAAAACATGATTTGTAAATGTAGCATATTTAATTATGAGCAGGTAGCAGCCAATGAAACGACGAGGAGAATGTATGGGTTGCAAATTGTATTCTCCATTTGAAAGTCGCTTCTTCATGTTGTTGATTTTATCTATTATAAGTATAATCACTCACTTGTACAACACAAACAGCATACAAAACAATATAAATAAAATCCATGTATTCTCCTCAATCCTTCTCTCTCCGTTCGTGCATACAAAATATATATGTAATACGAGCGTGACGATAGAGGATGTGTCGGATTGATCTATCAGGAGATGAGACGACAAGAAGTACAAGTGATTTTTTGTTCTCTGCAGAGATAGTTAGAGAAATTAGATAAAGAAAACAAACGAGATCAACAACATATTTAGCAGTGAATTTGATTTCCCACCAGATGTCAGCACAGAAAAGATCTTGACCATCAAGTATTCGTATATTTCTCCCATCAATTTATCTAATTAACTCTGTTTAGAAAAAAAATCTCTCGTACTTCTTGGCTTCTCAGCCCCTCATATTTCCTCAAAATAATCTTAACTTCACTACGTGACGTATGCTCATAAATGTGGAGCCAATTCACCAATAATGACTGGTTTGCATTCCGGAACATGCTCTACGAATGGGCGATAGCTGGGAACACGTTATGCCACTTGATACTACTGCTGGGCCATAAAAGGTCAGCGCGAATACATTTTGAGAATTATGGCTTTATGTTTGTGCGTAGCGACACACATATGACGCAAAAGCTTACCCAGTATGGGATAATTGATGGTGTAATAAAGAGCTTAATTGATTACCTCACCAACTTCCTTCCCGTCTTCTTATTAATTACAATTGTCATTCTATACATTGGCTGAACGAGAAGACGTGCATGCAAATAATCCACGTAAGTAAACAACACCATGTTTTCAGCGCTCTCGAATACGATAATTGGCCAAGGTTATTCCGAGAAGCTATTGCAAAAAGATTATTTTGTGCAAAACTTATTTGCTTCACAGAGCAGATGAAAAATCACTATTTATTTATAAAGAGTCAGTAAGTTAAAAATATGATATCGAAAATGCCATTGAGTGTTAATTACCTTGGCAAACAAGCGAATAAATGGAGAAAATAAAAGTCCGGATCAACACTTCGGGAAAATATCTCATTTCATCCTTTTGCCAAGGATATGTCTTGAAAAACCTTTTAAACGTACCTATTCCTTAAAATAAGTGAATATATAAATACCTGCTTTTCAAGTAGTCAAAACGTGATATATTTTCGTCATTAACTAGTATCTACAATCGAATTTCAAATGTTTAAAGATCTAGATTATTTTGCTGGGGCGAAGAGGTGACAGACTACTTTCAAGATGCAGAATAAGTAACATTTCCATTTCTTTACGAATGAATTTCTTTTGACGAAACAAATAAGCACTCACATATAGTTTATCGTGGTTGCATAGAATCACAATCTGATTGTACTTGTTAAATAAATAATAATTATCGATTCTGTTTCGTTAATATTTCAAATGCTTTGTAGGCATTTAAATAACATTTAATATAACCTTGACATTGAGCGTTACGATTCACTATTGATATCTAGTAACAAATAACGAGTTAATAAATGCTGCACCGATTCTTAGGCTAATGATGATGATAGTAGGGGTGGATGCAGGATTTTTTTTCTCGGCGGGGGCACAAGAGTCTGACAGGTTTTGTCACATTTGAGATTAAAAACAAAATAAAAAATTACTGTAGCAAATTTTATCTTTATTTTTGTATGAAAGTTATTTATATTAAATTAAATGATTGAGACTCCGTAACACACAAAATAAAATGAACGCTATGATAACCGTATTAATAATCTTGTCTATTTTTTAAGAGCCTGGGAGGGAGGGAGCACATGCTCCCGTTCCCCCCCTAAGTCCGCCTATGATGGGTAGTGTAATACATTGTAAACATATACCATAAATTAAGTATATGTCTTAATATCTGCCTTTCAAGCAATCAAAACATGATATATTTCCGTCTATTGTTACTTGTCATATTTCGTCATATTATACCGTATTTCATACGTTACCATATTTCGTCATTGCCTATAATTATTTTTTTCCCTTATCTTGACCTCGTTTAATTCATATTAAAATAGTTCTTGGAGTGTAGGTCAACGTATGTTATGCAAAAAAGTTATAGCCAACGTTTTCCTGTTTATTTTAAACTATCATCAAGGCTTAACTTTGTACATATTTATTGATATATATAATAAATAAATATCAATAAATATGTACAAAGTTAAGCCCTGATGATAGTTTAAAATAATCAGAAACGTTGACCAAGAACTATTTTAACATTGCCTATAATATTTATCGTGTACTTCAAATTTTTGAAAGTTTTACACAAATACGTATTTTGCCAAAGAAGCGGGGATTTTGAAATGAGCGGCAGTTGGCCGACACTACTGACGATAGGCGGCAACGTGCTAATCCACCCAAGCTCGGGAGGATGAGGGTAACAAATTAGCACGTGAGAACGAGCGTAGTGAGCGGAAAGGGGTGCGAGAGCGCCGTTTATCGCGCGCCGAAGGCCACGTATCGCTTCGGTGGTATAGCGTACGAGGATTCGATAAAAATCCCACGGCCGAGATGGCCTCCGCTTCGCTTTACTTACCTACCCTGTTTGAGGAACGACAGACCTTAATCGTGTTTCCCCAGTATCAGACTGACTCACTGGAAATAATTTTCTCGAGAAAAATTTTCACGGAAAGAAAAAGAAACTCGGACTGACTGACCTGATCAAGGGTAGAGTGAATGTTGCCGATGTTTTCTCTGGATAGATGAAAGATTTTACATGCAAGGGAAATAATTGCGATTTATAACTTTCATTCCCGCGGTCAGGCTGAAGCATTAAGCACTGAACGCCTTAGCCCGCAACCGTTAGAGACATATAGATTTTGTATAGGGGAGGCCCAATTAGATCCAACGGAAGGTTTTTTTTTCTGTTGCCACTTCGGTCGCATTTTTAATTGGCTTTCAATAGCGTCCGCGGCGCGGTGATAAATATAATACGATCCTTTTTTTCCCAATATTTTGCGGTATGATGTTTGTAATTGCGAGGAACAGCGTTGAAGAGTTGTTAATTTCATAAATAAAATCATCATCAATGTAAATTTCGGTTGGCACCACTAATTATTCCTTATTTCCCCGTGAAACTCGGATCACTTAGGTAAATGAATGCATGTAATAGGTGCACATATACAGGTAAATAGAAAATAAGTAAACATTTGAGGGGATGTGAAGCCAAGGAGTATAATTCTTTTAAACAGAGTTAGATACATAAATAGAAGGTTAATATTAAGAAGAAATGCACAAAAACTTGGTAGCCAAAGATTAAAAATGAGTCTCTGTTCTATGCTAACATCGAGTGGAAAGTCATATGCACTACTAAATATCTAATTGATATCGTTTATTTTCAGTACCAAAAATCTGTCTTAACTGTATTTAGATAAAAAATCACTTGTACCCCTTGGCTTCTCACCCATTCATATGTAAGAGAAAACTTAAATGAAAGAGGACTTTTCGTCGTACAAACATATTCTAATGTCCAAAATGAGCGAGTAAATCTGGTACAAATAAATACCTTTAAATAAAAATGAAAAGATGAAAAGAGAACACAGCTATTAGAATGAAAAATATGATATTTGAAAGGTCTGTCATAAAAAGAACGTTTTCTTACCCAAATTTCTTTTACAAACGGGCAACAGGGCTTTAGTCCAACGAAAGTAATTCCATACCTCATGTCGATGCGGTCACTTCGGATTATTTCTGCTACCCAAATAAAATATGATCCCCCATATACGCCAATTTACACATATTTCAGACAAAACTTCGTTCGAGATGGTCCAGAGGCAATGTACTGAATTGCATTATTTAAACTGACGCCCACGTTATTTCCCAAGCACTAGCGTTGTCAGCTTCCAAGAACTTTTAAAACGTCCATTAGCGGCATTCTAAGGAGTTCCGATAAGGCAGCCATCTATCATCGGCTATAAAACAATAAACGTTCAAAGCTCTCAAAATTTTACGAAGTGCGAACATGATATGATTCCATTAAACTTAGAAAGACAATCTTTCTTGAAAGAAAAAATAAAACTCCTTTTGGTTAAAAAAAAAGCCTTTTACTGATTATGGCGACCACATAATGAGGAAAAAGTTCAATTCATTGATAAATTAACATAAGGACGAGTATAATATCTTAAATTAGGATCTCAATCAACCAGACTCAATAAAGATTATCAAGGCATTTGACAGGGATTATAGCGACGAAAGCTACATTTTTTTTGCTGAATAGGAAGATAAATTCCTAAAACAAAAATTACAACTAGAAAATGTGAAAAAATATTTGGAAAAAATTGTGCATGTGCAATAAGTGAATGATATTGTATTTACTCATTCTGCCTAGCATCAAGAAAAGGTGTGTTTTTCTTCACTCTACGAGCATGTGTTATGGAAATACATTCACTCATTGCCAGGAGTACAACTAATTTCATACTAGCCTTCGATATCAGCAATCATAAACATGAATCGAAATAAACGTAATCCTTCTCTTGAGTAATACGTGAATAAAAATGCGTCCATTCTAAAGAATTCTTTCTTCCAAAATCTCACAATCCCGTAACATTTTCGCCTATTTTTCCTAGTCTTGCTCAGCAATTTTTCGGTATCAGATGTTTGTTATATTTAAGCATTCGGCTTAATTTCGTTTAAATTTATTCACGATTTTACTATTATAACCGAATAATGTGTTTATTTCTACCTTATATCAATTATTCAATTCTTTTGAGCTGATTTTCACAAAGCTACTCTCTCATCGTATTCACACCCACCGTTGTATATGACATTTACTGACTATAACCCGGAATTCCACAATTTATAAAAATCACAATGCAAGAAACAGCAAACAAATTAAAATCATGGAAGGATTAATCAATATTCCCGATAGATTTCTCCTCATTATAAGACTAATTATCATTTTATTAGCCACAGTCTGCCTTTTCTTCTCAGATGAGATGCTACGACATCCTTGAAAAATGAAAATTTCGCAAATATTTATTTATAATTACCTCTATTTAATATCGTACCACCGAAAACAGCGCTATTTGGCCTTTACATCGGGATTTACATATCATTTAAAGATTAAGTGTACACAAACATCCATACTATGGATAGGGGTAACCTACCCAGACTGCACTCGGGCCCGCGACTATCGGTTTGACAAGCGAAGAGCCAGCCATTGCCGACTCCGGAAAACTTACTATTGCCGTGCGCTTTAGATTGAACTTAACATCAATCTCTTACTTATCTTTGCAATTTGGTTTCTCTGGAAGCTTGTTTTTTTAAATATTTTATGTCTAGGATTGTGGTTTTAACGGCTTCTAAAAAATTAAAGGAGCAACATTAACGGTGTGAGATAAAAATAAATTAATGGCAGGACGATTTCTGCATGGATTCGCAATAATTTCCTGCGATCGCCATTTGTTATAAAAAATCATGTCTCAACTATTTACTACATTTAACGAAAAGGGTAATTTTCACAGCTAGAATGCTGCTATATGTTTTTATTCCTAGAATAGGAAATACATCGACAAACATCACAAATGATAAAATTCTAATTCCAGTAAAATTTTCATTTTTACTAATAAATCCATCAATACAATTGCTATTAAGGGAAGGACAGATTAATCATGATGTTCTTTCGAAACGATAAACATGCTACGATCCACGCTATGGATTTCAATAATTCTTAATAATTCAATTATTTATAAGCCCTTAACAATTTTCTATGATAGCAATTTTCTTTGGCATTAAAATAAAGCTACACTTTCGGCTCTATTTCTTCTTTCAACTTTTCTCTGAGAAATTTTTTTCTGTGAATGGTTTAGCTCGAGGTTATTTGTCAATTTTATTAGTAGAGTCAGTTAAATCTTACATTAACGTTTATGCAAACATGATGTTGAGTGGCAGTTATCAAACTGAATCGCCTTCTTCCTCAACGGAATCGATTGCGTATAAAATCAAAGAACTAATCATGATGGAGTTGAATTTTTACATATTGAAAGAAACACTTGCAATTTTCCATTATTATAAACTTTTGATCCCCTGGGTTTCGACATTACTACAATATATTCAAGGTATATCGAAACCTAGGTCAGAAATAGAAGTTTATCATCGTGGAAAATTGCATGTGTTTCTTTCAATATAGAATCAATAGTGGATGATGAATGTAGAGTCACGGGATGCAAAGGAAGCTCTTGTACCTGCTTAGTTGTTTTTGAAGCGTTTCGTCTCTTCCAAGCATAACTAAAGGATTTAGTCATCGAGCGACTACATGAAGTGGGTCAAGGATACCAGGGTCAGTACATAACAGATAACCTTGGGAGCAAAAAAACTGCCAGCCGCTACCTGCTGTTTTTATTTATTGCCAATGAGGATTTGGCCGCAGGCGAATAGGAAACCAATGGACGGGAGAAGAAGATATTCATCTTGGTGGGCGGTGTAAAACAACGATAATAAAACAAAAACATAAATTAGATAACCTGTGCCAAAAGTCCGCAATTCTATGTGCATTTTGTAATATTTTCATTTTTTTGTCAATCCCCGTTTATATTAATTCTTGAATATTTTCAACACAATAATTTTATTCATTCGTTATACACCTCATATTTTAAGTTCCTTACACACGATGTCCGTTTTAGAGAACGTTTGGTATTCTTCATGCTTCGTATATTTTATTTTTAATATTTTTGCCTGCTTAAGTTACGTTTTATTGGTGTAGCATATGGATTAAACAGTTGTTTTTTTTTAAGTTTTTAAAGTTTAGAATAAAAAAAATTGTGTAACCGATATACCTCGATCAATTAATCAACATGGAAAAATCTAAACTTTTAAGTCAAAATAATGGGCAAATAGTGAAATTTGAGATTGAGATTGCATTTTACGTCAGAAGCCGGTGATTCAACGCTTAAATTGATACCTCATTGATCACTGCAGGTGCATTATTTACGGAGCATATACGGAATGGCAGAAAAAAATCTTTCTGCTGAAATGTATAAAATAATGGATTTATTTTGTGACTTAACTTAGGAAGAGACGTCAAAAAACATTAAAATATTGTCGGTCAACGGGAACAGTAAGCCAAAAACGCTAAAAATTCAGCATTTTTATGAATGTTTTTTTTCAAAATTCACCATAAATCACATGAAAAACGAAATTTGAGTGCAAGAATAAGAATTTGTATTTATTTTTCTTTCCAAAGGTACATATTTCAACCATAAGTAACCATTATCACTAACTGAAATATGTAAAAGAAATAACGTCTGCAGACATTAATAACGACCTTGGCATGTATTTATTATCGAAAGTTTTAAGTCAAATTAAGGGGCAAATAGTGAAATATGAAAGTGAGACTGCATTTTTCGCCAGAAGCCCGTGAGTCAATGTTTAAAATGATACCTCGTTTATCACTTTGGGTGCAGTATTTACGGAGTGTATACGGAATGACAGATAAAGACCTTTTTGTGATAATATATATGATTTTTATAAAAAAAACAAGGTTTTTATCGCGAACTAAAAAGTATACAGGTAATTTTTGTTAAGTCAATTTTTCAATGAACTTTGACGTAAATAAATTTGTTGATATAACCCCCCATCATTCTCGTTCCTTTAAACATCGCAGCGCTGGCGTAGGCTTTTCGTGGCCATTTTTAAAAACTAATTTCCATATGTAATTTTGAATTCTGCATAACAATCGAGATATATTTAAAACCATAAACAAATGATCGAATATTGTATCGTCATCTGGTTCAAAGTCATCCTTACAAATTTAGCTTGATAGCTAATCGGCCCGTGGATTAAAATTGATTTTAAAGATTTGACCCGGAAAAGATAACGAACAACAAAGCGAGCTCATAAAAACGTTATAAAAATGTCCTAGACTGGTTTCATCTAAAAACTTCATCGGTGTTAAATTCTCTTTATAATACTGTGTTTCTGAAATATATATTGTTGATATATTTTTTTTGAGAAAATAACTAATCAACTTCATCAGTATTAAATTCTCTTTAGAATACTGTGTTTCTGAAATATATATTGTTGATATACTTCTTTTTGAGAAAATAACTAATCTTATCCCGGGAAAATAATTCCAGTCACCTACTATGCATATAAAAATATTTTTAGGTATTCAAGGTGGCTTGGAAGATTTTCTTCATAATTACATTTTACCTTGCTAAATTACAAGGCCACTTAAATTGTTCGGATATGTCACGACGCTCAGGGCTATCAACGGTGGCCTCAGGTGTTAACCGTGAAAAAGATACCTTAGGCGCAATTTCCTTCGCCTTAATTGAAGTGATTTCCAAATAAAATCTGATGATTCAAGCGTGTTAGAGTGGAATTCTTTCCTATTAACATAAATAAGTGCAATTTTCCACGATTATAAAATTTATTACGACCTAAGTTTCAAGTGAAGATGATGTAGAAGAATTGAGAAAATTGTATAAAACTTTTATGATCGTGGAGAATGGCAAGTATTTATTCCAATACGATTTCCAAATGTTGTTTATCATCTCTATATCGAGTTCCGCATGAAACCTAATGAAAATAAACTCTGAAGTTTTCTTGGTGGCCTGATTTGACCTTCAAAATAATGATCCTAAATTGACGCCGTATAAATTTCAAATAAGTCAAACGACTTGGTTTAAAGGCGAAATATTTCAATTTTTTCTAGAATCAAAATGGAAAGTATTACACTGAAAGATTTTGTTGAAAAGATTTCAAGTTGCTGTCAGCATTTGGTATCGTGTCTTATACACGTACTTATTTTCAAGGAGTAGGTTTCCTTTAAAACTCAAACAAAGTGTAAGAATACAAACTAATGTAAGGAAAATAAAATTCAATAACTCCTGTGTATAACTTTGTGGTATTCCATTTTAAAGTTTCTTAGATGAATAGCTATTGCTTTATTAGTGGTCTGATTATATACCATTTCTTTTTTACCAGGTTTATCATAATAATCATTGAATTACCATTATCGTCAAACGTAAATTACTTGCTATTGATCAATTGCTACAATAGCTAACGATTTACGTCCGATGGTTATTCATCGAAGCCCGGGACGCTTTTATTAATAAGTAGTAGTACATGGTAATAAATGCAGAAGTTTCCAGAAATTTCCAGGGACCCAAAATATATTTTGCGTTGCCTTAATGTATGAATAATACAAAGAATGAATTTAATTATTGTAATAGCGCAAGAAATTCGTTATCAACCATTAATAATGTATCTAATTAGATTAAACAATGTATGGAATGAGGTATGTTAGAGGAATGTCAGTGCCCTAATTTTGTGTTTTTATGTATTAAATTCATATGAAAATTCAAGTTTCCTTGTACATCTCTTGGATTAATTTTGTAATTGTCAGAACTGACACTCCTTTTTTCGAATATGTAGGTAGCATCACATCCCAAACATCCAATGGTAAAACAAGTCGGTAGCCCCTAAACGGAATCCTAATACCAATGTTCCAAACCTATGTTCCAAATTATACATGTGCCACAAAAAATTGTATTCATGTGTGATATAAAAATTATTATTATTATTAATCCAAGAAACCTTAATCTAAAGATATAATTATGCATATAATGTAGTACCGTGATTAAAAGTATGATGGGATCGGAAAGAGCGAAAGTATTGATTGCGTTGCGCCATTCTGACGTACGGGGGTTGGCACTTATTTGTAGAAAGCGACCTTCCAACCTGCGGTGATTTATTCGATAGTGAGAAAAAAAACTTGAGATAGGTGGCGCGAGACGGTAACGTTGTAGAATCACCCACTTCCTTTGTGGGTTGCCAAATTTTACCGCCGCGAACTCAATCCGACACTGGAAATTTCTGGAAGGGTAATTGTGATGTAACCTACATTCTGGGCACTTTTCCACGCCGAAAATAAAAGGAAGCATTGTATTTTCCCTTCTCCGGAAAATAGTCCGTGCATTATGAGGGTAAAATAGTCCTCAGAAGTGACGGCATTAAAAGAGTACTTCCCCACTATCCGTGCCTAGATATAATGTGCAAGCCTACAAATATTCCCCACTACAGTTTCTTATTTTAACTAAAAAAACGCCGACATATAATCTCTAGAAATTTTTTTAGTCAACTGAGTTACATTTATTGGAATGGCAATGTCTCCAAAATATCAAGAAAATAATACATTCAAATCACACAAAGAGGGAAAATTCTGTTCAGAATTGAAGATCCAAGCGCAGAAAATCTATATCGGTAGCACTTTTTGCCGACATCGAATTTAATTCGTGCAAGCTCTGGTCATCCACTTCCCAAAACCTTCCTTTGGTTTGTAACTCAAATTTTATTCAAAACTCCAATTTTGAGTCAGGTTTCGAGCATAATTTCTAAGAAATTAGTGGTCAAGATTACTCTCGGCATTACAATAAAATCGATCTTTCAGCAATTACCGCTACAAAATGCCGATTCAAGAAAAAAAAGTTGTATGACGTAAAGTAATGAATGGCATTGTGAAAACATCAGAACAGACGCGTTGGACGCAATCAAAAGTAGCACTATAGGCTTTGGTAGCATGGGATTCACCTATGTACCAACTTCGGTCGCTATCCGTGCTGCCGCATGGAAACGCATACCGGACAGACATACGGACATCCTCTTTTTAAATATATAGATCCAGCAAAAAAACGAATCATAAGGATCTAACAGCAGGCAAAATGTAAGAACTGGGAGAGTGATCATAAAAAACCGCAGGACTTTCCCGACCGGCGAGCGATATTGACCATTATTAATCCTTTAACCCTCTCTACGAGCTTTCTCGTATCCCAGAGTTTACTTTTGGGAGAAATTTAATTTCAAGACTTCTCATTAAAAACTGTGAAAATTTTCTACTCAATCATAATAATAGCGTAGTTTCCTTCATCAAAGGAATTGATTGCGATTCATTACCCACCATTACTGTATTCATAATATACAAATTATTTCGTTTTAGAAATACCGGTTTAGACGAATGGCAAAGGTCCATTTTTATCCTCATTTGAAAAGGGCCAGATTGGCGCCCATGCGATGCCACTCCACGTTACGTCACAGGGACCTAGTTTCTAAACGAGAAGATAGGAGTTATACATCGTCTGAGGTTACCATTGCATGCATGAGGCGCAGAGCTCAGGGAAACATGTCTTAATAATCACTTATTAAAACTGGCTAAGGTCGGAAAGTTGTCTTCGTTTGATAAGGTATTAATAATCCTTATTTAAGCCAAGCGCTACCAGCCAGCAGGGTACTCAGCTACCCGCTAGCAGCCTGCGTCGTATCAGCGCTAAGCCTCGCCTCAAGGTCACCTCACAAGGCGGCAGCGGGAACCAGAAATACGTCACACGGAGAGATTTCCCGACATTCATACCTACCCGTCGCGTTTTCGCGCGATAGAAAATTTTCACTTTTCATTTAATCGCGAAAAATGGATATCGTCATTTAAAAATCTGCAAGCGTGAAATACGTAGGTACTCCAGGAGTAATAATCTTTCGATTCAGGCAATAAAAAAATAATAGGAAACCACCCTATTACCGCTACAAAATACCGATTCAAGAAAAAAAAAGTTGTATGACGTAAAGTAATAAATGGTATTGTGAAAACATCGGAAAAGACGCGTTGGACGCAATCAAAAGTAGCACTATAGGCTTTGGGAGCATGGGATGAACCTATGTACCAACTTCGGTCGCTATCCGTGCTGCCGTATGGAAACGCATACCGGACAGACATACGGACATCCTCTTTTTAAATATATAGATCCAGCAAAAAAACGAATCATAAGGATCTAACAGCAGACAAAATTTAAGAACTGGGAGAGTGATCATAAAAAGCCTTTCGGCTCGCCGGTCGGGAAAGCCTAAAAGGCTTTCCCGACCGGCGAGCGATAGTGACCATTATTAATCCTTTAACCCTCTCTACGAGCTTTCTCGTAACCCAGAGCTACTTCTGGGAGAAATGTAGTTTCAAGACTTCTCATTTAAAACTGTGAAAATTTTCTACTCAATCATAATAATTGCGGAAGCTGCATATTTCGCCATTAAACTTAACAGCACAAAAGAACTCGAGGTTTAAATCTTTCCTGAATAGAGCTGCAAATGTATACATTTTTGATGTTACATAGAAGCAACAATAGGTTAAATATCGAACAAACTAGCCCACTGATTTTTATTATTATTTTTTTGCATATCCTAAATATTTTACCACTAATTTAGAGATGTTATGAAAGAAAACCCGAACAAAATTTTATAAATGCATTTCCAAGCATGCTACCAAATGGCAACACGCCACAAAATTTTGCAATTGCTTGAAAAATAAATATAAACTTGACATAGAAACTAAGTTAAACTATGAAACATATATAGATGGCTAAGTTCTAACTACACGTAACTCAAAAATAGCGACTTTTTAGGCGAGCAAAAAAAAAAAGATTTTATATTTTCAATCGTTTATTATTTTAATTGTAATTAAAAACCCAAAATACATAACACTGAAAAATAACCATACATTTGCAAACAAAGACTTGTTTTTCGCTTGAATTTCATTTTTTATTAGCATTATTAACTTATACCGGCCAAATTTTGAGATACGTGTTGTTAGAAATTAGCCATCGACATATTGATCTTATGAATAAATGAGCATTTGTCGCTGAAGAGCTGGTGCAGCGAAATATATCGAATAAACCGCAAACTTACTACGGAGATGATGAAAATAACCAATTTTGAAAAGGCATAATTGACGACCAATGTAATGTACGCAAGGCATACGATTCACTTTAATAAATACTTCAATACTTTATTAACATAACGACAGCTATAAAAGTGATCACAGATACGAAATATAATTTTCATGAATTTTTATAAGCCTGTTCCCCAATGGGAAAATTTGACTAGGAACGGTTAATATAGTTTTGGAACATTTGCACCATATCTTCTACATTATTTCTACTATATAGATACCTTTTTCTCAACTTATACGCAACTAAACTCTACAAATGATGTACCAAAATGCACAGAATTTATCAGAGAACATGCGACGGCATATCTTACTTCCTAAATATTGCTATTGTTTCCTAAAATTGGTTTTTAAATAGTTAAAAAAAACAAAAACCGGTAAATATTCCAGACGTTAACGGCGCACACACTGATACATTTTTTCATTTGCAACAATATCTCGCATTCTTAAACTAATTTTTATCAAAATGCGGCTGATTCCACATTCAAGTCTCCTGTTGATACGTAGGTATGAGTCATCATGTGCGTTTAACAGAGGATAGGGAAGTACTTCCAATGTTGTGTTTTAATAGGTCCTCTGACCTCAATTTGTACATGAACATTCCAATTAAATTTGTACGTAAGACCCTGCCTTTTTTTCTACATTTAAAAATTAGAAACGCGCCTATCCCTCTGTGGACCTGCATTGAAAAGAGCGGGGGAAGCCCGCTGGGAGCGGGCGCATCACACTCGTGACTCTAGAATCTGACATGCTCGCTGTTTCCACTCTTTTCGAAAATTTCCCGCCGAAAGATATCCTCCCAGAACCCACATCCTCGAGGGCTTTCGATAAGCTCTTCGCCGCGCCCAACTTCCGCTTAAAACCTCCTCGAGATAAGTGGCGTCTTGAAATAGGCGCTCTCGTTTTTTGAGGTACATCCCCTTCCCATCACTCCTAAATATACGATCCAAAGGCATCGGAATCAATTTGGCAAAACCTTAAAATAGCGCGTCCAGTCTTTTTTTTAATCCTTAAAACATAAAACTTGATTACGTGCAAGGCCTAGAAAATATTCTCGCTGGTACTTGTGTTATTACGGAATGAAGAGATAATAGATCATTCTTTCATTTTTTCTCAAAATGATCACTGAACAAGTAATTGAAAGGAAATGGTGTTAACTTTCGATAGCGGACCTAAAAGATGATATGCGTGAATTTCATTCGTCCATAAACCAAAATTTGATTCAGTGCGAGACATAGCTTATATTCTTAACCATTTTATATCCAGGCGATCGCTTCCATGAATGAGAACGTGGAACTACAGTTGCAAAAAACTTTTATTTCTCAGACTTATTTAGAACTCCCAATCGTAGCAACGGGTATTTTGACCACAACTGGCCAAGAACAATGTGGTCCAAACAAAAACTTGGTTCCCTTTCAAAACAAATTAAAAACAAAAACTGTAACCGGCCACCGCTCAAATCAAAGAATGAAACAAAAAATATGACCAAAATTTAATTAATGGCCCAATAAAAAAGACATTATTTGCTCTGTATAACACCATGTGCGACCTTTTATTCGTGGCCTGTCTCCCGGCATGACGGGTGTCGATCACAAGGAATAGGCGGCAATATCCAATTGTCAATTAAATATTGGCGCTGGAGATAAAGCAGGCAATAAAGAACTGGTACACACTATATTCATTTCTGACGACAAGAAGAGGGGAAGCTGTCAAAAAAATATCGCAAATCAGCCTGATGAAAAGCCGATAAGCTTTGCTATAAAGCTTAACGAGTCTAAAGACCGTTTTACACGGGGCACGGAATTGCGCAGGTTAGAGCTGCATTAATTTCTAAAATGGCGTGGAATTGCGCGAATGCACGAACGAAATTAGAACAGGGGCTTTTTTGCCGTCTCGCATCCACGCATTTTCGCATGTGTTCTAGCAATTCACCGCTTTACACGACGCAATTTTGATTGCGCCTTCGCACGTACGTCAGATTGCGCAATTCCGTGCAGCGTGTCAAACGGCCTTTAAAATCGGGTAAAAGGTTCGTTAAGGTGTATAAGACTTTGGACCTTCAGTAACGTGCCTTGGACCTTCACTAATGAAAATCTCTCCATCGTAGGTTGCACAGACATTATTATTCCCTACAGTGCTATTATTAGTGCCAATGAGTATTTATCTTACAATCGGGTAAATTGTTCGTTTAGATATACTACTTTTTGGACCTTCAGTATTGAAAATCTCTTCATCGCAGATTACACACATATTCTTATTCCGCATACTGCCAATATGAGTGTCAATGAGAATTTATCTGCGTCATGCTCTTATCTCGCTGACGTCAAAAGTTTGGCAATAGATAAATGACCAGCGCTCAGCAGAAAGAAAAAAAAATGAAAACGATGGAAAAGAATCAGTCCAGGCTGTTACCGGCTCTCCTTTTATTTACCGCTCGTTGTTCATTCACAATAAAATCCAGGAAAAAATAAAAGTTTCATGAAATTGAGAATTTTTGATTGATGTACACGACAAGGAACGGAGAATAAATCGTTATATACTCTACACCAAAACTTCATTTTATTCTTAGAACACTTCTAGATAAATAGCACGACTTTTCTAGGCGCTAATGCAAACAAACGTTATCTAAGGAATAAAAATATGCGTTCTCACTTCGAAGTCATTTTTTATCTCAAGGTTCTCGTTCAGAGGAGTGGTTTTTTCCGGAGTTGTATGACGTTTGTCGAGGGATGTCAATCAGTAATAGGGTTTAGGCACATGGCAAATACGCCATCACTCAAACTTATCAATTTAAATTTGCCTCGTAGTGACTCATTGAAAAAAGAAACGTAAAGAATGACGATTACTCATAAATCAAATCTGTTCCTTTCAATACGCTTCAAATACTTTTGCTGACAGAATATCGGTTGAAAATTGATAATGTATGAGAGCCTTCGATTGTTGCGGATCAAAACTAAATGATACAGTACACGAGTGACAGAAACAACACTAAGGTCATTTACCTCATACTTAAATATATGATGAGGAATATGTTTCTAAAAGTTTCATGCGGATTTCACGACGTATACCACCACTGTAGCTTGAAATCAAACACGGGAGAGTAATCAAACCACAGAGAATCCCAGCTCCATAAAATGTAAACTGTGCCAATATTTCAAATTTTTTACGTTAAAATTTTATGTTTGTTACTGCGTCACTATAAATTTGCAGAAATGCTGTATGTGAGCAACTTCTTAAATAAATAAAAAAATAAAAAAATAAATATACATATTTTACTACTTCCTTTGACAAAATGTTCGACTGACTGGAATAGGAGATATCAGATTTCCGTTGGATAAATTCCTGTACATTAATAATGGCATACTTGGGTTAGCCTCGCGATAAAATTTATTTGGTAAATGTTATATTTATGTGGTAAATAGCAAAAGCACGATTAAAATATCTCTGAAGACTATACATACTTACATACCATGAAAGTAAGTCAAAGAGATAAAATATTTTCCCTCTTTAGTCGAGGTTTTTTGGTATGCTCACAATAAAGGGGTTCATATATTTTTAAATTTAGAAAATAATTCAATATGAGGGGGTAAAATCGAAATCAAAAGCATCTAATCATTCTGCGATTGAGTTACAACAGTTTCAAGTTGGCCTTCAACAAATTTGCTAAAAAAAAGTCCATTCACATATTACGTCTGAGAAAAGATCAGTAAAAGATGAGATAACCATGATGCAACATCAACAGTCCATTTCTGATGGCGGATACTGGCCACGCGATAAGCACGGAGTTGTATTTATGAGGAAATGAGATGCTCTCGAAGACTGTGCGCGGACCCCATTTCCTATATTATTTAGCTATAAGTTATTTAATGCTTACATCGGTGATGTAGTGGTTCCGTTTTTGTGGTGTTGTAATCGCCATGCTAAAACTTTTCGTAACTTGAATTGGAAGTATTGGGTTCACATATGGGCTAAGAAAAACTTGTGTTTATATTCGTTTGTCGGTTAATACGTATGTTATACAAAAATTTAAGCTATTGGTAGGGGTGGGGAATCCTTGTAGTCTCTTAGCGTGATACTAAAACGACACACACTATACCCTATTGGGCTCTCATACTCATGTGATGTAGCCAGTAACTCAGACGGAAATACTCTCCGAAGTTTTTTTAGTTACCTTTTTTTTAAGGTCAGTTATGTTAAAAACTCATATTTCAGCGTGTGTTGACATGTCATTGATCTCCATTAAAACTCGTGCAAAAGCATTTACACGAGTTTTAATGGATATCTTATGTCTTATCCAAACATTTCAAGTAAATTTCATCATAAACGGGCAAATGTCTTTTCTTCGCGTCCTGAAAGTTTTTCCAAAGAAATTTTCAAAGTGGTAAATTACGTTTTCAGAAGCGTGGTAGCTTAGTTAGTAGAACGATTAGGTTTACCCGGAACCTAAGGAATCCTGTTAAAATTTTGGACACCCAAAAGCGAAAATCCTGGAAGTGGGAGATGGCGAATGGAAATGGGCTTAAGGATTCGGATGAATGAATTCTTCCCAGAACTTGCAATGTCTGTCAATGATTCCTCAATATCAACCATATCAACTAAAGGAAACATATTGCCATTGTAATAGAAAGAAAATCGTTTCAAAATGGCAGAAATAGTATTACTAAAAGTTACAATTAATTCAATTTTGCTCCTAATGAAAAAGAAAACCATTTAATATTGCTAAATTAAGATTTTCAGCTCACGGACTTCGTTCAAAATAATGATATTACAAAATCATAAAGTGTAGGAAATAGATGTAATTAAAATTGAAAATGAGTACTTTGAGAAATGAAGTTATTATAAACCACACCAGCCATCCAAAAAAGCAACAACATTTAAATAGGACGAAAAAAATAAGTACTTATTATTAAGAAGAAGAGCTGCTTAACCTGAAGGTTAATTCCACCAGCAAATAATTGCCCAAACCGTTTCGTTAAACTATATTAGCTAAAGGCATCTTTTTGGACAACATAGTAACCAGATCCTTGAACTGACGATAGTACATATACTGAATATCGGATGCAACATATCGCCATTGGAGTCGAAAAAAAATTCAGTGTATAGTACCGTTAAGCCTGCTGTTTACAATGACTGCAATTTTTAATGCCGTGTATGTCGTATCAGGCACTTTTCACTCAACAGTGTTATATATTAGAATCTCGGTGCAGGTATTGATATTTTTTGGAAAAATCGATGAATATTCTACGAAAGAAAAAATATGGATATTATTGTAAGATAATCAATTTTGGAGGTTTTTAATCCTAAAAAGAAATGTGCATGGTATATGCTTTTTGAAGACCCTAACTCAATCAGCAAGTGCTTTACAAAGAGGAGCCAATTTTATATGCGTTGGAAATAGCATTCTTTAAGGAAACCCATTGTACATCGAGAGTAAATAGATTGAACATTATGAATTTTTAAAGTAATGTAGCAATAATGTAACAATTTGGTGGTCAGGGATTCCAATTGTGCCTCAAATATATTTTATACTGTTTTTTCCCTTTCATATGAGATTCTGACATTAGTAAATTGCCTAAATATTTTCCTTTTTTCTTACTATGCATTTTGTGTCATACATAAATTAGGTTACTGTATACGCCCTCAGCAGCATGCATAATTTTATCGCAAGTAGACTGTGCTGAATGTGTTTATGTGGTATTTTCCCAAGATATTCGATATTTTTCAACCCTCTCCATGCGACCACTCCTGCACATAATTGAAAATTATGGAGAAATTTTCAAGCTCGTACTGTGCTTTATTTTTAGTGTTTCAAATGTATTTTTAAAAACTAATCTGAAGCGAAAATATTTGATTCCCCACTTAATGGGTAGTCCAGAAACACAAAGATCTTTACCAAAAAAATCTGTTCGAAGGCTAGTGTAAAATATATATTTTAGGAGAAGATTTTGCGAATCATTACAGCAGTTTTCCTGTAGAAGACAGTTGAGAGTTGCTACAAAAGTATCGGAAAAACACTCGGCCATTCCCAAAAATCGGCGGAATGCGATTTTGGAAGCTTATCAATTTCGTTCTGGTGTCTGGTCAGAGAATAAAAGATATTAATGTGGTGATGAAACATTGAAAATATTAATGATTGTAGGGTGAAAATAGGGAATATCTACACATTTTCCTCCCGATTTTTGAATGTATTTTCCGACACAATACACGATAATCTTGGCCGCGGATTTCTGATGACCTCACTGCGAGCCATTTTTGTGCAATTGAACTCAACGAGCAATTGTCCTTCAAGGAGTGTCGCGTTGCCTCCTCCGTTCATCGCAAACACGGAACCTTAGTGCTTGGCCTTTCTAATCGCCCTACCACGGATCGCCTTCGTTAAACGTTCGTTACGCTCGTCAGGACGTCATAATTCTTCCGCGAGGCACAAGCCCTCCGGTAGAAAGAACTAAACA
Organism: Ischnura elegans; assembly: GCF_921293095.1. Taxonomy (NCBI): domain Eukaryota; kingdom Metazoa; phylum Arthropoda; class Insecta; order Odonata; family Coenagrionidae; genus Ischnura; species Ischnura elegans. The sequence goes on along the minus strand of NC_060253.1, from coordinate 65,826,947 downwards.
AAATAGGAGGGCACTGTTTACAGTATCAGAACTCACAGTAAATGTAAACAAGAACTTTGAACTTCGTTCCCCAATAACCGCCAATGACGTAACGAGAGGGGACGCTTAAATATACAAGGTGTTTATAGGAGGAATCTGCAATATATCATGAGGTGGTGAGACCGACTATTTTAAGCATTATTTGTCCATAAACATGGGGTCCTTACTCCTTAGTTACTGCTATGGCAACGCAAGCATTTATTTGGAACACTTATCAGTTACCATGAAAACTGTTTTTCTTGGGTATACAGTCTTTCCAGCATTTTATTTAATATTCTGGATTTAAAGGACATTAAATAATTAGGGTTTAATGACAATCATCATCCTAATTAGTCAACAATCCTAACATTTGTTTGACGCAGCTCTCCATTCCTCTCTCCTATCCCCTAGCCTTTTCAGAGCGACGAATTTCTTCTCTTTTACATCCTTTATAACCTGTCCTATGTGACTCATTCGGGGCCCCCTTGCCTTTCTTCCCTTCCACCTATTCTTCTACGATTGGATGAAAATATGCGATTATAATTGTCTGAAACAATTTATCTTTGAGAACTTTGAGTAAGTATCAATAATATGATTGACCAATATCACACATTTTGAGATCGTTACCTTCTATAGAAATAAACGCCCCAAAATCAAGGAGATAAGGTCTTAAGAGTCCTCTCCCTCTTGATGATTACCCCTCCCCCCCGAAATGATTACGACATCCACAAAACCCAGCAGAAATATTTATTTGGCAATGGCCCTGGAAACCTAATGCTGGGCCAAAATTCATTCCATGTACTTTCAAAAGAATGTGGGTATTATCACGAAGGCTGATGAAAGTAATTAAAGCATTAAAGCCTTGTAAATTTTTTTTGGTCAAAGCCTCTTCATTAGGCTTTTTCATTGCCGTAAACTTTATATTCGCTAAAGATGGAATTTTCATCGTTAGTGCACAAAATCATCGCAATAAAACACAAGCAAAGCGTTCTAAGGAATCGGTGGATCAACATTGTTGAAGCTCTTGCGGGTCATTGTTGCCGTTGGTAATGTTTTTTCAAAAATGACTCGCGTACTTATTCGGTTTGTTGCCCGAAGTTTCGAGGCTGTTACTGGTCATTTTTTCTTAGGGAATCTAAGAAAAATAAGGTAATAATCTAATTCATAACCACATGTTCACTTCTATGATCACAATGAGAAACAAGTAATGAAATTATTTAATTCCATAAGAGGAAGAAGTGACCAGCAACGGCCACGGAACGTCGGGCAACAAACCGAATATATTTGCAGAGCACACCCGAAAAAAACATCACCAACAGCTAAGAGAATCAAGTTTTCCAATCTTGAAAGCACGCACATAACACAAAATTAATCTCTCTCGCTATTCTTCTTAACACTTGATTATATGAATTACTGAAAACAGCGGCGTCGGAAAGGGGGGGGGGGGTGCAGCCTTTACTCCGGGCCTCGTTTACATTAATAGAAATTAAAATTCATTTGTCTCCAGATAGCTTTTTCCCGTCTGGCACACATTCTCTCATTTTCATGTGCTTTTTTCGCGTAATTAGACTCTCCCCTTTCATATTCGCAAAAGAAATGCGGGCACTTTCCAATATTATTCCCCCAGAGAAAATTGCTACGATGCCCCTGATGTTCCTTTAACCGCGAAAGTCCGACAGCAGCGCTCATTACAGGACGGAGAGCATGGATTACAGTTTGACTTGATGCATTTTTAATGGTATTTTTGGCTTTCATTACGGGAAGTCAGTATCCAATAGGGTAGTTTCCTTCATCAAAGTAAACGAAAGGCAATGATTGCGATTCCTTACCAACAATTAGTGTATTCGTAATATACAAGTTATTTTGTTTTAGAAATCCGAGTTTAGACGAATGTTAATGATCAATTTTAAACTCATTTGAAAAAGGCCAGATTGGCGCCCATGCGATGCCACCCCACGTGACGTCACAGGGACTAGAGAAACGAATCCCATTTTCATTGAGGTGAAAGACACTGCTCATAAGTTCATTTATCGTTTGAAAAAAAAACAATTTTGAGACGTTGAGCCTTAGGTTGTAGGTAAAAATGAAATTCCATAATGTTCATTCTATATTCCATTCACACGAATAAAGACAAAGAAAGAGTTTTGAAAATTCGGCTGATATGAGCCACAAGAGGAAGTAGCCTTTAAAAAAGATTAAAGGGAGCTATAGGGGTTGAAATCTTCCCCGAAACGTTTGGGAGATACGGTCTTAAATACACTAAGGGACACTACCACGAAATGGATTCAAAATAAACTCTCAAAACTCTCTCTCAAAATAAATTATATCAAAAACTTTTTTATGGCTATGGCCTCGCATTTCATCTGACTGAAAGAGATGAGACACTCTTCAATACCACAGGCACATAATAACTGATATAAAATCCAAGCTTCAGGTATATTTTCAAGATTAATGCGTGTGTTTACTTGGACCATAATAATGTACTATACCCTCATGATAATTTCCTTGGAACTTGTCACAATAGGCACTCTTCAAATTCACAGGACACTCTTACCGTCCGTTTAACATGAGCATAGTTTAAGAAAATATTACATTTTGAGAGCTTATTGATATGAGCTCAGGGTAAAAATGCGAGAAGTAGACCCAGAAAGGAATAATTTCTAAAGATTATAGAGGAAATGGGCGGCCATTCTTACTTAAAAGTGAAGGTGATGGCTCAAGATCGAAAATAACCGCTGCCGACCATTCTACGATTTATCCTGAAGACGATGGCAGACATAGCCTTCGAAACGTCGGTGCTGAAAAACCCTTGGACCCGGCTGGAAACCCGAGAACTCTTCCTCCAGTCTATTCACCGGGAAAACATTAGATCATTCATCAACCATTCTACGGGTTGCTGATCACAAGAGGAGAGTCAAATTATTATAACTTGGTCCATGTTCTTCAATATTTATGAATTTTTAGGTTAACGCACGTCAAATTTTTGAATGGCTAACGTTTCCTCTACTATGCCGGAGACATCATCAGGCTTATGACCTTTAAAATTGACGCGGGTTACCCAAAAAGCCATTAATATTGGCACAAGAAGACTATTATTATTTAATTTTTAACATGGATTACGACCTAGCAATGATAAATTAATTTTTTTACCCCGTTACAGTACAGAATAAAGGTGCACAGTGTATTCTATTATTTTGGCTGCTTTTCGGTGCATTAACAAAAAGAGAATTTTTTATCGCTGATGGATGCTTGGGCTGTGCTCGGGGCCTTAAGCTTACTGTGCATAGTTAATTTGGCGCACGCTCGGAACGCCGATAATTGGATTAGAACGGCGTAGGGTAGACTATACTCTCCGGAATTATATCGGTGGACAGGGGATCGCAAGCCAGGGGTATTAAGCCTCTGAAAAGGCCGAGCTTTTCAAGGCTATTCCCAGAGGATCACCAGAAGAGAAGATCCTTAAAAAAGGATTAAGTAGTTAATCCTGCAAAAACAAAGGCTTTCGTTCAGCAAAAAGTAAGATCCTAAAGAAGAAGAAAAGAACTCGAATTGGTAAAGTGGATTCCTGGTGGTTAAAGTGGATACCAACCATGGAAAAACGTAATACAGCTACGGACGGAATACGCTTCTCATTCAGAAAAATTGAGAATAGAAATTAAGCGAACTCTGAGATTTCATAGTCATATATTATTATTATTATTACTTATTGCTGCAAGTGGACTATTTCCTCGTGGCAGCATTATATTTGCACATATGAATGACAAATCCACTTATCTAATAACAAAGTTAGAAACAGAAAAAGCACCTATCGTAAAAAATGAAACATAAATTCTAACATCATACGACTAACAATTGATCATTGACCCCAATAACCCAATTTCAAACGACCCATAAAATACCTTTATTCTAATCTCATACAGCTATACAAGCTTGGCGTTGAATTATTCTCCAAAATTGATTCACGACATTCTATGACAACTATATTCATTATGAATGCTAAAATCATTTCCATGCTCTGCATTTTAGAATCCAAAGGATTTCCAGGATTTCACTCTTTTTATTTTAGATACTCCAACTCATACCACTCAGATGTGTCACGGATATACCCTGTTGCAACTCCCAGCAGACAAGCACTGATTTACTGCCTTGTCACGAAAATTTGCGCCATTTCAACGTAATATTATTATTTCACTGTCTCAGGACGAGCTCCAGGAAGGAATTAATACGAGGATAGGGTATGAAATCATGGTTTAAATATTTTCACGCATTATTCTTGAAAATACATCGAAATCTTGGTTTTCAACATAAATAATTATGACGCCAATGGCAAGAATATTTGTTCCAGCACGATTGCATAAAATATAAACAAGCAATAAGCGTAAGCGTGTTAAGTACGATGCAACTGGTAAATGTATTCAAATATTAAAGAGGATGGAGAGATTCAACAAAGAAGCACAAAGTCATTAATTTAAAGGGTTTCAATGGAAGTTGCGAAATGCTTCCACGAACTGCGGACTTCCCGTATCGATTTCTAACTTTTACATGGTAAAATTGTATAAGTTAACTACACTTATGGGGTACAGTTATTCCAAGAGGGTATAGGACAACTCGAGTCCTCCTTAAAGGTGAGATTCTCACTGCCAATGGTTGGTGTTAAAATGTTTTCGTCGAAAACATAAAAGTTAGACAAATCAATTTCAATTCTGCGCATCCTGATTTTGCCTTTTTGTGTAAGTGGATGTCATGATATTTAAAGAAATAAACTCCATTACATTCCGCACAATATATTTATTAAAAACTCTACCGGTTTCGACCTTTTTAGGCCATTATAAAGAGATAACAGAGATTCTGTTCACTAAATAGAGGTAACAGAGGTTCTCTTACCTCTTGATAATGGCCTGAAAAGGTCGAATCCGATAAAGTTTTTAATAAATACTATGTGGAATATAACAAAGAATATTTTTCAATCAATCGTGTCACCATTCCGCGAAGTGTACTCGCGAACCATTCGATTCAATGGATAACTTCTATAAACTCGATTGTTTCAGGCTTTACTTTGTGAAAATCCATTGTAAACAATAAAAAGTTATGGTACTCGTTGTCAACTTTTTTTTGGTCAACTATTCCCCCCTCCTCTTGGAAATTCCCCTGAAGATGAGTAACGCTCCAACCTCAACGCAACCCTCCCCTACCAACGCGTAATAGCAACCAGATAAACAACAACAAAATAACTGTAAAAATAACGATTTCTGTACCCGATGATGTCGCCTCTGCGACGAAACCGGTCGTCTTGAAAAAATCGTGAGAAAAAGTACCATAATATTTTATTGTTTGATAACCTTTATGACTGAAAACCATTTTCCTCAATAAACAATTGCGAAATGTTTTCGAAAATTATTTGTTTTGGATCGCGCAGTTTCAAACTAGTCCTACAAAATGATCGCGCACTTTTCGCGCAAACATATCGGAGAACGAAGGACGAGGTTTTGTCACCTTACTTTTATCTTCTCCTGCACGGCATAAACAACGCAACGATGGCCGCTTTGTTTACTCTCGTTACCAAGGCTCACGCACAGCTTGGACTGTCAAAGTATACTGATGGAAACGTCGAATAATCACTCGGAAAGAGAGACATTTATATTTGCTCTCCGCGAATATTCCGACGGCCTTTCTCAACGCCGCGATAGAGGCAGACTAACAGTCACCCACCGTGACCTCTTTCCCACTCCTCGCGTTCAAGTGGATTCATTGTTGTCCTTTTATTTTTCCGAGGCCCACTCACAAAGCTTTTGAGGGGCCCGAGGCGTTCCTCCAATTCAACTACACGTCTCACCGAGGCCGTTTCGCTAATGTCGCTCGTTTCCATTTCGTACCTCGAGTCGATCAATGAGGATGGGAAACGCTACTAAAACCAGGTAACGGTATTGTACTCCAGGCCCGTCAGACGCAATTTGTTGAAAGAGATACTTTGCCAAACGGATAGATAAGGGAATTCGTTTTTCCCCCCGAACCTGAAAGGACTTCAAAAAATGCTAGTCGTAACTTTGTTTGAGCAGTTGGTTTTTATACATATGTTAACGGCTGGTGTCCTAACACCCCCTGTCGCACGCCTATTAAGGCTGCTAGCGGGGTTGTACGAGTATGTAGTCGTTTCACTACAATTTTTGTAGCCCATTATCTATTTCAAAATATGTTAGGTAATAGCGTATAACACCTCCTGCCACACGCCTTTTTTGACGGCTTGCGGGGTAGTATGTAGATTTAGATGTAGCATTTGACATTTAAATACAGTGCGATCTAGGTAATCCGATAAATAAACAGCCGTGACATAGCCGGATTATCGAAAACGCCGAAATATTGTAAACATACAGTAAACAAGCAAATTGCACAAAAAGCTTTTTAAGACATAATTTTGCAATTAAATAATATAGTGACGCCAACTCTCCCTCCTGCTCAGGTCGTGAGTCATTGTAGATAAACAAATTAATAATAACGATTACGGTCGATATAGGAGGAAAAATACCTGGACACAATTGTGACTCTCCAAAGAGCATTCCTTTTTTCCGATTTAGTGGGTCAAGTAAGCAAAACTTCATGCAGATTAAGAAATGACAAACATTTACATACATGAATAAAACAAATACTTAATAAGTATTGAAATATCTTTTATTTAAAAATTACGAAATTATATTAACCAAAGGGAGGTCACCAGCTATTCATGCCGAATTACTGGATGTGTCGGATTACCGCAATGCCAGATTAAAGAGATCACACTGTACTGATCAGAACTGATGTTGATAGTTAATATCGTTATTTGATGTTGTTAGGGGGTTTTTGACTGGAGGAGAGGGGGGATTGTTGAGAAAAAAAGGAAAAGGCAAAGTTGCTTGAAGGGGTGAGAAAAAAACTGTATTTTGAATCGAATAAAGAGGTTTTTGAAAAAAAATCGTGTCGTCACTGTAATATCGCATAATTGAACAAAATTTCTTGATGCTAGTATTTTAAGACAGATCCAAGCTGAAATATGTATTGATACCCAACTTTAGGCCCAACAATTGAGTTGCTTTGCATTTAGAATTCATTCCGCGTCTTTTTTTGCCTTGATAAGTCGCTTGGTGAATACACGACTACACAGGCATGCATGCTACGCTACGCTACGCGATTATAGCCAATGGTACTATGACTTCCATTTTAATTACCTTTGCTTGGAAAAATATTATTTTCATTTTTAAATGTTCCCTCCACGATTTTACACAACACGCTGCCGTTTTTTCAGCCACCGACACATTGCACATCAAAATTTACTGTAAATCATTTAATATTTTATTTTTCATTTCAGCGTAAAAACAATTATTGCCGACAATGTAGCATGAATCTACCTTCAATGTATCTTCTGCAAGACAACAGGACAAATCCAGAGGGATATCAAGTGAAACATTGTTTTTACGCTGAAAAAGTACGCTTGAAGCCTACAAAAAGCGGAGCAACTCAAGAGAGCAAGTACCGATGCCCATAAGTTAATCAATCAATCTGTAATGCTTTCTTATCTACCGGTGCTGTGGGTGTATATCGAATTCACGTCGAGTATTCATCGATGATTGAGATTAAAATCGAAATGAGTTAAAACTGAACCAGATTTTCATAACCAGTGAAATGTTAAGTATTAAACCAAAGCAAAGATTCCCGCACATTTTTCTTCTTTCTAGAATAAATACACCTGAATGGTGTCTGAATATATCAAAACACCGTCTGTGTCCTCCTGACCACCTTTAAAACACGTACATATTTATTATCTCTAGCATCATGTGACAATCACGCACGGCAGCAAATATGTATCGTATGATTCAACATTCCGTGAGAATGAGCGAAATGACCGAAGCCAAAACATTGACTGGTTTTAATTTTCTTACACGGTGACAAGTACGAGAAAAGTTTATTTAAATATATTTTGCACTTCCGTCAATATTAAGAAAGGTAAAAAAATTAAACGATTCGAAGGAATGGAGCGATGACCCAAAATACGATAAAAATAACCATTTGATGAAGTAAATAATAATGTAAGGAGACATTTTTTATTGCTGAAAATCGTAATCTCCAGTAATCCATGGAGACGGAAAAAATTATCGTGTGATATAGGCATTAAACTAGAAATTGCTTCCATTATTCAGCTAAGTCCTAAAGAAAATAATTACTAGTCGAATCTTTAACACCGACTCTTACCACGGTGATTATTAGTGAAAAAATGTGAGAAATCTATGTATAATTGCGTAATATAATTGTAAACTACAATTTCTACGTGCTTCATGTAAAATTTCGAAGACTGCTCAGGAAAAATAACTTAAATTAGCAATTCTTAAAAGCGTAGCTCAAACAATACCTTGACTTAGGCGTGAAAATAATTATCGAGTTATAAAGACATTCAACTACAAACTGATTCAGCTGAGTCCTTTAAAATACTCGCTTGTTGATTCACATAGAGGTAAAAGGAGTTGGATTGGACCAGGGAGGAGGTAAAATATGGCCGGAATGGCGAAATTTGGTGACTTGCGAGAACATGCTAAAAGAGCGGTTGGATTCCATGTAACCTTGAGGCTGGGTCCTCGAAATTAATTATTCCAACATTCATCTCGAGTCTTCCCTTCCCACATAGTCCTTCAGAACACCAAAATGGAACTAAATTCATGGAAATCCCTACTTGCGATTCCAAGAAATTACTTTCCGAAATAATATGCCCTCCGGAATGAAAGAAACACGGCAAACAAAAACAAACAGTTGATCCGTAGCCTAAGGAAATTTTCAAGTATACATTCCTACATTTCAAGTAAAACATCCCTAATTTGAGAAAATTGTGCATCCTCAGAATATGAAACCACAGATTATAAAATTATGCATACATGCATTACAGGATTTTAGCTTACAATCTCTATGTGGTTAATGAAAATTTTCGACGGCTGTCGGGAAAAAATAAGTATTAAACGTTTATTTATGTTAGTATGATCGTGATAGATTTCTTGTGATCAATATTTTAGTTCTTTTCTGCTTCAGAACCTTTGATGAGTTGCGAGACGTACCTTAATTGTTTTTAATACCGATTTTAACTGTTAATCTAAAGATTTAAATAAGTTACACACACAAGCATATCATTTTATGTAAAACATTCGATGGAATTGTGCAAACAACGCTCTTCTTAGCGGACCCTACAACTTAAATATCACCATCCGGCAAGTCATGCATAAGCTATATAAGAGTAATTTTTATAGAAAATGTTGCTTCAAGTTTCGAAATAGAATCACCGAAGCTTAGTACTGAATAAAGCCAAAAATGGGTCGAAATATTTAAGGCAATCGATATTTAGGAAAAACATCCAACAGAAAGGTTACTGCAAATCAGTCAATATATGAAACATTGTTAGGTAAATCCATCTATCAAATTGTAAATTTATTTAATATCATGCACTGTACCATAACACAACGTATATAGTTGATTCGCTCATTTACTTTCAACAAGCAATTCGACTTTATATCTCGGCGCGAAATTTCAGTGAAAAAAGCACACACGTTTAGAGAAAAACCGTAGACCAGCCTGCGGATTACCTCTCATCAATTACCCACAAGCGCACGTAAAATGCGGATGAACCGCAAAATAAATATAAATTGCTTTATCCTGGATTAGTTCCCTCGTACCTGCCTGGGATGCGATTGCCAATTGTGCCACCCGAGCATCCTCATTTCAGGTCTATTTTTGATGGATTTTTGCTCGTGCAAAATGACCCCTCAAAAGGTGCATAATCGGGGATACTGGTTTGAGCAGTGATCAATGCAAATGAAATTTCCTCCCTGACATTTTTGTGAAATTTTCATGGCATTTAATCACGTTACTTCATTAAGATTTCACGCATTCATTCTTCAAATGGAATCGAAATATTTACGCTAGTAACATGAAATGGCGAAAAAGTCGGCTAATGAGTGATTAATTGGGTTATCTTCATATTGTATCACTACTTTTATATTTTTATCCGTGAATTACGCTATCAATGAAAGCAGTATAGTTTTTTAATAAGTAAAAAAGTTGGCATCATGTGCATATTTTGTTGGTCGCGTAGCCACAATAGAACCTCTCTAAGGTCACAATTCATTCCACGCTCGTTTTTTTATGGAGCTGTTATAACTTTCACTCTCTATACATTTAGGAAGTTACGCGCCATGCTAAAATTCGGCCTCGAACTTTACACCTCACGGAAGAGTTGTTTAATAAGTCAAAATGTTGGAATCAGGAGTATATTTTCTTGGTCACTGTAATTAAGAGTGATAAACAGTTGAAGCTGTAGGAATGAAGTGATGGCCCCAAAAAAGGTTTGGAAAAAAAACCGTTTGACAAAGAAGAAATGTAGGATATAAATTTTTCTATTGACGACTTCCTTAAAAAGATTTGAAAAAATAGCCAAAATAGATCCTCACTAGTGTGACACTCACGCGCTGTGTATTATGACACGCTAGTGTTGTTCAAGGAGATTTTATACCTTTCACTGTCCAAATTTTAGGAATTCACACACGCTTTTCAGGAAACTCTTAAAGTCGGCCTTGGCCTTCACACCTCACAGTAAAGTTGTTAAATTCGTACCATTTTTATATATTTATCACAGAAAGACGCTATCAATGGAAATAGTATAGTAATAGCTGGTTAAATTATAGTTATAAGTAATAAATTTAGGATCAGCAGCATATTGAATAAAAACTTTTAGGCTATGTCGCCGCGTCAATTCTTGGGCGACATAGACCAAAAGTTTTTATTCTACATGACTAGCACCCGCGAAAGTTTTAACGAAGAATCAGTAGGATATTTTGTAAGTCGCGAAGCCACAAGATAACATAACTATTTTATATCACACTCGTGTTTTTTTAAACACTTCACTTCAATTTTATTTGTTAGTACCGTGATCCTATCCTCTATTTATTTTTTCTAGTGGTTCTATTAGAATGGAATTCTTGGTAACCGATATTTTGTAGCTTTCAATCAACGTATAACAGCGAAGTAAAATATGATTAACAAACATCGAGAACACACCTATCGCTACTCGTAAAAAAATTATTTTCCTAGGAATACATCGCATTTCATGTAATATGAGTTATTTACGTGCATTTTTGATGTTTTGACATTGTTAAACTTTAAAAATATTTATATTGTTCCCCCAAATATTGCTAAAAAATGAAATCTGATGACGAGCTACACTCGTCGTAGCGCGATTTGGCATTGGAAGTTCATGATGAGATAGACTCGTCATTTCGGCGCAAGGGAGCTGTCATAACTTTCACTGTCTACATTTAAGAAGCCACGCGCCACGATAAAATTCGGCCTCGACCTTCACACCTCATGGCTTCTGGGTCTAGGCTCCGAGCGGAATCCTACTGCGGCAACGAAACGAACGTGATGGTAGGGTAACCCACGCCCCCTATTCCCGCCGAAAAAAAATCAATATCCATAGGTAGGTACTACATAGTCCCTCTCCCGCCCCTTTGGCTTTTGTGACTGCGGATATTTCGTGGCTCGATGCATTCCCCTATGAGCTCGACCGACTATTACCTACAAAAAAAACTACGAAAATCGCCATTTTGGTAGTGTGCATTGTCGCGGGGTGATTTTCGTCGTTTTTTTGTTAGTGATTTATTCAAAGTAAGATTAACAATAAAAACATTTCCTTACATGAAAAGTTTGGAAACAGTTTTTTCCACATAGCCTACGTAACTTCGATATTCATGTAATTTTCTACGCCTCGGGGAATTGAAATCTACCTTTCGGTCATTTAAAAAGTAAAAGAATGGGTAAAATTTAATTTTAATAAGATATTTGTTATGAGAAGATGTCGTTCTCTCTGTAAAAAACAATGAAGTGCACCAATAAAATATTTTGCTCGTGACGAGATGAAGAAGACGACAGTTTCGCCGTTCTCGTAGTTTTTCGCGTGTTCTTCTTCACTCTTTTGACCGTAGAAGTTAAACATTTACGTTTAAACAATGTTTAATGATCCAGTCGAATAAACAATAAGTGAAACGACATATTACGATGGAGCCCTATGGAGCTTCGGTAGGATTTTCTACAAATGCTTAAAGTTCAGCGTTCTACCTTTTTCGAGTCGATAAGAGTGAGCGATTCAGACCAACAGATCCACCACGTGATCTGATATTTTGCCTATGAATAATTATAATGATTTACGTTGATTAGCGTCTTGGATTGTATATCACTAAGGTTAAATGCAAAATAAATTTTGGACAACGTTTCGATATATGTTTATACCTTCTCAAGGGCTATTAATAAATATGGTTACAATAATTTGATACATAAAGGTATAAAAGGTTATTTGAATGATTATTTTTAATAATAAAATAAAAAATAAAAAGAAATCAACTGTATGTATATTAATTAAAATGAAAAGACATGAATTCCGACATATATTTTTACAATGAATATGATTTGTTTATTGATTGTAACTGAGGTAATACATGCCATAGTTACCTATAAATTATCTAATCCCAGGCGCTGATCAAAGTTAAAAATTGATGTTAGAAGAAAGAAAAAATAGGTAATTATTTACTTCATAAGAAGGAACGGTACTTAAAGTTATGAGAAATTTGGCTCTGTTCAAAAGCTCATTTATCTATGTAGGGCCAATATTATTTCCTAGATTGGAAGATAGCATAGGAGATTCAAATAGTTTAACATATAATTTGAAAAAAGTAGAAAATGGCTACTTCACGAATAAAGTCCTCATGTATTTTTTTGTTAATAGTACGAAAAGTACTCAACATGTTGTGCATGCTCGACAGGTTGAGATTAATCAAGGAGTTGTTATCTTTCTATGCATTTATTTATGCTTCGTATCTCAGTTTACTTTTTTTTAAACCGCATTGTAATTTGTCTTAAGGTATCCAATAATATGAAATGAGTAAGAGGGATTCCGAATTTATCCTTGCTTAATTCAAATGTAAAATATGCTTGTAGTGTTGATTACACGCATAAATAAATTTGATTCAAATTTTAAAATAATATAGTAAAATTCCATATAAAATTATTATTACTTTGAATAAAATATTGTTCTCTTTTTCATTTGTTTACATATGGTTACTTTATTTTTTTATCACACTAAAAATTAATTACTTGCTTATAATTAGCACTGCTGACTAGTCTAAAAGGGATTAGCAGGACAAAAATAAAAATTCTACATAATTTTATTATTACTTTGCATGAAATATTGTTCTATTTTTTCATTCGTTAACATAAAGTAACTTTATCGTTTTTATCACTCTAAATAATTAATTGTACCTATTTCCTTATATAGAAAAATTATTATTATTAGTATAGCTATTAAAATTATTATTACTATAGCTATTGGAGGTTTTTACCAAAAAAGGATTTAAAAAATGATTCATCAAACAAACTTTGAGGAAGATGGTGGATATTCAGGTGATTCGTATTTTAAAGACATTGGTACATTACCACTTGATAAATTGTATCAGTACATATTAATAATTGATAATTATTTTAATAATAGATACAAAAGGAAAAGAAATAATAATAGTAGTATCGATTTGAGGGCTTTAGGAAAGTATGAGATTCCGCGATGTCATACGCATAAGGGTTGCAGGAAATTAAAAGTTGTTGTACCTAAACTGTTTAATAATCTGAAGAGTGAGTTTAAAGAGTTAAAAACGTTGAGTGAAGTAAAAAGAAAAATTAAGATATGGTTATTGACTGGTTGTTTATAATGGAATGTAAAAGTATTTTATATAATGATATGCTTATTTGCTATTAATAATGTTTTTTTTTAATGTTTAATTTGTTTGTTAATGAAATTGTTAATTTAGTAATTTAATAAGACACAAATTGTATTGCTTAATTTGGCACCTGCTGACAAGCCAATTTCGGCTTAGCGGGACCAGAATGTTTGTTTTCATTTGAAATTTTAAACTGTTGTATAAACATTATTTCTTGTATGTACATACTTAGTAAATGAATAAATGAGTAAATTATAAAAAAATATAATTATTATTAGTATTACTATTAAATAATATTATTAGTATTACATTTAATATTATTATTATTATAAGCAATCACTGACTCACACTCATTCACCTGTTAGTCATTCAACCCGATAGTTGGTTTGGATCGGTTACGCTGTCGAGGTCGCAGCAGGAGATTGAGTTATTATTCTTCCCATTCATACTTCGCGGAAATGACATAATATGCGATTGCGGAGCGAGTGTGTTCCACTGGCACGGACTCCGTTCCGCCCTCTCCTAGGGGGGTCTTTTTCCTATTCGATGCCCCACCCGTTCTGCTTTCTTGAGCACCGAGGCCATTGGAGGTTTTTCGCTAACCTTCCTCGCCCCCCCCCCTCCCCTCAGGGGCATTCGCGAATATCGCTGAATGGGCGGGCGGCTGCGCTGAATATTGCGGAAAAGGTGAAGTCAGCTCCCAGAACGTACACGTGGTTACTCAGGTTGATTCGCTGGAACCACTTTGCATTCGATCACCTTTGGGGAGGTCACCTTTATTGATGGGAAAATGTGTTTCAAAATCGATTTTTAATCGAAATGGAAATCTCTACTTTTCAAAAAACATTGAGCTAAAAGATCGATAATCAATAGAAATCGACTTTTTTTAAAACATAGCTAGTACAAAAACATGACTAAAATCGAAACTTAAATCAAAAGATCGATTAATAAAAAAATTGATGGTTATTTTTTTGAAAATATAGTAAAAAACGTGTTTACTATTTATTTGAAAAAAACTCAAAATACACATCTAAGTAGTGGAAAACATTCCAAAAAATCTACCTAGAGTAAGAATATTCTTAAATTATTTGTAGTGAAAATTTAGAAATGAACGCACATCAAAGTTTGTGGATCACCGCTTTGAATAATACGGCTTCACCAAGAGTTTTAAGAAAGATTAACTAGTGTAGATACCTTTTGGTGATAGAGGACGTGCCTCTCTAATTTTCCCTGCGACGCTCCTGAGATAAAACGAAACTGTCAAAATCAAAGTTTAAAAATCGAGTTTGGATTGAAACTCGGAGATTATGGCTCGATCTCGATTTCCTCGATCGATTTGACTATCAAAACTCGTCAATGGATAAAAGCTTTCAATTGATTCATTCATATTAAAGCATTCATTAACGAGGGGATTCCATCCAAATGTTACTAATCGATTGGTATAAAATTGAATGGTTCTATTTTATTTCACTTTCAGTTTTAGGAGGTTGAGTATTATGCGCACCAAGTATGAAGATAATTTGATTACATTGTCTACCCCTGCTTTTTAGTATCATAAAGAGCGCTTGCGTTTAGTATTTCGTACAACGCTTGCCAATTATGAAATTTATGACCTTATTGCTTTATTTTAAGTTTCATTTCTTCCTTCCTGATTTCATCTCAATTTCAATGGGTTCCACCGACACATAATGAAGATTCTAAGTTTGGATAAGAAAAAATATGCAGGAATAGGATTTCATATGCACCGGAAATCAACTAAATATATATGTATGTTTTAGGGGAAAGGAAATCGATTTCCGTTGACATTTTTCCTTTTACCTGAGCTCTTTCTTCCCATAAATAATCAATCTTGCTTTTCCTCACAGGATTAAAATAAACTTGCGCCTCTGAACCCCACCAATCTCACGATTGGTGCTTGGGTAATCTTTCCTTCAGTCAAATGCTGCTGTCAGATAAATAAATGTATTTCACAAGCTAAAAAGCCTTCAACTATCGAGATCATTTCAAAAATAAGTAAAAAAAAAACACCATCTGATAACTCGTAGCACATATAGTCGATAATATAGGTATCCATGGTTGAACAATGAAAATTCAGTGAAACGTTATGTTTGTCCATAAAAATTATTCATAGGGCAACGAATCCGAGATTGCTTTGACTCATTTCTTCCCAAAAATTGTCAATCTTCACTTTTATAGTGAAGATTAAAATAAAATCGTGCCTCTTAATCAAACCAATAACAGGATTGTTGCCTGGGTAATCGTGCCTTAACTCAAAGGCTGCTGTCAGATAAATAAATGTATTCGACCAGCAAAAAGGCTTCAATTATCGAGGTCAACGCTAAAAAAATTCAAAAAACACCATTCAATAACTCGTAGCACATACGGTCGTAGTAGAGGCATTCATGGTTGAACTATGACAATTCAGTGAAACGTTATGTTTGTTGATAAAAATCTTCTTTGGGCAAAAAACATTAGATTGTGAAATATGATTTCATGCTTTCCCGGCGAATAATGTGGGTAAACTCTACTCGGGATTCCCACCGGGTTAAATTATCCATATTAGCCAATGTTTTCAAATATTTTTGTCGTTTTATAAAATATCTTTTTTGTTGTTTAATAAAAAATTTCATTTTATTTCGAAATAAAACGGCAAGCAAACGCTTATTTTTCAAATTTTAATGCACAGTGGAAAAGCAAAGAATTATTATTATTGGGAAGAAAAAGCTCTAGTGAAGGGGAGAAATCGATTTACTCTATCCCAAGCCTCTCTGCTCCGCTCCTCAATCAGTAAGTGCAATAGCACAGCTCCGCGTTATTTTAAATGCAGTGCCTGGAACCTCTCTAGCGGCCTCCTGAAGCCCACTTTTGATATTTTTTTCCAGCTATACTCCACTGTTTCCTCAGTCTGATCTAATACTATCTCACTTTCCATTACTTCTTTAAAGGCATGTTAATTTTTTGGCTCCTTTGGTTTCTCTAATGGCCATGAGTTCTTCACTGATTTCTTAAATTTCAGATCGCATGGTATCATCACTAGATTATGATCACTGTCGATATATATATCTACCGATTCGATCGATGGATTATTCTTTCTCATAGGAAAATTCACTAGAATTGGTAGAAAATTAATTACGTATGCTTGGTTTCGCTATTTAGTGGGCCCTTTTCGCTCTGCAGCGTTAAGGTGTTTTTCCCCGTCCCCTCCCTCCGCTCCTATCCTTTCCCAGAGGCGTCAGCGGGCTCCCATCGCGGCGGCGCCTCTATCCTTTTTCCTTCCTCTCCAGCCCCTCCCCGGGTGATCGGGCGAATTAAGCCACGGGCTTGGGTCCCGGCCCCGGTGTGTTGTATCCTTGAGAAGGTTCACCTAGAACCCTCATATTTCTTCTTGTCGATATATGCTATTTAACAATTTGATCGTTGGATTGTTCTTCCTCATAGGATAATCCTCCAAAATTGTTAGAATAGCAATGGCTGATGCCTGGTTTCGCTGATGGTAGGACCCGCCCGCCTTGCGACTGTGCGGGATTCCTCGTCCCATCCCTTCCTTCAGAGAAATACTTTCCAGGCGAATGGATTGCGTGAGGAGTTCTCGGGATCACCATCGGGTCATGGGCGTACCCAGCGAGAGGCAAGAGGGGACGTCTTAATAAATTTATTCGTCCCAGGAGGCGTCGTCGGGCTCCTATCGCGGCGGCGCCTCCTTCCTTTCTCCTTCCTGTCCTCCCCCTTCTGGGTGCAGAGGTGAAAAGCTCGCGCTTACAGACCCTGCCCCGGGAGTGTATCCTTGCGAGCCCGCCCTAGGAGTCTCGTTCCAACTGTCGAGTCGATATATGCCGCAGTCGTATGTTAAATAATATCAATCCATTTTTACACATCTGCTTGACGCACGATCCATCTCAAGAGTGTTTGAAGGGCAGGATGAAGTTGGTTTTCACCAATATCCAACAAGTTACATGTCCATGTCATAGTAATAAAAAAAGTGTTCCTTAGCAAGTGCAAAGTGAAATTGCATACAGGCAATCGCTCTCACTGGGCAAGCATCGCATTCCACAGATGAGACTATTCGCGAATCCAACGGTGGCATCGTTATAACAGGCCGAGGAATAATCGCTTGCATACGGCCGTATATGCTACGTGTAGACGAATGTGTTTTTTTTTTATAAATTCAGCGATGACCTCGATAATTGAAGTCTTAGAGCTTGTAAAATACATTGATGCATTTGACAGCAGCCTCCGGCTGATTACGTCAAGTAAAAACAATCTTTCGGGGAAGACGCTGTTGGGTTCGTCTCCTTCAGAAAATCGTTTTCACCGAAGACCTCTCATTCTGCTCCGGGTGAAAGGGTCGTAAAAATTCTAATCATCCCCCTTTTTTATGTCAGCCCGGGACTCAGCCGGGAAAGGACGATCCTCAAAGGAGGTTGAATCGCGGGCCATGGTTGACTTCAAGGCCAAGAATTGAGTGGAATGGTAGGGGATAAGTTAGGAGCCGAAGAGTCTATTATGTGCCACTCTGTTGTCGTGATGAAATTATTGAGTACTTTGTTAGATTTTATCCGGAATTCTGTTTGACGGTCTTAATTAATTAATTTAATTAAATACTCTGTAACGCTAAAACAATTAGATACTTCAAATATTTTTTAACATACACTGTCTCAAACTTCAGTAAAGTCCGAATAACACGATCATTTTTTTTTCTTCGCGAAAGTGATCAATATCGCGATCACTTTTCCCGTCTCGAAAAGCGATCGCTCTAGTGATCATTTTTCTGAATCACACGGTCACTCCCGCCGTCGCTTTTCGCATCATTTCCGATATCACAGCTCGTTGTCATAGGACCCACATCACGAAAATATATAGCGTGTTTGTTTATCTATGTCGTTCCCACAATTGTCAAACGCTGCGCTGCAATCACACCATACAGTCATGCGTTCTGATTGGCTGATATGGGGTTTTAGGGACGGTTTTAGCGACGGAAAAAGCGACCGGACGAGTGATGAAAAATAGCGATCGCGAAAAACAATTGCCGGCGACGATCATTTTGCGAGTGATCAATCTAGTGATCGCGATAGTTCGCGACGAAGAAAAATGATCGTGTGATTCAGGCTTAAGTCACGCATGAGGTGGTTATTTAAAACTTTATTAAATATTGTCAACAAATCAATGTTAATGAAGTCAATTTTGAAGATTAAAAATATCTTCCTCAATTATCTCTAAAGGGAAACTTCACACCCTCTCGACCGAGCTTTTCGGTATCATATTACACATTTCACACATATGCATGGAATAAAGGTGAGTCCTTGTTTGGACTTAATCCGGAATGCCGCTAGCAAGTCAATTTATTACTTCAATTAAATGCTCTGTACCGCCAAAACAATTATATTACAATAATAACAATATAACAAATTGAAGTAAAAGACACTATCTCAGACTAAATAAGTTTCACGCGAAATAATTTTATCGAAATATTATTATGCATTGTTACCAAATAGATATCAATGTAGTCAATTTTGAGAACACAAAATCTCTTTTTCAATTGTCTCTTAAGAGGAAGCTTCACGACCTCTCGATCGGTCGTTTTTGCCTTTTTTGGTGTCATATTACACGTTTCTAATGCACGCTATTGTGTCGATATTTTCAGGGTGCAAAGAGTAAATATTTGCCTGCGTTAAAAATGTAAAAATTTGACTTGCTAAAACATATCAAGGTAAATTTTAAGCTTATAATATAGAAGAAATAGTTGACGATAACTAAGCTTTGAGAAAAATACATCATATGAGATTTATTTCAAGTTGAGATAACGCATCTTAAAAATTAATTTGAAATTTATTAATTTTTGGGCGTTATAGAGTATTGCATTTAATTAATGTGTTACCTCGATACCGGAATTCCGAATACAATCCAACAAAGTACTCGACAGCTTCATCACTCCAAAGTGCAACTGAACGACATGTAATTCTTCGGTTAGCTTACCAGATAGAAGTGATTGTTCACACTAATTATGCTTTGAGGAAATTACATCATATGAGACTTACTTCGGTGTGAGATAATTTATTTTTCAAATTGTTTTGAAACTTATAAATGTTTTGACGTCACAGAGTATTTGATTTAATTAATAAATAAACTTGATAACGGAATTCCGAATAGAATCCAACTAGGCTCGCAGCAATTTCATCACTCCCAAGTGAGAAAGAACCGCATGAATTTCTACGGCTCCTAACCTATCCCTCACCAAAACACTCATTTCTTGGCCTTGAAGTCAACCTTGGCCCGCGATGCAACCTTTGGGGATAGCCCTTTCCCGGCAGAGTCCCGGGCTGACGTAAAAAAAGGGGATGATTAGAAATTTTACGACTTAGCATTCCAAGGTGATAGCATTTGTTTTAATCGAGATGTAGTCAACGAAAAAAGATCCCTGAGCGGTAGGAATGATTCCTCTTCAGGCTGTCCTAGATTTCGTTGGTCTATTTTAAAACTTAGCATGCTATCGTCATGAAAATTTTAAGAGCATGTAAGCAGTAGTGTCATGGTGACCGAACGCCGATCCGGCTCTGGTTGAGAAAAGGCATAATGTTCAAATGACATTTTTACCAATTTTGGTGCCTCAAAATTTCTAGTGCATATATAAATTCGACACCAAAACAAAAATTTTTGTTATAAAATGTAAATAATAACTTAAAAGTAATTAAAATTAAAAAAGAAAGAGTAATATTTCACCTGTAAAAAAAGTTAAGGAAAGTCCATTTTGGCACTGCTAATTTTACCATGACACCACTAAATATAAATTTTTTATTATTACTCCATACAACAAATAACACTTAAATAGCAAATGTAGAATTATTTTAAGTAGCCTTGAAGAAGAACCTAATAAAGGCTACCCTCAAGTAATATAACACTACGCTTCAACTGTAAGATATATATAGCTCGTGTAGTGATACCATGGCAATCCTTTAACAATATAAGTGCGAACCTTAAAGCTAATTAATAGCAGTTTATTTATAACTTAACTATTTACAACAATATTTGCTCTACACTCTATTTGGTGATGAGCCACGAATGTGAATTTTCCAAAAACTTCCACAGATTTTGAAATAGTACATGAATTAGTTAACAGAGCACATTGTACGCCTTTGGTCCCACATAAAAAATATTTTGAACAACGTCAATTTTGGTGCGTTTATACTTATTAAACGCTGCAAGCTATTGCCGAGTTTGCTCTTCTCAACAGTACCTCAAATTTTTAAATTTTGTCTAAATATTTTCTTAGATGTATTGGGTCTTCTTCTCAAGGGAACTCGTTCGTTCAAAAAATTCGTACCGAATGTCTAGGATTAATTTTGAGTGCGTGAATTTTGAATACCATCTCTAACTCGAGCACTTCGACTAATAGCGGGGGCACTGCCGTCTCAAGGCCGCCTGGCCAGTGTTCAAAGCGCCTTGACGAGCGCGGAAGGTGTTCGCTGTCATGAATATGGGTTTCTAGTTGTTCCACATAAGACGTTACTTTAGCCCGTATTCGTGATTTTAATGACGATTAAAAAATTCATTTCAATAGAATTGAGGCTTAAGCCTGAATCACACAATCATTTTTTCCATCCCTTTCGAGGGACAGCTCAAGCGATTGGGGAAAAATGACCGTTTTCCGCGATGGCTCGAAGGATGGAAATCCCATCCCTTTTTCCATCACGCGGCAGGTCCCTTTTTTTCATCGCTGAAACCACAGCTTGTACCGTCCTTCAGCCAATCTCGTGACCGCAAGTCCGCTTTGTACTCGACCACGTAGCTATTTTACCAACTAATGATTCGTAATAGAAAAGCATTCAACAATTGACGTAATCCCTCTCAGGTCAATCTCCAAATAACGTACATTTTCTAAAGTCGAAACTTTAAAAATTAATTTATTTTACATAAGAACCAAAATTGTGCAATAGGGTGGTTTCCCATTATTTTTTTATTACCTACATCGAAAGATTATTACTCCTGGAGTACGTATTTCACGCTTTTATATTTTTAAATGACGATATCTATTTTTCGCGCTAAATGAAAAGTGAAAAATTTCTAGCGCGCGAAAACGCGACGCGTAAGTATGAATGTCGGGAAATCTCTCCGTGTGACGTATTTCTGGTTCCCGCTGCCGCCTTGTGAGGTGACCTTGAGGCGAGTTGAGCCCTGATACGACGCAGGCTGCTAGCGGGTAGCTGAGTACCCTACTGGCTGGTAGCGCTTGTCTTAAATAAGGATTATTAATACCTTATCAAATGAAGAAAACTTTCCGACCTTAGCCAGTTTTAATAAGTGATTATTAAGACATGTTTCCCTGAGCTCTACGCCTCATGCATGCATTGGTAACCTCAGACGATGTAAAACTCCTATCTTCTCGTATAGAAACTAGGTCCCTGTGACGTCACGTGGAGTGGCATCGCATGGGCGCCAATCTGGGATGATATTTTTCAAATGAGGATAAAAATGGACCATTGCCATTCGTCTAAACCGGTATTTCTAAAACGAAATAATTTGTATATAATGAATACACTAGTGGTGGGTAACGAATCGCAATCAATGACTTTCGTTTTCTTTGATGAAGGAAACTACTCTATTACAGTTAGTCAATCATAAACTCTAATGACGTAAGTGGCAGAGATCGTTAATAATATTTACACTGTTTTTTTTCATTTTTACTTTTGTGCTGTCTACGGACATGATATGTATGTCCACAGACACAGAAAAAGAGGAATATTGTGTTTACTCACGACAAAAAGTTTGTTTTATTTGTCATTGGGCATTCCGTAACTACCAATAGTGTATCACTATGTTCGTTACCATCAATCATGTCCAAGAAATGCAGAGTTCACGAGCATGATGTCCACGGACATTACGTCCACGGACATATTGTCCACGGACATGACGTCCAAGGACATGATGTCATGGACTTGACGTCCACGGACATGATGTCCAGTTGTAATAACGAAAAAATAAGCAATGGATAAAGGGATGGTGGGAATGAACGTGTGATTCGTAAAATTATGGGTCGAGCGATCATTTCTTTGGTCCCTGAAAAGCAATCGTTTGTGCTTTCTCTCAGAGGGATGGAAAAAATGATCGTGTGATTCCGTTGGGAATACCGAGAAGACTTAACGGAAATATACGTATCTCCTTCATTTTCCATAATAACACGAAAGTTGGAGATTCAATATTGGCCTCGAATTTTGTCATCTGCGCTTCCATCATGCAGTTATATTCTCATATATAACATAATCTTGCATATATATCCTCTAAGTTTTCAAAATTTTTAAGGTGACCCAGGCTGTAAGGGAAAATCGAGGAATGGGATTTCCATTTCTTTTTTTAATCACTCGTTACGTCCCTCTTTCCGTCGCTGAAACCATAGCTTGCACCGTTCTTCAGCCAATCAGAACTCTTGGCAGCTGACACTGATTGTGAAGCCACGCTTTGCTTTTAAACAAAGACAGTGGTGACAATGGAAAATATTGGCATCTGCTCTGCCAACACGCAGAATCTTGCATATATCTCCTCTGTGTCACCGAATATTTCAGGTTGCTCGAGGGTGTATGGGCGAATCGACCGCTCTCGCGTTAAAGCGGTCGGAAATTCCAACAGGTATCCAGACAGCATGGGTGTTGAGTGCCACCACGTGCTAGAATGAACTCCTCCACCTAGCGGTGGGCAGGTTGTGGGGGCGATGGAGGTGAGTCGCATCGCTCCGGCGGCCTCAATGGCCCACGGACGAAGTTGAATACGACGAATGGGAATGACTTATGAGATTCGCTCCCACCACCGCGAGCCCGAAAAAATTAAAGTAGAGAACACGTGTTTCAAATTCGCAACCCGTTCGTCTAAGCCCCGATTGTACTGGTTTTCAGGGAAATCAAAATTTGGGCATATAACCACAGCTTATCATTATTAAAGTATTCTGCCGATTAAGGTAGAGCGTCTGGGTAAAAGTAGCAAAAATTTGATGAAATTTTGTTCAAGTATTCTTCGAAAGACGCAATTTCAACTATTTAAAGAAAAAGGCATTCCCATTTGTCATTTTTGAGATATTTCACGGTAAAATTAGGTTAATTTAACATGATTTCTTTTGGAGAAATACAGATTTTTCGAGCCAGAGAAACCGTTTGGAACAAGAATTTGTTGAGACGGCTTTTATTTGAAGCAAAACTTTGCGAAAAATCTAAATATGTACGGTAAAGTATAAGTTCATCATAAAAAATAGGAAAGTTTGAGATTCAATATTCTCTTCCTGCCTCTCCCTCGTTTACCTAACATTCTTCCCTCTAACACCGGGGTTTTTCCTAATAAGGTGACTGACAAGATTAAGCATCCATCATTCATCATTAAAGTAATCTGCCGATTAAGGTAGGTTTGGAAGAAGTACTTAAGAAACATTCTGGCAGCCTCCTTCCTTCATGCATTTCTCCTTTCAATTCACAATAAGGCCTACTCCCTTTCATTCTATCAAAAAATTCCTAATCTGTTCCTTGCTCTCCCTCGTTTACTCTACATTCTACCCTTTAACACTGTTTTCAACATCCCCTCTCCGCTAAGTACTCCCTCCATCCATACTATCCGTCTCTTTCGTATCTTATCTAGAAGCTGCCTCTCCTCACCCACCATGTCCAGCATTTCTTCGTTCCTCCTCCGCTCCGTCAACTTAACTTTCTCCATTCTTCTCCACAACCACATCTCGAACGCCGTCAGTCTTCTTTCGTCCACCTTCTTAATTATCCATGTTTCTGCTCCGTAAAGCCGTTGTAAAGTAATGATAATGTACACTCTAGATCAGGCTCTTCAAACTCTTACATAAAGATCCTCTCATAAGCTCCTTCCTGTTCTTGAACGCCTCCTTCATTCCATTTTTTTCAAATTTTCTGTCCAAAAGGTTGAATTATTATCATACTACTGGTTTCAAAACTACCCACTTGTCCGTCCGCACACGAGTGTCACTGGCAATGAGGTAATGCGTCCCGAAGAATATTAGGTATTAATGCAGGAAATCAAAGAGCAGTGGGAGAAAGCCAAAGTAGACGAAAGCATATTGCATTTGTGTCCATTTTTATCATTCCTTCTGATATACAAACAAGCAATATTTAAAATTAAGCTTAAATTACCGCCTTCTATTCTCCTCCTTTCCTTTTTAACTCTCCATCATCAAGGTTCCTTTTCTTAGGACCCTCTTCATCCATCATATTTCTGGTCGTCCCCGACAATGACTCCATAGCTCTTAATGCAACGGCCCGATCCATACGTTTCCATCGGCCAATATTCTCCTTTTCAATTACACCCACCTGGACTAAATGGGTTAGCAGAAGCAAATGCTGCAAATCGGGTATCTTAGCCATGGTTGTCACATCAATCAATCATTTTGACGCCACTGATAAAATATCTGGGCCGTACTGTAAATAAAGTCTTGCAGTACCACATGGATCTTATCACATCAATTCTAATTTTGTCACCCTTTTTCCACAGGAATGACTGCTTGTAATACTGTTCGTCTATTTATTGGACACATAGTTAAATACGTAATGCTTCATTTAGTAACATTCATCCTTATTTTATGATAAAAAGAGAGATGGAATATGTTAATGGGTATTTTTTGAATGGTTTTTGTAGCTTTTTTTGCTGAAGAATACTTTTTTGGATTATTTTTCATCCTCATTACATAACTTATAGCAATAATATGTAATCCACAAACTAAAAAAGAAGTCGGTCGGGTAGAATCATCGTCCAATGCAGGGCAGGATTATGCCGCCGGGTAATTTTCACTTCACTTTGCTTATTAGCCGCATAACCTTATTAGTCGCCATAATAGGAAAAACCTTACGTCCATGTTGAATATCGATATTTCGGCCAATATGGAGTCGTCGACATAAAAGAAAACCAAGAGATATTTCTGAATAATCTCATTTTTTCATCTAGAACAAAAAATTATAATTAGCGTAAAAACTACGGAAGCAATGTTCACAAAAAAATTACTAGCAGACGGATCATAGCATTATTGAAAATTGAAATTTGCAGGCAATTGTTTTTTCCTATAAGACAAGACTGGGAATTAAAAGTTTTCGTTAAAACTTGGTATGGATTAAAAAGTTGGTAAAATCTGCGGTGGACCAAAAATAATTGAATATAATATTAATTCATCCATAGACACAGAAAAAATAGAACATAGAAGCGCTTTAATCATAGAAGTTCCATAGTAGATAAGGCATTTCGATTAAAAAAAAAATGAAGACAGCATTTCACACTACTGTAGATGTTATATTGAAACGGTAAGACGGATACGGACGAATATGGACAACGGAATTAGGTTAAGTTATTAAATTAAGCTCTAAAAGAAGATATTTGAAATAAAAACTTGCAATTTTCCACTATTATGAAATTTATCACGACAAAGGCTTTAATGTAACTACATCATATTCAAGGCGTAGTGATTCACGATTCAAAACGTAGTATCACTGAAACTTAGGTCGTTATAAATTTTTTAACCGTGGAACATTCGTGGTACATTGCATGTACCTACCTAGGTGTTTCAATATGGAAAATCCATCACGCTAATTGTAAAAGAAGATATGTGGACGAGAAAATTTTTATAAAGACACAACGAGTAATTAAAAGAGACCTGATATACATTTTTTCGAATAAACCTTAATTTGTAATGAAAATAACTATGGAGGGTGATCCTCCATAGAGAAATAATGGGAAGATATGAGGATTTGAAAAAAAAACTCGATCCAAGATAGGATGGTAAATTCCACTTCCGAGGGGATTCAAAAGCTTTATAACGACTCATGGGCGGAGTGAAAGATACAGATTGCAGTGTTAACGGTACGAAATAGCCGCAGCCCATCGAAGAGTACAATTCCCGAAATAATGGCAATAAACGCGAGCGCTCCATCAAGGCAGCCAAGGGTGGCACCCGGACGCAAGAATTCAATTGCACGAACGCTTCGAGTGCACGGAATAACTGCTCACGTTCGCCGAGGATATCTCCTGGATCGCGAAACTGGTCAACCGTTGAGTTATGACCACTTTCCGTGCCACGAGAAACTTCACTCTCCGTCGCATACACTAAATCTTCTTTCTAAAGTGCATTTCGCTCGTTTTGGGTACAGTGGTGGGTCTGAGACCCTTCAAACAAAATAAAACAGTAAGAAATATTTTACATTAAATACATGAGAAAAAAATCCCCTGGGTCAAAAAGCGAATTGCGGATCTTTGACTTTACGGATCTCTGCCCAGATCACTAAATTATTCAGGTTCTTTTACTCCAGTAGTAATTTTACCAAGGCTCATCTAGCACCGTTTGATCTAAGACATACGTGGTGATTGCGCTTAATTGTACTATCGTTATGAAGGATAGTATTATTTAAAAATCAAATGCTTCTACAGTTACTAATTTGCTATATGGGTATCAAGGCTGATAGTATTAAAAAAAACATAAGCTTCCACATTTTCTAATCTATTCTGATTCGGCAAGAGAAAAGTCCTGTAAATATACGAATGCTACTTGAGTTAACTCAAGGAGACACGGAAATCCCGTGAGAGGTTTACCCACATAATTCGCCGGGAAGGCATCAAATATTTTTTTCAACATGAAGTTGGGATGGAAAAATGGAAGATGGGAAAATGTCGGTCAATATCTATTTTTCGATCAATCGATTTTTAATCGAAATGAAAAGCTTGACCTTACAACAAAAATCGAAGTTTTAACCAAAATATCGATTAACCGAAAAAAATTGACCGTTCTTTAAAAAAAATTCAGTTCGTACGAAAATGTGTAT
Organism: Ischnura elegans; assembly: GCF_921293095.1. Lineage (NCBI taxonomy): Eukaryota > Metazoa > Arthropoda > Insecta > Odonata > Coenagrionidae > Ischnura > Ischnura elegans. The sequence continues at coordinate 65,799,361 of NC_060253.1, read as the reverse complement.
ATTATGCATTCGAAAAATGCTCAAAATATTCATTCGAGTCGTGGAAAAAAATTGTACTAATTGAATTCATTGTAGTAAAAATTTACAAAAACATGCACCCCTCACCGCTTGGAACCATAAACCACGGAACCTTCGGCTTCAACAAAATTTTTAAGAAATATCAACTGATTGATATGCTTTCTTGATGATTGAGGGCGTACCTTTCCAATTTTACCGGCCTCAGAGAGAAGTATTTCACTCGGTACGGATGTTGTTTTCATCGGCCGGTAGTGACGCTACTGAGATCAAACGAAACGGCCAAGATCAAAGTTGAAAATTCTAGTTTGAATCGAAACTCGAATATCATGGCTCGATATCGATTTCCTTTCAGCCTCATATGGGTGATGAACAGAAGACGAAGTGATAAATTAAAAATTATTTCTTTGCTAAAGATTGAGCACAATTGTGGTGTCCTTTCGACATAATCGCCGAGGCGATTGAGGAATTGGTCGTGCCTGTTGACAAGCTTTACTATACCTCTTTTGTAGGATGTTGCCGCCCATGACTTCCAATGAATATTGCCTTTGTCTTGAAGCTCATCTTCCGATTGGAAACGATTTCTTTCTTGTCACATCTTCATTTCAGCTTCTGGCTAAGTTGGAAGTAACACGGAACTACGTTGGCATTGCACGGACGGTGATCAAAAATGTCCCATTGAATTTGCTCAAGGAGCAGTTGGGCTGCATCAGCACTGAGATGATGGGCGTTGTCATGGATCAGAACCCTTCCAGAAGTCAGCATGTCTCTTCTTTTGTTTGGAATAAAAATGGGCGTAATTTTTCACTCTGTTTCAAACTGAAGCCACGGTGCATTAAAAAAATTCTCGGTAAAGGACATGTAAATGCTGAAGCCATTCGGCGAGTTTTCAGGCTGTCGAACCGCAGTGCACATTTGGCGGGAGAATCAACTGAGGCAGCGTAGTTAATGAGATTGATACTAACCTTAAACTTAAAACTTAGGGTCAGAAATGACTTGAGCGTGTAGTGCGGAGGACGCACATTTGTCCTATCCGCACAGTACCCGCGGGTCGCTTGTATGGTGTTCTTGCTGAGCGATCGGAGGTTGAAAAAAGGCCGCCCTCATATAAGTTAAAATATAATACGGCATAGGTCCATTGGACGTGAAAAAATTTCTCTTAAGTTCTCATGAGGGGCTTAACGCAGGTGTAGAAATATCAAGGGCTGACTGCTCACCTTGTACTGAATGCGGAATCCTCTCTTGCACAATAGATACTACTTCTCCGTAGGTCACCAGAATTTATCGACGAGACTCTGACACCTACATTAGCAAATCATCAGCTCGAAGAACTATTCAAATTCAGCAGAAGAGAAGGCATGTTTTGAAAGAGAAGACGCGGGCACAGTACCAATCACATCAATCACAATTATACTGACCGTTGAAAGCCTATGCAGGAGGAAAATATTGAATGCAAAATGATGACTCGATCACCAACGAGGGGTATCAACACATTTCAAAGAGTTGATTAGATTCCTCATATCACTAACTTAAAGTGCCTTCGGATTCCCTTCCTTTTATTAAAAAAAGGACTTTGAGCAGCTCATGGGAGTATCAAGCATTGAAACTTAATTCCAGTAAAATTTAGTGCTTAAATGGGGCGAATTATATGACGGAGAGCTACCTTTACCGACCTTTGCTTTACGAAAAGTAACGGCTCTGTAGAAAAAGAGAAAATTCCATATATTTCTACTAGGTATGAGTCGTTTCCATTTTTTTGGATTCTGATTTCAATTTCGATTCTTTCGAATCGGTTCTCGATTCCAATTCCATCGATTCTTTTTCATACCTAAAGGAGGGCTATCGATTTTTTCAGTAGCATTGCTGTCATAAAAATTTAAGAATTGAATGGAATAAAATTACGAAGACAATTAAGTGGTCTAAAAAGTATAATTATTAAAAAAAGCAAACAAATATGATATTAATATGTCCTCAGCTTTCATAAAATAATGAACACTTAACCGTACCAGACATAAATTGTTAACTTAATAATGTACAGTGCACAATGGATCGGATGAGTGGCGGCCTTAATGTCCCAAGATTATTGTCTATTTTCAAAATGTTTATCTTTCTGGAATCGATGGAATCGGGAACGACTTTAGGCGATCGATTCTCGATTCCGTACCCAGTGCTCCGTTCAGAATACAATTGCCCCAGCGATCTTCCAAACGATATTTGGCAGAACTAGCTGCGTTAATGCATGCCCGGACAATAGCTCACGTAGTTCCTGACGTTTCCACTTTACGATGGTTATACCCTGCGAAACCGGAAGAGGAAACGACAAGAGAAAGACGAAACGTTTGTGAAGCTCCCATCGCCTTATTTTTTTCTCATGGATTTGCCCAAGCAAGGAAGAATATGGTCGGAAGAAAAATTATACGTTAATTCTTGTCATTTTTTTCCCGAACGTTCCGGACGGATGACGAAGATTCTAGCCATATAGACGCGTCAACCTAAACAATTTTAAAGCGTACAATACGTATTCGTTAGTACGTTTTCAGTTGTTGTTCGTTATTCATAATGAATTGATGCATCATAACGTTTTATTGGGTAAAGTTATATTCTAAACATTAGCTTTTTAACCATGTTTAAACCAAAGGCATTACGCTCTAATAGGCACATATTTCCAATCTCAACACCTCCACCCAGAATCGACGTTCCTAGGAATTTAAATCTAACCCCCCCGGTACGCAACGTGTTAAATACACGTTGAACACGATAATATAATACCTCAACAGCTTTGCTAAGCATCAATTTCTCGTTCACTATAGATTTCAGCACTGGGAGGCAGCACGGGTTTTAACCATCGTATTGTGAATGCACGATAGTTAAAACGATCGCTGGAACAATCGTAATCTCAACCAGGCACAAGAATCGGTTGAATCGAGAAACGACATTTGGAGTTGACTCTTCCCTCACTTGCGGTCAGCTAAGTTGGATGCTGAAGAAGCAATCTTACTGCTACGTCCACATCCTGCGAGTCGCCGCAATGGGTATGTGGCATCTCACGTTAGAAATCGCTGCCAGGACCTCAATCATGAAATCGAATGAAAGTTGGCCTCCATATCAAGGCGAGCCATTAGCAGCGTTCGCCTCAGTCACCTTTATCAACAAAAATGCGGATCACAATTCACGAAGAGAATAAAAAGTGCCACGAAAACCCTGAATCACGGTACCACTTGGTCATCATACACCAAATATATTTAGAAAAAAATATTGAGGTAAAACTTTATTTTGTGAAAAATTTCTTACTTTTTCCTATATTTTTTGCTATTTTTAATCACATCCAACATGAAACGGCCCTTTCCATCATTAAATTTAATTTTTTGTGTACGCGCTTAATGCATTTTATCGCTCATGCCTCGCAAAGTCGCTGAAAAGTGAAGATTTTGGTCTCGCAAAATGATTTTAGACATGAAAAATATAGTTTTGCGATGCACTGATCTTATAGCCTTGAATGTAAGCAAAAAGTTACATAAACCAAGATGAGGTGAGATCGTATTATATGCATTGATTAAGAATGTCATACGTTAACGAGAACCTTTAACGCTACTAGGTATTTACCTAAGGTGACCAGATTTTAACATTCGTAAAGCGGAACACTATCGTGTCCCGTAGTTTATATGGTCTAAGCTTACCATGAATCATAGGAGAAGACACCTCAGGACCAAAAGTGTATGAAAAAATCAATATTGTGTGGACCTGAGTAGTAAACTCCGCAAAAGGCATCGATGCGGCTAATTAACAGCTCAGATAAATTTCAACGACTTACGTGCAGCAGTTTGCTGTTTTAATTTTGCATAATAATGACAGATGGCGTCCAGTCGACGCTAAATTCTTTTTCTATAAAGCTAATTTTATCGTTGATCCGAATTTATATTTGTAGCTATTTTTTCTGTAACTCAGCCTCAAATTAGGTAAAACACTAACGAAACCATGTGGAAACCTCGCTGACCAAAAAATAGATACCTAAAGCGGATAATCCCGCGGCTAGACAAGAGTTGTGCGCCACCGCGCCGACGACAGCGAAAAGTAGTCCATGCCACGGCGCCAACGCGAGGCCGAGACTGCTGAAAATAACATGGTGAATCTCACAGAACATTCCCAGAACTACGATCATTTCAAATTTTAACCTTAATGTTTTCACTTCTTTATCCTAGGAACTCAGTATTTTAATCGTTGGTGACCAATTCGCACCGTAGTGACCATCAGCGGGGATGCCGGCGCGTGCCGCACGCTACAAAAATAACCTCGATGATGCATCCATCGAATTTTTACCGCCGGTACACATGCCCAGACGAGAAATCTTCAACCATGGGCTGAGTTTTTGGGGGGCCTGGGGGATCCTGGCCCTCCCTACTTAATTTGTAATTTTAATATGTAATTTGTCCGAAAAAAGTATGAAGCCTATAATTCCAAGTAGGTACTATGAAATCAGAAGCATTAAAAGTTTAAATAAATTTTAGTCTTAGATAGTGCTTAAAATGCTGTTTTCAGTGGAAAATTTCAATAAGTTTTCCACGAACACTTAGGGGCTACGGAATACCCCTAATGTTTCACTGGAGATTGTTCCATAGCCCCTAAACTAATAAAGACATCTATTATTATTATTATAAACCACCGGCAGGATTGCTGGCTCCCAACACAAAACTTTACACTTCACTCATGTCTTCAATCAGGAGAAAAATAATTCAGTTCATGCCATAACCAGAGCAGACTAATAGATTTAAAATTAATTCGTAGTTGCGGGAATGGAACTAGTCTTCCCCCACCCAAACCGTCGGCGGTACACATCACTCTTCACCCGAAAATCAATCCCATTCACGTCAGAAGGGCCCTTACGATTGTAAAAAAAATAAAATAAAAAATCAATCAAAAAAAAGCGACCGCTCCTGTGCCACTTACTTCTGGACGACCGGCGAGACCGGAATGAACCACGCGGCCATGGTGATAAGGCCTTCCGGAGAACCATAAAAGCTCACTGCAAACTGGAGATACTTGGGGGAGTTTGCGGTATTGAGGCCTGGAGGAGGTTGTTCGCAGCACTGGGATCTAGGAATCACTGGAGTCGGCGAAATCTTGGTAGTGCCTATAGATCCGCACTTGCGAGAACAACTCCGTTAGTGGGTACACCCGCCGGCGGCAATACGTTCGATCCATAAAGTACGTCTCCTCCGTCGGTTGGGCTTCGGTCGTATTTTACGTCAACTAGATAGAGGCTAGGATAGTGGATAGGAGAAGCGCTAAGGCGTTAGGAGGGAGGAGGACGCCCTTAAATGTCTACGATAGCCACCTTGTCAGCTTCACCTACTTCGGAATTAATTAACTCCACTCCATCCAACAAAACCCCTTCTCTCTCTCCTTCTTGTTCATTTTTTTTCTTTTTTCACAGCGCCGTATAAGTCAATGGTTCGCCCGCTTCGCCGCCGGGCGATGCCGATATCCTCATACTACACAATTGGAGTCGGGCATATGCGATGTGAATCAAGCGGTGTCGTGTAGCAGTCGTTCCGACTCCACCTATTAGGTTTAAGTAATCAATCTCCTTGACAATTGTATCCAGTTCTACCTATTTTTACGTTAAGAGTCTTATTTCTCACAGGTCTATAAATACAATCACACAAGTCACCAATTGTTGAAATATGTTGCTAAGGTTTTGGCATGACGAGTTGCATTTTTTTCTTCAGGTACCGAAAATTATGTTCAAAATTCCACGGTAAGCAAGGTTTTTTTTAGAAAATCTTGAATATAAGACGATTAAATTTATTGCCAACCATCATGGAAACTTTGAAACTAGGAAAATCTTGTGACTCCATCTATTAGGTTAAGTAATCAATCTCCTTGACAATTGAATTCAGTTCTACCTATTCTTACGTTAAAAGTCTTATTTCTCACAGGTCTATAAATACAATTACACAAATCACCAATTGTTGATATATCTTGCTAAGGTTTTTGCATGACGAGTTTCATTTTTTTCTTCAGGTACCGAAAATTATGTTCAAAATTCCACGGTAAGCAAGGTTTTTTTTAGAAAATCTCGAATATAAGACGATTAAATTTATTGCCAACCATCATGGAAACTTTGAAACTAGGAAAATCTTCTGACCTTATCTATTAGGTTAAGTAATCAATTACCATGACAATTGTATCCACTTCGACCTAAACTTATGTTAAATGTCTTATTTTCCACAGGACAGTAAATACGATTACTACACAAATCAGCAAATTTTTTACAATTTTACTAAGGTTTTGGCATGACGAATTAAAAATCAAAGGATTTTTTCTGCATGTTCCGAAAATTATATTCCAAATTCTGTAAGAAGCCAAGTATTTTCAAAGACCTCGAAAATGCGAAGAAAATATTATGGCATACCATAATAGAAACTTTTTGAAAATAGGAAAATCTTCCCTTAGGTGATGAAATGAATGTTTAAGTTCTAGAACATCTCAAAAATAACCATTCCAGTCGTTTTCAAAAAAAGAACTCCATCCATTTTTGTGAGGATATAAACATTTATAATATTATATTTGCTAAAAATGGATTTTAATGGAAACTAGACAGTAGTAAATGAAAAATATCCCCAACGGGATTAGAACGATCATCACTTAGAGTTTTGGAAATCTAAATGATGAATTTATTTTTCTTGCAAAGGGAAGTTAGGGATGGATTAGGTTAGAAACTAGTGTGATCGAAATGTACTGTGTTTTAAAAGGTAGTGAAATTAGATGGCCCACCTCAAAGGATTTTTTCTGCACATTCCGAAATTTTGTTCAGATTTCTTATGAAGCTAGAATTAGAATAATCCTGTGCAATCGGAAAGTACTGTCTTTAAAAAGGTACTCAATAACCTTAGAATCAAGCAAGGATCTAGTGAATCTATAATCCTTCAAAGAATATGGCCCAGGAGCCGTAGTGGGAAAATGGGACCGATCTGACCGAGATGCAGCCAGCGAGGATTTCCGGAGCTCATCGATTTTCGGGATGGCTCTCCTGAGTAATCACTTGTGTCCGCCCGCTGCACCGCCCACCGCCGGTCACTACGGGAGGCACGGTCGGACGCTATAACTCATCTCCGCTGTGGGCCCCGAATTCCTCGCCGCCCGAGTGGACATTAAATGGAAAGGACTGACGGCGGCGGAAGGAGCGGAGGTATGTGTTACGGCCTTATATGTATGTACGTGGGAATACGATTCGCTTATTTCTCACCGGGGACGGGGTTGGACCATCCAAAGGCCGTTGGAAAACCTCGCGCTCCCCCGAAGGATAGGGGGATGAACGGAAGGATCCGGGTTTTCGTGAGTGGTGACAGGTTATGTGCCATCGAAACAAGTCGATGCTGCGATTAGGACTTTGGATAAATAAATATAAACAGTATTTATTTACATAATGTGAATAACAGCTATTATGGTTCGTCAGTATCAGGCTCCAGGCCCGGAAATAGGGCGGGGTAGAGGGAACACGTGTCCCAGGCAGATTTCAGGGGGCTTCAAAATTTCAAAATTTTATTTTTTGAAATTATTTAATTTTTTCTAATTGATTTATTTAGTAATTATTAATAATTTATAAAAAAATAATCAATAATAATAATTCTTAATAGCAAACAAGGTGTGCAATTTTAACAATCACATCTCAGAAAAATACCTTAAGGTTGTATTTTATTTTAGTGGATGGGGACGGAGGGGTGTGGAGGAGGAGGGAGGGAGAAAGGGTAGGGGGGGTGGCAAACTGTTCTTTCCCCCCTGAAAAAAAACTCTTTGTTCAGGCCCTTTCGGGTTCACTATCAATTTTGCTGAATCAACGAAAGTGCAATAATTATTTTGTATTCATTCGTACTGCCGCTGTTATCGAGCAATAAGAAGAATGCTATAATTTCAAGTAATTATATATACTAAAAAATCATTTTCAAGGTTTAAAAATAAATATTTCATTAATCAGTGGCAGAGCAAAAACATGAATCCAGGAGGATATTTTGAAAGAACGATTACATCATGATCGCTCCACTCCAAAGTAAACTCTTTCTGTAAAAACTAAATTCTGCGATATAAATACATGTTATCAAATATACATCTCTAGCATTGTTATGTTATTATTTTTCGTAAAAATATTAATCTTCACAATGATCATACTTCGATTTCATATCTGCGCAAGCGAAAAAGTATTTAGACACCAGTAGTGGTTTAGGAAGCATCCTTCATCGCCCTCCCTTCTCTCCTGGCAGTGTCACTTTAAAAAGTTGTGAAGTTGGAAGAGTTGTGACAAATGAAATCTCACTAACTTAGTAATCCAACCCAAAGATTGATTTAGACTGGTGAGAATACAACTCATCCCGGAATGAGCCAATGGCGTGCGAGTATCGCACATTCAGAATAGGGAGGTCGTCGAGGTCAGTAAGTTCTGAAATCTGCCGACAGGAAGTGCCATCATGACACTCATGTAATAATATCGTTTTTAAAATTGATGAGCCGTTCTTATGCCTTGGCCTGGGAGTTTTAGCTTGCTGTATACATAGCAGTCAACCACTATAATAGTCGACGACGTGGGCACCGAATACCTTTTCATATTCCGACCCGGCAGCGCATTCGAAGTAATCGGAGTGGACCACTGCGTCGCTCATACTTTCTAAGGCGATATTTTATACCATACCCTATTTTCTTTACTCAAACGCCGAGATAATACACAAAAATTGTTATTATTTTTCTATGAAACAATATGTAACTTTTAGGTTTTAATGGATAATGCCCGTTTTTTTCCGGCGTTTGGTTTCACAAGTGGTGCCATCTTTTAGCCTTTTTGATTTCTATGTACGTCGGATATTAGTTCTCCTTTATTCCTTTGCTGCGTTTGTTTTCCCTGTTGAACTTACAAAACAAGACTCGCTAATGTTGATTAAACGAAGAGAGAAATGAAGATTTTTTTCGTTTACAAAACTAAAGTTATGTCCTATATTTCTCTTGCTTCGTCCACTTAAATTCCAAGAAGATTCATTGGTCCATAAAAATCGTTGATATAATTTTTATAAAAATTCCCAAGGTTCCCAAATCTTGAAAGTTTTGCCAGAAAGTACTTGTCCAGCCACACAAGTGTGTAGCGAAAGGCAATTTTCTGCAGGCCGTATTACCGTAAAATGGAGACGTGAAAATCTGCAGCCTGAACATATAGAACAATTGGTTTTTGCATGAGAATTTGAAAGGATCAAATATTAGATGATTCATTTACGAACATTATCTTTATTACAATTGTGCTAATGCCTTTGCTTGGAGCTCTTCCAAGCAGTTTGGATACGTATATTAATTAAATTTTCGGCATATTACAAATGGTTAATTCATTTCGATTGTGCTCATGAAACTGTTTAAGACACTTTAATTTTAACTCATCTCCGAATTCTGACACAATGGCCATCAACATTCTTCATTTTCGTTTCCTTATTACAGCACGCTGAGCATTCAGAATAGGAAATTCATAAGGGGATTTGATAAATAAAAATAGGTTGGAATGTGCGTTGGTGTATTGCCTGGTCCAGAAATTACCATGCTCGACTCGACTCGATACTCGCGAGTAGTTTTCAACTCGACTCGATACTCGACTCGAGATCAAAAAGGGCTACTCGCAAATCCCTACTAAAAACCCTATTCTCTTCCTTCCCCTCTCTCGTTTACCCAACATTCTACCCTCTAACACTGTTTTCAACAATCCCTCTGAGGTTATAATAATAGTAATAGTAAACGTCTTTATTGGGCGAGATTGGGACTAGAAAGTCCCATCTTCCATCTAACCCCTCGTCAAACATGAAATATATGCAGTTAAATACATTGTCAAGTTGCTCATGAAATACATGATGAGAAATTACATAAAAAGAAATATAAGTTCCATTTTCAATCAACAATTAGCATTATAAGTTAACAAAGTTACCATTGACCAAGTGTAAAAATATGTGAGTGAACGTGGGAAAAACTTAAGGATATTGACTGTCGTCCTCGTTCCAACCATACCATCTGTCTCCTTCGTGTCTCATCTAGAAGCTATCTCTCCTTAGCCAACATTTACTGCACTTCGTCGTTGCTCCTCTTCTTCGTCCACCTTGACCATTCTTTTCCACACCCAGCTATAAATCTAAGTGAAAAAGAAACACCTCGCCAAAAGCACCAGCGATCTTTATACCCGTGTTTACGAAATAATTTAGGAGCTTGATATACATCTGATAATGATCACACTCCCGATGGACTTAATTTGAGTGCAACAGACACGATCATTAGCCGTGACGCAAGAAATGATGCATGAAAAAGCGTTTCACTCGAGTAAAGGGAAAGATTTCATTCACCATCTTATAACACTTAGCCACTGAATGGAAACTGGAGCTTGCGTGTTCGACTTCAGCGCGAAAAGAATACACCAAGGTAAGCTAGTATTCCTTCATGACCAGTCACCCGCGGCGCTATTACACTTGACTTTCACATCACGAGTACAGACAAAAAATGTTTCAAGAAGTAAATTTATTAGATCATAAATTTTACGAGAGACTGAGGCGATCAGATCACATCAAAAAGTAATTATGGATTTAAAATGATCATATGGATAGCTTTTGGGTACAATCCATCACTGTACCTCTGGTCTCGTTTGAATTTCTTCTACCAGAAGTAATCTTTTGCATCTTTATCATCATCGCTGGTCAGCAATCCTAATATTGGTTTGACGCACTTCTCCACTCAATTCTTGTATTAGCTAATCTTTTCACACCTACGTATTTCTTCCCTTTCACATCCTTCTTTACTTGTCCCATATATTTTTTTCGAGGTCTTCCTTTTCCGTTCTTGCCATTTACCTGTCCCTCGACGATTGTCTTCAACAGGCCATCATTCCTCAAAATGTGGCCTATAAGTTTGTTCTGTCTTTTCATTGAGCTTTTCGTGAGTCTTCTCTTCTCTCGTACTCTTCTTAGGACTTCTTCATTACTAACTCGGTCGATCCATTTGATCCTTATCATTCTTCTTCAGCAGCACATTTCAAAGGCCCCTACCCGTGCTTTCTCCACCGCTGTCATTGTCCATGCCTCACTTTCGTAGGGAAGCATACTCTTTTCTTATCTTTCATCTCCTTCTTTACATAATCCATAAATATCAATCGAGGTTTTATTTTTCCGTGCTTGCCTCCTAGTCCTCCATTGATGATTGTCTTCCTCAGGCCATAATGTCTCAAGATGTGGCCTGTCAGGTTGTTCCGCCTTCTAATTAAGGCTATTTTTTTGCATCAATGATATAAAATGGAAAATCGAGCATCATCCGAGCGAAAAATCAACCGTCATAATTAGACAACAACACATGAAATATCTATGTAATTATTCCCCCGATTAAATAGGAGCCTTAAAAGTTTAGTTTGCCAATTCATATTCATATTGAAATTTCTTTCATCGAGGACATCCTGTGTAATATCAGCTATGACCCGTATCGCAGAAATTATGGTAATGACGAAGATTTCCTCCCCGACGGTCATAGGGGGGAAGAAAATTTCTCCCAGGCGAATTTTTCGCCAGATTAATTCGTGTAATAGAAAAAAGTTAAATGTATATGTGAACATGTAAGACCAAAGCTGTTTCCCTCCAAAATGAATTACTGATAACTACGGACCACGAGCGACAGGGGAAAAAATATTTTGATTTCGGGAGTGATATGGTGGCATTCAAATATAAGAAAGAAAAAATTTACGTTCCATCCAGGTGAAAGATCGTTGACATAGGCTTAGATGATAGGATCCGAGAACCGCACAACACAATTATTCCAGATATCGTTAATCTTCCTCGGCTTTTTATGACTAAAGCACGTTCCGTCATATGATCCACTCATTAATGATCAACTGCCATTTTAAATCGCGTTTAAAAAGGATCACCAAGAGCTAAAATGAATGTTTTTCGAAGACGAAATATTATGGGTGAAGGATGGTGGTGGAGATCTACAGGGGCTCGGGTTCAACTCAAGATAAAGTTATTGGACACACTGAAGTAAAATCCTTGGTGAGCGAGGAGTCTTAGGGAAAGGCTTATCCCCCCTGCAATTAATGTGCGACATTCATACACCCTTGCCTTAGTCGGGGGTGAGCTCCATCCTCATCTGTTCGAACCAATCTCCCGAGTTGCATCGCTGAGTGAGTGAGTAACGAGGCACAGTGAAAGAAAATGGCTCTCTCACCCTAAATGTGAGATACTCACACACCTTTGGCTTAATCTAGGGTGAGTTTTACCCTAATCTATCTAAAAAACATCCAACTCGCATCACTGAGCGAGATATTACGGCACGAAATAATGATAGCAACAATTTTTATTTTTAGACAGTATTTAGTAGATAAAGAGTTATGTTTGTTTTTAAAGGTAGTTGTAGACAATGAAGCTGCAGCTACCTCAAGGGTGGAAGATAATAAATGCGATGAATAAGGGGTAAGATGAGAATGAAATTATTAACCCAGAGTGTAACGAGAGTGGGAGAGAAAGGCAGCCAAAAAAATAATCTTATCGGAAGACGCGATAGACAAAATAATTTTACATAATGAGGGTCGGTAATGTTTTCTAGTCTGCACACCGCCTTCTCATCATCATCCCCTAAGACGCGAATGGGTTAATTTCATAGATATTTCCAAATAAACAATTAGCACTTTAATTCGAGCCAATTTAAATATTTCCATCCACTATTTTTATAATCAAAACACTTTCGCGAACCGCTTGTAATTGCAATGAGTACACTCGTCTTTTATTTATTTATTTATTTATTATGCTTAATGTTCGCCCAACATGTACATAATTATAGGGCGAACAATACACGATTATAACTACAAAGAATAGAAAATAAATTGGTCACAGCCACAAAAAAGTAACAATCATGATAACAAATGGTAAAAATATTAACTAAATATTATCACAGTCGCGAAACATATTCTTAACATCTTTTAAAAAGCAGTTTTTCTTTTGATACAGGTCTAAATCATTGAAGATTTTGTTATATAGTACACAGATCCTTCGTATTGGCGTATTGGAACAATAATTTGTTGTAACCTTAGATATGTAAAATGTTCTTTTGAACCGGCTATTAACATTTGGTACTATTATTTTTATTTCCTTAAGCAATTCATAACATAGGCCCTTGTTAATGACATCATGCAGAAATAACAGATCGTTTATGGTTCTTCTATTTTGCAGGGTATGGAGACCAAACACTCTTAACAAATCACTATAACAAACATAATTCTCGAAAAGCAGATACACATGATATAATACAAAATATAGAAATCTTAAAAATCTCTTTTGAACTTGCTCTAGCAGTACAATATGTTTCTTTAAATAGGGATTCCAAATAACTGACCCATATTCCAACTTACTTCTTACATAAGAGTAATACAATGTCTTAAGTACCATCTCAGAGTCAAAATATTTTGACATACGGTGTATAAAGCCCAAAAGTTTACATGCAGTTATGCTAATATTCAATATATGTGAGGTGAAATACATTTTGCTATCAAAGGTGACCCCTAGATCCTTCCATTCATTAGTCCTATTCAATTTGGATTCTTCCATATGATAATTGCATTTGATTACATTTTTTCTCCGTGAAAAAGATAAAACAAAACAAACGTCTTGCTTCCATTCTGATAATTGTTAGAGGTGGCTAACTGGTAGTAGTAATGAAATTAGTGACTCACACTTCGATTTTGGCACTATAATATTCTTACAGCTAGCTAGTGCTATTTGACACCAATCAAAAGTAAGTGATCGCTAGAAGCACTTAATTTATGCGAAGCGTGATGACGCTCAAGTCCATCTAACTATGTTTCTTCCCATTACTGCAGAAGAGACTATGTAGATATGTTTTAAATAGTTTCAAAACGGATTTTAGCATGAAGTATCCATATGGAATGGATTCACTAACTCATGTTCAAAAATATGGTATTCTATTTTAAGGTTTATATCATGAAATACCTATAATTTATATCACTATATGTATGTACTATACCACTAAACGTATGTGCTTATACCTATATAATATATATATGGGTCAATGTTCATTTGTTAGTTGTATCATATAAGAATTAATCTATTATTTTTTACTATCAGTGCCTTTTCTGTTTATTCATACGTGTAAATCTAATGCTGCCACCAAGCATTAGCCTACTTGCAACAATATCTAGTAATAATGATATAATAATGTAATAATAATCTGTATGTCACGCTGACAGATAGTGAAATTCACGCGCATTGTCATGAAATAATAAGTGGCAAAGGTAATATATATTGATCAAAAAAAAATATTATGGACTGGGCTAAACGCACTGATGATGTTCATAGATAACACAGGCCAACAATGAATAAACTTTTTACTCAAAATACCTTATTCTTATGTTTTTAAAGTTGCTGAATCCAAATATGATGGTTTTAAAGTTGTATCTCCCACCATTAATTCACATTTTACAGTTAAATTTATGAAATCAAGCAATATTTTTAGAATTGAACAGCTTTTTTATAGTTACAATAAAATTGGAAAAGTAGGTCTAATGAGCGAAGATAATGGGGGATTACTGTTGGTACTACACCGAGAAGTTCAGCAAGCGATTCATCGCAGAAAAAGCGTAGTAAATACAAACAATTTTATCACGATGTAGTGAACAGTAAATACAAACAATTTTATGATGTAACACAGTGTATCATTGATTTCACTGCATACCGTATAGCGATATTAGACTAAAGATTAAATACATATTGCTTGGAAACTATGGGTGATACAAAAAAACTAAGGCCAGGTTTGGATTCGGCATATACAAATCTATAAAGATCAGCTATTAAAAGAAAAAAAGTTTTCAAACAAAATTTTTTTGTTGGCCTGTGTAATTGGTGCCTCTGATAATCACCTGTCTCCCCAAATGATGTAAGAAGAATTTCCGACTCTGAATGGTACGGGAGTCTGGTATCCAGCATGGGGAGATAGCAAATCACAAGAGACACTATCTCCTCACGTCCAAACGAAGGCCACGCGATTCGCATCATCATCGGCACCACTCGTCACGCAGAAATGACGAACGACCCTGCGGTTCGCAATGTTCCTCTCCTGCGACTCCTCCCGCCAGAGATCTAACATCCACCACTGATTAGCTGCCGATTAAAGGGACACCCGATTGGCTAATCGGCTCGATAATCCGCTCAGACGGGAAAGTGAAAGCGGCGCTGCGCTGGGGGGGGGGGGGGTGCAATACGTCCGACTGCCTTGAAGGGAGGTTGTCCAGCTGTTCCCGTGATGAATCACGGACTGCGGGATTCCGAGCGAGGAAAAATATTCGAGAGATCTACACCTACATACTACCCCGCAAGCCGCCTTAAACGGCGTGTGGTAGGGGGTGTTAGGACACCAACCTCTTAACCCTTTCTAACCCAGAGCTGTTTCTGGGAGAAATCAAATTTCAAGATTTTTCATTTTGAAAACTTGAAAATTTTACACTCAATGATAATTATCCTGACAGCTAAATACTTCGTCAATAAAATTTACGCTAAAAATAATATTTAGTTTAGATATCTACTAAATAGAGCTGAAAGTTTAAACATTTTTGATGTTGCTTAGAAGCAGCATTGGGTTATAAAGGGTTGAATATAAAGAGCAAATGCTCGAACAAAAATGGGGATCGAGTTGGTGTGGTGGCTAGAGTGTTGGCTTCCCACCCCGTGTGCTCGGGTTCAAATCCCGGCGGTGGCAGAGAATTTTCAGAGACTGCCCGATCCCTGCTTGAAATGTGTGCGGAAGACAGAGAGATCAGGACTCCTATGCGGGTCCTCTAAAGGATACAACACACCGGGGCCGGGAACCAAGTCAGAGATAGTTATACATCCGCGCTCCCGAGGAGGGGTTTGGATGGGAAGGAACAAGGAAAGAGGCGCTGCCGGGATAGGATCCCGTCGACGCCTCGCATAGTGTTGGAAGGGAAGGGGCGGGGTAAACACCTCACCACTATAGAAGCGGAAAGGGCCCACTAAATAGCGATACCCGGCATCAACCATTAATGTGCCAACGTTTTGGTGGATTTTTTCCTATTAAAAAGGAAAATCTATCGATCAAATCTTTGGATGCGTGCGGAGGACATTCAAGCGCAACTCTCCGTCCGTCGGATGGGACATTAAGCCATAGTCCCCTTGTCTCCTTTCGTTTAGAGTCAGCCTGTACCGACGCCGGGTTTCTCTCCACCCTTCCTTCCATACCCTTCGCTCATGGCGCAAATGTCCTCAGCTGTCCGTCGCCTCCTCCAAATACCACATTATACTCGAACAAAATTAGTGCTAGCATTTGTTAAAGCCCTTTATGGTTAGAGGAGAAAAAAACCCAAGTCTGTCCATTCGGCAAAATATATTTCTTAATTTATCGCCTCTACCTAACCTGGAGATATAATGGGGCTCTAATATGAGATCGGAATTTCAAGGTAAGTCTCAAATGTCACCGCCAGATCTCGTTCAAATTTTCTTAGAGAAGGGAAATGAATACCCATGAGGTGTAGTTTTTGTTTCAACCGCCAACACTCAATATTTTTCGAGATATATTAGCGACGGATAGTACCAGGGAAACGCAAAAATGTATGCATCCCGAAGCACAACAATACACCGTCAGTGCTCTTCGTCGTAGCAACGGTATTTAAAGACCGTTTTACACGGGGCACGTACCTGCACAATCTGACGTGTGTACGAAGGCGCAGGCAAAATTTGCGTCGTGCAAAGCCGTGAATTGCTAGAACACATGTGGGAATGCGTGGACGTGAGATGGCAAAATAGCCCCTGTTCTAATTTCGCTCATGCATTAGCGTAATTCCACGCCATTTTAGAAATTAATGCAGTTCTAACCTGCGCAATTCCGAGCCACATGTAAAACGGCCTTAAGGGTCTATGGTTGTGCTGCGTGTTGAATAAATTGAGGCATAATTTTATTCTTTCCCGGCGAATAGAATATTTAAACTTTTCCCGGGTTTCCGCGTAGGTAAGATATATTCTAAGAGCAACTAGACTTTTCGGGTTCTGACTCGTTACCCATTTTCAAAGCTACTGAATGAATATTTGAAGTGACCGTTAATGCTTAGCATCAGGAAGGGCGGGATCGGGAGTCCCGATTGTTGTGGCGGAGAACCGTGGACCAGCGTATACTTAGCTCTGGCAATCCTAATTCTTTTTCCAGCCTTTATATCAACTCACCAACCTGTGTGTTTGTCTGTTTGTTTGTCTGTTTGTCTGGTACAAATCTTGTAACTCAAATTTGACTCACTTCCTGTGAAGCAAAAACACTGAAATTTTGCACACTTCTTCATTTCCGATGACAATACATGAAAATATAACTTTTTCTCTCCAACCCCCCTTTAACCACCCCCCAGTCAACCTATAGCCCCCAAAACATGTTTTTGATCTAAGAAGTTCCAAATGGTCGATTTTCGTGTATACATTTAATTTGTGAAAACTGTACAACAGCTAATTATGATCTTCATATATTCATTAACAATTGTAAGGTTTTGTTAATGTTTGAATATTGTTTTACCGTTACATAAAACGTACGGGGTGGCATTTTTAACATAGGGAGGTGGCATTTTTAACATAGGGGTAGGCATTTAAAAGCATAGGGGTGGCATTTTGAAACATAGGGGGCTTACCATTCACTGAAAATTTAATAAATATAGTGACTTTTTTAATACGTCACTTTTGGTTTTTCGGGGTCACTGAGTTTTTTTGCTTTGTGTCATATATAAACGTTGCTCATCCCCTGTAATCTAAATATAAAGGCTGGTTTAAAAAAAAAAAAATTTATAAGAGCTTATTAGGGTTCGATTCCAAGAGCTGCTGATCGAATATCCGGTATCTCTGTTGACATTTTTATTTTCCAATCTTATCTCTATCGCCTCTTTAGTTAAATGATCCCAAAAATGGTTCGGTCGCCATAATATATATAGAATATCTTGACAGCGCGGAAACGCGAGAGAAGTTTACGTATCAATTTAAGCGTTTTCCTGGTACTTACCGTCGCTAATATCTCGAAAAATATTGATCGTTGGCGGCATAAACAAAAACTGCACCTCATGGGTATCCGTTTCCTATAACCTTCACAAATTTGAGCGAGATTTGGTGGTGACACTCTAGTGACTTTCCTTTTAGCCGGAAAACCTGATGTTTCCTCAAAAAAGTGGTTGCCTAGCTTTGTGGTGACCCCTTGATAATGGCGATGTATTGCTGAAACCGGTCGAGGAAAATTAAACTGTGCCGTATTGTGTGAAAAACTACTAAATTTTGCTGTTTTTCCAACCAGTATATGACCCATAACAAGTTAAAATAAGAAACCGCATTGAATACGCATTTACGGGTGTGGCTTCCTTCTTGACCGGTGTATACAAGTATTAACTTTATGTAGCTAACCTTTGACATTAATTTTTTCAATAGTTCTAAGGAAAGAAGAAACTTCCCTAGATGTAAAATGGAAACAAGGAAGAAGAGATGCATTCAATGCGACACATCAGGTTCACGTGACTTCCTCTTTCTAGATGCCCTTTGTCCTTGGAGTTTAATGATTATCGCTGTAGGAGATATCGATCTGAATCATAGATCGAACTGATACCAAACACAATTACACATGTGAGATACTTGAGAGCACATACCTCAGTTAGCAATGTCCTCAGAAGTAGTGTATTCAAAACGTTATGTAATGCAAGGGTTGACAATCCAGCAGCATTTTGAACGATAATAACGCGTTCAAGAGTCATCAAAATTTATTTAAGACGCATTGACTCCTTATAAAAGCCTTAAAGGTCTTTTTTATGCGAAAAAAGGGAAAAATACTGCGTATGAAAGGCATACAAACATGTTTAGTGAGTGTACCGATACCCTATTGAGGCGTTTAATGGTATTTTTAAACGAAAAAGAGCAATATAAAGTTTTTATGAACTTGGATTGACACCTCTCGGAAGTCCAAACACGTGTTGGGCTCCATGCTAACGTCTAAAAACGTATACAAATACTTACCTCCGCAAGGTATTGAAATGCGTCATTGAATGCAATGAGATGAACCTTATAATGCGGATGTTGTTTGTGCACAAGAAAATCACAGTAAATGAAAAAAATTATATCTTTCAAAGCAATGCGTAAAACAAGTGACTTTGTACGCAGTAACGCGCACGGGTGCATAGTCATATGCACCACAGATGACGCTCGCTGAGAAAAATATTTGGCCTGACCAGGATTCGATCCCGGATCTCCCCATTGCCGGTCAGGCGCGCCAGCTAATTACTCTGCGTAATTGTAATTAAATAGCCAATTACACTCTGTTACAAAAGTTTAATTGGCTACCTGACCGGCGATCAGAGGATTCGGGTTCCAATCCTAGCTAAGCAAATATTTGTTCACAGCGAACTTCATCCTTGGTGTATATGCATTTTCTTTGTTTGTTCTTCTATAGCAATATCACTTGAAATCTTGGGTAACAATTTTCCGTATCATATCTATGCAAAGTTGATAATTTTTATTACAGAATTTATTTTTCGCTGACGATTATTTTCTTCATAATGGCAGCGTTTTGAAAGGCAAAACACATTTTCCCTCGTAACTGCATTTAGTACGTTGCTTGGTAACTTTGGAATTGGGTTTGTGATGGAAAGTTACGCCTGTGAAAATACGCTAAATATAATGATGAGGAGATTGACCCTAGGCCCATAGGCTTATAGTGATACATGCTCCTTATCATTCGCTTGCATTTGAGGCAGCTTAGTGCTTCGAATAGCATCAACTCTCATAGTTCGACGAGCTTTTAATCTACCCTTCCAATACTATTTCCATTCAAAAATTGCTATCAAGAGGCTGCCTAATATTTTAAATGGAACTGATGTTAAGTTTTTACACCCATAGGAAAGCGTTTTAACGCAGAAAATACAGTTTACACTGCTTGCTAATTACTGAATAGAGTCACTGCGTACATTGCATTTTTGTCCTTCGAACACAACGCATTTTAAATCCATGCCAATTTTAGTTCTACTGTCGTCATCGTCCTGCCTCAATTACCATTTGCATGATCCACACATCAGCAGTTATATATATTCGCTAAAATTTTTAATTAAAGGAAGTGCATTATAATTGTCCTCCATAACCTTACTTTAAATGCGTTATGATTACGAAATATCTTATATAATCGCCACCAGGATTGAGGTAGATAAGGACGTTGATATTGCTAACACGTACATGACATTCGTATACTTGGGCGAGTTTTGCCTCCAGGTGCATTATATTTTGCACATAATTATTAAAGAGAAAAATAACCAAAACTTACAATATATGCTAATAAAATAATAATCTCGTGCTTTATCAGGATGTAGAAGAGTCTTTCCTCGGAAAGACGTAACCTTTCTACTGTGGGAATATTTTCGAATGAAAAAGTAAAAAGAGAGGTACTATTCCGCACTCGTTCAGCCACACATCAAATACGCTGTGAGGTTATGGGATCCGGTGCAGTAAGGTTTAATGCCTGAACTTGATAAAATACAAAGAAAAGCGGCGCGATTCGTCAAAAACTGCTGCGGGTGTACAGAAAGCGTTATACAGATGTTAAATGAATTAGGCAAGGAGCCACTAGAGACTCGGAGGCTGAGCTCTAGGCTTTTATTGCTTGTTTCTTGGATATTTCACTTTGTCACTGGAAGAGTGACTTGGACTAGTGAATTAGAATCCTAAGATGGGACTCTGCTAGGTAAGGTAGAGGAAGGTGCAATGCCCGGACTCACCGCGGCAGGCACGGGGTTGGTTGATATGGGTTGGGATGGGCAGGCAGGCGGAGATTCTGTAGAGGAAGGCAGATCAGATTCGGGAGAGGTAGGCGGGCTGGAAGGGTTGGACTCATCATCGTCTTCGGACCATTGGCCGTTTGGATCTGGAGAATCCGGAAATTCTTCATCCAATGCGTCGGTTGGCGCGTTGCGAATGTCGCAATTCTTTGTTCAGATAACATTTTTGTCGTAGCACAAAAGTAAATAGACTCGTGCACGTAGGACAAATTAAAAATCACAATAGTCGCGGCAACTGATAGCAGGGCATAGCGGCAGCAGCTTCCGTAACGTATTTTTAAATAACCGCTCAATCAATCAGTATCTTAGCATCAAAATACTTACAATTAGACTGAGGCCAAGAATTATAATGAAGAATAGAATTTGCATGAAGTTGAATCCGTACAATGCAAAAGATACTGGCAATATTTTTTTATAAAAATAAAGTTTATCTAAACTTTAATGTACGTAAACCTCCAAGTTGAAACTTTCTCAGAAATATTTTTGACAAAGGTATGTCCTATCTCCATTTTTTGGGTTAAGGTCGCATCAAATTTGGGTCGCAAAATATTTTGCACACGCAAATCAAGTAAGATAAAGAAACCAGTTAGAGCTGCGTTTAGTCTGGAGGAAGCCAAACAGTAGAGTTCACTCACCTGATAGCCTATGAAATTACACTTTAAGTGGCCTTCGAATTTTATGTACATTTTCTGTCATCGGCTAAGTCCAACATTCAAGACATCTCATTGAAGTACACGTTATCACTTTATTTCGTTCTCTGCGGAGATGATTGTGGATTCATGGTGACCGCGTCGCAGACATGAACCATAAAAATGAGTGAAAAGCATTCACAACTGTTTTCCGTGACATTTTTCTCTCTTGAAACAGCCGTTCAAATTTCTAGCTTCAGTAATTATCGAAACGGCGATTAGTCATACCACATTGTCCTAAGCTGTAAACCATATGTTACAATGTATGTGCCCATATAAATGAATTTTACAGATTTAAAAACCTTTAGCCTCGGTGAAATGGTATTAAGGTTATTGATTATACAGGGTCATCATAAAAAAGATGCGGTTATGAACATGCTTTAGATGAACTTTTTATATTTTTTATTTTTCGAATTTGTCGTCAAACACTTTGTCACATAATTAATAAATTAAGAAATATGCGCTCGATAAGAGAGAAACCCGGCGTCGACATTATCCTATTCCTAACGAAAGGCGCCAAGGGGACCACAGCTTAACGTCCCAACTGTCGGTGATGGGACTTCCTCAAGCAGGGATCCCGCAGCCTCTGAAAAATCTCTGCTACCCTATCCCTACTATCTTCCTATACATTTTGAAACCGCACCATTCTTTTAAGATAACCGTATATATTCCCATGATTGATGCTCTAGTAATATGTCCAATGTCGAACATGTATAGCTCATACGGGGTCGTTTTAATTTTAATCTAGCTAAAATATGAGGTAACACAGAATGATACCGATAAAATCTTAGGAGGAAGAGAGAGATTACTATAAGAGAAGAAGAAATATATGAGAGAGATAAGAGAATATTACTCTTCCATACTGTACTGCGGCTCAGAGAAGCGCACTTTTAAAGCGACTAAATAGCAAATAAATATAATCGAGGCTGTGAAACATTTAATCGTGAAAATTAGTCTATAACTGGGGCCCTTAATGATTAGTACCTCAGAGACACGTCAATCATCTACGAAGTTTCAAATTGAACGGTATACACCCAATACGTCTTATCTGTGCGCAGATAAAATTTTTTCTCTGGATTCCTCATCATACCTTATCATCATCAAATGTAAACAAGTTCAGGTTAGGCACGCGAGGCTACTGATATCTCACTTCCAGTATAAAAATCAAGTAAAGTTCCTTAAAAATTAAAAGAAAGTGCGCTTCAGTAACAGTGTAGTTTGCATCAACAAAGCATGTAGTACCAACCCGCTACTGTGCCAACCCATTAATCACACCTATTCAGCTCGTTCGGGAAAAATACTAGATAACCTGCGGTATCTTTCTAATTACCAATCAAATTTCGCATATATTTATGATGCAGTGAAAATGTTGGTGATAAAAAACGCCTGTAGGGAAACATTAAATTTGGAAATATTTGTATACCAAGAGGTCCGTAAAATGGTTTACAGCTTCTTTAACTTACAATAATAGCCCCTTTCATTTCAGGGAATAATTATCTGACAACTAGATAAAATAAGACCACCACGTTCGAGTGAAATTAAATATTCTCATTCTAAGCTCTGACTCCATCAACCATTCTCTTCACGGGAAAGAAACCATACGAGACTAGAGAGTCAACAACCAATAGCAACTAAATATTTTATTGCCTTAAAATAAATAATATTTACTAATGGAAAAACTCATTCAGCTAGTAGGTTAATGGTTGCATACAAAG
Organism: Ischnura elegans; assembly: GCF_921293095.1. Taxonomy (NCBI): domain Eukaryota; kingdom Metazoa; phylum Arthropoda; class Insecta; order Odonata; family Coenagrionidae; genus Ischnura; species Ischnura elegans. The sequence continues at coordinate 65,776,088 of NC_060253.1, read as the reverse complement.
CACGAAATGTCATGATAAGACGTATGTGTGCTGAACCAAAAGAAAATTTCTTTGGCCATCAATGACCAATCACAATAAATAGTGAGATTTATCTCCCTGGATAGGATGATATAAGAAAATATCCATCAACTTCCCTGTACGATATGCAGCTTGTGGTGCAAACTTCATAGCCATGAATAGGATAGGACAAAGAACATTAATCGGGATCAATACATTTCCCTCACGAAAAACTCAAAAATTACTATGTAAACAAATATAACATCTAACTTGCTTGGAAGATTGAGTACAATTTGTGCGAAAATATTCTTCATATCAAATTTAAGTATAAAATAATTGTTACTTATCGGATGGTGAATCATCAACGAATGAAGGATGAAATAATAGCGATTCTACGTCTAGAATTGTAACTGAGATGAGATGGAGAATAATTAACGAATAAAGGATGAATTAATATCCGAATTATTGGGAAAATGGGACATTTTTATGAAAGTAATGCTGAAAAAATATTTATTGAGCGGTCACAAAAGTCTCGAAGAAAAATCTATTCCAATATGAAACTAAATGAGTTCCGCCCCATCCCTTACCGTATGTGAGCAATCTTGTGACCCATGGTCTCGCCTAAGTGGCGCCAATCCGTAGTCTGGGCCATGTCTCCACTTCTTCCGAGGATTGAACTACAAGGAAGAGGTCCTCCGTGGACACCAAAATGGACTGCTAAGGCCGGAAGATGGGATCAGCACCTTCCCCCGACGGAAATTGGGCCCAAGAGGTGAAAAATACTCCACAAGGCAATACCAAAAAAAGCACCGAAAACTTTAGCCCGTGCGGTAAGAACACTTTCACGCACTTCCACCTTCATCAACGAAGACAGTTGGAAGAACTGATGAGTGACCATCGAGAGAGAGGAAGGTCCCCGCTATCTCGGATTGCTTACTTAGGAGAGCGCTTCAGGGCAGAAGTGAGTTAATGGGGGAGGTAGCCGACGTCAAGGGAGAAGTTTCGTGGTAGGAGTAACCGAAGCAGTTGGGGGCAGTCTTCGGCGGAGATAAGATAGTCAATGAGTGGGGAAGACTGTTGAAATTAACCGGAGATTATGGTTTTAACGAAGCAAGAACTACATGGTCGCCGCGACATCGAATGAGTTATCCGTCCGAAAGATTTCTCGATTCAAGACTGACCATTGTAGTGTGATTGTTTCAAACTCAACGCGTTTGCGGCGGTATGATATGGCGGCTTGCAGGTGGTTGCATTTCGATTTCATCTTTTCTACGAGTTTCATTATATTTGTGGTTTCACCCTTTACTATATAAATGCATTGGAGTTAGTAGATATATTATGAATTAACGCCATAACAAATCACTCGGACTGGAAATGGATTCTCGGTCTGTAGCGCTAATCACTGCGCTAAGCCTAATTAGAAGTCAATAGACTTATAAGCCTACACTTAAGAAGGGTGTGGAAATTGGGAAGGGATAAGGAAACAGATAAAAAAGGAAATTATAAAATTAAAAAAGAACATGGAAATTAGGAGGTCTAGGCGTGATATTCCCCATTGCAAAGGCCATTTTACGCGGGGCACGTAATTTCACAATCTGACATGTGTACGAAGGTGCAGTCAAAATTGCGACTTGTAAAGCGGTGAATTGCTGGAACGCATGCATGGACATGAGATAGCAAAATAGCACCTGGTCTAATTTCGTTCGAGCATTCGCGCAATTACACACCAAAATGAGAAATATACCATAATAATAAGGCCGTATAAAACGGCTTTAAGGATAGGTGCATATAGATCGGGAGTGGAGAATCTCATTGAGGCGACGCGAGCTGTCTCAGGTAAAATCTGGAATTTATTGGTACTTGATATGAGAAATCAATTGGCCCTATAGATATCTAGATGAAAAGAGATGGTCCAGAGATATTTCCATGAGCATGGGTACCTAATAAAATACCATAACCAGAATGCATCGTTAAATTTTCACTAGTGCGATATTTTCTTCGTCCTTAATGGAGTTAAAACCCAAAGACTCGCCAAAGATTATATCATTTCCAAGTTCTCTATACTTTTTCGATATCCATATTCCATGCAGCTCCAGTTCCCACAATCATCAGTGGAACGGTTGCTCATTTACGCAATGTTATTCTTTTAGAATACGTTTTCTTAAGTCTTACTTAATAATACTGAAGTCAATGGCCAAGCCCAGGATTAAGTGGCCTCGTTGAGAAAGAGAAGGAAAGACTACCAATAAAGAATTCCTCATCTCCTAGCATTAGGGTGGTTTCCTATAATTTTTTATTGCCTAAATCGAAAGATTATTACTCCTAGAGAACGTATTTCCCCCTACTAGATTTTTAAATGACGATATCTATTTTTTGCGATTGTGAAAGAGAGAGTGAAAAATTTCAAGCGCACGAAAACGCGACGGCTAATTATGATTGCTGGGAAAATCCCGTGTGACGTCATTCTTGTTCCGGCAGCCGCCGTGTGAGGCCATCTTGGTGCGAGGCGCCGCTATGATGCAGGCTGCTAGCAGGTAGCGCTTGACTTAAATAAGGATTATTAATTCCCTATCAAACGAAGGAAACTTTCCGACCATAGGCAATTTTAATAAGTGATTATAAAGAGATGTTTCCCTGAGCTCTGTGCCACATGCATGCATTGGTAATCTCAGACGATGTAAAACTCCTGACTACTCGTATAGAATCTAGGTCCCTGTGACGTCACGTGGAGTGTCATCGCATGGGCGCCAATCTGGCCTTTTTCAAATGAGGCTAAAATTGACCATTGCCATTCGTCTAAACTGGGATTTCTAAAACCAAATAATTTGTATATTATGAATACACTTATGGTGGGTAACGAATCGCAATCAATGCCTTTCGATTTCTTTGATGAAGGAAACTACCCTATTGTAATGGCATTTTCAGTCTTGGAGTCACCAAAATTTGTGGTTTAATAGTTTAAAAATTCCATTAAATTATCTTTATATGTATTTATTAGGTTTCAAAAATCATTGAGGCATACGTGATTTCTAAGTTGAATATTTTGGGCTCCTATTGAAATTGCGGTGGTCTCCGTTTGCTTATAACGTGGAGAGGCCAATGCTGAGTTGCGAAAAGGTTCTTGGAACATCCTTTTTCATCACTTAATTTATTTACCGCACTTCCACCAGTGTCAAAAACCTTCAAAGGCAAATAATAATCTATTAAAAAAATATCAACTCAATTTTGCGCGCTTTCTCTTCCTATATACCACAATATTTATTTAGACTGATGAGTACATATTCTATCACCTTTGACCGATGTACCATCTCGATTAGTCCATAGGAGGACCTCGGTGGGGAGCACGGGGGCACGTGCACCCCCCAGAACCTTAAAAAATGTGGAAGATTTTAATAAAGTCCCATTATCATTGTGTTCGTTTTGTATTACGATGTATCCTTGTGCCCCCCCCCCAGAAACAAATCCTGAATCCGCCCCTGGATTATTCCCTGCATATTATTAATTTAAAAGGCATCCTTTCTCTTTACCTGCAACCTTTCTCCGTGAAAAAGAAAAATCCAGCAGAGGACTGCATTAAACAAGAGCAGGAGGCTACATGTGACCACGTCAGAACGAAGGCTGAGGTCTCGACGTTGGTGGATGTGCTCATGCAGAGGGAACTTGGCAGCGTGCAGATGGATTTGTTTCCAAAGAAATTTGACTCCTCCAAGCCTCACTCTTTAATTAAATTTGGCTCGCACCTCATCATCCGAGCCAGAGCTGGGGTAAGCCTAAAACATTCGCACATTTTCACCCTCCGAAAACTTGCCAAGATAAATGCTTTCATAAGGAAACTTTGCTTTAAACGCAATCACAGCCATGAAGTTCAAGAATAGGTTTAAATCACTACATTACAGTGCCAAGCAAATTCCAGCATTTAAAGTGAAAAATGAGGATAAAGAGTACATTATATCCCCATGCAAGGGTGTGTCTGAGAAGAATTTATCCTTAAATTCCGAGAAGATACTACTCATACTTTGGCACATCTGTTTGGTTTTAATCGTTACGTTTAATGATGTATCAATATACCTGGCACCGTAAATAATTATAAAAGTACTTACAGGTTACATAAACTGCGGCAAAATATATTGCGGCTTAAATTCTTCTCAGATACACCTCCTTTAATTAAAAACATTACAAAAAGGTATAAAAGTTGATAATAAGTTTAACAATCGCGATAAAATCTTATCAATAGTTAGGCATTGAGAATACTTACAGAAGTCAGCACGTCTCCTTTTTCCAGCCTTTATATCAACTCACCAACCTGTCTGTTTGTCTGTTTGTTTGTCTGTCTGTTTGTCTGTTTGTCTGGTACAAATCTTGTAACTGAAATTTGACTCACTTCCTGTGAAGCAAAAACGCTGAAATTTTGCACACTTCTTCATTTCCGATGACAATACATGAAAATATAACTTTTTCTCTCCAACCCCCCTTTAACCACCCCCCAGTCAACCTATAGCCCCCCAAAACATGTTTTTGATCTAAGAAGTTCCAAATGGTCGATTTTCGTGTTTTGCGACCACAGTGAAAGTTATCCACTTTAGGCATATCCACATAGTAGGCATTTAAAAGCATAGGGGTGGCATTTTGAAACATAGGGGGCTTACCATTCACTGAAAATTCAATAAATATAGTGACTTTTTTAATACGTCACTTTTGGTTTTACGGGGTCACTGAGTTTTTTTGCTTTGTGTCATATATAAACGTTGCTCATCCCCTGTAATCTAAATATAAAGGCTGGTTTTTTAAAAAAAAATTTTTTATAAGAGCTTTTTTGTTTTAAATGGGCGTAATGTTTTACACTGTTTCACGCTCCAGCCACGGTGCATTAAAAAAATTCTCTTTTGTCGGCATAAAGGTAAACATGTAAATGCTGAAGCCATTCGGCGAGTTTTCTGTCTGTCGCTCCGCAGAGTACACTTGGCGGGAGAATCAATTGAGGAAGTGTAGTTAATGAAATTGCTACTAACCTTATACTAACTACTAGCAGTCAGAAATGACATGAGCGTATGGTGCGGAGAACGCACATTTGTCCGATCCGCTCAGTACCCGCCTGTCGCTTGTACGGTGTTTTTGCTGAGCGATCGGAATAAACCGCCCTCGTAGAAAGTATCATTAGAATTATTCCTTATGAGAGATTTGTTGATGCGTCATGAAAACGTAAAGATTACAAACACAGGCATGATAAAATATTTGTTGTTAATTTTCAGTGTTTGCGATTAAATTCTTCTCAGATACTCCCTTTCCTTCAATGCAGCGCAAAAAAAGGCATAGAAGTTGATAATCGGTTTAACTATCGCCGTAAAATCTTATCACTAGTTAGGCACACACGGAAGAAACTGTTAATTGCCTTCGTTCAAATGACAGAATGCTGCGGTAAGTGCCACCGGAGAATATCCTACTACTTCCGCTCTCCCATACCTCCTCTCCGGATGTTAAGGCCTGGTTACACGGTACAGAAACACGTAGAAGTTAATGTACGTTTGCGTGAATGATTTTGGTTAACCGGAATGGAATATATACTAATGTATGAACCATATTAGAACAGGTTCTATTTTCTGTGCATGCATTCGCACAAGTTGGGTGGTTACACGGTGCATTTTGGCGTTCATTCTTGCGTTCATACATTTAGATATTAATCCATACGTGTTAATGTACCGAGTAACCAGGCCTTTAGAGAATGTGCAGGACTCCATCGGCGCCAAGGACGCATGTGATTGACTTTCAATTAAAATGATCGCAATATATATGAATTGATTTTATCTTCAGGCGATCTTCAACTTCAATATCACACTATAATATTTCCCGCAAAGACAATTTGATACCATCCCAATCGTTTGCGGTGAACGTACTATCACAACTAGGCAACCGTTGAAGAAGTGTTCCTCACAGCTTAAACCACTTCCCTTCTCGCTGTGAGTCGACTGGATTTGAGCGGTATCGATTCTCCACCGATTTATACCAGTTACTAAGACACTTAATAAACGGTGACCTTGATTTTCAATGAACAGGAGATAAAATAATCTCATAACTTCAAGGTGATATTTTCACCATTGGTTTATCAGATGTACTTGATATGTATTGGCATGGAATACATACTACGTGATGAAGTTTCATGGCGAAAACAGATTTGAAATTTCAAATGTTCGATAGGTTTGGGACAAAAAAGACGCCAGTAGAAGTTCATAACATGGAATAACTAAATGTGAAAACCTATTGTAATTATTATTATTATTACATATTAATGCAAGTAGGTTATAGCCTGGTGGCAGCATTTTTACACACATGAATAACAAATCTACCTATATAATAACAAATCAAGAAACATAACAAAGTAAAAAAATAAAAGAGAGACTTTGTCATTATAACTGCCCGAAAAAGTGTCCGTACACTTCTTCTAGCCGAAAAATTAACATGGGAACTACTCTTATCGCGTGATTTTCACTATCATTTAATTTCGCAAATTCAAAAATTATCTTTAAATGTAAGAGAAGATGTCTGTTTGTTTGTCCATTATGCATTTCTATACGGCTGGATGTATTGTAGCCAAAGTTGGTACGTAGGTGCATCTCATGCTTCCAAGCCCGCAGTGCTACTTCTGGTTGTGTCCGACGCGTCATTTACGTCGTTTTCTAATTAACGTTTTTTTACGTCACATCATACAACTTCTGTGTTTGGGCATCCTGTCGGGTAGGCACACCTCTTGACGCGATATAAGGGAAAACATACCTCAAAGGATTCTATACATAACTATTAATCCTTTGGGCACAAATCTTTTTGCTGGGGTATGCGTTTACACGACGATTTTGGCCCTTACGTACACGCTTAACGATCAGTGCTATGGAGCGGGGTATAACTGATCCCGTAGCGGTATGCGGAAATCGTTTTATTCCATTGTTTTCAGATATATATGTAAACCATCATCATACCTGCTTCCTTCCATCACCTAAAAATCCTGCCATGTGACCATGAATTCCAATTTTCTGGGTGCTATCCCGAGTAAGATTATTAGATTTTTAAACACAGTTTTAACGAGGCATATCTCATTCTCGCATGCATGATCAAATTTTAAACTGAAATCACGAAAACAGTTATGACTATTACTTATATGATTGAAATGATAAATACAAAGGGATATGGTTCATCTTTCATCGCTCACTAAAGTTATTCCTTAGTATATCTCTGGCACTGAAGTAGTTTTTATTTAAAACAAAAGTAAAACAATAAAAATTGCCTTTAAATCATAATATGAGAAGTCGCGTCAGGAGCTCATTCAGCAAAATCAAAGAATGGATAAGATAGCAGATTCCGTATGAATGTGATACTGTCATTTCTATGGTGAATTAAAATCCTAAACTGAGGACAGAACTGGACAAAATACAGGCCGAGGAGTGCTTCAAATGTATTTGAAATGAAAAATATCTTTGACTTGGGATTTGAAAAAGAAACTACAAAAGAGTATTTGAAATACCTTTCAAATACAAAATACGTTTGCATGGAAACTGAGAGATCTTAAAAAATATATAACCTGCCTTGGCACATTATTGATAGTTGCAGGCAAAGAAAACGAAGTAATCTCTGAACCATAATGTTACAGAAGCGTTGTCGGAGCTACTTCAAAAGTATTTCACAAATGTATATTTTATTTTAAAATGGGAAATTACCAAAAGTATGTGTTAGAAATACAAAATACAAGATACATTCAGGTTTTGTATTTGATATACTAAATACAATTTACAAATGGATTTCAAATACGCATTTTAATTTACTTCTATTTGAAATACTGCCCAGCCCTGACTAAGGATTATATCGGAGGCATTCAGAGGGGTATTATGTATTTCCTCTGGGTGATAACTTAACCAGAATAACTGCGATCAACGGTAGTTTTTTTTCTGTATGCATTCTGGCAATAAAACTGTTGTCAGGTAATAAAGAAGGTTGCACACACGGCGATATTCCCCTGCCAATTTGAACATTGCATGCCAAAGGCTAAGCTCCAAGAATAAGGTGTAGCTATCGCAATTAATCATGAAAGTACATTATCAATCTTCAGACACTTGACGCATTTATCTTTGAAAAACAAGGGAAGGGATCGTGATAGAGAAGGAGTAATCACTGACAGCTCAAACCGCAAAAGCCTCAACAACCAATCAAATTACAAATTCAACAGCTGGTAACAATGATGAGCCGACTCATCATTTTTACAGATTAATTTCACAACAGTTTTAATTTTTTTAGATAGGTATGACAAGAAATAGTGCTTACCTGTATTCGTAAAGATATATTAACACTAATATTGGCATATTATCAATCAAAATTTCACAAACCCACGGCTTAAAATCAGAAAAATCACATTTACATATTAATTTATATAAACAACTTGAAATTCTACTAGTTATTTAATTGAATTAATTGGATGAAGTGGAAATCAAGGCCCTCAATATTTAACCGCAACGGAATCATGACGTACAATGTTGGAAGGAGTATGGTAAAAATCTTCAGGGGTGTGGCCAGGACGATGTGTTGGGGGAGGGGGCATGATTCGGGGGGTCAGGGTGGTGGAACACCCCTCTGGAGAAATTTTGAACATTTTTATCGCTAGAAATCACATTTTATATTCTTTTGGCCCTTAAAATTACACACTTGATGTCGGGAAGATGTTTTTCTAAAACTCAATGGTGGGGTAGAATACATTTTTTATAGGTTAATATTTTTCTAATAAAATAATTTGGTTTGGGGGCATGTGCCCCCGTTCCCCACCCCCTGGCTACACCAATGGACATATTCAATACAGAGGTATTCAGGAGGGTTCTATTTGGTTTTCAAAAAAACCTAAATTCATAATTATCACGAGAGCAGACAAGCACGGATAATTATCATAAATTAAATAATGATATTAAATGTGTGCAATGAGTGGCACTAAGTTTCAACTTAAGTTTCCGAAACGCTAATTTGAAGGGTAATGTTCCTATTTCCGGGTTGCCGCTCTCCATCCTGTGGGCAATTCACTACATCTTACCCAGATATAGCAGACGCAGTTGGCGAGTCGCCGATTTACATGGGATTTATTTTCCACTCAAATACCACCTTGATTTGTGAATATCCAGGGCGAAAATTTAAGAGATATTGTCCAAAAGATCTACCGATCTATCTACTGATTCGATCGATGGATTTTTCTTCCTCATAGGAAAATCCACTAGGATTGGTAGAATATTAATTGCGTTTCGCTTGGTTTCGCTGTTGGTAGGGCCTTTGTGACGGTGCGGGATTCCTCGTCCCTTCCCTTCCTTCCCTATCCCCTCCCCGGAGGCGTCATCGGGCTCTCATCGCGGCGGCGCCTCCGTCCTTGTTCCTTCCCGTCCTTCCCCTTCTGGGTGCAGAGGAGAAACTCGCCATGCACGGGGATAGTCTTGCAGCTATGCTGATCATTTGGACCCGAAGACGGGAAGCTGGAACGCGCCCGTAACTGTCGTCCGCAAAAATATTGAGTCGACGCGGAATTCACCCGGAAACCAATCACCTACCACTATGATTGTTAAGTGTACTCTCGCATGATAACCGCAAACTCTCTCTCCAAAACTTAGCTCCTAAGTTAGTTGCGTGATTGGTAAGCATCTGGTTAGCGTCAGCGTAAACCATTACATCGTGCAACATGGAGAGAATGCCTGCTGGGCTTGAATCATGAACGTGGCCAGAAGTCCATTCCGGAGTGGTACGGAGGAGCGGTGGAGCGGTACGGAGCGGTCGGAAGCCGAAGGAGTAGGCATCGGAGTCCACTCACTGAAAAAAGTTGAAAAGAAATCACCTTTGATGCAACATTCGAGGCGTCCATTCTCTGCCTTTCAGATTCCCTTCAGTTCAACCAACTACAGCTCACGACCATTTCGTGTACGGGGTTCGCCCCGAAAAGAATTTTAAATAATCGCGGAAAAAACTTTAAATTTTCCATGTGAAAACTTGGAAGGTATTTGAAAAATTCATCCCCATTTTTTCCCCAATATGGTTGAATAGGTAAAAATACCAAGTCTTGAGAGTTTTCAGCTATACCTTATGTGAGCATCCTACTTTACAAGGGGTGCAAGTGCAATTTTTATAATTTCGGAGACAAAAGCAGGTAATGGTTGGTGGGGTACGCAATACTGTTGTTGCAAAGAGATGCAAGTGAATCACTGAATCCATGCGCATGTACTTATCAGTGATTCACTTGTATTCCTATGCCACAACGCGCCAGAACAAAATTGTGTACCCCACTAACCATTATCTGCATTTATCTCCAAAATTTTAAAAATTTCACTGGTACCCCTATGCCTGGCTTCTAAGGTCCTCAAATAGACCAAGTGGGACGCTACGAGCACCCATTTCACGCTATAAATTGAAAATTTAATTATAAAGTATGAACTTTTTATCAAAATGACATAATAAAAAGGCATTTTAAGAATATACAATCCTCATGGTTTACTAGAAATAGATGGAAACAGAATCAACATAAGTAAGAACTATATTTTGCGATAAATTATCTGCTTAGAGCGAGAGATTTCCGACTAAACCATGATAACAAGACTGATATTTACCGAGTTGATACGGTATTTGGATCGCTTGCCCAATAGACCGGAAGAACAACAGTTCAGGGCGTTGGTCTTATCCGCAGATTATTGCTGGTAAAATGAAAAATTTCCATTAGTTAGATTATTCATAAGTGATCTTGTTTATCTATACATAAGGTGGAACGGTCAAAGAATATAACGCGTGGGAGAAGTATCCGAAGTCGTCGTTCATAAAAAAAATAAAATATACAAAAGTTTTAAGATAATAAGGGAGTATTGCCTCAACTGATACATGTAGCAATATTAAACGGGTGGTATTTACAGCCAAATCAAAGAAATTTATACGTTTAAAATCAATAGCACTAAATAAAAGAAGCCTTTCACTGCATGAAATGTATGAGTGAAACATTTTGAAAACCTAGAACCATAAACTTTCAGCTACTAATATTAAACAGGAAAAATAGTAATAAAAATCCATTAGTTCCGTGGAATTCCAGTGGTGTTATATTATATATATTCCTCATGACAGATAAGTTCGGCCATTCTTTGCCTTTCGGTTTTAGTTTAGCTCAACCAACTACAGCTCACGACCATTTTCTGACCACAGTCAATAAGATAGAAGGCCATTCACTGTTTTAAATGTAGGCTCAGTATGCAAATCTAAAGGGCGCGTCAGCATATCAAGCCATATCTTTCAAACAGCGTAATAAAATTCCCAAATTCCATTTGAATTCATCACTGTTGCCAGTGGAACCTCGTTATTGTTAGTACTGAGTGAAATTATGACTATTTGATACGATAGAGTTTTTCTGTGGCTTTTGGTATCAATTCGTGGTGATTATAGCGTTTAACGCAGTAAAAAATTGGTTTTGGGATTTTTTTTGCCTAAATCTACCAAATGCAGTTGTTCATACACTATATGTAGATAACTATGTATAAAAATTAGATTCCCTGAAAGATGGTTGGGAAAATCTATATTTTCAGCGAAAAACCATTTAACTTCTTAAAGCCACTTATTTCTACAGCATTAAAAATAAAAACTTTCGTTATTTGCTACACATTCATAACAATCGAGACGCCTTCGAAGTGATCGATAGAAATACAGGCGTATGGCGTTATGATGAGCCAACCGACAGCTTAAGTCCTTAGCCTCCTCAGCGTTATATGGGAAGAGTCGGTTAGTAATGGTGGAAGGAAGCGCGCCCTCGGAATTAGTCTAATCATAAGGCTGCATCACACGAACATTTTTCCATCCCTCAGACTGATAGCTCAAGCTATAGGTTTTCAGGGACCAAAGCAGTGACTGCTCGACCCATCATTTTCTGAATCACATGATCATTCTCACCGTCCCTTTTTTCCATCGCTTATTCCGTCACTTTCCGTATTTACATCTGTCAACTAATTAAAAGCCCATCGTGGCGTTGCCATCTCTGTTAGCCGCCGCGCGGTCTGACTGGCCGAGGGACGGTGCCAGCGATTGTGTCAGCGACGAAAAAAGGGAAGTACCATGAGATGGATAAAGATATGCGACTTCCATCCCTAGAGCCATCGCGGAAAATGATCCTGTGAAACGGTCAATAATGAAGTCATCATTGAAGTAATCGCTGGAGCTGTCCCTCCAAAAAGATGTAAAAAATGATCGTGTGATTCTGGTTTTAACTATAGTCACCATGGGAACTACGGCTTAATTCCTACCCTACGGATGTAGTGACATGCTTGAAGTGGCCCCCACTAACAATAAGCACAAATAGAAAATCTCCTCTAACGCCGGGATATTAGTCCGAGTCCGCAGGGTTGAAAGCCATGGATTCTCCGACGGCCGATAAATTAGGTTGTCAGTTGTGTCCTGGATTTCGGTTTGTGCACAGCATAGGCGTAGCGAGGGGGGGGGGTTTGGGGGATGAACCCCCCCCCCCCCCAGAGATCAGAGAAATTTTTAAGTTCAATCCATTTTACTTAATTGGATTGATATTACTAATAGAAAAGTATAAGGATTAATAGATTATCCCTCAGAAAGCCGTAAAACTCACCATTTTGAACTATTTATCTAAAATTTCCGCAATTTATTAATCTCGCACCTACCACTTGTCCTGGTGGGTATTCCCTACCCCCACACACCCCGGTATTAGTTGCACCTAAATCTTCCCCCCCCCCCAGCCTTAATTCCTAGCTCCGCCCCTGGTGCACAGCACTACTTGACATATAGCATTCAGAAAATTTTGAGCCTGTTTAAGACTTACCACTTTCCCGGCGAATACAATGAATAAACTTCTCTCGGTTTGCGCGTGAGTGAGAAAAAATAATGCAGCAGACTTTTGGGGTTCCGTCTCGTCCTTATCCCTTTATCAGGGCTACTCATTATAAAATATGAGGTTTTACAAGAGGAAGCCCCTGCGATCGCTTTAATGATGGCGAAAAAAGAAGCCTTGAGAATAGGTAACGAGATGGAACCCGAAATATCGGCTGCCTTAATTTTTCTTGCCCGCGCGCCAACCCAACAGAAGTCTATACCATCTGAGCCTAATTTCTATTCCTCAACATATTTTAGAGGATTTATTTCATCGATTGGACGGCATCTAAATCTCCATCTACTCATCTCCATAGAGAGCGTTTCACTTTGACCGACTTCTTTCCGCGGATGGCAGTGAAAAGTGAAAAAAGCAGGAAGCATTGGAAACATGAAGTCGTCCCGAAAACATCTAATTAGAGTAAGTAGTACATGCCAACACTCGGCGCGACTAATATGGTTTTCGAGAAATTTCTCCCAGAGAGATCAACTCAGTAAAGGCAGTAAGAGATTTATTTAGCCGAATGAGATTCTTACATGATTTTAACAGCGAAAATTGCAGGAAGGCCAGTCAGTAGGCATAGCACTCAACAACTGTGCGAATTTGTACGTTTAGACACTTCTAAGGTTTCTACCCATACTTTAACAAATATGAAAAACAGGGCGAAACCGAGAAACAAACACCAAAGTAGAATATAATATGCGATTTGGTTTGAATTCCTATGTTTGATTTTCAGTTCCGTTTCATTTATTATTTTAATCTCGAATACATTCACATGAAGGCCATTATTTGAAAAATATAAGGTCGTTATCGAAAAAGACTCAACGGTTCACATTCATCATGGCTTAGTAATTTACTGCGAACCTAACATTACAAACAGCATTCTCCAACCATGGTACATTCACATAAATTACTCATTCAGTATGAACAAATATATTCACAACTAATATACTGTCTAATATAAAGATAAGATCAGTGTTTGTACCCAAACCATACTTGATGAGACACTTCATTAACCCTGAATAATTATATCCATGACATACTAATAATTCTAAAATTGTGCTCAAATTTTACCACATTACAGAAAAGTTTCACATTCATTTTTCTACATTCGTAAGACCCTTCCAGTTCCGAATCTCCTTATTACCTCATGATGGATATTGCTAATTTTTCCATTTCATTACTTTGATTTCGCAATTTCCGATGAGTAAAACTTTTTGCTGTAGTCTTTAAAAATGCAAACTTTAAACTGCCCACTTGAATCTTTTATCTTTACTTCAATGTCTCGTCAAAACTCGGAACTTCATCTCGATAATTTATCTAAATTTTCTTGGATGAGTTCCAATGATCAACACGCTAATTTGGTTGCAAAAAAATGGCAACGATAAGATATCCTTCTCACGTTGATGATGCAGCTATTGCCAAGCAGGCAATAGCTGCATCATCAACGTGAGAAGCAACTATATTGGAGTAACAGATATATATTCTCCTACCCTGTCGAGCCAAAGACTCCAAATAATTTTTTAACATAAAATCCTTCTTTTTTCATTCTTACTTCTCTTTAAAAAATCGTTCCTGTTGCATATTTTTATTTCCCAAACTGCCGAAAATAAAATACAATCACAAAATATTCAGATTATTTGTGTTAGATGTTAATTATATGGTGCATCGACAAACTATGTTCTCGTGCATAATCATGTAACATAATGAACATACGTTTTAAAAAGAAACATTTTTATGGCATTTATTTCATAGGAAATATTGGCACATCTCTATGCTATGTTGCTACATATTGTTATATGATATAATAGAGAGAAAAAATGATTCTTGAATAGTTTATATTCCTGGAATGTTAATTAGTTCCCCAGAAAAAAAGTAACACGTACTTGAGTAAAAAGCGATAAAGTATTTTCTGATAAACCTAGAAATTTATTTTTAATGGCATTCAATGACCAACTATTAACCGGTAGAGCTAACTTAATCCGCCACCAGAGGCTATTCACGAATGGAGATAAATATTTTGACAAGCGGAACACAATTTCCGCGGGCGGTTCACAAGCGTCACTCCATTCACCAGAAAGGCACTCCCAAATTTCCCATTCCGAGAGTAAACGGAGACGAAAATTCTAGAGAGACTGAATCAGTCCAGTGTTTGGACAAGCTTTACAAACTTCGACACGCGTCAACAAAAAGCAGGAATCCTTCGCGTGGGCCGCGGTGGAAAGCACATGCATTCCGATTCGTGAGTCAGCCTGGAAGTTTCCATCAGTGTGTTAGAACCAAGTCACGTCCGAGTGACCGCTCCAAGTGACCACGGATTGCGAATATGCATCGGTGGGCCCACGTCGAGAAATTTCATGACGGGTGAGAACTTACGTATTCCCCGAGGAAAGTGTTGCCGGTGGCCATTCAGGCGCCGAGACAACTTGGACATTCTCTGTAGTTCATCCATCGATCATCGCAGCAAGACGCTTCATACGTGGCTTGTTGACAAATTCGAGAGAGAGAGAGAAAAGCAATATCTCTTCGTAACAAGGTTTCATAACCAGGCTTGATTACAATAGACCCTGAAACCAGTGGCGCAGCGAGGGGGGGTTTTGAGGGATAACCCCCCCCCCCCCCGGAGCTCAGAGAAATTTTTCAGTTTAATCCATTTTACTTAATTGGATTGATATATTGATATCATAGTATAAGGATTAATAAAATATCCCTCACAAAGCCGTAAAACTCACCAATTTGAACCATTTATCTTGATATTCCGCAATTTATTAATCTCGCACATACCCTTCATAGATCATAGATAGATTATAGATCATATCCTGGCGGGTATTCCATACCCCCACACACCCCGGTATTAGTTGCACCTAAACCCCCCCCCCAGCCTTAATTCCTAGCTGCGCTCCTGTCTGAAACACCCATTTCGTTTGAATATGTTTATTGTGATGCTTACTCAAAATGTAACGATGCATATTACTTCAGTTTATTTGCCAAAACTACTTTTAAATTTTACTCATATTAAATAAATTTATTTGATCCGTAGCAAATAATTGTAGACAAAATGTAAAAATGCATACATTTTATAAATGAAAGAATTTATGAAAATTTTCATTTCACAAGCTGCAGAAAATAAAATACTATCATAATATATTGTGTTATTCACGTTGGTTATATTAGGTGCTAATTATTTATTAGATCCGCAAATTATGTTCTCGCTAATTATTATGTAATGTTTAAACATAGGTTCAACAAAACTTTAATTTTAAACGAAATATTTGCATAGCATTTATTTCAAAATTGACAAAATATTGCCTTGCATTGTTTCCGTAGATTAATACATAATTAAATAGAGAGAAAACATCATTCTTGAATAAGTTACACCTCTGAATGCTTCATGAGCTCCTAGAAAAAAAGGACATAACTTGGGAAGCTCAATGTTTTCAACGGTAGTCAGTAGAGTATACCATATAATGAGTATTTATTGGTTTTCGCGAAAGTGATGTTAACTTTATTCTTCGGTAGAACCTCTTTCAAGCCTCTTACTTTAAGGACACTAACAGATTGCACTTTTCAAGAGAAATATTATTGTGCAGAATTTTTTTGCTTGCATTTAATTATAGATGTATGGCCAATATATTTCTGAGACCTGTGACTGGTCAGGACACAATCACTTCTATTTTTTCAATGGAATTCGTGGTTTTAACTATTCATGGTAAAACATCCGCAAAGTTAACGTGAGTTAACCAAAACTACTCTATCTATGACGGAAATTGCCCCTATAAAATGCCAGGAGAAGTTTCAATAAGATGCAAAGGAGCGATCGCTGGCTTTTTAGGTTAATTACACCCAATAAATTCACATTAATTGCCATGAGAAAAAAATTCCCTGGACTGGGGATCGAATAAGGGATCTTTGTATTTTCACCATGGGAATTTAAAAAAAACTGGGTAGCGTATTGGTGTGCGCAGTGGCACAGGAAACCACAGGTCCGTGGCTCGATTCCCGGCCTAGCGGAATTTGTACTCATGGCAATTAATTTGAAACTCACCTCGTCTCACACGGCAGGCATGAAATAAACCATACCCAATAAATTGTATTAAATGAAATACTGCAGTAACATTCGTGAAAAAAAACAAGTTTAACGAAATGAAATTATTTTTTACTAAATTCTCGTAGAAATCCGTAGAAATACGCTAAATAAGATGCGGATGACATGGCCGAAAAATTTTAAACCTAATCCTGATAATTAAAATTCTTTCTCTAATTACCACTATTGAGGCAAATCAGGTATAATTTTGTCAATAATGAGCACTATTCTGTGATTATTGGTGTTGTTACCTGTACAAAATTGCCTGATGACACTATTCATTGTCGAAAAATGGTACGAGGGTATTTTACTCGCTATATCTCGGTAAAGGGTGTCATTTTAGGTCCCATTATTCTCATTAAAAAAAGATTACCGAGGCATCATTCAAATCGTTTTCCTCCAACCACCAATTTCGTTGAAAAAACACCATAACAGAATTTTCAAATAGGTGTGATTGCCATCACACCCACATTTCGATGTAAAATTTTCAAGGAGCCAACCTTGGACTATATAGAAAAGTTTTTGCTTTGAGAAAACATTCAGCTATTTCAAAAAACAGGATGAAATATTATTTGGAGTGTAACGGATGGTTAGATCTCCATAACGGCAATGTCGTTAAAGCGAATATTAGGAAAGAGAGTAAAGAATGATGGATTGAAGCATTACTGGAAAATTTGACATTTTTCGAATTCGTGGATATGGAAATAGCTAAGAGTGACTCGATATATTTTCGGAAAATGATGCGGCGATGTGATGAAGCAAAATGACGGGAAGCTTGTCACGCAACGCGACAAATGTTCCTCTGATATTTTGTTTGCGAAACATCTGCAAAAGTTAGCGTTGATATTTCTAAATTTGATATTTACTGCGACACCATTCGCATAATTTTTTTTCCTAGCCACATTTTTTTTCATTTTTCCCACATACAGCTCAACTTATCTTGTTTCAATCGAGCAATTTATTTATCCTTTACTGGACCATCCTTTTATAGAATCATTGAAGTGCTCTGTAAAAGCAACAAGATACATAGCAGGTGTCCGGAGAGGTATATCGTTAAAGGAAAAATATAGCAGCGAAGACATCTCTAACAGGCGACTGTATTTAATATTTGGTGGTAGTTATGAGTTTAACAATCTGATCTAGAGTAGGTATACCGCTTTACGGAGCGGATACTGAGCGGGGATTGGTTGTTTAAAGCCGCGCTTTAGGAGACAAATGTTAGTTAAGCGGGAGGAAAATAGTTTTATAGATGAAATGAAAGGGAATAGGCCTCACTCAGAGGTAATATAAATTTGGTGACTATAAATAGGCGGACTGATTTGAATAATTCTCCTTTTAACTAACTTCAGCCAGTAGAATACCCTTCATAACAATCTACATCTACATCCTAACCTTATAGGGTTAGGCTGTAGATGTAGATTGGCTTATGACGGGGAGTTAATAGTCTTATGGCGGGGGATGTCAAAACACCTGCCCTTAACATATAAATGCTCCAACGATAATACGCCTTGCATTAATTACACATTTTTGTTTGGGAAAAAACTAATTCCCATACCTATCAGTTTGGCGAAAGATTTATCTTTATCTATAGTTTCTGTCGGACCTGGATATTATAAATTTATTTACGAGTTAACCCATAGACAATAATCATGCACAAAATTTCCTTAGATAATAGAAAATAACAAACACACGAGTAAAACTAACCCATTAAGCAAAATGGGTTAGTTTTACACGTGTGTTTGTAATTTTTAATTCGCACGTGTGTTTAGCGAAACGCAATGTAAAACAATATCGGAAAGCATTATGAGGTAAAATTTACGGGCGACGTGACACGCTGTCCAAACGAGTCCCGCGGGTATATTCGCACGCAAAAATCACGGCGAAAAGGTGTTGAGGAGGGGGCGATAGGATGACGACGCGGCGCGGCAGAGTCCCCGGCAAAAACGAAAACAATTACGTCGGAGAGGACGGCCTCCGTTGGGAGGGTTTCCTTAACTGGGGCAAGGACGAGAGGGAGGGTTGGAGGTGCGCCACGCACGGCACGCCGACCAAGGTTCCGAATGGGGAAGAGTGACGCGTGCATCACAGCACCACGAGCCAGCGAGGCTGAATGGGGGCGAGCGAGCGTGAACCGTCTCCGGAGGGGAGACCCCGCCCACCTCCAGGCGCGATCCTGAACCCCTTATCCCGAGCGCAAGAAATGGGAACGCTCAAGGGATTTACTTAATTCGTAAAAATGCATTCGCATGGTCGAACGCCTTTCGGGCAAGTGGGGAACCTGGATAGGGTGGTTTCCTATTATTTTTTTATTGCCTAAATCGAAATATTATAACTCCTAGAGAACATATTTCACGCTTTTAGATTTTTTAATGACGATATTTATTTTTTTGCGATTAAATGAAAAGTGAAAATTTTTAAGCGCGCGGAAACGCGATGGCTAAGTATGAATGCTGAGAAAAGCCCGTGTGACGTCCTTCTGGTTCCCGCTGTCGCCGTGTGAGGTGACCTTGGGGCGAGCCTTTGAGCGCTGATACGATGCAGGATGCTAGCAGGTAGCAGAGTACCCTGCTAGCAGGTAGCGCTTGGCTTAAATAAGGATTATTAGTACCCTATCAAACGAAGAAAACTTTCCGACCTTAGGCAGTTTTAATAGGTGATTATTAAGAGATGTTTCCCTGAGCTCTGTGCCTCATGCATGCATTGGTAACCTCAGACGATGTAAAACTCATATCTACTCGTATAGAAACTAGGTTCTTGTGACGTCACGTGGAGTGGCATCGCATGGGCGCCAATCTGGCCTTTTTCAAATGAGGTTAAAATTGACCACTGCCATTCGTCTTAACTGGGATTTCTAAAACCAAATAATTTGAATATTATGAATAGGCTAATGGTGTGTAGCGAATCGCAATCAATGCCTTTCGTTTTCTTTGATGAAGGAAACTACCCTATTTTTGGACATCGCACAGTGACGAAAACTCATAAGGGATGGTTCTTAGGCTACGGTTACCAGGCGCGCAGCTAGGAATTAAGGCTAGGGGGGGGATTTTAGGAGGAAGTAATAATAATAGAATACGGGAGGTGCGTGTACCCTCCCCCAGAAAATTTTTGAGATAAATGGTTCAAAATGGTTCGTTTTATGGCTTTCTGAGGGATATTTTATTAATCTTTACAGTATTCTATAAGTAATATTTATTCAATTTAGTAAAATGGATTAAATTTCAAATTTATCCGAGGTCTTGGGATGGTTTTATTCCCCAAAACCCCCCTCGCTACGCCACTGACGGTTACTATACATGCAAGTTATGATGAAAATGTGTCCTGACGAGTACGTCCGAATTTGTCTGAACAAACAAACGCCTGTTTTTCAATGAGTATGTATACACTGACAGCGATTATCACGTCAGAACATGCATGAGGGCGTCAGAAGTAGCAGAGCAATCAAATAAGTTTAATTTTTTAGTGCGACTTGCGTCTGCTTTTGGTGCTTAATTAGTGTTGGAGTTTTATGGCTGTATGCATGAGTTGGATTTCGACCGATTTGGTTATTTCACCATGGATAAGGATAAATTGATAAGTCTTGTGTACGAGAACAGGTGTTTATCTTTTGATTTGGACGAGCAATGAGTTTTTATGGGGCGAAATGAGTGAGATTCTTCCTCCCCTAGAAATTGTGAAAGGTTGAATAAATTGCGAATGATTTCTTCCGAAAAAATATGAAAACATACGGCAAAATTTATATTATTTTCTGAGAATTATGAATAAAATATCCACGAATTTAGCATCGACAGGAAATACTGTTGTGCCTTAAAAATAACACTTACTGGAGGAAACTATTGGAACTAATATATATCTAGCCATATTTCATATTCTCATCAATGTGAAATTATAAGAAGTACTTTCCTGTATGATCCTATATATTATGTCTTTTCATTATGCACGAAATCAGTCATATCACTTACGTCCATGGAAACACCCTCACGTATCAAAATACAAAAGATTAGCCATACATTTCAAGTTGGAAATTTTTAATGAGAGTTTATCAGTCCACTTGATCGTAAGATTTTCTTATCGAGCAACAACGTGACGAGGTGATTTAGCAATTTTAACAAAATTGGAATTTCCGAAGAATCTTAAATACCAGCATTGGTTTAACTCCCACTAAATTTCATAACAGTTGAATTTAATGCAATTTAAAATAAAGCTAAGATTAAAATCGTACACTGATGCTACGTAAACTAAGACTTAAGAATGAATTTGAAATGACTGAGACTCAAAGAGCATGGCATATGAATTGCGCAATGGTTTACTTGAGTCTCTGCTTCAGGGGTTTAAATTATTATAAGCGCTAAGTTATCATGGGAAATGATAAGTAATAAATTAATGTAATTATACACATAAATATCCATTAAATTAATAGATTCAAGTGAGGAGCCAACCGGCACATTCCAACCTTCGAAATGCATATAAAAAGATTTTTTCCATCCTAGCCATCACCAGCAACTGAACCCTTTCCTGGAGTATTTATATCATCTTTATGTACATTTGAACAAGCAGGATAGTTAATTCTTCTGTAATAATAAGAAAAATTTAATGTTCGCAGTGAAAAATAACACTGCGATAAAATTTCCATACTCTCTAGATTCAACATCATGTACTTCACCTCCACAGGAAACAGGGATTGTACTATGCATGCATGAAAGCATTCACGTATCGGTCAGCTTCTAAGGTCGAACCAAAGCAGGGATAGAAACACATTCAAGTAGGATTTTTTTTAAATTACTGCTAATTCTGTATATATTTATCTTCGTGGATGATAAGTCATGCTTACTAAATGCTTCTGCCATAGTTTTACTTTTCACCTAAACTTAAAAAGCTACCTGTAGGAGTCACTATATTTTCCACATCATGCACTACAGCACATTTTACCGTTGCTATACTGCGTAGGAATTATCACGAGACCAAAATATTAAAGAAAACACTGGAGAAAGGGAATATTTCAGATTTTACACTTTCCTGGGATCATTAAGGGTATCATAAGGTTTGCATTTAGTATTAAGCAACCTGCAACCGCTAGGACGAATGAAGGCTATTTTTCTCTATTTGTTTGTTACTTCTATTTTCATACCTTACCGGTTTTTATCCAGTCGAAAATAACCTAACAAGGTAGTAACTACAATAGAATAGATATTACAGTTTTTCTACCACTGCTATCCCGTAGTGACTTCAATGTTCAATGTGAGACATAGAACGTTATACTCGTAGGAGGAGCTATAACTAAGAACGTATGCTAGCGGGTGTTAGATAATTCATTTCCACAGTAATAATGAGCAATCTCGTATTGCATTCATCTGTAGAACGGCCTCCAACCAAAGACCCCTGATGTGCATCGTAGGGTGTTTCGTCAAGTTAGACTTGCCATCATCACGGTGATAACACACGCATTATTACCATGCCTTCATCACAGCAAGGAAAGAGAGGACCCCTGCAAAAGGCAAGAACTTTTCCAATGTGCATTACCTCCACAGTTCCTGACGGTACCAAGAAAGAAATAACGTGTGCAGCTTCTTGGCTGCGATTTCGATACTCAAGCGACTGCCGTGAATTTGCTCAGTGGATTGGAAGTGATATCCTAATCTGTATCACTCCAACTGCAACCACATGTTCTCAATTTGCAAATTCCGGAGGAGTAAGCATGCTTATTAGCGTCTGTTAGTAATGGCAACAGTCTACTTCCATTAAAAGCACAGCGTACAACATACAACTTTTTACGCAGTCACGCGTTCGGGTATATTTGAAACTAGATATTCGAATCTCGGCAGAGCCAAATAATTTTTTCAACCATTCACAAAATAGAGAATGAAAATTTTCTTAGATCGTTCTGCAAAGATACTTTGTTTCCTGCTATTCCGACCTTGATAATAAAAAGCTATTGTCTAAATGACGGATATAAATGTAGTATCAGTAAATTCAACGGTGGATCCAGGATGGGACCCCTACTAACTAAAAAAACAAGGAGGGTCTACTACCGGCACCAGGGGTTCGGTGGGTAACCTCCTATCAATAGTAGCGGTCCGGGAAGGTAGGTTACGAAAATTAAGAGAATTTCGAGGCTTGTAACAACACTTTAATGTTGTCTCGTTAATGATTTTCTAAGGAGTTACATATTTAAGGAAATATTTATGTACAATTATTATTAATTTTCTCTCTTTCCAGTGTATACTCGACAACAGAAAAAAATACCATTTTATCCTGTGTAAATAGAAAATCCCGGGACAGAGAGGGACATTTCAAGTGAATTTTCCTTTCCGGAGAATCACTTGAAATAGGCTCCATACAATGGGAGGTATACACAGTCCTCGCGAAAGGCTTACGTGGCTTACGTACCCTAACTGCGCAAAAAAGGCCAGGAGAATAGGGCAGTTGTGTGATGGCTAACGAAAATAAACGGAGGGGTAAGTGAGCACAGTTTAGAAACCGTGGAATTGTTTTCCTTTACGTCAAAGGCTCGCTGATATTTCATATCTCAGCTATACCACTAAGAACGATAAATCAATGAGATGCACAGTAATATTCAGAAGCATATTTCCCTTTGGTTACAACCTTATCTATTGTATTGCCTATCCATGAAGACATTTATAAAAAATGCACATCAGAAACGCCAATATAATTGCCGACAAATGGCAATGACTGGAGACTTCGGGTCTCTCATTTCTCAAAGTGTGTCGCCCTGGAAGGCAGGAATGAACTGAACTGTTAATAGGACATGTTCCCACATTTGTGGAGACACGATGACATAGCAAGGAGCTGAGTCACTGACAAACATTTTTAATACCGCGAAGCTCTTGATAACGTTACACTGCTGCTAATACCCGCAGCAAAGACGCCGAGCATCCATTCTATCCACTGGGAAAAGCCAAGGATTAAGTCGTAAAAGTCTCGATTTATTGCATTCGAAGCAAAAACAAAATAGTGCGAGACAAAATGAAGTGTCTCGCTTGCGGAGACTGTTTTATTACAATCATGGGAACGCCAGAGGGAAAAATATGTATAAGTAAAAAAAACCTTGCATTCCGATCACGGAAATGAAAGAAATGCTTATGATTGTATTATGAGATACTAATGATCAAAAGTTCCTGGGTTTTAGGCCAAACTCCAGGAACGTTTGATCATTTATAAATAGAGGTCAATACAAGAAGAAAAAAATCTTATTATGAGATACTTGCATTTCATTGCATGTTGGTACAATATTCTTGTGAATGAAATGGATATTTTTTTTTAAATTCTCAAAATAAAAACTACACAATACCCTGCGAATTCCTTTTTTATAAAGGAGGAAAAATATGGAATCCTACTTTCTTCGACGGTATTACTATTATAATGAATCCAATCGAAATTCAATAAGAGGCCATACACTCAAATTGTGGCAATTGTTTTAATGGTAAGTCGACATCTTGGGTGTACATAAAGATTCAGAAAGTGGACGCCGCACCATGAGATAATTTCTGGCATTTTCATTTTGGGAACTATTGGCTAGTGTCAGGAAACTAGCCGTCTGTCAACAAAAGTGATCCATTCCTCTAATAAACTACCACATTGCCCACTCTAGACTTTATGTTATTTAATCGTCCCTACGTGCCCTAACTAGAGGTAGAGCATATTTAAACAATGGCCGACTTCTCGGGCTCTGATCATTCAGGGCTGACAAAAATACATAAAAACGCCAAATAAAATTTCTAATGGTTTCTCCGACCATAAATGTCTCGCATTCTCATTTTGTCTTTAGAATACCTGTCTCCTAGTAGGCGAATATTTTGTAAGTAGTTTCAATTTAGTGTTTGCGCTCATTTTATCATTGCTAACATTTACATAATCACAAGTGGGATGAGCAGTGCGAGTCATGATATTTGTTGCGCCTTTCATACGCAGGGATTAAAACCTACTTCATCCTCTTCCATTTCTTTTTCCTAATCCATATCCTCCAGTTATTATTCCCTCTTGTCCTCCGCCGACGACTGCGTTCAAATCTCTTAAAATAATATAATTTTCTTCCTCAATCATCTTTTCGATTACTACTGCGTTTCAATCTTACAAGTTTGATTGAAATCTGATACCTGCTTTTTTGATATTACCCTTGTTCGATATAGAGCACTAATTGTTAGATGTTAAAATTTTTATGAGGCGTATTTCTGTAGCTACATGATCCATTGCATTAACTGTTTAAAATTTGCTATCCATTGCTACATGCACTCACCTTTTGAAGAGCATTTTTTTATAAAAACAAACCGACATTTCGCATTTGATATATGACGTTGCAACGCGTTGGTAGGATTTCAAATACTTACGCCAAGGATACTTCCGCGGCCCATTGGTACTGATAAGCGCCAATTTAACGCTTAAATGATCTATGCTAAACTTACGATCTACAACATAAATCCAGGAACCAAAAAATATACTCTCTCAAAAAATACACTCACGATTAGTATGGATCGATATCACACATATATTCTTCGTTTTAAATTCCGTAAGGTCATTTCAAATCCAATTCATTTTGGTGATCCTAAAAATGACAGCTGTTCGCGGAATTCTGTCAGTGAATCTGCGAGCGTTGTCATTTTCAAACTAGCGCGAAAATATTTGGCATTAATACCAATATTCACATCATTCGCGGAATAACATCGCACTGTCCATTAAATTACATCGCTGAGTCTTGGGAGAAAAGATTGATATTCCAAACTCCCTCGAACGGAATTTTCAAAGCTGTTTGCGTTGCTCCAATCAATTCAAAGGAAAAAAATGAATTTCGGAAACAATTTTTTATGATCCGAAAGTATTTAATCCTATAGAGTCCCTGAGCAAGGCCAACAGACGACCTTGATGAGGTAGAAATGTCCGGAATAAACATGACACCTTGTGACCCTACCCAACCCATACGCTGTGCGCCTTTCATCCCGTTGTCCAGATAACACTTACTCGAGAGAGGTGGGCTGGAAATTACGAAATCCATCGGCATGAAACATTAAAAAAAAATATCTTCATCTCACTCCTCACCGCAATAAATCTTTCATAGTGACAGCTGACAGAATATGGAATTCACCACGAATAGAAATTAGAAACTTGCAATTAATACAGGTACTTAAGACCAAAGTGTACAACTTGCTTGACAGCTCATGGCAATTCTCAGTTTAGCTCAGGGGCGCAGCTAGGAATGAAGGCTAGGGGGGGTTTTAGGCGCAACTAATACTTACGGGTGTGGGGTATTGCATACCCTACAGGGTACGCAGGAGTTGCGGGGGGCCCTCCTCCAGAAAATTTTGAAGAATAATGGTTCAAAATGGCAAGTTTTACCGCTTTCTGAGGGATATTTGATTAATCCTAACACTATTCTATAAGTAATATTGATCCAAATAAGTAAAATGGATTCAACTTAAAAATTTCTCTGAGCTCTGGGGGGGGGGGTTTATCCCCCAAAACCCCCCCCCCCTCGCTGCGTCACTGGTTTAGCTAGCCGTGATGATGTGATGGATTACTGATGTAATGAGCGTAAAGAAAATATTTTGTATTATTGATATAATTTTCTACTAGAGTTTCGTTTTGTTGTCAGACTTGTAGATATTCTTATATTTGCACTATGCTTATATTATAATATTTGCACTTACTAAGCCCTGTTGTCGTGTTTTCTTTGTATCTCAGTCAATTGATTTTTCCTAGTTTGACGCGTAGTTGTAAAATATTTCATGGGCCTGAGAGGCCCACGATAAAAAATGAATGGAATGGAATTGAAGCTTCACTAACGCCAAGGTAAACTCATTAATGATATTGCATGAGTTAACCTTTCAGATACTGAATGCTTCAATGTGTTATTTTGCGAATACTCCCGATTCTCAAAGCCTTTGAAAGCTATTTCTTCTATACTTTTCTGTTTAATGAACCACCTACTATGTATCGAGATATCGGCGGCGTGCGTCGAAACTTTCAACCCTTTATCACGGATAACGGCTTGGAAATTTGTTGACGTCATTCTCTGTTCGTGGGAGTTCACGATGGGCATTCATAGTAGTACACTTCCAGCCCTTTACTTTGCTCAATCCATGAATACCTAGCATTCATACTTAGCCATCTCGTTTTCGCGCGCTTGAAAATTTTCACTTTTCTAGCCCTATCTTGAATCCATAGTGACGTCGTAAAATTTTCTAGGACTTAACGATCCGGGATATCTTTTTTAACTTATATGTGGGCGGCAGAAGGCAATAGGGTGGTTTCCTTTTCCTTTCCATTGTCTAAATCGAAATATTACTACGCCTGGAGTATTTATTTCACGCTTTTAAATTTTTACGATATCTATTTTTCGCGATTAAATGAAAAGTGAAATTTTTCAAGCGCGCGAAAACGAGACGGCTAAGTAAAAATGCTGGGAAAAACCCGTTTGACGTCATTCAGGTACATATATCGCCAATTAAAAATCTAAACGTGTGAAATGCGTACTCTAGGAGTAATAATCTTTCGATTTAGGCAGTAAAAAAATAAAAGGAAACCACCCTATTGAAACCCAGAGTCCTCCAGATCTCCCGAAAACACGCGTCCCGTCCCGCGAGACCTCCGTGGAAAAGAAAATTACGGAGTCAACACCCTCGGCAGTCAATCCTTCAACTCTGCGGGTTCACTTGACCGCTTTTCCCATATAATGGATGCAACGGGAGAGAGAGTCTCCACTTTCACTCCAGAAAATGATGCACTCAATATACATATAAACCACCAAAAATCTCCAGAGGGCGTTGTTTTTTGAAGTGAAAACTTCTTTAGCGGCGTTAAGCACTTTTGCGGGATGGGGAAAAAGCATAGAATTCGCGTGAGCGTCACCGACCCGACACCGCGATCGCTACAGCGAGATATACATATGTATAGTGTGTATAGTGTATACAATGGTATAGGTTGCGTCACCGCTATACTTTTACATACTGAATACTGGCATCTGTCTGCTTCTAGTTTTGTACTGTACATACGTACTTTTTCTATACAGTGCGTATTATTTTGTAGACTGTTAATACAGATTAATATATAAACTTTGTTAGTATATTTTTAATATATAGACTGTTAAAGTGCTTTTGTTTTAAAAATACTAAAATTGAAAATAAAAATCTATAGTGTATATTGTATAAGTACATTAAATATAAAGAGCTCGTGTATGAACGTGCAGAAGAGTGTACTTGCTATAAAAATACAGGTCAGTACAATTTAAGACAGTTTCTTTTATGTGCATAGTGAACAATTATATGTTTAAAGCATATTAAATAAAAGAAATAAAAGCATATTATATTTTAATATATGAATGATGTTACTTTCTATTCATACACATCGTATTTTTAATATATATTTAATAATAAACAGTTTGCTGAAAAAAATAATTTCAATTTTAGTTGAAAAATGAGTAATACTGGAAAAATTAGTTCTTTAATAATATTAAATCTATATAAAAAATGAAAAGATAATATTATTTCAGTTTTCACTTCTGTCGGCCAGTCCCGCGACTGCCCCGTTTTTTTTTACGTTAAGCCTGTGCCCAAACAGCTAGCCCTTCCATCCTGAAGGGAGGCCAACCTATCATTGCGCCATAATTCAGGATCTAGCATTGAAATAAAAACAACCAAACCCTATTCGTACCTACTTAAGCACAATCATCAATGAGAGGAAAGCGAAGGATGGAGCAGTGATTAGAGCCCGAAAAATTTATTGCTTTGGTAATTATAATTGTACTATAATTGTATTAAGTTCTTATTTTATTATGATTGTAAATAAGATTGATTGTGAAAATAGTTTACGCCATTATTGTGCTTTCATGTTGGGCGATCAATAAATTATTATCAATTAAATAAATAAAAAACAATTAGAACGGATTTTTTTCCAAGATAGGAGAGACATAGCAAAAGAGATCCTAAATATATTAGGATTGCATACGGCATTAGCCACACGGTAATAGAACGGTCATCGGCCTGAAAAAGAATTTTTAATCTTAAGGATCTATCTGACTCTCTCAATTTATCTGCCCGTATGTTTTTTTCAGATATTAGAGTGTAGAAATGGCCTACTGGCGAGTAAATTTTACGCGTTCATATTTGGGAAACTATTATCTTTTTCTGTGACATTATTCAGCGAGGGTTCGAAAGTTTTTTCGAGGAGACTAGAAATTGACGAATATTAACTAATAATAATAGTGATAATAATAATTAATATAAAATATAATAATAATAATAATCATAGTAATTATTACTCATTATTATATTTTATATTAATTATTATCATCACTGTTATTATTATAATTATTATCATCAGTTAATATTCGTCAAAAGAAATGAGACGTAACACTTTTATTATTCGATCTACCGCTTCCCATGCGACTGTCTTTCAGCAGCTTGATACTACAAATTTCACAATCCCGTCATTTCTAGAATTATGACGCTTCTGTTAATCCTTTGACACTGCCGCGGTCAGAGCACTTCTTTTGTTTTTGACCGACTTTAATAACACTTCTCCCCCTCCCCCGTAAATTCTTAATACGGCTAGATAGCATATAAACTGCGCGATAACATTAAATACGCACCTCATTCAAGTTTTATTACTTTTGCCGTGAAAGATTATTTCCTTTCGTTAGGTTCATTATTAAATCGCAATTATGCCCTTCGCTGCGTTGGAATAAAGCGTTGTAAAACCTTATTTATTATTTCGGGAAGATCGTATTCCCATGTACAGCAGATATTACGATTGGATCACAACTATTGATACGATAAACGAATTCTTCTCGGGCTCTCAGCCAGGTTAACTATTTTACATCCATATTCTTGCATATAGGTTTATATGAAAGAATTAACCAGGCTGAGAACCCGAAAAAGAATTCGTCAATAGTAACCAGGAGAAATCAAAATCGTTTATATGCGATATGTTTTAAAATACGATGGTTTTAAATTATGTAACAAATATCTTGAATGAAAAATGAGAGAAGTTGCTTTCATAATTTAGAAAAATTACTTTTCAATGCCAACCTAATACATAATCATTTTGGCACAGGATCCACAGAACACTGTGCCAATTGGAAAACCACGTCCTCATAAATAACAACAGGGAAAAAGCTTAACTAAATAGGAAGTAGGTTGTGGACTGATTGGAAAAACTCGTGGACTACAGTTCCTCCATAATAATGGCTAGAGGGTAATCAAGGAAAATAATCTTTAACTTCACTCACTCGGAGTGTCAGGCCATGAGTTTAATTAGGGAGGGAATTGAACAAGGGTGTATCTTCGTTTCCAGTGTGCGTGGTCAAATGAATTCGCTTACGTAAACCGAGAAGAAAGGTAACCTGCGAAAGAAAGGAGTATAAAGGAAAGAAAGGTGCTACAGTCCGTCTAGTTTTATTCGGACGTTTCCACCTCCTCAGGGGCGCCTGAGGATCTCCCTGCGGGACAATGATAGATGCCGATAGTTTTCGGCTAGAATGAAAATTGTGTCCTACTTCCATACTTGAATGCATACGGAATATAGTAAAAGCCTCGTGAACTCACATAATTATGCCTGTGGTCCCCATGGACTTACAATTTTACTGCTATCAACCATAGTAATAAATCGTTTAGGCCTTGTATGGATCTCATTTTAATTTAATAAACAACAATGAAAGTTTAAAAAATAAATATATATATATATAAATGAATGAAAAAAAAAGAAAAAATAAAATGAATCACGAGAAGTATGCTTAAGAAGAAAGAGAGCCCTAACGATGGTCATCAATAAGTGTAACGTATAATTATTAATCGCAATCTGAAAAAATGGCATAACAGAGAAGAATAGACAGTGCCATTGATTTTTACTGCATATCGATTAATCATGATGAAACAATAAAAAATATTCTCATGAAATACTGTAAAACAAACCCCTAATTCGCTATATAATCTCAAAATTTGAACTTCTTATTTTCTATTCCATAGAACGAAATTTTTTTGCAGTGATATTCTTTTTCCATAATTAATAGAGATTTGAGCTAATTATGTGGCAGAAGGTTTGGCTGAAATTCTACAATACAAACCATCGACAGAACTAGATTAAAATTAGTAATAGCCGAACAAACATGGAAAGTAGAACAATAGCCGCATATGATTATCGCATGGGTGTCAACACCTTCCACCTCTACAGGAATATGCTCTACTTCAGTCCCGCATTGTCCTCGGGACAAGTGGTAATTGATGAAACAAGGTCATCCGCTGATATAAAACAAACGCAAGAATACCCAGACAGAGGATGATTACAGTATTTCACTAAATTTACCCTCTCAATTGTGTTCTCTACTGACTGTGATTAATGTGATTCTCTGCGAGAATTCAAATAAAATATTGTTATAATTCGTAGTCACACGGTAAATTTGGGAAAATTTCAAGAGATCCACCGGTTACTTAAAACAGGGGCGGATACATATAAGGGGCGTTGTGAGGCTGCCCGCCCCTTGTGAGGCTGCCCGCAATGCCGAACAATGCAGAATCACAATTGTAACTTTTTATATTCTAAAATAGCATTTTCTTGTATGCACGTATAAAAAGTTTGAACCAAACTATTTTAAATTTTTCATTTAACGTGATTATTTTTCATTGCGATAAAATCGTAGGTACTTAGCTCAAAATATATTTTGCGCATTCCCTTGAGTTTTTTCTGTATCCGTTACTGACTTAAAATAAGTACATGATTGGTTTAAGAGTGATTGCTCGGAGCGAAATGTAATTGGTTTCAAGAATATGTTCATTTCCTAAAATTCCTAGCTGGCAAATAGATTATTTTTCTAGTAACAGACACAGGTAGTAGATAACTGTTCTTTTCTTCATCTGACTCGTCATTGCAATTAAAATGTATCGCAATTTCAACATTTCAAGGTCACGAATAATCACAGTTATAGTCAAACGTAAAATGTCACAGCAATAGCTGCATGTAACGAGACGGGGAAAGAAAAAAAACTAGACGACCGAAAACTGGGACCGCCTTATCACGAATTGGCATCGCGTGGGCTGGAGCTGGAATCTCGAACAGACCGGACGGGTAGGTCAATATCTTCCTTTTATTTTTATTTTTTTACGATATTTTCGGCACAAAATAGTCCAATCACGAAAATCTATTTTAAAATAATGGCTTCTTAAATGTAAAACGCACTTCAAGTGGGTGAGAATTGGATCACAGGTAGCAATAAAAGTTCTAAAAAAAAATAAAAATAAGCATAAAAAATTAGTCACGTACGCTTCTCCGGTAAACAGATTATTTACGTAGCAATCATCACTGAAAACAACTCAATCTACAAAAACCTAAAGCGCGGCTGAATGGTGGGAATACGACTGATGGGAATATACACCAGTTCCCGCGGACGATAAATGTTGAGGAAAGGGAAAGAGGAAGCAATAAACGTAATTTATGGCGTGGCGCCTAAGCCGGGTGGCTGGCCTGCGACGACGAGAGTGGTGAGACACATAGCGCCATCTGTGCGGGCAAATGACGAACTCTTTCCTCCCGAGCCAACGCTCGCAACAACGACCGCCCGTGATTCCGTAGCGAAGGCGCTAGTTCCGACTCCACCTCCTTTCCTTTCCCCTCGTTAAGCCTGCGGACAAATACTACGTAGGGGGGCCGGAGTAAGGGAATGCGGAATATTTGGAGGGATCACCTTTCCAATTTCGCGGTCACTTAATCTTTGATTCTTCGAATATCCAACTGACTAACTGATAAAATTTAAAACATTATCTGAGTTAGATTATTATTCAATTATAATTCGAGACTTTGGTCGGGGATGTAGGAATTATATAATATGAATACATAACGGTTTGAAGGCCTTGATAAACTCGTATATATTACATAAATTACTCCACAATTCATTTCAAGGTAGGAATGATAACAATTGAAGGATTTTACGAATAACATTTTCCAATTCAAAACATCGACTTAGAGGAAATAACCTCTATGCCTGATTCCCAAATACTCCTCATAAAATTTTACTTTAACTGAAGGTAAAAGAAAATTAAATTGAGAACTCTTCAAGGGCATTCATTTTAAGCAAACATCAGCAAAAGAGAATTAATTTTTACAATGGAGTAAATTATTCCTACGAGATTTTTTGGCGAGAGAACTTTTTATGATAAATAGAAAATTATGGCGCAGCAATTATAATTATATTCGGACAATACATAACAAATCTGGCGATAAATAACAACAATCGAGGAAATAACTTTGTGTTGAGTGAAGCGAACCCTTAATCTATTTTTTTATCATTAAATTCTCCGATAGTCCTCGTGTTATACTTGTGTCCTTGTACTTAAAGGACAGGATGCAGTAAAACCCTGACGTGACAGCGCAACTCAAGATATACTTGGATTAAGGGCAAAAAAAAATTTACATGAATAGTTTTATGGTGTGGCACATTTCTAGGAAGATAATTTATCTCGTTCTATTCAGCGACTGATCATTATGTAAATAATGATCTAAACGACGATGGCATATTTTTTTATCCAGTATGCAGGCCAGATTCGACGATCAGGGATAAACATGGGGAGGTTAGCCCAATACTGAGCAGAATGAGAAATACAAGCGGAGATAAGAGGTTGGGAGCCATGAATACTTAACACTGAGCACCTACTTCCATGTTCGATTACCTCGGACATAGTTATCAGCAGTAGGTGGGAGTGGAAGGAGAAAATAGGTTCTTGGCTTTCTACACCGAATGAAGAGACCTAGAACGAGTACCGAGATAAATAAATCATCATATAATGTAATAATATACGTCTTTTTGGAGGTTATTCCTGCTCGAATCAAAACTCTTTCAAGCCATAAACATCTTCTAGTAAATTAATTACGTATCAGATTTCATAATAGTAGCCGTGAAGAAGAATCCATAGCCTGGCTGTAAGAGAAACTTCCTTCCGTTTCGTTTTGCAATATTTTTATGGATTCCTAAAGTAGGTAACCATGGTAGCATTTAGAAATCCACGATATCATAGAATCAACAGAAACATTGAAGCATTTGAATGATGCATATACTCAAATGAATAGTAAAAATACTCTACTTGCTAGCTTTTTGATTATCAACTTACAATGAAACAAATTGAATTTCGTATTATAAAGAAACGTTTAAAAATAACAAACTCGTAATAACCTACGGCCATAGGAGGAGGTACCATACCTTAATGCGACTGCATAGGTATGAGTGAAAACATAAAAACGCGAAAATAAAACTTCATATTCTTTATTTTATTAACATGTTATGGCACTGGTGAATAGTTTATTAATATATAATGAAATAATAAATTATTTGTTTGTTAATGCTTTGACACAAAATTTAGAGTAAAAATATTTCTTCTTGTGCTCTACCGTCTAACGCCAAATGTCACATTTTTTTGGAAAATGCAATTCATAACGCGCAAATTTCTGTAGGTTTTACCGGCGATGCTTACCTACGCGAAGACAAACAGTATACACCACCTAGTGTTTAAATACCGCTTCGGTAAAAAAAAATATTTTAGTCCGTTCAGTAACTTGACAATTTTGATAACAATAAAACTTACGTATCTGAATATTCTTTGCATTTATATATTAGTAAATTAATTGAATAGTTAATACATGCGTTAGGTACGTGAAATTGTTGTTAAGGCCTGTTTACACGATACATAAACACGTACGAGTAAATGTCTGTTTGCATGAATGACTTTTGTGGTCGGAACGGAACATGTACGAATGCATGAACAAAATTAGAACAGGTTCTATTCTCTGCATGCATTCGCACAAGTTGGGTGGTTACACGGTGCATTTTGGCGTTTATTCTCGCGTTCATACATTTAGACATTAACCCGTACGTTCAAAAAAGGCTATTCGGGCTTCCAGCCGGGTGGTCTCCCTCCATTCTGCCGACGTTTCGGAACACGAGTCGGGTTTACTTTTCAGTTGGTTGTGAGGTCTAACGTGATTGGCTCGGAGGCAGCCAATCTTATTTTCTTAAGTGCCGGTATAGCCTTTTTTGAACATATTCGCCGGGAAAGCATCAGATTTTACTTCATTAACCCGTACGTGTTTATGTACCGTGTAAACAGGGCTACAAATACAAGGAAACCTTGTTGAAATCGAAAAATATAACCATCGACAAGTCTACATTCCTACGTGACTATTATATTCTATTTTACAAGCTTCAAGGCAGCCAAATGATAAAGTATAATTCATTCATAAAAAAATATATGAATAAAAAATATTTCCGTTGCGTTGGAGACAGGTATAGAGTTCACTTTGCAACCTCCTAATGGACGTGCACGTTGAGGATTGCTTGGACATCATCTAACTATTCGAGGTGAATTGACTGTACACGAGTATCTATCACGAAAATCTAACTTCGATAGAACTCGGCACACTTTCTTCTAGCACGCGTCACAAGTAATCCCCTCAGCTATTCCAAGCGGTATCCCTTTTCACCCTTGACAATGCTCCCATGTCATAGGCGTCCTTAACGGTTCTTCTGTGATGCTAGTCATAGACAAGGTCATTGACTATGGTGCCTTATAAGTGAATGAAAGTGAAGATAGATAACATCACTCAACCTAATAAGTTGACATTGTGACACGATGGCATAATAGATTGCGGAGCAATGCCTTCACCCATTTAATCACAATGCATGCAGACTTCGTCGTCATGTGACACAGTTATTCTGTACACATGTGAGGAGATGGTACGATAAAATGGATGGGGCAAAATTATTTACCCTCGGTTGAAGAAACGAGCGGGAAAAGCTCCAGTGACGAGGAAAATAAGAGTGACTGACTGGTGTCTCCATTAATTAAACTGTATTTTTTTTATTCCTCATTTGTTTATGTCTAGAATGAAACAGACAGCTGCTGGAAATGATGTTCTATTCATCCTCATTCAAAAGCTGTTAAATACATGAATAATTGCAGATGCGCATACGTTTGTACACAATCATTTAAAACATTTCCGCTGACAGATTTCGCTCATCTACGCATTTAAAGAAGGCGTTTTGCAGATGATTGAAAACATACTTCCACGATCATTTTTGAGAGATTTCATCTTTTTTCTCAATATCATCACCTGATCAGCTATATCTACTTTTCATGTTACTTTTTGAGTGAATATTAACAGGAATAGCTAGTGACTACTCAACGATTACTGATTTAAATGCGTCAGGCCTATCATGAGCAATTTATCTTCCAACATTTCAAACTTTGAAAATCCACTATTTAACCCTTACCGTGCTGACATTAGTAATGTAGATCTGTATCCTAGAGCTGGCCATTTTCAATTCTTAAGTGTTTTTTCTTATCAAGCAGTCGTTGATGCGAGGAATAGGCGCACGGTATCATTAAAAAGAATGAATTTTGCTCTTTTTCATTTGTTATTGAAATATCTAGGGCCACTTTGTTAAAAAAAAAATGGCCCTCTACTATTTTTCAAAAGACGGACTGCGTAATATTACGCCCGTATAAATTATCGAAGGACTTCACGTGGCGTAATATTACGCCCATAGCACGCAAAGCGTTGTAACTGGGTATTTACATGCCGAAAATTTACCTGGGAGGCTAATTAATTCGGGAGGGATTAAGGCTTATATGAAAAATTACGGCATATAGAATTCAGCCATCATTGAAACTAATCAGTATTTTTTTATTCATTATGCATCAATGACAAAATTAATGCATGAATAGACATAATACAGCTTCAAAACACTCCGGCCGATTTCCACTTTTCATTAATACAATTGCCTGCGATATGATTTTTTATAAAAATTAGTGATACACCAAGGGAACGCCACTGGACATGACATTAATAAATACCGCCATGATAAATCAACCAACCAAATCCTTATATAGGAACAACAAAAGAACGAAAAGATTCAATCGATCCAATGATTTATTTGTCACCAATAGCAATGAATTCATTCCGACTAATCCATTTCGTAGAGTTAGCTGGACGGGTTAACATTTGCGTCTGCCGTGTGACACGGGTCGGGGTGAAGGTCCCTTGTCACCGCCATCCGCTGCCGATAGCAAGCACATTGCGATCCCGACGCAGACACGACATACGCATTAGCGAGAGAAAAAGAGCGGATCACGGGCAATGGCAGAAACACGACGAACCCTGCACAGCGCACATGTCCCGAAATCCGAGATGAAATAGCGAATCCGGATAGCTAAAGCGATGGAGGAGCTCAGCGGGAAAAATGAATCTGACGTTGACGTTCAACATGACTAAGGGTAAACGTATTGTTTGTTTTGATGTTTCATTATCTTTCCGGCCTCGGTGGCGGCGGGGTAAAGTCCTCGCCTGCCAATCAAGAGGTCACCGGTTCGAGTCCCGCCTGGGTAGGCCACACCTATCCTGGACTTGGTTGTTCGTGTTCATGTAATTGTTAACTTGAGGAAAAACCGCGATGCAAAGGCAAATGTTGGGTGTTTTCAGTGATATGGGTATAAATTTTACAATCAAAATATAGCTCGGGTGAATACTTTTTTTATCCATTATCTTATTAAATACTTTTTTTCCACGATCAATAAGAGATTATAACGGCAGCGATAAAACTCATAAATAGATTAGATGACTCGTAGTGTAGTCCAATAACCTATGTAAAACTTAATGCATATTTCTTAATTTTCTTATAATTTCTAACAGCATATGATAGTATAATTTTTTAGTATGCGTGACGTTTTTTTTACTGTGTGTTGTGCATGTTGGAGTCCAATTGCATGCTGTATGCTGGAGATTGATCACCTCCTGCCAAACACCCCAGAGGTGGCTCGCAGGGTATTATGTAGATGTAGATGTAGAATACTCAAAAGGGCTGGGTATTTACATGCCGAAAATTAACCTGGGAGGCTAATTAATCTGGGAGGGATTAAGGCTAATATGAAAAATTACGCCATATAGAATTCTGCCAGCATTGAAACTAATCAGTATTTTTTTATTCATTATACATCAATGAAAAAATGAATGCACGAATAGACATAATATAGCTTCAAAACAGTTTTTCTACCTGGAAAATATTTTATGCTTTCCCGGCGAATTATGTGAGTAAACTTCTTTCGGAATCCCTAGAGAAATTTGACCACAATTTTTCTATCCCTTCACGGTAGTAAGAGTTTATAAATAGGTATACGGAAGACAATAAGCTATGAACGAACCAAAAACGAATTCTTATAGCTATCCATTCGGAAAAATATCTCTCTTGTTTTATGATTTCTGTCGGACCTGGGAATATAGAAGTGTTCTAATATGACGTTCTCCTTGTCCGTAGTTGTGTATTTTTTTGCTGATGATTAATGGAATTTTTATACTATTAGCTTCCATTCAATTCTCAAATTCTTGGTTTAGTTATTTTTATGTGGAAGGAAATAAAAGTTTTCCTGACTGATATAACGGTTTTTATTTTTGTGATATTTTGTATAAATGGATGTTTATTTTCATAAATTGTATTATTAATATTTAATTTATTTTTATAAATGGATATTTTAGAAGAAAATGGTGAAGTTTAGGGTTTTCAGCAAAAACTTAACAAGCATATGCAAACCATTTGTAATATCGATGGTATCGTTGTCTGGAATCGAGAATTTATTTTATATAGGTATCGGTATCGAGCATCGATAAATTCAGGTATCACCAAATCCCTTGTGGTAATCTTCTTTTTTAGGTTACAATAGGGATAAAGACAGATTACCTAAAAAAGAGTGCATTATTGTTCAATCATAGGGGTCTGCTTCCGGTATTATAAGAGAATAACCGCGGAACATACCGCGGCATACCAGTACGTAGCTACACTCAAGTGAAGATGAAGAGCGAAAACTCCACCAAGGAAAAATAATCTTCTTGGCGGGGATACGGAGTACCCAGGTTCCCATTCCGGTCAAGTGAAATCAGTTATCTTGCTCTCCAAAATTTTCAGACTAGATCTGCATGAAGGATTATCATCAGAGTGTATAGTGTACTTATGTATGTAATTGTTATGCGTTTCTAAAAGCATGTTAGTTGCCATGTGTATTAGTGTTGTGTGCATGTACAATTACTGGAATATCACAATTGAATGAAAACAATAAGAAAAAAATATCACTGAATTCAACGAAAGAAATTTATATGTCATAGATTGATATTACCAGTCCTGTATAAACAGTGTATGATGGTATCCCCCAAACGATTTCACTAGGGGTACCCATATATTCCACCATTCTTGAAGGGTATTCTGTTGTAATGTAATGGCATATGATTGGAATAAATTTATATTATTATTATTACATGAGCTTCCAATCTTATAGTCTCTGAATAAAATATAAAATACCTCTAATTAGTATAAAAACACCTGACACCAATGTAAAAAATTCATTTAAATAAATAATTTGCATTGTTTTTGACTCGATCAGCGACTCAAAAAGTTATATATAATGCTTTAAAAATGACACCACCTAGACCTCCTCTCCTGCATTTTTGAAGGCTTTAAATGACCAATAGGAGTATGTTGAATGACATAACGATTGGAAGACAAGGCAACATGATCGTGAGCATGGCGTCTAACAGTCATTTCCGAGAAGCAGAAGTGTTTCCAAACTTCCAACAGGATGTTATCTTCACACGAAATTACGTCTAAAACAAGTCAACAACTGCAATGGTACTTCACGTGTTATGGATAGCGTGACAAACTATCCAGTCATATGCTAAGTGAAGTTGACACCGTTAACTAGTTTTGGAATAGAACTAGAACTTAAGTGGGATCTAGTCAGTAGCGGATACAGAAAACACTCAACGGGGGGACGGAAAAGATATTTTGAGCTGCCGTAACGTTTATCTTATGAAAAATAATCAAGTTAGATGCAAAGTTTTAGTAAGTTTTATTCAAACTGATAACACACATATTCAAGACAATTCCATCTAATGATATAAAAAAGTTACAACTGTGGTTCTGCAATGTTCGGCAATGAAGGCAGTCCGGGAAGGGGGGGGCGCCCCCAAGGCCCCCCCCCATACGTATCCGCGCCACTCATCAGAGAAACAACCGCGGACTATCGGACGATGGACACTTTCGTGGTCACCCGCAGTGGCAATCGATGTGCGATTATTCCTCAGAACAAAAATCTTTACGCTCCAAAATTTCCTCCAAGGAATTTTCGCGCGCCAAATACGCTTAAGAGTGACCCACTTAAATTTAATCTCCGGCTTCTCCATGGTTGATTCCAAAATTAACAAATAACAATACGCATTTACTAATGATATGTGGCGGGGTCACCTAAGAACTTAATTTTACTACACATCGATTTCATTCTTGTCTCAAAGAGAGCAAAAAGAATTTAACAAAAAAATGCTCCAAAACCAGAACAAATAAAATAACAAAAAATACAAAGAGGTAACTTTTGATGAATAAATATTATAAAAAGCGGCTCTAAATCCATACTTCTTACTTATTGCTATCGCCCGGTTAATTATCCAACACTTACAAATGTTAAATGTTATCTTCTAACTAAATCAAACACCGAAGGGTTATTGACTACAACTTGATTACTCAGTTGCCGCGATGAGGGAGGAAAATGTGACAGCACAGGACACAGCCAACACACCTGACTGCTGAGTTGAATTTCCCTTGGAGCCTTCGTGTTCTTCATTATCAAGGCGAACTCTGAAGGTTGCGAGTTCAACTTCCTGGTCATGCGATTTTTCGCCAGCATCAGTTATGAATATTCTTATTACTGACATTCAGACGTTTAAGGTGCGCTCACAACGAAGCCGCCTTGAAGATATTTTGTATTCACATCCGACGTCCCTGACATTCTGATAGTATTTCCGCCTCAGAATAACATAAGGTCTGCATCTCCAATCTAAGAAACCGCGTTACTTCCTCAACCCTTCGCGTTTGGCAATCGCCGTATCTGCATCTGAGTACAATATCTCTTCGCCCCCAGTATAGATATTTATACACATAGAAACTGACTTAGAATAGTTCCAACAGCTCGGGTGCTACGCCATATAAATAACATTTCGTGGAATAGGTTAAATATTCAAATCATCTACTAGATATTTTTACGATGATTATGAATACATATAATTAAATCTCATCAATCATTTTATGAAGACCAAACATCAACTCATGTGGTTACTGCTCATACAAACTACAAATCACAATGAAATTATAAATTTATTTTTCTACTGAATTTAACGCAGTAGTTCAAGTCAATCAACGACAAAATGGAAATATTATCTCAAAGGCACATAAATACTTCTACGAAAATCCATATTACACTCACGCTGGATTTTAGTACACCCATTCCTTTCGTTGCTAGCATCCCCCAATAAAAGTCGCATCAACAGAGGCTAGAATTCAAATTTTCAAAACCAAATTAATATTATAAGTAATGAGAAATAAGTAATTATCGACGCACCGAGATCCATGCCTATGCTCAACTCATCCATAAACGTTGATAGTCGAAGTTTCCAGAAGCTACTCTAAGAACGCAACCATAGATCATCCTTTCCCACCCCCCTCAACTAATGGATAAAAACAACATTGTGTACCCTACAATCAAATTATATTCAAACCTGAATCACAAGATAATTTTTTCGTCCCTCAGAATTAAAGTTCAAGCGATATGTTTTCAAGGGTCAAAAGAATGATCGCTCAGCCCATCATTTTCTGAATCACACGATCATTCCCACCGTCCCTATTTCCATCGCTTTTTCCGTCACTTTCCGTATTCACAACCGTCATTCAATCAAAAGCCAAGCGTGGCGTAATAGCCGCTATTCTGTTTATAGTGCGTTCTGATTGGCTAAACAACGGTATCAGCGATGATTTCAGCGACAGAAAAAGGGACCTGCCGAGTGATGGAAAAAGGGATGGTATTTCCATCCCTCGAGCCATCGCGGGAAATGATCGCGTGAAACGGTCATTTTAACAACATCATTGGAGCGATCGCTGGATCTGTCCCTCGTAAGGAATGGAAAAAATGATAATTTCACTCAAACTTATATTTAAATAAGGCAAACGTAAGTGGGATTAATTCAAGTGTTCAATGCTATTCAGGTATGAATCATGCGTAATTAAAATAGCTGTTATTACGAGATCGATTTCAAACGAAGCTGTGGCTATATTATTTTTTTTTTAATTTTGCTGGCGCACAAGCGCCAAAATATTGATATCGCCCCCTACGACATTTCGGATTATATACTCTAGTTTTGAAATTACTGGACTGGTAGATGCAAACCAGATACGCCTTTGAAAACTACTTTCTTAAACGAGAGAATTACATTATATTTGAATTAATTATACGCCATTTTTATGACCTTGTTTCGGCAATAACTTCGATATTTGAATCGATCGGACTACAGCCTATTCACACATTTTTCGATTACCTTTCAACAGAGGGGATGGGGTTATAATTCCTATTTTATCAAGGCTAGACTCTACGGTGACAGAAACAAAGGAGTATTTCGTTCAGAAGTCATGAGAATGTGAATGGCGAAACATCGAAACGAAACACGACGCGAGCGTTCTCCGTTTCGCGTGCGTTTTTCAGGGAACGTGCCAGGTGCGGAGCGCGCCATATTACATCACTCGGAGCCGGGAGAGGCATGCAAAAGGTACGGGCACCGATCAAGCACGAAGCGGGGCTGGAAACGCGTGGACAAGGTTGCGATAACCGACTCGGAACACGGACGTCTTGCGTAAATGCGCTTGCATCTGATTAAGTCTTACAATCAGTGATGCGTGGAATCCAAAAAAAAAAAAACTCAGCTCACAATCAGTCACAGTAGTTCTTCATATTTGGTAATTAGTTAACAGAGCTAGGGCCCCCGCGCACTGGCAACTTTTACGAAGCAACTATTTAGTTGCTTTCAGGAAGTCCCTATGAAACACACGGCAGTTGCGGCTACTAAAAAGTCGCCCTTGCGCGGGGTCACAGTCAATGCCGTGTGTTTCATTTGAACTTCCACAAAGCAACTAAATGGTTGCTTTTTAAAAGTTGCCAGTGCGCCAGGGCCCCTAATTCTATTCCTAAAAGGAATTGATTTAAGTATACCGGGAATAGCCACGGTGATAACTTTTACGGAGTCACCCACAATGCACAAATTGTGCGAAAAATACACTGAGAAAAAAAATCATTCGTCTTGACCAGGATTCGAACACGGATCCCACGATCTCCGGTCGAGCGCTTTAAGGCCGGGACACACATAACCGCACCGAGCCCGCGCCGACACACGGCCGACACACGGCCGCGGCACGGACGATTGTTGGTGACGGTGGTAGGAGAACACACTGGCCCGTCACTGCCCCGTGCGACGGCCGTCAGTATTGTCTCATTTCTGTTCCTAGCGTGGTGTGTTTTTCTGATCTCGATCATGTTTTCAAACTTTCGGGACAGTGATCAAGCGGCGATTGCCTTGGCTCTAGATGAAGAGGAAAAAGAGGAAACTTTGAGGAGGCGAAGAAAGAGAACTTGCGACCTCGATGTTGGATTAAGATAATAATTAGGTGCAGTAGCTTAATTAATAGGTCTGTTCGACCTTTAAATTCTTACATGATCTGAGTTCAGACCGGTTTAAGCCAGGTCGGTTGGACAGTGCATAGAAATCAAGACCCATTGAGGGAGAATTTAATACCCTGTTTCATCGTCTCATGGATGATGAAATCAAGTTCTTCGGATATTTTCGAATGACAAAAAATACCTTCTTCTCCATCTTCTCCTCAACAAGCTCCAAGAACATCTGAAGAAGAACGATACTTTTTGGAGGAGATGTATTCCACTAAGAGAACGTCTGGCTGTGTGCTTAAGGTTATGTGCCCATATTTGTGCGTTTTTAGGAGGTGTACATATATGTGTGTGTGTATATATATATAACACACACACATGACCAATATTCTTCT
This sequence comes from Ischnura elegans, assembly GCF_921293095.1. Classification (NCBI taxonomy): domain Eukaryota; kingdom Metazoa; phylum Arthropoda; class Insecta; order Odonata; family Coenagrionidae; genus Ischnura; species Ischnura elegans. The sequence goes on along the minus strand of NC_060253.1, from coordinate 65,732,231 downwards.
TTTCTAATTTCTGTAGTTTTGCATAATTGTATAAGAGAGTCACCAGTGGTAATAGAAACACAATTTCAAAAAATCAGTACTTTAATATCCAAATTTTTAATACTTAACATGTTAATATTATTATTTTTACAATTTAAAAAACGAGGCGTGGTTCACCGTATGCACGGAAAGTGGATTCGTTATTTGTTGGTTGCTTTCGTTAAGGGAACTGTAATGAGGTGATTCATTGGTGAATGATGAACGTGTGGAGGAATCATTGCTGCCTGCGACGCTTTCATTTTTTGATAACTGCTTTAACTCAAAGTCTTGCACAGTGGTGAAAATTGAAGTTTTTACCTGGTTTAGTAATATGGGGTCCAATTAAGTATGAACTCTGATTTTTTCTGCCTCTTTTTCGGCTAATATGTACGCCATAAGTTGGCTCGAAGGAGACTCTTGCGCCGGTTTTTTATAATTTGATCCCCTTCGTGTAGCATTCAATGGCCTAATGAAGTGGTTTCTTTGCCCAAAAATGGCTTGCGTGGACTCAGCTGGAGGAACTAGAGAGATAGGCTGAACTGTAATCTGTGAACTTGTACCGGGATATTGAGAAACATCATTTTGGCTTTCAAGCTCACTTTCGGGATCATGTTCAGGCTCTTCCACTCTTGGGTCAAATTCAGAATCATCCCTTTGGTATTCTATTGATGGCACATTTGAGAAGGCTTCTCTTTCCACAATATGATGGAGCAAAAATTCCAAAATGTCTTCGTACTTGTAATTTTGTTTTTTGGCTGCAGCTTGTCCTGATTTTGTCTTCGTCTTCTGTAGAGTTCGACGGAACTGATCTCGAAACGAGGCCCACCTTTTCCTGCACTCTTCCGGCCCTCCTAAAAAATATTCTTTTAGAATAATAATTTTATGTTAAAATCTATCAAAATATCTTTTTTCAGGTTTCTTGCAACTGGGGATACTTTCAAGACAATTTCATTCAGCTATAGGCTGGGCAGATCGACTGTAGCTGCTATCATTCACAGTACATGTAAAGCAATAGTGGACGTTATTCAAAACGAGGTCATGCCTGTGCCAGATGAAGCAAATTGGAACACTGTGGCATCTGAGTTTTGGGAAAAGTGGCAGTTCCCCAACTGTATTGGAGCCTTGGATGGGAAGCATGTTACAATTCAAGCTCCGAAGTTATCAGGCAGTTTATACTGGAATTACAAGCACTCATACTCCATTGTACTTATAGCCTTAGTTGACCTATGCTACAACTTCATTGTGGTAGACGTCGGAGCTTACGGGAAAAACTCGGATGGAGGTATTTTTTTAACTCGAATTTTGGAAGAGCTCTGGAGCATGGCCAGCTCAATGTTCCCAGGGGTGGAGCACTACCTGGAACAAATTTCGAACTGCCAATGGTCATTGTAGGTGATGAAGCCTTTCCTCTTAAAAGATATATGATGAGACCTTATCCTGGAAAAGGTTTTACAGATGACAAAAGGATATTTAACTACCGTCTAAGCCGAGCTAGGAGTATTTCTGAAAATGCGTTTGGAATTTTGGTACAGAAGTTTCGCATTTTCTCCCGACGGTTGCAAGGAAATCCTGAAAACATTACGACTTTAGTACTAGCTGCTTGCGTTCTCCACAATTTAATAAGACAAAATGAAGGAAGTAACATTTCAGCATTAAATGAAAGCAATGATGGGACTGAGAGCACCAGACTCCGTAGCAGGACCTGCAATCTTCAAGACCTACCCCGTCTACGAGGAGGGTCAACAGGAGAAGCGTTTGCTGTTCGAGAAAAACTCAAGGATTTCTTTAACTCTCCAGTTGGAAGTGTAGAGTGGCAAGCGAGGGCTGCACTGGGAATATAATACGCCCAAGATTTAACGCCAAATGACATTGGACTTTAACGTACAAGTAGAGATAATATTTTGAACTTCAACTTTCAACTGTGGAAAATTCAACTGTGTTATTGCGTTAATTATACATATTACATTTTTATTCTTTCTTTACCTCTTCTTAAACTTATTTATTTATATTTTTGTGAGTTCTTGGGGTTTAAGTCTAAATAAATAAAAACCAAATTTAGCCAACGCTTCGATATAATTGTATATCATCTAAAGGGCTTGGTTATGAAAAAGAAAATGAGATAAACATATGGATGAATTAAATATAATATGATAGTAAAATTTGGAAGCATAAATATATAAAGTTACAATACTGTTTTTAGTTTATTATAAAATGAAATGACAAATTCAGTATTAAGTAATTGAGAAAAGGGAAACACAGGAGTTCAACGTAACTTAATTTATGGTGTTTGTTTATGGTAACAATGATTATTTTGTAGTCCATGGTTACATTCAGAGAAAATCAATCAAGAACTGGGAATTTCCGCTCTTCTTCAATAAGTTTCTCGCTCTCCATATTGCACGAGCCCGCACCGTCACCGTCAAAAAGTAAACTGAACTAGTCGGTGACGGTGCGGGCTCGGCGCGGTCTCCAAGCACGATGACGGTGCGGGCACGGTGCGGTGGTGTGTGTCCCTACGCGTTTGAATGCATTGTTTTCCTTTCTCGCCGTAGCACGTCCAACACTCGGCCGTGTGTCGGCGCGGGCTCGGTGCGGCCATGTGTGTCCCGGCCTTAACACAGGGAAGTTTCCATTCCAGTCCGATCCAATCCAACAGGTAGCTTAACTGGCTAAAGCACTCGACCGGAAATGAGGGAATCCGGTTTCGAATCCTAGTCTAGGCCCATGACTTTTTCTCTGTGGATTTTTCGCGCAGTTTATTCAAAGGAATTATTATGGGCTTCTAATATTTTGTGAAAATTTCCATATTTTTTCACCGTTTTATGAAGAAAATTCAAAAAGGAGTGTTTTTACTAATTATTTATTTATAACACTGATACGCTTCATTTAGTATCAATAACAAGTAAGCAAACTTTACCTTAATTAAACACTCAGTATGTTGTATCACCTAGGTATTCATCATTGCATCGAAGCCGTAAGATATTGTGTGAGTGCCTTTCAATTTTAAGTATACATTTACAATCCGAGGCACAGAAGGTAAGAACTTAGTTTCAGGAAACCAAAATTAAGTAGATCTCAATCAATATTTGCAAGTCTAAAATTTAAAGATATCCACGATAAATATTTCCAACAGAAATCGTTAAAAGCAAGTACGGTAACTTTTATACGGTTAATCCCTATAATGCACATAACCACCATAATTTGTTTGCGAAGTATCCTAAATCCCATCTCTTGAGGGCTGGCTAAAATTACAATAACGCATATAGGCAATAATCAGTGGAATTTTTGCAGTTTTACTGATGATTAAATATTATCTTTGTTAGCATACACTCGTAATTAATTTATTTCAGCATCGATTTTTATTTTAAAAGGTTATTATCATGAGAATAGTACATGATTGACGTCGAAATCGTACTACATTATTATCTTTTAGCCTCCTCTTTCTAGTTTAGTTTTCCAGCTCATTTTCTGCTTCGCGACCTTCAATATTACCTTGCCCGCAGTTACGTCCGATACTCCCCTGTTCCATCCACTTCAAAGCCACTATATCCAGCTTCAACTAGATCCACGGTTCATCAAAAAAGCAGGAGTCAATCCTTATGGCCTTTTTCGTCCATCATAATTCTAACCTTCTCAGCAAGACAGAGAAGGACATCTACTTATCATTCTCAAAGCCTTAGTTAAAATAAAACTAGAATTACCTGAGCTGCAAATTAGAAAATGGCCGCCATTTGTATGCGATGGATTCCAGTACTGAGAAAAATATTTATCATTCATGTATTTACTGTCCTAAATACAGAAATGTATAATAACTGTGCAATTTATTTCACATTGATAAACAGAAGCCGGATTTTGATCGGGTTTTTGGGCCACGAAATAAAATCCTAAAGGTGCATTTAAATTGACTGTACTGTGTACAACCTAAATGACACATTATTTTTATTTAAATCTCATTTTCGGCAGGGGACCACTATATGCAGCGATTGGAATAACTTAAGCTTCATTATAACAATAAGGCAGCGTTGTATAATTTGTTCCCATGTTAATACCTTCTTCCCTACTATTCTACCCTTTCGCACAAAAAAATTGTCATTATATGAATATATATCTTCTAATGAATATCTAATAATACACTCTAAATATAATCAGTACTTCCTGAGTGAATTAGGAAAAATTCAAGCCAATGTTTATTTAAGTAAATAATACAAACTATTTTTTAAACGAAAAAATTAGAAATACAGTAAAAATTCGTCAAGTATTAAATGAAAACCGAAACATTAATGGTTAAGAAAGCGCTACTATCCGTTTACGATTTTTCAATGGTTCTTCAATGGATGATTCTTCATGGTTCTCATGTTTCTTCTAGTCTAGTTACACGCTTTGAAAACTTTTGAAGACTGTCTCTCCTCGCAATAAAGAAAGCAATATTTAAGCTGCCTACCGCCCGCCATTTAGGACTATCTGAGTACTTTCTATCCATTTACCAATACTATCGTTTTGTCTTAAATTTTCAGAATTAGTTTTTATTTTTCATGAAAATGCAATGGGGTGTCCTCACTTAAAATTACTTCACCTACGCTTACATCGATCTTGATCCTCCCCCTAAGATATTATCTATATGCCTGACGGCTTTTTGGTAAATCCCAAAATGTACAACGTTGGAACTATTTCGCAGAATATATAATGAAATAAAAATCAATTCGCAAGTGAGCTAATTCAGTCTATGATATGGGCAACTGCCACATAAAAAATATGAAAAAAAAATAGCGATAGCATCTAGGGTTCAATTGAGTCATGCGAAAAATAAAGAAAGGTAGGCATTATTTTCTTAATTAAAAAAAATAATTAGACCAAAATGGTTAAATTTCCATGGTCAAAATCACGCAAAATTGTCTAAGTGTAAAAAATCAGCAGATGAAAAATATCTAACCAAACCTGGACTCAAACTAGGACTCTCCACATATTCGCACTGAGAGCTTTAACGAATTAGGCTACACCTAAGTATAGCACCCGAAGTTTGTCAGCAATTACTCAGCAGTAAACTGATGGATAAAACTGGAAAGCACTCGGCATAATTTAGGGGAGCCCAAGTCGAGGGAATATTTTTCCTTTGAGGCATTTTTGTGCAGAGAATACAACGGCGTATGACTCCGTAAAAGGTTCACTGGCTGGCTATACCATAGCAATGTCTGAAACCACTAACAATCATTAAGGGCGCATGCACTCATTGCATCTTGACCTTAGAAAATGGGAAATAATAATGGTGTTTGGCTGCGTCCGTGATGCGGTTATTCAAGTGGAGAGCGCCGTGACGTAATGAAAGGTACAACAACATGCATTGGCGCCGCTATGCTAAATAATTTACGAAGCCGATCAACCTCCGCGAAGCATCTACGCCGATAATCTCTCGACATATCTCGATCCGGCCTCTTAGACTGCCGCTTTGGCCTAAAAAAATCGATTTCGAGAAAGAACATGAAAAATAACATGTCTTTCCTGGAAATAAAAAAATGAGTAGCGATTAAATGGAAAAATCAATCTCCTCTGATATTTATTCACGCGCATACTCTTATTTTCCTTCAAGTTCGCTCACAAATTAACCAATTAGCCATGTTGTGTCAGCTGATTGCGGCTCCACCTCTTTTTATGACACATATATAGAAAGCATTCTTGTTTACTGTGACAACGCGAAATCTACCAATGATATCTATTCTTCCGGTGGTACGTCTGGTTGTTTCTTGATGACAACAGTTTCGCTAACACTGCTGCCAGCATCTTTAGGACGATGATGCCGGTCCAAGATTTTTGTCCTCCTTATATAGGGGCTCAGTTCCACTAGTTGTGGCTGCTGCTCTCTCATTGGTAGAAAAAATACTGGAATTATATCCACCATTCTTCTAAAAATATTTTGAGGGCAATATAAACAAATAACTAATTCTCGTTGCCAAAAAATATTCATTCAAAGTAGTTAGGCACCGTTTTCAGTTACTAAAGACCCCCTAGAAAAACATTTTAAAAGTGCGTTAATGCATTACGAGCAGATGAATTCACCAAGTATATCATTGTTTTCGTTTTAAAAAAAACTATTTAGTGGACTGTGGCCAAAATGCCATATCTGACTCCATTTGTAGTGGAATTGAGGGATCTAACGAATGATGCTACTTTGCCATTTCATTCCCTTTCTTTCCCCACATAAGTAATAGCCACATCTATTATAATCAGCCACAGTGGCGCAGCGAGGGGAAGATTTTGGGGGATAAATCCCCCCCCCCCAGAGCTCAGAGAAAGTTTTAATTTAATCCTTTTTTTAATAATTTAATTGGATTGATATTACTAATAGAATAATGTAAGGATTAATAAAATATCCCTCCGAAAGCCGTAAAACTCACCATTTTAAAACCATTTATCTTAAAATTCCGCAATTTAATAATCACGCACCTACCGCTTATCCTGGTGGGTATTCCATAGCACCACACACACCGGTATTACCCAGACAGCAAGAATCCTCCGTATCTAATTCGTATGCAGATAGTATCCATTGACGAAAAGCGACGGAGCGGTAGTCAATGGATACTATCTGCATACGAATTAGATACGGAGGATTCTGTGCTGTCTGGGTAGGTGCACCTAAACCGCCGCCGCTTATATTCCTAGCTTCGCCCCTGGTCAGCCATATCATTAACCAAGTCAAATTTTGGCTTTCCAAAGCACACAATAAAATATCGAGTATGATAAGTACACCTGGAATAAGAGCAGATTATGTAACATGTAGAGAAAAACATCATCATGTTTGCCAGAGAAATGTCTGACTCCATTCCATCACAACAGGATGTTGTGATGAGGCTAACAGAGAAGAAACAAACTGCATTTTCCGTCATGCGGACTGCCAGCCACCTCTCCGACCTACATGCTCTCGTTGGTTGGTAAATAGGCTGAGATGACCAAGGGAGGCAGATGATGCAATCAGCACATCTAAACTAATGACCCTGAGGCTACCGGGATGGGATGCTCTCCTACCCCCCGTGCTGAGAGCGACGTCACGCTCAATATTTCCCAGTGTTATCCAAGATTCTAGACCTTTCTCTTTCGTTTCCCCTGAACTTGGTTTCAATGCTACTCATTTTAGGGGTATGAAGTGAAACACTTTGCACTATCCACATAAAATTTTCATTAAACTAGAGTCGACATGTTTCGCTGCACTGCAGCATTATCAAGACTCAGCGAAGACTCAGCGAAACATGTCGACTCTAGTTTAATAAAATTTTTATGTGGAAAGAGCTAAGTGTTTCACTTCATATCTCATAATGGATCTCCACAAAGTATCTGCCTCATCCATCCAATTCATCTACTCATTTTACCTAGAGAATGAGACGTTGGTCATGCAGGGAGGTATGTCAAACCACATAAAAGTTATTTTAGACTGTATATGAAAAATACACCTTGATAAAATCTACAGCAAATGACTACTAAAACTACAGCAAAATTTCAGACGCATGTACAGAGGTATGTCAAACCCCTTAAAAGATGATTTAAACTATAAATCAATAGTACTACATCATAAAAACTACAGTATGTGGGTACGAAAACTACAGACGTTAGTTATGCACGGTGGCATGTTAAAACGCTTAAAAGGTAATATTTAGCACTTTCCAGGCGAACAGAATTTATAAACTTTTCTCGGGATCCCGAGCGGATAAGATTTTGTAAGAGCGCCGACGTATCGGGTATCGAATCGTCGTTTAGTAGCCGTGAGAATGGGTAACGAGTCGGTACCCGAAACGTCGGCGCTCTTACAAAATCTTATCCGCGCGGAATCACGAGAAAAGTTTATATACGCTTAAAAGGTGATTTAATACCGTATATCAATGATATCGTATATCAGTGATACATCATGAAAACTACAGCAACAACAATATAAACCAGAAAAAGATTAACAATGAAAGAAACTCTCACAAGCAAAAAAATCTATAGGATAAGATATCATAAAGGAAGCTATAGAAATTCGATTGGACCATAAAAACTTCAATCGTGACGCTGGCTATGCCATCAGCAACACCTGGAAACCCGTACTGTCAGCTCTAAAAAGCCAAAGGATCAGCGGATTGGCTGCCAAGAGACCAGTCCTCAACCAATCACGTGACACCTGACCTCCAAGCAGGGTATATAAGGGAATCAAACCCTCAGTCCGACATTCAACTGCCCTGATGACGATGCTCGAGTCGAGCCTCGAAACGTCGGCCATGGAAAGCCTCAACCGGTGGAAAACCCGAGAAGAATTCCTTCAACTTGTTCGCCGGGAAAAACTTCGATCCTATTATAGGATAATGCCTTGAAAAAGATTTTTTTCAAACCAGAAACCAAAAACAAAGTAATACCACACGTGGCTCAAATTGTCTGCTAGCGTAACATGAAGACTTCAGGGAAGGCTAGCAATTATCACTGCTTTTGAAGCTTAAAGCCAATTCAATATTTAAAAAAGGACAAGACAAATAATGGCATTAAAAGTGTATTCGTACTGGAAAATAAGCGAAGTAATCGAAGCCGTTGAAACATGAAACAAGCCAGATAGTGGCACTTGGCTAAAAATTTCTGCTAGTTGAACAGAAAGGCTCCTGGTTAAGCAAATAGTTACTCGGTAATGGTTTTGTAACGACAAAACTATTCAAGAGCTCTTGGAACCGAGTAAATAACCATCATTATCACTGATCAATAAGAAAATAATGATATGGACAACTTTGATTGATAAAATACAATGATCACAGTCACAATCCAAATTCCAACACTCCTGAGTCAATTTGAATCGGCTGGCCAAGAATAGGTCTCTTACCAGGGGTGACACTGGGTCTAGGATTTCAATCAACCTTTGTAGTGTTGACATCTATCGGGAGCTGTTCATGAATCACCCTATATAGGGTTATACAACAAATATTTTAAACAAAAAAACGCTGTTAAACATTCACAGACCCATAATATACCCTTAGAAATAGCCCCACCCAAGAATTAAGGAAATAGATTCTTCTAAGCAGGGATGGCAAGTGGAACGAAACGAAAGTCAAAACCAGTAAATTTTTAATAGTTTCGTTCCCGGGAGAGGAATGTAGAAACGAAACGAAAAAGAATTAAACCCGGAGAGCTAAACTCAGGGTCGAAACGAAATCAGAGTCAAAACTACTTCGGATCGAAACTTAACTAAAACTCTTGGACGAAACGAAACACAGATTATGTTTCGCAACAGAGGGAGCACTTGCTTCACCTTCAAAACAGTTTAGTTTTGACCGTTTCGACTTACACACCAAGTTCGAAATATGGTTGAATGAAGTAGAGGTTCGGCCTACCGTCAAGGGACACTCATTTTTTTTTACCACTAACAGGAGAACGGTGAACGCAAACTGACCATTCGATTTTTAGCTCAATGATTTAACCTCTCTACACGCATGTCAAACGTAATGGGTCGAAACTATTCCCACGCATCCCCCTCCACTCAACTTCTGGGAACGAAATTTAACTACGAGCAGCGGAATTTCGATTAATTTTGTTTCTTTCCAGAGTAAAGTTTCGTCCCGGGTCGAAACTAAACTCCTTGGTGATTTTAATTTCGTGCGGGAACGGAACTAAACCCAGGCCTCGTATTTTCGTTTGACTCAGAGTCGAAACGGAACATTTTCTTTCGTTTCACTTGCCATCCCTACTTCTAAGGAAATATATTAGGCCTGTAAATGTTCAACCGCGTTTTTTGTTTAAACTATTGGTTATATAACCCCAGATGGAGGGTGATTCTTGGACAACTGCTGATATATTACTACACTAAAAAGATCGATTGAAGTCTAAGATCCAGTTTTGTGACACCCCCCTTGTGAGTTCTGATGACGATAATAGAGTTTCTCATCGAAGCGTGGGTCATAAACAGCCCCACCCGGTGCCAAACCTGATATGATTTTATCAATAGTATTCGCTGGGAAAGCCTACGATCCTTTAGCAAAATATTGGCTCGGCGCAATCTCCCATAAACCACTTATAGCCTAATATTAGAAGCTCTCACCCTAGCTAGGGTTAAACATCATTCGTAAATTCCCGAAATACTGGGTATTTACCCAACTCGAATCGGAGTGATGACCCATCCCAATACGCTTTCGAACGACCTTTCTTTTTGGCGCATAACAAAGCGGGAGATGACGAAGGCAGGGAAATAAAATTAAAAAAAGATAATAAGAACCCTTTCGCCCATGGCGGCGGCGGCTCACGACCTTGCACCTCAATAGAGAAAGAGGGCCGTCATCGGCCGTCCGATCGCTGTTACGGGAAAAGCGCCGCTTTCCCCCCGCGCGCCGTTGATTGACGGGCACGTGGGGAGGGACAACGGGGAGCCCATGACGGTGGATGATGCGACCCCCGTCGCTGCGGCCTCAAGTTCCGCCCTCCACGGTCCACTCGCGTCCCGCTCCAACCAACATCAGCATTTGACTAAAGATGAGGACTGAACGAGTAACTAGCAAACACACTGTGATAGCATATTTACAAACAATCGTTTCACCTTTTGAGGAGGTATGTTCGCGACTGCGAGATACAAAACATATAGATTCCGCATATATTATTTCCAAAAATGTATGATCAACACAAAATACATAATCACATCCAGGATTGAAAGAAAAACTGGAAGATCTAGGAAGCTTAATATATAGTCTTCATGGTTGTAATGCCTGGCTTTTCCCCGGCGAACAATTTCATTGAAGATTTATCGGGTTTCAGACGAGGTTGGATATTCAAGAAATACCGTTCTCATGGTTACTGCAAAGTGCATACCAAAAAATGTTTGCGATGCCATAGATCAGTAACGACTCCTACCACCTGCTGAAGTTTGTAAATTCTTCCTGAAACACCCTGTATATTTGGAGAGACAGAGAACGTAACCAGGGTTACCACTCAGACTAAAGTATAAAATTCACGGTTTTTTTCAGGTTTTCACCACCTAAATTTCGCCAAATTCACCGTCTGTTGATGAGCCAATTCAGGCAGAAATATTGATCACGTAACAATCACCGGTCGCGCGTTAACTAAAAGTTAAACAAACACGATAGACGCCGGGAATGCAAACGCAGCAATGAAAGTTCTCTTATGACGTCACCTATCGTTAGCAAAATTCAGGGCGAGCTAACGGTTGTGGGTGGGGAAGTGAGGGGTGGCAGGGAAGTAAAGCAGTGTCTGATTTTTCGACAGGGTTAATGAACACTTTGGCTACCGGTCTTCCAATCACAGGATCACGATCGATTTTTCGTCATGGCACACGGACCAATAATAGGGTGGTTTCCTATTATTTTTTTATTGCCAAAATCAAAAGAATATTACTCATTTAGTACGCATTCACACTTTTTGATTTTTAAATGACGATATCTAATTTTTGCGATTAAATGAAAAGTGAACATTTTCAAGCGCGCGAAAACGCGACGGCTAAACATGAATGCTGGGAAAAGCCCGTGTGACGTCATTCTGGTTCCCGAGATCACCGTGTGAGTTGACCTTGGGGCGAGGATGTATGCGCCGCTGCGATGCAGGCTGCTAGCAGGTAGCAGAGTAGCCTGCTAGCAGGTACTTGGCTTAAATAAGGATTATTAATACCTTATCAAACGAAGAAAACTTTCCGACCTTAGCCAGTTTTAATAAGTGATTATTAATACATGTTTCCCTGAGCTCTGTGCCTCATGCATGCATTGGTAATCTCAGACGATGTGTAGCTCCTATCTACTCGTATAAAAACTTGGTCCCTGTGACGTCACGTGGAGTGGCATCGCGTGGGCGCCAATCTGGCCTTTTTCAAATGAGGATAAAAATTGACCCTTGCCATTCGTCTAAACTGGGATTTCTAAAACCAAATAATTTGAATATTATGAATAGACTAATGGTGGGTAACGAATCGCAATCAATGCCTTTCGTTTTCTTTGATGAAGGAAACTACCCTATTATCCTCTCAGCATCACGCGATAGCTCAGTAACTATAAGGAGTTGCATTAAGAGTTGTTGGACAATAAAGGCCAAAAATTGTTCGTACCACATCCTGAAGAGTTGCGGATTCTTCCAGAAACAAACTGTATTAGAACCCGCCAAATCCGATTCCTAGATACACATCTACATATGATACGGGTGCTATGCCGCCAGAAGGGTTAGGTACCAGCGTAGGCGAAGTAGTAGTCGAGACAAGGTATACAGGCGCGGAGGGGGTGTTGGGGGGCAACCGCTGTGCGGTGGGGCGCTAATTCGCGATGCACGGTCCTACACTCCCCCGCCTCCCAACCTCGCGTCCGCCCCCTGCTTATGCAGTTTGCCTCTCCGCAGCGAGTGACGCACCAAAGCCGCGATGACGGAGCGGGCAGCGAGCCGAGGGCAGGTCCTCGCATCATACGATACGACTGCGTCGCTCGGGCGACAGCCGAGGACGATAACATTACCGCCACACAGTGAGCTGGAATCGAAAGAAGCTGACCAAAACCTCAAAAAAAAAAAAAAAAAAAAAAAAATTGGAGCTGGGAAGATGAAACTTGGCATTAAAATTTTTAACTAAATTCTACACAAATTCCCCATTTTTACTGTCCCAGAGAGTTAGCAATATATATACTAGGGATGTGCGAGTACTCGAAAATTCGAGTCGTGTCGAGTGGAGTAGTTTCGGTTACAGAGCTTTCGAGGATAGTAGGTCCAGCAATCTGCCGACATGATGAGCTATCATGAAACTCATGTAATAATACAGTTTTAAAGCCTATGAGTCATTCTAATGCCTTGGCCTGGTAGTTTGAGCTTGCTGTATACACTATGGTTGTCGGCGTGGGCGCCGAATTACGTCACCCGCGGCGGCCGATCGTCTTCCGACCCGGCGCAGCGCGAGCGGTCCGAAATCGGAAAAAAGCTGGAATAATGTCCAAAATGACCTTTTTAGAGGTAGAGACTAGAAAGTTAGCGTAAATACTCATAAATTATTACCAGATAAAGATTTATATGCCATTTTACATAAATACGACCCTTTGGTGACGACACAGTGGCCCAAACACGACCAATTTTTTAAAACCACGCGCGATGTCGTTTTTCCTCGAAAATCTTTCAATTCATCCAGGTGGTGTTGCGTTGATATTGTCAAAATGATGTAAAATGCATTTTCAGGCATGTTATTTTCAAAAATTTTGCTGAACTCCCCATTTCCTGGGGGGGGGGGGGGTTGCCTCCACTAATCCCCTCATCCCCCCCCAAACCCCCTTATCCCCCCGTCAATGCATATCTCTTGTTACACCACTGGTTTGGATGCATATATGACTTAAATGGTCGACATATTACTTGGGGTTAATTAATGTCAGTTGTGCCTATGGAACTATTGAAGACACCTTAATTTTCATTCATCTCCTACTTCTGACAATAACCATCATCGATCCTCATTGTATTTTCTTTCTTACATTAGGCTAGGCATTCAGAATAGAAAATTGGAGTAGAATATATTGTAGTATGCATTGCTGTAATGCCTGGTTCAGAAATTATCATACTCGACTCGATACTCGCGAGTATTTTTCAACTCGACTCGAGATCAAAAAGGACTACTCGCTAATCCCTAATATACTACTGAATTCAATTTGTTTATTATTGTGCGACTTTCCGGCCTATGAGATACTTTCTTTCCTGGGAAAGTTTCCTAAGGATACAAGATTCGTATTTGCTATAGGGCCCTTAAAACAGTGTCTTTAAATATTCTTCATGCATGAGTAAATACCCGTTTTTAATGACCCTAACTACGACCGCCCCAATTGCCCCGGTGTTAACGAGATTTAAATGAATCACATTTACATATACACTTCCCAGCGCCTATAACTTAATGTACCATTATTTCATCATCGAATCGACTGTAAACTGTCTCTGGTCCAAAATTCAAGAATTTTAAGGCGTTAAAATTTAGTAACCTTGCCCTACAAAAGTAAAATCCTTTGATGCATGTGACGAAGTGGGTCTGATTTCCATATGGCAGGCTGTAACCTAATTCGGCTCCATAAATTAAGAAAAAAGATGGATAGGGTGGGCGGAGCATCAAGGTAGCTTAATTCAAAATAGGAGAAAACTACGACTAGAAAAGGTTTGAAACTATATGTATATGTATGAAATACCTAAATGGGACGCCTTCGTTAAAAGATACTAGCTAAGCTAAAATTGGCTAATGTTCTTCAATAGTTACCTACACTAAAAATAATTGCTAATTATCATAAGCTCAGCAAGCATCTTTTAGTATGATACACTTTTCTCGTATCTTAGCTAACCTTAGCTAAGATTATTACGAATTAAGAGTCAACCAACAATTGATTTTAACTACGCTTTCACTCGTATCTTAAGGCAAAATTTGGAATCAGGATACCCTATCTTGTAACTTTCACAGAAGAATTTGCGAATACCTTTGATGTAGACGTGGAGAACATTATACTATACATAGATTTAATCAATGAACAGAATAAAGTCATTCCAAAACTACGTGATACTATTTGAATGAATATACTGAATCTCACGTTGATAGTTCAGAGTTTTTGTCTTCACAATTAAATGTAAATTAAAAGATGGTTATAATTTAAAAAATTCTAAAGTTAAGTTTCGGAACGACAACCGTGACCATTCGATGCGAAGCGAATTTTCAACAAAAACCCACATAATGGACGTTAATCTAAATAAATCGCGGAATAGAATACATATTTTAAAGAGGAGAAAATGGCAATAAACAACATCTCACGAAGACCATCATCTAAAAAAAATTGAAGGGCGCATATTCATCTCGAAAAAAGAAAATATTCCGTTCAAGGGGGGAAAAAAACTTCTCGATGTTATCGACCGATCCGCGAGTTCTCTTACGAAAGGGTTTTTTCTTGAATGGGGAATATCATAAAATTCACACAAAGGAGTCCGATGGAGGGTAAAAGACTTCACGGCTAGGCGCTCCCATTCCTCAAACGTAGCGGAGCATGGGGTGTAGGATAACAACAGCCTTCGGGAGCACAAAGGAGAAAGATAAGCGGTATGTGGAGAGAGAATGGACCGCCATCGCCGAGTGCCTAGGCCGCGGAGAAGAGATTGGAGAGCTCCTGGCACTTGAGGAACTTCCCCCCCTAGGGACACCTTCCTTACACAACGGAGCGCCCTAAACTATATGTGGTAAAAGGATAAGTAAGTGGGTTAAGGTCTTTCAGTGCGTGGCCTATCTCACGGGTGAGACGACGGGGCAAACCTTGACCCCTTTAAAACTCCTATTAAAAGGAATCAAATTATCTTTAAAACTGTAAAAACGAAACCATTTCTGGTGGACCACTTGATCCTAATCAGGGGCATGGCCACAGATGTAATCAACGCCGGTATCTTTCGTCATCAACTACCGCCTGTCATATTTAATCGTGGTGACGTAAACAACCCAAGTGTTTGTCAGTCACGGTACATGCCCAAGATAAAAGATTTTTCGGTCATTAGTGATTCACGGTGTTAATACCCAAAAAAGGAAAGTCTTTCAATATTACGCTGATATGTAAATCAAATAGTGAGCATATCATGAGATTTTTTGTGTAGTTGATCGCTCAAGTATGACAATTGGTTTTTAGGAAAAGTGCCCTTACAACGTCAATCTAATATGAGGTCTATTTGAAGTATTTTTGTAACCAATATCTTCATCACCTTAACCTTAAGAAAAGAGAGTTATGCCCTAAAGAATTCAGTTTCACAAAAACACTATGCAAATAACTTTTTTGTTTCGCAAAATCATAGGGTTATCAAAATGAAAGTGAAATTTTAGATATGCACATGAATTTATTTAGATAATTATCAGCCTGGACCACATTACATAAGTACACAAAGGATCGCACTTGAAATAAAAAATAAACCCTAGTTGATTCATAAAGCTTTCTTCTCATTCCCAAGAAAAGTGCTAAACAAACGACACTGCGGATAACCAATCAAAGATATTACTATAAGATTGTTTGTTAATAAAATGCAAGAAATAGATTTTGTACAACCATTCATTTCTCCGAGTCTCGTGAGAATGTCTTCGTTATCCAAGGGGCCCATACCGCTTTGTCCAACATACGTATGTGTCACTTAAACTTCTTCGGGGGATATCTATTTCAATTTTCCCTAACGACTAAAATTTTTAGTGGCGGTTATATGTTTTAAGTCTTACATTCAAATACAAAAATGATATACCTCTAGCATGGCACCACTAAGTCACTTGGACATCTGAGCGGTTCCATTGCACGAATGATTTAAAATAACTGAAAATTTATCGACCGCCATGCCAGATAAGCACTAACGAGGAAGAAACAATAATCTCTATTTCATTTCAAGCCGAAGGGAAAAACCACGAATATTACGAAAGAGGATCCTCAAAGTCGGCCTTTTAATGTGTTGTCACCCACCGCGAATTTAAAGGGGTTTACAAAAATCGCCACTCGCGTCGCTGACGGACGAAGAGGTTCACGAGGAAGTTAGGTATAGTTAGGAGTGCAAATCGAAATTTATGTAGGTACATGATGATTATTTTTTTCCTTATCTTGACCTCGTTTAATTCATGTTAAAATATTTCTTGGAGTGTAGGTCAACGTATGTTATGAAAAAAAGGTTATAGCCAATGTTTCTGTTTATTTCAAACCATCATCAGGGCTATGTAAGAAAAAACATAAGAACAATATAAAATAAAAAGATAACAAAGATACACAATATTTTTACATAAATAAATGTTACGATAGATGATGATGATTATGAAGTTATGAAAAATCAAATTCATAACTTTCCAAAGCTATTCACCGCAAATACAAATATTATACGGCAAAATATGGGGGGAAAAAATGGACGGCATTGCTCTCATCACCGCGCCGCGGACATTTTTGAAAACCGATTAACATGCGACCGGAGTGGAAACAGAAATCTGCCTTCCATGGAATGGAATTGGGTCTCCTCTATGCCGTCTCCTTGGGAAGAATAGACTTGAAGTTTTTTTTTTCAAACCTACGGGAAACCCATTTCCTCTGGTATTGCAGCCTGTTACCCGAACACACTTCGGAAGACGGGAGACGCAATGCCTTTGCATGATAATAAGGGAAGAACGAATGGAGAGACCCGGCGAGGTTCTCTTACGAAACAACACCACATAGGAAATGAGATGCCGCGCGTTCGTAATAATGAGGCTGCACGATTTGGAAGGAGAGGAAAAAAAAAGGAAGACAAGAAAGAGGAAGAAAGTGGGCCCTAAGGGCAAGAGGGATTCCGGTGCGAGCTGGAAAATATTAACACTTAACTATCCGAGAGACGAATTTTTTGAGCAAACGAAAGAAAAGGCGGGGAGGGAAGGTCTCCCATCAAACATCAGTCAAGGACCTTCCTCTTTGGTCTAATTTTTTCCTTACGAGTTGCTATCATCGCAATCACCATCAGATCTTCGTCACGTATAATAATAGAGCATTCCCCCAGTGCTGACATATGTCTGTCTAGTCTTTCTTTCTTTCCCCCTATCCTTTTCAAAGCCCTTTTTCAGGAGGTCTTCGCAGGTTTTTCACGCCCTCCCCCCTTTTCGTGTGGGCGTATTCCGGCAGTGGGTTTTTTCCTAAAGGATGAAAGTCAATATTCATAGGTTTTTGTCAGCATCCCACGTTTGTGCATATCTTTTTATACACTTGGTAAATGTAACATTGTTCAATTTGCATTTTTCATATTGTTTTCTTAGTAAGCATGTTAAGCATACTTCTACGTCCCTTTTTGTTCTAATTTCACTACACATAATTTCAAGAGTACCTTTACAATGTATCCTTCTGCAAATATTTCATGTAGGACGAGGGGTTGGATGGGATATGGAAACTTCTAGTCCCAATCTCACACAATAAAAACGAATTATTATTATTATGTCCTATGAGAACAATATCGATCGATGTATGCAAATTTTAGGTAGAGCCATACGCTATTAGAATAAGGAAATAATTTCCTTTCTCCGAATATTTTAGAGTTTAATGCTTCCTATTCTTGGTTTAACAAGCGAATTCTTTCAATCTTTGAGGACTTTCATGTGGAGAACTTCTTGTCTCGGCCCGGTCGTTAACTTCATGATTGCCCTCTCCTCCGTTGTATCCGCGTAGTATCACGTCCTCTTCACATTACTTTTATAAGGGTCATGGAAAATAAATTTTCAATACCATTCATAACTTTTCAATTTATGCTATGCTTTTAAAAAATCCTCGAAGTGTGAGTGGCCCAGGGAAACGAACTGGTACCCCTTCTACCCTGAATTTGTGAAGTTCACTCGCCTATAGCCAAGACTGAGGTACACACAACTATCTAATTTCAACAAATCTTACCCTCGGGTTGTAACACTGAGTGAGGCATTCGATGATATTACTCGCGAGTGCAAATACCATTTTATAAATATTGGGAACAAATGGATGGCTCGGTGCACAGCACCACGCAGAGGATAATTTTGATAGCAGGTTATAAAACTTTTCACTTTCCAAGGGATCAATGTGTGTGCACTATCAATAGGGTGGTTTCCTATTATTTTTTTATTGCCTTAATCGAAAGATTATTACTCCTGGAGTTCGTATTTCACGCTTTTAGATTTTTAATTGACGATATCTATTTTTCGCGATTAAATGAAAAGTGAAAATTTTCAAGCGCGCGAAAACGCGACGCGTAAGTAGGAATGATGGGAAAAAGTCTGTGCGACGCATTTCTGGTTCCCCCTCTCTCCTTGTGAAGTGACCTTGATCGAGACTCTGAGCGCTGATAGGACGCAGGATGCTAGCGGATAGCTGAGTACCTTGCTGAATGGTAGCGCTTGGCTTAAAAAAGGTTTATTAATACCTTTTCAAACGAAGAAAACTTTCCGACCTAAGCCAGTTTTAATAGGTGATTATTAAGACATGTTTCCCTGAGCCCTGTGCCTCATGCATGCATTGGTAACCTCAGACGATGCATAACTCCTATCCTCTCGTGTAGAAACTAGGTCCTGTGACGTCACGTGGAGTGGAATCGCATGGGCGCCAATCTGGCCTTTTTCAAATGAGGATAAAATTTGACCCTTGCCATTCGTCAAAACCGGTATTTCAAAAACCAAATAATTTGTGTATTATGAATACACTAATGGTGGGTAACGAGTCGCAATCAATGCCTTTTGTTTTCTTTGATGAAGGAAACTACCCTATTCTTGAAATCTAATGGGAAAGGGCATACACGCAGCAACATTCTGCGGTAATGATTTATAACTACAACTTTATATCGCCTCTTTTTTACGTTTGAACCAGGGATGGCAATAGAAACGAAAATGTTTGGTTTCTTCCCGGAGGGAATCGAAAATACGAGGCCTGGGTTTCGATTCATTCCCGCACGAAATTAAATTCACGTAGGGTTTTAGTTTCGACCAGAGACGAAACTAAATTAATCGAAACTCCGCTGCTCATAGTTAAGTTTCGATACCAGAAGTTGAGTGGAGGGGAAAAAGATGGAATAGTTTCGACCCATTACGTGTGACATACGTCTGGAGAGATTAAAACTTGGAGCTTAAAAATCGAATGGCTAGTTTGCGTTCACCGTTCTCCTGTTTGAGGTCAAAATATGAGTGCCCCATCCATCTAATGGCGGTAGGCCGAACCTCTACTTCATTCGACCATACTTCGTACTCGGTGTGTGGGATTGAAACTAAACTGTTCGAAGCAGTGGCGCAGCGAGGGGGGGTTTTGGGGGATAAACACCCCCCCCCCCCAGAGCTCAGAGAAATTTCTAGGTTTAATCCATTTTACTTAATTGGATTAGTATTACTTATAGAATAGGTTACGACGAAACTCAAGGGGGGGGGCACAAAAGATATTTTGAACTACCTTTACTTTTATCTTTATAAAAAAATAATCAAGTTGCATACCAAGTTGAAGAAAGATTTATTTAAACTGATTACACAAATATACAAGACAATGCTATCTTATGACATAAAAAAGTTATAATTGTGGTACTGCAATGTTCGGCAATGCGAGCAACCCCGCAAGGAGGGGCGCGCGCACCCCTCACCACCCATATGTATCCGCCATTTAGTGGAAGTGGTATATTTTAGTTGTCAATAGTTTTTCATAAGTTAAACGTGTTGTTTATATGATATATTGCCTCAGTTACGTATTACTGCCTTGTATTTCCTCGTGCAATGCGTAAATCGATGACTAGTAGCGCCGCAAGTGGCGATTTTGAAATCTGATTTTAATTCGCGCGGAGCGAGAACATAACTAGCGACGGAATTGATGACCCTAAAATGTAATATTCGTGTGCGGAATTAGTGGAGCAGCGAGGGGGGGTTGTTGAGGTCCAGACCTCTTCCCCCCATCCGAAATATAAAATCTCAATTACTTTGCTACATAATAAAAGTAAACAAATTTTTTAAAAAAATCACGGATTTATACGAGATTTCTTTGAAAAATGAAGTTTTTCGATTTTGAAAAGTGTTTGAATTAGTTTGAAACCCTCTACCGAGTACCCTTGTTTTCCAAAAATGTTCCCCCGCAACCCCCTGTTTTTTGATTATTTTAGCGCTTGCATTCTTCAAGCGTGTGTGTAAAGGGTGTAGTTGTGTCTTAATTGACCTAGTGTAGTGACCATAAGGGTTTGAAATGTTCATAAATTCGATTCAAAATTATTCAAGTGGTGATAAAAAATAACTCAATGTGTACCATCTTACGTGCTAATAATGTTGAAGAGTTTTATCTTCACTGATTAAACGGTGCTGAGCTTGGTAATCCAGCAAACTAAGTTGATAATCATAGAGGTCTAGAAAAATTGCACAAATATGACCATATGGTCGAACTTTTTTCAAATGGTATTGAAGAAAATGCGAAATAATTTTTAATCGATAGGTACTTCGCGCAACCAAATAAATTATGTGGCAACCCCCCCCCCCCCCCCTCCACAATGAACGAAATTCCTGGTTGCGTTACCGTGTGGAATACTCGCAGAACAAAATTCGGCGTGCACGGAGTCGAAGACAGAGTAATTGCTCGCAGAGCATGGGGGGGGATTATATAAGCACTCATCCGCTTTTCCCCTCTCCAGCTTCTGCTGCCTCATTCTGTGCCTCCCCCTGCTTAGGTTGATTACGGCGGTCGTCCCTCAATTAGTATCCCCATCCCAGTCTCCGACTCTCATCCCATTGCACTCCGAGCGCGTGCGCAGAAGCACGCCACACGTCGTCAAATGGTCCCCCTTCCCGTAGTCCCATTAAACTCGCCCGCGCCCAATCAGTCGCAAGCCCACTCGCACGAAAACGCTCGCGAACGGGCGTGGTACACGCGTCCATGCTCATATCATGGATGGACGTGTACAGGGCAAAAAAGAGGTGCTATGCTACTGCATTCACAAGGCTCCTATTACCTGCCATTTTTAATAAAAAATATAATAGTGAGAGACAGTGGTGCTGACTTGTTATTTCTATATGACGTGATGATGCCGCTAAGCGTCGAAACGCGTTGTTGTTATCATTAATAAACCAGTGGAAAGTACACTTAGTTGTATCATTTTATTCGGCGTGCTGTTCCACCATACCTCCTCAAACATAGTGGAACTCCCATTTTTTTAGGTTTGTAAATTACATGTGAGATAATAAAAATATAATCACTGTGATATACTGGGTGGAGAAAAATTATGTCATGAAATTTGAGACCTGGATAGCTGATGAAGGTAAAAATCAAAATAACATGATATTTAGGTCATAAATGCACCATTTTTAAACCACAGAAACTTTGAACCAACCGATTGGCAGCGAGTCAGCCCCGTTGCCGGATGCTCTAAGCAACTAATGGACTCGAATGTTTTGCTCAAGAAGGCTGCATAGAGGAGGTCCAATGCCACCCCACAGAAGGCTGATTTCTGTTGCCACTTCGGTCGCATTTAAATCGGCTTTCAAAAATGTCCGCGGCGCGGTGATGAGTGCAATGCGATCCATTTTTTTCTATTATTTTACAGTATAATGTTTGTCATAACGAGGAATAGCATCGAAAAGTTATGAATTTGATAGATCACATCAGCATGTGTATACATTTCGGTTAATACCCGATATTATACCTTATTTCCCCGTGAAACTCGGATAAATTTGTCCGTCAGCGACGCCAGTGGTGACTTCTGTAAACATAATTACATGCGCGGTGGTTGACAACACATTAAGAGGCGACTTGAGGATCCTCTTTTGTAACATTCGTGGCTTTGCCTGCCGGTGATCGCGATGCATGCAAGGCAGCTCGCTAGCTCAGTGGTAGCACGACAATAGGGCAAACTCGCGGCCAATCGAAGCGCTTGACAAAAACTTACCGAGGTCAAAAAATGGCGCTTTTACGACCTCAACATCAAAAGAAATTTTGATTCCTGCTGGCATCAGCTATCCAGGGTTAAGCTTTCGTGGCATAATTTTTCTCCTCCTTGTACATCAATATGATAAATGAAATATGCTGTGGTTGGTACAAACCTTTATAAAAAATAAGTGATAGTGTTCAGTATTTCTAGAATAGTGTAATTTTAATTTTTCAACCAATTTGTATGCAGGCCCTTGAGGGACCAAAGCTAAAGCCTCGTTAGCCAATAGAAAAATGCGGCACTGGACGTGTATATCGTTTACAAGACGTGCGGAAAATCTTGGGCATGCCTGAACGGTTAGAATTTTGTTAAGCTACATAAAACCTGCATTCACTTTTTCATGTGACTGCATTTACGTTGAAATACTAATAAAAACCGAATGCATCCTCGTTTTCTAAGACGAAGTTTTAAAACAGCAATTTTTTGCAGAATTTCAGTTGGATACATAACTATAATTCATTATTTGCGCACCTTATAATGCTTATTATAATATGTTAGCTAGGTTTCAATTTAAAATAAAATGAGTCAAAATAAAAGAGTATATTTTGGTATTTACAGTTATTTACATGATATAAAATTTTGTTCACTTTCGGGCATTATAGAGCACTATTACCTATGCTTTGTTAAATAGCATCTGATGGCCCTTAAGGAAGCATGGGTAATGAAAGAGAAGGCGCTACGTTTAGTGAAACGCTAGCTATTCTACCACACTCATGAAACTGTAATTTAACGTAACGAGACTACCTACGAGGTGTGTTCAAAAAATATCGCGACTTTTGTGTTTTTTCAAAAATTATTTATTTATTCATGAATATCTATTTTGTCCCCTTCAAAGTAATCCCCATGAGATATTATACACTTGTGCCAACGGTTTTTCCAATCTTCGAAGCACTTCAAAAAATCTTTTTTTTAAATCTTGTTCAGCTCCTCCTTCGATGCCGTCTTTATCTCGTCAATCGTAGCGTAACGTCGTCCTTTCATGGGTCTCTTCAGTTTAGGGAACAAGAAAAAGTCACAGTGGGCCAGATCTGGGGAATACGGTGGCTGCGGCATCATTAGTGTGTTGTTTTTGGCCAAAAAGTCGCGCACAAGCAACGATGTGTGAGCAGGGGCGTTATCGTGGTGCAAAAGCCAATTTTTGTTCTTCCACAAATCCGGGCGTTTCCGGCGAATTGCTTCGCGCAAATTGCGCATAACTTGCAGATAATATTCCTTATTGACCGTTCTACCCTGTCGCAAGAACTCATAGATATTCATGAATAAATAAATAATTTTTGAAAAAAAAACAAAAGTCGCGATATTTTTTGAACACACCTCGTATATCGAATTTAAACCTACATATAACAAGTTAGATATGTTTAACTTATCAGCGGAGAGAAGAAATTATTTCCTCGAGAATGAGAGTAGCCATATGTAGGAGTCAAGAAAGGTCCATGGTCTATCAATATAGCGGTACAATATTGATATCTGGCTTGACAGCGGCTTCGGCCTAAGCCCATCACGCCACCTCCATTTTATAAATGACTCTATTGTTACGATGCCATTAGTTTCCTCCTCAAACGAGAATAGATGACCTTATCTAACGTTGTCGCAGAGAGAGACAGTGGTACAGACCCAGAAAGGACCTCTTGGGAAGTGATTTAGCCCAGGGTAGATGATTAGCTATCACCAAAGAAGGTTCCATTGAATGCGTATAACTGACATGCGCTCCATTCTAAACCGACTAAGACGTCGTTTAAATGCATTAAAGAAGGTTAGAATCGACTCCCAATAGGGATGAATCCGGCGGTTAGGGCGGAAGTGTTTCCCATGGAGGAGAGCCTCCATATGAACGGCAGCAATATTCCAAATGGCCCCGACTCCCAGGTTCATGGTCAATGTGGAGGTGCTACTCATTACAAATTATGACTCATCACTCAAATAGTATACCACAAATAATGACTCATTATTCCTCAACGGCAAACTCAGTATGACGTGAATAACTCCAGTATATACTGCGTGGTTGGAAATGTTTTCGACGTTATGTTAACTTACCTGAGACAGCATCAAGCGTGGATACTTTGTTCATCGGCGATATCTTAAAGGCAACCGATGCAAGTGGCAAAGAAATAATTTACGTCAGCTGTAAATAAATAGTAGTTGTTCATAATTTAGCGATTTTGGTGTCTAGCATAAAATAAATCTTCACATAGTACTAGGAATAAGATACGAGGTTGTATAAGATCATTTCAATATTTTTAATTACGCACAGAGAACAATAAAATCAACCTTTGCAGCTATTTCGGAAGGAGGAAACGGAACCATATATGGTTCCGTTCCTCCGTTCTTACCAAGATCGCCTCGCTATTCCAGTTCTCTATTTTACATCAAGATTTTGCCGAGGTTTATAGTGTCGATGACCTCGTGGCTCATTATGGATTTAAAACAAAATATCGCACCTGAAACCGCATCATTACGACATCACACACACATTGTTTATACTTGATTCGCACAAATACTTATAAGACAACACGTTACAAGGCGGTTTCCTAATAATAAACCCAACGTATGCAGACTATGAAGCGGTGAAGAACAATAAAAATTTCCAACATGAGATAATATAAATAATCATCATGTTGCTTTTCGTTACCAAGGTAGCCGTTATTTTCCAAAACATCTTATGTAAGCAGAGAGACCTGCTTACAGCGGGAGACTTAAATATGGAAGTAAAGAAACAATTTATAAGAACCTACATTTGAGGTATGCTCCTATACGGAAGTGAGGCATGGACAATGACCGCAGCGGAGAAAGCAAGGATAGAGGCCTTCGAAATGTGGTGCTACAGAAGAATGATGAAGATCAAATGGATCGACCGAGTTAGTAACGAGGAAATCCTAAGAAGGGTAGGAGAGAGGAGAAGCCTCATGAAAACCTTAACAAGAAGACGGAACAACCTCATAGGCCACATCTTGAGACATGATGGCCTGATGAAGACAATCGTCTAAGGACAAGTGGCAAGCAAGAACGGAAAAGGAAGACCTCGAGCAAAATATATGGAACAAGTAAAAAGGATGTGAATGAGAAGAAAAACGTAGGTGTGAAAAGATTAGCTGATAAGAGAACTGAGTGGAGAGCTGCGTCAAACCAATCCTAGGATTGTTGACCAGTGATGATGATCTTATGAAACATTTGTTTTTTGTTAGTCGGGATCCCTGGTAAAACTGTTTTCTCGCCTCAAATTAGAGTTTATTCATTAATAATTAACACACATTGATCCTTTGGAATGTGAATAGCTCACCCAGGCAAGATTTGGACCCGTGACAGTTGCGCTGAAAGGCAGGAACGTTACTCCCCGGCCTCTGAGGCCGACAAATAACCTCTATTGCTGATTGGCTGGAGACCATTAAAGAGATGATCTGCGAGGGCTCGAAGAGAACAACACAAGCACGCTATCCTCAGGAGTTCGTTAGATAAACACACATTTTCGAGCCTTTTCATGCGATATTGGCGAAAAAGGAAAACAACAAGGTATCCTACGATATGCACCACACTAACTGCCATCAACACATATCCCTCTCGCTCCAAGAGTAATCCACTAAAAGCTATTTTTTAATCAGAAATCACTTGGGTGGTACCGATGACAAAATGAAGTGAAATGATGATTGCCAAAAGGTCATCTAGTCGAAGGAAAATCAGCGAGAGAGTGCATGGGCCTAAAGGGAATGCATCACTCCCCCTTGACCCATTGTATTTTGTCTTTTTTCGTGAATCACTCAAAATTTAAATTATCATCTTGAAATTTTTAGTGTACAGAATTGATACTTTCAACATTTGCCTTTTTCTCAGATACGAAAAATTTATATTCGAGGAAAAACTGAGAAAAATATTAAAATTTGATATTCAGGCGAAATGCTGAGGTCTTGTATAACCCAGGTAATTTTATGACGATGCCTTTGTGAAGGTATAAGTAAATATGTTCAAAAGCTGCTATGTAACTATAACAATAATATGAATTAAGTAAATAAAGTGATGAATCTATGGCTTCCATATACAATCCAGAGCTCGTGTAATATCTACAATTATTGCAAATAACTTCAAAAATATTTTCAATTTTTTATCGATTTCCATTCGTTGCGAAAAAAACGGTCGAGAGGGGTGAAGCGTC
Source organism: Ischnura elegans (assembly GCF_921293095.1). NCBI lineage: Eukaryota > Metazoa > Arthropoda > Insecta > Odonata > Coenagrionidae > Ischnura > Ischnura elegans. Next base: position 65,705,710 of record NC_060253.1, on the reverse strand, counting down.
TTCTGAATTTAATTTCCATTTGCGTTTCCAATTAACGTTTAAAGTAAATAACAACCCCTATGAAAAAATTGTATAAACCTGTATAAAATTTGTATACATTCTTAAGGCCTGTTTACACGACACATTAACACCTACGGATTAATGTTTAAATGTATGAACGCGAGAATGAACGCCAAAATACACCGTGTAACCACCCAACTTGTGCGAATGCATTCACAGAAAATAGAACCTGTTCTAATTTGGTTCATACATTCGTACATGTTCCGTTCCGATCCACAAAAATCATTCATGCAAACAGACATTAACTCGTACGTGCTAATGTATCGTGTAAACAGGTCATTATACAATATGCCATGACAATATATAAGAATGTATACAAATTTTATACAGGTTTATACAATTTTTTAATAGGGGAACCGTTATCGATGAATAAGTTGGAACGAAACTTGAGAATATTGGTCTATTGAGAGACTAATTTAGTCAGTCATTTAACTAATCCTTTAAGACAGGTTTTAAACATAATTAATTAATGACCAGACAGCGAAGAATGAGGTCAGTTCTAATTTTAAGATGATTAATTAAAGTAACAACAATTAAATTGAATGAAAAAGGGATACATTTCAATACTAGATGGTCTGATGATTTCTGGCGGTAAGTACCTTATTCAAGCAATCTCTTTTGGATAATATCGAGCAAATAGCTGCATTTACGATCCAATGGTGAAGAAAGTGAACGAGGAGGTTTTAATGACGACCAATACTTATTATGCCTTTCGAGAATCTTTAGGAGGCCACTTTCTCGTCATTCATTGCCTATTGTAGTTCGTCCAATCAGAATTCACCAAGCGCATTGAACGAGTGGGTCGGTCTTTACGATACATCACGTATGCCATAAACAGAACCGGTACGATAACTTAAATCCTATTTGCTATAAAAATGAACGAGAGAGGGTCCGATACATCGGCCATAAATCCGATGTAAAAAAAGCTTCGGCGATGAATGACTCATAAAACAGGGAAGCTTAAGAGATTTTTCGCTAATACATCCGTGATGCGGCAGTCGTATTGTGATTTTCCATCAAACTATAACTATTACCCCATAGAATAGGCTGTTATTCGCACAGATTAAAAAAAATTCAGAACATGAAACACTATCTCGAATCGAGACAGTTCTGATTCATTAAAGGGGCTATGGCGTCTGGAACCACTCTACTACTGTAGTGTTCACTTCTATTCTGTTCAACTATTTCAAATCAAACATGCACAATTAAAAACACAATCTAATCAACGCAAATTATAGACGGTGGGTAATTACTCATGAAAAAAATCTGGAGGCGTCGACACGTAACATTCCTTCACAAATAAAATTAACGCAAATTATATCCGCAAATGTCCTGTGTTATTACTCACGAAGAAAAGTCGGGAGCGCCGACACGTACCATTACTTCACAAATTAATTAATAAAAATTCTGGTATTAATGATGATTTACTGATAATCGTGCTCAGTACAGATACCCGCGCGTACATGTAAAACACTCAACCAAATGCATTTTTTTTTCAATTTTATTTTTATTTTTTTAGTTAAAATAGTTTTTTATTTTAGCTTTAAAATAAAATGAAATTTTCTTGGTTTTAAACCTGTTTCACCTCCGCGAACTAAACAGAGACATTGTTGCATATTAATAATCTAATTCATGATCATTGGATTCATTTTGATATTCATTCATTTCATTAAGGACGGGTGCATCTTTAAGACGATCCGCCGCCGGAGGGCAAGTCGCCCGGCGTCGCCTTGGACCCATCCCCGATGAAAGGCGCCAAGGGTCAGCTGTTTAATGACCCATCCAATGGAATATGCTGACCTTGGATCTTTCCTCTGCAAGGCACTCATAAAGCAGGCAATAATGCCACTGAAGAATCCCGGCGCGAGCCTGCTCGAAAGACAGCTGTCTGCATTTTCGAAGGTCCACGTACAAGCAGTCAGGGGTTGCATTCAGTGAGGAATGATAGAATTCATTGGATGTAGGTACCTACCATTGAAATTCTTGTCAATATAATGTCTCAACTTCGACGAAACAAACTATGTTCATTCGATCACGTTAAAGAGGGTATAAAATCAACGTTATGTCATTTTCCAGGCATGATGTCTTCCTGGAAAGGGTTTCAGAGTTGAGATCAAGTTTAGACGTATTCCAGAATTAAAATATTCCTTCATCTTGTAACATTATATAAATAAAATATGTCTGCCACAAAGTCTTCAATTTCATGTATATTTTTATAAGTATTTCCCTCAATTCCCGGTATGTTGGATTCTTGCTTGACTTGATTATTTATTATAAGAAAATTAGACCTTGAATTCAAACAATTTGTGAAGAATTTCTGAAATTTTCAGCCAAAATTTTCAAAGCCATGAAATGATTTTCTCGGCAACAATTCACAAGATATGCACCCTTTCAGATGAATTAATAATATTTATTATAAATATATTACGAGGTACCATTCGCCTTATTCATAGACGATAGGTTGGCTACGTTATGAAATACAGACATTACCTTTGCTGGAAACTTGATATGAGGAAAGGTGAAGAAAAGAAACCCCGAGGATTTCTGAAAGATAAGAACTTCAGAGCTAAAGAAAGCTTAAATGTAGAAGTACTAGAGAGATGCGGTGAAACTGACGTAGAATAGGAATAAATAATTAATTCAGAACCTCAATTCTAAAATTGTGACACAAATAATAACAACATCAACAACACTGAATGTATGATTGAGTCCTTAGCGCGATGATGACAGCTCAAAGCAGCATTTTCCATGCTGTGTCATTCATTATCCGTTCCTTTCACTCCCAAATTAAAGAGCCTAGTTACTATTTTACTCTCTTCTCCCTATATTTTTGAAATGCCGCATAGCCTTGGTTCCAGCCCTCTCATCTCGCGAGGCCTAATCAATAGCCTTCGTTGTGCATCGCCACTCGCGCCTTTAAATAAGTTCCTTGCCCGTCATCGGAGCACTCGGGTCAAGTTCTCCATGCCTTTCCCGTTCCCTTTGTGCTATTCGAGAGCCAAACACAACTGGATGTACCAAATTCCAGCGGGCCGAGTTCAGATGAACTTGACTTTGAAAAGGACACACAATGAACGGGGAAGGCTACAATCATAGGAAGCTACCCTTTTATTATGGGATACTCCAAAACCAGGGTTTCGCATAGGATCGAATCGTAAAGGGAATTCCTGAAGAGACATAATAATTTGAGACGAGACTACAAAGTTAATTTTTAAATGATTGAAGTCGCAAAGCAAGTGACTTCATTAACCAGAATTAATTAATGGTGCTTAAGATTATTATGCTACACTTTGATTAAAGAAATTTGAAATTAACGACTTAACTTAAATATAATGGATGCAGATAATCATCACCATAGTTCCACCAAATTTAGATAAATATAATCTGCGGATTAAAGCTCAAAATGTAAATTTCTACACTAATACCCAGCGCGCCGACCACCTCTGATTGTTTTATGCGATGTTTAAATCTCGAGTACTGCGGAATCAGGTGATTAAATATGCTGGTTAGCCATTACTTACAATTAGTAAATAAACAAGCTTCAACAAGCTATCATTTGGAATCACAATTAAAAGATTTCATACGCTGCCCTTTTAACTGCAATAAGATATTTAACCCCCGCAGTCTACCTTTTCGCTCTGGCCTATATGCCTCATAGTGCATGTCTCAGAATTATCCCATAACTCTCCGGCCATAAAAACACCTTCCCTTCAACTCTCCCCCGCCACAAACTTCACATTAGAAAAATTCCCGCGAAATATTTCGTTCTCCAAAATCTACTACAACCAAATTTTCATCGGTAAATGCCTAAAAGTTCATCTGAATGTTGTGCACGGTAATTAGTGCTTGTGAGATTTTGTTACAAGTTAACATAGCAATTCATACTTGCATCAATTATAATGAAATGATAAAAATTTATCAACAGTATAAGGAATCATAATTTTTTTATCTCAATGCCAAATTCATTAATGCCTTAATTTTTCAAAGATCTCATAAGATTCTGAATAGATATTTTATTTGACAGGGACTCTTTTTTCCTTAAAAAGTTAAAAAATTTTCAATGAGAAATCACCACTAGTTTTAGGAGAAAATTATTACTTCGATTTCATGCTCTTTGAGAAGGTTCGAATGGGTCATGCAAATGACTATACTTTTAATTTTGCATGTGAATAACAGCTATTTGACTTACCAAGTTCCTTGGAAGAATAATACCACGTACTACAAGAATGTAGGTCACATTGACTGCAGGTAAAAAACTATGCTTGGTGACGATTATTATCTGATGCGTTTTATACAGTTTTCGTAATTGTTATGATAAATAATTATTTGATCGAATTTTGAAGTTCTTACGAAATACAGTCGTATCATGTTGAAGAATTTTAAGAAACAATAACTGGCACAGTCTTAAAATAAAGAAGTCTCCGGTTATTGGCATGATTGCTCACAACTACATGCGAATTGATGATTGCCCCAAGTTATTTTAGCCTGATTCAGGTCAAATGATGATGAAAATCTCAAGTGGATCAACAACTGCTTTCAATTAATGAAGTTCCTTGAGGCTGAGCCCAATAAGTAAACATACATTTTGAAAATGAGGACAGCTAAGGGTAACGAAAATATCCTCGGAAAATAAAAGAAGATACTTTTCTCTCCGCAATAAATGAATTATTTTTGCAGATAAAATATTTTCGACGTTTTAGTGTAAAATAAAATATTCCTCGCGTTATTTGATGCGATGCGGCTCATTTCCAAGAAGATTTGTCAGATGTCTTTGATTTATCAGCATTACAAATCTTTTACATTAGATAATGTGCTTCATCATAAGTTATGCAGTTAATTCATAATTCACAATTTTTTCAATCAGGATTTTAAGATGTCCTCTCGAAAAAAACCCATAAAATAAAATCAAAAACATTAAAATTTACTACGTTATCTGGGAAAACTCATAGCAACAGCGCATCTAACTTCGCGATGGATCTATTTCACATTCTGCAACAGATAGCCCCTGGCATCTGTGCACCCTACAAGGTTTACATGTCATGCAAAAAGTAATATGTACAGGATTTTTATAAGACATTACAGAAATGTATTATTACATTTATAGCACATAGACTAGCAGTGCCAACCTGGCTGTTCCACAGCTATTTGACTATGCAGCGCTACCGGTCGTTGCCTTGTCGCCTACCGTTGTGGCGCTGTTGCCTGTCGTGTTGCACCTGTTACTGATTGCTTGACTTTTGCAAAGGAGAACCATTGCAGTGGAGAGACAGGAATTAATTATGGCTTGCCACTGTTTGTCTCCCGTTTTGTGGACAGTCTATTTTTGGTCCGTTTTTGCACGTTTTTTGCCCGCACCTTTACAAAGTGTCAAGATACAAGTGTAAAATGTGCGTACAGCCATTCAATTAGCATGTCAATCTGTCTGCATTTTGCGCAGTGACACTTTAGGGTCTATCGCAGTCGTACTACAGAGATTGGGTATCGGATCACTATAACCTACGACAAATTTAATTTTCACAAATAGCGACCATGAAAACCTTTACTCGATAATGGCAAATATCATAGAAACTACGTCTATAAATAGGTATTACTCGGACCTTACTTTAAGAAAAAAGCAAATGCTGAAGGTACCATTTTTTAAATGTGACTTATACCATCAAAATATTCTGGCATTAATTACTTCCGGGATATCAATTACTTTTTCCATAAACTCTATTTCTGATCAAAATTTTTCCAATTTCAACCAGTGATTGATGTAAGTACGTATCTACCTACTTATGTAATCACACCTAATTGGTAATTATTAATTTTCTTGCGGGTAAAAATTTTGAGATTACATTTAATAGTAATAGCCATGAGCCTCATGCACTAACATCGATCCATTTCCCGATTCTCTATTCAGTACAATATAGACAGAAAAGCAATAAATTAGAAAAAGTACAATGTACAACATTTCGCTCGAATCATCTTGACCTCGTCAACGAAGAAAAGTATAGCCGCACTGAGCCGCTACTGAGCCGCACATCACGTTGATGTTCACACCGCCAAATTCTCTTCCTTCGTCAAACCGCAGACGTTCATATCCCCTCCTTGCTGCCTTCAGCATCTCTTACTTCCAAAGTAGATTCGAGAAAGAGAACATAAATATGAATACTTTTCGACGGGGCATGAGAGTTCATATGGGTTAGAAATAAATCGTGAGCAATCGATATACGTGTTCCCTGAAATATTTCTCATGTAGCATAAAGGATACTCGTTCATGTCTTCTTGCATCACACAGGAACTAAAAATTAATAAAAACTTAATAAGTTAGGTATATTTCATCGGCTAAATCTAGCACTATCGCCTAAACTAAAAAAAAAACAAGGTTTTATCTATTCGTCTGGGAATACCATCTATTCTAAGGTAATGGTTTTCCAAATATTACGATCAAAGCTATAAAAAATACAGAAAACTGGCCCCTCCAAATGATGATTTATGTAGTCACTGTCTTTCATGCTCGCTGAAATAGATAACACAGAAAGTTCATTTCCAAAGTCAAACAAGGTAGCAAGATTTTATGCAAATAAATTAAAGATAAATGAGAAGCCCTCAGTGTGTCATTGGGAAGGATGGAGAATTGGATGAATGAATCCATTATTCCGTTCAACGTACCCTCACAGAATCATTTTTCGCGACGACGAGAGCCAAATCGAAGGATCACGAGTCAATTGAGCGATCAAAAGGTCTTTCGACTCAATTTGTGTTTATACCACGTGACTTTATGAATCCAATTCTCGGCAATGAATACAGATACCTTCGATATGACGAGAACGGCCCACCCAGGAAGAATATTTTCCTCAGAAACAGAAATCAATAGCGCGTATAGCAATAGGGTCGTTTCCTATTTTTTTCTTGCCTAAATAGAGATGTTATTACTCCTGGAATACGTATTTCACGCTTTTAGATTTTTTAATTGGAATATCTATTTTTCGCGATTAAATGGTAAGGGAAATTTTTCAATCGCGCGAAAACGCGACGGCTAAATATGAATGAATGCTGGGAAAAGCCCGTGTGTGAGGCCACCTGGGTGCGAGGCTATGAACGCCGCTAGGGTTCAGGCTGCTTGCTGCCAAGCATTGAGGTAGCGTAGAGTACCCTGCTGGAAGGTAGCGCTTGGCATAAATAAGGATTTTTAATACCCAATCAAACGAAGGAAACTTTCCCACCATAGGCAATTTTAATAAGTGATAATTAAGAGATGTTTCCCCGAGCTATGTGCCTCATGCATGAATTGGTAATCTCAGACGATGTAAAACTCCTGACTACTCGTATAGCACCTGGGTCCCTGTGACGTCACGTTCAATGGCGCCAATCTGGCCTTTTTCAAATGAGGTTAAAATTGACCATTAACATTCGTCTAAACTGGGATTTCTTAAACCAAATAATTTGTTTACTATGAACACACTAACGGTGGGTAACGAATCGCAATCAATGCCTTTCGTTTTCTTTGATGAAGGAAACTACCCTATTGCAAGTTATTTTTAGAATAAAAAATAATCTTAGCAGCATTTAACATTGTAATAAACGATTTTACTATGGATAGGAAGTATTTCGTGGTGGTCCGATACATATTTTATTCGGGGTTGTCCGTATATTATAATTACAATGGAACAACTATTTTACCAGAGTTAGTTACTCATTCTCACTTTTTCCATAAGACAATGGTGCTCAGTGAAAGCACGACAGCTAAAAAAACAACCTCATCCTGTCCCAGTATAACGTGACATCGGACTGAATTTAATGAAATATTATCCAATTGCTCATACGATGACAATTGTTGGCGCATTAAATTTTAATAAGGAGCTAATAACGAGGAAACATACTTCATTTTATCACCAATAAGTCTCTCTCATGGATATACATTCTTCCGGTTTCCGGGTCCAAGTCCTTCGCGATATAGCAACACGGAAAGCGACTGTCAAATGAGCAGTTAAAATTCGCCCCCACTTTTGATGCAACGCCGAAATTGTTCATTCACTACGCACACTCATCTACGTGGAACGCATTAATTAAAGGACGAGCTCGTTCACACTCGATTCGGTAACCAAGGACAAGGCAGAGCGAATAACGTCGTGACTGGGTCACGCACAGCTGACAAGGTTAAGGTTGGTTGGCCCTCGAGCTGATCCTAATTCATTTCCCCTTACCAATACTAAGCTTTCAACTGAAAACCGTAAGTATAAAACTATAATTAAGGAAATACACTGAGGTACGTACGCTTCGCACTCGAATAGCATATAGTGCTCACTCAGACATACGAAAATATGGCAGTTACTTCGACTGTGTGAATAAAAACATGATAAAAAGGAGACATTTAAAGTTAGAAATGGGATTTGAATTTTATAGTTTACATAAAAAGATGATATATTAAAAATTCGAATTGGGGTATGAAATTTTAGTACTTTGTTGCTTTCAAATACTAATTAAGGGAAAAATGCTCTAGTTCAAACCACTAAATACACCTAACTTCCAACAGAAGTAGCATAAATTAGTGAACATTATGAAAAAGAATGATTGCCAGTTAAATTTCATGCATGGATACCATTGAAACTGCTAGCAAAGTTGCATCAAAAACTGCCTCGACAGTTTGCGGATGTAAAAGTTTAGCATTGATTTTAATCTGAATTTGATTAACACTAGACATTGGTTCACATCTGAACTGCGAGAAACATTCCATAAACATTCGATCGGAAGATATTTAATAAAATTTTCCGTAATTCATTTTCTACAACATAAGGACTTTTTTGTGGGCATTTTTTACGCGAAAAATCAGCGCTTTTGATATTTTATGGTAGGACGAAAAGAAATTAATTTCCAGGTGCTTAAAATACTACGGTTTTTAATTTGGGCCATGTATTAATGGCATTGGATGCGTGTTGGATTTCTGCATGAAACACACAAATGGTTTTTGAGAACTTTTTTTTAGATTTCTTAAGAATATGGTAAATTTGTTCATCATAAATTAAGGAATTTATTTACATTTCTGGGCTGAATTTCTCCTGACGTGGGCTTCGGATACGACCAACTCCCAGGTCGATCATTCCCTTTTCAGAAAATTAAGGCTTATAAATTTATGTTTTGAGTTTATTAACAATTTCCTGAATACCCTCGCGCAATCAGACGAAGTACATTTCGCTCATTTATCAAATTAATCAATTATATTTCTACTTTGGGGAGAATGACGTGGAGGCGACAAAAATTTCTCTTGGTAACTATCCTATAGTTTTCATTTCAAAAAATTGTACGAAAAAACGCAAAGAACTCCCAATATTTTTCCGCCACATTCGTATAATTACTTCCTCGTAGAGAGAAAAAATAATAACAGTAAAAATTAAGTAAGGTTTTTTTATAAATCATAAAGAATTAAATTAGCATTCTGTTAAAAATATACCCATGATACTTCAGTTCCTTGAATTTCACGGTATGACTTCAATGACTTCTGCAGATAAAAGAGATTATGCTCCTTAAAAAAGAAAAAAACGATCCACTATGAGGAAATTTCATATTTTCGAACCAAATAAATTCACTCTTATTATAAATCCGCGGAGAAATATACCATTATTTTTAAGTGAGCAAGCATTGACATTTCAATAGGTATGTCCTTATGCCTATAGGTACTAAATGCAAAGGAAACTACACTGGTAAATGTGCGCTTAGCAGTCGAGTAGGATATTATGTTCTCTCACACATACAAAAATGCGGCAGTTGTTAAGACTGAGCACATCGCTGGCACATTGAAATAGATGTGCCGGGACTAATAGCCACTTCGCGCGGGAAGCGGCCATTAATTAGTGACGTCATGGGGCTCTTAGTATGCCGGAGTTGAAGAAGTTATGAGCACCGCATTTCATTTTTTCTCTAATGAGATGAATGCGAAGTAAATATAACGTGCAATGGCACTGGAGGTAGGAAAGACGAATCTTCACGTCTTAAGATGTTCCTAAGCTGAAGGAGAAAAGGACCCCATCAAAAGAGTCCAGGGGATAAGTAAAATGCTCATCCTTAAATATTTTCTCGGGTATCTCTCGTGACCTACACCTATTACTACGTTTCACGGCAGTCGAGGTCACCAACTGCTCCAAGCAACTATATGGATGACCATAGACAAGCATTCCCTGGTCAGCCGCGTCCTACTAGCGTATTATTAGAAACTTGCTCCTAGGAAAAGGGTACCCAGTAGTAATTAACCAAGACTGCACCCAAGATAATCTCTGCATTCTACGTAGTAGACGCTTTTGAGCATAAATAAATTCCTTGAGACGTTGGAGGTCATTATTTCTGGCTTAAAATGAAGGCATGCACTATATCGTGCACTTTCCTACAAATGAAATTACCAGTAGTGTAGGAAAGGAAATAAATTCAGTGGTTCGTTATCGCGACTAGTTATAATGTTTTTTTTAAATTTACGTAAACAAATACCCCCAAATCTACCTCCTTAGCATAAATGTTCATATTTTAGAACTATTCTAAACCCTTAGAAGGAATGTAAATGCGAAAATAATCCTTGTCTTCCTTCCAAATAATCGAAAAGTGATTTAAAAAATTGGATGGGGGCATCCCCCGAAAATGGTGGGTGATGGGGAAAAACGGATGTCATATTCGGACTCAGGAGGTTATTTTACATTAGAATAAGCAGCAATGGTATGGGGGCTCGACAAAAAATATTTTTTTGCCGTCCAGTGTTATTATGGAAAACAAATTCATTGTGGTAACACATCGTCAATCATATTAAAGCTCGCCAATGAGTTCTCGCTCTTTTTAAGTGATAGCTTGTTCTTTGGCTCCTACTTTTCCATTGAAACTAATTAACTCAATAAATTTCTTACATGAATCTTTAATTTGCGAGCAAAGTTCAGTGACTAAGCATGGCGTACAACAAATCAGATGATTCCCTTGATGTAACCCGCCAAAGTGTTATACAGTATAAGCATATCGCCGCGTCGGTATACGAAGTTTTCCATAGTAATTCACAAACAGGGATGTGCAATACTTAAGGAGGAGGCAGGGTCAAGGATGGCAAGTGAAACGAAACGAAAGTTAAAACAAATAAAATTTAAATAATTTTGTTCCCGGGAGCGAAATGTAGAATCGAAACGGAAAAGAATTAAACCCGGGGAGATAACCCCTGGGTCGAAACGAAATCGGAGTCAAAACTACTTCGGGTCGAAACCAGTGGCGGATACAGATGGGGGGCACAGGGGGCGCGCGCCCCCTCCTTGCGGGGCCACCCGTATTGCCAAACATTGCAGAAACACGATTATAACTTTTTTATATCATAAGATGGCATTGTCTTGTATATGTGTGTAATAAATTTAACTAAAATTTTATTAAACTTACTTACTTGTGACTTGATTATTTTTTATTGGGATAAAAGTAAAGGTAACTCAAGATATCTTTTGTGCCCCCCCCCCCTCGAGTTTTTTCTGTATCCGCTACTCATCGGTACTATACCTACTTCTTGTCTCACACCCTATCTATCCAGACAGCGGCAGCCAGTGAAACGAAACGAAAATACGAGGCCTGGATTTAGTTTCGTTACCGCACGGTATAAAAATCACCAAGGAGTTTAGTTTCGATCTGGAACGAAACTTTACTCCCGTGAACGAAACTAAATTAATCGAAACTTCGCTGCTCATAGTTAAGTTTCGATCCCAGAAGTTGAGTGGAGGGGGAAAAGAGGGAATAGTTTCGACCCATTACGTTTGACATGCGTGTAGAGAGGTTAAAACATCGAGCAAAAAAATCGAATGGCCAGTTTGCGTTCACCGTTCTCCTGTTAGTGGTAAAAAAATATGAGTAGGCCCTTGACGGTAGGCCGAACCTCTACTTCATTCAACCATACTTCGAACTTGGTGTGTAAGTCGAAACGGTCAAAACTAAACTGTTTGAAGGTGAAGCAATTGCTCCCTCTGGTGCGAAACATAATCTGTGTTTCGTTTCGTCCAAGAGTTTTACTTTAGTTTCGATTCGAAGTAGTTTTGACTCCGATTTCGTTTCAACCCTGAGTTTACCTCCCCGGGTTTAATTCTTTTTCGTTTCGTTTCTACATTTCGCTCGCGGGAACGAAACTATTAAAAATTTACTGGTTTTGACTTTCGTTTCACGAAATCACCAAGGAGTTTAGTTTCGATCTGGAACGAAACTTTACTCCCGTGAACGAAACTAAATTAATCGAAACTTCGCTGCTCATAGTTAAGTTTCGATCCCAGAAGTTGAGTGGAGGGGGAAAAGAGGGAATAGTTACGACCCATTTCATGACATACGTGTCGTGTAGAGAGGTTAAAACATCGAGCTAAAAAATCGATTGGCCAGTTTGCGTTCACCGTTCTGCTGTTAGTAGTAAAAATAATAGTACCCCATACATCTAATGGCGGTACGCCGAATCTGTACTTCATTCAACCATACTTCGTACTCGGTGTGTGGGTCGAAACTAAACTGTTTGAAGGTGAAGTATGTGGTCCTTTTCCTAACTAAATTCCTTCTTTATTCTAAATCTTTTCCTAAATTTTCCTAAGTTCGGAGCGAAACATTATCTATGTTTCGTTTCTACATTTCGCTCCCGGGAACGAAACTATTAAAATCTTACTACCTTTGACTTTCGTTACGTTTCACCATCCATCCATGCAACCAGATGACCAGTAATTTAAATAACTTTAATGCAATGAGCCAAGTGGTGAACCAACGGATTGCGCATACGAGCAGCAGCTGATTTCACAAGTAACGTTTCCGATCGCCGACTCGCCGAAGAGCTGGACTCAAAAATGAAGCTCTCACGCCTTATTATTGCGCATGCGAACGGAAAAGACAAACAGCATTGTGAGGGAAGAGATGCTAATGGCTGACTTTGTATTTCCTTCTTGATACAATGGCGTACTGCGCGAGAGATCATTGGATGTTAGGCCGGCCATACTGTGAAGGACCTTGGCCAATGTATTTAAAAATATTTAAGTCGAGAAATGCGGGATATTCGAATGAGAGAGCATTAAATGTCGTAAATGTGGCAGATGATCATTTAATTTACAACTCAATTCGAATGAATCGATCCAAATTTAAAATGCTCAAAAGCGCATGATTTTATCATGCACTCAAATGTAGCGCAATACATATTCCAACGATGAATTGTTTTTCTGTTACTCTCTGATAGGCTGTTGTCATGGGCGTACCTCCTTCTAGGAGGGGCAGGGGGGCAGCTGCCCCTCCTAGAAGCAAAAATCGCAAAAGTCTTTAAGCAAAATCAGTGCTGAATTGAAACTAAAGCATTCAACAAATTTTCTTTTAACCCGCGAAAAATGATATATGTTAGTATAAGATACCTATGTAACTAAAACAAAATTATTTTTTCAACGAAATAATCTCATAAACTAATGTCACAACTTGGTTTGCTCCCCCTTCCCCAGACCATGGCTTTCCCCCCTCCCTAGTTATGATCCTGGGTACGCCCTTGCCTGTTGTCACACAAATCGATAGCACTCAACACTGACACCACCTTACGCAACATTATTAATTATAAACTAATGCTAGGGATGTTGACTTACAAAAAATATTGGGATCCGGCGATCTTGCCCCGGTAAATTTTATAAGGAGTTAGTTTTAAGTTTTGTAAGCAGTTTAGAAGAGTTATATGGTCAAAATTATAGCCCTGATAACTCGAATCTCGATATCTGGACACTCTGGGGAAAATCGACAAGCCTGAAACATTTTTCCTTACACCCATAACGAATTTTTGAGGGGGCTTGGGCCCCCTCAGGCCCTATTGAGTCGGCCGTTGAGTTGAGCCCCACCGAAAATATAAGAAGCGTCACTAATATTCATTTGGAAAATATGACTAATTAGGGTTATAAATCGTGGAACTCTACCACCATGCATTTAAAAAAATAATAGCTTTAGAAAAGGTATCAGCAAAATACCGTAGCCTTGAGGCCCCTGAAAACATTACTTGTGGTTCTCACAGCTATTGGCTGTTATTTATTTTATTTTTTTAGATTACACGAGTGTTCACCAGCATTAAGTGGGAGTATTTCTTGAACTCAGCACGTTAAATGGTTATTTTTTCAATACATTAAAAAAGCCATTTTCAATGGCTCTCCGGATATTTTAATTCTATGCTCTGAAATTTCTCAATATATGGGAAAATATGAGTGTATTCTGGCCTCTGGCGCAGCGAGGGGGGGTTTTGGGGGATAAATCCCCCCCAGAACTGAGAGAATTTTTTTTAGCTTAATTTATTTTACATTATAAGATTATTGGGTTGGATTATTGAGGGATGAATCCCCCCAGAACTGAGAGAAGTTTTTTTAGCTTAATTCATTTTACACTATTCGATTATTGTGTTAAATTACTAATATAAAAGTATAATTATTAATAAAATATCCCTCAGAAAGCCATAAAACTCACCATTTTAAACCATTTATCCGAAACATTTTCTGGGGGAGTGACCCCGCGTCACCCTGGCAGGTATTCTATACCCCCCAAGCTCCCAGTGTTAGTTGTGACTGACTGTTGTAGTCTTAATTTCTTGTTGCACCCCTGGTTATGGCAAAGATATGATACGAGTGTACTTGGCTGGCATGCACTTGAAATCAGCCCGCGTTGCAATAGGACATGAAAAACTCTAATTGAATGTATTTCAAAATTCTTTTCTTACGTCATTTAATCAAATCGATTTTTAATATGTCATTATCGCAGCACTATTTTGCTGTGATTTGACAGAATCGTTTATCATTCCTTTCCCGAGGCGCAAGTTAAGACACCATCCCATTGATTTTCGATCGCCAAAATGTTGAATAGTATTTTAATACATTTAGGCCCTTTATTCAGGAAGATACACACTCATTCAGGAAGAGCCAAAGAGATCTTATGGACCTTTTAATGGCAAAGCACCACCCCACAACCTCAAAAAAAAAACTCGCTTTTGAGGAAGATGGGTACAAGTTCTAAAGGTCGTTATGTCATATCGATAATATAAGCTAAAATTATCTTAGTTTATCGTAATCGAATCTGAGATTAAGGATGATACGGAGTGATTACCGGCTCCTGAACATGCAGAGAAGATTGAAAACAGCGAAGTCACCCACCCGACCTCTCGGTGGTATGAAAGCCTGCTGATTGCATTATTATTGTATTAAAGACCTAATGATAGCATGATATGCAGAAACCCGGGTGGTACTATTTGAAATAAAGTGTGGAATATAACAAAAGTATTTATAAAATTTAACCGCTGATTTTCTGATTCTACTGATAGCAATGCAAAGATTGCATCGATGAGATTTTTTTAGCATCTGAAAGTTTCAATTCCGACGTTTTCACCTTATTAATTTTAGAAAAACTTGAAGCTGAAGTAACACAGTGCTATAACTGTTCACAAATACGTTAACCTTGTGAATTCGAACTATTTTGATCCAAAGATGTATCATCAAAAATATCTTGTCGAAAAAAACAGAATGGACATGGGATATCGATGGATCCTACGGTTCAATCAAAGTCATGTCATCAGATTTAGCAGTACTGAGACGGTTGAATGTATTATTTGAAATGACTGGAATGACTTACAAGCCCCAATCATTTCATATTAATTGCCATAGGAAAGAATTCCCGCGGAACAGGGATTTTTTTCCTGAGCGATAATTTTTTTCGGTGAAATCTAACTTAATTATATTGAATCCTAGGAATATAAAACGTTTCTAGGCTTCCAGGATTTCTGACTGTCACAAGATGTGGACTAATGACGGCCACAATCATGAAGGATCATTTTTTTCGGTGAAATCTAACTTAATTATATTGAAACCTAGGAATACCATACGTTTCTAGACTTTCAGGCTTTCTGACTGCTACAAGATGTGGACTAATGGCGGACACAATAACTTATGTGCAATTAGCAAGCTTCTCCGAGATTTTCCAATTCCTCATTACCGTCGACTTTCTGATCTCTAAATGCCCCCAAAAAGGAGAGGCTTAGAGGCAGTTGGAAACACATTTAAAAATAGAAAATTTAGTGTTTCGACAATTTTTCCTCGGGTTTCAGATGATTTTAGATGGGGTCGCTTCTAAGACTTTTTGTCGTGTTTCGTCTCGTTAGACTCTAAATATTTGTATGAATCAATCAGTCAGTGGTCGGAAGTGGACTTTACAGCATATACAGGGTGTTTCACGAGGAATCTGCAATACTTCAGAAGGTGGTAGGGGAAACCATTTTAAGCCTTTTATGTCCATTAAAATGGGGTCCCAACTCCTTAGTTACTGGACTATGGCAACGCAAACATTTTTTTGGATGCACTTTGTGGTTACCATATAACCGATTTATTCTCGGGTATCCAACCTTTCCGATATTTTATTTAATACCCTAGATTTTTAAGGGCATTAAATAATTAAGTCTGCACGAAAATGTGCCGTGATAATTATCTGAAACGATTAATACTTGAACTTAATTATACCAGAGCTTTGGGCGAGTATCAACAATGCGATTGCGCAATCTCACTCATTTTGAGATTACTAACGCACCTTGCACATTACACCTTTTCGCCCGTGCGGGGAAAAAACCGCACGGCCCATTTTCTATTACTCCAATGAAGAAGTTTACGAGATCTTCCACATTGTACGGTTAAAACACGGGCACGATTTCTCGTCCAGTGCCACTGGGGCCACACAGCTACCGTATCGTCTTTCTGCTTAGTGATCCACGTTAACAAATGCACGCTTTCACACTAGACGGTTTCAGTCGTGCGGGACCTGTCTCCAGTACTGTTGATTATAATCTTCTCGTACGGTTAAAATCGTAGAGTATGAAAAGCAACCGGCCACGATTTAATCCCTTGGGGTTTATTTCCGCACGGGCGAAAACGTATAGTGTGCAAGGAGCGTACAGGATACTCAAGAAAAACCGTTTTCATGGTAACTACAATGTACCATGAAGAAAGATCTGAGGTTTTCCCGGCGTATGATGATGTTGAAGTTGTTTCGGGTTTCCCACCGGATGAGGTTCTCCATCTCTGCCGACGTTTCGATGGTCGTGTCGTCCATCGTCATCAGGGCTTGTCTTCGAGTTGAGTGATCCGACTTATATAGTATGGGCTCCTGGTCAGGTGACTTGTGAAAAAAAGGCGGGAAAAGGCGGACCAATCGAAATTCACCTGACCAGGAGCCCATACTATATAAGTCGGATCACTCAACTCGATGACAAGCCCAATAAACTCGACAGGGAAAAAATACATATAACAGAAATAAAATGCTTACGTTCAATACTGAATATAAGATGGGGGACAGAGGATTATGACAACGAAAGAATATATACAAAAGCTGTGATTCAAAATATAGAATTAGTAATAAGAGAACATTGCAAAACATACTATGAAAAACTAAAAAATACTGACGAAACAACAATCAAAAACTTAGCAACAACAAAAACTAGTACTTGGAACAAACATACACGGACAGAGTCCTGTTTGCAAATATAGGCCGGGGTAGCCAATAAAAGGGAAATGAAGGAAGATGGAACATTGCAACAAATCGGTGAACCGATTGACAGCATATAAAAGCTGTTTAACAGCAAGGCACACACAAGCGAAGACAACCCCTGATGACGATGGACGACATGACCATCGAAACGTCGGCAGAGATGGAGAACCTCATCCAGTGGGAAACCCGAAACAACTTCAACTGCAATGTACATCAAAAACAACTTTGGCATTGTCATGGCTCAGTAGCTAAGGAGTGGCGACCTCATGCTCATGGACAAAAAATTTCATTAAAAAATTTCTCACCACCACCTCCTGAAGCAATGCAGATACTTCCTATGACATCCTGTTAATACGGGTTTATTTACCATGGTTTTGTAATTTTCCCCCGTCACACAAGGCAATGATATCATCCTACGGGTCACAGCTAAGGCGCAGCGCACTCTCCGCTCATAGTGAGCAGGACAGCGGCTATCTTTTTCTCCGAGCCGGCCTTATTATTCCCCGAGGATGCGCCTCCAATTTGGACTGCCAGCCCACTTAACAACCACTTTTCAGCGTCCCCGTGCACGGACGCGTTAGAAAATCGTGACGCTGCGAGGGGGGTCATAAATGTGTCAAATAACGCGACGACTATCGGAATGGACGATTTTCTTCCATTCCCGCGAGCGTGCTTGACCATTAGTGCGAACGATGGCGCCAGCAGCGGGTGAATCACAATGGCATATTTTTCTTGACCACTCCGAAATTTATAATTATTTTGAGTTTTTGAACATGAAGTAACTATTACGAATGAAAAATTTTGCGCTATGTCGCCGCGTCAATTCTTGGGTGGCCCCAACGTTTCCTGACCGATGATGGCCGCTTTTTCAAGGGATTCTGAAGAGATGGGAATTTAAATTCTTTTATATAGGTATCTGTGTCAGGTGGTGGGGGGATGGGAGTGGGAGGTTGGAGGAGTGGGTTGCTGATTGTTTTTTCTCACTACGGGTTGCCAAGTACGGCTAATTTTAATGCCGGTGTCCCTGTTGAAATTCTTCTTTTCTTCTTTGGATATTTCAATGACTTCTCTGACGAGTCTCTGCTTAACACCTATCTTTTATATTATTTCTACTGCATAGATACCTTTTTCTCAACTTATACGCAACCAAACTCTACAAATGAAGTACCAAAATGCACAGAATTTATCAGAGGACATGCGACGGCATATCTTACTTCCTAAAAATTGCTAAAATTGTTGCCTAAAATTGGTTCTTAAATAATTAAAAAAACGGTAAATATTCCTGACGTAAACGGCGCACAAACTGATACATTTGTTCATTTGAAACAATATCTCGCATTCTTTAAATAACTTTTATCAAAATGCGGCTGATTCCACATTCAAGTCTCCTGTTGATACGTAAGTATGAGTCACCATGTGCGTTTAACAGAGGATAGTGTAATTACTTCCAATGTTGTGTTTAATTTAAATTCTTTTATTTAGGTATACGATCGTGATGCGCCCGCTCCCAGCGGGCTTCTCCCGCTCTTTTCAATGCAGGTCCACAGAGGGATAGGCGCGTTTCTAATTTTAAAATGTAGAAAAAAAGGCAGGGTCTTATGTACAAATTTAATTGGAATGTTCATGTACAAATTGAGGCCAGAGGACCTCGTTGCCCATGTTGATGAGGTGGAATGCCCAAAAGCCCTCCTTATAGTCCTCATATCTAATACACCAAAGAATATTCGTCACCATCACCATTCGTTGTAACACCACTGTTCCAATCGATCTTAGTTAAACAATAATGAATTTCTTTACACCTAAGGCCCATAAATCTGATATGACGGAGCTCTTAATCTCGTGAAAAGGATTAAGCTACCTTTGCGAGTCTATGCGTGGAAAAAATTGGTGTCACGATTTTTTTTAGCTGAATTTGTCTTGATAATCAAGCTAAATACGCATTCAATGGCCCTGATTTCCATTTTCTCTTCCTTCCTGTAATTTTAATTTTTTTCAGAATCAACGTATATTTTTACTTAAAAATATACTTCTGTTAAGATATATACACGTAATCCATTCCATGAGGATAATCTCTCGCTCCCATTAAGATGAAAATTTCATCAGTCGCTTACTAAAATAAGCTGAACTAATTAAGTCAAAGATGCTCTCTAAAATAAATATCAAACTGATTATACTGAGCCAAAGAAATGCTCTAAAATAAATATCAGAACGAAAACCACAGTATTTTTCATCAATCGAGCCCAATCTTCCTATCTCTGGATTCAATGCCGTATTATAAAGGAAAATTGGCTACAATGAAAGAGATTAATCGACGGAAAATTTCCACAGCGAAAAATTTAAGCAGTCTTAACGAAAGGGTCTTCTGGGAATTCAGCGATGAGATATTGGCCGTCACACCACGCGGTATCGGCCAGTGACGTGTCCGTGAAAAGAATCGGTGTCATCGCTTGTAAAAACTTCCTCTCCGAAGGAGTCAACAAACGCTGACAAATTCTTTCTGGATCAAGTCTCCACTTAAGGACCGCGTCAACCTCGGACCTCCGATGGTCATCCGTGACGAATAGAAAATTTATCGTGGCTTGATTACGCAAAGTGTTAACACGACGGTCAAGTAGTCCATCTCATCGCTAAAAGGGTTTTTTTTTAAATTTCATTGAGAATTTCATCCCAATCCTTATTTTACACCCGATTACACCAGAATTGCCTTTTAAAAATCTCGATACGCCTCCTTTCTTAAAAGGATCTGCCAAAACAAAACATATTTTTCAAATCAAATAATGAATTTTGGACACCTTTGCGGCCTACGACCACACGCAAAATTTTTAACTACTAGAATACCCCGCATTACAAACCGTCACAAGTGTCCAATCATAAAATACGGAAATCGTTTGAGTGCGTAATGCACTGATTAAATAAACGTAGAAAGTGTTTTAGATTAAAATGTTTTAGATTTAACCAATTTTTGTACCATACCGAAGGGATAATTATTCGGGTGAAAAGACAGCTATTGTAAGGCTTTTAGCCTTTACTTTTTGATGATTATTATCTCCTTACCAGTGAAGTAACGATTCGATAATTGAAGCATTTTTCTTTTCTGATATTACTACTAAGTTCCAAAGGGAGGATATAAGGATGTAACTAAATGAATTTCAGAACATAGTGGATACCTGAGCGTTGCCAAGAATAAATTCAGGCCAGCTAGGTTTATCATGTTGACTTAATTAAAATTAGGAGTTTTCCAATCCTGGACAAGGGAAAAAATGAGGAACAGAAAAGATGGTGAACTGAAGGGTCTGGTGAACAACGAAAGAGGTAGGAGGATAGGTTAAATTCGACGAAGGAATCCAACGGCTCATAAAATTAAATTAAAATATGATGACTATTGTATAATCTATTCCAAGAGCGAAACCCAGTCTATTCTCTCATTATTCAACTATGCTCCACTTTAATTTATTTTTTTCGTAGATTTGATGACTAAATACTTTTAGAACAGGTCTTATAATGCCTGGTTACGGCTAACGATAAGATAATGTAGACCTTACTTCATTTGGCGGTGGCTAAAACTGGTTAGGTGGAAGTTTGATCTTACACAGAAGAAAACCACTTCCTTCACTTTCAACCACGTCTGGGTAAAGTTAACCCTAGATTAATAAACCTGACTAATGACTAACCTAGATTAATGAAACTATTTTTTACCTTCCTATCAGGTTATGTTTGTATTGTAAACCAATTAACTTTAATTTTTATTATTGCTAATGTATATTTTAAAGCTTAAGTTGTACGTCTATCATTGAAAATATTTTTGTAACAATTCTTTTTACTATGATTTATAACAAACATTTTGATGTAAGGTGCTGGGGAAAATGTTTAAAATACCATAAAATACGTAATTTTTTAAGAAAATGCAAAATCAATACTTTGGAGTTTTGATTTGTAGTGTCATAAAAATTACGAAGGTTTAAGTGATCCAGGGTTAACGGCTGTATCATCTCATAGTTAGCGTCAACCAGGCATTATAAAACTTGCCCATAAAGTCCTTTCCTCATCATGATTTGATGCATGAAGCGTTTGTTTAACTGGGTTCCCACACTTCCTTGTGGTGCCATTGAATCCGCCGAGGCGTGAGTAAAATCCATCGTAAAGGAGGAAATACTGACTTGATGGTATCGTACGTCGGAAATTCGGATGCGGGGAAGAACCGCGGTAAAGGACGGAGTTGACCACAAGGATAGGGATCGGATCGTGACAATGACTTTGATACTTCGCACAGGAAGTTTTCGGTAACCTGTAAGGCTTCACTTTTATAAAATCATGATAATGATATTAAAAAATGGATTAAAAATTTTAATTTAATTTCACATTTATATTCTTACTTAAAAGAAGGAAATGACAATAAAAAAGATTTTAAAAACACGCATACTCCAAAAACAGTTTAAAATATACTAAAAACTAAAAAAATAAATCTTTTCATTTCTCGGAGAATTAAGCGTGGGTGTAAATCCTTAATCACCTATCAGGCTCTTCTAAACTCATCTATATCTTTCTATTTATATAAAAGAAGATGTTTGTTTGTCTGCCCGCTGTGAGTTTACAGTTTCACGGATTGCAACCAAAGTTATCACATAAGAGCATTTTATGCTCCCAAAGCCTATAATTCTACTTCTGGTTTGTGTCCGACGCGTTCTTTGCGTCGTATTCTCATTACTGTTTATTACGCCACGCCATACAACTTCTGTGCTTGGGCATCCTACCGGTTAGGCACCCCTCTTTACGCGATACACAGGGAAAGCATAACTCAAAGGATTCTACACTTAACAATTAATCCTCTTGGTGCAAAACTTTTTGCTGGGGTATGCGTTCACACGACGTTTTTGGTGCACGCACATACATACGGACATGTTATGACGGAAAATATCAATGTTGTGGAGCGGTAAATAAGCTGATCCCGAGCGCGGTAAACAGAAATCGTTTAATTTTCCATTGTTTGCAGTTGCATATGTAAACTACCATCATACCTGCTTTGTTCTTTCACCTAAAAATCCTGCCATGTGACCATGAATTCCCAGTTCAAAGTTTCCCAATTCTCTGGGTACTATCCTTCCCGAGCAACGTCGGGTGGCTTGCTATTCCCCTCCCCTATAAATATTCATCTATATACATCTATAAAAGAGGATGTATGTTTGTCCATCCACTATGCGTTTCCATACGGCTACACGGATTTCGACCAAAGTTAGTACAGAGGTGCATCTCATGCTATCGAGATTTTTTGTATTGGTTGCTTTCGTTTTTTTTGTTCTTTATTTTAACTTTCGATTGATTCCGACGCGTCCTTTGCGTCGTGTACTCTTTACAGTTTGTTACGTCACGTCATACAATCTCTGTGATTTGACATCCTGCCGGGTAGGCACACATCTTGACACTCTCAAAAAGGAAACATTAAAATCCTATATGATCATGAAATCAAAGTTTCCCACATCTCTGGGTTTTATCCTTCCCTAGCATCGCCGGATGGCTTCCTAGTTTCTAATAAACCTAATCAGCAGTTTTTGGAAAAGGGGTGTCTTTTTATAATATCTTTTCATCAATTTATTTTATATTTAGCAGTCAATTCAGATTCAGTCCGACGCAGCTATCCGCCTGCTGCGACGCAGAAAGAACCTGTCACTCACGTCGACACGCGACTCCCGTGGAACTAGCGCGCCCTCCAGCTGACGATACGCAGCCGCGTAACGAGGTACCCGCACACACCAAGAAGGAAAACGCGCGTTGTATATACGCCCGCCCCCGGGTCCCTTCCCGTCGCGTCGGTGGGTCCCTCAAGGCGACCACTGGCCGCTTCCAACTCGACTCGACCATCACGGGAGCGAAGTATTCACCGTGACGACGAGACACAACGTGCATACTTTAGAGGCAGCTAGAATGCAAGGACCGCTTGGACCACTCTCATATCCATTACATTATCCCAGGGGCGTAAATATGGAGGGCTCATAGGGGTTCGGGCTGGTGTGGTGGCTAAAGTGTTGGCTTCCCACCCGGCGGGCCCGGGTTCAAATCCCGGCTGTGGCAGAGAAATTTCAGAGACTGCCCGATCCCTGCTTGAGTTTTGTGTGGAGGACATTTCAAGCGCAACACTCCGTCCGTCGGATGGAACGTTAAGCCGTGGTCCCTTTGGCGCCTTTCGTCAAGAGCAGGCTAATGCCGACGCCGGGTTTCTCTCCACCCTTCCTTCCATACCCTTCCCTCATGGCGCAAATGACCTCAGCTGTCGGTCGCCTCCTCCAAATACCATACCATACCATGGAGGTCTCATTGAACCCCTCACCCCCATTCCCCATCCGAAATGAGGTAAATACTGAACAAATTAAAAACCGCGTTGAATGAATTAATTACATGAATCATGCGTGAAGGATTGACCGCGGAGTGCAGAAATACTCCATGACAGTGGCGAAGCGAGGAGGAGTTTTGGGGGATAAACCCCCCCCCCCCTCCCAGAGCTCAGAGAAATTTTTTTAAGTTTAATCCATTTTACTAAATTGAATCAGTATTAATTATAGAATAGTGTTAGGATTAATCACATATCCCTCAGAAAGCCGTAAAACTCGCCATTTTGAACCATCATTCTTAAAACTTTTTCTGGAGGAGGTCACCCGAAACTCCTGCTAACCCTGGCGGGTAAGTAATACCCCCACACCCCTAAGTATTAGTTGCGCCTAAACCCCCCCCCCCCTAGCCTTAATTCTTAGCTGAGCCCCTGATCCAAGATATATTTTTCATTATTCGTAAGTCTTTAAGAGTAAAATATCAATGGGTATCATCATATGAGTAAAATATCAACATTAAAATTATCTTGTTTAACATCACGCTACCTTGGTTTGACAAGGTTCTAACCGACATTTTTGCAAAATTTGGTGTTTTCACTCAAGATAACTAAGTTGATGTTTCTCTATGTGTTCACCGGTTTTTATTCCTCTATGTAAAATAATAACAGATTTAGACAGTGACAAAGTTCCAACTGCAAGGAGAAAAAACTAATATTTGGTGTGACAAGGTTCTAACTGCATTTTACTTATTTTATTACTCATATAAACATGTGAAAAAATAAAATAAATAACATATTTTCTTAAAGTAATAATTACTAGTGTATCTAGTGGATCACTAGTGTATGTTCCAAAAATCAAAAATAAATTCCTATTAGTAATAGAAATAGAGCAGTTTAAAACTTTGACAAGGTTTTTCTCAAAACCAGCTGAAGGTCAGTTAGAACCTTGTCAAACCAAGGTAGCGATCAGTTAACCAAGTCTTCCATCGATTTTGTTCCCTCTGCAATAATATATCGAACATCACATGTAATGACTCTGTAGATGTCCGAACCGATAGACAGCGTCAAACTTTTCATGGAACAGTGCAAAGTTTTTTAATAAAGATCAACGCTAAACATTTTATTTAGAAACTATGGTTTTGATTGTTTACTCCTATTTAATCCCACTCGTGTGAGGCGGCTGCGTAAAAATCACCACGAGCAATCACCTCTCCCATTTCTTGACCGATGATGGTACAACTTTTCGCCACACTGTAATTTAGACTATATAACCAAGAAGTTTCATTAGCTTTGCAAAATCTTGAAAGAAGAGGACAAAATCCTTACATGAATACACGATACCTGATTTCTGGTACATGTAAAGTCTTTCTTTCTCTAATGATAGACAAATTAAATCCGATTATAAAACAATCCATTTACTTAATATTACCATTAAACAACATTTACTAGTATATTTTAGTCGCCTGTCAATTTTATGGAAATTTATCCTCCATTGACATATCAATTAATTATATGTAAGCAAAAAGCGAGATAACCAATACTTCAAGGGAATGAACCTCACATATATACCAGCCACAGACCAAGGCGAAGAATGAGATAATCTTAACAAAGAGATCCATTGGTCCTTGCAAGCAAGCAGTTCTTATCAGAGCTAAGTTTTTATGCTTGGGTTCGTGTGCCAAATTGCTTTTTTGCATCTAATAATACTTCCCTTAGCTTTATTTTAACGACAACCCAGTGGAGTAGTCAGAAGTAATTATTGGCGCGAGTTCGTGTGCCATGATCTTTACACTCCATGGGATGAATGTGTGATGAAAACTGTATTAAACTAATGTTCGAAACTTCATCCCCGATTTTAAAATATTTCGACCCATTTACCCTTATGGGGTTTTGACAGCCCAACTCTCATTCCCTCTTGATAACAAGCCACGAGCTTGTAAGTTACTGGATAATCCTTCATGATCTTTCATGTCATCATTATCTTCAGTTTTATCTTTGGCAATGGAAATTCAATTTTAAGCGATAGTTCTCTCATATTAATTTCAATATTTTTATTCTGTGTGTTGAGTTTTCGCATTTAAGGGGGAGACTCGAACTCTATAACACTCTTGGTTACTGTTTACCATGAATCTACTATATTGACCGGATTTATAATCACCCTTGCATTCTACAACACTAACCCCGAAAAATACTTTTCTACTAGCACCTAGGCACTTACGAATGCAGCATATTTTTGAAATGCACCGATTTCCTCTCAAATATGTACTGTCTTGAATTCTCCAGTTTCCAGGTAACGATTTATTCGACTCTGGCAAGGATTCGGTTCCTACATCCAGCAAATTTACTCTGATACCGTAGAATGCTAGTGATATACGTCTGGGGAGTAAGTCTGCGACAAGAATCACTCGTTGAAAGTTGGTCGCTTTAATAAATAGCCATAATTGTTACCTCATAAACACAGTACAGATCAATCGACTTTTTTTCGGCTCTCATTTCCAATTACGAATCATTCGTACAGCTTACATCACTCTCATAGGCGTGCATTTACGGGAACGTAAGTCAGGACAAGTTCGCGAAACCATAAGCAACTAGTAAATTGGAACTCTTGACAATAATACATAATCCAATATTTGGGTAACGAATTATTCTATTACCAATAAAGTAAATGGTAGTTTGCATTCTCTAACTTACAACCCTCATAAGTAGTAAAATAATCATCCCATCAGACCACTCCTGGCGGTCGAATATTTCATAGATACCACGTACAGTAATGATAACGTACGTAGGAAATGTAGATACGAATAACGTACATACATTTTGTAAGTGTACCGATCATTTCATATAAAAAATTGGCTGCTGACGGTGAGATTTCGGTAATCGGGTACAGCTGATTCAATTTTTTCGAGTCATTCCTCGATTTGATCCGATGAATCGACTTCAATAACAATCCTAATTAATCGAAGGACAAAATTAGGAGCGTTAATTCCTAATAATTTCATCGCCAAGTTTTTATTAACATGTGTACATTAATATCGACCTGTAGGGCTTAAAAATGCCTCCTCAAAGAAAGTAGCTCAGACGATTTAGCGTCATACCTAGCTTGAATATGTTTCAAATTACGCCATTGCTAACGAATATCAATTATGAAGCTAAATGCTTTAGTATTTAAGTATACGTTACCATGAAAAAACTGGTAATTTTCTTCCGTGGTTGCATAAAAATCTGATTCTATCAGCATGATAAATAAGTCATATTTTACACCACCACATTAGATATTGACAATCATCGCGAGAGATTTCCCCGGAATACGCGACCCATACGAACTAAACATAATGTCCGCAATGCCACCGCTTCTCTGTCGCCATAAGAGGCATCGCTCATCAGCGCTGACAAAGGGGTCCAACTAAGTGTGTGCATCACTGAGTCGCAAGCATTCCCATCCCCTCATAAATTGCGCGGTGTGCACGATGCCAATGAACCGATCCTTGAGAAATGAATACTTTTTTTAAATTAGCATACACCAACAACTGAAAACTGCGAGCCGAAGTTTTGAGCAACAAGTTTTAAGTAGTTATTGGCAGCCTCAGATCAATCTGTTATCGCTATAATCCAGCACAGTTACTTAAATAATGGATTTCAAAGACCAAATCCACACAATTGGTTTTTCTCGAGCGAATTTTCGAAACTTACCCGATACCGAACGTCATCCAATGAGTATCATAGGAACACTAACGTAAGAATTCGTTGCCAGGGAATCAATTTCCATACTTCTCATTTGAGGGAGCTATATATTCTCTTCCCCTAGTTATTCTTTTAAATAAAGCAATGATAATAATGCTATAAGATTATTTTTGGCTTCTAACACCCACATATTTCCGTCCAATATGAAAACTTCCGTGAGGCAAAGGGGTTGATCGAACGAGACACATCTCTCTTTTAACGGCAAGCGACGCATTAGCGTTAAGCACCTCATAAAATCGTCCTCATTCGCTACCACAGGTTTCCACAAGAAGTTTAACGATTTTAACCCATGAATCTCTCTCCAAGAGATTCAACACCAGCCTTGACGATCAGGAGCCTTCCAATTTACGCGAGTAATGACTCCCTCACGACATTTCATGATTACGTGCGTAAAATTATTTCACATCGCGTCACTTCCGTGTCGAAACGCAATATCGCGGTCGTATTATAACATCGGAACAGAGAGACGCATCGATGGGTTGTAATGGATAATTTTGCTCCGGTCTCTGACGCGGCACATAGTCCCTCCATTACCATACGTCACAGCATGCTGGAGAGATACCCAGTTTCATACTGTGTACTAGGATTTTTGTAAACATGAAAAATAAAGTAAATGAAGTTATCGCTGTACTTTTTCTAACCGTTAATCCTCTAATCTGCATGACACATTGTACCTACCTCCATTAAGATACGTCACAACATGCTGGAGAAAGTCCCAGTTTTATATTGACTAGTTTGATTTTTATAAACATGAAAACCGAAGTTAATGAAGCTATCGTTCTACTTCTATAGACTGTTCACCCTCTCATCAGCATGACCAGAACTTTCGATCTCGTTCAGATAAAGGTTTAGTGCAACATTTCCTAACGTCTTACGTTAGATGGACTTCATAAACCTGGCTCTAAATGACGGAGAACTGTAGTATCTCGTAAACATGACTGATCACTCGAGGCGATTAATGAAAAAAACATCAATTCGCTCCTTATTCCCGCTTGATTATCCACAAGCGCAAGCATCCCGGGGAAACTTCCTCATAACTAGCAAAATTGGAATCGCTCATCAGCGCCAGCAAAGAGGTCCCACGCTAAGTCCGTAAGTCTGAACATCATTAATTCGCAAGCACCCCTAATAAATTGCGCAGTGTACGTAGCGCCAATGAACCTATCCTGGAGCAATTAATACTTTAAAAATGTAGCATACACCTCGTGCTGAAAACTCCAAGCCGAATTTTAAGAAGCAAATTAAACGAAGTTACTGGAAGCCCCAGATCAATCTGCTATCGCTATTCATAATCCATCAGTTCTGTAAATACTGAATTTCCAAGATGTACACCACAAGTCTGCAAGTTTGTGCATCATTAAATCGCAAGCATCCCCGTCTCCTTACAAATAGCGCGTTTTATACAGTGCCAATGAACCGATCCTTGATCAAAGAATATTTTTAAAAATGCAGCATACACCAAGTGCTGGAAACTCCAAGCCGAAGTTTTCACCAGTAAAATTTAGGAAATTACTGGTAGCCCCAGATCAATCTGCTATCACTATAGTCCAGCACAGTTTTTTTGAATAATGGATTTTGAAGACTTACACCACACAAATGGTTTTTCTGTAGCATAATGATTTCAAAACCAAACCGATACCACATGTTATCCGCTTTAGATCGTAAGAACAATGAGGATTCTTTTCCACTAACCCATTTTCGTACTTCTCGTTCAAAACGTTACGTTCAAACGTCCGTTCTCGTTAAGGGCACTAAAAAATCTCTAAATATAAAAAAATAAAGCATACAGCTAGTGCTGAAATCTCCAAGCCGACATTTTTGAAGTAGCAACTTTATAGGACCGTCTTCGAACTCCGCGGAGGGCGAAAGGAATGAAGTACATCCCAAAAACCCGAGATGAGGGATAAATATTGAATAAAAATGAATCACTCACCTCCCCGTGAACGGCATCCTGATGAGTATCTGGTCGGCAGCTGTCATTCCGACGCAGGCCCGGAGGGTTAAGGCCCTCGCCGCCCTCACTCCCCGCTTCCTCGTGTTCCTCCTCGTTAAAGCGCAGGATCACCTCTGTGGTCAAGTGGTAATTCTGTTGTTCTCCGACGGTCCTCTTTCGATCACTCCTCGACGACTGGCGACGGACGAACTGACCCTCGCGGCACCCACGGACTCACAAACACACGAGCCGCGCCTCCGACCGACCGAAAACCCCTCCACATCCACCCTGGCGCAGGGCAGCCAACCAACCACTCTTCTGCCCTTCTTCTTCCCCTCCAGCCTCCTAGCTAAACCTCCCCTCCTCCACACACGCCTCTCTCTCTTCCTCCTCCTCTGTTGGTTGCGGAGGGAGGCTCTCCTCCGTACCATTTCTTCCTCCTCTTCTTCTCTTGGGGTTCTCCCCCTTTCGCCTCCTTCTCCATGTCTCCGGGACGTGACGCGCTGGGTTTGAATTGGCTGGCGGAGGGCACAAGCGAGCGAGAGCACTGCGATGGAGAGAGGGTAGGTCAGCATCAGCGCTAACAGTGTTTAATACTATAAGGACCGGGGTTGTATGGCTACCTAGAAGGACCATTACGTGTAATATTGACGGGTGTAATTATTTTAAATGTATGCAGAAAAGTTTCTTGGGTTTTCCACCGGTTGATGTTGTCCATGTCTCCCGACGTTTCGAGCATCAACTTGCTCATCATCCTCAGGGGACCTTCTGAATGATGATCAGCAAGTCGCTGCTCGAAACGTCGGGAGACATGGACAACATCAACCGGTGGAAAACCCGACAAACTTTCCTGCACCTGATACGCCGGGAAAACCTAAGATCATACATTTTAAATATATCTTCGCTTACGTTAAAATTAATCGATAACTTCATTGTACATAACCTTTTCCTTTGTTTGCCATTACAACAGAGTAATGTTCTGCAAATAATTTTAGAATAAAACTGTGCGAAACCAGGATCCTGGTCAAGGCGAATGGTTTTTTTTTCTCCGTGGATTTTTCGCACAATTGTTGCATTGCGGGTGACACCCGTAAAAGTTATCACCGCGGCTAGTCCCGGTATACTTAAATTTGAGAATAAAAGATTTAAAATGAGCAGCGGTCACGTCGCTCCTGCTTCACCCACCACACAACACTCGGTGTGGCATATATGCTGCGTATTTCATTTCAAAACGTAATAGGGAATGTGAAATGCGTAAATGTACTAACTAAAAAATCAAAATGGCCGGACGCAATATGGAGTAGTAATTTCCTATATAAACACAGGTTACCGTAACAAATAAAATAGAAACGCTTAACCCGTCATTTTGACATGCGTTGGTGTTTTAAAGGAGGCGCATAGGATAACTCCATTTCTTCGTGAAAAGTTAAATTAAATTTTTAACAGAATATGTGTCATAAAAAGTAAATAAAAAATGAAGACGACGGGAAAAAATTCTAAGCAATATGATTAAGTATGTAGAGCAGTGGTTCCCAACCGGTGTGCCGCGGCACTAAGGGGTGCCGTGAGATCTTTTGAGGGTGCCGCCAAAATTTCACATTACATATTTGTATCGTAATACTATTTTTTTTATTTAGGCAGAATCAGTGTAAACATAATTCTCATATCATCTAGGACTAAGTATAAGGTGTTGTTGCATGCAAACTCTAGAAATGAAACAAATAAATAAATAATAATAAAAAAGCTACGGAGATTTTAAATATCTATTTCCTTATAAGGGTGCCGGGAACTTTTGAAAGGCTTTCCAAGGGTGCCTCAAACAAGAAAAGGTTGGGAACCACTGATGTAGAGGTTACCCGTCAAGGTGACGGGTCTGGTCCTCCCAGCGTTAAAAGCCGTTTTACGCGGGGGACGGACTTGCGCAGGCTAGAACTGCATTAATTTCTCTTCTAAAGCGAGGAATTTCGCGAATGCACGAACAAAATTAGAGCAACGGCTAATTTGTCATCTCACGTCCATGGATTCTCGCATGCATTCCAGCGATTCACCGCTTTGCAGGACACGATTTTGACAGCGTCTTCGTACGCACGACAGATTGTGCCAGTACGTGCGCCATGTAAAACGGCCTTAAAGATCGTTTATCGGAATGCATTCTGGTATACAGGCTGATGTTCCTACTGAGGCTTCACCTGACAGGGTCGTTCACAGGGGATGTAAGGCGCAAGTTGAGCTATTGATAATAGGGTAGTTTCCTTAATCAAAGAAAACGAAAGGCATTGATTGCGATTCGTTACCCACCATTAGTCTATTCATAATATACAAATTATTTCGTTTTAGAAATACCGGTTTAGACGAAAGGCAATGGTCCATTTTTATCCTCATTTGAAAAGGGCCAGATTGGCGCCCATGCGATGCCACTCCACGTGACGTCACAGGGACCTAGTTTCTAAACGAGAGGATAGGAGTTATACATCGTCTGAGGTTACCATTGCATGCATGAGGCGCAGAGCTCAGGGAAACATGTCTTAATAATCACGTATTAAAACTGGATAAGGTCGGAAAGTTTTCTTCAATTGATAAGGTATTAATAATCCTTATTTAAGCCAAGCGCTACCAGCCAGCAGGGTACTCAGCTACCCGCTAGCAGTCTGCGTCGCATCAGCGCTAAGCCTCGCCTCAAGGTCACCTCACAGGGCGGCAGCGGGAACCAGAAATACGTCACACGGAGAGATTTCCCGGCATTCATACTTACGCGTCGCGTTTTCGCGCGCTTAAAAATTTTCACTTTTCATTTAATCGCGAAAAATAGATATCGTCATTTTAAAATCTAAAAGCGTGAAATACGTACTCCAGGAGTAATAATCTTTCGATTTAGGCAATAAAAAAATAATAGGAAACCACCCTATAATGGGGATAAAGGGGAAGGTTTGACATTAACTAATATTCTCTAAATCGAGGTTTTGGGGGAAATACGCAAACGAAAAGGAAAGGGTAGATCAGCATCATCGCCAACAGTGTGAAAAGATCGTTTTAAAATAGATAAGTATGTAAATGTCCATTCCAATTTAGGTACGAGGAGGCGTCATTAAGCTGCCCATTGAGAGGATTTACAGCGTTAGTTGCCCTATTGGGAAAAATTCAGGGGAGTAGTCATCATCATAAGTCAACAGTGTGAATAACACGATCAATTTTTCCATCCCTATCGAGGGACAGCTCCAGAATTGGCGCAGGAAGGGGGATTTGGGGGAATAACCCCCCTCCCTTCTCCCAGAGCTCAGAGAAATTTTTAAGTTTAATCCATTTTACGTAATTGGATTAATATTACTTATATATAAGGAGTAATAAAATATCCCTTAGAAATCCGTAAAACTCAACATTTTGAACCATTTATCTAAAAATTATACATTTTATTAATCTCGCACCAACCACTAACCCTGGTGAGTATTCCATACCCCCAGAATCCCCGATATTAGTTGCACCTAACCCCCCCAGGCCTTAATTCCTAGCTGCGCTCCGGAGCTCCATCGTTCGCTCCAATGATAGTGGAAATAATTGGACCGTTTCACTCGATCATACTCCAAGATGGCTCGAGGGATGGAAATTCCATCTCTTTTCCTGTCGCTAAAACCAGGGATGGCAAGTGAAACGAAACGAAAATGTTTCGTTTCGACCCGGAGCGAAACGAAAATACGAGTCATAGGTTTAGATTCGTTCTCGCACGAAATTAAATTCACGTAGGATTTTAGTTTCGACCAGAGACGAAACTAAATCAATCGAAACTCCGCCGCTCATAGTTAAGTTTCGGTCCCAGAAGTTGAGTGGAGGGGAAAAAGAGGTAATAGTTTCGACCCATTACGTTTGACATACGTCTGGAGACATGGAGCTTAAAAATCGAATGGCTAGTTTGCGTTCACCGTTATCCTGTTTGTGGTCAAAATATGAGTAATACGGTATAAAAATCACCAAGGAATTTAGTTTCGACCTGGGACGAAACTTTACTCCCGGGAATGAAAACAAATTAATCGATACTCCGCTGCTCATAGTTAAGCTTCGATCCCAGACGTTGAGTGGAGGGGGAAAAGAGAGGATAGTTTCGACCCATTACGCTTGATATGCGTGTAAAGCGGTTAAAACATGGAGCTTAAAAATCGAATGGCCAGTTTGCGTTCACCGTTCTCCTGTTTGTGGTCAAAATATGAGTGCCCCATCCATCTAATGGCGGTAGGCCGAACCTCTACTTCATTCGACCATACTTCGTACTCGGTGTGTGGGTCGAAATTAAACTGTTTGAAGGTGAAGCACGTGGTCTCTCCGGTGCGAAATATATTTTGTGTTTCGTATCGTCCCAGAGGTTTAGTTTAGTTTCGACCCGATGTAGTTTTGACTCCGATTTCGTTTCGACCCTTAGTTTAGCTCCCCGGGTTTAATTACTTTTCGTTTCGTTTTTAAATTTCGCTCCCGGGAACGAAACTATTGAAATATGATATCAGGTTTTTCTGGCGTATCAGGTGCAGAAAAGTTTCTCGTGTTTTCCGCCGGTTGATTTTTCCATGTCTCCCGACGTTTCGAGCAGCGACTTGCTGTCCATCCTCAGGGGATTCAAAAGGATGGACAGCAAGTCGCTGCTCGCAACGTCGAGAGACATGGAAAACATCAACCGGTGGAAAACATCAACCGCCGGTTGATTTTTCCATGTCTCCCGACGTTTCGAGCAGCGACTTGCTGTCCATCCTCAGGGGATTCAAAAGGATGGACAGCAAGTCGCTGCTCGCAACGTCGAGAGACATGGAAAACATCAACCGGTGGAAAACATCAACCGCCGGTTGATTTTTCCATGTCTCCCGACGTTTCGAGCAGCGACTTGCTGTCCATCCTCAGGGGATTCAAAAGGATGGACAGCAAGTCGCTGCTCGCAACGTCGAGAGACATGGAAAACATCAACCGGTGGAAAAACCGAGAAACTCTTCTGAAATTATTGAAGTTTTACTGGTATTGACTTTCGTTTCGTTTCACTTGCCATCCCTGGCTGAAACCTTCGCTGGTGCCGACTCCATGGGGCCTGAGCCCCCTTAAAATTCGTTATGGGTGTGAGGAAAAAAATTGTCAGGCTTGTCGATTTTCCCCGGAGTGCCCAGATATCGAGATTCGAGTTATGAGGGTTCTGATGTTGATCATATGGCGATATGGCCCTTCTAAAATGCTTATAAAACTTAAAACTCACTACTTATAAAATTTCCCGGAAAAAGATCTCCGGTTTGCCCCCCCCCCCCCCCCCCCCCAATATTTTTTGAGTCGGCATCCCTGTTCAGGCGATAAGAACGAACGGCCTTAGGTCCTCTGGTCAACAGCCCAAAACCATATCCATTACACCACCACACTCCCCGCACCGATCGGGAAGACGTGTTTTAACGCCAGAGGTCAAATATAGGTTCAACTACCATAAGTTCTTAGAAGATAGAACTTGTCTATAACATATGGTGATTTCACACTTGCAACAACTTTCCTCATTCCTTCGAGATAAGCTGGTGGCCACTCCACAGGAGTAAGATCAGATATTTTCAACACTGCAGAGTGAATGCAAGTGATTGGAAATTGGCTGAACCATTCCGCAAAATTTATTTACCCCAAAACGCGTTTCAACTCACACAGCCATCGTCTTGAACCTGATGATGGATCTGTGAGTTGAGACAGTTTATGAGGAAAAGTGAAACAGTTTTTATAATATAGATACCTTCCACTACATCAAGCCCGAATTCGCCGGCGACTGAAAAGGGCCATACAAAATACCTCAGGTCAGCCACTTGAAAAAGGGGGTTATACCTCGAACGCGGCAGACCCGCACAGCATAATAAAACATAAAATTACAATAAAAAGATTCTACATTAGTCCACTTTTTTTTTTTTTTTAATTCATTCACAAAAATGAAAAAGAAGGTCATACTTCTCTTTTAAAAAATTCTATTTTTCTCCATTCATTACCAGCTCTACTAATATCGTTTGTCCTTATCCCTTCCTTCTGTGAGACCAAGGCTATACATACGAACTTTGGAAGAAATGTGCTCATGACGTGTTAGTGTTGCGATAAAACTGAGTAACAAGTAGAGATAGAGAAGTTAAAAAAGAAATGGAATACTTGACCGTACATACAGAACACAATGGTGTATCCACGGGGATGGTTCTCCGTGTTACCACCCCCTATTTAAAAATTAAAAGACACGCCAAAAACGAGTAAGATGGCCGCAATGGAAAAAAAATATTTTAATGAATACTCGTACTCGTGAGGAAGATGATGTTTGTCAATCCATCAGGATATGCAGCACATTAATAGGGTAATCGCTCTCATCACAATGGGGAGGAATTTTCTCAGTGATGAACAGGAAGGAGTAGGTAGAGGCAGAGTGCCCAATTTGCAGTCAAGGGATGATAACCACTTCTAATGAGTCGATTTTATAAATCACAGTTTGATATTTTACCAAAGACTATATTATACATTGGGTATACGACTGAAATTCCTTTATCTATGTGCATTTTAGGGTAAGAAATCTGCATCAATGAAAAGTACTGACATTTTGACTTTCTTTATATACAGTACAACTTTATATTTGGTATTAATTAATTTCAGCCTTTCATGGTAAAAAAGAGTATATGAGGTGAAACATGTTATTTTTGTAGGTAATTTAAGTCAAGGAGACTGCAGAGAGGAGGCTCAATGCCACCCCACAGACGACTAATTTCTGTTGCCACTTCGGTCGCATTTTTATCGGCTTTCAAAAATGTCCGCGGTGCGGTGATGAGTGAATGTGATCCATTTTTTCTAACATTTTACAGAATAATGTTTGTCATTACAAGGAATAGCATTTTTATGTTATGACTTTGATAGATCACATCAGCATGTGTATAAATTTCGGTTAATACCTAATATTATACCTTACTTCCCGGTGAAACTCGGATCAATTTGCTCGTCAGCAACGCCAGTGGCGACTTCTGTAAACCTATTTACATGCACCGTGGTTGACAACACATTTAGAGGCGACTTGAGGATCCTCTTTCTTAACAGTCGTGATTTAAGTAATCCAGTAGCAGAGGAAATTAATAAAAAATGTATCCATATTCACACTAATTTTTTTTCAATTTAAGAATAAAAATAATCAGTTCTCCTGATAAGATGACAAAATAAACATTTATCACTCCTCGATGTGACCAACACTTGTTGCGTCTTTGTATGCCAACCCAGTTGGAACTATGCATTTTCTAGTGTGGAATAGTAGATTACCGTGAGAGTCTAAATGACCATGCATGCTGGAAATAGCATATGTTCACACAGAAAACAATAGTGGAAAATGTGGATAAATCTTCATGCCAGTAATTGAAGTCCTTCTTCCTGGCATTTCAAATAATGCTAACCAATAGTTTTGCCAAAAAGGGTGAAAAAAAATTAAGTAAAAATGAAGACGGGTCATTTTCATCTCATCCATCATTCTAGGTCTAATCCATCACATTAGGTCTATTTATTGTGTGTTCTCTAACTTAGGGTTAACTAGCAAAGTAGAGTTACTACATTAGCTACCCCTACACTTCATTAGAATGATCTTTAAAGAAGTTCATGAGGTTCTGACGAATGTTAACAGGTTGCATACGGATGACGAGAATTCTCGTCATTTTTTTCCCCGAACGTTCCGGATGGATGACGAAGATCCTCGTCATTTAGGCGCGTCAACCTAAAGAATTTTAAAGTGTACAATACGTATTCGTTAGTACGTTTTCAGTTGTTGTTCGTTATTTCTAAGGAATTGATTCATCATAACGTTTGATTGGGTAAAGTTATATTCTAAACATTAGCTTTTTAACCATGTTTAAACAAAAGGCATATTTCCAATCTCAACACCTCCACCCAGAATCGGCGTTCCTAGGAATTTAAATACCCCGGTACGCAACGTGTTAAAATAAAAAGGAATGCCTTCCTTAACTGTGAATGTACAACTTTATGGAAAATTTGAGCCTTCAATCATCGTCTTCACTTAGGTAGTACAAAAGAGGAAAAATCTTAGCATTCTACATTCCGACAATTGAAGTGCCTCATCTAAAAGGCAATTTGCTTCATATATCCATATGAAAAATTTCTTTAATATATATATGAAAATGATGATGCTGCCTCAAATATCTATAAGTTCAAGCTTCATTTCACACATGAAAAATGAGGAGAGAGAGCATGTAGTTTCACTTAATTCCTGTCCATATTCATCCGTACATATTTAATCGAAATAAAATCAATTAAATAACAACATACAATAATCACAACAAGCACTGAGTAAGAACTTACACACACCTAACAATCATCATACAAGCATGTATTGTTTGACAGAAATTTCAACACGAAAAAATCAGCCCATCAAGAGTATGATTACAGCAATTAATAAGCATATGTTCTTGGCACGTGAGTATAGAAAACATTTTGAAAGCGTAAAATAATCACAAAATGACACAATCAAAAATACTCGTACACCAATCAATCAGCCAAAGCCAACAAAATTTATTGCTATGTAGCAGACTCCTGATTCTCCGGCTGCGGCTTATCAGTGCATTATTTTCATTCTCTTTCAGTATTTTCCACGATCTTTGTAAACAGAGTCACCAGAATTACTGCATTTTAATACAAGGCTATAACAGGCTTATTATTTCTATTAGAATCCCTTTTCGTAAAACGGAATAATTTACATAAACAGAATCCCCTACTCGCAGTATCCATGATCCGAATTTGCATCAGTTGCGACCCCCGCAATTTGTGTGAGATGTGATTACGTGGCGTGGTGCCTGACAGTGTAGTTTCCGAAGTCACGCAGTGTTTTTGAATCAGTCTTGCAAACCTCTTTTCTGTATCCGTGATCACACAGCCAAGGATGCATACGAATACACAGTAGGCATACGAGTGCAATCACGTTATTGCCGCTAAAAAGATCACGGTAAGGCAAAGAAATCTCTCAATGAGTCCGGGAAGAGCTCTAAAATAACAGAATGAGTTTGTTTGATTTACGTGATTTATGAACATCACAAGAAAATTAAGTGAGCGTTGGATTATCCGTGTTTTCTGATTTATCATGTCAACTCTCCCCATCACTAGCCCAGATAATCGGGAGTGTGCAGCAATTGTTAACTTAGAAACAACCTCCAGAGCAAAATAATTTCATCTAATGGCACTCGCTCTCAGTTCTAGGTAGTTAAAACAAGACGTTGTCCTCACTTCATAGAAAAAAAACAAATACTCACTTCAATGCATGTGATTTAAAACATGTTTGCAAACATGGCAGTCAAAGGGACAGCACAATTTGGTCCAATAAACAAAGTTACAGAATGATGAAAGGAACTGATCCAACAGAACATTCTGATCTAAAGATCTATCATTCATTAAAATAACTTCACTATCTCAAAGCCATTAACTTCAACTTTTTCAATTGCCACATTTTTATTGGTTAGGAAATCACATATTGACCCAATATCAAACTATTGGTCAGAGAATTGCCCTCAGGCCTTCACATTGGAAAAATGCCATGAAAATCCCAGGTGCCAACATTTTTATTCTCCCTCGCAGAGCACATAAATACCTTAATGACAACGTGCACAAGTAGCACCCGGAGAAAAAAGGAAGAGGAGAGAATTCTCAACACCTGATGAACTTATCTGAAATCACCTGAGGATTTATTGGTAAACTATATTTTTATTTTCTAAAAACTCAAACATAAACGCCAAAAACTGAACTTTTTTCACGAAAAAGGATTTTTCTCCAAAATCATAAGATAAGTACCTCAAAACAATCTAAAAAATAGTGAGGTCAGTATCATCCGTGAATAAGAAAATCATCATACCTACACTCACATGCATAACAGAATGCAACAAAACTGAGCTGGCATGTCAAAGTTGTTAGGGCAATGCAATAATGAAATTGGGTACAAAAAATTGGACACTTTATAAGTTGCACTATCAAGTGGCTCTGATTCAAAATTGAATAACCAACAAGTACACTTAATTTGTCAAAATAAGCCTTCTTCACTAAGAAAGGTTGTATTTCACACAACTCACTGACCAAGGGAACAACTGAAAAGCCAATAATGTAACTGAAAGGTTGTTATTAATGCTGAGTTTTACAGGATGAGAAAATAAATTCTCAATTATTGAAAATGAACAACATATCACAGAAATCAAAGTCCTTAATCACAGAATATAAAGGAAACAGTAAACAATAATGCATGAAGTATGTGAAACAAAATTTAACAGGTAGATAAAATTTACCGTTAATCCTTCTTAAATGTCTTAAATTCAATTAAAATAGACAGCCAAGTGATTATCAAATGAGATGCTATTGATCATCATGAGTTCTCATATAAAAAAATGGCCACAATATTTCATGTGCTCTTTTAACACACATGTGCCCTCTTACAAATCTTCAGATAGTTTCACAATATCCAGTGGGTTTTATGTTTGTTAATTAAAATATTTAGTCTCGAACAATTATTCGACAAAAAATTACACTTTCATTGGAACATCTAATCAAAAGTAAAAAAAATGTGAAGATATTGCTACCCACAAAAGTATTCAATAGTTGCTTACTGGAAGACATCAAGGGTATTTCCTAAGTCCTGATCTTTAATTTCCACCAAATAATAATCTACGCCTTTAAATTCATATCCCCTTATTCATAAAAAAGTACCAAAAGAGGAAATTTCTTCCAAGTTGCCATGGAATATTTTTAGGTGCAGTTGAGTACACAAGGGCGGCAAATTATCGGACAAAATTACATTAGTAGATGGTTCGAATAATAATGATGAAATACCCGATTAAAACATGGGCAAAATTTGAGGCAAATCACCTCCCTTTTTACGCTTCATAACAGTAAGACTAGAGGCAACATAAAGTTATAAATAAATGAAAACAAAAATACATGGCTACCATTCACTCCGTACAGAGCCACTTGGTTATCAGAGCATTACATCCTCTTCGCTTGACATTTAAGTAATTCACTTTCCCTAACTTGATTAAGACAGAATGATTACAATCAATCATAAAAATTTAGCAGCACCAACAAAAATTGGCAGTGCTCCATATCATTTTTGCAAGAGTTTCTGAAAGGTAAGAACAACCTTTCTGATAAACACATTCCCACCAATGAATGACTGTCAAGTTCCTGAAATCGATGGGAAATTTCTCATCCACTACTACAGAATGCCAAAAACCTCCACATTCAATACATGAATTTGAATGCCTTCTTCCCACGTACATTCATTCAATATGCACACGCACTGTACGCAAATGATGAATCATTTCCAAGAGTTGGCTTTGTGCTTGGGTAAGAAATGAAACCCTTCTGGAACAGGACCCAGGATCATTTCGCTATAAAATAAGTGAAACGTTGTAACTATTAATTAACAATAACATAAAATAATTTTCAAGATTGAACATGCATAATAATACTATGCTTGGAGTAGATCTAATTTAAGAACAAACTCACAAGAATGAATAAAATTTCATTTCTGATTAAAAAGTGACATATGATGTGTTTCCTGAAACAGGAGACATAGTCAAAACTCAACCAGAAGAGACAGCGGATTGAAAATCAGCTGGTTTCTGTGTGAAGGGTACATGAAATGCAGTCATTCAAAACATTTCTCCATCTTCCTCCTTTAGTCCTTACTCCTCACCCTCCTCTCACATATGAAATAAAAGTCAGCAGCGCCAAACACCACCACCATTCCCTTGAAGAGGTGACCAGCAGTCGGTCACGAGACGTTAGAACAAAATCCGATATACCATGTTGCATACACATGTATGTCACTTTTTAATCATCATAAGCCATGAAAACTTTAATCAAGAAATGTCATTTCTGTCTAGTACATTCTACGCAGCATTATATTAAGTGAAGTCACACGCAAAACTATTTACAATAAAATGTGAAAAGTTACAATTACACCTGAGAAAAATTACAAATTTGACACCACTTTGAAAGTGTGATAAAGCCAAATATTCAAAATACTGCAAAAAATGGTCAGTACCAGCATTAAAAAAATTATGCAAATTATTAAGGCAAAACTCTGGGTCTATATGGGTTATGCAACTATGCATTAATATTGAATTAGCAACTATCAATAATCAAATGATTAATAATGCAATTGCCACCACACTATATTTTCATGGGTGATACATTTTTTCTGGCAACGGCGTTGCTATTATTGCTACAACACATTTCTGAGTAAAATTTCTTTACAACACATGTTTTGAGTAAAAATTATGCAAATAAATTGCATTCTATCATTCATACACTTCCAGCATGGCACTCTGGCAATGGAATGTTCAAATATTCACCCATGCGTAGCAATGGATGAGAAAAAAAGAATCTTCAACTGAATTTTACACGAAAATATTATTGATTTAAAAAAATATGAGGAATTTCCATTACTTACCTAAGTTTCACCCAGCTCTGACAATCAGGGCTAGCCATAAGTGT
The DNA here is from genome assembly GCF_921293095.1 of Ischnura elegans. NCBI lineage: Eukaryota > Metazoa > Arthropoda > Insecta > Odonata > Coenagrionidae > Ischnura > Ischnura elegans. The sequence goes on along the minus strand of NC_060253.1, from coordinate 65,663,672 downwards.
CTCCAAATCATTTCTACCACAATAAGGTGGTGGTCTTTCATTGATTCTCTGTGGTGGTCTTTCAAGTAGACCAATGGGAATATACCGATGCAAAAACGACAGCCACTCTAGCATGAAACGCCTTGTAGTTTCAACACCCTAAGAAAAAAAAACATAAAATATAAATCATGAGGAAATTATCTGTAGAAACTAGGAAATAATCTATAAAAACTAGAAAATAATCTGTAATAATAAAAACTGTAGCTAAGAAGGCCATGTCTTAAGTCTACAATGTAAAGCACCGTATCATAAAGAAAAGTGTCTTGAAAAAATCTTTGAAAACAACAGAACAGCAAATACATAATTATATCCAACAGCACTGTAATTTACACTAAGACAATGATGCTCAGGTCACCTAGTTAGTCACTTGTTCTCCCATTGCCCACTTAAAAACTGAATTATGAATTTAAATGAGGCCACCCTACTACTTATCTTCTGGAGATTTCGGGCAAATTTGGGCAGACGGATATTCAGACATATGTATACAATAATTATTTATCAAAATTCAATTTTTTCTCTAGTAGAGTTCCAAGAAAGGGGTTACCTAAGAACCGATTCATGCAAACATAGTACATAGTTTTTGTAGTAAAGTAGCTCACTACCAACACTTGAATTGATATCCACTACCCCCATTCCTCCACTTACTATTCCATTTTACATCTTTCAGACATGGGATCCATGATCCACACAATGAAAGTTAAGCTCATGAGGTGCTATCCTCCTTTATACACATATCTTAATTTATATCTTTTTGACGCATAATCAACAAGTTTTATTCAGCCCTGTATGTCACGGTAAAAGAGCATAGTTGCCATTCATACACTGATATTTCCTTAAGGTACTAGGAAGCCAAACAAAGAAAGAGGCTATTATATGTGATTCATCCAATGCAATAATAACCAATCGACATGAATCCTCATCCATATGATGACCTACCTTGTTGTCACTTCCCCAATGCTCAAGACCATAGTTGGCATACTTCTTTAAAATGTCAAATCTTTCTCCCGATGATATGTCATACATCTTTTTCTCCTTTATCTCTTCAAATATCCAAGGTTTCATTAAAGCTCCACGACCAATCATAACACCTGAAGAAAACAATGCACAATATCACAGGAGCCATTGAAAGACAAGAAAAAATATTAAATTTAAAATCACTGATTACTGCTAGCATGATTACTACATATTTAACCACATCGTCCCCAGTAAAGACAATAAAATGCTTAGCCGATTATTATTATGAGTTCTCAAACAACTCCTCCAATTATGGAAAAATTTCACTCCTCAAATATTCCCAAAATATAAAAATCAAGGTTAATAAAGTGAAAATGAAAAATCTTTCCCCATCATTCCCACATTCCCTCAGAGGACTGCTTCATAAAACATAAAATACCTCTTCCCTAATAGGTCAGTTGTCCAATTCTGATCTACTGAATAGTAATACATACAGCGAAACCTCGATATAACGACACCCCACGGTGCACTAATAAACACTCGCTATAGCGAATTGTCGCTTTACCGGAGGTGGAGCAAACAATAGCCAATATACCTGTTGCGAACAGATACACAGGAACAGGAGTGGTGCGGCGACAGATAAACATCTATCCGATAAACGTAAGCATAAATCCAGACGAAAGGCTATGTTTTTTTGCATCAATAAATTTCCTTACTCAAATAACGACCAACTATTCAAACAATTTATAAGCGCCGCACTGAATAAAAATCATGCAAAGCATTGTTTTGTCATCATTATATTTATCGAACGACAGTTTACCACATAAATTTGAGACTGAGCACTCCATTAACTTCATTTCTAACAGATCGCTAGCAATTACAGAGGTTAAGGAGTCTTCATGAAAGTCTTCCGGCGGTGAAACCCTCGCTATGGCGAGAGCCAACACCGAAAGGGTCTCGTAAAAACGAATTTTTTAACACACTTATTAAAGGGTCAATCGACGGTGCATCGGCTATCTCTTGTAATAGCGGGGGTGTCGCTATAGCCCGTACTTGCTTTAACGAGGTTCCACTGTAATTAATATAACAAGCATACCTGAGACTGCACCAGCTTCCATATGCCTCTCGTAATCTTCATATGAGAGAATATCACCATTTCCAAACAGGGGTACTGGATCAGCAAGTTTAGCACATTCGTTTATGTAATCCCAGTCAGCCAATCGAGTATAGCGTTGCTCTCTAGACCTTCCATGAAGCTAAAACAAGAAGTTCAACAACTTATAAGAAAATTAATTTTAAAACTCACCCAAAATTAACTTTTAAACGAGGATGGGAGATAAAAATTATTTATTAATTTTAATTTTGCCATATGTATAATTACAGGTATAGTCAGTGCATAAACAGTTCGAGTATGTATTTTTCTTTATATTAACCCTTTCGCTGCGGCGCACTCTACAGAAACCTCCCTGTCCCATGCACAATGGTCAATAAATCAACTGCTATAAGACAAAACGAGATGATAAATACCAGCACCTTCCCATCACCATTCTCGCCCAATAAAGCAAAATATGGCAACTTCAAGTGCTGAGCAGCACTTTACCCATCACCCAATTGCGATAATATTTTACAGGATTTATGTCCTCACCAATAGGCACAATTTAGAGGGTTGTTACAAAAGAAAATCGAAACATTATAACCACCCCAATGGACATGGACATAATTCAAATAAATTGTGACGTTTTAACAACAATTACTTATGATCCTCCCTGGAAAAGCATCCACCCTTCATTCAATACCGCTTACTGATCTCTTTAAAACGTTATTGTACAAATAATTTCAGTCTCACCGTAATAGCAGAGACACCCCAATCTTTGAACTTGGGAATCAATGTGTGAGCAACATTCTTGTCTGAGTGAACGCCAGTGCGCGTCTTGACAGTAAGAGGTAGATTAAGCACACCAGTCATGCTCCTGACAATAATCCCAAGAGTATTCTCTCTTCGTAGTAGTCCACTGCCACCACCCTGAAATATTGAATATTTGAGACAGTTAATTACCATGATAATTTCCTGAGTAAATATAATGTTGATAATAACAGCAACTTATTTCCATGTGTTAGAATAAAAACAGGCTTTTACAAACATAATTTCCCCCAAGGCAAGTTAAAAATAAGAACAATTAAAACACATATACATCATTCATATCCCATCATTCTGGCCTAATTAGGTAAATATGTAAGAAAGAATTTTATCACAGCATAATATCATATAGAAAAATATTTAACTTATATATAATTACAAAATATAATAACTCACTTGTTGATATATGAGGTCTATTGGACATCCCAAATTCAAGTCAATGAAATCTATTGATGTTTGTTCCTCCAACATTTGAGCACATCGAGTCAATACATATGGATTGTTTCCACAAAGCTATAAAGGAAGACAACATATGAGTTCATAATTTTATTTAGATCCATCAAAAGGAAACTTGCACAGGTCAAAGAATGCTTCAACGTATAAAACACCAATATTAGCTCGCTTAATTCCATAATTGTTGAAATTTATGATTGCAAATAGAAAACTAACATTAAAAGCTACACAAATAGCAGACAACTTGAATGAGGTTCCTACGCCCAGCTGATCAGGCTATGTCAGACACGGTGATAATAGTCTAAATTTCATCAATTTCCAGCTTGGAATAAACAAAAGACATTTCATTGATACTTATAGAAAATATGGCATGGTATCATGAAACAATACAGTAGAGGCAAATGATAGATTTATTTGGATGAATAATAGATTATGATCATAATAAAATTCTACCTGAACTCCAAAAAAGTCTTCAGAGCAATGCCTTCGAACCAGTGCCCACTCAGCCTGTGCTCCTTGAAGAAGGGATGATGCCAAAGCCATTTCCCCACAGGTGATATCAGCACCATATTGTTTGCAGATCCGCCTGAACGGCAGGTTACCAACAGTGGTCAGAGGGGAGAGATATAGTTTTCCTCGCCAATCTAACTGAAAAATAAAGGAAAAATAAACTAAAGAATCTCACCACTGTGAAAGCATGCATGAGGAGGGTTAATTAACACTGGAAGCTCCAACTTTTTATATTAAGCTTAGCATGGCAAGTAGAGGTGGGTTTAACTGTTTATTTAAATGAACTGTTCATTTCCTTCCAGATAATTTAAAAGACAGTTCTAAAAATGCCTTCTCGACAAACAATCAGGGCATATTATATGTATATTAAATACTTTCTATATTATTTCTTCCATGTTTAATCCCTGATTAAATGAACAATGGAGGTTGATGAAACTCCTATATTTTACTATGACTTCCAATAAATTAGGTAATATTCATCCTAGAAGTTTTTACATATCCATCGCTGGCATTTCAAAACTCGCCTTCCTATCACTCTCTGCATGGTATATGCGATTCAAATTTGTGAATCATACATGATTCATGATGTTGTTTTGTATGATTCTATAAAAATAAATTTTGCACAGAAAATGATTATTCATAATAACTGATGCATAACATAATTTCCTTCAAGCAGCATTGTGAAGGTTAGACAACATGTTTAACACTAGTCTGTGTCTTTAAAATACTTCTATATGGTAAAATAGTACATGCAAACTGACATCATGTTATACCAACATATTGAGACATAATTTCAACCTAATTTTATTCTCTTCAAGAAGGAAAAAAAAACACTTTTTACCAAATTGATATTGATTATTTTATTAGTTTTCTTTCCCTTTCAGACTTAAAAATGAAAAAGTTAAGTTTCAAGGATAATTTATGTGCAATAGCGTGAGGAGGCCACATTAACATTTCATGAAATTGCGCACAGTACAAAACTTGTTTTTCAACTTGTGTCATCAAAAAAAATCAGTGCAGTAGACAAAGTTATTTCTTCATTACTCTGAAAATGATGAGCACATGTTTCCATCACCTTTCCCCATCTAATATGGAAATTCTTCCTATTCGCCATCAAATTATATGTTAATGGTGCACAAACGGACTTGACAAGTAATTTGTGGAAAACTAGAGCCATTTCTATTCAAACAAATGCAAAAGTGAACTCGAATGCCTATGCAACAGAAAGATAAATGTGAATGGCAAAATGAACTTTAACCTCCAGATGAAATTGAACACCCACTCAAATGTTCAGCAGTTCAACCGTTCATTTTTGCTTGCAGGCATAGTCTTTAAGAAGGGCCCACAACATAAAGGCCTCCATAGCTTCATACAGAGAGAAGACTCAAGTCTAAGCAAGGGCGCTGCCATCAATCAGGGGCAGCATAGAGAGCTTGCCAAGACCACACGCTGGACTGATGGACTCGGCAGAGTTTTCCCCAAAAACTAATGCTTTCTAACAAATGGAACGAAACCCTAGGGTGGACTCGCGAGGATACACTCCCAGGGCAGGGTCTGTAAGTGCGAGCTTTTTACCTCTACACGCAGAAGGGGGAGGACAGGAAGAAGAAAGGAAGGAGGTGCCACGGCGATAGGAGCCCGATGATGCCTCCTGGGAGTGGAAAGGGAAGGAAGGGAGGGGATGAGGAATCCCGCACCGTCACAGAGGCAGGCAGGTCCTACCATCAGCGAAACCAGGCATCAGCCATTGCTAGTCTAACAACTATGGAGGATTATCCTATGAGGAAGAATAATCCAACGATCAAATCGTTAGATAATGCTTTCTAAGAGTGCCGTTGATCAACCACACGCTAGGTTACAAATGTCCCACATCTACATTAAAAATACTCTGAATGAACAGCTTGTCTAAGCCATGCTGCTGACTGCCTTTCCTCTATGTGACTGCCGCAGCATTACCTATATTCAAATCCAAGCCGTGAGTCCCACTAAATCATTTATCACTTGAATATTTTTTTTTCTATTTTTTATTTCTTATAAACAAAATTCTAGATTGTCAATCACTTTTTCATACTGTTAACCACTCATACTTATCCATACTTGGCATGCATGGGAAAAAGGATCGATTTTGAAACGTCAATAATTTGGAAAATAATAAATCTAGAATGAAGAAAATTTCTTAGCATTTGCTCTCTTCCATGAATTCTTCAGAGGTTTATCCTTTTTAAACCCAGGTTTTCCTGTTTTTACCAATAATCTTCATAAGAACATAAAAGGGAATGCACATGAAAATACAGCAAACCTTGCGTGTAAAGATCACAAATTAATGAAATCCCACCAATAACGATCCCACCAATAACGGTCCCTAGGACTTTCCCAAAATGGAAAATTCATTTATCCGCATGTAACGAGTACGGATGATACGAAATCCCCACTATAACAACATATTCTTTGGCTCCTTGGGGATTAATTTCCTCTTTTATAAAGAAATTATGGCCACCTTCGCTACTTAACCATTCTGTATCTTAATACTAGTTCTCACATGCGGCTACCACCACAGTTGATCTTAAAATTCTTCCCTTTACAGCCGTTTGATGGAAAGGGTGGGACAATGGTTAATTGTTACAGATCTGTTGCTTAAATAAAGATGATTCACGGAATATTACCCGGCAATCCTTCAAATATCCTTCGATGTATAGGGCAAAATCCTTCAAATTGTGCACTAAGTATTCCAGTTTATAACAAAATTGAACGATAGTACCTCTGCACCGCAGAAGGGGGGAGGACTGGAAGGAGAAAGGAAGGAGGCGCTGCCACGATAGGAGCCCGACAACGCCTCCTGGGACAGGATAGGGAAGGAAGGGACGAGGAATCCTGCTCTGTCACAAAGGCGGGCAGGTCCTACCACCAGCGAAAGCAGGCATCAGCCATTGCTATTCTAACAATTTTGGAGGATTATCCTATGAGGAAGAATAATCCAACGATCAAATCGTTAGATCATATTACTGATACAGTGACCTCCTTCTCCATACAAGGAGAGACAGCTCACCTTTTTACGCTCCCTCGGACACAATCGAATGATATCCTCGTCAGTCACAGCACCAACACCTGGAGCCTTGTCTCCTGTCTCACCACCTCCCCCATTTTCTTCCAATTTTACTTCGTTATCCTGTCCCTTTCTCTCAACACTGACTGGCACTGTAACTTTCACACTGCTGTCCACTTCAGTCATCACTTGACCTTCCTTTTTGGCTTCCTTTGCTGCATCATTCTCTAATTTCTCTCGAGCCAATATTGCTTCACTGCGAACAAAACTGTACTTTCTCTTCCTTAATGTGAGCTGCAAATCTTTTGACAGGATATTGGCAGAAACAGGGGGGAGTGACTTGGTTCGTTCCCAACGTTCAGTGTCAATCACATTCTTCCCCTCAGGAGTGAGATGAGCTGATGCAAATCTAACAAAACAAAGAAAGAAGTTGAAACTCAATAAGTAAAATGGTACTGACTAGATAGGGAATCGTTTCATTGTCTATCATACAAAGCCAATATGAAGTACATGAGAAACTAACTGCCACACAAAAATAGCACCCATTGACCATATTGAGATCAAAATTAGTAGTAAACTGAAATAATGCTTGCCATCCTTAAAAGAAATAACATTACAAGCATAAAAAGTGGACTAATAAGGCTGTTTAAGTCATAAAAAGTATACTCCATTTTCATCCCCACATGCTTGAAGCATCAACAACTAGTTTTATGGTTTCCTTAGCTGGAGAGTCACTAGGCAAATAACTCTCAGAAACTCATAAAACACAATAAACTTCATCCAGCCAGTAAAACACATTTTCTACGTGTTTTCACCTTCCACATCAATAACCATTCTGGCTTGTTTTGATCCTTAAAAAACGCAGATTAATATTAAACTGCAGACTATAGTTATGTAGCTATTTAGGATTCCATTTTAGGCTGGAACCAAGAGCAACCTGATGAAAAATGGAACCATTGATACTATCCAAAGTATTGATGTTAACTTTGGAACAGAAACTGAAAAGCTTGGGCTGAAAGGGATGGGACTGGTGTGATACCACACAATGGAGCAACTCTGGACAATCATGCTCGCTAATGCTTACATCGTATTTCCTTCCAACTTTTGCTTTGCTATACAATATAATCATGAAATTAAGACAAATAAATATACCACACATCACATTGCATCTAATAGAGGTAAGTTTGCCGCTGGTGGTCGCAATCAGTCTTGATTAGTTTGAAGGGATACATTATCCAGAGTGAAATATCATACTTTAAAAAAGAAATTGCGCATCTCTTTGGTAAGGGGGCGACCATTAAATGTGTGACATAATTTTAGCAATTTTTGGACTCACAAATAGTAAGACATTGTAGGATTTGGCTCAACCCCCTAACTCTAATCTCACGTGAGATTATTTAAAATGTGTATTTCCGGTGTAAATATCCTAATCTATGCTTCATTGCATTGGCTTTATCAAAAAAATTATTATTTTTATCTAAGATTAGTTAAGGCTAGTATTGAAGATTACTAAGATCGTAATCATTTTAAACTGTTCCTTGCTGAAACAAATTACCTGACACTTGCCAGAACCCCCTCTCTCAAACATGAGACTGGGTGAGAATCAGCTTAACCCATTCCCACCCTCCTAAATGCCTCACATAATAAATGGCTGCCCCCTAGGTACTTCAGAATTTTATGATATCAAATTTCTTCAAAAACTGTTTTATTTCTCTTTCTGAGGTAAAATTATAATTCAATTATTTTCATGTATTAGTGTGTGTCATTCCATTATACAGTAGAACATGGATAATTCTAACTCCTTTAATTTGAATATTTCACTTGGTCCCAGGGTTGATAAAAATCATGATTTTTTTGAAAAAAATCATTTTTGTTGATTTTTTTATTTAAATCGGATTTTATTAATTTAAATGAGATTTTTATGATTCTCCATTCATCAAAAATTCAGTTATTTGCAAAACTAACTGTTTGGGCAGCATATTGGAGAATGATCGTTTGCAGAAACAATAAGAGGCAACATACTCTAAACTTAATACAACATTTAGTCAATCAGGGGCAGATAACTATGGAAATGCCAATGGTATCAAATTAAACATTACACCAGCATAATATAAAATTGCCATTAGAAGCATCAGATTATTATGCGGTTCTAAAGCATATGAAGTTTAGAAAAATTCTGTAATTGTAACTTTGTATGGTGCCTACGCTTAGAAGTTAAATCAGAAAACAATTTTTTTCAACGAATACACTAATATTCTAACCAAAGCCATTTTTTTAAATTTTCATGTTACATGCATTCCTACAGTAATCATTTCTATTTAAGAGCCACCATTGTGCTGATAACTGTTGATTCATTGTATTAATTATGAAATAAAAATCAAAATTATACACTTACAGCTTCCTTTTCTTGACTCTTTAAAAATCAAACTTATAGATCACATTATGATTTAAATCACCTGATTTAAAAAAATAAAAATCAAGTGATTTAAATCGAAGTGATTTAAATCAATCAACCCTGCTTGGTCCCAAGCATTTAGTATTCAAACAACGCTAAAAAATAGTGGATAATTCGAATTTTTGGTGCATCAAATGAAGGTATAACTTATAATCTGCAACTCAAATTAATTGTGAATCCATTGGAAAATTTGCTTTACTAATGCTATTGTCAAAAGTTTTGTGATAGAAAAAATGTAAGTCTGCAGGAAGCCAACCAGTGGAAGCAAGATCTAAAGGAGGTGATCCAGGACAGAGACCCCAAAAACTTTTCAATGCTGATGAAAGTGGCCTTAAACGCACACCAGACAAAAATCTGGCATTTAACCCTTTCGCTGTGGCCCACCCTCCGGAAACCTACCCGCCACATGTGTCAAAAGGGCTGAGCGCAAGGCAGGGAGGATGTAAACATACGTTCACAGCAGCCTGCCGTGCGAACATACCAGGTACGTTCACAGCAGCAAAAGGGTTAAAGACGAAAAATGCCACGGAGGAAAACTAAGCAAAGGAAGAGTTACACTTTTGGTTGGAGCAAATATGTACAGTTCCAAAAAGCTGCCTTTGTTGTTGATAGGAAATCGGCTAATCCCCATTGTTTTGAAAACGTTAAGCCAAAACTGGTGCAGTATGTAAACAGTTAAAATACTTGGATGACAAGGACTTCTTTCATTAGCATTTTTGGATAATTCGAAGTTTTTAACTGGTCCCTAGATGTTCGAATTATCCAAGTTTCATTGTATGTACTATATGAAGCTGGATTTCTCACCACCATTTCCTCCAGACCATTTCATATACTGCAATGACCTAAGCAGCCAGTCATCTATATCAAATGCAAACCTACAAGCCTTAAAGCTTACCTGCAAGTAGGTCCACGAGGACAAAGGCCATATGTTTTGAAGACATGACACTCAGCACCAATATCTGGAGGCTTGTTTTCCAAAAACTTGATGATGTCATGCTGAAAAGGACACTTCTCACCATTTTGGCAACTGGCAGGTTTAAGCTCTTCTTGATTTCCATTGCAGCCCAAATCCAAAAGTTGCGGGCACAGGTTATCATGCCTGTTGAACTTCATAGGAGGTGGTCGAGCTTTATTTTGACCTGAAAATCAATCCAATACCATAATATCAAATTCTAAAAGTTTATTTTGGCTGCCATTTTTTATGCCATTATTCAAAATGGAGATCCCAGTCATACGGAGAAGATAATATAACATCCCAAATGTAAATGCTTTTGAAGGAGTAAGAACGGCTATTAAATGCATCAGTGATTTACAGCACAAGGCCAGCTACTAAAATCATTCTATGGCAACCTACAACAATTTCTAAGCATATCATCATCTGGGAAAATGTCCAAGTTCAGCAGTGCACAAGAAAAAAGTTGTAATAATTGTAAGAAATATACAGGAGCTGAGATAAACATAATAAGCCTAGAATATTTGCCTACAATGAGAAATTTTACCAGCAATTAACACGCACAGAAAATTAATCTTTATTATCATAAAATAAAAAAACTAACGGCTTAATCAATTAAGTTCAAAGTCGAGGGCGAGGATGGACTGCACCTGCCGATGAGACAATAACGGCAAATAAAATCATAGCTTGATGTTAGAAGAATAATAACTACGTTAAGTTTTAAAAAAATTGGTTTATTTCGAAAGAACACGTCAACATGACTTCCATTTCCTAGTTTGGATGGCATTTTCGGTCTCTCTCGGTATGCCAAATCAAGTGAGCTACAAATAAAGTTTGGCCTTACCTCTTTGCCTTTTCCTCTCCGAACGCGAAAACTTCAGCTTCTTATTTGGTGGGCTTTCATCATCGTTATCCATAATTTCTCCATCGTTATTGTCCTCTGGAACATCATCTTCAGGTACAGGTTCTGGCACGGACTCATTAGCAATATTTTGCAATATGTATCTGTAAAGAAATTTGATAGTTTGCCTTTTGTAGAGCAAGTAAGAGTAAAATGAAGATAGCATTGTTTCGAATATTTTTAATCGATCACAGCGAACTAATTAATGATTAATCTAGGAAAATTCGGGACGATTGTCTTCACTTACTTGGGCTTGATTAGAGCCACGCCGCTCGGACGATCAATTTTTGCTACATCTGACAGATCCATCGCTTCGAGGGAATTACTCACTGTAGCCCTTGGGTAGAAAAATCAATTTATGTGTTTAAGCACTGCTATTCACACATTTCTAAACGAAATATTACATTAACCAGTGGCTGTTTATGTTTGCCGTCGAACACAGAACGCCGGATCAAACTTAGACCATATAAGAACTAGACCCGCCATTCCCCACCCCTACCCATGTCTCGCCGTGTGGCCAACATCTCCCCTCCGCTCCCTTCCTTCCCCTCCCACTTTTAAAGCGGCGTGACGTCACGGTTGGGACGCTCATCGTCGTAGCGCATGGCTACGAATGGGGATTCACTGTATCACTGCGGTATTTTGACCATTTTCTTCGCGATTTTTCAATTAAAAGTACTAATATTTATTGCGTTATGTACGAGAAATATTCTCTCAGCCATGGTTGGATTGGTGAACTTACAATTAATGAACAGTGGCATTTTTCGGCATTGGCAGCGACGAAAAAATATTGTGGCAGTAAAATGAAGACGAAGCCCTTTGTAAACTTCCGCAGATTTTTTTCTTATCTCGTTAGCGATCTAGCATCATTCGGAACATCGTTATAAAAACATGAAATCTTGTACAAAAGTTGTAAACGGGGGGAATTTTAGAGAGGAAAAGGGTCATGGTGTAAAGCCGGTCGTCCACGAAGTAACGCGGCAACGCCTTCGCATATAGTAATTTTTAAACGGTCAATTATGCGATGCAAATTGAGCTGCGCGCTAGCGCTACTAAAAAGGGATGTCAACAAATCAGCATTCATATTATTTAGGTAAGTAATTTAGTTATTTCATAAATGCATAATTTTTTACTTAGCAGACAGCTCTCGTGTTATATATATTTTGCGATGGTGGAAAAAGGTCTAGCGCCGGCTTTGCAAGTGACACCTACGATTTACGTACGCTACGGAAAATTCTGGGAATAAATAATACCTATTAACATATTTATAATTAGAAAGAAAGAGAGGATTGGATTAAAATAATTTTAGAGATAAATTTGTTTAAAAACAATCAATTATATTTAATTCATTGAATAACTTAATAAATATATTCTTGTAATTTTGTGAGTATGTTCTTACCGAGTTGACAATGAAATTTTTTTAAACTATTTATGACATGATTTTATTTTTTAGATTTTTGTCATAATGCGTAACAAAAGAGGATGCAAATTCAAAGATCATTTAAGAAGTGAATCTCATTTTATTTAAAAAAAAATGCAGGAGAGATTACTTTGTCTAATGTGTGAAATGTAACGGGTAATTTTCTATTTTTCACGGCAGTAGGAATGATATTTCGCAGCACTTGGAGACGCAAGAGCATAAAAGATATTTAAATACTCCTGCATCTTCCTCCAAAATACAGAAATTTATAATAAAAACGAAGAAAAGATACTTGCATCAGCAGGACGTGAGTGATAAGGCAGTCCCATTAAACTCATGAATGGCTTAGTACCATTAAATCGAATTACAAAAAGTGTCTGGTGTTGTTATCAGATATGGGAAAGCAAAATATTACGTTAAGATGAGTCACACGGCTTGTGAGTCGAAGGTCCCGGCGCTGAATTCGCGGAAGAATGCCGACAGAGAAGCTATACCCGGTAGATTCTATCTACTATTATTCTACTACTAAAATTTCATGGGAAAATGCTTTTTTAATTCGTACAAATTATAAGGAAGGAAAATTGTTCCGGACTATTAATGATTTTTTTATTCATCACTGGCGGCATGACGGTAGTTGCGCGGTTATTTAAATAGCTCACTTTAAAAAAGTGATCTAAACACCGGAAAAATCTGAATTTCCGAATATCCCGGGTCCTGTGTGCTGAACCATATGTTGGCATTAGCCAGGTTGTAATGATAGGCCTTTAAGGGACGAGGACTTGACGTCCCATCTGCTGGACAGAGTGGTGCACTGGAATTGCCCTCCCCATTACTCTCAAGTAGGGATAGGGCCATTTCTGATAAGTTTCTGCTACTGCCAGGACTTGAACCCAGGCCCACAGGGTGTAAAGCCTTTGTGATGTATTAGCAAAATTATGCTCACTGTTAATGGGATTAATTTGAATGACTATCCTCAGATATCTCATTTCTTCAATCCCCAATCTTTGTTTGTTCGCAGGTGGTTAAACGGATTTCCTGAAAACTGCTTTTAATGAGAATATTTTCGAAAATTAGCTTCTCTGCGAGCATTTAGTATCACCACTCCGAAATTTCTCCGGGGTAATAGAAGTAATCTTAGTGCCAGAAATGCTAGCAGTTCAACCATGTTAGACATTGTTCAGGATTGCATCCTTGTTTCTCTTAAGGTAACACGTCATCTGTGGTGTTGCTTGTGAGTAAATAAGATTATTAGGCTTCATTTTCTTGCCTCCAAATGAGTAATTGAATCCGGGAAACATATATCTGATGCGATTGAAAAGGATTTCATGTTCTTTTACCGCAAAGCCTCACATATGAGGCTTTTTCTGTATCCGGTTCTGGCTCAAATCAGAACTATACATAAGTGTATGATTAAGCGTTCTAAAAATAATGAACAAGAGTTATCCTGAAAACTATACTTCACCTCAATACCGACTCTTGATTTTACACAGTGCCCATATTTCGGTCCCTCCAGCTGCGTAAAATCCAAGTTTTACTGTATTTAGATACTAATTCGATGCTAATCTCTGCTGATGGGAATAAGTTAAGCTCTCTCACATGTTAATAGCAGTAGATGTTTTCAATGCAGCAATGAGCTCTGTATATCCCATGCACACTAGGTTTTTCCATTTTCTCCCTAAGTTTAAATCTTAACTTAATCTAACTGGCTTAGGTGTCGTAGATCTGACACACATCTCGTATTTTTAAGTTAATAAACTGTTAATACAAAACAAAATAGTTAATCCTTGCTCAGCAGTGCATCGCCCTCGAGAAATAACTGTCGTACTACAGTGGAAAGACCTTTTTGACCTAGCTAAATCCAATTTATGTTACATGTAAGACATAAGCTGTTTGGCAGTACAAAGACTATCACTCGCTAAAATGCAATTCTCATAAAATGCCATACTAACTAAACTGGGCTTCCACTGTATTTACCAATAAAAATAAACACAAGAAATGAGGCCAAAATAAGAACACTTGACATGCAATACTAAGATCTAGAACTTCAAAAAATGGGGAATTTTTTTTTGCACAAAAAACAAAGAAACACCATAATTCTACTAAAACAATTACATGATCAGTGCAAAGTTATACGGAACCAATCATACTATTTAAGTAGGATTTGCAATTGCCAACAATAACTCCAAGAATGCTTGCCAGAACAATGTCTTACACAATTCAAGGGGACCATACGAGTACTTCTACTTCATAAGTCACACACCCATGATGAACACCTCACAAAATGAGCCTTAAGTACATAAATATAGGTGATTATTTTAGATAGGAACCTTTACTTAATACTTGAAAACATCATGCTCCTTCTCATCCAACACAATCACAATGTCTCCAGGCTCCAAACCTGGTTCTTGGTCACCTTCACCGGTGAATACCACTTTCTGGACATAAGGCATTCCTTTATCTACATGAACTTCCAATATTTTACGTTCCCTAACAACCTAAATGGATAAAAATGGTACATATAGAGTTGCTTGCTTCTCTAAAAAAATCCAACTTGTGAATGATGAAGAGAAAAACTTATTTAACTGACCAGAGTGGCTGCTTTAAACCAAGCGTATAAGGTCGATGTATAATCGTTCCATCTTTTACTACAGAATGTACTGGTATTTACCACTTCATAAAACAATTTCACGAGACTAGTTCCGATTCACAGTACCATTTACGGGTCAAACTCTGAACTGAATGTAGTTGTTTTGATTATTTGTATTTGTGCCACACCAGCTGCTGACAACGGAGGGAGTGGGGTATGATAGCGTTTGGTTTAGCTGTAGCACCTGCCTTTTCAGGCATGACACTCTGTTTCCTAACATACTTTTCAGTCACCATGTCAAGAAGCAAAATTGTATTATAAAATCCACTCTTAAATAAAGATGGAGTCGAAATTTTGGTCCAGCATTACTTGTCATTGACAGCAGTTGTCTAATTAAATGCAGTAAAAGATTGATAATCGTGAAATCTAATTAATGGAACGATATGAATAACAGAAGATTTTCCCAATGGATTTTTCAAAATTGGTCTCGTTTAAAATTGCATTACCTAAAATATTGCTCTGTGTGGTTCAATTGCCACCTCAAAGCCTAGCTGTCCTCGGGCTACTTCCGAAAGCTAGTCAACTACATAGTTTGAAACTTAGGGCCTATTTTACACACTTTGGTACGACTTCCTGCCTATGCATAGTTGTATCTTTTTTATCAAAGAAGTATCCTAAAACCACCATTTTTGAGTTTTGAAAATCCCAAATTTCCAAAATCCCCGAACCCCCCTTCGGCTGAGGGGGTACCTTTTCTCAAGACCCACGGGTTTCTCACACCCCTGATCAAAAACTAGTTCCGCCACTGAACACTTCTATTAACCGACAGAAGAATCCTTTTTGCTCCTGATATTCGTTCAAGCATTGACCGAGGTGTTAGACAAGGCTGTCCACTATCGCCTTTGCTGGTTCACGTGTACGTAGAGGAAATGGCGAGGAAGGAGTGTGATGAGTTTAAGAGTAAAAGTTGGTACCTAACGTTGCCGCCATTTTTTTAGTCGAAATGATCTTTTATTATGCGCCTACCTGTATCCGCAATACAGATTTTTAGCGAAGAACTTTTCTAGTGCAGTTCGCGCTCGAGACTACAACCCCAAAATGCGAAGAATAGGGGAGGCGAAAATTGTGGGAGAGAAAGGAACGGAGGAGGGAAGTGACAAGGCGAACGACCAACATAGTGCTTAAGTTCAACCGTGGGTTTCCGAGACAATTCGACTTGAAGAGGAGACGGAACGGAAAGACGGAAGGGAAACCTCAGTTATGACGAAAGGGAAACCTCAGTTATGACAAAAATGTCACATTCCTCATAACGTGATTTTCTCATTAGTTATCAATTAAAAAAACACGAAGTATTCCGCCTACTTTTCATAAGTTGGTGACGTCATTAGTGTTCCATCTCATTCATACGTTCAGAGATAACCGCTAATTGAAGGAAGGAGTCGCTCACTGGAATGTAAATAACTTTGATCCACGTGGAACCGATGCGCAAAACGGAGGAGTTGCGGAGAAGCAGTGGCACGCTCGGCAGGAGTTTGTGACGTCATCAACTTATTCGCGAAAGGGTTAGACTGCCGCTTTTACGTCACGAGAAGAACGTGAATTAGGCGACTCGACGGATCGAAAAACGAAATATCACTGGTCTCTCTATTTTTCAAGCCATATCACAATCGACATTTTAAAAAATTGATGAATGACTCCATTCATTGAAAGTACGGAACTAATTCCAAATTTTCCAACGAACATCGTTAACAAAAGCCCACCAACACCATCCATACATCCACGGCAGCCCGTTTTTCCGATCTCAAAATCGTCCACAATGCAAGGCCTATTAAACAATAATTTGTATTAACGGGAACGTTGGAAAATTGTTGAAATAAAAAAATAAAGCTTGTAGCCTGTAGCAGACATCTTCAAATAAAAATCATTAGCAAACGGCTGCTATTGCTAAAAGAAAAACACAGAAAGAGAAGCAAAAGAAAATGCGCAGGAAACTTTGAATCTGACTCAGACACTGCTATTGATGAGAGAAAGGTTTGTGAAGACGAATTAGAAAGTGAGTTATTTTTAACGGAAATGGGTAAAGAAACCACTTTCTATTAACGAAGACACCGGATAAGAGGGAGAAATGTGGTATCGGTGCAATACTTGTGAATTAAGGGCACATCAAGAATGTTCTAGATGGAACACTCCTGAGGGGTATTTATGTAACATGTGCTTCGGAATTCAAATTTAACTTAAGGTTCTAAAAGCTCATAAGCTTATGTAAGCCTATTGGCAGTGCCCTTAAAATTTTCAGCCTTTTTTTTACCATGGAAAGATATTTTTTTAACCATTGACTTCATATTAAGTCCATATTTCCGTTTACTTTTTTGTGATTTCTTAAATGCGGAATTATTTAATATAATAAACATAAATATTTCAGTTTAACGTGCCTAAGTCATCTAAAATCCTCATAATTCTTATTTTACAACCATTTAGTAGGACATGACATTAGCGACTGCTGTTACCCCAGGATATGGGTAATACAGGTATGTCTGTAACTGAACTGGTTAAAGCACACGATCGGAAATCGGTGGATCCGGGTTCGAATCCTTGTCAAAGCTAATGATTTTCTCTGTGGACTTTTCGCACAATGTGTGATCTGCGGGTGATATCGTAAAGTTAGCACCGTGGCTATTACCCGTATATTCCCATTTGCTTTAGGTATTTGAATGTATGTGATAATGAAAATGCTGAATAGACTGATTGTCAAAAAATATGGTGACTTCTCTTCGGATAACTTCGATTACTATAAATTCGAATTAATGGTTGAACTATTACCTGATTTTGGTAGGTGATAAGAGTATTAAGATGAAAAAAGGTATCCTACCTGCATGGACGCAATCTCCAGGGTTGGAGCGAGGAGGTGGCCTGGTGTTCTGGCCTGGGAAATGAATTTTAAGTATAAGATTAAATGCAACAGAAGATACAGCAATTTACCGAAGCACCATCACGTATGGCCAAATTGATACTGCTTCATTGATTATTCTCAACCAATATGGGGGCATCCATTAATTACGCGAGGCGTTTAGGGCGATCTAACCGATTCTCAACTAATCTCACGTGCCGGAGAGTGGGGGTGCGGGCAAGTATTACGTAATTTTTTTCCGCAAGAAACAGTGTACAATTGCGATCTCAGTTATCTTAGAAACTACTTTTAACTGATCTCAAATTGTTATTCTAGTAAACACAACTCAATTAAGCACATATTACCGTATTTACACCGAAAATACGCCTTTAGAACAATCTCTCGTGACATTAGAGGAAAGGGGTGGGGGTCGAGCCAAATACTTATCACGATATCTCACCAAGGGGGGATGGTAGGGAGTGTAAAAATCGCCTCACGTAATTAATGGATGGACGCTATGGTGATTTTCCGTTCCTAAAAAAATTAAATCAATGCGTAAATTATATACGTGATAGTGATTATATAACCATGTATATATTTGGTGTAAGAATCAATCGCTTCCGCCTCATCATTGTTTTGTCGCAGTTTTTAACTATTTATCACTGTTATTAATATCAAAATCGATGAAAGAATTAAATGTGTAAACCTTACTTGTCTCTAAAAATTATAAAAAGCCTTTTATGAGCAAAATTTCCAAAGGAAGTCGTTAAACCATCTCAAGAATCGAATTTGTCTCTCACAATTCCTGTCATGTAATCTGGCAGTTACGCCTCTAAACCAATAGTCATAAATTTTATTTGCCAAAAGTTTTACCGTCCATTTTGCTACTACCATCGTTTGTCTTCCCTCCCCTTTCCCCCCCCCCCTAGAAGCAAAAATCGGAAAATCAGTACCTACTGAATTGAAACGAAAGCATTCAAGACATTTTCATTAAACCCACGAAAAATGATATGTATTTGTATAAGATATGTATCTAAAATAAAACTATTTTTTCAAGGAAATAATCTCATAAAGTAATGTCACAACTTGGTTTGCCCCCCGCCCTCTAGACTATGGCTTGCCCCCCTAGTTATGGTCCTGGGTACGCCTTTGGTACAAAACTATTCGAATCCCGGCTAAGTAAAATATTTTTTTAATGGCGAGCTTCATCCTTTGGTGTATTTAACTTTGCACCCGTGCGCGTGACTGCATACAAAGTCACTTGTTTCTGCAGTGCTTTGACATTCGTCGTCGCCGACCAGCGACAAAATAGGGGGTTTTCACTCCTGACAGTGACTAAGTAAGCACGACCCTCGCCACATGTGCCACAGTGTGGACTTGTGACTTCAACATCTTGTTCGAAAAACCCAATGAGGTAATGAGCACACAAACATGACAATAGCGATTCTTTAGTACTTCACGAAATTCACTTTGACGACATTCCAGTGCAATCAGTACATTAAACGGCTTAGTATTTAGTGTACTATGCAAAGCCCTTAGAGGTGGAGCCGAAAATACGAGATGAAGGCCGACATTTGTTGTCAGGATATTAAAAAGGAAATAGTATCAGGTGTATGGCAGGAGTTTCCTAAATAAAAAATATCCGTAGCGTTTTGACGATTGTTATCGATAACAACACGGCTTCAAAGCGGGGAAAATACCATTATCCTGCCTAGTTTAACCCAGTATGCTTGCAATGTTGCTTCTATGTAATATCAATAACGCATTCATTTTAAGCTCTATTAAGGATATGTTTAAACTACGTGGTATTTTATGCTGTATGGTAAATGGCAAAATGTATAGCAGCCAAAATAATTATACAGGTGATTGAACAATCTACGGCCGTTTAACAGTCGAAAGAAAATAAATTCCCCAAGACCGCACTCTTTGCTGAGCAAAAAGGTGGGGGGCTGGGAAGTTAGAAGGATGACAGAGAGGTCCAACTATTTAAATACACAAAAATAAAGCTGAAACACTATGAAACAATCAATCGCATAAGCTCACTCACGCACCTAGAGGATTTGCTCCAAGGAACAAAGGTCGCAATCACACATACACTCAGGTTTGCACCCCCTCTCATCCTTTCAATTTCCCACCTTTTTGCCCAGCAAATAGTACGGCCTAGGGGAATTTATTTTTTTCAACAACAATTATAATGATTAAGTAGAAAATTCTCATTTTATATAAGTGAAAAATAAGTGCAAAGGTTAAGAAACAAAACGTTTATAGGGACAATAAAAATAGCATATTTCACATACCTTTGGCTGTTCTTGGCGCCATGTTTGGGGCGGGGAGGACCGAGATGTCATGGTCCTAAAATTAAGGAAATATAAAGGTTAAATTATAGTTTTGAATAGCGTTTACTAGCGTAGTATTTTATTTGATAGGTAGCACATATTATCATTAAGTACTTAAAATTTAGAAACACAATATTACCAACCGACAAATTGTAGATTATATAATAATTACAATAGCCATCCAAAATTTGTTATTATTATAAATAAGAAATATATCCTTTTAATAATTTGATGAATAATTCGGGGTTCGAATCATATTTCTTTTTAATAATTCTTAACTTAGTCCAACAATTTAAAGCCAATAAATAGTCATCCATGAAATTATTTTATCTCTCTTTTCATATTATTAGATCAAAGTTTTCCGCTGCCATAAAATTATCCTTAAAATATTTTTGCACGCCCACTCCCAAAACAGAAAACCGCTGAAGACAATCTAATTCGAAGAATACAGCCGATGCAGATGGACACCGACGAGTTTTGAGAAGCTCGAAATTGACATACGTGGAAAAAATTCCTAGAAAATGCCTGAGAACCAAGAGGTCATAAAGATTATTTTATTTGGAAAAAAACGCAGCTAGCACTGAGCAGGAATGCAATCCTCGCGTGCACCCTATGCGGATATTATCTTGTCATTAGTGTGTGAATCCATATTCCTTTGCTTGGCTGTGTTTCGCGATCTATCCAGTTTTCACACTCGCCATACTATCGCTGTTCATATCGACGAAATATCTTGTGTCTCAAGTATGGCTATTTGATTCACATCATGTCATGAAACGATAACCTAGGCATTTACGTGGCCCCTCCGCCCCGTGGATCATACGCTGCCCAAGGGGTCCGGGAAAACTTTTGAAAAATGACATGCCTGGAAATACATTTTGCATCGTTTTTGCATTTTAAATTTAACTTTGAGCTGATGCAGTTATTGAATACCAAAAGTAGGCAATAGTTTAAATTTTTTTTATTTCTCTGAGGGCTTGGGGGTTGTCTATCCTCCTCATTCCCCCCCCCCCCCCCCCCATAGTTACACCACTGCGGTAGAATATAATTCACTAAAACTTTGATCGAAGGTTGGTAGATTTTCTTAAAAGAGGCGTTAATGTAGGCTTATGTCCACAAAAAATCATCATGTTCCGGGTTCAAAGTAGTGAGGCATTCACCGAGTTCATATATTGGCGATGGCAGAGATTTTTCAGAGACTGCCTGACCTCTCCTCATCGGAGTGCTCATCGGAGGCCACTTAAAGCTCACAAGGAGACATCGCCAAAGTGATGTTTGGGATCTGGATGTGGATGTTATTTTCTGAAACTATATAGGTAAGGCAGAAAAAGTGTCATGGCTTTCTTCCACATATGCCCGGGTTCGAGAGATGCTCGCTTGTAAAGATTTCGCGCAGCATCACATCCATTGAGTAATCTCCATCTCTCAAATATGGCCATGGCGGTGTGGTCTAGGGCGCTAGTTATTAAACCTGTATAAAGTATCTAGGGACCGAGTCCCAGTGTCGGAAATAGTTTTTCTCTCTTCTAATTTTTGAAATCACCCATTCGTTTTATTTAGTTACTTCACGATTTTTAAAATTTAATATCAATTTTTGACACTTTGACCGTGACACTTTTTCTACCTTACCTATATAGTTTCAGAAAATAACATCCGCATGTAGATCCCGAAAATCACTTTGGCGATGTCTCCTTGTCAGTACTGTCGGATGGAAATTCAAACCGTGGTCTCCTCGGCGCCTTTTGTCAAGATCAGGCTAATGGCAAAGCCGAGTTTCTCTCAGCCTTTCTTTCCCCACCCTTCCCTCATAGCGCAAATAATTCAGCTACAAATGAGGTGGGTGAGACGCCAAGGGGTACAAGTGATTTTTTTTCAGAACAGAGTTTGGTGGAGAAATTAGGTAAAGAAAACAAACGTGATCGACTTGATATTTAGAGGAGCATTTCAATTTCCCCTCGATGTCAGCACAAAACGGAGACTCACTTTAAAGTACCCCTTGGCCATCAAGTTTTTGCTTACTTTTTCCATCACTTCAAGGGCATACCCAGGATCAAAACTAGAGGGGGACATGCCATGGTCGTACAAGTTGTAACAAAGAAAAAGTTAAGGAAACAAAAATAACAGCGCTTTATTAATTTTTAAAATAATTTGATCGAAACAATATTTCTATTTTAATTATATATGTTATATATCAATTTTCTTGAATTAAAAGAAAATTTGTTCAAAAATTTCGATTTGAACTAAATTTACTTTTGCTTCTGGGGGGGGGGGGGCAGCTGCCCCCTGCTCCCCCTCGCTTGGTACGCCCATGTATCGATTGCTGTACCTAATTCTGTTTAGCACTCGAAGACAGCGGCGCAGCCTGGAATTAAAGTTAGGGGGTTTATGCGCAACTAATTCAGGGGGTCTGGGGGTTATAGAATACCCGCCACGAAAGTGGGAGGTGCGGGGGCCCTCCCCCAGAAAAAAAATATGATTAATGGTTCAAAACAGTGAGTTTAAAGGGTTTCTGGGCGATATTTCATGTATCCTTACATTATTGTATGAGTAATATAAATCCAATTGAGTAAATTGGATTTAACTTTAAAATTTCATTTGAGCTCTCGGGTGGGGGGGAGGGGAGGGGTTTCCCCAAAACCCCCCCGCCACTTCTACGCCACTGCTCGAGGCCCCTATTTTGTCATATTGACGGGCAACCTGGCCATTTTGATGATTTAATTAGCACGTTTATGCATTCGAAATTCCTTGAAAATTACATTTTGAATTAAAATAAGCAGCGTATCTGCCATAATGATTGACGTGTGGTAAGCTAAGGCAGGCGAGGCAGGAGAGACGTAACCGCTGTACATTTTTAATTTTTAATTTTAAAATTATTTGTAACAAATTACTCAGTTGTATTGAAAAATAAGGAAAAGGTTATGTGTAATGAATTTATCTAATAATTTTAACAGAAACGAAGAAATATTTTAAATGATTACCACACGCTAAAATGACGGATATGGGTCCATCTATGCAGCGACCCCGGTCCTTCTCGAGTTAGAACAAAATCCCACCCCCTACTCTCTCCTTCTCATTCCCTCGACATACAAATCCAATAAACTCGAGGCATGTCAGTGAGAAAAAAGGACAAGAAGTATTCGTCCATCATTGAATTTTGAAGCTGTAGGCAGTGTAGGCCATACTATACTCGCACTGGGGATTGGTCCCACGTCGTAACATTTTGAAGCCCGTGGATTTTACATGTATAAGTTGCGAGAAGCCAAGGGCTTTTGATTTGTTTTAATAAAACATTTCCTAATCCGAAAAAGAAATTCAGGAACCGCTAAATGACATCACCTTTTAAGCAGGCATGGTAAGTGAAACGAAAATATTTCGTTTCGACCCGGAGGGAAACGAAAATACTAGGCTTAGGTTTATTTTCGTTTCCGCACGAAATTAAAATCACCCAGGGGTTCAGTTTCAACCCGGGACGAAACTTTATTCCCGGCAACGAAACTAAATTAATCAAAACTCCGCTCCTCATAGTTAAGTTTCGATCCCAGAAGTTGAGTGGAGGGGGATAAGAGAGAATAGTTTCGACCCATGAAGTTTGACATGCATGTAGAGAGGTTAAACATATAAACTGCCAGTTTGCGTTCACCGTTCCCCTGTTAGTAGTAAAAATTCGAGTGCACCATGCATTTAATGGCGGTAGCCGAACCTCTCCTTCATTCAACCACACTTCGTACTCGGTGTGTGGGTCGAAACTTAACTGTTCGAAGGTGAAGCACGTGTTACCTCCGGTGCCAAACATTATCTGTGTTTCGTTTCGTCCCAGAGTTTAAGTAAAGTTTCGACCCGAAGTAGTTTCGACTCCGATTTCGTTTCGACCCTGAGCAGGGATGCCGACTTACAAAAAATATTGGGGGGCATACCGGGGATCTTGCCCCGACAAATTTTATAAGTAGTGAGTTTTAAGTTTTTTAAGCATTTTAGAAGAGTAATATGATCAACATTAGAACCCTGATAACTCGGATCTCGATATTTGGATATTACGGGGAAAATCGACAAGCCCGACACATTTTTTTCCTCACACACATAACGAATTTTTGAGGGGGCTCAGGCCCCATGGAGTCGGCGCCACTGACCCTGACTTTAGCTCCCCGGGATTAAATTCATTTCGTTTCGTTTCTACATTTCGCTCCAGGGAACGAAACTATTGAAATTTCACTGGTCTTGCCTTTCGTTTCGTTTCACTTGCCATTCCTGCTTTTAAGCAAGACTAGATAAAGAGCTTAATAAAAAGGCTGAATAGTTGGGGCTCGAGAAAAACGTACGGAATTCTTTTCCACGGAATCAAATACGACAGCCCTAGTTCTAATCGGGCCCGAGTCCCTGGAGGGAAATATTTCCCGAGGAATACTCGGGCTTGCGCAAAAATATGTCAAAATTGTCCAAAAAATTGTTATTGATCGATCGATTGATTGTTTGCATGCGTTTCTTTATCATTGTTCATTTTTTCTTATTGATCTCGCTCTAATAATTTCATTTTTCTCTTCACGCAAACAATATTCTCAGCTTCCAGCATTACACATGCGCTATTTTAAAATTTCATTAGTAAACTGGCTGGTTGGGGCGAGTTTAACTCACAGATACAGAAACGATCACGCAAGAGAGATATTTTGCTATACGGATGTTTAGGCATTTGTTGTTTCCAAGAATATTCGAGATAATTCCGGTCGTTTTAATAAATTCTGGTTGGGATTATGCAGTTAAATATCTCTAATAAGCACCTTATTTACTTTTAACATTTTTTTGCCCGCGGCTGGTGATTCAACAACCTCTGCCACACGCCTATAGTGGCGGTTTGCTGTGTAGTTAGTAAATGCAGACTACTTAGCGAACCAACATCAAGAGCTATGAGTTGATAACTGATGGTACCAATGAATGTGTAAGTATTCACGAATTTTATATCTCGATGTGATGGTAATGCATGGTATCCCGTGAGATTGGATAGGGCTGGGGCTTCAAAGTGTTCAAAATACTCATTATTGCCACGCAAAAGATGATTCACTCACCTCTTGATGGAGGCCGGCTGCGGGCCTCAAGCGAGACCGTCTCCATGGGGCCCGGCCGGCGGAAATCGCACCTCCACGGCGAAGGCTGGGTGGCCCGGGTAGACCACCACGACGTCGAGGGGGGCGACTACCTCTACCCTGCGGATCACCCACTGCCCTTCGACTTCCTCCGCAGTAATTCGCAAGTGGAAGTTGAGGTAGCCGATCCCCTCGACGCCTTGAAAGGCCCTCGGTATGTGCCGTGGAGGGTCCTGGCCCACAACTGGGCCAGCATCACCCGCCCCAATATGGTGTCGCTCAAAAAGCCAACCCGGGACGATTTCTCCTTCTTCGCCCTCCATCGGCGGATTGGGGGGTGGTGGATTTTCCCTTGCCTCATTCACGGTGATGAGTCGCTCCGCAACCTCTGCCGATGGAGGGACATCATCCCGGGAGGCCTCCTCGCTCCCTCCGGGCCGATACGCGTCTTGACAGTCGCCCTGCCGTTTTCGCTTGCCTGGAGGGAAATGAAGGATATGAAAGTCCTATAATCTCGATATGAAAACGATCGTCCAAGGGTAGGTGGATGCGAAGAAGGGTAAGGGATGGCCCGTAGGGAGTTACATAGGTCAGGTCAGTGGCGTAACGATGGGGGTGGTATGAGCGGGATAAATTCCTCCACGAAGGGGGATAGATTCCCCCAGCCTCAGAGAAATAAAAAGAATATTTAAAACCATTGACTAGTTTTTCCGTATAATAACTGCATCTGCCGTGAGTTAAATTTTAAGCATAAAATGATGTAAAATTTACTTCCAGGCATGCCATTTTTCACAATGGCATGCCTGGGGGGGAGGTCGCCCCCTCAGGCCTAACCCTTCCCCCACTCCCAATGCATATTCCTAGTTACGTCACTGGGCCAGGCTCTTAAGGATGCGAAAGGGATAAATACGCTACTATGAAGTAAAAAATTTATATCCAGGGGCGTAGTCGGGGTGGGGGTGAAAGAAGTCTCAGGGGGCACGTGCCAACCTACCAAAAGCATTTCATATAAGGAGGATAATATTAACCTATAAAAAAATATATTCTGCTCCACCAATATATTTTAGCAAAAAAAAGTTTCCCGACGACCCATGAATTGCTTAATTTTAACGTCCAAAATAGCATAAAATGTTATTTTTAGAGATAAAAATGTTCAAATATTACCCCCCCGGGTCGTGCCCCCCTAACATATCGTCCTGAATACGCCCCTGCCTATTACAATATACATATTACCATTATTACACAGGACTGCTGGTAGTTCATCAACTAAAATTGAGGAAAGGACACTTTAGCGAGTAATTGATTTTTTAAACGATTAGTTCAACCTTTCCCACATTCATTTCCAATCAAAAACGAATTTATGAACCTCATATCAATTAAATTGCATGCAAACATACATAATCAGCTAAGAGTTGCAGATTAAATTCCTATGTTATGCATTTCTCTTTGTATGTGACAATCAATTCAATTCAATCAGGTCTCGGGCATAGGTTATCTGCGATTTAAGAACACATTAGGCCTTACTTCTTCTTTGATTAGGATTCTTATTTAATAAGACACTATGGATACGCTTCGTCGCAGTAATTGGCCCTCGCAGAAATTAAGCGAAAGCGATTTCGCATAACGAAGAGAACGAGAGCATGAACTCTGCGCTTCAATTCAGGAAGCACGCCATCGAACCGAACTCATCAGGTTTAAGATCCCGAATATTGTTAAGTTAATTCCGTTCGGAGGGATATTACTCCCAAAATTAAGACTATACGCAACTTTTTGTGCATTGGCCCTCGAAAACTGTCGAATCCTTCGAGGACCGACCAGCCAAGGGATGCATGATGATTATATCCAAGTGGTTGCTAGGCAATATCCTTTCCGCCACGTATTTCAATTAAAATCAGCCAATATTTAGTGGATTTAGGTCTAAAAATACTATCCTACAATGGTTATGACACTTACGACACATGCACTGGCCCATGCTGAATTGCAAGTTTGAACAATTAACTGCCGAAAAACTATTTTCACAATTACGTCTGTTCGCTCTTGATGTCTGTCTGATTGCTTGATGCATTCGTAAGTAACAATAGTCCCGTAGTAACGGTTGGCGTATGGTTTCGAAAGCATTGTTGCTCCGGAACCGTCGCAGGTGAAGCATTGCAATAATGAATTACTACGTGATATACAACTGAATTTTATTTTCTATTTATGATTACATGATAAATTAAAATTACAACTAAGTGGCCAATTCATACGTTTTTTAGTGCTTCTAAACATATGAACGGCATTGAAATGTGTTGATGATTTATTTATTTTTTCATTTTACAACGGTCTATTATCGAAAACTGTGGATAGTGGAAATTGTAGAAAAGACTGCCGTTATATCGTTAGTTGGTCAAGCGGTAAGTGTGAGTATTCTTTACATGTTCCGTCTTGTACTGAAATTTTCAAGACAAGGTTGAGATCCCTTTCCAATTTAAGAGCGCAACGTAATGAATTGGGCATATCCCAGACAGCACACTGGTAACGGTATACATATACCGTAAGTATACCGGGTGTATACTGTTTCCTTAAGAAACTGTATACATGTTTTAGATTCTAAGTATACATAAACAGTATCCTGAAGCGTATACGTATACAGTATACGAAAGGTATCTGTATACCTTTCATATACTGTATACGTATGTGCTACATATGGAAACAGTATCTGAGAGGTATATGTATACCTTTCATATACTGTTTCCATATGTAATCTCAGTGGCGGATGCATATGGGAGGCGCGCCCCCCAACCCTTTCCTGGCCGCCCGCATAACCAAACATTGCAGGACTACAATTTTAACTTTTTTATGTCATAAGATGGCTTTGTATTTCATGTGCGTATACTCAGTTCAAATAACACTTTCTTAAACTTTGCATGTGACTTGATTATTTTTTTAGGATAAAAGCAAAGGTTGGTCAAGATATCTTTTGCGCCCCCCTCTAGAGTTTTTTCTGTATCCGCTACTGTGTAGCCATTAGTAAACAATTAGTGCCCTTTAAAGGTTACTCTGTCCGTATACTATTTCCATATGTAGCCTTCAGTATACACAGCGTCCTTTATAATGGGCTAAAACCTTTCCGTTACTTGCGTGCTCCTATGACCCCAAGAGCTAAACTGACAGGAATAAATCTAAATTACCTCAGGAAGGGCCACTCACGCCAAATATGTGGAAGGGTAGGAGCCAGACGAATATGGTAGTCCACGTGATGGTGTCACGTGAAAAAAACTGTTGGAATTTAGTTGGAAAACCTTACCAGCTAACTCTTCCCTGAAAACATGGAGTGGGACCTGTTCGCAAAGGGCAGGTGTCATTCACGGCAGCGAGGTTGGCAAAGCAAATAATTACGTTTGTACATGCATATTCATTCTTTGTAAAGGTATCGGCTCGAGCCGCTACTCTCTTCTTATTCTCCTTCTGGTTTCATTGGATAAAGACGTCGTCTCATTTAATATCTTTAAACTGATTCATCAGTGAATTTATTTTCCCCGGTTGGCTTCAGGCAGCCCTGGCAAAAATGAAGGAGGCTGATAACGGTGCTGGAGAGTTTTTTATCATTTCTGTTCGGAACACCCAAGAACGCCGTCCGCCTGGGTTATTAAGAAATGCAGATTAATTTAAAAAATCAATGAACTGCCTTAAGATGTAAAAAATCCTGCCATGAAAAGTCCCTATTTTCATAAAGAAAAATGCTCTTCGAAATGTGATTTCAATCGTGCTTTTTTATCTACTGAGGCGATGAAACAAAAAAGATATTTTTCAGTGGAATTTATTCCTCAAGTCATAACGCGAAACTTAATTTTTTTGAATGCCAAGATTTGGACTCCCGCCCGTGATTTCGACCTATCGATAGTGGATTCCGTCGATAGTCGATTCCACCAGTAGTCGATTTCCACAGATACAGACTTAGACCATATAAGAACTAGACCCGCCATTCCCACCCCTACCCATGTCTCGCCGTGTGGCCAACATCTCCCCTCCGCTCCCTTCCTTCCCCTCCCACTTTTAAAGTGGCGTGACGTCACGGTTGGGACGCTCATCGTCGTAGCGCAAGCCTACGAATGGGGATTCACTGTATCACTGCGGTATTTTGACCATTTTCTTCGCGATTTTTCAATTAAAAGTACTAATATTTATTGCGTTATGTACGAGAAATATTCTCTCAGCCATGGTTGGATTGGTGAACTTACAATTAATGAACAGTGGCATTTTTCGGCATTGGCAGCGACGAAAAAATGTTGTGGCAGTAAAATGAAGACAAAGCCCTTTGTAAACTTCCGCGGATTTTTTTCTTATCTCGTTAGCGATCTAGCATCATTCGGAACATCGTTATAAAAACATGAAATCTTGTACAAAAGTTGTAAACGGGGGGAATTTTAGAGAGGAAAAGGGTCATGGTGTAAAGCCGGTCGTCCACGAAGTAACGCGGCAACGCCTTCGAATATATTAATTTTTAAACGGTCAATTATGCGATGCATATTGAGCTGCGCGCTAGCGCTACTAAAAAGGGATGTCAACAAATCAGCATTCATATTATTTAGGTAAGTAATTTAGTTATTTCATAAATGCATAATTTTTTACTTAGCAGACAGCTCTCGTGTTATATATATTTTGCGATGGTGGAAAAAGGTCTAGCGCCGGCTTTGCAAGTGACACCTACGATTTACGTACGCTACGGAAAATTCTGGGAATAAATAATACCTATTAACATATTTATAATTAGAAAGAAAGAGAGGATTGGATTAAAATAATTTTAAAAATAAATGTGCTTTATAACAATCAATTATATTTAATATATTGAATAACTTATTAAATATTTTTATGTAATTTTGTACGTATGTACTTACAGAGTTTTCAATTAAATTTTTTTAAACAATTTACGACATAATTTAATTTTTTATATTCTTGTCACAATACGTAAGAAAAGAGGATGTGGATTCAAAGATCATCTAAGAAGTGAATCTCATTTTATTAAAAAAATCCAGACGCGATTACTCTGTGAAATTTGTTAAGAATGTGTGAAATGTAACGGATAAATTTCTATTTTTCACGGCAGTATGATATTTCGAAGCACTTGGAGACGCAAGACCATAAAAGATATTTAAATACTGCTCTATCTTCCTCCAAAATACAGAAATTTTAAGTAAAAACAATTTATGAAAACGAAGAAAAGAAACTAGCATTAGCAGAAGGATGTATTTCCATTCTATTTTTTATAGTCATTCCTTCAGATCTAAGGTCTGTACATCACAAGTTATCAAATCGGTTTTGCAGCGCACATGATACATAAGGCCGTTCAAACAGCTGCTGTTTTGTTGCCCGCAAATGTGGAAAATATTGTCATTAAAATATATTTCTATTTCTACATTACACTGTGCGTCTTCAAATGCTGAACGAATTTTGTGAAACTGCGGAAGTCGCATGTATAAGAAAATACTTGGTTACTGTAAAACGCGCTAGTTACCTCTTTCTTCAGCTTTAGATAGAATTTTCAAATTATACCACACCATAAATTCCTACTTTCTATATCAGGCTTAATGGCCTAGAATTGTAGAAGAGAGTTTTGAAAAAGAATCCTCAAATTCAGCTAGAGTTTAAAAACAAACAATCACCTTTTAAAAAATGCTATTTAAGTTATTGAGGGAGATAAAATTTTGGTAATCGAAGTAGCGAATGAAGTTTAAAATATCTGAATCAAAAGCGGCCAGAAAGCCAAAGCGGTCGGCTAAAATCTCTATGACCTTTGATCCCCATTATGACTTTCGGAGGTCAAAATAAATTGTTGTACGGATGAATGAACTGCGTAACCGACTTTGGCACCCTTCAAAACCTATGGTTTGACACGTTGGTTGTCATGATGGCCAGACATTTAACTCTATGACCTTTGACCCCCATTGAGACCTCGGTGGTCAACAAATCAACAATACGGATCTATTAACTGAAAAATTGACTTTGGTACCCTTGAAAACATATGGTTCGAAACCTGGGTGTCACGATGGCCGGACGTTTACCTCTACGGCCTTTGACCTCCGTATTAACCTTGGAGGTCAATTAGTGAATAATACGGGTATTTGGACAATACCAATGACTTGGGTGCCCTATAAAATCCATGGATCGACACCTTTGTTGGTATGCTATTCTTTTTGCCACCCTTATGACCTTGACGGTGACCTTACTGGGTCAAAGGTTGAATTTTCATAAATTAAAGTGTTTTTTTCGGGTTTCTTAAGTCCGAAAACCCAAGAATTGACATTTTGGTCAATGAAATTTAGACATTTTTCAATCTCAATTTTTTACATTAAAACCACATAGGCAAATTAAAATTTTTGGTTTGGACCCACATTGTGAGGTCAAAAGGTCAAAATTGTAAAAATGTTGCTTAAACTCAACAAAACTTAGGACCTTTCCCCATAAGTGTGCCAATTTTCATGAATATTGCTCGATGCAAAGTTACTAAAATTACGGGTCAAAAATGACACACGACCGTTGGGACTGTCTTAATATTCATTTTCTAGGAATGCCACCGTTAGGTTAATCTACTATTAATAAGTAATATTTCTAAAATAATTTTGCCTTTTTATGGACCCCTCCCTTCATCCTTTGTGAGATATCGTGGGATTTTGCTCCACGCCTTCTTTTTAATCTCACGTAGGATTTTTCAAAATGCGTATTTTCAGTGTAAATACGTTAATCTAGGCTTCATTGTGCTGGGCTTATAAATAAAACGATTTGTTTAATTATTTTTATTGAAGATAACCGAGATCGCAATAAACTGGTTTTTGCGGAAAAAATTACGAGATACTTGCCAGGACCCCTTCTTTTTACCTAGAGGGGGTGAAGCCATGGTCTGGGGGAGGAAAGCCATGGTCTAGGGGGGGAAGCCATGTTCTAGGAGGGGGGGGCAAGCCAAGTTGAGACATTTTAGCATGGAAAAGATGAATGAAACCAACATTATAAGAACATTATTACAGCGCTTTATTAGTTTATGAGATCATTTCCTTGAAAAAATAGTTTTATTTCAGTTACTTAACTTATACTAATACATATCATTTTTCGTTGGTTTGAAGAAAAATTTGTTGAATACTTTCGTTTCAATTCAGTACTGAGTTTGCTTAAAGACTTTTGCGATTTTTGCTTCTAGGGAGACAGCTGCTCCCCCTGGCCTTCGCTGGGTACGCCCATGTTTACATATGACATTCTTAATCAATTTATTTAATACGATCGCTTCTCGCTTTATCTTGATTTATTTAGCTTTTTGCGCACAGTCAAGGCTATAAAATGCCTTAGTTCATCGTAAAAATATATTTATTAAGTTTATAATCATTTTTCGTGCCCAATATCGTCACTTTTCAGCGACTTTGCAGCGAATGAGCGTTAAAATATCTCAAGCGCGCATACGGAATATCGTCTGCAGTCCCAACCGTGACGTCACGCTCCCCCATCCCACTCACTTCCCCGCCGTGCGATGTTGGCGTTCCGCCCGAATGGCAGGTCTACTTACTTCTTAGACCATTTAAGTAAGTAGACCTGCCGTTCGGGCGGAACGCTGTGGCCAACATCGCACGGCGGGGAAGTGAGTGGGATGAGGGCGCGTGACGTCACGGTTGGGACCGCAGACGATATTCTGTATGCGCGCTTGAGATATTTTAACGCTCATCCGCTGCAAAGTCGCTGAAAAGTGACAATATTGGGCACGCAAAATGATTATACACTTAATAAATATATTTTTACGATGAACTAAGGCATTTTATAGCCTTGATTGTGCGCAAAAAGCTAAATAAATCAAGATAAAGCGAGAAGCGATCGCATTAAATAAATTGATTAAGAATGTCATATGTAAACATGGGCGTACCCAGCGAAGGGCAGGGGGAGCAGCTGTCCCCCTAGAAGCAAAAATCGCAAAAGTCTTTAAGCAAAATCAGTACTGAATTGAAACGAAAGTATTCAACAAATTTTCTTCAAACCAACGAAAAATGATATGTATTAGTATAAGATAAGTAACTGAAATAAAACTATTTTTTCAAGGAAATAATCTCATAAACTAATAAAGCGCTGTTATAATTTTCTTATAATGTTGGTTTCATTCATCTTTTCCATGCTAAAATGTCACAACTTGGCTTGCCCCCCCTCCTAGATCATGGCTTCCCCCCCTAGACCATGGCTTTCCTCCCCCTAGACCATGGCTTTCCTCCCCCTAGACCATGGCTTCACCCCCTCTAGGTAAAAAGAAAGGGTCCTGGCAAGGAGTCGTTCCGAATGGAGGGAGAGATAACCTCACAGGCATACCTTGATTATTATGATTGATGAAATTATTATTATGATTGATGAAAAAATTACGTGATACTTGCCCCAGGGGCAAGTATCACGTAGTTTTTTCCGCAAAAACCAGTTTATTGCGATCTCGGTAATCTTCAATAAAAATAATTAAACAAATCGTTTTATTTATAAACCCAACACAATGAAGCCTAGATTAACGTATTTACACTGAAAATACGTATTTTGAAAAATCCTACGTGAGATTAGAAAGAAGGCAAAATCCCACGATATCTCACAAAGGATGAAGGGAGGGGTCCATAAAAAGGCAAAATTATTTTAGAAATATTACTTATTACTAGTAGATTAACCTAACGGTGACATTCCTAGAAAATGAATATTAAGACTGTCCCAACGGTCGTGTGTCATTTTTAACCCGTAATTTTAGTAACTTTGCATTGAGCAATACTCATGAAAATTGGCACACTTATGGGGAAAGGTCCTAAGTTTTGTTGAGTGTAAGCAAAATTTTACAATTTTGACCTTTTGACCTCACAATGTGGGTCCAAACCAAAAATTTTAATTTGCCTTATGTGGTTTTAATCTAAAAAAAATCGAGATAGAAAAAAGTCTACATTTCATTGACCAAGATGTCAATTCTCAGGTTTTCAAACCCGAGAAACCCGAAAATAACACTTTCATTTACGAAAATTCAACCGTTGACCCAGTTAGGTCATCGTCAAGGTCATAAGGGTGGCAAAAAGAATAGCAAATATGATGCATTAAAACTTAAGTTTCGTATAATTTTTTCTTTGGCATATTTCTTATATTTGAGTGATTTTTTTCTTCATTTCTTTTGCGGAAAAGGTCGTGAAATTTTTCACTCGAATTTGTTTAGTTATATTTCACACATTGAATTGCTTTTCTGATGCACACACTTCATTTACAGTAGAAAAAACGAGTTCAGTCGCAGCAATTGCTTGTGGTAAGGGCAAAGAATATTTCTTAATTTTAGGGCAATATTGTATGGAATATGCTTTGTTTCAAATGATGAAATATTTATAACCATTTGTACTCTATCAAGAATTGTGCTGAAGCCCAAGATTTTACCCTTTTTTAACCAATATATTTTTTTAAATAATGATACCTCATTAAAAAGATCGTTTTTGGAAATATTATTATATGGAAAATTTTATGCACAATGATCGAATGATTTTTGAACATCATTCCAATTAAGTTTATCTTTTAATGTAATCCAATGAAAATGTTCAATATAATTTTAATATAGCGTCCACTCTTCTAAATAATCTTTGCAGTTACGATAGAAATTTTTAACGTGATTCATGATATCTGCATGATTTATTGCACCCACTTCGAGCTCACTTATGCTCTTATCGATGGTTAATGGAAAAAAATTACTTTCTGACCGCTTTTGACTCAGATATTTTTAACTTCATTCGCTACTTCGATTACCAAAATTTTATCATCTTCAATAACTTCAATAGCATTTTGAAAAAGAGGTGATTGATTGTTTTTAAACTCTAGCTAAATTTGAGGATTCTTTTCAAAACTCTCTTCTACAATTTTAGGATATTGAACCTGATATAGATAGTAGGAATTCATAGTGTGGTATAATTTAAAAATTCTATCTACAGCTGACGAAAGAGGTAACTAGCGCGTTTTACAGTAACCAAGTATTTTCTTATACATGCGACTTCCGCAGTTTCACAAAATTCTTTCAGCATTTGAAGACGCACAGTGTAATTTAGAAATAAAAATATATTTTAATGACAATATTTTCCACATCTGCGGGCAACAAAACAGCAGCTGTTTGAACGGCGTTATGACATAAATATGTGCGCTGCAAAACCGATTTGATAAATTGTGATGTACAGGCCTTACATCTGAAGGAAAGACTATGAAAAATAGAATGGAAAGACATCCTTCTGCTAATGCTAGTTTGTTTTCTTCGTCTCCATAAATTGTTTTTACTAAAAATTTCTGTATTTTGGAGGAAGATGCAGCAGTATTTAAATATCTTTTATGCTCTTGCGTCTCCAAGTGCTTCGAAATATCATACTGCCGTGAAAAATAGAAAATTATCCGTTATATTTCACACATTTGACAGAGTAATCGCTTCTGGATTTTTTAATAAAATGAGATTCACTTCTTAGATGATTTTTGAATCCGCATCCTCTTTTCTTATGTATTGTCACAAGAATATAAAAAATTAAATTATGTCGTAAATAGTTTAAAAAAATTTAATTGAAAACTCTGTAAGTACATATGTACGAATTTACGTACAACATTACATGAAAATATTTAATAAGTTATTCAATGAATTACATATAATTGATTGTTTTATAGCAAATTTATTTTTAAAATTATTTTAATCCAATCCTCTCTTTCTTTCTAATTATAAATATGTTAATAGGTATTATTTATTCCCAGAATTATCCGTAGCGAACTTAAATCGTAGGTGTCACTTGCAAAGCCGGCGCTAGACCTTTTTCCACCATCGCAAAATATAAATAACACGAGAGCTGTCTGCTAAGTAAAAAAATATGCATTTATGAAATAACTAAATTACTTACCTAAATCATAAGAATGCTGATTTGTTGACATCACTTTTTAATAGCACTAGCGCGCAGTTCAATTTGCATCGCATAATCGACCGTTTAAAAATTACTATA
The DNA here is from genome assembly GCF_921293095.1 of Ischnura elegans. Classification (NCBI taxonomy): domain Eukaryota; kingdom Metazoa; phylum Arthropoda; class Insecta; order Odonata; family Coenagrionidae; genus Ischnura; species Ischnura elegans. The sequence goes on along the minus strand of NC_060253.1, from coordinate 65,627,169 downwards.
TGCGAAGGCGTTGCCGCGTTACTTCGTGGACGACCGGCAAATTCTTTACACCATGACCCTTTTCCTCTCTAAAATTCCCCCGTTTACAACTTTTGTGCAAGATTTCATGTTTTCATAACGATGTTCCGAATGATGCTAGATCGCTAACGAGATAAGAAAAAAATCTGCGGAAGTTTACAAAGGGCTTTGTCTTCATTTTACTGCCACAATATTTTTTCGTCGCTGCCAATGCCGAAAAAGGCCACTGTTTATTAATTGTAAGTTCACCAATCCTACCATGGCTGAGAGAATACTTCTCGTACATAACGCAATATATATTAGGACTTTTAATTGAAAAATCGTGAAGAAAATGGTCAAAATACCGCAGTGATACAGTGAATCCCCATTCGTTGCCATGCGCTACGACGATGAGCGTCCCAACCGTTACGTCACGCCCCTTTAAAAGTGGGCGGGGAAGGAAGGGAGCGGAGGGGAGATGTTGGCCACACGGCGAGACATGGGTAGGGGTGGGGAATGGCGGGTCTAGTTCTTATATGGTCTAAGACTTACTTAAATGGTCTGAATGGCGTTTCGGTGAGGCAGCGTTGCAACAAACAACGTTGCAACGCTGCCTCAGAAAGATCTCCGTGTGTAGCGGTAAGTTGAAATCTATGTGCATGCCCGTGTGGAAATCATAAAACCTCATTTCTCTCTCCGTCCTTGGAGGAGTAAAAAAAGACTGTTATCTTAATGAAATATGGTGCTTGCTATGCTTGTAAATTAGGGTGCAAAAACGGGCAATTCCGCTCAGCATATCGCGAATTAGTAATGTTTCCCTTACTCCACCTAAGGGCATGTCGTGCAGTGATCCTCTTATTCGCAAATTACTGGATCTAAACGGAGTTGATCACGATTCAATGCTTTAAAATATCTATCTTTATAGTTTTTCTTTATAAATTGTAATAAATACTCATCTTGGCAGGTACGTTTGCAGCATCAACACATGATATGATTTATCAGTCTTCCAGACACACACTTTTAATGAATGATTCCTTCTGTGGAATGTTTCTTATGTGACGACCTCCGTTATGTAGTACGTGCAATTTGCCCATGGTGTTTTCTTGTGGCGTTTTAAAATGAATCTTTTTCCTACTACCAACCTCTATCTATGCCAACTATCTTCTCATCATTCTGGTATTCAGTTTCGCGCTTAAAAAAAGAAAATAACTGATTATGGTTATTTCTGTGAGTTATCCACAGTGACTTGTTTTCCGTATATCTGATACTTAGGTGCTTTGAGGTGATCCCTAGCCTTCTATTTTCATGGGTTAACCACTTGTATGAGAATATGTTGTCTTAGTTGGTCTTAGTTGCTCACATTCGTGGATTATTTGACGTTGTGCCTGCGGTATTATGTAATTCTTCGCAGTGTTTGCCCCTTGTCAGAGCTTTCGGTATTTGTTTTCTGCCAGCAACGATCTACTCGCGGACAGATATAGTAGTGCCGTTCTTGTTATCTCGAAAAATTTCAGTGCCTCCGTAATTGTCGGCTATTAGTCTCACATTACGTATCTTCAGGGACTAGTTAAAGCCAGTCAACAGCTTCAAAGTTATCCTGTGTTTGTAAAAAAAAATGGATTCGAAGGTTCAGACTGGTGCGTTCTTATTTTTAAAATAATATAAATCCGTTTTTTATCTTATACTTTCCTTGGGTCATGTAGTGGCATGTTTTTTTACGCTGAAAGTTCATTTTTTTTACTGCATCTTAAATGATTGGCACCTGAGAGACCATTTTCATGATGTTGTAATTGTATAGGTGGGCTGGGAACAGCTTTAATGCTACCTGAACCCAATCGTACTATCGAGGGAAGATTACATAGCGATTCCAAAGGGATTTTAGTGTTTTTACTGTAGTCTACCAAAACCAATGGCATGAGTGTGCTTGAAAAGGTTGGCCTTCTGGTATATGTACTCATGCCATCTTTCTTAGATAATGAAGTATACCCCTTGGGGAATTAGAATTGTCCTCATTCAACAAAGGAAATCTTTCTTGAAAACTAATTTTTGTTCTTTTGCAGTCCTTGGGGAAATAGCTCCTGATAAAATAGGGAGAACACTGACCCATGAGCATCTTTTCCTTGACTTTGATGGATTTTACACCCCACCACCTCCCCACTTGGGAGAGGTTATTTTTGATGGGCCCATCCATCTTCAAAATGTTGGGTTCATACGTCAGTATCCGTAAGTATGCAATGCCTTATTAATTTGCAGTACATGAAAATATCATTAAGAGGAGTAATGTAGTTTTCATTTATGGTTAACAACTATTTCATATCTTTCTATCACCAGGCGTATTTAGTGTCCTCTCGAGCATTTATAATTCGTTATTGTTTCAACCAAGATCTTATGTGCTGACTTAATCAATTGTTATCTTTGTGAACTGAGTATTTGATGGTCCATATCGGGGACTATTTGAATGTAGTTTTTGAATTTATTATATTTATTTTGAATTCATGATAAGGTTTATTGTCCTAATGAAACGATTTAGTACAGCAAAGTTGACAGCTGTCTTTCCCAGAAGTGCCATCTCCCTGAATGTGAGTCATGGTGTGGGTTTTCACTCGAGAGTATTTTTTTACTTTAATTGGGATTAATTTTCCATTGATATTTTGATTTAGCTTTTTTATTTGCCTCACATCTATTTTCACCATCAATTGTTTATTCATTACACTTCTCATAACTCTGGCTATCCTATTCATTTGATTATTGGTGAGAATTTGTATCTGAGGGCCTCTCGTCTTTAGAAATAATTTGATGGTAAATGGCTGGTGCTGGCATAGCTGGTCCCAGGTGGCCACGCCAGTTTTGGCCCAACATAGGTTGTTCACCAGCACCTTCCTTCCCCTTCCCATCTTACCCAACATCTAACTAGTGAATCAGATGCTGTAAGTTGTTTAAGGGATAGCATGTGGCCATCTTCTGCACTATAATATTTATGTTGAAAACCACATTTCTGTGAGTATTTTTCATTCAAAACCAAAACATACTTCCCCTGGCCATTTATTAAAAAAATCATTCTCGTAGGACTTTAAAAATATCTCAAAGTATAAAATTTCATTACTTTAGATCACAAAATATTTAAATTAGCGAAAACTTGAAATCAAACCAATATGTTTGACGAAATTAGCTCCATGTTTTTTCATGATATTGGGATATTGGCTCGATCATCGATTTTGGGCCAAGGCACTGTGCTCAAACATTGGTGTAGTATAAAAGATGTGGCTCGACCTTTGCAACCTATAACACTGCAGTGTTGGGCCAACATCTGACTAATGCCTGATTCACCTGCGTTAGGGCGTTAGGTGAAAGGAGTTCAATCGAACCATTGTCTGGGCTGCCTAATGAATGGAATCATATAATACATTCAAAACATTTGTATTAGTTTACATTCACCTCACGCAATCAATTTTAAAATACCTGGAACAACACTATGATCATATTAATTTAACGTATAAGGTTAACCTATTGCTATAGCTAAGGTTGAGGTTAACCTAGAGCTTCTTTATCATAAAATAGTATTTTAAAATTAATTTCACATAAAAATTTAAATATTACTCTAATTTATGATAAATATTTGCTTTTATACCTCTTTTCTTTATGAGTCAGTCTCTCATTGTGATTTACACAAAGATTGCACATTCATTGCCTACTACATATTTTTCTTGTCATAACTTATGCCTCTGGTGCATAATCTATGAGTGCAGAGATAGCATTGGTGTTATATCTTAATTTCAGTGACTTTTACAAAATGGGTTACTCTGGAACTCTCAAGTATCATATATTTTTTAAAATATTTCAGCTACAGCAGCAAATATAACCTGGCTTTCTATGATGAGGATACCCATAAGGCCCTATATAGAGATATTGACGAATATCTTAAGTCCGGTGGATTGACAATTGTGGAAAATTCCTGTCATGGCCTAGGTCGAAGAGCGGATCTTATGAAAGAAGTCAGCAAGAAGACAAATGTTAATATTGTGGCTGGCACAGGTGACTAACTCTTTTTATTCTCAGGGTGGAAAGGTGAATCTAAGTGGGAGAACATACATTAATATCTCTTTTCTCTCGCTGTGTAAAAATTGAGCTCGTTGTTCTTGACTGTAATCTTCTCCTGGTCACATTTTTCTTTTTTATTTAAAACAAAATTAAATAAACCTTTTCTTTTACATAAATACTGAAAGAGTTTACCTTCTTGCTGAAGGGATTAATGATTGTTTTTATTATAATAAGACACGTAAATGAGCTAGTCTCTGCTTCCTGCCGTCTTTATTCCCTGAATTTTATCCTTCTTCTTGGTTCATTTATTTTTGATACTCTACCATTCTATTCCCCACAGATCATTCTTAGGGTTCCACATGCCATGTAAAATGTGTTTTATATTATAATTTTATAATTGTAAGGATAGTATTTAACTGCATTTGGGCAATTCCATTTGTGACGGAATTAACTTTCGAGAAAACTATGCAATACGATATTTTGATTAAATTGTAAATTATAAAACTTCTGTGTGATCAAAAAACATTTATGTAGATTATGTTCATACATAGAAACAAAATTAATTATCGAAATACCTTTTAAATATGCCCAAAATTAACATGTGACGGAATTAGTGCCAGGTCAACCTCCTAAGTGTAATGATTTCAAAAATCTTTTAGTACAGTTTGAATCGAAGTACAGTTTGAAAACCTTTAATAAGGCTCTGAATAATATTTCAAATACATATTGATATCTTAAAATTTAATCAATTAGCTGTCGATTTATCAAGATAAAATATTTCCGGCCCAAATTTTAATTTGTGAGAAAAGGTTGACATTTTCATGGAAATGCCCATTTATAACTTTTCTTAGTGCGTAAAATTTTTTAACAAAATGGTTGAGAAATTATGAAAGTAGACTGGAAAATCTGTAAAAGTTATATGTAGTGAACTTTGAATTTTGAGTGCCATCCTGAATATCTAAAGTGACCAAATATCATATCAGTTGGGATGTGCTGCTGGCACCCTGAATTTTTAGGGGAAATACAAAAGTCATGGAAATATGCATAATTGACATCTGATGAAAGGAGGGCAGTTGAGCATCCCCTAATTATTTTAGGAATTTTTGGATCATTGGTGTATAAAGGTTGGATTACAGTGCCTAAAGTAGAAAATCTGGTGACTTCAGCCATACCAGTTAACACCTTGCCAATTTCACTCAAATTCTAGCTTTTAAAAGTGTTGTTTGGATTAGAGAATGGAACATAGTAAGTTTCCAACTGAGGATAATTTAAGACTACCCAATAATTACCTATTGCTTGTTGTATTTTCTACATCTGTATTTTCATTATTTTGAAATTTTAACAAGATAGGGGGCATTATTCAATGTGTGAAGGAAGGCACCTGTGGTAATGATAACATTAATCAAGAACAGGAGTGGTAAAGGTAAGGGATAGGCTTGTTTCCTTGAATTGCCAAATTTAGACAGTTAGTTTACAATAATACGTAAAGTTTTACCATAATCATAGGATTCTAATGGAAGTTAAGTTTTTCATTTACATGTATGTATTTCATTGTATTCTCGCCTGAAAATAGATTTTTCTCTCCCAGCATTCTTTAGAAAGTCACTTAAATCGGGATGTGGATGTACTCGAAAATTCAAGTCGAGTCGAGTAGCTGGTACTCGACTCGAATGATTCGAGTAGTATTACGACTGTCGAGTCGAGCAGTTTCTGTTACTGGGCTGTCGAGGCTGAGAATTCGAAAGGATCAAATATTATGTGATACATTTACGTAAACAATCTTAATTACTATTGTACAAATATCTTTTTTGAGGGTTCTTCTGAGCAGTTAGGGTTCATACATTGACGACATATTACAAGAGGTTAATTAATTTCAATTATGCTTATGGAACTGTTAAAGGCACATTAATTATCATTAATCTCCTAATTGTGATTCAATTGCCATCCATGTTCCCGGTTGTCTTTTCCTTTTTACAAAAAGCTAAGCATTCAAAGTAGAAAATTCGCAAGGGGATTGAAAATTATGAGAACATGTTTGAACATGCAATGCTGTATTGCCTAGTTCAAGAATTAACATACTCGACTCGATACTCGCGAATAGTTTTCAACTCGACTTGATACTCGACTCGAGGTCATAAAGTACTACATACTCGCATATCCTTACACTTCAAATTGATTGTAAATGTGTAAATCCTTGCAGATAATCATCATCATTATGTATTGTTGCTATGCTTTCAATGATTTGGGTAATAAAACACGAATCATTCTTATCACCCAATGCATAAAGGATAAGCTTTCTATGATTTAATTTTACTGAAATTCTTCTTCCCGCCAGGTTTCTATGTGTCAAGTGTCCAAAAAGAAGATGTGTTGAAACTTTCAGTTGAGCAAATGGGGAATATAATAAGAAAGGAGATGTTAGAAGGTTGCTCTGAAGATCCAAGTGTTAAGTGTGGTTTCATTGGGGAAGTGGGAAGCTCTTGGCCCATTGATGGTGAGTCTGTGCTACTGCATAGTATGCTGTATTTCTGGATGATGATGTAAGATCTGACAGTGATGTGATCTGATATGAAAAAGCAGTTCTTAGTATGACATCCGAAAGTTTTGGACCATTCACTTTTAGGTACCTACTTCAACATAAGGTACAAATCTGAAAAGGTACTAAACAGGAAGGTACGAAACTATGTCCTATCAGAAATGGCACTGAATGAAAGAGCTGCTGATCCAGGAAGTTGTGATAGTTTTGTACTATATATCATTTATTTGTCCATTGATTTGTCGTTACAAGTATAATGTTAAGTGAGGTACGCAAGCAGAACTAATAAAAAATGGTATAGATGAAGAAATTTATCTGGAGAATAAAATAAGTTTTTCAAAAGAAACTTACGAAGATTGCACTTCAAGAGGGACATAGTCCTTACTCTCTTAAATTCAGGTGGATGCTTATTAAATAAAAATTGGCCCATGTGCCAAGGGTCATAAGCCAATTTTTTAATTCTTATACATATCTTGCATGATGTGGTGGAAATTCTTAATATTAGTAAAATTGGACATTGCAATATTTCCCCTGAGTTTTAATTTTTAATGATGTTGTTTGTAACAACGAAACTTATAGTGTCAAAATAAAAGTCAATGGAAATATTGCAATGCCGTGCAATTTTACTAATCTGTATACATAGGTATATGTTTGGTAAAAGCTGGTAGCGCTCTTGTTATGATAACAAAGATAATCATCATTGGCTGTATAATTAGAAATAATCTTCTTTGCACCAACAATTTTGGCAAGCATGTGTATACAGGGGAGAGGTAAAATGCTAAATTTCTGATTATATAAAGGGTGACATGGGGCTTCAACAGGGGCTTTCATAGGTGAATGTGGGAGGGGGGGAAACGAAGGCCAAATATAAGCAGCCTTCTCATAGGACTCATCCTTCCCTCTCAGCCGGTCATATTAAAATATCGTATTGACAGCAGCAGAGAAGTCAAGAGTGGAAGCATTCGTAATGTGATGCCACCGAAGAATGATGAAGATAAAATGTATTGACCGTATAAGTAACGAGGAAGTGTTAAGAAGACTGGGAGAAAATAGAAGCCTCCTAAAAAACTTAAGCAGAATATGGGACAATTTAGTTGGCCACATTTTGAGGCACGATGGCCTGATGAAGACTATCGTTGAAGGACAAGTAGAAGGGAAAAAGGGCAAGGGACAGCCCCGAATGAGTTACATAGGACAGGTTATAAAGGATGTAAAAGAGAAGACATACATTGCTATAAAAAGGTTAGCGGATAGGAGAGAGAAATAGAGAGCTTTGTCAAACCAATCTTAGGATTGTTGACTAATGATGATGATGATGATTGAATATGCATCTGTCGATATTTGCCTGCATATTTCTTTAAAAAATTCACATCTTAGAAAATATTGGAGTACAATTTGGGATACAGGCAAATATTGGCAAGGATATAGGCGGATTGAGAGGGGGGTCATGGGGGCACGTGCCTCCCCTCCAGATGCTTAAAAAATAGACAAAATATTTTATGTTGTGTGTTACAGAACCTCAATCATTTAATTTAATATTAATAACTTTCATATCAAAATAAAGAGACTATTTTATATAGTAACTGTTGTATTTTATTTTAATCTCAAATATGAGAAGACCTGTCAGAGCCTTGTGCCACCCCCAGAATAAAATCCTGGATCGCCCCTGGGTGCTTTGCCTAAAAACTGTAGTTTCTTCTTTTGAATTTTGAATATTATTTTATAATTGAGCCTGTGGCGTTAGGAGAGAATACTAAACATTAAATTGAGTATAGTTTTGGAGCTTAAAACAAGTCTTACAGGAAGTAAAAGTGTGGGTGTATTTTGTGGAAATTTCACAGGGAAAAAATTAATCGTCTTGACCGGGATGGGTGAATGATTTTTTTTTTCTCTTCAGAATTTTTGCACAATTTATGCATTGCGGGTGACACAGTAAAGTTTTCAATGTGACTAGTGCGGCATGCTTAAAATAATGTGAATGCAGTTTCAGGATTTAATTAATGCTTGTACCTTCTGAAACCATATAACCTATATTCCTTATCTGGTTACCATGCAACCCACAGATCATTTTTGGGAATAGATTTCTTCCATTTGTTACAAGGAGATTTCACTCTTGCAAATGTTGTTCCTAAAATGATTCTCTCAGCATTTTTTTCCAGAATATTTTGTGAATGAACTTATCTTCCATAACGTTCTTAATAGTGCATAGTTATACTTGGAAGTACATACATAATTAGTATCTGTGCATTATTATATTGTTCCATGATTTTAAGTATTCATTATTTATTTAATTTTAGCATCTGTCTTTGTTGATAAGACTGGCTACGTCACTGAAAGAATTTTTCTCCATCTAGCATTTGAAAAGAATGCTATTTTAGCAACTGCTGCTGTCCAGGAAGAATTAAAATGCCCTGTAAGTTTTCACCCTGGGCGCCATTCGGATGCTCCATTTGAGATCATTCGCATTCACCTTGAAGCTGGGGGCCTGAAGCACAAGACTGTCATGTCTCATCTAGAGCGTATGTATCTTTTCTGAAAGACCGATTGGTTTTTTTAGGATTTGGCCATTATTCATTAATTTTTTTATAGATTATTTTTTAAATTTTGTGTTAATTTATTTTTTTGTTTAACCTTGAAAGAAAAGTAGTGTTTTATGTGTAACTCACAAAAAATTTAAATACTTAGCTAGTTTAAATCAACATGTTAGTACCTATTTCTTGTAAGAGTTTTACATTAGGTTTACCACCTTTAATTAACTGTCGTAGTTAAAAAAGTCATAGGAATTAAAAGTCGTAGGAATAACGATATGTAACTATATTCAGGTACATAGTTATTTCAGGCATGACTTTATGGAGTCTACTTAACATTATGAAAGGGATCGGGTTGGTGTGGTGGCTAGAGTGTTGGCTTCCCACCCGGTGGGTCTGGGTTCAAATCCCGGCAGCGGCAGAGAATTTTCAGAGACTGCCCGATCCCTGCTTGAATGTTGTGTGGAGGACATTTCAAGCGCAACACTCCGTCCGTCGAATGGGACGTTAAGCCGTGGTCCCCTTGGCGCCTTTCGTTAAGAGCAGGCTAACGCCGATGCCGGGTTTCTCTCCACCCTTCCTTCCACACCCTTCCCTCATGGCGCAAATGACCTCAGCTGTCGGTCGCCTCCTCCAAATACCATACCATTAACATTAATATCTCTATTGTCCAATGTCACCTAGTTTTTGCTCCTTCAATATCAAAATGGCAACGATAACTTCACTTGTTTTTTCGAGAATTTCATATTGCTCTTTGAACACTGTTTCCCCAAAAGACTTATGTCCAAAACTAAAGGTAAAAAGCCCAGTAATAAGTGGTTTACTAAGGAATTATCTCATTTACGATCTGTAGTAATCCAACTTCACTCCAAATATAGTCACTCTCGCAATATTGAGGACAAGAAGGCCTGGCTTCTTCATAAGAAGGAGTACATAAATAAAATAAATCAGTCAAAAATTATGGCAAATGGTACTCTAATTAATAAGGCTGACAATAAAGTAAAGGCACCCTGGAAAGTTATTAATTCTGAAACTGGCTCTATACATCTCAATTCAGAACTCCCTTTCTGTTCTGAAAGCCTGAACAAGCATTTCATTGACTCAATCAATCTCATCATCTCCTCTTTAAAGAGCCCATCTGCTGATGCCACTGATCTTCTTAGAGAACTCCCTGTAACCGCACCTGCTTTCAAATGGCAGTGGGTTACTCCCACTGACATTTTTAAAACTATCAAAAGCTTCAGAAAATCAAACTGCACCGACATTTATGGATTATCAGCCAACCTTATCATACAATTAGCAGATGTACTCAGTGAACCCCTTGCAATAATTTGCAATACTTGCTTTCAGTCAGGCTCATTCCCAAAAGAACTCAAGATATCGAAAATAGTCCCCATTCATAAAAAAGGTGATAGAACCTCACCAGCAAATTACCGCCCAATTTCTATCATTCCTGTTTTTGGTAAGATAATTGAAAAAGTCATTAAAATTCAGCTCTACAATCATTTTCACGATAATAATCTATTTACACCCTCTCAATATGGCTTTCGTCAAGGTCGTTCTACATCTTCTGCCATCAAATATGTGGTCGATAACTTACTGGAGGCTTTTGAAAATAGATCCTCTCTTGTTTTAACAGCTTGTGACCTTTCTAAAGCTTTTGATTGTGTTTCCCATCCACTACTCCTTAGAAAATTACAATATTATGGTATCAATAATACTGAATTAAAACTCATGGAGTCCTACTTAACAAACCGCTTGCAATGTGTTCAAGTGAATAATTCACTGTCTGCCCCTATTAACGTAACACATGGTGTACCACAAGGATCAGTCCTCGGTCCTCTTTTATTTTTAATTTTGATAAATGATCTCCCACACCATCTTCCTTGCACGTCAGTCTTATATGCTGACGACACTACTCTCATACATGATCTAAATGACCCCACCTATCCTTCGGATGTTATCCTTTCAGTGGCCGAAGAATGGTTCTCAGCAAACAGGCTTGCCCTTAACACAAATAAAACCCAACAAATGGTGTTCTCCTTAAGCCCTACTCTGTACTACACTAGAAATTTAAAGCTACTGGGCTTTGACCTTGATTGCAGACTAACATGGGATTGTCATACATCCTCTACAACTGCTAAGTTATCAAAAGCCATATTCCTCCTTAGAAAACTGAAAACACTCATTCCTGCCGAACATCTTCGAGCAGTTTACTTTGCCATTTTTCACTGCCACCTCTCCTATGGCATTGAGGTTTGGGGCCATTCTTCCTCATCTAAAGAGTTATTCATTCTACAGAAAAGAGCCATTAGGATTATTAACAATTCTAACGTAAGGGAACACTGCAAACCACTACCCACTGTAGGCTGTCAACTACAAAAAATTCTTTTGACCATGTTAAACTTTGCATGTTCAACCACTTACCTCAAGAGGCAAGAAATTGTACTTTAAGAAAGTTTAAAGGTGTTCTTCACTCGTGGATAGTGACTCAAGCTTTTTATTCACTCAATGAATTTCTGGAGAGCAATACTCTAAATTGTATATTCTAGATTTAGTTTTTCTTTGACGAAGACTATTACATTGTATTATGTTTAATGTTGAATAAATTATGATTATGATTATGAAAAGTAAAGAAAACTTTGTAATTCTACGTAAATAATAAATGTCCAACCCATGGGCATCACCAGCAGGGGGCAGCTGCCCCCTGTGGGATCAAAAATAAAATTTAGTTAAAAACAGAAGTTTTTTTCAAAATTTTCTCTTGAAGAAAAATAATATAAGTATAAGACATGGAATAATTTTTTTTCAAGTACAAAATTAAAATAAATTAATTAAGTGCTGTCATCATTTTCTTAAACTTTTGACTTCACTTACCTTTTCTCTGCTGAATTGTTGCAACTTGAATGACGACAGCTTATCTCCCGTCCCCCCCAGTTTTGATCCTGGGTATGCCCATGGTGCAACCTAGGTTTCAACGTTTTCATTAAACTATATTCAAACATAGAATTTATTTGCAAGTGCTCATAGTCAAGTTGTATTTTATTGTTACAGGTACTCTTACAACTGAGGCTATCCTATCTGATTTTGCTGAGCTTGGTACTTTTTGCCAGTTTGACCTCTTTGGCACAGAATGTTCTCTTTATCAGCTGAACATGAAAGTGGATATGCCATCAGATGCACAAAGGCTGAGAATGGTGAACCATCTTGCTGGTGAAGGATTCCTTGATAGGATCCTCCTGGCACATGACATCCACACTAAGCATCGACTGGTGAGAAAATTATTTCATATTTTATTTTGTGATTGGTCGATTCCAAAATTTTAGTGATTCTGGTTCTAACGTTTTGATTCCGATTACACCAAAACAATTCACCTGATGGGTATTGTATCTGCAACTGTAATATATAACAAAAGAAATACAAGTGCAATACATATGTAATTCAACTTTGTATTACAATCATGATGCAATTGTTTACGAGGAAATTTGATACTATATTACAATTGTAATCAACATTCTGCGTTTTGAAAAACTTTTTTAATACGTTTGAATTACAAATGTGTTACCACAATTGTGCTGACTGGGAATAGGTTTATTTTGACTTTGTCTATTGAGATGCAGTTGCATGACCGGGTGCGGGAATAATTGCTGCATGCTCAATGGGACAAATATCTTTCGCAATCAAATTTGCCAGTACTGAAACTTTGGACTGAGAATGATGGAGCGTATGATTTTTTTTATTGCTCATTGGAATGCATTAGATAACACTTATGTACTCCAGGCATTTTATATTTTTGATGCATATGATAATTCCATGTTGCGGATTATCCATGCACAATTTTCACTGTTGCGCAATTTTTCCGCGATCTTTAAACAAAAAAAAATTGGATGCCATCACTGGAATTACTGCATTAATGCTAGGATACACAGGACTTATTATTCACGTTAAAATCCCCTTCGTGAAACAGAAGGGATCATGTGCTAGCTGCGTTCACAGGAGCACAGTTTTCTTGTTTCCCAAGCCTCACAGTGCATGACCGCGCTCCGTGATCACGGTACACGTCCCGCAGCAGTTGCAAGCCGGGCAACTTGACGAGATGCGACTGCATGGCGTGGTGCTTGGAAATGTTGTTTCGGATGTCGCGCAGTGATTTTGAAGCATTCGTTCATTCCAATTATCTGTATCCGTGATCACGCAGCCCGGATGCGTGGTTTTTTAAATCAGTTCTTATAAGAAGCCATAATAATAGGAGTACAACCTTGTTATTGCCGTCAAAAAGGTCATGGACTGGCAAAGAAAGCTCTCAATGAATCCAGGAGGCACTCTAAAATAACTGAATATCTGCATAAATAATAATGTATTGTTTGTCTTATGTAAATTATGAACGTTACAGGACATTTTTGTGAAAGTTTGGGTTATCCGTGTTTTCCCATTATTCGTGCCTCCGCTCCCCATCATTAGCCCGGACAATTAGGAGTGTGCTCTAATTCCAGCAAACTTTTCTGAAGAAATATGTATTTCATTTTCAGATTGAGTTTGGAGGCCATGGGTACTGCCACATTAATAACAATGTTATACCAAAGATGAAGATGAGAGGAATGACACAAGAAGATATTGACCAAATAACTATCAAAAATCCTGCCCGGTGGCTTGCATTCTAGTTGCATATGAAAAACACCTGCATATATATTCTTCATCTATTATTTTGGTAAATGAAGACCCTTTGATTTTTAAAATATGAAAGGGAAAGCGTATTGTGCCTTATTGTTGTTCCATGAAAGGTAAATTCCTATTTTCTTTTATAAAGCATTTCATACTCAGTCAAATGTCAGTAAAATTAATATATGGGGTTATACTGTAGAGGAAATCATCATGCAGCATGCCTGAATCGATATTGTTTTTCATTAATATCCAATTCTTTTTATAGCTATATGTAATATAAAAATCTTCATCACTGTTGGATTATGTATAAAAGTGATGATGAAAATATGACTGAATACACAGCATTTTTATGGAGATTCATGTAAAAATTTCTTTTGATCCTCTATTTCCTGAAGGTTTTTTTTTCCAGTTAGAGGTAACTGAATATTATGTTACCAATATCTTCGGAAATATCTTGAAAATTTTCACTTTTCATTTGGTCACGAAAAATAGATATCATCATTTAAAAATCTAAAATCAATCTACATATCTGTATGACGTAGCAATTAAATGGGATCGAAGAATCAATAGATCTCTCAATTTCCTGGATTCAGAGATGCTGCCATTTAACTTCTAAATTTATTTTTTTAATATCACTATCTTTCCCTCTTAACTGATGTTAAAGTGAGGGTTAGGAATTGGTAGGGTCATGAAGAATGTGTTCCATTCTAGTCAACGTTTACTAAAATGTATTTTTTAAATTTAAAGTTTGAGTGCAAAGTTTCCTGTCATTCTGTGCATATTGGGTCAGACAGCGTGCACATTAGGGCGGATTGGAAAAATCGATTTTTGTCAAATCCATTTGGCCCAGTGAAAAAAGTTGTGGGACTGACCAAAAATTAGGCCTGAAAATTTTGAGGCCTCATGGTGAACCCCTGACTCTGAAAATTTTCAGGCCTTATTTTTGGTCAGTCCCACAACATTTTTCATTGGGCCAGATGGATTTGAAAAAAATCGATTTTTCTGATCCACCCTAGTGTACATATGTATTTCCCTATCTGTAGTCGGCTAAAAAAATCTCTCAATTATAGTGTTTCTTATATTCTCGCTTATAGAGGCTTTTGAGGGTAAAAATGATGGGACCTGACCATGAGTCTCACTCATAGAAGTTTGTCACTTCTACAATTGGGTAGTTTCTTATTTTTTTAATTGTCTAAATCAAAAGATTATTACTCCTGGAGTACGCATTTTCACTTTAAGATTTTTAAATGATGATATCTATTTTTTGCGATCAAATGAAAAGTGAAAATTTTGAAGTCCGCAAAAACATGACATGACAACTATGAATGCTGGGAAAAGCCTGTGTGACGTCATTGTGGTACCGGCTGCTGCCGTGTGAGGCCACCTTGGTGCGAGGTTATGAGCACCGCTACGATGCAGGCTGCTAGCAGGTAGCAGAGTACCTAGTAAGCAGGTAGTGCTTGGCTTAAATAAGGATTATTAATACCCTATCAAACGAAGGAAACTTTCCGACCATAGGCAATTTTAATAGGTTTTTAAGATATGTTTCCCTGACCTCTGTGCCACATGCATGCATTGGTAATCTAATACAATGTAAAAGTCCTGACTACTCGTAAAGCATCTAGGTCCCTGTGACGTCATGTGGAGTGGCATCGCATGGTCGCCAATGTGGCCTTTTTCAAATTAGGGTAAAATTGACCATTAACATCCGTCTAAACTGGGATTTCTAACACCAAATAATTTGTATATTATGAATACACTAATGGTGGGTAAGGAATCACAATCAATGTCTTTCGTTTTCTTTGATGAAGGAAGCTACCCTATTGCAAGTGAGTTTTAGAATAAAAAATAATCTTTACAACATTTAATATGCATTGTAATTAGCCAATTCAATATGGATAGGAAGGATTTCGTTGTGGTCTGATACATTTTTTTATTTGGGGTTGTCCGTATATTTTAATTAAAATGGAACAAATATTTAGCCAACGTTAGTTACTCATCCTCACTTTTCCCATAAGAGAATGGTGCTCATTGAAAGCACGACAGCTAATGAGGAAACTACCCTATTCTCACTTATCGAGGTTTGACTGTAATTATGAAGCCAGTAAAGGGATCCCTTACCTTGCCTACTCCCTTCAACCCCTCTGAAACAAATTTTACCTTCCAAAACCCACCCAATACATTTTTCTGGCAATAGCCTTGTGGTAAGAGGCCCTACAAAAATAATGCGGACGAAAACATTGAACCAGCATCGGTGTCCAAAACCTGAAGATGCAAGTTTCAGTGCTCACCAAACTTTTGTTACCGGAAGCAACATCAAACTGGATGGAAACCCACAAGAATGTAGCTTGAAACTGAATTGCCACCTCAAGATGGGAAAGACTTCGCAATGACAAATTTTAATGCGTATCATTTTAATTTAAATTGCTTTCTAACGGGTCTTGTCACATTATTGCCACCAAAGGACGAGGCTGTGAATAAGTGATACATGGCTGCAGCTTATAATGGAGAGGATTTATTTTTGTATTTAAAAAATGGAAGGGAAGATATGATAGAAAGACAATCAGTGCTCATTAAACCTTGTTTGCCAAAAAAATTGGTACAAGAAAACATAAAAGAATGGAGTTGACTTTAGAGTCCTGCGAAAGCGCTCCCTAGTAAAAATCTCTATAGGATTCAGTTTTCCTATCATAATTTGACAATAGGAGACATTTGTTCCTATGGGAAAATTTTATGTTCCTATAGGAAAGTAGTACTTTTATACTTAAGTATTTCTATAGGAAAATTTTATGTCTTTATAGGAACAAACATTTCCCATTGTCAAATTACAAAAGGAAAACGAAATCCTACAGAAATTTTCACTAGGGTTTGCTCATGCATCATGGCATTGCAGTTGCCTTTTTTTAATACAAATTGCTTTGGCATGCTTGACTTACTGTAAATATATTGGGAAAATACATTTCATTTGATTCGTAATTTTGAATCAAATAATCCGGACGAGTGATAGCTTAGCGATGTCATTTATGTCACAATATGTCGTGATTCATTGCACAACAATATTTCTGGCTACAAAGGTGGATCTGACCTCAGTAAGGGATAAAATTTTCCTAAATAGAAATAGACCCACAGTGATAACAATCATTTGGAAATATTAAAATTGGAATGTTTGATTTTTCAAAAGGTACAGCACGTTATTATTATAACATTTTAAGACAGAGAAAATTAAGATATTTGGCATTTAAGTCAAATGATAAATTGCATTTATAATTTTCTATGTTTTTCTCGTGGGAAAAATATATTGCCGTATTTTCGGAAAACAATTTTTATAAACATACACCGCTATTCTTTTTTTCTTCACTCGCTCCTCTGGTTTGGTGTTGAATTTCCTCATTTTAAACTCGCGCCAAAATGAGAGTTTTTTTATTGGTCGATAGCAGCATGGTAAGTTCCGTAACGTCCTTGAAAATGGCGATTTTGAAATGTTATACCGCCAGTTAACTCAGTCTGTGTATATTTTGACGAATGACTTGTATTAATAAGTTTGATTTGCGCTCCGAATACGATGATAATTCCGTGAAGTAAGAAACGGCAAAACCGCGTAGCGGTAAAACTGCCGCCATATAAAAGTGGGCGTTTGAAAACACTACGACGAGGACTTCTTCGCCGAATGATAAGTGATATCACCTCTATATTGGATTCTCAACTTTTTTATTTTTGATATCTTTTTGTGCCTCGAGAGTTTCGTTTTGTAGATAATATTTTGAATGGTCATTCGAACTCGGTTGCCAAATCCAAACGTCAAGAGTTCTCTTTACCGACGTGATAACCGGAAACCATCGAATAGAAGTCCGCAATTAATTCATTAGAAATGGTTGCGAAAATTCAGACTGGTACGTAATTTTTTATATGCTAAAGCTTGTATGTCAATATAATTTGAGGGCATGAAACCATGCTGCTGTTTGCAATGTCCCCGCGTAGCTTTTTTCAACCCCTGTTTTTTGCATTGCGTAATGTTTTGGTCGTATGCGATCTTTCAATATTCGTATCGCGTAAGTTTGTTGAATGTATTATAGAAATGGAAGGGTACCTGCGAGCGTGTAGCAGGGGCGGATTCAGAATCAAATTTGGGGGTAGGAAGTATGGAATATCCCCGGGAGAGCGTGGCATTTTTACAGTAGGCAGAGCTACGCTCTTCAATAAATACAACTCGAACTTCTCTCACGTGCGGGACTTTTAGCCATGCATTTGCATATTCACTCCCTTTACTAGGATACAGAAACTATCAAACTAATAAAAAATTTATAAAATATGAGGGGGGTCGTGACCCCCCCTAAATCCGGCCCTGGGTCAGTGGCAGATACATGAGGCGCGCGCCCCACCCCCTCTCGCGGCCGCCCGCATTAGTGAACATAGCATAACCACGTCGGTATTGTCTTGTGTATGTTTATAATCAGTTTAAATATAACTTTCTTAAACTTTGCATGTGACTTGTTTATTCTTTTGTTGCGATCAAAGTAATGGTAGCTCAAGGTATCTTTCGCCTTGAGTCTTTTCTGTATCCGCCAATGCCCTGGGTGTAGGGTTATTAGTTCTGAGCCCAAGTGTGATTTAAGGTAAGTTGATGAGAATATCGTTGCTGGCTTAGCTTAGAGAAATTTTGTCATGATGATGGGAGTAATTTTCCACACAACATTTATTTGATCCAAATGGTTTCAACTCTCTGTGTCATTCTCAAGGATACAAACTTCCTTGACAACCAATGGTTTTACCCAAGAGAATTTCAAAGTCTTTATTCTTTCGAACATCAGCCAAAATTGATAATGATAACTGATAATACTTGCAATATTTTACAGTGCTTGGAGAAGTTCAGCCAGATACACTTGGAAGAACGCTGACCCATGAACATCTTTTTCTTGACTTGACATGGGCAGTTAGCCCTCTGCCCACTCAATTAGAAGACAAATTAGGAGGATTAATTAGCCTCCAAAACTTGGGATTTATTCGCCAATATCCGTAAGTTTGTGATTGCTATTGTCTAATGGGTTTATCAGCTGTAGTGGCATCAACGTGAAGCAATTATCAGGCATAAAAGAAGGTGGTCACCCCCCCCCCCCCAGAAAAAAACCCTGAATCCGCCCTTATGCCTGAGTATAACTACCTTTTTATGGATCTACTGATGAATATCCATTGTAATGCCATACATCCTTTATCAAAAATTTCATACAAGTTCCCAATTAACGTTTGATCTGATAGTGGTCAGGTCAGATACGAATTGGCTATGAACTGATGTTCCTCATCTGGAACTTGTGGGTACAAAAAAAAGGATTATTTTCCATATCATTTCTGTACATTTGATATCATTGTCCTACTGTTTCCTAACCATTTCCTTGGAAACCTGTTCCATACCATTTCAAAATATATTTCCTACCGTTTTCTTTTTTTCATATACATAGGTTCCTTACAATATCCATATGTTAATTGTACTGGATCAGTGGCCCCGACTGCATAGGGCCTGAGCCCCCTCAAAAATTCGTTATGCGTGTAAGGAAAAAATGTGTCAGGCTTGTCGATTTTCCCCGGAGTGTCCAGATATCGAGATTCGAATTATCAGGGTTCTAATATTGATCATATGACTCTTTCTAAAATGCTTTAAAAAAACTTTAAACTCGCTACTTATAAAATTTCTTGGGGCAAGATCCACGGTTTGGGCCCCCCAATATTTTTTGTAAATCAGCTTCCCTGTACTGGATCCCAATGGCTCCATACTTTGCCATTTAATTAGTTCTCGACTAGTTCCCTATACATAGTTCCATTGGTTCCTCGCTGATTACATATCACTTCCATTCATGTTTTCTACTGTCCAATTTCAAACCTGGAACATCAGTGTTCCAGGAAAGAAATTTTCAGATCAGAAATTATCATACATTCTATGCGTGAAACTGCAGGGGAAGATGAATAAAATATTTATTTAAGATATTTTCTATTGAGATGTTTTTGATGTTGAATATCGTATTTACTCATATTTTCAGTTACCATAATAAATATAATCTAGCATTTTATGATCAAGATACATATAATGCCCAATTGAAAGATCTTGATGAGTACCGCAAGTCTGGAGGGTTGACAATAGTAGAAAATTCCTGCCATGGCCTGGGGCGAAGATCAGACCTTATGAAGGATGTTAGTGAAAAGACCAAAGTGAATATTGTAGCTGGCACAGGTAGTCAATTCCATTACCCATTAGCAATAATAAAAAATTGTGTTGACTATCTTTTTTATTATTAATGAAAAACTATTAACTGAAATTGAAGAAAATTTGTTTTGCTTCATGCCATTCGATCTTGTGGGTGTATAATTGTCTCATTGGTTAAATTTAGTTTTGCAAATGACATAATTGGGTGCTTTCCTATTATTTTTTATTGGCTGAATTAAAAGATTATTACTCCTGGTACTAAAGCATTTCATGCTTTAAAATTTTTAAATATCTATTTTTCGCGATTAAATGAAAAGTGAACATTTTCAAGTGCACAAAAACGCAATGGCTAAATATGAATGCTGGGAAAAACCTGTGTGATGCCATTCTCGTTCCCACTGTCACTGTCTCGTTGAAAAAGAAGAATACATTTGCAAAAAAAGTTATTTTTTGCTTGAATTTTATTTTTTAAATGTGATTACACTTTAATATATTTAAGTCTCAAACCGGCAAAATTTTGAGATATGTAGGTGTTGTTAGAACTTAGCCATCGATATAGGGAAAAATTATAGGGTATGAAACTAAGAGGGCGATCGAGGTGGAAGAGACAGTATGAGGAAATGGAGAAGAAGGAAGGAGAGGTAGGCATGTTGAGGCCCCCCCAGAACTCAGAGAAATTTTAAAATTTAATGCATTTTACTTAATTAGATAAATATTAATTATAGAATAGTGAAAGAATTAATAAAATATCCCTATGAAAGCCGTAAAACTCAACATTTTGAACTTTTTTATTTTAAAAATTTTCTGGGGAAGGGCACCTGCACCTTCCGTATTCTATACCTCCAGTATTAGTTGCTCCTAAAACACCCCCTAGTCTTAATTCCTAGCTGCGCACCTGAAGAGGGAAGTCCATAAAGGGAGGGAATACTTCGTAAATACTCCATGCAAATCTTCTCTAATTGGAAAATACTTGAATAATAATGAGTAGAGATGCGTGAAAATCGCAAATGTGATATAGATGCGATGTGCCCAAATAAACGCGACATACATGGGATGACTGGATTTTTATGATACTTTTACACAAATTTGCATTTTCGACCGCAAAATTCGTACCTTTTGTGCCGAGTGCAGTTTAAATGCTCTGCTGACACTCACCGCTTAAAGCATGTGAGCGACTGGCCAGCTGCTAGTTGGCTGGGACTCTACGTGGCGGCAAACTACAAGTGGGCACGGGCAAGCTACATCTCAGCCACTATATGTCTTATTCCTTGATTTATGATTGTTCTACAACATAATTATTTAAAATATTCTGTATTTTGTCATATAACTGGATTACACTACATTTTATCGTCATCTACCTCATTATAAAAATAAAAAAATAGACGCTACAAAATGCGATAAACTGTTATTGAAAGTGCAACAAATAAAAAATGAAAGTTCGATTTTTACGTATCTCTAATAATGAGCAATCTGCATGCCCACTTGAATTAAAATGAATGAAGGGAAATGCAAATGATAAATGAAAATTTTAACAATAAATGTTTCAATATTCTAATGGATCCTGGATCTTCTGTCAGGGTTCTACCTGTCATGCACTCAAAAGGAAAATACATTGAACCTCTCTGTCGAGCAGCTGAGTGACATAATCAGGAAAGACATAACGGAAGGATGTGGTGAAGACCCGAGTGTAAAATGTGGTTTTATAGGTGAAGTAGGATGCTCTTGGCCTATTGATGGTAAGCTAAATCTTTATCCTCTAAACTAGGAGTAAGCAATAGGGCGGATCGGCAAAGTCGATTTTTTTCAAATCAATCTGGCCCAATGAAAAAAAGTTGTGGGACCGATCAAAAATAAGGCCTGAAAAATTTGAGACCTCTAGGTGAACCCCTGACCCTCACTCAAATGCAATTTAGGGGGGACGGTCGAAATTCGAAAAATATAATATTTTATGGTCATGGCCTATAGATTTTTTGCTGAGTTACATTCCTTACAGAGCACAATTTTGTGCATTTTGACGTATCTGCCACAGTTTAGCCACAAAATGCCTAATTTGAGTCCACGTCCACAAATAAAATATTTCAACGCCCACGCAGCATCGCGGATACAAGAGCGGCAGGCCGATCCCGTCCCCTCCCTGCTCTCTTCTCCCCCACAAACTCCTCGAATACATCAATTTTCATCCCCCGTGTGCTGCTAGGAGGGTGCTCATGTTTGATAATATAAATTGGAAGATGGTAGAAGGTAAAAAAGGATGCGTAGTGAGACGACTTGTCCCTTATTTAGTGCCTCGTCGGCGTTAAACAAATCGATGTCACCAACTTTTAGAGATGTAATGAAATATTTTTAGATCCGGGAACACAGGAAAGGAGCCTACAGTCAAGGAAGAGGCATCTCGTGGCTATAAAGTTGTGCGATCTATGGTGACGCGCAGTGGCACCGACTCCATGGGGCTTGAGGGGGCCCGAGCCCCTCAATAATTTGTTATAGTTGTGAGGAAAAAAGTGTCAGGCTTGTCGATTTTCCCAGGAGTGTCCAGATATTGAGATTAGAGTTCTCAGTGTTCTAATGTTGAACACATGACTCTTCTAAAATGCTTACAAAACTTAAAACTCACTACTTATAAAATTTCCCAGGGAAATATCCCCAGTTTGGGCCCCCCCAATATTTTTTGTAAGTCGGCGTGACACGCTTCTCTTCCGTTACGCTGGTGACTTAATGGATTTAGCGGTATCACAGGAAGTACTAAAACTTAAAGGAAAATGTGAACAGGTCTAAAGTAGGGTTTCATTGAAGTTTTATTAAAACTCAAACACCATTAGAGGAACATTTGAAATTATGCAATATTTTTGCGTGTAAGTGTAAGAAGGAGCATAAGGTTCCCCTTAATGAAGTAAAGTTTTGAGAGACAAGCGGATGAAACAAAAGATGGTTGCTGGAATGATTCCTAAAGAAACTCGATAACCTAGGAAAAAAAGGGAATTATCGGAGAGCGTTGAGTCAACATCGTCAATTCTTGTATGGGAAAATAGTATCAAAAATTTTCTTCATCTATTCATTCGAAGAAAATTAAACTGACGAGAAATCAGCCGATTTTTATCTCTACGTTCTTCATCAAATAAAAACTCAGGACTAAACTCAGACTGGAACTTCTGCGGGGAAAATGCGATGAAATGGATTTGAAAAAAATCGATTTTTCCGATCCGCCCTAGTAAGCAACCTTTTCATGCTTGTAGACCATATTAATTCATACTATGTATGTATTGTGAAATTGCAATATTCACTGGTCAATTTCATTTGTTTTACTTAAATTGTGTTAATGAATATTTTAATTCACAGCATTTGAAAAGAAGTCAATTTTAGCCACTGCTGCTATACAGGAAGAGTTGAATTGCCCTGCAAGTTTCCACCCTGGACGCCATCCTGATGCTCCATTTGAGATCATTCGAATGCATCTTGAAGCTGGAGGCCGCAAGGATAAGACAGTCATGTCCCACCTTGATAGTATGTATGTTTTATTTGATATGATTTTCCAGTCTTTCCATTGACATTGAAAAAAAGCATGTGCCTTCTTAAATCCCTAGCTACCAAACTTAGTATGGGAGCTTCTGGTGCATTGAATCATTGTACATGTGGCAGGTTCCTGTAATCGTAAATGATTCAAATGCACTCTCTGTTAATAGTGTGTCCAAGATCGGTGAACTAACGTTTGTTTCTGCTTGGAGAGTAGTCATTGTTTTTTTGTAGAAAGCGTGCATCTTTTGTTGTGTAAGTATGACACAGTAAGTTTTCTCCTGCTGTATTGAGAGCAAGTCGTTATCTTGTTATTGTGTACTAAGCAGTGGCACAGCAAGGGGAGGGTTTTGGGGGATAACCCCCCTCACAGTTCAGAATTTTTTATAAGTTTAATCAATTTTACCAAATTGTATTAATCATTCTTATGAAATAGTGTAAGTATCAATAAAATACCCCTCATAAAGCTGTAAACTTAACCATTTTGAACCATTTGCCTTTAAAAAATTTTTTTTTACTGCATACAACACGTTTCGGCTCACTGAGCCATCATCTGGTACAGAAGTCTTGTGCCAGATAATGGCTCAGTGGGCCAAAACTCATTTGTGGAATTTTTGGAATAGTGCTACGATCTTTCATTTATTAAAATATGTCTAACTTCTACTATAATTGAAACCTGAATCTGTTGAACTTATTTGGTAATAAAGGTGTGTTTAAGTACCAGTCAGATGTTGTCATTGTGTAAGAATAGAAGATTATCAACACTTTCTGCATTGCTTATTAAATAAAAATACTACTCTCTTGAATAAAAATATGTACTACTAAAAGCGAAAATGTGAAATAGTTTCTAGCCATTTATAATATAAAATTCTATAAGCTTATCAGGGATTAATTAATGCCATTGACATTAGCTTGAGACTTTGATGCGTATTATCAATTCACATTGAACTGCAGTTAATTTGCTAACCTCCCTCACACAGGCACTTTCACAACTGAGTCTGAGCTGTTGGATTTTGCTGAACTGGGAACTTTTTGCCAGTTTGACCTTTTTGGCAGTGAACGATCATTTTATGTGTTGAACTCTGACTGGGAAATGCCATCGGACACAGAGAGACTGCAAATGGTGAAGCATCTTGTTGGAAAAGGATTACTTGATCGAATCCTTATCTCTCACGATATCCATTCTAAGCACAGACTGGTAAGAAAACTTAAATCTAAAACTATTTTCATAACCCTTTATGTAATGCATCTAAGCAGTTATTGCGTATGCTTCATCAAATAATGAACTCATTCTTAGGAAAAGAGTTAAGTGAGAATTTTCTGAGAATTTTCTGTATTAACCTAGTGGTCGATAGTTGTCTTGTATTACTTTTCTCATTCTTTAGTAATTGCACCATAACCAAAACCCACAATTGATGTAACAGATTTGAAACCATATATTACAATGAGTGATTTCAGATGCACCTCACCTAAATCATATTGGAACAACATTTTCCACTGATACAAGTAAGATGTATTCCTTTGTTTAATTCATGGGCGCACCCAGCAGGGGGCAAGAGGGACACAGCTGCCCCCTTCTACAAGAGAAGTAAATTTAGTTTAAAACGTAAGTTTTGTACAAATTTTCATCAAATCCAAATTTTTTTCAAAGTGATATTGGTATAAAACAAAAATCTTTTTTTTCGAGCTTATAAATTTAAAAAAATACTGCACTGTTATAATATTCTTTAAATATTAGTTTCCTTAAGCTTTTCAGTACTACTTGAAGGACCACGGCTTGCCCCCCTCTAGTTTTGATCATGGGTACGCCCTTGGTTTAATTCATTCCATAAATTTGGCTGCATGTTAGAGGAATTCTTTTTTTCTGTTATCTTAACTACATATTTTCCTTAGAAAGCAGCATATTATGCCTTATATTTTATGTAGGTTCAGTTTGGAGGCCATGGATATTGCCACATCAACTACGATGTAATGCCAAAAATGAAGAGGAAAGGCATGACTCAAGAAGAAATTGATCATATAACCATAAAAAATCCAGCAAAATGGCTGTCATTTTAAGCTTGAGCATTTCCCATGTATCAACTTCAAATGATTCTAGGATATATTATTTCTATGATGAATGTAATTGCTAAAGGGATTGTACACTTGGGTTACTGCCTCATTCAAATTTTACTGAAAGGTAAATTTCAATTTTATTAACATTAAGAATGTAATAGAATCGTCATCATAATTATGTAAGCATATTTCTTTATTTCTGTGCCTTAAAATGCTTGCTCTCGATGGAGCACAACAAATAGGCTACAATGCACCGTTGTTCTTTTTAAAAAATAAATACCAACAAATAATATATTATTGTCATTATAGTCTATGCAAAGCTCGAGTCGGATTGCATAGATCTTTCTATTGGTGTGCAGTAAGGCTTACATGAAAGACATATTTTCCTGATTTGAGATTCTCAATCAACCTGGTTGTGATACAATTGAATTTGTACGAGGTATTACCCTCAGCATTAGTTGACTTGGTGGTGAAAACAATAATTTTTCAATACCATTTTGGGCTTCCTAAAATTTTGAATTACATGGCTACTTCATGCATATATTTTCACAATACGAGCATTAAAAATGCTGAATGTGATCAGGCCACCATATATTCTTATTTCAGTTTTGTTCTTCCTGAGAGCTTTTGTTTATAAAAACAATGTCTATTAATACCTCCCCAGATTAAAAATACACCTGGGGAACCATTTTAAATAAGATAGCTTGATTAATCCTTAATATATATCATGGCTGTATTTAATGGATAACCAATGTGTATTTTATGTCAAAACATTAAAACAGCGAATCGTTAGAGCAAACGACATTATCAATTTATGATTTGCTCTGTCATTTGTATGCACTCTGTTCTTTCTTTTAACCCGATGGCCACACAATACTCTCAATCCAGGGAATGTATGAGGATACTCTTGTGTAAACTCCTGGAGCATTGGGGGCAGCGCACAATTTTCCAAAAGATGTAATCCCAATTACGTAGTGTATGCAGTTATTGCTTGAACTCCTTATCTGTATAGGCCCTCCAGAATCACCCTGAAAGTAGAAGGATGACATGTTCATGATTCTGGCTGTTAATTTTCTTCTGAGTAAATGATACGAGTTTAGAACAGATGTAATGTTTATGAAGGTGGGACAGTATCATAATGAAATACATACTTGGATTTCAGGAATCAAATAATTAATTACAAGATTTGATATTCCACAAACAAATTTGAGTTCTTTCATCAGATACTCGACAAAATAAGAGGATAATTTTTCTATTTTAAATTAATTTTCCTTAATTATAATTTACAGTTTGAGCTGAATAATAATGAAATACTCTATGTACCTATGTACCTTTAAAAATTTTTATATTAAGCGTATAACTATGTATTTTGTGAAAAAATTTGCTACTATTGTTAATTAAATTGATGCAGGCTATTTTTCTCGTGAATGTATGTCATTTTAAACCATATATGGTTTATACCATAGCATTCATGTGATTAACTGTTGAGGCAATTTGGGAATAGTGTTGACCCTAGAATAAGTCTCATCTGGCATGCTTTCACTCCAGAACTCCAGAAGTAGCAATGGTATATAAATAACGTTATAAGTTTACCCACTCTTTGGCCTTTTTCCAACTGATTTTAAGAAACATGTTACAGAGGCAATGAACATCAACAGTGAGTGAAAATGAATAGGAGAAAAAAATATTTAACTAGCAACAGAGGACAAAGAAAAGAACCTGGATGGAGAAAAGGAATGGCAGTGTGAATGAGTGGTTCAATATAATTATTGGAGCTATTGTTGAATATGCCTACAAAAAGTTAAATGACAACAGGTAAATACTTTTTTATTGCAGCATTGTATATAGTAGTAAAAAAAATTGTCCAGTAGTCTTAATTCCTGAAAATTTTCATTGTCGCTCCAACAAAAATTTCATTCAAAGAATAGCAATGTTTAAATGCCTTTCACAAGAATATTTCTGAGATAATGGTAGGCCTCTAGATATTTACATGAAAAGTTTAAGTCGTAAGCAGGGGCGGATCCAGGATTTCTTTCTGGGAGGGGCACAAGCAAGGCCGTATCCAGGATTTTGTTCGGGGGGGGGGGGGGGGCACAAGGATACCTCGTCATACAAAACAAACGAAATGATAAGGGGACCGTATTAAAAATCTAGCATATTTTTAAGGGTCTGGGGGGGGGGGGGCACGTGCCCCCGTGCCCCCCCCCTGGATCCGCCTATGGTTGTAAGACTATTTTTTCCTCCTGGTTCACCACAGTTTTTAACTTAGACATCCTTCAATCTGTGTGCAAATATCATGGTTCATCTGGCCTGACAATGGAGTGTAACTCGGAGAAATTTAGGTAATGATCAAGCATTTGACCTAGTGTTAAGACCCAAACATCTTTCACTGCTATCGTCTTGAGAGGCTAAAACACAAGCCCATGGTTAGATTGAATTTCTGTCTAATTGACTTTTCCAAATCAAATGGTCCTTACCTTTTTTTTTTCACAAAGCCACGGATGTGTGGTTTTCGAAACCAATGGAGCATTAATAAAACGAGTACAACCATGTTATCGCTGCTAAAAAGATCGTGAACTGGTGAAGAAAGCTCTCAATGATCCTGGGAAGCACTCTTAAATTACATAATTACTGCATGAATAATAATACATCTTTTGTTTAACGTAAATAGGGTAGTTTCCTTCATCAAAGAAAACGAAAGGCATTGATTGCGATTCGTTACCCACCATTAGTGTATTCATAATATACAAATTATTTGGTTTTTGAAATACCGGTTTAGACGAATGGCAAGGGTCAAATTTTATCCTCATTTGAAAAAGGCCAGATTGGCGCCCATTCGATTCTACTCCACGTGACGTCACAGGGACCTAGTTTCTACACGAGAGGATAGGAGTTATACATCGTCTGAGGTTACCAATGCATGCATGAGGCACAGAGCTCAGGGAAACATGTCTTAATAATCACCTACTAAAACTGGCTAAGGTCGGAAAGTTTTCTTCGTTTGATAAGGTATTAATAAACCTTTTTTAAGCCAAGCGCTACCATTCAGCAAGGCACTCAGCTACCCGCTGGCAGCCTGCGACGTATCAGCGCTAAGCCTCGCCTCAAGGTCACCTCACCGGGCGGGAGGGGGAACCAGAAATACGACGTACGGAGATATTTCCCGGCATTCATACTTGAGCGTCGCGTTTTCGCGCGCTTGATAATTTTCCCTTTTCATTTAATCGCGAAAAATAGATATTGTCATTTAAAAATCTAAAAGTGTGAAATACGTACTCCAGGAGTAATAATCTTTCGATTAAGGCAATAAAAAAATAATAGGAAACCACCCTATTATGAACATTACAAGACATTAAAGTGAAAGTTAGGATTATTCGTGTTTTCCGATTATTCGCACTCTCTCTCCCCATCATTAGCCCGGATAATCAGGATGTGCCGTACTATTAGCTATACATCATTCAACTTACCTGGCAAGTATCTTTTCCCCCTCTCAGTTCTCCCGCACACATCATCGTCTTCAATATTCCTTGGGGAAGTTTGTTTGTCTTTTGATCAGCAAGGTAAAGGCGATTGCATGTGTTCCCATCGATGATGTTCAGAGTAACCTTGAGGAGAACATCACTTGGATCCTCAGCTGGAGATAGAAGAGAAACATGAAGAGTGTGTTTATAAAAAGGTGGACCATTTGTTCAAATATGCAAAAATTAATGAGACAAAAAGACTTGGACTCAGACCAGTAAAATGGCCCGATCATATTATGAAAAATAAAATCACTTTAGGTCAAATAATTCTTGATGGTTAATGGAAAACTCACCAAAGTCGATTCTTCCCCACCCAGTGGCTGTTCCGGTGCTTGTGTTGAAGGTGGGCTTGTTGTAAAGACAGGCTGGCCTAACTAGATGAGTGAATTTTCTGATTGGACTCTGCAGCTGTATGAGGGCTATGTCATTGTATTTTGCCGGTGGGCGATAGTTTGGATGCTTAATTATTCTCAAGACCCTGTAATCACCACTACTTTCACCTTCCCTGATGCCTTCATGAAAAAGATAAATCCAATACTTCTTTCAATAATTGTTGGAACATAGTTGTCATAAAAAATATATTTGTTCTTGCATTACCTTAATGCAGTTAAGGAAAATTTGGTGATATTAACCCTTAACCAGTGTATTAACCAGTGTAAATTCCCCTGGACCGGGAATCGAATCACGGACCTTTGGCTTTCCGGGCCAATGCACAGACCACTACACTACCCAGGTTCTTTAATTCCCATGACAATTATTTTGAGGCTCATGGCACTAGGTGTTAGGCCCTCGCGGTCCATCAAGGATGGCAACGCAAGGGAGAAAGGACTTCCAAGGAGCCACAACCGGTTGAGAGCCTCCACCCTGAGCTAAATCCGCGCAAAGCGGTATGTGTAATATTTCAAATCCTACCTCGTGAACGGCGGTGAAATATACCAGAATTGCCATGAGAAAAAATTAAAGAACCTGGGTAGCGTAGTGGTCTGCGCATTGGCCCGGAAAGCCAAAGGTCCATGGTTCGATTCCCGGTCCAGGGGAATTTTTTCTCATGGCAATTCTGGTATATGTCACCACCGTTCATGCGGCAGGATTTGAAATATTACCCTAACCAGTGACCTGCAATTCTTGTTCAATAACAGTGACGTGCGTTCTGGGAGACCGCAATAAAACAAAAATTCATAAAACGTTGCAAAGTCATTTTTATTGCTTAGTTTAATGTTACTTTGACTTCTCAACTATTATAAAACTTATATATAATATTATGCATTCCCAACACGAACCAACTTTTTCAGTAAAAATTGTTATTTGAAAGAGGATCAAAAAACTGATATCAAAAACACTTGAGTTGTTATTGTTATCGTACACATCGTAACTAAATACTTAATTATACACGTTATGAAACTAAAAATTCTTCCTTGGAAATTATTAATTGTTATTAATATTCTTGAAACTCACTAGGAATTGTTTTTAACAACTTTTTGTATTATTTCCACCAGCATTACATTCATTGGTTTTTCCAATTTAATGACGTAAGGTCTCACAGACAGCTACTAAAATTCACTTTCAAATTTTCAGAAATAAATAGTAAGAACGTAGAATTTTAAGAGTGCTATGTCCTTCTAACACAAAATTATGATGCTCACGAGGATTATAGATATTTTGAAATAGCTATTTTGAAAATATTCATAATTTTAGAAACCCAGCGGTCTCTCTGACCGCACATCACCGGTTAAGGGTTAATTATATCCACTAAATTTTTATTTGCTAAAGGTTAACCTCACAAAGAATTATTAAAATAAATTAATGCATGTATCAGTGGCGGATACATATTTGGGGTGCACCCCTCCCCTTGCGGGGCTGCCCATATTGCCGAACGTTGCAGAACCACTATTTTAACCTTTTTTTATAAATTATACGATGGTATTGTCTTGCATTTGCGCATAATCAGTTCAAATAAAAATATCTTAAAATTTGCATGTAACTTGATTTTATTTCATTACGATTTAACTATAGGTAGTTCAAAAAATTTTTGCAACCCCCACTCGAGTTTTTTCTGTATCCATAATTGGTATGTATAATACCACACACTGAAGACACTTGAGTACATTAAGCAGGTTAGTGTTACAATAGGTTAGACCAGGGGTCTCCAATTTACTAGGCCACGAGGGCTATATTCCAAGTTCCGAATCGCCCCGCGGGCCAGATAGCAAATTTGCCGATGGCTGAAGTATTCGATTCCAACGTCTATTGAAGTATCCGGTTGCATATTTCTTATATACGAACAGTTGATGATGACTTTGACGTGTAGTACAGTGCTGCAATGCTCCTAGCGGCGTCTCACAGAGTTAAATGAGCGAGAATCGCGTGCTACTTGAAACGAGTGCGCGGGCCAGATGAACGCGCTCCAAGGGCCGAATCCGGCCCGCTGGCTGTATTTGGAGACCCCTGGGTTACACCATTGCGTCTCATCATGTGGATGATTTAATTGCCTTGTCTTCCACCCAAAGTTTTTAAATAACTTCTCTCCTCACCTAACTTTCTTAGAACTACCCCATCAGTTGTACAATCTATTAATTTTATTTTCATCATTCCCTTTCAATACCACTTTTTGAAAGTTTCTGGGCTCCATTTCTATGCTGCCATCCTCATCCATGCTTCACTTCCATAAATAATCTTGATCTTATTATAAGTCCTAAACCTATGTGCCTGTATAGAAATATTTATTGTGCTCACCTGATTGCCCTGGTGGATGAAAAACTGAAGCACTGGCAACACCTCTTCTTAAGTTCCATTCACCAAGTCTGACAACAGCTGGAGAGCCTCTGTAATGGAAAATAGATGCATATGAGTAAAGAATCGGTGGCATAGCAAGGGGGGGGGAAGTCTGGACTCTCTAGAAATATAAAAGCACACATACTTGGTATGACAAATGAAAACCAAATATTGAAAAATCATGAATTTATAAAAGATTTAATTGAAAATGAAGTTTTTTTTTCGATTATGAAAAATTAGTTGAAAACCCTCTACTTAATAAACCTGTTTTTCAAAATTTTCTACCAGTTTTTGAACCCCTCCCTGAACGAAATTCCTGGTTACGGCACAGCCAATAATGAGTGGTTTTTATTTTGATTGTTCAAAATTTACATGTACATACGTGCATCATAGAGTCATGACATAGATTAGAATACTTTAACAGGGATAAAACATCCCCAATGCTTGAAGCCTGTTGCATGTCACTTTTGACAACAGTCAACAATTTTTTTAGTCCAACATAGAGGAACTTATATTTCACTGAATTACTGACAAATGTCCAAACCTAAGCATTTAAGCCAGTTACAATAATATTTTTCTATTTTCAGCCTATTAAATGGATTTTCAATGGACCTTCACATGGAAACTTAGTATACGGTATACATGTAAGATAATTCATCATTAGGAAAGCAATAAGATAATTACTTACTTACGTGTTTGGACACAATGAGCAGCTGTCAAGACAAATGAGTCACTGATGAGAGATCCACCGCAGTCCCAATCAAAGCCCTCAGAACCTTGACGGCGGTAGCCAATGGCAGCCTAAATACGTAAAGTCCCTGCATGAATGGAATAAGCTCAACAAAGCAGAACAATACCAAACATCTCATTATAGAAATATGCATGTCATAGCAATGGCGGCAGAGGTAGATTATTTGGGTAAATAAGACACAATAACAAAGAGGAACCTCTAATTGGTACCTTCCACAGTACTATAACATCAAATTCATCTGGCAACCCTCTAAACCTTGTTCCATGTCTGTGCATCCTTTTACGTTTACAGGTTGTTATAAGAGTCACATGTACGATGTATAGTTAATTTGATGAATTCATTGACTTATTCCACTTATTTAAATAATTTGATAATTTGGGTAAGTTCACTAGGATGTAGGATTTTATGCCACATTTAATAAACAACCTGTGTGACCTTTAAAGATATATGTACCAAAGGAAAACCTTAGGACAGGCACAAAATATATTGAGATTGGCTGTTATTTGATTAAACAAAGTTTTTCTTTGACTGTGATTGATTTTAAAAGTCATATTAGGGACATTATAAAATTCTGTAATTTTTAGTAAAAATAATAATATTTACAGAGACCCAGATTTCACTTTAGAGCAGTTATCTTATGGTATTTTCCATGTGGGCATCTTGGTGGTTGTTAAAGCTATTATTTTCTGAACAATACGTGTTCTCATAAAATTGTTGATGGAATGTTTTTCAGCACATCACCATGAAATTGCTGCACCAAAGTAGGAACTTATTTTTGCCAAAGCAAAATTACTTAGTTGCACTTTGTTCTGAATCACCATGGAGCCATCACAAAATTAAGCTCTTGAAAATCATTTCATGTATCTTAATATTTCACTGCCAATGACCTATATTTTTAGTTAGCATATATGCTTACCATGTGAGGAAATTCCCCAGGCTCTGTTTCTTCTCCCCCTACAATAAGATGCAGACCTGAGTCTGGACAGTTAGCTACATTGAGTGCTACCGGGTCTGGCTCAAGCACTAAAGGCAATCCTTGTACACGTTGAGTAACTAATTCACTGTACTCCTCGCATTCTGTGGAGAAAACACGAAATTTAGGCAGTCAAGAAATTGATGAGGAGCATAGGATCTAGCAGGTTGTGTTGGCAAAAAAAAACAGATGTTGGAAAGTATGTACATTGAAAATCATGATTTTAGTCTAAGTTCCAGTCTAGGTTTTAGTCTAAAGCTTCAAACTTAAAAATAACCTGAAACATGATACTTCTCATGATAACTTCGTTAATATTTCTTTAGGAAAAAAAATTTCACTGGAGTTTAAAATAAAAAAAAATGCAATGAACACTTATGAAAAAAACATAAAAACTTTGAAAGAATACTTTTTTTTGCTAATGTCAAAGAACAATAGGGTGGTTTCCTATTATTTTTTTATTGCCTTAATCGAAAGATTATTACTCCTGGAGTACGTATTTCACGCTTTTAGATTTTTAAATGACAATATCTATTTTTCGCGATTAAATGAAAAGTGAAAATTTTCAAGCGCGCGAAATGGCGACGCTCAAGTATGAATGCTGGGAAATATCTCCGTACGTCGTATTTCTGGTTCCCCCTCCCGCCCGGTGAGGTGACCTTGAGGCGAGGCTTAGCACTGATACGTCGCAGGCTGCCAGCGGGTAGCTGAGTACCTTGCTGAAAGGTAGCGCTTGGCTTAAAAAAGGTTTATTAATACCTTATCAAACGAAGAAAACTTTCTGACCTTAGCCAGTTTTAGTAGGTGATTATTAAGACATGTTTCCCTGAGCTCTGTGCCTCATGCATGCATTGGTAACCTCAGACGATGTATAACTCCTATCCTTTCGTGTAGAAACTAGGTCCCTGTGACGTCACGTGGAGTGGAATCGCATGGGCGCCAATCTGGCCTTTTTCAAATGAGGATAAAATTTGACCCTTGCCATTCGTCTAAACCGGTATTTCAAAAACCAAATAATTGTGTATTATGAATACACTAATGGTGGGTAACGAATCGCAAACAATGCCTTTCGTTTTCTTTGATGAAGGAAACTACCCTATTCCTACTTTTCTTAGAATTCAATAAATGGTTTAGCGGTTAATATGAAAAAAACGCTTTTTTTCAACTTTCATCTGCTTGTTCCACAGCTGATATTTTTGATAGTTGAACACAGTGATAAAGTGTCTGACCTTCAACATTATCATTGATAGGTAACACACAAAAATTACACTTGTCAAACGAAGAATGATTTTAGGAGCCAGCTCCCTAATTATGGCAAAAATGTAAAGGAAACTTCTGGGAGCAGTTCTAAATTATGATAGGATACTGAATAAATTTTAAAGCAACAATATATTCTCTGCAGCTTAATTCCAGCAGCTGGATTTCAAACAATATATCTGAGTAACATATGGCATCCAGAGGGATAATCTGGACAAATTCCTAAATTAGATGCACGTGTCCAAAAATACTACATGGCTTGCATAAGCTGACGTGAGGTAAAACTAAGGGTCAGTCAAACTCGTCCGGAAACAGAGCGGCATTCCAGCCGAGAAAAGGTCACTGAAGCAGCTGAATTGCCTCAATTTCAAACAAAGGCAATCACATAGTTTAAACCCATGTCAACAGTGCTGCAAAAGATCCTAGTTTTGGTCTATAATTCTTTGTTATATTTTTCTTTTTGTTCCACCAGGTATATTTATTGAAGCATTAACTATTTTTGGAACACTGTTGAACAAGAAGAAGAACCATTCAATCTTACAATCATAATTTTCAATTAATTATATGAAAAAACTTACTTCTTTCACTAATCCTTCTCTTGGGTCTTGATATACCAGACCCAGGTCTAGATTCTAAGTAAACACCATTAGACGGGGCTGGCTTGGGCTTTGTTGGTCCACCCTGGCTTTGAGAAGGCTTCTTGTTGAAGTCGGGCCAGTTGTAAGGGTTATTAGTTGAGGGACGCTGGCTTCCTGGCTTGTTGGGACGTGGCCTCTAAGAGCATACAGATAAACGGCCTTTGTTATAAATGTAAAAAATTAAAAAAATAGCCAATTTATGCTGGTTAAATGTTTTTACTATGCTCATAGCCAGCTGATTCTTATGGATGAAAATTAAAATTTTTGAGAGCAAAATCTGTTTAAAATTTTAAGCAAATTCTTCAGACTGTAAATTACCACTAATTAGGCAAAAGTTCCCCGAGGAAAAAATCATATGGCTTGCTCAGTATGCAAACGTGGATTCCTTGAATTATCAGCAAAAAAATTTCCTTTGTCTACTTATTTTTGATGGCATTAGAGAACTAAAAGAAGTATTGTTGCCGGACATAAAGTTTCTAAAAGCAGCATACTTATGCACACAGCACCACACCAAAAATTTAAAAAAACTTTGAATGTCAAGGACTTCCCTTATGACAATTTCATTGACAAACATATCCTTGTCAGTGGATGTCGTAACTCTAGGTGCAGACTAGATCAGTTACTGTGGTTGTTTCCATCCCCCAAATTTTCACTCCCTCTCATGTACCAGAAAGTATCAAAATTGGAATCAATCCATAGGAGCAAAATTCATTTAGCTCCCTTTTTCCATCAAATCTGGTCAATTTTGGACATGATTTCAGACTACACATAAAAAAGTTTGACTTAGTTTTCATGAGAAGATTATACTTGAACAGTGCAAGAATTTCTGAATTGACAATAGACGAGAGACAGGAGAAGACATATACTGCCTTTCTCAGCTTAAATTTTTGATTAATGCACAACTTTTTTGTTCACAAAAATACAGGATCACTTAAAGTTCACATTGATTTATTCTGGTTTAGATAATAACCCCACAAAGCACTGATTGGGAGTCAATCACCTCTGTTGTCTACAGCCAAAAATATCTTAGCATAGTAAAAATCTCATTGCCTATAACCAGTATTATGTAGTTCTTTTACACGGAAAAAAAGCTGTATTGGCAAGAGCCTAATGTCATGAGGAAAAATATGAAAAATCGAATAAGGAGATGGGGTGCTTCAGAGGCGATTCAGGAAATTCTGTTTTGAGGTCAAGACAAATCCATAATTCCTTCAATGTGGAATTTTCTCAGTCTATGTGCATTTGCCAAGAGATACTAGAAAGAGGGCCCACAGTTATTTCCTAAAATTTAACGTTACCAAAACTTTCACTCGTTGGTATGAGTACAATTGGTCCCATGTGGAAATAACTAGCTCCTCTAGATTTTAATTTAACGTATGTGATGAGAAGGACATACCGTGGGAGTTGGAGTTTCTCTCTTGCAGCAGACTACAGGAGAATCCCTCACAAAGCTGCAAATTTGTGGCTGTATCCCCTGGGATAGCTGTGCAATGGCACTTTTGCACTGTTGAAATGGCTTACACACTCCTGCTTCCCTTGAATCCAGAACACATCTGTCGCCAGCTGAAATGAAATTAAAATATTTCCCTTGATGAAATACTACATTCACAAATCAAGAAACAAAGAAAGAAGGTGTTGCTTGGCCTAATATATTCAGTTCCTCCGTACTTAACATTAATGACCTAACACATTTTCACTCAACGAGCCCTGTCACAGAAAAAATCTCATTTTAATACTTACATATTCATAAAATAGTAAATTACTTGCGATTTATTAATCTGAATGGTTATATTGCAGTTTTCCACATACTTTTTAGTGGTATTGATTTTTGTTCACATATTATATGATACTTTATAATAACTGAGCAAGAAAATTTTTATCGTGGAAAGTTATTCACCTGACAAAACATATATGTAAACTTGACTCAAGGAAAACCCAAAAAATTCAGAACCTCTTGGTAAACACTAGACCCTTTACTATGATCTTGGGGGAGGATGAAAATAGAAAAAGAGCGTATTGATAAAGCCTTAGCCATTGCATTTTGCCCAGTTGTTGATTGCAGACAAATATTTTGTTGCATGAACAACTGTGAGGCCACAAATTGACTGTGTGTGGCTAGGTGTCCAAAGGTACTATTTTTACATTAGGGTTAAGTAAACTATGTACCTCCTCCCCCTCATGAATCTAAGAATGGAAGCAGAGGAGGTTAATACTATATTCAAAGCAGTTACAACGATGCAGAAAGAGATGGCAAAATACGCCATAAAAATAATTTCTAAGGCAACAGGAATACGTTCATATCCTTAAATACAAGCAGACCAACTAATTATTATGCATATTTTTAAATGCTTTTTTAAAATTTATATTTTCATCATACACAATCATTATGTATTATTAAATATTTATTTTTAATATAATTTTTTCATTCTCAAGACTCGGAGAGTATCTCACCTAATTTCTGGCCACTGACACACACAAGGAACGATAGCAGCAATAAAAAGGCAATTTTCAGGATGGATTTTGTGAGCCCGACTCTTCCTGGAATGGAAAAAAAGGCATTATAATGTTTGAAATACTGGTAAATATTAAAAAAAAAAATAAAATGCAATATAAATGAATACCTAAATAGTTTTGCCGTTAGATCACATAAGCCACCAAATCTATCTCCACTGCCAACATGAAAGCCGTTAACTGTCACATCAATAGAATTGAATGCAAAAGCAAACTGTACTGAGCTTCTTTTTACTCATATTTAAGAAACAGACAGCCCATCTAGTGGCCTCACACCTCACTTCTGTAAATGTCATTTGGAATAGAAATTGCTCACTTATACTTTGAATTAAGAGGTAAGTGTTTGTATTTAAGATCAGAGGCATATAGGTGTGTATAATGCTTGAGACTTATTGCATAAGGGGCACTCAAAAACTAATGCACGCCAATTTCCTGAGACCACAATTGTTACTCTGGGCACTTCTTATTAATACAGTGCATAGAAGCATCCTTCCCGTTTCCATTAAAATTTATTTGAACACAATACAGATTGCGGTGTGGCAGCAGCAGTTCTACAAGATGGCTGATGCACTTAAGTCCATAAAAAGAAGTTCTGGGGTGGGAGAGTTTACAGGAGAGGAAAAAAAAGGAGCAGGCTATATGGTATGTTTAAAATAATAAGCGGGGAAAAAGCATGGGAAGTGATTGAGAAGAATGTTACAAAACCCAGCTTTGTTGAAAAAAATGATCACCAGCTCAAGTTAAAGACAGAGAGTCAAGACAAACGACAAATGCAAGGCAGTTCTCCTCCTTGAATAGGACCTTAAGGGACTGGAACGACCTACCAGCAAAACTATTTGAGCCCTTCCCAAAAAATTAACATATTTTTAAAAAGCGGTTGAAGAGGCAGGGACTAAGGGTTTTGTTATGATGTTTTTAATTTCTTTTTGCATCGTATGTTCATATTACTACCAGGCCAATGGCCTACTTGTAGCAATGTAATGATAATGATAATAAAAAAGCAAAGCTTTGAGTTTCTTTGTGAGAATGAGATGGCTGGAAACATTCACTAAAGGTTGAAGAGGGTGTATAGAAATGATGATGCCAATCACAGTATAGTTAGTCAGTGGGCACAAGGACAGGGGTGCCGACTTACAAAACATATTGGGTGGGCCCAAACCGGGGACCTTGCTCCGGTAAATTTTATAAGTAGTGAATTTTAAGTTTTTTAAGCATTTTAGAAGAGTCATATGATCAACATTAGAACCCTGATCACTCAAATCTCGATATCTGGACACTCCAGGGAAAATCGACAAGCCTGACACATTTTTTCCTCACATCTTTAACGAATTTTTGGGGGGGCTCGGACCCCCTCAAGCCCCATGGAGTTGGCGCCACTGCACAAGGAGTACCTGGTGAGAAATGGCACTTCAATGTTGAAGAACATGGACACAGCAGTAGACCCCATACTGCTAAAACACCTCAAATTGTTCATCGCGCCGAGTCTTAGCGAACAGATATACACGCCTTAGTTCCAAGGTGGCGCAAGGCTATAGAAAAGGATGGAGATTATGTTGGCAAGTGACATTGTGTTCCTAAACCCAGTGAGAAATGGGTGGTGGAATCCACGTGGAACCCAAGTGGAGATGTAACGTGGATACCACGTGTTTTTGGTCATGGAATCAACGTGGAACCCACGTGGAAATTTGGTGGAAAAATTAAAACAGCAGTAGGTGCTGTCCTAAAACCATTAAAACCTCAACCACTCTATATCTAAACCTTTTATATATGTGTCTACGATTTTTCATGCGCTCGCCTTTCCACGAATTATATAAAAATAGAATGTGCGATACATTTTCACATAACTAGCGTGGTTTCAGGATGATAAATGACGCAATGTCACCAGAGGGTTAAGTTCCACAAATTAGAAATTCTGTTTAAAATTTTATGCTAATCACCACAAATCCACTTGAAATCAACGTGGATTCCATGTGGGTCCAACC
The DNA here is from genome assembly GCF_921293095.1 of Ischnura elegans. Lineage (NCBI taxonomy): Eukaryota > Metazoa > Arthropoda > Insecta > Odonata > Coenagrionidae > Ischnura > Ischnura elegans. The sequence continues at coordinate 65,587,248 of NC_060253.1, read as the reverse complement.
ACTCAATATCCACCACCACCAAATATCCACGAGTCAACGTGGATTCCACGTGGGTTCCACCACCCATTTCTCACTGGGAAGGATGTGTTAGTACACTTTAAAAATTGAAAAAGCCTAGAGTTAAGGTTGTGGTGTCAGAAAATTTGGGTGCAATAGTTGTGGAGTGTACCTCGTAGAAACTATAACGAGACCCACTCTCGCTATGATATTTTAGCCTGATAAAGACTTTAACATTAACATAATTTTAAATAAAATATACCCTAGGACGGCAATGGCAAAAGATGTTTGAGGCTCATGTGGCATGATAATATCTCGTCCTTGACCCATTAAAACTTTTAAACAGTATTTGAAATACACCCTTGTCATGTGATTGCACATGCTCAGCATTATGCCAACAGCAGAATAAAATATGTTGATCAGGGCTATCTCGAGTACAATGGGATGATGAATGAGAAGACACCACTTCTTACGGACTTCTTCTTTCACTGCAGCTTATTTTCCCGATAAGGATCGCTGTTCCTGACTAGTCACATCCAAACCACTATAACCCTTCTCCCTCAAATCGTTCTCAACATAGTCCCTCCATCTGGTCTTCCCATGTTCTCTTCCCTTTCACTGGCAAATTTTGAATTCTGTTCCCCACATTCTCGTTCCTTCTTAAGATATGTCTGAAACATTGCATCCTTCCATCTTGCACCTTTCTTGAGATCTCAACAACTTTGAATTAAGAGATCACGGCTTGCACCTCATGCACACAACTCAATTTTGACTCTCAAAAACAGTTTGTACATGGAGTACATAAAGAGTAGCTATGAAATTCTTAATGGGTAGAGGTGAGCACTTCTTGCACTGATATGCACTGTTATGTTTCACACAGCTGCTGGTAGCCAAGATAGGTGCCATTGAAAAATGTACTGTAGAAAATGGTCTAGGGATGAGGGAAGCTGTGGAAAAGTGGACAGCAGTTCACATGGATGTGGAAAAGTTGTGGAATTTGTTAATGAAACGGACATGATCATGAGATTAAAAAAACATACAACAACTACTGTACGTCATATTCTGCTTTTTTCAATATGAAAGTTATTAATATGATATTAAATGATTGGGACTCTGTAATACACAAACCAAATCAAACGAAATCATAACCGTATTAAATATATCTTGTCTATTTTTTAAGCATCTGGAGGGGGGGCATGTGGCCCCGTGTCCATCCCTAAAACTGCCTATGATACGACTCATTGATATTTCCCATAGAGTGAATTTCCTACCTTTACAATTCATAAGGAAATATTGACATCACCTCCGTTACTCGTACCATCTGAACTAATTAATTATCATGTAATTAGGAACTACCCTTACAGCTACGGCTTCATTCCAATTATTTTTTTCAACGGAGTTGTCCAGTCATAAATTATCTGTGGATCACAAAGATTTTCTGTCTGCTAAATGGTCCCAACTGCCAAAATGTACTGATTCTTGTGGTCATAGCACAGGAATGGTTATCAATATTTATTTTAGATTTCTATGAGCCTGGGGGTCAGAAAAGCTGTCTCTGGGGTTCCGTAAAACTAAGAATCTTTAAAGATGTGTCACTTAAACAAATTTGTTTACTGTCACACAAACAAATTTGTTTACTGGCCTCAGCTTTTGCAAAGCGGCTGATATTTATCATGCCGGACCGTTTTGGTAAACATTTGAAATAGACAAGAGTGTGGACTGCCTCGTTATTTTGTAAGCCTTAATTCCTAGCTGCGCCCCTGAACCCATCAATTTGTTTACAAGCCATGAGCGATAAAACACCCACAAGTTTTAAAGCATGGAATCAATACCTACGAATAATAAGCGTTTAGGCGAGCATTATAGACATGACATGAGAAGTTGCCGTCGATCATCGCATTACTGAAATTTCGCGGGGCATAACAATTGAATTTGTTTGCGCGGATATCCAACGCATGGGTGGCGCCTAAAAATTCGTTAGCAAGGCAAAACATTACGATTAATAATAGGCACTGTTTACATTAGTGCAAAATATCATATCATGCAAGCGAAATCGGTACTGGCCAACCCGATAGGCTTGGTAGGCAGCACGCGTCTTTGTTTACGGATTCCAAGCAGGCAGGTAAATATAGGTACACCGGTGATTCAAGTCCGAGCGTTTAAGCGGATAACGTCGCCACTAAGCATTCGTCCTTGGGAATTGAATGAGACAGGTGCCCGCGCGCTTGACGTCACAGCCTCCCTCTAGATCCAAGATAACACGATCAGCTGAAACCACACCCTGAAGGTATCACCATCGGAAGAAATCAACCAAGTAATCGAGAACTAGAAGATATGGCTTAATTCAATGAAATAAGACTACCCCTTGATATAGGCTCGAGATCAGCACCATTGCGGTCGAATCATGTTATGGTGTTAAGCTCACGTCGCGCTCACGTGGGAATGACTGATATTATACATTCCTATCCCGAAACAGTCGGTTTTTACAGTGCGCCATCATGCTAGCCTCATGGGGAACAATTATAATAAGAATCAAAGGCAATCTTCTTCTTCTGGACACCACTGTGTACGCCCAAGGCGAGAGATTTCAATGCTCGTAAGTTTAACATTAAGACGCCATCGTAAACAACACGAGCCCAACGGCATGGAACTTAACAAGCCGGAATGATGATGAAGGACAAGTGACGCTGGCGGTGTCTCCAACGTCAAACATCAAAACACCAATGAGGACCAAAACTTACGCGATCCCTCCAGCGTCGTCGGTAGCGAGAACCGGAGGCCTTCCATGTCGCCGGGGAGCTCTTCACCTCTGCGAAATCCCACGGCTCCCTCCGGTATTTTGTCTTGTTTCGGCGCAGGAACAACACAGCACTTGGTTGCACTACCACTGCTCGAGGAGGCAGTGTTTTGGATACCTCTTGGAAGCCTACTGACCGCCCCAGTCGAATCCTTGCTGTAGTATATGACGAGTGTGTCCCGAGTCTTCCCTTCTCCCTCCCCACTCCTGGGAAGACCTCTCTTCCCCTCTTTCCAAACTTGACTCCCGCTGCTATCTCCTTAAACCTCCTCCCCATTCATACTTCCTCCCCTCCTTTTACCTGTTGTGCTTCCTGGTTTTAACCTTCTCTTCCACCTCCTTTCCCGGTCCCCACCCATCCCCTCCTCCGATTTCCCTTCTCCACTTCCAGTCTCCAGTCCGGCCTGAGGTTTCCCCTCCGACCGCGTTGACCAATCGCTTTCGACCCCGCGACACTGTCCTTGCCGCCGCCGCGAGTGTTATTGAAGCCGGGGAGAGGTGGTGGTGGGGCTGCGCGGGACGACAGTCGATGAGAAAAGCAAGGATTTAATTGAAGAAGGGATGGGCGAAATTTTTTTTCCCAGTCAGTAATAGCTAGTCCAAAATCAATACAGGAGAAATTTAAAAACTGTGTTTAGTCTGGCAGTTAGGTAATAAATCGATCCCTTATTCATATATTCGGAATGGAATACCTCTCCGTTCTAAGAAGACGATGCACTTGAAATTTGGGTGCATTTTTCCCTGTGCGAATTGCATAATATAGCATGTGTGATTTGTTTTCCTTTAAAAGCAGAGATTATGCAGACCCGATAAGAGCTACCTGTTTATCGAAGCAGTCGTGCACAGTGGCGCAGCGAGGAGGGGGGGATTTTGGGGGATAAAACCCCCTCAGGGCTCAGAGAAATTTTAAATTTTAATCCATTTTACTTAATTTGATTGATATAACTAAGAGAATAGTGTAAGGATTAAAAAAATATCCGTCCGAAAGCCGTAAAAACTCACCATTTGGAATCATTTATCTTAAAATTATCTCAATATATTAATCTCGCACCTACCGATTATCCTGGTGGGTATTCCATACCCCCACACACACCGGTATTAGTTGCACCTACACCCCCCACCCCCCCAGCCTTGATTCCTAGCTGCGCCCCTGGTCGTACATAATATGATAAGTAAAGCTCATGGTTCAGTCAGTGGCGGATCTATGAGGGGACTAAAGGGGTGATAGCCCTCCTCCCTTGGATATCCAATTTACACTTGATAGAATGGTAATTTTTTCCGACCCCACTACTGCTGGAATTTTAACCCCCACTTAGCCCCCTCCCTTGTCCCTATCCTGGATCCCAGTGACGTATATAGATCCTAATTTAGGGTGGTCTAAGTCAAGAGTAAGAAATGCTACCTCGTGGCAATGACGTAGGTATGATAGCATGTGCTGCAGGGGGCGGCCCTGGGAGTCCTCGGCTTTATTGTGGTTCCCACAGGACACTCCATTGCATAGGCGGATTTAGGGGGGAGGAGGCACGTGCCCCCCCCCCCAGACCTTTAAAAAAATATGAAAGATTTTTTTATACGGTCCCATTATCATTGCGTTCGTTTTGTATTACGAGGTATCCTTGTGCCCCCCCCCAGAACAAAATCCTGGATACGACCTCGCTTGTGCCCCTCCAGCAGTGGCGTAGCCAGGAATTTCGTTCGGGGGGGGGGGGTCCGAAATCAGAGTCATCAAAATCATATTTTAATAAAACCGGGTACTAATTAGAGGGTTTTAAACTAATTTAATGATTTTCATAATCGAAAAAAAACTCCATTTGTTAAGAAAATATTTTTTAATTCATGATTTTTTTTCAATATTTTGTTATCTTTTGTGGGAAAAAATAATTTTGTTTTTATATTACGGGTATGACAGGGTATTAGACCGAAACATCGCGTAGAGATAACGAGTCCGGACCCCCTGGACCACCCGCTGGCTACGCCACTGCCACCCACTAAGAAATCCTGCATCCGCCCCTGCTCCATTGCTCTCACGCCTAGTTCCTCTGGGACGGATCCACCCACACTCCCACCCATAAATACGCTGCCCAGTGGAGGTAATGAAGATAAAATGCGACTTCTATGGGTTGGTCATTCCATAGAGGCTACAAGCACTTGAGTGATTTGGGTTTGACCAAGAGTTTTTTTTTAAAGTTTGGACGTAAACAAGCGGACGATTAGCTGTCTTACTATCACGTGGACTATTTCGTTAAATTATTGCTCGTTACGTGAATCTCTAGGGGACATATGTCACTCCAATAACAGGGTATTAGACCGAAACATCGCGTAGAGATAACGAGCCTTTCATTATGTAAGCAAACTCATGGAAATGTTAAAATCGAACGGTTAATAAAAAATTAACATAATTGGAATCAGAAAACTCAAAAAAATAAACGTCATAAATATAAATTAATTCATTACGCACATAACGAAGTGAATAATGGCAAAGGCTCTTCCGACCATGGAAAGGCGTTAAAAAGCGAATTAATATTTTGTTTAGAAGAATCAACAGCATTTGCTTACGTTCATTTCTCGATATCATATTATTAGAAGTATTTACTTTTGCTTTCAAAGTTTCCCAACTGTCTATCACATCCCAATGTTATGTAAAAAGAGCGAGGGGGACCAGCTAATATTCCAATCAATCGAATAATTAGAGGATACGGTTGTGTGTTTAGTTTTTCGAATTGCACGCGGCATATGAAGGTCATAGAAGGTTCAGCGTAGTCAGGAATTAGGAGTGAGGAGGGATTGGGTGTTACAAACGCCACGTTGAGCCGTAATGGGTATTCTTTCGGGATCTTATTAAACTGGAGTTCAACTAATTGTAAGATAGGTATTAAGACCCATTCGCTCATTCATTATCAAAACTTAAATTTTATGCATACGAATCATTCTCTCTCGACTTGTCTTTTTTGCCTTTTCGAACGCGAATTACTCGTCTCATTTATCGTCTTCAAATTCCAAGATTATAAAGAATTTACCTTTATTTTGCCGTTTCCTTGCTTCATTAATACAAAAATTATTCATTCGAGAAAATGCTGAGGCTATCCTCTTAAATTTGAGTGTACGGGAAAACGTTGGCAAGAGTCGGCTATGTGTATTTAGAATATTTTAAGATGATTTGGTACGTTTTAAACAGGCAATTCGTCATGAAAGGATGGATCAAGCGGGAAACATGCGGCCTTTTAAGATTGTTTTGAATATATGAGGGTGGAGCCGAATACGGGTTGAGCTACAGTCGTAAGAACTTCACTCATTCACGGTTTGGGGTCTGACCCTTTTCCTAGGTCTTCGCACTGCTAGGATTTTTGTTGGTGTCCGAAGGCTTCACCTGAAAATCAAACGCGGAAACCGTGGCCCAATAGCCAAATGATGACCCTAAAAGCCAAGGGGCACAAGTGAAATTTTTATAATTTGGGAGATAAGTGAATATATTGTTTTGTGGGGTACACAATATTGCTGTGGCAAAGGGATACAACTGATTCACTGAATCTATATTTTTTATATACTTATCAGTGATTAACTTGTATCCCTTTCCCGCAACAATATTGTGTAACCCGACAACCATTATGTGCACTTACCTCCAAAATTATAAAAACGCACTTGTACACGTTGGCTTCCAGGGCCCGCAAATAGTCTACCCACTTAGATAAAATGCTCCCTGAGGTTCTTTAAATCATTTTTTTAAATTTCGTTATTGCATGAATTTGTTTTTGTCGTGTATTTAATATCGTTTTTATATATTAGCTTGCATTGAAGTGCTGTGGTAATTGTAACTTTTTTTAAAGTCAACATTATTATTTCAAATTCATTTTCTTATTGCGCCACAGGTACAGGAACTTCGTCTAGAGGAATGATGCCTATCTGGCCATGATGAGGCGAAATGCCGCATCTCGAAAAAATAAAAGTCGTTCGTCCGGGATGCAAGGCGTGGTCACTAATCGCGTCCGCAGTCCGGGCGCCGACCGGATGTTCCAGGGTTCAAATCCGGGATCTGGTCAATGTCCCGATCAATGGAGACATTCTTTGGGTTACGAGGAGTTGCTGAGTTAACCCATTCAAACGGGTAAGGCGGACCGCGATGAGCCGGCATTCTATAGCCAAGAAGCTATTCATTATGCATACAGTGCGTGGTGTCTCGGGACAGCGTATTCAATCGCCGATTCTGAGCTTGAAAAAAATTAATCACTTGCGCGAAGATATTTCTCCCACTCACAGGTAATCGTGCGTTGTGTTGTTAAAATAATCGAGTGGGCTGCGCTCTCATCGTTTCTGGGGAATCGTGATGAGAGCAGGGAAAGGTGCTGGCCTCGCTTACCGAAGGCGGGAGCTCGAATCTTACGTATTACGCTGGCCTTGGGGTAAACGGACTTGCGACTTCACAGGTTGCTCAGCTCCTGTAGTTCCGACAATGTTTCCTGTCTCGGTAAAATGGGAGGGTTTGCCATAATGCCTCTTCTGAATATTTTTAGTCAGTAAAATGTGGCTCGTCCGTGTCAGATTGCTCATGGGGATTTTTTTGATCCACTATAAATAGACTTCGGCGAATTCCCCAGTGGTTCTTAAGAGGCGAGCACGGCGAGAGCGGTGTCATTAATTGGGCGTATCCGCCGCATATTGTTCGTTCTCTAAAAATAATAGTGTGATATATTCTTTTTCTCAGAATTTGTATGTGAAACACCGATCATGGTGACGAAGTAGCAATGGTGTCTTCTTACTACGCAATCACAATGAAAGAAATAATAGGATCTTCATTAAGAGAGATAGACGGTAGAACAGGCAGATTCAGAATGTCTTTTTTTCCACGATCAATAAGAGATTATAACGGCAGCGATAAAACTCATAAATAGATTAGATGACTTGTAGTGTAGCCTACTAACCTATGTAAAACTTAATGCATGGTTCTTAATTTAATTATTATTTCTAACAGCATATGGTAGTATAATTTGTTAGTATGCGTGACGTTTTTTGTGCTGTGTGGTGTGTGTACTAATTGCATGCTGCATGCTGGTGATTGATCACCTCCTGCCAAACACCCTAGAGGTGGCTCGCAGGGTATTATGTAGATGTTAAGTTTTTGTGCTCTCATCTTCCCAGCTGATCGCTTTATTTAGTTAAATCATTTTTAATTTTAACACCATTCTTTACTATTTATTTTCCTAGGGATCATTTTCGGCCCTGATCACGCCCTTGAGCCGGCTCCTAAGCACTTTGCCAAAACCAAAAAAAATATCTTCCGCATTCTTCACAGGACATCTTACTTACCTTTGGACTTAAGCAATACATACCAACCTTTAAAAAAAAAGAGCATCAACAGAGAGAAAAGCTTCCAGTTAAGTAATACGTGAAAGGGTGTCATCAGCCACTATAAACCACACCGATCGAGAACGGACCAATCAAGGCACACTTAAGGGTATAAATACCGGCTCTCAAGGTATAAATACCGGCAAGAACTTGGCTCAAAATTCAACCCCTGAAGACGATGACGGACTTAGTCATCGAAACGTTGGGACCTCTGACCCAAATCTACACCCGGTGGGGAACCCGAAAACTATTCCTGCAGAGCACACAACGGAAAAACTCAAATTACACAAAAATATCGTTTACTTTATAGGTACAGTTATCGATCAGAATATCTATTTACGGCAATATGAAACGTGCGAAGTTCTTGCGTAAATGTCTTATTTCCATTTCATATCTCTTTTAACGATCCTTAAGGAATAGTGTTATAATCAACTATATTTTGATAAAACCAAATATTCTTAAAGCTTTGATATTTTCATGGCGATTTTCACTCTTGGCTTATTTTCGCTAAACTTGAGGCTCTTGACGCGAACTGAAGATCAATTAAAAGATTTTTTTCTTTATTTTTCCATCGATGGGCGTTGAAAACATCACTTGCGAGTGCTAACAGGTAAGAGGGTTCAATTTTTTTAGTGCAAAGTAGCGACTAATTTTGAAATGTCATGAAAATGAATTTCTTTGTTTCTTGGTGGACTCTAAATTTAAGTATACCGCGACTAGCCACGGTGGTAACTTTACGGGAGTCACCCGCAATGCACAAATTGTGCGAAAAATCCACAGAGAAAAAAATCATTCGCCGGTATTCGAATCCGGATCACTCGATTTCCGGCCGAGTGCTTCAGCTACCGAGGCGTCGTTCTTCCCTCTGGAAATTTGTGGACTATACCAGACAAGGTGGTATGGACTGCTGAGCATATTATGGGACTAGCATTACAAATCGTGCGCAAGACGCAACAGCCGTAGAGCAAAGCCCGAACTTTGAACACAAAGAGGTGTTTGCGTTGGACGAATTTTAAGTACACCGGGACTAGCCACGGTGATGAATTTACGGTAGTCACGCGGAATGTACGAATTGTGCGAAAAATCCACGGAGAAAAAATAAATCGAAATCGAGGGATCCGGGTTCGAATCCCGGTCAAGGCGAATGATTTTTTTCTCCGTGGATCCTCCGCACAAGTTGAACACTCTATAATTGCCTCAAGAGAAAATTAACCTGGACCCGGAATCTAACCGAGGATCTTTGTCTTTTCATGTTTCACTGAAAGAATTTTTACGTGAGTTTTTATGAAGTTCGCTACAGTCGGAGGAGTTGAGGACTGGAAAGGCGAAGGACCTTGACCTTGAACTTAGGAGCATCGCATGCCTGAACCTGGATAAACCTTTGAAAAACGCACTTAGACTCTCACAGCATTTTGCGGCGGTAAGATCTTTGCCTTATTATCGCTGAAGGAAAAATTTGGAAAAAAAGAAGGAAGTAATTTAGTTTGAAATGGCGTGGAAACATCACGAAGTCGACGTCAAATGAAAAAAAAAGATGGCATTTTCACAAGGCTGAAGCACGTTTCTCCTCTATCTGCACGTATATGCACGACAAAAATTATCGCGCAACGTTTTTTATTCTCTATTACCTTACAATTAACCCTCTTATTGTTAGTGTCACGGCCCGATATATCGGCTCTAACGTAGCCCGGCTTTAAAATCATAATAAGCTAATACATTTTGTTTTATCCCTCATCAATGTATTAGAATATTATAACCAACAAATAGTGAAATAAAAAAGACATTACATTGATACCTAATATAGTAACTTCATTTTGTTTTTTTTTCATGAAATACTAAAAAAATTCTTAATTTACGTCGGCACTTTTTGCTAGTAACTCCAAATTTCGATTGCACTGTATTGTAAGAGGGTTCGGGCGATCAAGAACTCAAATTCTTCCTGAATTTCGTAATCAGAAGTAATCTCTTAAGATTATGAAACCTGCCTGTATGGGTGACAGATTTTTCGAGTACTTCCATTTTTTCAACAATTACTTAAAATTACCTGCGATTATAAAATGGTTTAATGATTATTTTTCCAAATATTCGGAAATCTTCGACCGCATTGTATTAAGGCCGTTTTACACGGAATACGTACTTGCACCATCTGACGTATGTACGAAGGCGCAGTCAAAATTGCGTCGTGTAAAGCGGTGAATTGCTAGAACACATGCGAGAATGCGTGGACCTAGGATGGCAAAATAGTCCCTGTTCTAATTTCGTTCATGCATTCGCGCAATTCCACGCCATTTTAGAAATTAACGCAGCTCTAGCCTGCTCAATACCGTGACCCGTGTAAAACGGCCTTTACATTCAGCATTTAATACTTTCCGGTTAGCAAGGACGCTTACGTCGCTAGATTAGGTATAACTTTGCTTTCATCGGGCAGCTAAACCTAAGCATCGTTATTAGACGCTATTAAAAGCTAAGCGCTACCTGTATAATATATAAGCGTGAATGAAACATTCTGTTTTTGCTACTATTTTTTATACTTTGGGTTCTTACCAAACTGATGAAGTATGGCAAGATTTCCTTCATTATTCGTACGATGGTCAGTGTGAAAAACACACTTTTCTGTGCTATTACATGGATCCTTATACTATGGACCCTAAAAAATAATCTTTTCGGCCCACCCTGGTGCCAGTATAACTGTATACAATCAGTGTCGGATACATATGGAGGGCGCAGGGGGCGCCCCCCACCCTTGTGGGGCCGCCCGCATTACCTAAAATTGCAGAACCACAATTGTAACTTTTATATCATAAGATGGCATTGTCTTGTACATATGAATTATCAGATTAAATAAAACTTAAACTTTGCATGTGACTTAATAATTTGTCACTTAGACTAAAGTAAAGGAAGCTCAAGATATCATTGCGCCCCCCTTAGTTTTTTCTGTATCCGCTACTGTATACAATGTGTATACGTATGTTACATTTTTCGTCACTGAATACTACACAGTCACGAGATTAAGAAGTACTCAACACATTTCTAAACCTTTCTTGAGGAATATAATCTCGGTATCCAGAGATATATTTACTCTGATAAATACCGTGTTGTTTCCCCAGATTTATAAATAACCGGAATGAATTCAGCACATAATCAGAGACGGGTGAATAGCAAAAAAAATATAGCGCCTGGGAGTATTTAAAGGCACGTTTAAAAATTCGAATTCGTCATGAGTACCTTTAGTATGTAGAGTATGCAGTTAATGAAACATACTCGTTACAACCACAAGTTCATATGCATTTCATTTTTAAAAAATTGAAAATAGTCTACGGGTTAGATGCACTAGAATACCTTGGTGCCATTTAATATCAATGTTACACTCTTTAGTCAGTATTAATAAGTAATCAACGAATTTACCGATAATTCCGTGGCGAAGAAAGAGCGTGGTTATTATGAGTTTCTAGGATAGGCCTATCGTTAAAGTAGCATTAAAGTAGCAACAGGTACTTTCAGAATACAATTTGTACGTACGAAAAATAATTACATTTTTACTACTGAGAGTTACGTTACTCTCTGCACAGTTAGACGTTACTCTCTGCACGTTACCTAACCCACGAAGCCTGTCCTCAAATATATAATTTGTGTAACCGCTACCAACGGCGGGAAAGAAAGTTTCCCTCTATATTTTTTCCATTGATGCCAAACTAGAGTCGCTGACTAGAGGCGCGGATGTTCTCTGTGACCTCAATTCATTCGACCTTTGGAACCTGTTCGATCGGTGACGGCTGCACACCTCGAATACGTCTCGACTACTGGTGACGTCTTTCTCATGACGTCGATGTGCCGAGTATTTTGGGCACTCATTTCGTTATCTTCCACCCATCTATCTTCTCTCCGAGTGCCTCTAGAAGAGAATACCGCAATAATGAAACGGTTTGTCTCATGCATACAGATAATTATGGAACGCATCTTCGGTTTTTCCTACACTACTTCCTTTGACGTTGAGATCTCTGAGTCATCACCAGTAATTTTTTTGTATTTTTTTCTTCCCAGAGAGTGCTCTTTTACCGGATTTTTTCCTGTGAACTTGGTTTTGCATCATCGTGCAGATCACTTGAGCGAGTTAAGATCGTGATTGAAGGAAGTTTAAAAGAACAGAAGATGAACACGTTGGTGAACAGTGTTTTTTAAATCAATTATCTGACGTAAATTCAAAGCTTTTTTGAATTTAATTATGATGGTATGGTAAATTACATGATATTTTCGGGTTTATTGCCGTAATTATTCTTGGGTAAGATGCAGGTATTCCTTTTGAGAACATCATCGGTAAATGAAAAATATGGGTAAAAAAAATTCGCTGCATGAGTTGTCTGATTAAAATGCCCCCTCAAATACTGGTTCATCCACCGAATATCTTATAATTTCTGATTGAGTTTAATTCACTTCCTCTACTTTTCTAGCTATAGTCATCTATTTCTAGTTATTTTTTTAAATTTCTAGTTATTGAGCAAACTTTAGATACTACATGCAACGTTCAAATGTTTTTTATTAGATCGCGTAAAAAAAATAAAATACATTCCCTTGAGATAAGTAACCGATGAACTACGTCCAGCTCCGAAGGAAATAGTCTATATCGGACACTAGAATGCCAAGAAAATGGTGAGAGAATTTTATTTATTCGTATTAGCGTTCGGTAGCCCTTCATGAATTACATTTGAATTTTCAACCACGATAAATATCTTTTCATTGATTTTTTATAAAAAAATCCTTTTTGTGTCAGACGCAAAAAGGGTATTAGCATAACGCTGATCTTGTCAGTCGTTATAACTAAGATGTGTATAAATATTTAAATTACGGAAGCTAGTGGTTCATATAGTATCTAAAAAATTCATGTTAATTTTGACACTTATTATAGTATTAACTTGCAAGAGAATGGCCTGCTTCGTCACAAAAGAAAAAGTGGATAGTTCTTAGGAAGTGTAAAAATAATGGACCACGCTCTTAGATTTAGAAGTCTATCTCAAAATAAACACAATTTATTTAAATGTAGCATAATAATAGCTTGTCAAATATATAACATAACCAGCAATTTGAGGAAACAAAAATTTACCTCCAAGGTTACCTCATTCATGGAATTCTCCAATTAACATATTTCATCAAATTTTTGAATAAAAAAGAAAAATATTGTTTTTCCTTTCAAAATATTCGTAGAAACCTCAAAAACCGGGGAACCTGCGTCTTTGGTCCCAATTTTACCATCAATTATTAACATTTACCATTTTACATTCTAATGGCAAAACTGGAGGACTTTTGTGAGGCTTGAGAGAGGCTTAAAAAAGTAAGGGCGACTTTTTAGGTGACTTTTTTTTGGAAAATTTAAGGAATTTTTCTTCAACTCCTCATTACCAGAGTTCATAATCGATATTACTTCTCAGTCACTTTTTCATTCTTGGAACTCCGTTTTTAAACGTTAGTCACCAAGGCCGTTGCGAGGTGTACAAATCCCCTCAATAAATATTTGAAGGATCCAGCTTAAAGTGTACTCCCCCAGCCGAACCTCCCAGAAATGTATTCTCTTCCCAGTTGAAACTTCTCCAAGGTATTTTTCCGGCTGTAGCCTAATTAGTGAACAATAGGGTGGTTTCCTATTATTTTTTTATTGCCTATATCGAAAGATTATTACTCCTGGAGTACGTATTTGACGCTTTTAAATTTTTAAATGACGATATCTATTTTTCGCGATTAAATGAATAGTGAAAATTTTCAAGCGCGCGAAAACGCAACGGCTAAGTATAAATGCCAGGAAAACTCCGTGTGACGTCGTTCTGGTTCCCGCTGCCGCAAAGTGAGGTGACCTTGGGGCGAGGATGTGTGCGCCGCTGCGATGCAGGCTGCTAGCAGGAAGCAGAGTACCATGCTAGCTCGTAGCGCTTGGCTTAAATAAGGATTATTAATACCTTATCAAACGAAGAAAACTTTCCGACCTTAGCCAGTTTTAATAGGTGATTATTAAGACATGTTTCCCTGAGCTCTGTGCCTCATGCATGCATTGGTAATCTCAGACGATGTAAAACTCCTCTATACTCGTATAGAAACTAGGTCCCTGTGACGTCACGTGGAGTGGCATCGCATGGGCGCCAATATGGTCCTTTTCAAATGAGGATAAAAATGGACCATTGGGGTTAAAATTGACCATTAACATTCGTCTAAACCGGTATTTCTAAAACCAAATAATTTGTATATTATGAATACAATAATAGTGGGTAACGAATCGCAATCAATGCCTTTCGTTTTCTTTGATGATGGAAACTACCCTATTCCCGCCGCAGAGACCATGGGCATGGACTCCCGCGCGCCTCCGCACGCCTGTAAGTGTACTTCCGGGCGCCGCCATCTTATTAATATTTATTGTCGAATAACGCGGCTAAATCATACTTTCCTTGTTATTAGGGTATTTTCTCAGTTTTAAATATTGAAGCGCAGCGAAAATTACCTTGTGATCTGAAAGTAATAGCTCGAGATATAATTTTAACGCCCATGAAAAGCTATCGCTGCAGTTATCCCTCATAGGGAAAGGTAAAGTGATCGTGAGATTCAAGCTTCACCATCGTGAAGTGTGTACAGTCTGGTATCACCTCCATTCTTGAGCTTTTTTCATTTTTCTTCAATTCATTCGTTATAATTTCAAGAGGCAGTTCCAGAATTTTCCTTTGTCCCTTGGGACTGTCTTCTTCAGTAGGTACGGCATATGGGTGAATTTCTGTGAACCAGATGAACATGATTTTCCATGAATTGTCCTCTCAATGCTGGATTCTATGTATTGAAAGAACAGGATTCGTTTGCAAACACTTCATTGTGACCTTACTGACCATTGAATTATTCATAAGTTGCATCATAGGTGAATTGTGAGCATTTTGAATAACTTCCTCGTAGCCTTCTTCTTCACGCTAGCTAGCTTCATATACTTTTCTAGCATTTTTCTTGTATCATGGTAAGTCAACATCCAACTTCATGTTTGTGGTGATATCTCCCCATCATTGAGACCCACATATACGAGGAAAGCTTTTGCGTCCAAATATTTCCGAGAAATTGGAATTTCTCAGTCATTTTGTTTCCGTATTTAGACGTAAGTCATACTGACCTAGGATTTATATGCGAATGCTCTTAACTATCGCCTTCCATCTTTTTTAATGGTTCCCCCCTGGATTTTCTCGTCGTATAATCTGCAACATTATTTGAAGCCGAAGAAATTAATAAAAAATATTTTTCTTGATATTTGTGTGTATTTATATTACTTTAATGGTAAGAATTGTTTAAAGCCTAGGCTTAAATGCTAAATGAGAGTTAATTAATATCGCTCAAAACCAGTGTGGATCCTAAGTTTTCTCAACAAAATGTCCTGTATCAATTTACCATCAATGGACGGCGTTTGTTTCCTTGAGGTAACTTTTGAGGCAGCTTCAAGAACACTTTCTCTTCGCTTTTCTTCTATTTTATTATCGTAGAATGCGAATCAATTTAAATCTGAAAAAAAACTTTTAAACATTGGATGTCTCCCACTTCTTGTTCTAAGATAAAAGGATTCACTGACTCTATTTTCAATGAATTTTCAAAGATATGATGATATAATAATCGGAAGTAAATCACGCTAACTACTTTCTTCCACGTTTTCTACGATCAATTCTTTTCTCTGGTCTGGGGAATCAAATATATGAGCTACTTAGCTTTTAACCTTAAATTTTGCTGTGAGGATATGAGCCCAGAAATGAATCAAGTAATACAATGAGGGGCAGATGCAGTGGCGTTGCGAGGGGGGAGGAAATATGAAAAAACAATTACTACCCTTCATAAAAGAAAACAAAAATATTGAAAAATTATGAATTTACAAAAATGTTTTGACTATGAAAAGTGTTAAAATTATTTTAAAACCCTCTTCTTAATATCCTGTTTTTTTAGATTTCTCACCCTGGTTTTGGACCCCCCCCCCGACGAAATTCCTGGCTACCCCACTGGGCAGATGCAATTTATACTCATGAACTACTAATTTGTTAGAATGAACAAGGATAGGTTGACGGAATTTAGTGTAATTTAGTGCTTACTTTAAATAGATAAATACCTGGTATGACTTATAGTTTCATACGTATTGTTAGCCACGGGGGACTTACCTTTTAAATGAAGCGTCGAGAGATAGAGGAAGGTTGGTTGCATACATGGGAATTCGTTTTCAAAGGAGCGGATTTCAATGATGGATTTCACTAACGATGGTAGTGTTATACAAGTTTTCAAGTCCTGCAAATGTGAAGTCTGTGGGTTCTAGTCCCGTTGAGTAGGTGATGGAAGCCCTGAATAAATGTTTACTACGTCCATAGTCATGTGTCACAATCACACCAAGCGAATGGCAAAATTGGTTATTTTTAGTGGTCCATTGAGATGATGAATCACTTCCCTTCAACCGGACGTATTATTGTCAATTTTTGTAAAAAAATACTCGTTTCAAACTTATTCAATCACCTTGAAATTTTTCAGTTACGTGGCGTTATCCCTTGTTTACATTTGCCTACATCTCAAACATGAAATTTTATTCATGATGAATTAGGCAAGGAATTATTTTTTTACTTAAAGATGGGGAAAATGTTGAGGTAGCCAAAATTTGTCTGAAAATTGTAAGACGACATCATAAGCGTCAACGTAGTAATGCGAAGCGGAAAAAGGCGACCTGTCTGGGGATATGCGGCCACTTAATATTGACGACTGGTGGTCGTGAATAAAATTTTGGGGCCACCTATTTATTTATATGCAATGAATGGAAGATTGATGGCAGTGTGATAGGATGGAACTCACTTCTGGTATAAATGGCAGCTCTTAAAAAAATACGGGTGCTTGTCTTTGTTGGCAAACCCATGCATGATGCGGGAAGACCAATTTAGGAGAACATTTATATGTATTTTTTAGGTACCAGCGATTTCTTCACAGGATAGCTGTTGATAGGTCGTGCGGCTGTGGGCGTTGAGAAACCATGCAATCATGTATATTGAAATGTGCTGGACCTGCATGTGTTTATTTATGGCGAAGCTTAATGTGTGCTCTAACAGAGTTACCGTTCGGGGTCGAAAGATATAAATGAGCTCATTGTCACACGCTATATGTGTCATATTCTTCGTGTAAATGACGGCAGAAACTATTTTTGGCTGCAAATAAATAAAAATAAAACTTATAATCGCAATGGTGGTGATGAAATTCAGTGGCGGATACAGAAAAAACTCAAGGGGGGGGGGGGGCGCAACATATCTTGAGTTGTCTTTACTTTTATCGTAATAAAAGATGATCAAGTCACAGGCAAAGTATATGAAAATTTTATTTGAAGTGATTATAAACATGTAAAAGACAATGCCATCTTGATATAAAAAAGTTACAATTGTGGTTTTGCAATGTTCGGCAATACAGGCGGACCCGCAAGGGGGGGGCGCGCGCCCCCTGCGCCCCCCATCTGTATCCGCCACTGTGATGAATAGCATTGTGAGTACTCGTCAAACTGAGGCATGTGGAGTTTAGAACGTCTCATTACCACATGCTTTGGTCGGAAGTGGCAGTAATTTGGACGATTAATCTTGCTTCCACGATAAAATAAAACTATGTATACAATCTGTGGTAAAATAAATTACTTACTCTGTCTTAGTATCACAGTCGTGCAAGAAAATATCAGTTATTTTGTAAGCCCTACTTTTCAAATTCTGTCTTTTCAGTTTTTGAAGTAGCAGCCCAACTACATTTATCTTTCGATTGGCTGGTTTATTGCTGCTAATACGAGAAAAAATTCTCACTTTAGTACTCTGTAATGGTTGATTACTTTCCGAGTCCGTAAAGAAATACATGAATTAACCAATATAAT
The DNA here is from genome assembly GCF_921293095.1 of Ischnura elegans. Classification (NCBI taxonomy): domain Eukaryota; kingdom Metazoa; phylum Arthropoda; class Insecta; order Odonata; family Coenagrionidae; genus Ischnura; species Ischnura elegans. The sequence goes on along the minus strand of NC_060253.1, from coordinate 65,569,237 downwards.
AACTCCACGCAGTGGTGGATCTATGGAGGGGGGGGGGGGACACGCAGTGGTGGATCTAAGAAGGCTATTTGAACATCCAATTTACACTAGATAGAATGGTGATTTTTGCTCGGGTCCGCAATACTGCTGGGTCTAATGCTCGGGCATTTAATTCTCCATCCGATGCGACACCTAGGAAAACGAATATTTTTTCCAAGTATGGAATTTGACCTTTGCTAAAAGACCAAAAATGACTTCGGTCACGAGCTTTCAAAATGATCGTGTCGTTCGACCTAGCTATTCCGTTCATTAATAGATCGCACGGATGATTTCGATCGCTCATATTGGTCGATCACGACCGATCCATCAATACCTATATTGATGACTAAATACGAAAAGTTTGATGAGGTAAGAAAGCATTTGTATCAACCTGTTGTCAATACTGTTTAGGATTTGTGTAGGCTATTTCTTAATGAATTCCTTTAAAAAATCCAATCATCAAATAATATCGTTATAGCTGAATTTCTTTCCAAAATGAAAATAAATTTGTAAAAAGTTTCAGTCTAGAAAAAGTCAATTTATTTTTAATTCCATTCGACGTGGCGACTAACAATAAGAATTTTGAATGAATTTCCCATGTTATTCTGTTTCACCGGAGAAGGCTCACACAGGGCAACGCCAGGAGTAGAAAATCATTCAGTTGTATCATCCCTCGTTGAAGCGATGTTTCCTGGAACAATTGTAAAAATGATATGTTAGACTTGAGACAGGAACTACGCGGATGATTTGTATACTACTTCTAAGTGTGATGAAGTTCTCGGAGGAATTTAACGATCGATTCAAAGGTGAGGTGAGTTGAAGATGGTGTAAAAATCAAGTCAAAGGAAATTTAACATATTTTATTCATTATTTGATTGTCAAACCAACATTTTGGAGTAAGGGAAAATTAATTAAATATGTTTATTTGCGGTTTTAACAATAGACCATGAAATACATGCCTTAGAAACATTTAATCATCATGGACACCTCATACGACTGCATTCTGTCCAATAATCAACATTCTTAAGTTAGACAATTGCTACATCAAATTCAATGCTGCAGCGAACGGGAATGGGGGCAAATAAGACACTCTGAAAGCGCAAGCAGCTTGTTGGTCTTAAGAGAACAATTAATGTTCTACAGCACTAACTTGAAAAGTCTACCATTTTATTAGTATTTGACTAGATAACCTTAGGTATCAATTATGTGAGTATATTAATTTTCACGTTAAATTCTTGAACTTTAAAAACGAATACCTACGGCCACGAAACACTTATACCTTCAAGAAATACTGCGTGAAGGTTTTGAACTGTAAAGATAGGTACTCTATGGAAATTGATGAGAAGAGTGGGTACATGAGGTCGTACCTGCTCGTTTTTCTTCATCTAGTTCATACGTTCCTCGTCGAAAGACACAAAAGGCCGACCGCAGCCAAGATCCCAATCTCCGCCAGCTTGATTTTTTCGTCGTCCCGATGCGCCAAATGTGGATGTAGTATGGATATGTACCAATGTCCTCCAATTCGTCGGAGGAAACTGGAAACGCTATGAAATAATGCTGCTAATTATTACAGGCCCAAATTTTTAGGCGCATTATAATGCGTACAATATACATTGATTTAAAACAATTCAACTTCAACGTATATTTTACTTACTTTTACATAAATAAGATATTTTATACAAACGCCTAGAGTCATTAAGGCTCTCTTCTGAATTTATGCCATGTAAAATAATGCTATACTTACATAAAATCTCTTCCATCGTTGGCAGCTGAAGATATCCCTGTATCAGGCTCAGCTTCCGGCGATTTCAATCCGTTCCTTGGGTTATTTCTTGAAAACTCAAGAAAAACTGAGGTATTTTTAGGCTGCACCAAAGAGTTTCTTCAATTGCGTCGAAAATTATCAGTGAAATCTTCTGTGCTGATCTCTAACGCGTCTATGCTCAGAGATATCTCTTTTAGAATAAATTTTACGATGGTGACAGCAACAATAGGTGTCAGCGAGTTAACGTATGCGCGACCCCACGCGAATGATATTTCGAGGGATTCATTTATCATTTTTAACTTGTCATTTGTTTGATTTACACATGAGGAAGAAGTCATTTGATTTTTCTATGCTTAATATTTTCTGGTAAAATCATTTAACATTAAATTCACCTAAATATGCCGCAAAAAATAAGCTGTATTTCTGTTTTCTCGTTTTATTTGTACCGTGAATGTTATTGCCTTCTACAACTAGGTACTATATTACCTTATTTCACGGCCTTTCATATTGTGGCGTTTTTAATTTTTCACATTGAAACACAAATACAGTTGAAACAAAATTAGAACACTTTTAATAGTTATCCCGGCGAACACATCGGAAGCGCCAACGCGCACAACCGCACGGCACTTTTTTTTTATTCCAACCATACCCTCCTATCCTGCGCCGTCAACAACAATTGATCCATTCTATTTTTGCTGTACATTATAGCCTGCTTCATTGTCTTTCTCCCATCAATTGTCACATTAACATTCAACCCAAAATAAATCAAAATTAATTGTTACAATATAGTACAGAAACAAATTAGTCATGCTGTTACAGTAATAATGGTAGATCAATTGCCACAATTCAGTCGTCTAAGTTTTGAATGTAATGTTAATCCGTATGAAGCGGAAGCATATATCTTTGTCACGTTCTGATATAATTCTTCGTTAAATCTTTCACGGGTACATGTCATGTTAGATAAAATATTTTGGGTGATGTCGACGCATCAATTTTTGGGTGGCCACAACTTCTCCCGACTGATGCTGGTCGCTTTATTAAGGGAAGCTCTCCCACCGTTGGAAGCTGAAGATTAACCGGTAACAGACTCAGCATATTCATAATTTTAAACTTGTCATTTGTTTGATTTACATATGAGGAAGAAGTCATTTTATTTTTCCATGCTTAATGTTTTTGGGAATGTCCGTTGACATTAAATTTACCTAAATATGCCGCAAAAAAATAAGCTGTAATTCTGTTTTCTCGAGTTATTTGTACCGTACATGCTATTTCCTTCTGCAACTTGGTCCTATATTGCCTTCTTCCACTGCCTTTCAAATAGTACAAAAACAAATAAGTCATGCTCTAACAGTAATTATGGTAAATAAATTGCCACAATTCAGTCGTCTAAGTTTTGAATGTAATGTTGAGAGACACGTCATTTAGCTGCACGGTGAGTAGCAATATAAAGTTCGGTGAGATCATAAAATGCAAGGAGAGCTACGTCGCTACGGGGCAATACTATGACTTCTCTCTGCCTCATTTCAAATAATTTAAAAACATATAAGTAATCTTGCTAGCATTGATAAATAGTAATTACCGATCTATTTTAATCGGTGTCTTGTCGACGTTGAACCGTTATGAAGTCGCAACACCAGCAGTTGCGTAACTATGGGGGGGATGAGGGGGATAAATCCCCCCCCCCCCCAAAGCCTCAGAGAAATAAAAATAAATAAAAAACTATTGTCTAGTTTTGACATATAGTAAATTTTAACGTAATCTTTAAATGAAACCCAAATTTTAAGTGCCAAAATTATGTAAAATGTATTTGCAGGCATGTCGTTTTTACAAAATTTTTCCAAACGGGGTGGCGGGTGGGAGGTTGCCCTTCCCCATACCTCTTCACCCCCGTTAAGCATATTCCTAGTTGCGCCACTGACCACCAATGTCCCCCAGTGGGGTAGCTAGCAATTTGCTTCGGGGTGGGGGGGATCAGGGGGACAATTTTTGAAAAGTACGGTACAGGTTTCAAACTAATTTTAACGCTAATAAATGAATGAACTTTGTGCATGTCCATAGTTTTTAATAGCGTACGACGTGTTTCAGCTTCGCCATAATCAGGTATAGAACATGGCGAAGCTGATTCCCTGAAACGTGACGTACGCTAATAAAAACTGTGTAAGCATACACAAAGTTTTTTCATTTATCAATGCAATATGTTCCACAAAATCTCGCCAAACACCGTTGAATACATCTAATTTCAACTCTTTTTATAATCGAAAAAAATTTTCAAAGAAATTGAGTAAATTTTTCAACATTTTGTTTTCTTCTATGAAGCAAAGTAATTGTTTTTTTATATTTCGGGGGATTGAGGGGATGTCCGGACCCTACCCCTCGCTACGCCACTAGTGTGCTCTCAGTTTGAAAATTTCGGAGAGGTATTTTGTTCTGTTTCCTGAATTCATCTCTTCGATTTCGACTCCATTACGTTTCGCCAGCCTTCATCTATCAGGAAACATGCACTCACTCAATGCTTCAGTTAGAAGGTTAGTTTGGATCAAGGGGACTGCATGGAGGAGGCCCAATTCCATCTCATGGAACAGTGGAGTAACTAGGGATATGCTTTGGGGGGCGGGCATGGGGTGGCGACCCTCCCCCACGCACAAAGGGGAGTCCAGGAATTTTTTTTTTAAACTACGTGCCTGGAAATATATTTTACATCATTTTGGAATTCAAAAGTTAACTTTGACCAGATGTAGTTATTATATGTCAAAACTAAATAATAGTTTTAAATATTTTTTTTGAAGTGAAAACTTCTTTAGCGGCGTTAAGCACTTTTGCGGGATGGGGAAAAAGCATAGAATTCGCGTGAGCGTCACCGACCCGACACCGCGATCGCTACAGCGAGATATACATATGTATAGTGTGTATAGTGTATACAATGGTATAGGTTGCGTCACCGCTATACTTTTACATACTGAATACTCGCATCTGTCTGCTTCTAGTTCTATACTGTACATATGTACTTTTTCTATACAGTGTGTATTATTTTGTAGACTGTTAATAGAGATTAATATATACACTTTGTTAATATATAGATTGTTAAAGTCTTTTTGTTTTAAAAATATTAAAATGGAAAATAAAAATCTATAATGTATATTGTATAAGTTCATTTAATATAAAGAGCTCGTGCATGAACGTGCAGAAGAGTGTACACTGTACACGCTATAAAAATACAGGTCAGTACAATTTAAGGCAGTTTCTTTTATGTGCATAGTGAACAATTATAGGTTTAAAGCATATTAAATAAAAGAAATAAAAGCATATTATATTTTAATATATAAATGATGTTACTTTCTATTCATACACATCGTATTTTTGATATATATTCAATAATAAACAGTTTGCTGAAAAAAATAATTTCAATTTTAGTTGAAAAATGAGTGTTACTGGAAAAATTAGTTCTTTCATAATATTAAATCTATATAAAAAATAAATAGATAATATTATTTCAGTTTTCACTTCTGTCGGCCAGTCCCACGACTGCCCCGTTCTCTGAGGCTTTGGGGGGGTCTATTCCCCTCATCCCCCCTCATAGTTACGCTACTGCCATGGAAGGCTGATATCTGTTGACTATTTGGTCGCATTTTAATCGGTTTTCAAAACTATCCGCGGCGCGACGATGAGTACAATGCGATCCACTTTTTTTCCAATATTTTGCAGTATAATATTTTCAATAGCAAGGAACACAATTGAAAACTTATGAATTTGATAGATCACACCATCATGTAAATAAATTTCGGTTAAAACCCGTAATTATACTTAATTTCCCCGCGACACTAGAATCACTTTGTCCGTCAGCGACGCGAGTGGCGACTTCTGTAAACCTATTTACATGCGCGGTGGGCGACAACACATTATGAAGAAGCAGGAGCAATTTCCGCAAATTTTATTTTTATTTTAGGACCGGTTTCGCTTACAGCATCATCAGGTACCAATACCGAGGTACAGTCGGATTCAAAAGTATTGCAACAAATGGAGCGGCGCCACTTTCGCCGCAGTTTGGAAATCGATTTTCGGCATTTTCTATTGTACCAGTGGGAGGGAAATTTGAACAACATTCCCACCTCCCGTAATATTTTTATAACGACATCGTTAAAGGGAAATGTATGCGGGATATGAGCAATGTTTAATACCACATAATTTATGCAGCTCCTGCTAGATAATAAATCTACGTCCAGAACGTCAATTTACCTTCTCTCGTAAGTTGGCCGATCCGTCGAAGTATATTGTCTTACAATTAAAGCTGAAGCTTTTCGATCAGCAATAGAGCATAACAAACATATAAAATATCCGCCGCAATATCACAGCAAATAATGTCACTGAGTGTTTAAAATCAGTTTGATTTAGTGACACTAGAAGACTGGTTCATTCCCTTGCCTGACAAAGCTCGTAATGAATCCACTATGTAGTCAACGAGTGACATGGACTAGTGGTTAAGGAGAAGACTTACCATGGCAGCAATCCGAAGTTGGTGATTCGAACCTCTCCGCCCATAATTTTTTTCCAGTTACATAGTACGGCAGTAACATTTTTTTATCCACTTTAACGCATATTAACTTCATTAAACACTACTGTCCTTATAAAATTTTGAATGGAGAAAATTCTCTTTTTGCATTCCGCGGATATCATTATACGTTTTTACCGAAATATCAGTGCATCAATAATATGGAAAATATTTCAGTCAGGTAAACTGCTCCATCAAGTCCTTTTTCGTATTGCCCGAATATTCTATCGTTTTCAATAATATGTAGACACTCACGAGACCCGTTTAATTGATGGGGCCGGGTCTGTATAAACTTTGAAGGTTGGCACATGAAGCAACCTGCATCCGTTGCCGACGAGGACGGACACGGACGCAACTGAGCAACCGAACCTGGAGTCAAACTCCAGGAGCAAGTGCCCAATCGAAATTAAGATTAGCGGATGGAATGCATTGAGGTTATTCGCGTCCCCGCTGACGTTATTCCGTCGGTGTATTTTCTTTCGGTCTCCGTAGCGTGTTTTTTTCCTATCTTTGGATTCATATTTGGACTCACCGTTTACCTGTTTTCACTACGTGGCTCCGTGGCCGAGTGGGTATGTACTATGTGATGTAAAATCGTGAGAATCCTGCGAGGGATCGAGTCCGAAGTAATCATTCTTTTTCATTTTTTAAAAGATATATTCTTAATATCAACATAATCTATGCAGGTGACTCAAGAAAAATTCAGTAATGAATATTTAGACGAAGAAAGGAATTAATTTAATGACTCTAATTTGATGTTAGTGACAGTTATAAATAAATTAGTATTTTAACTCTTTCACTTAAATATCCGACGACTTAAAGTACCTTTTATAATATCGAATGAATATCATCCATTTTTCCTACTTTTAAGTTATCATACCGAAATATAGATATCTATTTGGAAATCTATTGGCCTTGCCTTCGGATTTCATTCCTGGCAACTTAAGAGAAACACCACGGCCAGTTCATTTACCCCAACTAAATGCATCACAGCTAATCACGGGTGAGCGTTATTAATAAGTTTGAAGATATGGATGTCATCAATTTTGGCCTTTAGCATATAAAAATAACAGTATATCTTCATCATTTTCATACACCTACTATTTTATTACCAGTGGTGCAGCCAGGAATTAAGGCTAGGGAGGGTTTTAGGCGCAACTAATACTTACGGGCGTGGGGGTATTTCATACCCATCAGGGTAAGCAGGAGTTGCGAGGGCCCTCCTTCAGAAATTTTTTAAGAATAATGGTTAAAAATTGCGAGTTTTACGGCTTCCTGAGGGATATTTGATTAATCCTAACACTATTCTATAAGTAATAATGATCCAAACAAGTAAAATGGATTAAACTTAAAAATTTCTTTGAGCTCTGGGGGGGGGGGGGGGGGGGGTTTATCCCCCAAAACCCCCCTCGCTGCGCCACTGGCTATTACTACCCCGTAAGCCGCCTCAATAGGCGAACGGCGGGAAGTATTAGAACACTAGCCGCTTTCATATAAAAAGTCCTTTATCGCGCGGGTGAAAAACGAATTCCCACACCTATCCGTTCGGCAAAATACCTCTCTTAATTTGTTGTTTCTGTCGGACCCGGAAATCTAGTAGCGTTCTAATATCATGTTCTCCGTGTCACTGTTAAAGATATCCATTATCAATTGCTCAAGCAATATAAGCTTCGCTCGTAGTCGGCGGGTCTCTAGCGTCTCCTACCCTAATGCGCTAAACATATATGTAAAGCTTCTTGAACAGCCGTGGCAGTTTTTGACTAATCTCACAGCTTTCCTATGTGTTTTATTAAGTTCAACAATTAAGTCTTTCTACACCGCATCCGATATCCTCGTTGCATATTTAAGATATGGTCGGACGAGTGCGAAATAGCACCTCTATTTTAATTTATCGTCCGAAAATCTTCTCTCAATACGCTTGACGAATGCTAACTTCTACAGGGCTCTCAAAAAATATTTTTTTTGTGTGTTCCCAGCAATAGGTTCGAAGCCATCGTAACTCCTAGATACTTCACTTCATCTGTTGACTTTATGTTTACCCCAAAATATGCCCGAAATTAAATATTCCGTTTTGGTTTTACAGATGACTCTATTCCAATTTTTAAGGCTGCAAAAATTACTCTGTGATCACATATACCGTCTATGACATCGATTTGTTTTATCAAATTAGGATGGCTTACTGATTAATGGTCTAATTTTTATTTCCTCTAGCGAGCTTGTCAACTACTTGTGCAAGTGAGTGATTTGCTAGTGCGTTTACAAGGATTTTGGAGATTTATATATTCCTTGATTTAGGTTTTAGAGTGTAAGAATCCAAAATTATAGATGTGGGATTGAAAAAGTAAATGCGAATACTTTATTTTCTAATTGGAAAATAATATTATTTCGTTCATTAATTGTGCACCAAAAACTATCTATTTCAATATAAGTTAAGGCGCTGTATGTTTTAACTTTGTAGCAAAACTCCACCACCTATTCCATCGTGTCGATCGCAATTGTAGATCTTATATACTGGAGGGAAAACTTCGCTGTCGGTTATATCCTTCGTAAGTCAACTCTCTGTTCCTATGACCATGCCTGCGTCTTGAAATTTACAACCGATTTTATCACTCTTGTTTATAACGCTATGACAATTAATTGAGGCAAAGTTAATGTCATATTTTTAGATTGCCTTTCGGTTGGATCTTTTCCTCGCTAATGTGTATAAGATGAGTGTATCATTATGAAAGTGCTAATTAATTTAGATATAATCGCTTTCCCTGGAGTAGGTGCTTTGGAATTATCGTTATATCCCTGCATTACCGCTCCAATATTTACTTCATGTGATGCAAGGATTTTCGCAATGTGGACTACCTCGGAGGCTACATTTAGTTAGATAACTTTACTCGTTTAAAAAATTCAGTACTGAATTTTTCTTGATTCACCTGCATAGATTATGTTGATATTAATAATACATCTTTTAAAAAATGAAAAACGTATGATTACTTCGGACTCCATCCCTCGCAGGACTCTCGCGAAATTACAGCACACAGTATAGACCCACTCGGCCACGGAGCCACGTAGTGAAAACAGGTAAACGGTGAGTCCAAATATGAATCCAAAGATAGGAAAAAAACACGCTACGGAGACCGAAAGAAAATACACCGACGGAATAACGTCAGCGGGGACGTGAATAACCTCAATGCATTCCATCCGCTAATCTTAATTTCGACTGGGCACTTGCTCCTGGAGTTTGACTCCAGGTTCGGTTGCTCAGTTGCGTCCGTGTCCGTCCTCGTCGGCTCGCCGCGAAGGCAACGGATGCAGGTTGCTTCATGTGCCAACCTTCAAAGTTTATACAGACCCGGCCCCATCAATTAAACGGGTCTCGTGAGTGTCTACATATTATTGAAAACGATAGAATATTCGGGCAATACGAAAAAGTACTTGATGGAACAGTTTACCTGACTGAAATATTTTCTATATTATTGATGCACTGATATTTCGGTAAAAACGTATAATGATATCCGCGGAATGCAAAAAGAGAATTTTCTCCATTCAAAATTTTATAAGGACAGTAGTGTTTAATGAAGTTAATATGCGTTAAAGTGGATAAAAAAATGTTACTGCCGTACTATGTAACTGAAAAAAAATTATGGGCGGAGAGGTTCGAATCACCAACTTCGGATTGCTGCCATGGTACAGTCGGATTCAAAAGTATTGCAACAAATGGTGCGGCGCCACTTTCGCCACAGTTTTGAAATCGAGTTTCGGTATTTTCTATTGCACCAGTGGGAGGGAAACTTGAACAATACATGGCTCCGTAGCCGAGTGGGTCTATACTGTGCGCTGTAACTTAATGAAAATTTTGCGAGGGTTCAAGTCCGAAGTAATCAATTTTTTCTCTATCTCTCTCTCATATCTCTCTCAATTTGTCGTTTCTGTCGGACCCGGAAATGTAGTGGTATTCTAATATCATGTTCTTCATCCAACATCTATTGAGTGTAAGGTAAGGGAAAAAAATCAGCTCATGTTCGAGAGCTCATGTTCATTTCCTATGGGGTCCTTCAGTCAGACCCAATATTACAATTCTACCAGGCAATTCTGTTAGTGGATGGAAAAGATAAGTCATGACAAAAAAGGTATTTCTCATTCAGTCATTTTCTCATAACTTTTAAGTGAAAAAATGCAAAATTTACCACTTATTTTTCATGAGTTAGTGATGTTGTTAAGTTCTGGTTCATTAATTCATTTAGATAAAGAGGTAGATTTCACTGTTCATTTTCATCCTTTTCAGTAAAAAGAGCGATTCTTGATGAACCTTCCCAGCATATTACAGTTGAGGACCTCAAATCCGGAATCCAGAAATCCAGAACATTTGAAAATTCCTATGTGTAGTGTTTTAACTTGCCACTCCAAGTGGCTTCACTTTATGACCATCAAATGATTCTAATATTCATGACGTGGGTTTCAATTCCACCTTCATCAAATTATCACTTTTACAATCTGTCAGTATTCTTTGAGGCAAAACATTCACTTGAGCACCGATATCTAGTTTAAATTTGACGTTTACACCATTAACATTAATAGTCTCAGACCAGACATTCGAATCATCTTTCATTCTTAAACTGTTCACAACACTTTCAATTACAAAATAATTAAGATGGTGTTCAACAATTACGTCTGGGGCAGATAAGTCAACTGATTTTACTTTAGTATTATTATACAATTTTCTAAATTTACATGCAATTGCAAAATGATTTTGCTTTCCACAATTATTGAAAATTTTACCAAATGCTCGACATTCTCCTTTTTTATGCTTAAAATTACACGTTTTACACAAATTCACTACTGTCTCAGGTAGGTACTCACTGTACAGTATGCCTCACTGAATCCTTCAATGCTTCAGCTCTCGTTCTTTTCCTGCTGACTGCATCCACGGGTTTAGTTCCTTGCAGGGTCTCAGCCTGATGTTTCCCCATCTCAGCTGCCTTGCAGATCTCTTTTATGCACCCTGAAAATTCCAAGTTGGTACATGAGTTTTAAGCTAGTAATCCGTCACAAAAAAGACCGATTGAGCTCGAGGTATGCGTCCTCTTAAAAACTAAAACTGAATATCAGCGCTGATGTTGGGCACTACGTGATAGTTTTTGTATGAGCACATTTTTTTCGCATGATAAATCGAAGCTGTTAACTAGGGCTGGCAACTGATAAGCAACGGAGCTGTGGCAAGGCGACGTCACTGAAAATGAGTTCTAAGAGGTGTGTAAGGAGTTGTAGAAGACCGATAGCTGCTTTGCAAAAGTTAGGCAAGGAAAACAAACCTGTCTAGAGACAAAAGAAAAACCAAAGCTTAAAATATAGGAGTTATTCGAAGATAAGATCCTAGCTTAGGCCGAGAAGTTCATTTCTTGTCCTGGTTGGTTAGTGCAGGCCGAAGCAAGGACAAGAGGTGGGATCTTAAAGGTTAGGAGGTAGAATGGTATGTATTGGTATATGGGCATTTTACTCGAGCAGAGAGGTTCAGATCCAGTTGAGTCTACCTGATTCACCCCAAAAAGAGGTAATGCGAAGTTGGATCTAACCAGTCATATCAACGTGTGGAAAATAGCTGGAGATTTATTGTGAGTGGTAAATAGGTCTAACGCCTCAGCAGATGAAAGTTAGTAGGAAATAAGTTACATTTATGCAAAGCGAAGGTTTTTATTGAAGAAAATTGGCCACACCATTCCCCTGCAGTTAATTTCATGCCCTAGAGAAACATTTCCGCCCCCCAGTATTTACGGGAATAGCAATTGATATGCCATGAATTTTTCTCGGACTTCCGACATACTGTTAGTGAGACGCGTCCATCGAAACGTCGGCATAAATTGGGGAGCCTAACCCGGACGGAAACCCAGAGAGAAAAAGCCATCGCTGCAGCTCAACGGGAAAGCAACAGCAGAAAAAATACTTCTCAGGCACTATAAATTTCATCGTTTAGCCCAACTTGTTGAAATCGTTGCGGTCTCGAAAATATTCACGCAAAATGGCAGAAAATAATCATCAAGATGGACAGAGAATTTTGAATGATTTTTGGAATGTTATGTGAATTGGCACAGAAAATAGAGTAATTCGACACTTGAATAAACACTTGAAGAGGCATCGCATTGGTGTGAGCCATGGGTGAGAGAGTTACTATATTACCTTTACCGTTATTCAAATCTAGGCCGCAGTCGTAACATAGTGGGGATAGAACCACCCACGTAATTTCTGGGAAAATTGAAAATATTGCAATTGCTTTTAGGTGGCTTACCAATGAAAATTTTCGCATGACCAGATTATTGAACAATGTTTTAAAATAATTTATGAAAACCACAAAGTCACTCGTCAGCGTATATCAGGCTTCATACGTAATATCACTAACAGGTATTGCACACCACCAAGTCGCGGTATGGAAGTTAATGAACCCCCTAAACAACGATGTACAACGACTGCTTCAGCCATACACATAAAATGTCCGGGTAGGAGGGGTTCATTATGGGGGATTTCGCATATGATCATTCTCTCCTGAATTTCGATAGGAAGAGGAATTGAGAACTCCCTGACTTTCCCACCGCTACCACGCCAATGCCCTTAAGCTATAACCATTATTTCATTGAAAAAACATTACGAAAATACATGCAAATGCGGATGAGTTGATCTTTACCATTAAGTTCTTAATGTACTATGTGGAACTACCGAAACCGTAAATATATGGAAAGTGATAAGCAACACAAAAACAGCAATCCGATTGAATCTTAACGTACAACTCAACCACCCACTTAAAAGTGCAGCAAATTATCTCATTTAAATAATAATTTTAATGCTTTCAACACTGTCATGGAGATCAGTTAGCGACCGATTTTTACGTCCTTTAATTGCACTGCTATTTTGACGAAAAAATCACACCTCAAATAGCGAGATTTTACAAATGCCTATTACTTTTTTTTCGATTCTTCCCACCCTACAAATACAACCAGTAAAATAATTACGAACATTATCGTAAAATAGATCGCATGACTTTTTCAAAGTAAGTTTGTCCTATGAATTGTTCTACCGCCAGTAAAACATTCTCGTACTCACGTAAATGGCCATCCGAAGAGTTATTATGTTTCTTTCGTAGTCTCCTTCGCACTGTCTTCTTACACTAACTCCGTAACTGCTGAGAAAGAAGGCGATCTTGACGAAGAGGGTTGGTTTGTTTATCAGCTGTCTAATCAAGAAATAAGTTGCTTGAAATGGCACCAAGGTTCGTGACGAGTTGACTAGAGGGGGGTAAGACCTGATAGGAGGCGGGGTAGGGCAGTTACTGAGGCCGTCGAATTAAGGCAGGCTCGACATCAAACAGCCATGACTACTGCCCAATTTTACGTCGCGGAGCAGACTGTTACGAGAGGCAATGGAATAATGCAATACTTTCGTGAAATGATGATAATCTTGCGGATGACGTCTTTGAATGACCTTTGAAGCAGATTTTCCCCCTCCCACAATGGGATGATTTTTCTAGAAGGCGCGAAAAAAGGTTGGAAAAATTGCATCGAGACCCTCGCGGAAGGATACTGTTTTCCGCTAAAGTTATTCCGCGAAGACTTAAAATTAAATTCGTTCTTCCGCGTGACGAATCAATTTTCTAATCGCACCTAAACGTATTATTAAATTAATAAGCAACATCAAATATTAAAATTAATAGATTTAAATATTTTATAAGTTATTTATGTTATGCTGTAGCTTGCTTTTTACCGTTTTTTTTAATTTATCGGAACTATTTCTAGTGGTGGCTAGTTGTCACGTGACACTCTAAGAGGCCCACAATGCTTCTCCTGAAAATCTTTCATCAGTCTGGCGGCAACTTGCATTGAGTTTAGAGGTGAGTACGGGAGTGTTCCCAAAAAAGTTAACAACTTGGATTTTCTAAGTTTTCTTCAGTGTTGATTGTGTGTAATTTCGACTTTAGGCATGTGAAATAATTGTTGTAGCGAGTGACTATGGAACCCGTAAAGTAAATTAATTTTGCGGAAAATCGTGTTCAACGAAGTGCTGAGAACCAGTGACCCCGTACAGTCTTCAAGCTTATCAAGAGTAATTCTCATATTTTATTCGATGTTTGAGGCTACGTAATGTAATCGTTATCGATATGATGGTCGTGAATATATTTTCGGAGGAAAGTTTCCATCGTTCGTTTACCTGAACCGTTCTCGTTTGGTCATGTTTTGGGACTTGCAAAATACTTGCAACGTATGAAATATCTATTTTTGTGTGTGGTGAATTTCTCTCGCCTCTCAAATTTTAAATTCACTATTTCTCGGCAAGCGTGAACCAAGGTCGTAGGAAGTGCTCCATAAATTTTTAGACCGGGGTTTCAATGTAAGCTTTTGAATCGGCGATTCTCGGGACTGTGCATTGCTATAAACCGTCATAATCAGTTGGTACTGACGTTGTCTTTTCAAGTTTTCACCGGTGTATTATATTGGTTGCGTCAAAAATTGTTAATCAAAGTATTCGTATATTCCATAACTATGTAGTGATGTGAATCAGAATCTGTGACATCATATATTTTGTCAATCTTAATTGGTATATTCCACCTTGCTGCCACTTATTCCACGGATTGGTCTAGGAAATGAATACATTTATACATAATGTGGAACTCTTCTTTGAAACTAAGGTTGGGCCATAATTCTGAGGGAGTTGGAAATAAGAATTAGAAATTAGACCACAAGAAGTTAGAAATTCTTTCCCTGTATGATTGGTTCCAGCTGAACGGTTAAATTTACCGGAGATGTAATGACGTCATCAAATCGTGAAATGTGGGCGTTAGCTTCGCATGTTTTTCATTTTAAACTGAGAATGGCTTAGTTATGAAGATTATTATTCCTCGTAACTTAATAATCTTCGGACTTTACTCTTAACTAATACAATGTCCCCACTTCCATTTACCGAATACGCATAATGAATTGCGGTTCGGGTCTTAAAAATCTACCCTACTGTGGCATTTTGCCTCCTAAACACTGCCGCGAAATACATGGGTGACTACTAGTAGCGCTTGGTTCACTATTAGGCACGAATTTTTTTTAAATTCTCAGTCGGTAGGGATCGAATTCCAATAAATTTCTTTAATTTCGTTTATTTCTACTTGAAAAATGTATCAATATGGCTCACTCAGACATTCTCGCATATTTTAATTATTTCTAGTGATAATATTTATAGTGTGGCTAGAGGTTTACAAAGGATAGTAATCGTTTGAATCGAGCACTAAGTCGAGGCGAAATTTAATTTGTTATTTTTCTTTCTTTACAGCAATTCAAATCCGTTGTCGCTGTCGATTGCGTGAAGTGAAATCAGATTTTGCGGGAAATCCTTACAAGATCACATGGGAGAGGTGTGCTGATTAAGATATGGTAAGTCAGTCAAATTTTCGTTCATTTTAATTTTATATATCCTTGGTGGTTCATTCGCTTCCTTTAGCCTTTGCTTCATTTACATTTTGCTTTTACTTCACATTGTCTCAATGCACTCGCAAAGTAGAACTATTTAACGACGTAGTGACCATTCATTTGGTGATTCACGGGCATTGTAAACTTTTTCTCGACATAGATTCCTCTGTCTGCTTTGTTCCTCCGTGAGGGAGACTCCCAGGAAAAAATATCCAAAATATACTAAAAAATTTTATGCAACGAGGTGGCATTAGGTAGGGTCATGTATCACGAGAACATTCAAGAAACCTTTTTAGAATTATATTTCAATCATCAACGAATGAAACGTATGTTTCAGCTTCACAGTGATAAGTTAATAGTCGTCATGTTAATCCATTGCGAGGATTTACAGTTTTGTTCAGCTTCATTCAGATAAATAGGTTTACCTATAACCATGAATAATCATCATTATAGGTTAATTTTAATGACTTGCGCACTGCGATTTGCCCAGCTTACTTGTCCCCTTTGCCTCCTATGCACCATTCTTACTTCGATCTATTTCTCAGCTCGAGTGATACGTCTTTATTTGAGCTCACACTTGTTTTTGACACAATAGACCAGTTTAGGACTTTCTTTTAACGTCGATTTTGATAATGGAACGGACAAATTTTTCCGTTTACAACCCGTCGTCCACTTATCGAGCAATTCTCGGTGAAAAATCGAAGGTGTCGAGACTTTGGCAGAAAATTTAATACCGTCACAAATTAATGCGGAGCGAGTCACCGCCCCTAGATACTCCCAAGCATCTCTCGCGTAACAAGCGAAGTTAATTGCCGCTTATTTTAATTATTTCTTCCGACGATAACACTTTCATGAATGAAAACAGTAGAAATATAGTAAGATGCGGATCAGCAGTGGCGGATCCAGAATAGGGAAAAGGGGGGAGGCTAAGTGAGGGTTAGCCGACCAGCAGTAGTGGGGGTCCGAATAAAATAACTATTTTATCTAAAGTGAATGGGACACCCATGGGGGGGGGGTCCCCTTAGCCCCCCCCATAGATTCACCACTGTGCGTACAATTAAAAAATAACTGCTTACAAAATAAATACAACAATTATTAGTCTCGGAAGGTTAGGCTTTTATTATAAGAGAGAACTAGACGGTTCTCTAGTTAGAAATGCTTTCCCTCTCTGATCGGTTCTGATTTATCAGAGATGTAATGGCATCACCAACTCATGATATGTGGGGGTACCTTCTCGTATCTTTTCATTTTAAAAAGAGAATGGCTGAGTGAAGAAAATCATTTCTCCTCGTAAGTAATCTTCCCACTTCATCAACCGAATTCTAATAATAAATTGCGGTTCCTTGTCTGAGTAATCGACCCTATTGTGACATTTTGCCTTCTAAGGGCTGCAGCGAAATACTTAGCGGCGTGGGTCTCTAGTGCTTGGTTCACTGTTGGGCAGTCCAGGCTCTCCTTTCACTTCGTGATAATTTTTTCAATTTCTCAGTCGGTAGGCATTAAAGTCAAATAAGTGTCTTAAGAGCCGTTTATTTATAATTGCCCAATGCATGATTTTAGCTTACTTCGACTGACTTGCGCACAACGATCCGGCCTGTTCTCGTATTTCTCATCGTGGCTAAAACTAACTTCCTTGTTATCATACACATGAGTAGGGTTCCTTTCCCCCAAATTAGGCGTGAAAATGCTTAAGACCTCTTATCTCTGCTGCCTAAGGGAAATGGAGGCAATCTATAAGGATATCTGTAAGAAAAAGAAATTCTTGATACTGATATAAATTCATTGATCTAGGACACGTCACAAAATACCAAGTACACTTCTTCCACATCTATGCAAGGATGCACAATAGTTTCCACTAATTATTAGCATGTTTCAATCAATTACAGGTCAACATTGACTGATGATAATGACTCGTCATTTTCATTTGTTACAAAATATGATTTTCTTTTCTTTTCTCTCGAATGCCTGAAATTATAACTATGCCGAACCAACCGCAACTCAAATTTCGTTCTTTCAATAAATGCTCGCATAACTTTAGTTTTGAAAGACATATCAAATGAATGTCGTTTCAAAATCTTGAAGGGGAAGACTTAAGGGATGTAATATGGAATGTGAGGTGAGGGTTGGTGGTGTGATGACAGGGGAGACTTTATAGGTCTGGATTTGATCCTGTGAAACCAATCAGGAGTTTTCCTGTGAAAACATTTGTGGTGGTAGATCGGTTACTTCGCGAATTTTTTCCATTGACCTCCCACATAGGGTCTAGACTACGAGCAGACTTTCGTGCACAATATATTAGGCGAAGCTTCCCCCCTTTACTTCTTCTCAGTACCTACTCTTCTACATATGTATACTACGCAGCAAGCCGCGTCAATAAGCGTGTGGCAGGGGGTGTTAGGAAACCAGCCGTCAACGAATAAAAAGGAAAGGCTGTGACGAAGTCCTACCCAGAATTTATTAAATTCTTTTATCGTGCGGGAGGAAAACAAATTCAATTATTCATCCATTCGAAAAAATATTTCTTATTATCGTTTCTGAGGGAACTGGAAATATAGTGTTGTTCAAATATGATTTTCTCTGAGTCTTCCTCTTCTTGTCGTGCCTGTTTTCCAAAGTGGAAAAATGTCAAGCGAATTATGCCTACTATCTGTGGCCTGTCGCAACTAGACATTTACTTATGAAGCCAATTGTATAATAGTGAGTCGATTATTCAGTCATCTTTTTCTCCTACGGTTTTATTCATACCTGTTGCCATATTAATGCAAGCGTCTAAAACCCAAATGTAATAAAACGTGTTTATCGTTTTTAAGTTTCCCGTTGATTTTAACCATTGGCTTTGACTTGCAATGGTGAAATGCCTACCTTTTATTTTTATCATCAGTCCTCCATAATAGTTACATGTATTTCTCCTTAAACAATTTAAAAAGTTAAATATCATACATACATAAATAATTTTGGAGCTATTGTTGACCTAGAGTCTATTGCCTGTTGGAGGGATCACCTTCAGAAATACAGTCGTAATTCTTTACTTACTGCTGCGAAACAAGAAATGCCTTCCAGATGAACTTTTGATACATAAGAAACACACAGTAAATATAAACTAAAAATGGATTTAACAATAAAAAAGGAATATGGTTTGAAAATAGTTGTATTAGATATCCCCTATAATATTTTTTTAGTATACAGCCAGGTTCACTTGCTTAAGGATGGTATATATGTTGTTACTCTCGTAGTCGTATACATGTTGTTACTCTCATTGATTGTTTTTCGCAAACTAGTGCAAATTTTTGGTCCCAAGAAAATAAAGCTGCCTTTAATAAAATAACATTGAGTTTGGGCAATTCATATGAAGTATTTGTTCGTAGATAGTATTATTGGGGCTCATCCAAGACTTTTGGACTACCTCCACCACCACGAAGGTAGAAAACCTTAGCATCTAATAGATATATCAGTGTCTCAGGGGTAGTAAGTACCTGCAGTTTAAAAATTATAGGAAAAGAGGGTGAAAGGCCATCTGCTCCGGCTGCAGGAGCAAGTGTGATTGCTCTTAGAGCTGTATGTGTACGTTTGAGCGAATTTTAAATGCACTAGCCTAGCTCAACATACCATAATTTACCCCAGAATATACGATAGCATAATAAATATTGTAAATCACAGTTAAAGAACACTTATTACGAATAAAGTAGTGCTTCGTTCTACAATTTTTCAAACTATTTGCAATGTTATTTGTATAATGCTTCCATTTTAGATGCTCATCAATTGCTAATCCATGGTATTCCTCAACTCGAACCAGTGTGAAACTGTCAGCATGTCATTTTAGTACGCTTGGAAGAACGTTACACAACATTAGTCAATGGGGAAGCTGTTGTATAAATTTTAACATAATTTAGGTTTTCTCGCTTAATTTAAGTTTGTTCGATGCAAACCATTGGTTGATATCGTTTATATCACATTTTATGCATGCTTTGCTGTAAATCAATCCGGTTCACACTTTTGTAAGACAGGACTAGGTTATCCGCAAAGGCGGTTAGTTTACCACCGAAATTTAGATTACACAGATGATTGATTTACAATAAAAATGATATTGGACCTAACGCTGATCCTTGAACCACTCCAGAACAAATATTTTCAGAACTTCTATGACTATTGTAGTACCTTAAAAACTTTAAGCGCGCAGTCAAGAAACTTTCGAAATGACTTTATAGAAATGCTACGAATTTCTGCAATATGTTGTTTATCCAAAAACATCTTGTATTTTATTGTATCAAAGGCTTTTTTATAACTATGTATACAGCAGCGGTTTATTTATTACATTTAATGGACTGAAAAATTGGGGTGATTAAGTTTTTCAAGCGTCCTGAGTACTTTTACCTATCCTAATACGAGGTTCGTTCTATTAGTCCTTAGAATTTCCGAAAAATTGCTCTCTTAGTTTCCAAAATTAATATAAGTCAGAAATTAGCACTTGTGACTCGTCAAAAGTTGAAGTTTGAACTGTATCCATCCCATAGTTTCTTTGTTGTTACCGATTGTAGAGAACAACTTTTGCTTACAAAAAAGTATAGAGCTGAAAGGAAACTAAAATCAAACATATATAATAATTGGTCCAATACAATTTGTTCTTATACCTTTTTCTAAAGACTTATTGAACGACCCTCGAACTATATTGATTGTCACACAACTACTTCCTATTCCGGAAAATTTACCAGTATTCTTTTCACAAGTTTTTCAAGTCCGTTAGAATAAATTTAGAGCAAAGAAATCGGACGATAATTGTGAATACCGCGTAGTACGAATTTTTCGTGAACGGGAACAATAATTTCTTGCTTCAAGGATGGAGGGAACCTCACATTTGGCAAGCTTTCATTGAAGAAATGGCAGAGTACATCTGCAATGTCCTATATGATAATTTTATCATTCCAGCATTTATTTGATCCAGACGGGCAGCTTTCTTAAAGATTGACTATTGGCAATTTTTAATACATCAGGCGTAGTGACTGGTTCCAAAAAGGAGTTTAGGCTTAGATGATTTTTACTATTTGATGAATTATCAATCATTGAATTATTTTTTACAAATGGATACAATTTAGGAGACTCAAATGCGCTTATGAACTCCTTCTTGAAGTCTATATCAATAATAACTGGGTCATTTAAGGTCCGATTTCCTTGTATTAGTTCATGCACTGTTCCTTTTTATTTCGATTTACTTTGTCCAATTGTTCCATGTAATAGGAGTTAGCCGCATTACGGACACATATACACAGTTTATTCTTATCTTTACGTACTCTTTTCTCAAGCCGTTATTGTGCGGGTGATGGCGTAGTTTTAGAAAAAGATTTTTTTACGCGCAACTTTGCTCATCGAGGAGTCAGTCATCCAGGGCTTTAATTTTACGGCACGTTCATTCCTGACCATACTTAAGACTCATTAACACATGTTAACAGTATCTTTGAAAATGAATTAAAAGTTTAGGAAATTTCATGTTCTTCATACAATACTTCCCAAGAATACAGTCGAACATTTTCATTTAATGATTTACGGCAGTGACATTAGATGGTGTACTTTCGTTTTCTTCGCGAGCAGAAAGATTGGAATTGGGTTGGACTCGAGAGTGATGCGTTATACCTATATGCATAAACTTGGCTTTGAGGTCTACATTAAATGTGTTAAACCACCGAGTGATTACATGATCTGAACAGGTAGCTCATTGTCTAGTCATTCTGGTTGCTTCATTGATTAAGGTAGTCAAGCCACATGAACTCATGAGATTTGTCAACTGCTTGGAGTCGCAGCTGGGCATTAGTAACTGAACATTCATATCACTGACCATTACTAATTTTTGAGATATGCACCTTGATTAGGGTTCAAAATCTGAAACAAATTGATCAATAGAAATTTTTTGTCCCTGTAGACGACAAAGAGATCAAATATACAAAACTTGCATGAAACATTGATCAACAAGCAATCAGTACGGTTGTTATGTCATGTCTTATAAACGCTAACACACCTCTTGCTCTTTCAGAAGTATTACAACTTCCATAAGAATAGTACCTACCCACTCACTGTATATACATTAATTTAATCAGATTGTATTCCTATTTCATTCAAAGCTATAATATCGGGTAATTGTGAAATACTATTTAAATGTGAAAGTAGTAAATTAAATTTGCGTCTAACACTTCGGATATTTTGATGGACGATCAATAGGGAATTCATTCCATTAAAGGCATTTACAGTACTATTCATATCCATAAAATTGGCTTATAGTCAAGGTATACCTTCTATATCATTGAATTATGAATCACAAAAGCAACGATCAAAGATGTTTTACATCATCCATGATGCTAACTACAATTGCTGGCTCCTTTTCTACTTTTCTGAAATAAATTTTACCTCCGCGAATCCATAGATGCTTACAGTGCTTATCATGCCGCGCCACCCCACCTTTCTACCAGCACAAAGGGTCTCATTGATGCAAACAAGTATTATCGTTTTCAATAATGTGCAGACACCTACCAGTCCCATTTCATTGATGGGGCCGTGTTGGTGACCACTTACAGGGTTGGCACTCAATGCGAGCTGCTTCCTTTGCCTTTACGTCGCCGACGAGGTCGGACGCGGATGCAGCCTGGCTAGCGAAATGGGAGTCGAACTCCCGGGGCAAAAACCCTAGCGGTTGCAATGCGCTGAGGAAACTCACGCACACGTTGGGCAATTGGAGTGTTTTCTTTCGGGCTCAGCGACAAGTACAAACTATGATGTGACTCACTTGAGGGGGTGTATATCGGTCACACTGGGAGGAACTTCTTTACTCGTGTGTCCGAACGCAAAAGGTGCTTGGAGAACCGTGACCCAACTTTTCAAAGCGCCGAATGGCACACAAACATGCATCAAATTTTCGGTATTAAATTATTCAGTTCCAAGAAAAACGGCTTATTTTAGGTGCGGCCGAAAAGTGGGAAATGGTGAAAAAGAAAAGGAAGAAATTTGACTTACTGAACGGAAATGGGTTTTTTAGTCACTCCCCCATCTTATATGTACTCCCCTGACTGCTACCTAACCCCACTTCCTTCCCCAAAACCTTTTTTACCACGTGACATGACGCAAGTCCGGAATTTAGGTTGTCTGTATGATGAACTCTTCTTGACTTACCGTCTGTGCCCCCTCCTACAACCCCTCCACCTACTTCCTTCTGATCCTTCACCCTCACTACTTTTCAGTAACGGATACAGAAAAAACTCAAGGGGGAGGGCAAAAGATATTTTGAGCCTCCTGTACTTTAATCGTAATGAAGAATAATCAAGTCACATGCAAAGATTAAGATAGTTTTATTCAAAATGATTATACGCACATATACAAGACAATGCTATCTTATGATATAAGAAAGTTACAATTTAGGTTCTGAAATATTAGGCGATGCGGGCGGTCCCGTAAGGGTAATATGTATTCGCCACTGCTACTTTTGAAGATATATATTTCTGTCCGAAATAATAATTTGTTTGTACCCGATTATGACTATATAGAAATCGAAACACGTGCTGTGAGGAGTGGAATGAAATTAGTGGGCAGTACGCAGTGGCGGCTGGTGGTAATTTATCTAGGGTGTGCATTAGAGCAGATATAGGATGATTTAATTATATTATGTTAATGCTAATCCATGAGCATCATATTTCGTCGTAATAGAATACATCGCAAGCAAAACATATAACTGGCATATTCTAACCTTAAAATTGCATGAACAGAAATAATATTAGCATGAATGAAAATAATTATTCTAAACACGCCTTTACAAGTGACGGTAGGCGAAATTCATTCTCCTTTCCTTACACCCTATGAGGAAGTAGTGTAAAAAACGGCCATACAGATGACTCTGTAGACGGACTAGGATCCTGGGTGCAGGTAGTGTACGTGACGGCTACACCACTACACTACCTGCGAGTCACTCACCAAAAACATGCGCCTGCGCACTCGCATCGTTTTGAGTCTGCTCCCATCACCCATTTGAACTGCATATACCCCCCCGCATACTTCGTCCCGCCAGAGCACCCTCAAGCGATCGCATAGACCGAAAATGCGCCCGGTCAATGCCTTTGGCCCGGCGCGATGCCACTGGATCGCACACTTGTAGAGCGGTGAATTCGAAAAGGAGATAGCTGTAGCGTTCATGTTTCTAGCATATGCAGACAGGATTTTTATCCTTTTCGTTGCAAAGGAATAGTTTTCTTTTATAATTCATTCATCTTTGGGTGTGCACTTGCTAACATGCGTATACGCACGCGCCGCCACTGGCAGTACGATATCTTTGCATCAATTCGATATTTTGTTCCGCGACATCTCCCCGGAAAAAGGTTGACTTTGCGGCATGGTATATCATCTTTTCATATTCATACGTGACTCACCGCTTCTGACTTCCGAAGTTGTGGCTCCATAGCTTAGTAGGTTCATTACATGTGCGGTTGTTGCGGTGAAATGTGGGTGGGTTTAAATTCGAATTAATTATTCTCTTTTTCATTTTTTTAAATAATAGAGTATACAAGAGTCAATACTACATTTATAAAAATAATGGCTCTATCTACCTTAACACATTTCTTTCTAAACAGGTTAATCACTGAGGTAAAATAAGTCGGGGAGGTGGCAGTGGTTGTATCTTAATTTCCTTGCGGCTAATCACTGTCAAATATCCATTGAGTAAAATCCCGACTTATAGTATCGGCAATACTCGATAACTAACCAGCTACATTCGTAGTTGAAATCATTTTATAGCCCTAGGGTATGAAAATTATTTTAACTCATTAAAATGGGACACGTGGATGTCTATGATATTATTGAAAACGATTGTACATCATTCGGAGGTAGGATAACAAGGTCAAGAGTCGAATAGAAAAAAAAATTACTTGGCACTTAGCTAACAGCTTATCATTTACGTGCTGATTCAGAATTCGGAGTTGAATTCCTCCTGTTTCCCAACTAGATTTCGTCTTAACCGGGTAGTAGTGGAAAATTAGGCTACTATTTATTTCTGCATCTAATGCAGCACAAACTTTATTCACTACTACTTCCATATTTTCATCACATTGGCTGGGGATGCCATGAAATTTCGTCTTAATACCTAACATGCGTTTCGCAAGGCCATCAGAACGGTTTAGTGCGTCAGAAAGTTGCGTCTTCAGCACCACATTTTCACTTTGCAATTTGGATATTTGATCTAAAAATGTCTCTAATATTTTACCCTGCGATTCAATTAACTTTAACCTGTCTCCCAATTTATCGTATGGCTTATGAATAGTGTTCCCTAGTTTTTTTGATCCGTTACATTTAGTTATTTTATATTCCCTTTGAACAAATAAAATATTTCCTGAAGGGATTTACCTTCCGATTTACTTCTGTCCACACGGGATGTCTTTCATAAATTTTGGCAGTACACACATTTCCAGGATTGTCCTCTTGATTCAATCCCTTCGATGTCAGCGACTCCTGTAGAGAAAATCTATGGAAGGTTTAACGGCAGGTATCGCTATTGATGGAAGGTGTATTCCGTGTAGATGTGTTACACTTTGCACACGAACTAATGCCAGAAAGATGTTGTAGGCATGGCGGATATAACTCCTGTAAGCTCGATTTAGCACACTTTTCTTTACACAAATACGGCTTCCACTCAATGAAGGCAACTATTTTCACACAGTTAGCCGGAAACTAAATGGCTCGCAACCGGCGATGCATAGCGTTGAGTCAACCACACGGAGTGAGAACTCATCCATACCCGACGGGAGCGGAACACGAACTGAATGTAGCCAATCTTAGCACCGGACCTCGTTGCACTCACTGCCCTTTAGTTTACATCTACATACTACCCCGCAAACCGCCTAAAAAGGCGTGCGGCAGGGGGTGTTAGGACAAAAGCCGTTTACATATGAAAGAAAATGCTCTAACGAAATAACGGCTAGCATTTTTTTAAAGTCCTTTATGGTTCGGGGGAAAAACGAATTCACACATCTATCCGTTCGCCAAAATATCTCTTTTAATTTATTGCTTCTGTCGGACCTGGAAATATAGAGGGGCTCTAATACTATTATGTTCTCAATGTCACTCTTAAAGATATCTATTCTCAATTGTTCAAACAATCTTAGCCTATCGCGCAGCCACCGAGTCTTCGGTGGCTACTTCGCTGGGTAACGCTGTCTGTACGCCCGTAGGAGTTCTTTTACGAATCGTGCAGCTTTTATTTGTACTTTGTTCAGCTCGCGGATTATGTCTTTCTGCACCGCATCCCATATGCTTGCTGCATATTCAAGGTGTGGACAGGGAGAGCGTAAAATAGCACCTCTCTTTCAGTTTTTCATCCGAAAATCTTCCCACAATACGCTTCACGAATCTTAACTTCTTTAGGACTCTGCCAGAAATATTCCTTATATGTGTTCTCCACGATTGTTGTAAGTTATCATAACTCCCAGGTACTTCACTTCGTCCGTTGCTTTAATGTTAATACCACAGTTTAATCAAGCGGAGGGGCACCGCGAAGTTTTCAGACACGGAAATGAACCTTTGATTACCGGAGTAACTAAAACAGTCGAACGTAATTAATTCCGTTACACAGAATGAAGGGAGTCGTATCATATTAATTCGAGGCTGTAGAATCTCACCTGGTTAAGAAGCTCGGCTGCACGAATCTAGTGGTACCAAAATGACAATCAGCGAAATGGAAAATGAAGGTAGGTCTCACCAGATGTCAAATATTTCATATTGCTCCTCGGTAATCAATCACCTTCTCGAATGCCAGTGAAATTAACCCTCCACCACTTGCCCGTTATCGTATATTTATCCAATGAGCAGTGTTTGTAAAAGTGCTGAGAAAAAGAAACTCGGCTATATTGCAGTTACTTTTTAAAAGGTATTCATTTACGGGTATAAATTACTGATTTTAAAAGTAATCAGTAAAATTATATTAACTTCTTTTAAATTGTCCACTCTAAAGACCACTTGGCAATTAATGTCGAATATTGGAGTAAAAATATGGAAAACTAGAATCAGAAATAGCTAAAGTTGCACTTTAACTCGCGATGCATACCCATTTGTGTTGTTGGCTACAACATAAGAGTGGCTGAACCTAAGCAAGGAAATTATGACACTCAAGGATTAGAAGTTATACGTAGGCCTAGGCAAATCAGTAAAACCTATAATGTTAGCGTCGATTAGGAGCAATTAACGATTACATCGATAGTACCGATTCCTCTTCCAACGTAAGTAGTAATTTAAAAATAAAACTTGCATTTCGTAAAAGTAATTGCTACAATTTACTACAAATCACTGCAAAAGTAATCGTTTCAAGAATGCCGACGAGTTTTACTCGATTGCCAACCAAAAACTCCGATGAGGTACACTTACGGTAATTATTCCATGTTGGGTTATTCTATGCATAGAGGAGGCATCAAATGAGAAGATACACGTTTTGCTCTGCCGTTCCAAGCACTCCAATACGCACAATTCTACCGTTGAAACACAACAAATTACTCTGTTAACATTAAATAGATTAGCTTAAAGCCAGAGGTAGCACGCTGAATTATTTTTGAAGGCGGACGTGGAGATTCGCACACGACATACTCACCTCTCGCACGCAACGGGCTGATAATGATTTTTCGGAGGACGAGGCATTCACACTGCGAATTGTCAAGTAGAAGAATGCTTGTGCCTTCATCCGTAAGGGCCCACAATTATTTACAGAATATTAAATGCAATCTCTAGAAATGCAACTGTTTTTCAGAAATTCACCTTTTTTAACAAAGTTCCATGACAGGCTATAAAAAAATGATTTTTTTCAACGATAAAGGTGTTTTAATTTTCTCTATTTCAGAGGAAATAATTCTTTATGTAAAAACATTATTCCGTTATCCGAAATGTCACATTCGGGGACTTTCCTTGCCCTTCTTTACTTCCACCTGTCCTTCTAAGATCGTTTTCATCAGATTATCAAGGCTCATATTATTGCCAACTCAATTTTCCCGTCTTATTCTAAGGATTTTAGAATATTTCTCTTTTATCCCACTTTTCTTGGCACTTCCTCATTATACTTCAGTCATACTAATAACATCACTCATATCTCATACTTATATCATACATCATATCATATACTCATTAGTCGATCCATTTCACATTCATCATTCGTCTATAGCACCTATTCGCTTCATCAACTTTATCTTTATCATTCTCCGGTCGCACCGCATTTCGAATGCTTCCACTCTTGACTTCTCTGCTGCTGTCAACGTCCAAGTCTCACAACACGCCATAACGACACGAATTTGAAATATTTCACGATTATTATCAATCAGCGATTGATAAATAGAATAGGTATTTACATCAACGTCGTCATGTGTGTAGATAGGCTACACCATTTTGAATTCAATTTCGAAAAATAGATATCACGACTAACAACACATATTAATATATTTTTAATAAAATGAACGCTACAGTGAGAGTAATTTACGGTTTTTATTGATAATAGGAATTGCTATCAACGCCGTCATATACGTAGCCAAGCCACAAAATTTCCAATACACTCGCGAATAATCGTAAGATGGCACTATACATTGCACAGAAAATGTTAGAGGTGGTTTACATTAGGATTCATTTGGTTATCGCGCGATTACTTTTCGAAACTTTCCCATTCTTCCCTCATACGTAGAATGTAAGTACTATCGTTTTCCAAACATGTAGACACCCAGTAGTCCTACTTTAAACTGATGGGGCCGGGTCGGTGAAAACTTGACAGGTTGGCATATAGAGCGACCTGCATCCCTCACTCGTAAGCAACCAAGAGCCGACGAGGACGGAGGTGGACGCGACCTAGCCACCGAATCTGGAGTCAAACTCCATTAGCATTAGCCCAATCAGAATTAAGATTAGCGGATGGAATGTACCGAGGTAACCCACGTCCACACTCACGTTGGGCTGTCGCAGTGTTTTCTTTCGGGCTCCTTGGCGAGGTTCTGCCTATCTTTAGACTCAAATTTGGACTCAACGTTTGTCTCTTACAACTTCGTGGCTCCGTCGCCGAGTACATCTTTACTGTGCGTGGTTGTGGCGGAAAAGTTCTGGGGTTATAACTGAGCTCATCAGAGGCTCCGAAGTCTTGTACTGCAAAATGTTTTCGATGCTGGTTATTCTTCTGTTAACTAGAGTGGCGTTGAGAACTCGGAGCTGACAGCTGTTGTTGAGTCCTAGTTTATAACCGATTATTTATACGGATATCAGTACTCCTTTTTTAAACCTTATTTAGGCTTTATATGACAATTGTTACAGTTTTTATAAGGTGTTTAAGTGGGCGTTGAATGCTGATACGCTGTAGTGAATATATTGTTGATGACTTAGTATAGTGTAAGTAATACTATCTTAATATGGACGGGCTCTAGGAACCCTTTAACTATAAATGAAATACGGGATGGACAGACAGGGGTATACGTCATAATTTAATAAAATGTAATAATTTCATTGGAAATCGGGAAGTACTAACCATTGCCCAGGAAAATTACTGGAATATTTGTTGGAAAATTGCCATATGACAAAATTGATTCGAGTTCTTTGTATGCCGCCAATGAATAAATTCAGATTAATTTTATAGTGTCCGTGAGCGATAAATCATGCGAAGAAAGGAAGTTAGGACCCAAGGAACGCAGTAAATTACATTTTCAACGATAGTTTCATTTGAAA
This sequence comes from Ischnura elegans, assembly GCF_921293095.1. Lineage (NCBI taxonomy): Eukaryota > Metazoa > Arthropoda > Insecta > Odonata > Coenagrionidae > Ischnura > Ischnura elegans. The sequence goes on along the minus strand of NC_060253.1, from coordinate 65,539,776 downwards.
TCACGGGCCAAACTCCTCTTACATCACTATCATGTTTCGTAAACATTTATGGAGGGTAGCTTACATGCTTGTGATAAGCCAACCCTGCCGAACACCTTTTCAGTTTGCTGGCTGGATAAGTGTTTCTTTTTTTATAAGTATACCGGGACTAGCCACGGTGGTAACTTTACGAGAGTCACCCACAATGCACAAACTGTGCTAAAATCCACTGAGAAAAAATTTTTTAGGGGGTGTCCGGGTTCGAATCCTGGCGAATGATTTTTTTCTCCGTGGATTTTTCGCATAATGCTAGCTGGATATTATGCTGAGTTAGCATTTGACATAGGGATACATGTCTCACTCTCGTTGGCGCTAATTTAACTAAACCTTCAAAGGGCATAGGAAAAAATGTCACATGAAGCATTAATAAGCAAAGAAGCTGAGAAAAAGTGCATAAATAGTCTCTCGCGTACAGAAAGCTAGTACGTGATTCGATTCAGTGAATGAGGCTAATCATTTATGTCATGAGTTACAGGATAAGACCGTGCTCTAATTATTTTTTAATCATATACTTCACCACCGAAGTTGAAACGTTTGAAAAATTATAATATATTTATTCAATATTTAGCATTTCATACTTTCAATTTCATACTTTTTTCGCAGATGGAGTTTTCACGCTTATCTTTTACGTGTCCGTACTCGATATACAGGTGAAAAATAAGAGAACCGAGTATTATTATCATATTATTCTCAAAGTACCTCTCATTATAAATTGATAGGCCCTCCACTTTCCCCTCGACTTGTAGGCACAACAGAGCCATACTTTTCGGACGTTAATGTCAAATAATGCTTCGTTGGTTTACTTCTCCACCTTACTTATTTCCTGAAAGGATTTTATTTTCTTATTTTTTTCAAAATTCAAGCAAAATATACCACTTTCGTCTGTCAACTATATAATTACTTTGTATCATACAAGATAATTCTTACGAATATTACATCTTTGTGGGTATCCATTAACCCTTTCGACACCGTGGTGTTGTTTCCTTACCATGACTGTTGGACTGAGCCCCAAGGGTCTCTTCCGTCCCCTCTGTACGGACCATTTTTGCAGGACATTGGTTAAGAAGGGTCTCACGGATAATCACACTCTCTCAGCGCCAACCTTATTCGACTTTTCCTAGCGGGGACTCCGCATTATCTCGGACTCAAAGTATAATTGGTCTTCCTCCTTTCCGGGTTGACAGCCCTAGAAGCGGATTTAGTGCCGGGTAAACTCGTGGTTAGTTTTTGTAAATTAGCTACATGGATAATTGTTGTTTACCCGTATTTTGCAGATTTCGAATTCAATTCCTCGGTTTTTTGTGCATCGTCAACTTTTGAACGGAGCTATACCGTCCTAATTAACGAGTTTCATACATCAAAAATTTCTATGTTGATGTTTATATCAAAATCGAGATAGAAGTTAATGATTATGGTAAAATTTCATTTAAAAATTGTGAGCGCTCCTTAAAAGACAAAAAAAGAACTCAATAGGGTGGTTTCCTATTATTTTTTTATTGCCTAAATCGAAAGATTATTACTCCTGGAGTACGTATTTCACGCTTTTAGATTTTTAAATGACGATACCTGTTTTTCGCGATTAAATGAAAAGTGAAAATTTTCAAGCGCGCGAAAACGCGACGCGTAAGTATGAATGCCGGGAAATCTCTCCGTACGACGTATTTCTGGTTCCCGCTGTCGCCCTGTGAGGTGACCTTGAGGCGAGGCTTAGCGCTGATACGACGCAGGCTGCTAGCGGGTAGCTGAGTACCCTGCTGGCTGGTAGCGCTTGGCTTAAATAAGGATTATTAATACCTTATCAAACGAAGAAAACTTTCCGACCTAAGCCAGTTTTAATAAGTGATTATTGAGGCATGTTTCTCTGAGCTCTGCGCCTCATGCATGCATTGGTAACCTCAGACGATGTATAACTCCTATCTTCTCCTATAGAAACTAGGTCCTTGTGACGTCACGTGGAGTGGCATCGCATGGGCGCCAATCTGGCCCTTTTCCAATGAGGATAAAAATGGACCATTGCCATTCGTCTAAACCGGTGTTTCTAAAACGAAATAATTTATATATTATGAATACACTAGTGGTGGGTAACGAATCGCAATCAATGCCTTTCGTTTTCTTTGATTAAGGAAACTACCCCATTATTAGTTTATATTTTTTGAGAAAGGAACTCAATAGGATTTCAAAAACTGACTAAATGATCGCTATCCCTTACCACAAAAAAGGTAATAGAAGACGAGATGTCCGGGTACCTGCTCCCGGATTTCGAGGGTACGGCCTATGTCCCCGCTTTGTTGGGTTCCGATAAGACTTCGCATAGCTGCGACCAGCATAAAAGGGCAACGAAAGAGATATTTGCGGCATTCATTCGCCTGCGTAGGAAAATGTTAGACGAAAATTTGTTGCTTTCGTCTTCCGCGTCAAAAACCGTCCGGGCGAATATTTACTTTGTTAGTAGCGAAAGGGTTAGTCAGATGTGGTGTTTAGGATGGGCGAGGAGGTCGAGCCGATTCTCACCCAATCTCACGTCCTTGCAAGTATCACGTAATTTTTTTCATAAAAAAATGATAACACATTGTTTTTTAATAAATCTAACGAATGAAGATTAGATTAACGTGTTTACACTGAAAATACGCATTCAATTCTGTCGCGATAACAACGCATGCTTATGGGGCATGGTTTTAAGTTATTGATTTTTCATTTTACCACTAAGATAACCCGTGAAATAAGGTTCACTTGACTGCCCCCTTTGTTTCCAGTATCAATTCCAACGATTTATATGAAGAGAGAAGGAAATTTTTATATAAATATTGACTGTGATTATTGATTAAAAATGAGCTTCCATACTATGTATCCATAATAAACGTATCCAAAATAAACTAGATAAAATTAAATCGTGATCTTGGTGGAACAAATCAACTTTGAATTCCGATTTGTACAAATCCAATATAGATAAAGAATCTTGCTCAAGTTGTAATACACTAACATCAAGTGGTCAATAACTTCAATTTTTTTAGTTATGAATTTAAATTTTGCTGTCTGCCTACTTTTTAAAACAAAATAGTTAATGCGATGTAATATTTCCCAAAATGTTTGTTTGCTATGTATTTCTTTGGTAGTGCTTATTCTACGAATTCCCTAGTGTTGCTATTGGAATAATTAAAGTTATATATTTCTGAGCCATTTTACATATTTATACAAATCTTTCACAGCTAAAATCAATTGGATATAAAGAATTTCACATTAAATTACAATAATTTAATCTGTTTAAGAGAGATTTTAATATACCTACCCTATTCAATATCACTTTAGCAAGCTCCCTAAAAATAGCCTGTTGTTTAAAAGTCATTGAACAAATATGTGAATTTCTAGAGAATTTTTTAAGTATCCTTCTTTTTAAATAAACTGCCTTTGTTTTAGCATCCATTTCCACGAATTTTAAAGACAGACGGGTATAATAGTTTGAGTCATTCCACCTCAATTCCAAAAAAGCTTGTCCCGTAGGGTCTCAGATTTTGATGAATTCATAGTTGATATTTTATAGTTGACGCTGTAGGTCATACTACTATGATATAGACTACCAGTCTATGAGTGCACGTCCGTAGACTAGTATTAAAAGTAATCGGAAAGCCGCACGGGAGAAAAAGTAAACGTTTTAATATTTTCAAAAAATATCATTCAGGAGGGGATTTAAATTTAATTTTTGTAATTCTAAGGTAATGAATGAGACTACATTCTAAATAATAAATGCGTGGGCCAATTCTGAGATGAATTATTTTGAGAAAAGTTGATTAACAATGTTTTTTAAATTTAAATATAATAAATATGTAACAATAATAGGGAAGTGCACTTTATAAATATTTTACTCAGAGTGACTGCCGAAAGGACTTAGCTGTAAAAAAGCAATATATAATGGCTATACGACAATTTGATAGTTAAATTGTGGGATTTATATGATTTAAGGCAATTTTTTTTTTAAAAACCGATAACGTATTAAAACCACATAAAAAAAGATCTCAGGGTATTTAGTTTGAGGTTGATGTAGACCCATACAGATAACAAAATCTGAGACTCTTAGGGACAAACGCTTGTTGAATTTAGGTGGAGTGATCCATATTTAATAATCTAACCCCCGAATTTAATTTAAAATTTGCTCTCTCCTTAGGTGCAAGCCATCCCCGGACGTGAGGGGGAGAATGAAGGGTAGAGCAGGAAGAATGAAGAAGAGAAGAAGACGGTGGCCTCGCGGGACATCCAATGCTAATTCCTTTTATGTTATTCGGAGAGATTTGACTCGAATTTTAATCCACATTTTTGCTTTTTCAATTTCAGAATGAATATTGAAGAATTAGAACATCATTCATCGACTTGAGTTGAATGCTGGGAAGAATGCAGTTTTCCTCGGACGTTGGTCATTGCCGTATCAGGTTTTCATCAGGTTATCTTGAACATGAAATGGTAAATTAGGGCCGACCTGAACCACACACCTGGAGTTATGAGAGACTCCTGGTGGAAAGTGAATTCACACTCTATTATCAAAGCACGACCTCTAGGTAACAACAGTACACGAAAGGTAACGGCTCTAAGGAGCAAGTTCAAAAAGGTTTCGCTACACCCCTGAAACTAAGGTACCAGAAAGTGCACTTTAAAGTTATTTTCTACGAATGAGACCTGTCCTAGGAGACAAAGAATGCATTCTTAGGCAGGAAATCCATGTGGGTATTTTTGTGTGTGTAGTTTTTTTTAAGGTATTTGGGTGGGTTTTGTACTAACACCATTTATTGCAGGAATGAAGAATGAAGAAAGAAGACGTAGCTGAGGCCCCGAAGATAGAAGACATCGCAGGGGGCCTCGAAGAATGAAGAGTGAAGATAATGTGCAGGTGTATATCGGGAATGAGTGGACATTGATAATCCCTCGCCTGAAATGAGTGTTTTTTTGTACTTAATTGTAACATGTCTGTAACTCTTTCCCTTCCAGCCATGAAGACTGAAGACATCAAATTGAGCTCGAAGAACGGCAAGGATCCGATTGCGTGTGTTTTTTAATCTATCGTGTGATTTCGTGTGATATTTTTCTGCGTGTGATTATTTATATTTGCGTGTGCTGCGATTATTTTTCCGTTGCGTTGCGTTAGGGCTTACATGTTAGTGTTATTTATTTATTTGTTTGTGCATGCACTAATCTTACCTCTTCACAGATTCAAGCCATCGCTGGACTTCAAGGAAGGAAGAGTGAAGACTGCAGGAAGAAGAGAAGATTGATGACGCAAGTATTCATAGAAGAAAGAAGAGGAGCATCGTAAGAAGACGTGTGCGATATTTGCGGTTTAGTTTTGGGCCCTTCTGGTCAATGAACAAATATTTTCGTAAGGCTAGGCTTTTCCGTGCGTTAGTTTTAGTTTTTTTGTGCCGTGGTTTTGTATTACGGATTCCATTGCGTCATGCAGGAATGTGGCTGTGGCTAGGTAGGAAATTTATGATTTCCTATCGATGCCATTGTCACGTTCTTGTGTGCTGCTTTGGAGTGGTGCAAATCCTCGGAAGGGTTATTTATTTGTGTATGCACTAACCCGCTCTCTCCCTAGGTCCGCAAGCCATCGCTGGATGTGAAGAGAAGAATGAAGATTCATCGGAAGAAGAGAAGACAGAAGAGGATGGCATCGCAGGACCAGAAGAAGACATCTTAGCTTTGGGCCCTTCTGGCCAGTGAACATAAATTTGCGTAAGGCTAGGCGTTTTTTTGCGCGCGTTAGTTGTAGTTTTTTGTGCCGTGGTTTTGCATTACGGATTCCATTGCGTCATGCAGGAATGTGGCTGTGGCTAGGTAGGAAATTTATGATTTCCTATCGATGCCATTGTCACGTTCTTGTGTGCTGCTTTGGAGTGGTGCAAATCCTCGGAAGGGTTATTTATTTGTGTATGCACTAACCCGCTCTCTCCCTAGGTCCGCAAGCCATCGCTGGATGTGAAGAGAAGAATGAAGATTCATCGGAAGAAGAGAAGACAGAAGAGGATGGCATCGCAGGACCAGAAGAAGACATCTTAGCTTTGGGCCCTTCTGGCCAGTGAACATAAATTTGCGTAATGCTAGGCGTTTTTTTGCGCGCGTTAGTTGTAGTTTTTTGTGCCGTGGTTTTGCATTACGGATTCCATTGCGTCATGCAGGAATGTGGCTGTGGCTAGGTAGGAAATTTATGATTTCCTATCGATGCCATTGTCACGTTCTTGTGTGCTGCTTTGGAGTGGTGCAAATCCTCGGAAGGGTTATTTATTTGTGTATGCACTAACCCGCTCTCTCCCTAGGTCCGCAAGCCATCGCTGGATGTGAAGAGAAGAATGAAGATTCATCGGAAGAAGAGAAGACAGAAGAGGATGGCATCGCAGGACCAGAAGAAGACACCTTAGCTTTGGGCCCTTCTGGCCAGTGAACATAAATTTGCGTAAGGCTAGGCGTTTTTTTTGCGCGCGTTAGTTGTAGTTTTTTGTGCCGTGGTTTTGCATTACGGATTCCATTGCGTCATGCAGGAATGTGGCTGTGGCTAGGTAGGAAATTTATGATTTCCTATCGATGCCATTGTCACGTTCTTGTGTGCTGCTTTGGAGTGGTGCAAATCCTCGGAAGGGTTATTTATTTGTGTATGCACTAACCCGCTCTCTCCCTAGGTCCGCAAGCCATCGCTGGATGTGAAGAGAAGAATGAAGATTCATCGGAAGAAGAGAAGACAGAAGAGGATGGCATCGCAGGACCAGAAGAAGACATCTTAGCTTTGGGCCCTTCTGGCCAGTGAACATAAATTTGCGTAAGGCTAGGCGTTTTTTTTGCGCGCGTTAGTTGTAGTTTTTTGTGCCGTGGTTTTGCATTACGGATTCCATTGCGTCATGCAGGAATGTGGCTGTGGCTAGGTAGGAAATTTATGATTTCCTATCGATGCCATTGTCACGTTATTGTGTGCTGCTTTGGAGTGGTGCAAATCCTCGGAAGGGTTATTTATTTGTGTATGCACTAACCCGCTCTCTCCTTAGGCGCGATTCATCGCTGGACATGATGATAAGGAGAAAGAAGACACTTGGAAGAAGATTGGATGGTGCACATTACCGAGCTGGCTTCTTGCGGCTCTACATGAGTGGCAGCAGATAAGGAGCGGTATGATCTCAATACTCATTCAAATTTGGTTCATTTTTCCAATGCAAATTTTTAACTTAACGAGTTGCTTGAGAATGTTCAATTTTGCATTCATTAACGGAACTCAATTGTGCTCATGCTTATACTGAACTTCTAATTTGCCCATAATGCCATCAAAATTAACAAATAAACTTAATATCCCCCTCAATTTAGTCATTGACTACTTAGTTTGAAAATTGTACTTGGTACTAAGTAACTGGAAGTGATATTTCATTGACCAATTAACTTCGAAATGCATTGAAAACTTATGAAATATGTTGCAATGGGCATAATATTTTTTTGTGCCAACATTTTTCTGGATGACTCATTATCACCTATCAACGTATTTTCTTTTCAAGTGTTTTCAAGTCAAAATATCACCTCCCTTAACAGTTTCCGCAAAATATTTTCACATTATAAAGCAGTCCGAAATACTTTTATTTGTAATCAGTTTCTAATTATCTGTTTATTCATTATAAATTTTATTTTGATTTTTCATTCTGAATTATTTAACTATTTTTATCCTGTGAAAGGTTACCCACTTCAAAATCAATCCTTAATTTTTCCTATTTAAACAAATATATAGTTCCATTTAATTGGAATTAATTTTTTATTTTAATAAGTATTATTAATTAATTGAATATTATTTTAATTTCCCCTGCAATACGGGAAATGTTATTTTTCATTCGAAGTTGTTTTAAATCTAATTAAAAGGTGAGCCTTATTACTCTCTAACGTCTACGCGCCATAAGAAAATTTGTTGATTGATTCAGCCATGAGGCCTATTTTCTAGGACATTGATTTGTCTCTTTATGAGTGTTCGTTTTTTTTCCATTGCAGAGTTCGTTGGATCGTCTTGTGTGAGTTGACTACTCAAGGCCTCGGTGAAAGCACGTGCAAAAAGATCGAAAGAATGCAGCTCGTTGCCGCAGGCAGACGGTAAGATGTCATTCATACCTCTTCCAAGATTTGAGTTCAGTTCAGAACCATTATTTAGTGATCACCTAGGTACACTATAATTTTTACATTCGGGAACCTCGATGATAAAAGTAATGATTGCGTGAGAAAATAAATAAATATTTTCACTTTTCCAACGCGAAAATATTTAACTAAACCGCACCCAAAATTAAGATCTCGCGCTTTTTTTACAGCACTCACAAAACTTAAATCCCGCGCTGAATCTCAAGGCATTGATTGCTTGACGACGACGATAGCGTTTCCTTTCATATATTTCGATTTGAAACTTCATTTCCATTAAATTTAATAATTCCAATGAAGAACAGTTATGGGGATTTTCGTGAATCTAACATAAGTGTTCACTTTGCTGTTTAATTTTCTCATTGTAATGTGGAGGTCGAGTTTACCATATTGGCCTTGCTTTTGGTAACTCAGCAACCGTCATGCGCGCTCAATTAATTACTTTCTCGGAGACGCTACCTGAGGGAAACATGAGATTCCGGTCATATATTCTACCATTTTGAATTTTTCCGTGAATTTAATGAGTATAAGTGACATATTTCAAAAAAAGTCGCAACAATAATGTTACAATGATTGATACTCTTTTGTGTTTAATTTTGGGTACTTAATTTCTGGTGACGCGTTTTTCCTTGCTATTAAATATTTATTAAGTCAATGGTGTCGGAAAAAATCAGTATATATTTTTCATTTTTTTTCGGCTGTTTTTTTCTGAAGTGATCCTTTGACCTCTGGCTCTTTGCATGATCTTGAGAATTAACTTATATTATTTCTTTCGTATCAGAAGACTTAATTATTAAATTACATCTTAAAAGAAATTATTAAAATACATCCTCCTGGATAGGTGTTGTGTCCTTAATATGGATGCCATATTTGTAACTTCTGGTTTCATCTTTTTAAATAATTTCATCGTATTGATTTTTATAATTTCATTATTGTTTTCCAATTCATATAATAGTACATATATTAAATGCAGAATGGTGTATATTTGCTATCAATTTTTAGTAATACCCATGAAGTCCAAGTAAGTCGTAAAAAGGTATATATATAACAGACTCAGCTCACTGTAATGATTTCCGGGAAAATTTTTAATATTGCTTGATCATATCTTTAAAATGTTTAAAGAATAATGAAAATACATTGAAATATCGCCAATGAGATAAGCGTCAAATAATTTGGAATTACCCGCTCTTGCATTTTTTTAATTTTAAAAATTTCTTGACAATTACAAAGTTAATATTTTCTCAACGCCTTCCTCGAAATGATATTTCTAGGCTGAGAGTTAACTTTTTAGGTCTCCCCTTCGTTGGATTTTGAGAATTTTTTGTTATATTACCACAGGCCATGCTTGTGGACAACGACAGCGATTGCTTTTGGAGACAATTGTGGAGGTCCATGAAATGGACACCTGAAGGTTACTGCGCCGACAACTAGAGACTTGAGGATTTATCGTGAGGAAAGGAAGAATGAAGATAGGAAGACAGAAGACACCAAGCCTGAAGATAGTTATTTTTTTTTGCATTTTTTTGTTGCAATTATTGTACAGGGTGTTTGTATCTTTTTTTTATTTATGCATGTATTTTTTCCAGCTATAGTTAGGATTTGCGGCAGGAGAGTAGGGATTTTATATTGCATCCTACCGTCGAGTAGAAATAACTCAGATTAGGCAGGTCTTCGTATATCGTGGCCACGATTCCGTATTTAGGCGTTTAATTAATTCAGGCGTATAAAGAAGTATTTAGGTAGGCAGGGCTGTACGAATGGATGAATGTGACTTTATGAATGAGTGAATGGAATGTGATTTTATGAATGAGTGAATGGAATGTGATTTTATGAATGAGTGAATGGAATGTGATTTTATGAATGAGTGAATGGAATGTGATTTGATGAATGAGTGAATGGAATGTGGTTTATGAATGAATGAAAGATATTAGTAGTAGTAGTGCTTGATTGTTATGAATTGCTAATTCTTTTTTGTGTAGTTTTTTTTATTCTTATTAATTTTGGTCGTAGTGTAGTGCATGCCCCCCTCAAATCCAAACTGTTCCCTCATCGTGGGGAGGGGGTGTAACAGGGATAAGTCATTAATTTACGCCAAATGCTTACAAAATTGCACCCTTATTGGGAATGTGATAGATTATTTTTTCTTTCAAAGTTTATGGAGTTTCTGCATGAGTTGCAAATTGTAAATGTTATTTGATAACATGCAAATATGACTTATCCCTGGCTAAAACAGTTGGTGCATTTGTGATTTGTATTTAAATATGTGAAATCATTGAATATAATATATTATATGATGTTGTGTTCTTTATTCCAGTGCTAAGTACTATTTGCATTACTGTTTTTGTGGTTTTTCGATAATATTGTACAGAGCCTTCTTTTATTTTTGTAACTATTGCTTGTATTTTTGCCAGCTATAGTTTAGACTTGGGGCAGGAGAGTAGGGATTTAATATTGCATCTGACAGTTGTTTAGAAATGACTCAGAATAGGCAGGTCTTCGTATTTGCGACCATGAAAATATAATTAAGTAACACCTTGACCAGAATAAATTGTACCCATTGTTAAGGTCAATTTGTATTATTGTTTTTGATAATTTGTCTCGATTTTTTTAATGATATTATTTTAATAGCATTTGAAATTATTAATTTAAGAATTTTAAATACTATTAAATTGTGTGCATGTAATTTCTCCCTACTACTCTGTACAAGTAAAGGCAATAAAACTATTTTCTGTATACAATTGGCAATGTTACAAAGGAGATGTTGTAAAAATAAAATATTTTAATATCTTTGTTATTGGTGACATAAAATAAAACATTTTACATATAATATTTGTGAAAATTAAAGTGCTGGTACAAATCCAGTAAAATGGAATGTCGTTAAAGTATTGACAAAATTTTACATTCGTCTGTTGACAATTAACCTAAATAAAGTGAACATTTTCAGAAAGCATCCATCAAGTGCAATTACATTGGGCATATATTGTGTGCATAACTATATTTTAATTAATTCAACTGTATGCAAATAGGCAATTTGTTAACATTGTTAATCCATTTTTTGTAATGATAGGACATTGTTACACAAAAAGAATAATAACATGTATTTTTTCGGCCACAGTTTAGATTTGGAACGGGAGAATATGGGTTATATATTAATTATATAATGCTGTCGATGGTAAATAACTCAACTAGGCAGGCCTTTGGACATCGTACAATGAGTCCATATTATGGCGTTAGATTAATTCAGGCGTGCATGTTGAGGTATTTAGTTAGGTAGGGCTTTAACAATGGATGAATGTAATTTTGTGAATAAGTGTAATAGTACTGGTAATGCTTGATCAGTATGAATTGATTTTAATAATGTATGTTTTAATTTTTTATAACCATAGGGGTGTTTTGGGGACATAAACATACCTCATATTTCTCCCCTGGAGGTAACTGTCTGCAACGTATCTGCTGAGAAGACCAAAAGCCCTCCAGCACTCCAATTTTCAAATTATGTTGTTACATTTCATTATGTATTCCAGTAATCAATGAATTGTTATAATGCTGAAAGATTATTTCATCGTTAAGTAGGTAGCTGAAAAGTTTGTAACGAGTGTATCGTTGTCTGATACCTCCGAAGCGACGACGACAAAAGAGAATCAGTAAAGGCAAACCACATAACACCCAAACTCTTAGTACCTTTCTGGTTATGTGGCTGATTGAGAACTCGCCAGCGATCTGCCACGTCAGTTAACCATGACAATCAGAGCCTCATTTGCATAGCTAATTTGTATTGTGTTTTTTTTAAATATCTAACACTGTTTGACAGTAAGATGGAGGGGAAGGGGCTTTGGGATATTAGCCTCGAATATTTATACATATGAGATGAAAATATTCCAGGTTGGGCAAGCACAGTACAAGACAATTTAATAAAAATCTTTTCTAACTCTGAGGAAGGTGGTAGTTGCCCCTGAAAATTTATTTATTTTCATCTTTAAGTGTGTATTTTACTGTGTGCGCCCAACCTGGGACATTTTTGTGTAACACACATCATAGAGGAATATCCTGAAATATTTATACATATGATGGTAAGCAGGGGCGGATATAGGAATTTCTTTCTTGGGGGGGGGGGGGGGGCGCCACCGTATTCAGGATTTTGTTCTAGGGGGCACAAGGATACTTCGTAATACGAAGCGAACGCAATGATAATGGGACCGTATTAAAAATATTGCATATTTTTTTAAGGGTCTGGGGGGGCACGGGCCCCCGTGCCCCCCTATAGATGCACCTATGATGGTAAGTTATTAGTTATATTTATATATTGTCACTTCTTGGTAGGGTAAGGTAGGTACCCCAAAAAACCAGATGCAGTAATATCCAGTATTATATGTATATATTTGAGTGTGCAAGAGCAATCTCACATGGTCACTAAGTGTCATACATCGCCGGCGAGAGGGGCGAGACAATTCCCGCAGCTGCTCCCGTGCGAACTCCCGTTCCCCATCCAGCGACGGGCTATGCTGTTATCACGCGAGGTTTGCGGAGAAGACGCATCGCTGTGTGTACCCATGTAGCTTCGCGGAAAACATGTAGGGTAGTTGGTAAACGCGGCAAGCGCCCTGCAGTCAGCCGCCTTTTCATCACTGATGCCGCCTCTGAACTGCAGCATCTCATCGACTCTGGATCGGACTTGTAGAATCCTGGAGGGAAAACTTCGCTGTCGCTTATATCCTTCATAAGTCAACTCTCTGTTCCTAAGACCATGTCTGCGTCCTGAAATTTACACCCGATTTTAGCACTCTTGTTTATAACGCTATAAAAGTTAATTGCGATAAAGTTAATGTCATATTTTATAGATTACCTTTCGGTCGGTTCTTTTCTTCACTGTTCATAAGATGAATGTATCACTATGAGAGTGCTAATCAATTTAGATATAATAGCTTTCCCTGCATTACTGCTCCTAAATTTACTTCATGTGATGTGAGGATTTACGCATGAGTGGATCACCTCGGAGTCTACATTTAGAAAACTTTACTCCTTAAAAAAATCCAGTATTGAATTTTTCGTAGTCACCATCGTTATTATGTTGATAAAATAAACTGCATTGTTTTGCAATAATTTTGTTTAAAAAATGAAAAAAATTGATCACTTCGGACTTGATCCCTCGCAAAATTCTCATGAAGTTACAGCGCATAGTATAGACCTACTCGGCTACGGAGCCACGTATTGGTAATAGGTAAAAGGTGAGTCCAAATTTGAATCCAAAGATAGGAAATGATATCTGCGGAAATCAAAAAGAGAATTTTCTCCATTAAAAATTTTATAACGACAGCAGTGTTTAATTAAGTTAATATGCGTTTAAGTGGATTTAAAAAATTGTTACTGCCATCCCATGTAACTGAAAAAAAAAAATTAGCCGAGAGGTTCGAAACAGATACTTCGGATTACTATCGCGGTAAGTCTGCTCCTTCACCACTAGTCCATCTCACACGTTGACTCAGAAGGGGATTCATTACGAGCTTTGTCAGGAAAGGGAATGAACCAGTCTTCTAGTGTCACTAAATCAAACTGAATTTTAACACTCAGTGGCATTATTTGCTGTGATATTGCGGCGGATATTTTATGTGTATGTTTTGTTCGCTATCGCTTATCGAAAAGCTTCAGCGTTAATTGTAAGACAACATACTTTGACGGATCGGCCAGCTTAAGAGAAGAAGTAAAGTGACGTTCTGGACGTAGATTTATTATCTAGTATGAGCTGCACAATTTGTGGTATTAAACACTGCACATACCCCGCATACATTTCCCTTTAATGATGTTGTTATAAAAAATATTTCGGGAAGTGGGAATGTTGTTCAAATTTCCCTCCCACTGTTGCAATAGAAAATACGAAAACTCGATTTCAAAACTGCGGCGAAAGTGGCGCCGCTCGATTTGTTGCAATACTTTTGAATCCGACTGTAAGTCTTCTCCTTAACCACTAGTCCATGTCACTCGTTGACTGCATAGTGGATTCATTACGAGCTTTGTCAGGCAAGGGAATGAACCCGTCTTCTAGTGTCACTAAATCAAACTGATTTTAAACACTCAGTGACATTATTTGCTGTGATATTGCGGCGGATATTTTATATGTTTGTTATGCTCGCTATTGCTGATCGAAAAGCTTCAGCTTTAATTGTAAGACAATATACTTCGACGGATCGGCCAACTTACGAGAGAAGGTAAATTGACGTTCTGGACGTAGATTTATTATCTAGCAGGAGCTGCATAAATTATGTGGTATTAAACATTGCTCATATCCCGCATACATTTCCCTTCAACGATGTCGTTATAAAAATATTACGGGAGGTGGGAATGTTGTTCAAATTTCCTTCCCACTGGTACAATAGAAAATGCCGAAACTCGATTTCCAAACTGCGGCGAAAGTGGCGCCGCTCCATTTGTTGCAATACTTTTGAATCCGACTGTACCTGATGATGCGGTAAGGGAAATTTGACGTAAAATAAAGGTAAACTTTGTGGATATTGCTCCTCCTTCTTCGATATGTTCCGTTTCCACTCCATCTCGCCTGAAACCTCAGACAACACATTTGCTGACCGACTTGAAGCCTGTATGACACTTCCCAATATATTGGCCAATCTATTGGATATTGGATTTTGGTCCGACTGACACACACCAATTTCTAGTCCAATCTCCTTTTCACAATATTGGACACAATTTCTTGCCCAATTTGGAATTTAGAACAGGTTCTATTTTCACGCGGCCAATCTCCAATCAGAAGTCAGTTATGTTGACTCGTAGAGGCCAAAAAAAGAAGCTCTTAGCAAAACATCAGATTTGGCTGTAAAACATTGTTTTTTCCAAAATTTCGCTTGAAGTTTCCAAAATGTGGACGAAAGAAGTTGCTTCACTATTGATTGAAGCGTACAAATCACACGAATGCTTATGCAACGTAAAATCTTTAAAATACAATGGCGTTCTTTAAAGGGACATTAGAACACTATTTCGAACAATAATTGTGCAAATATTGATACTTGTCGCACGGTACGTAACGCCCAATATTTTAAACAATATTTCATGCCGATTTATTGATCAATAAATTGTAAAGTGTAATACGGGCTTGAGGATCCTCTTTTGTAATATTCGTGGTTTGGATAGTTGGGGCAGGAGCTCACTGCTCACAGGCGTGTGCATTTTTAGTACTTTGGGGAGGGGGGCGGTTTCCCTGGGCCAACTCGCACTTCCTTTGGATAGAGGCTACCCTAAGGATTCGTGAATTGAACCCGAGACCCAAGGGGACTGCATAGAGGAGGCCCAACAGGGTCCCAATAAGGCCCAATGGGATCAAAATACATAAAGCTACAGAATTTTCAAATAAGTAAATTAGTAAAACAGGAAATTACAAATTAATGACTACGTACAATGTTTTATGCAGTAAAATTTTGATTTAAAAAAATATTACTGGTCATTCCACCTTTTAATATGCAACTCAATCGCTAGAGATAGAATGCCTGGGAAATTAAAGATTTTATTTTGTTTTAGAACTTGGTTTCCGATTAAAGAATTATCCCAACACAAGAAGAACATTTTTCCCCCATTTTTTCCAACCAAATGTCTCACTCGCTGGTTTAAATACATCTAATGAAAATGTAGGAGAGAGGAGGAACCGGATGAAAACTTAAGGAAAGAGAACAACACCATGATGGGCTGAGGCTTGATCGCCTAATGAAAGCGGAATAAGACGGTAAAGGAAGACTTATAATAGGGTTGTTTCCTTCATCAAAGAAAACGAAAGGCATTGATTGCTATTCGTTACCCACCATTAGGGTTTTCATAATATACAAATTATTTGGGTTTAGAAATCCCATTTTAGACGAATGGCAATGGTCACTTTTAACCGCATTTGAAGAAGGCCAAATTGGCGCCCATGCGATGCAACTCCACGTGACGTCACAGGGACCTAGTTTCTATACGAGTAGATAGGAGTTTTACATCGCCTGAGATAACCAATGCAAAGGCACAGAGATCAGGGAAACATCTCTTAATAATCACTTATTAAAATTGACTATGGTCGGAAAGTTTCCTTTGCAGCTTGCATCGTATCGGCGCTGATAGCCTCGCACCAAGGTGACCTCACACGCCGGCAGCCGGAACCAGAATGTCGTCACACGGGCTTTTCCCAGCATTCATACTTTGCCGTCGCGTTTTCGCGCGCTTGAAAATTTTCACTTTTCATTTAATCGCGAAAAATAGATATCTTCATTTAATAATCTAAAAGCGTGAAATTCGTACTCCAGGAGTAATAATTTTTCGATTTAGGCAGTAAAATAATAAAAGGAAACCCTCCTATTGCATCCCATAGAAGGCTGATTTCTGATGTCACTTCGGTCGCATTGTAATCGGTTTTCAAAAATGTCCGCGACGCGGCGATGGGTGCAACGCGATCCACTTTTCTCCAATTTTTTGCAATATAATTTATTTATTTCTATCACCCCCGAAAACAGCCCAATGAGGCCTTATACATCGGGAGTTTAAACAATCAACAACAAAAGATTACACACACTCATGTCCTGGGAGGGGCAACCTATTCAGGCGGGACTCGAACCCGCGACCTTGGATATGGTAGGCGAGAACTTATCCCTACCGCCACCAAGGCCGAAAATGTTTGAAATTGCAAGGAATTGCACTAAAACGTTATGAATCGGATAGATTACATCACCATATTTATAAATTTCGGTTAACACCACTGTAATTATTCCTACTTTTCCCCGTTCCCATTCCCATTTGGCTATGCAAGGTGGAGAAAACTTGTGTCAGTAGGAACCAAAATTACTAATGGTGTTTAGGTCGACAGAAACTTTGAGCCAAGCACTCCGATTGGCCGCGAGTTTACCCCGTTGCCGGATTCTCTGGACAACTCATGACTTCGAATGCTATGTCCCCAGCCTTACAGTCTGGTGGCATCCGACCATAGCAATCAAGGGGACTGAATAGATAAGGCCCAATCCCATCCCATATTAGGCAGATTTCTGTTGCTATTTCGATCGCATTTTAATCGTTTGTCAAAAATATCCGCGGTGCGGTGATGAGCGCAATGCGATCCACTTTTATTTTCAATATTTTGCAATTTAAAGTTTGTAATTGCGAGGAATAGCATTGAAAAGTTATGAATTTTTATATATCACATAATCGTGTACATAAATTTCGGTCAACGCCTCCATAATTATACCTACTTTCCCCGTGAAACTCGGATCACTTTGTCCATCGGCGACGCATGTAGCGACTTTAGTAAACGCATTCAAATGCGCGGTCAGTGACAACACATTTAGAGGCTGACTTGAGGATCCTATTCGGTAATTTTCGTGCCAAGACCCTTTGGTAACTAGTCAAGCGCTCTGACCACTGGGCCAACACAATAACCCATCCTGGGAAATGAAATACTGAAAATTAAACGGTTTTGACTTTCGTTTCGAATGCCATCCCTGGTCCAAAAGCTGCACCCAGGGTTAAACCGGAACTTTCTGGTCCATACTCCAATACTGTTCACACTTCCCTAAGAAGCTCTCCTAATACTTCACTCTGGGTGCATAATACAAACTTCGTTTATGAGCAGCCAGAAAAATCTCAGACCAATTCTTTTTCCTTCGCGTTATTGGACACGTCGATTAGACAAGGATGAAGTAAAAGTTCAATCCTCTGTTTTCTCATTTAGAGACGTACTTTTTCCAATCAAAGTTATTTGTTTGAGTTTTGGAGTGCCTCATTCAGTGAGTCGCAGCTTTGTGAATAAAAATTTCTTTTTCGAATGTGGTAAGAGGATACTATTAAGAAATTTGTTGATATTGAATGAGAATTTATCAGCCCTGAGCATGCTTTCAAAATAAAGTGAAACTTGGGCCTAATTTTTTCAATCATCTGACCGAAACCTGTGAAGCTTTATAAAAGTAATGGATTTTTACTGGGTATTTTGTAAGTCTTGAGCCTAATGCGTTTTCATTTGTCAATTAAAGGAAGAAATCTCGAGGTGCCGTATTGTTATGAAGTGATAAACGTGATTAAGTGGACCGTGACTATTGGTCACTCAACTAATGATTAAAAATACCTACATAATTGTAACCTATTCGGGTGAAACCGTTGGTATTTAAAATTGCTCCATTTTGATGGGTGAAAATGCCATTTTAAGAAAATATATGGTCCTTCCGTTTAATGTCCTTTTGATATCAGATAGTCATTTACATATTAAAAAATGACTACGAGTAATAAACTCATTTAAAAGGAGCTACCGCCATTTTGTGTGCATTCGGGTCATTTTTAAATTCCCATTCGTAAGTACAACACCCTGTGCGTTTTTCCGCTTCCCGTATCCCTAAAATCACTGCTTTATCTGGGCCATTATTTGATGCCCCTTCGTCAACATCCAATCTCTTGGATATTTAACCGACCCATTGTTACATTTGCCACTCAAATGGCGTTTTATTTCTTCAGCTGACATTTCAACTTCGCCGCGGCTTGGCTTTCACCTTGGAATAGCGTGGCCGATCGTCTCATCCGAGACGCATGATGAATATTCAAAAAGACGAACGATGTTCGCGTGCTACGAAATGCGATGCGATGCTTTTATCGCCACAGGAGTGCCGCAGCGTGGTATAGCAGTTGTATCGCCTAAGGTTAGCAGGAGCCATTGTCCAGGGAAGCTCAATCGTGATGCCTGCTCGCGATGTTGCCATTTTCATTTCATGTGTTTATTTAATTTTAGGGAGTGGCTAGCGGATCAGGCAGGGATTTTAGGAATCAAAACTTCGTTTTTTCGCCTACTTATGAGACGAAAAATCTCATTATCATCAGCCCACCTACATTATAATGCTAGATATTACCTATTCCTAAAATTTTACTTAAGCACTTTCGCGAAAGTTTGTTTCCATTTTTTTGGCAAATATTTCAAGTTATTTTCCCTCCAGGAAATATGGTGTCAGTGATAGAAGCAATGAAAATATTGTGAAAGTAAACTACTGGTGCAATTTTGAAAAATAATATGGAAGTGAATTTACGGTAGACTCAAATATAATTCCTTTGGCGATTCAGAGAAACCGTTTCTAGGCGAATTTTTCTATGAGGATTGATAAGTTCATGAAAAATTCTGATATACCTAGCATGCATTGGTGGGACGATACCATAGAAGACAGACTGCTGTACTAAAATTTTGAGTAATGCTGTTGGTATTAACGTCACAGTCAGCCTTCAATAGAGTACAGGAAATTATTTCAGGAAACTAGTTAATGGATGGGTAGCTGCTGGTGATGAGCATGTACGTAATTGTCTGACTATTTATTAGTCCCCGAGTCGGCGTATTTCTCCAACTAGTTGTCCTTGAAATTTTAAGTCCGCAAATTATACGAATTCAGAAAGAGGAAATCGAATTTCTACCTCTTACGAGGCATAGCGTTCGTTCAGAAGTTCAAGCTAAATTATTTTTTGGGAGAAATTTCAATCTAGGTTTCATATTTTTTAAAAGAAAGTTCTCAAATTTTACGACAAGGGAATTGCAAGATTCCTCGAGTAAAAATAAACACGGGGAGATTCTCTTCGTGGATAGCGCTTGTGAGAAGCTCAAGAAAGGCGTGGATTGCAATCGCAAATGAATCAGCAATTTCAACGTGAAAGAATTGAATGAAGAATTGTGTTGCTCACATACAAATGGAGAATAAGTCTTACTGTGTTATTTTCACCAAATAGACGGTAAAGTCGCAGCTTTCACTTGTTGAAGATGTTTGGCAAAAAATAGATTAAGGTTGAGCCTCATCATTATCATTAAATTTCCAGATCATTTTTGTCTTTCACGGTATTCCAATGATATAAAAAAATTTTATGGAGGTATTTCTGTTTAAATCAAACTACCAAATTTAAGATTGAAACTTTTAGCTATTATTCATGCTCGCATGTTATAGATAGAATAATAAAAATGTTACATTTATTCAATCTCTAATATGCAATCAATCTTTGAGTATTTTAAACTGAAAATAAGGAACTTTTTAATTATCAATATTAATAAAACTTCCACTAATTGAAGCCGGAGGTGAGTTATGAATAGAAGAAATATCCCGAGAATTTGAAAATAGCTCCAATTGGTTTATGAGACATCTTGTTTCCATCAAATAAAGTCATGAGTTTTCTTACTAATGTGCGCGTTTTTTGTCGTGGGATTCTCATAATTACTATCGCTTCTTTAGCTCATCCGATTAGTGATGAGTGACCTTTAGAATGGACTTTTCGCATTGTGAGGGGATAGTACTTGAAAGGCTTGCCTCCCGAAAACAACGCAAAATCATCTTACGGTAAGCTAAATACCAAAACAATCGTGGCATTGAAGGGATAAGGTTTGGAGTTGACTTTAAATCACTGATTTACTGAAGAATCTCCGAATCTCGTACTAACAGCATGAATGGTCAAAACTTAAGTAACAGAAGGAGTACACTAGATAACTTGCTCAACATGAGACTGAAATTCCGCTAAGGAGACTGGAAAAACAATGAAAACCAGAAATTGTGAGAATTTGAGAAATTGCTATTTATTAGTCCCCGAGTAAGCGTATTTCTCTAACTTGTTGTCATTCAACTGAGGTAGCTGGATGACTCCGCTTACGCCGAAATAATGGCGGAAGGCCAATAGGTTAGTAATTATTTCAGCACTTAGTAATCATATCGTGACTTCGTAATTATTTTAGAAAAGGGAAATATATGACCCGCATCATTATGGAGGTGTTGGAAATAAGAAAATATTTAAGCAATTAAATTCCCGATCAAGGACTGATGCTCAGCTGTAACATACAGAATCTAAAAAAGTAACCTCTACTTCCCCGTAAAGGTGACAAAAAATTGATTTCTAATAAATCTCATAATCATCTAATTTGATAGGTTGGTAGTTTTAGAAAGGTTTATCTAATTTTCAAACAGTGATTTTTAAGATTTACTTATCACCTTTAACTTTTCAGGGGCAGTGCCGATACCGTTCGTATTGTGTATTTTCACTAGCTTTTGTTTTCGATGTGAAATCGTTTTGCTCAGTGCGTAAAATTACAACCCGCATTGCCCACGACTTAAAAATTTCAAAGAAAGCCCATATTTTGTTTAATGACGACTTTTGAAAAGAACTATTTTGCCTATTATAGAAATTTTGATGCTAATGGCTGGGCAGTATACCTCTTAATATTTAAGATAATCTTCTTTTTGTCCGCATACGATACTTATTCCCAAAAGTCATGTTCATAATATTTTTTCCATGCTTTTGGATTGAAGTAAATGCCAAAGGGATTACCATAAACTATTTATTTCCTTTTATTAACGTTGGAGTATACACAGAAATCCAAGTTTTTTGAAATGATATCTTGGACTAACTTCAAGAATTTTCTGTATTTAATTTTCCTGGTAGAGATTTCAAAGGGTCTGTGACACGGGTATATGCCTAAAGATTTTTGAGTCTTAAATGTGCACTTACATTTTTAATGATGAAACGAAAGTTATAAAAAAAAGGTTGCCAGCGACAATTCCAGAGTTGACTTTTGTAATGGAATCTTAATACCTACTCTAATAAAAAAAGTGTTCTGTAGATTTGAACTACAAATAGTATTGCGATAATAATGAATGCCAATCATGATGGGAGCGTTGAATTGTAAGTTTTCGTACGTGAGGTTCAAATAAGATTGTCAGAGTCAGGGGCGCAGCGAAGAATTAAGCCCAGGGGGGGTTTTAGGCGCAACTAATACTTGGGAGTATGGGGGTATTGCATACCCGTCAGGGTAAGCAGGAGTTGCGGGGACCCTCCTCCAGAAAAATTTTAAGAGTAATGGTTCAAAATGGCTAGTTGTACGGCTTTCTGAGGGATATTTGATAAATAACCCTCAGAAAGTAATACTAACACTATTCTATAAGTAATACTGATCCAAATATGTAAAATGGATTAAACTTAAAAATTTCTCTGAGCTCTGGGGGCGTTTTATCCCCCTCGCTGCGCCACTGGTCAGAGTGATCATGTTCACAGTGAGGATCCTCGGATAAGTTCGTATTTTAAGTTCATCGCAGCCCAGGAAGGAATTGGTGTAATCCGGTTAAGGCTGGCGAAGTTGGCTTCGTCGTTATTCAAAGGATTTGTGTCGGTATTTTTTTAATGCGTTAAACCACTCCATAAGATCGGTTGCTGAATAAAAATAATAATTTTGGACCCAATTTTAGTCTCACTCCGATCTCGTGGAGCTTTTCCTCATAACCTCGAGAATAATTATGGAGATGTTAAAACGAAGAACTTGTATAGTGCTGCCCCGAGCCGCTCATCCTGTTTCATTTTTTTTTGCTGGAGAGTGCTTCTCGAATCGGCTCTTCACCAAGGAGAGTTCTCAAAGGTCGTTAGGCCGTATCCCTCACTGGTTAACCCTCAACCGGTGACGTGCGGTCTGAGAGACCTCTGCGTTTTAAAAATTATGAATATTTTCAAATTGGCTGTTTTTAAATATCTAAAATCATAGTTAGCTTCATATTTGTATAAAAATAATTTAACACTATTAAAATTAAATGTTTTTATCATTTAATTCTGTAAATTTACAAATTAATTCGATTAACGGTGTGTGAGACCTCACGGTACGCCTGCAGAATAAATTTTTTTTAAATGAACAAACGGGATAAATTCAATTGTTTCCTATTAGTTAGCCATCTTCCTTTCACACTTAAGCCTTTATTTTGAATTATGGCAAAATATTAATGCTAAAAAACGTTAATAATAACTGAAGTGTTTTTGATATCAGTTTTTGAATCCTGTTTTAAATTACTTTTTTACCAAAAAATTGATTCGTATTGGTAACGCATAAAATATAAAGTTTGGAATAGTTTAGAATGTAAAGAAACATAAGCTTAAGTAATGAAAATGCCGTCGCAACATTTTATGAATAATTGATTTATTGCGGTCTCCCAAACCGCATGCCACTGGTAGTATAAAAAAATATTTCACGTCACTGGTTAAGGGTTAATAATGTTACGCTTGCAATGAATGTTCCAGCGATTTGATCGTTGGATTATTCTTCCTTATAGGATATCCTCTAAAACCGCATGCCACTGGTAGTATAAAAAAATATTTCACGTCACTGGTTAAGGGTTAATAATGTTACGCTTGCAATGAATGTTCCAGCGATTTGATCGTTGGATTATTCTTCCTTATAGGATATCCTCTAAAATCGCTGGCACGTTAATGGCTTTTCCAGGTTTCGCTAATTAGTTGGGCCCTTTTCGCTTCTATAGCGTTAATGTGTTTTTCCCCGTCCCGTCCCTCCCAACCCTTTCCTTGCCCCAGAGGCGTCGTCGGGCTCCTATCGCGGCGGCGCCTCTTTCCTTTTTCCCTCCTCTCCTGCCCCTCCCCGGGTGATTGGGCGTATAAGTCTCTGACTTGGTTCCTGGCCCCGGTGTGTTGTATCCTCGAAGGGCTCCCCTTGAGCCCTCATTCTCTTTGCTATGAATGTATATGTATTCCCATTTGGTTATCCAAGGTGGAGAAAACTTATGTTATAGCTTATGTCAGTAGGAACCAAAATTACTAATGGAGTTTAGGTGGACAGAAACTTTGAGCCAAGCGCTCCGATTGGCCGCGAGTTTACCCCGTTGCCGGATTCTCTGGACAACTCATGACTTCGAATGCTATGTCTCCAGCCTTGCAATCTGGTGGCCTCCGATCATAGCAATCAAGGGGAATGAATAGAGAAGGCCCAATCCCATCCCATATTAGGCATATTTCTGTTGCGATTTCGGCCGCATTTTAATCGTTTTTCAAAAATCTCCGCGGTGCGGTGATGAGCGCAATGCGATCCACTTTTATTTCCAATATTTTGCAATTTAATGTTTTTAATTGCGAGGAATAGCATTGAAAAGTTATGGATTTTGATAGATCACATCATCGTGTACATAAAATTCGGTCAACGCCTCTAAAATTATATCTACTTTACCCGTGAAACTCGGTTTACTGTGTTCGTCAGCGACGCGAGTGGCGACTTTTGTAAACCCGATTAAATGCGCGGTGGGTGACAACACATTTAGAGACCGACTTGAGGATCTTCTTTTGTAATATTTGTGATAGCGATCTCCGGTGGACAAAGCATTCGAAGTCGTCAGTTGTCCAGAAATATTAGCTGTCCATTCGGAAACAGAGCAAACTCGCGGCCAATCGGAGAGCTTGGCTCAAAGTTTCTGTAGTTTAGAAATGGTATCTTTTCGACATAAACTTCATCAGTAATTTTTGTTCCTACTGGCATCAGATAACCAGAATTAAAACTTTTAGGCGACCCGGTATACTGTACAGTGCATGAGCATACAGTCCTAATAAAGGTGGAGATAATTACCACCATCTGCGAGTTTTGTCTCAACGAACGCTCTTATTAATCTTTTTTTCCTGACTTATTACTAGCTTAGCAATTGCACTACAGTCTTTAGGTATGTTGTGAATAGAGAGTACACCGTTACTTATCAACTGCATTACAAGTGAAAAATAATTCGCCCTAGATTTTGTCATATGTAAAATTCTCGTATTGAGTTTCAAATTATGACCTAAATCGGTTTGTGCTATTTAGTACGTTTCTACATAGAAAATTTCGACTTTTTTTATAAAATAAATCAGAGAAAATAAATTTGTGATAGATTAAAAATTAATGTAAGAAACAATGCATTTATGTAAACTAAAAAGAAAAAAATGTTACAATATGTAAAAAATTGGCTAATGCCAATGCCTTCATTTGAGCTAAAAAGAAGAAAATAAACCATGCGGCCTTTGCCCAACGTTTGTTCCAACGTTTACATTTTATCTGTTTAAAACAAAAAAATGCGGTGCGCATCAATTTCAATGTTATAAATCAGATTATTTTTCTGTAAATATTCACCACGACACTACAGCTAAAATCTCAAATGATGATGAATTAATATGATTGATCTATGTCCTCTAAAATTTTAAGATTGTAGCGTAAGTTTCAAACGAGTAATACTGATGTGTAGAAATAATTCGTTAAGCAAGACAATGTAACAAACAGGTCGAACGAGAGCGATACGTCCACTTAAACTTTTGATGGAATGTTTTGGAGGACGAACTGGATCGTATTTTTGTGGAATATGCATTTTTTCAAATCCAGTTTCCCACCTCGCGGTTCAAATATTTCCCAACGAGTACCTTGTCTTGGTTTATTTTCGTATTCACTCAGATTTCTTAAAAACCTTGTCTTTTTCTTATCTTACCGTCCACTTCCCTTCTCAAGTTTCCACTTCCTGTCGTAGTTGGTCACGGTATTAATTATTAGGACGCTTTTTCCTCCAATTTTTCCGGTGATAGACCAAATGATTACTCAATAGTGTTGCCGAAAGCTCCATACTCTCTCATGAGGCCACTTTGTGGCTGGATGTTTGTGTCTATCGAGAAAATCCGGTGATAAACAACTACGCGTCATGCCAACCGCCGTATGACTTTGCTTCAAGGCGTTTTGTCTTGAAAATATACGCTTTCATTTAGGCCATTCTCGCTAGGGTTCTATTCTCGGCCGCAGAATGTGAAAAATTGAAATGTAATAAATTTACTGGCACAAAGATAGTACTCTTCCACCGAGTTTCATTATTATTTTATACCTCATGGATTTTTTAGAGTTAGAATTCAATTGCAGTTAGCGCTGCCAAACGGTACCCGAATGCATAACTTTGAAATTTTTTCGCTATGGGTTCCATCCAATACTTATATTTTACTTCCGTAAATTTGCATCAATAGCTTCAAGAAAGACTACAGAATTGTGTGCTATCCATCACAATGCGTCAAATTTATTGTATAGAACAACAGGGCATATCAAATCCCGCAGTTAATTTTCTGTAGAAATTTAAGTCAGTAGAAATGAAAGTACCATCGTCATGCATGCGGTATGAGATCAATTGTTGCAAATCACGTCGTCTTAATTTTCATTTCATTTTCGGTTTTCGCGGTTCATATTTATGGAGTATAAAAGGTTGAATCACACGATAATTTTCCCACTCTCTCTGGTTCCGTCCCTCTTATTTAAATTATTTATTTAATCATTCAAAAACTGCCGAAAAGGCCTAAAAAATTGAATAGAAAGCTTAAATTCTGCAGCTGTACCAAATATAAACTATAAAAAACTACAAAAAGGACATAAAAAAGATTCAGAGGATGTCTTTTCTAAGCTGCCTCTTGAATGATCTGATAGGCATTGAAAGATCCAGGGAAGGTTGAGAAGTCGAAATGGTATTGATAAAGGAAGAGAGTCTGTAAAAAAGTGATATTAGGGAGAGAGAAAGACGGAATTTAGGTTAATTTAGCAGGTGATTATTACCAAAGGCGGGGGTGGGAGTGTGGAGTGAAAAGAAAGGGAGTATTTCTGAGGATCGGACCTTGCCTTATAAGGTATTGTAAAATTATGGGGCTGAAAGATAGCTCCAGCGATAGGTTTCCGGGGACCAAAAGAGTGTTACTTGACTCATAATCCCACCGTCCCTTTTTCCATCGCTTAATCTGTCGCTTTCCAGGTTTGCAACTTAATTAAAAGCCATGCGTGGCGTAACAATCGCTGATGGCGGTCATGCGTTCTGATTGGCTGAAGGACGGTGCCAGCGATGATTTCAGCGATGGAAAAAGGGACTTAAGCCTGAATCACACGGTCATTTTCTTTCGTCACGAAAAGTGATCACTACAGCGATCGCTTTTCGCGACGGGAAAAGTGATCGCTCGAGTGATCATTTTTCTGAATCACTCGGTACCTCCCGCCGTCGCGTTGCCTCTCGCATCATTTCCGATATCACAGCTCGTTGTCATAGGACTCGCATAACGAAAATATATGGCGTGTTTGTTTTCTATGTCGTTCCCACGATTGTCAAAAGTTGCGCTGCAATCGCTCAATACGGGAATGTGTACTGAATGGCTGATATAGGGTTTTAGTGTCGGTTTCAGCGACGGAAAAAGCGACCGGACGAGTGATGAAAACAAGTGATAGGAATCCTCATCATTAGAGTTGTTTTTCACGATCGCGCCGGCAATTGTTTTGCCGGCAACGATCCGACGATCACTTGCGAGTGATCACTTAGAAATGACGAATAAAATGATCGTGTGATTAAGGCTTTACCGAGTTATGGAGAAAGGGAATGGATTCCCATCCCTCGAGCCATCGAGGAAAATGATTGCGTAAAATATTCATTTTTCCGTTATCATTGGAGCGATTGCTGGAACTTTCCATCGAAAGGGAATGAAAAAATGACCGTATGTTTAAGGCCTAATATAAATAAGGCAATCCTAAGTGGGATTACATCAAGTGTTTAATGCTATTCTAGTAAGAATCATTAGTCCGTAAAAAATCTACGAGGTCGAATGCAGACGAAGCTGTGGAAAACTACAATAATTTATTTTTATTTTGCAGGCGCTAATGCGCCAAAATACTAATATCGCCCCCTATGACATTTAGGATTATATACTCTAGTTTTGAAATTAATGGACTGGAAAATGCAAACAAGATAAGCCTATGAAAAACTATTTTCTTAAACGAGAGAATTACATTATATTTGAATGATTTATACGCTATTTTTATGATAGTGTTTTGGCAATATCATCGATATTTCCCTCGATTGAGCCACAGTTTATTCACACCTTTTTCAAAAACCTTTTGACATAAAAGCATGATCGCTTAACTCATAATTCCCACCGTCCCTTTTTCCATCGCTTATTCTGTCACCTCCTATTTCTACAACTGTCGTTCGCTTAAAAGCCATGCGTGATGCGAACAATCGCTGATGGCGATCATGCGTTCTGATTGACCGAAGGACGGTGCTAGCGATGGTTTCAGGGACGGAAAAAGGGACATGCCGAGTGATGGAAAAAGGGAATAGGATTTCCATCCCTTGAGCCATCGTAAAAAATGATCCTGTGAAACAGTCATTTTTCCGCCATCATTGGAGCGATCGCTTGAGTTGTCCCTCCAAAGGGACGGGAAAAATGATCGTGTGATTTAAGCCTGAATCACACGATCATTATTTTCGTCATTTTCGAGTCATCACTCCAGCGATAAACTCGAGTGATCACTCGGAAATGATAGTCGCGCGCAATTGTTTTTCGCGATCACTCCAATGATGAGGATTCCCATCACTCGTCTGGTCGCTTTTTCCGTCGCTGAAACCGTCACTAAAACACCATATCAGCCAATTAGAACGCATTCCCGTCTGGATCGATTGCATTGCCACGTTTGGCATTCGTGGGAACGCCATAGGTAAACATAAACACGCTATATATTTTCATGATGCGGGTCGTATGAAAACGAGCTGTGATATCGCAAATGATGCGAAAAGCGACAGCGGGAGGGACCGTGTGATTCAGAAAAATGATTACTTGAGCGATCACTTTTCCGGTCGCGAAAAGCGATCGCTCGAGTGATCACTAAGGGGGACGGAACTAATAATCGTGTGATTCAGGCTTAAGACTTAAGAGGTGCTTATAATAATGAAAAGAGAGTGATTTTTTTATCCAATGCCATTAACTTTGGTTTTATAGTTGCTCGAACATTTATATAAGCTTATTTTTTTCCGGCCTCGGTGGCGGAGGGTTGAATCCCCGCCTGCCAAACTGAAGGTCGCCAGTTCGATTCCCGCATACGTATCCACGGCATGGGTGGTTTTAATTGTTTCTCGTCTGTTTTAAAATGCTAGTAATTGGGGAACTTGTTAACATCACAGAAATTATTATTGCCATTACATCATCGCATGGGTGCCGTTAGGCACTTCCCATGTTATTGTGCAAATTAACTCCGTGATTCTGTAATGTCAAATCCTCATATTCAACGTTTATTTTACGTCTATTTTCCACATTAAATGCTACCAATGCTTAAATTATTGATTTTTTTTCAGTGGCTGTTTACTTTGGCGTATTTTACGGAGTTTGAAGGTGCATAAGACGAACTTCGCTCCCCGAGTAGGAAGATAACAATATCACAGCTGACTGCGAATACATACTGGATTGAAAAAAATGTGTATACCTCACAGGATACTCGTTATCGCCCAAAGCACCTTTGAGGCCCAGCGATACCAATTGATATCAATTCCAACACCCATGAATATTTAACGTAAATAATAACGCTTAAAAAAATGTTTCAACTCGTCTCGTCTCAGTGGTTCGTAATAAGTCATAATATTCATAAATTTCGAGCGATATGAGAAAAAAATAATACAGCATTAACGAGTTAAGCATTTCACACACTTCCCAAAGGCGCGTACGTTGAATCATTTTCCACTAATTTTAATTGAACTTTTTCATGTCTATTTGTAGTGTTACAAATCTTTGAAGCGTTCTTATATTGAGATTTGCCTTAGAAACGTGTCGAGTGGAATCAATAAATGTATACTATCGCATACTATTCCGATGTCTTCTTTCAGCTGTTATTCATAGTTCATAAATATACCCTCATATTACCGGAACCACCGCCGTACATCTATAAGGCTTGCTTTCCAGATAACGTGTAACGATCCCCATTGCAAGCCGGCAGTTGATAAGTAGTGAGAAAGTAAAATTCCACGTTTTCCCAGCGTAACGTGCATTCTTGATAAGGGTAGTTTACTTATTATAATATTTAATTCCTCACTGTCAGACGCTAATAGTTCGTGAGAATATATCTGTGAGGGGTTTCTTTGTGTTTGGAGCGGTCCAAAAATTATTTTCTACACATATTTCCATATATTATCTTTCAAAATATATTCAGGGGTGCCGACTCACAAAAAATATTAGGGAGGCCCAAACCGAGGACCTTGCCCAGGTAAATTTTATAAGTAGTGAATTTTAAGTTTTTTAAGCATTTTAGAAGAGTCATATGATCAACATTAGAACCCTGATCGCTCGAATCTCGATATCTGGACACTCCGGGGAAAATTGACTAGCCTGACACATTTTTCCTCACATCTGTAACGAATTTTTGGGGGGGCTTGGGCCCCCTCAGGCCCCATGGAGTCGGCGCCACTGTAATATATTATTTTGCGGAATGGATGGAAATAATACTCGATGTTTGATATGCCTCCGAAAACAACAACAAAAGTCTGAACACTCTCAGCAGCTCGCAATTTTGGATGGAAATAATCTTCTTTTTCTATTCAAAGAAATACTACAGTTATAATGAAAATCGGAATATTAAGTATAATAAGCATGAAACTTAATTAATGCTAAAAAAGAGTTTGCATTAATCTTGTCAAATTAACAATGGGGTGTTTTCTTTAGCTTGTACTTTCTCCTCAAATTTTCTGGCTCGGGCCTTGGATTGAATTTCTTGGTGATGGTAGCGGTATGATATCCTTTTCACTGCTTTGGAATGAATGTTTCATTCGATGTGAACGGGTATAAGAGAACCATAAAATATAAGTAACTACATTCTTGGTAAGTACGGTAACGAATTTAGGAATATATTTAACTGAGACCTAGTTGGAGCTTATAAGAAACGCTGTGTTAACCACGATTTGAACCAAAATCCCTGAATTCTATTTTATCTTGCTGATGCCGCAGCATAGTGATTTTCTTTTATACGTTATCATTTAAAAATATAATTATTTATGTATTATTTATTGAAATAAAACATCTTCCGCGAGTTGATACAGTGCTCGGAACGAGTTTGGGGGATCTTGATTCGATTCTAATCGTAGGGAAATGATTTTTCACCCGTTGAAATGTCTCACTTTGTTCAACCTTTGTTCATCCTTATTACGTAAATTTTTACCTCTGGTTAGTCCGCTTTTTTTCTACCGTTAATCTTCATGAAACATCACAGTGTTCAAAGTACAAGAGGAAAAATTATTTTCCTTCATCTGGAAGCAAACTGGGATCTCTCAAACTCCTGCCGATTACTCTAACCAATCGCGGTAGATGTTTCCCTTCAATAATTACAGCATGTTCGGTTAATTATTAGTTTTATTTAACGTTTAACGTCGATTTAATACAATTGAAACGATTTTTTTAAATTGCCAATTTCCTCGTAATCACCTAATTCTACGGTAAAAATGATGTGGTTTTTAAAAGAAAATTTCAATTATTTACATTCATTTTTCTTTAATCGTTTCCAAAGAGATCGCGTCTTTAATTTATTCTCGAAAAACGACTATAGTGACATTTAGGTGGGAGGAAACCCCCTCTCACCCGCAGTGTAAAGGCCTGAAACCCGCTGACAGGTGAAGGTAAATAAAAAATTCATACAATATATACATTAATTTTCGAATGTTCTATGCGTCATAAGTTGCGGAATGTTTTGGCCTCATCCGCTTCCGGTAACTAGGGCGGAGTCGAAAATCCATCGTCTGTATCCGCGATCCGGAGTTCCCCAACGCGCGACCGAAAGTCTATCAATGCCGCTTAGCTCCTCACATTGCTGAGGGGGTGAAGACTCTGGTTTGATCGAACATTCCATCCCCTCCCTCCTTCATTTTCTTGGCCTTAAGAGTCATCCCTCGGACAAGCTCCGGGGCCGACCTTGAAAACGGCCGTGTTCCTCGAACTCGGTCTCAACCGTCTCAACAACCGCCCCCTGCTCGAGTTAGTCCGACAAGAATTCGGTATGGGCGAAGTCGAATTTTTTTTTAATTTCTGTCTTCCATTTCACGATCGTTGCGGAGGGGGGATCGCTAAAGGCCTACTTACACGTTACATTACACACGTACAAGTCAATAATTAAATTTATTAAACGCGTGAATGAACACTAAAATGCACCATGTAGCCGCCCAACTTGTGCGAACGCATGAATAGAAAATACAGCCTTTTCTAATTGGGTACATGCATTTATACATGCTACATTCCGGTCCACCAAAATCGTTCAAGCAATCAGACATTAACTCGTACGTGATAGTTTTTTTCGTGTAAACAGGCCTAAGCTTTGGTCCTTCACCTCGTGGTTGAAAGAACCGTGTGTGTATCTTACCAAATATTCTTCATTTTTGTTCTCATGTTTGTAACTCGTACGTGTTAATGTACCGTGTAACCAGGCCTCAATAAATAACAATGAAGAACGATATCAAACACCCCAGCAAAGGGATATAATGAAATAAATAACCATGTATGAATTCAAGAGGTCTCCAGCAGGGGAGACGAAACTGTTGACTGGACATCCTGAAAATTTCAGCTCGATTGTTTAACATTTAGAGGTCGCTCAAAGAGCATAAATGCAGTAAGATTTAATTTTATAATTTTTAAAAATAACATCATTGACAGGGGTTGAGCACAATATTACAGCCCTTAGACCCAAAATTCGCACCATTTTAACGTCCGCTCAACAGTTTCCCAGGAATACAATACTTTTCCTCGAGCTGCAGCCGCGTGTCACACCCCTGATCAAGGGCTTACCCGGGATCAAAACTAGGGGAGAGGGGAGGGAGCAAGCCATGGTCGTTCAAGTCTTAACATTTTTGCACGGAAAAGGTGAATTAAACGAACATTTTAAGAAAATTATAACTGCGCTTAATTTATAAAATTATTTGCTTGAAAAAATATTTCAGCTACATTTTTCGTGGGTACAAAGAAAATTTGTTGAAAACTTTAGTTTCAATCCAGTTCTGATTTTCGTCAAAGACTTCTGAGATATTTGCTTCTAGTGGGGGCAGCTGCCCCCGCTGGATACGCCCACGCCCCTCACTGCGAGCTGGTCGCTCGCAGGCCGCATTCAGTCATTGCCTTACGCCCCTCGAGCCTTCCCTAACGAAAGTCGGCGGAAGAAAGGAGGAGTCGAAAACTATGCTAACGCTTTTCATACCGTGTGTTTGCTGTAGATACTCCTTTAAAATGTAAGAAGAATGGAAAACTGCACTCCTTGTAAGAGCCCCCAACTCACTGCCTACACAGTAGAAGCCATAAGATAGGTAGCCTTTACAAGCGTATCAGGAAATTGGTATTATGCCCATGTAAAAAAATAACATTAGTGACATTGAATCCGAGAAAAATTTACACACGGGGCACGAACACACAGTGGTCATCCTTCAAAAATTTGAGATGGAGATCATCACATGTCACATTACCATAATGATTATTTATAATTACCTTTCTTTAAGCAACTACACGTATAGTATGTACTGTGCATGTCTCCAAAAGTAAATCCGGCGGGCTCGGGTTCAAATCCCGGCAGCGGCAGAGAATTTTCAGAGACTGCCCGATCCCCGCTTGAATGTTGTGTGGAGGACATTTCAAGCGCAACACTCCGTCCGTTGGATCGGACGTTAAGCCGTGGTCCCCTTGGCGCCATTATTTAAGAGCAGGCTAATGCCGACGCCGGGTTTCTCTCCACCCTTCCTTCCATACCCTTCCCTCATGGCGCAAATGACCTCAGCTGTACGTCGCCTCCTCCAAATATCATACCATCAAAAGTGATTTGAGCGATTAGTTCAAAACATATAGACGTATAAAAACACTCTGATTTACTGCATTTATATAATCAGAGAATTTAAAGGTATCCGTTAACTTTTATTCTCTTATGTCATCAAAACGCTAGTTGAAAACCTCGAAACATGCATTTCGATATACCACATTGTGGGTTTATATTCGTAAACTCAGAAATCAATACATTTTTCATTCGAATGTAAAATATCAATAATATTAGCAATTATTCTTTCTTTTGGAGATCAAAAATTTTTGTGAGCATTTCGAAAACCGGAAAAGCAAAGGTTACATTTCATTCTGTTTTTGCTCAATGCCAGCAATGTGAGCAAATGTAACGTTAGACTGCACATACATATCCTTTCCTTGGTTTAGCGTGGAATAAACTGAAAAATTGAAGTGCACCTGCTCCAACGTTATGCTACGAAAACAGAAATTCTAAAGACCGTTTTACACGGGGCACGTACTTACACAATCTGACGTGTGTGCGAAGGCGCAGTCAAAATTGCGTCGTGTAAAGCAGTGAATTGCTAAAAAAAAACATGCGAGAATTCGTGGACGTGAGTGGCAAAATAGCTCCTGTTCTAATTTAGTTCTTGAATACGCGCAACTCCATGCCATTTTAGAAAGTAATGCAGTTCTAACCTGCGCAATTCCGTGCCCCGTGTAAAACGGCCTGGACCGGACTGTAGCGAGGACTTTTCGCCAAAGTGGTGTGGCTCTTAAAATCTCATGATAGTTTCCAGGTAGATTTCGTATCAGCAGTTCTTGTAAATCGTTGTACGACGGAGTAAAGGTACATGTTTATATCAGCTCCGGGTTGTTTGCAGAGGATCCGGGATTGTTCGCATATGTACTCCTTCTCAATACATATGCTCAATTCATGTTCTGCCCTGGTTCCTCACGCTGCTACAAACACCGCCGGCCGCTGCCATTATAGCCCATGTGTATTATTTTCCAATAAAAATTTTCTTGCTTTATCTTGATGATGAGATCTTCTGGCAGTAACGGAAGAAAATATGATGGATCGGATCCGTGTTGGAGACTTGACGTCTGGGAACGATTTAATCGAAATCGATCGACCCACTCAGGTTGAAAAATGTAAATTTTCGGAGTGCTGTCGCTGATGGAGCCAAATTCAATGAATGTATAAGCATATGGAGTATCAGATATCGCTGAGGTCATTTATATCTTACGTCAATCGCTTTTAGGAGAAGAAAACTTACTTCCGGAAACAAAGAATTTATCTATAAGTATTAGGGCGCCCCCTGTGCGACTCTCAAGCTGCTTGAACCACGTCTTAATATAACTCATACTGACTCAGTTATTCAACTCGAAGGTTGATTTGGATCACTTTCCTACAGGCTAACTAGGCCTAGGGCCTCAAAATCAAAGGGGCCAACATTCAAATTGTTCGCAAAATAAACTTTCACTATTCTGAAAACAGAGAACACTAAAAAACTGAAACGAAAGCATGGATAAATCCTACGCTTATGACTTTAGGACGAAAATAAAAATTTATATGGTTAAAACATTGATATATATCACAAAAATGATGTATTTTTATATCTCTCATGTAATTTACAAACTTAAAAATGGGATGATAAAGAAAGATATCTTACGTTCCACTAATGTTATTAAACAGCTCGCATTAAGTGTTTCGATTGGCTTGCAATTATCATCAGGTGATAATCAGTTGGCCGTCACGGGAGAACTTTTCCCACGTTTACACGAGGGAACCTGATTTTCCAATGATGCACAGTGAGCACGCAAGTTCTCTTAGAATAACGAATAAAAATCTGTTTAGCCCTACATTCAATAGTGGTGAGTCAGTGGTGTTGCATTGAATTTCGTTCCGGGAGGGGGTTGTGGCAAAACCAGGGAGGAACAGGAGAAATGTTTTAAGAACAGGGTAGTAAATAAATTTATACAGCTTAGCAAATACAGCTTTAAACTAATTTAAAAACTCTTAATAATCGAAAAAAAATCATTTTTCATAGAAATATTTTGTAAATTCAAGATTTTCCAATATTTTGTTCCCTTTTATGATGAATCAAACTAATTGTATTTTTATGATTCGGGGCGAGGGAGGGTCCGAATCCCCATTCCTCTCTACGCCACTATGGTGAGTGGTTTTTGGATGACAATCTTCCGATTTCAGAACTGTCCATAAAGCACATATGCAGTCTTACGACGGAATTTGATGTAAAAAGTTCATTGCACTTTGGTTGCATTCCATTGGTTTTCCGTGATAACTGCCAAAGCTACGTCATAAATATCGATACCTTCACCGCATAAACGCTCAACAATCGCCCACCGAATAGAATCGTAGCCACCGAGAGACATCGGTGGCTACGATAGAATCCGCTAATCTAGATAGCCCTTGTAGTACTGGAAGAGAGGATTTGATTCGGTGGGCGATTGTTTAGCGTTTATGCAGTGAAGGTATCGATATTTGCGCAAGATTTACATTTTTAGCTGCGAGGAATGGCTCGTGTGAGGTCAAGACGGGTCGCAGGGTCGTAGGTCAGGAGAGGAGTTTCCTTATCTCGCTGGTTAAACGACTTTATCACTTGTGATAAAGTCGTTTGACAAGCCCAAGCGATTTTCCTGTGTTCTTAGCGGTGAAAGCTGTGGTTATCATCTCATTCCCACGGGCACCTTGTTTACCAGGAAAACTTGCTCGCGACAAAGCTCAGTCTAAAATCCTTTTTTTTTTATAGTCACCCGTTTTATAGATATACGGCATTCCAACAGTGAAGTACTGAACCCTTCATTTTCGTGATTAAAATGCTTCGAGAATATCTTATTTTTTTCTGGACATCGGTCCTAATAATGTAAATATCTCACGAATTAATGTTTTTCTTAGGGGTGATATACGGAAGGGTTTTCAAGTACCCTTAGAGTAACATGACGCTGAACGACTATTGGCTCACGCCCATTACGTTGGGTATTCGTGACTCGTGAGTGGCAGAAATGAGTAGTTCATATGAATTAAAAATGTTATCAATAATTGTTATGATCAGTGATGGAAGGCATGAATGTAAAAATTTTCATTTTGTTCTCATTCTCAATTCTTCAGATAAAGGGGATAATTATGTTAATCTTGCGGAAAAATAGTCGTTATCGTTGATTTATGCAGAAAAAAGCTTTATTCTTCAGTTTCAGAGATTATCGCGCAAACGAAAGGACCAAATGCAATGCAATATAATTCGCTCTTGATAAAGGTTATTTCTACTTTGGTTGCAGGCTCGGAACTAAGGCGGGGCAGACTAGGTACGTGCCCCGGGCGGCAGATTTCAGGGGGCGGCAAAATTTGAAAAGCCTGTTTGAAAAGTTATTTAATTTTTCTTATTAAATTTTTAAAAAAATACTATAAATTTATACATTATTTAACAACAATATCAATAAAACTTCATAAGAGCAAACATACGGTGAATAATTTCCACTGTCGCATCTAAAGAAACAATTGCTTATGGATGTATTATATTTTGGTGGTAGAGAAGGGAAGGAGTGAGGGTGAATTAGGGATGGGGGCGGCAAAACTGATATTTGCCCCCCTGAAAAACCTCCTAGTTTCGGCCCCGATTGGTCCACACTGTATAAATATCCTCATCGTTTATTCTTTCATTTACTTTTTTCCTCAAGAAAGTACCCTATTCTTGCTTCCATGTTAGTTTTCCATATTTTTTCTTATTCTTCATCATCGCGGCAAATTCGTTTGACGTACTTCAACTAACCCCTAAGAATGAATTAAACGAGAAAATATTTTTGAGAGCAACGTTTCCTTTGTAGTGATGAAATTACATGTTGAAGTAGGGTAGGAGTTTAGATGAACACTATATTTTTCAACGAAGCTGGGGAGGAGGAAGGGCATATACTCTCTGAACACGGGAACGTAGTTAATGCACGTAGTCTGCAAGTCTCAAGGCGGGATAGAAGGCGAAGTGGAGTCGCTAGACATGTGACTGGCTGCTCATACGGTGAATAATGCTTCCTTCCATTGGTTTCAGAACTTTTATTTCGATATTTAGTGCCATTCCTACTACATTTCTTAGCCCATTTAGCCATGAGGCTACACTCTACCCTGGTAGGCAAATGAGACTCTTGATGAAAAACTGCGCAATATTTTGTTGTCAAATTATCTCAAATAAGGGGAGGGTCCATTAATTGCGTGAGGTGATTTTGGCTATTATTGGACCCCCCCTTGGTGAGATATCGAGAGATTTGGCTAGACCCCCTACCCTCCTTCCATTAATCTCAGGTGAGATTGTTCATCATGCGCATTTTCAGTGTAAATACGTTAATCTATACTTCATTCCCACGTGAGATTGGGGGAGAATAAGCTTGACCCCGACCCCCCTAAACATCTCACGTAATTAGTAAATGCCCCCTAATCAGAAACGCGCTCGCTTGCCAGACACAGGCCAATCACTCAGAACAAGGACACACGGTC
Organism: Ischnura elegans; assembly: GCF_921293095.1. Classification (NCBI taxonomy): domain Eukaryota; kingdom Metazoa; phylum Arthropoda; class Insecta; order Odonata; family Coenagrionidae; genus Ischnura; species Ischnura elegans. The sequence goes on along the minus strand of NC_060253.1, from coordinate 65,501,771 downwards.
AGACACTTCAAGTACACTTCTGTACTTGAAGTGTCCTTCACATAGCACTCCAGCAGGGATCGGGCAGTCTGAAAAACTCCCTCCATCGCCGGGTTTTCGACCCGGACCCACGTTGTCCTTTATTTGGCATCTCGTCGGCGTTAAACAAATCGATGTTGCCAACTTCTAGAGAAGTGATGAAATATTTTTAGATCTGAGAACTCAGGAAAGGAGCCTGCGGTCCATGAAGAGGCCTCTCGAGTGGCTATAAAGGTGTGCGAACTATGGTGACGCGCTTCTCCTCCATTATGTGTGTGACTAAATGGATTTAGTGGTACCACAGGAAGTACTAAAACTTACGGAAAATGCGAATAGGCCAAAAGTATGGTTTTATTAAAGTAAAAAACTGAAAAACATTTAAAAGAACATTTGAAATGATGCGATATTTCTGAGTGTAAGTGCAAGAGGGGGTGTAAAGTTTCCCTAATGAAAAAGTATTTAGGTAGAGATAAGCAGAAGAAGCGAAAGATGATAGCTGCTGGATTGAATCCTAAAGAAACCCGACAACTGAGGAAGAAAAGGGAATCGTCGGAGAGCGTTGAGTCAACATCGTCAATTCTTGTATGGGAAAATAGTACCTACAATTTTCTTCATCAGTACATCCGAAGAAAATTAAACTGACAAGAAATCAGCCGATTTGTATCTCAACGTTCCTCATGTAATAAACATTAAGGACTAAATTATCGTAGACTTTCCCTGCGTATAGAATTGTGGAAGGTTACACGGGATTTCCACTGGGTCAGGTTCTCCAACTTCATCTCGGCCGACGTTTCGAGGTGCGAGATGGAGTTGGAGAACCTGACCCGGTTGAAATCCCGTGTGACCTACCACAATTAAGGACTAAACTCAAACTAGAAGTTCTGCGGGGAAAATGCGTCTGCCAACTGTGATAGAGGTATATGCAAGAACCAAGCAACAGCAATGATCGTCCCCGCAAATTTAGCTGACGCAAAAAGCATAACTTCGTAAGTCCAAGGTAGTGTACCAGGATTACTTACGTAGGCAGAAAAAGATGCTAATTACTATGAATGCGAAAAGAGAGGTATCAAAGGGTGTCATCAAAGTGCTCCATTTTGATGGTATGAAATACTATACTCTTGTCTGATAAAAAAAGGCAAGAGGATTTATCAATCTAAGTTTAGAGGGGGATGTGTGTTGTTAGTTGAAGAAACAAGGTCTCACTTTTGGGGGTTTGCCTCCCCCGTCGGAGGATTAGCAAAAGTTATAAAATCTGCGATTCTTGATTCCTTTCCGAGTGAAAAGTAGTTACACAAAATTAAAAAGGATTTGAACATGATGGTACCGAGTGAATACCGCCCAAAAAGGAGGCATCATCCCTCTGCTAAAAGATTCCAACTTCCCTTGCAGTGTGGGTAAACTCTTCTCGGGATTCCCACCGGGTTAATTTTTCCATAATGGCCAAAGTTTCAAGCTCCAACTCGGGGCTCATCCTCATGGATAAATTTTATTAAATCCCGAGAAGAGATAACCCACATCATTCGCCGGGAAAGCATCAAATCTTATTTCATCCCTTACAGTGGCCTATTTGCTAATTGCATTGAGCTGACTTAGATTTGCGACATAAACATTGGGAGGGCAATCTAGGTCAATTTGCGTTGTTGCAAGGATGCGTTTGGCGACCAACCCGAGATTTTTCTGATTGCTGGATTTTAATATCGACGTAAAGGACAATCCGCTGATGATATATTGGAGAGAGACCACGGTACCTTCGTTTATATCTGTCCTTAGCGCTGTGGAAATTCCAAAATATATTAATGAACGTTCAAATTTGAAGTTAAAAATTCCATTTAATATAAATGCGCACGAGATATTCGTGAAAAAATACACGAAATCTTTGTTGACATCAGCGAAAGACAAGGAATGACACTGACGTAAGAAATGCTGACTGAAAATCAGATGATTGAGTAACTCTTTCGTGGTTGTTCCTCCACAGACGATGCTGAAACATCAAATATTAGTTACACTAACGAAGAAAGACGAACTTGGTGTGAATTTTGGTGCATTTGGGGCGTAGGAGAGGAGAGCGGGGAGGGGATGCGAGTGGCCTTTAACCAAAATCCATTTAGTCACAACCGTCGGACAATACCGGAATAGAAACGTATATCCAAAGTTCGCAAACCTTTATAGCCACTCGACAGGCCTCTTCATAGACTAGACAAGTCGTCTCACTACGCATTCTTTTTTACCTTCCACCATCTTCCGATTTATATTATCAAAGATGAACGCCATCCTAGCAGCACACGCGGGATGAATTTTCCTGTACTTGAGGCGTGGGAGGGAGAGAAGTGAGCGGGGAGGGGACGGGATCGGCTTGCCGCTCTTGTATCCGCGATGCTGCGTGGGCGTTGGAATATTTTCTTTGCGGATGCAGACTCCAATTAGGCATTTTATGGCTAAACGGTGGCAGATACGTCAAAATGCATGACATTTTTGACTTAAAAGAGCAGTAACCCGGCAAAATCTATAAGGAATGACCATAAAATATTATATTTTTTGAATATCGACCCTCCCCCCTAAATTGCATTTGAGTGAGGGTCAGGGGTTCACCTTGAGGACTAAAATTTTCCATCGGTCCCACAACTTTTTTTCACTGGGCCAGATGGCTCTGAAAAAAATCGATTTTTCCGATCCGCCCTTGGGAGCAGCCTACTGCGCCTCTATCCGCGACGCTGCGTGGGGGTTGGAATATTTTCTTCGCGGACACGCACTCAAATTTGGAATTTTGTGGCTTTACGGTTGCAGATACGTCAAAATGCACGAGATTTTTGCTCAATAGTGCAGTAACTTGGCAAAAATCAGAAAGGAATGACCATAAAATATTATTTTTTTAAAAGATATTTATGACCCTTCCCCCTAAATGGCATTTGAGCGAGGGTCACGGGTTCACCTAAAGGTCTCAAAATTTTCAAGCCTTATTTTTGATCAGTCCCACAAATTTTTTTTTCGTTTGGCCGGATGGATTTGAAAAAAAAATCGAATCGCCCTAACGCACAATGGTTAAGTACTGCTTATCGGAGGTATTGTTACATCCAGTAACTGAATGCAAATTCAATAATGTGTACTCCTGTACCATCAAATGTATGCAAATGCCAGCATGTTGTGCCGAGATGTTCTATATCAACCTCTTCCCTACCATTATCACTTACCAAAATAAAAAAAATTGGACATTAAGAGCAAAGATGTTTCTGGGTTCAAATTACTAGGCGATACACGAGATACCAGTTTGAAAACAAGATGAGACAGAAAACAGTAGGGGAGATGTCAGAAAATATCCAAAAATATACGCATTACAAATACAGCCATGTAGGCCAGTGATTAACTTTCCTTTAACTACTACAACATGTATGGAGGCCTTGTAGCTGAATTGAAGCTGGTGGGGGATAAAACCCCCCTGATTTTTAAGTTTAATCCATTTTACTTAATGGATTAGTATTACTTACAGGATAGTGTTAGGATTAATCAAATATCCCTCAGAAAGCCTTAAAACTTCATTTCTTCACTTCGTTAATTAAAACTTTGTTTAATCATAAATCTTAAAATTTTTCTGTTGGAGGGCCCCCCAACTCTCACTTTTCCTGGTGGGTATGAAAAAACCCCACACTCTGTAGTATTAATTGCACCTAAAACCCCCCCTAGCCTTAATTCTTAGCTGCGCCCCTAGTTGAACATAAGCTATATTCTGATACTTATGGTGATGTATGTATATTCAATTATGAGAGAGTAGACCATACTAATTAGACTTCGATCAGTTAAGGAAGTGGACCAATTTATGTTTCCCCTGAGAATCTTTACCATCAACAAGTGTGTCACCAGATTGAAGGGTTTTATGAGGCAATACGAAGCTGACAGAAATCACTTATTTCACAAAGTCAAAATGGTAGGAGTTAGCTAATAGCAAAATGTTCAAGATGAAACTATACTCGCACTAAATTTGATTAGTGTGACACATGCATTTCATGGTACATATATGAATATCTCAGCAGCTTTTGATGAAGCCCATAGTGGGAACATCCTGTAGGCAGGGCAATTCCAGGATATTTTTCTAGGTGGGACACCAGGATCTGACAGGCAGACAATCTCATATTTGGGATTAAGAACCACATGCAATAATTACTCTATGAAAAATACTCTTAATTTTAATTTAAAAGTTAATAATAAGTAAATATTAATAACTTTTATATTAAAGCATAAATTTTATTGATATTTGAACTAAAAATCTCGTCTATTTTTTAAGCATCTGGGGGCAGAGGGGCATGTTCCACTGTGACCCCCTCCTAAATCCACCTATGCTCACATGTGATTGACCAATAATGCAGAGCTAAAACACTCCCAGGAATATGGGCCAATACTATTGTATACTGATATATTGCGGACATTCTCTCTCTGATGAGCATATCAAGATTGTTCACTAGTACACTGTTTGAATAGAGACAATCAGTGGTGTAACTATGGGGGGAATAAGGGGATAGATTCCCTCCAAAGCCTCAGAGAGATAAAACAAAATAATATAACCTATTGACTAGTGTCATATCGCAAAGGTGACATTGCTTGTTTTCTGTTTGGTTGATAGTTCTTTTGTTTTCTCCCGCTCTCGGAGATGGAGCAATGGAAGTAACATGTGCATTGTAACGTGTTTGAAATAATGTGGCTGTAAACATAAAGATATAACAACTAGTTTTGACATATAATAACTGCATCTGCTTAAAGTTCAATTTTTAGCGCCAAAATGATTTAAAATGTATCTCCTCGCATGTAATTTTTTCAAAAATTTTACCCCGATTTTCCTTGAGGGTAGGGGCCATCCCAACCCCTCCCGAGGCATATTCCTTGTTACACCTCTGAAGACAAAGTATAGGTACTCTTGTTAAAGTACTAATCACCTAGACGTATTCACTGTCATTGAGTATGAAGGTAAAGTAATAAAAATTAATTTGTTACCATAATTTAGAATAGACCAAAGCTGTTATGACACTACAAAAAACTGACATAAAAATACGACTTACCAAGTACTACTCTGTGAGGCCTTGTGCGTTAAAATTCCACTTATGCATGATTGTGAATACAAAAATAATATTACTGCTCCAATTTCAAAGCTATAAGATGAAGTCAAAATACTGAATCACTAAATTGTTAAACATTATCATATATTTAAGTTTTATCTGCTCCATTTCACATTTGGGATGGCAGAATGTGAATTGCATTGGAGGAAAATGCCTAGTTTACTTGCCCCAGCCATTCCATATGCTTTCAGGAGATGGGAGGTTCAGAGCATTGAGAGTACATGCATACTTCTACAGCCTAATTCAGAAGGCAATTGAAGTTGCAAAATGCAACAAAAGACTTCAGCAAAGAAGACAGCTACAAACATACACTACCACTAGAGAGAGCTTCGAAGGTGAGGCATAAATAGAAATAGCATGCACCAATCAGTAAGCAGCCTCAAGTATAAATATTAGCATGAATGCAAAGAATTTATCTTCGAACTGAAGGTACCTCCGAGACAAGTGGAAAAGGGTTGTCTACAACATAACAATCAAGCAGCAGCAATTCTAAAAGTGGAATTGAGCAGTTTATTAATCATTATGGAAACCTCAGAGAAATCAGTACATTTTAACTTTAGGAAACTCTTTATAGCACAGTGCTGATCCCAGGAGTTGGGCATAGGTCCAAGGATCGAGAGACTAGTAATGGTATTTCTTGGATTGGATGATAAGTGACATTTGGAGAAGAAAATTTCAGTCGACGCTTTCATCGTTGAAGTTGAGGATCACTCCAAGAAAGGTGTTGATCACCACAATATTGACAAAAATCAGAGGGAAGATATTAATATAGAGAAGTCAAAGAAGAGCCCAAAATGGGCTGGAATAGGTCCTTCATTTTCACTTTGTTGAGATTAGGAAAGTGATTCTTTTGGATGAAGTACAGCCGAATCACAGGCAAATTAATAGGCTTTGTCTCATGACTTAGCACATGCTTTGCCTGCACTTTAGAATATAGAGGAAAACAACAGTGAATTTTAAAAGGAAAAAAATGAATTTCAGATAAGATTGCTTATTCTAAAAAAAATTAGATTTAAGATATTTTAGTCGAATAAAACAGATCAATTGGAAGAAAGTCATAGGTGGTCGATCACAGCAACTGTTCGTGAAAAAGAGCCTGGTGATGAAATTGGAGGATTGGTCAAACTTTTACAACAACTAACAACCTGAGAAATTTCAATTCTATTTATTATTTCTAATAATTATTTAATGACTCCATTCTGGAGCGTGTAAGAAAAGGTGCATCTCATGCTTCGTAAGGCTGTAGTGCTACTTCTGGTTGTGTCCGACACATAATTTTCTCACTAGCATTTGTTACGTCACTTTGTACTCCTTCCTGCCGGGTAGGCATACTAATTTACACGCTAAATGGGAAAATGGAACTAAGTATGTATTCAACACTTAAAAATTACCCCTTGGAGCAACCCTTTTTGCTGGAGTTGTGTTTGCGTTCATACAATGCTTTTAGTTTGCGCACATTCGGACACACACAACGATCAATGTTGAGAAGTGGGGTATAAGTTGATCCCCTGCATGGTACACGGAAATCATTTTTTTCCATTGTTTGCTGTTATATATGTATACCATCATTTTACCAGCTTTGTTCCTTTACCGAAAATACCACCATGTGACGATGAATCCCAAGTTCCAAGGTCTTCCAATTCTCTGGGTACTATCCTTCCCTAGCAATGCTGGGTGAACTGCCAACGTCATAATAAATGTTCTACTTAAGTTCGTCACCCATCATTCCCAATCAGTTGCGGATCCAGGTCTGGACCAAGGGGGTGACGGGGCAAACTGAGAGTCAGGGGAATACCTCCAGGCTGAAAGGGGGTTCGGGAATTTTGGGATTTACAAGACTAAAAATCAGCCGTTTTAGGCTAATTATTAGACAAAAATGGCAATGGCTTGATTTGGCAAGGGATTTCCAAACTCAGAAGAAGTATGAGGAATGAGATTATAATTATCAAAGTTTGATTTTTAAAACGTGGTAAAAAGATTCATCCACCCGTACAAGTTAATGTCAAAATGCTTAAACGATTTTAGTAGACTGGAGCGGAGCATGCACCAAATAAAAACAGAGAGACACTCGCGATTGTTCGGATTTTTCCCCAGGCATTCCATGACTTTCCTAAGAAAATTTTTCCAACTTTCCACAACAATGGACCAGAAAATATTTTCCATGAAATGGTGCATTTAGAGCACTGCTGTTGTTGAGATCGACCATTTTAAATGCGGCACCGAAATTTATTCTCTCATGCATAACAATTATTTGCACCGAGCTTCATGCCCCATATAGTAAAAATCGGGATTGCTGCCTAAACTATAAATCTGAATTTGCAAGGGTTTTTCTCAACTTTAGCACTTTCATTAATGCAATTTCCGCTGCACCTCTGAAAGCAACCAAATGTACACTAAAACATCTAGCGTAAAATAGCCAAAATTATGAATCACTGGAGGAAGTCGAAGTAGGACGCTGAACAAATGTAATAAATGATACATTAGGAATTAAGCTTCCAATACTGTTATGCCCCAGCTATAAGGGATACGTACCAGAGTTGTGCTCAGCGAAATCGCGCTAAATAGAACACGTGAACAATTTAGAGGCTGTGTCAACAAATTTACGGTGCGATAACTATCTCCACATGCAGCATGAAATTATTAGCGAGGTTACATCAGACAGTCCGCGCAGAAATACTTTCAGTCGGAGTTGAATTCATACATTAACACTGTTTCACCAAGCACGACAAACACCCGAAGCCACCTACATTAGCTATAAATAAAATACTTTCTCCTCTGCATCCAGTCCGCGGTCTAACTTACATCAAGCAACAACCAATTCAGCGTTGAACGTTTCCCACCTCCAATCTGCTCCACTCGCACGTTGAATTTCGTACTTCATTTTATTGCTGCGAATTTCGACTCTTTCCCAACCTCCACCAACATTCTCCCACGTTATCAATAATTACCGAAGATAAATCGCTGATTGCTTAAAGCGCGATTTTCTTGTCATAAAAAAGCTGATAATCACTTTTCCCAACATTCTATACGGTCAGATTATTCGGCTCTTGGGAAGATTCCATTTCTCTGCGATAATTTCAGGCTGCTGTGAGGAAACATGTGCGGTATTTGGGCTTTATTTGGATACGAAGAAGACGTTCCTCGCGATGGTGCTTTCGGAAAAATTAAACACAGAGGCCCAGATGCGTGGCGGATGGAATCAGAACATATGTTTCACGTAAGTTAAATAATATCACATTAAATAATTGGGTCGACCCTTGGTCTTACCTACCTCGATTTCAGTTCGAGAAGTAAAATGCTTTGATTCCTAATAAGTTCCTATTAATTTTATATTTTGTGTCGTGGTTGCCATAATAATTGACTAATGATCATTCTGTCAAGAGCTTCGTCAGCTGGTTCACTCATCGAAAAGGTGTAAGTGGTAGACTGTTACGCTCGATTGCTGCGTTAGGACAGAGACTGGCTAGCTCTCTCTCTCTTCGCATTACCTGCCCTCGTTCTAGTCGAATTTCCTATTGAACTGCTATAATAATCAAGTTTGATGAGTAATCCAGGCATAATACTTAAATGTGGAATAGATATACCTCTTTTACGTCGAATTTGAAATTGACGCTACCTCCCTTCCGCCTGAGGTTCACTAGTCTAATACCGCTCTGCGGCTATTAACCCTGTTGCGAATGCTGATATCGCCTACGTGTACCTTATTTTTAAAACCCCCAAATTGCATCATCTTCACTGCACTATTGCACGCACACGTGCTTTCGTTTCGTGGATGTTCTCTCAAAGGCTCCGAAAGGGGGCAGGAGCGGGCCGCCACCGACAAGGCGGGTTTCTCAAATTGATTGATCAACTTTCAGCACCTTTCCAAACGTTTCCGTCAATTACTGCAACCTGCTCGCTTGTTAATCAGCCTTTTTCACATTTAGCGGCCTTTAATATGTTTAATAGTTTGCGTGATGTATGAAAATTCATGGAACTTGGGGCTATATTCTTGTCTAGTACCTGTATGGGCTAATTCTCGAAGGCGAAAGCATTCAAAGTGTACGTTTGAGGGAGATGAGGGATTTGCTCATAGCTTACAGTCTATGGTGCTCATATATGTTGATTGCCTATATATTCAACGTTTAAGATTTTTTTTAAAGAAACGATTATCCATCTCCCAAGACCATTTACGGCCGAAGTTACGAAAATGCAGCATTGTAACTTACTAAAAATTATTTTCTTAAATTCCGTAAAGAAAGGTTGAAATTGAATGTTTACATAACGTATGTCAAAATAAAAAAATGAGTCTATGCAGAAATTTCAAGGCCAGAAAACTTATTTTGAAAATGAAGGTTTTTTTATTTTTATATTTACCTCCTGACTTCAAATTCAAATTTCCGGTAAACATTTCCTAGTATTTCTTCTTATATTATTAGTGCAATCTTGATGAAAATAGAATAAAAATTCCTATGTTCATGAAATGCCTAATTCAATGTGAAACTTGACAAAATTAATGTAAAATAGGAGCCATAGGTCAAGTGTGCGGCAGATTTATTACGGTGGTTAGAAGGAAGTCGGGAGTCATTACAGTTTGGCAACCCTGTGGTGAGGTGGGAGCTACAAATGCACACCGACTGCTGAAACTGCAATATGTTATTTCTTAAGTTACTGGTTTGAACTAGAAAAAACAACAATTCTATTGACTATCAGAAAAATTTTTGCTAGTTCCACATAGCCCTATATACCTACACCACAGCTCCCTCAGATATTAGATATGGATAATAATGATGACAGAGATATCTTACAAGGGGCATACATACCTATGATACTGATTTTGAACTAGGCACTTATGTGACACTTCTATTCATATAAATTATTCCATGATCTGGAACTAATGTAGAATGAAATGCAGCTCTGAGGGTGACATTTTCATAACTTGTATGTCTTTTACACTGGGACTTGCCGTTCAAACAATATTACTCTTTAGGACTTCATAGTGTACTGTAGTTCAATAGAAAATTTCAGTATAATTTTTATAAAAATTTGGAAAATGTAATTTCAAACTCCCATTATGTGCATTTCCAAATAAGTAAGGTTGCTCTCAGCTATAGCTCCAGGGATGCTGACTTACAAAAAATATTGGGGGGGCCCAAACCGGGGATCTTGCCCTGGGAAATTTTTAAAGTAGTGAGTTTTAAGTTTTTTAAGCATTTTAGAAGAGTCGTGTGATCAAAATTAGAACCCTTATAACTCGAATCTCGATATCTGGACACTCCGGGGAAAATCAACAAGCCTGACACATTTTTCCTCACACCCATAACAATTTTTGAGGGGGCCCAAGCCTCCTCAAGCCCCATGGAGTCGGCACCACTGTATAGCTCTATATTGTGATATAGAAAAATATATGTATGCGTAGGCATACATATATAGTGAAAAATAGTTGGTTCATAACCTCGCTGTAATGAACTCATAATTTTGATTTGAATGTGGTCAATGCACATCTTCCTCAAATTTATACGTACATAGAAAAGATGGTGTGTAATTGACTGAACTGTTTTTTTCATGCAGAGGAGCTGTCTTGGATTTCATCGCTTAATCATTGTGGACACCATCTATGGAATGCAGCCTCTTAAAATACACAAGTATCCTCATTTAACTCTTCTTTGCAATGGAGAGATTTATAACTGCCAAAGGGTGAGTTATTTGAAGAAAATTTGGGTCACATCTTCTGGATTTGTCTATAAATCACACTGTCTTTACTTAGTGACTAGTCAATGGAATTTTCACTTTTTGTGATTATTAGTTGCAGAGATATTTTGTATCTTAAATACATGTCAAATGTATTTAAGATACAAAATACAAATTACTTTTAAAGTCTGTATTTCAAATACAAAATACAAATTACTTCTAAAAATTTTATTTTCAATACTAAATACAAATGTAATTTCAAAATACTCTATTAAAATACAAAATACATGCCTTCACCGAAGTTCTTACCTAATAAAAAATTAAAATCAATTCAAATATGAACTATTTTTAGAATGAGAGGCTCAAACATTCTTACAACGTATTCATAGGAAACTGGCAATTAGACCATTATTCATGGCAAAATGTCTTAAATAAAATGGAGAAAAATGTCTCCTGAACCTTTTGGAACAGCGTCAGACTTTACAAGTCCCCTCCACAAATTACTCAATACACCAGTGGCGCAGCGAGGGGAGGGGGTTTGGGGGATAAACCCCCCCCCAGAGCTCTGAGAATTTTTTAAGTTTAATCCATTTTACTTAATTGGATTGATATTACTAACAGAATAGTGTAAGGATTAATAAAATATCCCTCAGAAAGAAGTAAAACTCACCATTTTGAACCATTCATCTTAAAATTCCGTAATTTATTAATCTCCCACCTACTGCTTATCCCTGGTGGGTATTCCATACCCCCACACACCCCGGTTTTAGTTGCACCTAAACCCCCCTCCCCCCAGCCTTAATTCCTAGCTGCGCCCCTGCAATGCACAACTATGTTTCGCAAACTACTCCACACGCGACTACATTTTGCAAGTATACAAGCGCCTGCGGGTGCTACAGAAGTAAATTAAGGGGCAATTTATTGTCCCATAGATGGCAGGCTAATACCGACTCTTCGGGATCCCTGCCATCTCGTCGCACGCCCTTTCTACTTATGCACAAAAACATTACATGTATTTTGATTTTGAATATATTTTAAAAATACAAACTACTCTTTAGATGTATTTTCGTTACAAAATACTCTCAGAAAATGTATTTCCGATACAAATTACAAACTACAAAAGTATCTTGCATAGTATACTTGCATTTGAAATACATTCGTATTTTCGATACTGCCCATCTCTGATGAGTTGTCACGTCTTACTACGTGTATCATATTTATGGTAGAAGACTCCTGTTTGAGGACCTATTCTTTCTTTATGTTTATTAAACATTCTTTCCAGATATATGTATGTATATGCATCCAAACTTTATTTTTTTCCATTTTTGCCAATTTTTTGCTTAAGTATCTAAATATTATTAAAACTTAGATATTATCTTATCATTTTTTTAAATAGAGCAACAAAATGTTATCATCATGATAATATTTTTCATTTCTCTTCACCAAGTATTCTGGAGATACTTCATTTTCAAATTTGACAAAATGCTAACCCAAGCTGCTGCGGAGGCAGGAACAGAAGGCGATACAAATGACCATATCCAAGCAAGCATTTCACTATTAAATGTAATAATTTTTACAGTGTAAGAGTGAAATACACATTATTGGTTGGAGAAAATTTCATTGAAATCCATCATGGTCGAGAGGGGGGCACCAGTGTAAGGAGTACTTAATGTGGAGTGACTGTAACTCTTCCCATTAATATTTCTTTAAAATTCATGCTCTATTTTTTCGAAAAAATTAAGAGCTAGTGCTACATTCTTTATTTAAGATTCCTAAAAGTATGTTCTGAGAGTAAGCATAAAATCTGTATTATGTATGTTTATGCTTCATAAATCTTCAAATAGAAGATTTACTTGCCATGAAGTTATAGAGTGGATTTTTAAAGTCAAATAAGGGTCTATCCTGACTATTATAACATAATTTTAATTCATTCTGTATTTCATGCGTATCTAACTACCTAGCATTTACTCAATTAAAAAAAATGTACATTTGGCAGAAATCGGTGGTGGCAAGGATAAGTCCTCTCCTACCATACCGAAGGTCGTGGGTTTGAGTCCCACCTGGATTGGTGACCCCTTCCAGGACATTGGTGTGTGTGATCATCTGTTGTTGATTGTTTAAACTCCTGATGTAAAGGCCACATTGTGCTGTTTTTGAGGGTAATTGAGATAAAAAAATAAATAAACAAATATGTGTTCAACCTTTTAAATTCCATGCTTGATTCATCACTTGACTTTCATCCATGATTGCATACTCAGTCTACCCTGCATACATATAATAGGAGGAACCAGGGGCGGATCCAGGATTTCTTTCTAGGGGGGCACAAGCAAGGCCATATCCAGGACTTTGTTCTGGGAGGGGCACAAGGATACCTCGTAATACAAAACGAATGCAATGATAATGGGACCGTATAAAAATCTTGCATATTTTTGAGGGTCTGGGGGGGGGCACGTGCCCCTGTGCCCCCCCCCTCCTGGATCTGCCTACGGGAGGAACCCATGATGTATGTATACTGTGCTTTACTTTTCAGGTAGAAAAAGAGTTTGGTTTTGATTATGAAACACGCTGTGATGTTGAGGCTGTAATGCACTTATATGCCCACTTCTTCGAAGAGAATCTGGCTAATGGAGGTGAACCAGCATCAAAGAAACTTAAAAAAGATGGAGAGTCAGAGGTCAGTTTCAAGGAATGCATTGGCCGTCTTGATGGTGTATTTGCCTTTTGCTTGATTGACATGAAGAGGAAGAAGGTTTACCTGGGTCGTGATGCATTTGGAGTGCGTCCAATCTTTCGTCTTCGTGGTGGCAAGGATAACTCTGTGTTGGGAGTTTGTTCAGAGGCTAAAGGTAAACTTCATATTACTTTCTATCATATAATGGGCTTTATTTTTACATATTCAGCCCTTCTCATCGTACTACCTCTTTTACAACTTCTGATTTTCACCAAAAATGTTAAATCTATCTCATTATTTGTAAATTTTTGAGTTCCCATTGCAATGGCTTCACTTACAACCTCAGAGGGGATTAAGTCCACGTTGGCTCAACATAGACTTTTGCACGATCCCATAGTGTCTTATGCAATGCCAAATCTCTCATGAATAAATGGGTGCATTCCATGCCAATGTGTGCAGTTATAGTAAGGATGTTTAACTGTTGTAACCTACTGCATGTTTAATACACTATATCCTCTGTATTATAAATAAATCCCTTTTCAGTAAAGGCCAAAATTCATGTTGAATAAAATCTGCAGATTTCATTTGATAAATTTATGACTTCAGTTTATAATTTTATCTAATAATTCAATTTATTCATAAAAAAATCTAATTTATGTTATTTAAAAATGGCTGTAGCATATTTTTTGGCATATTATTGGTGAAAGGATCTGCTCGCCAACTCCATTGTCACCATTGCTTGGCCTCTGATTGCCCTACCATTCAGCATTAGCAAAATGGATGGAGGAATTCTCCAAGCTTGTCGAAGAACTATACACTCATCTTGGCAATCCTCTGCACCCGTGAACTTAGATACTGGATAGATCTCAGTCTTCTTACACTGGGTCTATAGATACTTTGCAGTGTCATGCCAAACCTGGTGTTACTACCATCACAGATTTGGTGGCAAAGCCAGGAGAAGCACCCACTCACTACGCTCTGCCAATTTTGTGTACCTGGAAAATTGTGATTTGTAACGGTGGCATCTAATCATCCTACCACAGGATGCCACTTCTTTGTATAGGACTGCCCATTCCAATGATTATACAGTCCATGTCCTAGACATAGGGTCAGACCTGTCTACTCAGTCAAATTATTCACTGAACTCCAGACCATCACCACCCGAAACACTATAATCAAAAACTGAAAAAACATACCCGAAACGAAAAATATAGCAACTCACTGGAAACAGCCAGAAGGCTGGGATTAGTGCAGCAAAAAAAAAACAGAAATTCTGGCGAGGCGAGGTGACTTCCAGATCTGCAAGGATTATGATCTATCAACTGTAATTGACAGCCGGATCTGTACCGATGGTACTGGCATCTTTGCATTTTAGTCAGCCTCCCACATGACTTCCTCTGGTGTTCAGTGCTGCTGATGTCACCTAAATAATCATCTGAGCAATCATCCTCACTTATTCCAATCTCATTGCTAACATGGCCTCTGCTCAGCTCATAGACACCATATCTGGCCATCGTGGTCCATTTAATCTGGATTGCATGTCTGCTCTATCAGGATTGTCACTATGACCTGCTGGTCAAGTATCTAATCATCTCTTGGATCCCCTTGAACTTGGCAGGAAGTTCACCATCACACGAAGGATGCTGCGTGCTTGGCTTAGATTGCTTGAACAATTGAGAATGGATATCTTCAAGAGCTACATGGAGAACATAATATTAGAGCCGCACTATATTTCTAGGTCTGACAGAAGAGATAGATTACGAGAGATGTTTTGCCAAATGGATAGATATAGGAATTCGTTTTTCCCGCGGACAATAAAGGACTTTAATAATACAAGTCGTAATTTCCTTAGAGCACTTCCGTTTTATGCGTGAACGGCTGGTGTCCTAACACCACCTGCCACACGCCTTTTAGGCGGCTTGCGGGGTATTATGTAATAATAATAATAATAATAATATGTAGATGTAGATACCCTTCCAGCCTGGACCAGCAATCTATTATGATGCCCAACATCCTGTTCAGTATCGACTTTAGAATACACAATCAGAATTTGTGCTGCTAGAAAGCAAATGCATTGTGCATTGCTCACACAGCCTTTTTGCCTCACCACTTCTCTTGGCTCACTAGAAGGATAACAGTTGGCAACCTTGCAGCATCTACAGACTCCTCATTGTGCGTACTATCCAATATCTCTACTCCATTTGTCAACTTGAAGATTTCTCCTATGCTCTCAATGGATGCATCATTTCCTGGGTCATTGACTGTTCAAGCCTTTACTAATATTATAATGACTATCAAATACATACATTGAAAAATCACCCATAATTATAGGTTTGAGCTTTTTTAAATTCTTATTTCCTGATAATGCTGAATATTTCTCCCTCAGATTTTTCAATAATGCTGGGAAATTTTTCTCAGTTGCTCTCATTGAGTTATCATTTTAACAGCAAAGGATGTTATATTGTAATTTTTTAAGTGGAAGATATTATTGAAACTAAGATTAAAAATTCCAGTTTGTGATAATCATGGGAGAAATTACGGTAACACTCAATGGGATGAGTAGAATTATGTAACATGTAATTTAATAATGTAATCATAAAAATGTATTTTTTTGTATCTTAACAACAAAGACCAATAATTTATAGGCTGTACATGAATTACTGTGAGAAAAAATGTTTTTTTTCCTCATGGCAATTCATGTATATTTCACTGCCATGTGGCAGAATTTGAAATATTTCACAAATCTATCAGCTTTTTGCATTTAAATGATCAAACATTCCCATCTTACCTATTTTAGGCCTTGTGGGTATGTCTTCTATCTTTGGAGATGAACCATGGTCCATCAATCCTGTCAAACCAGGATGTTATGAGGAATACAACATTAGAAGTGATGGGACAATGAAACTTGTGAGTGACCCGGATGGCTGCAAGTATTATCGAATTGGAGATGTTCCCCTCTACAAGACACTTGTGCCTTATGATGGTGAGTGTGCATTTACAAACTGGTTCCAACTGGCATCAGTTCCATGGTGCTTATTGTGACTTGCTGTTGGCATTCAGATGACCATATTAAAGTACCTTAATTAAAAAAAAAACAAAACCTGTTTTTAAACGGCGAGTTTCCAAGTAATAAGCATTGTTGGCATCTGAGTAGTCAATGAAATCTGATCTTCTCTGATCACTGCTGTACTTAACAATTGAATCTTTTGTTCTGATCAAATATCGAAATATGGAATTGACAGCCTCCCAATGTGACTGATTATGAGTTTTCAAGTATTTACTCATAGAATCCATGAGTATCCATAATGTATGGACATGAGACAGAAGCAGAGAACACGAACAGCCATACAATAAACTGTTAGTGATACCATCATTTTCACAAAGTGATACTCAAACATTTTCATCAACGGGACTGACTGAATTTGGAAATACTGGGAAACTAACTTTTTTAATAATTCATGTATATATTTTATATTTTTTTGCAACTCACAATTTTTGATGAAGAACATACATACTTATATTGTAATCTTACAATCCTGTTAGATTGGAATACCGAAAGTATGAGTATCTCATAGAGTAATTTGGAAAGAATTTGCAAGTGCTTTAACGTCATAATTTAAACAATAAGTAACTTGACAACAACTAAGCCATTACCTTCATTCTGACATAATGACTTATCATGCGAAAGATCCACAGAGAAAAAAATCATCTGCCTTGACCAGGATTCGAACCCGGATCCCCTGATCGAGTCGGTTTCCGGTCGAGTGCTTTAGCCAGTTAAGCTACCGAGGCGTCATTCTTCCCTGCGGATATTTTAGGACACTATCGGACAAGGTGTTGCTAGACTGTTGAGCATATGATGCCACAAGCAGTCCAAATCGTGCACACAGCACCACAGCCGGAGAGCAGGCCCGGACATAGAACACCTGTATGTGTTTATTTGTGCTTTGCAGCCTATCATCTTCAAAAATTAACTCTTTGTCCTGAAGAACAACACTGCAAAGAGCCTACTTTTCCCTACAACTTCCTTCTTTAAAGTTATTTTCTGGTACTTTTATATGTTATGTATAGCTATAGCAACTTATACATGTTATAATTATAATAATTAACATATTAACTGCCTCTTCTCCCAGCTAGATAGGTACTGCTGTTCATTCTCATTAATTTTTACAGCCAATGTCTCTAAAGGCCAAGTTAAACAATGTATTAACCCATACAAGTTAATGTATGAATGCATAAATGATTTTGGTGGAGAAAAAAGGAACATGTATGAATGCATTAACCTAATTGAACAGGTTCCATGCTCTGTTCATGAATTCAGAAAAATTGGTGCATGTTCATTCTTACTTTCACTTATTTACTCATACCTGTATAACTATCGTGCAACCATGATTTTAGTTCACCTACTATCTCTCCATTTCAATGAAAAATTTCTTTTCATGGTGACTAACATTGAAAGTAATTGATGTCAACGCGTAATTAATTATGTGCTTATTACTTTTTCTTACCTAAAAATTAAGCTCTTGTTATGTTACATTATTTTAGCTTATTCAACTCGTGTACTTTTTCAGAACTCAGTTCGTCTGACATTTATGCGAACATTCGCACTCTTCTGACGGCAGCAGTTAAGAAGCGTCTTATGTCTAACCGTAGAATTGGTTGCTTTTTGTCTGGTGGACTTGATAGCTCTTTAATATCAGCATTGTTGGTGAAGTTGGCCAAAGAAGAGGGAATCTCGTACAAAGTACAGGTTAGACTATATGTTACATTGATTCTCTGGTTGATTTAGTCCTAATGAGATGTAGACCGAAATCTGATCACTAACCTAAAAGCTGCTATACACTGTGAATGATCATGCTGAATGATCACGTGATCATTCGCAGGATCATGCGAGCAAAATAGAGCAATTTTCACTGAATGACTCATGCATGAAGGTTCATTCGTGAATTTTTCTGTTATTCACGGTAAATGATCATGCCCATGTTCATGTGCATGATCATGCTAAATGATCATGCAAATGAAATCATTCGTCGTGTATAGCGGCCTTAATAAGTACCCTGTGTGATTCATTCAGAGAAATTATCTATAACCAAGAAATTAATTTTTTCCATCAGTATACTCTTGAAGGTGCTGCCATGAAAATCTCATCCACTGATTACTAATAAATTAGAACTCCACTGAAGTAAATGGTGGATATTTTCCTACTGTCTTTATTCAAGTCTAAGACTGATTGGCTGCTGTAAGTGACAATGTACAGTTATGCACTTGTATTACTTGAGCGTCAACAAGTGGCTATAAGCGGTGGATCACATAGTACAGACAGCAGAGGTAGTTGTAGTTCAGCAGAGATAGGTTAATTACAGAAAAGTCTGGATGTTTGAAATGGAAATCAGCGAAAGGTCAGGGAATGTCATCTATGGTCTTACCCTTGACATGGAAAGATGCAAGTCCTCATGCAAGCAATTACTAATTAGCAATTAGAAAATTTACCAAAAAAATTGTCACTTCAACCGTGATAAATATCTTTGCAACCAGATTATTTTTGGGGCAATTCATGAGTTTACAGTAACAAAAAAATGAATAATGATCCTATGGAAGGAGATAATCTCACAGCAACGCAAATTCTGTATGAATTGATGTACATATGTAATCCCTATGGGCTTCCTTGCAAATGGATATTTTTAAATCCAATAACCTTCAGCGTGATCGCACCCACAGTAAACTACTGACCGAGCAACTCGATATTGCTTGTAGTGCATGACCTCTGCCACTCGTAACCTGGTTGATGTGTGTAGACGCTCATGTTGCATGATCACATAGCCATGTATTGTTGCTAGTGGTGGATGATCAGCCAAACAGACTTATCATTACTAATTGCAGTAATTGAGAGCTATGTAAAATCTTTAATTCATGATTTCGCCAACTTCAGCAGTTGAAGAATAAAATTTGGACATTCGGGCCAGTGGCTACATCTCATTGATGTACATTTTTACAATGAAGTGGGCTATACTAATTTTATCAACTGTAAAATCTCTCAACCAGCGCTATAAGAGTTGGTTTGGATGGGTGAAAATTGAGCTCCCCCTGCACTGAGCTTTTTGTTTAGTATCTCTATCTCATTGATTCAATCTTGAGAGTAGTTTGGGTAGAATCTACTCTGCGCTAAGGTAGAGGGGGTTAAAGCTGCTTTAGGATCCCCCCCTCATTAATCTGCCTCTGAACATTGATTGGCTAAAACTTTCTTTCACATATTATGGATTGGATAGCTGTTTTCCTTGCTGGAGTTGTCAGTATTGATGATTTCCAAGACTATTCTGATGGTAGTATGTGCTCTCTTTTTCCAATATCTCTGCTCCTTCAAAGTCAATTTTATGTTGTGCCTCACTCCATGCATGTTCTGCAATGGTATTGGCAAGTTGTATTGATTCCTGTTGGTGGCTTTTCTTTTTAACCTCAATGCCACTCTGGGAATCTACACAAAAAGTTTTTATTAATGTAAGGGTACTCATTTTAACCAAGAATGAGTACAGAAGCTATTGGTGATGCTAGGAAGTGATGAATTTTTCATTTTTTCTGTTTAGTCATTCTCCATTGGAATGGGAGAAAGTCCTGACATAGTTGCAGCTAGAGAAGTTGCAAAACATATCGGAAGTGAACACCATGAAGTGAACTTTACTGAGAAGGATATTGCTGATGCATTGGATGATGTGATATACCACCTTGAAACTGCTGATATCACCACAGTAAGGGCATCAGTTGGTAAGCAAAATGCAATTCTTTAGCCTCGTCAGTACATACCAACGGTATACATTGATGTTCTATGCAAAGTGGAATCAAGTACTCATTAGCTTAATTCAGACATAATTTTATAAGATCTGGCAGCATTTCATATTCCTTAAATACCAAAAGATTTTCAATAGTTGAATCTTTATTTTAAGGATAATCTTTAAAAAATGCCAATTAGAGAATCAGTTCTCTGAATTTCAGCATCAGCACTATTTCAAGCTTCAAATCAGTTTTTGAAATTACCCGATTGAGAATTCTAAAAATTTTTAGGATCGAGTTTCATTCAAAAGTGGATTTATAAAAATTATAAATTTGTCCATTTTTGATTTAAAATCATTCAATGAGAGCATTTCAATAAGATTCAAACTGAGCATATCCGGATAGGTTTTTCTCAGCATTTCAACCCAGTGAGTTGGTCCATGGTTACCAAGAATTCATGATCTAAATTGTTTCTCATCATTAGAGCAAAGTTGCTCCTGCCATGAATCAAGTTTAATATACACTTAGGGTATCAGCCAGCGCAGCAAACATGATGGGCACTAGTATGTAGGTATACTATACTTCTTTTTAATAGACCCTTTCGTGAACTATATTTCTAATACTGTTCCGACTTCATTTCAGGAATGTATTTAGTATCAAAATATGTTTTAAAGAACACTGATTCAACTGTCATTCTTAGTGGTGAGGGAGCTGATGAAGTGGCACAAGGGTACATATATTTCCGCAATGCTCCCTCTGCGGAGGACGGACACAAAGAGAGTTATCGTCTGTTGCAAGACCTCTACATGTATGATGTTTTAAGGGCAGACCGCACCACCTCTGCATTCAGGTAACCTCATCTTTCTTGCACCTAGTACGTAACACCTTTTTCCACCATGTTCATTTCTCTTTGGATGGTTGACTTTCTTTTCTTCCTTTTTGTATTCTTCTAAGGAAGATCAAAATTATTGAGCTTTGTCAGGACTTATTATCTGCTTCCGTTTGAGTTTTTAGAATTTATCGATTTCAGCTGTAAGAGTTGATGATTATTTCCCAGTATCTATTGAGACATTTCAATCGTGGATGTGAATTAAGGCTATGGTTGACTTAGGGGTTCAAACCATCCAAAATGCTCACTAAAACTGAACCCAACAGAAATGTATCCCCTAAAAGGTGGACCCTTGCAAAAATTTTATGGCTAAAGCATCATTGTCTTCCTCACCATTACATGTCCAATTTACATCGACGAAGAATAAAGTATGAACCCTCCTAATCAGATCAGTGGTGCAGCGAGGGGAGGTTTTGGGGGATAAACCCCCCCCCCCCCCCCAGAGCTCAGAGAAATTTTTTAGTTTAATCCATTTTACTCCATTGGATTGATATTACTAATAGAACCGTGTAAGAATTAATAAAATATCCCTCAGAAAGTCGTAAAACTCACCATTTTGAACCATTTATCTTAAAATTCTGCAATTTATTAATCTCGCATGTACCACTTATCCTGGTGGGTATTCCACACCCCCACAGACCCCGGTATTAGTTGCACCTAAATCCCCTCCATCCCCCCCAGCATTAGTTCCTAGTTGTGCCCCTGCTCTTAATGTCTCCAAAATTTGATAATGCAAGCAAAAAGTACTAGTATGAATTTGATATTTTTGTATGCAAAGAGGTATGATTGTATTCTATCACTATATTGGAGCTACTTATCATGAGGTTAACGTAAGGAAACTTATCCAAAAGGTAAATTTAATAATGGAGTGCAGCCTGATTTGGGAAAATGGTTGATTAAAAGAAATGCGAATTCCAACCTGTCAAAAATTAAGAATCATAAAGCTTTGAAACATTTGTCTCATGAAATAAAGTGTTTGCTATGTTTTTGCAGTCTTGAGTTACGAGTCCCTTTCCTTGATCATCAATTCACTCAGTATTACCTGAGTCTCCCTGCAAAGTTGAGGCAGCCCAAGGATGGTGTGGAGAAATATTTGCTGAGGAAAGCATTTGATGGCACTGGACTTATTCCTGATTCTATCTTATGGAGGCATAAGGAGGCTTTCAGGTAAGTTAATTTACATTTAATGGCTTATTAATCCTCTACTTCTCATTATAAGCCACTATTGTCTCGCATTTGAAGTGCCATTTGATACTTATATTTGTCTTGAAGTATTTTACAGGTTAAGGTAGGCTTCCCTCGTAGCAATTTACAAATCACCCAGATCCCTTCCCCTCCCTAAGTTCCACTTCGCTTTCATGCTCATTATGAGGTCAATTCTATTTCATTCTATCTGTAAATCTTATTCTTTTTTTCACCAGCCAGTGCTTAGCAAACATTCTTACCTAAAACAGTTTTCAGCATTTCCTCCACCCTTAGTACTTGTTCCATCCATACCTTCTATCCCCTCCGGATATTCTATAAAGACCGTTTCACATGGGGCATGTAAGTGCACAATCTAATGCAAGTACAAAGGAGCAGTTAAACTTAACCACACGCATTTTTGTAAAAATAGGGGGTACTACATTCTTATAAATATGATGATTGTGTTGTATTCCATGAAATGTGTATTTCTCAATGCACCTCCTTGTGCCTTTAAACAGTATTTTTCTCGGGTTATTAGGTAATAATTTTGGTTTTCATGACAATAGCTGATGTAAATTATTGGAAAATATTATCCCCATCTCGATAGTGAATGGGTCTTCTATCAATTTTTCCTTCTTATGAAATACAGTGAGTCCTCGTTCTACGTCACCCCGTTTAACGTCATTTTGCGATAACGTCACGAAAATTTTACGACCGTGATTCGTTTATCGCCCCTTCGCTTCGCGATAACGTCACGTATTTTAAATTTCACGCGAGAAAAAAGGCGAAGTGGCAGGCGTTACAGGTTGTTTGTTTCGTGGGCGGTAATACGGTCAGTCTATTCAAAGTGTAAAACGGTGTGTATATTGTTAATTGCGATTACGGTTTTGGAAAATTTTAGCATCAGAGACATTTCCACGACAATGTCCAAGAAAACAATGTTCACAATAATTTTGGTTCCTGTTACTGCCACGATGTTTCAGCGATGATGATGCCCAGGCGACGCCCGCCCGCCTCAATTCGCAATTAAAACCATCTCTTCGATTTCATAATCCCAGTTTGCCCGCCCTCGCTCATTTGCGCCATTTTGATTTCGCTCCTGACCGGTCCGAAAAGAAATTCTCGTAGCGAGGGTAGGGCCTATGGACCGGAGCACCGGATCCCCGGTCTGTAGCGTCTGGTAGCATTCATTGGACCGCACTATAGCGAAGCCGAAAAGCAAATGCAGGAAGATACAAAAATGGAGAAGGATTTATGTCACTGCTGCTATTGTCGTCGATGAAGACAGGAACTCGTATCTATGCCATTAGATTAGATTAGATTAGATTAGTTTATGCGGTGGGGGATCAGCTCCCAGGGCACTTAGACCTATAGGTCCATTGTGCTAACCACCGATAATGGATCATCCATAGAGGCCAATGTCCTTAACGAAGGACAAAAGGTCCCCAATGGGAAGATCTCTTACTTCCTTGGGCTCTATGAAAGGTGAGCCCAGGTGTCTATATCGAGTCCTCATGATTGCGGGACACTCGCATATTAGATGGGTGGTTGTTTCTTCTTCCATCTCACACCATCTACACCTATCTGAGTCTGTTATTCCCAGCAGGTGCATATGTCTCATTACGTGATAGTGACCCGTAAGCAGGCCTACTACCGTCCGCACTTGACTTCTGTTCATAAGAAGAAGTCTTCTCTCGAGTCTAGGAGAGATCTCTCCTATAAGGGTTTTTGCCTGACGTAAACCCGGTGTTTCCCGCCAGATCTTTAGGTGTTGGGTTGCTCCCCACACTTTAATTGCAGCCATCCCAATTGATGGGGCAACTGGCACAATTGGTTCTGGGCCAATTGGATTCTGTTCAGCGCCGGCATTTGCCAGTTCATCTGCCTTCTCGTTTCCGGTGATACCTGAATGTCCCGGTACCCAGAAAAGTTCTATTTTGCAGTGGCTGCCCAGAATATTGAGAGCCTTGTAGCATTCAGCCAATAGTTTAGATCTGCACCAAGGTGAGTTCAGGGCTTTTAGAGCAGCCTGACTGTCAGTGCATATATGGATTGGTCTCTTGTAGAGACCTGTCTCCTCAATAGCGTGCACACAGGTTAGGATAGCAAAAATTTCTGCCTGAAACACTGTGGCATATCTTCCTAGGGGAACATGTATGCTCCTAGGGGGGGACTGGCTGTAAACGCCTGCCCCTGCTTTCCCTTCTTTCATGGAGCCATCGGTGAACCACACTTGGGCTCCATTATGAAGGGCTTTCCCCTCTTCTTTTGCCCAGCATTCCCTGTTTGGGAAATGGGTTTTAAAAAGAGGCGGTGAAGAATTGAACGTCGCCATCATGGAATCCGACCCCATCTCAAAAATGGTGCTAGACTCCCTCAGTCCCGTCCACAGTTGTCTGTGTCCAGAGAAATTTCCTCTGTCGTACCACATACCTAGATTTCTCAATCTGTATAACGTGGCTCTTGCATGAACCTCTACTTCCACATAAAGTGGGGGAAGGTTCAGCAGAGTTTCCATCGCCAAGGTTGGAGTCGTCCTCATTGCTCCTGTAATGCCCATACAGGCCATTCTTTGTAGGTGGTTAAGCTTGTTCCTAACAGTAATTTGTTTGGTCTTTTTCCACCATACAATTGAGCAGTGGAGGAAACTAGGTTTCACCACTACATTGTATAGCCAGCTAATGGCTTTGGGTTGAAGGCCCCATGATTTACCAAGGGCTCTTCTACATGTCCATAATGAGGCACATGCTTTTTTGAGTTTGCTATCCATGTGCTCTCTCCAGTTGAGCTTGGAATCTAGAGTGACTCCAAGATATTTGACCGATGAGGACGGTGTTAGTCTCTTTCCCAAGAGGTAGGGGGAAGTGAATCCCTCTCTCTTCCTTTTCTTAGTGAAGAGAACAAGATTGGTCTTCTCTGGATTAACAGAGAGTCCTGTTTCGGAACACCACTGGGCTGTTTTGTCCAGGGCTTTCTGCAAAAGCTCACATACTGTGTCTAGGAATCTGCCTGAAACCAAGATCACGATATCATCAGCGTATCCTTGTGTGAATACACCGGTATTGTGGAGGTTTGACAGCAGACTGTCGACTACCATATTCCACAGTAATGGGGACAACACCCCACCCTGTGGACACCCTCTTGTCACAGTCACCGTCAGTGAGCTCCCTCCAAGACGGGCGGTAACAGATCTTTGCTCAAGCATGTATCTGATCCATCTCACAATGTGTGTATGGATTCCATGCCTGTCCGCTGCCAGGCAGATTTGTTCAAAGGATGTATTGTTGAAGGCTCCTTCTATATCTAGAAACGCTCCAAACCCATACAAACCATGTTCCAGTACGTTCTCTATCCTACAGACTAGGTTGTGGAGTGCAGTTTCCACAGACCTGCCCTTCTGGTAGGCGTGCTGATGTGGATGCAGAGGATGGTCCCTAAGGGGACCATCTCTGATATATCTGTCAACTATCTTCTCCAGCGTTTTCAGCAGGAAAGACATTAGGCTAATGCCCCTAAATGAGCTAGCCAAAGTGTAGTCCGTCTTCCCTGGTTTTGGGATAAAGACAACTTTGGTAGCTCTCCACTTCTTTGGGATATACCCATATGCAAGACAGGAGCGGAATATCCTTACCATGGGGAGTAATACCAGCTCCTGTCCCTCTTGTAAAAGTGCCGGGAAAATTCCATCTTCGCCGGCCGATTTGTAAGGGCTAAAACTCATTATAGCCCATCTAGTTACTTCATATTTAACGATGCTGGAGGCCAGTCTCCAGTCCGTCACAGCCGGACGGGTGGGAGGCTTCCATTGTTGCATCTCCTCCGACTCTTTGGAGCCTGGAAAGTGAGTCTCCAACAGAAGTTTTAATGCTTCCTTGTCAGAAGACGTATATTCTCCCGAGGGAAGCAAAAGAGACCCTACTCCGGCTTCCGGGTCTTTTGCAATGATTTTATGAAATCTTGAGAGTTGTGGAACTGACTCCACATTCTCGCAAAAGCGCCTCCAAGACTTCTTTTTTGAGCTTTTGATCGCTGATTTGTACCTACGTTGGGTGTCCTTAAAGGTTTCCCAATCTTGCGGCAACCTGGTTCTCTTTGCTTTATTAAAGAGTTTTCTTGTCTCCTTTCGGAGACTTTCTAACTCTGCTCCCCACCAGGGTGGATTACCACTCTCTTTCCTGGTTCTTAACGGGCAGCTGACCTCGTAAGAGGTGATGATGCACTTCTGCAGATGTTCCGCAGCAGCATCAATCTCCTCCACTTTGTTGAATTTGTTAGGAATAGTCTGTGACAGGCTATCCCTTAAATAGTCTCGGTACATTACCCAGTTCGTGCTCCTAGGATTCCGGTATGTGGTTCGCTTTTCAGCGGCGAGCATAAGTGTGAAGAGAATATGCCTGTGGTCTGACAGTGAGACCTCGTTGGATACTCTCCATTCACCCACTGAACTTACCAGTGTATTGGTACAAAAAGTAATGTCTAGCACCTCCTCCCTCAAACTGTTTGAGAATGTGGGTAAGGAGCCCCTGTTGAGCACCTGGAGGTTAGTTGTCATGAGGTATTCCACTAGGGCTCTGCCTCTATCGTTGGAGTCACTGCTCCCCCACACAAAATGATGTGAGTTAGCATCACACCCCACTAGTAATTCTAGACCATTAGATCTGCAATAACTTACCAACCTCTCCAACTCCGCAGTCGGCGGCAGCTCCGGAGAGTCATATGGTAGGTAGGAGGAACAGGTAACAATCCTCCTTATGTTGGCACCAGTCCCCAGAGTCAGCAGGACTGCCGTCTGGTCCCTGGATGTAAATTGTGGTAAGAGCATGGCTCTCAACCCATTAACAAAGACACATGTCCTTGGTCTATCAGCATTGGTGCAATGAAACATTTTACCAGATGTTGTACTCAAGCCTCTGACCCTACCTTGGAAAGCCCATGGTTCTTGGATCAGAGCAACATTGACCTTACCTTCATAAAGGATCCTTTGCAGGACCCTTGAGGCGGCCTTGGAGTGTTGGAGATTGGCCTGGAGCATAGTGATGCCTGCCATGACTATTTCTCCACTCCCTCCTTGCTGGTTGAGGCAGCTTCTTCATCAGGGGGTTTCGGTTTATCCGTCCCCCCTGCAGTCCCCAGGAAAGCAACCTCAACTTTGCTAAGGCCGATATGCCTTTGAAAGTTGGGGCCCGATATGATGTCGGCAGATGGCTCATCGACACCCAAGATGAAACGGGTGCCCTTTGCAAGCACCTGCCTGTCATACGTCCTCCAAAGGCTGATGTTGAGCCCAGGATTGACGCGTTTAAGTCGCTCTTGAAGAGGCTTGACCTCTGGCCTGCTGTGTCCTGGGACCCAGACCATCAGTCTCCTCCTCTTTATGAGGGTGTCCGCCTCAACACACTTACAGACGATCCCTTCTACAGGTCCCATCTGTTCCGTGGCGGTCACCAGCCACGACGCTGATAGATCGTTGCAGCAGGCAACCTCCATGGCACCATTGATGAGCCTGGTGCCCATAAAAATCGGGAGCTCCTGGCCCTCTGGGACAGCGTCCCAGAGTTTTTCCAGTCGCCCCTCGATCTCCGCAATCCATTCCTCCGTCACCACCCCTGTCGGGTAGTTATGAGGAACGATGGCCATCCTCTTGAGGTCCTTGGTGACCTCAGCATATGAGGGTTTAACCCTCTTATTGTCTCTCGCCTCGCCGGAAGGAGTGTCGCCAGGGGTTCGGCTCCGTTTTGCCGCGGCCTTCGGGGTCTCCGCACCAACCACACCCCGCTCGGGGCCCCTGCTGGGTACATTGTCCCCAGCAGTACACCCTTTCGCAGGGGGGGGCGCAGATCCTCCGGCAGCCTTAGCAGCCCTTTGCCTCTCCCTCTTCCGCAACCTCTTATTCCTCTTGGCGGAAATCTTGCTCTCTGTGAAGAGCCTTCTCATGTCAGAGGCCACACTCCCTAAGGTGGAAGCACCGGAGTCGGACTCCACTGTCATGGGAGTATGAGGCATCTCTTTCAGTGTTGACTCCGAGGAGTCTGATAATAAGCCCTCCTCCTCCCCCGAGGGGTTGGAAGTAGGGCCAACTTTGGTGGGGATCCCCGAAGGGCCCCCTTTTGTCAGGGCGGTTGAGTTGCTCCCGTCTCGATCCCCACAGGGGCTCATCAACAGGGCCTCCTCCTCCTGCCCAGATAGAGACAGAGACCGCCTTGCGGCAGCCTCCGATGAGGTTTTAGATTTTTGTTTGATATCCATGAAAATCCCACGAGTAGCTAGGGAAATAAAGGTCCTGCCCATACAGAGCCCCGCATGTATGAGTAAGGCTAAATAAAACCGGAGGTCGCCTGGTTTCCGGAGTCGCCCCTGCTAGAGACTTCTCACCCTCCGCCCCACCTCACGTGGTCACCTTGGCGCAGGGGCCCACCGTAGTGAAGGGAGCAGTTTATCGACCAGCCAGGTCTAGATCCGTCATGTTCTGCGAAAACCAGGGGCACCTCGTGGAGGATGTGGCTCTACACCACGCATGACGGTCTTGGCAGGCAGCAAGTCCAAAGGCCCGCTAGCCTGCCCTAGGATCACTTATCCTTCGCCCCCAATCTATGCCATAGTTTGGCATTCCCATCGTAAAAAATGCCCCAGATGTGATACGCTAAAATTTTTTCGCATAGGAATTGTGAGGTCTAGGAACCGATATTCAATTTTTACATTGTTTTTATGGGATATTATGCTTCGATTAACGTCATTTCGTTTATCGTCACATTTTTCAGGAACGGTAGGTGACGTTAAACGAGGACTCACTGTAGGTATTTTACATGTTCCTTGAAAAGGCACTTTGGACATAGATTTTGTGCCATGTAAAATAGAAAAAGTGGAAATGAATCTGTAAATTGTACTTAAGAAATCCAAAATTTTTTACCCAAAGAAGGTACACCCTAATAATAGTATGCTTTGTAACAGGGGCGGATCGAGGCGGATTTCTTTCTGGGGGGGGCACAAGCAAGGATGTATTCAGGATTTTATTTTGGGGGGGCACAAGGATACCTCGTAATACAAAATGGACGCAATGATAATGGGACCGTATTAAAAATATTGTGCGAAAGATCCACAGAGAAAAAAATCATTCGCCTTGACCGGGATTCGAACCCGGATCCCCCGATTTCCGGTCGAGTGCTTTAGCCAGTTAAGCTACCGAGGCGTCATTCTTCCCTGTGGATATTTTCCCACGGCTATATATCACCGCGACTAGTCCCGGTATACTTTAAACTAGTCTAGAGCAAACACTCCTTGTGTTCTATGTCCGGGCCTGCTCTCCGGCTGTGGCGCTGTGCGCACGATTTGGACTGCTTGTGGCATCATATGCTCAGCAGTCCAGCAACACCTTGTCCGGTAGTGTCGGAAAATATCCACAGGGATGAATGACGCCTCGGTAGCTTAACTGGCTAAAGCACTCAACCGGAAATTGGGGGATCCGGGTTCGAATCCCGGTCAAGGCGAATGATTTTTTCTCTGTGGATCTTTTGCACGATTGTGCATTGCGGGTGACTCCCGTAAAAGTTATCACCGCGGCTAGTCCCGGTATACTTTGAACTTAAAAATATTGCACATTTTTAAGGGTCTGGGGAGGGCATGTGCCCCCTATACTTTGTAAGAATGAAAGGGATTGAATTTTCATTTCTTCGAGATGGGTTTGAGATTACAATAACCATTCAGTATTTTTACTTATGTCTTATATTCCCTACAGTGATGGCGTGGCATCCCAGAAGAAGTCCCTCTTCACAGTTATACAGGATATTGTGGAAAGCAAGGTTACAGACAAAGCCCTGGAAAATGCTTGCAAAAAATATCCACATTGCACTCCTAAGACAAAAGAGTCCTATTATTACAGGTATGATCACCATTTCACTCATCATGATATCATTTGTGCCTACTAAGGATTAAAACTACTTACATATCTCCCGAACAAAGGCTGTAGCCATTGAGGAAGGGTTGTAAAGGGTTCAAACCCCCATGAAACTTTTGGATGTGTTTTGGTTACGGTACAGTAACCTAGTATGAGCTCAGCACTCAAAGCGAATGCCCTCAACTCACGTTAAGAGAGACCATTTCAAGATTGGGAAGATAGGGATGCGTTCCTGGTGGCACAGGTATCGGGTATTGAATTTCCTCTGAACCATATTCTAATTAATATCCTTTGAAAAGCTTAATTATGTAAACATTTATAGTTTAAAATATCTTTAAATATAGTAGACAGGCATTCAAAGTCGTTTTCTCTTGTTAAAATAATACACGTGTGTTTTTGAAATTCTCCCCTTTTGTAGGTTGGCTAATATCTTGGAAACAATGCATGTTATCTCAGGGGATTGTAACACATTTCCAGCAGTTGGCAAGTGTTGTTTCATAATTGGCAAAGAACGAAATACTTTAAAGAATATATTATATTATAGCTTAAATGAAATTTGTCAAAATTTATGCATCTAAATGCGATCACAAATAGCATTTATGATTGTTCTGATGACAACGCTTAACAGTAGGTGGGAGTTGGTCACAAAATGTAGGTAATATTATGAAGGTAAAGTAAGAGTTGAAGGGGAAAGGAGCCACTGTCACAGCTCAGAGTACATCAGCTGCAACTGTGCTATGAGTTCTAGCCGATTCTCCTGATATCGCAGTACTGAAAATACAGGGTTGATAAAAATCATGATTTTTTAAAATTTAAATCTGATTTTATTGATTTAAATGAGATTTTTATGATTCTCCATTCATCAAAAATTCAGTTATTTGCAAAACTAACTATTTGGGCAGCATATATTGGAGAATGATCATTTGCAGAAACAATAAGAGGCAACATACTCTAAACTTAATACAGCATTTAGTCAATCAGGGGAGAGAACTATGGAAATGCCAATGGTATCAAATTAAAAATTACACCAGCATAATATAAAGTTGCCATTGGAAGTATCAAATGTGCAATATGTTCTAAAGCATATGAAGTTTAGAAAAATTCTGTAATTGCTACTTTGTGTGGTGCCTACGCTTAGAAGTTAAATCAGAAATCAATTTTTTTTCAACGGATACACTAGTATTCTAACCAAAGCCATTTTTTTAAATTTTCATGTAACATGCATTCCTACAGTATCATTTCTATTTAAGAGCCACCATTGTGCTGATAACTGTCGATTCATTGTATTAATTAAGAAATAAAAATCAAAATTATACACTTACAGCTTCCTTTTCTTGACTCTTTAAAAATCAAACATATAGATCACATTATGATTTAAATCACCTGATTAAAAAAAATAAAAATCAAGTGATTTAAATTGTGATTTAAATCATGATTTAAATCAAAGTGATTTAAATCAATCAACCCTGTGAAAATATGTACTTGCTTGCTGTTTAAAAGTCTGGAACCAACCAGAGCTTCCACTAAATATCTTGGATGGTTTAATTACCTTGTGATTCAGAAAATGATGGGTCATAATCATAATCCTTGAAAAGCTATCGTTGGAGCTATCACTGTGAAGGACAAAAAAATTACTACAGCAGACTCCTGATTATCCAGGTGTGGTATATCTGTGTGGGGGATTATCCGTGCATGATTTTCACTCTCGCTCCATATTTTCCGTGAATTTTATAGAAAAATAAATTCGGATGCAAAATCATCGGAATCACTGCATTAATGCTAGCATACACTGGGCTTATTAATAATAATAATAATAATAGTTTTATTAGCCAAGAGAACCAATACAGATTAGTAATTGGTATAGGCTCGTCAATACAATACACTGATGAATAACATGGGATGATATATCAGGTAACATTCACATAAAAAAGTATGCATTTTGAAAGTCACATTTGTCACAGCATAAAATTTTAAGTACAAGCACTGCTCATAGAATACGTTTACAAATGTTTTCTTTACATTAGTTCATATATTCATCAACACTATACAAGGTATTTTTAATTAGGTATCTTTTGAGAAAGAGTTCAATTGATGATAAATTTCTTAATTATTCTGGTAGAAGGTTATGAAGTATATTACATATTTCCGTTAGAATCCCCTTCGTAAAACGGAAGCGATCGTGCGCTAGCTGCATTCACGGGAGCACCGTGTTCCTGTTTTCCAAGTCTCACGGTGCACGACCTTGCTCCGTGATCACGGATACACGTCCCGCAGGAGTTGCAACCCAGGCAACTGGTGCAAGACACGTCTACATGGCATGGTGCCTGACAGTATAGTTTCCGACGTCGTGCCGTGGTTTCGAAGCATTCGGGCGAACCACTTTTCTGTATCCGTGATCACACAGCCACGGATGTCTGGTTTTCGAAACTAGGCCTCGCATGGAGTGCAGTGGAACCTGTTTAGTAAGTTTCTGAAGTGACCACAAAAAATGAACGTACTAACCAGGAAAACGTGCTAACGAGGAAAGTAAAAAATAGCAGTCGGGGTAATTGCAATCTGTGGAAAAGTCGTCACAATTACAATTACTATCGGTAGTTCTCGTAGGATCGCCTTCCTGAACTCTTTTCACCTTTAAAATAAAGAAAATGGGCGCTACATTGAAAAACAATACCATG
Organism: Ischnura elegans; assembly: GCF_921293095.1. Taxonomy (NCBI): domain Eukaryota; kingdom Metazoa; phylum Arthropoda; class Insecta; order Odonata; family Coenagrionidae; genus Ischnura; species Ischnura elegans. The sequence continues at coordinate 65,468,905 of NC_060253.1, read as the reverse complement.
TGAATAAAAAATCACAATGTCTCATAGATTTCCCGAAGACATTTACATGAAAACGGCGTCTTTCTCCCGTGATTTATCCCATATTTATTTATAGAAAGAGGACAAGTATAGCTAAGTCATTTCTTTTTTGTCACAGCATACTCGGAGAATATAAAAACAACACTGAGTATGTCAACGGGTTGTTTTTAAACATCATAAAAATTGGACAAAATTATATTAACCTTAAATTACGGCAACAGCCGTACACATTCGCGCTTCTGGAATAAAGCCATATCGATTGTTATAGCGATCGATATATCGAATAATAACACGCAAGATTATTAGATTACGAGGTAATTACAAGAAGATTTTATATTAAACAGTCGAAATTTACTATTAAAATTTGTTTAATGTCGTCTGCTTTCGTGCCGAGATCAAGTATTTTTAAGCTAAGCTTCGCGTGGAGATCCAGAGCATCGTCTGCTCCCGCAGCAGTAGTCAAATACGCACGTACTACGTAGCATTGACGTCGTGCAGTACTGCTTTAGATAAAGTGGGAATTGGATAAGACTCATTTCTTCATCATGATAACTCGTGCAATAGCAACAATTGCCCACTCGTGAAATTTGTGCGCAGTGGGCACTGCAGAGGCAATAGAAGGTGAGGAGCTCGGGGTGGGGAAAATTGCGGCTTCTCATTGGCTGCAGTTTTGCATAGTCAGACATTCCTGATAAATGGCCATATTTTATTATTCATCGCGTCATAACAATTGAGAAATGCATTTGGATAAATCACGGTCGAAGAAAGATATGTGGAATGAATGCAAGAATTTTAATGGCTAGTAATAATAAATTAAATCATGAATTCGGAGCTTTACGACCTTAAGAAGATACTGGAGAACGAATTGCGGGTTGCGTCACGGCTAGCAATTGAGCGTACTAACCAGGAAAGCGCAATTTTTTCAAACGTACTAACCAAATACTTTTGCCTGTATTTTGTTCCGATGGTACCGGGACCGAGAGAAATCGTCGTACTAAGGAGGAAAACGTACTAAGGAGGAAAACGTACTAAGGAGGAACGTACTAACCAAGTTCCACTGTATTAATAATAATAATAATAATAATAATAATAATTTATTATCCCCAGTAGACAATATACAGAGTAGGTTATAAAATAGCCTACAGTTAGTAATCGTACAGGGTACGTCAAAAATTTTGGCATACAAAAACAATGTCACACAGTAATTATAACAAAGAGAAAAAAACATAATACCAGGAAAAGGAATGAAGGAAAAGGCACAGGAATACAATTAAAGGAAAAAACATATCTCAGTTTCAGGTTACGATAAACAAACAAAATTCATTTAGGCAACTTGTCTGTCAGAAATTCACTTAGTGTGTAAAAAGATTTCATTAACAAATATTTTTTCACCTTGCTTTTAAAACTAATAATACATCCTGTAGATTTGATGCTCTCTGGGAGTGAGTTGTATATTTTTGTCCCCATTGCAAATACACTGTTGCTGGATATCTTTGAATTGTGGTGTTTTGCATGGATTGCATTTTTGTTTCTAGTACCATATGCATGAATGCTATTATTGAACTTAAGAAGATGAAGATTATTTTTTACAACTACAACAGTACAGAAAATATACAAACTTGGGACAGTTAAGATGTTTAATTTTACAAATAGAGGTCTGCAGGGAGTGATGTAGTGGACTCCCATCATGCATCTTATCATCTTTTTCTGAATTAAGAAAACTTTATTACATGGTTGTACTTGTATTAAGGAAATACAAGTACAACCATGTCATCACCGCTACAAAGATCGCAAACTGGAGAAGAAAGCTCACAATGAGTTCCAGATGTGCTCTAAAATAGCAGAATAACAGCATAAATAATAATACAGTAGACTCCCGATTATCCGGCTGCGGTTTATCCGGGTTGCGGATTATCCGTGCATGGTTTTCACTCTCGCTCAATTTTTTCCGCGATCTTTGTTTTTAAAAATCCTACGCAAAATCACCAGAATTACTGCATCAATGCTAGGACATACGGGGCTTATCATTTCCGTTAGAATCCCCTTCGTAAAACGGAAGCGATCGCGCTCTAGTTGCATTCACGGGAGCACCGTGTTCCTGTTTTCCAAGCCTCGCAGTGCGCGACCGCGCTCCTTGATCACGGATATAAGTCCCGCAGCAGTTTCAACCCGGGCAACTTGTGCGAGACGCGAGTACGGGCGTAGTGCCTGACAGTGTAGTTTGCGACGTGAAGCAGTGGTTTTGAAGCATTCGTGCAAACCTTTTTCCTGTATCCGTTATCACACAGCCACGGATGCGTGGTTTTCGAAACCAGGCCGTACACAAAGCATTAATAATACGAGTACATCCATCATTTTTCTTATCGACCTTTCATAAAAAAGTTGTTCATGAAATTTGGGTTGCATAACTGCAATGAAAAAATAGAGCTTGCCCTAGGCTTACTATCACTACATGCCACTAATCCAAATTAGGCTCCTGGTTAGGACTTCATAATGTATATATGGAATTTTTTTAGGGTAGTGTGCACACGTTCATGTCTTATCTGAGGATATTACCCAAAGAAATATCATTCACAGTTAAAAAAGAGAATGAACCTATATTTGAAACGCAGCATTTATTTTGGAACCATCAGTAAATCTTTTACTGAGTGATAAACAAAGGAAATTTTTCTCTCCTATCTAAGGGAATTGGAAATTTTCCTTCCAGTTCACAGGGAACAATGCATTCATGATTTACATGAATAAATAGGTTCTCGATTTACGAACTTTCAGAGATATGAGCATTCATAAATTCAAGCGTGACTGAAATTTCAAATTTGAGGTTGTGCAATGCAGCGTGGTGTGATGTAGAGGAACCCACACTTTGGGCCCAGTGTAGAGCATCAATTAAACCGTTGTGAAGTCAGAAACTGTTCAGAGTTTTGCCCATTCTTCCTCCTTGCGGGCAGCGAATTTTTTTTGGCTCCAGCCTCATCGTATGCGCAGCTAGATAAGTTAGTTAATGCAACTTGTAAAGCAATGTTGCATTCTGCAGGATAAGCACAATTCATGATGCCTTGCTAGGGTTTTCTACTTGTGAACAAATTCAACTTATAAACTGGGCTAGGAAGTATGTAGGCATTTCAAATACAAGTATTTTAAAATACGTATTTGAAATACATTTGTAATTTGTATTTGGTATTTCAAGTACACAACCTGAATGTATCTTGTATTTTGTATTTCAAATACAGATTTTTGGTATTTCCCCATTCTAAAATAAAAATACATTTGTAAACTACTTTTGAAGTAGATTGATAACACTTCCGTAGCATCATGCTTCAGAGAATACTTCGTTTTCGTTTGAATCATTTTCTTCATGTTTACAATTATCCATAACATGCCAAGACAGGTTATAATTTTTAAAGATCTCTTAATTTCCACTGTAATGTATTTTGTATTTTAAAAGGTATTTACAATAATATGTTTTAGTTTGTTTTTCAAGTACCCAAGTATAAGGTATTTTGTATTTCAAATGCATTTGGAGCAGTATTTTGTATTTCAAATGCTCCTCGGCCTGTATTTTGCCCAGTGCTGCTAATGAACAAGGACTTGGAACGCATCTTGTTTGTATGTTGAGGACTTAGTGAACTTATTTGCTTCTGCTCTTCTGTTCTTATTTGTAGAATGAAATTTGAAGAGAACTATCCTGGACAATCTCATTGGATGCCTTACTTCTGGATGCCTAAGTGGACCAACGTGAGTGACCCATCTGCACGATTTATCAGCCATTATGCAGCAAAGGATAAGATTTAATCAGAAATTCATAAATTTTTTTCAAATCAAACTGCTACAGATTTTCAGTGAACATGGTTGTAATTCATTTCTATGTTATTTTTCTCTTCAATTGGTTAAACACTGTTGAGTCCTGTTTCACACTGTGGTCATCTCAGTTTCATTCTCCTCCAGTAGAACATTTTTGTGAAAATTGTGGCTCATATGATCTCAGTACAGCTAAAGTAATCATAAGGTAAGTATTATGGTGAAATGCATATCATAATTAGCTAAGGTAATGGTTATTACTGGTTGGTGCTTGTGGTTAATGCTCATTTTATGCCCTCTTACAAAAGTGCTTTACTGGTCTACCTTAAGAGTAGGAGAACCTAGAACTACCACTACATCTTTATGTTTTTACAGAAAAATAATGTTTTTAACAAGCAATAACAAACAAGCAATGAAACAACTTTCAGTTGAAGGAGAATAAAAGCAGTTTGTCATATACTAGGTTAGGACTACACGATACATTTATAGATTTTTTAAGAGTACATATTTGTACATATTCATCTCTTATCTTAGGATATTACACTTTACATATTATAACTTTTGCCGAATCACAAGTAGCCCATGGTACGCTCAGCATAATGGAGAGGTGGAAGTGGGAGTCTAAATATGTATTGAAAAACAATACATCCTATCTAAGTAGAGAGAATCTTGGTTATTTAGTTTTTAAATCTGCACCTCTGTGAACCGTGTACAAACTTCATAAAAGAAACTAAGTTGCTTTGGGTAACAAATTTTATTTTCAGTATGCTTACTACTGAAATTTATTCTTTATGTGTGCATCTGTCATGAGCTGTTATGTTGGTTGTCCTGTAGGAATGGCAAGCCTCTACTTTTGATCCTTGAAGGTGGTTGCTTTGCCAAGTTTCCCTTGGTATCGAGACAGTGAGAAGGTGAGGGTAATACCCTTCCCTTTAGGATAAGGGGAGGCTATAGGCAGGAAGGGAATATGTGTGGGCTAGGGCCCACTTGCTGCCTATCTTGTATCCCCAACACCCTCACTCATACAATCTTGGCCACCATTTTTGCAATGCAAATCCAGTAATCCTTCAGAGATCTGAGTATTTTCCCAAATTGACTTATTTGGGCTCCACTCCCCGTGTCGACTCTTGGTGATGGCTAACCTTCTTTCTCAGGTATGCTGTCTCGGTATACCATGTCCAAGTATTCTTTATTTGGGGCAAGGACTAGATATATGCCGTATTTCTCCTGAGGTCACTCCCGGTTGTCCTTACATAATAATTTGGTGGCCCTTATCTCTTCCTCTACATTGTCTCTTAGCATTTTTTGTATATCCCCAAACTCGATCTCCTGGCTGCAGCTTACTCAAATCATGAGTCTGATGGCGTTGATCTAATTGATGTTTTTTTTCATTCTTCTCCTGCATTTTTTCCTCAGCTCACTTGGTTCCAGCTCTATCCTGACCAATCAAATATTTTCCCTTAACCAGCGTGTATGAGTAATTCTATTCGGCTGTGAATGTTTTGCAGAGGTGTGAATCTATGAACTAAAAGACCAAGATTAGGGCTTCTCTCCTAAGATAGGATGTTTTTTACTATCTTTACTCCGGCATCTACCTCTCCATCACTGTGAGCATGGCATGGGTTGCTTGTGATTAGGCGCAAGTTAAAATCTTTGGCAACTTGCTTGAATTCTCCTTGTAATTGCTAACTTTAATCCACCCATACTTTTGTATACCAAATAGAGCGAACATTCCCTTGACCTTCGCGATCACACCTGCCTTTGTCATCAAATTAAGTGCTGCTACTTCTAAGTATCTTGAAAAATAATGTATTACCACCAGGTATTCCCTTGCATTTAATGAGGCAATATCTATGGGAGCATTTGCTCAGGGACTTTCTTGCAGATCGGACAAAATATGAGGTTCAATTCCCATTGGACACTTTTCTATTCTTAACATCTTGTCACCATATCCTTAGTTTCTGGCGAAATGGAGGGTCACCTGATAAGAATTTCTTGCCCTTGCTCTGCATTTAACAATGGGAAGATATCTTCCGTAAAATTTCAACTGTATTTCTCGGAAGCATATTCTTTTCCCAGTGCTTTTGATGACCAGCTTGATATTGAAACCAGCTTGAAATCTCAACTTGGATCAACCACACTACTGTTTCTGCCAAATTGTCAATTGCACATAGTTTTGGCTCTAAAATTTGGCAAAAATGTTTGAAGTTAGCTTGCACTTATATAAGACACTTATCCAGTCATTTTCATTGAAATGGTCAGCAGCAATAACTTCCCACTAATGATCACTCCTAAAACTTCGTTAGGTGTTGTCATCCTGTGCTTCAAAGAAGTACATTTGGTCAATCATCCATTTAGATGGAATTTGACCGATTAAATTCCCTAAAAATCACAAATAATCTTTGCCAGGGTTTCCTTTTCCTTTAATTCAGTGGTAGGTATCTAATAGCGGTTTTAATTTACCATCAGCAGTGTTTGACTTAGATGGTAAATTATTAATATCTACTATAATTTCACATAAGACACAAGATTAACTAGACTTTAGGGAGATATGTAGTGCAAAATGTAAGCGCATGGGAGTTGGGCAATTGGAAGTATGGCTGAATGGATACGTGAAGGTCGACACGTTTAGCGTAAATGCAATACCCTGAGTCAGCTCTTTATCTCACATCCAGACTGATCTGACTTTGGTTGGTATACAGACTGCATAAGATTACTTATGGTTAAATAAAATATAGGATGAAAACGAATCACTCATGCAAATGGAGCATCTCCTGAGAATTTATTTATAGCCTCAATGTCATACAAAAGGTCATGTGCAATATTTCATTCTTATATCCATTAATTCATTGTAAGGGAATCTATTTGGTATTTAAAAATATAATTTATATCACCTCTTAATCATTATGATTCATTATATAAATTTATTTTGTATTAAAACTAAAAATGAAAAAAATCATTATTTGCAATACCATGGAGAATATTTGTTTGAAGAAAATATTTATAATTAGCACATTAGTGCATAAAGTAGGTAATTAATAAAAAAATTAATTTTACACCTAAATGTTTGCTTGGCCTAACATTTGCCGAGTGAAGATATGGTGTATTGTTTTACTTACTTAGAGAAATTGCAACTTTCTGCCTTAGTTTTACCTTCATTCTGCACATTTAAGGTCGTACATACTTTGTGGTACCTATGTTTACACTTTTAATGACATGAAACTTTAAGAGAGAAATTTTTAGATCTCCTCTTTTGCATAATTCGAATTTAGGTAATTTATTTAATTAAGTTCACATTGGATGAGTTGAACTTTTCTTAGAAGCTTAGCTGAAGAAAATAATCAGTGAGTGGTTTTAGTAAAAGTAAATTTTCAATTTGAGTCACCCACAAGATGGATATTAAATTCAGTCTTGCCAATTATGCCCCAAGTCATAGATATCAGTGGTTTCTGGATACAAATCCAGAACGTCCTCATGGTATGTGTAACTTTTGTAATGCCTAAAATTATGCATAATTAATTGTATACATTTTTATAGTCGTAAAGTTTCAATTGTGGTTCAAAGAATCTCCCTGTAATGGATGTCACTTAGGCATTTTACTTATTGTTAATATGTACTTTTATATTAAACATAGTTAACTTTTTGTTTTATCGTTAACTTTTTAAAAGTTATGGACTTATTTATGCAAATTATGGCTTTACTTAATTTTTGTGAATGCAATTTTGAAGTTGATAGGCCTTGAGTTTTCAGAGGAGATAGAGAGATTAAAAACCGTGGAAAAATAAAATAAAAAAAGTGCCATGAAACAAAAAAATGCCTTGACGGAGATAAGTCGTACTAGTGGCGACTTAATATTTCAAGCTTAGTCATGGGATACTGTCATTGGGTGGTTATACTCATGTATTTATTTCCTAATTAAACCACCAATAAGATGGACATCAATCCATTTCTGTCCAGTGAGTCCCAAACCATATACAATAGTGGTTATCAGGGTATTCATCTGGAATTTTCCCATTGATAATTTATTTGATTGCATGAATAATTCATAAATTATCAACATTTTATATAGATAAATATTATTAGTACTAAAATATCTCTGTTATGGCTGTCACTTGGGCATTATGCCTGTTGTTAATTGGGCTGGAAACAAATATAATTAACTTAAAGTTTTGGACTTATTTTTAACAATGATGCCATTATTTTATATTTGTATCATTATTTATGTATACGCATTGATCAGTATTTTAGGTTAAGGTGATATCATGAATGTGATTCAGTGGAACTTAAACTGTTCATAAAGAGTCAGGACCTCCTGGAAAAAAATTATCTCAGCAGCAAAGAAATAGATATGTACACACAAGCATTAAGCTAATTTTGTGGATCTTATATATTCTGTTTTTGAGGTAGATGGGATGGGCTATAAACTTGGAAAAAGCATCATTTATTAGTTCGTTTAAATAGTGGTTAATGGCTGCATTAGTCACTATTTTTGTAGCTCTCCTCTGTTGCAAAAGTACTTAGGTGGATGGACTGAGATCATTGGGCATTTCCAAAAGTACGCTTGCTCTGCCCATTATACGATTTTAAGTTTGCTATAAAGTTGAGGCTGTAAAGATTTATTTGGATGAAGGAGCATGGCAGAGTGCAAGCATATCGCCTGCAGGTGAAACAGGATGAGAAATTGATTGAAACATATTTATATTTGGTACTTTTGCCAAAAGTGGAGAATTTTTACCCTTGAACTTCGCCCTTTTCACTCCTCTTACACATGTTTGCTTGGAAAATGCATGTAATGTTGATTGTTAAATAAATTGAAATTTCAACTTGTTCTGGTGTCAGTTTTTTCCCTTTTTTGAGAAAAAAATTACACTGACTTTAAGGTCTCCCCTCTATTTCGAGAATAGTTTTTCCGTGGTTGTAACAGGTGGATTTCTGGAGGTGGATGGTAGAGATTCATTAGAACCAGAGCTTAATTTCATAGTAAATGAGAAATATGTATCTCATAACGGACTTTTGAGCATTGACGTATGAACTGTTTAGTCACAAGTCACTCTTTGTCACAAGTCTACATGAAATTTGTGTCTTATATGTTCAAGTTTAGAGGCAATGAGGTGGTTTGGAAGAAAGTGCATCTTCCTGGTACTAAAATAAACCTGTTGCCAAGTAAGCCATTTATTTAGCATTATTGGTACTCCTATTATGAATTGCAGATGTGGGAGAGGTTAACACTTAGGATAGATTGGTTTGGTTCTTTGGTTCTCTGTTCCTGGAATTTGGAACTGGAATTGATGCTAAATGGACTGTTTTCTCTAGGATTGCCATTGTAAATCTGGATACCTCAGACTCGTACATGAGGGCTGGACATGACACTCAATAGGGTGGTTTCCTATTATTTATTTATTGCCGAAATTGAAAGATTATTACTCCTGGAGTACGTATTTCACGCTTCTAGATTTTTTAATGACCATATCAATTTTTGGCGATTAAATGAAAAGTGAAAAATTTCAAGCGTGCGAAAACACGACGGCTAAGTGTGAATGCTGGGAAAACCCCGTGTGACATCATTCTGGTTCCCGCTGTCGCCATGTGAGGCGACCTTGGGGGGAAGCTTTGAGTGCTGATATGATGCAGGCTGCTAGCAGGTAGCAGAGTACCCTGCTAGCAAGTAGTGCTTGGCTTAAATAAGGATTATAAATACCCTATCAAATGAAGAAAACTTTCCGACCTTAGGCAGTTTTAATAGGTGATTATTAAGACATGTTTCCCTGAGCTCTGTGACTCATGCATGCATTGGTAATCTCAGGCGATATAAAACTCCTATCCACTCGTATAGAAACTAAGTACCTGTGACGTCACGTGGAGTGACATCGCATGGGTGCCAATCTAGATTTTTTCAAATGCGGTTAAAATTGACCATTGCCATTCGTCTAAAGTGGGATTTCTAAAACCAAATAATTTGTATATTATGAATACTCTAATGATGGGTAACAAATCACAATCAATGCCTTTCATTTTCTGTGATGAAGGAAACTACTCTATTCTCTAACTTTTTTTCTCAAAGTGGGAGTTGTGGGAAAGAAAAGGTCGATGCCGTTCATTGGAATTCTTGCCAAATTGTCATGTTTACCCATATTCTATTACTTTATCATGAGGAAGCAGATTCATGGCAATTTTTTCCCAAAATGAGTCACAAAAAGGTCTTCTGAGTGACTTAAATTTAACGATCAAAACCTCGATTACCATTCTCCTTTGATGTTAAATAGCAGGAGATAAATATCTTTCGATCGACATAATTTCTAATAGCACGCCACATGTCATAACATTAAAATGTGTGATGCAGTTAGCTTGTCAATGATGTTTATTTACTAATGTAAGAAAGAAATTGCACACTCACCAATCACAGAAATTTTGGAGGCAACAATAACTAGGATCTTCCAGGATTCCTGCTCGGAGACTGACCTTGAAATAGATCAAAGAAAGGACCTTTGGGTGAACTGCACAATAAAATGGACTTAATTTTGTGGGAAGGGCAAGTAGAGGAATAAGTAATCATTGGGCCAAAAACACGGAGATCCTTTACCCTCAAAGAGGGCAAGCCAGAACAGTGATGCAGCGAGGGGGTGGGGGTTTGGTAACAAAATCCCCCCCCAGAGCTCAGAAATTTTTTTTATAAAAATATTTTACTGTGACAAATTTTGTAACTAATATTAGGGGGACAGATGACTCAAAAACAAAGTATCGAACTATTCACTCAGCCGTAAAACTCTCCATTTTGAATGATTTATATCTTAACATTTTTATTGGGGAGGGCCCTCAACCCTCCAGCTTACCTTGGTGGGCATTCCATACCCCTCAGACCCTCCAGCATTAATTGTAGGTAAAACCCCCACTACCCTTAATTCTTAGCTGCGCCTCTGATCCAGAAAGTAACCACCGTGTGTGTTGCGTACGAACATGAGTGCCATAGGAGAAAATCCTGCCAAGGGTTAAGTGCGTGGTGTTATACGATTTCTTTGGGCAAAAATTTAAATTAATATAAATTAAAATTTAAATCAATCAGCAGCCGAAATTCGTCGTGAATCGTGTGCTGTTTAGTGCCCAAATGTTATGAGTGAAGGTGTAGTCCGTAAGAGGGTGCGATTTAAAAAAAAAGGAAGAACAGCCATTCACGACTCAGCGCTCCAACAATGACGAAGAGCTTCAAAACGCAGTGGGAGGTTGGCTGCGTTGACAGGCAGCAGGTAAGTTATAAAGATGGGATTGCAAAGACTGTTATGAGATACGAAAAGTTCTTGAATTGATTTAGCGACTCTTTGGAAAAATGAAGTAAAGTTTTAGTTATAAGATGTATATAATAAAATTGTTCTAACTTTACTCGTTTAATATTTATTTCAAAACGGCACACAGTGCATCCGCGCGTCTGAAGCTGGATTAGTCGCGACGCGGGAAGGTTATTGAAACGGTATGGATTTTAACGCTCAAAATTCAACGTTTTTAAGCTGTGCTTCAGCATACAACTTCTCAAATAGTCAATATTGAAGATAACGGAGGAGTTTCAGCCGAGGTAAATGCATGATACATTGAATTTTATCTTATTCTCCGCCAGGGGCGCAGCTAAGAATTACGGCTAGGGGGGAGGTTTAGGTGCCACTAATACTTACGGGTGTGGGGATATTGCATACCCACCAGGGTAAGCAGGAATTACGGGGGCCCTCCTCCAGAAAAAATTTAAGAATAACGGTTCAAAATGGCGAGTTGTACGGCTTGCTGAGGGATATTTGATTAATCCTAACACTATTCTATAAGTAATACTGATCCAAATAAGTAAAATGGATTAAACTTAAAAATTTCTCTGAGCTCTGGGGGGGTTTTATCGCTGCGCCACGGTTCTGCGCTGCAGTGTTTCATTGTTATCGCTTAACTATAAGCCTGAAATATCCCATCGAACAGTCAGACGATAATTGTTTTTCGTAGCTGGAATCCACGTATAAATCCACTGCAGGACTCTTCCTTTAGCTCACTCTCAACGAGCACCTTTGGAGTCCTGTGAGCGCACAGATACCGGGCGGCGCTTCGGTTACCTCTCACGACGCAACGGGCGCGTTTCCGCCACGCTCCGATGGCGCTCACTAGCACGCCTCGTTGCTTTTCTTCAGCGCGTTCGTCTCCTCAAAGATGCCCCCCCTCCCTCATCTTTCCCGCGTCCTGTCGACGACGCCTCGCTAACTCCAAATTACATCTTGGGTTTCAATTCCTTTCGCGACTGGCGAAGAAAAGACGAGCGCTATACCAACGTCTCCGCAAGGCCTCGTGCAACTTGGATACTGAAACGAAAATACCCTCGTCATATGCGCCTATCGCATGCTCCTAAAATAATTCTGAAGACAATGCTCTATAGAGGCTTATACGGGGCTTCAGGAGGAATCTGGTTTCAATTTCTGCCGTGACTGGCCAGTAACAGATACAGAAAAAACTCAAAAAGATATCTTGAGCCACCTATACTTTTATCGTAAGAAAAATAATCAAGTTACCTACGTGCAAAGATTAAGAAATTTTCATTTAAACTGATTTTACACACATAAAAAAACAATGCCAATTGTGATTCTACAATGTTCGGCAATAGGGTGGTTTCCTATTATTTTTTTATTTCCTAAATCGAAAGATTATTACTCCTGGAGTACGTATATTTCATGATAATAAATTTTTTAATGACGATATCTATTTTTCGCGATTAAATGAAAAGTAAAAAATTTCAAGCGCGCGAAAACGCGACGGCTAAGTATGAATGCTAGGAAAAGCCAGTGTGATATCATTCTGGTTCCCGCTGTCGCCGTGTGAGGTAACCTTGGGGGGAGGCTTTGAGCGCTGATACGATGCAGGCTGCTAGCAGGTAGCAGAGTACCCTATCAGGTAGCGATTGGCTTAAATAAGGATTATTATTAATACCCTATCAAACGAAGAAAACTTTCCGATGTTTCCCTGTGTCCTGTGCCTTATGCATGCATTAGTAATCTCAGATGATGTAAAACTCCTATCTACTCGTATAGAAACTAGGTCCCTGTGACGTCACGCGGAGTGGCATTGCATGGGCGCCAATCTGGGCTTTTTCAAATGAGGTTAAAATTGAACATTAACATTCGTCTAAACTGGGATTTCTAAAACAAAATAATTTGAATATTATGAATACAGTAATGGTGGGTAACGAATCGCAATCAATGCTTTTCGTTTTCTTTGATGAAGGAAACTACCCTATTATTCTGGAGGTAGAAGGGGAGACAATTTTAAGCATTTTTGTACACAAACATGGGGTGGAAGCTCCTTAGTTACTGAACTATGACAACGCAAACATTTTTTTGAATACACTTTGCAGTTACCATGAAAACGGTTTTTCTTGGGAACCTATCCAGCCTTTTCGGCAACTTAACACTCTGGATTTTTAAGGGAACTAAGTGATTAAGTTTGGACGAAAGTGTGCGGTCATAATTGTTTGAAGCAATAGGTACTAATCTCAAAATGGGTGAGGTTGTGCAACATTATTGTCGATACTCGCTCAAAGACCTCGCCTAACTAAGCTCAAAAATGTAGGTACACGGTAAGGCGACTACCTCTCCTTTTTCTACTTTTCTCTCCAAGATTTGACTTCCTCTTATCCACCGGTAGCCATATTTTTTTGTTTTTCTCAGCTCTCGTGCGGCTTTGAGGACTTTCCTCCTTCCGTAGCTCAGGGCCTCGTTCACGTTTATTGACTTATCCGTGGGTCAAATGCCTAGTGGAGAGGTTCCTCTTGACTCATCGTTTCGCCAGGAAGTTCTTTCTTATATGGTGGTTCAGAGAACGCACTTGTATACATCCTGCTTGACCGAAAGCAGAAGTCAAAACTATTTTCCGTGAGGTGAACGCCCAATTCAACCCCAATTTCAGCTACATTAGAGAAAGATTTTCATTAGCATTGACCGGGATACCATGAATCTGAACTTAATTTGCGAATAAAAGTTGATCAAGGTCATCTGAATTATTTTGACTCCCGAAAATTTGCTTATTAAGTTACGCATTTTTATTTTTTTAGAACACAATGGGCTCCTTACACAATTCCACGAAATCCAATAAACGATGTTTTTTAAGTTTATTTACTTCACTATTGAGAAATTTTCCCACATTTTCGTAAAACTTCCTGTTATTAGCTGTCAACTAGTTACCATCACTATCAAGACTGTATTGTGACGGTATAAACGTCGAAACTAGTTGACAGCTAATAATAAAAAGTTTGTGAAATAGTACTGGGTTTTGTTTCACCATAAACATTTTATCGTTTCACCAAGTAACGCCCAAATCAGTTGGTTTTATCCGTAAAACTTCATACCTTTTGCATTATTATTTCTCTCACACCTTTTAATATACAATAATAAAGCTGTGGCTTCTATTAAAGGTTTGTCTTTTTCAAAGGTAATATTTCTCATCGATCAAATCAATTTTCTTTTCTTCATCATTAAGTAGGAATGGGTACTTCCTCCTATGCTTATTTGTATTCTAGTAGGTACATATAAATGATAAAAAATAAGGTATTAATGGGTACGAAATACTCAAACGCAGAATCGACCGAAAATTGCTTTCCATAATATGCTTGAATCCAGTTTTCCTAAGAAAAACTAGGCAATTCAGAAATACGATAACAAATAACAGCAAATTCATGCCTTCCTTCTGAGAGGCGTTTTGGCTTCCCAAATGGGAAAATTAAGACAAGTAATAAAAGCTTAAAAAATAATGCAGCCCCTTGAATTAGAATCGATTCGATCCAATTTTTCCAAGTTCATAATTTTGGCTACTTGATACAAATTTTTGAAATGAAGGACCCAAACTTCGCATCACTACATCAAGAAAAGGAATAACATTATTTCAAATGATCAATGGGAGCAAAGTCGTTAAAAGCAGAAAAAAGTAATTTGTAGAGTTTCCGGAAGGAAATAAGTAAAATAAATTTCCTGACGGAAGAATCTTGAGAGTTGATGGCACAAAAAAAGGTAGTCATGTATGTATGGCGAATTAAGGAGTTGCTTTTATGGCATGGGGAATATACCGTGGGGGTAGGTGAACACTGGGTTTTTATACGTACGAAACTCTATTAAAAATCCTTAAGAAGTTTATAAAGAGAATGGTAAAACATCACGATCGCTAAACTCACAGTTTAATTTGCATGGAGTGTAATTCCTAACACACTAACAGGCACGTAGCCAGAATTTATCTTCGCGGGATATAGAGAGGTATACGGGTTGCATATACCGAGATATTGTGTTGTAAATTCGCTCAAATAGGAAAATCATAATAATATATTAAATGAACTATGTATCTGAATAACGCTGAATGTTAAATTCATAATTGGCGTACACTAAATTCAGTTGTAGGTAGGCATCCCGATTCTCTCCATGTACCTTTATATTGTATTTATCGAGTAGAATGATAAGAACTGGATAATACTCAAACGCTCTCTTTAAATAAGGCTCCAATGTATGAAATTTTTGCCTTAGAATGGCAATTTTTTTAAATTTACTGACTTTTGCGTGCCTTAATGGCATTTAAGATATTTGTGTACGAGATCCGATCGCGTCAATAGATATTTCCCAACAAATTTTTCTTTCAGTTTTTATATTTTAAACTCGCAATTTTTCATCAATGTTGTTTCTCGGCAAGTATTATCATGGGTTTAGTGAATGAAAAATTTTTCGTTAGCATTTGTACCTTAACAACTCCGCTCGAATTCTTCTAATGCTTGGAGGTCCATTAAATAAGTAGGTGTGAAAAGATTAGCTGATAGGAAAATTGAGTGGAGAGCTGCGTAAAACCAATCTTAGGATTTTTGACCAGTGATGATGATGAGGGAGACATTATGAAATATGGCTCTATAATGTTCCTTACTACTCTAGACAATGCTCTTACTTTTGATCTCGATCCAGACTAATGCGGGATGCAAATGTTACCAACAAAAGTATTGTTTTTGTTAGGTCATCCAGTGCGCAAATCAGATGTTTTATAAATCATGTAACTGACTGGCAAAAAACTCTAGTTTCCCATGTTTAATATGGTTATTTTATTTCTCTTTTTCCTCTCAAATTTTGTGTTGGGTTAGTGTATAACTAATACAGTTACCTGCGTGGATATCTTTGATATTTAACGTAATGAAATCGCTTGTCTATTTCGACTCTTTTTTTTTTACCGACCCAGATTTCGGCGCATAATGTCATTTTCAATTGATAAGATTTTTAACCTTGAAAATAGCATTACGTGCCGAAACCTGGGTCGGTGGAAATAAAATATGGTATGGTATGTGGGGGATGCGAACGACAGCTGAGGTCATTTGCGCCATGCGGGAAGGGGTAGGTAAGGAAGGGTGGAGAGAAACCCGGCGTCGGCATTAGCCTGCTCCTAACGAAAGGCGCCATGGGGACCACGGCTTAACGTCCCATCCGACGGACGGAGTGTTGCGCTTGAAATGCTCTCCAGACAACATTCAAGCAGGGATCGGGTAGTCTCCGAAAATTCTCTTCCTCCGCCGGTATTTGAACCCAAGCCCACCGGGTGGGAAGCAAACACTCGAGCCACCACACCAACCCGATCCCTCGGTGGAAATAAAGAAGAGTCGAAATAGACAAGTGCTTTCACGTAGTTAAATATTAATAATTTTTTTTCTTTCATTTATATTTTAAATTAGACACTTACTTGAAATTATTGCTTTATTTAGGTGAATTGATATTATATTATTTAATATCCATTTATTCATCTATTTCTATATACTATCTGGTTATTTGTACTGATTTTTTTGTTGTATTTATTTTTGAACCTTTGATAGCATATTGAGTGTTATCAATTTTTTGTTCCATGTATCACCCGGCTGAAGGGCCCGTCCATAAATTATATTGTTATTGTTATATCGAAAATGGATAGTCAGATGCCCCTGGGATAGTGGGATCCTCAGCATATCTATTGCGGGTAGTCACCACAGAGGAAAATTGGGGAGGGAGCGGGAACAATGATTTGGAGTTAAAAATAGTCCCAAATATTTTTTATGGCCAATTTTCTCTATCTGAATACATAAAAAAAATATAGCACAGCACTTATTACATTATGTACATTTACGTTTTACGCATTATTTACTATAAATAACTACTAGTTATATTATTATACATTATACATACTGTTACTTACTAAACAGATTATTTTGTTTAGTGCTACTATATTTTAGACTTATAGAAAATGTTTAGTTTTGAGGCTCAGATTTATAAAATCCTGTGAAAACCAACATTTAAACTTATTAAAGTCAGACGTACTTTTAAATCTCTGGATAAATATCATAATATCATAGGGCCGTGTAATCCGCGAAAGATGTCATCAAAATTACCATTTCACAATTCAATTAGCATAATTAAGGAATTAAATTGGCTGATTTTGTTGAATCAATAAATAATCTGCAACCTAATTCGAATCAGTGGACACG
The DNA here is from genome assembly GCF_921293095.1 of Ischnura elegans. Lineage (NCBI taxonomy): Eukaryota > Metazoa > Arthropoda > Insecta > Odonata > Coenagrionidae > Ischnura > Ischnura elegans. The sequence continues at coordinate 65,451,603 of NC_060253.1, read as the reverse complement.
TGGGCTACAGGCTTGAACTCTAAGTACTAAATTGAATTTCATGTTTTCTTGCTTTCGAGCAGATGGGTATCGTAATACGGCCTTGACCCTTGGGAAGTTAAAGGCAAGATTAATGAAATGAAGCTTGGTATCAGTCTAAATACAAAACGGATATGTAAGGGAATCCTCGAGATGAGGAAAAAAAAACGCTCGCACACTTGGACTTGTTACAGTAAAAAAATACTCGTCGCAACCTTCCGACGTAGACCTGAGAGCAAGGCGAACTGGTAACGCAGATTCAATTAATCTCTTGCGATTGGTGGCATAAAAGCAGCGGCTTTTTGAGGAAAAAAGCTTGCTTATTTTTTTCTCAATTCCCTCTTTGCAGCAAACGCCACGGAATGATACAAATAAAAATGGAAACAGAAAAAAATAGCATTCTTCTCTTCCGACTGTACTGCCCGGGCCAATGGAAAATCCCATCTTTTACGAAGGCAAACTAAATACTCACTCCCTTTGAGAGGCACTAAAAAAATCAACTAAATACTTATGATACACTGCTGGATATGACAAGAAAGTAATTTTCAGGCTTTCATTCATTCGCAGAGAAAATAGACTCCAGATGTATTTTTTTGACGTGAGTATTAGGCATTTACAGTCCTGTCTTAGAAGTAGTCTTTGAATTCAAAATGAATGTAAAAGGAAACAGTAAAAATAATTATATAACAAATAGCATCATTTTATTAAGTATATAAAAATTTGTCCTGGATATTTCACAACCATTCCAAAAAAAATAGTGCGTAGTACGTAGAAACATGAAAATTACTTGTTTTTCATTATAACATGATTTCATTGCAATAAATACATTAGCTTCCGTATTCCGCACTTCTAAATAGATTGCTTCGACTTTTTGTATGCACCGTAAGCTATATGAAATATCTTTGTCTAATTATCAAACTATGACTAAAATAAAAAAAAAACTTTTTTATATGAATGGTGCCACATATAGAGCTTAACCCGCGAGTAACTCTTTCTGGAAATTCACGAGAGAAATACATTATCATTCATCAGTTATCACGTATATAATTCATAAAACTTTATAACTGTCAAAATATATCGGTTAGGGGAAGGTAAACTTTTATCGTCCAACATTAGTTATTCTTTCTAGTTAGAGTGTAAGATAAGGTATAATACCCCTGAGCGAGGGGGTTCTTTGGGGGATAACCCCCCCAGAACTCTGAGAAATTTTAAAATTCACTCCATTTTATTTAATTGGATAAATATTACGTATAGAATAGTGTAACGATTAATAAAAGATTCCTTAGAAATCCGTAACATTCTGACCATTTTGAACCATTTATCTTAAACCTGTAACCCCCCCCTAGCCTTACTTCCTAGCTGCGCGCCTGTACCCCATAGGGAAGCTATTTGCGACATAAGTTGCTTTCTAATGCACCCTACTCAATATTGCATTAGGCTAGAAAAAGTCAAATTGATCTTGGTAGCGTCTCATCACCTCAGAGTCCTTTTTTGATCAGACCAACGGTACAATAATATTTCCCCATCGTAGGAGTTATAGAAATTAAAACTTTGCTGTTTCCACAATATGCTTAATTCTATCCGACCATGGCTTAGTTACAGAATAACATTTTCAAGGTATTAAATGAAACTACGTAACGAAACCATGGTCGGGAAGAATAATACATCATGTGGAAACAGCAAATTTTTAATTCCTTCAACTGCTACGATGAAGGGTTTCCACAACAAAGTCACGTCCGCTAATATCACGTATTTCCCCATTGGTTAAAGGAATTTACATGCTATGTTCGTAAGAGGCTAATGCTCTATGTCAGACAGGTGTGAAAGTAAGGTGGAAACATAAAAGTTCTAATGCTTTCAACTCCTACGATAAAGGATTTCCACCCCCGCTATTGTTACTTATTTCTCCATAGGCTTATTTCACATCATTTGAGGCGCATTACAGCCAAATTCACCACTACCAGCCTGTTTACAGTAACAATATTTATTTTGCACATATGCATGTGTTGAGGGTGTAGTTGTGCCAGGAGAAACTTAAATACTTATTTAATAGCATTTGAAAACATTGAAAGATCAGTACAGAATATTCAATTTTTAACAGTCACTATTATTATTGTCCATATTGTTTTTAAATTTTCTCCAATAATTTTAATATTTTTTCCGTCGCAAGCAGAACATTTTTGCATTTTGATAAAAAATTAATATTCTTTTGATTCTTTTATTTTTTTCTCAGTATATATTATTTTTTCAAATTATGATCGGACATATTGAACAAGAATAATTAGTCAATGAAGGACGTTACATGTTGCGTTCGTAAGATGCTAATGCTCTACGTCAGACAGGTATGAACGACGCGGAAAGATTTTATCGAAGTTACTTCGTCGTAATTACTGCTTGCCATCTCTGTTATCGTGCGTGGATACGACCTTAACGTCGAGGCAGGGGACGATGCCACAGATGACCCCGACTGACGCCAAACAAACAAGTGAGATACGGGGCGGCACCCTCTTCAAGATACCTATCGCGCAACGCATTACGCCCGATGGGCAACGTTGGCGCGATAGTCCGCTGCACTTAGACGTGAGTGCATTGGCTGCAAATAGAGCGTGGCCATTAATGTAACTCTTTGCAATCCTCATACAGGAATACGTTCTGGGGATACGGTTGAAGGCGCGATACCATCAAGGTCTTTCATGACGTAAAAGAATCTCACCGAGGAAAAAGATCGCTTGCGTCACATTTCCGTGTAAAAAAAGCAAGCTACCCGATTGTGATGGTGATTTTCTCTACATAGAGGGAATGCATGAATGTAACTGTGCTAGAACGTTATAATAATCGCGCCACCATTCAAAATGTGCGAATTATGTTGGCAATCAGATGAGATATCAGTAAAATATAACTAGCCGTGAATAAAAATATTTGAATATGGAAATTCGGAGAGAAAATTTTTATATAATTAGGAAAAAAAATGCGTTTCATCTAGAAGAAATGTATCATTGGTTGGTAAAATATTTTGAAACCAATTCCATATTTTTAACAAGGGCCATCCTTTTCGAAACATTTTTGATAAGCCAAATTGTGTGGGGGTTTTGGGGGATAAAACCCCCCCCCAGAGCTCAGAGAAATTTTTAAGTTTAATCCATTTTACTTAATTGGATTGATATTACTATAAGAACCGTGTAAGGATTAATAAAATATCCCTCAGAAAGCCGTAAAACTCACCGTTTTGGACCATTTATCTTAAAATTCCACAATTTACTAATCTCGCACCTACCTCTTATCCTGGTGGGTATACCATACCCCCACACACCCCTGTATTAGTTGCACCTAAACCTCCCCCAGCCTTAATTCCTAGCTGCGCCCCTGCCTTGGGCTACATCTTTGCCGTGGTGAAAGGCCTCGCGCGTTCCCATGACCTCTAGAGCTGCTGCAGCGGGATTGATTCTCAATTACTTCCGGTACGGCTACCTATGCCAGATAGGTCAAAGGGCAGCAGGAAGACGAGTGGTTGACCACGTGATAGTGTAAGAAAACAATATTGGAATGGAAGTGGGAAACCCAACCAACTATCTCTTGCCTCAAAACATAAGAGTACAATCAAATGAGCCTCGGAAACTCATCGAACGGGACCCGTCCGCAAAGGGCGGGTGTCGTTCATGGCAGCGAGGCGAGGTCGGCAAGGTCCTCGGGGTGGTCAACATGCGAAATCATTGCAGACACATATTGTGAAATGAAGGGGGAAGTACATGAAGGAAGGGGAGGCTGGACCAGAATGCTTATTAAGTACACCATGGAAACCTGCATTAATCGGTAGATTACTTTAATAGTGATATATGCTGCAAGACAATAAAACTTGCGGCATTTTATGGTTTTTAGACATTATAGACGTTCCGAAAATTGAGCCCTCAAAGTCGCAAATGTTGAGCGATTGAGGTACAGGAAAATATATTCTTGCATAGCCCCTAATAGACCCCAGTTGGCGCCATTAACTAATGATTCGATTAAATTTCATCATCTTTATTCATCCTCCAATTTCCTATTGCAAGATTTCATGAATGGTCATTAAGGTAACGGTAGTAATTTTTTGAACGTGCTTTTTGGGTTTGAATTATTTTAAGTTGCGAGCGCTAGTTACACGCAAACCGACATGGGGTCGCCTCCAGTGTAATTAATCGAGTAATCAACGAAAAAATCAAATAGTGGCTGAATTAAAACGAAGATAATCATTTTCAAGGGAAAAGAACAAAAGGAAATACCAAAGAAGGAAAACTAAACTCTAATTGGGTCTGCTCTATTGTTTAAGACCTCGTCATCATCTCAGTTCCCAAGCAACTCCGAGCAAAAAATCATTAAAAGGATAAAGGGCTTTCCGTGTAAAAAAAATGGACCGCCACAAAGGTTAACCATTCAAGATGACGGAAGGAAAAAAAAATTAAGATTGATGAGGGAATTTACCACTCAAGCATTAAGATTTGAATTCGGATAAGTTTGTGAAAGCAAATATTTTATTAAATATTACCAAAATAATAAAAAAAGATCACAGCTAAGAAATGAAGGTGGCTACGTTAATATTCAGCAATTAGGTTAATTTTTAGTACCAAAAGTTGTTTTGCAAAAAAGTACGAATGGACACAGCTTTCTTCAAATACCCTGAACTAAAACAGGTGTAATGTACTTATCTCTCTCCGACTTTTACTGGTCACGATGTCGCGAGAGACAAAATAACACTTTGTACATGAGAAAAGGTAGAGAAATAACACAGTCAAGTAGAAGACATACTCGGAATCCCAATTGGGCCTCACATGTTTTGAATTAATTGCACAAGTTAACCTAAAGATATTACCATACTATAATTTTAAATGGATAAAAAAGGAGTTGGAAGTGCATATTCTCACAATATCGGTAATTTAATTTTTCCAAAGACAAACTTCTCTCTTCTTTTTGGAAAAGGTGCGGAAAAGTTGGCAGAAGAAAGAATTTTAACGAGGAAGAATGATCCTGCGTACTATCACGAACACATTCTATTTGGATTTAATTTAATAAAACTTTATATTGAATAATAATACTTTAAACAGAAAAATCATCAAAAAGTATATCAACGAAGATAAAAAAATAGAAAAAGATAGATACTGATTGATAGCCAACAGAATATGCTTTATGTATGATACTCCACAATTATTTTCTCAAATGAAACGATGAACCACGGCAGAGTGATTTTTACACGAGCATCGCGTCAAATTTGCAAGTTAAAAGTACTTTTAATTACCTCTCGAGGTTTAACCTAATAGTTCAACTTTGAGAGGCCTCTTATGGTTCTTTGCTGGAGTGAACTCTAGACGTAGGTTCTGTTTTCACGCTGCCCTTCATAAAATGTCGATGCTGCTCAAACAACTGGTTCTATCCAATGGAGCAAAGTCTCTCACATCTGACCAAAAGGCCCGATCAAACGAAATGCAGGTGGATTCTCATGCAGTCTCAGCTGAGAAATTTCACACAGTTTTTTTCACAGTGTTTCCCTAGATAAGTATTCGCTCTTTCAAAAACTTATCCCATATTTTCCATACGTGCTGCTAAAAAACGATGTATTTTTATTAGATATTCCTTAAATTGGAGGTCAGTTTTTACGCAGAATATTTTGCCTGCGTCATTCGCAAGAACAATGTTGATAAGTTGTCAGCAATGGCCACACTGATGCAGTTGGTGGCCCAAAATAACTGTATCGCACGCCGGGGAAGGACTACATCTTTGCGCAACAAATGCTTTCATCACAAAAAATGTAATGCATTTTTCATTCATTTTAACATTTTTCTATTACATATCCATTCAATTTATGCATTCATTTTAAAAGGCGAAAATATACGTTTCTAAAAACGTACGTGATTGTCCAATTAATCGATAATCTGGTAGTAAGTAGTTCAAAATAACAATTGAAATTTTCTCTTCGCATTCCTCTCAAGCCTGAAAAACGTTCCATTAAGGAGCGTTTCTATCTCGGAAAATCAAGGATCACAGTGCTTCGTCTTCGTCGGGGAAATGCTTTGGAGAAAACCTCCCATTCATACTAGGAAGTTCCAATAATTTTTTGCTAATAAAACATAATTTTATCGTGCATTTCACAAAGTACTCCATAAAATAGAGCAGGTTTTTCCTAACTATTTGTGGGTTAGAATACACCAGCATGGATGCCTAAATACTCAGTAAGTAATGAACGGGGAAATGGTACAAAATTCCATAAAAAGGGAAACCTTTTTAATGCTGGAATTTTTAAGTTTACATACTTGCGTAATGTAAAAATGGAAATGACATTCCTACTAAAGTTTTGCTAAAAGTATTAAACAAAAGTAAATTGAATACTTTTGTTCTCAAATTCTTACTAATTCATGGCCGATTTAAAAATAAACTGGGCGCAAAGTTTTACTGAAACTTGAATTTAATATACAACCGGTTTCATTCAACAGAGTACATCATCAGGTAATAAATTATTCGAAGAAGACTTAAAGAAATTTTCTCACGATGTCTACTGTCGGATGAAACTGGCTGTCAAATAAAGAGACACTTTTTTGAGAACATTTTACAAAGATTATTTTTATAATTCAATTGAGAATATTTCAAATGAACAGCACGGCCACCAGGGGTCCTCCGATGGCAGTTTGAAATTCGTAAGGTACAGTATGGTATTTGGAAGGGGCGACCGACAGCTAAGGTTATTTGCGCCTCGAAGGAAAGGTATGGAAGGAAGAGTGGAGAGAAACCCGGCGTCGGCATTAGCCTGCTCTTAACGAAAGGCGCCAAGTGGACCACGGCTTAACGTCCCATCCGAAGGACGGTGAATCTAAAAATTTCAAGCTATTACCTCGGTATTTTGACGGATGCAGTTTTACTATACACAGCTGTCATAAAAGAATGGTGCGGTTTTGAACATGGTTTAAATGAAACTACTGACCACTCGTGTAGCATCTGGGCCCCTGTGACGTCACGTGGAGTGGTTTCGCATGGGCGCCAATCTGGCCTTTTTCAAAAAAGAGGTTAAAATTGACCATTAGCATTCGTCTAAATTGGGATTTCTAAAACCAAATAATTTGTGTATTATGAATACACTAATGGTGGGAAACGAATCGTAATAAATGCCTTTTTGTTTCCTTTGATGAAGGAAACTACCCCATTCTCCTTGACGACCGGAGAAAACAATGAGAGTCAAAAAATAGTGGACAAAAATTCTTGTTGACGACGCGTAAGTAAACAATAAGGGAGTCATTTAATGGAAATTGTGCCGTTCGGTCGGATCGTCGCTACCGATTATATTAGTCCTGAATATTTATCAATTTTGTTCACAAATTAAAAAAAAATTGATTTGTGAAGTAATGGTACGTGTCGTTACTCCCGATTTTTATTCTTGAGTAAATATCCAGGACAATTGACTTATGATTGATGAAATCTTCTTCATAACGAGAAAGACGCCAAAATCAGTCGAATTTGGACTCCAATCTGCAGACGAAGGTATCATGTCAATGCATTAATAGCTATTTCGTAACCGACATCTCGAAAACGGACAGTTCGTTACCACGACATCTCGTAACCGCGACTATTGTTAACAAGACAATTCGTGACTGACTACTTCGTAAACGCGACAGTTCACATAAAGGCAGGAACATAATAGGAAGTGATGAAATCGACTCATAACGGGCATGAAAAATATTAATTCTCAAACTACCGATTGTACAAAAGTAGTTTAAAGTATAGCGGGACTAACCACGGTGATAACTTTTACGGGAGTCACCCGCAATGCACAAATCGTGCGAAAAATCCACTGACAAAAAAAATCATTCACCTTGACCAGGATCCTAGTCGGGGCGAATGATTTTTCAGTACAACAGTAGCTTGAACATACGATGTGGAACTCAGGCGACAGTTCCTTACCGCCTGATGGCTCCACCAAGGTTCCACCGTTTGACATTCATGACGAGGCGCGATCGCAGCGACCAGTGGCGTCAGCAGGGACTACGATTCCCTAATCCTGAAACCGAGTTGCTGCTCCCCGCTGCGGTCTGCACCGCGTGCGGTTGGTTAAACAAGCCGAGGAGCGTGGGGCTGCGGTCACATACACGCGAAGTTTGCACGTACACGATGTCAACACCTTGCCACGAATGAAAATCGGGCCGCAGGTGCTGAATACATCGAGAAGAAGTCATTATTGTTTCAACACATCAGAAATTCAAAAACCATCAACGGCATATTCGAAATCACACTTTTGACTTTCCAGGCCAGGAAACAATTCAAATTAAAGGATCACATAAATCGTAAAAGTAGTTATTTAGAAGGAAATATTTCATCGAAAAATTATTCTGAATTTCATTCCACTGATCACTTCAATACAAATATTGACTGCCTTAATTTGATTAGAATTCACTAATTTTCATGAAAAAATTATTTAATGTTACCAATGGCCATGTTTTGTTAATATAGGAGAAACACCATTTCACCTGTGATTACCAGGAGTAAAAACGGAGCTACCTTGATTTAATTGTACAGTTTAATCGACTCCACCAAAATTTTATCATTGTAACTACAGGTTACGGTTCATATCGGTGCATTCTAAGGAAATTTGAATATTGCTTGCGCAATGAGAAGTTACGGAAAGAGCCCTGTGTAAAATGTAAATTGAATAAAGTATTCTTACACATAGTCAGTTACAATTAGTGACGTTTATTCAATTAGATGCAGACCTTTTTAACCTAATATTGAACTGATACTAACTATCAAAATCTGTCGCACCAATTTCTGTTAAGCAATACAAAATTAGAACTCACATAAAAATAATTTCAACGGTGCTGCTCAATTGATTTAAAACGTAGGATAATGGAGAAGAAGGTCATAAAAAGCCATATTCACATCCTAACGTAGCAGGTTGAACTAAGCTCAATCAGGATGACAAATAGCGAGATACAGAGAAGAGTAGAAGACATTGAGACCTTGTAGACAGCAACACGCCAGTAAAAAAGAATGAAAGGGGCTCGGCACACACAAAAAATACGAGGAAATATAATGAAGAAAGCATTTGAGGAAAGGTTCTGAGAATAAGACTGTGACACATATTTGTAGAACTAGCCTAGGTGTCGCAAGAAAATAATTACTCGAGAGAGAGAATATAATCTGACTTAGTACAAGAAAGAGAGCGAAAAATTCTATAATTGAAACATCAGTGAGAAAAAAATGGAAGGGTTATTTTGATATTCTGATAGGCAAATATTGGAAAATAATTGACACAGAAGTTTTCACAACTTTCCCTATTCCACGCAAGATTTTTCTACTCTCGCTGCAATTTAAGTTAAAAATGTACCCTCTGAAAACTTTCATATTATAAACCCACAAAATTATATGTATCTTATTAATTATAAGCGAGAAAGATTAACCTTGAAATATAAAAAATTAAGATTAAATAAGCCTCCGGGTAAGATGCAGACACGGTTAATGAAACTACGATGTGAAAAACCAAAGCTTAAGTCCTGATTACACGATATATTAATCCGTACGAGTTAATGTGTGAATGCATGAACGATTTTTGTGGACCGGAACGGAACATGTAGGAATGCAAAAACCAAATTAGAACAAGTTCCATTTTCCATTGATGCATTCGCATAAGTAAGGAGGTTACACGGTGAATTTTTGCGTTCATTCTAGCGTTCATGTATTTAGAAATTAACTCGTATGTGCTAATGTACCATGTAAACAGGCCTCTATAGTCTTAAATAATAATCATCATTAGTTAACAATCCTAAGATTGGTTTGCCGCAGTTCTCCATTTCTCTCTTCTATCCGCTAACCTTTTCATAGCTACGTATTTCTTCTCTTTTACATCCTTTATAACCTGTCCTATGTTACTCATTCGGGGCCGTCCTTTGCCCTTCTTCCCTTCCACCTGTCCTTCTACGATAGCCTTCATCAGGCCATCATGCCTCAAAATATGAACAAATAAGTTGTCCCGTCTTCTGTTTAAGGTTTTTAGGAGGCTTCTCTTTTCTCCCACACTTCTTAGCACTTTCTCGTTACTCACAAGGGCAATCCATTTTATCGTCATCATTCTTCGGTAGCACCACATTTCGAACGATTCCATTTTTGACTTCTCTGCTGTTGTCAACGTCCAAGTCTCGCTTCCATAGAGAAACATACTCCATATGTAACATCTGATGAATTGTTTCCTTACTTCTATGCTTGTATTCTCAGCTGTAAACTCAAATAATAGAGGCGGAAAACCGAATTATTAATGGACGATGGGTAACTACTTTCTCTAATGTGAAAAGTGTTTAGAACCTTGTGCTAAGCTCGACATTTAAAGGTTAACAAGCTTGAATTCATGATACTAAACATTGATGAGTTAAGGAGCTACTACATTTCCTCTTGTAAGCAGGTGGAAATACAGTAAGACACTATTTCACGCAATAAAGGAAGATTAATCTGATGTAGGATAAATAATAATTTCCTTAATGCACGCAAAGAGAAATACGTACTATTTCAGATTATCGAGACTAGCCACGGTGATAACTTTACGGAGTCACACGCTGTTGAGGAACTATTTCTTTTGTTTGTATCCATGCGCTCACTCCGGCCGGCCAAGGGAGTCAGTCAGCCTCGCGCAATCGTCTCGGGTGGACGTGTGGGACAGTTCCCAATCCTTTCAAGATCTTTTATTTTACTCTGTGCTCTTCTTACTAGTGTCATTTCATTAAAAGAATCCTGATAACAAACCAGCATTTAAATTAATACAGTCCACTATAATTCAATACCCAAACACACGCAATGCAATAATTGTGCGAAAATTCCACAGAGAAAACATGATTTTCCATTACCGAGATTCGAACCTGGATCCTCCGATTTCCAGTCGAATTCTTTAGCCATTTCAGCTTCCGATACACCAAACCCCTCTGTAACAATTTGATACCTCGGTAGCTCAACTGGCTTAAGTACTCGACCGAAAAATCGTGGGATCCGGGTTCGATTCCCGGTCAAGGCGAATGATGTTTTTTTTTCTCTGCGGAATATTCGTAGAAATTTGGACGCTTCCCCGAAAAATTACAGATAAATATGTAAACTGGAATGAAAATCGGGGAATTCGCTTCGTCGATCGTCGAAAACACGACCACGCACGGTGACGCATTTCATACATTCTCCGCCAGAGGGCAGTCAATGCTTTCGAAATGGAACTTTCCCTCAATGCAAACAACAGTCGTTTTCAATTATCCCAGGAGATACACTTCCCTGAGGGTTTACCCCCGAGCGAGTCAGCAGCGCGCGTCGCCCATAACAAAAAACCCCAATGCTGACCGATTCGTCCACAATATGGACCCACTCGCGATACTTCTACTCGACCGAAATTGTCGAACGGGATATTTACCATCCGTCACACACGATAGCACGGTGTGCGCAGCCCATTTTGCCGACGGTCATTGTGTAAAAGTATGAAAATTGTCCCTTCGAGCACGTTTGGGTTGGGTGGTAACCACTGCTGGCACAGAAGGAAATCGAAAAGCGATGCTTTGGACTCGGCTTGCGATGTACAATGAACTGGAAACAAAGCTGGTCGCAATACGCCACTCACGAGAGCAGTTGAAGCCAGTTCTTGACCTCTGAATTGGCCGAAAAACGTAATTTTTTATTAAGTACAGGTTGCACGATGTGATGGAAGCTTTTAATTTTAATAAAATGAAACATTTGATCATTTCCGCTGAATATATATTTGAACACGACGCGTTCTATAGCTACTAAAAAATTCTTGAGAATGTTGTTGTGATAACGAAAACATTCCTGTTGGGTAAATCAGGGGAAGATGTTCCGCATTTTGTAAAACAACTATATTTGTCCTATTTCGCTTTTTTGATTATAATAAGTAGTAAATCTGGTGACTAATATTGTTTTTGACGTACACACAAAAACGTATACGTACATCATTCTTCTCTTAGATGTAAGACTTATATTTGTTAAACATTACCTCGCGGCGTCTATCTTGGATGTTGCGGGTGACACGCCGCACCTATAAGGGTGATACGCCGCATGTTATTAAATCCGAATAAAACGGTTTTCTGTATTCTGAACTTCCATCAAATAAGAAAAATTGTCACATTATTGAAGTTTTAGGAAAACAAAATATCCAAATACTTTTTTACTGTCCTTATAATTTTTTTACTGCCAATACTTGACACAATTTTAAAGCAACTGATGTGCAGGTTGTAAAACTAGAGCTATGTTTATGTCAAATATTATAAAAATGTACATGCAAAAACCAAGAAATTTAACTTACATGGGCTATATATTTATCCAATTTTTATTGAAAATACATGTTGAACCGAAGAAGTTTATTTAACAGTTGGGAGATAAAAAAAAAATCCTAAATACAAGTTGAAAAATAAATTAAGGCAATCAATTTCAATTATACTTTGCTTAAGTCAAAACTTGTTGTTGCCTACAAACTTGGCATAGAAATGTTCAAAATACACGTACAAATAAATAAATACTACACAACACAAAAACAATTTTTAGTTTTAGCATGCACTCGAAAACAGTTATAACGTAGCTAAAAACGTGTTATAGTTATTTTGAAATCATTTTTCATTCCCTGTTGCGTATATCCTGTATGAGAGAAATGCGACATGTGTACCGAAGTTCAGTGCGGCGTCTCTCTCTTTCTCTACGGGTTAGACGTCGCACATCGTGGCTCATATCCAATATGGCGTAACTAGACTGAAAGAATTCCGAGCAGAACTTATTGTTGCTGAAAACCTCAAAAAATTGTAATATAGCTGTAGTTCAACGTTCGATTCAAAATTAGTGTAAGGCGAGGAAAAATTTTAAAGGTAAAATAACAGAACTATCTCATAGTCTGCGGTTTAAAATTTGTAAAACAAAAGAAAAACAAACGGGACATCCTCACTTATTCCCTGGCATCTACAGTGCCCATGCATCGTGCATTTGCCCGTAATCCTTCGGGAAAATCCGAAACTAAGGGGGGTGCGCAGCCTATCCCGTAGGCGGCGTATCTCACCAATTTACCCAACAACATTCCAATAGCTTAGGCATAGAAAATGCACGAAATCAAATTGAAGTGTGTACCGTGGTGCGCTGGAAGTATTCCTCACGAAGTATAACGAACGTCTTCATACAAAGTGGCTTGAAGCATTTAATCTCTCAGCCGCACGAAAACATTGTTATTAGATCATTAAGCAATATCGGTCTAGTATGTAGCTTTCTAGTCATTAATATTTCAAAATATCTCCTAACTCCTCAAGTTGTAATCTTATCCCAAGAAGTAAAGGCGCGACCATGATCCAACTATACGAACTCGTATCTTTAAGTAACAATGAAACTGAGAATTTAGAGAACTCTGCAACGCACGAGGAACGTCAAGTTATCGGGGTGAATTCAAATAATAACTTAATTACCTGTCGTTAACGCTATTAGTTTCACCAAAGCCCAGAATTTCATCATCGAAGGGAAATTTATCTTGAAATTGGATATGAGATGCCGGAGGTTCTGTGAACAGATAATAGCAACAGATTAGGGTTCGTTGCAACTATATAACTCGCTTAGTGAGAAAGTAGTTATGAAGTACTAACAGGAGACCATATCAGGAATTATTATTATTATGCTACCATTAATTGTAGATAATGTATATTTAATAGTCACACACATTATAGAGGCAAATGTGATAGATTTTATGTTTGTATGCTTGAACAGGAGCAGTATTAAAGACGTTTATTTTTGTTGGTTAAAAAATGAAATTTACACATTAAATTTTTTAAATCGACTAATTCTTCCCTTCAAATATTGAAAGCAACTTAAATAATACTTTTGGTACATGCTCCAATCTACTTTTAAAAGTAAAACTTTATTGTACTTTTCCACACGATTTAATTAATACGACCGGTTTCGTCGCAGAGGCGACATCATCAGGTATTAATTAAATCGTGTGGAAAAGTACAATAACGTTTTATTATTAAGAATGGATTTTCACAAAGTAAAGCCAGAAACAATCAAGTTTACTTTTAAAAGAATAATCGAAGGTAATTAATAATTATGTAATGTATTACTTTGTACCTATGTCTCGATTTAATGTAAAATAACAACAAAAAGTCTTCCTTTAATCAACTGAGGTAGGAGTGGGCCAAACGATTTTGCACGCTTTACGGTCAAACCTGGATGATATCTTGGGTAACTGTGGGCGAGAGGCAGAAAAGGGAAAATATTTACTCAAATAAAGCCGTTTACAGGAAATTTATATAATGAGGAGAAAGGAGGATGTGGGGCCTTTCAGGAAATGGCAAATAAAAGAAATAACCGATGGAAAATTATGAAAAACTGATAAAAATTTAAAGGAACCCGAGTTTTTTTTTTCACATTTTTCCTGCGTTTTAGAGGTGGGATTTAGACTGATTTCACATATACCATAAGCCCTGACTCCAGAGTGGGAGAATAAAAGGAATATAGTAACAAAGAAAATTCACCAGCTCATTTTTAACAACGTGGTATTCCATCTTAAGTTTTATTGAACATACCCAGACCACTGTTTTTAAAAATAAACCTTAATTAAAAAAAGTGGTACAAGTAATAGTTAAACACTAAAGAAGCCTTAGAGTTACCAACAAAAAGTCCTAAATATGAGTGACACAAAAGTTATCCAAAAGCGGACGGTTGAAAAAGTTTTTTGTACCTTAGGTAATTCTCCTTCAATATGACTGTAGCATGAAAAGCTCTCCACGACAATTCAACTTCACATCTATCGATAAAGACTATAAAGGAAAATAGGACCACGATTCCCTCAAACACGGAAGCCATAATTTATTGGGCGGTACAAATTAGGTGCACTTAACGGGACCGATCTCAAATGGCATTTCTAGAAGCACCAGCCAAAGGAAAGCAGGAAGCTAAGCGGCAGCATTACAAGGCAACAAAAACTCCTATTGCCCACTCCGGTAGCAGACGAGGGAACGACCACTAATGGCATTGAAAGCATCCACCATTTGTTCCGCTAACGACTCAATTCCCTTCTTTGTCGCTTAAGCTCATATGGCGATGACCCTTAAGAACAAATTAATTTTTAGTACAGAACATTGAACCCCTCATAGTAAAATACAGCAAATATTTGAGTCAGATACCTGTATATTACCCTCGGAAATAATTGCTAATCCTCACCGTCGGTAAAAAAGAGAAAATACTTGAAAAATGTCTCAAAGAATTATGGATGCGATCAGGAGACAACAGAACAATGAGCAGAGGGTTCGATCAAGAAAAAGTCGAAGTTCTTGCTGGCTTCTAATAAAAAATTATCACTAATATTAACGTTTAATTCCATTTTATTCAATTTTAGCTATAAATATAACTTCCCAATTTTAAACTTTATGGAAAAAGTTCACTAAGAGGAACTGCTTCACACTACGATATTCCTTCCCTCTATCTACAGAATTATTTAGCTGCAATAATTTATGTTTCACCTGGTTCGGCTGATCTTTTGAGATCGACGTTAATCAGTAAACTAATTTATTTAAGGTTACAGCCAATATCTCCACTCCAGCCACTCATCATATATTCTCGGGCTCAAATCCACAGTACTGGACGCAAGAACAGTAGCAAGTAGAGGTGGGTCAAGAAACACCCACACCGTTTTTAAAGGTCAAGTCTTTTCTGAAGCCCGCCTCAATATAATTTTCTGGCTATGATCTTGCTGGCAGAATCCCCTGGTGCTAATATTCTTCATAGAAAAATGATAATTTTTATTGAAGTTTGACGCAATTTATATCCGCAAAAAATGTTTCTTTGTTACGGCCTTGTTCCTAGAGTCACCGCACAAAGACATCAATGATACACGTGTAAAATGATCCTTCGAGGGAAATAATATTAAAATAAAATTTTCAAGGAATTCATTTGTTTAAATAGAAACTGGTAGCATAAGGAATGGGATAAAACGATTATTGGTCAGTCTATTCCTTTATGTCATATATTGTCATAACTTTTGACTCGAGGTTTTTCAAAATTAGTTTGGCGTTTCCTAAAAATGAAATTATTCACAAATAATACTGCTTTAAAAATTACGTGAGTTCTATTTATTTCTATTGGCGAAGATACAAGGAGCATGGACGGTGGAAAAAACGTTTTTGGGGGGGGTACATTGCGCCCGTTTTCAATGGCAAATATCATTACCTCTTTGTTCTAGGAAGGTATCAGAGGTTAATTTCACTGAGATCGTAGCCTGAAAACTATTTTAAGGTGGATTTCACTTAGGACTTCACCATCCAAACTTTAAGTTTTCATCTCAGCCCAGCTTGCTACGTTGTTGAATTGAAGCATGGCAGTTGATCCGATGGGCTGATATCCAGCTCCATGTCGCCACGCCTAATGATTAAGTAGTCTCATCTGGGACACGGAGGAGATGGCCTGCGATCCGGGAGAGTGGAGCGTGCGGCAGAATGGATTGATATCATTGGACACGGGAGAGGCCGATAGCGGGTGTATAGTTGCACACGCGGCCGCCAGGGGGGAGGAGGGGTCGCCTCACCGCGTGCCAATCGATGAGATGCGCTATCCCTTTCGCCGTGCCCTCTTGTTTCCCGATACAGGCACGCCATCTCCCCTCCTTCGGTAAGAGATACGCGTCGTATATGCTCTTCATCCGTGTAACACGAAGGTAGAAGAAAGATAGGCAGTGAATAAATTGGCAATTTTCCAGAAAATACAATTTTTGATTTCGCCGGCTAAAATCTATTACATCATATTCAGGCCGACGTTAGAAACATGATTTTGAATTTAGTAGTGCATCGGAAAAGGTAAAATTAAACATATGTTTTGCAAACGTTTGCCTAATAATCCATAACTATAATAGTAAATTCATCTGGAACGACTTTTCAACGATATGAAAAATTAAAAAATGCATAAAAATGATTCGATAAAAGTGAAATTAAAACATTAAAATTAGTTTTTACACCGCTTCCCAAACACAATCTAGGCACTGGAAGAAAGAATACTGATGCAAAAACAAATGACAAATAGATAAAGAGCTGTGATTTGCATTTCCGTCGGGATGAAGGTTGTGAAAAGATTAAAAATATACAATTAGTATTGAGTCAAAATGCTTGTCCTGATAAAATTTAGTTTATGGCTTTTGGACTCAGGGCTTGTAATCGACCTTGAAGATGCTTGCATTGCAACTCTGTAACAAGAAGATACCATTTCACAACGAGAACAATCAACTATCAAACGAACTTCGGTCAAATTTATACCACCTCGGATTACCTATCTGCCAAGGAAGCGTCGTAAATGAGAGTTTGACCTTACGTATCGATTCCGTAAACCGGCTATTACTAGTTCATAAGGAGGATCGTTGAGCGGGTACTGATAAGCTAGGGAAGCAACCATTTCAATGATTTCTTATTATAATTGAAGTGGTACTATATACCTCAATGGGATTTATTCTCTATGAAAATGAACATCGATGTGACATAAATACTGAATGTTGAAGCTTCAGTATCCGAGTTATTGGTTTCAATAGGACACCCTATATCTGAAAAAGGTCAAATATATGGCCAATGCACTACCTTGGCAGATAATCTTTCAAGTCATTTTTTAGTACCTCTATGAGATTCATCGATCAATGCTTGCGTCATTGGAGATCACAGTGGCCAGATGTTAAGTGATGTGACTCTGTGAAATTATTGGGATAAATGAAGTTTGATAAAAACTTACACATTGCTATAAACCCTTGGACAGCTCGCAAGGAAGTTTTTAGAAGCAAGTGAATAAAAAATTACTGCTGTGCTAGTTAGTGTGTGAATTAAGTAAGTTTCTTTTTCGACATACATCTAGGAGTAAGTAGGTTGAGGTGAAAAAACCTATGACTGCTGCAATTGAAGACAGAGTACTTTTTTTAATTATTACTTTTATTGATTTTACTTATTAGTACATAACAACGTTTATTACGATAGGGTCCTTTTTAATCAAGCTCTGGAGACTTAATTTTTGTTTTCTTTAATCGGTGAGTACATTTCTAGTTAGCTGCATGGAGTACGATGCAAAATTTTCGATGACTAAAACCAGCCACAAGTTCATTCAAGTGCTTTTGAAATGATATTGAGAACGACGCAGCGAGAAGGATATAGTATATTAGTGAAAACTCAATCGAAATAAGGATCTTTGAGGTATCTTTATGGGAAGCCAAGTGGAACAATGGTTTTTGTAAACAGTTAGGCACAGAAATTAGCCAAAGAAAACAGCCGAGATGAACTAGATTCTTCGTTGATTGATTTTCCATTCAATTTCAGCACAAAACAGAGACTCTCTCGTCTATCTTGGCCACCAAAGTTTTTTCATATTTCTTCTATCAATTTCTGTACCTAATTTTGTTAGAAAAAATCACTTGTACCCGCTGACTTCTCACCCCCTAATATAAGATACTTTCTTGGACTCTATTTCAGTAACATCGGAACTAAGATGAAAGATCATTATACGTCACATCTGCCGACAAGATAAAAGGGACATGAGAATGGGTACTGACATCTAAGAAGACCTACCATTCAATTTCACCACAAAACAGAGACTCACTCGTATCCCTTGGCCATCAAAGTTTTGTATATTTCTTCTATCAATTTCTGTACCTAACTCTGTTAGAAAAAAATCACTTGTATCCCTTGGCTTCTAACCCCCTCATATAAGATACTTTATTGGACTCTATTACCGTAACATCGGGGCTAAGATGAAAGATCATTACACGTCACATCTGCCGACAAGATAAAAGGGACATGAGAATGGGTACTGACATCTAAGAAGGCCTTACCTTCCCATCCATGAACTTGGCGGCATGCCTGAGGAAACCGACCACGTGTCTCATGCCTGGAGATGAAGGCAGCAAGGGGAAAGATTCCGGGAAGAGGCCTCGAAAAAAAAGGAAGAAGAATGGGAATAAAATATTCGCTCCCACGACGATGTTTTATGAGAGTCCGGGTCAAGCCTTTACTCTCGAAGAGTTCACCCTCTTTATCTTACAGGGCTGGGGCTATTTTTCGAACCCCGTCGAGGGTGCTTCTCTTTCTTTCTCTTTCTGCTCCCTCTCCCTTTCCTCATGACCTTTACTCCCTCGTGCCGCGCCCATCGAATGTGTTCCACATAAGTACCTTTTTCCTCCTCTTCCATACAAGGTCATTCCTCCGGCTCGACATCTCCCCCGCAGACATTCTCCCAAACGGAGTCGATACAACACCTGAGACCTGAAAACGTCGGAGACTAGCGGATCGGAAAAAAATGATCAACTGGCACACATTAAGAAGACGCATCACACCCTATTGCTCGGTCATATTTTTCTATTCATACTGGGGATTTTCGGAAAGTGGGCTCCGTTTTTTGAAGTGAAAACTTCTTATGTCTCGTTGAGTACTTTTTTAGATGGGTAAAAGACATTGGACTCGCGTCACCGTCACCGCTACAACATATATGCATAATTGTGAATATTCTGTATATACACAGTATACTTGCTATATACACAGTACTTGTGGAGGGGTCCAAACCATTCGACTCGCATCACCGTCACCATTACCGCTACTAAACATATGTGTAATTGTATTTTCTGTATATACACTTTTGTGGATAGGTAAAAGTGAAAACTTCTTATGTCGCGTTGAGCACTTTTGTAGATGGGTAAAAGACATTACACTCGCGTCACCGTCACCGCTACAACATATATGTATAATTATGTATATTCTGTGTATACACAGTATACTCGCTATATACACAGTACTTGTGGAGGGATACAAACCTTTAGACTCGCATCACCTTCACCAGCCCAAACTCGTGCAGGAGAGTATACTCGATACAAGAATAGTGAAGGTTATCACAATTTCTCTTAATACGTTCAATTTGAGTAGCTTATTAGAATGTTGTGCCATAACATTAATTTATAAATGTGAAGTGCTTTCAATTATATATTGTAGAAAGATAACAAAGGAAACACGTGGAATTTTTTTTATCGCTAGTGTATACGTATACATATAGAGAGCTGTCTCATGACCTGTTATGCAGCGCATGCGCGCCTTCTTTCGAATCCAGAAACACAGAACAAATTATGCGCGGTAAATTCAAAATGTATGTTTTTATTGGAATTTTTTAAAATTGTTAATTTTGTATTACGATGTATAGAAAAATTTGTATTATGCGATAAATTTGAAATATTAAAAAAATACATTTGGTATTTTTTTTTAAATTTTCGCGGTAAATTCAAAAATGATTTAATTGTAATTTTTCCTTACATTCAAAAATGTTCATGTTATTTTAAGTTTTCACTTCTGTCGGCACTCCCGGAGTGCAGCTTTTTTTGGTAAATAAAACGCTCAAGTAGATTTATAAAATTTATTATACACATTTTGAAATTACGACTTTCTTTTATTTATCAACATAATTTCCATGAACATTTATGTACCTATCATACCTATAAACTAAGTTTGAAATTACTCCTGCAAAAAATCTTCCGCCTGTGCCTTGATTCATCTAGTGACCGAATTTTTGAGTTCTTCATCATCCTCAAATTGCCTGGCAGCCAAGCCATTTCTTCACATATATAAATCCATTCCAGAACGATTTCTTTACCAATAATTTTTGGGCCAACCACCGCACAAAGTTCCCTATGAATGCAGCACTGTTTAACACAGCATCAAAACAACAGTTTAACTGTGAACAAAGGCATAACAGCACGCTTTTCACACTTGGCAGGATTTTCTATTGCGGCACACATTTTGACAAGCTACCAAAAAAGAACTAGCGCTCAAACGACCTTCATTCTACGACGACTGTACGCCGACTGCCCTGCCATGAGTGTCGACGCAACAATGGCGGCGCTACCCCTTTCACTTTTCACCAGGGTTGGCAAGTGAAACGAAACGAAAATGTTTCGTTTCGACCCGGAGGGAAACGAAAATACGAGGCCTGGGTTTAGTTTCGTTCCTGCACGAAATTACAATCACCAAGGAGTTAAGTTTCGACCCGGGAAGGGAAACTTTACTCCCGGGAACGAAACTAAATTAATAGAAACTCCGCTGCTCATAGTTAAGTTACGATCCCAGAAGTTGAGTGGAGGGGGATAAGAGGGAATAGTTTCGACCCATTACGTTTGACATTAAGTGTAGAGAGGTTAAATAATTGAACTTACAAATCGAATGCCCAGTTAGCGTTCACCCTTCTCCTGTTAGTGGTAAAATTATGAGGCCTCATGCATCTAATGGCGGTAGGCCTGACCTCTACTTCATTCAACCACACTTCGTACTCGGTGTGTGGGTCGAAACCAAACTGTTCGAAGGCGAAGCCCGTGTTCCCTGTGGTGCGAAAAATTATCTGCGTTTCGTTCCAGAGTATTACTTCAGTTTCGACCCGAAGTAGTTTTGACTCCGATTCCATCTCAACTCTTAGTTTAGCTTTCCGGGTTTAAATCAATTTCGTTCATGAATTCCTCTCCCGGGAACGAAAGTATTGAAATTTTAACTGTTTTAACTTTCGATTCGTTTCACTTGCCAACCCTTGTTTTCACGCATTGAGCAAACGAAGATTACTTTCCAAACAGACCTCGTATATCTGTATACATAAAAATTTCCATCGTTCATATTTCCACTATACTTCCAGGTCCGACAGAAGCGATAAATTAAGATAAATATTTGCCAAACGGATATACATGGGAATTCGTTTTTCCCCCCAAACCATGGAAGGACATTAATAAATGCTGGTCGTAATTTTTTTTTGAGCCTTTGCTTTTTATATGTAGACGGCTGGTGTCCTTAAACCCACTTCCACACGCCTTTTTAGGCGGCTTTCGGGGTAGTATGTAGATGTAGATTTTGTCTTTTTTCCTATAAATCACTCCTATGAAACTTATGTTGTCATATGCATGAATTTCCATGAGAAAAAATTCTCTTGTACCGCGGATTGAACCACTGACCTTTGCCTTCTCGTGGGAATTCAGGAACCTGAATAGCGTAATGGTCTACGCAATGACCTGATAGTCCAAAGGTCCGGGGTTCGATTCCCGGTGCAGGGAATTTTTGTATGTTTCACCTCGCTGAAGTCGTTCACGCTGCAGGCTTTAAAATATTACACTTATGTTATCATCTTGAAATCATCAGTGTAGATGGGAGTTTAAATTTGCTAACACATTATGATTAATCGTTTTAATTAATTACAGGTACGGTTAATTTCAGAGGAAGTTTCTTATCGAAACGTTGGCCTAGTACAGCCTTACTCGATGTAAACCCGAAAAGACTTGATCAATAAAAATGAATCGTCAAAATATAAAAAATTATATAATCTTCTCTGGTTTGGCACCGGATAAGGCTGTTTAAGGCCAACGCTTCGTGAGAAAGACTGATTTAGCCCTGATGAGGGAATTTCTTATTGGAACTTCGGCCTTAAACAGCCTTAATCGGAACTAAAGCAGAGAATATTTTATCAATCCTGGAAAGCCTACGATCTTTTTACCCTTAGAGTGCCGGGTGGAGAGATAGCGCTCCTTCTATCTCTCGCGAAAATTGCCAGAAGCGCTATAGCCTGCAATATCTCTCGTAGATGCTGATAGTTCACAAATCATTCAATAGTAAATATTAATTTAATTTTAAAATTAACTATTTTCTTAAAATTATAAAAATTAGCTCATATCACCATAAATTCGTCAAGCAATACATTAAAAAGGTGAAACCACTTATAATAAAGGTTTCCTAAAGTTTTTGAATGCATACCTTATCGTAATGCAGCGATAGAATCAATTTTCTTATCACTACTTACAGTTTATTCCCTTTCTTTATTCTTCCTCTTAATCTTTTGACGTACAGAAATTATGAAACTTCCGTGTTTTATATCTTTCGTCAAAATTAACAAGAATCCACTTAGTTTTTTTCCATGACCACTTTTACATTTGAAGTCATTGGGGGTTTTATATTCCATTTACATACGTCAACATGTAATTGTTTTTGAGACCGAATTTTTTTCCTTACCTACTGCAAAATCAGCAAAAATGCTTCGGCACTTTTAGCATGGTACCGAGAAAATCGGATGGCACTCAAATATTAAGGCCGTTTTACACGGGAAATTGCGCAATCGGACGAATGTGCGAAGGCGCACTCCAAATTGCATCAAGTAAAGCGGTGATTTGCTAGAACTCATGCGAAGATGCGTGGAATCGAGACGGAAAAATGGCCCCTGCTCTAATTTCCGAGCTCGCATTGTCGCGATTTCAAAAATATTTATAGTGGTAACCTGCGTAATAGGGTGGTGCGAAAAAACTCAAGTTCCAAATTTCGTGTCGTAATAGTGCGGAAAAGTTGCGATACGTTAGTACAAGAAAAACAAAAAAAGAACTATTAAAATCGGACGTCATCTTCCGATCCCGCAAAGCACCTGAAAAAATGACAAAAATAAAAAAATTGTTTTTTTTCGTTGTAAAAAAATTAAATAAAAGTTATATCTTTTAACGCTGTAACAAAAAATGATTACAAATAGCATAGGTTATTATTTATATATGCATAATTATGGCTTTTAACTGTTGTTACCGATCACACAAGATCATTAAAAATGTATAAATTTTGCAATTTCGCCTATTTTTCAGAGTTTTGTAATAATTACTTGAGGATAATTTTTGAGAAGTTTTAATTAGCTCTTTAGATCAAAAATGACAATAAAACTGACCACTAGAATTAAAAGGCAAAATTGCACTTTAAAAAGGCAGCATGTTAACCCTATTGAAACCGAAAGTGAAGATGTTGAGGTTTTAAATGACGCAACGCAAAGTTCATCAATCAAGGAAAAATTTGTTGACTAGGAAGATTACATGCCTAGTACATCCAAAAAAATATAAATCACCATGGCAAATGCGGGTAAAATTCCAAAGTACAGCTTTTCATTGTGATCAATACGGGGTGTCTCACCGTACAGCTGCTGCTATAGCATCAAGAGTACTTGTAGACATTGGTGTTCTAACTGAAGAATATACTTCTAAGTTCATTGACCGATGTAGAATTAAAAGGGAAAAGAAAAATATTATAAGCGATTTACGGCAAATCCATCTTGATTTAGGTGAACTACACGGTTATACTTTGACGGAAGGGTAGACAATACCATAGTAATAGAAATGATTGAAGCGAAGGAGTAATGTCGGACAGTTACAGCGGAACACCATTCTCTAATAAAAGAACCGGCTTTTGTGTATTTGAGTTATGTTTCTCCAAGCTCCGGGTCTTTTAAAGATATAGTGGTCTACATACTATCTTATCTCTCTGATCAAGGAGTATCATTAGAGTTCTTAGAGTTAGTTTGCTGTGATGGCACGAACATCAACATTAGATGGAAAGGTTGCACTATTAGAAAGCTCGTAAAACACCAATGACACCCGCTGCAGTTGGGTTACTTCATTTCATTGAATTAATTTTGTCATATTTTTCAGTATTTAGATTGTGAAACAAGTGGCCAAAAGTCATTTATTGGGCCAATCGGACTAATATGAATGGTTATGGAAAGCTTCCAAACTGCATTTACAAACAATTGAATGTGAAATTCTACAAGTTGATAGATAAATTTTGAGCAAGGACCAAAGATACCTTATTGAGATTAGTCAAGCAATCACAAGTGGTGACTTTCCAAATGACTTAGCAAACCGGGATACTGGATCATTTTCACATGCTAGATGGCTCGTGTGAACAGAGCAAAGGAAACCTCTCGATACATACCTGGATATTAAAAGAAAGTAGTTTTCCCTGTTATTGAACGGAACTCTAACTTTGATCACGAAGAGAATGTATTGATGGCGATGGTTTTTGATTACAGATGGCACATTAGAGAGCTAGGGCTAAAAAGAGTATTTAAAGCCAGACAGACTTAACCAAAAGGCAAACCTATCGTAAACTTCATTACTCCTACCATGAACTTCGAAATGACTGACCATATAGAATTGATTGACTGGAATGTAGTCAAACTATCTACTCCACCTCTTCTTATGAGAATAATTACTAATGAAGAAATAGCTTCCTTCATTGAATCTGGCGATAAACAAGATTGGGATATTATAACTTCACATAACACACACAAGCAATGGAGCCGTGTGTGAAATTGGTAACGGAGGCATCCCTTAAGCTTTGTGGCTATCGATCCAGAGATGGATTTATTAGGGCTAATTCAAATCAAGGTCCATTATGCCAGACCTTACCACAAAATCGCAGTACAAAGTAGTTTTCAAAAGTTAAAATTTAAAAGAAGGACAAAAAATTTAAATTTTGTAGAAGCAGTAACCCTCATTGGTTTGATGGATGGAGGGTGTGGGTAGAACTCGGAAGTGCAGCCTCCTCTTCGCGGTGAGTTCTGGGTTGTTTAAATATTATTCAATCATATATAAACAAAGGAAGAGCTGCATAATCAAACATGTATTTTAGACTAAAATATTACCTTAAGTTATTATGATACAACTCATAAAAAACCGGCTAAATTGCATAATTTATACATTTTTAATGATCTTGTGCGATCGGTAATAACAGTTAAAAGCCATAAATATGCATATATAAATAATAACCTATGCTATTTGTAATAATTTTTTGCTACAGCGTTAAAAAATATATATTTTATTTAATTTTTTTACAACGAAAAAAAAACAACAATTTTTTTCATTTTTGTCATTTTTTCAGGTGCTTTGCGGGATCGGAAGATGACGTCCGATTTTAATAATTTTTTTTTGTTTTTGTTGTACTAACGTATCGCAACTTTTCCGCACTATTACGACACGAAATTTGGAACCTGAGTTTTTTCGCACCACCCTACTGCGTAATGACTTGCCTCGAGTAAAACGGCCTTCATAAATTCTTTTTATTCGAAAGGCAGACTTTTGAATTAATGAAAACCAACAATAGCAACGGCAAGCGTGCAAAAATACTAGACCCGAGGTTTACATGGACCTATTGAATCTTCATGTTTTTATTCTTTAAGGAGGCTGCTTCTTACGTTCAATTATTTTTTTTTCCACTCTCGATGACTTTTTTTTCATCCCGAACTCGAAGAAGGGTTGAGCTTAAGCTTCCGGGATACGCCCTCTCCGAACCCAGGCAAATGGCTGACACGAAAGATAAGGTGTGAAGGGGGAACATTCCTCTCAGACATCACTCTTGATCGAAAAATAAAAGGGCGTCCACTTAATTTCCAACCGGGCGATGACTCAACGGTCACATAAAAAAACTTAAAGGGGTTCCGACGAAAAGAGCGATACAAAAAATGCAATTTCGCTAGGGCCAGCTCGATTGATTTTAGCCACGTAAGTACGTACTGCTAAGGGTTTTTTTTATTGTATCCTCCAGAATGTACATAAAAACCTTCAAATATGCTCATGACCTCAGTAAATACAAAAATATAAACACTATTAAAGTTTTTATGAGCGTAGAAGTTGAGTTGTAATTTTTCAAGGTTTTTAGGAAAAATAAGGCAATAAATGATAGATCGTATGTGTAAAAATTAAAGTTATTTTTTTTACAACTTTTAATTGTTTTAAAATTAATATTTATCACTCACGAATGACACAGCTCTTCTCAAAATACCCTATTCGATTCATTTTCCTTTTGCTGCTACATATTAGGGTTTAACTCGCAACCATCTACGGTCACGGTACAGAATCATCGTAATTTATTTCACCATTAAAACATTATAGTCATATTTCTGCTTCCTCGCTTCTTCTGACCTTTAAAAGTACCGAAATGGGTAGCATATTCATTGTCGGTCTTTAGCTAAATTTACGGTTGTTGATTAAAAATTAAATATACTGCGAATAAATGGCAGTAGTTAACTTGTATGACTAAAATCAGAAAGAGAGCCTCTCTTGAAACGAAACAGTAATCACAGCATGGAAAGAGCAAATATATGTACACCATGAACGTATATCACTGTCAAATGCCATACAAATGAGATGGAAATGGTCTCTGCAGGGTCGCACTGAAGGACATGCTTCATAGTGACATCCCGAAACCCTTTATGAATAAACAACGAATGCCAAGAGATAAAATTGAAATAAGCCCTTTAGCCGAGAGCGCAAAAGCGGACCAAGACATGATTGGATAGAAAACGTTTCTGGGAAGAGAATGAATGGCAAGAGAAGTAATGAATAAATTCATGATCAGAAAGCCTGTAGGGTGGGAAGATTCCAGGAAAACGAATGTCAAATGTGTGATGACCAGCTCTAGCGGATACTTCACGCAAACAATGATATCAGTGTACTACATAACCGTCAGAAATACGGCATTCTTAATCATACATTAACCAAAACGACAAAAACAGTCAATATCTAAGATAGTAGCTAGTTTATATGTTAATAAATGGATAAAAAATGCTTATTTTCGAAATAAATAGTAAATATTTGTGCAATAATGCATGCAAAAAATAATCATGATAGATTCTAAATTCGCCATAAAAATCAGAGAAGGCAATGTCAAAGCGAGCCATAGTACAATTATGAATTAAAGATCACCCATATTAAATTAGGTAATAAAAATTATGTACGTATACGGAATTTTATTTACGAAAATTCTCGTTCAAAGTAATAAATTTTTAACGGAGCTTAAAAGGCTGAATAATCCTGTCACGAACCCTTGGATACCATAATTTTAATTGGAGGCAATATTTTAATTATGATCTATCGACGAATAAAAAATAGCATCGAAACAACGTTAATGAATTTTCTCAAAATCGATAAAATGGCACCAATTTAAATTATGAAAAAAACAGAAAAGCGGAAATCAAGAGAAAAATTACGTTCTCGACTGAATAGTGACACAGCATCTCTTACAGCATTAACACTTTTTATTTATTTCAGCGGAATATGAAAGTTTCCGGGGATACATACATCCGATTTTGAATCAATAGAATAATCCGAGAAGCACATCATATTTCTATTGTGGAAAAAGTAAAATATATAGAAATATCTGATCCCATGAATAATATACATCATGTGTACGTTTTTGATAAACCACAATGGAAAATTGGGAGTGTTGGTAAGTAATCGCGTAAAAGTAATGGGATTACTTGTAACCTTTTTTTTGCAGTCAAAATTGCGTCGTGTAAAGCGGTGGATTGCTGGAACACATGCGAGAATGCGTGTACGTAGGGCGGCAAAATAGCCCCTATTCTAATTTCGTTCATGCATTCGCGAAATTCCACGCCATTTTAAAAATTAATGCGGGTCTAACCTGCGCAATTCCGTGCCCCGTGTAAAACGGCCTTAATGACCACTTTTTACAAAATGTAAATTATATTTGTAATTTACTCTCAACAAAGAAAGAGAAATCGTTACTTTCGTTGTAATCGCTACTTGGTAGAAATCAAAATTGACTTCACTGCTTTCACTGATTTACCTAGACCTACAGATAACCTACGAGTCCATGAGTACTATAATTTGCTTCCTTAGGTTCCGCACTCTTATGTTGCGGCCCACTTATGATGGGTACATAATATGACACCCCTTTTGTTGTTTCACCATTTATAATTATATGAATCCCAAGTGAAATTGCAACTTCAGCAATTTCTATAGCTCAATTATTCTGCATTTTTACTGCAATATTCGACAGTTCTCATGTGGTATCCAGAGAGGGCAACCTTACAAGAAATAATTGAAATTGCAACATTACTTTTACTGATTTAAAAAAAATCAGTAATTTGTACTCGTAATAGATTAATTTTTTACGAATTAACTGTAATTGAGCCTAGTTTTTTTTCTCAGTAATTTCAGCAACGCTGAAAATAAAACACATGAAATTTCGAAGCATCACCAAAGAAAGGATAGATTGATTTCAGTGCTAAAAGAGATGTTTACGACGGCCAATGGAAGGGAAAAATTTTGTCCTACATCACATTCAGTTACCGTAGGCAATATTATTCAATTAAACCGTTGTGAAAATGTCAGACGGCCTTCATCGGTGGCCTCACAAACAATTTATCCGCTGACGTGAATTACGTACGAGCGATGATTGCATGCATTCATACAGAGAGGCGAACGACCTCATGTTCAAGCATCTGAGTGACGTTAAGCTGACTGCGCATACATATAATCGGCACATAAAGCCGCAATTTAGGCGTCGCCAGTCCCGCGTCAGGCCCATGGGAGAGAGGATCAGGGGGTTACAACCAGGTAGTCGGAAACCACCCCGCTCAGTTAACCTCAGAGCCGACACCTGTTACATGAATCACAAGAGAAAGTGATGCGTTGACCTTTAGCGGAAAAGTTGGCTTAGGCTTCAGAGCCTCACACCAAATACATAAAACATGTCCTTGATTAAATCGCACTTCATATTCAGCACTATTTCAGACAAAGTGACATCAAGAAAAACGAGGTTACTCGTACTGTTTTTCAGGGTGGCTTCTCATTAATCAAACTGAAATTCCCTGACACTTTCAGAAGTTTTTGGCTGCTTTCCAATAAAGTTTTATACTATTTGGATACTGGTATTTCAGTACCCTGGTGGTACTCCAGTGTGTAAGCAGGCTCCCGAGTAATAGATTCGGAAATTATGGATCAATTTCTTTATTCATCACCGCCTACCCGTCACGCTTAAGCACGTCAGTCAGGAAGAAATAGGTCGCGGCCATGTATTTTTTATTGCATAAGTCTTCATCTGAAAAAAGTAATCCCATCATATATGGGTGAAATAATTATAAATATTATCAAATAATTCTCGTGGATGAGTTCAAATTATATTTTTTTAGCTATTGCTATATCTTTGCCTTTATTTAAATGCGTCGTTTATATGAATAGCGTCAATTATTGTAGGCTTATTTACATCCATCAGAAAAAAAACTTTTCTGATTGGTGTAAATAAGCCTTCAATAATATAAGAAAAAAGGACGTTTTACACGGGACAATTTATAGCAAAGTCGGAAGTGTGTACGAAAGCGAAGTCAAAATGGCGCCGCGCAAAGCGGTGAATTACCAGAACGCATTCGAGAATGCATTGAATTGAGATGGCAAAATAGCCCCTGTTCAAGTTTCTGTCGTGCATTCGCACAATTGCACGACATAATGAGAAATTAATGCAGTTATAAATAGCATAATTACGTGCACCGAGTAAAATGGTCTTTAGAAATGACGAACAAACGAGTAGAATTCATTATGTGACGAGAAATCGTGGGTAGATCAAATGATTAAAGTTATCAATGAAATTGACAGAGAATCTGCAAGGAAAAACCTTCTTAGCCTTCTGAGGAAATCGCTTTTGAATCTGGGTTGCGAGATCCCATCAGACCTTATCTTAAAGTCAAGAAAGCGTACAAATCCCAGCTTGTTTCCCTGATACTTCCAAATTACAAGTTGCCTGTTACGCATCTTCGCTTGACAATCAAACTTTATCATTTTGACACCTGTAAGTTTGAAAACTTTCTTAAACTTTAAAAGGGTTTCAGCAAAGGGTTCAATTATGAGCAGTTTCAGGTTCAGAACTAACTCATACTTTGAGAAAATTAAGAAAATTTCAGCCTTCCACTCCGTCAACTCCCTCTGGGGTCGTGAACGAACTTCGAATTAGCGCGGCACCCACTAGTCAACCCTATTGAGGAAGAGAAATTCCAAGTAGCATGCTGTAAAAATGAGAATATACCCTAAATTATTATTGACACTGGTACATAGTAAAAAAAAACGTTATCTAAAGTGGCATTTTACGACAAACTCTTCCTCAATGAAAATCCAAAATGGATAGCTAAAATCAGTGGGGTAGCCAGGAATTAAATTTGGGGGGGTCCAAAACCAGGAGGAAATATAAAAAATAGCGTACTAAGTAAAGGGTATAAAAATTTCGTAATTTTAACCAATTTCATAATCGAAAAAATCTCATTTGCCAAATAAAGCGTTTGTAAATTCATGACATTTCAATATTTTGTTTCCTTTTATGAAGGAAAATAATTGTGTTTTTACATTTCTGGGGGGGTCCGGACCCCGGGGATCTCCTTCTTGCTACGCCACTGGTTGGAAGTATTCACGAATTACGAGTAGCATTCAACTACGATCCTGAAGTAGATTATAGTGCAGATTAATCACTAACAATTGGGGTAGTGAAAATTATTTTTCAAAATTATAAGGCGTTAAAATACAGCGGTGAATCTACTGGATTATGTTGTGCTGGTAGAAAAGTAAAATTGCCACAATTGATGCCACGACCAGATCCATTACACTCATTAGTTTCTGGAAAGGGAAATGATTCTTGTAACTTCTTGGACAACATTCAAAAGTGTAACAGCTGTTTTCAAATGACTTCGTTCGGAGCAAAGCATATCGTTCAGGACAATTTCATGCCAACTTACAAGGTATCATACCATAAGAAATGGAGGTGATTCGAAGTTCACCGGGTCATTTAGTTCCAAATAAATTCACTGGAGGCTAATTTCTTGCTGACTCGTATAGTCATGCAACAAAATGCATAAAACCACGAAGAGAAGCACCAAGTTACGGAAAAATTCAAAACTCACATGTATTTATTAAAAAGAACCATATTTATCTATTCATATTTAAAAACCCTTAGCAAGTTTCACTGAAAAAATATATTAGTCACGCGCTACGCTTCGATGTTGTTACATTGATGGACCTGTCTTAACACTTCGAAATGGAAGGAGCATTATTGAAATGTTGGCCAATATTTGTCTAACCAGGTTTAAATCATGTGAAGATTTCATTACTTGTAATATAATCTTCTGCCTACAACTTACAAGTCACATCAGCACTTACAGCACTATCTAGCCTAAGTTAAGGAGGAAAGTAAAATGAAAATTTCGCCGTAAAACATCGAAAACAACATAAAATCATCATCGAACCTATCGTAAATCATCATCAGTCGTTTCCTTCAAAAGGGCACTACTCGTAAAACTTCTCCGAGAACAACAATGAGACATGTATCGTAACATCATGGGAATAGTAGTAAAGATTCAGCACTTATCTCCTCCGGCCTCATCTAATTTTCTTTTCTTTTCAGGTACTGGGTGATTTTTTCCCTGTGTATTTTTCGCACAATTTGTGCATTGCGGGAAACTGCCGTAAACTTATCACCGTAGCTAGTCCCAGTATACTTAAACTAGATTTATTATTATTTTAACCCGGTGGAAACACCGAGAAGATTACGTCACTTATTTCGTGGTAATGCACAGAATGTTTTAGTTACAAGAACGCTAGTCCCTACGTTTGCTCTGCCAAGCTATGATTATCGCATGAAAGGGCGCTGACCATGGAATTGAATTAAAATACGTCACGGACTTGACCCTTGACTGAACCTTGGCATTTTCGCCAAAGGTAAGAACCTCTTGCTCCTGGATCAATCTTTTCAACAGAGAGGACGCTCGCGAGCACACCGTTACGCTTTAATTAGGAAATTCAAGCTCATAAGAAACAATTCAATTCGGCGCTGAAATAATCATAGTCATGTATGAGCCTCCAATGAGAGAAATTTTAGTTATGTCCAAACCTTTGAAATCATGCTGAAGAGTATCAGTAGATTTAACATCGAAACGTGAAAGTACTTGTCTATGGCAGGATTACTACGGTCGAGGGACAATAAGGAAAGCATATTTATAGGGTAAGATTTCTATGAACCTTAAGTAAAATATATTTGAAATTTTTTAAGCATTTTACAGTGATTTAAAGAAATTTTTAAGAGGCAACTGAAAGAAGGTCATGTGGTAACATAGATTTAATATGGAGACATGACAGTAATAGTCTAAGTCAAGATCACTACGGTCAAGTGGGTAGCATGGAATACATCTAGGGTAAGATTTCTATGAACCAAAAATATGATATTTTTTAATGTATTAAATCGTTTCATAGTGATTTAAAGATATGTTTAAGAGGAAACTAAAAGGTAGGCATGTCGTAACGTAGATCAGCCGGACACATAAATTTTAATTATTAACGAAACTCGGTAATGACAACTGGGACATCTATTTTACACTGGGACGCAAAAGATGAATCGAATTTCAACTCAAAATTCATGAGAGATTACCAAGTTTTACGCAGTAATTTTCATAATACAACTCGACTATATTTTGCTTTGAATCACTCACCAAAGTCAAGCCATAATAATCAACACACATGGCAATTACGGGATGGAGAGGAAAAAAAGTAACGCTAAGAATGTTTTTTTTCTGAAAATAAATGTACGAATTATTTCCATGCATGAAGTTGCACTAGAAACGTCTCTCTTTTAGGTCAACTTGGCAAAATTTTCTCCATGTTTTTAAGTCACGGTGGTAGAACAGATTTTCGACGGCTATTATTTCGTATAAGTGTACTTCAGAAAAGAAAGCGACAATAAACAAACTTCGGTTTTAGTGTAACGAACTCTATTAATACCATTATTTATGGAAATATTTCGGAGTAATTAAAATAAGTGACTTCATACAGGAAATTAAAACAATAATTTATAAATATTTCATTGTGTGCTGGTACATTTGATTCAATCGACTCCTGTAGTTGCACAGAAGATATGAATAAAATACCAACATATCTGGCAACAAATACTTACGGCATGATATTGAATTAACCAGCGTTTTATGGCAAAATATTTCGGAGAAATCACAATAAGCGACTCTAAACAGGAAATTAAAAAAATAAGGCATAAATACAGGGTAAAAATTCTTGCCCTGATTATAAAAATTAATTACAGTGTAACCGTTTGACATAATAATTTATATTTAAATGGGTATATCAAGGACAGAGTCTCCACCACACCAGTTGCTGACGTCGACGAACTGAAGTCTAGGATACAAGATAATGTGGGTACTGTTATAGAACACATGTTACAAAACACCTGGCGGGAGAAGGAATACCGCTCTGACATTCTCCCAGGCACCAAGGGAACAGGCGTAAAAATTTACTTACGTAAATGGTCTTAAAAAAAACAAGTCACACTGACCTATGCAGCAGCATTAAATATAAAGTATTATGTCAAACCATTATTCTGTAATACATTCTTATATTCAGGGTATGAATTTATGCTCACCGTGTATTACATTATGTGCTGGTGCATTGGATAAAATTGTTCTCCTACTGTTGGACATAATAGATTACTAAAATATCATATCTCTTTAAACAACCACTTTCAGCGAGCTTATAATCTAAGGCTGAGAATCCTCATTTGGTGGAATAAAATAGGCTAAGGAGTGGATCTCACGTTCCAATAGCCCACAACTCTGTGCACTTGCAAGCAATAACCTCGGGGATCTAATTTATTTTCATACATAAAGTTGCACTAGTAGCATTTCTTAAAGACTAATTCAACTATGCAACAAAATTTTCTCTGTATTTTTTAAAATAATTTTTTTGATAGCCGCGGAGGTAGAACAGATCTTCAATGATTATTATCACGTACAAATCTACTTCAGAAAAAATGGGAGAATCTAAACTTTGATTTTAGCGTAAAGCACTGAATTACCACAGTTTATGGAAACTTTTCGGAGGAATTAAAATCAGCGACTTCATACAGGAAATAAAACAATAAGGAGAAAATATTAATTTTGGATTTGAATTTAATCAACTAGTGCAGTTACATAGAAGAGATTAATAAAATATCAATATCTATGGCAACAAACACTTGCAGCACGATATTGAATAAACCATTGTTTTGTATTAAAAAAAATAAGACTATTAATCATCATTTGGTGGAATAAAATAGGGGAAGGAGTGGATCTATAACCTCACGTTTCAAGAACCCACATCTCTGTGCACTTGCGAGCAATGGCCTGAGGGACCTAACTCATTCCTTGCACAAACCGTAGAAATGGAAGGACGCTTCGCGATATCCCAGATCCCCAATATCCATCCTCATGGAGCGATCGACGTTCTTCGAAGTTTATTGCATCCTGTACACCGTGGAACGCCGCGGCGCCTCTTTCCGATGAAACGGTGAGCTGCTGCGTCATTCTTTCTTTCCCGCAAGCAAAATGAACGAGTGCAGATGACATCCAAGACGGTGAAACGCGAGCTTTTCAGAAGATACGGAAGGGGTTGCAGTCCGCGGATGGGAAAAATGTGATGGCTCAGATCACCAGTTCGCAACACGCTGCCCTAGAAAGCATTTCCTTTAAGTGATAAATAAAAATCTTTCCCAGCTAATCTTTTAAAATAAATAAAATCATCAAGGGACAGATTTAAAAAATGAATTTTGATCAACATTTCCGTCTAATCTTTCACAGTATTTGGTACTGAATACAGTGAAAGTAAAAATCGTGTGCAAATTTTATTTAAAAAAATATATATTTCATGGGGTTAACTGCCTCCAAGCATGCACCGATAATACTACCACACGCATGGACATACATCACAAAATTAAAGCATGCAAGAATGCGAGGTCAATGCGCATCAAATATTTAGTGCTAGATTCGCAAATCGTATAAAGTAGTGGATTAGTAACGCTAATTATAGTTTTCGTATAGACCTTTAACATTCCTTGCTGATATTCACTGCAGGTGCTCCAGCTAGTTAATTAAACGTACTACATTAGGATCCCAGATATTGGCGACGTTTCCTCTCAAAATGAGTCTCACGTTGGAAAAGTAGCCCGTTCCTCTGAAGTCATCTCTTTCCTCGAGAATTCTATTCGAAAAACCTAAATTGAGATTATCTTGGCCTGCTTTCTCTCGGATATGTTTTCCCCAAGTATGATAATCAGTATTGTACTGTATGTAATGGAAACTGTGCGGCGTTTGGATTGATTCGATGCGTTTCAGAATACTCTGTAAAAGGTAAAGGTAAATATGTGGTACACTTTCTATTCCCAAAAAGTTATCACAACTCATTTTCATGAATTTAGCTCTATATTAGAATAAATCCTCCCTTCGCTCCACAAAAAACTATTAGACACAGTATTACTGTAAATAATGATCTTATTAATCTCAAATTACACACGTCGTTGTTGTCTCTTTGACTGATTGAAGTTTTCCTGTAACTAATCAACAACTCTTAACCCTTGAAAAACCTTCTGCTTTTTTCTTTTAATTTAAATTTGCAATTGATTAATTCATTAACTTCAACACTCTAGATCTCACATTTCACACAAATTCATAGTTTCCTTGAGGAATTTAGCCAGGACCTGATTGTCTTCACACGCGGTGAATATACTGTACAGCACAACGAGACAATCAAGCTTCCTTATGGGACTCTTGAAGTTGCATGAATTGCACAAGAATGAACGCTTTCCCACATTACCCTTCACACTTATTTGGCTAAGCACCAAAAAATAACGAGGAAAAACTGATAACTGGGTATTCCCAGATCTTCTATTTCTGAAATCGTGTTGGTATGCCATCAAAAGATTCTGATCATTGAAATTTGTCAAAATCGAATTCACCTCTCAACAATTAAGTCGTAATAAAATTGGCTTCAGAGGAAGATTCACTCCCTCCTAAATCGTCGTATTTTGTCTTAGTGCCCGTCGAATTACTCTTCTCAGAGGACGTAAATAAGAAGAATCTATTTACCTGGCCTTTCTCATACATTTCTAAGATGTTAAACATTAAAAAATTACAGCTGAAAAATACTAAGGTAGATATTTCAACTTTCAGATACAGGCAAATACTGAATGCGGTCTACCTGATAAGCCCAATGAAACTTCAAGGTAATGGTTTAACCCATTCGGGTAAATAGACGGCGATTCGCCGGTTTGAGACGATTTTCCTTAAGGTAAACAGCCGGCGAACTGCCGGTAGCGTCATTGTTGTTGTTGCATTTGAAAATTGTTTATTGAATGAATATTATCTTAAAACTAAATATCATGTGCAAAAAAACTACTAAAATTATCCCATAAAAATTCTATGTATCTTGACACAAAATTTCATATTATATAAAATAATAGGTAAATGAAAACCCTTGGAAAATATAAAAGGCATTTAGTTTAGAAATTTCCATGAAAAATTAAGAGGCGAATGGGCTAATAAAAGTTGCAAGCGAGTACAACGGCAATAAAAAAATTCGGACCGGCGGTAGTGATAAGTTTTCTTTTGAGATTTTTTCTCGTTGTATTGGAGCATCCACGAGAAGATAAAAGCCCCCGGGGGCAAGAGAAAGCGCATAAGAGAAGAGGGGGATAAAGAGTGGCGTATTATACGGAGGAAGAGATTGAATAAAATAAACATGCGATAAGGAAGGAGAAGAATGAGAAAGACGAGGGTGAAAAGTTTGGAGGCTAATGGACGGAAGAGAAACGATGAAACAAATGTTAAGAGGAAATATTTCTCTGGAAAAATATGGAGAATTGGAGGGGTTCACTAAATAGTTTCGACGAGGACAAAATTTTTCGCTCGTCTTTGCAACAGCTATCAAAGTTGACAGTTATTCACACCTTTAAGAAGTGTACGCAAATCTGCATGCACTGCAAGCATTTTTAAGTGTCGTCAAAGGTTAAAAAAAACAGACGTGCATCAAATGTATGAGAAGTTTACGTTACATTCCCACTGGGCACATTTTAAACGTGCCACATGTCATGCATTTTTTTTAACTTGTATGATATTTGGCACGATTTCGTGGAAGTTATTGATATTAGTTATATTAGACGCTGCAACATTTCCACCGAGTTTATTTTAGCGCGACGCGTTTCTTAGTCACAATAGCATGTTAAGAATGTTGCTGTAACAATGAAACGAGTCGTGGTAAATGCAGTGGAAGCATTCCAACGACTTATTTACAGAATTTTTAAAATTGGTAAAAATGGATTTATTTTTATTTGCAAGGATGTAATTAGCCGTGAAATACCAAGTGAGATGAAGGAATTTTGTAGAAAAAAAAGGAAATGGTATTTGGTGATGGTGTAATGGCAGAATCCGGTAATAAAATAGAAAATTTTTCATAAGCTTGTGAAAGAAACAAAGTGTTTTTCATTATTAATACGAAGGAAGTGGCTATTGAAAAATGATAATGGCACGTTGAGAAGCGAAAAACACTTTTATGTCTAGAATGCAATTTTCATCAGACAATAAACGTCATAATCTGAATTTATGAAATCTTAGTTGGTGTATCGACAGTTCTTAACATTCAATAACTGAGAAAAATCCAGAGAGCTATTTCAAATAAGTTTAAATCCCCGGATGATCGGAATATAGAAGCTACGTAGCTGAATGAATCTGGCATCGATACACCGAAACAACCTCGAATGCTCCTTTTAAGGACAATTAAACTCATAACAAGACGAGGAAGAGGCAAATAGCTTATAAAAGGGATTTTTCCACTTTATCGAACTTTTTCCGTACAAACTAAGAGTAAAAATTCTCCTTGATGACGGGTGAAAACAATGGAAGTCAAATAATGGTAAGCGACGATTCTCGTTGACAACGCGAAAATAAACAAAAAGGAAATCATGCAATGGAAATATTAGCTTCCGGTCGTACGGGTCGTCACTCACGATTTTTCGTCCTGAATACTTATAAATTATGTTTAAAATTGTGTTTATTTTATATGTGAATTAATGGTATGAGTCGTTGGTATGAGTACTACTGATTTTTATTCGTGAGTAAATACCTCAGACAATTGTGCCTATAATTTGTATTAATTTAATTTTTGACGAAATGGTACGGGTCGTAATGGTTTCGTCCCTGATAAAACTAAGCAATAAAGCTAGCTAGCAGGATTTCTTTCATGCACTGATGCATAGGCCCCAGCCAATGAGTTATCTCCTAGGGTTTAAGGAACTTGGTGGTTTATATGCTATCCTTTTCTTCTTTCTTGAAGTTTTATCATGGAAATGGAATGGGGGTTAATTTAGACAGGGAATATTGAAGGGGAATAGGGCAAATTTAGGGAATTTAAGTATACCGGGACTAGCCACGGTGATAACTTTTACGGGAGTCACCCGCAATGCACAATTGTGCGAAAAATCCACAGAGAAAAAATCATTCGCCTTGACAGGGATCCCGGTCAAGGCGAATGATTTTTTCTCTGTGGATTTTTCGCGCAAATTCAGGGGTTTGGTATTTAGGTTTTTTGGGTAGATCATAGTCCCAAAATCCAATATAAAAACTCATAATCATCATTTGTTAACAATCCTAAGATTAGGCCGACCCTTGCCCTTCTTCCCTTCAACCTGTCCTTCTACGATAGTCTTCCTCAGGCCGTCGTGCCTCAAAATATGGCCAACTAAGTTGTCCTTTCTTCTGCTTAACGTTTTTAGGAGTCTTCTCTTATCTCCCTATCTTCTTAGCACTTCTTCTTCATTATTTACACGGTCGATCAATTTTATCTTCATCATTCTTCGGTAGCACCACATTTCAAATGCTCACACTCTTGACTTCTCTGCTGCCATCAACGTCCAAGCCTCGCCTCCATAGAGAAAAATAATCCATATTTAGCATCTGATGAATTGTTTCCTTACTTCTATGCTTGTACTCTTAGCTGAAAGAAGATTCTTTTTTTGTAGAAAGCCCTCTTCGCTTGCGCTATTCTACTAACCATTTCTTACAAATGGTAATTTCCTCACTTTAATTCAAAACTGAACTGCCGACCACGGTTCAACATATTATGCCATTTTCAAGGTTTTCTTTAACTTTAATCAAGGAAAGCTGTATGATGTTGACACTATCACTTACATAAAATAACTCAAAGACAATATTACCCTTCATTGACAAACTATGAAATAACCTCCAAAATGACATAATGAGTTGAAACAATGCTTGGCAGTTGAGTTTTGGTTGAGTTGAGTTTTGAATGTAAGTTTGGAAATTACCATACGTATTTTATATTATGGATAAATCGAACCTCCACTAAGTCAACCCTCAATCGATTTCATAGTCCCAAAGATTCATTAGTAGTGTGTTGTTAGTTTTATTAAGGGAATTTTTAAAATTATTTAATCCAGACTACAAGGACACGAGAATTTCTCAGATAAAAATGTCCCTCTCTCTCTAAATTTTCCGAAACTCAAAAAAGTTGGCATCGTGCTAAGGGAGTTTTTGGTGTTTTAAGCATGGATATATCGAACTTCCACCAACTCAAGACTGAAACCATTTCATAGTCCCAAGGATTCATCAGTAGTCTGTTGTTAGTTTTATGGAAGGAAATTTAAAAATTATTTACGGCATATTACAAGGACACTAAAATCCTCAGATGAAAGTGTCTCTCTGTCTCCAAATTTTCCGAAACTCAAAAGTGTTGGCATTCTGCGAAGTGGGGTTTTTGGGTATAGCTAAGGAAGCTAGTGGTCCCCCCAACGCGTGCAGACAAAAAAATTCCCACTCTACAAAGGGCACATCATCTTCCTGCGCAAACTCCATCCGGGGTCCCTCCCCTCACACGCTGGTCCACGGAGGCGAGCGAGGGGAAGTTACGAAGGAGGGGAGGGGTGGTTTTTATAGAGACGAAGGGGTGAACAGCGATGCTGCCGTATCCACCCTTCCAGTCGCTCTGAACGACCTCACGCGGGGAGGTTCGAGTGAGTGCAGTTCGCCACTAAACCACCTTCTCCACTCAACATACTCCGGCGACAAGTGCGCGTTCCCCCCCCCCCTCCGAAACGTTGATAAGTGAAGAAGAAGCACCTTCATCTCCTCGACGGAATTACCATTTTTTACGTAATTTTTTTCTCATGAACGTGGCGAGTTCTTTAAAGGGCTTGCTCTTCTCTCCGCTGTCGGGTGGTCCAGACTTTCTTACCCCCTTCTTCCCTCGTCCGTCAACCCTACAACGGTGCGGATTCATACAGGTTGTACCCTCCCACCCTCCGCGTACCCTTGTCCCACGAAGGTGAGTTAGGCGCGCCCTTTACCTCAGCCTCCAACAGTTGTACCGCGGACGTCGGCTTCGCGGTGTGGCGGAGCAAGTGACCGGCGCCTTTGTCAAGCCGAACCGGGCGACCAGGGAAGCATCCGCGGGCGTGGGTGTCCCTCTCAACGCGAGGTGC
The DNA here is from genome assembly GCF_921293095.1 of Ischnura elegans. Taxonomy (NCBI): domain Eukaryota; kingdom Metazoa; phylum Arthropoda; class Insecta; order Odonata; family Coenagrionidae; genus Ischnura; species Ischnura elegans. The sequence continues at coordinate 65,410,702 of NC_060253.1, read as the reverse complement.
ACCTCCTCCCTTACTGACCAGGGCCAGAACAGCTGAGAGATCACCACGATCACCTTATTTTCTTTTCTTAAGGAGTTGGGAAAGCTGATATTAATCCGCCCACCCCATTGACTGTCCAAGTTTCTGAAATTTACAAAAATCGGAAGGGGAGTGAATAAAAAACTCGTCCGGAATTACATCATATTACCGTGTGGACGAAACATATCGAAAATATAAACCACTAGTAGGACCGCTGCAGTGAATGTAGTGGCTTTTAGTGGGGTAATTTTCCGAGAAAAATCAAAATCGAAAAGCGAGTGACGAAAAAACCTTACGAGAACCGGGTGACGGAAAAAAAATTACCATGTGGACAGATTATATTGGATAAATATACCACTATTCGGAACGCCGCTGTGTACGTAGTGACTTTCGGTGGGATTTTTTTCCGATAAAATTCAAAATCGAAAAGTTAGTGACGAAAAAACTCATCTTATTACCGGATGGACAGATGATATTGAAAACATACGGCTAGGGGGAACGGCACAGTGTATGTAGCGACTTTTAGTGGGAAGTTTTCCGAGAAAAAACCTCACCCAGGAATGGAATAGCATCATATTCTAGTGTAAATTTAATACATACGTAATAAATAAAAACTGTTATGAGCGCCGTAGTGTGTTTTTAGTGACTTGTGTAGAGGTGAATAACGTTTTTACTATCTCGTTCTTCCACACGATCGAAGAAGGCATTGGTTTTTTTCTAACATTCAAATCTTTAAAAAAGTAGAAGTGAATCTGTGAGCTGACGAGCAATTCATATCGGCCTAATCTGATGACTGCGTTCTGACCGCGTTACTAAGGTAACCGAAACGTTGTGCATCTAAGGGTTTTGATAGGAGGAAAATCGGTGAAAATTTATGAGCTTGGGAATGGTCACCACTCGTGTCCCATGCCCCTGAGAAGGAAGGAAGCGATTGGACCAGATGTTGTGACGACAGAGGAGCTAGTGCATCGGGATAAAGGGAGAGGGGGGTCGCAGCGGTGACTGTTTAATATCCGAGACCACCTGGCACGCCCCTGATCCTTGGAGTTCACCTCGGAAAGCGAAGAGGGTCGCGGGAGAATCAGAAGAGATAGAGAGAGGAGGAAAACGAAAAAAAGGAGGTAAGTCAGCTGGTGGGAACATAAATATCTCCTTCAAATTCATCATTTCTATGCCGCTTTTTTGACACGGAATTTCCGCGCGCATACTCAACGGAAAGATTGAGTCAGACGAAAAGTATGTCAGAGATACTAATCCTCGAAATACACATTATTTCATCAGAGGTATATTTTTTTAACTGTAGAAGTCCAAAGGGATATTATTTTGCAGTGTAAGTAAGTCAGGAGGTAAGTCAGCTGTTGGGAACAACTCTCCTTCAACTTCATCATTTCTGTGTCGAATTTTTAACACGGAATTACCGCGCGCATTCTCAACGAAATGGTTGAGTAAGACGGAAACTATGTCAGAGAAGTCAATTATAATCCTCAAAACATACATTATTTCATCAGAGGTATATTTAAAAAAAAACAGTAGAAGTCCAAAGGTATATTATTTAGCAGTGTAGGTAAGTCAGCTGAGGGGAGCATTAATATCACCTTCAACTTCATCATTTCTGTGTCGAATTTTTGACACGGAATTACCGCGCGCATTCTCAACGGAATGGTTGAGTTAGACGGAAACTATATCAGAGAAGTCAATTCTAATCCTCAAAATATACATTATTCATCAGAGGTATATTTTTTTAAATAGTAGAGATATCCATCGGGACATTATTTAACTGTGTACCTAAGTCCAAATGTCACAGGTAGGTGGCATAATGGTACGGAGAAGCTCGTCGCAAACGAAGAAAAGAATAGAGTCAGACGGAAACTATGTGATAGTCACTCGACATATTAAGTGGAAGCAGGTACACATCTGTATTTACGGCCTAACTAGTGACAAAGTTGAAGTGATCATCAGGTTCCATAACAAGAAGGAATAATAATGCTACTTTATTTTGAACAACAAAATTAGCACATTAAATGAAAAAATCTTTTCAGCTTGAAAAAAAATTAATAATCATTATATCCTCGGTCGGATAATTACTTGGCGTAGACTTTCCTCTCAAATTTTTATAAGAATGGTGGTGACAAGCAACTTCATCATTTCTGTTTCATTATTTTTTTTGGCAGGAAATTTCCGCGCAAATTCCCAAGGGAAACAATTAACTCAGACGAAAACTATGGGAGACTTACTCGACATATTAAGTGAAAGCTGGTGCAAAATAATTCAAAGTAAATTTTATTTACGGTCTAAGTTGCGACAAAATTGAAGTGATCATTAGGCCATCTAACAAGAAGGAGTAGAAAGGCTACTTTATTTTGAACGACCACTTTAGTAAATTAAATCAAAACAAATATTATCAGCTTAAAAAGATAATAATCATTCTATCCTCGGTCGAATCATTTCTTGACATAGACTTCCCTCACAAAGTTTTTTTGTGAATGGTGGTGACAAGCAACTTCACCATTTCTGCGTCATTTTTTGGCAGGGAATTTCCGCGCATATTTTCCAGGGAACGTTTGAGTCGCACTAAAACTACGTGAGATATTCTCGACACACGAAGTGAAAGCTGGTAAGCAATAAGTCTGCATAAACGTTATGAACGGCATAAGTTTTGACAAAGTTGAAGTGATCATCAGGTCTTCTTAGGAGACGGAATAGTAATGACGCTTTATTTTGAACGGCCACGTCATTAAATTGTATAAAAAAAATATTTTCAAATAAAAAAACATAATAATAATCATTCTATCTTCGGCCGGATAATTTCTTGGGAGATACTTTCCCATGACAATAGTGGTGACAAGCAAAAACGATGTAAGGCTAACTTAACAACGTGAAATGAAAGCCGTAACATAAGAAATCCGCATGAAATATATTTATGACCAAGATCTCGACTTAAGAAATCATCGTCTTGTCTTCTCACGAAGGGGGATGTAAATATTATTTTGTTTTGAGAAAACATATTATCCTTATAAATAATTCTGAGTCTTCTCAACTGTTTCAATAGTAAAAATCATTCCCAACATGATAAGATACTGAAAAATGTCTCTTGGAAGCATTTTAATTCTTCCTTGGGTCGAATCTGAAACCTTTTCTATCGTTAGAACACGGTGAATACTACTCTCACCAAAATAATTACTTCTGAGTTCAAATGAAAGGCAAAAATATCATCACGAGTCGCCACGATCTCGAACTAGGATCTTTATGACATTTTCGCGAGCGTCATTATATATTTATGCCGGTCGCTTATCATACTTCTGTCAAGGAAAGCGGCGACTCCAGAACCGGGTGAGGTGCGGATGAAAATAGCCAATGATAATACTCAATAAGAAGAGTCAAATAAGATACACTTAGTGTATATAAATGGATAATTTTATGAAATTAAGACAAGGGTGAAATAGCGAAATAATCAAAGCAAATAGAAATGTTTGTAATGGAAATTCTTGGTAATCGAAGGAGTACGAATGCATGCCTAGAAACAGTTCGCTTAATTATCAAATTGCATTTCCTCCACCGATATTTCATACATATCTACATGCCTCCTCAATAGGAGTGGTGTTAAGTCACCAGCTATTAAAATGTACGAGCATAAAAAAGCGTCTGGGTGCGCGTTCTGAGAGGTTTATTGCTTGAGTTCAACCAATAATTTATTGAAGTCCTTCATTTCTCGGGAAAAAAGGAATTATTTGATATTGATAAATACGTACCCTTCCACCAAAATATCTCTCATATTTTATCGTTTCTGACGGACCCCGAAATATATCGCGGTTAGTAACACGTAGTCTCCAAGTCTCTAGCATCTCCGATCCTGATTCGTATTAAAACTTGGTAATGATTTCTGTTCCCTTGTAGCAGCTTTTGAGAGATTTCCTTTGCCGTACTGTAAACGTAATAATCTCGATATCATACCTGCCCTCTTTCATAGTTAGGGGCCCGTAAAGCAGATCAAATACTTGAATGCCATAAGAGTGCCTAAAAGTTGCATTTAAGTGAAAGGTGTAGAAAAAGAATACTTATAGAAGTATTCATCTTAGATGAGTAAGTCCTAATCCAAATATTAGACTGGCGTTCGGTTCAACCTCACCTTACTGCCATTGTTTTATTCATACACCTCCCAAAAATAAAATGGATAAGATGAAGATAAAATGGATCGACCGTGTGAATAATGAGGAAGTGTTCAGTAGAGTGGGAGAAAAGAGAAGTCTTCTAAAAGCATTAAGGAAAAGACGGGATAACCTAGTTGGCCATATTATCATAGACATGATGGTCCTATGAAAACAATCATATAAGGACAGATGAAAAGGAAGAAGGGCAAGTGACGGCCCCGAATGAGTTACATAGGACTGGTTATACGTTGTTATATGTAATTTTCAGTTTTGTTATATGTTTAATATTATATCGCTGATGTTTTGTCCTCGATGATTGGTGACCAAACATATTTACCTATTTACGTGTTCTCAGCAACAATACCTTCTTATGTAATGTTCTTTTAATGAAGTGTCAATCGATCTGAGTTGAAGTCTTATTATTCATTTACGCAATAAGTATGGGCTTTCAGCGAGGATATTAGTTCACGTTAAGAAACTAAAATTGTAAAGGATGTAAAAGAGAGGAAATACATCGCTGTGAAAAGGCTATCGGATAAGAGAGAGGAATGGGAAGCTGCATCAAACCAATCTTTACGATTGTGTCATCCTTCCTTCCGAACTCCACTCTTCGGGAGAGAGCCGACGGAAGAATAAATAAATGAAATACGGCAATGGATTGCGCATTCCGGCCCCATCCCTCAACTGGACAAAACGTAATCCCGCATTGGGGTGAATAATGGATCCGCGAAGGTTTACGGGCCACGAGGGTAAACCAACCGTTGCGCGGTCGCGGTAAACAAGGCGAGCGAAACTCCATGCTAAAGTAAGGTGTATTAGAGCTGTGTAAGTGCTCCACTGAAACCATTAGATGCTACCGTATGGTACTCAAAGGGCTTAGATGCCCTAGTTAGAACAGTGATTAATAATCAGCCCCACGGCCGTACCATTGAAACGTTTACGAGCCAATGGGCTTGCAGGTTGTTGTCCAACGCTCCGGAATCATACCGATATCTCCTCTGCGCAGCGAAAACTGAGTATCGTTCATGGAAGGATTTTAACCTTGGATTCACCAAACATTCCGTTTTGGAGAATATCTCCACATGAAGTTGATGCTGTTTTCCGAACCCGGTTACGTCCCCGAAAACTCTTTTTACTATGGCAGCCAAACGTGATCGAGATGTGAAATGGGACTTCGTATTTCCATCAACCGACTGTGCATGGAATAGATTACTGCTCAGCTGTAAAGTATCAATGCATTTTATTTATTTAGAGTAAATTTTGTACCAAAAAAGAATAAGCTACGGCTTCCCAGTACGATCGATCAGACTTAAAAGCAGGTGTTATTTCAAGAAGAACCCATTCATTTTTTTTAAATTACGATATATGATAGGGAAATTTTTTTTATGCTTCCTGTTATAGTCAAATTATTATTCTAGATTATATAGGAATTTTAGGCGTAAATGATCTAAAAAAAAGCGTTGAATAAATTGACGCGTCGAAAGATGCAGGATTTACGCGAAGAGAGATTAGGATGACTAGCTATCGAGTTAAAATCCAGCTATTGGTGTTTTATACCCCAAAATTTCATAAGGTGGGAGATTTTAAAACAAAAGCTACATGTCTTATAATTGGAAATGCATCTCATAATGAGATTTTAAGCGTGGCAATGCATCAATGTGCCAATATATACTACAGGGAATTGGTGAAACATCCGGCCCCATCCTTTTTATAATGGCAGCAAAACGTGACCGCGATGTGAAATGGGATTTCGTGTTTCTATCAACTCACAATGGGATTTCGTGTTTTAAACCCCACTCTTATGTGAGGACTCCATAAAAAAAGAAAAACTTTTGAGGAATGACTCTACCGTTGGTTAGTTGCTTAGTATGGGTGGTTAAAGTTCAATCTAGTGTAAGAATCTCTATTGGAAGCATCTTTCCCATGAAAAAATTGGCTTAACTGTATTCTGTTCAAATATAAATGAGGGAATATATTTGGAGTTAAGTTACCTACTTGCTTAGTTGAAGCGACAAGTCCAATGGATTGGTAAAAAAATCGAATGGAATACACGTGGGAGCTGCTTCAAAAATGCGATTTTTTTCGCGCTTAAAAATTTTTCAAATACCTAATCGCGACATAAAGCGATCGGCGCAAAAAATGAGAGCACGTGTGTTTACTGACAGCTCAACAAAGGAGCGTAGACCAGCTTCACGAAAAAAAATTTCGTGGAATCCTCTTTAAAAGCGGGGAAGGTCCATTAAGTGGCTCGAATAATGGTTCCTCCATGGCACAACAACGATGGGAATGAACTCCTGCAATGCCGCCGAAAGTGAGGGCGAAAAAAATTATTCCACTTTGATAGCGGCAGGTGGCTTGCCATAACGCAACCTATAGCCGGCCATAAAAGTCCCATAAATGCGGATAAGCGGCTGTTGGAAGGGATTTGCGATTGTATTCCCTCAACGAACTTCAGTGTACCTATCTCATCTTTTGTTCTTGACCCCGCCGGCGAGATAAAAAGGGGAGTTTACGTTGCGACATGCCCCGTGATTAAATGCATCAGATCCACAGGGTCCAAGGATGAGACATTGGTGTGCATTTAGCTATCACACGATCCTGCCCTCTCGCTCAGTGATTGTTGGATGTTCAGGTACATTATTTGGAGGAGGCGACCGACAGCTGAGGTCATTTGCGCCATGAGGGAAGGGGTAGGTAAGGAAGGGTGGAGAGAAACCTGGCGTCGGCATTAGCCTGCTCTTAACGAAAGGCGCAAAGGGGACCACGGCTTAACGTCCCATCCGATGGACGAAGTGTTGCGCTTGAAATGTCCTCCACACAACATTCAAGCAGGGATCGGGCAGCCTCTGAAAATTCTCTGCCGCTACCGGGATTGGAACGCGGGCCCACCGGGTGGGAAGCCAACACTCCAACCGGATCCCATGTTGGATGTTCGTTTTGGATAGATGATTGTAGATTTTATCCAAGAATAAGACTCACAAGGAAAGTCCTTCAAGTTTCACCACCAGATCTCGTTCAAATTTTGATAGGTGATAGGAAATGTGTACCCATGAGGCGAAGTTTTTGTTTCAGCTGCCAACGCTCAATACTTCTCGAGATGTTAGCGACGCAAAGAGCAAGGATAACTCCTAAATTCGTGCAAACCCCAGAAAAATAATGCACCGTTTGTACTCTTCGTCCAAGCCTCGGAGTATAGGGTCCTTTTGGTGTGCTCTGGGTTGTATACATTTCGGGGTTTAACAGGTTTCATTCCGTCGCAAGTATCTCGAGAAGTATTGAGCGTCGGCGGCTAAAAAATACACTATACCTCATGGATATCCATATCTATCACCTAGAAAAATTTGAACGATATATGGTAGTTACACTTGAGGGAATTTCCTTGTAAGGCATGTCAAATTCCCAAATTCGATCATCTCAATCGTTTTTTTCCAAAAAAAATACACTCGATTGCATGATTATTTCAAAACACTCAAATTAGATTTCCTCTTCGTCCTCGTTTCATTGATTTCATTTGTTTCATTTAATAATAACTCAATAGAAACATGCATATATGATTTCTGAAACAAAAGAAGTGGTAAAGTAGAAGTCAACTACCCAAGAAACCTTATAATGGAAAATAATACTGTTAATGATGACTTAGTAAATTTTGTTCATTTATAAATGGCCAGAAATTTTTGATTAGTAATCTTTTACCCATCAATAATTGAATTTGTAGTATGTTTAGAAAGGATACTTTTGCATATTTGTCACATCTTGTATACTTGATACCTCAGTGCCTAACATACTGATAAGATATAAGATTCAAAGACTTTACAGTATAGCGATCATAACATAGCCTCATTAAATGTAAAGTGTCATGAAAATACTATTCCCTAGCCAAAGAAAAATCAGCTAATGTGAGATTTTCAAACCTGAACACATCATTTTACGAGTAAAACGCATTCTGGCAAATTACTAACAAATTATACTACCATATGCTGTTAGAAATAATAATTAAATTCAGAAACATGCATTAAGTTTTACATAAGTTATTAGGCTACACTACAAGTCATCTAATCTATTTGTTAGTTACAACGCTGCCGTTATAATCTCCTATTGATCGTGGAAAAAATACATCCTAAACGTGACAGAATTTTATTGGTACAAAATATCTAATATAACTTACGACGACGAAGAAGTTAAGTGTACATTCATCCCATTCCACAATTCAACATTAGGTGCCAAAAGGTGCAAAAAGCCTTGTGAATACTTGATAAATTCGTAGCGATTCCTCGCAGGCTCAAATGCTGCGGGTTATAGTCCCACTTTATACTCAGAGGTCGCGTCTGTGATATGCAAATTTAGGTTCACGAGAGAACACTGCATGAAAAGCGTCATAGATCCCGGAAATGAAGGAAGCACAAACTCTGTCTACTACTATGAGCTCGTGCCGATTCTATGAGTGCACTTCTATATTCATTTTCTCCTCTGAACTCGATAATACATCGTGGAAGAGAAGCTTAAGGCAAATGCAGCTAGAGGCAAAATGTATATGCGCAATTAGGGAAATAAGTAGAAATAATTCTCCGATTGATAATGAACTGTTCTTCATCCGCTGCTCTTCCAGAGTTATACCCTTCTACGAGCTTATTTTTACAAAACTGTGGTCTCGTACACACAACGAAAATGAAAATGATAATGATAATAATATGCAAAAATAAAAATACCACTCTTTCATCATACTATTTTAAAAAAAAAGTAGGGGGCTTTTGTGAAAAACTCTATACTTTTTTTAAACCTGGAAAACTTCTCATTAATCGCGAAGGAATTTTTACCACTTTTACTCAGTAAAAAGGTGATGATTTATTGATAAAATTTATTGATGATTTAATGATAAATTGCATTTGGAAACATTATAAACTTCAATTTATACCGAAAAATATGAAGTCTTACAGGAAAAAATAGAATTTGGTCAAAAGTTAGCCATATCGCTTGTTTAATCCTCTCCAACTTTCGGAAAATGGTAGCTTGTTTCACTCTTAATATAAAAAATATTATCTCTTATTTTATCATACAAAATGAATATGGGAGAATACAAGGATGCATATCACAGAAAAAAAAGGGCCTGCTTTGAAGCTACCATTATCTGGTAACATAGAAACAGTGGATGGAGAAAATAATTATACCCGTTTATTCTTTTATAATGGCATATTTTCCTTCGACAATGTATGTTTGTCATGGAATAAAATTTTAAAAATAACTAGGATGATCAGCATTGACAAATATAGTGGAAATCCTGATTCAAAATCATCTACATGATTTTCAGACACTTTTCCAATATCAACACTATCTTTTGAGACAAGCAGGTATTTTTTATATTTTGAAAGCAACTATATCGTAGCAATATATCCATAGATTTTTATCTGCACAGGCTGAGTGTGAAAGAGCAGAACAACTTTGGCGCTAGTTCATTTCAGCAGAACTCAGAAGAAGTTTAAAACCAACCCCAAAAATATCGGTAACCACTAATTTCACTTCCAGCGAGGATTATAAATTACATCATTAATTTTCAAAGAAAAAATAAAATTTTCCCAAGCCCATTTCCTGGTTTCAAGAGTATTATCAATCTAAATACCAATACCTTTTCTATTAACATTTTCACAGGTACCATTCTAGAGAAAGTACCTCCAGCTTCTTCCATTCGTTCCTCTAAAAATGGAAGCTCACTATAGTTTTCATGCAGGAAAATGGAGAAATTTTAGGCGTTGAATTAAAGAATCAAATAACTTTTTAGTACAAAAATGGGTGATTTCTGTTCAGAAAAGTGCAGCAAGGAATAAATTATATAAGTAATATGTAACATATAAACATACTTTAGGTTAATGTAATCATAATGTATGACATGATAAACTTCCTCCTAAATCCTCATGGATATAAAATTAACATTAATTATTCCTGGCATGAAATAGATTTTGTGAATATAGGATTAAAAATCAGTGAAATAGAACAAGAAAGGAGCATAAAGTGCTGTTACCACACGAAATCACTGGGGAGGAAAAAACATCGGTACAAAAAATTGATGAACGCACGTTTTTTCAATCAAATCGTTGGTCTTCCGAAATATAATAGCGTTTTTTTTTGGGGACTGACCCATTTTCACACCTCTGTGTTATCCACTAGAGAATTTTTTTCAGCGAGAGGTCACAGGTTCCCGACCGTGACGGTCAACACATGACTTCTTTTTAAAGGAGGTCGAAATTCGGACTGAAGTTTATTTTCACCGGGTCGTTCTCAGGAAACGCGTGTCAAGTCCTAAAATGTTTGCTGTATCCCAGGCAAAGCATGGTATGTTTTTTTTTAACACTAGGACCATCCCGGAAAAATTCCGGAACTGCCGACTCGGAAAACCATTTTCATGAGGATTCACGACTAAAGAAAGATATTTGCAGGCAATTCCAAAGCTCTACGAAGTCTGTAGCTAAACTTTATTTGGTATGAAAGGGTAGATCTTGCAGGCGTGAAGAATGTTTGACGATCATTATAAAAGGGTAAAGGTTCCATTTTTGGAGCCGAAAAAAGTGTGTAGCTTTTAAAATAATTCCAAAATCGTATACCTGGGTTGATGTCGTAACTCAATCATATGTTAAAATGCAGAGCAATCATAACATGTCTTAATTTTGACATGATGAATATCATTACAGTTAATGATAGTTTACAGTTAAAGTTTGCTGATTCGAAACAAATAAACTCAATGATCTCTCTCTCTCAATGAAATCACAAGGAATTTGTGATGCGGGCAGATAATTGCCCCATGAGTTGGTTTTATTAATTGACATAAAAATTAGCTCGAAAACTTACCGAAAATGAGAGTAAAAATTATTTTTTAATCCTCAGCGAAGAGAAATATTTTTCAAAGCTTTATTTAATCGATCGATCACGAAATAGGAATTAAAATAAACCATATGTTGTTTTAAATAGTACTTAATCCTATTATCTTCAATTTAGAAGGTTTTCCGTGATAGACAAACAATTCGCCATCATACTATAGTACCCGGATTTCTTTAACCAAGAGGCTATGTTTAACCAATTTTAACCAATGGTTGTTTCTAAGCAAAATAAAAAACTATTTACATTTTCAGCTCTAATCAGGACAGATTTAAACAAAATGTTGTTTTATGCTTAAAATTTTAATGACGGTATATGTAGCTGCCACAATAATTATAATTGAGTAGAAAATTTTCACATTTTTTGCATGCAAATTCTTAAAATTCAATTTCTCCCAGAAGCAGCTCTGGGTTAGGAAGGGTGAAGGAGTTAGCTCATTAAGGGTTATGGGTTATGATCATAGTTTAAGATTTAAATAAACGGACAATAGAATCCTCTTTCAATAACCGGATAGTAACAATAACAAACCAAATTCAGATCGCGTTTGGATGTCGCACCGGTCCCTGCATTAGTTCCCTGTGTCCCCGCTGCTGTATCTCCAGCGAAGGTGCTTGAATGAAGGCCTAACACTAATCCACCATCAACAGAGATGTAAAATGAAGGCATGGAGGTTTATCTGATACTGGGTGGTAGTCGCTTTGCCGTAAATTACTCAGCCCTTCATTTGAAGATTAGCGTCACGGTGTGGGGGCATTTGGGACGCATTCATGGTTTTGAAAATTTATTGGCCTGAACATTAGGATTAAAAGAGGCCACGAATTTGGACGCGGCTCATCCATGAGGCAGATGGGAGAACAGATGATATCGTGTTAATGCAAGGATTCAATTTTCAGCCAGCCAAATAGTCGATAGAGCAATGCAAAAAATGGATTCACGGGGTCGCTGGCTTGGTTCATTTTCCACTTGGTCACGTAAATTCTCAATCAACTGTTATAGCAGCCATTGAAAATTGTTCTGAGGATATTGTAAATAGAAATTGAGATTAAATTCTGAACAGACACATATGGTTGATATTAAGCTCATTTTGAAGGATAAAAACATTTATTTATAATAGACGTTTATTGGCCAAGAGGTCAGATACCTAACTACTATCATTTATAATTATGCTTATTTGTGTATGAAACCTTCATTTTATGAAAAAATATATATTTTAGTTTACAATCACCTCTAAATGATGTCAGCATTTTGGAATAGTTCCTAAGTCGGATAAATGGGTTGAATTGGTATCTCAGTCATATGTTATGATGTAGGGTAATCAGATCATGTTTTAATAAAAAAATAACATCATAGGTTTACATTTGAATGATTTACAATAAAAATTTGTTGATTTAAAATCAAACGGATCAATTCCATGCTAACTGATCATTTATTTTTTAGCCGCAACGAATGGTCAGAAATGATTTTAGATAATCTTTTTAAGAGTACTCATAAATATATCTACGTAATGCATCACACGATTCCTTGCTAAGGCTAGTTCAAAAGGAGTGTTTTGGATAAAATTTCATATAAATCAAGAGCAAAGGACGTAGACGCGACAGCACTTAAATAAATACTCCAATTTCTTCTTGTGCTTCCGTATAAGGTGAATGAGGACTTGCCAGAAACTATCGACCTTCAATGAACACACAACTTCACGATCGCGATCCATTGAAATTCTATTTGGGACATATAGTAATCAACAGGCTGATATATATATTTAAAGTCTCTGAATATGTGATGCAGCCGACCTTAAAAACTTCGCTCGTGAAGCGAAGTGCAAGAGCGCTTCCCCCGCCTGGAACCTTCACGTAACGGCTTCTTGCGCCAAGATATTTTCACTCCGCACCTAAAACATCAGGTTACCTCACAGTGAAACTATAATTTGTGGCATATCACTTAGCTCGGTTTATCTCAGCGCTCCTACATCTTCGCGATAAGGTCCCTGGAGAGTTCAGCTTGGTCGCTCCTGGCGGAGGCACAGTTTTATAGCGCCTGTTATGCTATGCAAACTGCAACACTTACGCGTATGGATGGTTGCCGGTGAGAGAGGCGGGAAGATATCACTATTATTCTGGAGAGGAACAGCGAGAGAATTGGCAATGCCGCGGAAGAATAGTAACTCGACCTTGGAGGAAGTCTCACCAAGGATTTTAAAAATAGATTAAGAAGCTCACGACATTACGGACTGGTGAAACATTCGTATTCCGAAGGGTGAATTCGAGCAAGTATCGTCTCTCCCAATTGCATCTCCCCATTTATGCCTCCCGCGTTATCTCCGGGATAGTTTATGGAGCAAGTTTTAAGAGGCAGTAACCGTGAAGTCTCTTAAATATGAAATCGAGAAATAAAAACACAAGGAGCATTATCTGAGATGGTATGATGTTCCTTTTAGCGGCAGTAAAGCGCCACAGCGGAAATGGAAACCGAATGCACGTTCTGCGATGAACAGGACGGTTATTTCCGGCACTGACATCAGTAATAATGCTTTAACTGAATATTTAACCGATTTTCACGACGATTCGAGGAGTAAAATCCTCTAAATTCACCCTTACTGAAGGAGATGATCAAATAACCAGTTTAACTACCACGTCTGAATAATTTATCACCGGCTAACGGCGAAGAGCAGGAGAAATGACAACTCCTTAGTGAAATAAGATAAGAAAAATATTTCCAATCATGGGCCAACCAAGGTAATATTAATGAAAAAGAGTTATCATAAATGTATACAATGTTCAATGCATAAACGTACCCACAAAACGGATAATGACGCAACACAGACTATGAGATGTAAAAAACGATTTTTGCCGTACTCTCTAGAATTTTACTGCACTTGTGCTCATAGAATGTTACCTACGGTACTGAAATCAGTAATAATAATGCTTCAACAGAATATTTAACTTAGTTTCACGACGATTCAAGGAGAAAAAATCCCCTAAATTCACCCTTACTGAAGGAGATGATCAAATAACCAGGTTAACTACCACGACTGAATAATTTATTACCCGACAACGGCGAAGAGCAGGAGGAATGACAACTAGGCCTAACTAGGTAATATTAATGAAAAAGAGCATCATATATGTATGCAGTGTTTAATGCATAAACATAGCCACAAAACGGATAAGGATGCAACACAGAATATAAGATTTAGAAAACGATTTTTGCCGGACCATCTATAATTTTACTGTCCTTGTGTTCACAGAATGTTACCTAATAGTTTCACCTATGTATTGTCACTAGATACTGTTGAAAATTTCAAAAGCTTAGAACTTTTACTTTACACCAAAGGGATGGATGTGTTTGTTAACAGTTTATTAATCCAAAAATTAGGACTCTAAAATAAACTTCAGGCAGCGCCAACTGAAATTGTCACAGTAATATTAAGCATAAAATTCTCTGTTATTCAAGATAATTAGCGTAAATAACTTGAGTCACACTCATAGTCGGTAGCTGAACAAAAGAATCTACAGTTATGTATACCTTTGCAGTTAAGGATTGCATAAACAAATGATTCGTGCGAAGTAACGCGTGCAGGTTCAAATACACCAACACCAATGGAAGAAATTACAGAGATAAGATTATTAGAAAATGCAATCATTCCAGTGGACGATTTTGCTTCCAACGGATTATTTTTTTATACCCACAGTGAGGTCTTTTCATTAGTTCACTGAAATCCCTTGCATACCATTCATAGCCAACAAGGGACACGCTGCAACAGATGTAGATGCTATTTAAACTGTATGCTCGAGGAAAGGTTATGTCAATTAGTTCCTAAAGCTGAAAAACTTACCTTCTATACCAATACAATTATGTCACTCGAATACTGCACCAACATAATGAGATTTACAAAACATACAAATATGTATAGGTAATTCTATTTTGAATAATTACAATTTAAAGTGATAAAAATATTATGAGATATTTTAACAAAATTATTGTGTGACATTCGCGCAGTTTTTTAACGTTATAAATGCATAGGTGGAAGATAATTTTTTCAAATTTCGATAAGATGTGATGACTTGCAGTTAGGCCGTTGTAAATGCCTTATGTATGTTTACTATGATAGAAAATATTGGTATTAAAATGAATATAGCTTAAATTTACGTAGTGGTACACATATCCTCAGCGAAGTTTCCCGTGTTCCTATCGCCCTAGCTTCTTATGCTTGGGTTTTTACACTAATGATACATGATTTTTCGTGTGCATGAATTGCAAAAGATAACATTTT
Organism: Ischnura elegans; assembly: GCF_921293095.1. Taxonomy (NCBI): domain Eukaryota; kingdom Metazoa; phylum Arthropoda; class Insecta; order Odonata; family Coenagrionidae; genus Ischnura; species Ischnura elegans. Next base: position 65,395,408 of record NC_060253.1, on the reverse strand, counting down.
GCTGTTATAAGACACAGCCGTTCAATTAAATACCTCAATGGAGAGGCTATGGATTTTGATTTGTGAACTGATATGAGCCAAGACAACGATGATACATTATTATACCCACTAAGCTCCCCAGAGAAGCAATTCGTCGCTTTAGATTAAGCTTCGAGCCCGATGATTGGCCGTTTTATTATGTATGCATATAGTCGTTTTATTGTGTAAAAGCCATACTAACAGTTCCGCTTCGCATATCTAAATGCTTTTCGTATGTACCACCAACGGATTACCACCGGAACGTCGGAGCGAATTACCACCGGAACCGGTCCACCAATTTCGCGCCTTAAAACTTCTCCATTTTCCAGGCTCTAATTGACATGACTTACAATACGCACTCCGGATGGAGCTTTGAAAGAAACAACGAAAGTTATAGGCTTGGATAAATAACTCACTTCCGCAATATTACCGGACCAAGCAGTACATAGAAGGGCATATTTAAAATAAAATGGACCAGATACAGGGTAAAACTCAGCATTACCACGGAGTTATACGTGGAAACTACTCTAAGCGTAATATTCCCATCAAAGTAAGATACTTATCTGAAGCATCATAGAAGCGTTTAGTTGACAACAATCTGACGCAGGCACTGGCTTATTCACCACCCTCACCTTATTTATTTAGGTGTAAAACACAAAAGAGGCAAAATACAAAAGTTCAAATCCCCCTTCACATGCCAAATTAAAAAAAAGTCGTTAAGATATTCCAAAACTTAATCGATAAAGCGAAAATAAATACAAGAAATTCATGAATTTACCATTTCGAAAATCACAAGAAACTGTTGAAGCGTGGAGTTTTTGAGACTATTCGTCAAACGATAGCGGATTAAAAATATTTCGGCAATTATACGTCTCTTAAAGCAATCCAAATATCTTATTTTATTGCGCCTGACAGAAAAATCTTCTATTCTTGTAGCATAATAGAATACTCATCCTAGGAATTTTACTCTTTTATTGAAATCATGAAGGATTGACTAAGTGCGCATAGCTTTTATAAAAGTTGGGATGTAATGATTAAGGAAGAGGAACATCCTTATTAGCCGCAAATGTTCAACGAAAATACGAAAGAGCTAAGGGTTATATAATCATAGTACTTGAAGATTTGAACGCCCTTACGAATAAAAACTATTTCCTTTTTCCATGTATAAAAATTAATAGGAAACATTATGAGCAAAGACATAAAAAGACATTAAAATATACCGAGACGACAAAAATAGAAATTTTGCCTCAGGGTAGGGAAAGGGAACGCAATAAAGATGAGCTATATCTAATTTTATGAGAGTAATAATAACTGTCTCTTAGCTCCTTTGAAATAATGGAGGGGCAAAGATCTCCACTTTCTCTAAACCTAACATTAATAAGAAATATTTTTTAGCAGCTTGATGGATCGCAGATGGCTTTTTAAATTGGGGAAGTTCAATTTTTCCAAATATTTTCTCTAAATTTCATAAATGTACACCCAACACAACCACAGCACTCAAGTATAATATACAATACGATACCTTCCTCTATCATTAAATATGGAATTTAGTAAAAGGGAAATAGATAACACGATTAAGTTTTACATCCAATTGATGTCGTTAAATTACTTTCTAATTTATATCTCATTTGTCCATGGGGTCCGATATCAACACCCAATAACCTACATCCCGGTTACAAAAAAATCCTTAATCGTTTATCTTTCATAGCCATTTATCAAGGTTAGGCAACGATGATAAAAATGTCCACATGAAAATAAATGAAGCCGTTACATTTTTTATTCACACTTAAGCTTTCTCTCTCCCTTAAATGTGCTTTACTTCTCGTGCCCCAATTCCCCTGTCGGACTTGAGAACACAGGCAGCTAAAAAAATCTAAAAAAATACAGAAGGCGCGAAGGACGTGCTCGAAAGAAGCAGTCTTCGAGTTTATGATCGACCCGTTTGCATATTAATACATTTTCTCCTTTGCAACAATCCAAACTGATCACTCGAACGATTCTTGAGAAATATTATGAAAATGGAACGTCTTATTTCTTTTCAACTTATGTTTGCATCATGATTTTGCCTTCATTCAAAAAAATTAATGCCAGAATAGCTAATGATCCTCACTACTTCAACACAAACTAATAACAACACTTAGTGAGTTGTTGGCGTACTTATCATTTCTTCTACCATCGCATTTTCTCCTAAAAATACCTTATGTTGGGATTCTATCAGAAAATTTTAGCCATTGTATTAACAATTTTTTTGAAAAAATTCTTTTATTTTTTAATTCATAGATCTCCGAGAGGGAGACAAACATTTAAAACATTTCTGAATCGCCCAAACTGCGAAATTATTTGTTATGGAACTGCAGGGCTTGCGCTCCAACATACGTGGAAATGACTACGAAGAAAAGAAAGAGATATTTATCGATCGCACTCTTCCTTTTTTTTCTCTCTCTCTCTCTTTCTCAACGCATTGACCGATGCAGATGATCGTAATATTTGATTGAGCGGTATCGGTTACCATGCCTTCGCGATTTTCTGGCTCCGCAGAGGAGCTACTGGGATTCCAGTTCCCAAGCCACGGATCGCAGTCGTTAAGGGAAGAAAAGCGGAGAGAGCAGTTATCCACCCCCCCCCCCACGACACCCCGGCGACCATTCCTGCGCGCGCGAGCCAAGTTGGGTCGGGAAATGTTTATCCTCCTCATGTGTTTTATGGGCAATTTTTTCTCGCGCTCCGCTGTACGAAGGTTTTTCTTCCTCCAGTGATTAATGCGTTCGGGTTTATTTTTTCATACTTCCTTCGCTCCATTCTCCACCCTATCCCCTTGGGATGTGCTTCATTTCTTGTGCCCCAATTCCCCTCAGTGGACTTGAGAATAATAACAGCTAAAAAAATATCTAAAAAAATGAAGATCGCGCGAAGGACGTGCTCAAGGGAAGCGGTCCTCGAGTTTATGTTCGGCCCGTTTGCATATTAATACATTTTCTCCTTCGCTACAACCCAAACCGATCACTGGAACGACACTTGGGAAATATCATGGTACCGTAACGTCTTATTTCTTTTTAACTTATGCTTGCATCATGATTTTGCCTTCGTTTAAAAAAAATACTGCTACAATAGCGAATGATCCCAACTTTTTCAACACAAGCCAATAACATGAATTTTTGTTAGTTTCACCGTAATTGTACGGAAACGTGAATTGCAGCCCATTAATAGGTTTAATTCATCATTATTATAAACTGGTGTCATTATTTTAAAACAGTCAAAAATAATATATGGCCTGCCTATGACTTTAAAGTCTTAAAAAACACTCGCTCTAGATATATTTATCAACGCTATTAAAGTCATATCGTTAAATTATGAAGATACAAAATATTAATTCTAAATAATTTTTCCCTATATTCAGCCTCTTTCATTTAAATATGCTGTATGGGGATTAAAATTAATGAACTCAGATTTCTACGAAGACAGAAAATCTCTACTTATGCCTAGAAAGGTAATGAAAAGGGGGGAATTTTCAAAAATAACTGTATAAAGACTCCAATAGCTGATGCATGCTTGAAGACCTAACCGCATTCAATATACCTTTACGACTCCGCGATGTCTTTGTTCTTGAAATTTACGTTGATCGTGGAAGAACATCCCCGATAGTAAATTATGAAAAATCTAAGATACTACGAAGATGTAGAAGATCATGCTTCATCTAATGCTGATGCAGCTTATACAAACAAAAATAAAATTCTAAAAACGAGGGGAGAGCGGCTAAATCATACTTGATGCTTTCTGTTCGTCAGTGCTGCAAGTCATGGTAACGGGCAATAATTTAGTCAACGGAAAAGGGTCCATATGAAGAAAATATATTTATTTCAAAATAGACAATTCGTTTTCTGATCTGTAGCATCATACTTTTATGATTACTTAGACATATTTGAAAAATAATTTAATTTAGCCATTTATTGTCGCGAACATAGCTGGAAACCATACTGAGAAAAGGTTATGGGAAAAAATCATCTTTAAAATATTTATTTGGCCCCTTCAGTCTTGATACTTTATTTATTTGCATTAAACCCAAAAACAGTACCGAAGACCTTTTATATTGGTTCTTAAAACAAACGGTTAAATAAAGAAGAGTAACAAGAAACAGCAACAACAAAAAAAAAACACGAATTAAATATACTCAGATATCACGTAATACTTCACTTGGATGAACTCATTTGTAATTTAGGAAGGGCGGAGAAAGAAAAGAGGGATTTCAAGAGAAAGTTTCCTGATGACGGTCGTGATGTTATATCAACAAAAGGAGCTTTGTTGGAATTGTAGGTAAGATATAGCTGGTAGGTAAGGGATCTCAGGTAAACCGTCACAGGTAAACCGTGGATTTCATGGAAAGAGCAGGCTGTTGTGATCCGGCAACGTCCCAAACGCTTCGTACTTTCTTGACATTTAATTAATATTTGGGAGCATCATAGCGAAAACAGTTTCACAGAAAAAGGACTCGGAACAGAGGCATTAAAGGGACATAGTTGTAGAATAGGAAAGGGAAATGACTTAGACGCCTTAGTTAACACGCCATTTTACACATATCTACCTGTTGCCTTACCCTATACGTTATATGCTTTTGCTGGAGTAATTCTACTTCCTAGAAATATCTTCAACATTTCAATTATCGTCTAATTTTAAGCTAAACTTTTAGCGATTTTAAATTTCGCAGTAGATAAAATATATAACAATGATAAGATTCCATTGAAATAATATTACGCAAAAAACTTACAGCAAAGTCAGGAACCTGAAATTAACCGTTCGGTAAATAAAAACAAATAAACCAATTGAATATGAGTGCCACATGAGATATCTTTAAAAAGCATAGAAATCGATACGGTCCAAAGATAAACGTCACTTCCAACAGTTATGACAGTTGCAATGCTACTTTATAATAGTACACAAATACCAAAGCTGAGAATCCAAGTATTCCTCGCTCGAGGGAAAATGGCGGTTAAGCATTCGCGAAATAGAGGCTTGAAAGTGTAATTCACGCACTGTTGAAATGTGAAACGCCCCAAAACGAGCACAAAAAAAACCTCTGTGTCTTTAAAACAAAAAAAAATTGTTCTCCCGAGGCGAGTCCAAACAAACGTCCACGGAAACAAAAGGACTCTCTCCATGCATGCATCATGAGAGACGATGGGGGAGGATGTAGTGGACCAAGGACAAGAATTCCGACGGAAGAAAGTAGAATTCTGAGAAAGAGAACAAGCGGACGTCGTGACGTGACGGGGAAAAGTTATTCGGTGGAGGGGAGAAAAGGAACAAAAAAGAAGAAAGAAACATTAAATTCTTCTCGGAATTCTCTCTCATCTGACAGCATACATAAAATAAACATCGGTATAAGAGCTCACGTAAAAAGAAACATTACATGTTACAAAAGAAAAATACCAGCATAAGATAAAAACACAGTAAAAATATTTCATCAGTCAATTATTTCTTTTTAATAATATTATATTTAACCTTTCTTCAGGCGAAATATTGGAATTGATGAGTTGAGGTGCAATGTGCCTGGCAGACACAGATGTTTACTTACACCAACATTATTAACTCTTAGCATGGGTCAGTGGCCCACCTTTACAGTTAAAGCCACCATTATAACTGTACTCGAACACTTAAATGATGTCTTTCATGCTATGCATATACCCCGTGTCGTCATACAGCCCCAGACCTATCCAGTAAGGTATTAAGTATTAGCACATGTAATGTATTTTATCATGTGAATTCTATAAGATCAGGGTTTTTTATCTTCCTAACTTACATATCTAATATTGCTTCTATGTCGCTTCATTGTGCCATAATTTTGCTTAATTATGCTGAAAAATACGCAGCTGTTCCGTCGACAGCACTACGAAAAGTGATAGGCTGCATGGAGCGTGTCAAAACAAAAAGATACTACAAGCACCTAGGGTCTATGCCGCCTATAGTCTGTTCACTTTATGTCTGCGGGTGAGCTTTCGTGAGAGCCCGGACACTCTCGGGTGGCTTCGCTGAAAGGGGAGTGGTAGTACCGAGAGAGAGAGGAGGAGCGAGCATAACGTTGCCAAATGTACCATAGCCATTCGGATTACAGGGTGGCCATTTTATACACATTCGGGTTGTCACGTACCTGTAATGCTATTTAGGCTGAAAACATTGCACAAGATATTCCGGATTTTAATATTTGAAAAGTGACTACAGAAAACAGGTGAGCGTGATGTTCCACGTTTTTATAAACTAGTGAGGTAGATTATAGTCTGAAAATTCCAAATTTTCACGCATTTTATTAAAAAAAAACGTTCACGCAAACTAATATTAACATTTACGTGTTAATATACCGTGTGACCAGGCCTTGAGAGAATATTTTGCATTTTTCATGAAAGTGACACGTACACAATTCGTTTCTTGCACCGACCTTTCTTGAAGCCATCCTGATCTTTTGAGAGACGAAGGGAGAGACAAGGAGGGGAGAAGCGAGAGGGTAGGAAGAAGACATTTGGACTCGACGGCATTGTCATATCCTTGGGGTGGAAGACGAGAAAAAAAATAAAACGAACGGCCTCGTGAACCCAGAGACAAGAGGAACAATTCGACTTTCACATGCCCCGAATAAAATGGACGCTGTCCGCCGCCACTAAAAGGGACGGTTGGCCCACAGCCCAGAGCCCTTTTGCCGCTAGGGTTCTCTCTGCTTCTGCGAGAGGAGGAAGATGGATAAAAAATTTTCGTTCTCCTCCGATTCGGGAGTCTCTCTCCCCCGACTTGCCCGAGTCGGACCGTATGCCGCCGCTACGTTAAATAGACATTGAGAGTCAGCACCCGTGCACTCGAAGTAAAGGACTAGTAGCAAAAAACAAGCGAACGAAACTGAATACTTCGACGTTGATTAATCCAGCAAGATAAAAACAAGAGTGCCGCAATCGATCGATCAGGGCGGAATAGAGTGATCTTGATTCATGCCTTCTTTCATCGCTGAGAAAAAGCCACGTGCTCCAGTTAAATTGAATGAAAAAAAGGAATTTTAAAGAATAGATAAGCACGTTATTATGGTGAATATTGTCTCTACTTGGTTCAAAATCATCGCAATATCATTTGAATATAAAGTCAAAAGTGATGGATAGATCTGTATGTTAGAACGTAGGTTTCCGCGGCGATGGTTTCATCTCTGCACTTCTTCAGGGCTTTCTTCCGCGTCAGCTTGTTTGTGGACAACAGTTTCGCTGGCTATCCTGCCAGCGTCTTCAGCGCCTTCGACCTGAAGACGCAGCCAGCATAGCCAGCGAAACTAATGTCCACAAACAAGCTGACGCGGAAGAAAACTCTAAAGAAATGCGATAGATCTGCATATTAAAGAAATATAACCGAAATATTCAAAATTTCAGAAAGAAACAGAACAATGAACATAAAATAAAAATCCTTGTCCTTTTCCACACTTTATTTTAAATAGTGCGACCCGTGTTTCTGCACATCATGCTATCATCACCTGATGACAGCGTGACATGCAGAAACCCGGGTGGTACTATTTAAAATAAAGTGTGGAATAGAACAAAGTATTTTTATTTTATGATGAAGCAGTTCCACAAAGTAACGCCGGAGACCGTGTCTTATATCAGAGATATAAAGTGAAATTTTATCGAGGAGAAAAATATAATTAAGTAAAAATATTTCTGGATGGGTAAAATTTGCTATGGACCGAAATCCTCAACTTTTCAGCAAGGAACTGAATAATGCGTTGACGGTCAATGCCTCTAGCAGGGGATCGGGTTGGTGTGGTGGCTGGAGCGTTGGCTTCCCACACGCGGGGCTCGGGTTCAAAATCCTGCGGTAGCAGAAAATTTTTTAGAGACTGCCCGATCCCTGCTTAAATGTTGTGTGGAGGGCTATTCAAGCGCAGCACTCCGTCCGTCGGATGCGACGTTAAGCCGTGGTCCCTTCGGCGCCTTTAGCTAAGAGCGGGCTAATGCCGACGCCGGGTTTCACTCCACGCTTCCTTCATGGCGAAAATGACCTGAGCTGTCGGTCGCCTCCCCCAAATACCATACCATCTAGCTAAAAAGAAGAATTCCGCATTTGATCGATTCAGCCGGGGTTTGGATGATATTGGTTCATGCGTTATCCGAGCGCTGAGAAAAAGATGTGTTTCCCAGTTAAATTTAATGAAAAAAAAGAATATTGGATAGCACGAATAGTAGATAAGCACGCATGAGGATAGCCTAAATTTAGTTCCAAAAAATCGCAATACCATTTGAATGCTCTCAAAAATTATTGTATAAACACGCTATCTCGTGAGAATGGCCTCCGTTTTGTTCAAAATCATCACAATCACCTTAGATACTGTTTAAACATATTCTCAAAAGTGATAGGTTGATCTGTATATTTAAGAAGAATGACCGAAATGTTTGACTTTTCAGCAAGGAACGGAACAGAGAAGCTAAATTTTAACAAGGAGAAAAATATAAATAAGTAAAAATATTTATGGGAGAGAAAAATTTACTATCTCTATGAACTGACAACGTTCAAGAGTCTAACGAGCATAATATAAAATTAGTATAAACTCAAGGCTTCAAACCGTTTCATTGTGCCACAGTTACATGGTAAATATAATCGAGGTAAATGTTATAATTATATAGAAACACCTATAATAATATACAATAGAATATATAATTATACCTGAAAAATTGTGATGAGATACACTCTATTGGTCAGGTTTAAGTTTAAGGAAAAATGATTTTCAAGATATACGTTGTCGTTTGGTTTTTCCAGCTTTATATAGCGCTCGAAAAGGTAAAAAAAAACTTTGAGTAGGTTCTCTACTAGCATATTGCCTTTAATACCTGAAAATTAACAGCAATTTAGTTGGAAACGCGGAGGACAACAGACAGATTTACGGTTTCGCATCTCTATTTAGTTTTCCCAATGTAGCTAATGGCTTCGTGAAAGCACCTGCGTAGAAATACCGGTACCAATTAAATAACAGCATGCGTAGCAACGCACGGCCGTTTTACGGGCCAAATCCTCCATCGATACAATTTTAAAATTGATGACTTAACCACAGCTGTGCATCACAGTAAAAAAATCAATACCATCTCACCCAATTTTTTTTCTCTTGATGGCAGGGAAGCAAGTTCATTTGTTCAGTTCGGCACATGCTTGAATCTTTTCACGGGAGAAAACAATTATACCGGTGGAAACTTAAAAAAGCTCAATGATCACACGAATGGACAGTATCTCAATCTAAACATGGAAATAAAACATTATGTCTAACCAATAAATGCCATTACTCATTTTATTTCTCCAAATATAAAAGATTAATAAACGGCGTGATGCACGCTAATGTAGTTCTAGATTCCATTTTCGAACATATGCAAAGAATACATTTCTTCCGCTATTGTGAAATTTAAAAAAAATGAAAATTTTGTTAATGATAAATTGAAAAATTTGATAACAAATGAAATTTTTTTAGTAATGCAAGGAGTTACTATCGATTGATCAATTTAGATCGAAATATTCATTCATTCTATGGAAAAATATTTGAACCTTGCCCGTTGAAAAGATCCAAGAAAAAATATGGATGGGCCAGTGAATGTATAAAAATAATAATATTTTCTAGATTACATTTTTTACGAAAAAGAATGGTCAATGGGAGATTGAGGGAGAGAACATGAAAGTAAATAAGCATATCGATCAAATATTCATGATTTAAAAAAGAGTCACAAAATATTTTGGCAGTATACTCATTTCACCTAAAATACTGATGAAATACCGATTATCAACTACAGTAGACGCAACTCAATGACGGAGAAAATATATTCAGATGCAAGATCACATTTATTTTACTATATATAAGACTATCTTGTGCCATATCATCCTCCACTCTTGCCAGAAATTAAAATAACTTAATATTTGTGAAGATGAAAAATAAATTATACGAATTGTTCAGTTTCTGCCCGAGACTTCAAAAGATATTCATAATCTAGAACTCGATGGGGTGGAGTGGATATAAATTAGGGGAGACATCCGAATGGGATCCGAGGAACAAAATTTAATTCGGCAGTTACATCATTCTCTCCCGTTCCAAGAAATGTTCCGACCCAATTAAAGAACGTGGGATTATAACTTCAGGGAGCCACATTCGCTGGAGCTCAGCCACGGGAAGACCTCAATATTTAGTCGCCACAAGGGCTCCGAGGTCATTTCTTTTCGTCGTCATTGGCATTCTCATTTTCGCGTGGAGATATCGAAAACCCCTATGGAACGGAGGAGATAATGATAAGAGAAAATTAGGTCTTTCTGTTGACGGCCTCCTTTCATGAGACGCGAGTCCACACGACTATTCCCTCCTTTTCGCAGAGGACGAATGTCGTCGTCGTTTTGTAGTAGCCTTTTATGTTCTGGCCGAATTCCAACGTCTTGGAAGGACGAGAAATATATCTCCGTTCCCGCGAATCACAATGGTAGAGGCATCAAATAAATTGCTTTGATGAAAATTTTACCGTATCCAATGGTCGTACCATTACAATGCATGCTTACCGTAGAATTAGACTGCGGAATAATATATGAGGGGTTGACAAGACAAGGGATACAAGTGATTTTTTCTAAACTGTGTTGGGTACAGAAATGAGGTAAAGAAAACAAATAAGATCAACAAAATATTATTTAGTTGTGTATTTGATATGCCACTCGATGTCAGTACAGAACAGAGACTCACTCCTATCCCTTGGTTACCAAGTTTTTGTATATTTCTTCTATCAATTTTTGTAACAAACTCTGCTTGGAAAATAAGTCACTTGTACCCCTTGGCTTCTCACCCCCTCATATTTTTTGTCACCCGATTTCTAATGTTATGTAATTATTATATAAATGGGTTATCAATATATATGGAGTATTTCAATTATCATATACTTATATAACTGGATTATGTTAATCTAATCAAGACGTTCTATGTGTATGGAATTATACGGCCAAAGTAATTCAATTTGATCAATAACAGCTATCATTCTCCAGCATTTACGTGTATATTAAAGGATGAGAAGAAAGGAAGGTGCGATTTCGCACGCGTCCGATCGCGCCTTGAATATGCAGCGAGCATATTGGATCTGTTGCAGAAAGACTTGATCCGTGAACTGAATAAAATACAAAGGAAGCCTGCACTGTTCGTCGAAAACTGCTACGCGCGTACAGATAGCGTTATCCAGATTTCAAGGAAATGAGGATGGGAACCGATGGAGACCCGGATGCTGCGCACTAGGCTTAGATTGCTTGAGCAATTGAGAATAGATATCTCTAAAAGCGACACGGAGAACATAATATTAGATCACCACCATATTTCCAGGTCTGGCAGAAGCCATGAATTAAGATTGATATTTAGCCGAAAGGATAGATGTAGGAATACGTTTTCCCCCGAATCATAAAGGGCTTAAATAAATGCTAGTTCTAACTTCGTTAGAGCTCTTCATTTTTATGTGCCAACGGCTGGTGTCGTAACACCCCCTGCCACACGCCTTTTAGGCGGCATGCGGGGTATTATGTAAATGTTGATGAAAGTGATACAAAGTTCACTGGGTCAAGTAGTTTTTTTTACTATTTTATACTTACCCGCGTTGGTAGCATTCAAGTTCCTAACCTATAAATAATCGTAATTTCGTTAGAGCATTTCATTTTTATGTGTAAACGGATGGTGTCCTAACACCCCCTGCCACGTCTTTTAGGCGGCTTGCGGGGTTGTTCGTAGATGAAGATATTCCATTTTACTTCCAATTATTGACTGCTAAACTAACACCCAATCCGAATGTGGTTAGGATACATATTTCATTTCAATAGCGGTTGTCGCAAATATGCGCCACTTACGAGCATACGTTCCCATGTTCACTATTGGACTAAACAATGCTTCAATAGGATATTAGTTCTAGTTCCCTCATGCCAAGCAACCATGAGTTGGGAAAACGAGCACAGTATGGCGCTGCATGAGATCAATGGATCATGGGGTAAAAAATGGAAATGGAATTTTCGTTTTCCTACCTTCATTCCCTCTTCTTGTTCTTCCATCACTAAAGGTCTTTCAGAATATCGTTGAAAAGATTCTCCACGGGCTGTAAATCTTCGATTCTGGCGTGGCAGGTCAGGTGAGGTAACCGCATCAACGCTTCCGAATATTCTCCACCTACGAGGAAAGAAGTAATTGAATGCGGGTGATGCTTCATCATAAAGTTACGAAGTTTCGTAATGAGTTAATCTCCTCCAATTCCCTTCCCTCAACTCCACCCGGAAAAGATACTGGGAGTTCAACGCGAAATTTTTACTCCCGCACGTGAGCAGATGATGGAGAAAAAAAGACGAAAACTAGAGGCGCAACAACCGGAAAATTTTTATCGGAAGCAAAGGCTTTGCACCGGCGATAAACATTTTTTTCCGAGGCTTCCAAGTTACATTCAAATTCACTCGCTCGTGGAATTCAGAATGTTTTCATCCGCTTCCAAATCCACAAATCAAGTTTTTCACGTGCGCATATCGGGCTGACGCTGCTTCCATTTGAAATTTTGAGAAGTCCTGGGAGCATCTAATTTCATGCATAATTTTTGTTCACGATATAAAATGCGAAACTTGTACGTAGTCTTACCTCATGAGCGTTAAATTTAATTGTATAAATTCATCATGTGGGAGATGACTCCACACGAGCGATTTCAAAGAAAATTGCTATCGCTATCATCAGCGTAAGCTCAATGCGATATACTTCAAATAAACAAGGTGTGATAAAAAAGACTGGATTGATTTTATTCTGCGCAAACCGTTCAACGGATCTAAACGAAATGGAGAGCCTCATCTTGCGATATATCTGACGACAAAAACATTAGGCGTTTCGTTTGTTTATGTCTAGTCGTTACTTAGCAGCAGTGGTACGAGTTTTAACCTGTTCGTCGCCGCGTGCAACGGCACCAATGAAGGAGCTAGATGTACAGCGTGTGTGCATAAAATTTCGTTTCAAACTTGCCAAAAGTGCTACAGAGATGTTTGGAATAAATCAGTAGGCCTTTTTTAATGAAGCTAAGAGTCGCAGTCAGTGTTTTGATTGTTAAGGCCGTTTTACACGGGGCACGGAATTGCGCATGTTAGAGCTGCATTTATCTATAAAATGGCGTGAAATTGCGCGAATGCATGAACGAAATTAGAACAGGGGCTATTTTGCCGTCTCGCATCCACGCATTCTCGCATGTGTTCTAGCAATTCACCGCTTTACACGACGCAATTTTGATTGCGCCTTCGCACGTACGTCAGATTGTGCAATTCCGTGTGCTGTGTAAAACGGCCTATACAATCGTTTTAAATCGGACAGAACATCGACAGATGAAGATTCGCGAATGGGGCGACCTTCCACATCGACAGACCATAACCATGCCACATTAGGGAGGTAGGGAGATGTTGGGGAGATAGCCAAAGAAGTGAACATTAGTTTTTGAAATCTGTCAGTCAATTTGATATACATTTTGGGGATGATGCGCGGCGCATCAAAATTAGTCCCTCATGATGGCGTTTCCACCACGGTAATTCGCCGGCTCACACGATGATCGTGACAGAGTTTTTCGTCAAAACCAGAACTTTCATGATCCCGCATCCACCTCACTTACAAGACGAGACTCCATCAGACTTTTTTTTAGTTTTCAAAGTTAAATTCAACCTTTAAAGGGCAATAATTCGACTCAATTTCGTACATTAAAAAGTAATTGTGCGGCGAACTTGAACAGGATCCCGAAGGCGGCTTACCAGGTAGGGTTTGTGAGCTGGAAGAAACGTTAGAAAAGGTGTGTCGTCAGCTGAGGCATGTAATTTGAGTGTGACAAGTTCGATTAAGCTGTATCCGTCGGAATAAACGAGCTATAAAAACAGTCTGGTCTTTTTTTGATCACACATTGTATATTTTTTACACACCGCAATCACGATCACACCTCAACAACTCTCACTTTTCCAGGGCCATATGCTTCATTTCCTCATGTATGACGCGTTGTAATACCAAAAAAGACCAAAATGGCTAAAAACTCGTATAAATAATCAAAATTGCAATGGAGGAAAAATCGAGGAATATATCTTGGAAAATCACTGCGGGTCAAATTTAATCCTTAGCTTCAAAACAAAGCCGAACGCGATTTACGCTCCATGCACAGGTGGTACCACGTGCATTAACTTCGGTTCACCTTAATGTGCGGTATCACATGTCCGTGGCTAAGGTTGGGGTGAGTTCAAACGTCACCTACTCATACTAATCTTCGGGTTGAATCAATGAAAGAGCGAAAAACACTTTGATCCAGACTTGGCTTACATCAGATAAAAAAATCAAAATCGTTAAATAGATTAGACCTATCACATTCGATTCTCTCTGCAATTTCTTCAGGTTCTCACCACGTATGTTCAATTTTGTTAGCAACAATTTCGCTGACATTGCAGTTAGAGTCAAGAGGTCTACGGTGACGGAACACGTCGCGAATTTCACAGTATGGCCGCGCCCAAAGCGCGTGGAATTAGTTGTACTGGTGAGTCAAACTCACCCAAAGCAGTCAGTGTACAGAAATATACTTAAAAAATGGCACATGCGTGCCGTTGATAGCCTCAAATGTTGTTTATGGGAAGAAGGAAACTTAAAACTACTGGTTCGAAAAAGATTTACAAGATATTCAATCAGTTGGTAAGGGGAAATCAATAAATATTATAATTATTTTTTAAATAATTTTTATTTTTTTGTTTTCAATTGAATTCGTAATTGCTATATTCTTAATATTTTAAAATTATTTTTTACTGTAATAGAACAAGAATTCTGCCGCCTTATATATATGGGCCTTCTCATCCAGAAGCTGCTCTCTCATAGGTCGATGGCTGTCCATGTCTCATTAGTGATGATATTGAGAGAAGGACGACCTCCAACTAATGAGAGGTCAGCAATTAGAGATAGGCAACCACTGACAGTTTTGCTGACTGCAAAGTCAGCGAAACTGTTGTCAACAAAAGCAAAGAGGTGTGGTGAGACCCATAAGAAAATGCAGAGATGATCTGATCAACGCCGCGAAAATCTTCGAACCTACACATCCGATTCTGTTCATATCTGCACACGGTATTTCGAAAGGAGGGAAAACGTATCACGCAGGGACAAACCGCACGCGGTAGTAGCAATGACGATTCCTTGCGAGTCGCGGCTATCCGACGACGTGGAATATCGAGCGAATGAATGCAAGCATTAATACGCAATGCGTCTGACCTCGCTGAGTCCCTCCACGTACATGGATCGCGCGAGTGACTTCCTCCTTTAGGCAGGTAAGGTAAGCGCGGGGGAAAGAGTGTGTGTGTACCCTGATGACGCGCAGCAAGTCTACGTACGTATCTCTCTATCTACTCGCACGCCCACGATCGCGCTTCCTCCGGAGAATTCCAAATCGCGTTCCGCCTCGCGGAAGGCAGTTAAAAGCAATCAGTTCGTGTATTCGCCAACTGCACTTCGCGAGGAGGAATTAATTAGCACGCCTAGCTTTCATGTCCTCCAAATTTCACACGGTATTTATATTAGGTTGATGTTAAAGCATGCTTTCATTGTACACAAGGCCAACAATATTATATTTTAGTGATTTTACGTGGGCATTACAATTGCACAGAAATGGATCTTTGTATAGCTAAAGCGTGTACTGCACGATCAGTTTAAAACGTTTTTATAAACTCGCTTTGTTGTTCGTCATCTTTTCCGGGTTTACTTGCAACTCAATTTTTAACCCACTTTCCGATTAACCATCAAGCTGAAGTATCAAGCAGAACTCAGAACCAGATAACAATGCAATATTCTAACACTTTTATTGCAATTGAAACTGTACCTCGATTTTTATTCAGAATTTAGAGTTAAATATGGAAATTAGTTTTAAAAATGGCCACCATCAAAATCCGATGGCGGCGCTGCAATCATTAAAAGTAAGGAGAATGTCAGAAAATCATAATAATAAACTGGTTTGCACCAAAGTTTATAGCAAAACTGTCGCGAGAAAAACGTTTTTCGAAAAAAGAATATTTTTATGCTTTGATATTATTTTCCACTCGTTTCGATGGACAGCTCCAGCGATCAATTCAATGATGGCTGAAATATTACAATTTCACGAGATGGCTTGGGGGCAAGGAGGTTGTAATATACTTGAGGGGGCAGCGAAATGTGGCAGGAATGGGGTTGCTTGGATAGGAGTGGCACTTTGACCAACACATTGACAATCCCATTAGGGTCAATGCTTACTATATGGTGAAATTTTTGGTCATAAATTTTTAATACATTAAAATAAACTACGGAACGCAAAACGTAAACTTTTTTTTCTTACATCATTGGTAGGCTTCGCGAAGTTATGTCTCAAACATCTTTTACCAGGGAAAAATTATTATCAATCATTACGTTACCACTACTCATTACTGTCCATCGAAGCCATACGGCTACATCCAACCATTATAGGCATATGAGGTTCTTGAAGGAAATCCAAAATATTTTTTGCTCTCGCATTGTCACAATTATGCTGCTGAAGCTTATGACTACTCAACCTGATAATTATTTTTTTTGAAGCCGGTCACCATAAGTATTATAACGGAAAGAGACGGGTGCGAAATGGGAATTCAATGTGCCCGCCTACTCTCCGTATTTTATGTGTAAATATCATAAAAATAAATAGGAAATGGCATTGCATAGATTATTTGAACTTTCTCTCCATTTAAAAATACGCTCGTCCTCTAGATTCGTCCTTTCTATCAAGGCCGCTCGTGGAAATTGAACAAAATTAAATTCTGAGCCCGTAACCACCTATTCGTTTAAAGGTAATTCTGAAAAAAAAGAAGGTGATGGACGCCTACTGTCGGAAAATTATGTGCAAATATCATTAACATAAACTGAATATGGCATTGTTCAGATTATTTGAACTATTTCTTCATGTAAAAATATGCTCGTTCTGAAGATTCGTCCTTTCCCTTAAGGCTCTTCAAAGAAATTGAACAAAATTAAATTCTTACCGCGTAACCACCCAGTGTAGTTATACCACTACGGGTCATTCTGAAGAAACAAATGCATCCTGTATCACCGAACTATTTCACTGAATTACTTAAGACGACCATGGGATCTACGTCCCTAAATATCTTCTCAATAGGAAGCACAAAGTTTTCTGGGTGGAAATGATTTAATAATATTTTAAGTGGAAATGTAAAATTTTGTTGGATGGTCCAAACGATGGGTGATTAGGAAAAGGTGATTAGGATAGAGTTTAAGTCAGTAATCTCTTCCCAAGGGAGAATTCCTCCTTGGCTTGGAATTTTCCTTGGAGAATGTGCCTAAATAGTTCAGCAGTTCCTCTCACGAAAGTGGTAAATTTTCCATTACCTTATGAGTTAAAGATAACTCATAACTCATAGTTCGATAATAATGGGTGGATGAGGTTCTTTAATTCTATTTAAAGATATTCTTCCCAAGCAGTGGCTAGAAAATTTTCCTATACTGTAGACGCTTTTTCGCCTACTTTTTTCATGGAGCAGAAACTTAAAATTTCCTTATTCTGGAAAGCCTGATTTAATAGGCCTTTTATTTAACAATTTATGGTACGAGACCCTCGAAAAGATAGTACTGCATTACTAATTGATTGCATATGGATAAGTAAATAATTTTTTTTAATTCTATGAGTTTAAATTTAACAACTGCATTATTGAAAGAGTAACCTATATATTAACCTCGGAAACGAATAGTATGGAATTATATAAACAAGATGTGGAGTAAATAAAATGCAACCATTACATTGGAATTAAAACTAAGATTACTCGGTCTTTAGGACATTCTACAAGATCTTTTTATGTTTACAGAAAACATGCAATCGATTTGTGTAACACAGAATATTTATAGCGTACTTGGAACTCCTAAAATTATTGAAGGGGACAATTTTTCCCGAAATTATGCGGGACAGATCATACATAAGAACTATTAAAATGGATCAATTGAGGATATCAGCACCTCACATAAAACTTGAGGCTGAAAAATAGGGTGAATGTTAAGCATTGACAACGGTGATTGTCCAATAACCCGGCTTGTAATTGCCCTATTGTGGAACACCTAATTTTAAGGCCTTTTTATAAGCGATTTATGGTACGAGACCCTCCAACGAATGGTACTCAAATATAGAGATATACTTACAGATTCGGAAAGGCTAAATGGTTTTCTGGAACACGTATTGATGACGAAGAAATATTTTATGTTTTAATTTCCTCAACATTTTTTCACGATTTCATATTTCTGAGAAAATCGTGAAGGACAGATCTTCATTTCGCAAAAAGATTTTTTTATTCTTATAATAAAAATACTTCCATTCCGAGAGATACTTCACAACACACGGGCAATGAAGGCTCGGAGAAGTAATTTAATAACCCGGAGAGAACTTTGAGAGATTTGAGGCCTTTGAAAGACATTGATGTTAGCGGAGGAATGAGACAGAATTTTTCCAATCACTCCAAGCCGTGAGAGAAGGAGCGAGGAAAAGAGCGGTTCTCTGTAATTATTTCTCATGGTACGAAAAAAAGTACTTTCTCAGATTCAGTCATTTCCAGAGAAGAAGCCGTTTCGCTTCCGAACACCGTCTTCCATCGTTTCATTTTTATGAACCGTTCCGTTTGATTCCGAAAACTAGTTGACTCCACCTTGAAATGATATCGATGCATTATTTTATAATGGTATTGTCGAATTGAGGACGTGGCTTGAATCTACTAGCAGAAACCGCTCAGCTTACTGTGTACCTACTACATTTCCATTATTGAACACGGCAGCACAGTCTTGTGAAGATAAACTTCAATACTCGCCATATCCGTTGCTGCTTCTATTATTGCAGATTCATTTTTACATCACACACTACGATCCAATTGAATTCCGCATCCACCATAAGGACAAAGTCAGAATATTTAATACGATAGATGTATTAAAATTGACAACTAATTGCTATATACATGATGATGTCGTGCATATCTTTGGCACAAAGAAGATATTAACAATCAGAATATTTCAATTCTACTAAAAAAACCATAATCATGGCATTAAGCAAGAATATTAGAAATTAAAACGCGTGTATCTAACATAATTATACCATGATTTGGTTAAAATATTCCTCATTATGACCGTAAAATGTTTATTATTGCGATTAGCTTTCAGTAGAAAAGTAAAACAATTACACATGACCAATAGTGCAATACATTCATGATATCTTATCATACTAAATAAGTACTCATAAAGATGATTTTGGAATCAAGTTAAAAACTCCTTGAAACTAAGTATAAAATGCAGATTCAAAGTCCTCTATTACTAAAAAAAAAGCTTCGATGAAATGAGTATTTTATTTCAGCACAAAAAGTACCTATATTTTCATACCAATATGCAATTTCCCACCATCTCACCACGAATTTAGTCAACTGCAGCACCACATTACACTATCAAAGCTGTAATGCGTACATATAAAAAAAGCTCTCATTTGTTTGAGGACCACATTGCTTTAACGGGAAAACAATCGTGATTTTCCTCCCGCTAGTTGCGTTCCACTTTGGCGGCGGAGACCGACAGAGATGGCCTCGCGGGGAAGATGAGAAGGCGGTGAATAAGATCAAAAGACTTGACTGATAAAAGCTCTGGAAGGAAAGGATAGAGAGGGGGGGAGGTTTGTATTTAGAATGAATTTCGTAATGCAGGAGCGAGAAAACGGAAACTCCGATCGAGATATCCGAAAAAAAGGGAGCTTGGAAGGTTTTCTCGGAAAAGGTTCTCACAAAAGATCCACATCTTCCCCTCAAAAGAAGCCTGCACATAAAAGGGAATCTATCGGAGCCAAGGAATAATTTATTACGGGGGAGGATTTTTGCTGCATTTCCCTTCCGCCACCTAAACCACCACAGCTACCGACGAAAACATTTTCGCCTTGCCTCTAGGAAACCTTCCACCTATCCAGCCCGCATCCTTCCGTTCACTCCAATGTCGCTCTTTAGAAAATATTTCCTGAACCTCCTTCTGCTATATCCTCTTTTCTAACAGAAAATATGACTATGTATGATGTTTTTGTGGCGCAGTGGATGCCGTGCATAAAATGCGATTGTAGCTTCAGGACATAATGCAAAAGATAGAAGGTAGCCAAAGCAAAGGATCAACTGTCGACACGCAGAGTTACTTGAAATTCACACACCTTTGTCTTAGTTCACGATGAGCATTACTATCATGTATTGTTTCCTCTTTTCTGACGAAAATATGAAAACATTAGGGATGGTCGGATCGGATAAATAAAAAAAAAAAAAAAAAATAGTTTCAGTGAATGCAACGCCCCAGATCATAAGTGTGGAAAGAGTTCCGATTCTCTCTTCGAATGCGCCGTTGCATGCAATTATTGTCCTACTCAGGAACCGTTTTGTTTGAAAGTTCTCGCAGAGGTTACGTAGGAGAATTTCAGCCGTGGAAAATAAAAAAGGTAAAATACCACTGGCACATAGTGTGACTCTTCCCAAGAGATTGAACAATCATCGGGGGAATCTCAGCGTCAGGAATTTGAAAATGTATTTGGAGCCGAAAATATCCGATCCAAAAGATCCGGCTCCGAGAATCAAGGATCCGATCCGAATCCGGTTCCGATTCGAATCCGGTTCCGAGAAAAATCCTGGATCCGTCCATCCCTAGAAAACATATACTAATATTTTTGGGGAAAGTGGTTCAGTGGAGGAAATGTTTGGCTGCTGATCCAAAGATCTCGTGCATAAAATGCAATTGTGGCCTCCGGGCATGATACAAAAACATATTTAAAGGCAAGTTTACACGGGGCACGTACTTGCAAAATCTACCGTGTGCACGAAGGCGCAGTCAAAATTGCGTCGTGTAAAGCGGTGAATTGCTAGAACACACACGAAAATGCGTGGATGTGAGATGGAAAAACAGCCCCGGTTCTAATTTCGTTCATGCGTTCGTGGAATTCCACGCCATTTTAGAAATTAATGCACTTCTAACCTGCCCAATTCCGTACCCGTGTTAAACGGCCTTAAGATACAAGGTAGCCAAGGAAAAGGATCAATCGTCGACAAGCAGAAAGGCTTGAAATTCACACTCCTTTCACACCTTTGTCTCATTTCAAGATGAGCATTACTATCATATATTGTTTTCTCTTTCCTAACAGAAAATATGGCAATATATGATGTTTTTTAGGTGAAATGGCCAAGTGGACGGAACGTGTGGCAACTGATCGAAAGATACCGTGCATGGAATGCGATTGTAGCTTCCGCGCATAATGCAAATAAATATTTAGATACAATGTAGCCAGGGGAAAGGATCGGTCTTCGACACACAGTATTGCTGGAAATTTACACACCCTTGTCGTAGATCAAAATGAGCATTGCTATCATATTTTACTATTTTCTCTTTCATAACAGAAAATATGGCAACATATGATATTTTTGAGGTGCAGTTGCCCTGTGGATGAAACGTTTGGCTACTGATGGAAGGATTTCGGGAATCTTCAAAAAAATATTCACGATACAAGCTAGCCCTGTGAAAGGATCTGACGCCATAGCGTAGAAGTGTTTGAAATTTATTCAACTTAGCCTGAGTTTGAAGTGAGAATTACCTTAACTTATTCTAAGCAATCTCTGGGTTAAAAGCATAGAAGTAAAGAATGGAAATTGGAATTTATATCACAAAATATCAAATTTGAATCTTGGAGGGTAGGTATTAAAATTTGAATGCAAGTTTTTCCGACGTTTCGGTTTATTTACACACCGTCATCAGGCCTGAAAATGAGTACATAATTTTGAAGCATAAACATAATAAATAGTCACAACAATGTTTTATTACAATAATATAATAAAAAGAAACATTCAGTAGTGAATAAAAAAACAGGAGACTAGAATTTGGGCATTCCTATTTATATAGATGTCTATTGATGGTAACTAAGGCAACACAATTCATGGTTACCAGTAAATTTTTGATTGAATAAATAACAAAACAGCTTTGAATCATTGTTTTGCGGGTTGATGCCACGATGACTCATTTTGGTGGACGACAGTTTCGGACGCATTACAGCTTCCGTCTTCGGGTCATCAAATTTTGCTAAAAATCGTCCTTGTCTGGTTTCTTATTGCATCTATTTTTGATTTTGGCAAATAGGGGCTTCTGTCGGCGTCAAAAGTGATGTGCCGCTGTATTTTGCAAATTTATATCTGGACTTATGTCCATGCCATAATAATGAATAATATGTCATTTTAAAGGAAATTTTATTCTCAATCCTAATTAATTTTTTGTTTTATGAAATTTTCAACAATGTAGACACGCGAGTGCAAATAGTGACTCCGCGCACCGTAAAATTAGCCGTTTTGTCAACTTCATGAAATTTGTAACTCAACCTAGGGAAAACTACTACGTCTACAACTTTCATCTTCAACAATAAATTGCAAAAATTAATTTAAATTAATAAAATGGCTTTTGCGTATTTTTATAACGCATGTTTTGTTGAAAAATAATGAAAATTTTTTAAAATTATCTTGTCCTACAGTTTACCCCGAAATAAATGATAAAAAAATATCTTAATTTATTTGCAATTTTTCTATGATCCGAAAATACATGATTTTGACGCCGGCAGTAGTTATGGTTTCGCTTTACAATCTTGTCTTGCGAGGAAAAATATTCCTTTGTGTGTGTCAGCAACCCTAGATGAAAATTATCTCCACATGAGAGGACTCCCTGAACTATGAATAAGAAAGTGTGTGTTCTCCTTTTTGGACCCTTAATCCACAAAAACTCACCATGGGTTTTTTACAGTTTCGAAAACAGAATGCTCATCCATACATCAGTCATCTAAAGTCATCTCACGCAGTCAAAAAGCCTGAAACGCAGAGAATTCCCGCAAAAATTACATATAACCCACAGAAGAGTCAATAAAATAATTCATTAATGAATTAATTTCTGTAGGAATGAACAAATGAAAAAAATTAACTCACTAACTAAGATACAAATGCATGATTCAGTACATGAGGCATCAGGCCAAGACAGAGCTACATAGGCCATACAACATCCTGCAGATGTGAATAATGCCCAGGCTATGGAAGAGATAAATAAGATAATTACCATAGAAAAGACTTAAAATGGGATATTTTGCATTCATGTCTCGTGACACTAAAAAAACATGAGATTACACAAGGAGACACGTCTCATTAGAATAACCTAAAGGCCAACTTAGCGAAATTAGTCAAGTAAAAAGGTATTCTACATTAATTTTCATTACATTTTATGAGAGACAGAGTACTTACATGAGTCGTTCATTTAGGGGTAATGCCGGCTGTGAAACATTGACGATTCCCTTATATTCTTGATGAATATGCTCATTAGTAAGTGCCTACTAGAGTCCTAACACGAGGAGCATTTATTCGCTCAGATCATGAAATTGCCCCGGTTTACCCGTGGGAAGCAGAACTGCACGTCATTAACAGGTTCACGTTCGAGATAAAGTCTTTGAGCCGGAAAAGTTGAATAGGTTTTCCTCACACGATAATTAAGCGATGTGAAGGCTAAAGTGATTATACTGCAACCCCGCAAGAGCCTATAAGCATTTCAGATTTTTTTTCTCATTCACGTCTTTGCTGCAATCCTCTGCACAAGGTTTTTTTAATCTAAGCCTCGGCGATTGCTTTGGCAATAACAGGACAAATAGAAGGAAACCTTGGGGAAAGCAATTAGGATATCTTACATCGGCAATCTAATATCGTCGTGCGTTTTGCCAATTATCACTGCAGCTTCACGATGCCAACGAATTTCCTTCCGGATAGCTACTGGTGTAAAGTCAGATTTATACCTCAAATATTGTAATCCATAATGTTATCTTCCCAAACACTTTTAAGAGGATGTTTCTTGATTAAAGTAATCATGACATAATGAAAGATTGGTGTACTCTAGTCGAGCAGGAAAGGCCGATAAATATCAAGGATGTAAACCCTTGCGTGAAATGTTCAAAGGCTTTCCACTTGGTGAAAGAGTAGATAGACTATGTCTTGACAGATATCTGCGCCATATATGCGCACGGGAAATTTGTATCAATAGATCACCCCGTAGAAAAACGAGGTGATCATCATCATCATGTCTGAAACAATCTCTTCGCTAAATTAAAGGGGAGCTTTGAGCAAGTATCGGCAAGAAGATTGGGCAGCCCCATCCATTGTGAGATGAATTGTTTCAGGTAATTAAAATCGCATATTTTCGTCCAATCTTAATTATTTAATGTCCTTAACAATACCGAGTATTAAATAAAATGTCGAAAAGAACAATTATTATAATCGCACACTATCATTTATCATTTCATTTCAATCAGTTTTCATTTCGCAAGTGCAAAATAGTTTTCATGGTAACTACAAAGTACATCCAAAAAATGTTTGCGTTGCCATAGCTCAGTAACTAAGGAGTTGCTGCACAATGTTTGTGTACAAAAATTGCTTACAATTATCTCACTTACCACCTCCTGAATCATTGCTGATTACTCCAGAAATACCCTGTATAATTCGTGTTTGGAATATGGCCGATATCTGAGAGTATGCACCTGTTGACATTTGTAATTTTCAGTTGTGTTTTGTCTCTGTTGGTTGGTTACCAAGATTGTTTATTGATCTGTATTTGTTAACAATCCTTATGTGTGTGAAGTTAAAATACGGTACTACTAAAACTTTTAAAATATGAAGAGTTATTGCATTTAATTCATTTACAACTACCAGTGCTTTCCAATAAAATACCAACAGAGGTTATGGGCCCAGCACTGGTAAATTATAAGAAGTAAGTGAAGTCTTCATAATGTCGTCTGACGCATCCGGTATATCGTCTCACATTAAGCCGTTGTGTGGGCGTGAAGGATATCCAACTTGGAAATTTAAGCTGAAGGCGTATTTAATAGATCAAAACTTGTGGCATGCTGTTGATGGATACCCAAATGATGATCATACTGATGCTGCTTCAAAGTCCAGGAAGGATGAGCGTGCCCTAGCTAAGATTTGTTTGTGCGTGGACGATTCCGCTATCATACATGTAAGAAGATGCAAAACAGCTGCTGAAGCATGGAAAGTTCTTGCCGATGCATATGAAGATAAGGGTTTTGCCCGGAGACTTAACCTTCAAAAGACTTTGTACCGGTTATCCCTCGGAGATTATACGTCCATTGAAGAGTACCTAACTGCCGTAATGGATACCGCTCAGAAGCTTGCTGATATTGGGAAGGAGATTCCTGATGAGGATTTAGTTGCTATTTTGCTTGGAGGTCTTCCTTCACATTACGACCCCCTAGTAATGGCACTCGAGAATTCAGGAGTTGAAGTAACGGTGAACATGGTGAAAACTAAACTCTTAAATGAAATGTCCAAAAATGATGGTGCAACTGAGACTGCATTTGCATCCAATGCGTCTCGAACTATTCCGAAGAAAAAGAAGTTCCCGAAACGCAACAACTCTCAAGATGGTATCGTCTGCTATGGATGCAACCAACCCGGCCATAAAAAACCAGACTGTCCAAACAAGACCAAGAAAACGGCACAGACATCGAGTTCAACCCACAAGCAGCTACACAAGAAACAATACACTTTATTCTCGGATTTAGGTGTTGGTGGTTGTGCTCAAAGCAATAAAAATGATTGGTTTGTGGATTCCGGGGCAACTGCCCATATGACTCCTCATAAAGATATTCTGTTCAATGTTAAAAGTAACTCTGGTTTGGAGATTGTGTGTGCTGATAAACGTAAGTTGCAGAGTGACAGTATAGGTGATGTCATGATTCACAAAAGTAATAACAACAACAGTATTAGTAGTATTTCTGAAGTTGTTCATGTGCCTAATCTTGCTACAAATCTTATATCTGTGTCAAAATGTGTTTCAAAAGGTTTTATTGTAGTATTTACGAAAGAAGGTGCTAAATTTTTTCATGATAATGATTGTAGTATTTCAGGGAATGTTTTAATGACTGCTCTTCCCAGTAACGGGTTATATAAGATAGAGTCACAGGTATCAGAAAAGTCCCTGGCTGCTACAACTAACCCTTCTCAGCAAACTCTTTGGCATTGGAGGTTGGGACATCTCTGCCGCTATGGTATGAATCTACTGAGAAATGGATTAGCTGATGGAGTTGATTACGCCCCTGAGGAAAATAGAACTGTATGTACTGCATGTCTAGAAGGGAAACAGAGTCGAGAACCTTTTCTTAAAATCAAAAGTAAAAGGGCGACTAAATGCCTAGAGTTGATTCATTCTGACCTCTGTGGACCATTCAGTGTAAAATCATTAGAAGGAAATAAGTATTTACTTGTATTTATAGACGATTACTCTAGAATGATATTTACCTATTTCATTAAAACAAAAGATCAAGTTAGAGTAAAGTTTCAAGAGTTTAAAAACCTCATGGAAAAGCAAACTGGCCAGAAAATTAAAATTTTACGATCAGATAATGGTTCTGAGTATGTTAATAGGGAATTCTCAGATTATCTTAAGTCAGAAGGAATTATTCACCAGACTTCCATACCCCGTACTCCTCAGCAAAATGGTGTTGCTGAAAGGGGAAACAGAAGCATTGTGGAGAAGGCTCGTTCCATGTTGCATAGTGCCAGACTACCTAAGTCATTTTGGGAAGAAGCTGTGAGAACTGCTACGTATCTCAAGAATAAATCACCTCATAGATCCGTTACAGGAATGACTCCAGAAGAAAAATGGACAGGTGAGCGTCCCAACTTGACACACTTAAGAGTATTTGGCTGCCGAGCTTTTGTACATATTCCAAAGGAGGAACGCAAGAAGTGGGATAGCAAAAGCAAGGAACATATATTTGTAGGATATAGTGAGAATAAGAAAGCTTACAAATTTAGGGATCTTTCTAATTATATGAAGGTAGTCCATGCTAGAGATGTTGTGTTTTTAGAAAATAATTTTTCCGGTGAGAGCAGTACTGATGCTCAAATTCCTTTGGATTCTTACAATGAAAATGCAGATTCAACAAAAGATGAAGCTGCGGCTGCTGTTAAAATTCTTTTGGATTCTCCTTGTGAAAATGCAGACTCAACAGAAGATAAAGCTGGGACTAATGTTCAAGAAACTGCTAAGAGTCCTAGATATCCTCAAAGGGTACGTAACAAGAAACAATTTCCTGATCATGTTGTTTTACAAGCAAAAAATTTCTTTGACAAAGAACCTACCACATTTGAAGAGGCTATGCAAAGTGAAGACAAAGAGCATTGGATGAAAGCAATGATGGAGGAATTAGAGTGTCTTAGAAAAAATGAAACTTGGAAGCTAGTGCGAGTTGCAAATAAAAGTGTAATACCATGTAAATGGGTTTACAAATTGAAAAGAGACAATGGTGGTAAGATCATCAAGTACAAAGCTCGTTTAGTTGCTAAAGGTTTTGCTCAAACTCATGGTATAGACTTTGAAGAAACTTTTTCTCCGGTAGTCAGAGGTTCAACTATCCGTTTGCTGTTGGCTATGGCAGCAGAACTGAATCTTGATGTTGAACATCTGGATGTCGAAACTGCTTTTTTAAATGCCACTTTAGATGAAACCATCTATATGACACAACCAGAAGGTTTCATAGCTGTAGGTGAAGAGAAGAAGGTTTGTCTATTACAGAAGTCTATTTATGGACTCAAGCAGGCTAGTCGTGCTTGGAACAAAACAGTTCACAAGTTATTGTATGAGATAGGGTATATTAAATCAAAACATGAACCCTGTGTCTACTTTAAACATATTGGAACTAAAATAGTTATTATTACATTATATGTTGATGATTTCTTTATATTCTCCAATGATGAGAAAGAAAAGAAGAAATTGAAGGAAGAATTGAAGAAGAGATTTGTCATTAAGGATCTTGGCAAGATCAAACATGCCCTGGGAATGAATTTTACAAGAGATGAGAAGAGGGGAGTATTCAAGATAGACCAGAAACAATACATTAAAGATGCTTTAAAGAGTTTTGGCATGGAAGATTGTAAGATTGTTTCGACCCCAGTTGACGTTAGTCAAATGAAAGAGAAGGGTAAGGATATCATAGATGTCCCGTACCAGTCATTAATTGGAACTCTCATGTATCTCTCCGTCAACACGCGGCCAGATATTTCCTTCATTACTAGCTATCTCTCCCAGTTTAATAAGAAGCATACAGATATACACTGGAAGATGGCCAAGCGGGTACTTCGTTATCTAAAAGGTACTATGGAAATGGGACTCACATACAAATGCACTGGGAAGCCTATTTTTGGTTTTTCTGATGCAGATTTTGCAAATGATCTAAATGATAGGCATTCATACTCTGGATATGTTTTCACTTGTGCAGGTGGACCAGTCTCCTGGAGTAGTAGAAAACAAAAATGTGTTGCCCAATCGTCTTGTGAGGCAGAATATATTGCTCTTTCCGAGGCTACTAGAGAGGCTATTCATCTAAAACATCTTATTTCCGAATTATTTCAGGAACAAGAAATTATTACTATTTTTGAGGACAATCAGAGCGCTCTCAAGTTAGCAGAAAATCCTGTTTTCCATGATAGAATGAAGCATGTAGATGTGAAATACCATTTTGTTAGAGAACAAGTAGAAAACGGTAATATAAACGTAGATTTTCTCTCCACTGAGGAAATGACAGCTGACATACTTACCAAGGGCTTAAATCGTATAAAACATGAAAAATGTATGAGAGGTTTAGGCATGGTTTAAAAATAATTAAAAAAAAAAAAAAAAAAAAATTGTAATTCATTTGATGGAAATGCTAAAGAGCTGTTTCAGCACATCTTCAATTACGGGGGGGTGTTGACATTTGTAATTTTCAGTTGTGTTTTGTCTCTGTTGGTTGGTTACCAAGATTGTTTATTGATCTGTATTTGTTAACAATCCTTATGTGTGTGAAGTTAAAATACGGTACTACTAAAACTTTTAAAATATGAAGAGTTATTGCATTTAATTCATTTAAAACTACCAGTGCTTTCCAATAAAATACCAACAGCACCCTAATGGAAAGGTAAAGCGGGAAGTGTGGAGAAAAACTCGGTATCGGCATTTGCCTCGTCTTAACGAGAGATACCTCTGTGACCACCGCTCAATATCCAATGCGAGAGACGGAGTGCTATACTTAACTTGCACTGAAAGCAACGCTCCACACATGGAAGTACTTCCTCGATAAAACTCTGCCTTTTCCACGCTTTGAACCTGGGCACTCCACATGAGACACTAAAACTAAAGCTATCACACCAACTCATTCCCGATTCCTTTTGGTTCGGCTACGGATGGGCTCTTGAATATTTACCGGCGTTTCCACTAACAGCTGAGAGACTGATGAGATGTTAAGTAAATAGAGTGATTATAACGGAGCAATTAAACTTTTTAATACGCAATAAAAGTGATGAAACTTGAATAATAATATTAAACGTAATGAGAGTAGGAAAAAAATTGTACTATTTTCACCCATATACTTGGTGCTGCAGGAAGAATCTATAATACTTCAGGAAATGGTATGAGAGACAATTTAATAAATTTTTGTCTATAAACATGGGGTCGCAACTCCTTCGTTTCAGAGCTATGGCAACGCAAACATTTTTTGGGTGTGCTTTGTAGTTACCATGAAAACGATTTTCCTTTTGTGAAATGAATGCGAACATGTGAGATTGATTGTCTGAAACAATTAACTTCAAAACGGGTGAGATTCCGAAATTGTACCGTTGATACTCGCTCAAAGCTCTAGTTAAATTAAGCTCAATGATTAATTATTTCGGACAATTATAACCGAACATTTTCGTCCAACCTTTATTACTTAATGTCATTAACTGTTTAACGTAATTATTTTATGCCAAAGAATGGAAGGTGACCTTTTCCCAACCCGCACACCCTCATAGCGTGATTAAATTTCCTGCACTGGTTAACTTGTACGACAGTTCTGGAGATGCTGTCATGCAGTGGTACATGTTCACTCGTTAACACAATTTTATTTTTGGATACAGTGAAAAGTATTTCATTCACACATTATAATGGTATTCCAACAAGTATCGGCAATAATAATTAACTTGATAAAATTATTATTGTCCTTCATAAGCTTTAAACTAGGGCCTCTGAAAATGATCAGCTCAAAGTGAATCACACGTTAGGCCGAAAAAGAAGAGCCCACGAGCATGTAGAATGTCGTGAAAACAAGTTAACCTACAATAAATGGTTCGTGACCTTTTCCCTATTCCAACATCCTTATAAGGTGATTAAACATCCTCCGCTGGTTAACTTTTAAGACAGTCCTTGTGATTCTGCCGTGCTGTGAAACATGTTCATTCCTCAATTGAATTTCACCGTTGGAAATAGTGCAATATATTTCATCCTCACATTATCATAGTATTCCAAAAAGTATCGGCCTCCATTATCAATTTGATATAATTACAGTATACCTTCCTAGGATTTATTTATTCCCATGATCATCACTAGTCTACAATCCCAAGATTGATTTAACGCAGCTCTCCATTCCTCTCTCCCATCCGCTATCCTTTTCATATCGACGCATTCATTCTCTTTTAAATCCTTTATAACCTGTCCTATGTAACTCATACGGGGCCATCCCTTGCCCTTCTTCCCTTCCACCTGTCCTTCTACGATTGTTTTGATCAGACCATCATGCCTTATAATGTGGCCAAATAAGTTGTCCCGTCTTCTGCTTAAGTTTTTTGGAAGACTTTTCTTTTTTTCCCACTCTTCATAGCAATTTTTCGTTACTTACACGGTCGATCCATTTTATCTTCATCATTATCCTGTAGCACCACATTTTGAATGTTTTTTATTCCCACATAACAAAAAACAGCTCTATATGGCTTTTTACATCGGGGTTTTCAACATGTAAACAATTTTAAAGTTCATGAATAACCATACACTGCATAAGGGCAATCTACCAAGACGGGACTCGAACCTCCTACCTCTTGTATGGCCGGCGGGAAATTTACCCCGCTGCCACCGAAACCGGCAAACTTGAAGCATCAAAAAATGTTCAGCAGAAAGTAAAATTACACGTGAACACGAAAGGAAAAGCGCCAACGACCATGCAGGGATGTACTATTCGTGAGGACAATACCGCGGGTAACAAGTTAACGGGTTTGTAAAGAGATGGAGGAGGCGCGGATGAATTGGGTGCGGGAGGAGTGCTGGGTGCGGCGCGACCGTGAGGTGGGTGCGGTTGATGGAGTGGGGTGCGGGAAGGAGGGAGTGGGAGAGGGCTGGGTAGCCATGGCAGAGCGGATCAATATGCTAATCACGTCGGCTAATCTTCTTTTCGCTCGCCGGATCCTAATTATTTCCATTCATTCGTGATGCGGACGGCTGATTTTTTTTAAGGGGAATGCCGGACGAAAAAAAGGCAGGGGAACGTGTGTTGGGCAGGATGGTGAATTCGAAAATGAGGGAGACGGACGTGGTTGGATCGGAATTTGAGGCCAGAATCCCGCGGATTATCCTAACGACCAGCCGAGTTGGGAGTCGGAAACAGTTTTGCGTGGGTTTCGACAGGGAATTTGTCTCACTTCACAGCTCTGACTGATGCTGTGTGAGGGGTGAGCGATTACTGAATTGGTGGGACACCGCAATACCTCTCAATTGTCAAATTTGGAGACGCATTACTCTTTCAAAATTATTTTACTCTTCAGGTATAGGGATTAGACCTTTGACAATACCTTTCAGTATTTAAAATTTCAAATTTTTTCCAAGGTTTTTTCACGGTTTTTTCTCGGACGTACCTGGCTTACCAAGACACGATTTACAGCTAAATGTAGGCTCTGTGTTCATGATCTTTCGAAACCTAAACAAACCAAAACTATCCAACGGAACGCGTATGGTGATTTAAAAAAATTGATAATGAATGTGATTCACGCGACTTTACTCAAAGGAAAATTCAAAGATGAGGAAGTTCTCATTCCGATTCAAGACTCAATGTTCCCAACTACGTATATGCCCTTTTGAGCTTAATCGTATTCAATTTCCAATTCGTGTTGCATTCGTGATAACGATTAACAAATCGCATGGTCAGTCTTTCAGTTTTTGTGATGTTTGTGCGCATGTGCTAATGAAAATGTTTATATTTTAGCGTATATTTTTATTTGAGACATAGGTAACATTCAAAAAAGGTATTTTATTTATGCTTAGAAAATATGAATGCTGTAACAAAAGTTTTAAACTAGAAATAGGACAGTTATGAATTACATAATGCGTTGAGACACCTCATGGTAACTCCGATTTTCATTTTGGAACAACCTGTATTTCTGCATCTGTAGTTTTAAGGTGCCGCATTATTACCCATACACAGTCAGCTGATACATGAGTAACGGACACTTTACAGCTCAAATTTACGAATAGATACTCTCGGAGAGCGTATTTTTGTAAAAAAATGGATCATGAGGCCAAAGGTTCTATTTCCGTTCTCATTCACTCTGTACCTGCAATTCAAATTGTGGACATAAATCCGGGTCTAAATCATAAAATGGTAAAGTTTCCACGAAAAAAATTAGCAACTTAACTTTTTTTGCGTATATGTATGACATGGCGTAATTCGAACCAACAAAATAACTGAAGTTATTAATTTTTTTGTTGGTTCGAATTACGCCATATCGTACATAATATACGCAATTAATACCTGGAACCATTGCTGAGGTAATAAAAAATCTTAGATGCTGTGGAAATGGTCCAGGAGGTCATAAGGTCGATTTGGAGTGAAGGAAATATTTTCCGATGGCTATAAATGGAATATATAGATGCATTTAATAAAAAATTCATACTAAGTTCTTCTGATTGCTTCTCATCCGTAGATGCTGACAAAAAATAATAAGATTTGATCCCGGTGAATTATGTGGGTAAAGATCTCTTTGGATTCGCATCGGGTTCAAAAAAACCATGTCTGCAATCGTTTCGAGGTACCACACGGGGCATCAGGGGCATCCTCAGGAATAGTCAGCCCTCATCAGCCCTCGGTCGGAAACGGAGCTCGAAACTTTGACGGAAATGGAGTTTCTAAGCTGGTGGGAATCCTGAGAGAAGTTTACCCAGGAAAAAGTAGGCTTCCCGGGCTGAATTTTATGGAAATTGCCTTTGAAAATACGAATTTTACACTAATTCTAATAGCAATTTTTAGACCTAACTCCACTTCCTTCAATTAGACATTGTCAAATAAAGCACAATACCTATACCTATTTTAAATACTTCTGTGATCTTGTTTGTACATCCAGAAGCTTAATGCATAAAGATATTTCCTTGCATAACTTGAAAATCTTTTGTTAATTGTATTGACATAAATTCCGATTCATATAAATTCTGTAAAACTAAAAATTAATGAAAAAATAAATTTAACACAAACGAAAATACTCATTTTTCACCTTACGCGCTTCCTTTGCATAAAGATTCATGTTCATCAGGGATTTCGTTTAATCTTCGCCATACACTCCAAAGTCGCACTCCTGGAAACGATGGCCGTTGAGAGAGATTGCGGATCTTTGACGTTCTTTTTGATCTTTTTGATTTATCCCGTCGGTGGTTGACAATGCACACGTCCTTCCATATTTTACGATAAAAGATATTCCACATCTTCCATAGAAAGTGAACGAGTTTTCGAGTGCGCGAATACACGAGTTTTCAATCTCTTTTATGGTTTCCGCGGTGATTTTATTTTCTTTTTTTCTCATAAGAACGTGAACAGCGATACTGCGAGGAAGTTGTCCTCTTTTATTGTTCCCGATCGTCCAGTTTATTTCTCATAATGTGAAACGATCTGGAGAACACATTTTTCACAGTTTCCATACTTTGTTCATTGTCTTCCTCAAATCATTTCACCGGGATTTATATTTTTCATTTTCAATCTGTTTATTGTCTCTCCCACAGTAAACATTTCAACAATACCGATTTTTGAAGCAATATTTTCTCAGTTATTTGGTAATGGTATCATGATTTATCGTTATAAAACAAATAAATTGGTCAAAACAGTTTTTATTGACCGTATTTCGGCTTGAAATTCTACCACCGTAATCCAATTAAATGGAACTAGATTTCTATTTCTTCATATTAGATTTTCATTCACTCAATCATCCGATATAAAAATTCATTTATTGACCTTACTCGTATAAAATCAAGTAATATCACCAGAATATCGCAGTACTTGGTGTCATGGAATTTACCGATTATGGTCAGAGGACATTATGCATGAAAATAGTCTTTTATATAAATTGTATTATAATGTACTCTGAGCTTATGACTATAAATTGTTTTGCGAGTTTGCAAAAAAATTACGAAAAATTAAATTTATATTGTTAGTTGTACTTTATTTGTAGTCGAAGCCTCAAGTACAATAAAATATCAGAACTGCAACTGCATTTTCATTTTCGCCGCCAATGACCACGCACACTGATATTTATAATCCTGTCATATCGAGAAAATGGTATGCCTAAACCATTAAGTTTATCAACTACTAATAACAATTAGCATGCATTGGTAGGTCAATATATAATTCATAATTTTTCATGAGGAAAAAAATATTAATTTATATGATAATGAAAAATGAAAATGAAGTAATTCATGCCAAGGAGGACGGAGGAAAAGAGTAGAAAATTTTGAACTATAAATATTTTAAGATTTCTGCCTAGGCTATAACTTAGATCACAGAATGATTCAAGAAACTAAAAAAAGCCGATTGAAGTATGAAGAAATTTGCTAATCGAGCCAACAAGTTTTGTAGACGAACTTTTCGAAAGAGTTGTATAAAACATAATACTTCGAACCCATAAGTTTTCTTGGATATAAGACAATTACTTATACCATTTATTTTTTTATCAGAGCGCGACCCGGGATTCAATGAATTATCATCAACTTCAGGCGCAAATTATGATTTGTCTTATATCTAGGAAAACTTATAATGGAATACCACAAAATAAATCGAGAGTTAGTGAATTTTCTTCGAACCAATGTCAATTGATTCATCATCATTAGTCAACAATCCTAAGATTGGTTTGACGCAGCTCTCTATTTCTCTCTCCTATCCGCTAATCTCTTCATTCTCTTTTACATCCTTTATAACCTGTCCTATATAACTCATTCGGGGCCGTCCCTTGCCCTTTTTTCCTTCCACTTGTCCTTCAACAATTGTCTTCATCAGACCATCGTGCCTCAAAATGTGGCCAACTAAGTTGTCCCTTCTTCTGCTTAATGTTTTTAGGAGGCTTCTCTTTTCTCCCACTCTCCCTAGCACTTCCTGGTTACTCACACGGTCAGTCTATTTTATCTTCATCATTCTTCGGTAGCACTACATTTCGAAATGATTCAATTGATTGTGATTCAGTGTCAATTTATTATGAAATAATATGTGATGGAATCACCATTGACCAATTCAATCGTTGTTACCCTCAGGTTTGATTCCACATCGATTAAAAATGTTAATTCAACTCATGTTTTCTTATTAATATAATAAAATGGAATACTTCGACCAATCTCTCTTTCGAGAATCCAGGCATGTTTTCGGGGAAATGAGATTGGGGTTATATTGAACCTTTCGACCATCATTAGTACTTGCTTACTCCGCCGCATACTTATTCATCAGCATCTCCCTTTGGGATCACCTTTCGTAAAAATTAAATAAAATTACGTCAGTACACCATTTGAGTCACGAACTGGAGGATAAAGATTACTCAGATACAGCCTCGTCATTTGACGGGCAAATATTTGTTTTCGCGTGCCTTACTGAACAGAGATGAACTGGACAGTTCAAAAATTGCACGCATTCGGTGGTGATAATCGCCCGCATATGCTCGTTGATAGCGTCATTTCAAGCATGGAAGGTTGTCACTGAGTCTCAGCTGACCGGAATAATACCGTTATCCACTCCGTTTGATCCAGTATAATCCCACGAGAGAGCAATAATTAGGGTGATCGTACGAGCCTTTCCAAGTAGGTTCACAAGGGTTTCCGCTTTATCCACCGTTGGGTCCATAATATCCCTTACTCTACATTTAGGTACCGTTTGTGGGCCTCTTAGCAGAAAATTGAACAACCAAACGCATTCACTCTGCAATAATATTCATCTAAAGTATTTACGGGAGTTGAAAATATTAATAGGGTATAAAATATGGATAAGGATATATCAGAATAAAAGAATACGGCCTTGCGCCTTGAATTTTCCAGAAGATGCTTCGATAGTACAAGTAATTGAAACAAACTTAAGGGAACATTTGTTCAGCGAATCACTATTTAGACATTAGCGGAGATAATGAGAACGGTGTTGTACATCAGTGAAATGGTACCTTTTGTGTAACAGTCAATTTTTTTGATTACAAAAATGCGCTGCTATACAGTTCTAGTCGTAAAAAACTAATTTGAGCTGTGAATTCACCGTTACGCATACATCAGCCGTCTCAGTAGGGGTATTGTTGATGCACCTCAAAACTGCTGATGTAAATACAGGTTGTTGCAAAATGAATATCGGAGTTAGTATGAGGTGTCTCAACGTATTTTGTGATTTTTTGGTGTCGCGTTTCTAGTTTAAAACTTTCGTTACGGTCTTGATACTTTCAAGGCATAGAGAGTAGGACTTTTAAAAATTCGTCTAGGTCTCAAATAAAATATATACCAGAGAAAATACCGTGGATAATTTAGAAATTGGAGATACTGGCAAATGTTGATAAGAATTTACTCACTATGGCTGATGAGCGAAATATACTAGAATAATTTTAGAAGAGCAATGTGTTTCCAAATATGACTATCGAGAGGTAGTTACACGTATTCCTACGGATTCTGAATACTATTCATAATAATATCGGTATTATCAAGTGGTTGGAGGTTTCAAACTGCCCTCGGCGTTTGAATACTGAGGAACCACCTTAGACGATAGCAGTATTTACTTTCACGACCCACACAAGCGAGGCAATGGTGTCGGCGATCAACTTTCATCAAAAACCTTCTTGTGAATTATAACAATTTGAGAGAGAAAGACCTATTTTTTACCATTATTTTAATAGTTGATAAACTTTACAAACAAGTAATACCCTCATTTCAGCCACTTTAGAGCCCGCCTATTTTTTTTAGTGTATGCTAATAGTTTCAGGCTTTTACTGATGATCTTATATAATTTCACTAAAGTGTTTTTATAAACATGCATAGTAATAAATTAATTTTACCTTCAATGTATGATACAAACTAAGACAATTATGGAATTGTTATAGTGTTTTGTGTCTTCAGCGACACAACTTGGGCAGATTTGAGCGCGAAAAATAGGTAAGACTAGGGATGGTCACTGAAGCGGGAAAACAGCTCTCTATACGGTCAATGATGACTGTTTGATGGTTCCCATGCCATAATGAATGTTTATTTATACACTTGCGCATTAAATCTTCATTCTCGCCAATAATGTTAGGACAAAAGGGTTATGTATAGTTTTGCGATCCTTTAGCGACAAAATTATGGGAGGATTTGAGTGCATATTAACGGTGAGATTGTAAGTGGAACCTCGGAGTAAAAACAGAACGAGACCTTCCCCCCTTCCGTTCATAGTAAAGTATGACACATACTGAATGATAGTACTCAATGGGAACTAGGGAATCCACCACAGTCACGTCAGTCACACAGTATTGTTTTATGAACCTTTAGCGACGGAATTGAGGGAGGAATTGAGTGCATATTCAAGGTGATATTGTAACTGAAACCTCAGGGTAAATACAGAACCAGACCCACCCCTTTCCGTTCATAGTACAGTATGACACATACTGAATGATAGTACTCAACAGGAACTAGGGAATCCACTACAGTCACGTGACAAAAAGTGAGTTCATGTCGGTTCCCACCAAGGAGCAGTCACCCTCCACCAACAAATATTCCTAACGAATGAAAAGCACCAACTTTTTCCCACCGTGTCGCCCTTAATAATGAGAAACGAGCGGTCGCGGTGCGTTGCAGGGAGGACGGAGAGGGAGGAAGTAGAGTGGAAATTCGGGTCATGGGTGCATGGGATTCGGACGTCGAGTAATGTACGAGGGTGGAGCAGGAGGAGAGATTGGAGGCGGAGAGCCGTCCGACTGGGCCCACGGGGAAATGCCAAAGCGAGCCCGTGAAGCAGAGCGGAACCAAGAGTTCAGACCCTTTCACGCGGGCAAATATTTCACCCGAATTCGTTCGATAAATCTCGAGACCTTAGCGTAAACGAAAGTCATACCCTTACGCCACGTTTAACTTCAACGGACACGTAGCGCTTACCTCACCCGAGTGGCGGTGTGCTTAGCTCGCACTGAAAGCAACACTCAGAGCATGGAAGCACTTCATCGGCAAAACTCTTCCTTTTCCATGGTTTGAACCTGGGCACTCGACATGAGTCACTGAAACTAAAGCTATCACACCAACTCATTCCCTATTCCTTTTGGTTCGGCTACGGATGGGCTCTTGAATATTTACCGTCGTTTCGACTAACAGTTGAGAAGTTGATGAGATGATAAGTGAATAGAGTGATTATAACGGAGCAATTTGACTTTTTAATACGCAATAAAAGTGATGGAACTTGAATAATAGTATTAAATGTAATGAGACTATGAAAAAAATTGAACTATTTCCACCCATATACTGGGTGTTGCAGTTGCAGTTGCAAGAATCTCCAATACTTCAGGAAATGGTATGAGAGACAATTTTAATAATTTTTTCCATAAACATGGGTCGCAACTTTTTCGTTTCAGAGCTATGGCAATGCAAACATTTTTTTGGGTGTACTTTGTAGTTACCATGAAAACGATTTTCCTTTAGTGAAATGAATGCGAATATGTGAGATTATTTGTCTGAAACAATTAACTTCAAAACGTGTGAGAATCCGAAATTGTACCGTTGATACTCGCTCAAAGCTCTAGTTAAATTAAGCTAATAAAGCAATTGCAATGAAATATTTTAATACGCAATAAAAGTGATATAACTAGAATAATGATAGTAAAAAGCGTAACAGTAGCGTGAAAAATTGAACTATTTCCACCTATATACAGAATATTTCGGTAGTTTTTCGCAACTTCTTAGTTACTGAGGCATGGCAACGCAAACATTTTTTTGATCAACAATTCATCTCAAAATAGGTGAGACTACGTAATATTATTGTTTTTATTCGCTCAAAGCTCTCGTTTAATTAAGTTCAAAGATAAATTGTTTCAGACAGATTATAATAGCACATTTTCGTCCAACCTTAATGACGTAATTAATATTCTTAAAAATCCGGAGCATTAAATAAAATGTCGAAAAGGCTGGATGCCCAAGGAAAACTGTATCCATGGCAACTGGAATGCGCATCCAAAAATGTTTACTTTGTCATAGCTTCGTAACTAAGCAGTGGCAACTTCATGTGCATGGGCAAAAAATGCTTTAAATTGTCTCCCCTCCCACATCCTGAGGTACTGAGGATTTCTCTTGAAATTCCCTTTATATACACGAATTTAGGTGTTATTATGGGAAAGAGTAAGGAAATAAGATACGTATTATTGGATTCGCAAATTCTGAAATCCCATCTTCTTAATGAGTAGTAAACTTAATGGATATAAAATTTGTAGCGAAAATTAACGGCATGAAAAAAAACTGACCGTGGTATCAAAAGCTTCCAACAAAGGCTTAAAATGGGATAGCCCGCAGGCAGTCCAACACAGCTACTAGAAAAATCACATTAGTTTGTGCGGTAGTTGCTTTTGTATATATACACACACATCTACATACTATCCCCTTAGCCACCTCAACAGGTGAGTGATGGGGGGTGATAGAACGATAACAGCTAAAAAATAAAAATAAATAAATGCTCTAAAGGAGTTCCTCTTCACTTGGAAAAATTAAATTAAAGGAAATGTTATAATACTGGTCCAATATAGCCCATTATTGGTTTTAAAAATCAATAATTTTGTTTTTAACTACTACTAACAAATATTCACGACGCATCATTCGATTCATATGAAAAGAGCCGTTTTAATGCTAGACGCTTTAAATTCTGAGCCATAAGTTTTGATATTTCCAGGAAAAATACGAACTGGGAAGAATTCCAGAATCATTAGCGAATGTAGATCTACCTCTACAACTTCCATTACTTCATGAATAGGAATATTGATTAATACCGTAGCTTATGCGTCATATGTAGCGTACATGTTGCTTAGTGCTTGTTCGTTAAAGTAAATTTTAGTGCCTTTGAACATCTTGGGGATGGTTCACCCCATGATAAACACCTATATAGGTGGCTTGTAGGGTAATATGTACATGTAGATTACTTCTACTGCAAAAGGAGCGATATTTGAGATGTCAAGTCAGATCTGCGCATATGCGGATGATATTGAAATTGCAGCAGGAAGACTAGTAGACTTGAAGAAAAATTATGTGATTTTGAAAAGGAAATGTAACAGAATATGCCTTAAAAGTAATATAAATAAAACTAAGTACATCGTGATGTCAAAGCACAGAACCGAATAGAGACCCATGACTTAACAAGTGATGGTGACACCATTCAGGGTGTAAGCAGCTTTACTTACCTTGGAGCATTAATAAATAGTGACAATAACCTCAGGAGGTACATGCGGGAACGAATTGAAGCCGGAAATAGGGATTTCTAAGCCAATTTAAAATTATTTAGGAATCGACTAATAAGTAGATCTCTGAAAATGAAACTTAACATGGCATTAGTACGGCCAGTGGCGACATATTGCTCATAGACCCAGAAAATGACGGCGTCGGATGAAGAAAGACTCAGAACCTTCGAAAGACTTCTTCCTTATCCTTCGTCGAATATTTGCCCAAGTATACGACCGGGGGATATATGAGGAGTATATATGAGGATAGGGTATTATGAGGAAATAGAACAGCTGATCGAAGGATGGAACATAGTAAAGTTCATCAAGGCACAGAGGATACGATGGATGGGACATGTTGAGAGAATGTCAGGAGATGAGATACCAAAACGGATGGTTAAAGGGAGACTGTTTAAAGGAAGAAGACAGGGAAGACCCAAGAGCAGATGGATGGACCAAGTACTGTGTGAACTGGACAAGATGGTAGTGAGAGGTTGGCGGGAGAAAATTGCCAATAGGACAGAATGGGGAGCAATAGTGCAGCAGGCGAAGACCCACACTGGGCTGTAGTACCACGAAGAAGAAAAAGATTACTTCTACTTCTAAGATGCTATCATTAACCGCGCAGTGAAGCCCGCAACGTTAAGAAATAGCTTGAACTGTCTCTTCAAAAATAAAATTTTTGCCGTATTTTTTCACCTAATTTATAAAATGTTATTACCAACAAAAATAGTAAAGAAAAAAGCACGTATATTTTCCTCGCTTCAAAAGAAAAACTTGCCAGTCTACCTAAATAAATACACAGCAGCTTTATCTCATCACCGTCCCCATTAAAAGTTTCCGATTAAACTTCCTCCCTTTGGGGAGTCCCTGATAATTAGTGCATGATTGACGAGAAATGAAGTTCTTAGAAGTGAACCAACGTTATTTTCCTTCCATTGTCGGGTTGAAATGTTATTAAAGGCGGGGAAAAAACAGATTACACTCTCATTACTGCGACGCGCGTCCTCTCCCGAAGATAATTACCTGGGCCCTTTTTTATAACGGTGCTCAGGCAGCTAAGGCCATAAGCATCTCGGGAAGGATAAGTGAGTTTTGAGGGGGACAGGTATAAGGATTGTCGGTCGGTCCGAAGTTAATCTATTCTGCGCTCCAAGCACACCCAAGAGGTTAGTTCTGCCTAATATCCCACCAGGCGAACACGACGCCGCGCGTAATAGGAGGAGAAAATCCCTCACCGACAAAGCCTCGGAGGTCTAGTCATTCGGGTAGAGAGACTGTATCGGAATTTGTGCTAAAAAGAGATAGGAATATAATATTACACCATTTAAATATTTTTTTATAAAAAACAAAGTTTTTCTCCCGAAAATTTTTCAATAAACTTTGATGGAGGTACATAAATTTGACGGGCTAAGAAACATATTGGTTTAAGTCAGCGATTTCCAGCCTTTTTTTTCCCGTAACTCTAAAATTTACCATACTTAAAAAACCATA
Organism: Ischnura elegans; assembly: GCF_921293095.1. Taxonomy (NCBI): domain Eukaryota; kingdom Metazoa; phylum Arthropoda; class Insecta; order Odonata; family Coenagrionidae; genus Ischnura; species Ischnura elegans. Next base: position 65,353,327 of record NC_060253.1, on the reverse strand, counting down.
AAATTTTACCTCAAAAAATATCATTGCGCATTTTATTACATAATTTCACCATGGGTGGGCGACACTTTCAGTTATAAATAATTATATAAATAGAAACTTTGTTTTAAACACCCAGTATAATATGTACACATATTTCCTGATTAAGAGATACATAGTTCCTGGCGTCCGCAACACCGGTTGGGAAACATTGAAATAAGTCATTTTTTGCTGATTTTGAGATGTCAATGGCAACCGACTCCAGAATTGTCTATCTTCCTGGAAATATAAAATGTTCAAGTCGAAGTTACACTTGAGACTGCCAAGTAGCAGCACATACTGCGACCCTTAGCAGAGTTACAACTTCTTTGCGAACTGCATCATTTAATTACTGAAATACTTTGATTGTGGAATTGCACCAATATGTTTCGAAGCCTTCCATTTATTGCAATGAATTTTCATCATTCTCCATCATTTCAATGATCGCAGCGCTGCCATCATATTTTGGTGGACATGTCTTGAAATAATCTCAACATTCAATTTTAAATCCTGAATAAAAATTCTAGACACAGTTTCAGTCACAATAAAAGTGCTAGAGTATTGCTTTGTCATCTGGAACTTAGCTATCCTGAAATTTTCAGCTTGATAGCTAATCGAAGTGAGTTAAAACCGTCGCGTCGTTTTGGAAGAGTGCATTGCAGCGGGGGGATTTTCGTCTTTTTGGATTATTATAAGTAAGAAAAACAATATAAACATTTCCTTACATGAAAAATTTAGAAATATTTTTTATATATAGGTATAGCATACGTAACTTCGATATAAATTTTCTTTTCTACACCTCGTGAATTGAAATCTACCTCTCGGGCATTGAGAAAAAAACCAAAGAATAGGTAACATTTAATTTTAAAAAGCTATTTTTAATGCGAAGATGTCTTTCTCTCTACAAAAAATACAATCTTATGCACCAATAGAATATTTTTTTGCCAGTGATGAGATGAAGAAGACGACCGTTTCGCCATGCTCATAGTTTTTCGCGTGTTTCTCTTCACTATTTCGACCGTAGAAGCTAAAAGTTTACGTTTAAACACTGCACCCATATTTTACCAGCGTGCGTTTAAACACACGCCGAGTATGCGGAAATTAAAAAAATAATTTCTAGCCACTCTTGAGAGACAACTATTTTCTAATTACTTTGACTCATTCTTTGAAACTTATGAAGGTTCATTGCATCTTGCATTACAGCCTACTATCCCCAGGTTGGCCACCATTGGAAAGAAATATTACCACCGCATTGACTCATTGTTGTAGTGAAATAAAAAATGAGTAAAGAGATATATGACACCACCCTAAGGAGCTTTGGCACCCTAAGGAGCTTTTAAGTTCTGCGTTTGACCTTTTTTGCGCCAATAGTAGTGTTTTATTACTCAAATAGAGTTAAAAAAATTGTTTATGATATAATAATAATTGATATTAATGTATAAAAATTGTTTATTGACTTCGTGCATTGAAAATGCACTGAGGAAAAGTAATAGATACTGTAAACACTGTTAGTTTTTTCTACGAAGTTACGCGGAATATTATTGAACATGCACGAGAAAAAGTTCACTTGGGCAGAATATACAAGTTCACTCTGGCTGTCTCCGCTAATGGAGGCTATTAGGTCGAAGACTGCGGCAATGACCGTAAAAAAAAGTGGAGTAAATGTTCCTCACAGTCGGCATTAAATCAGAGTCATTTAAAATTAAGAAAAAGGATGGAATGTTTCATGGTGAAGCAAGAAACTGACTTATGAACCTCCAAAAAAGAAAGAAGACTTTGTTAATCAAACAGATACGCGGCGCTTGTATAAAAAAGGCGCTCATAATGCAGACATATCTCCCACTTAACCATCTACGTAGATGGATCATATAGCACCAAGTGTCTTTTTAGACAGTATCATTCCTTCATCCGGACATCGGAGCATTTTATTTTTGCAAAAACATATCCATTTCATTATACAGGCACAGTTATATCGCAACATACCCTTTGGGGCCGAAACTTGTCTCATTCAACTAGAGAAATCATATCACCGAAACTGAAGAACCAGTTTTGACAGAAAATTTGAACCAGATACGGAGGGACGAATGGTAGTTGGGTAGTAAAACATCCAACGCCAAATAATTTAATTTAAAAATAGATCCGTTTACTCATCAAGTAGGTATGAACATCATAAAGGACCAGCTATGAGAAAAACATGGTAAAAATGAAATCGGGATAAATTACAATTAAACTGTCGTGTTTGGAATTTCTTAAAATTTCAAATTGCTCTTTGAAATAGAAATCAGTAGGATTAGAATTACGATTTCAATTACATTAAAATTTTCTCCTGTACATGCTGTGGTCGCTGCTTACAATTTTTCAAACAGGAAATACATGCTAACAAACTTTTTAATTACGAGGGCCGTTTTTTTTTCAAGCTCCGATAGCACATAAACAGAAGACGAATTGATCTATTTAAAATTATTTCATAGCTAAATATTGAGCACACTAATGATGTAATTTCGTCATTATCGCCTCGGCGATAGTGCCTTGAGACAAGATTTACTATACCTTATTCATAGGATGTTGCCACCATTCCCCAATGACTTCCAATGAATTTTGAATTGCCCTAAATCGCTTGTTTTAAAATGCTTCCCTACTATTAAAATCTTCATTTAAGCTCAAAGATCGCACTAGGTTGACATTGTACGGCGGGTGATCGAAAATGCCCCATTGAAATTGCTCAAAGAGCTTATTAATTAACTAGAGCAATCATATCACTGAAACTGAAGAACCTTTTTTAGCAGTAAATTTGAACAAGGTACGGAGGGACGAATTACATCAGGCACAAACTTAGTAAAACATCCAACGCCAAATAATTCAATTTAAAAAGAAATCCGTTTACCCGTCAAGTTAAGGCTGCATCGGCGCCAAGATGACGGGCGTTGCCATGGATCAGAACACTTCCAGAAGTCAGTATGTCTCTTATTTTGTTTTGAATGGGAATGGGTGTAATGTTTCACACTGATGCGCTGCATTAGCGCAAAAATTCTCTTCGATCGGCATAAAAGTGAAGACATGTCAATGCTGAAGCTATTCGGCGAGTTTTTTGACTGTCACTCCGCGGTACTCACTTAACAAGAGAATCAATTGAGGCAGTGTAGTTAATGAGATGAGCAGTACCCTCCTGTCGCTTGTGTGGTGTTTTTGCCGAGCGATCGGAGGTTGAAAAAAAAATCCGCACTCGTAATATTTAATTTGATTGCACGTAGTAAAGATAATTGACTTAGCCACTTAAGGCATAAATAAATATACTCTTCCAAAACATTACACGTGTACATGAAGTCTTTCTGCCCATCGATCAGCGTGCATGTGATCAGAATATTTGAGCATAATCAAACGAGAGCTTTGAGCGAGCATCCACGATACAATTGCGCAATCTCACCCATTTTAAGATTTCTTTTTTCAGACAAATGATAATCGTAAATTTTCGTCCAACCATAATTATTTTATGCCCTTAAAATCCAGAGCATTAAATAAAATGTCGGAAAGGCTGGATACTCAAGAAAAGCCGTATTCACGGTAACTACGAAGTGCATTACAAATGTTTACGTTGCCATAGCTGAGTAACTAAGGAGTTCCGACCACATATTTATGGACGAAAAATGCTTACAATTATCTCCCCTTCCACCTCCTGAAGTATTGTAGAATTCTCATGACAAAACGTGTATATTAGATTTTAGCCAAATTCCGGCTTCTCCAACCGCGTTTGTCGTTTGTGATTGACGTCAGTTTCAAAACACATCCTGCTTTCGTCTTCAGGCCGGAGGTGTGACGCCTTGATTTTTCGCCGCCTTACAGCTGGGGCAGAAGGAAAGTGTAATTTTCTTTCTTCAAACACTGTCCTTTGCTTTAAGGTTACACTAGCAGCCACCTTGGAGTTATTCCATTTTCTAGAATTAGAATGTGGTTTCACATATCTGATGACTGCTAGGCTTAACCAGGATGCGTTGGAGGTATCTCATGTCCAAATAAATAACTGTTATGTATGAAATTTTTTAATAATAATGGAGGCGGATTATTTTTATAATGGTTCCATTTTCTTTTTGAGAGGTTCTTTGGCATGATAAGATCGGCCTACGGCTGCAATGACCATCCGGACTCAAATTTGGCTTTAAAAGTAAAAATTTACACTGGCCGTCTTTCCCCTGGGCGCTGATTGGCCAGTACTCTCTTCCACAAGTAGCTGATTGTGTATCAATTGTTTCTGTATATATTATGTGTTTTGTGAATTTTTAAGGCTTCCCTAATGTGTCTTGGATAATAGCGGCTCTGTTTTGCCACTATCTTCGCACTTTCGAAATAAATTTTGCGGCCTTCCCCACTCAAAGCATGTTCTGCAATGGTTGAAAAGTGGAGTATTCCTGATTTCTTCATCTTACATACTCCTCCATCCTTGTTACTATTCCTCGGCATGTTTCTGCAACATATGATCTTCCGCAGGTGCATGGCACTTAATAATCGTCCTCGCACAGATCCTACGGGATTTTCCTTTTTGGTCCAGATCCAATGTCTTGGATCTTGGTCACGCAATTGAACCTAGTGATCTCAAGATCCTTGCAATACTTGCTGGATGGCTTTTAAAAACTGCAATGTCAATCACAAACGACATACGCGGAATTTGGCAGTCATCATGAGTATCGCCGCAGAAGCCTACGCACGCATTTAACCTGTATATTTATTCTCAGGGTGAGAACAACCGTGGTTAAGCAACGGCCACAAAAATTTTAATGTGTAAACACGTACGTATAGCTAGAGAACGTGAGTCTGCTAACTGTTGCTTAAATGTAATCGGAGGAGTGAGGATTTTCAGTTTTGAGTTTGCTCACCCGAAAACGTTCGACGCCCCCGTTCGTGGGGGAAATTTCCTTTCACCTTAGCACACATCACCTACGTCCCACGCAGAAAACCTTAGGTGAGTAAATCAAGGCGGCGTGGGTGAGACAGAGAGAGAGAGGATTGGAGGCAAATGCGACGGGGGACGGAAAGTAGAAGTTTTGAACGACAAGAGGGGAGAGAAGGGAATGCCGGAGACAAGGGGCAAGTTCCCTAATTTGTGCTGCCGGGAGGAAAACAATCACGGGCCGAGCTTTTCCCTTGTTTCGGATGTGCACGACCACCGGTTCCAGGCCTTCTCCCGGAGATGCCTAACAAATGCATGCTTCGATGAGTGCCTCGTCTTCCACGAGAAATTTGAGAGGCTCGGCGATACACGGTTGTTAACCTCGGGACCCTTGCTAAAAAAATGTACCAAAATGTTAAAGAAAGAACTACAAACATTGGATAAAATTCGAAGATTCAAGCGTGGTGGAGTGGAGTTTTTCCATATTAAAATAAATACTTGCAATTTTTTTCAAGATTATGAAATTTCGCCCGAGGGTGCCTATAGCACTGTAGGTGATTCGTGACCATGAAAATCACAACGCGGACGGGTGGGTCAAACCTAATGCGAGCCTGAACGCCGCGAAAACCTACATCAGATTAAAGAATTTATTACGACCGAGGTTTAAATATTACTTACACGTTGAAGATGATGAAGTAATAAAATTGAATTTTGAGGGCTTTATAAACGTATATTTTTTTAATTTGGTGTTTCTTGTTTCTTTTTTGCTTTGGTCTTCGTATATTATTGTGTAAAAATGGATTTTGGGGGCAATGTAAATGTAGACATGTATTGTTTTTTGCTGATTTGGTGCTATGTGCATGGGGATATATATTGTGTAAAAAATGGTATTTTGAGGGCTTTTAAATTTTTTTTTGCACATAGTATTTTGTTTTGTATTTTGGTTTATGTATATTTTTGTGTGTGATGTAACCTATCAACCAGGCTGGTACTTTACATTATATATTTTTGTGTTATTGTAGTTCTGAGGCTATGTTACCACCCGACTTCATGGTCGACTTGTAACAATTTATCTAATAATAATAAAAACATTGTAACCTAGGTCGCACTAAATTTTATCATCGCGGAAAATTGCATAAACTTATTTCGATATGCAAACATTGGGTTTCATTATCGTAGGGGAGTGTTTTTATATCAATGTGCAAAAATTGTGTTTAATTATCATTGGGAAGTGGCGTTAGTTTCTAAGACGGTGGTGTTATTTTATGAAGACAATCGTCGAGGATTAAGTAGATGGCAAGAACGAAAAAAAAGACCTCGAATAAAATATATGGAACAGGTAAAGAAGGACGTGAAAGAGACGAAATAGGCAGGCGTGAAAAGATTACCTGATTGAAGAATTTGCAGAAGAGCTGCGTCAAATCAATCTTAGGATTGTTGACCGGTGATTTTGATGACATTTTTTGCTTGGAAAATAGGGTTATCATATTGGAAAGTGGTATTGTTTCATTAATAATCACTTAAAAATAAAATATTACTCAACAAAGTTATTCTAGAGTTTTCCGCGTTTAATAATAACCCGTTAGACAAAAGAAAAATACAATAGGGTGCAATGTGTTGACTTTTCTGCCTATTGCATTTCAAAACGTGACCTGATTAATAAGAGAGAGTTCTACTCATAGAGAGAAAGGAAAAATGAGTAACATGCAACACATTAGGCAATAAACACAAAATATTGGGATACACATATCTACTACGAATTTCGATGTTAAGATTTTCAATGTGAAAATCGCCAAGTTGTCTTCCCGTAAGTGTGTTTTTCTATCCGTGATACGATTCCACCACGATGAAACAAATCCTTAAAGTCAATGATTCAAGAGGCTCTATAGAGCAACCATGGTGTGTACATGAAGCAACGAGAGCATACAAGCGACAAAGAGTGGCAGGATGTTTATCCCTATTTTTCTACGTAATTAATATTGTACAAATGTACTTTGATATTGGATGATCCACGTAATTTTTACTTTTTAAAAATAATATCAATTTTGACTAATAAAATACTGTAATAGTCGGAATGACATGCATTGTGGGAAAATCAGTAAATACGTCAGTTAAATCAATGGATAAAGGCCAAATTTCAAAGAAATTATTACATTCATAAAAGGAAAAACACATTAATAAAACACTCCTGATACCAGGATTGGCTGCCAATAAGCCTACGCGGCGACCAATCACGTGCCACCAGCGTGTTTATTATCGTCACCATTACGGTCGCTAACTCAAGTTTGCGGAGAAAATAGAGACTGTCACCACGATTTTTGCATTTTCCATCCCCTGATGACCAGCTAACGTCAGCTGTATCCAACCCATAGCGACGAACGACGACGACCTCCAGCTGTGCGAGGGTATATAAGGCGATCAGAAATCAGTGGCATCTCAGTTCGATACTCGTGTGTTCTGATGACGGCACGTGATTCGCATACTGACACGTTGGACATGAATAACTTGACCCAATGGAGAACCCGAGATGGACTCCTTAAAACACCTAACTTTCCATGCAATTCCACTTCATAAAATAAAACTTATTTTAAACTTATATTTATTTTATCAAAGCCGATGCATGATGTTTTATACACATAGACGGTAGCGGTAAATCCAGGGTTCATACAGGAAATACCCAAGTGTACCATCTTTAAAAGATACATTATCATTTAAGTCTACTCCATTTGACTAAACTTTGCGTTATTATGGATTTAAAAACTCAAAAATAGCGTCTGTTGGTTGCCAAAACAACTTAAGATGGTATTCTTTGACTGGGGATTGTCATTATTCGAGGCAAGCTCCAATAGCTCTGCTCAATACATATGATTAATCAATAAACACCCATTACATAAAAGAGTTTTGTTTTTTGTTGAGAAAAAGACACTGTTTATAATCCTTTTGAATTGATTTTACGATTTATTCGCGGTTTTTGCTGTGACTGACAATGAGTGAATTAATTGGTCTGAATGATAGAAAGTAAAGCAACGCCAAGTTGTTGTGAAAGAAGCATAAAACCCGGGTAGTTAGAAATTTTGTATTCTGTTAAATATCGTATGCGTTATGCCTTCAATGAGATTTTGTTAACGATTTCTCAGAAAATTTATGGCTTTACATGAACAAGAATGTTAGGTTATTCCAGCAAAAGGATGGATACCCTTTGTAAACTTTGAGATGTCGAAGAGAACGATTGATAACTTCACAAACTCGGCTGTTCCAACTTCAATTGGACACGAATCAAAAGCCACGGGGCAGAATATCAAATACATCTCTTCTCTGCCTTGCTATCACTCGCACCTAATCGAGATAGCGAACTTTTAAGACCTATGATTTACATATCTCAGTGAATAACGGCTGCGTGGGTTATATCCGAAATGATGTACGAAGAACTTGTATTTGAAACAGTTTCGGTCGACATATCTGAGGTCCTAAGGCAAACTCGACGATTGAAATACAGGATGAGGAAGTTTCTTCCATCGCTGTAAGTTAAAGTCAAGAAATATCCTCTCAAAATTAGTATTCAGGGCATCAAATTATTCCTTGAAAATGAAATTGTTAGGGAGAGAATCGGAAAATGTAATGGGATAAAGTTTAATACGAAGAATATTTAGAGATAAAATATAAAATTATTGGGATAGGGAATACGTAACACGAAAGCTCAAAAATTTACCATTGGTAATTAACATTGGTAATATACCCATATTGATCATCTTGGGGCCGCTTTCTTGCAGTATTTTGATCCTAGGGTTGCATATAACAGATGAGGGTAGAACTCTCCCCGATCTACACTAATGACTACTAACACAACTCAGAGGGGAGTAAGCTTCTTTCTATGAAACATCAAAGATTTTCCGCGAAATTCATAGCGATCATTCTCTTTCGCCGTAAAGGATCTAAGAGTTATTTAAGATAGTTGAGATATACCATTAAATTTCATACCAACAAGGGCGAGTGCGGAAAATTCCTTTCCATCGACCACTAACGATTCTTCACGACGTCCTAACTAACAAAAATTCACTCCACGAGGATATTTGTGTTGAAGGTATCTCGAGATTTCACTCAGGTTTAATCTTGAGCCCTCCAAACTGAATCACAAAGTTTAGCATGTAATCCTTTACATTTCCAATGAAGGAGACGTAAATATGAATATGCCAAGGTTCGAATGCTACATCATAAAAAAACACATCTCTTATGCCACGAAGGAAATAAGGTTTCATTCAATTGTTCTATTGTAAAAAAATTGACTTTGTACAACATGATATATTTTATTAGATGAACCTTTGAACTACTTTTAACGCTTTCCGGAATATCCTATCACAAATTGTATTTTTACTTAACATGAAAATAATAGGTGCTACAAATTTAAACTACTAATTGTACCTTAAGATACCGCGAAGGAGTATAAATGTTAGTAGTTGTTTAAAATATATGCTGTGGAATAACAGCAAGTATTGAGCGTGGAGGTTTTCGGGGCAAGCTATCTATATACTACTATATACACTACTATATACACTACTATAGCAAGTGTTTATTTAGTCGTACATTTAATCATAGAGATGAAAAGTTACATTTTTGTCATATTTTTTCACTGCGCAACTTAATGACGTAACTACTTCGAACTTTTCCGCTTGGACAACCATAACAGATTAACATTTCACGGGGGGGAATTGCAGCTTTGGAACCATTTTGCCGCATTCGGGCCGAAATTTAGAATCCCCAGTAAGCGCTGATTCGTAGGGATTCGCGCTCCAGATTAACGACGTCGTGCTCAGAATTCATGGCCTATTTCATTCCGTCGTCTTTTCCCCTACCAGCAGCGGGATGGGGTCTAAAAAAGGGTCTTTGAAAAAAATAATAAAATTAATTCGGGCGCTCTCCTGCGCAAAATTTCACTTTCACTTCGGTGGTAGAGGGGAGGGGGAAGGGTGGACCCGGCAGAGGGCAACAATCTCCTTTCACCGATTCCCTCTCGATATCACTCTCTAGACACGAAGTGGGGTCCAACCGGAGTTCTCTAGATTGCCTTACAATAACTAAAAAAGTGGAGTCGTCGCGGTCCACCATTTTTTTGGCTTATCAATAATGGCGGAATATGTTCAAGCGTAGGCATCGATGTGTGTGGAGTTCTTTCATTGTCAATTTACTATTGGGAACTTGAAAAACTCCACACGGACTAATTCGACTGCAATAATCATTTCTTAGTAATCCATTTATGATTTTTCACTATTTATTTCCGACGTTGCCATAAATTTTTACTTAATTATCTATTTATATCAATAGGGAAGTGCACTAATTTTTTTTATTGCTGAATTCGAAAGTTTAGCCTTAAAAAGAAACATTAGTATAGTCACTTTTATTTCCTGCATCTGGGGTATGCACTTTAAAACGTTTTGAAAGTCGGAAAATTTCATGTTGCGCTGAAACACAGTGCTTCCATCTTGATTGAGATGTGACGTCACAAGGCAGTAGTCACCAGTGGAGTATCGCTGTATTCCGTCGCCTTTAGCGCGGCGTGAGTTTCCGGGAATCGGTGGAGTTTGCTTCCTAAAAATGTCGGCTAGTACGGAAAACATATATTCAAAAAAGAATTATAAATGATTTTTTGTTCCAAATTTCATCTCGACGTCGAAATAAAAGCCTGGTGAAGATATTCATTCCCGTGCCTTAAGAACAAGCCATACGGAATAAATGGTTCAAGGCTGCTCCTGACTCTTACCTATCGATGATATTCTGTTTTGAAGATAATTTGAAGGTATTGTAAGATCAAATTCATATTTATATTATAATAATTTACTTAATAGGTACCTCAGTCACATCAGAAAGTGTGTTGAGTCATCTTCCGCTTGACCTACGTAATTTATAAACTGAAAGTAGTTTGGTTAAAGAATTATGGCGCGACTGTTATTTTACACGATCGGGAAGAATGCGTACTTTGCCCATGATATGTGCATATATGATAACAAACGACTTTTGTTAAAGTTAATGTATATATGTTGAAATTAGTACATTCATAGGTGATACAGATATAAAGGTACACGGCAGGTCGCGCGGCGTAATTTATACTCCACCGGTGACGGGTTCATCTTGCTGATCTAAAAAAATTAGCTACAATGCCTCGAACTTTGAAAACTCGCAATATAGGCAGTCAAAGTACATTGTAGGAATACACGAGACTATTCTAGCCCAGAATGCACGTACAATGTTGAAATCCTTGGTTTTCAAAGATAGACGTATTTTATACGCCAGCGCGCCCGGTTCAGGGTTATCAACTTTTATTTCATCCTATTTGTTAATTGAAATTATATTTCGGAATGGTTCTTTTAACACTGCCCCTGAGGTAAACTGGTAGGTACTTCGAGTACAAAGTACTGAGGTAGGTACTGAGTAAATAAACTCCCTTTGGAGTAATGTGAATTAAAAGTGTTCGAGAAATATGGCATTTTATATTCGTTTTGTGTTCTTATTAATTATGTCTGTACGCATATTGTTGCTTGCCGCGAGCCTTTAATGGTATGTGCTCTTGCAAGAGTGGTTTTCATTTTTAATGTGGAAGTTGGTCAGTATAAGCAAAGAAAAAATTAACATTTTAGCGCACACCAACCCTTGTAGTCGTCGCATCTCTGCGTTTGTAATGACACTGCTAAAATACCTAAACGCCATTATGATGATAAAAAATTTGTTTCATGTCAATGATTGCTGCCATTAAAATTAATGATAAACTTGACGCCGTATGATCAAAATGAAGACAAAAAAATATATTGCCATAGCAAGGTCTCGAACCCCTATCCTCCTGGTGGAAATTGCACACGCTACCACTACCCCAACCAACGCGTCATATATACAATGATATTTTAAGTTCATATATATAACTTGTGAAAAGTAACGCATGAAAATTAATTAATTACAGCCTAACTAAGGCCCTAATTGAAAAAGACGGAGCAAAGTACGTGGTCTCCCCTTGTTAGCCTTAAAGCCTCGCATTTCTATGGAGCGTTGAACCTGTCCTCCTTTTTCAAAAATTCAGTGACCGTAAATGCATCAAAGTTTGATATACCATTTATAAATCGTTGGAATTTTCCTTCTCCCAACCAAGATTAACTTTTCTTGAACCCACCCTGGACAGCGAACCATTGCAACAACCAGCCAGCACGGAAATAAGGCTAACATCCCATGATTCTAGTTGCGAAGGGCGAACGTTCCGGCCGGCGTGAATACATACGCAACGAATAAGTCTTGCAGCAAACGTCTAAAATAGGTTTATTAGTTTGACTCAGTTCTTACAAAAAAGTTTTGGCATGATTAACGGCATTGTGCCAGAATATACCCAGCGAAAAATAAATACCATTATCTATTTATTAAAGATTCAATGTGCTATTCGCACTACTCTTTCTAAACTTGAAGTTGACACGTAAATGAATATTAATATATTACGCAATTTTGAAGTCATTTACTCAAAAGAGAAGCAGCCACAATTATATTCTGAAGATATTTTATGACAGCGAAAAACGGATACCCTCAAATTCTGCAATTCTTCTATGCAATAATAGTGGTAGAAGTAAACGGCGTAGAAGCTGCCTTCTGCTACTGCCTTGTGACGTCACGGCCAATATTCAACATGGACACCCGTTTTAGCGGCCTTTGAATTTTTCCATATTTCGGACGGTCATCTCGAATCAAGTATTCACTTTTAGGGTTTAAACTGTGGTTTTACGACATTATGTTATTCTGAACTGTAATTTTAAAAATGTCTTTGGTGCATTTGAAACACTAGTGTACTTCCCTATTACCCCCGAAAACAGCACAAGACCTTTACATCGGGAGTTTTATTTATTTATTTTCATCTCCCCGAAAACAGCTCATTTAAGGCCTTTACATCGGGAGAAATAACATCACACACAACCATTCCCTAGGTAGGGGAAACCTACCCATGCGGGACTCGAACCCGCGACCTTCGGTTTGGCTGGCGAGGACTTAACCCCGCTGCCACCGAGGCCGACAACAAATAAACAATCAACCACAGAAGATCACACACACCCATTTCCTGGAAGGGGCAACCTATCCAGGTGACCTTCGGTATGGTAGGCGAGGACTTACCCCCACCGCCACCAGGGCCGACAAAAGTTTTAGCAGAGCGTGGTTACGATCCACGGACTTCTGGGTTATGGGCCTTGCACGCTTCCACTGCTCATGTATTCCACATGCGCTTTATGTCGCGATGCATGATTTTGTTTTTTTTCCCGGCGTAAGATACCGGTGATCCCTTCTTGAGTTTTCTACCGGGTGCATTGATTATAGGCCGACGTTTCGATGCCCGCATCTACGATTGCTCTCAGTGCATAAGGAAGATGGGAGAGGCAGCCGTCGAAACGTCGCACAGTGGCTGAAATCGAAAAAAGCTGGACAAAACCTTGAAAATGGTTTTCTTGAGTATGGAAGTTGAAACTTTGCACAGTTGTTGCCAACACATTAGTGCATTTTTTGACGCAAAATGTTTTTCGTAGGTTAATTTTTTATATAAAATACATAGCCTCAAAGTTGAACAAATTTGACGCAAATCGCCCGCTTTGAATTTTTTTCGAAACTCAGCATGTTTAAACTAATGTCACACCTTTAGTAGTAATTCAGTAGCAACAGAAATTTACAAAATTGTTAAACGGTTTGTTAGCATTGAAGACCATGAACTTTCACGACTTATTTGTTGTATTTGTGACCAATACGATACAAAATGGCGGACCCTGTTTTTCGCGACGTTTCGATGCCCGCATCTGCGATTGCCCTCAGTGCATAAGGAAGGTGGGAGAGGCAGCCGTCGAAACGTCGGCCAACTAGAAACTCACCTGTTGGAAAACCCGAAAAGATTTAATCACCATTATAATGACATTTGAAATGTTTGTAATTTGGTTCTATCATGCCCCGGAAAACATATCGTCTCTTCTTGAAAATCTTCATACGTTCAATAAACCTTAAAAATAACATGACATTTACCAGTTTGCCCATTTGACTCCAGGAGCCCTATCCAGTATGCCTTGTTCAGATTACGATTGTTCCAGCAATCGTTGGGACTATCGTGCATCATAAAACGATGGTTAAGACCTATGCTGCCCTCTAGTGCTGACATCTAAAGTGAACGAGAAATTGACGGTTAGCAAAGCAGTTGAGGTATGCACGGTCAAGATATTACTGTGTTCGACGTGTATTTAACGAATAATTTGTCTTCCACCCATATTCTTCCTTGCTTGGACACATCCATGAATGAAATAGAGCGAAGGGAGCTTCACGAACTTTTCGTCTTTCTCTTGTCGCTTCCTCTTCCGGTCTCCCAGCGCCTAACCATCATAAAGTGGCAACGTTAGAAATTACGTGAATTATTGTCCAGGCATGCATTCCCACAGCTAGTTCTGCCAACTATCGTTAGGACGATCGCTCGGACAATCGTAATCTAAACGGGGCATAACTACGTCTCCTCGTTTCCGAGATTTCGGAATCGAACTTACTGTTTCCGTCTCCGATTCCATTTCCTTCTCTCGGAACTGCTTTTCTGCTATCCACTATACTAAATGTACTACATTGTTAAAAAGCGTTAATGCTTTTAAAGGCATTGAATCTTTCTATCGGTTTCACCTGTAAATTCATTTAATTCCTAACTCCGTATATAATCATTAGGGAGGGTTAAGCTCCCACCCTATTAAGTACCATAAAAATCCATAGGTGATCTTGCGTGAGACCAAAAGTGAATCGAATTTATTGCTGGCCATTTATAGTGAAGCTACAACACTTCAGCTACAGAAATCCTCTTTACATTATTCTCATAGATCATTTACAAAAATATTCATTCAACATTGCTACTTTCCAAAAATATAGCATATTTTACGGCATAACTTACAGTTTGACTTCTAAACACAAAATGAGATTTTCGGGACCAATGTTTATTGAAGAGGTTATTTAAAGGACGTTTTGATGAGAAAGGAAGCTGTATCATGCCAACTAGAAGGAAATGTAATAACGCTTAGCATGTTTTATAAAAAAATGTTCTCCTATATAGATTCTTGGCTTTGCAAATCGATTGTATACCTGCACACCTAAATGCCCGGTTAAATGCGATCCAAATGTTTCAGAGTATAATCACTCGAGACATGAATGAACGTCAGATCGAGGTATAGCACGCTCACCAAAACGCACTTGAGCCCTCCTCTGCCAATAGTAAATTAATTCCGAAGAGGTAATTCATCTTCTTGCAATACAGCTGCGCTTCTGCTGAGCCCTTGAGCTAGGATGATTACTTTGCTGTCACAGCAACATGACGTTTTGCAACGACTGCCGTCTTAACACAAGCCCTTTAGCGATTCAGAGGAAAAATATGAGCGCATATCCCCAGCAAAACCATTTGACGCGCTTCACATTGAACATGAAAGGTGGTTCATTAGGACAGCCATTTGAAAATTAAAGCAGTTTCGGTATTTCAAAGATATGTTTCCGTCGTTTCAGTTCCAAAGTTACCCACAAAGACTGACAGTACTTCAAGAGAGCTCTTGCCATTAATATTTTAAACTAGACTTTGATGTGACGAGTAATACTCAGATAGTAATGCTTATTTAATTTATGAAGGAATAAATGGAATGATATCGGAAAAAAGAGGTAGGTATTGGAGACAAAGTTATCTTTCAAACGATGTTTTCACTAGCAAAAAAACCACGTAGCATCAAATAAATTTCCTAGCCTGTAAAAATAAATAATTTCACCATATTTTTTAATTAAAACGCATCTATTCAGAAAAATAGTTTTTTCTCATATCTCAAAATAGCCAAACTTGAAAGCAGAAATTGGATTTGAATAGAAAACGTTGTTCTAGAAAATAACCAATTACATTGAATTACGCGTACGGATATGGCTAATAGATCATCATGAATAAAAACTGAACATCGTAACGAACACACCCAAATTACCCAGTGGGAAATCTGAGGTAACAAAAGAATAACTATGGCTGCATATTAAAGTGGACAAATATATCATCGACGGAAAATTCAATTAATCACATAGGTTCCTGAAATACGTTACATTTTTCCGATCACATTCAAGCAATTTGTACTGACAGGTAAATCGATTAGAATAGCAGGCAAGGTGGGAGAGAAAATATTTATTCGCCTAAATTGGAGCGCATGTCCAACAGAGGGCTTCAATTAACCTATTAAGCTGTGGCAGTAACAGCGAGACGTATAGGACTCCATCAACTCAATAACCCCTTCGTCCAATTATTGATAAATGAAGTCGCCCCGCAGTGTCGATCATATGCAGCGGATCGCAAATTGGTCCAGGGTTGACGCGGAAAGTTTTTCGTCATTAATTTCACAGCGCTAAAAAAAAACAGATTTTCACCATGACACACTATGACCGCGGGTAACATCATTCTACCCTCAACTTGGGCCGTATAGATATTCCTGGCGCTACAAATAAGCGAGGGTTTCAATTTTACAACACGTTCACGCCCAAACTTATAATTTAAAGTTCCTTAGAACTTGATAAATATTTTAAAAGAATATTATCACTTTATGATCAGAAAAATAATTTTCTTCTGAAGACTTCATCATATTTCATGGTATGAATTTCGTAAGTTAAATATTCCGTGTAATTTAAATTCTATAATTCGCTGAAACGACTAAAATCTATGAAAGAAACGATAAATAGCGGATGTTTGAAAATGAATCGCGGGGTATGAACGCTTTACAATATTTATTGCAGTTAATTTACAGTCCATCAAATGAAAGAACAACTCAAACAGTTTTGTTTGATGACAACAATGCGCTCCAATTTTTCCACAGCCATATTTTGGAAAGCGCTAGCAAAAATAACTCGAGATACACAAGCAACGTTGGGAACAAATCGAATATCACGTTGACGTGTACCGTGTGACGAAGGCAAACGTAGGCTGTTATGAAAAATATTTTGAGTTGATATTTTATTTAATGTATGATTTATAGCCGCAAGTTAGGATTTATAAATTTTAAAAAGCGTTAAAAACCTGCTATTTTTTTGCCATTTTGCCATTTTCACACACCTGGTAAAATTTGAAAATTTGCCATAATTCATCGACTCTCGGGGATATCTGGTGTTTCCATGGTAAAGTTTAATATGCACCATAAAAAATCAAATACCAAAATGTATTTCACCAATTAACTCTGTTTTTTTTTAAGAATATAGGAT
Source organism: Ischnura elegans (assembly GCF_921293095.1). Classification (NCBI taxonomy): domain Eukaryota; kingdom Metazoa; phylum Arthropoda; class Insecta; order Odonata; family Coenagrionidae; genus Ischnura; species Ischnura elegans. The sequence continues at coordinate 65,336,193 of NC_060253.1, read as the reverse complement.
TTGACTACTACGACTTTGACTACAGAACTACTTCTGAAAATAAAAATGAAAAGATTTCTCTGAGAATACGGAAATTTCCTCTGTAAACGCTTTATCTCCTGATATGTGCATGCAAGATTATTTTCCGTTGACGCCATGGCTAAGGGAATTTCCCTCTCAAATTACTCCTTCATTTGGGAGAGAGTTTCTTTCTTCAGATTACCATTTACCCTGAACTATCCCCAACGGCGCAAACGATCTTGATTGTGGACCGTCTTCACAAAACAACCAACCACCGAAGAAGTGAAGACGGATAGCGGATCGTGGACGGCAGGGAAGGAAAAAGAAAGTGGGAGGTGTACAATTAAGAAATAAAAAAAGGCGAGGAAAGATAGTGTGGACGGATGAGGAAAGAAGCTCGTTAATCTTCTCGCGGTCTTCCTGACAGCAAGGGAAGGGTGAGTGCAGCGGTTAGGAAGACTGTAATGGCAAAGAAGAAGAACCAACGAAAAATTTAGAAAATAATAGAGAGAAGAAAAAAAGGGAATAAAATACGGTGAAGTTTGAGTTAGTAAATGAGGAGTTAACCGCAACATCATCACGTACTTCGGGCTCTGCAAATCAACAAATAAGCAAGTTACGTTAGTATTTAGATCTAAATCGTACATACTATCCCAGAAACCCCCACATAGACTTGTGGCGGGAGGTGCAAGGAATTTCTGTCTTCTGACAAAGAATTGTTGGGTTTTTGTTACTATGGATGAGACAACAACAAGATCAGGTTCTGCAGGTGAGCAACCAAGCCAGTTTTTAAAATATTTAAATCAAAATCTTAAATGATATTCCGTAAGCTTCCTTATAGGCGTATGGCAGAAGGTGTATGAAATTTCTGTTTTCTAAAAGAGAATATCAAATAATTGTTTGGTTTCGTTACTAAGGAGAAGACCACAACAGGATCACGTACTCTAGTTTCTGGCTTCTGCAGGTCAAAAAACAAGAAATTTTCGTTATTATTTAAATGTAACTATTTATCTTAATCTTACATGCTATTCCAAAAGCCTCTTTATAGGCGTATAGTGGGACGTGTACGATATTTATTTTTTTCCGAAAGAGAGTATCAAAGAATTGTTTGGTTTCGTTACCAAGGAGAATACCACAACAGGATCACGAACTTTTAAGTTCTACAGGTCAACAAACATACAAGGTCCATTAATATATAAATATATCAAAATATTACATGCTATTCCGCAAGCATTTCTATTTTCCGAAAGATGATACCAAAGCATTTAGAATCAAGTTGTGAGGGATTTGACGGCTAAAGTTCAAACGCTCGAGTGAAATTATTCGTACTATTTTTGATTAACTATAAATAAAACAAATCTTCTCTAGCGATCGTTTCTTCCCTGATGGGTACATCTCTCAAAAATTTCCACCCGGGAAATTTTAAGCAAGCAGTATGGGGGGTCAGAAGTTGAAAGCCTAATTTTAACCCACCAACTCATTTGCAAGGACCTATATCCTTTGGATTCCAACTATACATGTCCTCCACAGCTTATCCTCGCAGGCTGATTTAAATACTTATCCTAGGACTATGAGTGAAGTCAAATTTTTCGAGAGAGAGATCGAAGATCAGCATAGAGGAAAACATAAAGATATCGTCTAGTGTGCACATTTTTATTTCAGAAACATACTTGCAGCTTGCAGTCATCATCAGTTAAAGAATTATTTCATCTCCAGACATATGTGTATATGATTATAGATCTATATCTTTCTCAAGAGAGGATTCCTGTTCCTCTTTAGAGAGATGGGCTGCATCCCATGGAAAATAAGAGTACAATCTCCCCCGTTCACTCCATCTTTTTATTCTTGTTTATCTTTTACAATATGTTTTTGTGTGCCTACCTTAAGGCAAGAAGAAGAAGCTGTATATGTGTATACATGAAAATCTCTGTACCTGATGACGACTGAAAGCCTGTTGCAGCATGCTTAGTAGAGTTTCTCAAATAAAACAATTAAAATCAGTAGACAGTACGATATATTTTTGTATTTTTTTCACCAGTATTGTAATACTTAGTATGCATGCATACTCCCGTGGAGAACAGTAGCCATTACCTGCTGCTACACCAGGCCATGGCTTGCGAGAATGCCTATAAGGATAATGCGCCCGCTGAGATGCATAGCGTGGCTTTGTGTGAGGGAGAAGAGGAAGGTGGTTGATGATGGAGGAAGTGTGGAAACCTCGAGTTGATGAAGGAAGCCGGGGGTCGTTAGGGGAGAAGGCATGCGGCTCCTTCCAGCATCCCACTTTTCTCCAGAGAAGAATCCGAGCTCTCCGGGGAGCAGGTCAAGAGGATTAGGCTCTCTTCATATCAGTCGACTATGATTAATACCCTCCTCGAAATCTCTATGAGATAGCGCATGGAGCACGTGGGTCTGGCGGTGAACAAGCACATTTATCAGCCGGGAGAGAGAAAGAGTCCTGCGGGAGGACGGCTGAGCACGTTAAGGTATTGGAATTTCGTGCTAATTCTTCCGAGAGGTTTCTTTATAGAGGAAGCTTGATAGAGTTTTTTTAGTACGCACACCCCCTCAAAGATCCCAAGCAAATTCGTGATAATCTACGTTCTCCACTATATCGAATATCTCCTATAATTATTGATGTGGGACGGGTAGACACCCACTGGTGTGCTTCCATTAAATTGATATTTACCCTGGTGGCATGTAATGATTAGTATTTCTTTTGCTGAATATACGGCCAACCAACACTTGGAATGGGATAGAACAACTAACTTTCAGTTTACCACACTAATATATGTTCACAGAACTAGGATAGCCAGAATATTTCTCAGATTATAAAGATTTAAAAACCTTTGTCCCATTAGGGACATCAGGAATTGAACAATAATGAAAAATCGGCAGAAAAAAATATTTCTTCAACACAAACTTCAAGATAAAGCTTTAAATTGCTACCCTTGGACTATTCTGATCAATATGGATCTGCAGCGGTTGTGAATACAAACATTTAATGGGCGCTTTTCTATTATTATCATAAATAATATCAAAATAAATTCATTTTGAATCATACAGGGTAATTTCTGGCACCCAGTGCATACTCAAAGGGAAATGTAGAATAAAATGCATTCCATTATTTCCTTTTAAAAATATAATTTAGTGAGTTAACAGTGAGTGACGCTTAAGTTATGAGAAAAAATGTTGATATTCCTGATGATGCTAAAGTTATGTGCAAAATGCTGACACGCTACATACATTTTTAATGTGGAAGAAGTGCAAAGTATTCCTTTCTACATTAACAATGGCATTCCACAAAATAATGCCCTCCTCCAGTGACGCAACTATGGGAGTGATAGATCCCCCAAATGATTCAGAGAAATAAAAAATATTTAAAAATATTGATTAGTTTTGGTATATAATAACTGCATCTGCTGGAAGTTAAATTTTAGGTGCCAAAATGATGTAAAATGTAATTCCAGGTATGTTATTTTTCAAAATCTGCCCCGGAACCCCCTTACCAGGGGAGGTATCTCTCCCTAACCTCTCCATTCCCCTCCCAAAGGCATATTCCTGGTTATGCCACTGCCCTCAACATTAATTTCACGCATTTAAGTGATTTGAAATGACGCTAGTTATAAATAATGGGGTACACCTCCAAACGCAATGGCATTTAATTTCATAAAAAATTAGTATGTGTAAACATTGACGAATCTCCCTTTATCACTGCAAATTTTTGTTCGTACATGTGCCTAACTTCGCTGTATATAAATCAATTCAATTTAAAAACCGAAAAAATAGTTTGAATGAGTATTTCACAAGGTAAGATAAAACATTCAATAAGTATTAACAACCGCTACAGTCACATTGACCAGAATAGTCCGACCTTGTTAATATATATATATTAAAATCTAAAAAAAATTAACATGAGACCATATGGTGAAACAGAAACATTTACAAAAAAACAAGAGACTTATGAACAATTGATGGATAGTACTGGATGAATTGAAAGGTGACTGTGTGAAGCCACATTTAGCCTGACTTTTTACAACTTAAATTACATTCCCTTCACCGATGCTCACCGAAATCAACTGTAATTTTACATTTTAAAATAGGTAGCAATTGAAAATTACTTTTTCAAATTCTTGTCCCATCTTATATACATTATATTAATGTATGCGTGTCTGTTCCGAGGTTACCGATTCAATTTAAAAATGAAGATCAAAATTATAGATTTGATGCAGGGAGAGAATTAGTGAACGCAAATTGATTAAGCCATATCTATGATAAAACATAAACAACAAATGTAAATTTCCACACTTGAACATATAAATCCACTACCGACCATGTAATCGACACTTTATGTTATTTTCAAATTAAATATCCTCAGTAATTTTCAGAGTAAATGCCTTAAAATTACAAAGAGCGCTGAAACCGTGACCATTAGTGGAGTTAAATATATTTACAATTTACTATTTTTTGCTTGTATTTTGTTATATATGCATCTTATTCCCACCACGCCAAGCCTGAAACGATTTAATACCGATTTAGCTATTATAAACTCGATAGATTCACTAAATGTGGTGAATAAAGGAAGTAGCAGTGGATAATAAGAGCATTTTTCCTTCGCCAACGAACTTAAAGACGACCGTCCGCTCCCTCGGCTGCCGAAGAGGGCGCTTCTAATTAAAAGCCCACGGCTGCCGCATTGCAGTTTTTACGTGTGACACCTCCCATCCATTTCGGCGGAGGAGGTGGAATGGCCCGGCGGATGCCTACTCCAAATCCCTCGCGCGGTCGTGCGAACGGATAGGGGCCACATGTGACCGCCGAAAGGTTTTTGGAGGACCGAGTGATCAAAGTGTAGAACTTTATTGCCATCGTCGCACCGGGAAGATGAAGACAAAACAACAACGAAAAACGACTCGCAGCGATCGAAACTTGTTGATAATCCCTAGCTGGTATAGCCGGCAGCAAATACCAGGTTAATACTCATGATGGAAGATTCACCGCGGACTGACGGCTGACTACTACATCGAAATGTCGCGTCGCGGAATTATTTATTTTCTTTGATGTCAACATTGACTAAAACCTTCCGCTATTCCTCATCTTCTCGCAAACGCTGAATGAAATTGATATTACGACTCTTTTTGTCTGAACTACATACCGTTAATTTCGCGTAGATGCTAGCAATAGAACGATTGGTCTCGCCTACCAACTTAAAGCGTTTAATCCGATAATTTTGACCGCAGCTCATGTATCATTAGAAAACGAGTTCATTTTGTGCTTGTTAAAAATATTAGCTAATCGATACCCTGAAGAAAACTTCGTAGCCACAAGGGTTATTTCTTTTTACAAATATGAAATAGTTGCTACTATTAGCGAAACATTTATAGCTATACACAAAGGAAATTCAACTTCAATGCCACACACGATGATCATAGAGGTCCTGGCTTTTGAATAAACGTTGTTAATTGATTTTTAACAGAAAAAAACATCATGAGACCATACTATGAAAATTCCATCGTTCATTTTCCATTCACACACGTCATTCCCACGTCAAAGCATAAAAGATTCCCTCAATGGTTCATATTTCTCGCGTTCATACATTCAGACATTAACCCGTACGTGTTAATGCATCGTGTAACCAGGCCTTTATAGTATATATTTCTTTTTAAAAATTTTCGAATTTGTCGTATAAAACAGATTTTTTTACACTAATGATAAATTTTAATATGTGCGCCATTCCCAATTTTTCAAACGATATTCAACTTCTGTCAAAAAATTAGGCAACATTACTTCGTCATTGGTTATCATTTCTTCATTAATGTTGTTAATTAAGTGGTATAGATCGCGAATTTTCTATCCATTAACAACACTTTTGATGTACTCCAGAAGAGAAAAATCTCAAACAATAAAACTAATCTTTATTCCACGCATAATTACAATTTTTATTGGTACATTTATATTCTGGAACATAGGTACCCCATCAGAATTAAGACTCCGTTTTGGGGTTACCGACTCCGTACATTTAGAATTTTTTGGCTGTGTTGCAACTTATTTGAATATAAGTTATATCAATGCCGGCAGTCACGAAAGAAATCCACGTGTTAAAGAAACAAATTTGAATTTTCAATTGAATATTATATATGAAAGCACGAAACTAGGAAATTTGACTTTACACCGATCTACCTCGTTCCATACACTATCTACACAAATATGATGCATAATTAAAAGTAAAAAATCAATGTCTTACACTTTTGCAATACCTATATTCATTCTATGTATCAGTTATAAATTTAGGCAACGCACAATATATTTTGAATCCTAAGAATTGGAAACTTAAAAAAATTCTGTTCTACGATGGGGCACTCCAAGACTAATGGGCATAAATTTCCTGACACCACAATTCTTACTCTGTGCACTTCCAACTGATAGTGTGCATAGACAGATCCTTTCCACTTCTATTAAAATTTATTTGAACGCGATACCGTTCGTGGCGAGGTGACTGCAGTACTTCTATAAGATGGCGGATGCACTTATGCCCGTCAAATGCAACGCTTTGTATTTGAGTTCCTTTGCTGTGAGAATGAGATGGTCGGAAACATTCACGAAAGGTTCAAGAGGGGGTATAGAGATGATGATGTCGATCGTAGTACAGTTATTAAGTGGAGACAATGACTATCTGGTAAGAAATGGCACGTCAATGTTGCAGATCGAGGACGCAGCGGTAGATCGAAGAAGACTGCATAGAGGAGGCCCAACCATCCCAAAAAAGGCTGATTTCTGTTGCCAATTCGGTCGCTTTTTAATCGGTTTTCAAAATCCCAGTTTAGACGAATGTTAATGGTCACTTTAATCTCATTTGAAAAAGGCCAGATTGGCGCCCATGCGATGCCACTCCACGTGTCGTAACAGGGAGCTAGATGATATACGAGTAGTAAGGAGTTTTACGTCGCCTGAGATTACCAACGCGTGCATGTGGCACAGAATTCAGGGAAAAACCTCCTAATAATCATCTATTAAAATTGCCTACGGTCGGAAAGTTTCCTTCGTCTGATAGGGTATTAATAATCCCAATTAAAGTCAAGCACTACATGCTAGCAGCCTTTTTCGTAGCAGCGGCGCTCATAGCCTCGCCCCAAGGTGGCCTGACACAGCGGCAGCCGGAACCAGAATGACGTCACAAGAGCTTTTCCCAGCATTCATACTTAGCTGTCGCGGGCGCTTGAAAATTTTCACTTTTCATTTGATCGCGAAAAATAGATAGCGTCATTTAAAAATCTAAAAGCGTGAAATACGTACTCCAGGAGTAATGATATTTCGATTTAGACAATAAAAAAAGGAAATTCTCTTCTAAAGGATTCCGAGCCGTCAAGCCATAAAAACGCACCGCACCGCACACGCTCATCGAGATATATCGAGGAGAAGACGCATCCTAAAACCCTTCAAGAGGAAAACCCCTTCCACCCAAAGCACGCAAAATTAATTTCTCCGCAGGCGCCGACGACGACGCAACTCGCTCGCCTTACTTGACGACATTAACTTGCTGCCGTCGCCTGATACCGAGAATAAAGGGAGCTGGGTTTGGGCGTGAGGCCTCCACTGGCTACACGAACTTAAGCTTGGAGACAATCTTCCCCCTTTCTCCTTCGGAGCACGCATTATTTAAGGTAGGGGTGGGGGAGTATGTGGAGGAGTGCAAGTGGCATGCCGATGGATGGGACGCCGCATGAGACACAGTTGGGGAGACTTGAAAGCCTCCAGAGGAGGTTTTAGGGTTTATGTTGGAGGCCAGGAGGTCTATGTAAGAGCTAGGATACGAACAGTGACATCCGCTGGAACAATGTTACTGCAAAATATGTAGGTTTTTTGGATTTTAGACACAACTTTTCTACTGATTATTCAAGCATGTATTCTAAGTAGATTCTTTTAATTACTCAAATGTATACATTGAGTTTTTTTCGACCCAACAACCCACCACTACAGATAACTATTAAATTATGCCACTCAATCTTCCGGGTTTTCGCCGCGTTGGCTGTCAAATGTTGACGACAGTTTATGCGGGATTCTACCAGGCGTCTTTAGGCCCAAAAAAAACGACATAAAGTTTGACACAGCCAAAAAACATCGCCAAGGAAGAGGAAAATACTATCTCGGTCTGATAAGGGAGTCAATTGAGATCTCCAAAACGCGAAGAAACTTCTACAGGAAAGAGGGATAACATATGACTAACGCATGGAAGATAGCGTTGCTGATAGCGAAGATAGCATTAAGGGTTACTGTAAATATGTGAAGGTCGATTTAACGCCACACTACGTAATAGGCATGTGAGCCTCCGGAGGAGGTCATAGGGTTATTCTTGGACGCTTGAAGGTCTATACAAGACCAAGGATACGAGCACTGATATTCGCAGGAACAGTGATAAATTGTGAAGGTTACTTAAATATAATAACACCTAAAAAACTGGTAATAGTCTTTCAATTCACTTCTCAATAACCTTAAGCAGTCACTTTTAAACCGCTACATAGACATTTCCTTCTAAGTATTATCTAAAACAGGGTGTAAAGCAAGGTAAAACTTATGTTAAAAATAATCAGGGAAAAAATTCTATACTTCAATGTAAATGTCAATGGAAAAATTTTGCTTGATAATTGATTTGAAATTTCTTCTCTCCACCAACGTTGTTATAGCACCATGTCTACCTATCGAATACTGTAGTACCAGAATATAGCTTGCTCCTGAATACAGTAAAACTCGGTTATAACGAAATCCCGCCAATAACAAGGCAAGTTTCAAGTCCCTTGGACTTTTCTATGATTGCCAATGTTAATTTCCCCACATGTAACGAGTACGGATGATACGAAATCCCCGATATTTTGAACTATTCTTTGGTCCCTTGGGGAATTATTTCCTCTTTTAGAAAGAAATTACGTCCATCTTCGCTACATGACCGTTCTATACCTTAACATCAGTTGTTCTTAGGTGTGCCCATCTCCATGTAGTTCTACTATTGATCTAAAAATCTTTCCCTTAGCAGCTGTTTGATGGAAAGAGCGGGATTAACTGTTAGGATGGAGGGGATGGTTCAATTTTACGGATTTTTTGGCTTAAAAAATTACGATTTACGCAATATTAGCCGACAATCCTTTGATTTATGGTATCATGTCAATACGAAAACGGCTATTTCGTGACCAACATCTCGCAATCGACATGTCGTAAATGAACAGTTCGCAGCCATGACATCTCGTAACCGCGACAATTGGTAACCAGAAAAATCGTTATTGACTATTTCGTTAACCCGAGAGTTGGCATAAAGACGATCCGTAACCGGAAATGATGCAATCATCTCATGGAGGGTATGAGAAATATTGATACTCAAACAACGAAGTGTGCAATTACACGTTTTTGATAGCGTTTATAACTTTATTCTTATCTTAGATGCTGCCTTACACCTGAAAGATTATACCTAAAATGTTTCCAATGTATTTCCAATCATGATAATGCTCCTGTGCTCGTCGGGGATGGAAAAGCAAAGAGTTAGATAAAATCAGATTGAAAAGGAGATATGTAAGAGGATGAATCCGATATGCTTAACGCAGGGGGAAGAATCCTTATACCATTCAAGCTGGACGGGAAGGAAAGGGATCAGGAAACTGGATAGGAATGGCTTTATTCACTCCAGCAGAGGAAATAGGGGGTGAGAGATATAGATAGGGAGATACATTTGGATGAAAGGACAGGGTACGGGAGGTCGGAACGAAGGTTGCCGAAGTTTCCAGTTACGGCTGAAAGTGACAGATTACGCCGAGATCGATACGTAATTACCAAAGTCTGAATGTCAAGCTCTCTTGCCGGTCCAAAAGTTTCGAACTGGCTGCCTGCAAGTGCGCGAGTTTAAACGCGAATATTTTGATTCACTCGCGCACTTTACCGTTTTTAACCCTTTCTAACCCAGAGCTGCTTCAGGGAGAAATCAAATTTCAAGATTTTTCATTTCGAAAACTTGAAAATTTTGCACTCAATCGTAATTATCGTGGCTGCTAAATATTTTGGTCTGAATGTTTACACCACTAAATAATGCTTAGTTTATATATTTCCTAAATAGTGCAGAAAATCTATACATTTTTGATGTTGCTTATAAGCAACATTGGGTTATAATGGGTTAAAAGGTGTCTTGATCTCAGGGTAAATTTATTCATTAATTTAGTTTTTTTAACGTCACCGAGCCTAAAACAGCGCATAAAAAGGCCTTTACAGCCGGGGAAGCCAACAAATAACGAAATTGAAACATTAAAAATATCCGTAACTTACCCAGGTGGTACTCGATCTCGTGACCTTTGGTTAGGCCAGGCGAGAACTTTACCGCAAACATATGAAAGGACAATAATTGGCTACAGCGCATAATACCAAGACTGAAATGGATGTATCCGAGATCACGTGATGAATATAATGGGTCTTACTGGCTGACTACGGTGGTATCGATTGTTTAAATTTTGTTTATTTGGAGTGGAAAATTTATTCCCCTTAAAATTAACGATCACAGAAAAGAAAACGACCATGATTTATGAATAAACCTTTTTATGGGTATTACATTAGCTGAAGTTTCCCATTTCCTAAAATAACAACCGAAGTTGGGATTACTATGTTACCTACCGGTCGGCTTGGATTACTGCGTAGCCACTTTGAGCGCTCCAGTATGTATATTTTAGGTTATAAGCGATAATTACACATGAACTTTTACGATATATTCCGTAAAATATATAGGAATTTACATACAAGAGTAAGTTCACATTACGAAGCATAATTAGAGACTGGAATAAAGTTCAATAAGGTATGAAAACTTTAATCTCAAACAGCGTAAGAAGAATTAAAACTAAGTTCCCAGGTATACGATGCGTTCACCAAAGGTTAAAAGCATGGTGGCAATTTTACTCAAATTTCGATGAAAACATTTACATTTCAAAATCACGTAACACAGTATGTGCCCATTTAATTACCTTTTTTCAACCAGTAGCACGAGAGGCATTGCGCCATATGAAGACAATAACTTCCAAAAAATGTGAGTCATTAAAAAGGAAAAAGAAATACAACAATTAATCATAAAAATCTTCATTAAATTTACATTAAAAATCATAACAATCGTCATTAAATTTACATTAAATATCATCAGCAGTCTTTTAAAGTATCCAGGGTATATGAAAAACGTCTAAAGTAAAATACGAGAATCTGAACTGAATAAAGATGAGATATTAGAAGTAAAGGGTAATAAAATTTGGATATATAATAAATCCAGAAATTATTTGCGGAATTTTAGGAAATTGTAGTAAGGGTATCGCACAAAGTTTTTACACAAGGTAATATTTATAATACCACCAAGCACATTTACAGAGCGGCCGTATTCTCTTTTTTGTAAACAGTGGAGTAGCTGCTTCCACAAATAAAATGCGCAGTTACATAAGAGAAGGAAAAATATATTTTAAAGTTTTTCAAAAGAATTTAGGGTGGAAATGGAAACCAAACCGTATGTATCTAGATTATATTTCAATTGAGAAGTGCCTACATAAAAAAGAAAAATATAACAAAAAAAACCAATATCACCACTATTTTGGTTTCTCGCAGACCGGAAAACACAAATAAATAGTTAAAGGAAGGTTAAACACATTCTTGCACAAATGATAATGTGCAAACAAAATATTTGCTCACCATTATACCACCTGAATACCTCTGGATCTCAAAGGACATCGGCCGTACCAAAGCACTCCCCCTGAGTTGAAGATGCTCCACGCAAGGAAATAGTAGACAAGACGGAACGCAAAAAAGTCACGTGCTTATAAACGCAAGGAAGAAACAGGAACAACACTCCAATGGGGACAAAAATAGGTATAATAAATGATGATAATAAAAAATGAAGGAAGAGCTCGGCCGTGAAGTGAGTCAAGAAATGAATTTTTGTTCCTTGTATGGAATTGAATGAATGCACGGAGACATTAGTTAAACAGATAATGCTCAATGAATTTAAAATTATGAAGCTAAGCTATAACAACGATTTCAAATTAGGGCTGTCTTGCGAATGGCGCAGGAAGAGCAATTACTAACCTCATTCCCAACAAATTGCCTGGAAATAATTTCATATACGTAACCCAGAAACGCAATTAGCACTTGATGAGCAAATTATTCAAAGAAATTTCACCAATTACCTTTACCAGGATACAAATTAAAAGGTAAGCCTTTCTAAGTAAACCTGAGTCGACATAAAAACCAAGTCTTTATACCCACCCTAACTATATCCAAAGAGATCACAATTAGAGAGACGAAAACCACTTTGCGGAAGATTCACACTTTTTGATCACCACTACTGCTCTTCTGCGCATCAAAAGTTACTGGAAAGAAAAGAGCGGAAAGTAAGAGTAGCTCGGCCATAAAAAGAAAAATAGTTGCTACATTTATGCAGTTCAAAATTCGCAATTTGCGCAATTCGTAGATCACAATTAAATAGATGAAAATCACTTTTTGGATCTTTCTCACATTTAGATGACCACTGCTATTCTTTTGCGCCCCTAAGTGACCAGAAACAAAAGACCGGAGGGGAAAAGTAGCTCGGCCATAAAAAGACGCAAAATTAGTCGCTGGATTTGCGCAAATGTTTCCGCATAGTTAGGAGGGTGTGTGGGTTGGCTTTGTGGCGGAGGTTAGCAAACATTCTCGACCGCTAACTCGTGTGTAGAGCTGGCGGTATATGAAGAGGGCGGAAGTGGGGCGGTAAATTCCATTCTCGCACGAGTAATATCAACCATGGGAGAAAGCGGAGAGGAAAACTGTGAACTCATAAATTTGGAGGAACGCCGCTTTGAACTCACGCACCTTCCACCGCACGTCTTGCTTTCCGCGCCACAAAAATGCGCGCTATGCGTTAATTAGAATTGTAAAGAACGGATTACACACAATGGTATCCCATTGCAGACTAGGAAGAAAACTATTACGGGAAAAGGAAAAATTTAGCAGAAGATATATTAATCAGTAGATGTTGGCGGCGGGGTAAAGTCCTCGACTTCCAAAACAGAAGGTTGCGGGTTCGAGTCCCGCTTGGGAGAGTTGCCACTGTCATGGGTATGGACATTTGTGATTGTCCACAGATTTCATTTAATGATTAGGGATTTTAGGTGGTATTAGCCGTTCTTGGGGAGTAGACTTCACAATTTCCATGCATTTTTTAGATAACACCTTTTACAGCTATTTGATTCGACCGTAGCGATAATTTGATCATTGATTGTGATTCGGCATTAAGTTTTGTTATTCATTGTCAACCCCTCTGGTGGAAAGGCCTCATTGTGCTGTTTTCGTGTCTTATGGACATTAATCAATTAATTTGGTGTACATCTACATAATACCCCGCAAGCCGCCTAAAAGGCATGTGGCAGGGGGTGTTAGGACACCGTCTACATTTAAAGAGCATATGCCCAAACAAAATTACGACTCGCATTTATTAAAGTGCTTTATGGTTCGGGGGAGAGACGCATTCCCATATCTATCCGTTGGGTAAAAATCTCTCTTAATTTATCGCTTCTGCCGGACCTGGATGTATAGTGGGGTTCTAATATAATTTTTTCCGCGTGGCTCCTAAAGATATCTATTCTCAATTCTTCAAGCAATCTAAGCCTAGTGCGCAACCTCCGAGTCTCCAGCGGTTCCCAGCCGAATTCGCTTAACATCTGAGTGACGTTGAATGTACGCCCGCAGCAGATTTTGACAAATAGTGCAGTTTTCCTTTGTATTTCATTCAGTTCACGGATTAAGTCTTTCTGCAAACGTGCAGCCATACCAGAAAGGGGGGAGAGATCCAAAAAATATACTATTTCACGAGAGTCAAAATATTATTTATACTGCTGGTATGGTATGATATTAGGAGGAGGCGACCGACAGCTTAGGTCATTTGCGCCATGATGGAAGGGCAAGGAAGGACGTGTTGAGAGAAACCCAGCATCGGCATCAGCCTGCTCTTAACGAAAGGCGCCAAGGGGACCACGGCTTAACGTCCCATCCGAAGTACGGAGTACTACACTTGAAGTACCCTCCACACAACATTCAACCAGTCTATGAAAATTCGCTGCTACCGCCGCGATTGGAATCCGAGCCTACGGGGTGGAAAGCCAACACTCCAGCCACCTCATCAACCCGATCCCATACACTCCAGTGGTGAATCTAGGATACAAATACAATTATGCGTTCAGCAACGTTTAGCCATGACAGAAACGTGTGAGTGACCTACAAACAAATACTTTCCCAATAATCAAAATTAGTGATGGGTCGATTCCAAAATTTTATCGATTCCGATCCCGATTCTGACATTTCGATTCCGATTCTACCGATACCGATTCCATCGATTCTGATACCATGGGCTCCAAGAAAAATATCTCTTAATTCCAGGCAACAAGAAAACCACTTTAAAAAATATTACTCAGTGAAAGAGTCAGTCAAACAAAAGCATCTTACATATCATCGCTATCTAATTACAAAATAATAACTAAATTTCAAAACAGAACATACCTGAAAAGTGGTGTTACATGATAGGTATTACTTTAGAATATTAGCACTCATGTTTAAATGTAAAATAAAAGTATCTCCTTTAATATCTATCTTTTATTTAAAATATCTTATCATTATCAATAATGTCTCAAAAATTTAGTCTCCTTTTACAGACTTTAAATTTTTGCTCAGAAAGCAAAGCATCTTCACTCTGTCAGGATAAAGCCTGTTGCATTTTACATCTCATATTTTTCCTGCAGAACTAAATGTCTTTCACTTAACACAGTGGATGGCGGTATGGCAATAAACCTCTTGCTAATATTTTCAGCCTTGGGTAGGAGATATAAGTCTTCCAGTATTTCCCAGGGAAGGAATTATGTGGTGCATTCATCTCTGATAAATAAGCTTCCACTTCAGCTTCAACAGTGTTTGCTATGGTGACTTTGGGTACTTTTCCAAATGCATCACTGTATCTTGACCACATACCTGTTACAAGCTCCCTAGTCTGCATTTGCTCCTTCGGAATATAAAAGGGATTTCCAAGTAGCACTTTTTGATCTCGAGTCGAGTTGAAAAGTACTCGCAAGTATCGAGTCGAGTATGATAATTTCTGAACCAGGCAATACAGCAATGCATACTACAATATATTCTACTCCAATTTTCTATGATGAATGTCTAGCCTAATGTAAGAAGGAATATATAATGAGGATCGTTGATGGTTAATGCCAGAAGTAGGAGATGAATCAAAATTGATGTGTCTTCAATAGCTCCATAGGCACAGTTGAAATTAATTAACCCCAGTTAATATGTCGACCATTTAAGTCATATTTGTATCAAAACTACAAGGGAGAGCCCTGAGTATTGTAATTTTCACAGCTATAATAAAGATTACATACTAAGTATATGAATCATGTAATATTTGGCCCTTTCCAATTCTCAAGCAGAAAATCCAATTATTCTACATGTTCAGCCAGAAGGTTTTGACATCTCCATGTTACAGTATTACTGTCTGCAGGAAATTGGCTTTCGCTACACACTTGTGTGACTGGGCAAGTACTTTCCTACCAAAATTGCAAGATTTTTGAGACTTTGGAATATTTATTAAAAATTATATCGACGATTTTTTTTTGGATCTTCATGGAATTCAAGTGGACGAAGCGAACGAACTATAGAACTAAACTTTAGTTTTGTGGAGCCAAAATATTCTATACTTCTCACGTCATTTTATCAACCTTATAATCTCTTGCTTTTTTAAGTTCAAAAAAGAAACTAAACGCTACAAATGAATATCACATTGGACGGACGCAGTAATAAAAAAGGCTAAAAGATGCCTTGTGATATGAAAACTCCCCCTTCCGCGCAACTCACCTCGGCGAAGGTGGAAAGGGAAAAAGGGTATCAGTTGTTGCCTTTCTTGGAAACAGTTCATTTTTCTATCTCTTAAGCATGCTGACTTAATGTCTTCCCTTTAATTCAATACCCGAGCCATATTTCTTATGCGTGGGATGGTTCCGAAAAATATCCAGTCCTTAGTATTTTCACTCGAGTAATGCGGTAAATGGTCTAGTCGATCTATACATAATCCTTTTCAACATCCTCAGTTTAGTGTTTTAAGTCAATGAAGACGATTATCCATGCTTTAAATGACGATATTCAAGACTGATGTTTTAAAAAACTTGAAAAATCGGCCTCAGTTACCGAGCCTCAGAGGTCCGCGGCGCGTAGGTCAGCCTTGACGAGCGAATGAAAAATCGCTCTTATTTCCTTCGTCGCAAAGTTTTTTTTCCAATATTTCTATTTATTACTCTTTAAAAATCGCTACTTTATATTGTGGTTCAAATTTTCCGAGTTATATTTTTCGTAAACGAAAGATAATGTCTACTTTATGTCAAATTTCACGTGAAAAACGGGTCGACCATTTTGCGATGTAAAACCAGATAGATGAAAGCCAAAATCTACAAAAGTCATTGGAAACATAGGCAAAGCACCAGGTCAAAGGAATATTGCGTTTTTTATTCCATAAAACTCATACCAACGCAAAACCACCTGGAAAAATTCAAAGATTTTTTAAGGAAAAACGATATCTCGCGTGGCATTGAAAAATTGGGCATGTTTGGGCCACTGGATCTCACTAAAGGGTCGTATTTATGTAAAACGGCATATAAATCTATATTTGGTAATAAGTTATGGGTATTTACGCTAAGTTTCAAGTTTCTATCCCCAAAAAGGTCATTTTGGACTTTATTCCAGCTTTTTCCGATTTCGGACCAGTGTGCGCAGGGGAGGAAGACGATCGGCCGCTGCGGCTGGCTTAAATGCATTCGGCGCCCACGTCGACAACTATAGTGTATTCGGCTAGCTGAAACTACCAGGCCAAGGCATTAGATGGCTTATCGGCTTTAAAAACTGCATTATTACATGAGTTTCATTATGGCGCTTCCTGTCGGCAGATCGCTGGACCTACTAGCCTCGAAAGCTCTGTAACCTTAACTACTCGACTCGACATTCGTAATGCTACTTGAAAAGCTCGAGTCGAGTACCAACTACTCGACTCGGCTTTAATTTTCGAGTACTCTCACATCCCTAGAAGATATGAGTTTTGTTATTACGAGTACGTGG
Source organism: Ischnura elegans (assembly GCF_921293095.1). NCBI lineage: Eukaryota > Metazoa > Arthropoda > Insecta > Odonata > Coenagrionidae > Ischnura > Ischnura elegans. Next base: position 65,319,060 of record NC_060253.1, on the reverse strand, counting down.
CGCGAAAATTCAAATGACTGTTGGAAACGCGGTCGTATTTTTGTGGTTTGAAGTACTACTGGAATCGGAATCGATTTTTTACCTTGGCAAGTACTCGTTTTCGATTCCGGTTCTTGGTCTAGAATCGAGGAATCGAACCGACCCATCACTAATCAAAATACATGTCTTCGATTAGTGATTGCACTACCCAAGTGCAATTCTGCGTTCACTAATGTGGCCCCCCTCAGCGATTGAGAAAAATCTTACACTGTTTCCCGTATTTTTAAAGTAAGCTAGTATAATAATGACCATTTAAAATATTTTTTAACGAAAAGAGCATGTTTCTCTCAGGAAGCTCGGACGTTGACAGCAGCAGGGAAGACAAGAGAGGAAACATTCGAAATGTAGTGCCACCGATGTATGGTGACGATGAAAATGGATCGAACGAAAGGTAATGAAGAAAAGCTAAGAAGAGTGGGAGAAAAGAGAATTCTTCTTATAGCCTTAAGGAGAGAACAGGAAAGGTTATTTGGCCACATTACAAGAAATGATGGCCTGGTGAAAACTATGATACAAGGACAGGTGGAAGGGAAGAAGGGCAAGGGGCGAATGATTAAAAGAGTGAGAGACATACGGGTGTATTCCGCGAGACATAGTGGAGATTCCCCGAAATTTCATAGGGGAAACGGGACGAACGGTCAAAACTCGACTAGAAAAGCATAAGCGGGCCATTCGACTGGGTTATTCTTCGAAGTCAGCCGTAGCCGAAGCCACCGGACACACGATCGATTTCGAAAACTCAAGAGTCATCCTGAGGGTAAAGCATCTCAAAGTCCGACTCATCCGCGAAGCCATAGAGATAAAGAAGAACAAGAATAATTATAAATGAGATACCGGATTGAGAATTAGCAGTAAATGGAACCCAGTCATCCGCAACATTTGGTCATCTTCCCCCTCCAGTCCTCACTCCTCACCCCCTTCGCCCACCTGAAATAAAAAGCCAGCAAAAACCAAATCCCAGCATCATTCCCTTGAAGAAGTGACCAGCAGTCGGTCGCGAAACGTCGCGAAACCTCCACCACGTAACGCGGCATACACCCGTTTGAATCTCTCTTTTAATCACCATAAGCCGTGAAAGCTTAAATCAAGAAAAAAGGGACAGATGAGTTACATAGTTTACAATAGATGTAAAAGAGAAGAAATACGTCAATATGAAAAGTCTAGTGGAGAGGAGAGCGGAATAATGAGCTGCGTAAAAGCATCATTAGGATTGTTGATTTATGATGACGATGAGCGAATGTACATGAATGTGAATTATTAAATGAGTACAGTACAGAATACAGTAAATGAGAACAGTAGCTCTTCTAGGCTTCATGTAATTTTGCCGCGTAAGTTCACGAGCGATTGGGTTTTCCTGTAAAACCGCTTCGTTACCACTGGCTGGAAAAGAGGTGAAGCTCTAACTTCCGTTGATTCACCATAATGCCTCATTTATGCATTAAAGGAAGCATACGAGCTATGTTATGGTATACGGAGGAGGCGACCGACAGCTGAGGTCATCTTCGCCATGTGGTCAGGGTGGAGAGAACCCGACCTAAAGGATGGAGAGAAACAGGCGGACGTAGTGCCTTCCACAAGGGAGAAGTGCTTTCCATAAGGGAAAGTTTATCCACAAATTCATGGGAAGAAAACCCGAAGGAAATAAAAAATGGAAGAGGACAAAGGGAGAAGTTTAGAATAACGTATTTCAGGAGTACACTCATTATTCGTCACATAAGGCCGGTCTCAATGCTATCCCAAGAATTCAATAGCTAAAGAGAAAAATAACTTATGAGACAAAACGAAAAAAGAAAAATAACGATAAAGAGAAAAATAACGTATAAGACAAAACGATGGTGGCTTTTTATAATCCATTGACACTAGGTAAGTTATTGTTTAACTCAAAAGACGCATATTGTAATGATAATAAAAGTGGAGTGTATGAACTGATTTGTGAAGATTGTGAAACCAAATATATTGGCCTGACAGGGAGGAGTTTTAAAACGAGAGTGAGAGAACAGACTCATCAGGAATTGCAAGACGTTTGAATGACGAACACCACTGATGCAAATTTGATGCAAAAATTTTACATGTAGGTACATACATGACAAGAGGCGGAAACTGGATTTCTTAGAACAGTTTGAAATTGTTAATTACCCCGCTAATTTTAAATTATGTAACGGCCACATGTTCCCATTCCACTCACCCCTCCTGATCATTACCCTACCTCCCACCCATCGCCCAATGACGTCATCATTAACCTTGGAATAAAAACACCCCAATAACCCCCCCCTCCTGAAAAACTCTACCAAAATAAAAAGGCTGTCACCCAAGGCTATGTACCTTGATAATGGTACGATTTGCCGAAACCATGGTCGGTTTAAATAAAAGTGTGTGGAAACAGACAAGTGGTTTTACTAAGCTGAAGAAAAGTAACTACTTCCACGCTTAGTTCATGCAGAACAGCAAGTGATATCCATGTGACGAGCACAGATGTAAGACATGCATTAAAACTGACAAATATTTCATTGAATATAATGAAAAGCACCCCCTTGGAATTTTTGGAACGCCTTTGTTTCTCCAATGCAACGCGTGCCAGTGTAATTTAATCATTGAATATCTACGCATACTCGTAAAGTACTGCAACCAACTTTCTTCCTTCTATAACCAGTCCATCTATACAATTGTACCTTCTTCCTGCTAAGATCTCCTCTAGGTATTCTTTCCTTGGTCTATCTCTTGGGCTATCTCTTCGTTTACCACTCCTTCCATTATGACTGTGGTCCAATTAGAGTGACGTAGGTGGGCAATTAATGAGTTTCTTCTTCTATAAACTCAATTTGGGTTGTTTTAGTCACACCCCAATTCTTCTGTGCACGTCGGAATCGGTAACACTTTCTCCCAATGTTAATTTTTATAGTCTTTTAGAGCACCAAATTTTAAAGGAATCGAGTTTTTTTCCTCACTTTCTTTCTCACAGTCCAAGTTTCTGAGCCGTAGGAGCAAATACTGTGAACATATATTGATAAGGAGAGATTGTTTGATACCAAGAGAGTTTTTTTTCTCGATATAAGCTTGTTTTGTTTGTGCCATTATTCTTGTCACATCCGCTAGTACCAACCATCTGGTAAGATATGGCTACCCATATATTTTAATGTAATGACTAGCGAGTTTATCTTTTCAATCTCAACAGGCATTTACCAGAAAAAAGAAACTCGTGTCCCATATCATGCGCATTGTTTGGATGATAACACTGTAAGAATAGTTTCGGCGAGATAAATTGGCAATTTTTAGCCGCTGAACAATAAATATGCGCCATTAAGGTCCAAATAAGAAACTAAAAATAGGAATAGTACCTGTTCTTAAAAATATGTTAAAAAAGATAATTCAAAGTAATAGCCAATTGATAAACCTTAAAGAGACATGCATGGCAAAATTGTACGATTGTAATCGTAATTAATCTCTCTATTGTACATCTGAACAAAATGATAAGGACAGCTAGCCTTCAAGGAAACGTACATAGGATAATTCACATCTAAAAACAAAAAATCACCGTGAAAAAATGTACTACATAGCATACGTCAACCTGAATTTAGAAATCGTTATGTGAACAGATAGTCTCCACAAAAGACTGTGAGGTCATCTGTAGAAGATTCTCAGCAAACTAGGGCTCATTGGAGGCTCTGTTAACTAAAGCTTAGTATACAAATTTTTGTATAAAAATTGAGTAGTAGCAGTTGGTGCTAACTCGAAAAATACTCAATATTTGACACAATTTATATTACAATACTATAATTAATTATAAAGTAATATATTATAATATAATATTACTTTATATAAGAAGAGCAATACAAATATTGCATGCTGGTGCCCTAATTAGCTGCTACAAGTATTTAATTGACTCCGAAGAGATTTATTCTCTCAGGGAAAAGCTGACCTAGTTCCGTAAAAGATGAAAGACGTATTCTACACTCACGCCAATTTAGGTCTTCGTGAATGCTTAAAGTAGGTACGAATTACGAAGATTAAAGCTTGGAAACCAGAAAAAAATTCGGAGTGGGAATAAGCACGGCCGAAAATGATAATCTAGAAAGGTCGTGTCGACGACATTTCCTGACTTCTTGAGCTAATGTGAGACGAGGCGATAAAGACGTCGACTGAAAATTCATTAACTTCTAAATATTAAAAAATAAACATGCATAAAGGAACTTTGTTCATTCTAGAAAACATGTAAGAGGTTATTGGCACTCATTTAGGCTATTCTTAAGAATGCGCACTGCTTCATGGGATTTTTGAAAAAATAGGATTGGAAAGAAACCGCGCCTTGTCGTTTATGAACGGAAAACAGAGGACAACAGATAAATTTTTGACCAAATTGCACGTTACGTCACCGATAGATCAGGTACTACATGAACATATTGCATTTTAAGTGTTAAATAAATGATAACCAGGGATAGAGGGCTTCTCCGGTTGAATACCAATCCATATGGGATTCTCGTCACGTCGAAACTCTTCTTTGATGTGAAACAATATTTTTCAATTCCATCTAAAAAAAGATGAACTTACATTTTGAGTATGCTTCTATACGGAAACTAGGTATGACAAATGACAGCCGCGGAGAAATCAAGGATAGAGCCTTTAGAAATGTGGCGCTACAGAAGAATCATGAGGATCAAATAGATGAAGAATGATGTGTATGGACCAAATAAGTAATGAGGAACTCCTAAGAAGTGTAGGAGAGAGGAGAAGCCTCATGAAAATCTTAATAAGACGACGGAACAACCCTATAGGCCACATCTTGAGACATGATGGCCTGATGAAGACATTCGTCGAGGGACGAGTAGATGGCAAAAACGGAAAAGGAAGACCACGAACAAAATATATGGAACAGGAAAAGAAGGATGTGAAAGAGAAGAAATACGTCGGTATGAAAAGATTAGCCTTCTTTTATCCTATTCTAGATTAGCCTACTTATTCTGATAGGAGAATTGAATGGAGAGCAGCGTCAAACCAATCTTAAGATTGATGACCAATAATCCTCATGATGTGAATGTAAGGATTAGAGTTCTACAGCCTTGAGTAGAAATTGTAAGATGAAGCGCTCCAAAAGATGTAAGGCATTCTAATTGCCCGTTTTACACTTACCCAGATATTGCTATACTGGTTTGCGGGGATAGATTAAAGACCGCAGGGACAAAAGACAGCCCTCAACCGGCAAGCATTGACAATCACTAACTCACACAAAGACACATATGCTAAAAATACCAGGAGAATAATAATACGCACCAGCTCAAGATGAACGGGTTGATATGTGTAATGAGACAAGATAGGTGCGAATAGCGCAATTGATGATGATGATGTACAAAAATTATTTGTTTTGAATCGTGTAAATGCAAGTACACATCGTCAATATGCGTCGCATTAACAAATACCGCATAAGTCGAACGAAAGGCTAAGGTTACCTCGTGCTATATGCACTGAGCTATCCCTTTTTAGGCGTAGCGTCTGTAGGCTAATCTCGGATTTGAATGTTTTCGCATTTCCATCAAGTGCAAAAATTCACGGAGGTGAGCCGTCCCCAATTTTAACACTCTCTCTCCTGTGGGCAAACTCTTCTCGGGATTCCAACCGGGTTAAATTTTCCATTTCAGTCAACGTTTCAAGCTTCAACTCGGGGTTCATCCTCTGAGCTGCTGAATGTTGTTTTATAAAAAATTCTATTCTTAGTTAATTATTTAATAAAACGACATTTACGAGCACTGAGGATAAGCCACGAGTCGGATCTGGAAACGTTGGCTACTATGGATAATTGAACCCACTGGGAATCCCGAGAGGAGTTTACCCTCATTATTCGCCGGGAAAGCATCAAATCATATGACACCTACCTGTTTTCGCATTTCCATCAGGTCAAAATTCACGACGGTGAACAGTCCCCAGTTTCAACACTCTCTCTTTTGGGTAAACTCTTCTCGGGATTCCTACAGGATTAAAGCCTGCATTTCAGCCAAAGTTTCAAGCTCTGACTCGGCGCTCAACCTCAGCGCTACAGAGTGTTGTTTTATTAAAATTCAATTATTAGTTAATTATTTAATAAAACGACATTCGGGAGCACTGAGGATGAGCCACGAGTCGGAGCTCGAAACCTTGGCTAATATGTATAACCATGAGAATAAAATAAAATGGTAAACTTTCACACAATTTTATTTACAAAGTACCGACTCGGTTTCGACACGCAGGTGATAAACCTTGATAATGACACTACGTGTCGAAACCGGGTCGGTACGTTGTAAATAAAATTGTGTGGAGGTTTACCATTTTATTTTATTCTCATGGATATAAAACATTTCCACCAGATATCACCGGACACTGTGAATTAATATGTATAATTTAACCCTGTGGGAATCCCGAGAAGAGAATCCTTTTAGCAGCCACTTCACCGGGAAAGCATCAAATCATATGACACCTTATCTGTTTTTGCATTTCCACCAGGTGCAAAAATTCACTAGGTGAACAAGTCCCAAATTTTAAATCACTCTCTCTCTAGGTTTAATTTACTTCTCCCTAGGCTCCGCATTAATTACTAGCGGGACGTGTGCACTGGGATGCACTGGAATGAATCGATTTTGGAGGAACTTCGGGGGAACTACAATGATTATGCATGACCCAAGTGGCGACGTAAGGGTGAAATCGGCTCGAAGGCGATTAAAACTTTGGTGCCGTCTCTCTCCCTTGGAGGAGGAGCGAGACAAATCCTTTTAGCAGTCACTTCCACGAAGGCCTGGGATCTCTAGGGATTTCTGCACCGAGAGAGAGCAGGCGTGTGCCTTCCAGTGCGGCAAACCGTGAGTCCGAGAGTCTTCCACGGGCAACGAGTGCGTCCCAACTCTATTCTCTCCTTCTTCGGAGTTTCCCGAGTGGATTTACGAGCCTCGCGTGGAGATGCTAACCCCTTGACCAACACCGTGTCGGCGGGTTGATTCTTGTTCGGGCAAGCCGTCTTGTCACTGTCTCCCCCATTGCACCTCGTTCACGGTTTAAGAAGGTAGGTTGGCGTAACTAAGTATGTACGGATCATTCCCATGAAAATATCAAAATATGTTCACCCAATTGTTCCTCATTGAATGTCACAAATATAGGCTTTCCCTCTTTTTCATACTAAATATATATTTGAAAATCTATATTTTTACACCGGCTTTTATTTTTATACATGCCTAAGCACTAGATATATATTAATCAATGTTACAATTCAATTTAAATGCCACATTTTCACAAAAAACTGACGTAATTTTCGCCTTACCATCACTCAATCAACGTTGCAACCATAGGTTGGTTAGGGTAGACGAGGATGGAGTTCACCCCTGACTCAACCACAGGGGTGCGAATGTCAAGCTGTGGGGTGGTCTTTCCTTGGTCAACAAGAACCTCGATGATTTTATTTGAGGATGCCCAAAGCTTCAATCGTGATTTGTTCCCGGGACTCTATCCCTATCATCATCCAATCGGTCTACCCAGTAGGCCTAACCATTAGGATGGTAACAAATTAAAACCGCAGCTCGCCACTTGACTACTTTTAAATTTTTACGAATGCTCTAATTCAAATCAAATCACGTTAATTAAATGAAAATGGCACTATTACCGGCTCAAGTAGATGGTGAAAGTGTTAGCTAAAAACATAAGGATTAAATTATCAATATTATCTCAGTACTTATTGCTTTCCATCCATGATAAATGTTTTCTATAATGGAATATAATTTTTTGACATTCGTAAAAAGCAATTGAGTATCGCAGTCAAGGTACTACCCTCTATGAAAAAATTGTATAAACCTGAATAACACTTGTATTATTTCTTATGCAGTTTCATGACAATTATATAAAAATGTATACAAATTTTATACAGGTTTATACAATTATTTCATAGGGGACCTCCTTACAGCGTAGCAGAGAGGTACAAAAAGATTAATTTGATTTACAGGGTATCATACTTGAAAATTTTCAAACGACAGCGGATGGGAAGAATTCTTGAGATTTGTTCCATTCACCAACAGTTTTCCCGGAAATGGTAACTGCACAAGAGTGAATACAGTGTCTACAGCGATAGCGAATACATACTATTACGTGCTTGGGTGTAAAAACAATTATTCCTATTTCCGAAACGCTTTAAACACATTCATGTCCCTAAAACTACATACACAATAACATTTAAATAAAGTAGTTCCCAAGCAAACAATTTATCGAATCTCCTTGCTGATTCTTCTTGCCACCGTCAATGACCACCGTTGCCAAGGCTCTCGATAATCCCTCCGCTAGAATACTATCACGTGTAAAATAGGCCATTTTTTATGATTTTGACTGATATTATCGAAGTTAAATGGAATTTTTGGGACGTGGTTTAAAAGAATATAATTTCAAAACAGTATAAACATGAAATATTATTAAAATAATTGTTTCCAAAATAATGTGGCCGTAACAGCGCTTGAAATGAGATGCTTGAACATAAAAGATAAACCGTAAGTCGAGAGTCTTCCCATGGCAACGAGCGAGTCCCTCCTACCAGCTTACACACCATCCCCCTATCCAACCAACCCGCTGTCTCTTGAGTGGATTTACGGCCCCCAACGGAGAGAGCCGTCGAGTCTTATCCATTGACCAACACAGTGCCCGGAGAGGCCCTACTTTGGTCGAGCAGTCTTCTTGTAACACAATACCCCCCGTGGCACCTCGTTGGAGACTTTATATCTTGAAAGCGGCGCTGTTTAACCCCTCAAGCGTGACTTTAAATGCCCGTGGTCGTTCTCTCAGCGTGTGCGACACAGCATTTGTGTCGTCCGATTGCCATGCCTCAAGCGTGTGCGACGCACCCTATGCGTCCGAATGTTTCATTAGGCATTCCTATCTCTTAAGCTTCCATATATGTACTTTTAGTGAGTATATATGTGAGACACATCTGCCTGCTATCGTTCTGTGCCCCTGTGTGGTCTGTGTTTGCGTTCTCGTATTTTTTAGAATATTTTTTTCTAGCTGATGTCAGGAAAGAAACGCTTCCTCTAGGGTCAGCGTCTGGTTGATGCTAATGAAAGATATCCTTCCACTCAAGCTCTGGTTATGTACTTTCTTAGCGATTGTGTGTGACGTGTGGGGATGCTGAATGCTTTCGTCTCGGGTTCGTTATCATCTGCTTCTCTGCCTCATCGTTTCCTTTCTCTTTCATCGAGGCAATGATAGTGAAGGCATGGTCCGTCCAGGCATTGTCACTCAACGCCTCACGGAGCCTCGAAGACCGGCCAGCATCCCCGCATCTTGGTATCTTATTTACGACGTTGAGGCTAAGGGTTGGGGTGTTTTCATCCCTACGCTTGCTTTGGTTTTTTTTATTTTTTTTTCGGCCTTGAATCCACTCCATATCTGTGCCCCTCTTTAGTTGACCATGGCTTCTAGCTCGCGTGAGTTGTGCGATGAGCAAGTGCTTGACGCTTTGGAAGAAGAGAGCGCAGGATGCTCGGATACTACTTCGGAAATTTCAATTGGATACTCTCTGGATTCCAGTTCCGAAGAGAGCGAAGGACCTTCTCATTTTTCTGTGAATCTTCAAGAAAATAATTGGCAAGAGATCGACAGTGCTGACCCTCCTCAACCTTTTGCGTGTGAATTAGTGGGAAAACAAATATTGCCTGTTCCGTGTATAGATGATCCCATGGCATATTTTGAGTTATTTTTTGATGATGAAATAATTTCAATTATAGTGACTGAGACAAACCGCTACGCAGCACAGTTTCTTGCTCGTGAGAAAGAGAAAATTACGAAGCAAAAAAAGTCGCGCTTCCAAAAGTGGGTCCCCACAACTCTGGGGGAAATAAGGGTGTATTTAGGTTTACTGATGTTGATGGGAATAATTCAGAAACCAAGCCTCAGAATGTATTTTAGCAGAAAGCATTTATTAGAGACTCCATTTTTTCCCAATGTAATGAGTGAGCAAAGATTTTCATTGCTCACCAAATTTCTCCATTTTGTAGATAATACCGATGAGGAATTGGTAAAAAAGGATTCAAAACTGTATAAAATTTTACCAATTAGTGAATATTTGAAAAATAAGTTCCAAAAAGTGTATATACCCGGTAAGGAAATCAGTGTAGATGAGTCTTTGTTGTTGTGGAAAGGTAGACTGTCGTGGAAACAGTATATTCCCATGAAAGCTTCCCGGTTTGGGATAAAATTGTTTGAACTTTGTGACTCCGCAGGGTATTTATGGAATTTTATTATTTACTGTGGCTCAGGGACAAAATTGGGCTGTGAAATCACAAAGGACACAGATCTTTTTTCAACTAAAGTTGTTCTAAGTTTGTGTGAGAAACTATTAGACTCTGGTAGATGTGTTTATATGGACAATTTTTACAGTAGTCCCGATCTTTTCCATAGGTTAGTTCAGAGGACAACAGATGCTGTTGGAACCGTGAAAATCACGCGTAAAGGTATGCCAGTAAATCTCAAAAAGAAACTAAAGAGAGGAGAAGTTGTTAGTGCAAAGTGTGGGAAATTGGTTGCTTTGAAGTGGAAGGATAAACGCGATGTTGCATTGCTGACTACAAAGCATTCAGACCAAATGCAACCCGTAAGTCGAAAGGGCGGGCTAGAATGTGTAAACAAGCCTATGTGTGTAACAGAATATAATAAATATATGGGCGGTGTAGATTTAAAAGATCAACTTTTAGAATCGTTCCTGCTGGAAAGAAAAAGGACAAAAGTGTGGTACAAGAAATTATTCAATCACTTAGTTAATACGGCTGTGTTGAACGCGTACATTTTATACCGTAAGGCTGGTAATAGCAAAGATCACCTATCATTCAGAATGAGCTTAGTGAACAAAATAATTGCTAAGTATCATGGGCAGAATTTAGAACAGCGCAAAGGACGGCCCTCGGATATCGATACGGAATGTACGCGATTGACCGGGCAGCATTTTGTTCAACAAAACCCGAAAACTGAGACATTTAAGGTTGGAAGAAGAAAGTGTGTTGTGTGCGCATAAAACGGAAAGAGAAAAGAGACAAGATATAGATGCAAAAACTGCCCAGGAACACCCTCACTCTGCTTAGAACCCTGTTTTGAGCAGTATCACACGCAGGTCAGCTATTAACCACCGGATAAGAGGAGCAGGAAAAAGTTAATGGGTCTGAAAATTGTAAGTACGTGTTCATTATGATAAAATTTAAACAATTATTTATATAATATATTTTTTTGGATTTTTTTTGCATTATGATAAGATTCAAAAAAATATTTTACTTCATGTCTGCACAAAATCTGAAGTGCCTCTAAATTAAAGCACCCTGGGTGGTTTAAATGCCTACGATTAAAGCACCGTATAGGGACGGAATAGCGAGGACGCATATGCTGTGTCGCACACGCTTGAGGGGTTAAGTAACGTATTCATTATGTAAAATATAAATTATTTGTGGCGTGACTACCAAGGGAAGTCCCTCAAGTGTTTCCACCAGATCTCGTTCAAATGTTACTTGGTGATAGGAAATAGAATCCCATGAGGTATATTTTTTTTGTTTCAGCCACCAACGCTAAACACTTTTTGAGATATTAGCGACGAAAAGTACCAGGAAAACGCCTGAAAGTATGCAACCCAAATCACAACAAAACACCATCAGTGCTCTTCGTCCTGGCAACAGAGTATAAGGGCCTATTGTTGTGCTGTGGGTTGCATATATGTAGGCGTCTTCCTTGTAATTTCCGTCGCTAAAATCTCGAAACATATTGAGCATTGGCGGGTAAAACAAAAACTACAACTCATGGGTATCCATTTACAATCACCTTGCAAAATATGAACGAGATCTAGTGGTGAAACTCGAGGGAATTTCCCTGTATGTAAAATAACACATACGGAATAGATTACGCGCTTAGATTTCCAACAATATACGCCATTCATTGACTAAAACCTCATTTACAAATTTTTACGGTGAAAATTCGATGGCGGAATTCCCAACGGAAAAGAACACATAATATTGGAACTACCGTCACTGAACATGTTTGGTTAAAATGGGAAGTGGAGCAGGAATAGCCATATTGTTTGTAAATTCAAAAGCTTGACCAGGAGGTAAATTTTTTTTCTGACTATAAACGAGTCCTCAGTGCGTCTACCAGTAGAGCTGCAAAGGAATAAAATTTTACCCAAAAAATGTTCAGTTATTTAAATCTCCACTTAAAAGGAGGTATAGGCTTCTGTACATATGAGGCCATGAATTCCGAAGCGTGAGTTTGTGCGAATTGCATCCAATTTCCGATGCTAAAGCCAGACTATGAGCACTGCGGCGTTCGTAGTAGATATGCTTTAGGAAATAAACGGGGACTAGTAAGTAACTCACCATTACGGAGTCACTCGCAAGCGCACACAAGGTTCGGGAAATAGGCTTTGACCTAGAATCCTACCAGAATCAGCCAAATTTGAGTCAATAGCTCCAAACAATAAAACTAACATGACATTATCTCCCCCAGCAGATATAATTGGTAGCTCTATTTCTCTATTTGAACATTAATCGCATTTTGTATTCGGAAAACACGTGCGGCTCGAAAAGAAATAGGTACCTACACTCATTTTTTAAGCAAAGAAGACCGTCATTATGAAAAAAGTTTGAACTTCGTTTTTACAATAGTAAGAATTTACAAATAAAAATGGAATTGTTTTTAATATTCCTTTCTTACTTTCAACTCTTAAGCTCCGGGCGCTAGCTCATTACTATTTAAAATCGTATGCATCGTAAAATCGTATTCGAAGGAAGCCAAACCTCCCGAGGGTAGACCAAGAAGACTACCCTTTAGCAATCTCCACCCGATCCTTTGAGCGAAGTTCTGCGGGAAATACCTTACCGTAAAGTGACAGGTTAATGGATATTCAAAACATATGATCAAATATTTTAGCAGGCACATAACTATGGAACAATTATTTTATGAGTTGTTTTCATCATTTCATGCTTGATTCGAAAATAAACGCCAAGATAATGCGCTAACATTAAAATCATATAAAACAATAAATATGCAAACTCAAGTAAGACGACCAGAGCGCATAGAAGATAATTGGAAGAAAGGTTCTCACCCCGTCGCAATGAAATTGGCCACCGAGGGTGAGTAAGAGAGGTGCTTTTCTGAAAGGAAAGCCACTATGCCCATACCATACTGATTTTGCTGGAAGTGGGGATCGCATTTTTGATTTCCAGTGCGTTTGCACTTTTCAGAAAAAAATGGCGCCCCACTGGAAAGTTCTAGAACGCACGGAGGGGGGGGGGGGTGGCGGCGGTCGGATGCCACGATTCCTTAAAAACTACACGCATCATTCATTCGAGGTCATTTCGTCAAGAGTCGGGAGCCCACAGGGCCGAGGAAGAGAAGCTCTACGATTGACCCGGAGTACCCGAGGGAGGAGATCACTCTTGTTCAACAACCAACAGTCTCAAAATACAATCTAGCGATTTGTTCGATGGATTTTTCTTCCTCATAGGAAAACCCACTAAAATCGCTGGCACATTAATTGCGTAAGCTTGGTTTCGTTAGTAGTAGGACCCGCCCGCCTTTGTGACGGTGCGGGATTCCTCGTCCCTTCCCTTCCTTTCCTATCCTTCCCCTGGAGGTGTCGTCGGGCTCTCATCGCGGCGATGCCTCCCATCCTTATCCTTCCTCTGTCCTCCCCCTCTCGAGGTGGCACGGGCGTATAAGTCTCGGACTTGGTTCCCGGCCCTCGAGAGCGTATCCATTGCGGGGCCCGCCCTGGGACCCCCGAATCCACTGTCTCAAAATACAATCTAGCAATCGTTGGATTATTCTTCCTCATAGGATATCCTCTAAAATCGCTGGCACATTAATGGCTTTGCCTGCTTTCGCAATTTAGTTGAGACCTTTTCGCTTCTATAGCGTTAATGTGTTTTTCCCATCCCATCCCTTTCAACCCTTTCCCTACCCCAGAGGCGTCGTCGGGCTCCTGTCGCGGCGGCGCCTCTTTCCTTTTCCCCTTCTCTCCTGCCCTTCCCCGGGTGATTGGTAGTATAAGTCTCTGACTTGGGTCCCGGCTCCGGTGTGTTGTATCCTCGAAGGGCTTCCATTGAGCCCTCATTCTCTCTTTGTCTCAGAATACACTCCTTGTGGCAAACTCCGTATCTTTCATTTCTCACCGATATTGTTCCTCCGAGAGGACCACCTTCGCAGTCCGGAATCCCTCAGCGTCAGTCAATGTCCCAAGTCTAAGTCGCCCCTTGTCCAGCTGTCAACGAGAGGACACGACAATATTTAACTGGAATACCCCGATTCTGCTTGCCTACCTGCCTAAATGCAGTACCTTTTATGATCTCCTGATGGTATATCGAGAGCATCTAATGAATTTGATTTAAAAAATAAGCCATGCTCACCCACTCACCCAGTTGTAAAACCCATAGATTGATTTGGATAGCTAAGGGAGGGATGACCCCGCACATTCTTCGTACGGCTTGACACGTAAGCTAAGAAATGCCAACGGAAGACCTCATCGTTTCAAATTTTCCATAAAACCCAAAAATCAATTCAAATTTTATCAAAATTATCAATCAATCCTGTGGAAATTCGCGGGATATTCTTCGATCTGTATTTACTAATGTAAGAAATAAAAAATGTACGTTGCTTAGCCTGATAAAATGAGGATCATACATGGCGACGATTGTTCACGACGAACTGCTGCACCTAACGAGATTGATATGATGCTAAACCATTATTGATTCGATGTTACGTTTTTTAATCTACAATATCTACACGAATCTAGGTCGCATATGAAGCCATGCTCATGTCCAAGCATAAAAGATTCGCTCACTACTTTATATGCAATCTAATATGGAGAGAACCACCACGACAATGGGCGACAATTCCAGCTAATTTATCTGACGACTTAGTACTATATCCATCTCATGACTCTTGGTGTTACACTAACCATTCAGACGAACGAAACGAATATTATACATTTGGGGATGAATGATCACCGCGAACCACTGCATCTTACGACACCAATCTCATGCAAAAATAGGATTTAATCCATCAAATGGTTATTTATCTACAGTACCGACATGAATGTAGGTCGAAAATGAAGCCATTTAAAGGCAAGTATTAGCATTATACGACTTCATTTTTGTTCATTTTCGCGTCGTAAAGAAGAATTCATGTCCATTATTATTTGACTCCCATTATTCCATCCAGTGGCGCAGAGGGGGGTTTAACCCCCCTCCCAGAGCTCAGAGAAATTTTTAAGTTTAATCCATTTTACTTAATTGGATTGATATTACTTATAGAATGGTGTAGGGATTAATAAAATATCCCTCACAAAGCCGTAAAACTCACAATTTTGAACCATATGTCTTAAAATTCCGCAATTTACTAATCTCGCACCTACCGCTTATCCTGGTGGGTATCCCATACCATCACACACCCCAGTATTAGTTGCACCTTAACCCCCCCCCCCAGCCTTAATTCCTAGCTGCGCCCCTGATTCCATCATCATACGTTTTGGCATGGGGTCACGAACGGTCACCGCGAACAACTGCACCTTGCGAGACTGATATCATTCTCAACTAGGATTTAATCCATCAAATTCCTATTTATCTACAGTACCGACATGAATCTAGGTCGAAAATGAAGCCGCGCCCATGTACAAGCATAAAAGATTCGCTCACTAATTTATACGCAACTTTCCTGGAGGGGGCCACCACGTCAATGGGCGACAATTCCAGCACGTTCCTTCAGCACTTTGGCATGCAGATGTCGAGAGAGAGAGGAGTGTTTGTCGTGTTGGCGAGACCGTCGAGGGTTACAACAGGGGTGACGAGTAAACCCTCGCCCCGCCCATGAATTTTCCCGACCCTGTCGTATGGGAAAACGGCCGCCATCCTCCTCCTTTCCTCCTTCTCACACAGCAGGGCTGTTTGCCAAAGGCAGCTCCGGGAGGAGGATTAAAAACAGAAACGGACCCCCGTAGTGTCCACACATGCTGATAAACATTCAATTTCTTCCCCTTTGCGCAGGAAGGAAGAGAAGGCGGTCGCCTTGGAGGAGGGTCCAACGCATAGTAGGGTTGTTTTTTAAACTCTCGAGAATATTCTGAGAGAAATAAACTTTCAATCTGAATGGTATTTTTATATGCATATGATACTCTTCGATCAATCTACATATCGATATCTAAGTTCTAACAACACGTATCTCAAAAATAGCAACTTTTCAGGAGAGAGAAAAAAAACGATTAATTTGTTTTACTTGTACGCTGAAATCAAAAATCAAAAGTTCATAAAACTGAAAAAGAAGCATTCATTGCCATCAAATAGCTGTTTATTGCTTATATTTTATTAAAAAAAATGTTATTACACTTTGTTTAAGATACTTGTCTCAAACCGGCTGAATTTGAGATAGGTGTTGTTAGAACTTAGCCATAGATTTATATGCCATAGCCATATAGCCATAGCCATAGATATGAAAAAAAGATCTGTCTGTTTGTCTGTCCGCTATGCGTTTCCATACGGCAGCACGGATTACGACCAAAGTTAGTATGTAGGAGCATCTCATGCTCCCAAAGCCCATTTTGCTACTTTCGGTTGCGTCGACGTGTCCTTTGCGTAGTTTTCTAATTACCGTTTGTTACGACATGTCATACAACTTCTGCGGTTGGACATACTTCCAGGTAGGCATGCCTCTTGTCATGCTCAAAGAGAAAAGACAAAATTCCTGTCATGTGATTATGAATTCCAACTTCCAAGTTTCCCACTTCTGTGGATACTATCCTTCCACAGCAAAGCCGGGTGGCCTGCTAGTTCCTAATAAATTAATAGGAGTAATTGCTCTAGTAATTTATCTTGCTATTTTAATTATAATACTAGTATATCAAAGTAAATTTCGAGTATTACAATTTTATTAAATTAACCAAATATTTTAATGATTAAAAGAAAGTACATAAATATTTTTAACATGGATTCTTTCATGATAAACCAGTACTTTGCAGACTGCAGAGCGAATAATGTGTTATATCTCCAGCGAATTACTTTGCTAATGTGGTTGATTCATTTGGCAATTTTATTGCTGAATTAAATCGAAATTTTGAAATTAAGACTTCTCCTTACATTTGTATGCTAATGTCCCTCTTTCAAAACGAGTTATTTATCGGTATAAATTATCTCAAGATCATATTCCCCAGGAGTACGGAATGGCAATGTCGTAGCTAGGTTTTCCGTGGCATCGAGACAGAAAAAAGGAAATCAAATCCTCCTCTTATTCTCATAAATTAAGTAATATAGCCCATTAAAGAAATCGCAATAGAATTTATTGCCAAGCGGATTGTCTTGGGATTTTCAAACACATGCTGTCGCACATACAATACCTAAGTCTGATGTAGGCACCTCAACATTTAGATACATATAGCAAGTTCTCGATCCCTCAATTACATGTTACTCTAAAGGCACCAAAGGAAAATAATTAAATATAATGAAAAAAAAGCCAGAAAAGAATTTTTGCGCTGGCTAAAATTTAGAGGTGAATAATTGCTGTAATAGATAGGAAGTTAGTTTTCGTGTAAACAAAATATAAATAAAAAGTTCTTCCCTAATTGTACCAATTATTCCCATATTTTACTGATGGCGACAGAAGATATATGGCGATGTGACACATTTTAATTATACATTCTAATGCGTATTCGATTCTTTTGTGATATCTTTTTGAACTAAAAACAACTATTCAGTTATGGATACAAAATCAACATAATGTTTGAAAGCTAAACCACTTAAAGGCTGGAGAAAGTTTCCCTTCTATAATAATTTATGCCTTGTTCCACCACAGGGCTGGACCCAAGTTAGGCCGGAAACAGTGTAAACTCCAGGATCACTTCTCACATTTCGAGACGGCGAGACCTTGGATCTCAGAGGGTCGGTCACCCTCTGCCCGTCTTTCGCCGAGGCAATTGACGCCGTGCTCGAAAACGGTGGGAATTACAATTTAGCCAGGAAAACTTTAAGCGCGAGATGGGCACGTGGCCTCGCCAGATGGTCTGCTACGTGTTGGCGGATACCGTCCGGAAGTAAAACCCTAATAGTTCTTCCACCACACCCTACTTCAGAACAAGACCCATTTTTGAAAAAGGCTTGCTCTCGTGTTTAACACGTTGCGTACCGGGGTATTTAAATTCCTAGGAAAGCCGAGATTGGAAATATGTGCCTATTAGGGCGTAATGCATTTGGTTTAAACATGGTTAAAAAGATAATGTTTAGAATATTACTTTACCCAATCAAACGTTATGACGCATCAATTCATCTTGAATAACGAACAACAACTGAAAACGTACTAACGAATACGTATTGTGTCCTTTAAAATTGTTTAGGTTGACGCGCCTAAATGACGAGAATCTTCGTCATCCGTCCGGAACGTTTGGGAAAAAAATGACGAGAATTCTCGCCATCCGTACGCAACGTGTTTGTACCCTGGCTTAAAGCCATAACAGATTTAGATATTTGAAATAAAAGTAAAACCATAATTAAGTTGTCCCTAGATTATAGATTTGAAATTGTGATGGAGCAACTAAATTCCTCAAGGTTTGGCACCTTTTATTTGCCGCTCATATTGAGAGAAAATTTCGATTGCTTTTTAATGATGGTCAAGGTTGATTGCAACGGAATTTCCAAGTAATCAAAATTTCATGTTTGACTTTTAATGCATTATATTGGGGAGACTATGCAGTACGGAAAATGTATTTTCTAATTCGACTTTAGGTATGCTTTGACATTTAGGAAGACACAAATGACAAAGCCGTGGGTGGGCGTCGATATTACAAACTGGTAAACTGCCAACCTTTGCCAAAGTATATACTCCCTCATTCTTTTCCACCACAAAAATTTATTCTATCGATTTTGTGTGATCAATATCTGCAATTTACATAATTTGTCAACACGCAGAGAAAGTGCGGTAGGTTAGTGATTACTAAATGCAAAAGTATCGGTTAATGTAATACTAAAAAATTCTCATTAAAATTGCTTAGCAGAAATCAATAAGCTTCCTTAATGAAGATAAACAATGAGCGGTGCAAATGACCCTAAAACGCATTTCTATTAATACTGAAAAACTCACATTCAAATGCTATGCACAGGGTTGGTGGTGCTGCACATCAATCACTCATTACCAATGAAATCCTTCAAAACACTGAAATGCTGGCGGTTCGATGGAACATAAAAGTAAAAAAAAACAACGGAATGAGCCTTGATACACCAAAAGTTTGTACATATTATTCACACGAGACATGTGAAAGTTTTTCCGCCAACTTTCGCTTCTTTTTTTCCCCATTCGAGGAAGAGAAAGTTTCTTTTCCATCCTTTTTCCTCGGTTCCCGACCGCCGGTATCGCTGCAGCGGCAACATAATGTGGCTCATGGCAACCTGATAATCTATTATTCACGTCCCTCTTTTGATGAGTGATTCAGGCAACGGCTTATAAGAGAGACAGAGACAACATTATAGCGGCGCCCACCCACCCGTAGCCCTCGATGCATTCACTCATGGCGTCCTATCTCTGGGAGCACCTATCTCTACGACCGCGTAGCCGTGAGTGCACATACCGAGGCCGTTCACAAGCTTCGCTCCTGTGTGCAGGGTACACTTGCGAGAACAAGCATGCGTGGATGTGAATATACCGCTTCCTTTCTCTCCTCGCAATGGACGAGTTGAATGCACACACATTTATGCGAGGTATAAAATTATTGGGCCATCCAGTCTTATCCATTGGCCAACACCGTAATTGGAGCGGTTTGGTTTTTTTACGATACTTTACTCTATGAATCTATGTAATAACCACTAAGTTTGAGGCACTTTTATTACCTAAGCCATTCAGTACTCAATAATAAACCTTTTCCGGCCACATTTTGATGATTCCCATTCGAGCAAAGCACAATGTTTTAATGTATTTAATTACAATGGAGAATGAATAAAGTAGTTCTAATTTGGCCCAGCAGTGTTCTTGTAAAAGTGCGTACTTCGTCGCAACTCGTTTGAAACTTAACATTTTGAACGCGGAAACATAGATAAATAAAGTATTCATTAGATTAAAAATGAATTATTTTTATCGTGACCCAGTAAATAATACGTATAGATAAGATTACGTAATTAGGATTACGTAACTACATAAACCATTCAGTGACTGAAGTCTTATTTAGGAAATTTGAAAATGAAAATACGATGTTGGATTTCCGACGGAAAAGAACACCGAATATTGGAACTGCCTTCAGCCCAAATTGAACATGTTGAGGTGAGAGAGAACCTGAGGGTTGAATTGGATAGATTAAAACTTACCTTGGACTTCGGCCGCACGGGAGTGCAATTTACATATCGATGGTAGAGGGGACTTTCATTTCCTCAGGATCTCCATCACAGCGAGGACTTTAATTTGGTGGGTGCTAAATGAATTTAATCCGATGTGAAACCCTAGTGCCAGCGGAATGGTCTCCAATATGAGCCCCAGCGCTCCCTTAATACGACGAGGTACTTGAAAATTCCTACCTTACGAGCAGAAATTTTATTGAATGACTTTAAAAGAGAATAATTTACAATATGTAATAACCACTTAAGTTTAGGTTATTTTCGTACCCAAGCCTTTGACAACTCAATTTATCCGGCCACCCTTTGATAATTCCCATTCGGTAGAAAGTGGGGCATAATCTTGCTCGGAACAAGACTTTAGTCTTGCTCCAGCAAGATTACGGAACCTGTGATTCGTTGCTATTCTTATTAATACGTATACAAATGTAAACACGAGAAAATGCAGAGTTCCTTCACTTTTTTTCCTTCAAGGTGTCTGCCCACCCTAAATTAACATAAAAAAGAAAGGTGCCAACCATCTTCTTCAATTGATGACATATTTTTAAATATTTGTGCACTTAAATTACCGCCTGAAATTGATAAACATTATATATATATTTCCTCCATTAAACAATAGCAATTTTATTGATAAATATCGCATCGGACAATTGATTTCAAGCATTGAAATCCTAGCGTTAAGATTAATATTAAAACTATGGCACAAAGTTTTCTTCATCTCATCTTTGAAAAGCACGGAGGATTTTTATGCTGCCGCTAAAGCGGGTGAGAGGAAAGACAAACTCAAGAGGAACTCAAAGCATACAGTAGGAAAGAGGAGGGAACACGGAAGCGGTGGCGTTGCATATGTTGACCACTCTATCCGTCCGCTTCCTCGTTAAAAAAAAAAACGCAAACATGGGGATACCTATGCAAACGTGAAGCAAAAGCGGGATGAGAAGTCGTGGGGGTCACAGAGAAAGAAAAGCACTTGAAAAGCCTTCGCACCTTTTGTTTGCCTTTCCCTTCCTTCGTCTTACTTGCACAGTTTCCATTTTCTTTCAACCCCACTCCAGACGTCTTTACCCGTGCACCTCATCCCGCATCCCACCCCTGAGGCTTGAATCTAGCTAAGTTATTAACCTTTCGTCAGGCGCAATATTGGAATTGCTGAGTTCAGGCGCAATGTTCCTAACAGGCACAGATGTAAAATAACGTAATTAACTCTTAGCACGGCTCAGTGGTGCACCTTTAAACTTTAAAGCACCATTATTAGTGAAGTATATCACATAAGTTATTTCTTATCTGCTATATATGTACACATATACACACCGTCAACCTACCCCGGACCGATCCAGCAAGGTGCGATTTAATCTGCTCTTTAGGCTATTAAGTATTATTATAGGTGATGAATTTTAGCATGTGAATTCTATATGATTAGAGTTTATTATTTTTCTATATTATATATATCCAATAATGCTTTTATTTCGCTTTATTTTACCATTATTTTCCTCTACTATGCTAAATAATTCGCCACTGATCTGTCGGCATGGATGCGAAAAGCGAAAGGCTGCATATAGCGTGCCAAAACAAGCATGTAGTATGAAAATGTTAGTCATTACGGTTACAGTTTTTACTCTGACCTTGAGATACAAATTGACCTTTATCAACTAACGAGTGGTAGGAATTGGTAGCGCAGACAGTTTTATATCGGAAAAGACAGACAAAGAGAGTGTGTAATGCAAAGGATTCTTCGTTAAAACTTTCGCGGGTGCTCGTCATTATGATCATCAGTCAGTGGACAATCCCTTGAAAAAGCGACCAGCATCGGTCGGGAAACGTTGGGGCCACCCAAGAATTGACGCGGCGACATAGCCCAAAAGTTTTTAATCATAAAGGGATATCTTAGTTTGTCATTGTATTCAGTTGTTAGGATACTGCATATTAATAGATAATAGACTCAAAGACTAGACAGGAAAAACCTACCGCCTTCAAAATGCTGCGCATGGAGAGTATGGGCACGGTACCAGGTTAGGCAAAGACCCGCAAATATAATGTATACATTTTTAATATTTTAACTTACAAAAGGTCATTCCTTTCGTAGTTGAAGGTACACTTGTGCTTCCCAAAATTCTTGATCCCAATTCTTTCGCTCTCCCTTCGTTTTCCCCTGAGGAGACCAAACATTCTCGTTCACCCCCGCACGCTATTCCGACACCACGCCCTTCTGCGGCAACTCGTGAGAGAGCTTCCGAAAAACCCTTCCGGAAGACGTCGACGAGGAGAAAGAAGGGTGGAGGGCGATGGATAACGGGGAGGGACCAGTGGGAAATGTACGTCAGGGGATGGACAGAGGAACCCTTAGAAAGAGAGAATAAAGGAGAGAAGTTTTTTCCCACCATGACTATGGAGAAAGAAACGCTTCCATTCCTGCCAACCCTCTTCGTAACGCTGTGACCAAATTCCTGTAGTGCCTGTACGGCAAAGCATGACGGACAACACTCCAAAATCTCTATCATCTCAGGCTCAACTTTGTTGCTTTTTTAAACGATAAAATGAAAAAAAACTTAATTTTACTCCACCAATTTTTTGAATGGCAACTATAATAATATCCAACAATAAGATTGGTGGAATAAAACAAAGTTTTTTTCATTTTATAATTAATCCAACATGTTATTAATATTTTTGTGCACGATACCTTCATTACCACATGTTGTGTGTAACTTTCATGCCAGATAAACTATAACCAATATATGATGGATCCAATGCATAGTAGGAAGAAATAATAAGAGCATTCTTTCGCAGTTGAAGGGGCACAATCTCCACCATTTGAGGAATTGGTGTTGAAACTGAAATAACAGCATGTAGCACTAGCAAACAATACTTTCTCAAGCATAGAATGAAAAGTAATGTTTTATTCGAGTTTTTTTTAAGGCAATAACCGCATATATGTACCTCATTTTGGAACAAAATGTCAGTGGGAATATTCTTATCATTTTTGTTACATGCACACGAGTATACAGATTTACTCTCGATTGCCAGGTTATTCTTTTAAGGGTTCTCTTATCTACATCGAGCTCGCACTCTAGATGAAGATCTCTTCAAAATGATCAGGATCCTCTAAATTATCGCCCCTTACAATGTAGGCAAATTTTACCACGTGGTCGAATTTCCGAAAATTTTATACACAACAATTATCAGCTGTTACATAAGCCCTAAATGAGTCTATGGTTATTGAGAATACAATCGAGCAGATATGGAACATAAATATAGTACGGTGGAGTATTTTTGATGAATCTATTATCAGATCAACACAAAAAACTTTTTTGATTATTTACAATGAGGGTAAAATAGATATAATTTTTTAATGGAAATGTTAAGACATGCCGCGGCGGCACAACATATCTTACTGTTTTATACATTTACAATAAGGTAATCCTTTCCAAAACTCACTTTCGTTGATCATCTTGAAACCGCGATAGCTGAATTTGGAATTGTCCAGGGTCAGGTCTTCAGCATTAATAACATCAACGAACTGAACGCCTCACCAAAGAACGTCGAGATATAATTCAAGAATCTCAAGCAAAATATCATTTTGTACAATAGGAAGTTAGACGGTAATTTTCCTCCATATTATTATTCTTCAGTGAACTGCTTAAAAAACACTTATAAATCGGTAGTTCGAAGAATGACTTTGTGAAATCGTTTCATGGTAAAACAAAAACCTTCGTTAATTTCACGTAGATATCTGTAATATGAACCTGTTTCGTCGCTAGGCGAAATCGTCAGGGACAACTACAGGAAAGGCATGACCTTAAATACACCGCGTCCCTAACTTTAGATGCCATCGCTTCAACTACGGCGTAGAAAAATAAAATGAATGTTCAGCCGAACGCATAATTGTTAACAGTACATCATTTACATCATTTATTTAATTCCTTTCTAATTTTAAATAATATGCATAATGAGGTTCACTCATAATTATGGAAATACATCAGATGAGTTAAATGAAGCCATTCCATTAAGTTTAATGCAGCGAAATAAAAATGTAATCACATATTCCATCCCTAAATCAGCCTTCAATAATTATATTCGAACTCATTACGCAAATTACGCATTTATACAAATATGCATTACCGGAATCACATTGTAAACCCTGGTAATCAGATGCCAAACTTTAATTAACTCGCAGCCGTGCATGAACTCGCAACATTATCCAAATTGCATCCAATTTTTATAATTTATATTCGATGAGGATAAAAAAAAACTCAGGACAATATAAATTAATCTCAGAGGAATGCGTCCAAAACTGCGCAAAACTAATTGCACTATTTCATTCGCTGAAAGGGTAAAAATGTGTCCATAGATAATATTCTAGTAAAATAAAAACATGATAGAACTATACCGTACACATTCAAGGGATATTTCACAAATATTATACAAATTTTGTAACAATAAATAGTAATATAGAGTATTATTAAAATACTATAGTGTACTACACTCATTTTTAGGTTTTAGGAACGATTTACCCACCAAAGAGAAATTAAAGTCCATGGGACGCGTGTGTATCAGGATTTTAGACTAGCTCAATATAAATTGATATTGACTAGTATACGTACGAAACAAAAAGGTTGGGAAACGGTCCATTAATCTGACTAAACCTGAAGACAGTGTAATCCGTCGGCCAGTTAAGTCAACGTCACACCAAGAGCTTTTATAATGGAGCTCCTAGAGAGATTAATATAAAGCCAGGATTCGTGATTTATAGGTGCACTTAAATAATTAGAGAATGGAATACTTGTATCCTTTGCACTGGTTACAGAGGGAAATAATAAAAATGCATGAATTGATTTGAAACAAGGACTTAGCCGCTTGCATGATGGACGATGGCCACATCGACCAACAATTGTATTCACAGATGCTTCCAGAGAGTGTGTCAGGTTATCTGAACCAGCAATTTTTAGCAAGAAAAGAGACCATGGATAACAAAACGGATTGACAGAGCAGGTCTGAAGCGTGATCGGGAAAAGTGAAAAGCAGGGATCACGAACATTGGGGGCAATACCTCATCATTACATGCCACATACCTAAACATACGACTGCGTGGTATTGTCTGGCGGAGAACCCGAATACCTTATACTAATTACACATATGAGTCTTCTATTTCTCAATGCATCAGGGATATAAACAGATGGAGCGTATCTTCAGTGGTAAGCCTGAAAGGTATTTCATTGACGGAAGAAACGCACAAAAGAAAAACCTTCACACAACTGCTAATAATGTAGTGTTTATGATTTTGGAGTATAGGTACTGACCTATACTCCAAAATCATAAACACTACATTGTTGTAATAATAAGGAAGGTCAGGAGAAGAAACTGTATACAACTGCTAATGATATGCAGGATAGTCTGACGGAGAACATAAATACCTTTAAACACAAGGAGAAAAAAATTCCTTTCACTAACGATGCACATGACAGTGTTATTTGCACTACGATCTAATATAATACATTTATTATAGGTGTTTAAAAGACATGGCATGAAAATGGCAGAGAATACTGATGTTTTGTAATTAGGTGTTAGATAAGTAATTATTGAGCAGGATTAATGATAAACTTGGAGACTGTGATTGAAATAAAAGTGATGAAGTAATTATTTGAATCAATGATTAAACTAACGACGCTGATCAAGATAAAGAGGAATAAATATGATAAAAAAATATTTGCTAATGCGTCAAATTGAAATATATATAAAGATCAAATGGTAAAATGCAATTTAGGGTACCAAATGAAGAAAATGTGATATCATGGAATAAGGAAACCTGAACTTATATAATAATATAATTATATACGGATCCAAAAATGTCCAAAACAATTATTAAGCTAAGATTTCACTAGCTCTACCTAATAATTTGTAATCTACAATTAGAATGAAGCTAGGGAATGATTCTAACTACAACAATCGATATGGCTCTTCCTTTTCTCGATGAAATTTCTTCTTATGTGGGCGTTTTCCTGCAGTGGGTTTTTTCCAATAAGGACGACAGTCAATATCCGTAGGGTTTTCCCACGTTTACTAACATCTTTTTGCACTTGGTAAATTGTAACTTTAACTTATAATTTTATTTTTTGATTGAAAATGGAACTTCTATGTCTCTTTATGTTATTTCTCTGCATGTAATTTTCATGAGCAACTTCATTTTGTATTAAACTGCATATATTTCTTGTTTGACGAGGGGTTGGGTGGAAGATGGGACTTTCTAGTCCCAATCTCGCCCAATAAAGACGTGTTATCATCATTATTATTATTGTGAAATAAGGATATGAAAATATGGAGCGTCGTTTATCAAAATCAGTTCTCTTCCGCTGGTAGGCCTGATGGGTATTTCATTGAGGGATGGAATGCATAAAAGAAATACTTCCACACAACTGCTATCAATGTGCAGGATCACACGGTGGAGAGCCCTGGCATATTTCACTAACGATGCATGTACCTCTCTTTATTCTCTAGGCACCGCGGATACAGACATCTGGAGCGTCGTTACTGTGGCCTCTTCCGTACATCTTTCATGGCCGCCTCTCCCCACACCACACACGGAGCCAATTTCGTCCTGGCCCTGGGCGCCGGAGTCGTAAAGGCCACCTCTCGCGCCCCAATTCGAACAAAAGATTGCTATCGGAGTGTTTCCATCTCTTCCCATCGCCCTTCGAACTCTCGGGTTTTGCCAACTCGAAAGAATTACCGATGGGAACAGCTGCAATTCTGCGTTCTCTGGACGAGAAACAAGGAACCGGAAGTCACGACCACAAAGATTTCGTCGCACACTTTATAAATCCTGGCAGAAGTCGACTGTATTAAATAAAAAAACGAGTTAAATGGGAATGAGTACTTTCATAAAGGAGTCTTTCTTCAACGAGATGATTTCACATTCTTTAAAGCGCAGCACATAACGCATGACATTGAAAATTCTATATTTGAGTTATAAAATCAAAAGATAGCTGATAAAAGATGATTGTTTGACCCATCGAAGCAGAAGTACTCTAAAATATTGAATACAGAATATTTTGATCATGATCGTAATGCTAAAAATCTAATTAACGCATAATTAACCTTAGCGAGGTCAGGCACGATGAAAAATTGTACTTGGGCAGTTTTTCTTCCTTTAAATTATTAGGAAAGCGCAATTTCAGAGAGAGCCAATGAACAATGAGCATGTCTTAAAATTAAAATGATCGTCGGACTTTGAGAAAATGATGGAGTCTATTTTAAACAAAATACTGTTTTTTCACAAACTTTTTTAAATACAGATTTACACATTTTGTCATATGCCAAATAAAGAATATAACTATTTCTAAGTACTTATCCGTAAGAAATTTAAATTCTTCACATTTTAATAATGTTTCCAAGAAAAGATTTTTTATGCCTCATTTGACATAAGGAAAATACATCTAATACAACTAAAAAGGATAAATTTACTGAAAAAGAGTAATTTAGGGAGAGAGAAAGGGAGAGCTATGTCCATCGTAATATTAGTATTTGAACCTTGGATATATTTCCTCTTCACAACTTAGTTTATACTATAAACATTTTGTTAAACTCAAAGTTATTACTCTTTAACTTAAATATCATTATGTAACTAACGTATTGTATTTTTAATTTCAGGTAAGTGCATTTCATCTGCCTTCACCACTGGCTGAGGATTCCATTACCTGAGAGGTTAGTCAATTTTTTGAGTGAAACCAGGCATCTGGTCATGAATAGGTAAGAATAAAAATTGTAATGTCTTAATGTATTAAGATACATAAGATCTCCGATGAAAATGTTTCTTGCACAAAAAGAATCCTTCGGACCCCCTTCGATTACTAGATGGCACTGCACGAGGTGTATTACTGCTTGAGATTCTTTCTCCATGTGTTTCATGATAAATGTAAGGTAATTTAGAGTTAGAAAAAGCTTAGGTCAAACAGTGAGAGATGCCTAAAATCCTAATAGAGGCTCAATGGAAAAAAAATATTTCAAACGCATTACCATAGAGATACGCGCTCAACATTACTAACCTGGACTAACTATTAGTGGCTACTGTGGAGCCATATTCGAGAGAAAAGACTTTAGCCATGAAGGCAGAGAAATTATCTCCAACATGATATTTGCCTCCTGAATTTAATCAAGATCGTTGAATATTCCACTAAAATCACTTGAAACGGCTGAAAAACAACGGGAATACAATTGCCTACTACTACTAGTTTTCTACAATATAATTGCCAAAAGTCGATTGGGGAAACATCAACAATACTGGAAAGGCCTGCGTAGAGAAATCGATGTATGAGTGTTGGAGTTGTTTTCCAGCCAATGGCCTTTCGGTAATTCTCGTTACTCATCATCCATTTGGAAAACAAGTAGCTATGATGCACGAAGCCGTTTTTTGCGGCAAATTACATGAATCTTCCCGGGGTAATCCTCCCAACCAGGATTACCGAATGTTTTTTTCAGCATGCTCAATGGTCCTGGGTACATCGATGTAGCGTGAAAGTTGAGTGTAAGTCAGGCTCTGAAATCCAGGAAGTGCAACCATTATTACACAAATGGAAGACCAAATACGCGTCGTTCATCAGTGATTTTTTCAAGAGAAAGATAGAACAAATATAAGAAGTTGCGAGATAAAAGATATCCAGCAACTTGAGAGAGAAATAGGATAATGAAAACAGGTAGAAAAAATTCAAGCGATACGTATGAACTATGAGGGGAATGGCGCAATGCAGTAAGTAGTAAGCGACTCCGTATGGGAAATCCGCAATTAAAAGATTTAATATTGAACGGTCATGGAAAAGATAATCGTAAAAAAAGGAACAATATTAAAATATACTGGCAACACTGTTATCTCGGTTATTATCAATATGAATATGGACATTTCCTCGGAAAAAATATGCTGGTCCATAGAACGCGAAATAGGAGGACTTGCGTGCAGCAGATGCTCCTATAAAAGGGCTATATTTCATTACAGTCTTCCACTAACAGCAGCATCTTCAGAATAATGCTTAACTAAAACCGATTTTTAAAACTCTGCCAATCCACAACAGCAGAAGACTAATGAAAATAAATGGCAAGTAATCGTGGTGTTAATGGCTAACAGTAAATAGCAATCTCTCACACCATTCCGTTGAATAACACCCGATATATCTAATTTCATCTCATTAACCTTAGGGCTTAGAGTAAGATAGAGGCAACGTCATATGAAAAAAAACCTCGAGTCATTGAGAAGAGAAACTCGAGAGAATTATAACAGGCGGCTATTTTGTATTACAACAAGACTTATAACAAGGCATTATTAATGCCATCATTACCATGTATTTGTAAATAACGTACAAGCAAATATCACCAAATTTGAACATACCTAGAATTAAAAAGTAATAAATAAAAATCATAAATAGTTAATCTGTTAAAAGTGCTTAGACACTAATTAGCATGACTAAAGGCGAGACGATTAATCCCTTAATCTTCAAATATTTCCCATATTTTCTGTTTCACCTTTGCCTTCCAATTACCGCCATTTATAACTGACCTTTTCTTCGCTTAAATTCAGTGTTATAAATCTGACGTTATTATCAATTAAGCTTTTGCCCTGGTTAATATCTGTAAAACAATTGAAATTCTCAAATTCCTGTGTTTTATGACCATTATAAAAGGTTCTTACAGAACCTAGGAAATAATAAGTCACCATATCACTGATAAAGGTATGTTCAGAGACCGTACCATTATTTTCATCCTTTTGTAAACAATTGTACCACAAAATTGCCAATCCAGGCTTAAAGAATCTTATATTCACGGGAGAATTGTGAAAATGAAGGTATAAATAGTCGTAATTCAACAAGTTATTCGCTTAGTGAGCCCCAAAACGGTAAAATATGATATGAAGTTGTTTACAGGCCATTAATTAGTATTAGTTACACAAGCATGCATGGTGAACATGGAGAAAAGGAAACAAACAAACAATTTTTACTCATACAAGCATAAAATGTACTGGGTGGTAATTACGATACATGATGATTTAACAAAACAGAACCGGAGTTCGGTATTTCAGGATGATTACCATTGTAAACGAAATGAAGGCTCTCCATAATGTTTGTCTTTCAGCGACGCGGTGATTCCGAGGATTCTAATGACCACGAACTGAGGATAAACCTGTGAGTAAAATATCATATGAGTCCGATAAAATAACCAATAAAATACAATGGGATCTCAGGTTTACGATAACAATTCTAACGACCTGTAATATCTCTTAGGGAAGGAAACGAGCAAATTAGTGAAATGAAACGGCGCCATTTTACGAATTTTAACGAGTAAAAAAGAGAGGAAAATAGGAGTGAATGGGAAAACCAATGGTCTATACTGGCCGGTTTCTGCCCAGAGAGAAATTTAGATTCGCGCATAAAAACACAATACCTTTCATGCAAATGGTAATGTACTTTTTCTTGCGGACATATTTCCTCAGTAAGTTTTCAATGACAATTATCCTCATCTATTGATATGTGATAAAATATTCTAAATTAATTTTATTTTACGATAATCTAAATTGATATAATTTAAATTTCCGGTCAACGCGTACTTTTAATCTTGATCAGTGCAACATAGATCGTCCGGCTCATAACAAACAAGGCCGTCAGAAGTTAACAAATTTTCTGACAATCTTTTGCATCGTAATAAGAGCTAGTGAGAAGATAAATCAATGGCATATAAATATTTAGTGTAAAGTTTTTTTTAAGGAAATGAAGAAGTAAAAATTAGATAAAATTTCCTAGACGTATTCTACACCCAAGGTTGCAAATACTCAATTAATTGGTGGATTTATAAAATTATTAGATTTCACACAGCACAATTTTTATTTTTCATCTCAGCCTTTCATAGGCACTGAAAATATTTATATCAACAACACACCGACTTTTTCTTATGCTGACGCTCGCGCGCCCTTGACAATGCGCTCGCAAACGCAAAGAATCACAGAGTCGAAAAAAAAGCGATGAAGCGCCTGCAAACAAAATAAAAAAGAAAACTCTTTCCCCAATAGTTTTCGGAAGGCGTCTCCTGAAAAGGTGAGGGTGGTAAAAGGTTGGAAGGAGCTCTTGAAAAGGGAAATGGATAGGAATCCGTGGACAAGAAAGGAATGTAACGGAGAGGAGTTTTTTTTTCTCTCCCTCTCTCTCTCCCCGGCAACAAAGGCAAGAGAGGTGAGAGGGCGAAAAAATCTCTCTCTCTCTCTCGCCGAGTGCATTTATAATTTAGAGAAAGAGTCGGGGAGGAGAGGATTGTGCACAGGTGGGAGGCCGTTACAGGTGACAGGCAGAAGAGATGGCTGGACTGAGGGGTAAAGGAGAGGAAACTCGGAATGAACAGGAATCGCGTGTTTTACGAGAAGGCCCATTGTGGAATGCCGCGCACGTGTGTGTACGAAATACTGAAATGAGATAGGGACCTTAGTTGGGTTGAGAGAGGAAAATAGGGCAACGGTAGAAAGAAAAAGGTTTATAACAAGATAAGAGACCTACCTACGTACGCACCTCGTCGGCAGACCCTTAACGCGAGGCTTTAAGAGGGGAGCGCAGGTACTATAATACTCGAATAAGTGGTAGGCCGCACGCTGAGTTTGCGCAATAAACTCCTGCATTTACCCAAGGCAAACAGTTCGATATCAGCGATCACAAATGCAGGGAAGAGGAGGCAAGTATGTACACGACCAGAGAAGGGTAGCAAGGCTGGGAAACTCGTTGAATCCCCGCTTGACGAACGATACGGTAGCAACATAATTTTTTTTCTATCCGCTCAAGAAAAAGGAAGAGGCGCTTGAGTTCAACAATCTAACTCAATTTCTGGCATTCAGGACTATTGAAACGTAAAAAGAAATAAAAAAAAGAGCAGGATTCTTCTCTCTAGTCACCAATAATAGTGGTAGGAAATTTACCTTTTTCTTATAAATGAATGAATCCCAACCACATTCCGAAAAACGTTTTTGAAAATCAATACGTAGGTACTATTAATTCTAAAATAGATTTTAAAATCATTTCCATTGTTAAAATAATTTAAATCTTTCGGACGGAGCACATTTAGAACTTTAAATTGACGAAAAAACACCGAATTAAATGACTCGTGAATTACAGGAATAGAAGGCTCAACAACTTTGCTATTTCCACATAGTAATTTATTGACACCGACCATGGTTTCGTTACAGAGTAATGATAATGTTACTCTGTAACGAAACCATGGTCGGTGTCAATAAATTACTATGTGGAAATAGCAAAGTTCTTGATCCTTCTATTCCTGCGATGATGGATTTCCACCAAGTTACGTCCGCTACTATTAATTACTCGTGAATTAAGCCATACATCTGCAGCAGTTAATTACTAACGTATTTAGAAAATTAGATGTCAGAACCAAGTTATCAGGGTTTGGTCGCGGACACGATGTCTAGAGGAAAATTAGGAGGATGAATGTTCAGGAGGCAGTTAAAAAATAAAACTAAGAAGGACCCGAGACTGTTTCGGAGAGATAAGATGAGGAAAGAATTTTACTGAGTCCTCGCTGATAATTTGAGATTCAGTGGACGAGGACTATTCGTCCATTGAAGGTGGAGGGGTGTCGGAGCGGAGATAATTATTTAAAGAAAATGCAGACAATCTTTGCAAAACTTTGTGATGATTATCATATCCTGAGAGGCCAAGAAAATATAATCGAACAACCAGGCATATCAATTAGAATCATTAAACGTTAAACACTAATGTATTAAATTAAATCTGCTAGGGTCTGGCATCGGGTAAAGCTGTTAAAGGCGACAGAGACTAGTGGGGTAACAGAAGAAAATACGACAACAGTATAAAAATTTTATAACAAGATTTATAACAAGATAAAAGGGGCATCTATGTACGCAATAGTCGGCAGGCCTTTAACATGAGGCCTTTGAGGGGACCTAAAACAGCCTCACCCGCTGCCAAATCCTAGAAGATTTTATCTATCGTATTCGCCGGGAAAGCCTGCTATCTTTCACCAACTTCTTCGGCCTAAAAATAAGACTAATTCGAAGCAATAAAGAGAAAGCACAAAACATTTATTTATAAAATTTAAATTTTTTAGGCATGTTAGATTTATGTGATAAAATCAAGCCGTTAATTATCCCTCATTTACTCGGAGGAAGCGCTCTACGCTTAGATCCTTGAACAATTAAGAATAGATATCTTTAGGAACGACACTGAGAACATCATCTTTGTGCTCCACTATATTTCCAGGTCAGACAGAAGCGATAAATTAAGAGAGATATTTCGCCGAACGGTTAGATACGGGAATTCGTTTTTTCCCCTAACCATAAAGGAATTTAATAAATGATAGTCGTATTTTTTTAAATTTGCTTTAATGCGTAGATGGCTGGTTTCCTAACACCCCGTGCCACACACCTTTTTAGGCGGCTTGCGGGGCACTATGTAGATGTAGATTATTAATATGGTTAGATGATCTCGGTGAACAGTTGACGAGGTGAAAGTATGACGATGCAACGACTGAGATCAGGTAGGTAAGATTCTTTTGTTTCCCAATATATCCTATAGGGACGTTTCGAAGGAGTGAAGTGACATGGGAACCCCAACGCGTGGCGGCCAATAAACGTCAACGTGAGACGGAACAGAGAACCTCTCCCAAAACGGGACAGTGACAAGGTTAAATCACCTCGACAGTGACTTTCCCGGCCATTCACCCCATAAGCCACCGCTACATCTTCAAGTGAGAGTTTCCGAATGCCCTTCAAACGTTCTATCAAAAATCCACGATGATATCAACTTGACAGTTAAAACAGTAAACTCACTCAGTGCGTCAACCCGAAAACGAATGAATGTGTCAAGAGAACTACATATGAATAAGAGAATACGATACCTCCTCTGCAAAAACACTCAACAATGGCCCACCGAATCAAATCCGCTCATCTAGTAGCCCAACAGTACGAATTCGCTCAGCTGGCAGTGTCTGGAGCATAAACTCTCACCTCCAAGCTTGGAGAATAGGAGATGAGCGTTTATTCTTCGGACACTGCTAGCTGAGTGGATTCGTATTGTTAGGCTACTAGATGAGCGGATTTGATTCGGTGGGCAATTGTTGAGCGTTTTTACAGTGGAAGTATCGGATATAGAAATACTAATTTATCAACTACAAGACGTTTCTAATCTGCAAATTGTATCAATTAAGCACTCCATGTAAATACGAGAGAAACAACGCTATTTTCAACCGTATGATCTTAGGTTTTCCCGGCGCATCAGGTGCAGAAAAGTTTCTCGGGTTTCCCACCGGTTGATGCTCTCCATGTCTCATTGTGACATTTAACAGTGCTCAAGCAGTGCTGCGGTATGAATATGATAGGATAGAGCTCAGCCCATACAAACCCACAAGCGTGTGGATTTAACACATTCAGGGAAGGGTTCTGGCGTACTCACCTAAAGCATTTTTGTTTAGGGATGTCCGAAGGCTGAAATTGAGTTATGTCCGGGTGACCGAGAGACTGATGTTTCGGCTATGTAGTTCTTCCCGCAGGTTGGTTTATCAAGGAATGCGGTAGACCCCTTCAACTTGCGGTACCCCTTGGTCCTCAACGCGTTTTACTAGATGTTTTATCTGCCAGTGAAACGAAAAATATACCCTTGCATAGAATTTTCTAAGAATATATTTATAGGATATAGAAATAAATTGTAAAAGTAACTATTCCTAAACTGGGCTAAGTACATTTCTTATATCTATAGAAGGAAATACCAGGAAATATCATTCAGAGTTCATTTCATCTTCCATAAACGAAGAGAAATTTTTATTTCAACGAAATAATTGCTGTATCAATATTAGAGATGACATAATAAAGGTCATATAGCCAATTCTCTCACGAATCCATCAAATCAATTATTAATGAAAGGAAGAACAACATTCATTCTATCTTTCTTTCGTGCTCTTATATATAAATTCAGAGGTAACACAACACCGTTGTCCTCGTCCTTTTTCTATTATATGTTCCTATCCCTTTCTTTTCTTACCTCTGAATTTATTTGAATGTTTACGCTTAAGGCGTCGTGTGAATGAATGAAGTATTATATATAATTAGTTGTTTTTTTAATTGTGAACGATGTATTATATATGAATGAAGAAGAAACTATCCCTACCGTATATTTTCTTCGCATGTGCGAGCATATTTCAAAGTAAAACACATTTACCGTAATAAGTTTCCACCGCGTTAACGGAAAGTGAACGCATTTTCTGTATCATTCATTTGCATTGATGAGACAAAAAAGCTGGCTGGGAATATGGGTTAAGCATGAAATGACACTTATGCGTACTCGGAAACAAACAAGTACCGGATACGAGAGCCTTAAGCCAACACTGAAACCCTCCATTCTCGTCCGCCACAGAATGCAATACTGAGAGGCTGGGGGCAAGAAATGGAGACGATTATCGGCTTCATCCCTTTTTAGCTCACATGCCCTCGAGTATGGGGGCTTGATGCCTCGTACTCCGACCCTCTACCATGTGGAGAATATTTCCTGGGGTCGCAATTCAATAGGCAAAGGAAGAAAAGCCACGTCGACATAAGGCCCACTGTCCTTACAAAGGATATTGGCTCCAACCCTTTGGTGCGACCATATTGTTAAAGGCCGTTTTTCGGGACTCTTAAGTCGGTATTGAAAATCGAACCTGCGTCAGTATTCGGACAGCTGAAATTCTCGAATGATCTCACAGACCCAAATCCTTGATTAAATGACTTTAAGACCGATGCCCAACTTGCGGCAGATGATTAGCTGTGTGTTTGAGGCGGAAATCAAGAAATTAATCCTAATAGTACAAGTATCGAGATTCAGCCAAGAAATATGACACGGAATATTACATACATTTTCAGTTAAAATAACATACGCTAAGCAAGTAGGACAATTACTTCAGCTGGCAGAGATATTTTGGACGTTAAATCGAATTAAGTCATAGAAATTGGCAAACATAATTCATTGTTAAACCAATGAAGGTTAATAGTAAACATTTAAAGCCACTGAAGTCATAAGTAAAAATGCTGTTGAGAAAAACTTCGCTCCCACTTATTCGAGTAAAAAAAATTTTCTGTGATTAAATAGAGAAATTCAATGAAGGATATGCTAACGAAGTCACTTAAGTAGCCTTTCTAAGTTGATGAAAAACCTATGAATTATTCGCAGAGGAAAGTAAATATTGCAGTGTGTAACCTCCAATTGATTATATTTTTATACTAAAACATATTTTTTTCAGCAAACTTACTCTCTCGGGAGAGATACCTCTATCCTCAACTAATTTTTACTTTAATAAGAATTTCTATCATTCCAAGCCATCGGCTTTACACATGACCATGTCACCTTTATTACCTACTTTGAGTAATGAATACAGATATCAAGTTAATTTTTCAAAATGTTATTCACTTGAAGCTTTTCTTCCCTTTAACTAGAGTTCCACACAGTTTATGTCGTAATAGGATCTTTAAAATTCAACTTTATTATTATAGAGCTAGTTTTGGAGTCACAGAGCTTGTGATGAACACAAGAAAATAAAATAGGTTAATATGGCGTGCATATTATCTTATTCGGGGCGAAATGCGGCAGGGTTTTCCACGAGTATCTATAAAATACGTGCATCTCCAACAAGTAGCCCAAGATCTACTTTTCGTGTAGGCCTTCACCCAAATTCCAGCTCACGATCTCTGGGTGACGCCGAGCACGGTACAATCCCCCTTGTCCTATTTTCTTGCAAGCATTATCCTCTTTTCCACGTTGTATAACACAGGCTTTCTTGTTTTTCCTTCCGGGCAAAATCTTGCAACCCAAATTTTGACCACTACCTGATTAGGAAGAGCGCTTAAATTTTCAGGATAGCTCAGAACTGGATGACAATGCAATGTTATTACACAGTGAAAATGGGATGCTACAATAAAATTAATATTCAGATTTGTGTCCTAGGGAAAGCGAATATAATATTACATACGCACCACGTTTTTCGTTTTTGATAGCTGAAATGGTCTTCTACAACTTATTTTAACTTTCTCATCGATCATATTTGAATTTTTCAATAATTTAAGGGGCAGTAGTAGGCCGTTATTTTCTTCTTTCAAATAAAACGTGGTTTTATAAAAACATTATTTTTGACTCCATCGTTTTTACTCTCCTCCTTGAGGCATTATTACTTCTCGGCACTTTTTCCTACCTCCACTCCGCCTTTCACTTAACCCTTTCTAACCCAGAGCTGCTTCTGGGAGAAATCAAATTTCACGATTTTTAATTTTCAAAACTTGAAAATTTTGCACTCAATCATAACTATGGTGGCAGCTAAATATTTCGCCATTACTATTTACATTTAATAATATTTCTTGGAGTTTAGGTCAATGTAAAACAAGTTATAGCCAACGTTTCGATTTATTTAAAATCATCCTCAGGGCTATGAAAGAGAAAACATGAACAATATAAAATACAAAGATGACTACGATATACAATATTTTTACATAAAAATGTAACGATCGTGTTTTTTATACAGTAATATAATTTAAAATATACACATATATATACACACATATATATATATATATATATAAGAACAGAATAGAATACACAAAAAATTTTGACATACCTCTTAACTTTGTACATATTTATTGATGTTGTGTTACTAAGGTATTGCCACACCTAGTTACCATTAATTTTGATTGAACTATTTACTCCACAAAATAATGAGTATTTTAGAGATTTCCGAAAAAGAACAGAAAATTTATACATTTTCGAAGATTCGATTTAATCCATTATACGTAATCCAATATTGTTTAGAAGCAACATTGGGTTATAATGGGTTATATAACTTACAAGGGAATTCCCCCTAGTGTCACCGCCAGAACTCGTTTAAATTTTGCTAGGTGATAGGAAATGAATACCTATGAGGTATAAATTTTTTTCAATCTTCTACGCTTAATATTTTTCTAGGTATTAGCGACGGAATGTACTAGGAAAATGCCTGAATACATGCAACCCGAAGTGTAACAATAGGTCGTTTCAAACTCCGTTGCTAGGATGAAGAGAACTGACGGTATATTTTAATTCTCTCTTCAATGTCCCCACCTCAGAGACGAATTTCAAACACTTAGTAGAATACACGACTCAAATACAAGGGAAAATGAAAAACTCGTTATACGTCACCACCGGACAGTCAGATTCAATAAATCGTTCATTGTTACTGCATGCCGCGAATGGAACAACATTGACCTACCACTACGTAAATCATCATCACTCGCCTCCTTCAAAAAGGCACTACACGTAAAACTTCTTCGAGAACAACAACGAGACATGTAACATCACGGGAACAGTACGAAAGATTCATCAATTTTCCTTTTCTTTGCAGGTACTGGGTGACATTTTCCATGTAATTCATTGTATTTGTATACTCAGGTTACATATACATTAGCTCTCTCAGTAGGTTTTCGCTGGTTTTTCACGCCCCCCTTCTTGTGTGGGCGTTTTCCTGCAGTGGGTTTTTTTCAATAAGGACGACAGTCAATATCATTAGGTTTTTTCCACGTTCACTAACATCTTTTTACACTTGGTCAATAGTAACTTTGTTGACTTAAAATCCTAATTGTTGATTGAAAATGGAACTTCTACTTATTTTTATGTAATTTCTCTGCATGTAATTTCACGAGCAACTTGACAATGTATTTAACTGCATATACTTTTGACGAGGGGTTAGATGGAAGATGGGACTATCTAGTCCCAATCTCACCCAACAAAGACGTATTATTATTATTATCATATTAAAAATAATAATGGAAGTTTTAATAAAAGTCCCTCATTGTAGTACCAATAAACATTGATGGCCAATATGTTCACACTTATCATACAGCCAACCGTACTGTCAATCTCTCTGGATTTTTTAAATGGACAAACCTCATGAACCCAATAGCTTCGTCTGTAGAGACAAATGTGGACGTGACTACCAAGGAAAGTCCGTCAAGTGTCACCACCAGATTTCGTTAGGTGATAAAAAAGGGATACCAATGAGGTGTATTTTTTGTTTCAACCGCCAAAGATCAATAGTTGAGACTACGTGATTGGCTAGTATATCAAGGGCAATTATGAAGAGAGGCAGGAGGAATAACACCCTAGAACTTTACTATTTTTCCAGGTCCCCCAGGAACAGTAAAAAAGATAATTTTCCGGAGGGACATGCATAAGAATTCGTTTTTACCCTAAATAAAAAACAACAACAATAAATACTAGGCCGAACTGAAAAAAGTGCGCCTCTTCTCACATTATTTTGTGTTATCTCACAGGTAAACGGCTAGTGACATGACACCTCCTGCCAAATGCCAATTGAGATTAGTATATCAAGGTCAATTATGAAGAGAGGCAGGAGAAATAACACCCTAGAACTTTACTATTTTTCCAGGTCCCCCAGGAACAGTAAAAAAGATAATTTTCCGGAGGGATATGCATAAGAATTCGTTTTTACCCTAAATAAAAAACAACAACAATAAATACTAGGCCGAACTGAAAAAAGTGCGCCTCTTCTCACATTATTTTGTGTTATCTCACAGGTAAACGGCTAGTGACATGACACCTACTGCCATATGCCAATTGAGATTAGTATATCAAGGGCAATTATGAAGAGAGGCAGGAGGAAAAACATCCTAGAACTTTACTATTTTTCCAGGTCCCTCAGGAACAGTAAGAAAGATAATTTTCCGAAGGGGCATGCATAAGAATTCGTTTTTACCCTAAATAAAAAAACAACAACAATAAATACTAGGTCCAACTGAAAAAAGTGCGCCTCTTTTTACATTATTTTTGTGTTATCTCACAGGTAAACGGCTAGTGACTTGACACCTACTGCCATACGCCAATTGAGATGGCTTACGGGGTAAAACATATATGCAGATGGCTGACATTAGTACTAGAGCCACTTAGCCCAAAGGTTGCTTCCCTTGTGGGGAGAATGCATCCTCCTCTAGTTGTGTCAGAGCGAATGATATGCATGCCCTCGCTTGAATAGATACGGCCGGTTTCCTTGTGTTACTAGCCCACCCTACGGCTGGATGAGGGCGTTGTTACCCGTCTCGGACCCTTATTCCCTGAGAAGCAGCGGGATAGATGGCCACTAACGTCACCTCTTGTAGCTCATGTCCATCCCCCCTGGGGACTAGAATATTAACCTCTCTCTCCCATCCCAAAATCCCTGCTTCAATTCCCACTCCCTTGGACCCGGCCACCGTGTTTGCATGCGCCTGAACGTAACGTCCTCAGCACGCAGTTGTACAACTACCTACATCCAACTGCGCCTCGGAAGCTAATGAAATATTCCGGCGCAGGTCACCATCTTGAGCTCTCACTCGCTCTACTACATGTACGGAAGCTTGCACTAGTCATAATGAAAAAAATAAAGGAAAATGAATAGTACGGCATAATAGCAAGGCAATGATAACCTAACAACTTCATCCTGTGTGAAGGTCAAAATAGATGTTTAAAAAAAATTCCGGTTTCGATGGCGGCGGGGGTAAGTCCTTGCTATACGTAAAGTCGCGGGTTCGACTCCCTCCTGAATAGGTTGCCCCTATTCAAAGGCATGAGTGTATGTGATCGTTTAGTGTTAGCTGTTGTTGAAACTCCCGATGTGAAGACCTCATTGTGCTGTTTTCGGGGGTGATTGTGATAAGTAAAAAATGTAGAACATAGGACTGAGCGCGACAATGCGACAATGTGGTCGTTAGCAACTTTTCTTGTCGACAAAAACAACATTCCACAGTTCTGCCAACAGTCGATTTCAAAGGAGACTTAAAAAGAAAAACACCCTTATATGACAGTTTTTCGATCTGTCGCCTAATTCTCGGGCTATTCGCGGCGAAAAATCGGTTTTAATCCTCTCGCAGTTG
The DNA here is from genome assembly GCF_921293095.1 of Ischnura elegans. Lineage (NCBI taxonomy): Eukaryota > Metazoa > Arthropoda > Insecta > Odonata > Coenagrionidae > Ischnura > Ischnura elegans. Next base: position 65,277,786 of record NC_060253.1, on the reverse strand, counting down.
ACGACGTCATTTAACCCAGTCGAGCGGATCTCGGCGTCTCAGCTACTCTTCTTACGCCTCGCGTGGTTCATTCACTCTCGAGAACGATTCCTCCCCTCAATGAGCGCATCGAGTAAAAAGGCGAAAACTTTAATGACGTCACCAACTCATGTGAAGTGGGAGTAAAAGTTTGCATCACCTTATTTTAAAATTTTGACGGAATGGCTGGATGTGGGAGATTTAATGGGGGTTTAATCGTGGTTTTCAATAAGAATTTTCTTAATGCAAACATAAAAAACGATGTTTGTGGGGCGTACTCACACTAATCACTCTAGTGTCTAGACGCAGCTTGAAGGCCTAAAGACGCCTGCCGGAACGCCGGCAAAACTACCGCAGGGAGATGAATCGACGTGGAGGACAACCCGGAAGTTAAGCTGCGCCGAATAAACCACTCCGCGGAAGCCATCCATCAACTATATTGTCTATCTTACAAGATTTGATAAAACATACCGAACTGATTTTATAACGTGTTTGTTTCGGCGGATGCAGTTCAATTGAACTTGTCACCATCAAAGTACATGCCTCGGCTGACAATACACCCTTGCCAACATTTCTTCCAGCTCTCGAACCCTGCCTTGGAAGCCGCCATCGGAAACCCTTTCAGGTTCGCCGCTTGATGAGTTTTAATTTTCGCAGTAGATCTGAATCGGTGCCCTTTCAAGGTTGATTTTAGCTTTGGAAAGAAAAACTAATTCTGGAGAGTAGGGTGTCTGCGGGATCACGGAAGTTCTGGTTTTGGCGAAAAACTATGTTGCCTTTGCTAACGTTTCTTCCAGCTCACAAACCCTACCTGGTAAGCCGCCTTCGGGATCCTCTTCAGGTTAGCCGTACAATTACTTTTTAATGTCCGAAATTGAGTCGAATCATTGCCCTTCAAAGGTTGAATTTAACTTTGGAAACTAAAAAGAAATCTGATGGAGTCTCGTCTTGTAAGTGAGGTGGATGCGGGATCATGAAAGTTCTGGTTTTGACCAAAAACTCTATCACGATCAGCGTGTGAGCCGGCGAATTATCGTGGTGGAAACGCCATCACGAGGGACGAATTTTGATGCGCCGCGCGTCATGCCCAAAATGTCTATCAAATTGACTGACAGGATCCAAAACTAACGTTCAATTCTTTGTCTACCTCCCTAACATTTAAGAGGCAATTTCCATGCACCAAATCGTTCAGCAATTTGACACGATTAGTGTCTGACGGTGTGGATGTTCGCGAATTTTCATCTGTCGAGGTTCTGTCCGATTTAAAACAACTGTACTGGCAAAACATTGGCAACGACTCATAGCTTCTTTTGTTTCCAAATAGGCTTCCGCGGAGATTATGACGATATTTAGTGATTTTCCAGGTATTCTTCCGCGTTTACCCATTTTTTAGGACAATATTAAATAGGATAAACGCGGAAGAATACCTGGAAAAATCACTAAATATGACTCATAGCTTAACAAAGGTTTAATGAATCATTCCAAATGTCTCCGTAACACTTTTGCCAAGTTTTAAACAGAATTTCACGTACACACGCAGTTCCTCTAATTCCTTTCATTGCTACCGTTGCACGCGTTAGGTTAAGAGACGTACCACTGCTTCCGCGTAACCACTCGACGTAAAAAAACGCGACGCCTCTCGTTAATGATATCAGATACGTTTTAAGATGGCGCACTTTGTTTCGTTTCGATCCGTCCAACGATTTGCGCAGAATGAAGTCAGTCGGGTCTTTTTTGATCATACCTCGTTAAGTACCGAAAATTTAATCTTTGTAACTCCTATTTTCTTCAATGAATTAAGATCTACGGACTGAGTGAACGACCAAATTCCAACTTCCTTGGCCCAGACTACCGTGTTTGGCTCGAGTATACCGCCCTCAGCAACCAGAGCTACTACATCTCACTGCCCTACGAACGCTTATGAAATATTTCGGTGAAGCTCTTTGTTTTGAACCCTCACTCGCCCTACTACGCGTACTTGCTTCGGTTATTACGAATAAGGGTCGAGAAAGAAATATTAACGGAGCGCTTGCTAAAAACTGAAATAGCCATTCTGTTTAAATGTTAAATTATCCGTTTTCCGAATTCATAGGGTTCGTAAATTGAGAAAAAATATATCAATGTTCGCATAAAAGTGCATAGAATATGAGGTGTTCCGTAGTCATAGTGTTCATGCAACTTTTGAGATATGAAGAACTAGATTAAATGATATGCGACGTAATTATAAAAATATTAAATATAGAAAATAAAATGACCAATTTACCTAATTTACGAGCGGACAATTTACAAAAAAAAATTAAATGTATAAGTAATATTTCAAAGTTTTAAAGAATTCCTAATTCCACCCAAATTCAAGGACATCAAATTAAAGTTGTTTACAGGAAATTTAAATGAACTATTTCGGTACTTAGAGAGAGAGAGTAGAGGGATAATTGAGAAATTATCCCCTACACTGGTACGAAAGTCATTGATTTTGTCAGCATTAAGATAATCTTTGTTAACGACTAAAAATAAAGCCGTATTAATTGAAAAGCACATTAAATCTAATGCCGCAGAAGGTACATTTTAAAATACAGGAGTCAGCTGTATTTGTTAGGGACAGTGGAAAACTCGTCTGCCGCTGAATAAATTCCTAAAATATTTCAATCAACCATGTATTGAGTTTGATTCGTAATCGATAAAAATATTCGTATTGACCTTGTGTATTTACGGCATGCGTCGATAGAATGTCAAGTGTCTCGAGAATAGATTAACTAGATTTTATCAATACATGCTTTTAATAAGTGATAAAATACCAAAAAATCATTTGGCTGGCAGTTACTTTAACAGTATTAATCGAGATGTTATGCTACGCGTTATAAAAAATATAAATATACCATAAATTACGTAAAATATTATCGCATATATCCAGTTGAGCTCAGTAATCTTTTATATTAAAATGATTACAGGTGCTCCCCCCAAAAAATTATGTAAATTTACATTATTATTACTCCTAGATTTCCAGGTTTCCTATGGGGATGAATTTTTTTCATTGGTTCTATCCATTTCTAAAATTTATTTTTGCAAAAATTTGGTCATGGGTATAAATGAATGACCACAAAAACAATTGACCAGTTCTCATGCTGTAAGTTAAAGCAATAATATAATAAGAAAAATACTATACAAGAACCTACGAAACTAGAAGCACTAGGGAGGATTATCAAGGTTGACGTACATTTGTTATAATTTCATAAGATTAATAAACATCGAGAATTTGCGTACATTTAACAAAGGTCTCCAATAAGTACTGGGTAGAATTCAGAGAGCCAGATCACCTATAACGCTCAACTACTTTTTTTTTTAGTATTCTCGCCCGTGTAAATGGGTGGTGTCCTAACACCTCCTACCATACGCTTGTTGAGGTGGCTTCCGGTGTAGTATGTAAATGTAGGATATAATTTCATAAGATAAATAAACATCGAGAATTTGCGTACAGTCAACAAAGGTCTCCAATAAGTACTAGGTAGAATTCAGAGATTCAGATCACCCATAACGCGCAACTATTTTTTATGGCATTCTCGCCCGTGTAAATGGGTGGTGTCCTAACACCTTTTACCATACGCTTGCGGTGTAGTATGTAGATGTAGAATATGCGTCGTGTCTGGACCAGGGAACGGACGAGTCGAAATTTTTTGTGTACCGCTCGGAATTCCAGGTAATTTCCCCTCGTTCTGCATTCCGGTGGCGCAGCTTCTTCAAAATCGATTGTCGGGGTTGGGGGTGGCTCACGTCCATCGCCTCGGCCGCTGTCGACGGCGTTCCCGGCATTCTGCAGTGGTCGTTCCAAAAATCGGCCTTCCTCAAAAGCGTCGCATCAGTGAAGGGGATGGGGGTGCGCTTTTCTCCCGCCCCACCTTTCCCCCAACCACTGCCTCGTGAATTCGTCCGCAATGTTATATCGATTACCTTCAATGTCGCTTGCAATAAGTAATAAGGGAAAACGGATCGAAATTAGCCCTGAAGAGGTCCCCGGCAGATAGGAAGAATCGACGACTTTTAATCCACTAGACGCGGGTTAACCAAAAGTTTTATCAATTGACGAAGAACGAAAGTTTTTACAAGATCTTAGATTCTTTCCGGCGTATCAGGAGCAGAAAATATTATCGGATTCTTCACCGAGTAATAGGGTAGTTTCCTATTATTTTTTTATTACCTAAATCGAAAGATTATTACTCCTGGAGTACTTATTTCACGCTTTTAGATTTTTAAATGACGATATCTATTTTTCGCGATTAAATGAAAAGTGAAAATTTTCAAGCGCGCGAAAACGCGACGGCTAAGTATTAATGCTGGGAAAAACCCGTGTGACGTCTTTTCTGGTCCCGGCTGCTGCCGTGTGAGCCCACCTTGGTGCGAAGCTATGAGCACCGCTATGATTCAGGCTGCTAGCAGGTGGCAGAGTACCCAGCTAGCAGGTAGCGCTTGGCTTAAATAAGGGTTATTAATACCCTATCAAAGGAAGGAAACTTTCCAACCTTAGGCAATTTGAATAGGTGAATATTAAGAGATGATTCCTTGAGCTCTGTGCCTCATGCATGCATTGGTAATCTCAGACGATGTAAAACTCCCAACTACTTGTATAGCATCTAGGTCCCTGTGATGTCACGTGGAGTGGCATCGCATGGACGCCAATCTGGCCTTTTTCAAATACGGTTAAATTGACCATTGCCATTCGTCTGAACTGGGATTTCTAAAACCAAATAATTTGTGTATTATGAATACACTAATGGTGGGGAAGGAATCGCAATCAATGCCTTTCGTTTTCTTTGATGAAGGAAACTACTCTATTGACTTCATGTCTCGCCACGTTTTGGAGAACGACATGTACTTCTTTCTCAAGCGATCTTCTGAATGATCCCCATGTGGGAATCTTTCAATGAACTGAAAGAAGAATATAGAATTAGAAACAAGTCACTCCTCAACAGGATGGGAGATATGCAGCCAATTACCCGGTTAAGAACCCGATAAAACTTTTTGCGCACGAAAAATTTTGTCAGACACGAGGGTAAATAACATGAATTCCGAGATATACGCAAAAAATGTCGACTCGTCTATTCCCCGGTACAGATACGCTGCATAGTCTACATAAACATACTACCCTGCATCTCAACTCAACAAGCGTTTCGTGGGAGACATTGACACACCATTCATTTACCTGGGCGTGATTATTTAAAGAAAATTATTTTACACGTCATGGGTGATCTCACACGCTGAACTTGACGCAGCAATTATCGAAGGCCTTTACTTATTGTACCCTATTATTATCGGTGTATATTTATCCATAAGAATATTTTTACACTCGTATTAAGAAATAATAATATATGATGAGCGTATACGATCACTTCAATTATAATCACTAGTACTACTTCTAATTTCGTAGGTTAATGCGTTGTCTTTAAGCACTAGTACTCAACTGAGCATATGCGATAGTGTTTTTATATTATCCCGTATGTTTTGTCTGGTGTTTCAAAACATCTCACTTAATACCTTCGAATTTACTCCTAGCCTTATGTTTTTCTTGCATTTTATCTCTGCATACGCTGAATTCTTTTTTACGGTAAATAGTCTATATCTACGTACTACCCCACAATAGGCGTGTGGTAAGGGATGATAGTACACCGTCCATTTACCTGGGTAAAAATAAAAAAATCTCAGTTTCGCGTTATAGGGTGACCTGTCACCCCGAATTCAACTCAGCATTTATTGAAGTCCTTTATTGTTCCGGGGAAAAACGAATTCCCATAGCTAACCGTTGGAAAAAAATCTCTACAACTTTATCATTTCCATCGGATTTGGAAATAGTGCGGGAGTCACGCTGGAGAAATTTGACCTCAGAGTATGCAGCCAACGGGTAACACAGGTAAATAAGAGCTAGGTCACTCAGTCGACGAGTTCGAAGAAAATTTCGTACACATACAAGGCATAATAATCGTGAAAATAGAGGATTTGAAAAGGGAATACTTATAAGAGCGAAGATTAACACGCGTTTTAGCCCAGCACATGAAAGAGAGAGGGTGTTAATGTTGGTACTCACAATGAATATTTGTCGATGTATCAATTTTATCTAAAATAATCACAAATAGAAATTGTGAAACGATTGAATACGCTCGAACTTTGTTAAATAAAAATGTTACCTAAGGAAATTTTTTGTGAGTGTTCTACCCTAGAATTTAACAAAGGACAACCTTATATTACTCTTCAACGACTAACAAGCGCGAATTAATATTGAGCATTAAGATGATCCATAGAGACAGGTATCTATCTTATTGAGGCTAGATTTAATAAGAAACTATGATTAACGTCTTTTCTTCCGTCTGCTACGCAAAGAATCCTGCAAAGCTTCTGCCGTAAATGATCACAAGTTAATGTGAAATTGTTGCATAAAATGCAGATAAAATTTGCAAAAGTAAAAATAATTAACCAAAAAAATCACATCTCTAAATAAGTCAATAAAATTATCTCATCCTAAGAACCTAAACCGTAACTTCATAAAAATAACTGGTATATCTTTCCAACAAGTCATTAGTTACTTTGATATTAATAAGATATTCCGGATGTTGCAAACTCTTGACCTAATTAAGTTCATAAAATTTCTAAGCCTTCAAACTTTAATATTTCCCCCGTATTTTCTCTCAACGATATTCTCCTATTCAGGTTGTGTAAGGAAATTCTGATTCCAGCTCGCGAAATATTACAGTGTTGAGTTTAAATGAAACTTCTAAAGCAGATGAATTTTAAATCAACGCCGAACTCATTAATAAGACATTTTTTAAATCCCTATCTGCTTCAAAAATTCCAATTCAACATTTATGAGAAGGATTCACATAAAATATTTTAAAGTGTCACACAATTGCGGAAAGTGTTAATATTCATTTGCTATTTGGTAGTTGGGTTCCCTAAGGTTCATTATGTGAAATGCAGATGGCAAAATGATCCTGCAACTCCGAATTCTTCTGCATTTTTCAGCCGTGTATTACCCTAGGTTATATGTGCGGGTATTCCTATTTTGTTCACTACGAGTGTCTTGGTTTTGGTCCTGCTTAACTTTAGATTGTATCTATCCAACGTGACTTCCATCTCCCTAAGCACTTCCTGTAGTTGGTCTTCACTTTATACCAAGACTGTTAAGTCGCCTGCGAAACATAGCTTATATATTCTCTGCCCATGGACCTTAATTCCTGCTTCCGGTAATTTGTTCTCTGCCTCGTCCAGTGCTCATTGTAGGTAAAAGTTTAATAGCGCAGGTGACAATGAACATCCCTGTCTCACTCCTTTTCTAATATGGGCCTGCTGTTCATATTGTCCACATCTTAGCACTGCAATTTCTTCTCTATAGAGACTCCAAATAATTCTCCTGTCTTTGTAATTTATCTTCGCTTCTTTCATTATCGTAAAGAGCTGCATCAACGCTGTCAAAAGCTTTTCCAAGATCGACAAAAGCTATGTGTTCTTGTCTTAACTCAGTCTTTTTTCTTGTATTGTTCCAATGGCAAGTACTGCATCTCTGATCCCTCGACCTTTTCTAAATCCAAATTGGTCTTCGCTGAGGAGGGTTTCAACCTTATCTTCAATCCGGCTTAGTACAATGTTAGTCATATTTAAGAGGCATGTGAGACAAGGCTCAATGGGCGGTATTGCTCACATCTGTTGGCTGATGTTTTCTTTGGGATTGGTATCATTATACACCTTAGGTAGTCTGGGGGAATGTCACCTGTTTCGTAAATCTCACTCACTAGTTGATATAGTGATGTAGTGAACTTAAAAGCTGCCAAGCAGAAATGATAATGTTGACAAAAGAGTTGCGGCACATCTCATCACCGGAACCAAAGGAATTCCGCACTCAACAGTTTGCCAGGAAAATCATGCCTAATCTTTCATGGAATGAAGAGAGGGTAGTTTTAGAGTATTAAATGAAAGAGGGAATGACATCAACTATTATAATTACTATTATTATTAGTCGTGTATGATGAAAAATCATCTACACCTTGCAATTAGGAGTAAATATCGAGTACTGTTAACTTCTGAAGCAATGCTACAGCATAACAACTCTCAACCGCATGCAGGTTAAACAGTTAAGAGAATATTAAATGTTAACGAATTATTCATCAACTTTACTCACTAGACATCGCTCCTAGTGACTTTCATGAGTTCATTGCACACAAAGACGCAATGAGATACACGGATGACGAATAGGTGAAAGCACGTGGTATCTATGCACTCCCAAAGCGTAGGAAAACTTTTCTTGAATATCAGAGAGACAATGTAAAAAATGCAGTTGTATGTTGCTCCTCGTTGAAACAATAAATGATATTTCAGTTTCAACTCTTTGCGGTCCAACATCGAGGCTAGCTCGCGAGGCCTATCGCTAGCATCAGGTTTAACGTCAAGTTGAGCTCTACATCATAAGGTGCTGCGATTACACAAGGGCAAAGATGTAAGAGATATCGCCCATTGAAAATAATCCAAAGAATAAACTCCTTGATTGAACATGCATAATATTTAAACAATTGTATTTTTACTTTAAAAAATAAAATGAGAACATTTAAAAGGTCAGCAATCAATCCTGTCAATTATTTCTTTTTTCCTAAAAATAATAATTTGGACCTGAATGAAAATAAATGGATCACAAAAGGGTTAAGATTTTCAATCGAATCGAACTCATATTTTATTCATGACCTGTTCATCAAATGATTATATTATTTAACAATAGAGTAATTTTTTGCTATCACATTCAATTGGTGGAAATAAAATTTTAAATGGTAGCTCAGAGAACGCACATCCTTAGGATATCGGAAATTGGCCTCTTGGTATAAAAAAATCTGTAAGTAGCTACTTTACGGTCTATCATTACGCCTTTCGATGTTTCGGTCAGTTGAAATAATGATAATTTATATTATTATAACCAAATTCTTGAATGCAGTAAACAGCAATAATTGAAATTAATAGGCATTAAAATACATTATATATCCTTTTTAATGTGACTTTTTCACTACCATAAAAAAACATTCAGTACAAACGTAAAATTAATTTTAAATAACTGCATGAATTTTGAAAGATTGCGTGGAAGAATAAATAAAGAGTATTAAGTCACAGTAAAACGTATTGAACGTATTCTCGCCGCTTTAATATCTGAAGCATTCTAACTCGAAAAGCTTCCACTTGGTCGCTTACAAATTGAGCAATCTTTTGCGCCGAGTTTTAAGGTCAAACTGCTCGGCCCAATTTTCCAGTCAAGACGACAGAGTAAACTTCGAGGATGAAAAAAAATATTGCCGGACCTTACTCTTAATTAAAAGAGTTTCTCAAGAAATCGAGATAGAACCTGGCCGAAAAATTGCGAAAGATCAAATGAAGCCATGATTATTCCAGTACGTGCCCGTCAGAGGGAAGTGCACTCTTATTTTCCTTGGAAAAAAATTAAAACGTTTATTAAAACATGTAAAAAAAGAAAAAAACCTTTATTTCCATCGAAGCAAAGTTTGGTCTTCAAAACATCTTGAATTCTTTTCATGTGACGACTATAAATAAGAGCCGATGAATTTAACCCGAAAAAGTATCGTATATAGAGCGATATGTTTTCTTAATTCCAGCAAAATTTCTAATCATTCCCACCTAAATGAGCAAGGAACGTGCCTTAAGTGCAATGATAAACTAATTAAGCGAGTTCTATATCGAAGCGAAGTGAATTTTCTCCCTGTGAAATTGCATAAATCTATCCATATAGCCATTTCTCGCTGTAGATTTTTTGGTCAGATGAAACAATGATAATTTACATTATTACAGCCTATCAAAACCTTGAACGCAATTACAACAATACATGACATAACTACACGTATAAAGAGACATTATATATCCTTTTTATTGTGAATTTTTCATTTCTGTAAAACATTTGGTGACTACGGCAAATTGTAAGAGTCTCAATTTTGACATCCACGAACAACAGAATTTGACTAGAATAATGGGACTTGAAGGAGTCGAATTAGAAAAAATATAATTGGAGGGCACATCACTTAACTAATTCCGAGATATCACACGAAAAATCGTGTTATCGTCGTAAAAAACATATGTTAAATACAAATAGGAATATAACGCGGTAGAAACTTCTGAAATAGTTTACCAAAAATACATTGGTCGATTGTCGAGGGGTAATGGTATTGTTTCACATGGATTGCATTATCAGGGAAAGCAGAATTTTTTAAAGAAAATTAAAGACAAACTATGGAAGTAAGTACTTCTTTTTCAATGCATTATCGCGGTGGAACTCTTTAAAAAACATAACTCGCTGGATAATTGTGCCTCTTGCTCCTCCGTAATATCCCAGTGGTCGAGATTTCCGGGAAGAGCATTGAATGCGAGGCTGAAAGGCGCTGGAGCAGTGAGTGATCTTGGGCAGAGCGGGAAAAAAGGAAATGCAGATTTTCACCTTTACCATTCATTTCCACCGACGGAAAATTGCCGAGAGGAAAAAAAATACTAGTTCAGAGGTCGAGTTCTGGAAAATTCTGACAGCGTCCAGGGAGCATCCAAGTTCAAGCGTTGTTGCACAAAGTAGCACTTTAAGTCTCGCTATTACCAACAGATTTCAGCGCAAAAAGACGAAATATTTAGGACAATTGTAAGCGCCGCGCCGGTGCGCACGGCAACAATTTTCTTTTGGCACAGTCAATCATTAGCGGGTTATGGGGTTGAATTGGCCAAAATTCCGTCGGTTATCACATTTTTGGTGCCTAATCATTGCCTTTCTCCGTCAATATGTATTTATATTTATAGTTTGATTTCAATTGAATTTTAGTGAAGTTAAAGTAGATGATAAAGAACGACATAGTTCTGGATATGATGGGTGAGGAGAGGTACCTTCTAGATGAGATACTTAAGAGACAGAAGGAATGGATGGAGCTAGTACTTAGCGGGGAGGGGATGTTGAAAACAGTGTTAGAGGGTAGAATATTAGGTAAACGAGGGAGAGGAAGGAAGAGAATTGGATTTTTGGATAGAATGAAAGGGAATAGGTCTTATTGTTAATTGAAGAGGAAAGTACATAAAATAAGGGAAGGCTACTACAATGCTTCTAAAGTACCAAATCCATAGAAACCAACATTAACAGGTAGAATACTTTAATAATGTCAAAATATATATTTATCACACACTCAGCTATTCAACACAAAGGTAGGTTTGGATAGAAGTGGGTAGAATTCACCCCAAATTAAAAGACAGGCGTATAAATTACACACATTCAGGGTGAGGGCGCCAGCTTCTTTCCCTTGGTAACCTCGTATTTTGAGAATTATGATTTGAAGTGCACGATAGCTTCACCCAGGAATTGAATTCAAGGGGCCCTCGAGGGTCCGCAAATCGATATTGGATTTACAAAATAGAGATCCACATGGAATGAAGGGTGGTAGTACATATTTAGCAGATGTTTCTGGTGATCTTTCAAAATAAATCGTAGCCCACCTCATTATATTTTTCGTCATAATTATCACTGATCCAAAATCCTAAGATTAGTTTGACTCAGTTCTCCACTAAAGTTTACTATCAGCTACTCTTTTTGCACCTGCATATTTATTCTCTTTCACATCCTTCTTTACCTGTTCCATTTAGTTTGTTTGAGGTCTACCGTTTCCGTTCTTGCCATCTACCTGTCGCACGACGATTGCTTTCATCAGGCCATCATGTCCCAAAATAAGGTTGCTCCGTCTTCTTATGATGGTTTTTATTAGTTTTCTCTTTTCTCGTACTCTTCTTAGGACTTCCTTATTACTAACTCGGTCGATCCATTTGATCCTAATCATTCTTCAATTGCACCACATTTCGAAGGCCCTTACCCCAGATTTCTCCGCGGCTATCATTGTCCATGCTTCACTTCCGTAGAGAAGAATGGTCTACATACATGTTCTATTAGATGAGAAAGTAGGGATCCACTAGGGATGTGGAGCCCTTGCAGAGATATTTATGATATTTCTATGATATTCAAAATGTAAAACCACAGCCATTCCAATTATCTTTTTATGCACCTGAATTTCTCAGGACCGCCTTTATAATAACTGACTTACAAAAGCAGGAGATATAAAAAATATAAAAATAAATTAAATAAGCATGGCCAAAAAATTGAAGGATAGCTCTGCTCATAGGTAATTGTGCCCGATGCTGAGAGGCACGGATATCTCTGATCTGCCGACGGATTAGACGGGAGGAGTATTTCATTACACGCCGTCTAAATCAATTAATGCAACCAACGACGCGTGATATGAGGCCTCAGAAATCGCCATCTCGGATTCAACCTCAAAGCCTTATCTGTGATGCAAAGCTTCTGCTTTGTGTAGGAAATATAATGATTATCCCACAATCGCACGGAGAACATCAAACGGCGGCGAAGAGCGACGATCATTTTGCATGGCTCACGAAATACCGACAGATTGCAGACCCAACCATAATGTTTGGCCATTGATATGCTTATACGGCTAACGAACGACAGAGTAATCTTCAATGCATACGGATATAACATGTCTGCCATTTTTTTACGTAGGTACAAACGGTAATAGTTTTCCTCGGCTCTACAAAAGATGCATATGTCTTTGACGGGTAATTACGCCTCCTAACTACGAAGACAAATTTTCAATAAAAACAGAAAAATAAATAGAAATATATTCCGTGGAAGGTTATTCGGGAATTCGGTTCAGGTTCTCTAACTCCATCTCGGCCGACGTTTCGATGCACGAGTTTAGAGGTCAACTCACGACGGCCAAGGATCCATGCGGCCTTCAGACTCCGGGTATCTATCAGATACCATGCACATGCGGCCTGGTGTGCGTGGGAGAGGCAGGGAGGACCATCGTAACAAGTTTAAAAGAACATCAGCGACATTTTAGACTCGGCCAGACTGAAAAATCGACCAAAGCATTTCCTCTGATCACGCCGTTTGCTAGGAGAAGACCAAGGTCCTTTGTCGGATAGGCAAATTTTGGGAAATTCAGGCAAGGGAGGCCATTGAAATTCAACTGAACATCACCATGAGTTACACTGGCTACACACTGAGCGCCACATGGAAACCAGTGCTGAGGAGCCTTCGTGAGGAACGGGGGAGAAAGGGGGTAAATCCTCGACCAATCACGTAACTCCTGCCCCGGTTGATACCGCCGTCATAAGGAAGATGATTTTCAAGATTCGACATGCCCTATTGACGATGGACAACTCGTACATCGAAACGTCGGCTGAGATGGAGTTGTAGAACCTGACCCGGTGGAATTCCCGAGTAAGCTTCCACGATTCGATACGCCGGAAAAGTCTACGATTATTCTTGAAATATGTTTCACTATACAAAATATTCCTATCCCACCTCATTTTAATCTTTTTATTCCACCTCTCAATATTAATTTGAGTTGAAATTATGCGATCGTTAATGCCAGATGCAAGGTTAAAGATGGATAAATGGGTAGGTTTACTTAAGTCAAATGATATTTGAATGTTAAACTGTCAATAAAAATCAACGAAATATTATTGAATATAAATTTATTTTTTAATTCATGAAAATTTAAAAGGATTAAGAAATTTGAGATGCCCAGGAATGATAATATTCAGAATATTATTTAATGAATTAGGGGCGATAGGTTGCTACTCTAGCTCTAAAATATCAGTGAAGGCCTAATCCTGGAAATGAGCATTTTCTGAGGAAAAATATTTTTGCTGCTAAAAAAGACATAACAACATTCGGAACATATATTGATTCAATATCTATTTATTAAATCCCACAAATGAGAGTGCCCCAAAAATTCTGTACATGTCTATATTTTAAATACTTTATATCTCGAAAAGTTTTCCCCCTGAAATATATCGCCCTAACTGCGATATTATCGTACCTGAAATTCAGAGGCTTGGAAGAAGGCTGATACTCTGCTTATAATTATCATTAATTTTGGAGCTAAACTTTGCTAAAAGCCAACGACCTTCGAGGTGAGCTCACAGAAATTAACGCCATTTTCTTGTAATATTCTCATAAGTCGCTGTAAAATATGGGAACAAAAGTTTCAACAGAGAGGTAAATTGAATTGAGAGATTTTATTCAATTTTAGAAGCCGATATGCTGTACTTAAACAAGAAGTAAAGGGCTATAAAAATGTCAAAGGTCACAGCTGCTCCTTTCTTCGCTCAATCGTGACCGATTATTCGGCCTACAGATGGCGTTATAATTACTGGAAAGAGTGTTCAGCATAGTATCAGAGCCTAAGTAACTTTCAAGTACTTAAAGTAGGGAGAATCGAGACGTTCAAATATTTAGGCAGCACTACCGAGGAGAACGGAGAAAAAAGCGTAAATATTAGGAATAGAATTAAGTTGGAAAAGGAGGCGTTTACAAAAAGGAAATGAGATGATGAGGGCATCGTTATGAAAGAGTTAAAAGAAAAGGTTACTAACGAGTTTTGCACGGAGTACGGTGCTTCGCGGTACGGAGACATGTATAAAGGTGACGGAGATATAAAGGCGATTTTCAAATGTTTTACAGTGTACAAGGTGATGGCTCAGTGAGCCGAAACGCGTTGTACGCAGTAAAAAAATGTGGAAGAGTGCTATGATTTATTTATTTATTTAAATAGACAATTTAGTATTTTCACAATGTATCCTAGGGTTTATGACCTTTTTAGATGGTTTCTTTTCTACGACATTTTGTCGTATCTCGTCTCGTTCACCCCAAACATTTGTATGAGTCAGTGGGTTTTAAACAAGTGGGTTGTAAATATCTGAAGGAGCTGTTTCTGAGTTTTTAGCGTGGTCAAAGTTCCGTCATATTAGTTTCACAATTTTTGTACTCAGTCGCCGACTGATATTTTGAGGTGGCTAGGGTTTGTTCTGAAAATGAACTAAATTAAGTGAAAAATGCAACCAAAATCATTAGCATTTCGCCGGTGATTGACATAGGATTTTTCTCATAATTCGCGATACTTCTATTAATGTAATGACTCTGCCTCTGTTAGCCACTTTACTGGTGAGGATATCCTTGAAAATATACTTTATTACTGCATTTGATAATTTCCGTTGGCTATTACAAAATTCAATATCTGTACACTCGTAAGAACAGGTTAATGACTAGTTTACTCTCGTAAAATTTTATTTTCAGCTGAGCTGGTTGTAGAACGTAGCCGTTGTGACTGATAATAATTTTTCCCTGGAAAAAGATGTTTGTGACATATATTCGCGAAGTCTACCACTGAAGTAAGAAAAAAAGGTTTACAGTGTGGGTTCCATAGTTAATTTCAATGTATTAACGAGTTATGACCAAAACTTTCACCAAATAGTTAGCATTGACTCCAATGGGATTATCAATGTTTTGGTCAAAGTAGGCGTGGCTTTCCTACCCAGGCACCCCCATTCCAGCCACACTTCGCTCCACGCTCTAAACCAGTGGTGCCCCCTCCATATATTTACAACCTCCTTGGTTTTAAAGTATTCGTTATTTTACAATTCATAATATTCATGAATTTAATTCATACCCAACCGTCACGATTATCAATTTTAGACCACTTATCGGACACATATATATATATATATTGATAAAATAATACGCAATCATGAGTAGGCTAAAGCACCACATAAACTCACTCATCGCTCTACTCTAATTCACTGTGTGCTGTAAGATAACACAGTCTTGAATCGACGAGTTCTTAGGCCGCGAAAGGGAGGGGGTTTTTTAAGGCAAGATAAAGAATAGAGAGTGTGGGGTAGCACGCATCTCACGAGCAGACCCTAAGATTAAAAGTTCCAAAGAAAATAAAAATAACGAATAAAAAGATTTAAGGAAGACTTAAGTGGTGGAACAAGGGGACGCGAGGAATACGAAGGATTTCGTTGGAGCAAAAGAGAGCGATCCGATATGGAACGTTGAGGCTTGTGTACATACATAGGTTGTATCGGAGGAATGGATGTGTAAGTGGCGAGGCGAAGTTTGCCCGGGAAGTAGTAGCAGGCAGAGAAGGGTTACGTGTAGAGGGCCTCCGATGGAAGCTGGAGCGTTTACCTCACCCACGCAAAAATGTTCTCTCAAAGAGCCTTGATGTGAGGCAGCTACAAATATACGACTCTTTATTCAACCTCGGCAATATTATATAGACAACAAAGTCGTATGACTATTTCATTAGACAATTTACCGGCTAAAAGTCAGCTAATTAGGGAAGATCTTAGATGCTATTTGGATGAAATGGGAAGAGGAAATAAATTAGTAATAAATAAATATGGTGACTTTTGTTCACATTTTTTGCGCTAAATGTACATTTTTTCATCAGATATATATTTTTGCATATGATTGAGATGGGGTACAAAAAAAATTCTTGGCCGAATTTTTATAGCCGGTGAATAAAGTTTGTGTGTAAATGTAAATCGTGAGACATTTGTTTTCATTATATTGCGGAGCTGATACTTTTTTAGGTTAGGTTGCTGATATAATAACACATAAAATGCGTAATTGATTCACTAGAGCACAATTTTTGAAAAAGCATCTGGAAAACGTAGAAAACCTAAAAAAAAGTGAGCATAATTTTGGAGCTACCTATCGCACTCTGAAATTGACTGTCTCAACTGAATATAGGTATAACAAAGCGATTTTTATCGACCGCAGGTTTAAATGCCAAAATTATTTGATAATTTGGTCCCAGCATATGAACCAAATAATTTTTATCTCTACAAGCTAGGTAGAGAGAATATTGTGACTACGTAGATTTCCGCGGTGTTCAGGTTCCAATTTCTCCATATTTCCGGTGCAACCGCGTCGGTTTGTTGGTGATGACAACAGTTTCGCTGGCACTGCTGCCAGCGTCTTCAGGTCGAAGATGATGCCGGTCCACGATTTTCGTCCTCCTTATATAGGGGGTCAGTCCCGCCAGTTGTGGCTGCCGCTCTCCTATTGGTCCGCCTAATGAGCCTCCTCCAATGGGCATCCAGATGGTAGCCGTCGTCTCTGTTAAAATTGTCCGTCCGGGCTATCTCAATGGATTCGCGGATGAGTCTGGGAAAATATCTGCCTTCTTTCACTATTATCTTGGCGTCGTCAAACTTAATGTCATGTCCCGGGGTCCAGGCGTGCTCCGATATGGCAGACAGCTGGAATTGCCTGTTTTTCGTTGCCCTTCGGTGCTCTTGCATCCGTATCTTGAGTGAACGGCAAGTCTCACCGACGTATGCTTTTCCACATGAGCAAGGGACCTTGTAAACACCTTCATGAAGGTCGTGCTGTAGTCTGTCTTTGGCTGTGGGCAGCAAGTCACCAATTTTTGTCGTACAGTTAAACCTGGTGGTGATGCCGTGCTTTTTCCATTGGAGGAGGCTCATTAGGCGGACCAATAGGAGAGCGGCAGCCACAACTGGCGGGACTGACCCCCTATATAAGGAGGACGAAAATCGTGGACCGGCATCATCTTCGACCTGAAGACGCTGGCAGCAGTGCCAGCGAAACTGTTGTCATCACCAACAAACCGACGCGGTTGCACCGGAAATATGGAGAAATTAGAGAGAGAATATTTATCACGGCGGTGGACGAGTTTTTTTTAGGAATACTTCTTTCATAGAATAGAACCGTAAGCGAATTCACATTTGTTCATAATGGATGTCGGGAAGATTATCCTTTAATATTCTCGCATGCATATTCTTAATATGCATAATTCGTTGTTTAGGGCGTGACTTCGTGGAATCGACTTAATTAAATGTAAAAAAAACTCTGTTTCTCCACATATATTTAACAATGCATCACCTACGTTTCGACGAGGCACACCATCATCTGATGAATGACCACATGGATACCATGGATTATAATGCACTATGGACTATAATGAATGGCCTTATTTATTTATCTATTGTGTTTAACGCGCATCCAACGTATATATAAAATTACAGGATGAACGGTTGTAGGAAAAAAAAATACGAATTCTATATTCTATAATCTGACTGGTATTGTGCAAACATTATTTTGATTTACAAGGTCATTTTGTAAATCATTTCCATCAACTCCGAGAAAAATTTCCTTCGATACTACAATAAATTCAGGTCGTTACAAAGAGTATTAGTAGAATTACAAATTCCATTTAAAGGGGCACTTTTACAATAGTCAAATTTAAAATTCATGAAATAAAAAGTTCTCTTGAACCTCACTTTGATTTTGGAACATTCATACATATTCTACTAGTCGAACTATTGCTTTCACACTTATTTATAATGTCATACAACAACAATAAATCTTTATGTAATCTCTTTACACATAGTTTTTGAAACTCAAATATTTGCACTTAGCTGTCATACTATATGAGATTATCAATTAAAGGGTATGTAAGTATTATAACGGACGTAATACATGTACCTCAGAAACCTTTTTGCACTCTCTCTATCATATCAATGTTCTTTCATCATGTACGTCATCACTAGGTGATGACGTCCCACGTCGAAACCTATGTAAGTCGCACCATACTATGACATTCAGATGTGGCAGTTCCGTTCAAACCCAAGACTTTAAATTGAGCTAAATACCAACTTTGGCGAATTTGTTTATGGCTTTTCAAGATATGCAATGGTATATCTACTGAATTGCTTGAATATTTCAAGAAATTTTAATGCAGGGTGGACTGCCTGCATGATTGAAGTCGCACATTTATGTGAAATAACAAAGTTTTTTTTAAAATATCATTATTTAATATGTAGTTGGTTTAATCGCTTTAAGAAGATGGGAGAGAAATACTTAAAGGAATATCGGCTGAGGCGAGAGCGGAGGACGAATTACCTTCCTTGGAATATTCGCGTCGCCGCTGGCGGGTGGCTGTGGAGCATGCACAAGGGCGGGGGAAGAATGGAGAGCAGGTAAACGGAGTCGGAAAGAAAAAGAGACCGCTCTTACGACAACATCGCGTGCGTGTTCGGAGAAAGGAGGCGAGAGTACACGGCCTGAGGACGGGGATACAGGGCTCGGGGCATCGCTTCGATCGAGGCTTATGACGCATGTGCGAGCGATGGTAACAAATAATGCCTCGTTATTGCTGCAAAAGAAACATATCTCGACGATATCCACGGAATAAAATTCAATAGAATAACGATACCCCATCATAGGGTGATCCTGAAAAATTGCGCATATGGAAATCACGCCACAAATAAATACAAGAGATACTTACACTGAGTCATAAGTTTCCATTTATCACATTATTCTGGCTGTAGAGCAATTTGAATCGATGAATGATGAAAGCAAGACAATTTACTTTAAAATTTAAATATTAACAACGGAAATCAGTCACACTTCAGTCATAAATATATTCTAATTAAAATATTCGAGACTCATAGTGTGAAGGCAGATACGGAGGCATTTTTCAGAGGAAAATATAAACACAATATTTCGCTCTATGATATGAATTAAAAGGGCGCGCATATAATTCCTGAAATGACATCGCGGCATTCTCCATTTTAAATTGTACTTACTCAATGCTATTCTCAGTAATAGACAACCTTTATTTAATGCTATAAATATTGTCATTAGCAAGCGCTCATTTTTTTACAGGTATTAAGTCTCAAGTCGTAGTCTTATTAATCCTTGTCTAATCTATGTATTTTATAGTTCAATGAAATTCACTGCAACATGTTGCTTAATACTTTTGTGCTTCTGGTGCACAGTGGAGCGAAAAACGTTTTCGTCTGCCAAAACCCTGAAATTCTTAATGTCCGGATTTTATTAAAAAATAATTTCTTAGGTATTATAATGTAAAGAGGAATAGAATCTGAAGAAATATTTCCCTTTCAATCATTGATGTAGAGACAGCAACCCTAGAAACATGAGTAATGCAGAGATGTGTCGCCTGCACGCACGGATTATGGTTTTATTCGCCAAGTTCTTCTCAGCCACTGTTAAGTACCGGCAGAAAGTGCTTCTCTCCACGAGATTACCAATGCTTGATGACCACAGCCTTTAAATATCAGGCTCTAGTACATTTTAAATAAGTCATATTTTGGGTCTTCATAACATGTGCTACAAATTTTAGAATAACACAAAATGGCACATCAGCTACAAAAAAATGTCTAACGATGTCGGATCGATGTACAACTTGGAATCAAATGGTTGTTATGTGCTCTAAGTGCTAGGAATTGGGTTCCGGTTCGCGAAGGTTTTCGAAATGATTGCTTTACAATGCAACTATGTATTGCTCAGGAAAGTGCTCCGCGGCGCACGACGCGGCATATTGGAGGACAATACCTCTCACCTACCACCAGCGTGAATATTTTGTCGATTACTTTTCATACATTTTCGCTGGTGATTGATATAGGGCAAGTAGTATTAGGGTTCTTCGCGGTGTTCTAAAACACCATGGAGGATGAACATCAGATTTATTCAAGCGACAGTGAAAAATTTCAAATTTGGTGTCGTAATTCCGATGCATGTTATTCACAGGAGATACTGCATAGCAAGTCTTCCTTCAAAAGGCACAGAAATAAGTCAGCCCTAGTAAATATTTTCATGATGGAAATAGGAACAAAACAGTAGTTAAAAGCTTCCCAGAGTGTCAAAGTTGGAAAAATTAACAGCAAAGCAGTTACCTTTGTTGCGGATTACGTCAAAGAAAAGTTCTTGGTCCAAGAAAAGAGTATCGCATTATCGTTTGAGGGTTTAACCGCAAAAAGATTGCAGTGTTCGATAACGCTGGTTAGAAAAAAGACATCCTTCACGCAGGCGAGGTTTAACGAATGGCGATAGCGAGAGAGAATTTTTTTCATTCGTATTCACGCACAACAATTGCATTAAATAATTGAAGCCAGGAAGAGATTCTTTCGAAAAACCCAGTGAAAATGCAGGCTCGCGGCACCTACTCCAGCGCTTCAGCGCAAGAGGATAAAATAGCTTAACGACCGCAGTGATTGGTCGCAATAGCTGCCATGAAAATTTCTTCTTTCGCCAGGCGCCGCAGAAAATTTTTATACTCCATGATAAAGTGATCCCGGAAATTTTTAAGAAATGGCAATGTTTTAATCGAAAGAAAAATTTATTGGAACGCAAATAAATTTTAGCCGTTTTTGAACGTAATTTAATAGTTATTGGCGATATTTTGTGGACCCAGGTGGCTGGTGATATAGTACTTAGCAAACAATAACTTATTGTTAGTGATTGCTAAACTTTCTTACCATGCACAAGTTTAGTGATATTCATGTTTGTTCAAATTTGGGGTGACCAAAAAATATGAATGGAAAGCGCAGTTAAAATTTTATAACCTATGTATTTCACAATCGAGCAGTGATTTAGCTACCCGCTGTGACATTACCGAAACGAAAACTGCCTGCTGATGGTCTAAAAAAACATACCAAAAAGCCGCAGCAAAACAGTAACGCTGGGAAGGAATGCAGAATACTTTCCAACAATTGGACCTAGTAATATCTAAATACCGCAACTCACCCATACTACTGTGAATCTCGTCTATTAGTACGATATTACTACTATGATTTAAATATCGAGGCAATATTCCAGGTATTCGGAGGTGGCAAAAAACATATCATAAGAAGAAAACGTAAGCACGATAAGAGAAAAAATAGGAGCATACAAGATAATACAGAAGTGTAACTTTTTAGACCAAAAATATAAATTTTTTAACAAAACAATGTAATAGTCAAATATCAAGATGGGATAACAACCAATGTTTAACCTTTTTTGCAAAAATGTTTTTTTACTCTTTATTCGTTCAATTGAACTAGGTAAGTTAATAAAAATTTTAGGCCCTAAATAAAGAAATTATCATTTCAATAAAGAAAGATTACGCTGAATTAAATAAAGAATGATATAGACATAGATGTGATGACCAACATCACGTGATTTCCTCCGATTTTCCTCAGAATTTGCACCTGAATTCCACTTTTGACTCCACCTCTCATCTCCCACCGAGCGAGGGGTGATATTGAAGCCTTTTGATGACGGCGGGGATTGTGGATGCATCGTCATGTGCGAGATATTCAATTTCCATTGCGCATTTATAGCAGACGTAGGATGAATGGGGTGGAAAAGAGAGAGAGGTCTTTGATCCTCCTACATCGCTCAAATAGGCGTTGGCGGCGGCTGTTCTGCCGAGCGGGCTCGCGGGCCTTGTCTGTTCGTGCCAGCCTGCGATAACAACTCCTCCTTCGGCAAACACGTTTTGATCTCCCTCAATGCTACAACGGTCTCCTCACTGTAGCTCTTCAGTTCTCCCGGCCTACCTCCCACTCATCTCACGGCGACGCCTTCAACCCAGTCATTAGTGATTTATAGCCCTCGCTCCAACTCCTCGTGTACTTGGTGGAGCATTGAGACTCACCTCCACCATGCCAGAGGTGTGCCTATGCAACAGCCGCCTGGGGCAGATGGTAAATATCCCACCCCTAATAAAACGAAATATGATAATTTTAAGAAGAAAGAAATCTTCGAGTTTTTTTTCCCCTTACCAAACTCCTGAAGCCGATTCGAAAAAATTTTTAGTGTTCAGATGGATAACTTTAATCTCGACCAGTTTCGTAACCATAAAATACGGGTACATTGTCTCTAACAAATACAGGAAAAGCGTGACCTTATGCGACCTGTATACGTATATAAGATCATGCTTCCCTTTCTTTTTTACCTTACGATGTCTCAAAGCGACGAGACTGGCCGAGATTATTACTATCTATGAGTAATCTGTAAATTTTTCATTTTTCGATTCAAAATGAAGCAGTTTCACGAAGTCAAACCTCAAACCATTCATTTAATGCTCCTGAAGATTTAGTGAGTAAGCCATTTGTAGTAACAAACAGACCAAAGTTAACATTATATAACGATGTTTTCTTTACATGGGGCCAAAGTTATTTCATTTACTGCCCGCTAACATTAAAAAAAATTGATCCTCAAATAAAATTTTAAGACTTTCCAAAGACTGTCTTTCTCAAAAGAAATACTTGAAAATTTATTTTGATGTTATTTCTCTGAAACACTCATGTATTATTTACTGCATTATTAATTTCGTTTATTGGCATACATTTTTGTTATTTGATGTTGGCTCAATTCTGGTCTTATGACCTTGGAGACCACCTAAAGATCCTTCTCTTTGTTATGTTTGTTATTCAGATGTAAAATCAATATGTAGGAGTAAATAAAAATTTTATTATTATTAGCGTCTTTTTCCTTAAGTTAGCTTCAGTTTTCACTGAGTTTTTTTTAGTGTAAAGAGCACAGGTTCTCACCAAAGTAACTCATTACTCTTCTATTGTGTTGAGAAACTTTCTCGTGACATGTCAGGTTGAAATTATTGCAGCCTTTTGCAACTTGATGAATGCATTTGGATGAAGGTTGAGTATTTTGAAACTATTTTGTATATGTTTTGGGATGATACCGGTAGCAAAGATGACAATTGGAGCTGTAAAAACCTGTTCCATATTCCATATTCTTTTTATTTCTATTGCAAATTATTGGTACTTATTTATTTTTCCGGCAATTTTCTTTTTGATGTTATGCGACAGTGGTACAGTAATATCACCTATGCAACAAGTTCTATATTTCTTGGCAATCAACATCATATCTGGTCTATTATTGACAAAAGTTTTATCTGTTTGGATCGTCAAATCGTAATAAAGTTTCAATGAAGTGTTTTCAAACACAGTTTTGGGGCTGTATTAATAGTATGGGGTCTTGGTAGCCATTAACTTGTGTTGGTAGGCCAGTTTTTGGTGGATAATTTTTGAATCTTACGTCTACTTAAAATATTCTGTATTGGCTAACATCTTACAACCAGATATAATGTGTTGGATTAATTTTATTATTTCAAATTTTGGGCGTTCTACGGCTGTGAATTAGCTGAATAACATACGTAAGTTCATCAAGGCCGTACCCAAGAGCGGTAAAGTTGAGGAATGAGGTAGAAAGGAAGACAATGGAATAAATCAAGCGATTCTTGCGGCCGTATTGGGTTCGTTGATTTATTTCACTGCCTTCCTTTCCATCCAATCCCGTATCCTGCACACAAAAGAGCACACCCTTGGAGAAGTTATGAGCTTACACTCCTGAAGGTAATGATTTTGGTTTCCATCGCTTGAGGTAGAGAATAAAATTCCTTCATTTCATCATGAAAAATAGGAGTACAATTGTTTCAATTTCGTCTGAAGTCATTCATTGTCTAAAATGCTCACTTACACCGAAACAGCCATATTAAAGACAAAATTCTGCAAACGAAAAGGAAAATACAATTTTTATAAATGTTTCTTAGGCATAAATAAATGCCCTACCAAAAATATAAATTATAGCATAAAAATTCCTAATTGAACAATAATTTTAAGTCTTAGTATCCATGTATTTTTATAAAAGAAAATATCATTGGCTAAGAGAGATCTATTGTAAGTAGTCAACGAAAGTAAATATTAGGTCAAAAGACCACAAACTGGTCGATACGCTTAATCATCAAGGTATACCCTACTTAGTATCAAATGAGGGAAATAGGTATTTAGCTACCATTAAATGATGTTTTGCAGAGGACACCACGCTTGGATGGCCCGTTGATAATGTTGGTTTACGTCGCTAGAGGTGGATGGTAACATTTCATCACTTACCTAGTGATATAGGAGTACAATGACTCCGATTTCGTCTTGAGTTACTTATCACCCATTGAATGCAGTTTGAACTTAACAGTTAAAAATTGTATACATTGAAGACACTACACACCAATTTGTACCTTTAAGATGGATACCAGAATAAATTTTATAATCGCGTAAAATTGCAATATTTTATTGCAATATTCGTAGCATAAAGTCGAAGATAGGGATTTTACCACCGCCAACACAGACACCGCCCCGTGGCAGGAGACTCCTTTACTTCCTTCCCCATGCTATATACCACAGCCCCCTCTCTCAACTACCCAGCCTCAGTGAGCAAAGGGTGAGAGTCCGCTCGATGGCCTATCTTTTGATCTCAGGCCTTTACTCTCCCGCTTCTTGCCATTAAATATGGACGAAGCTCGGGGAATTCTGGGGGAGGATTTTGTAAGGCCTTCATTTTTCCTTCCTCGACCTCCCACCACCTCGTCTCACGATGACCACACCGCTATCAGAAGAGCCACTATATATTTAAAGTGGAGCATGAAAATTGACGTAGGATAGGCTATGCTGCGGAATCACCTTTCTTTTTTTTTAAGTGCCGGAGGAAGATGGGCGGGTACATTTTAAGCGTATTGCCCTCAGGCAACGTCATCCGTACCGGCTATCTTACCGAGATTAGTTGATGGGGGAATTAAGAGGCTCGTCGAAGCTGGGATTAGCGTGTTGGGACGCGAAGGTTCCTCTCACGGCTATATTTCGCCGGTACAGGATTTTCTGGGCTCTACAAATCTTTGTTTGGGCAAGGAATATCACATTAGATTACCATAGATTTTTGCTGCATGTTATATAACTTATCAAACGTTCTCGAGGAGATTCTACGTCAATTACTGGATTCAATCAACGTTATTTATGGTCGATGATGACACGTGATGTGAATAAATTGTCTCTAGTGTAATTAAAAACCAAGGCGTACTATTATATTCAGTAAATCTTGAAGAAGTATAAAGTCCAAACTCTAAAAAAATAACGCATGGTGAAAAAATCCACCGGCAAGCAAAACTCTTGATCATTGAGGAATATGACTTAAATAAACCCAACCCAAGTTATAGTCCGAAGTTATTCCGCTAAAGAGAGCTCACATGGAAACAGAAGGACACATCTGAGAGATGAGAAGGAGCACAAGAGACGAAAAATACTGTGTTACAACTAAAGGTGAGAGTTAGTTTTTTCATACCTGTGTTTTTCAAGTGATGAGAATCCTACAAAAAAAGCTTAGTTTCTTTACTAGCAAAAACGTAACCGTAATATTTTGTGCGGGATTCAGACATTTACTAATGCTGCTCTTTCACCCGTCATGCGCTAGGCTGAATTCCAGCAAAAATATTTTGAATGCATGAAATAAAAATTATGCCAATAAAAAATACACGTTCCATCACATGAATTCAAACTTAGTTCTACCAAACATTAGTTTTTCGAAAGAAAAATTTTCCGGGAGCAGGCATGTGCTATGGACTTTTGAAGATCTAATAAGAGAAAAATTGTTCTCAGATAAAGGGTTATGAAATAAAATCATGATTACAGAATTAAATAGAAATAAATAAATCAATGTGACTTATTCATCACTAACAAAATATAACGCTTTTGATCGAAATGAATGCGACCTTCAACCCTCAATTCACTATAAAAACGCTTTTGGAAAAATAAAGGCAAACGATTTCCGCGGTATTTGCCTTTTCATTTAATACCATCCGCATATACTCGAAGGTACTGAAAGCGGCACGATTTCAATTATTCGTGGGCACTTTTAGAGGGGTACATTTTATGGAGACAATTTGTTTTCAATATGTCCAGACAATTTATTTCAATATGCCCAGAATTACTTGCAGGAAAATGTCCCCTACATCTAATACAGATAAAGATAGTTAAAGAGATTTAAAACTGAGCTTTCAATAACTCATTCTGATGGCAAAAGTACGATGAGAAAAAAATAGTATCCTAATAGGAAGGGCGCGGATATTAAGCTTCATTTAAATCCTAATGATATGAGTACTCTGCGGTAATGATCATAAAACTGTTATGCGGAGAAGATTGGAACATTTCCTAAGCCTACAGAATGGATTTGGCACAATCAGGAGAAAATATATATCATTTGAAGGAAATTATTTTAGATACAAATGCCCACTGGGAATATTAAAAGACAAAGCCACCATTTATTCCCAGTCAGGCTATTGCGACAGCTAGTAGGTATTTAATTGGTGTGGCATAATTAATAAGCTTTATGATATTGTTGAACATATTTCAGCAAAAGTACAGAAGGCAAGTACGCTTAGTGAGACTAATGTTGGGTAGACTAAAAAACCATATGCATGATTAATCCAACTGCCTTGGCGAAGTTCTATGTCAATGAATCGAACAAAATAACTCCATCAAAGTAATTCAGACAATACAAAAAAATCAAATTTAAGAAGCACAGACAAGTAAAGTTATAACGACACGGATAAATATAATGGTATTTATTATGTGCCTTACCAATAATTGGAAATTTACACATACCTGAAATATGCACTTAGAAATTCCTAACAATAGCTTACATTTACATCTAAATTTAAGTTTTGTGATTGCAGGATATTTCAAAATGGCATAAAAGCAGCTGGAGTGTGTAATGACGAGTGTAGCCGATAAGTACGGTTTATAACGTATTCGGTAAAAAGATTAATGTCAATTATTTCGTTTTCATGTATGAGATAAAAACTAGGATGCTAGGAGAATTGAATGGATAGGTGCATCAAAGCTATACTATTATTGTTGATAATAAACGATAAATTCGAGTACTATTCTTAGTGCTCGAAAACATAAACACTCAACTGCCTATGAGGGTTATTCCCTAGGGTTAAAATAAAAAAAATAACTACGGCAATATAACCTTTCAGATTTTCGCGACTTCTTATGCATTCCCTTGAGTGGTGATGATGCTTAAATCTGTATTAGGTGTTAAAATGTCTTCTTCTGTAGAGCGATAGTGGAAGACACTATTGACCTACATTATTCTTTGGGAAATAAAATTTCCTGATTGAAGAAAGTACAAAAAAATGAAACGCCCAATACGCCATAGGTATTAAAATCACTTTAAGGTCCTACTTTTGAAGAAAAAAGCAAAAAGAAGACCTTCGCGTTCAGAGCGTTAATGAATCGGGTATTTCAATCCTTGATTGCCTGCATGTCATTGATTGCCCGGAATATTCAGCTGAAAATAAGTAAACGCTTAACATCGAATTCCTGGGACACCAAACGATAAATCCCGACCCGAAAAGATCAAAAAGAGCTCTTCAAATCTCAAAATAGCCAGTATTTTCGAATCCTAAGTCTGAAGCACCAATTAAAACACCATTATTTTGCCTCAGACGAAAATGACGAAACGCTGACAACAATCTCAGTCCGTTTCCTCTTGAGTATCGTCTTACGATTTCCATCAAATTCACTGTCTCCTCGTATTTCAGGAATATAAAAACAGTCACTAGTCTTTCG
Source organism: Ischnura elegans (assembly GCF_921293095.1). Taxonomy (NCBI): domain Eukaryota; kingdom Metazoa; phylum Arthropoda; class Insecta; order Odonata; family Coenagrionidae; genus Ischnura; species Ischnura elegans. Next base: position 65,249,670 of record NC_060253.1, on the reverse strand, counting down.
ATGTCTTAATTCGAATTATACAAAACTATTGACCCGAAACATTCTCTTGCCACTGCTTTTTATAGAGAAAAAAAATGCCAAGAGCGTACCCTCAGCCGCCGCCTCTCTTCCTCATTTCTGCTCAAACAAAAGAAAGGTGTATTCAGAATGATGAAACGTCATTATCTCCAGAGATTCAGCCCGATAATAAATAATTAATTTTCAAAGGAACGAAGATGAGGCCTCGCAACATTTAATTCAGTTACAATATGACTCTCCCGCTATGAATCACGCAAGAATGTCAAAATACATTTCTAATTTAACTTTAAGCAGATGTAGTTATTATGTGTCAAAACTAGGCAATAGTTTTAAATAATTAAATAATTTTTTATTTATCTGAGGCTTTTGGGGGGGATCTATCCCCTTATCCCCCATAGTTACGTCACTGTATCGTACGATGCGACCATCATCACTGGTCAACAATCTTAAGATTGCTTTGACGCAGTTCTCCACTCAATGCTCCCATCAGCTAATCTGTTCACACTTATGCATGGGAAATAATCACCTGAATACTGTAAAGAGAGGCGATATTTGTAAAGGAAACTGCAAAATTGGAGAGAGTCAACCATGCCAAAGAAAACATTGACTCTTCTGTCTTTTCTTTCACATCCATATTTACCTATTCCATATATTTTGTTGTATTTCTTCCTTTTCCGTTTCTTCCATCCACTTGTCCCTCGACGATTTTCTTCACCTGGCCATCATGTTTCAAGATGTGGCCCATAACCCGCCGGATAAGTGCATCACGATATCATTCCTCCATTAGCTTGACTGATAATATTGACATTGAAACTCACCAACAGCTCTGCATTCCTCGCATTAAACGTTTTAATTTCTCTCGTTAGTAATTTTTTTCATTTTCATTATTATGTAATTATATTTCCTTATTTAACATCCTCCCAATGTTTATTATAAAAGAATCACCAGGCGCTACACACGTTCCGACAAAACCATCCAACTGTCGGGACCAACTACGTTGGCACCGACACGCACAGTGGGGCCAAATGCTTAAAAGGTGGTCATAATTATTAAATATCATGTAATGTGTTTGAAATTTGGAGTATATCAGTTTTCGAGGTCACTAATTCCGAATATGATATTGAAATATAAAGAAAATTTATATTTTGCCAAAAAATTGGAATTTTTGCTAAAATAAGACAGTAATTGTTCCTTATGTCCAGTAAAAAGGGGGGAATATTTTTAATTATATTATATTACGAATATGAAACTGGTTTAGAAAATTATATGAAATACATTTCAAAGCTTTAAGGCAATCGATTAATAATTTTATGAATTATTTTAAATAAATATCATCATTTTATGGCTATTTTTAATTTTCAAACATTCTAAACGAATTAATTTCCGATATTGTTACATGTATCTTAATGTACACGTTATAAGCATGTATACATACTTATGGCTTAAAAATATCCTGGAACATAATAAGGTAGCAAATAAATTATAAAACATTATTGTATAACAGTCAATCTGCGTAGAATATGAACAGGCCCGCGACCACTCACTTCAAAAAATTCAAACACTAAATATAATCCGTCTCTAATTCGTCCCATGAATAATTATCTAAGCACAAAACTGCATTATTGAATAAACCCACTTATTATTTTAAATACTAAATGAAAACTAATAACTTAAATGTTTTTATAAGAATATATAAAAAGTTAACAAACACATTTACATCACACATTATTATATTTAGTATACATAGTAGGTTTTCTACGTTGAATATGAAAAGAGCTGCGCACACAGGCCTAAAAACGTAAACACAAATTTCAATCAGACTTCGTTCGATCCAAAGAATCGTCTACCGACTCCGATGAAGATCCTGATTCTATCAGGTAGGATTCATACAAAATATTCATGGCTCCGGAACATAAAACTGTCGATGACTTGGACCGCATCACAATCTGACTTACAATAATCGAGCCGGAATGTAACATCAATCTCACGACCAAGTCCACAACAGTTTTTTCCTCGAGCACTTTCGGGTAAAATCTTCCCTGAATTTCCTCAAAAATTTGTTGTACACTTCCTGCGCTTCCTCTGACATTTTTCCGATTGGTAACAATGAATTTTGTATGGCATTCCTTTCGTGCAACAGTATTTAGGGTAAACATTGTTGGCATGCAAAACCAGTGATATAATTCAACAATAGCCGTGCTGTTTAGATAGAATACACTTTGCAGATATCTATATTTATTCTATAGCCAGAAGACAGCTTGTAAAACAGCATTAAATCTCTGAAGAAGCTCCAAATTGAGGCCTGTTATATTGGCGGAAATTTCAGAGTTCTCGAGCTGTGTTGTCGTCATTACTACTACCGTACACCTGCTTTGGCCGGTTTAAACTAAGCTCCTTTTTAAGTCCTTCTCCTTCTTAGGCTCCTCCACCATTTTTTTAGCGTTTGTATTGCAGATCTGCCAGGTTTTAACTTACATTCTGTAAGCCACTTACAATCAGCATACGAAATTTCGAATCCATGCATGCAACGTGGTTAAACTACATTAGGGATATCATTCTTCACTGGACGAGATATTATAGCATCAATTTTGTATATAATTTGTCTTGAGTCTTTGTTGCGTCAATTTATTGCAAAAGAACTCATTTTGTTACGCTGATTATAAAGTAAGTGCTCCCTCCTGCATGCAACGTGTCAACGAGCTGCGCGCTTCGGCGTCCATATGGTTGGAGGTTACTTACGTATTTCTTCATTAATTCACGAAGGGGCGGGTTGGGGCGGTTAATTTTTTTTTGTTATGATAGCCGAGAGTTGTGGCTACAACAATATAACTATATAAGAGCACTGCAGAGCACTGCTATGTAACTTAATGATGTTCGTATTTTTATTTTTGAATAAAAGTTGTGCAATTTATTGGTTAATATTTATGTTAATAATAATTTTAATTTTGTTTCAATGTTATGGTAAAGCAACATTTTTTATCTATGCACATTGCTGCGTTTATTCTATTTTTAAAATTTTAAATTTAGCCAATTGGGTAGCTGAGGAGGAGTCTAGAAGATGAGGGTATTTCGAAGCGAGAGGGAGGCTATGTATCCCAGCAGAGCACCTGTCACTTTGAAAGTGATTTTTACGAAGAGGTGCACACTTACCTGCTTCTCGAACTTGTTTCTCAGCAGCTCAAATAAGTGTCTTCCCAACCATGTAAAAAGAAATCATAACCCCGAAATTTTATTTTTCTAATTATGGCCACCTTTTATAGATTTGGCCCCACTGTGCGACGGTTGGAGGGTGTGTAACACACTGTGCAGGCCTGTCGCCCGACGCTAACAGTCGGACCCGACGGTCGGTCGGTTGGTTCGCCTTCTTATTAAGGTTTTCATGAGGCTTCTCTTCTCCCCTACTCTTCTTAGGACTTCCTTATTACTAATGCGGTCGATCCATTTGATCCTTATCATTATTCTGTAACACTACATTTCGAAGGCCTCTATCCTTGATTTCTCCGTTGCTGTCATTGTCTATGCCTCACTTCCGTGTAGAAGCATACACCAAATGTAGGTTCTTAAAAATTGTTTATTCACTTCCATGCTTTAGTTTCCCGTTGTAAACAGGCCCCTATTTCGGTGGAATGCTCTCTTGGGATATTCTGTAGATTATTTCTTTCTCGCTCCTGGTCGACAAGCATCGCAAGAGTGTGCAATGAGATCCGCTTTTTCCAATATTTTGCATTACTATATTTTTAATTGCGAGGAATAGTGTTGAAAAGTTATGAAATTGATGGATCACATCGTCATGTGTACAAATTTTGGTTTACACTTTAAATTAAACCTTATTCCCCCGTTCAACTCGGATCACACTGTCCGTCAGCGACGCGAGTGGCGACTTCTGTCATCCCATTTAAATGCGCGGTTGTTGATAACACTTTTAGACACCTACTTCAGGATCGTATTTCGTAATTTCGTGGAATTAGGCCTCCACTATACAGTCCCCTTTGTGAATTAATACTGTCTGGCGTAGGATTGTTGGGTAGTTTGAAAGCGAGACTAAACTTTTGGCCACTTTTACCTTCAAATTAACTGAACAAACGTAGATAGTAGACTTATAAACAAGAAAACACTTTCGCCATTTATTTTAGCACCATTTAGTCTGAAATCTATCAGTAATTCATAACAGATAACACTCGCGATGTCAGGTAGTCCTTGTTCTACATTAATGCACCTAAGTAATATTACGTAGCACTATTTCAAACACGATTTCAACGATATTTTCTGTTGAAAACTAGTACCGTTACACAAACTTGTGATAACAACTTAAAGGAGAAATTCTGAAGGATTTTGAGCATCAAGAAGGAAATAACCTTGCAATCCTACGTAGAGGCACGTCGTTCCCTCCACACAACGAAAAAATGCGTCCATCGACACTACATGGTCCTGAAGAGTATCAAAGGAGAGTTAACGGAGGTTTCTGGAATTGTTTGGTGACCGATTTCATGAACGGGAATATGTTTTCAGCCTAGAGAAAGAAACGGAGTAATATTTTAACTGCGAAGAAACGAATTTTAATATTTGAACTAGGTATATCGCAGGAATACTAATATATATAATATCCTATGAATTATAATAACAGCTAATAAGGTAAGTATAACTTCGGGAGAGCACAACAGAAGAAACTGAGCCTGAAAAACATTGCACAATAACACAATTAGTCTTCATCTCTAACTAATGTTGTTCCTGCTTCCACCGCTTCACGCACATGTCGCAGGGCAAGCTTGAAACCTTACCCAGCTTGTTGTGACAATGGGAGTCTTCCATAAGCAGTGGCACGGACTCCATGGGGCCTGAGGCGGCCCGAGCCCCATCAAAAATTCGTTATGGGTGTGAGGAAAAAATGTGTCAGGCTTTTCGATTTTCCTCGGAGTGTCCAGATATCGAGATTCGAGTCATCAGGGTTCTAATGTTGATCATACGACTCTTCTAAAATGCTTATAAAACTTTAAAATCACTACTTATAAAATTTCTCGGGGCAAGATCCCCGGATTGCGCCCCCCAATATTTTTTGTAAGTCGGCATCCCTGTCCATAAGGTTACTTACTATGCGTCTATAAATACCGATTTCGTACTTGACAGACTTGTGGAAGCGTTCTGTCGCTAGAAGGCTCCAAGAAGCGGACTATAAATACGGCCCTAAATGAAAAGTGGACTCTCTCCGCTTCCTCAACACCCTCACTCCCACGCTTCTGACCTCCACCTCCTTTTCTTTCTTATCCTCCAGTTATCCCGAGACGTCAGCTTCAGGCCATGCGCTCACTTTCTCCTGATGAAAAAAATCGAGCTCGGAGTTACTCTCTCGTCCTCCAGAATAATGAATCAAGTTTTTTTTGTTTCCTTGCCGATGGATGAAACGCGAAAAAAAATTACGTTTCCATGGGAAATAATCACCTGAACAGTGAAAAAAGAGACGCAATATTTGTAAAAGGGACTGCAAAATTGAAGAGAGTCAACCATACTAAAGGAACCATTGAATTTCTTCGTTCATTTCATCTTTTTTATGACCAGGATGATTTCACGACTGTAAATAGGTCGACTTTAACATATAATAATCAGTATGATCGGGTGTAATATTTAATAAATGTTTATTACTTTCAAGAAATATGGTAGTAGGCATCAGTGGCGTAGCGAGGGGGTTTGGGGGATAAAACCCCCCCAGGAGCTGAGAGAAATTTTTAAGTTTAATCCATTTTACTAACTGGATTAGTATAGTATTAGAATAGTGTTGGCATTAATCAAATATCTCTCATATAGCGGCAAAACTAGTCATTTTGAACCATTAATCTTAAAATTTTCCGGAGGAGGGCCCCCGCAACTCCCACTTACCCTGGTGGGTATGCAATACCCCCACACCCGTAAGTACTAGTTGCGCCTGAAACCCCCCCCAGTCTTGATTCCAAGCTGCGCCCCTTGTAGGCATAGTGTTTGAAGGAGGGAGTAATTAGCTGAGGTCATTTTTAAGGTAGGGGCAGGAAAGGAAAGGCGGAGTAAAACCAAAGCCTATTCTTAAGGATAGATTTTATGCTGAACATCCTATTTGACGTACGAATTCTCGTACCTTGAGATACTGTTACAAAGTACTGAAATAAGAATCGGAAAGTATCCGAATAATTTCCGCCATCATCACGGTTTTAACCTCGGATCACACGTTGGTTTGTTAAGCCACCACAACAACCCAACCCCCGACTTTGAAGCCATACAACCTTAATTATCAATGATATCGCAAACACGCAAGCTAGAAGTGACGAAACATATCTCTAAGAGCTTATGTATATTAGTTTTGCACAAAATGTTTGATTTGTCGCCACTCAAGAGCTGGAAGGCAAACGAAAGCAAAATTTGGAAGTTATGGAAAATTTAAAAAGTTAGAAATCAGGCCTTTACGAAGTCCATTTGGATGTCATGCGCCTATCAGCAGAAGCCATGGTGAGGGACGCAGACGTGAGATTGCAAGAGGCCTACGCAATACGTTTGCTCGGGGATCCGAAATTTTCTTGGGCAGGCCTGCCAACAGCTAAAATCAAATTTTATTGCGAAGCCTTATCGCCCAAAAAATTAAGCAGCAATAAACAGTAGTACCTATTCACAAAATATTGAGGAACCAATGATTAGGCCAATAATACTGCCTATATTATAACTGCGGTGAACGATGGCGTATGGCAAATAAGCCATTGGTGAAAGAAGAATACAGTTAAAATTTTTACGTGCTGTACCACGACTCGACCACTCACTGCCCTGACACAAACTGATACTTAATGAGCCAATTGCCGAATTTTTCATTAGGTCAATCTAAATCAGGGTATAGAGTGAAACCTCCCTCAAAACTGTTTGCTTATCAGAAAGACAAAAGTCTAAACTATTAATCACACATAATATCGTTCAGTGTCTACTTACTCGGTTCCTTTTTTTCAACACTCCTTTTTTCGAAAACTTTAATAATTAAAATTTCCCTTTTGCCGTATAATGGGCATAATTTTAAACTTATGCATTATTTCACAAATGACAAAACGACTGCGTTTTCTTCCACGGATTTATTTTTTTGGTACAACATGTGACAGCCCCAAGAGGTCATTATCAAGTACAAAAAGTTTTAGCATGTCGCGTAAATTTATACCCAGAGGGGAATTCAGAACATTGGAGGGGGAAGTGGGTGTAAGGAGGGGGGGAAACCAGGGAGAGGTGAAGGTTTTGGTGAGAGATGAAAAAACCCAGTGATGGGACAGCGTTAATGACCGTATGATGACTTGGAAAGGGTCTACCTGGTCAGTGGGGGATCAAGGTAGTTGTTTTGTACTTAAAAATGACCTCTTGAGGATTAAACATGTTGTAGAAAAAAAAGTCCGTGAAAGAAAACGAAGTCGTTTTGTTATTTGTGAACTTCAACTTCCACAAAGTTGAGCCGGAAATCATTGAACGTATTATGTAGGGAAGAGTGGCCAAAATAGCACCGCTTCCCAAAAAGCACCACCGTCCTAAAAACCAATGTATTAGATAAATATGCGATCTAATAGCTGCATTTGGAACCTCCTGCAGCATCACGCATACCACACTTCAATTGTGGCCACCAGTATAGTGACGAGTCAAAAGCGCAGGTATTAAGAAAAGAAGTCTCTTCTGCTATTTATTTCGTCTTTTTACAAGAATTTTGAATTTTAATTGAACCGTTTCATGTTAAGCAGCGTTAACAACTTAAACTGCGTCACATATTTTTGAGTAAATTCTTTTTTTCCAAAATTGATGCGATTTAGGCAACCTTTCCCTATGATTATCTTTCCATTCTATTCGGGTTTTTCACCGCGTTTGTTGTTTTTTAAAGACAACAGTTTCGCTGGCGCTACAGTCAGCGTCTTCAGGTCGAAGGTATGTGAAAAAAAGATAAGTATGATATTAACTATAAAAATTCTTGTACTTATTAATACAAAAAATAAAAAACTTATGTAAACTTATGTATTACGATACTTATAAACTTAAATATGTATATACTTATTTTTTCACATACCTTCGACCTGAAGACGCTGACTGTAACGCCAGCGAAACTGTTGTCTTTAAAAAACAACAAACGCGGTGAAAAACCCGAATAGAATGGAAAGATCATCTAACCAACGCCGCGAAAATCTTCGAACCTACATTCTTCCCCTATGATTTATTGCACGTATTGGAGAAGCGCAAGAATCGAAGCACACATTAGCTTCTTCTTGCTCATGAACACGGAAATAGTTTCATATAGAAGAATTAAGCCAACTCAGTAAGAACCAGATTTAGTAGTATTAAAAAACAGTGTATGTGCTCATAGTAGGCTTGACTGTTGACTATGATAAGAAAATTACGATAAGCATATAAGGCTACGAAAAATTAACTGCAGCAATAACACAAAAAACGACCAAAAAAGTAAAATATCCTGATGCAGACGAAGCTGAATTAATTTTCCTTTCAAGGGTACGAGTTAAAAAAGTATTAGTTAAATAATTCAATGCAATATTTCCACTGAATATATTTGGGCACGATGCGTTTTGTCGTCTCAGCAACATTCTCAATGAACTACATCGCACGAGGCGTATAGATACATTACAAGATATCTAATGGAATATACTATTTGTGCTTCGGGTTGTCAATCATATAAGCTATGGCGAATGACTGCTTAAGAAGTCAAGACTTTTTTTGAAGACAAATGTTTTTTTTTCTCGCAGAAATTAGCGAAGTAATACATTCGCCATTGAACATGAACTCAAAATTTACACCCGCACTGAAAGAGTAAACTTATTATCATCATTCACCCCGTCATGTAACATATCACATTAGATTTAAAAAAACGTAATTTTTGAGATTCTATCGAATAAGAAGATTTAATGGATTGATGCCAGACGGAAAAATATTCTCAAGATGTGGTGGGTATATAGAAAGGAGATAGGAGCTGATGCACTAAGAGTGAACGACCCGGTTTGAAATTTCTTCACACCCATTTTATTTTTTACACCCGCAAGACCTCCATCATCTTCCGGGAAATATCCCTAGGATGACGTAGAAAGGCGCACCTGATATTGAGTTTCCCAGCTGGGCCGAGAAGAACGGATTTTCATACCTCTCCGGGAGTTTATATTTTATGCATCGCCTCAATATTTCCTCCGTTTTTGTCGCCAAAAGATGGGGATAAAAGAACTCCACGCGTCCGCGACGAAGAGATAAAAAAATCTGACGAAAACGAGCCGCAAACTTCTCCCGCCGTTTATTAAAATTTCTATTTCCCTTTTCCTTTCCTGTGCCCGAAATTTTTTGTGCCCGAATTTTTTGTCAAAACCTTCATAACTTTTTCCATCTTGAGGAATGGACCTCAAGTGTTGAGTGCGTTAATAATTTAAGCAATCTTCAGCGAATGAAGGCATTAAAAAAAGGCAAATGAATGGCGAAATATGTGACCCCGACCTGTTGCCTCGACTTAGCATTTCACAATTCATACACAGGTGTCCAAATTAAAACCTTAAAAATATATTTACGATGATATCATTAGTTTTCAAGGGAAACCATTACATTTAATTATTTAAAATTGCAGCTTATAATAAGTGCAATTGCATACCAGAGTTATTTCACAAACATTTTTTCCAGGTGCATGTTGAACACTCATATAAGTATCCGTTTATTTCTTACATCTTATTCCTAAACCTCATGAAATATTGAAAACCCCTAATTTTTGCGTGAACCTGAACCATAGGTTAATAAAATATAAATATCCGACCCTAAACGTATGTATTCGCTTCTTCCAACACGTGTTACAATATAAAAAGGTGCTGCGAACGACAGGGGTCGAGAAGCTATAAAATAAGGCAAATTACACTATGACAGAAAATATTTACCAAATTTAAGTTGGGACGTGGTTCAACTCTTCTCGTAAGCATTGTGCAAAAGGATCATAAAATACGAAATATATTATGCCTTTAGTTACTTGGAGGTGTTATTAATATGCTTATTAACAAGGCAGATGCCATTAAAATGTCTTTTTCTTTCTTGAAGGTCTCCAAAGGTGCTAATTAAATCTCCGTAAAAGCAGAAGGCAAGTTGATTGCTTTCACGAAACAGGCGATTGTTAAATACCATTATTTACTGGAGATCTCACGATAGATACTAAATCCTAACAAAGCTTATAGCAAAGGAGAGGAAACGCAAGATCTTGAAAGGATGAATACATGGTGAATCAGGGATGCCGACTTACATAATAATATTGGGGGGCCCAAACCAGGGATCTTGCCCCAGGAAATTTTTTAAGTAGCGAGTTTTTAGTTTTTTAAGCATTTTATAAGAGTCATATGATCAATATTAGAACCATGAAAACTCGAATATCGACATCTGGACACTCCAGGGAAAATTGACAAGCCTGATACATTTTTTCGTCTCACCCATAACCAATTTTTGAGGGGGCTCGGGCCCCCTCAGGCCCCATGGAGTCGGCGCCACTGTGGTGAATCGATAAACGATAAGTTTCACTATGAACAGCGGCATTTTATGTTTTGAAACCTTTATTTATGGTATTCCATAGGAGTATATTAGTAAATTATTCTTCGTGGTCTTCAAAACACCACTTTTTCAAGTCAAAGGCGCATGAGTTGAAGCAGTTCCAGTAAAGATTTTGGTTCTATAAACTCTTATCTGAAGGGCGTACGGGCATATAAATCTCTCGTAACTTGCAAATAAAGCAAAAATTATGGCCTATCCGCGGTAGTAAAACAAAATATGCGCACTCCCTACGCTATCGCTAAAATATACAAAGTCTCCCACTAGAAGATATGTGAGTCCTGAGGGACCAAATGTGATAAATCTCCTCCGACCTTGGGAAATGAGGATGTTTATCGCTTCGATTGGAAAATGTTTACGATTCTTTTGCCCCTAAGTGTCTTTATCGCCAATCGAGCAGGGAAAAATGATACTCTTAATCTTGGGAAATATCGAAGAATATCAAATTCACAAAGCCTCCGAGATGGATATTTTAGCGAAATTCGATGGAGAATAATCTCGAGTGACCTCGGTAATCCCATTAACGCTGAAAGCGCCGCCCAGCGGTCCAGATTCGGAAAAGGGCGAACAATATTTTCGACTTCTCTCAAACTCTCTTCGACTATGTAGGTTATGTAGCAATATGTCTGGAGTATCTTCTTCACACTTCCTTTTTCATAAGAAACATTTTTATACAGATATATAGCTACTTTTTACGCAGCAGAACAACTTTTTACGGAAACGCGCTTTTTCTTTATTTTTCGATTAGTACCTCTAAAATTTTTTGTTGACCTTCAAACGCCAAAAATTCAGGTAAACTCACTCCTTTTTTTAATTATTTAAAGATTAAGCTGTCAGAGAAACTAGATATAAGTCTTTTAATGATGATAATATGAGTTGGTGCCAGTACTTTTCAACAAAAAAAATAAATGTTTACTCATGAAAAGTGACGTCGATTAACACGTTGCAGAATAGGAAAGACAATAGTAAATAATTTAGCTTTAAGCTTTTGTGAGGATGACAGCGATATATATGGCTCTCCACCGCAAACGTGAGTGACGAAACCCGGCTCTTTCCGCAGTGCCTACCTCCAAATAATATTTTTCGATGAAATAAAAATAATAATTTCACGGGTGCAGTTTCGCCACAATACATGAGTCACCATAAAAGTAAATCACAGAGGTTCCTGGATTATACATTCAGTTTCCACCAAATTACTCGCCAAAAAAAATGTACTGCCAACATGAAAAATAACAGCAAATGAGTAATGGAATTGGGTCACAGTGAGAAAAATTGTTAATTTAAAAATATGAAATGAGTATCAACTCGACGCCATATTCCTTGATTTCTCCAGAGCCTTCGATTCACTTGACCATACCCTCCTCTTTCACAAGCTTAGCCAACGATTCAACGTGCATGGAACCTTTCTCAATCTCGTCAAATCCTTCCTTACTAATAGATTCCAAAGAGTTATATTTTCTGGCACCTCGTCCTACTGGTCCCCGGTAACATCAGGTGTTCCTCAAGGTAGTGTCCTGGGGCCATATGTATTTAGCCTATTCATTGATGACCTAGCCACACTTTTGCCTCCATCCCAGACTCATACCCTTTTATACGCGGACGACTGTAAGCTATTTAAGCAAATTCAAACCCCCTCGGACTGCAAACTCCTTCAAGATTCTTTAAACCTGACTGCAAAATGGTGCAATACTTGGAACCTAAATTTAAATTTCAGTAAAAGCAACTCCCTTTCGATTTCTCTTAAAAAAGCCCATATTTTTTTTCAATATTCAATTAACTCCGAGCCTCTTCAACGTGTTTCGGCTGTTAAGGATTTAGGCGTCATTACTGACACCAAACTTAACTTCTCGGAACACATTAATTTAATCAAGAGCAAAGCTATGTCACTTTTAGGTCTCCTCTACCGCTACACAGAAATAGCCGATCCCACAGTTTTAAAATCATATTTCTCGGCATTTATCCTTCCAGTCACCGGATATTTTTCTCCCATATGGTCCATCGCAGCCCCCTCTAACCTCACCTCTCTTGACAGTATAACAAGCTTCTTCGCCAGAATCGTAAGACGCAGAGTTCCCCACTTACGTGACATGTCCACCAGCTCACTCTTATCTTCCCTATCCATGACTGATCTCTCCCAACAAAGGATTAAAACAGACTTAAAACTTATTCACAATATTCTAAATTCACACATTGATTGTCCTGATTTGCTTTCACCCATTAATTTCCGAGTGCCTTGCCGACCCACTCGTACACATTCCTTACTCCATACGCCTATCCCTAGACTATCCCTTGTTAAGCGCTCACTCCAACACCGCCTTTGCTCCTTGCTCAATTCATTACCAGACAATATTGACCAGTTTTTTCTGCCCTTAAACTCATTTATCAAACTTGCCATGTCCCATTTCTCGGCTAATAAATAAACCTCCCTTTCCTCGTGCCTTCTATTTTGTTCTTTACTATCTTATGCTACTGCTCTCTGTTCAAATTTTTTATGTTAAAATTTTATGTTTTTTACTGCGTCACTATAAATTGGCAGAAATGCTGTATGTGAGCAACTCCTTGAATTAAATTCAATTAAATAAATTAAATATACGACTTAATGCTCATAAATTTAAAACTTAATGTTTGGGTACAAGTAATTCTGGTTCTAACATTATACATGGTGTTTCAGGAGGAGTCAGAAATTCTTCAGGAGATGGTAGGGAGGCAATTTTAAGCAAATTTTGTCCATAAACATGGGGTCGCAACTCCTTAGTTATAGAGCAATGGCAAAGCAAACATATTTTGGATGCTTTTAGCAGTAACCATGAAAACGGTTCTTCTTGGGTATCCAGCCTTTCTGACATTTTATTTAATACTCTGGATTTCGTAGCACATAAAATAATTATGATTCATTCGTCATGTGTTTAAATTAAATTTAGAAATTTAAAGATTTAGAAATAGAATCACGTAGTCACGACGGAAACACCCTCACAAATACGCATCTACGCATATCCATATAGGTAAAGGGAGCCTAACATTTCTCAGGGTAACGAAGTTAATTCGTTCCTCGTGAAATGATGCAAAAAAAACACAAGGGGCGAAGGTAGATATGGAGTGGTAGGAAGGAGTCTGTTCCTTTGGGGTCACCATACGGAATTTTGAAATCCCATCGGATGTATGCATAATGAAAAAGGCGCCTGCGTCGTATTTCCGGACGATACACGCCGCCGTTACGTCGAAACGGGGACACGTTCAGGGGTTTCCTGAACATAACTCGTGAAATAAAATTCACGGACAAAACACAAAGCTATCTCGCCTAAATGCACAGCAATATAAAAGCTCTAAACTCATGGAGGTTGATGAAATTCCTCACATTTACCTAAAGCTCAAAAATATGAGCTGACAACTCGTTCAAAGTTACCCTTGAATGAAAAGGGTCGGAAAAATTTAATTTTAAACAGGTATTTACACATGATGTTTCAGGAGGGAACTGAAATCACTATAACAACTACCTCTATTACATTAACCACGTAACCATGATAAAAATAATACAACGGTTTAAATACATCAGTTTACATTTGATAATATTATGTTGGTTAGAATCTTAAGTGACACGCAAAGATATCGCACTGTCTACAAAATTTTAACCTCAAAAACTCTACTGCACTTGTTTCGACTGACCTGCAGTCATAATGTTCGAAAACGTGTCAATTATATACACAGGGTATTTCAGGAGGTATCTTCAATATATTTCCGGTGGTGGTACGGGAGACAATTTTAAGCATTTTTTGTCCATAAACATGGGGTCACCACTCCTTATTTACTGAGTTATGGCAAGGCAAATATTTTCTTTGATGTTCGTTCCTGTTACCATGTTACAACGGTTTTTCTTGTATGGTATGGTATGGTATTTGGAGGAGGCGACCGACAACTGAGGTCATTTGCGCCATGAGGGAAGGGTAGGTAAGGAAGGGTGGAGAGAAACCCGGCGTCGGCATTAGCCTGCTCTTAACGAAAGGTGCCAAGGGGACCACGGCTTAACGTCCCATCCGACGGACGGAGTGTTGCGCTTGAAATGTCCTCCACACAACACTCAAGCAGGGATCGGGCAGTCTCTGAAAACTCTCTGCCGCTGCCGGGATTTGAACCCGGGCCCACCGGGTGGGAAGCCACACAGCAACCACACCAACCCGATCCCCGGTTTTTCTTGTACATCCAGGCTTTTCGACACTTTATTTAATGCGCTGATTTTTTTAAACATTAAAGGATTAAGATTGGACGAAAATGTGTGATTATAATAGTATGAAACAATTTATATTTGAGCTTAATTAAAGGAGAGCTTTGAGCAATTTAAAAAATTAAGATTGAGTAATCTCACCCATTTTAGGATTCATTGTTTCATAAAATTATAATCGCATGTCTTCGTCCAACCTTAATTAAGTTGTATCCTTTAAAATCCATAGTACATAATTAAATATTAAAAAGGCTGAATAACAACAGAAAAACATTATCATGGTAGCTGCAAAGTGCATAGTTTTAAATTGTCATCTCGGCCACCTCCTGAAATATTGAAGATTCCTCCAGAAGTAAGAATGTCGTAAAATATTAATTATCAGGTTTGCATTTCGCACACGGCTTACCGCAGTGACCTATTTAACGAAGGCAAAATGAAAGCAGGCGATAGCTCTTGGAAAGTTAAGAAATTGCAGCAAGCGATACTTTTCAAATTGGACTATAACTCGTACACTTCACACCGAATCTTGCTGCTGGACGCTATGAAACTTACAGGCTACACGGAGCTTGTGACCTCAGATCGCATTCACTCGACCACTGCGTCTACTGCCTTCTGCGTCATATGACCTTAATCCTATGAGAAAAGTTTCAGCTACGGCCAAGAGTGAAAAAAATACTAAAGCATGAATTTAAGGTTGAACATCAGAAGTCGAATAGACCTGAATTTTGGAGGCTAGGGGAAAACAGAAGGTTAGGACCTCAAAGCAACGCTTGGTACAACTTCGTGAAAAAACTAAGTGGGCAGCGGCGTAGCCAGGAATTTCGTTCGGAGGGCGGGGGGTAAAAAACCAGGAGGAAAAGTTTTTGAAAAACAGGGTATTAAGTAATGGATTTTAAACTAATTTAACACTTTTCATAATCGGAAAAACTTCATTTGTTAAAAAAATATTTTTAAATTCATGATTTTTCAATATATTGTTTTCTTTTATGAAGAAAAATAATTGTGTTTTTATATTTCGGGGGGGGGGGGGGGGGGGTTGGACCCCCGAACCCTCCCCTGGCTACGTCACTGTTAGTGGGAACCTGTAATGGCATGTAAGTTGAAAAACATTTATTGAGCATTATCGAATGAGAGTCAATAAACGTAGCTGGCACAAAAATTCAATCACTTCTACAGCGAGTGGATTTAAAATTTTAAAGAATCACTAAAACTAGATTCTACTAAAATAACAAGCAATTATGTGCATAAAACCACAAAATGGCTAGATTTAGGGCAATAACTTTGTAGTAAAAAAATAAGATGGTGCTAAATACTGCATTATTAATTACCATCAATAATCTGTTGAACGAAGGTATAGAGATATCGGTATAATGAAAATCATAGGAGAATTCCTGAGGAAGGAGACATTTTTTTTAAATACCCACATTTTAATAGATAATTAATGCAAAAATAAAACGATGAAAATTCTGATTTTGGCATTTGGACTGGATGGTAAAATAATTTTGAATGAGGATAAGTGTTTCATACAAAAAAGTCTGCGATTAAATAGATACAAAAATTATTCTAATTTTATCAAAGCATAGGCACAACCAATCAGCACTAAATTTGGTTGCCTATCTTGCTCACTAACCTCAAGATATAGCTCTCCCTACTTCCTTATTGGATGAACCGAGGTCGGAATTTATGTGATCTGAATTCCCGCTGCAGGTGAGGTTACGCGTCCATTAAATATCCGAACAGATGCCCTCGCACGGATGTGGCCAGGGGCCCTGGTCCAAGAATGGGGACGCTGGCTGCTACTCAGGGCGGAAGAGCCAGTTAAAAGGATCGCGCGGGAGAATGAAGGATTCAAGGCTTTCAAGGTCGAAGGTGGTAGAAATGGCAATGATTATTTTATGGATAAAAATATCGATGGGAAATTATCCCAGGGAAAGTATCTCTCACTCATTCCCGACTTGTGTAAAGGATATCATACCTCTGTGACAATGGCGCCGACTCCATGGGGCCTGAGGGGGCCCGAGCTCCCTCAAAAATTCGTTATGGGTGAGAGGAAAAAACGTGTCAGTCTTGTCGATCTTCCGCGGAGTGTCCAGATATTGAGATTCGAGTTATCAGGGTTCTAATGTTGATCATATGACTCTTCTAAAATGCTTATAAAACTTAAAACTCACTACTTATAAAATTTCCCGGGGCAAGATCCCCGGTTTGGGCCCCCCAATATTTTTTGTAAGTCGGCATCCCTGCTCTGTGATTTACAAGGGGAGTGTCCGAAATCCAGCATTCAGAATTCAATTTAACTCCAAAGCGTTATAGCCCAGTGGGCATTGTCCCCAAATCATCCCTCTCATAGTATTAACCAGTAGTTGAAAAAAAACGTATTCAAAATTTTAAAGGTCAAGTGCATTCCTTTCAGTAGGGCATTCTATTGAGCCTTCTCAAGAAGTAAAATTGTAAACAACTATACCGTAATAATGCGTCGTTTTGCGAAATGGACAGAGCCTTAGTCAAAGACGGGCAAAAGTATCTTGCACTCCTAATCTAAATGTGTAAATTTTATACCATATCGGATTATAGAACCAATAGTTTAAACAAAAAACGCGTTTAAACACGCACAGGTCAAATTCATTCCCATCCGAACGGACTTCTCACATACCTCGCTATAATTATAAAAAGTAAAGGTAAACAACTATACAGTAAAAATGCGTCGCATTACGACACGGACATAACATAATTCAAAGAAGGATTTATAATTAAAACATTGGAAAGCAGCATGCGCATAAAACATTCCACGCATAAAAGAAAATTTCAGAGAAATTCATGTAAATAATTATGAATTGCAGGCTTCTGTGAAAGGAGAAGTAGAATGAAATGTTAAAAAAAGGCTATCAAGGCCTTATTTTCCTCCATCTTACGCAGCGCAGCCGCCGGTAAGTAAAACATGCAGATATATATAAAACCATATTGGCCATGCGTTTCAAATTTAATCTCAATTTTTCAATTTCCCGCATTGCTTTAATTCCACGGTACACATAGGTACCAATTCATTTTCGATTGAGTCAATGATTTCGAAATTTATATAGGTATGCGTTACTTACCACAACTTCTTCAATTCTGTCGATGCAAACTAATTGAATACATGAATCTAGAGATAGAGATATATTTAGCTTTCTTTCGTCAAAACAGCGAGCTATTGTAACAAAGAATCCCTAAGAAGATCAGGCATGAAATGAAGGGGGATTTACTGCCTGTGAAAATCGCTGTACCCTAGGACGGTGATCCTATTGTCCAAAAAAATATACAATGCCATTTACGCATATAGCGGAAGAGAAACTCCTCTATTTTACGGTGGATAATGAACTTTAAAATATACTCACTGCCCCAAATTACCCCAAGTTATTTTCAGGCTGAAGTAAATATAAGCGTAATTTGATTTGTAGTTATGGGTGGAAGTAAAATTTGGTGTTAATCAGATAAGTATCTCTTATCAAGTACTTAATGGAACAATTTTCGTCATTAAGTTTCCAAGTATTAGGTGAAAATCCGATTGCTCTCTCTTTCTGCCTTTATTTGAGTTTTTAGCAGTAGTTTTTAACCAGAGTTTTCAGGCTAAAATAATTATAAGAGCGAATTTTTTTAAATATATCGAACTTCCACTATACCACACCCGAATCGGCTGAACTATACTTCTCTTATTTGATTAACCCAGCTTAAAATGCCGTGGTTCGTCCGAAGGGCGGCTCAAGAACAGACATGTAGAGCCTGGAGCAAAAGGGGTACATTATGGAGCGCAGAAGGATCGGGGCAGTAGACGGAATGGAGGAGGTTTTCCAGCAGAGAGCTGGAGGATGAGACTCCAGTGTGCGGTAGCAGCAATATCGAGTGGATATGCGGACCAAGCCCCATGGCGAGGGAGACTTCCAACACTTGTGAAATAAGAAGAGCGTTTATCGATTCCCCACCCTTCATACATTTCTGCTCCGAGTGAAAAAAAAGAGAAAATATTCAAGAAAGGGAAAAGGAAATCTCTATCGAATCTTTGGCCTCTGGCGTTATTATAACGGGTCTCCCTTTCCCTATCCCATCTTCCCAGAGGCGCAGGAGATTGGTCGCGCAATGCGATTGGCATTTGTTCTCCTTTCTATTTAGATTTGCTTCCTCCTTGCAATTTTTTTTCCTCTAAAAATTTTCTCCGTTTCCCTCGCAGAGAAAATAACTTGGGGTAGCTGGATATAAATGCTTTAAGAGCGCCACTCTTCGTCATCTCTTGCCATTAGAACTTCAAGCATTCTCTTTTCCTCCTTCGTTCTAGCTAACGGCGTGTAGAAAATTCACATTTCAACTCTTTAAGTTATCCACTTCAACCTAGAAAACGACATTAAGTACATACATAATCCATTGCAGTTTTTTATTATTACAGTTTTTATTGCAGTAGTTCAATTGTCGTATATAAGCAACGCGATTCTACGTTCGTTTTAATAGTCCTGAAAATTGAGTTATAGTGGAAGCAAATTTCATTTCTTCCCACGACTGGTAAACAAATCACGCTTATACTTACCTCAGCCTAAAAACACTGGTTGGAAACTGCAGCTAATTCCAGTAAAGGAAGACCCAGAAAGAAAGAGCAATTAGATATTCACCAAATACTCGGAACTAGAACAAAATTAGTACCATTCAGAACTTGATAAAAGATATCTGTTTAAAAATTATTCATTTCTTTCATTCCACTCCTTTTTACCTCTTTGCAGGGAGAAATCATTCAAAAAGTCCGTTTTCTTCTTCTCGCCCTTCAATTTGCATTTGTGGTCGATTATTTTTATGTGGGAAGGGTGAGTCGAGCTCAGCAGATCCAGATACCAACCAACCTCTTCCACTGTATTTGAATACTAAAACTCCGAGCTTTGATGACTAAAAGGTAAGCAAACGGAATATCGAATGGTAATACCTGCGATTGCGGTGCATCACTTTGGGTTACAGGAGTAAAATTGATTCACTATTATGGAAATTAATAATTATTCTGTTATAGATCCTTTACACTAAATCACCAAAGCGTGCATTAGTAATATTTCATAACGGTGAATCTAAGTCATAAATTTTTGCGTACCTAATAGTTTAAGGGAGGTGTTAATTTCATTATTCTGGAATGGAGTCTCAAAATAATCCTTTAGCGACGAAATTCAGACCTTTTCAGCGGATTTCTGTCTCCAGAAATAGGTAATTAGTGACGTGTTGATGCTTCTTCGCTACTTTTCAGAAAAATAAAGTACTCAGCATGGAAAAAACACACGATTTGAACGTACAATAGTGTAACAGGTTTAACCTGATAGAAATTAATGAATTCAATGAAATTCCGTTTTCAGGAGCAGTGGTAACTTTAGAAACAAATTTTACTAATTAATCAACCGATTCAATTCCAAGACTTATTGTCAAGGTCCTGAATTTGCCTTTAAAGTTACAACTAGTTTACATTTAGTTTTTTTTTTAATATTTTGATCCTTGGTCGTGGTCCTTGAGAAGCACCTGGGTTCACAGAAATTTCCCAGGAGATAAATACGTTTTATGGCACACCGAACATGATAGTGTCTTTTCTCCTCCCTCTTTGTCTGTTTCCTAAGGTTAAGGCCTTGGAAAAATTTTTACACTTTCCTCCATATTTTTCGCCCACAAATATGGAATATTCACCCTTGGGGAACACTAATGCTCAAACCAATCCTGCCGAATACATGAAAATTATAACCGGATTATTTTTTTTTATTAATTTTTTTCGAAAGAAGCTGCGTAAATGACATCCTTTAATCTCGCCGTCACTCAAAGGGCTTCGTGTTTCCTCCTTTTTATTTCTTTAATTTCCTGAAAACGGTCATCTCCTCTTTTTCCTTGATTCGTTATGACTACGGAGATTACCACATTTTTTTCAAATGTGATGGGAGCCTGTGGGATGTGAACAAGGTGTTCACAGCTACGGTTTGCATTCAATGGGTCCTCTTATTGCCTCAGAACATCAACGTCGTAGCATTGATGACACTATTACGTTAGAATCGCGGAGGAAGCAGCAACCCATGTTTTGAGTATTACAACACTTTGTCCCCGAGAAAATTTTTTTCTGTGATTATCTTTCTCTCCCAATCCGCTCAGATGGTATAATCACGCCAAGTTCACACGCAAAAGCAACAATTATTAACTCAGAATTCACTTCAATGGCCAGTGATAGCGAAAACGTCATCAGGCATGCGTATTATCAACTTCAAAATTCCTTTCTGAAAGATTTTGTGATGTGTAATACATAAATATAGCAACAAATTCCGCCGCAAGAATAGTTCTATAGAAGATTCAAGAGTCAGCTACCTTCGGTTGACGGTGGCGGGTGGATAAAGCTTACGAAATGTTCCGTATTTTTTCGTGTGGCCTTTTTAAGCGTCTGTGAAAAATGATAATGAAATGACTCCAGTATAATGAATACCATACGTCTTTATCCCAAAAATGAAATTCCGAATTTGCCATATTATCGACATTGTGAGGGATTCCACAACAAATTTGAGAAGAGAAACGTTTTACGCATGATTAACTCTGAATTATTAACATGCACTACGATTATATGCTTGTATTTTGGACAGTATATGTTTGTAAAGCCTGAGCTAAGATGCTTTACAAATAAATGAAAAAAGCACCAAATTCCGACAATTAATTTTACTAATTGTTAAATTAAGAATTCATCCATAAATAATTCACAGCAGAGGCATATTAATATCGGAGACCAGGGTAAGAGGGTTTGCTTTCTCATCTAGGACTCTTTGCAATTGGAGAATTTATGAACGGGGTGCTCAAAGGGTTGCTTACCGACGGTCTCAATCTAACGAGGGGATGTCCGAAATCCGGGAGTCAGAATTTAATCAAACTTTGTATTGTTATAACCAGAGGTAACTGTTCACGCATCACAACCAAATTGGGTTATATAAATAATATAAAAAAAGGAATTTAAACATTTGCAGGCCAGATAAATTCCCTGGAACTTCATCGTGAGAATCGTGACAATGTCACGGTGACATATTACCTCTGCACTACGGCGGAATAATTACTGAAGACATCGAAATAAATATTTAGAATTTTCCACGATTATAAAATTTATTACGGCCTAGTTTTCAAAGTTACTGTGTCATCTTCAAGATGAATTACCAAGGTCCATGATGGTTCAAGATGGACCAAGGATGGTGCAAGGAGGGACCAAGATGATGTATTAATATTGAAACCTAGGTCGTAAAAATTTTACAATCGTGGAAATTGCAAACATTTATTTCAACATAGAATGAATTCCACTCCAGCACGCTTTAATCTTCGGATTTTATTCAATAAAGAGATTAGGAAGGGAATTTATTTGACTTGAAAATGTTAAATTCGTTTTTGGTTATATATACACTCTATTATGGGGCGATCCGCGAACAGCGCCCGATGGACTATAACTTGAAAAAAATTGGTTGAATTCTGAGATTCGGATTTCGGATACTCCCCTTGTAAATTCTCTATCAATTATTTTGCCACGCTGTCCTTGAAACACGAACCACTTTCATTAAGTATAAGGCGTTATGTATTGCGAAACGGAATATATAGGCTAATAATTGAATGTACGTGTCGCGGCATTTCCAGATATGTGGCATAAATTACGCTCAAGCTACACCATCGGACTTCTAAGGCGACAGCAAATTAAAATTTCTTTTCCCCGATTAGCGATGGAATAGTAAAAAAAAAACACGACATTCAATAGGGTTTCTTTAAAATAGGTGGATAAATTGATACCCGCACATCACTTGCGTAGTTGGCACATCAAAATTGGTGCACATCACTTTCAAAGACAGTTTGATTTCTGTTGTAAATGTGTCGACGATTGAAGTCGGCTTCCATACATTGTTGTAACTTTTCTACTAGAAAGCGGGTATCAATTCAGCCACCTACGCAATAGGAAAGTTATTTAATGTCGTTTCGCTATGAACTCATCTATCGCTAATCGGGGAAAAATGCTTGAAATTGGCTGTCGCTTTTTTATTTATTGCCATTCCATTGAAAACAGGGCTATTTGGCCTTAGAATCGGGGTTTTCATTCCATTTAGCAATTAAGCGTATAAGAACTTCCATGGCCCGAATAGAGGCAACCTACTCAGGCGGGAATAGAAGCCACGGCCGTCGGTTTAGCAGGCGACGACTTTACCCAGCCGCCACCGAGGCTAGCCGGCTTCGAAGTCCGATGGGGTAGCTTGAGAGTAATTTATGCTAAGCATCTATTCTTGTAAATACCGCGACACATACATTCAATTATTACTCCATTTATTTATTCGAATTAATGCTTTTACTCTCTTGGGAGTCTGAACGTTGCCATATTTCCTGGACTGGACCTGAATATGATTCCGCGAATCCATTTGTCGCTCATGTTTATTTTAAAAATTTTCAGAAGTTTTGAGCACATTTTATCCATTAATTATCCACGTGAGTGACACATGAGTGGGGGTACATAATAATTCAGAGCCGTTGGAAATGCTGCTTCCAGCTGAAATGAATTTCCCGGGTATATTTGGACGAGTTATTGGGTTAATTAAGCGAATTAAAAACGTACAAGAACTTAATTGGTTCATTTCAATGGATGGCTAACATTCGCCAGTTAATATTGGGAACGTCAATTTGTTCATCATCTCCCCCGGCAATGAAATTGGATGCAAACTGGAATATAAAGAATAATAGATTTGCTGAATAATTTTTTTAAGCGTAATGAATGATAATCCCCACTCCCGAAGGGGAAGCCACTGGTAAATGCGATGATATATAAGCTAATAACACCCACTTTTTGTAGCAGTAAATTTTTATATGCGTAGATAGCAACTTCCACGCTGATACGTGCGTGTGACATGATACTCCCTCAAACTAATAATTTTTCCCATTAGTAATCAAAGAGAACCTGTTCAGGAGTCAATATGTACAACAAAAATGAAACATTTCATGATATTGGCAAAAAAATGTGAAGAGATAAATTATATCGATAGCTATTTCAACTGTACTGACACAATTTGCTTGAAATATATTTGAAAACCGAATTCCATTTAAATATATACACTTAATAAGCTAATCTATGAGAACCATTATGAAAATCAAATCAATGTGGTGTTGAAAACTACATGAGCACGAGCATTCTAATAACATTTGATTTTATTGAGCACAATATAAAAGGTGTTTAAAAATGAAAATGAGAATTTAGATGATTCATAAAATTCGTACGATATTTTTCGAAACTGTAAGTTATGTATCTTAATAAAATGTAATTCAAACAGTTTTTATTAAGCTACTAATGCTCATTATGGGAACCATTAACAGTTACATGCCACACATGCAGTTTATAGGCGAGTTCTTCCCTTACCGAGATCGGTTTTTTATGGTGCCACAGATAGAACGGCTGATACAATCCAGTTTCTTAAGCGGTATTGGATGGCCAGTAATAAACAGAATGGTTTTTGCTTTTTACAGTTTGCAAAGACGGAATATGTTGTAAATGTGCAACATGCGTTCCGTATTTAGTTCGGTTGTGAACCTTCACGTGATAATAACATCCGTAACTCCATTACAAGCTGAATTCTCTGAATTAAGAAACATGACTGAAGAACCTGTTGCAACAGGCATACAAATCAACGTTCGAGATGAACTCGCATACCGTCTTGACGTATGCCACGTGACGACTGGTTCTCATATTGAAATTTTTAAAGTTTGGATGTTAAATTGCTTGAGTTGGTCTTTCATCTGATATACGATTTATAACCCTAAGGTTAGTGTAATATATATTCTATTGAGCCTCAAATATTTGCACTAAAACAACCTGTATAAAAATGTAGCGATGGATGAAAAATTCTCAGCTTACACCGCCATTAGATATGAGCACTCCTCAGCGCAAATAAATTTGATCAAAATTAAGCGTAGGAAATAATTCTCCGAGTAGCAAATGCCCTACTGCTTCTCCCAATCCTTCCTCCTTGCGCAAGCAGTAGCTACTTCTGCCAATCTCTCTCCCTCTCGCAACGTAATGACGCCAATCTCACTTTTCTAAGCGTACGGTTTCCACCGAGGAAAGCAATTACCTTCCCTCCCTGGAGCATAATTTTGAGATTTTGGTGAGATTTCGGCCGAAATTGCTCCCCCGACCTCAATTGCTCCACGACCCCGAAAAGATTTCGTGATTCGAAACATTTCCTCGAACCGACAGGGGAGCGGGTCCAATCACAAATCAAATGGATGTTCCTTCCAATTGGAACCATCAAGGCGGATCAGGATTTCCTCTCAATCTTTATCACTTGGCCGCGAAATGTTAAACTTGATGTACTTTCTCAGTGATTCATAATACGCTGATATATTAAGGTATATAATTTTTAACGAGAACGAAATTCACCATGAAAAATCATTCGGCTTAATTGAGAATCGAACAAGGATAGTCTGATTGCAGGTGAGGTATGTCACAAACTGTCCCCGTATATACTGCTAGCATTCCCTACCGTTGACCGGGAGATCCGGGTTCCAATCCTGGATCATTCTGAAGGTTGCAGTGACACCAAAATACTACTATCATTCCAGACCAGCAATCGATTTGGGTTTGGATCCCTGCTAAGGCAAATGATTTTATTCCCGGTGGATCTCACTCTCAGTGCAAATAACTTTCCACTTGAACGCGTAACTGCGATTTTATAAAAAGCTCATTAATATAAAAAATAAGGAATTCACCATGATAGAATCATTCGGCTTAGTTGAGAATCGAACCAGGATAGTCTGATTGGAGGTGAGGTATATCACCAGTAACATCAATATTCTGCTAGCATACGGAAAATATAGTATTAAATATACTATAATACGTAGTATACTATATAAATTTCTCTTCAAATTGAAGGTGCGTTTACACTATGTAACATGTTACAAAAAGAAGTTACATTAAACATATTGTACGAAAAAGTTACAAATCCGTGTAACAAGTTACATGTAACATTAAATATTCGTGTTACATAACAATTTTTTGGTTTCCCGCACGAAGTGGGAAAATGTGTAACATGTTACAGAGAAGAGGTCAGGCGCACGGTGGGGATAGACAGTTGACGGGTGGGCTGCGACGGAATCTGTAACATGCTACTTGTGCATATTTGGCTCCGCTGGGCTCTTGTTATAAAACAAATGTTATACAAAACAAATGTTACAAGTAACTTGTTACATGCAACTTGTTTATATAACATGTTACATAGTGTAAACGCACCTTAACCAGTAGAAGTGTTTTCTATCGAGAGATTTATAACATCGTAATCCCTCAGTAATCGATTTCGCGACTGGGGTGTAACGATTGAAGGAATATTTCACCAATCGATCTGCTTCATCATAAGTCAAGTTAGGTTATGTAGAATGGGGCTATAATCGGCTTAACCTCAGTTATAAATACCCTGGTATTTCATAATATTCTTTTCGTGGAGCAAGGAGGAATGGTTAATAGATGGATGAGAGAGGAAGATAGACTGGTGTCGAGGGAAAGCAAAGGGGATGGGGTGTTCGCAAATGGAAATGGATCAGAGACCGTTGAGTGCGCTATTAGGCGTCCGGAAACGGAAGCAAGATGAAGCCAAGTCCCCATAGGAGATAGATGGAGAGGATCTTTGAAGAAAAATATGGACGGGGCCTGGAAACACCATGTGACCGAAATGTGAAAACGGAGATTACCCTCCGGTAAATACGTGAAGCTTCCAGCTTGCTCGTGAAAAAATTAGTGAACCAGTCATAATGCTAATGGGATTCGTTCATTAAGCCACGATCGCCCGCGATAGAAAATTACGTGGCTGTTATATTGGTTAATCTTATTTCTTACCCTCTGCGAAGAATATGGCAATAAACTTCCCCGAGAAAGTCACTTATAACTAGTGATTCGAAAAGTTCACCATGCCATTTAATTAAGTATCCTTAATTCATGAAATTGGGGCAAAAAGAATTTTGAGGACTCAGATTTTATTGGAAGAGCGGTAGCATTGAACTTTAATTAACCTGAGGAAGAAATGACGATTATAAGTATAAGATTATAGAGTTAAAAATAAGCAGAAAAAATACAGAAAAATACAATTGCTGGAAAATTCAAAATTATATGGCAGCCCAAGAATGTAGAAGATCGTAAAAGGATTCATTTCCCGAATCACTTGGACGTCACGCGATGAATATAGAAGGAGGAAGGGTATGCGTCAAAAATTTTTTTCATGTTCTAATGCGAATTTTGGTTCAACAATGATGGGGAATGGGTTAAAAATTTAAAAACACGACCAAAAAAATAAAATTTGAAGGTAAACACAGTAAATCCTTAAAAATGGAGAGTGGATATTGGAGAGTAGTTTTTCCAAACTGAAAATGCGTATAGTAAACCATGAAACTCTGGCGCAAATATGCCCTCTTATATCTTATAAAAAATATGTGATCGGTGAAAAAAGACGATATCAACACGAAAAAAAGAAATTGCAAGCTAAACATATATCTTTTAGCAAAAAATATGACTAAATTCCGCAAAGAGCAAGTTTGAAAACATTCTGAGCAATGCCACACTACTGAAGCTCGGTAAAATTATTTCAAACTAGGTTATCAATATAATACGTAGGAGATGAAAGTACCCAGAAAACACCACGGATGGTAGAAATAAGCTCGCACGACCAAAAAATGCTAGAATAAAAGTCGGCAGCATAGTAGTACATTTTGTATGAGATTAGGTTTGACCTACGGTGATACGCTTTTCATTCCGAGGCCGTAATAATGAAAAATTCTCTCGTCGGATGAAAACACAACGAAAAAAATATGTCCAGTACCTCAGGTGGGTTTCGCCGTGCTGAGAAAAAAAGACATAAATAGCTGGAGGCATTTGTTAGGAGCGGTAGCTCATCAGAAAACTGCAACGGGGGCAAGCATGAGTTTTTGGAATGGGGCAACGCGCGCGGTTCCCCCGAAAACACTACCATGCGAAATGCTTCCTACTACCGCGAATGCATCACGGCGCGGAAATTTGGTAACTTTGTCATTTCATTCCGGCCGCGCCTTGCTCGTTTTCAAACGTAACCCGCGTGAGCCACGGACTGTTCCCTCATCTAATATTTCGTAGCAGCCAGGACGATAATGTCTCCCCAAGGGATCACACGCGGAGGCCTGTACGCAGAGGCGGAAATAGCTACGACACTAAGCAATGGGTAACGGTGTCACAGCAAGAGTTGTTGTGGATGTTAAGGCATGCTTCTTCCTTTCGGTTGATGCATTGCAATGGCTCAAAAATCACGCGCATTAACTCCACGTCCACATATTGGGTCTTTTACTTGATAATTTATGAGAAAAAGGAGTTATCGCCCTTTTTCAATTTCCATTTTAAAACAATGAAATAATACCTCTGCTAGGAAAATTCTCGTTGCTTCAACAGTTCGCACTGAGCAATGGTTACAGTGTCACAGCAATAGTATGTAAGGTATTCTTCTTCTTTTAGCTTGATTCATTGCATTGCTCGGAAATTACGTGCATTAGAGCCACGTCCACATCTTGGGTCATTTACTTGATAACTTATGAGAAAAAGTAGTTCTCGCCCTTTTTAAATTTCCATTTTAAAACAATGAAATAATACCTCTTCTAGAAAAATTAACTCTGTGACCCACACAAGAGGAATGACTACCAGATTCACGGGCAGAGGTGAAGACATTTGAAAATGGTAGAGTAAAACCTGCTGTTCATAATAATATATCCAAAAAGAACGTAATTAAATTCCATTTCGATTAATTCCTAATGGAAGACTTACATACAGAGTCACTTTTCGAATAAGGTTTATTTTTACAAGTGGTGATGGAGCCAAGGGTTGGTTTTATTTATTATTTCCCTCCCCGGAAAAAATAAAGTTTTCGGCAGAGGATTTCCTGAGGCGCGTTTCCAATGAACATAAAATTTCTTCTTTAAATTATTTGAAAATTATATTGAGATTATCAATATGATAATATCAATGTGATCAATTATCAATTATTCTAATTGTATAGATTATTTCATATATCTAATACATAAATTATCTACTTACAGCAAAAAATGAATGGGATAAATATTCAAAAATACATAACTGATTTAATGTTGTTTATAGAACTCTCCTTTTGGTTAAGGCACCAATGAAAAAGTATTGAAATGTTCACGGTAAATATAATCGCATATTTTAAGCTTATAATGAAAGGCTTTCAAATCAATTGAAATAATCCACGCTAAGGAATCATTTGATTAATATCAAATGTGCTCTATCTTGGCCATGGCAATCATGGGCAGAAATTCCGTTTTAATAATAAAACGTAATTTTTCCGTTTCCTCATTACTAATTCAATCGATCCAATTGATCCTCATCATTATTTTATAGCGCCAAATTACGAAGGCCTCTGTCCTCGCTTTCTTTGCTGCTGTCGCTGTCCATGCCTCGCTTCCATATAGGAGAATACTCCAAATGTAGGTTCTCATAAATTGTTTCCTTACTTCCATATTAAAGTTTCTCGCTGTAAGCAGGTCTCTCTTTTGGTGTAATGCTCTCTTCGCTTTAGCTATTCTGCTGATAATTTCTTTTTTGCTTCTCCCGTCACTGGTGATCCTTCTCCCCAAATAACAGAATTCCTCCACCCTCTCCAGTGTTTGCTTCCCAAGTTTAATTTTAGTCTTGACTTCTTCTCTTCTGCTGCATACTAATATCTTCGTTTTCTTGGTATTTATTTTCAGTTGATGTGAACTCATACCAACCAGAATTAAACAAAATATTTTTCAAATATTTTCTGTACTTACATGCCTCATTACCGCAGAGAAGTACACTCCACTTCGCTCGGGCTATTTCGCTGATAATGTTTTTCTTGCTCCTCCCGTCGCTGATACTACTGCTTCCCAAATAACAGAAATCATCCACCTCTACTTGTGTTTGATTCTGTATTTTAAGGATGTTTTGATTTACACATGCCCTAGAGACGAAAGGGGTGATCAACTTAAGGCTGGAAGGCGATACTTGGTGGAACTTGGTGACAGGAAACATAATGAAGATACACTTTTGTATGTTCCACAGGAGTTTTAATTACCGACCCAGGTTTCGACAGTACACTATGTCATTATCAAGGTATAATGACATAGTGTACTGCCTAAACCTGGGTCGGTAATTAAAACTCCTGTGGAACATACGAAAGGGGTGGTTCACAAACAGAATGGTAAACTACGGCTGGATTTGCCTGCGCCTGGATCCCTAGAGGTTCGCATAGAGCTGGATGCAGGATGTAAAAAAAAGTTCCAAAAACCAAGAATATATAGGCCACAGGGTATGCAAGACAAGAAGATCTTGGCGCGCAAATGGAGGCTTGGCTCCAGGGTATGAGGAAGGAAGACGGGTTGCAGTAGTGCAGATAAGGAGGCCGAAGCGGGGGACGAATCTTGGTGCTTTTGGGCTGGAACGGGCGAACCGAGTTATCGCGACGGAAGGATTTCGAAATTGTCGAGGGGAAAAGCTCGGAGGGGGAGCTTCGGAAGGAATGAATGTCAGGAGAAGAAGACGGGGTGACGGTCTATCTCGCTTTACATCAGCCAGGCCTGCGGTGAATTCCTTTTGAGCATAAAAACTGGTTGGTTTAAAACAAAAATAAAACCATGGACTAAAGGAGACTCGATAATTTCACGCATGAAAATTCATTCTCTTTTCACCTAAACTCGCAAATAAAACCTGTAATCTCGCCATGCTTTGTGTGCTGTATCTAGATAACGAGGTTGTAAAAAGATTATATAAAGTATATTTTGTGAAATTGCACCGACAATACTTCCTTTCCTTGGAATCTAGTGTAGAAAAAATCACATACTTTGATTGTTTTCATACTTGTTAATTAGTTCGGAGGGCAACATAATACGTGATGTTGGATTATACAGCGCATATGCAATATTAACGTGAGCATGGGTACTCGTGAACAAATATGACGACAAATGTAATTTATGAATTAAGGGCCGGCCACTTCTCTGCATAGTAGCATTTTCTGAATTTAATACGATTTTTCCTTTTCTAGATTGCTTTAATGAGATCACTTGCTCTGACGTCACAAATCATATTCTATTCTATTATAAATTCTATCCTTTAGCGATACATTCGCAAGTAATGACATAAGAACACAGTCAATCGTTCGTTATGTAAAATTCAATCGATTTTATGTTTAGTATTGGCTCATCATTCCATCGGCAAATACAGGTGTTTTCGAGTGAAATAGTTAGCTGTTTGGTACTTAAAAGGAGGCCTCCTTCCGATTTCAATTGGGCCAAAGCATACTCTGCCACATGTGGGCTAGCCTATGAACCACCAACCATGTGCGAGCCCTGGCGAACAGAGAACTGCTCTCTATGAAAGTAATATCTATTCAATTTAATGAGTCTAAGCACCTTTATAATTGTATTGTCTTGGAGCTCCATTCGCAGACTCAATCTCGATAGATGTTCTTTTTAACGGAGGAATGCTATAAAACACCCCTCCAAAAGGACATGATAATTATATTCCACAAGGGAAGAAGACAATACCTACCTACAATATCTTTTCCCCTTAAAGTTGAGGTCAAGTACTTTCAGGCATAATAGAAGAAAAATATGGCACCAATCAAGAAAGCTTTTACCTCGAGACCGTATCGTAAATGAAATGGAAAATGATAGGATAAATAAGAAAAACAAAAAACGAGTATATGTTCCACCGATTCTGGCGTGATGCAGCGGAAGTACATCACATTGAAATAAAATTTTGTTGCACTTTTCCAATACCATTTAATGCATACGATGCGTTTCGGCTCACAGAGCCATCATCCGTAAAATACTCTGCACCAGATGATAAATCGGTGAGCCGAAATGCATTAAATAATTGTGGATAACTGCAACTACCTTTTATTTGAAAAAAAAACGGAAATGTGATCAATCTTATATGTCTCACCCACTGCTATGATCATTAAATAGTCATCTTACTGCAGCAATGGTACATTGAGCAGATACATTAATTCCAATTGCGTTCGTTCACTCAGTCGATAGATTACCTAATGATCAATCTCAATGGAAATGGCTCCATTTCCCGCAAACCTGCAGATATTACTTCATCGATTGGGGACTCGGCGTCGACGGATATGAGCGAGTTATGGAGATGAGCAGGGCTTCTCCGGTATGTTTTTTCACTCACGATAGCTGGAGATATTGATCTAAAGACTGGGAAGTGAATCATCATCATGTGGATCAATGCCGACACCGTTTGCTATTCTGAGATAAATAGGATACCTGGATGTATAAAAGAAATATATACGCCTCGAAATATTTCTTTAACAACTATTAATATGAGGTTTCATTAGACTTAACTAATAATTTTTACTCTACAATATTTTGGGTGGTTTCCTATTATTTTTTTACTGCCTAAATCGAGAGATTATTACTCCTGGAGTATGAATTTCACGCTCTTACATTTTCGAATGACGACATATACTTTACGCGATTAAACGAAAAGTGAAAATTTTCAAGCGCGCGAAAACGCGACGGCTAAGAACTTTCAGGGTTCAAGGCGAACCCTGATGAGGGTACAACGCACCGGGGCCCGGAACCAAGCCAGGGGCTTATACGCCAGGAATCCCGGGGAGGGGGAGGAGAGAGGAAGGAAAAAAGGATGGAGACGCCGTCGCGATCGGAGCCCGCCGGCGCCTCCAGGGAAAGGAAAAGGTTGGAAGGGAGGGAAGAGGGATAAAACACTCCAGTGCTATGGAAGCAAAGGAGGCCCAATCTAGCGAAACCATGCCTGCGCAATTTCTCTACCACCAACCCGAGGAGATTTTTCTATGAGAAGAAAAATCCCAATGAGAGGGACAGTGGGAAAAACAGTTGCCAACGGCCATACCACGTTGTATACACCGGTTCTCGTCCGCGACGGCTAAGTAGGAATGCTGGGAAAAGTCCGTGTGACGTCATTCTGGTTCCAGCTGTCGCCCTGTGAGGTGACCTTGGGGCGAGTCTTTGAGCGCTGATACGACGCAGGCTGCCAGCAGGTAGCAGAGTACCCCGTTAGCAGGTAGTGCTTGGCTTAAATAAGGATTATTATTACCCTATCCAACGAAGGAAACTTTACGAACTTAGGTAATTTTAATGGGTGATTATTAAAACAAGTTTCCCTGAGCTCTGTGACTCATGCATGCATTAGTAATTTCAGACGATGCAAAACTCCTGACTACTCGTATAGAAACTAGGTCCCTGTGACATCACCTGGAGTGGAATCGCATGGGCGCCAATGTGGCCTTTTTCAAATGAGGTTAAAATTGACCATTTCCGTTCGTCTAAACTGGGATTTATAAAACCAAATAATTTGTATATTATGAATACACTAATTGTGGGCAACGAATCGCAATCAATGCATTTCGTTTCTTTGATGGAGGAAACTACGCAATTGTAATGTAGCCAGGGATGACTTCAAGCATGATCAAAATGAGTGTCCGTGACGTTATATAATCATCAAAAAAATAATTTGGAGCTTCAATTACGGGTGCTTCAAGTTGGAGTCAAGATGATAGCGAAAAATTTAATGACTGAAACCAAGAGAGACAAATTCTAAAAATACGTCACACTCAACTGCCGCTACGGAAATATAGAGGAAAATTTTTCCCACCAAAATCAATGTGATCCGATTAGACCAATCCAGACATAAATCCCGTCAGCAATTTTCGGAATTCATCTGCCCAAGAGGTTTAAGGACGTCATTAGGAAAAGATCGGAAAGGAAATTGACTTGGAATAAGATGTCGATTTTCTCACCTGTTGTAAATCGGGAAAGGAAGACGCATTATTGTTTTGTGACATTAACGTTGGAATGAGATCAATTACGAGGCTGAAATCAAACACTTATGGAGAGTATGAGCAGTAATAGTTGGGGAAATGTGAGGAAATTAAAGATGAAGCATGAATAGAGACAGTTTCAACTACCAGGAGTAGTGATTGTGAAGATATTTTAAAGGCTTATTGGCAATAGTCTGTCAAAACTTAAGTTGAATTTTTAGAATTCCTTCCATGAATATGCAAAAGATAAATAATAATGTACCCTAACGACCTTATAAATGCTTTTCATTCATTATTATTCCACATAATTATCCAATGTACAAGTTTCTTCCGAAACCAAAAACCACGCGAACGCATTCGTGAGTGGCATACAGACATCATCGAACGTCTAATGCGCAATACAGGTTTATAGATTTTTCTATGGCCTTCCATTTTTTAGGTTTTAAAGTATAGCGATAATCATTACCGTTACTTCCGACTTACGTGCGAAAATTCTGTGATATACATGATGTAGTAATAGTAGTTATCAATAATTTCAAGTCTATTTTCATTAAAACGATAATTTTTCTCCAGTTTACCAAGATTAGATATGCGTTTCAACTAATTATGTGAGAAAATAGTTAATTTTAAGCATAAACGTTGAAACACGAATTAAGGCACGGATGTAAAACATGTTCAAGCGTGGTATCAACGAAATAAAATGCTATATTAAGTTAAAATACGGTATAAATATGCCTTAAAACGAAATTTGAACGAAAATTCGGAGCAAAGAATAACAAAAAATGATTGGTAAAAGCACTACCTACAATGCCTTTAAAAATAGACAAATTCCATCAAACTGCTAAAAAATAAATTCTCACGACCTCTAAAGTGGGGCATTCTTTACGATCTATTTCATTGCTTTTTCTACCTCCGAAGAAATTTTTGACGCGATGTTTCCGCGTTTGTTGAATTATAAAACCGGAAAGGTACCAGAGTGCCGGGGGAAGGAATGGAATTCAATGTTCTGCGCTAATAAAAAGAACGTCTTACCGGGCTTTTACGGTGTAAGTGCTCAACTAAATCTTCAATTCGGAAGGAAAAGAAGCACCGTGCCTGGAATTTATACGTGATAGATTACACAGAAGAGAAGAACACTTGGAGACTCAAAAGCCCATCGATGTTCGCTCCACAGAATTTATTACCCCACTCACCGGAGGCTCAAAAAGGAATAGATACCATTTCCAAGTATTCAAGGCAGTCCTCATTAAGGCGACGGAGGAAAAGATTCTTCATGTCCACCTGTTGGAATGGATCCTTTGGAAATCTTTGAAAAAAAAAACACTCTTGAATTACTTTTATGGGCCTATAGATAAGGAGATTGAACAAAAAAAGGAAGTTTCTTCTAACTCACTGTAATCTCTCTGCTTTTACATCGTAGAGAAACGATTTGGCAAGTGTTAGAATTATTGCTCCTCAACGATACATTGGGTGGAAGGGGGCGATGAGTGACGTAAATGACTTTCCAATCCGCATCAATAAAAAATAAAGGTTAAGAAATTTGATTTTCCGGCGCAAGGAACTAGGAAGAAGAAACGGAAAGATACGGATGCGATATTTTTGCAAACAAAATATAAAGTGGCAGTAAAACATCATAGATTAACCTATTCGATTTGACTAATTCTTGCTACGAACTTCGACCAATGTACTGTAGCAGCAGTACCTACGTACTGTTATTTAATCAAGCCGATTAATATTTCTTAAAAAAAGGTAGATATGGGTGCAATGTTTATGCAAACAATATCAAGACGGGCAGTAAAACAATAAAAATTAGCCCATTCGAATTTACTTTTTTTCTGCGTCATATATTGTACTGTTACACCTATACCTAGGAACTCTAATTGTATGAAGCCGAATTATTACAAATTTCTACGTCTTGTTTGTCATTTTGATAGTTTTATCAAATTCGCACCAAGGTATTTGCTTTCCTTTTGCTCAGCTTCAAGTAACAGCAAACTATATACTGCTATGATTAAGTGAGAACTGAGAGGTCTAGTTCACTCTACACTAATATAGCGCTATGAATAGTATGCCAAAGTACGGCCATCCTCTTCGTGCACCATAACTGCGATACACATGTACAATATTTTAATCCTGCATTACAATCCAGGCGACGGAGATGAAATCCACAGGAATTGCCGTCAGTAACATTATATGTCGTTGACGTTTATGCGAATTTCACCGCCCTGCACACGGAAGGATTTAAATATTACACATGACCGACATGCGCGCCTTTAGCGCAGGTTTAAGGCTCTTAAACAGTATTTAGGTACTATAATTGTAGGAAGCCTGACTGTATTACTTAATTTTACGCCTTTTTGTCATTTTAACAATGCTATCTAACGCGCATCATGGTATAAGCTTCGTGGAGAGTGGTGGCTATATTAAAGTCCTTCCTCTCTCGCGTTGCTATCTTGGATAGACCGCAAGGGCATCAGTTCTAATAACATGAGCCTCGGTTCAGTTGCCATGGGAAGTCAGGAATATGGATAGCGTAGTGGTCTGCGCAGTGACCCTGAACTCAACGTTCGGTAGTTCGATTCCCGGTTGATGGGAGCTTTTCCTCATGGCCATCTATCTAATTTACATGTCTTTTCTTTAACCGTCTCCTACTTCACATAAGCCAAAAAATGTAACATAAGTTGCGACTGGGTTTTCATTCAGAATGATTGAAACTTGAAAACTCTTCTGAAAAAATCATTTTCCTGGAACGGAATCAAACTTAGACCTCCTAAATCTGCAAATGAGGGTGTTCCGAGTTCAAATCTTGGCCAAGACACTCAACGTTATTTATAATAATAATAATAAAACGTCTTTATTGGGCGAGATTGGGACTAGAAATTCCCATCTTCCATCTAACCCCTTATCTAACTCCCATTTACGTGTAAACGGCTAATGTCCTAACACCCCCTGCCACACGCCTTTTAGGCGGCTTGCGGGGTGTTACGTAGATGTTTACCCTGCAGAGTTCATTCAATATTTGCATACCTTCGAGTGACTCTGAAAGGGTCACCGTAGGCTGGAAAAACAATATGACCGAAACTTACCCCGAGCATTTTCTTACTTCCACAGGATAGTTGCGGTGGAATTACGGCTGTCCTCGGGAATGAACTGACCGATGGCGATGGACGGCTCCGAGAACCGAATTCTCCTGAACGTCGGTGGCATAAGGCACGAAACGTACAAGACAACGTTGAAGAAGATCCCGGCGACCCGGTTATCAAGACTGACAGAGGCCCTTGCCAACTACGACCCTATTCTTAACGAGTACTTCTTTGACCGACACCCAGGGGTCTTCGCACAGGTTCTCAACTATTACAGGTGAGTAACACAAGTGACATTTCTAAATATATAGACTCCACTTGAGCACAGTATACTATTCTTCGTTACACCAGCAGTTATTATTATTAAAAATTAAGCTATCCGTTGGCAATTCGGTCGGGTGGTAAAATAAATTGGTTTTACCTAATTTAATAAGCGACGTTGCTATTAAAAGAAACACAAAAAAAGAATACAATATAAACTTTTCCCTAAAAATTATTAATACACAAAAATGAGAAAGACCCTAACAATTCAATATGAATTAACCTACTCATGAAGGTCTTTAAGGGTTAAAAAAACTAACCTTTGGTAGACCGTTCCTATCCTCTATCCCCCGATGCATGAAAGAATATTTTACAGAATTTCAAAGCTGTTTCGGAGCGTATATTTTGTGCTTGAGGTCTTTTCTTGAAAGATAGCGCGGCTCTTTAATTCTATTTGTGATGTTTATCGACGCAGGATCGCCAATATAGTTCTAAAAATAACAAGGAGCATTGATGTACGAGAACTATTGGTGATTTTAGAGATGCCTGAAATTACAATAAGAGGAAAGATATCTCTATTTCCCATAATTTGATCGAAATTCCTGGATATATCCCCACTAAGCAATATATTTTTTCATGGTGAATTTCATCTTGCTTTATATATCGAACATTTATCTTCACTGTGTTTTCCATTGAAAAAAATATCATTTAAAAACAATGTATATCGGATTCTAGTTTTTTAAGGAATTATAAGGTAGTAGATTGAATTGAATTTTGACCAAAAACGCCCATATTTATATGCGTCAGTCTCACTGTAGTTTTCCACAAAGAACCACAGATATGCAAATTTCGGGGTTCTGAACATATCGCCATAAAATATATTATAACATTTCACGCTCATAAATTAAGAAATGAATAGGTATATTTAATTCTCTTCTGTTCGAAAACGAATACTGTACTAGAGAAAAACAAAACTTTGCTTTCAATTATCTTTATTTGTTTATTCAAGATGGCAATGGGAGTCAAATTAAAAATTCATATAAGGACGAACTATTATATATGAAAATTTGTTGAAAGTAAAAAAAAAACATGCTTGATATTCTATTTAGAAGCGAAATTTAGGAAAACATCAGTGATCAATAGAAGAAAATATTCAGCTAGGGGGATAAAAAAATCATATATCTTTCAAACAAATGAACGCAGATATAAATTCATTAATGTCAATTACATTTGGACAACTCGTATACTTTGCTTTAGGCTACGCTTCTGGCCTAGCTAAGGTTATTTACACGAATAACAAGTCCTCTCTACTACAGGTGCATTCGGGATTTAAAGATGGCCTGGGAACATTTCACTGACAAACACTTAATCGATCTAAGAAATGATTTGTGAACGTGATATACCTTTTGATACTAAACTATTAAAGGATTTAATTACAGCTCATATAAACACACGAAATTAAAACAATATATTTTAAATAAAACCTATCGTATCTCACCAATTCTATATATTATTGTGTAAAGCAAAGTAGCATACGTGGTTATGTACAAATCTCATCCTTCATAAGGCCTGTTTACACGGTACATAAGCACGTACGGGTTAATGTCTAAATGTATGAACGCGAGAATAAACACCAAAATGCACCGTGTCACCACCCAACTTGTGGGAATGCATGAACGGAAAATAGAACCTGCTCTAATTTGGTTCATGCATTCGTACATGTTCCGTTCCGATCCACAAAAATCATTCATGCAAACAGACATAAACTCGTGCGGGTAAATGTATCGTGTAAACATATTGGGGTCCTGTACAGATCGTCAGAAAATGTTCTATCACATTCCATGCTGAACAATTAAAGAAATACCAATATTTAGTTCTCCTCTGCTCCTAAGATATTCTGCATAAGTGGAAAACAAAATCTCGCTAAAAATTTCTTTTCATCCTTTTATGTAAGAAATTAATAGGAATTCAGGTTAAAAATTACCATATGGACGACCTTCCTTTTACCTTTGATCTCTTGTCTTCGAAACATGATTCCCTGTTGCAGTCTTCTACGCAGTGTGCTTCAAAAACCGTTTGCATGAAAGTTAAATTCATTTTATTAATCGATTTCATTAATCACGTAAATTCTTAAACACTGCGTCTTTAAATTTTTAGAATTGTTTGAAGAGATATGAGTGGATACCCCCTTTATTACATGGCTGAAAAACTCAGCTCGTAAAACTTTGAAGTCAATTTCAATTCTTGCTCTGAACAACCGGTAGCCTGGGAACCTGACCTAATATCCGTCTGTTTTCCTCCGTAGGACGGGGAAACTGCATTACCCCACAAATGTGTGCGGGCCGATCTTCGAGGAGGAATTGGAATTCTGGGGTCTCGATTCAAACCAGGTGGAGCCATGCTGCTGGAGCACATACAGCGTTCACAGGGACACTCAGGTACGTGGATCTAAAAAAATTTGCCAAGGTCATAGCAGAATAAGAGGGTGAAAAGTCCGCCCTCCGGGATCAGTCCCGGGAAAAATCACTCCCTGTGGTGGGTATTACAATCGGAATGAGAGTTTGTGTTAGTGAGAGGACGAAATGCTTGTAAAATGGTCTGTAAAGGGTGTTATGGAGGGCCAGGGCACAGAGAAAACAGAAAAAATCGGCCAAAATAGCAAATTATTCTTTTTTGCGGTGTTAAAACATTTTATGAAAACATGCTTAAGTAATTTTCAAATCGACGCCATTTCTCCCTTTCTCACTGAAAATTCTTTTAAAAATTGGACTTATGCTCCTTTAAATAAACTTTTAAATGCAGCAAACTGCATTAAAAAATATGCTTTCTTGAGCGAGATATCTCAAACAGAGTTAAAATCGTATTTTCGAGCTAGCCGGCCCTGGTGGGCCTCTAGCGGGCTGGAAGTGTGGGGAGGCTGGTTCTTTTTGATCCCAAATTGCATGACTAAGTACGGCAAATATTCCGGAGGAGGGAATTTTCACCCTCTTATTCAGCTATGTCCTTTTGGGTAATTTGATTCATATTTTATTACTTATTAGTGTGATATCCGTACAGTTGAGGACCAAATGGATCGACCGTATTAGTAATAAGAAGTCATAGGAGAAGTAGTAGAGTTGAGAAGACCCAAGAAAACCTTGACACGAAGAGGGAAAAACTTATAGGCCATATTTGGAATCATGAAAAATGCAAGAGAGAAATATTCCGAGGCCGAGGCGATGAGAGCTATAAAAAGAAATATTTACTGGCAGCGGGAAATTTTAAACTTAGAAATAAGGAAACAATTTTTCAGAACTTACCTTTGGAGTCGTTATGTAAGAGTCTAAAGAAAAAGTTAGTGACGAGTTTGATTTGAAGTGTAGCTCTCTACGGTGCAGAAACGTGGACACTGAGGAAAGAAGACGAGAGAAGATTGGAGGCATTCGAGATGTGGGTATGGAGAATAATGGAGAGGGTGAAAAGGACGGAGAGGAAAAGGAACAACGAAGTGGTGGACATGGTGGGTGAGGAGAGGCAGCTTTTAGATGAGATACGGAGGAGACAGAAGGTTTGGATGGAGTTAGTGCTTAGCGAGGAGGGGATGTTGAAAATGGTGTTAGAGGGTATAATGTTAGGGAAACGAGGGAGGGGAAGGAAAAGAACAGAATTTTTAGACAGATTGAAAGGAAATAGGCCTTACAGTGAATTAAAGAAGGCAGTGCTGGAAGGAAAGGGAGGCTCCCAGATCACTTCATGAATACTCCATGGAAACCTACCTTAATTGGTAGAATACTTTAATAATAACCTTTGGAGTATGCTTCTCAATATAAGTGAGGCATGGAAAATCTCTATTAAATATATATCGAATCTATTGATCAGATTTTTTGTCAAAAACGGATTTGCACTCTCAATGCAATCAACATTTTGACTCGGTTAGGCCCATCGGAGAGAAGTCTTGAACTTTTACAAAAAAGGCCTCATGAAAAGCTTAATGAGAAGACTTAAGAACCTTATCAACCATATGTTGACATATGATGGTGAAAATCGTCGAGGGAATAAATCCAATTTTAATTATCATAGAAATATCAGCAAAATCTCTGCTAGAGCTCCATATCCCGAGTGGATTCCTACTTTTTCATCTAATAGAACTTGCATTTGGATCATTCTTCTCTACGGAAATGAAGCATGGGCAATGATAGCCGCGGAGATATCTAGGGTATAGGCCTTCGAAATGTGGTGCTACAGAAGAACGATGAGAATCAAGTTGATCGACCGAGTTAGTAATGACGAAGTCCTAAGAAGAGTAGGAAAGAAGAGAAAACTCATAAAAACTATGATAAGATGACGAAAAATCTTATAGCCCACATCTTGAGACATGATGGCCTGATGAGGACAATCGCCGAGGGAGAAGTAGATGGCAAGGATGGAAAAGGAACACCTGTAATTAAATGCATGGAACAGGTTAAGAAGTATGTCAAAGAGAAGAAATACGTAAAGATTGCCTGATAGGGAAAATTGAGTGGAGAGCTGCGTCAAATCAATCTTAGCATTTTTAACCATCGATGATGACCAGTTTAGTGCATTTATTGTCCCCTTTATTTGATCTTATGTGGGCAGGAACTTCGTTCATTTATTTTAATTCTCATGTTACCATCATTCGTCGATCGCTCACATCAACAGTGAAAATGTTGGTATGATTCAAATAGGTAATTTTAAAAAAATGTCACCACTTAGGTTAAAACAGCGAAAAATATACTTTTACAAATAAAAAATTGAACTGACAATTGAAAAAGGTTTCTAGAGAATTTAGGCTACGCGTCTCGACCATCATTCCAGTTGGCAGCGATTCTTTCGGGTTTCCTTCCGCGTTTATCCATTTTACTGGACAATATTCATTTTACTGGAACATTCCAGTTGATTGGATCCTAATGAATTAGAAATGAACTCCTATCCATTAAAAAAATAGGTAAGTAGAATTTGTAAACGCTAATACCATTGCTAATACTTATATTCGGGATAAATCTTAGAAAAAAGGATAGGTAATAGAACTATAAGAAATAGGTGGTGGAAAATGCACTGTCATCACTGCGGAAATAAAAGTACTTTAACGTCAATTTTCAACTTATGAAAGAAACTTCACTATAATTTTCGAGAGAGTATATGCCTCGGAATAATGGAGAATACTAACGAAGTGGATGTTTGGGGGATTCTCGCGCAGTGAGCCGTATAGAAACGCCATTAATCAACCCAGAAAATAAGCCTCATGGTTTTTTATCACGAACAAATGAACGAATAATTCATTAAAAAGGTGCAATATTTAGTCCGATCTGAAGAATTATTCTTTCCACTGGAAAAAAGCGAAAATTCCATTGTCGCAGCTAAAGTTTAAAACTTTCGAAAGCGTTATTAGAAAAGGCTATGATACAATGACTACGAAGAATGAACTGGCTCTTTTCCATAGTCGTAAAATCGTTGAAACATTCCCTAAAACGTGGACGCCCGAGTGATAAATCCTTGACCATTTCACACATGTCTACGCCTCTTTCAAACAATTGAATCATAAGGAGCGACAGCAATATGAATCATCAACAATCACGAGTAAAAGTTTTTGTGGCTCATAAATCTGTACTTCATGATTTATTTGCATTTTTAAGGCAGCAGGGAAA
This sequence comes from Ischnura elegans, assembly GCF_921293095.1. Lineage (NCBI taxonomy): Eukaryota > Metazoa > Arthropoda > Insecta > Odonata > Coenagrionidae > Ischnura > Ischnura elegans. The sequence goes on along the minus strand of NC_060253.1, from coordinate 65,207,063 downwards.
GCGGGAACGAGTTAATTGACTCAAACTTCAATTTGGATGAAACAAATCAAACCTTAGTGAAGCGGATTGAGCTGCCACGAAGAAACGAAGTCGTTATTTATTTGCATCTCACTCATTCCTCAATCAATGTTTTAAGCAAAGGCAAATTGCTGTGATTAAAGCAATGAATTTTCAATCAGGATTAACGACCAAACCACTCATTGCTCTGAAATTACGTAAGACCCATACTCATCACGGATTTGCATTATAAATTTCGGGGAACGGAATACAAATCCTATAATGGGTCTTACGCTCATTAATATCACTAAGTTGTGATGAGATCATTATATGATAATCACTATAATTTAATCAATTCTCTCCCGGTGACTGCAGTGATTACAATATATAAATGGCATAAATTTCCATTTAATATGACATATGAAAAAGATAACATGACAAATCCCCGCGTGACTGAGATAGAGATTATAGTAAGTCACCGCAATGCATTTACTAAGTTAGCTCGTATTTAATTTTGAATAAAAGCATTATCCTCCTGACCTTATAGACTGCTTGACATATGGCATAAACCTTTCGCCTTCTTAATAATTTTTGCTTATTTTTGTTGTGATCCACGAAAGTAATTATATATTTTACTAGCATGAGGTATTTTGAAGTGAATAGTGAGGTTTTTAATGTTACTATACTAACCTTACTGCTGTAAATCATACAATGAGAAACTCAAGCAGTTTCACATAAAAGCATACAACTGCTCAAAGTGAGCAAAATTTGTCATACGGCGCACCTCAAGATCACGCACGAATTCTTCCTAAATGTTCTTGATAAGGTTCTCTAGAGTATTTTTTTTCTACAACCCTGTTTCTTAATTCGGAAAGGACAGCTGGTGGTAGAAGCACGGATGTTTTTATCACCTGCGGATCAAAAAGAAATTTAACACGGAACGCACGTAGCACAATAATTCAGATTTCTTTTTCCCAAACTGTGGAACACCAAAATCTTTCCGCTCACTAGTCGCCATTTTTTATACCAGCGCTTTCCAACGGATGGGGGCGGAAAAATTGAGAGCAAATGCCGAAAAACAAAATTGATTGAGTTGCTCTTTCTTGGCTGAATCGTTTTTAGCTGTAAATTACGTGTAATAATTATTATTATAAAGTGCTAAAACCACGTCATTTATATTAAAAAACGCGGAATGATACTAGCATGTGGTGACGCGGTGAGCACAACCTGAATAATTTGACGGATGGAAGGTATCATGACTTATAGCTAGAGATCTTTATGTTTACTGTTAACGTGCAATGGGACCTAACATTCGAAATGCATAGGGTTGTTGAAGCTTTCACGGTTCAATACAGCCCCACGTACATATTGGGTTTGTTACCGACGTGGGATCCTGCTTTTCAGCTACATAAAAATGAAATGACAATTGCTTCACCCCATCCTATTCCTATTGCTAACCCTTCATGAATCCTTATAAACACTCTCCACGAGAAACTATCCTTATTACTTTAGAAAAAGTGACCAGCAACGGCCACGAAAAGTACGCGACCAGGAAAAAAAACCCAAAAGTACGCGGGGTGCACCTATCAAACATCATCAACAGAAATGTAAAGGTGCTAAACATAAGTTTGACCAAGGAAATTTTCACATATTTTAAAACTCAAGTGATTATAAATGTGTCGAATACAACACAACTCGCAAACTCTTTTCGTTCTGAAGAGGGCGCAGAATTCCCTAAGCTGCCACTGACATCGCCACATCCTACAATACTCGTTTGAGGAAAGCTGAGGTTGCTGTGATCAAGACGATAAATGCTCAATGAAAATTAACGACCAAAAACTCATTACTCTGAAATTACTGCTGTATAGCTGCATGTTATAGCTGTAATTACAAAGTGTTTAATACAATTGGGTAGTTTCCTTCATCAAAGAAAACGAAAGGCATTGATTGCGATTCGTCACCCACCATTACTGTATTCATAATATACAAATTATTTCGTTTTAGAAATACCGGTTTAGACGAATGGCTATGGTCCATTTTTATCCTCATTTGAAAAGGGCCAGATTGGCGCCCAAGCGATGCCACTCCACGTGACGTCACAGGGACCTAGTTTCTATACGAGAGGATAGGAGTTATACATCGTCTGAGGTTACCAATGCATGCATGAGGCGCAGAGCTCAGGGAAACATGTCTTAATAATCACTTATTAAAACTGATTAAGGTCGGAAAGTTTTCTTCATTTGATAAGGTATTAATAATCCTTATTTAAGCCAAGCGCTACCAGCCAGGAGGGTACTCAGCTACCCGCTAGCAGCCTGCGTCGTATCAGCGCTCAACTCGCCTCAAGGTCACCTCACAGAGCGGCAGCGGGAACCAGAAATACGTCACACGGAGAGATTTCCCGGCATTCATACTTACGCGTCGCGTTTTCGCGCGCTTGAAATTTTTCACTTCTCATTTAATCGCGAAAAATAGATATCGTCATTTAAAAATCTAAAAGCGTGAAATACGTACTCCAGGAGTAATAATCTTTCGATTTAGGCAATAAAAAATAATAGGATACCACCCTATTATTACATGTAATAATTACAAAGTGTTAAACCCCCGTTAATCACATCGAATCACGCGGTATAATAAATAAAGCTACTTCCGTTCCGTCATTGCTGACCGTTTCAGGGTTTGAACGATGAGATAGCGAGAGAATATCGGAGCCAAAAAAGCTCCTATATGGCAGCTACCAAAATATAATACGCGCGCATTTTAGAACACTGGAAAGCAAATATAAAACAAGCTTTCAAGGATGGACTGGGACCTCTCTACGTTGCTACCTGGGAAACAAGATTGTGAAGTAGGCAAAATAGACTTTTTGGAGCGCTCACCTTAAACTTTTGCATGTTCTTCTTTGCAGGCGACGCTGGCCATTCTCGACAAGCTGGAGCTGGAGAGCGGGGAGGGCGCGAGGAGCGAGGAAGAGGAGGCGCGGAGGTTCGGCTTCGAAGAGGCGTACCACGAGGGACGCCTCACTCGCTGGCAGCGCCTCAAGCCGCGCCTCTGGGCACTCTTCGACGAGCCGCATTCCTCGCACGCAGCAAAGGTAAGGAGGAACGAGCGAAAGCTCCGAAATAACAACTCATTTCAGCATCTGAAAATTAAAAAAAAATATCCTCGGTACATGGTGCTTCAGGAGGACTCTGCAATACTTCAGGAGGTGGTCGGGAAGACAATTTTAAGAATTTTTGTTAACATAGTGTCGCAACTCCTTAGTTACTGAGCCACAGCAACGTAAATATTTTTAATGCATTTTTCAGTTACCATTTGAACGATTTTTCTTGTATATCCATCTTTTAGAGATTTAATTTAATAGTCTGGATTTTTTAGGATATTATTTTTAATAAGATTGGATGGAAATTTGCGATGATTATTGCTTGAAAAAAAATCTTTGAGCTTAATTAAACGAGAGCTTTAAGTGAGTATTGGCAATACTATTGCGCAATCTCATCCATTTTCAGATTAATTGTTTCTTAAGACTCTTGAGAGCTGGAAATCTGTGTGGTCCGGAACAAACTCCTCATGAAAATCTTTAGATATTGGTACTAACGCTTAGACAGTAGTAACACATTTATTTCTTACGTAATTGAAATAATAATGATCAGATTAAGAAAATCAAGCTTAATTTCAAACGAAGAGACATTTAACATCTTTTGAAGAGATTTCACGATGGGTTTGAGTGCTATGAGGTACCTTGACCGCGAACAGGTTCACACAGACATCTTCAAAGTCATATTTATCTTTTATAAAATTGCTATTAATTCACGAATCGATGGCTGACAGAGATTTCTTTGTTGAGTCAATGATTTTACATTACAGCAAAAAATGACAGTAATGGATTAAAATATAAGAGAGATATAACGTTGGTACGAAGGCATTAGAGCTAAGAATAGTGTTTTTACAGAATAATGACCATGAGTACCGGATTGACAATGAAAGGTGTCCTGAATGTAATCTGTAAACGTTGATGGAAAACAGTATATTTTGGTTGAACGCAAATGCAACATGTACTAAAAACATGACATCACAAGTGTCACTTCCGTCTCATGAGTCAGATATGTACGGTAATTGAAGGGCTACCATAGAGTAAGTTTCATCATTTAAGTTTCTTCTATAAAAACTCAAATCCTCTTCGACGATTTCTTTGCCATTATTCTAGACTGATGGCGTTTTCTGTAACTGTGGTTACATCAAACTCGTTTGCTTGCACAGAAGTAGGTATACTAAATTTGGCAAAACTCATGATTGTAACAATCTGTCAGTTCAATGTTTTAAGTCTCACTATTTTTAACTTCAAAAAATAACTGATATGATGAAAAAATGCCTACCTCGAATAATGCGAATACTTGCCCAAGTAACTGACCTCGCACACTGTGGAGGAAATATGTTCTCTTCTTCCAATGTCCCCAGTGAGGTTTGACTGGTTTGAATTAGTCACTAAGATTGAAGCGTGACATGTTCTGACGCCGTGAATATTCCCCGTTACCCCTACTTAAATTTTGTCTAGTTTTGTATTAACTTTTTATTCCTTCCGCGCTACAGCAGTGTGGTCTAGACACCGAGCGGTGGGCCAAATTTTTCTCAGGATTTTCCATGAGGGTAAGAGCTCTTTCTAGAAATGGCGTTGACAGAGGGAGTTGACGGCATGGTAGGAACAAGATATTAAAACACAGGAAACGAAACGTGCCATTGCTCCTTCTATCTCTCGGACGAATGCCGGAGGCTTAACTGTGTACCTCTTTCGTACGCCTTAGTACGTACTTTGTATGCCTTTCTGCGCGAACTTTGTACACGGTCAGCTAAAAAGAGGCATAGGGCCATGTGACATTCATAACAAGTGCCGAGCAAGGACTTTAACGAGACGTTTAACGGCTTGAAAAAGCCTTCCTTTGTCATGGACGAACTGCTGTGAGGCAGGTAGAGAAGAGATTTTTTTTCCTTCCAGCTTACTTCCGCTGGAAACTCCGACCTCGACTACGCAGTTCAAAACAAATACGTAATTTTAGTCACTACAAAAATTTTTTAAACTATCAGTCAGTGGCCTTTCCCCAAGAGAGCTTTGGTAGTTGGACACATAATAGTGACACAAGTCCAACGTGAAAAATATATCGCACGTGTATGATAGAAATTAAGCATTGGAATCGTACTTTATGCTATAAAACCTACTTACGAACACTTAATGACTGAAACACTTACTCAAACAAATTTTTAGGGAAAAAGAGACAAGATACAACAAATTTTTGTAGAATTTACTATTTATGACAGAACCGCCAACTGCCTCTGTTCCTCTAATTTTTGGCGGTATTATGAGTGAACGAGACGAGATACGACAAAAAGTCACGAAATCGACCCACTCTAAAAGCGCCTGAAACCCTAGGAAACATTGACGGTGTTGCTAACTGCATCTATGTCTCTTCTTTTGGGGGGTCAAAAATTGATTTTTTTAAAATATCATTTTTCGATTCTGGTCCACGTGATACGCCGATAAACTAATTTTTAGATCAATTGGAGCTCTTTCAATTCTAGCCAAATCTTGCAATTTCATTACTTCGAGAATTCTTATCTCATTATTATTCACATCGAACGAAAGGGAGTATGATCTTGTTATAAATTTAAGGTCTTGTTTTTTTTAGACGTTGTTACTTATATACCATGTACCTTTTTTCACGTTGGGCTCGAATTACCCTAGGGTCCCTGTAGCCAAGGTTGACTATAGTCACTTTCCGTGGGAAGGGTATTTTTCACACTGCTTCTAAAGTTCAGAGGCTACAAATGAAAAAAATAATACCAACCATAATTTTTGTAGTTTCGCATTTTCTTCGCCTATATGTCACCTTATCAGGAAGTAAAAGAGAGTAAATTAATCTAAAAAAAACATGCGCGACTTTCATTCCTACTGAAAAGAACCGAGCTAATAAATAGAAAAGATTACGAAAAGTACATTTTTATCGATGTGAAACATAATGAAAGAGAGGGTTCACTCACAGGTATGTGCCTAGTTGTGAGATAACTCTATGATTTCGATATTTTACAGAAAAATTGGCACTATTATGGTTGTCCGCAGTCCAAAATAATTTAAGTATTTGTGATTATATTACGAGTAGCAGTCGTAATCCTAGTTCAATTGTTTCAATATTCAGTTCAGCTGATAATATGATCACAAAACAACTTACGCAAATAGATCACACGTTAAGTAGAATGGGCTTATTATCCTCGTTTTATAAATGAAATAATATATTCATAAAGAGCACTTGATCTCTGAAAAAACCCCACAAATGCAATATAAATTGCTTTACATGTTGCCACATTGACTATTTATTTTTATTATTTATTCAGCTTCATACAAATTGTATTATCCCCAGAGGAATAAATATCCGAGTATTTATGCGACTACCTCTTCTTTATTTTATTCATTTGGAAAAGTAGAGCTCCATTTTTATGAGATGATAACCCCATGTGCAAGTAACTAACGATTAATGCAGTTGACTGGTATTTAGCAATAGCCGTTTAGGCGAAAATAATGATGAATAAGGCATAAAAATCATCCTGTGATAAACCTCTATACTCTTGTCTTATATTGGGAATTTATTACCTTGGGTTTTTATTACCTGACCGTATAGTCCTGCAAAGGAGTGCAAATCTCAGAGTTTATTTGCTGCGAGTCATAATTTCACGTTTATATCACAGCAATCGACTATTCTAGAAAGGACCGTTCTTTTAGGATTTTTCACCCATGCATGAAAATCAGAATAAAATCTTCATATTCAGCAAAGGAGTAAACAAACTAAGGCCTATTTTTATATTTGTTTTTGCCTTGAAATTACCGGCATGATAAAAGACAGTATGGCAGCTCAAATACTGACGAGAACGAAATGGACGTATGAAAATGTATTACATTAAGAAAGAATCGATCAGCCCAAAGCATATTGTCTACGCATTCAATTGCGAAATATAAGTTGCAACAAGAAATGACGAAAAGCTTTATATTGTAATTACACTAAATATTTTTAAATGAAGATAGAAACCTCTAGGTAAACAATCCCATATCTGCTAACGGCGAATACTACAGATATGTAGCACTTGAAATTTAATGTTAACCTGGAGAGAGACATTTAAACAGTGGTCTGATATAGTTACCGTCTATGCTGCTGGCATTTTTCCATACGATAAAGTTATCCTAGACAACATTTGTAGAATATATAGCGTGCAAGTCCAAATGCGGAGTATATGTTGAATTCCAGTGAGACTTTTTGATCAACTCTCAGCTATGCAACAAATATAAAGACATGGACGTTAATATATTATTGATTGGAATACGCTCTGAAGCCAAGTATTCATATAAATCTATTTGAATTTAATTTTCAAAGCCTACTGCACGCTCCTAGCTTATGGTATTGGAACGCATTATTTTAAAGTCATAAAATATTTACATTCACTGTTTTTGGTCTAATACAGCACATAATTTGCCGAATTTTTCTATTTTCTGTGAACTTTTATTTAACGAAGGTCGTATACAATCAAGGTAGAATTATCTTATAATAAGCAAATTAAGTCAATTCTAGGAGCTATTTCCAGGTGGTCTCCATGATTATAATGAATAGAGAATTTAAGACCCACTTTTACCCACATTTTAATTATTCAAAGTATCTTTCAATGCATTGTTAAACCGTGCATTTAGGAAGTTAAAAGAAAGTGATCTATAATTTTTTTGATTTGTACCACAACAATACACATAACTTTCAGTTGCCGCATAAAGTCAGTTAAAGAGCAACAGGTGTTCACCCTGCCAGCCAGCTTTAATTTGTTAACAACTAGGCGCGACCAGGATAAAATGTTATTTAATGTAAGGACCATTGATTAATTTAGCAATAATGTTGTGTATTTAGACGTTGAAAAAGTTTTTGATGTTTTAATGCCGTTTTACTTTTAACTAATAACTTAGATTTTGTGATGAAAAATGACGAATGATGATTCGTGTTTTCCAACCATTAAGACATTGTTTTACAATTACCTCACAACGGTGCCAACAATTATTACCACATGGAAATATTCGTTCATTAAATATAGCTGAGGAAGTTAACTTTAGCAATGAGTCCTTCGACTATAAATGATCAATAATTCAGCATTAGCAATAATTTTTTTTTATTTTTCGGCCAACGCTTATTCAAACTCCCCTGTTCGATAATCTGTTCTTAGTATTTTTGGTGCAGAACGTTAACACGTAAACCAGATTTTACAACATCAAATACTGGGTGCAACGAAACGAACGGGACAGACGATACGAAATGCATCTGATATTGCGCTAAGGTTTTCTCAATGATCATTTGTCCGGTCGCCTTCTATGTAGAATTACGAAAATATTTTTTTTAATAAATTAGTAATTCACTTTAATTAGTTCTTTCTGTAACTTCTCTGTTCATGTTATATGGTTGATATATCTCATACTTAAGTACACATTTGCAGTGCTAACGGTTAACAGCAATAAAATGTTTTCAAGCTACCGTAAGCATTCCTATTGAAACCTAAAATTATTATATGCATCAACAATTCCTGCAATCGGCAACAGTTTCTAAAAAGAGATTTTTAAGATTATATTTTATTAAATTATCCGACCGATTAAGGTAGGTTTCCATGTAGTTCATAAGAAGAGTTTCGGGAGCCTCCATTTCCGTCAAGCACTTCCCTCTTCACTTCACAATAAAGCCTAATCTTTCATTCTATCTAAAAATCATATTCTATTCCTCCTTCTCCTTCGTTTTCCTAACATTCTACCCTCTAACACTGTTTTCAACATCCCCTCCCCATTGAGGTGAAGTACTTTTTTTAATAAAGCAGATTTTGCGAATGCTAACCGTACACGGCCATAGAAAATGAAATTGTCCCGTAATGGGTCCTCTTTCAACCTTACATATCGGCAGTGATTTATTCTTTCGCAATATACTTCAAGCACCAATTTTCTCTCATCAACGACGTTTCATTTTATCGGCAATTACTTACAATCAGGACACGGTGAATGAAGTCATTCACGCGAATGAAGAAAACTAATTTCGTATTCGAAGTCAAGGGAAAGTTGCCCAAGTGCGTCCTCCCCAGAATAGATCTTTTATTTCCCCAAGAAAAGAAAATGAAACGCTAGCGTCGTCTGCCAAGCGACACAAAAGAGGGACTTTTCACTTTTAATACATATATATTCCCGGCCCATCCTTCAGGCCCTTGATTCTATTTTTTTCCTTTACGCCTCCCTTCTTCCTTTCTTCTCTTCTAGAATCAATTCGCTTTCTCCATTCTTCCGCGCCGCCTCAAACCTCATTGTGGAGGAGCGCACTGTCCTAACTCGTCTACTTCAGATTTCATTCACTTCCCGCTAAACTTGGCGGTCTCACAGACTTCTCGGATCGCCGCTGATCTTCAAACTCAACGTCTTGAAATTTAAATTAAAATTTGCAACTCTCATTTTTACCCATAACAGGTATATGGTATTTGGAGGAGGCGACCGACAGCTGAGGTCATTTGCGCCATTAGGGATGGGTAGGTAAGGAAGGGTGGAGAGAAACCCGGCGTCGGCATTAGCCTGCTCTTAACGAAAGGCACCAAGGGGACCACGGCTTAACGTCCCATTGACGGACGGAGTGTTGCGCTTGAAAGGTACTCCACACAACATTCAAGCAGGGATCGGGCAGTATCTGAAAATCTCTGCCACCAACGGGATTTGAACCCGAGCTCGTCGGGTGGGAAGCCAACACTTTAGCCACCACACCAACCTTTACCCATAACATCTCGGGAATAAGACAAAGAGTCGATTTGTTTTTATCTCTACCTTTGGTATAAAAGTCACTGATACAGGCGAGAGATAGTAGAATGACGTCCTAATTTAATAGAAATTTTTCCAAAAAACTATTAAAAAACGCACGACGTGTTTCAACCATCAGGTCATTATCAAGTACGATTTACATTTATGGGCTATATTTAACTAAGAAAACAAAATTTTGAAGAGGAGGGAAGCCGAAAAACCAAATAGTTAGACGAAGAGTACAGAGGAAAAGGGCTTCCTACAAAAAGAGGAATACACTTACAGCTAAGAATAAAAGTGCATAAGGAGTGATCCAGTTCATCAGGCGGTAAACATGGAGCATCTTCATCTACAATGTACACGCATATTTTACTTGAGAATGACCTGACGATCGAAACGCGTCGTACATATTTAAAAATTGTGAAAATCTCTCTTTTTTCAATAAATATGCCTTCAGTATTCGCTCTTTGTGTCTATAATTTCCAGTGGGGAAGATTTGTGGCCATATGGGCAGAGCGATGTACTATCGAGCGGATACCTATTATTATAGCTTTTCATTCAATAGAACTCGCGCGAGAGGTTACGTGGATGAGACGAAACAACACTTTATATTTCCCGGTTTCAATGGTGTATTTAAGTCCGTATCTGATGGTTATTTTACCTAACACAGGGAGACCACGAACCTTGCTACGCTTTTTTCAATGCCATATTTTTTTATGGAACTCGGAACACTTCTCAGAACCGGTGGTGGTTTCATTGAATGGGCCTTTTTCATGCGGTACGCTTAATATGTCTCACAATTTTTTTTAGGTAGAGTGGTTAGCGACGCCGACTGTCAATGTATAGACCAGGGTTCGCGGCTCTATCACGGCTTTATATTTCGTAATATTCTATTTGATCATTTTTTCCCGGTTTCAATGTACTTTCAAGCATAGGTAGGGGGACTTAATAACCTAAAAGTCCTATCCTAAAAATTTTTTATCGTTGATATTGCTTTTAGGAATGTAAGCAGTCTTCTTCCGAACGCGAATATAGGAAGACTACTCTAGGTAGGGTTGATGAACGCTCAGACTTAAATGTTTTATAGAGCGTACACTGATCAACATCGAGATAAAAAATGAAGACGAATTTTTGCATAAGCACTTAAAAATAAGGATTTAACAGGCAGTAACATGTGTACTTATGTAATAAAGAAGAACAAAAAAAGTAATATTAATTACCTCTTCTCTTCCCTACTCTTGTAATTCAAAGTCAAAATGTGATTTTTATTCCTAAGACTCACAAGCGTTAGTAAATGATGCAATGCATAAAGATGGAATTTTGGAGGAACATGAAGGTGGCCTCGTTGAATTAATAACGCAAGCATGATCGAAATTCAAACGTCTCATGGAAGAGAACGAGGTCAATTAACGCCACAGTTTCGACCGCCGCTTTCAATCACAACGCCAGAAGCGGTAGGGTAGAATTGTAAGTACACGTACCGGTGAGCCGGTGAGGGAACGGTGTTGGTTGCTGTGATTTACGGTCAGCCTTTCAGTTATGGATCGTAAAGGCCACGCCAGCGGTTGGACTCGTAAGGGAGATGCTCCCACCGCGAGGTAATAATCGAAGAAGAGATACAAACTCACCGAGAACTGGATGGATATAGTGTTAGTGTTGGTCGAGAGGAGCGCAAAACCATAACTCGTGGATCTAATTAAATCCGTTTTTCATGCAAAGTCTGCATTCCCGCTAGCTCCATCGAGGCACGTATATATAACCTACTTCATATATGCATCAAGTCAACCCTGTTTCACCGTTGATAATTTATGCCCTGATGATAAACTTACTGGGTTAAATTTCAAATAATCATCATCATAAGTCAACTATCTTAATATTGGTATGATGCAGCTCTTTATTCCGCTGTGCTATCTGCTAGCCTTATCGCAGAGACGTATTTCTTCTCTTTTACATCCTTAATAACCTCTCCTATGTCATGAATTCTGAGCTCTACCTTGCCCTTATTCCCATCTACCTGTACTTCAATAATTGTTTTAATCATGTCTTTATGCCTAATAATATGAGGAACTAAGTCTTCGTTTTCTCCTTCATCGTTTTAGAAGAATTCTCTTTTCTCTCAAATTTCATAGCACTTGCTCCAAAGAACACTCTTTGTTCTAAGTCTCTCGAATGCTCACGTTTTGCGCATTCAGTCAATCTTTATGGAGATGAAAATTCATTAGTACCATATCTATTGAGTATATGCAAGGGCCGCATCCCGTTAGTAAGGAGCCCAACGCCCACATTCCGTATTTTCGTGCAAAAGCTTCCTTCCTAGTCCATCGTGTGGTGTGCAGACGGTGATGAGTGTAAAACTAGTCCCAGCTCAGAGAAAGCACGGGCGAAATTAATACATTAAGGCATTTAAGATTGTTACAATGTTTCTTAACAATAAAATAATGAAAAATATAAAAAGAATTGAGTTGTACATTGAACGTTCACTGCAACAATCTTTCATGTCATCATGTATTAATTTATTACAACCATTATGAATCATAGCCCTCGAGAAGGTAGAGCAAATATATCGAAATGTTGGCAAACAATTTTACATGTCGTAACCTTAAATGTAAAACCTCGTAAATCAAAAATATCAACATTTACAGTACAAACAAAAAACTGTTCATTTTTATTGTCATGCAACATTAAATGACTGTTTTGGTTTTTAAATCAATATAATTTAATTTTAAATAGATTTTACAGCTGCATTTTACGAAATATGAAGTTTTACAACTAATGGCATACGAATCTAATTCTTGCGAAATTTTTGATTGACGAGGTTTTGCATTTAAGGTAACAATATCATTCTCAGACCCTTACTCCGAGAGGTTAATCATCACTAGAAACCGGCGAAATTAAGTGGCCCGAAGAAGCATTGGAGGAAAAAAATCAGTATTTCCGTGCAAGAACTTCCTTCCTCCTCTCCCCGGGCAGACGGGAACAAAATGGTTTGCGGTGTGGATCTTGAGGAGACGGAAGGAAGACGGAAAGCCATCGTATGGTGTGCAGACGGCCGTGAGGGTAAAATTGGTCCCGGCTCCGAGAAAGCACGCGCGAAGGGATTTGGTGGCGCGAAAGAATGAGTGAGGATATCCACGGAGATTGGGAGGGAAGAAGAATGTGGTTTGCGGATCTCGTCGAGAGGGGTCCATTGTCAGGCGACATTCGAAGGGGAGAAAGTGTACGTATCAAAGGAGTCGAAGGAAGAGGAAGAAAACGACGGAGAATATAAAAAAAAGAGAAGGACCAGCGTTGAGGAATATTATTTTCCAAGTGATGCCGAAACATGGTCGTTTGTGACGATGCTGAAAGAGTCAGACTATTTTGGTTAGGGACGAAGAAAGTATGGAAAGTAACAAAATAATTTTTTTAAGGCCCAGATGTACATTAACATAGGCACGACCCGAGTTTCATAACATAGTTATCTTCAGCTTTGGACTAGGTTTTACTTAAAGGAAAACAATTTGTCGGTATAACTGAAAACCTCAGGCTGAACTATGTGAAACCTTTCCATTATGGAGAATGAAAGGGTAAAAACGTTTTAGGCTCACTTTTATATTTAAATAGACAAAACCCGGGTTTTAAAACATAGTTTCGGTGTATGACCACGTTCCTCACTTAGGAAAATAGCGAGGGTCGAGATGTATTATCTTCCTAGTTATGCCGAAAGTGGATGCGAAACATAGTTGTTTGTGACGATGCTAAAAGAAAAAAATTTGTATACGAAATAAGTGTTTTTCTTTAAATAAATCCATCCCATCACACGAGTATGAAGGTCAGGGGCTCCTTAAAGTTCAGCTTCTTAAGTCTTGATAAATATTAAATGCTCTTTTTTTTACCAATATTTCGGTACATTTATGAACTTTCATTAGGAAGTGGAATGGAAATGAGTTCATTATTTTGATACACAAATGGCGTAAAGGGATTTTAACAATGCTCTTTACAAAGATAAAACAAAAACGTAAAGGAATTTAATCGTAAGTTAAGCAAATAAATTTTTAAAAAATTACAGCTGAATTTCTTTTTTTATTTTTTTGTTGTTGTAAAACCCAATGTTAAAAACCTATTAATTCAGCTATAAATTCATTAAATAACAGCGATTGGGAGGGAAGAAGAATGTGATTCCCTGCTATCGTCGAGGGATGACTATTGTGCGACATTCGAAGGGGAGAGAGTCTATATATCAAAGGAATCGATGGAAGAGGAGGAAGACGACGGAGGAATATTATTTTCCAAGTAATTACGAAGAAAAAGATACGAAACATGTCGTTTGTGACAATTACAAAAAAGTCAAACTATTTTGGCCACAAAGAATGTATGGAAAATGAAATAATAAAACTTTTTTAGGTCCCTCTTTATACGAATAATACCAAATAAAAATAAATCTTTGCAAAAAAAACTACGTTTTTTGCGGTCTAAAAAGAATACATGTAAATTTCAGTTGAATAAAAAATTCAATGAAAATTGATTTTTGACAATTGTTTTTACTCTGTATCATTCTTATTCCTTTAAATGATCGCAGCGCTGCCATCGGATTTTGGTGGCCATTAAAAAAAAACTATGATCATACTTAATTATAAAGTCTGAATGATGATGAAAACAAAGTTTAATCATAATAAAATTGTTATTTTATTGAATTTTAATCTCGTTCTTTGTCATACTGAAAATTTCAGATTGATAGGCAATCGGAAAGTGGGTTAAATTTGAGTTGCAAGATTTATCTCGGAAAAGATGACGAACAACAAAACGAGTTTATAAAAACGATATAAAATAGCCACGAGCCGGTTTTCGTAACATAGTTATATCTTCAGGTGCCTGACTAGGTGTCTGACCAGGCTTCTTACTCAGGACAATGGCGTGGGGTTGAAAAAAATAATTTTCCAAGTGATGACGAAAGAAGACGCGAAACATGGTCGTTAATGACGATACTAAAAGAAACAGACTATTTTGGCAACCAAGTAGGTGTTTTCCTTTAAATAAAACTAACTATCTATGTAGACGAGTAGGAAGACCAGGAAATCCTAAAAATATTACACAAAGAATGGGAGTATTGATATAAAGAATGATAACCAAATTGTGTAAGTATTGATATAGTATATTTGTTGATAGATTTAGTAGTACATTGTTTTTTCTATCTTGTCCTCTGTATTCAATATTAAAGCAGAGTATAAGTCTTGATGAATTTTAAGTGATATATTTTTCCGAAGTTTTGGTACATTTATACACTTTCATGAGGGCTTGGAATGTTAATGAGAACATTATTTTGTTACTATAATAAGCGTATAAGGTTTTAAAAATGTTTTTTTAATTATACAAAAAAAGAAAAGATTTTCATTTGTAAATAAATAAAATAAATTTACAGATGAATTTCTTTTCTTATTTTGTTTTTATTTATTGTCATAAAAAACATAGTTGGACCCTATAAATTCAGCTATAAGTGAATTAAATAAAGGAGATTCGGAGGGAAGAAGAATGTGATTTGCGGCTTTCGTTGAGAGAGACCATTGTGCAGCATTTGAAGGGGAGAGAGTCTATGTATCACGGAGTCGATAGAAAAGGAAGAGGACGACGGAGAATAAAAAAAGGGAGAAGGGCCAGCGTTGAGAAATATTATTATTCTCCAAGTTATTTCGAAAGAAGAAGAGAAACATGGTCGTTCGTTACAAATGCTGAAAGAATCAGATTAATTTGGTTACAAAGAAAATATGGAAAATAACAGCATAAAACTTTAAGTTCACTTGTATATTTCAGGAGGCACGTCCCAGGGTTTCATAACATATCTACATCTTAAGGCTCCCGGATACCTAGTCCAAAAACTGCGCTGCAGACGTTTGGGCAGATTCGTCTGAGGCCTCTGTTATTCTATGCACATAGCATTTGAATGCTTATTTACGAAGAAGAAACATGGATATTTAAAAAGATCGTCGTAATTTTTCATTTCTCGTTTTTCATACTGCAATATTGACCACGGAAAAACACAAAATTCGGCAAAATTGGCTGCCTGCTACGGCGTGTAAAATGACGGAACCCAAAATGTTTTACAGTCTTTTTAAACGATAATCCTTTATCGGCGTCTGATTGGGTGCCTGACTCAGGCGTCTGAGGTCACCTGAAGATATGACTACGTCATTATATCTGGATCGTGCTTTTTAAATATACAAGTGAACGAAACAAAGTTTTCTTCTTTTATTTTATATAATGGAAATGTTACACACAGTTACGCATACAGGTATTCGTTATGCGATAAAAGGGTATCTTTAAACAAAAGGGTATCTTTAAAGGGTATATTTAAACAAAACTATCCCGTTACACGAGAATATTCGAACATGGATATGGTATCTTTTTATATTCACCTTTAAAAAAATATACTTTCGATATGAAACAAATATATATAGGGTGTGGTTATTGATTCCGAAAATTTTGTGTCAAATGACTTGAGAAACAGTTGTGAATATTGTAACTTTTTAAAATCTTCGCTGCTTTATAAACAAATAATTCCAATACAATTCGAAACAAACTCTATATTTTGAAACTTAGAGCATAAAACCAACATCAAAAGCCACCATGAAATCACAATTCCATTTATATCTACCACCACCACTCTTCTGAACCACCGCCATGAACTTCATCAGCGTGGATCCTGAGTTCCGCCGTATTCCCCTCCTCCCGCTCTCTTCTCCTCTCGTAGGCGCCTCCCCTTCTCTGCTTTCTCTTCCTTTCTCTGCTACACCGCCACCTTTCTTAGTCCCTCTCCCGATCCTTCCTTAAAACACCTCTGCCTCCTTCAACTCTCTATACACCACTTCCCTTTTCCTTCACAACAATCCCTCACTACCATTGTCAGTTTTAAATTATATAAAAACAATATGGTGGCTTGTTTATGTTATGTTACAATATAAAGATTCATTACGTAAGCAATGAATTTACACTATGCTGAGTAGCAAAAGTCAAAAGTTAAATATTCGATCTTAGTTACAATTATGTCAGTACGGACACAAAAATAAATTATAATTACTAAATACCCGACTGCGAAAGCCGCGCAAAATTTTAATAGTTAAGTTGAAGAATACTTAATGACTATTAGGCTGCAAGTTTTCACAGTAACATTTAAAAATGATGAATATACTGATTTAATGGAGAATTTTAAAACCTATGGCATTGAAATGACTTTTTATCCCGATATTTAAAGAAATTTTCGATGTAGCCAAGATATCTCATTCTCTTTTACTCATGTTCAGGCAAAAACCCTCTCTCCACGAAAAAAATCACACCAATTGGAAAGCGCAATGGAGTAGAGATTTCCTTTCCGATCCACTTCATCTCCATTACCCTCCCCATTCTCAGTCTTTTGAGCGACTTCATTCACTTCCAGGTCCGGAATCCCTTTGAAAAAGTAGGTTCCATTCTTCCCCATGATCGACTAAAATGACGTTATCAAAACATCACACATGCACTGAGTGTCACTAATTGATACGCAAGCTTCGAAATGACACAGCCTTGCAGAGAAATAAAACCGATAAAAATGGATGGTACAGTTGGTCTATTCATAAATAACCAAGTTGAATTTTTATACGAATGCAGATAACAGCTATCATTTGTAGGAGATAAAATGTAAAAATATTTATAGTATGCAGAGCAGACTTCTTTTTTCTTGCATTCGAAGAGTATTGTTAAAATCGCACTACGAGTTTATAACGTAAACGATTTCAGGAGATGTAAGAAAACTAATCTCACCTGGGAAATTTATATACTCTCATGGTTTATCCTATAACAAGATCAAAATAACACAGGTCTGTGGAAAAACAAAGACGCTAAAAAAGATAAAACAGTTGGTGTATTCATAAATAAACAAATTAAATTTTTAAATGAATGCAGAAAACAGCCATCATATTGTGAGGCATAAAACTTACAGTTTATTTATTAATTAAACGTACAGTTATTTATCGTATGGAGAGCAGACTTCTGTTTACTCCCATTCGAAGAGCATTGTAAAAATCGCACTACGAATTCCTGTGTAGATTATTTTAGGCAATGACAGAAAGCCATTCTCACTTGAGAAATGTATATACTCTCATAGTTTATCTTATGGAAAAATTCACCGATGTAAATTAAAAACTGCTTATTCAATGTAGAGGGTTATATTTCAAAATTCCATTTATTACATAAATTATCTTTAATCCACTCATGTTAACACATGCGGTCGGTACTATCATATAGAAGGCAAGAATCTAAGCAAGCTATAATTATAAATACGGCAGATTATGTCCATTAGGCCTCAAAATTCCAATGGAGTTACTGCAACTCGCTCGCACCATAGCCAATGTAAAACAATCGATATGAAGTTTTTTTTTCGATATCAGCATTGCATTAAAGGCATCCATTTCGAAAGTACGCCATTAGTATTAATAATATAATTTAAAATTATTTATCTCATTTTACTCAGCGCAATGGACCATTAAGATATTCGTTGCTATATTTATATCGCGGTTTTATATAGTAAAGATGGAAGCAGTCATTTAGAGATTATTTTGCGATTACCATTCAGGCCCATGATTGTTTCTATCAGCGCCATCCTATGATTCTCAAAAATCATGATTTTTTAAAATAATTTTTTTTATTCACCGATTGTTTTGATAATAATTTTATACATTTGCACATAAGGAAATTCAAGAGCTCTGTATGATTATTTCACAAAAGCATTTATTCAGTGGATTTAATAAGAGGCGGTATAGGTTAGGAATTATATTTTAAATGCTCTTGAATGGAAAAGAATTCTGTTGAAAGGCTTGATCCATCTACTATTTTTATCGGGAACATACTCATACTGCACCAAGTATTAGGATGTTCTGCCAAAAAGAGACATTCTCGCTATTATTATCATTTTGACTAAGGTAGACCTATTGTCAGAAAAGTTTAAAAAGAGAATTCTGGAATTTTTAAGACAAAAAAAAACAAAGCAAACAAAACCTATTACTATGAAAACGGTTTTGCGTTTCTTAATATGAGGATTATATGGGCATTGAAAAGAATAGCAGGCACTTATTCCATTAAAATGGCGTGGAAATAGCATTTTAATCTAATACAACGGTCAAGTGGGACACCTTTGGCCCCTTCCAGGTAACTTTCGCCCAGAGGCGTAAAAAGATTCATATTTCTGTATTTTGCCATTTCCTTTGCGATATTAGCTTAGTTCTGGCATCAGTCGACAGCTAGTAGAACTGGCTTCACTCCTGATTTAGCTGGGATTTTAGTTCCATAGAAGGAGGTTTGAACATTAACTGGTTTTATAAACATTGATGCAATTCAATTTATGATTTTTCCCAGCAGAAATCTTGTTTATTTATTTTTCAGTCTTACCCGAATAAAACAAATTTAAAGGTTTAAAGCAAGGAACACTTGAAAAGAGTACGCTAGGAGATATTTTTGTGGTTTATCTTTGCTCCAACTTATGGTTTAGAACTATATTTTCATGCTTTTATTCTGATTGGGCAAAATTTACCCCGATTCAAGAAACCTTTGGCCCAAATTTTTGCTAAAAAATCCTCGTTGTTAAAATTTTTAGAGGTACAGAAACAGCCATAAATTGAAGGAAAGTATTAATTAATCGTATTAATTAATGGAGTCTTTCAAAAAAGTAGTCAATACGATGAATGGACATGAGCATAGATATGGAGAATCGAGCGAAGGTGAAATGCTTGAACAACAGGACAGATGAATAACTAAAAAAGGTACCCGTCAGTGTTATAGTCGGGGTTGAGAAGGAAATCAGTTTGGCCGCATACAAACGGCGGATTTTCCCGTAAATAAAGATAGAGGTCCGCTCGGATTACGGTCCGTGCACGCTAGCTAGCCACATTACTTGCTCCCGCAAAACCTAATCCCATCCTCTAGTTTCCCTGAAAAGCAATTTTACCTCCTTCCCCGAAAGCCGTGACGGATTACAACCGCTGGCCTCGCTAGTGTACCAGGGAAATCGCAACGCTGTGTGCGCGCTAGAATTTTGCCCCGGTCAAAGAAACGGTTCACGAAGTTAATGAGTTCAACTAAAATAGGACCTTTTGGATCTGCTGTGGGAAAAGTGCATTTGTAAACAAACCAACTATCACTCAGCTTGCAGTCTCATGCTTTTAAAATGGACAATTACAAGTGGAAAATAAAACTTATTCAAACTTCTATCATCTCTCAGTGGGGAGGATTGCTACTAATGATCAGTTTATATCCGCTACAGATATCCGATACACGACTTTTAAAGGTATTTTCCTTTGCCTTTGATTTATCCAACAAAGCCTTATTATTTCCTTTTAATTTTTATTTTAAATAAAATGGTACATCAAGACTGCCAATTCAGAGCACACTAATAACAAATAAAATTGAAACTAAGGTAATCACCATTACATAGCAATCCGTAACAAAACAAATCAATAACAACAAACAGATTGAAATGGCCATAGCCTCAATATTTAGCAAGTTATATTGTCATTTTGCTCTGAATGAAATGATTTCAAGTGAGTAAAATTTAAGTATTTCAGTAAGCAAGCATTTTGATCTATATCAAAAACGGGTCAATGTTAATCGGGAGAGAATTAATCATGACGGAAAGTCCGAAGAATTGAGAGCGCTTAGTTACAGATAATTTCTGTCATAACTGCAATATGAATTGAATCTATATTCCGAGTTACTACTGGAGTTATATACTTTCCACTGATCTCACGCACCATCGATTTCATTTTCAATTAGTGTTACGCTATCTTTATATTTCTTTCCTATGTCATTAACTTTGAATTGAACTAATTCTTCCGACATGCACGTACAGAGTCTGACATTAAAATATCGTAAATATAAAAGGCTTTTAAAAATTTAAACCTTTCCAATCATTTTCGCCAAAATTTAATAAGAATTCAGCTGGTGAAGTGACAACTTTTTTTAAACTAACTCCAACGACGTCTTTCAAAGCGAGAACATATACTTTCAATTAGTCTCAAAGTTTACAGATCATCCAGCGCTAATGAAGTGTAAATTTTCATGATGAGGTGTAAATTATCATTCCTAAACGACAACGATATCTTTCAATATACATATTCTTTATAAAAAAACATTCTTTTCAACAATGTCAAACTTTAGAATACATTAGGAAACATTTTCCTCCTTTTCCGCAAAATAACGTTTTCAGGACAATTTCAGAGAAGCCTTAAAAGTCTCCACTGCCAAAGAAACGGGAAATTTCCACTTCGGTATTCAGCATTTTATCTCGGCACAGAGCTTCGGAATCCATTTTTGGTAGCGAAATATTTTTAGGATGAAAGGGATCTATGTGAGGGTGATATTTATTCATTTTTTTCGTCGCTGCCAACCTAAAAAAAAGGTAAACCTTTGAAGGGGAAGTAAAGTTGGATTCACGCTACACAGACAGCTTTTATACCCAAAAATTTTGGCATGGACCGAGGAGTCCTCTCCGGCAAAACAAATGGGGATTTCAGATTAATGTGAAAGATATCAAAAGTAGTAGGGGGATGCGGTGATGTTACCAGCTAAACCTTTTGCCCTTGTCATAGCAACGGGTCCAGAGACAGGATACTGGGAGAGAGAGAGATGGGAAAAGAGAGAGAGAGGATCGTTTGAGAGCCGAACTCTTCGCCCGTGAGAATATGTATCATTCGAGATACCCCAAAAAGCCGTTTATCCATTCTCCCCCCAACTTCACGTATACACCGTTGTATCTTTTAAACATTGGCAGCCCACGGGTGATGCGCTATCCTACGTAATATCATGTGGCCAAACCAAACTTGGAAATGACAATGGATGAATTATAGACAGTAGCAATCGATTTGAATTTAACTAAGGTCTGTGATAATAACAAACTGATCTTTTAATAATAAATTTAATTTTATATTCGTATTTATAAGACAAGGCTAATGTTAATTAAAAATTGGGAAAAAAAATCTTGACCACGCAAAATGTTTTTTCTTTTTCTACTGGGAACACAAGATCCGAGCCAAGGGTGAAATAAGACAAAATAACGTGGTAGCTCAGGCAAAGAAGGAATTCTGCATGATAAAAAGTAGTTAAATGCCACATGGCATAAATGAAATTGCGCCATATTTAATCGTATTAAAATACACAGGGTGAGCATAAAGTCTTGCGCTGATCATATAAACTTATCGTATAATAACCTTTTTGACATATTAATTTAAATTTGATGCTCATACATAGGTCAGTGTAACTAGTTTTTTTAAAGACCGCTAACTTAAATAAGCTTCAACGTGTGCCCCTTTCGTAGCTCGGAGAATGGCGAAGCTATATTCCAGTTCCCGCTAGGTGTTTTGGAACATGTGTTCTGTAACAGCACTTACAGCAGCTAGTATCCTAGCCCTCAGTTCGTCGACGTCAGCAACGGGTGTGGTGAAGACTCTATCCTTGATATAGCCATTTAAATTTTAATTACTATGTCAAATGCAAAAATTAAATTTAAATTATTCTGCAATAAATTTTAATAATCAGGGCAATACTTTATGTTCAACGTGTATGTAAAAGGTAGCAATGGCAAAGTAGGGAGAACATAGAGAGCAAATAAATGATAAATATAGGATATGTTTTTGTTTCAAGCTAGGATTGGTAATTACTGGAGCAGAACGGGGGGGGTTGGTCAGGTGGGTTGCGAGGGTGGGAGATTTGGGAGAGTGATGAATATACATTGCCCACATGAGCCCACATATTGTCTGTATTTGATAATGGTGTAACAGCCGACACCGGTAATAAAATAGAAAGTATTCAGAAAATTGAGGAAGAAACAAAGTGTCTTCATTATTAATATCTTTCGAAATGAAAAAGTGCTTCTCGCACATCCCTACATGCTTTCTATGATGTCCTGATGGCATCTTGATGGGGTGTACGCTACTAAAGAATCCTCAACACCCTTCTCACGATACAGCAGCGGAGTGGGCCGGAGGAGAGACTCCAAGTTTTCAACAATGGTTTTTCCCAGCAGCTTTATCTCTCGCGGAGCCAAAAAAAAGAAGATAAAAACAAGGGATAAGTATTGCGCGAAAGAAGGGAAAGTTATCGATGCCGAAGGTTCCAACATATTTGAATATTTAATCGGATTTTTTTTCCGAAGGAAAACTTTCCATCTAGAGTGCTATAAACTCTCTTGACACTAAAAATGTTCCTCAAAACTTTGGATACACTGATACAGTGGAGAAAAAGTGATAGTGTGGTTCAACTAGAAACTCCCAAGGATAGTGATTCCAAGAAAGAAACTAACTGCGGTGAATATGTAAAATTATTCCCTTTATTACCGAGTCATGCAATTTGATAAAATGGTGAAAAATGCAATAGCGTGCCTCCAGTAGGAATTTCCACGGATAGCGATGCCAAAAAATATAGAACTGTGTTGAATAGGTAAAAATATTGCTAATATTTCTCAATTAAGCAATTTGATAATCTGGAATTCGGAGATATTTGCCCTTTGCCCATGCGAATACAAGACATGATATCACGAAACGGCATAAAATTTAAGCTTTGAACCTTTTTTTGCGCATACCTGTGATGCATTAGTTAGTTCAATTTATAAAGACTTCTTACTCCCTAAAATATAGCTACGGTAAAATCGATAGCTTTGCTCTCTAGTAAACGGGATAAAACATTCAGAATGTCCACAGAAACGAAGTAAAAACCACGCTTCGAGAGACATTTAAATCCTGTTAACTTCGTCGAAACTTCCAGCAGGCATAGAAGCAGTTGCAGATGAGTCGTGAGTTTTGGAAGTCTTATAATGTAAAATATTGTCAATGCTTGGAAAGATGGTAAATGCTCCACTGGGCAAAAGGCCGTGGGATAGGAACTGCAACTGGGTTTGAAGGTTTTGAGGACGATAAGGAGGGCACTAATGAGGAAATTGTTGAACTTGCAAAGGATCAGAAGGAAGGCCAGGAAAGGGCATAACCGGATAAAGAGGGTGAAAAGTCCCCCCTCCCGGATTTTTCCCGTACTTGGGGTATGCAATTTGGGATCAAATAGGACAAACCTCCCCACATTTACAGCACGCTAGAGGCCCACCAGGGCCGGCTAGATCGAAAATACGATTTTCAATCTTTTTTTAATATCTCGGTCAAGAAGCCATATTTTTTAATGCTGTTTGCGGCATTTGAGACCTTATTTAATGGAGCTAATTTCCAATTGTTTTCAAGAACTTTGAGCGAGACAAGAAGATATGGCGATGATTTGAAAATTTCTAACGCATGTTTTTATAAAATATGTTTGAGAGGGCCAAAAAGAAAAAACGTTTTCTGGAGGTGTTTTTTAATACCTTTCGGCTCTATGCTCCGTCCCTCCACAACACCCCTTTTTATTTATTATAGTATTCTACCGATTAAGGTGCGCACCACAGGAACAGAATTGTATGGATACTGGTGCCGAAAATGGCTACTCTGCCCTTGAAAACGCCTGAGTATGCCAAAAAGAATTTCCCGGCCTCCAACCCCCTTCGTCACTCCTTTCAAACGTTAGAATTGGTTTGATTTTACAGTATTAAACGCAGCATGAGAATTTATTGAACTTTTTCAATGTCCTCCTTATCAGATATAAATTCATTGAAATTACCTCGCCTATGCTAAACCATTGGGATTAAATCATAAGTTGATGATAGCTGTTTGCTGAAATGAAAAAAATAATGGGTTTCAACTTTTTTCCAGTTGACATACAAATAAAAAAATCTGGTGAACAGTATCTAGCCAAACAGATGAATTTTCGGTGAATTTTCACTACACAATTTTATA
The DNA here is from genome assembly GCF_921293095.1 of Ischnura elegans. Lineage (NCBI taxonomy): Eukaryota > Metazoa > Arthropoda > Insecta > Odonata > Coenagrionidae > Ischnura > Ischnura elegans. The sequence goes on along the minus strand of NC_060253.1, from coordinate 65,182,418 downwards.
TTGACTACAGGATGTCAATGAAAATCGGTCTAAAGGTTATTCGTCGTCCTCTGACTATTCATTGATACATGTTATTATATTGTCCGTCAAAACAATTCTAGTTAAAATCACGGCCGGTCTTGCGATTTTATATTGGTGCGTACCATTGGATAAATGATAAACTGTTGCTGCTATATGAGCGCAACATCGTATTCTTCTATTTCCATTACCACAATCACAGCAATATGTCAATATGCTGCCTCATACGATGCCATTCGCTGTAATTATATTCTAAATAAAAATTATAGTTCGTTGTATTTCAATAATATTTTTCCTTAATATTACCATTAACCAACCCGTCTTAATTTAGCCACGAATCACAATTGATTCAATTCTTTCGTCGTTAACTGAGCTCGCTTGCCTTTCAACGTTGGCATCAGCACGCTGAACTCTAAATCATCTTCTAAATATGACACAACATCCCGAAATCCTCTATCCAGAATCAAAATGTCACCCTTTTTCATGAAATTTTTCATTGGATATGCCGATTGCAAGATTGATTTAGAGAATCGGCATCATTTTGATTGGCCAAAAAAGGTCCGGGCATATAAACCACAACCCATCAAGGGTAAAAATAGGGAATGTTTACAAAGGGGAATTAGTACTGCTCATGTTTCCGGTTTGCAGCTTGAAAATCAAAAACTATCAGCCCTTAAGTAACTAACCAAACATCCCAATTCTAGTCGACGTTACTCAGTTACTTGGTCCCGTGAAAAACCAGTACTAAGCTTGCGGACAATCAGTTCTCTGGAAAATGGAAGTCACAAAGTTTCGCCGTCAAACTGCGGTTAGATAAATCTGCGACTTTGTCCACAAATAGACTAATTTTAGAAACATGCAAGGAAAAACGTATGCAATAGATACGGAATTGGTAATTTAATAGGTAAAAACCACTTATCATGTAGATAATCTTTACAGACACATTTTTGAAAGGAATTATCAACCTCCTCTCACCTGCAATCTAGCTTCTACGGTAAAAGGATGAAGAAAATTTATAGCGGTACATCCACAAATGATAAAACACTTGTTCGTAGATACAACGTGGGGTAAACTCAAATCGAGCTCATTTTCTTAATCTATATTCTTAAATTCCAGCAGTTTTTGAAGGCCCTGAAGCCATTTTTAATCGCATATTTTTAATCGAATTTTTCGCGATGTTCCACCACCTAAAATTATTTTTTCAATACGCCAGCCGAAAGGTATTAAAAAACACCTCCAGAAAACGTTTTTTCTTTTTGGCCCTCTCAAACATATTTTATAAAAACATGCGTTAGAAATTTTCAAATCATCGCCATATCTTCTTGTCTCGCTCAAAGTTCTTGAAAACAATTGGAAATCAGCTCCATTAAATAAGGTCTCAAATGCCGCAAACAGCATTAAAAAATATGGCTTCTTGACCGAGATATTAAAAAAAGATTGAAAATCGTATTTTCGATCTAGCCGGCCCTGGTGGGCCTCTAGCGAGCTGGAAATGTGGGGATGCTTGTCCTATTTGATCCCAAATCGCATACCCCAAGTACGGGAAAAATCCGGGAGGGGGGACTTTTCACCCCCTTTATCCGGCTATGCCCTTTCTCATGATCATGTGGAGGAGCGGAGAGGAATTGTCAACAGAGGATCTGCAAAATCTTGAAAGACAGGGGGATTTGGAAGAAGCCAAGTAAGATTTCGAGGAAGTCGATGTAAACCAGTGAATGGAATCTATTAGTCATTGATGGGATGAAGAATAGATAGTAATTCTTTAGAGTGATCAGAGGAAACTTGATTAAGAATAATAGATAAACTTACTATCATGGGTAAAATTTAACTCTGCGACGAGGAAAGACAGGGAGCAACATGGCCACCCCACGGGACTCAACAGAAGGACCAGAGAGAAGATGGACTCGGGTGGAATCGCTTGAATAAGCCATCGTCATCCAATAAACCCAATGGCCAAAGAAATTGCTTCGGTTCTTCCAGCTCATTCCCCGATCCCGGTTGATGGTATTAAAGGCGCAATGGAACTGAATGTAGCTTCGGTAACCGAAGCTCTAGACCTTAAAACGAGAAGATCAAGATTTCCTTCATCGTCGCATTTGGAGCGCGTGAAAGCATCATATTTCTCTACAAAGTCCTCAATGCTTTTTAAGGCCTATTTAAGTCTTTACTTGGTACTTCGATATTAACGAAAGAGTGGAAGAATAAAGAACGAATATCTTTATCTGCGTAAGGGTGGATGGCGATATTTGATAGAACTGTGTAAAAAGGAAACTTAATCATAGATAGACTAATACTGTATCTGTGATTATGTTTCCCGAAAATATTTATAGTTTCCAGAAGGCATTAGAAATTTTTAGCACTATTTTTCCTTCAGCATATTGATAAAAAACTTAGAGTAAGTGGATACGAGAAACTTTAAAAAATATTGGTAAGGTGGTGGGGGATTTGAATAGTCAAGATGCTTGGTAAAATCTGGGCTCAAAGTGAAACGTAATACCTCATTACTGATATAACTACAGGCAGGCGCAAAAATGATAAGTGCATTCATTAATAAAGAAGACAAACTGAAGCGAAAGTTGTCCAATCCAGCACAATAAGGTAATTGACAATCTATATTTCGGTTACCCAAATCCTACTCTCACAACAAGAATTTCAACTTAGAATGAAATTGATGTACGACATAACGACAGGTAAAATTTGGTCACAATTATAAATTTTGTCCCTAAAAGTCATATTTTTGAGATTATCAAATGCAATATTATTTTATTTATGTAGTTCCGGGGGAAATTAGTTTCCCAAGAGTTCTTGGCGATGTTTGATTTTATTCATCATTTTACTGGGAGAAGTTTTTGCACATTTGCTGCGTGATATTTTTCATACTCATCAAGGAAGAAAATTTTGGAAACTCCTGCCACTCCACTAAGTTAAAGTTGATATAAGCTCAAAGAATACATGGATATGGGAATAATTTTGAAATTATATGATTAAAAGTTCTTAGTCACGGCAATATTGGTGAGGTGGAAAAAGTCGAAACCTCATTCATTTAAGTTTTTATGTACCAAAGTTAATGATATAAAACAAACGATATGTCAATATAAGAGAGGGCCAATCTGGCATTAACAGGCAATATCATTTTAAAATTACTACACAATTTTCGTCCCTCACAAAATTATTCATCTCTGTAACAGCTAATAAGGTTAATTCTTATTTAGAATAATGAAGAATGTATGGTGTACACTGATCAAGTGCGATAATTTTTCCATGTGCATCAATTCCATCCACTTATTCATAGAGATTGCAAATATAGGTCCAATTAATTAGTTGAAGAATAAATAATGTATTAAAAGTTCCAAATAATGTGTTAAAAGTGGAAATCCATCAATCATGTGTCAGCGATCACAAGGTAACAACAGTTACGTATTAAATCAGGTTTACGTAGGATCAACCCAGCACCACTGTCAGTGCAAACTAAAAACACCGTTTCTCTCAGCACTAAAGGGGACAGCTCCTAGCGCGAGCAGGGGCATAACAGCTCCCCATTAATTGGAAGCGTTCAGTCCGGTCACAAAACAAATCGATGCACTCCTTTTAACCAGCCTAACGAGGTAACGGCCAGGACGACGTGGCACGTTCCATCACCCTTTTTTTTCCCCTTCCTCTACTGCATACATGACGGGACAGTTTTGAGAGGACCAGGAAATAATAATGGGTGATTCTGCGGTCTCTCATACCCTATGTCGACAAACAAGTTGCGCCAAATGATTTAATGGCACCTCACGCAATTGGAGCCGGCCTATTTATGATAGTTGACAGACGATGCATCCACAGGCGCATGCGCAGTGGACCGGCAAATGGGGTGGGTGCTGTTTTGTACAATGTTATGATTCAATTAAATCTCCGGAAGGCATCGGAAATCACCAACAAAACTCGAGAGCTTGGTCTCCTGCAAATGGCAAAAGAGAAATATTTCACAGGAACGGTATAATGAAAAAAAATTCCTCGAGTATAGGCCATATAAAAGTTTTTTTTGCCAACATTTCGGTTTATTTGAAAACCTTCCTCAGGGCTATGAACATAAAAATGAGAGGACAATAAAGTACAATAATATACAATGTTGATACATAAATAAAGGTTACAAAACAGTAAATTTTTTTGATGTGAGCCTAAAATTTGGGATGTTATGACACAAAATATTTTGGTGGCACCATATGGTACCGCTAGGCGTTACTATTAGTCGTAAAAGAATAAATTTTGCACCTAATGATTCAGAATTTCAATGAAATTTAGATAAATGATTACAACAAAAATCGCGCAAACTTTTTAATCCAGGCGTTACCGGGTTAATGAATTTGTATAAGTGCGAGTGAGGTAACTGTCATATAAGAAATTATCGTATAACTCAAAAAGTGTACTGGTTCTTGAGACCTGAGGGAAAATTCTTTAACGGAAATCAAAAACTAAATTATTCAAATCTGCTACTAAAGGTACCGAGTGGGTGTATATTTTTTCCTTTATTGTACTTGGTATAGTGCGAAGGCTTCCGCGGGCATTCCAGCGGGCATTCCAGCAGGCGTCTTCGACCTGAAGACGCGTGCTGGAATGCAGGAGAAGCTGTTGTCACCAACGCAACCACTACGCGGTGAAACCCGGAAAATGCAGCCTACTGTACTTGGTATATTTTGCACATAAATTTAAATATTCCTTCTTTTCTTGCATTATTACCAATCACCTTCTTAAACCAATGCCTTATATATGTATCTAAGATTGCGTCCTCGGGTTATTCATATTATTCAACTACAGATACAGATACAACAAGATTGAATGTTTAGTAATTGATATCCAAATGAAATCCAAAATTCTACCTAGCCCACCAATATATGCAATCCAATACCAATAGTTGTTTAGTAAATTGAATGAATTAAAATTCATAAACGACTTGAAAACTTTTTATTTGGATAACGATTCCTTTATTGAACTTATAATACACCAGCTAGGGTGCAAATTGCTATAATTATTTTACTAACTATACTTATGAATTATGAGGGTAAATTTCAGTAAATTATATAATAATACGCTTTAACGAAAACAAATGTAAGAATTCGTCCAAAGAGTCCTGAAGTTTGTTGTTACGAATGCGAGATAAATGAGGCTGGTATTAAATGGATAAAGAGAATCTGATGTGGAATCGCGACTTCTATGAAGAGACACTGTACGGAAACTGAACCGTCAGAGAAAAGCGGGTACAACGAGGACTGTACTCGTACACTGCATGAAAATCAAAACATTGCGTTTCGAAAAAAAGTATATTGGAAGCACCTAACTATAAGACTTTCAGCTCCAGGATGAAGAATATTCTCGTTGACTTCATTATTCTGTACTCCCTTTCCCAGAGCTTCCCAGAGTGGTCAATTAAGGGGGCCATAATTTGATCAATATCCGAACTTCTTTCAGGCTCAGAATATTCTCCTCGAAGGCTGCCTCTAACATCTTTCCCTTTAGATACTCTGCCCACGTAAGGGGCTTTTTGTTTCATATCCCATCCACTAAGTTACGAAGCTCATCGCTACGATTTAAAGAGATTCCGCGGCATGATTCGAGACTATTACTCAACGGCAAATGCTTCGCTTACCCTAAATTTGATGGCATTGGAATAGCAAAGAGCACTCACTTAATGCTAAGTACGAAAAAATTACTTTTTATGGAGAAAAAATTTCTCCAAGATGGTACATAGCCATCAATGCGGACATCAAATAAAGTTATAGCCAAAAAAAGTTAATATAGTGGCATTAAAAGTTTGGAGCGCTATAAAGAAAAACTTTTAATCAGAGTACGACCTTATTAAAGCATATGCATTCGATTTGTTGCATTACATATAACATTTAAAAGAGGCATTGTTGAGCACCCACAAAGAATTGATGCAAACGAGGGGCTCCAACATTTTTCCTATTAGTCGTTTAACGTCGACTCATTGGAAAAGGTAAAATGTCCTTCATAACTCATCCCTCTCGGTCTACCGAATTCGTATTTAATGACCTACGTGAGGAAGGAAAAAATAGCGATTCGCAATGTTTCTCGTGGTTAAATAAATATTCAAATAAACTACCACGAATGAATGCATATAACAGTTACACCATAAAAACAGATAAAATACATTTTTACCAAGGAAATGAATAGGTATTAAAATTGATACGCAAACGCGTTTGTCTAAATATGCAAAAAAGGTTGCATACTTTAAATTACGATCGTGAATATCTCAAAACATCCGTAATTAACGTTTGTGACAAAATACGAGGCATATTCATAAAGAAATGGCCGTTTGGTCACAGGAAACAATATGCTCATATGAAACACATTTTATTGGCACTTTTAGTTAGCTACAAACCTACTTCACTTCTCTAAATAATCGCCGTTCACTCATAAGCATTTTCGTACCGCTGCACCAGCTTCTTTAACCTATCTACATAGAATAACGCCGCCTGAGAGTTGATACAATTGACAATGCCGTTCTTGAGTTCCTCTTCGGTTTCGAAACGTTGTCCACCGAGCCACTGTTTCGACTTGGTTTCACGGGACCATTGTCTAACATTTCCTTCACTCATAACTGTAGGTCCATAAACTAGGCATAACTACCGATGAATTTCAGCAGCCGACAATGGGGAACATGCATGAAATTTATTCATCAAGCTAGTAAATCTCATTGAATAGACAATTTTCTCACGAGTCCAAATATGTAAGTCAAAGCTCTCCTAGCCCTCCACAAACGTCATCAAATGCTTATTAAAAGTGCTCGAATATCGCTTGATGTCACGTGACCTGAAACGCCTTCTGACGTCATCGCACGGTACACCATTCAATTTGCTAATAGAGTAGAAGGGCAGTGTCTTGATTGCAAGATATCGAAGTAAAAATCATCAACGAGCTTTGTAGAAGTTCCTCGAAGGAAAAATTGACTAAAGAGGGATGTAAGAAAGCACAATACGACAGTTTACTTTTGGTCGACTTCCATATGGCGGCTGCTTTTCTGAAAAATAGTGATTGCTTCCAAATCTCACCAAACAATCCCCTTCATTTGTTTTAATAGCGCCTTGGCAACAATCTGCTATTTGACGTTGAAACAACAATTATTTTTGCCAAATTTGCGTTTGAGTACCTGCATAGATCGATGTTCTATCCACTTCCTCATTCTGTCATCAGTGGATACCGTGCCGTGACGTCACGCCCCGATGACGTCGTGTTTTCAAGCAGCCGATGAAGATTAATTTTCAAAGCCTCATAACGCAGCTAATAAACATTGTTCATCCGCGAAAATTTCGGCGATTATATTTGAGGTATGGACCTTTTTATTCTAGTACTTTTAAAAAATTGTGCATGTTCCCCATTCTTTTTCGTGCAAGAATCGTAAGATAGACAGAACGCACTTCACAGCTGGCTGGATCAACGATTGTCGCGTACTTTGTTATTTGCATGCATGGGCAAGCAAACGACTTCTGACACAAAACAAATGCTGCTATATTTTCTTAATGAATCAGTATATGGCATTGCGGGAGTAAATGTGTTCTTTAGAGCCAATATTTAAATATTATTACCATTATACAAATAAATCCCGAGGTAAGGAAAGAAAGGGATAGGAACATATAATAGAAAAAAGACGAGGACAACGGTGCTGTGGTAGATGGAAAAAGCCAGAAATCGGAGGGTAAAAATGCTACCTGACTGGGACAGTTATTATTATTATTATTATTATTAGACATTGCTGCAAGTAGACTATTGCCTGGTGGCAGCATTAGATGTATACGCATGAATAACAAATGCACCTATCTAATACAGAGTTTAGAAATGGAAAAGACACCCATGGTATAAAATAATACATTAATTCTAATCTCACTTCCACAAAGAATTTAACATTTTCCCAATACAAGCAAACGGCCCTCTTTTTATGAATATGCCTCGTATAACTTACAAAGGGAGACCACGAAACTTGCTCCGTCTTTTTCAATGCCGTATTTTTTATGGCCTTCGGAATGGTGAACACATCCCTGAACTAGTAGTGATTCTGTTGAATGGGCCTTAGTTTGGCTGTAATTAATTAATTTACATGAGGTACTTTTCACAAGCCAATTATAGTTTCATAATATCGCAACAGCCAGTAGATGGGTCAGGTGGGATAGTGGTAGCGTTTCAGGCTACCACCCAGGGGACCAGGCCCACCAACAAATGTCATTTCTTCGAAAAAAGCCACTGTTAATCTCTCGGTATGTTTTTGAGGAGAGTAGCAAGTGGAGCCTTCACTTCTCCACGTTGGAAATGGCACTGCTTAAATACCTAAATGCCATTATGATGATAAAAAATAGTCTCATATCTATGCTTGTCACAATTGAAATTAATGAAAAAGTTGACGCAGTATGATCACAATGAAGACAACAAAATATATAGTCGTCACAAAGCCCCAAACCCTGGTCCCCTGGGTGGTAGCATTAAACATTGCCACTACCCCAAGTGACCCATCTGCTGACTGGTGCCATATTATGAAACTATATGCGGCTTGTGAAAAGTACCTCATGTAAATTAATTAATTACAGCCAAACTAAGGCCCATTCAACGAAACCACTACTAGTTCAGGGATGTGTTCACCATTCCAAAGGCCATAAAAAATATGGAATTTAAAAAGGCGGAGCAAGTTTCGTGGTCTCCCCTTGTTAATGTTCCAGTGTATATTTGTAACCATCGTATAAAGATATAGTGTCAATTAGATGAATCACGACCAGAAAAATTAATAACTGCTTCCCTGCACAACCAACATTTCAAGAGCAACACCAACATTCACTGACGCACTAACCGATTCAGATAAAGTGTTTGAACTTACCCCAATGAGGTCACGAGCATGCTATTCCCACCCCCTCCGCCGAAACTTCTTTTGGCTCCGACATTGTTTTAGGGAAAGAGAAGCAACCCCTACTTCCTCGCCTTCCAAGCGAGATAAGCCTTCTAAACATTGCATAAGCCTCGTTTCTTATTCCAAGGGCGCAAAGTATAAAAAAAAGAGGAGAGCATCCACTTTGACTCTCGAGAAGAGAACACAAAAACTACTCCATCCGAGATTCTTTAATCGCCGAGGCGGGCCGAGGCGGGTCAAGGCGGGGAATTTTTCCAGCAAAAGTTTTCCGAAGCTGAAATCTTCGTGAAATATGAAGCATTTATACGCAGGGTAACGTCGCACTTAGAGCTGTAAAACGGCCCCAACTTATACTCGATTTGAATCGATTAAAAAAATAAAACACATCAACGATGAATTTACAACAACAATCATCCATTTTTCTATTAAAAATGAATAATTTCCCCATTAAATGTTTATCCAAACGCGACGAACGGAAAAGGTTGATTTTCACATGATTCAAGATTTACGAAATTTTGAAATCCGACAGTAGCAAAATTTTTTTCGGCAAAGGCCAAAAAGAAATCTTTTTCTACATATGATCATTGGGTTTTGTGCAAAATTAAATTTCACTCATTCCAGAGCCAATTGCAATTTAAACTAGTTTAGTCAACTGTTGGATTTCGTTGAACTAGATACGGTAGCTAAGGTTGCTTGAAACTAAAGGTTTAACTGATTATGAGGAGGTTGAGTTTATCCCAGGCTATGCCGAAGATGTAAGAACGGCAAGCATAAAGCTTTCAGTTCCCTGGGTCCTCCAAACAGTTTTCTTCATAATGTATTCACTCGGTACAAAAAAGCGGGACTCAATGATTGATAGCCAAACACTCTACCCACAAGGATACCATGCGCACTGGTTAAAAGAGGCATATGTATAAATAATACAAATTAAGATTACCTATAAATTACAGGCTCAATTTCATTAAATGCATGAGGGGTAAGAAATAATCAGCTTGAATTGTTAGCATGTACTTAGAATCATTCTCATATTGGAAGTCATTGACCGACCTAAAAGTATTTCAATGAAAAACATCCAGTTGAACTTGTAATGGTACAGAAAGAAGTCATGGAAAAGTCACTTACTTAGTATACATTAATGAAACATGTGTCATGTAACCTTTTTCTTTACGGGAACTTTTGAGTCAAGCCTAAGTATCAGCTAGCAGTAAATTCAAAATTGACCCTAAGCAGCTTAAAGAAATCACTCTCTCATAGATACCATTGTATGTAATATTTATTAGTTTGTGATCTTGTTGATAGTATTATAAAAATAAAATATACACACATAACTCTGCTTAAAAAGTCCCATGAGCCTTATTGTTATCTAGAGAGTGATTGCTAAGTTTGGTATAATGAGATAGGAATTCGTATACATTTTTTCTGCTATTTGAAAGATGACAATGGTATATCAGAACACAATTTCTGTGCCATAAACATTATTTATAAATTAAATATTCCTTAAAAGTTCTACCCCCGGAAGAATGAGAGTAGCACTGCATAAATCTATTTAAAACATGTCCAAAAGTACAAAACTCCACCCATGACCACATTTTTACTCCTTTAAGGTAATACGAATAATGTATCTGTTCCTGTGCCATAACATTTATCTATGAATTAAAAATCTCTTAAAAATTCTTCTCCGGAAATAATGAGAAAAGCACTTCATAAATATATTGGAAACACGTCCAACAGGAAATGACTCCACCCATTACCACATTGCTACTCCTTTAACGTAATATATTGACGAGTTCTGTGGAATACCTTTAAAACTAACGAAAATTTTTCCAGATTACTAGAATTATAGGTCTATGAATGCATTCAGAATGTAAGCGGAGGAGATGGCATAGAATCCCCTTTTTGTCCCGGGGGGAAATGACCGAGTGAAAAAGAGTACCAGAAGCTAACACAGGACCCAATTCATCTTCTCAACCCTACACCGTTCATGCGCCACTTTCCGTATCTTCACCGTTTCAAAAAATGAAGAAAAAAAAACAACAGCGCTCTGCAGAAATAGTGGGTAGGGAACTCGGCTCGGGATTTCGTTTATTTCCATTCATCACTCACCGTTTTGAAACAAAAATCGTGGCCAGGGAACACAAAAGCATGAAAACAGAGACCATTAGTTCTACTTTAAACTTCGACTTTTCCTCGTCGTGAAAAAAATATTATGTGACGGCCATTACCATGAGGAAGCCTTAAGACTTCCTCGTTTCGTCATTATAGTTAATGGATCAGGATGCTATTTTATTTTTGAGGAATAATAAAAATTTTGACTCGTGGGGCACAGAAGGAAATCCTTGCACGGAGGAAAAATAAATTTGGAGACAAGCCCAAGAGGTCTTATAAGTTATCATGGAATGAGGGCGTGAATAAAAATAGTTCAGGACAGATTAAGAAAGGAAGTAAATTTCCACCATTTATCTTCACTAAACTTTAATGGCAGGAACGGAGAAAATTACAAACATTTCTTGGATGCAAACTGAATTTGCTTCCCCTTGAGATAACAAGCCGCTATTTTTTAAGCGAAAATATTTAAATACATCAATTGTATTTCCACACCTTTTGTTGTTTGAACCTTCACCTAATTTTTTTATGAGTAGAGCACCTGACACTAAACACGCCGCATAAGGGTTCTCATGCGGAATTAACTAAGTCAATAACTACCGTTGGGCATTCAATCGAAAGAAGTGGTGGGATTTCTAAAGAAAATATAACATTACCCGATTTGGCTGTATTTGAGACATCAATTTTGCTTAAATAAACTTTATGCAGAAAAAATCTTTCACATTAACCTGGACTCGAAACTGGGTCCCGCAAAATAGGAGTCGAGTTATTCACAGATTCTTAAAATAAGGTAACGCCAAACGTAGATAAGGTAATTAACTTAGTTAGACGCGCATTGCAAATACAATGTATCTGGAAAGAGGTGTTCACAGAGAGCAAAAGTTTCATAAATGTAGTTTTTATTTCAATGTACCAAACGAACTGTAAATGAGCAAAAATAAGGAAGAATTGAGACAAGGCTTCCAAAATTATCGGCATTTTCAGCGAGACCAAGGATTCTTGATGTTGATAATCATGATACCTAAAGTGATACGCGATAAATAATACCTTCGTAAGAAAAATTCTTCACCAACTCAAGATGCTAATTAATGATACTTGGTTGGATTAAATGAAAAATGGCGGTCATTTGTAGTTCATGAAGCTAGAGATATCCACCACGCAAGGTATAGTATTTGGAGGAGGAGACCAACAGCTTAGGTCATTTGGGCCAAGAAAGATGGGTAGGTAAGGAAGGAGGGAGAGAAACCCGGCGTCGGCATTAGCCTACTTTTAACGAAAGGCGTCAAGGGTACCGCGGCTTAACGTCCCACCCGACGGACGGAGTGTTAAACCTTAAGCTATCATTAAAACGGGTGGTTTAAACATGGAAAATGAATTAATGATGGGATGAACTCATCACAGTTTATCGGAAAAACTTATACATAAAAAATAAATCGTTTTAACATGAATTTCCGATCCAATTTCGACTCCAAATAGCATTCAAGTAAGGATCGAGCAGTCTCTGAAAATTCTCTGTCACCACCGGGATTTGAACCCGAGCCCACGGGGGGGGGAAGCCAACACTTTAGCCACCACACTAACCCGTTACCTGTCTACCACGCCGCATCACTGAATTACCTTCGCGATTAGCCGTGCTAGGACGGGATAAGTCGGAGCAAACAGAACTTCACCCAACTTCCACACGCAGAAACTTTCCACTTGCATCAGTCCTCTGACCAGGCACAAAGCTATACAGAACACTCCAGCGAAAGAACACCCACTCCACTATCCACTTCATCTCCTTGCTACTTGGTAATTACCAGCACGAATTGCGCCGTGTAGGTATGCAACCTTCGTTGTTTTGCCTAAGACAGGTGCAAAAAATGCAGTCCTTTCCCCAGGCGAAGATTCTCCGTTGAAACACTTCATGCTCTACGTGAAACTCTAGACTTTTCTTACCTTCGTGTTCAGCGCACTTCGCCATTTAATATGCTCTCATTCTCAAGGGTCCACCTAAGCCAATTCTAACATATATGTCTCTTAATATGTCAGATTGTCAGATCCACATCATCATCATCATCACTGGTCCACAATCCCATGATCGGTTTGACACAGATGTCCACTCAGTTCTCCTATCAGCTAATATTTTCACACCTACGTATTTCTTCTCTTTCACACCCTTCTTTATATATTCCATACATTTTGTTCGAGGTCTTCCTTTTCCGTTCTTGCCTTCCAGTTGTCCCTCGACGTTTGTCTTCATCAGGCCATCATGTCTCAAGATTGGCCTATAAGGTTGTTACGTCTTCTTGCTAAGGGTTTCCAGACCCACATACAAAAGAAAATGTGATAGCTATACGAATGGTATGCTACCTGTTTTCTACAGATATAGGGAAAAGAGCGTATTACTCATTTCTACTAAGCTCCGTCTAATTCTCCCACTGCTTAAATATATTCTTCGATCGCTGTTAAAAGAGCTTTCATAGGGTTTGATCGATGGCTGTCTAAGCTATTTTACGCTTTGAGCAGAAGTTTGACCGCGGCGTTATTCATCCCTTTTTTCGTGAATAATGTGTGTGTAATTTTACATAACATCAACTTGAACCTACTTATCAGAGAAAATAACCATATCCAAGTACTTTATCATTGATAATCCAAGTTAAACGATATGGTCATTTTCGTGAATAATTTTTCGTGTGATGACAAAGAACTTTCTTTCCAGTAGCCTCCAATCCTCCATGGGTAAAACATGGGCGCCATTTAAACAAAGATCTTGCATTTATCCTCCTATTTTTAGAATAAAATAAAGCAGCAGGCGTACTTTTACATCAAAGCACCTCATTTTGCTCCTGTTGTTGCATAATTTTGACCATGCCTCACACCATGCGCTAAAGCTTATTTTTTGTCACGGAGAAGAGATTAAGGAGTTCTTTAATGCCGTCAATTACGAATTCTGAGCAGCGTCAACTTGTGTGCGGATTCAAGATCTTCTTTTGTCTCCACCCTCGTTTTTTCACCGAGCTTACTTTTTGTACCATTGTGAGACTTCACGCTTATCGATTCCAAAGTCCGTTGGCGACCCGCATCTTCCTGTACACTTTTATTTACCATTGACGGGAGAAACCACTGCATACTTTCCGCTGGAGCGCCAAATTTATGTCCAAAGTCTTCATATTAAATGAATAAGGATTATATATTCTACGATGACTACTTTCACTGATTATCTATGTATCATAGTGTAAATTTTGGGCAGTAAAATAAACATCAGTATAGTTATTAATTATTATAATTATTTTAAGGAACCATATGAAATGAAAGACCTCGAATGAAACGCATGGAACATGTAAAGAAGGATGTGAAAGAGATGAAATACGTAGGTGTGAAAAGATAAGATGATAATAGAATTGAGTGGAGAACTGTGTCAAACTGATCATAGGATTGTGGAAGGTTACACGGGATTTCCACCGGGTCAGGTTCTCCAACTCCATCTCGGCCGACTTTTCGATGGGCGAGTTGCCCATAAAGTCGGCCGAGATGGAGTTGGAGAACCTGACCCGGTGGAAATCCCGTGTAACCTTCCACAATTCTATACGCCGGGAAAGCCTACGATCATTCTTCGATCATAGGATTGTTGACCAGTGATGATGATGAAATGGTAACGTTTATGTTTGCCGGAAAATTTTCAACAAAGCCAGACTAGTGCAGTGATATTTACTTATATCACAACAAATCAAAGTATTTTGGTTGGCTAAGAACCAGTCAAAATACCATAAGGCGTAGTGTCATCAAAAGAGGACCTCAGCCTCTACATGGAAGTAAAAATTAATGTAAATATCGTCATAAAATTTGTGAAATAAAAACTTTATTATTATTATTATTATTTAATTCCATCTCTACTCACAAAAGTTATGATAAATTCATAAATACTTAATACATTTATGAATAATATTATTCGACTGTTAACTTAAATAGCGCAACAGTCGACGCAGATGACTGGAAAAGTTTTATGGAAAGACATTATCCAAATTCGGTGAGTAAATTTAATGCAGTGCAGTCCATTTAAAGTTTAGTACCCATGAAAAAATTGCGTGAATAGCATCACAAGCGAAACTTGCAAGATATTTATTTTATTAGAAAAAGCCCGCTGTGGCCGCGTTATATAGTGACCTTACATTTATCACACCATGGAACACCAAAGGGAAGCGCTATTGTTATTTAGTCACACTCTTTATCCGATGAAATTCTATTCGAGTGGAAAATTTATCTTGGCGCAAACGAAGTGGGTGATGCAAATGCACTCCGCAAAATAAGCACCGAGAAGAGAAGAAAAACACGCCCAAGTCCATTGACCATTCCCGCAAAGGCTTTGCCATGAATTTGGGACGTTTTTACTGGGCACATTGCATTCATTCAATTCCTTCCTTGAATTAGCAGCCCATATCCTCTTCCCATGGAGAAAATCTGAGTCTCACTGGAATTAAACTAAGACCCCATGCATAAAGAGGGAGATAGATTGCCTAGATTCTCAACCAGACAATTGTCCTGCCCTTATTCTCATTCGTTGCCATTGTATAGTGTTTTGCCATCTTGAAGAGAGCTACTGAAGGAATGGTTTATTTTTTATAAAACCTAAATCCGTGGCTTTATCATGGTCAGTAGCATGTCAAGGGTTAGGCTTCATGACACAAAAAAGTATCCATTCACGCGCTGTAAAAATTGAATGTACGAAAACTTAGGTTCTAGACATGAAATGAAGGTTTACTAACACACATCTTATATGATGTGTCACTTTTACGTCAGTTACAATTGAGAAAATGAATGAAATTGTTATCAATCTGTGAATCCATCTTAGAAATGTAATTGTTTCCGGAAAAATACTTAATTTCAAACAAAAAACTTAATTAGACTGGACCTTGACCAATGCCGCTGTAAATAAAAAATAACCTTACTGCACACACGCAGGTATTTAAAAAAACGAAGATAGTAAATCCCAATTAAGCTACATATATTTATCTATCTTACGTTAAAGTGATAAATGCTAAAAACCTTAAAGCTGATAGTTTCCATGATTTATCAAAAATAAACTTTTGAAGTTTAAATTACATGAATCATTATTTTTTTAGCTTTTCTTTGTGTAACCGATATTTATAAATCTCCCATTGCACATTACTGTGTGTTCTTATAACGAGTTTTAAATATTTTTTCACTCGACTGTTGAAAAATTTGCAGGCGTGGATAATCTTCATCTCAAACGTCTCATTGTTTGCTGCTATGTTCTTTACCCAATATTTTTTTCTCTACTACTTCCAACACCCGGAGAGAAACATTTAAAGTAAAGGCGTGAATCCTTTCCATACGAAGGGGTAAAAAGAATAAGAAATGAGAAAGAGCCTTCGTGAAGGAAATTTTCAGAAAAGACGGAGGAACAACCTAAAAAAATTGCTCAATTTTTTCTTTTATTTCTAACTCCAGAAAGAGATAATTCATTGCTCCGTACATTCTGCATTCTGATTTTAATAGGAGTGCTGTCAATTATCATCCGTATGCATGAGTGCACAAAGTTCTTTTTTTCCGTTTGAATAAGCATGTAAACATTTCACGAGATTACATGCACAGTAATCAATGTAGCAAAGCGCTCTATAGAAGAATTAACGACATTGACAAAAGAAAATTATTTAAGATTGAAATAACATTAACATCTTTTGAAACCTCATCTGCAGAAGACCTCCATGTATTGACAAATAAAATGCAAATAATTGCGGAAAGCTGAGCTCCAAAAGATTTTCGGAGCGCAAATAAAATGAATCACAGGACTTGCTGTCGTTCCTTTGTTCTTTTTAAGGATAAGCCATGGGTAATTTGCTCGAAAAAATAAGTAAAGCTCATCCCTACAACGTTTTAGTATTTGCTTTCTCATTCAGCCGGTTTTCTCTCCTCACATTCGACCTCTCTCTTTTGCTTTAATTCATTATTGGAACCACTAATAAAATGCCATTTTATAAGTTATAACTTTTATATTCATCGAAATTTTATGGTTAATTTTTTCATCTCCCGTGAAAATGAAGATAAAAAGGAGCAATGATCATTTCATATTACTCTAGGCTGATCCGGTGAATGCCAAATTTTAGCACATACTCCGGTTGATCATTATTATCACAATTATGGTAAGTTTTTCCATACCTTTTCTTCATTGACGACCGTCAGCAATGAATGAATTGGACCTCCGCGGCACCTAAATGCAATTTCATGAATTTCATAAAGGGGAGAAAATATTGTCGTAGCAGCAATTTTTGTGACAGATACGTTTGAGAAGAACAGTTGAGTATCGCATTCCGCCTAATATGACAATTAGCGGCCACTAATTATTGACCGGCTCGATTAAATTGCGATGAGCAGGCTGAACTTTCACCATGACTAAATAATGGCTTTCGGCGAAAACAGCCAAGATCCGAAATACTGCGATGGATTTATTTTTCGTAATTAAGTCCTAGGTTACCTTGGTAATGAGGGTGAAAATTTGGCATGGCGATCTTTCCACTAAGTGAGTAACTGGATGGCTATATCTAGTTCTCATCCTCCCTGACAGCAAAATTCTGTCCTTCTTCTTCAGCCGAGAGAACTATTGTAATCCCATGGGGATTTCTCACGATTGTGCCCAATGGCGAATGCATTCTAGGGACAAAGGAGGTTAGTTGGAGGAGTCTGGGGGTAATAGGGACCTCCCAATAGTAGTGGGGATCCGAACAAAATTACTATTTCATCTATTGTAAATCTAGGAGGCTATAAACCCCTCCTAGCCTCTCCCTGGATCCGCCACTAATAGTGGCCGAATATATAAGCATCCTTGCTCTGTGGCAACCAATTATTCCCTGAAATGGCCTGAAATCCTGGTATACGTCCCAAAGATCAGAACGTGAGAAAGAGGACTTAAGGTTCACATAGCACTCATCGGACCAATGCAATTGCATCAAAGCTAGGAAATACCCCACAATATCTCTAGGTATCACTCTCAAAGTAACATCATTCCAAAAACGCTGAAGAATTAGGCTAGATTCGATTATTTAATAGAATTATATTAGTTGTAAAGTATGCTGTTAGTATGCACTTAACTATGCTTAAACTAAAAAGTTCAAGAATTTTATTATTACACATAATATTAGAGCCACACTATATTTCCAGGTCCGAAAGAAGCGATAAATTCAGAGAGATGTTTTGCCGAACGCATAGATATGGGAATTCGTTTCTCCCCCGAACCATAAAGGACTTCAATAAATGCAAATCGCAATTTCCTTAGAACACTTCCTTTTTACGTAAGAACTGCTGGTGTCCTAACACCCCCTGCCGCACGCCTTTTAGGCAGCTTACCATATTTTGTAGATGAAGAAACACTTTGCACCAATATGATATGAGGATTAGATGAATAAGGCAATTAAAAAACGGAATCTGACAAGCAGGAAAATTGGATGGGAAAGATACCGATGCAGTTGTTCTTCCAGCTGCTGTTCTATTTCCTAACATAAAGAACACTAGAAAGAAGTTTGAGTTTGTGAGGAAACCTATGTTTCGCTCAGCAACATACCGTTAGCTTCATATAAAATTTACTTTTAGGGTGAGGTAGTCGCCTTTCTCTCTTGAGGACAATTGTTGAGTATTCTGGCGATAGCTATTTCCCGACGAATACCAATTTATCACTAGTAAAATTATGAAATTTACACTACCAAATATAACATATGAATCTGGTGGAGGGAAACTTTCAACCCAAGAAGATCATCACACAACTTAAGAGTCGCAGTCAATGAATTACCAAGCAAGATGTGCTTTAACAAAGAGGGTCAATCAACTGTACAGCACATCTTGATCGGTACCGGTATATCCATCGGTATATATATGTATGATGAATCGATAAATAACACGATTAGAAAGCGGGATCTGACAAGTAGTCAAATTAGATAGGAAGATACCTCAATACACGATAAAAGCCAATGAAATTTTTTAAATAGATGGTATTCTCCTGCTGCCATCAAAATGAAAAAAGTACATTGTAAAGTACAATCTTTAAACTAAAGATTATTTCATGAGTCACCCTCAGGAAAGGACAACTGTATCAATAATTTTTAATGTGGTTAAGGAGTCCAAATACTCTTCCGGCTACACCACAGGGCCACCAGACTTCAATGAGATAAAGCACGAATAATGTCCAATGGAAACAAACGCCAGGATAGGAGAGTCCGGGTCATATTTACACGGACACAAGTTTTTGATTTTTGCATTTTTCTCAACTATTTTTTTGTAACAGGTACAAGAAATTCCACCATTCCTTGTTCATTTAATCGCATGTTATAGTTTTTTCAACGTTTATCAATTTTATTTCAATACCTAAAGGATTAGGACTCGGTTATAGCTTCAAATATTCGTTTTGTTTTCAGAGACCAAAGGCTTTATGTAACGAGGGGTTACCTTCATTGATACTTCATATTTCTTTATTGCTTTTCTCGGGCTTATTTGATGCCTACAATCTTAACTAACAATTTGATCTACAGCATCCATCAGAAAGTTTTAACGGTACTAGTTCAGAGTAATACGGGAATATGGGAAAGAATGACTACGATGATGCTAAAAAAATACAGTATTGGTGGACCTTACAGCTTTTTAAAGGTTTTTCATTGAATCAATTACATTTGTATTAAGGAAGAAAAGCAAAAAAGAAAAACATGTTTTCGCTTTATTCTTTCAAATAACTCATATTTTTATCTCATTCAAGATACTTCCTGTATTGTGGGCGGATAATATTTTATACCGTTCACTAAAAAACTGAAAGAAGAAAAATGTGAGCGTGATTAATAGCGTGAAAATGTTATTTTTGGAAATATTTTTCAGTAAAATATTCATCACCGGGACAACAAAAGGAATTTGATCTCCCTTACGACCTTACACAATGGGTAAACCGATGGAATTTTATTAAACGCGATGCCTCCACTATTGTTCCCCACTCACGTTTGATATCCTTTCAATTTTTAAACAAAAGATACTTCTTTTTATTCGCTAAATGTGTGAAGAATCTCACATGAGACTATACTGAAGTTATCTCAATCAATATCGTTTGTTTTCTGGGTTCATTCATAAATGGCCATTGAATGATGAATATCAAGCCTACCAAATTTCTACTTCCAAAATTTTGCACTCAGCATCTACTCATTCGCCTTTTTCAATGATACCAGTAAAATTTAAATTTGTAGTTTGTTTCTTGACGGATTACTCTTCCATGTCTTTTTCTACGCAGTAAATTGTAATTCTTAGTCATCAACTAATATTATTAAAATTTGAATAACACACACTTATGGCTACAATTATCCGCAAAATAAGAGTAATAATCCACAAGAGTAATTGTTACATTTTATAAGTAAGTATTTACTGTGACACTTTTTGTGCTTTGATGTAAAAGCAGCTGAAGTCATCATAATAATTGCCGTAAATGTATGGTAATACTAAAAAAAATGTTTGTGATCATTTTCCTGTCAAAAAAGAGGCTAAAACAGGACAGCTATTATACAATTATACCAACAATTCATCATGAAAATTTCCCTGAATTTCTAAACATGCTTCTAATTTTTTTATAAAGTAGTTTTTTATTCCATTCATATAAAGGAACGTTATTTATATCATATATTGGTTTTCCTGCCTTGATAATAGCAAACATATTTTGAAATTTTTTTGCGTTCGCTTACAAATAAAACCTTTCCTAAATTAACCATCCATACAGATACACAATAATAGTTCTTCATGATGACTAATCCCTTTTCCAGTCCTATCACAATTTTTTGCTGCCTCGGTCATTCTGGTCGTGTTCAAACCATTACCTGCTACGGCACCGTTTATTTATAAACTCCATAAGCGTTTATTATAACACTACAGAGAAGATCACTACAAAAATTATCGCCAGTAAAGAGATTTAAGGCGGTATTTTGGCGGGCAGCTGAAATCAATCAAACTAAATGATACACAAAGATATCGTGGTGTCCATTTAATTGTAATTTCACAAACACTACTATACGTGTTTCGATTGGCTAGCAATCATCATCTGGTATCTGTATCAGAGTATGTGAAATTACAATTAAGCCGGAAAAACGATATCTAGGTGTATCACTTAATACTATCTTCTACGATATCCATCTGGATAGAGTTGACTTCAATCAAACTAACTACATCATCATGGAGGAGCACGAAAATACATTACAATGCTAATACGACGAATACAACTAATCTTTATTACAACAATCTACTCAGACCACATTTCAGGTCGTGTTCAAACACATTCTTTGGCCAAAATCTTATCCTTATGGTCAATATTTAGTTTTTCACGTTTATTTTGTAGGTATTAGTTCATTTGTGGCAGAAACTCAGCGTACATTCCTTTTTATGCAGCTGCTAGCATTTCAATTTTGGTACCTAGTAACAGACGAATTGGGACACAGATGACGTTGTCCGGCTCGTCGATCAAAATAAGAAAGGAGGAAAAAGGACCTAGGGAACACATATCCCTTTCCAAGGAAAAATACTTAGATAGTGCAGGTCGAGGAAAACCACACCATTGAAGGAAGCGAGTGAGGCGTAAAAAATGCGGCAAGCAAGGAATGAAAAGCTTGAGGGTGACCGAATTTTGCGGAGTGGACCATTATATTTTCCTTTTCCTCTTGAGGCAAAAAAAGGTATTGAGAGGAGGAATGTTGGATATGATATAAAGAAATCCTCATGCCATTCCAATCTATTAGAGAGATTAGCCATTAAGTGGGGATTCACAAAGAGATCCTTTATTTGTAATGGAAATGAGGGATCTGGCAAAGGAATGGATCTCTATGGAGAGGGAGGAGGTTTGGAGGACCACCGAGGGTCAAAAGGGTATCACTCGGCTCATGGGACCAAAAGGACCCGCCCGAGGAGGGAGGGCCATACCGCAAAGGGTGAAATTGAGGTTGGAGAACGAGAAGGGAGGAGAAGTAAGGCATGAAGGACGTGGAAAAGAGACGAAAAGGAATGAGAGATGCGGGAAATGGAGAAAGGAAATGATAAACGTGTGAAGGAAACAGAGAAATGAGGAAAGCGGGAACAAGAAAAGGCAAGGTATGTTAAAAAGCAAACTTTTTTGCATTCCGCACAATATTTTATTTAAAGACACGACCGGTTTCGACTTTTTCAGGTGATTATCAAGAGGTCAGTAAAACCGTCTGTAATGTAAGTTCCGAAAAGGTTGAAACCGGTCGTATCTTTCAAGAAATACTGTGTGGAATACAGCTAAGTTCATTTTTAATCTATCATGTCACGATTCCACAAAGTAATCTCGCATGCCATTGATTTCAAGGTAGGGTAAATTAGGAGACTTAGATTTGCAATAGTATGTAGACTCGATCCCTTGATTTGGGTACGTATTTCGGCTGTTCACTCGGAATTATTATCAAATGAAGTAAATATCGGGAATAAATTGCACTCATCATCGTCATAATGCGTAGTTTTCAAACCAATTTTTTCACAAATTTAACGGCGACAGATAAAAAAGCCGAACAAGTATAGCTTGAAAAGAATACTATTAATTTTTTACTGAAGAAAAGAAAAATATGATATCGAAGAAAGTTTAAGGACTACTTAAAGCCTTTTAGCAAGTGCACTAAGTTACTCACTCTATCATGCAACCCAAAAGTAGGTTTGAGTAGGTGAGGATAAAGATCACGCCCAACTAAGTCACAGGATTGTGTATTTTACAAATTAAGGGTAAATTTGATGGATTAGGAAGATACTTTGTGGAGATACATTATGAGATATGAAGTGAAACACTGAACTTTCCACAAACAATTTATTCAACTACAGTCGACATGTTTCGCTGCACTGCAGAATTAGCAAGACTAAACCAAGAAAATTTATGGTTGGTTAATTTATTGGTTTAGTCTTGATAATGCTACAGTGCAGCGAAACATGTCGACTGTAGTTTAATAAATTTTATGGTTGGAAGAAAATTACTTTGCTTTTCTACAAAACACACACTTTATTGCCGAATAGTTTCGGTACACTGTACCATTTTCAAGACAAGTGATACACATAAGATTTTGCCGGGATATATACTCTGTGGTCGGGTGATTGGAGGGGAAGGGGAGGGGGGAGGTAAGTGACGGGAAGGGTGAAGGTGGGAAGGGATGGGGGAAAACCAGAGGTAGTTACAGAGAGGAGCGTGGGTTGGCGTCACGGGGATTTTTTGGGGTGTAATAGTGGAATGTCTAGGAGGGGGGAGTGGAAAGGGAAAAGGTGGTCATTAGCAATGGGTTCTTTCCTCTTTACAATTTTTAAAATTTCCAACTGTTCCCTGATATCCAGCTGTGTTCCTTTCTTGACTCGGTGCAGCAATTCCGGGGTAAAATCCGCTTGGTGGCCTTCCTCCCGAAGATGGGTAGCGAATTGGGACATCTCGGTGTTGTTGCAGTAATCGCGCCGGTGTTCCTCTGCTCGTACGGTCAGACTCCTTCCTGTTTGTCCTATGTATTTGGAGTCACAATCACCACACCTTAATTGGTAGACCCCGCTCTTGAATAAATTTTATGCTGAAAGTACAGTCTTTCACTTCATAGCTCAAATTAAGGGTAGTTGTGACAGTTGCTTTCCCTCTTTCGCGCTCCGAGGGTTTTGTTAGAGTGTATCGGAACGTTTAGCGCATGATTGGAGGGCTCAGGGCCCGTCAATCAGCAGCCAATCACCATGATCACTAAGCTACCACGCTCTCCGAAAATCATTTTAAACACTATTTAGAGTAATGGATTATAAATTCATTAAAACAATCATTTTGAGCACACAACCTTGCTAAAAGTACCAGGATATTTTTTATAAAGATCCTATTCACAGAAAATTCTCATCGGTCTCGGTAGTGAGGGGGTAAAATGCTTAACTTGCTAAACCTGAAGGTTGCGGGCTCCATTCCCGCTTGTGTAAGTTACCTTTTTAAAGGCATGGGTGTTTGCGTTGTGCGTCGTTAGTGATTGAAAGACCCCCATTGAGAAGACTGTTATGAGATGTTGAATCAAAAAACGTAAAAGATTTCACATAAATAATTTTAATATCGTCCAGATTCATCGCTGTGCGACATCGCCAGGTGCAAAAAATGTGCACCTGCCACTTCTTTGCAACTGTCGATGTCGTACAGAGACGAAACTGGTCGATATTAAAATTATTTATGCGAAATCGAAAAGGTTTTTTTAATCATAAAGGAAAAAATAATTGAAAAATAAAGCAAATACACGAAGTCACCTCCCAAATTATCCAATGTTGCCATAATGAGATTTTTACGGGGGAATTGGAAATAAGGATAAATAAAATTAACCTTGCTAGCATCCCTTCTTCGAAACCTATCAATCAGTTTAAGTCGTCGAATCTCGAAAGAGGAATCGCCTATCGATTGCGCTAATGTGGAAGGGAGCAAGGCACCACTTCACGGGGACGGATACCGCCTTCGAAATTCTCTCGAAGGGTGTCAAATGGGAGAACGCCGGACAAGTAAATTGAAGACCCGGGCAGAGCGGATAGCACGGCGGTGGAGGTGGCCTCTAATGATGCGGATACGGTCGCCTTTAGATCGTACCTCGCTCTCAGGGGCTCCAACTCTTCAAGTGAAAAAGGGGAAGTCATTTTGAAAAGACGAAGAGAAAGGGTTCAGTAATTCCAATATAAAAGGAATAGGTGGTGCCCAGTTCCTAGCACCTACGCACTCGGCCTCCGATGCCCGAAAGTGAACGCATGAAAATTCGAATTGAACGCCTTATGATTTTTTATTCTTACCGACGCTGAACGCGAAATTTCCACGGGGTAAACGGGAATGACCAGTACCAGAGAAGCAAAACTGTTTGTTTAATGAGATGATGGTATTAACAAAAAACCTACCATTAGTCTTGAGAGGTTTTTCCTGCGTAATAAGTATACCCAGATTGACCTATAGAAATCTCACCAGAGAAGCAAAACTGTTTGTTCCATGAGATGATGACATTAACAAAAAAAAACATACAATTTTTGCTGAGAGGTTTTTGTCCTGCGTATTAAGTATACCCGGATTGACCTATACAAATCTCACCAGAGAAGCAAAACTGTTTGTTCTATGAGATGATGGCATTAACAAAAAACATACCATTTGTGTTGAGAAGTATTTTTCGTGCGTGATAAGTATCCCCGGAGGTTCCATGAAGTTTAAATTTGAGTCGGCTCACAGTTTTCTTCGAATTCTTGGAGATGAGAGGAAAACACAATCTGTTTCCTAAATTTGTTGACAGTATGAAGTAATTCTGTCAACATTTTTAATCAATTCATTCACTGGTTAATTAATTGGCTAATGAAATAGTAAACCAGTGAATGAATTGATTTGTTAATGTTTACATTGATAAATTTTTGAATCATCAACCTACAAATAAGAGGCTTTTTATTAAGGATTATTTGAATCAAATAAATGAAAGTGACGAACCGGATGAGGATTTAAATATATAATGGAAGGAAGTCTACAAATGTAAATTTAGGAATCCGGTGATTCATAATCGAGTATGTCTTTCCTCTTCAGTCGAAAATGGTTTACTTCCTGTACAGAGGATATACTTCCTTATTCCCTTATGTTGACGAAATAATCAACTTTCTTGCCCTCCCTAACTGATAAGCAAAGCACCTTACCTTCATTAAGACTTAGTTTTCTCCCACTTACCATTACTGTATCAAATACCCATTCTGTCTTATTCTTATTTCGTTCAAAGATTTCTCCCTCCGCAAAGCATTTCAATAATATCCTAAGCATACCTTTACTCTGTATATCTTATAGATTTGGCCACTATAAGATTAGTTTGTCGAAACATTTATCGTAGGAACTGCTAACATTCATTTTCAAGTCAGTCTGTCGCAGTCCCACTTGCAATGTCTCGGAATAATTTTATACCTGCTTTGTGCATAATATTTTGGCAATCAAGATAGTGAGATAGCAGGGTTCTCGAAGCAGGGACTTGGTCAAAAGGTTCAGCACTTATGAGTCTGACCAATCTGTATTATAGTTGCTGTACTTAAGCAAAGCTCAATCCAGGAAATAAATATCTCTATAAATACGCTCAATTACTGGAATTATAATTTTAAATCAATCATAATAGTTCTCTTCCGCAAAATGTTAATTACCTAGTAATTATAATTATAGATATTAATAAAATCGTAAAATATGTTAATTACTTTAATAATAACTGTACATTACTATCTGGAACTACTGCATTATTAATAATTTATTATTAAAATTTTAATTTTTTAAATGAAAATTCACCAATGACGAAATTTTCCGTGAAAAAATCATTTGGCTACGGATTTGAGATCGGATCTGCCGATTGTCAGTAAGGTATGCTACCAGTTACACCACCAAGCCAGCAACCGGGATGATTCGGGTTCGAACCCGGCTGCGTCAAATGTTTTTTCATGGCGGATTTCGTCCTTGATGAATATTCGTAAAAAATTAAAACCATAATGATAATTTTTCAATAAACGAATAGGTCTACATTGTTATATCCTATGCAATTTTAATATTATTATAGTATTTAACATCTTTTGGGAAAGAAAACTATTTTTATCATTATTATTATTGATATAAAATTTAATATAGGATTTATAGGATAATTTTATGTTTACACACTCCAGCCGGCACCTGCTGACAAGCCTTGATTGGCTTAGCAGGACCGTGAGGATATATTGCTGCTAATGTTATAAAAATCTTTTTTTTTAGTTATATTGGTTAAAGCAATTGTTTTGAAACTACTGCTGTTATCATCATTATAACACATTATTTATTAATATGTTAAATCCTTGGCAATAAAGCAGAGTTTGTAAAAAAAAAAAAAAAATGAAGCATTTATTAACATTAAAAAAAAAAAATCTCCATTCATTTAAGCGTATTTATTGACACATTTATTATAACTTTGCATAAAACTTAGCAACGGTGTGCCTGACTGCGAACAAAGTCACTATTTCACGCAGTGTTTTTCAATAAAAACAAAACTTAATATAACCCTAAACCTAAATCCATTCTAGTGCGGGGAGAAGATGGGTTCAACGCATAAAACTTTCAATGCCCAATACCAGCTTAACAATAATTACAATAAAATTTACCATAGTGAAGTCATTGATAAATGATCAACAAAATAATATATTTAAATTAGCAACAAATGAATAAAACATAATAAAAAAATGCAAGTAAAGAATCTTGAATAATATGTACGCATAGAGCGAATGGGAATACAATTATACAAAAAATACAGCAATCAATTTCACTATTGATTAAAGGTATTTGGAATTCATTAAATTGAAAATTTATCTTTTAAAACTTGCTATGGATACATGTTTTTGATTCTTCCGGCAGTGAATTCCAACCGTGGGAAATGGAAACTACGAACGATATATGGCATATCTCTGTGCGTGGGATCAATAGATCCGAGAGATGTGATCTTCTAGAACGCTGTAGTCCATTTACTTGAAATAAAAAAAATTGTTGAACAAATGAGGCGAACATCAAAGTCAGAAGAATTTTATACGTCGTAATTAGGAAGAAATATACTCCTCTTTCACATGCTTTTAGTCATTTGAGTTTTTAAGAGTTTAGGTTCTTTGGTCACCATAAAGGCAAAAAACGTCACACGAGAAGCGGTGGCAAGAGTTCAAAAAGCTGCCCGCACGTCAGACCTCATTTGCGTTTGTTCTTCGCTCTTGAACTCGACCCTATGTCATCCGCGTGGAGGTTGGAGATGAGAAGCTTGCATTCTACTCGGGAGAGAATCGCGAAGACGCTCGAACAAAGCAAATGAGTCGGTGGTATGCAACGACGGTGCACCCCACAAAAGGGTTTACGAGCAGTGGTACTCGCCCGCTCCCATCTCAGCTCCCTTTAGCACATTCAGGTGTTCCACCACAAATTCGAACCCCACCCCCCTTTGGAATCGCATGCATATCGAATGGCTTGAAGACAACGGCTGGCCACCTCCAAACGCCCATTAATGATTCACATCTGCTTACCGCAACGGCGTCGGGCAAAGAGAATCGGCCTAATTTGCGAGACCAAGAGAGGAAACCGAGGCAAATGACATAGGTAAACTAGAAAGGGATGAAGCGATGATGCTAATTAATACCACCGCCGCGTTTGACTTGAAACAAAGGAGAAGCCTGCACAAAAAATGTCTTAACCAACGATTCATAATCTAACCAATATATGAAGTCTTCTCCACAGTGGATAAAATAGTTGTGGTGAATCTATTCAATTCCACTCACTATATATTTCGATCGGAAACATGCATTTTCTCGAGGGATTCGACCTAGGTATTTACAGAAACTCTAATTAAGAGAACTGTATAATATAACATATAACAATATAAGAATATTATGTACCAATAATATTAATGAGTAATAATTATGCATCCTTAATTTGACACCTGTTGTATCCCATATGGATTGTATTCATTGAATCTACGCCACAATTTAGTTCGCTATGTAACATATTCCAAGAATTTACACGGACTTTATGACAGGCTAAATATTTGCCATCGGTGACTAAAGCAGATGATCAAATGAAAAAAACCGATTCATAAGATAAATGTTACTGAGGAAATGAAAAGCGAAAAAAATATAACTATACAAATAGTAACGAGGTCCTCATAATGTAATATCATTTTACTCGAACCTCCTCTGCTATGATCTCGCGACATCAAATAATATTCCTTAAGCCTAAATCACACGATCATTTCTTTCGTCTATTTCGTCGCCGGCAATTGTTTTTCGCGATCACTCCAATGATGAGGATTCCAATCCCTTTTTTCAATACTCGTCTGGTCCCTTTTTCTGTCGCTGAAATCGTCACTGAAACACCATTCAGACAATCAGAACGCATGCTCGTATGGAGCGATTGCAGCGTAACGTTTGGCAATCCTATCCTATCCTTCCTATCTTTGGCAGTCCTATGACAACGAGCTGTGATATCGGAAATGATGCCAAGAGCGACGGCGGGTGGGACCGTGTGATTCAGAAAAATGATCACTCGAGCGATCCCTCTTTCGGTCGCGAAAAGCGATCACTCGATTGACCACTTTTCGCTGCGTAAAAAAATGATTGCGAGTTTAAGACTTTAAATTGGTTCCCTTATAAATGTCATTACCGTAGTTTCCTCGCAAATACACCTCACATTCACCAGCACCGCTAAATTTCCAAAAATTAAGGCATAAATGATCTTCCTTCGATCCCTGCAATTATTTATATTCCCTATATTCCCTAATACATGATACTGTAATGTAATAGCGGCTTTACTTGTACATATTAGCACCTTTCACCAACTCCTGGGTCGCATTTACAAAATTACATTTTCCTTGAAGCCTCCAAATAGGACCCAGAGTCAGAAGAGGACTCTTTACCAAGAAGAATCTTAAAGATTAAGGGATGGACGGATAGGGAAACTCTGAGATTAACTTTCGGCAAAGTCCTTCAAATCCCTTCAGTCATTAAAGACATGAAGTTGACGGAAAACCCAAAGGGAAGTAAATCTTCCATTAGCAACCTCGATAAAATCAGAAAGCATTATAGGTTATAGCAGGCGGCAGGTCTCTTAGGACGTACTTGTTTTATTTATGTGAAAGTAAATTTTCCACATTGCCTAATGTATACAAGCACTTCAACTCAGTCGTAAATATATAATAATATGCCGCTCTAATGATAATTCATTGTACGAGAGGAGGCAAGGAAATTATTTAATTCTCAACATCAACGGCATAATTCAGTAGTTTATCTACTGCAGTGAAAAATTTTAGAACGTTTAATGATGCTTTAAGAGGTCAGTTCTACCGGCTGAGAATCTATCATAGGGATCGTATTGCTCTGTTGAAAAACGTATGCCTCAAAATTTGGAACTTTCTTTTCCAAGATAAAAATAAGAATGCATCAAGTACTCTATACAATCTATGATACTTTCCAACTGAATAATAAACACTGCCTCATGTCATTGGTGTTCGGAACCATCATATATCCTCTAATTATATGTAAATTAAGCAAATCTATTCTATTATTTAAAAACTGAACTATGATAGTAATATATTTAAAACTTCTAAAATAGCTATGAGTTGGAAAAATATCTGAAAGTAATGCCGATCTAGAACTCATCCCGAAGGACTAGTTCGTTTCCTTTTCGGGATCGCTAGATTATCCCATTTTTAATCAACAGTGTTAATTAACCCTGCAGGACTCGCGCCCCTTTTTGGAACGCGAGTACTCGCGCTGAGCCTGTCAGGCTCAATTTTCTTTTTCAAGTCCTCACATGTTAAAGTCGATTATTTTTACTCTTCTTTTGTTTAAATCTAACTAATAATGCTGAAATGGTCCAATTCATGAAAATCAAGTCCATTTACGTCTGATAAAATATGTAATTATTTCTTCATATCGAGTGTGATATAAGATAAATTACCATTGCTTGTTATTGATTTATTGACTCGTAAAACCACTACACAGTGTTGGTATTAGGACAGAATGAATATCATAAGGCAAAATTAGCTATGATCATTATTCTGCAAGTATGCACTATACAATAAATGTGTATGCTCGAGACAAGTACACTTTCCACTATTTTCGCAGACATACCCGGTAAATATATTTTTCGTGTATCCACAGTTTGCACACATTTTTCAAATTTCAATGAACTTTGGGTTCTCTGTTTTTTTAGTTGCCTTTGGTTAATCTATTCTGTTAGTTTTGATAGGCTCGTCTTATAATTAGCCCTAACTCTTTGGGGAGCGATTTTATGGTTCCCCTTCTTTACGCGTGTTTATCTACGAGCCCAGCTGACAATTGCCTAAATAACGCTCTCCGAGATTTCACTTCTAAGTTTTTGTTTCCGAGGTAAAAAATGTAGGAATTTACCATAGCAATATTTAGCATTACGTAAATATTTGGCATAGGACAACGCCGTGCATTACTTGATACATTGCATGCCGTGCATAACTGATCTAGTGCACCTATCTACTCCCGATTTTGTCATGTCATAAAAAAGGTATCATTTCTGGCTTTCTTTCATCTCAACTACATCAATCATTTTTTTGTTATAGTTCATGGTTGATATCATAAACACAAATTTATTCTTTCTTGGAGTGTATGACGCAAAAAAACAGGTCTTGCAGAAATCAAATGAACTGGATTTCTTATTTTTTTGTTTCAACGAAAAAAATAGGCAATTTCCGCTTGTTTTTCCGAATTGTTCCAATCACGGCAAGTCGGAATTTCAAGAGTTCATTTACTAAACAAAAACTGGCAAATAAATTGTCAATCAAAGTATTTTTACCAGGCGCAGTTGAAACTTCAGCAAGAAGTGCACCTCCAATATCTGTGCACTCTCTAGTCAGAATGACCGTGTCCTCCGAATTTTATGGCCGACGAGTGGCGATGTGAATACACTTTTCGAAAAGAGGTGTAATTATAACGAACCGTAACTAATAACATTTTGTGAAATCAATACAAGTAGCTTACTTTGTGTCAACTACAGCGCGCTTGTAATTACAGTATGAAGAGCAACAATGGCTTCTCAGACATACATGTAAATAGTTTTGACTTTAAAAATATCAAGCCGATTTGGCAGAAAAAGAACCTTTACTAGGAGTATAGTGTTAGAGGTTATCCATAACAGCCTACATTGTGTCTATACAGGCAATCAGAGAAAAAGAATAGGCTAAGGGTGAGAATCAAAAATGTAACGCGAGCACTCGCGTTGAGCCTGAGGGGCTCACACTGTGTGCATACGAAGCAAAAGTATCATATCCCAACCTTATGATCGGTTGATCGGGATATTCTGCGCATGTAAAACGTAGCCAAAAGAGTAAGGAAAAGGTAGAGAAAATCTAAGCGCATTATTGAGAATTGGTCAAGAACTATTTAGAAAATATCAACAATGTGAGCCTGTCAGGCTCAGCGCGAGTTCCGGAGGGTTAAAATAATACCATATGATAAGCATAGGGACAATGATTATCAAATTGAATAAAAAAAAGTCGATTTTTAGTATTCATGACTCGCCATGAGAAAAAAATCCCCTGTGCCGGGAATCGAACCACGGGCCAATCGCTTTCCGGGTCACTGCGCAGACCACTACGCTATATAGTAGTTAATTAATTCCCATGGCATTCTGCGCAGTGGCCCGGAAAGCTTAAGGTCCGTGGTTCGATACCCAGTCGAGGGGAATTTTTTTTCTCATGGCAATTTTCGAATATTTCACGCGGCAGGATTTGAATTATTACACGTTGATTTTTAGCTTGCCTTCATATTAATTATCAGTTTTAACGAAGTACCGACGTATATTCCAAATCGTTAAAAAAACACTTTATTCAACTAATCATTCTGACGACGTGACTGACATGCGTTGAGGGGAATGTGGTGGATGAAACGATTGCATACGAAATAATTATCCACAGGTTACCATGAAAATGACAAAGGGTATCGAAACCATGGAGGTTAGTGGAGTTATATATTAAAAAATAATCATCATCGCGTCGTAAGAGCGGCTCGGTAAAAGTTACAAGAATATTATTAAACTTTGGTCACATGTTCTTAGGAAGACACGTTTTTCATTGATCCAAAGAAAAGGGTATTTTGTATCGAAATATATTTATCGAAAAATTCGCATGCATCGTTTTTGTGATATTTGACGATAAATACCAATACCAATGGTGATACCAGTAGAACATTACAAATTCATTTTCCACGTTTTTTTTTTGGAAGATCGCGCCGAAAAAAATTGAAAGAAAACGGTGGTGCGGGAAAAAGGATGACCTTATGCAACCCGCATCACGTATCTATTTCACTGTGCGGCTGACATGATGTCACGTCATAAATAAAAAAATTCATGGCTAAAAAATAAGAGGCAATAAAGTTTTTTCATTATTTTTCCCAGCTCTTTTATCATCTATGCATGCGTTTTGAATTAATGATGGGGATGATTTTGAAGTTTACATGGTCAGCATTGAAAGTGCTAGATTGTGTAAATTACCATTTGTAGCTTATATTTTGTCATCGATGGCATTTGTACCACGACGAGACTGAAACGATTTCATACGGGCAAAATAATTAAATTATTAACACGAGAGTATACTAGGAAGTCACAGTTTAATGGCCTGCTACGTTTGGATGGTTAAAAATTAAATTTCTTTGCCTCCGGACGTATTCACCCGCCGAGCAGCTCGTAGGCATTGTGCCTTCATGAAAAGGAAGGCCAGGGATAGCCCATCGGCACGAAAGCGAGGCTGCCCGAAAGAAGATTGCACGCTTGCATTATGCGACGGGAGCGACTTGCGTTTCTCAACCTCCCGAGCGAAAACTTCTTTCGTCCGGATTAGTTTCTTTTGGCCGTGGAGGAGGAGAGGCGGGAAGGTCACCGCTCTAACGGATCCGTCCTCTCTCATTTAGGGAATGAAATATTTAGAGGAGGACAAGAGGGCACGATGGAACTTTCCAAGATAATGCACCTTAAAAAGAAAAGAAAGCAAAGCTCGGAAAGAATAGGGTATCTCAGGAAACAAACAAAGGGAAGCTCCCGCATCAAGCTGCAAAAGGGGGAGGGGTTAGAAAAAAAATTGGCGAGAATTTATTAGGCATCTTAAAGTGAAAAAACTGCTTTAACTAAGAAAGAAATTCATTCGGTTGAAATTAATTTATTATTTTGAGAACAATTCTATGATTTTATTTCAAATATAATAAAAACTCGGTTTGGTAAAATCAAGAAAATCACAATGCAATCAACAATCACAATTGTGATAAAAAATTTGCATACAACTTGTTGTATACGAAAAAAAACGGCGACAATTTATTAAGCATCATCAAGTGGAAAAATTCCGTGCAAAAGTAATTCATTCGATAGAATTTATTTGCAATCATGAGTTGACTCGAGATTAATTCTTACCGGAATTTTAAATATGCTCAAATCATTGGTAAAATTAAGGAAATCACTATATTAATACTAAATAAAAAATTATTTCATGTTTAGCTGCTAAGTAAAGCTACAAGTGATAAACAATAGCAAATTCAGTTAAAATATTTATCATTTATGTATAATAAAATCTAACAATGTCTAAAAACGCATATTAATTAAAATTTTTCTCTTAAAAAAAATTAGTAAAAATTATGATTGCGATGACGCCATATGTTTTTGTTTTTACGTATCTAAAAATTCATAAGAACACTTAATTTTATGTTTCTCAACGACTAAAATATACATAAATTTGCTAAAAATACAATCAGCGATGTATCAAAATTGAGCAAGCAGCCCTGTCCTCTCCCATTTGGGGAATGAAATATTTAAAGGAGGACAAGAGGGTACAATGGAACTTCCCAAGATAATGCACCTTAAAAAGGAAAGAAAGCATAGCTCGAAAAGAATAGTGTGTCACACACACAAGCAAAAAGAAGCTCCCGCGTCTAGTAGCAAGAGGGGGGGGGCAATATCACAGGATATGAAACAAAGCGGCGAGAATTTATTAGGCATCATTAGGTGAAAAACTCGCTTAAAAGTAATTTATTCGATAGAATTCATTTTTGCTCAAACTATGGTGGGGTAAAGTTAATAAAATGGTAATAGTAATGCAGTTGTAAAAATTGGTTCAACGCTAGTCAATCTACAGGAGCTAAATTATGGAAAATATAATATTAAAAATTTATTTTATAGATGATGGAATACAAATATCTCTTAAAATGCAATGGGATTAAAATTTCTCAACGAAAAAAATAAAATTCAGTAATTACGACAGCGATAAAAAGTAAATGCCATAAAACGAAATTTGATAAAGCGGTTCTTCTCTAGTATTAGGGGTTACATAAGCTGCGAAATACGTCCTCAAAATGTGCATCTGCGTTTTAATCTCTTATGAATTTAATTGAATTCTTGATATTAAGTTTTCTGGCCAAAAAAAATAAAACGTTGAAATCGGTAAATCTAAAATTTGCGAAGAAATAACGTTGAAAGCGCGGAGAAAAGACTATTGAAAATGCATTATGCTAATTTTCTAAGTTATCGGGGATACAGAAACTCCTACGTCATGTTTTGATGAAACAAAGTATTTTTAAGCCATACAATTCCATAGAAATAAAATATTTTTCACATTTTTTACATTTAAATTTTTTTTTATCAATTCGATAAAAATTAAATAGGCTCTAAAACAAAGTTGATACTGCTGTAAAATTAAATTTGAAAATGCGATTCAATCCTTTTACCACATATAATCGATATTCCTAAGGTGCAATACCACTGAAAGAGCAAAAAGACATCTTGTGAGTAAAAACGATAACGAACATACAAAAAAAGACACTCCCGTATCAAGGGGCAATTGGGAGAACTTGCTCGCATAAAATTAAAAGTGCGGAAAAAGGAAATATGAAGATGTGATATACTAGTTAGCCAAATTATCGCAGATTCAGAAACTGCTATGTCTCCTTTAGATGTAACAATATGTATTTATACCATACAATTTCATAGAAACTAAAGATTTTTCATTTTTTTACAAGAAAAACATTTGAAATTGTTAAAACTTAAATACGCCATCGAAAAAGGTTGACATTGTTCTGTAATTAAGTTTAAAATGCAAATAAAGCCTAGATAATAGCGATATACGTATGTGGCAATATCTTTGAAAGTGCAACAAGAAATCTTGTTAGAAAAAAACAGTAACGAGCATACAAAAAAAGACACTCTCATATCAAGGAGGCACTAGGGAGAACTTGCACGAATAAAGCGAAACGGCCGGAATTTCCTGGCAACCTCTTAGCAACGGGTAGGGAGGGGCCTGTCGCCCTTATCTCGTACGCCATCTGCCTTCCCATTCATTTTTATCTTCCTCTCCCTACGACGCGCTCCTCCTTGGAGAACTCTTTCATCTTCCCCATTTACCCTTTCCCTACCGCTCTGTCCATCTCTCCCTCCCTTCTCTTCCTTTCCGCCACCTAGCGGAGACTGCCGCACTCTCATCACGGGCGCCTGTAATGGAGCAGCCCCAGATTACATCGCAGCCTTCTTCCAAAAGGTTCTCGCTCTTCCTTCCGCCTCAATCCTGCACTCTGCTTTATCCGGTTTATTTTTCCGAATTGGGCTGGCCAACGGCTGTCGCAGCACTTGATTCAAACAACAATTTGCGCACGGAATGGTGAAAATTCGTCTCCCGGATAATGTAAGATAATTTTTGCTTGCGTCACTATAGTGAAATGAAAATATTCTTGCATCGATTAATTATATGTTTAATACGAAGTATTTTGTGCCACCCGCACCCGGTCTAGTATCAAAACCAGGAAAAGAGATTTTTTTAAAAATTAGGTTTATACGTAGGATATCTATCTACCATGTCAAATAATAGCCTTTTCCAAATGTTTCATAAGGCACAAAAAATTTCAAAATCTGTTCCGAGGGTCGCCTGTACATGTATATGGAAACCCGGAATAGCGATTTGTGTATAAATTCTAATTAATTTATCGACCCTTGCTTTATCCGGTTCATTTTTCCGAATTGGGTTGGCTAACAGCTGTCATAGCACTTGATTCAAACAAGCATTTGCGTAGACAATGGGAAAAATTCCTCCCCGGGAAAATATAAAAAAATTGCTGCTAGCATAACTAGAGTGCGATAAAAATATACTTGCATAAATTATTGTTCAGGAAAATACGAAGAATTCTGTGCCGCCCGTTTCCGGTCTCGTATCGATACTCGAAACTGAATTTTTTTACGATTGCGTTCATACGTAGGACATCCATCCACCACGTCAAATATCCTTTCCCAAAAATCTCATATGACACGAAAATTTCCCAAAGCTATATTCAAAGTCTTCTGAGATTGTATAGGATACGTAAAATAATGATTTGCGAACAAATAATATAACAAAATTCGCCATAACTTAAGGCATGAATGATTGCTGAACACATTCATTAAGGGACAAGAGGATGGCAAGAACGGAAAAGAGAAATCACGGGATATATAAATGAAACAGTTAATGCAGAGAAAGAAATTAGAGGCAAGCATACTTAGGAGTAAAAAGACTAGCAGATAAGAATATTAAGTGGAGAAATGCGTCTAACCAATCTAGGCATTTTTGACAACTAATGATGACGGCACAAATTTACACATTTTGGATCCCAGAATGCCTTTTTTCCTACAGATGTCACTTTCTAAAGAGGTATTTACCAATATAGATACTTCTAACCTATCTAATTATAATGGAGGTATTTTTAATGACATTAAATAAATGCAAATATGGCTAGTTCGTTGCGTAAAGTAAAGCGATTAATTGTTTCACACAAAACATTAGCTGCGGACGGTTGTCGTCACAATAGTATGATATGTTCATACTTATACCTTACATAATAAGATAAATACGATGAATACTAAATAATGATTTCAGGATTTGTCAAAAGAATGAACTTAGGGCTAAAAGTAAATTAAATTGGTAAGAATTACTTTTTCGTATAATATCGCTTGCATCTAACAAAAACAGTTTGATGCATTGTGTACATTTATTCAGCTGCCTAAGGAAGTTTTTACTCTTTCCTACTTTGAAATTTGTTATAGTACTTCAACAGCACTTTTCCGTACTTAAGTACTTCCTCTGTACACTTAAAAAACTTTCTTTTCCCAGAATATCCGCTTTTGAAACCTTCAAACGAGATTTAGCGAAATATAAAAGATAAAAATAAGTAATGCATTATTTTCTATTTTCAATTTATAGTACTTGCCTTTTTTATTGAACAACTGGCTCATGTCTTGTAAAGTAACTCTGTGTCCGGTGCAAATTATATATCCCTTAACTGTATCTCGATTAATCACACCTATCATATTCTCAAATACAATGTAAGCAAAGCGTAAGAATAGGGAGAGTGACGATTTAGGTACGATTCAAAGCTGGCAAGTTCCTTGAAAGCACTGCCGACTTCAAAATCCCCTAATGGACTATATGGACTAATTAATTTTTTTGTCGGATTCGCTTCGATCCTGCTCTGAATTAATCGTGAGATGGATCTTTTTTTCAGTGGCTATCAGGGGTGTCATGGTGCCGGAACGCCGTTAGGACACTAATTAACAAAATACATATTAGTTAAATAACACTTTTATCGATTTTGTTACCTCAAAATATCTAATAATGCATTGGAAACAAAACAAAAAATTTGCAATAAAATGCAAATTATAACTTGCAATTAAAAGAAAACATAGAGTAATATTTCACTTCCAAAAATAGAAGAGGGAAGTGTCTTCCGGCACTGCTAATTTTACCATGACGTCACTAGTAGATATATGGTAATTTTAAACTAAAACCTGTGAAAATGTTACAGAATTTCAATGAGGATGTCGTTGAGTATCAAGCGTGTTTTTTTTACATCAAGTAAATTAAAATAGGGAAAATATTTTGATATTTTCAAAACAAGTCCAAAGTGGTAGTTTGAATATGATGATATTGACATTTCATTTTCAAAATACACATGAAACTGTTTTATAACATTAATGTGCCCAGTAAACCTGCAAAATATTTCTTTAAAATAAGTCTGCTAAAAATGTCTGCACCATGTGTATCGCTGTAAATGTTCATTCGGTTTCGTATAAATACTAGTACTTACATGATATTTGGTTACCCACATTCGGATTTTAATATTTAAGGTAGCCTAGAGATTCCCTATTTATGAGCTGTTCTAATAATTGTACATGTTTGAGAGCATTACAATTATTTTTATTAATTAAAAATTAAAATTTTCACTCTACTGAACTATGAAAACGGTGACTTGAATTATTGTTCTTTTTCTTTCTTCCTCTCAGGCTGTGTCGGTCATCTCGGTGTTCTTCGTTGTCGTATCCGTCCTCTCCTTCTGCCTCAAGACGCACCCGGACTTTCGCGTCCCAACGCTGCGCAACATAACCTTCGCCTACGTCTTCGACGAGAATATCCCCCCGGACTCGGTGACCGGTGGGGACCACGCCGATGGCCCCGACGGCGAAGCGGGGCCCCAACTACCGACCCTCGGACCGCCCACCACGGAAGGTCAGCCGCTCAACACGACGAGGGGTAAGAGGGTGGCCAGGTCCGCCGGGAGGTCTCCCGGCCCGACCGCGGCTTCCACGGCGAAGGCGCGTCCCACCACCGTCGGAGGATCGTCCACCTCGTCAGAGACAGCTTCATCGAATGATGGGAACGATTTCTCGACGGGGACGACGACCTCCGCCCCGACAGTGCCAGTCGCCAGGCTGAAGACGGCACGGCCTAAACAGAAGGCTTCGACCCCCGGCCTCGCATCGAAACTGGAAAACGCGAAGGTGAGCCTGTTACATTATTCACAGTGGAGAGTAATTTTACGATATTTTTTCGTGATTCAATTCTCGCTCTCCCCTCCTCCACTTTTCTACTTACTCACCCCAGTGGCGCAGCGAGGGGGGGTTTTGGGGGATAAAACCCCTCCCAGAGCTCAAACAAAATTTTAAGTTTAATCCATTTTACTTTTTTGGATCAGTATTACTTATATAATAGTGTTAGGATTAATCAAATACCCCTCAGGAAGCCGTAAAACTTGCCATTTTGAACTATTATTCTTAAAAACATTTCTGGAGGAGGGCCCCCGCAACTCCTGCTTACCCTGGTTGGTATGCAATACCCCCACACCTGTAAGAATTGGTTGCGCCGAAAACCCCCCCTAGCCTTAATTCCTGGCTGCGCCCCTGACTCATCCAACCCTACACCCAACCCACCGACAGTGACGCCTAACCCAGCTCCAAACCCAACCCCTACCTCCCCCTAACCAATGGCTCCCGAAAATTTCCCTACTCAACCTTCTGCTATATCATCATCATCACCGGTCAGCAATCCTAGGATTGGTTTGACGCAGCTCTCCACTCAGTTCTCCTATCAGCTAATCTTTTCGCACCCACGTATTTCTTATCTTTCACATCCTTCTTTACTTGTTCCATATATTTTGTTCGAGGTCTTCCTTTTCCGTTCTTACCTTCCACTTGTCCCTCGAGGATTGTCTTCATCAGGCTGATTGCCTGTCTCAAGATGTGGCCTAAAAGGTTGTTCCGTCTTCTTGTTAAGGTTTTCATGAAGCTTCTCTTCTCTCCTACTCTTCTTATGACTTCCTCGTTACTAACTCGGTCGATCCATTGGATCTTCATCATGCTTCTGTAGCACCACATTTCAAAGGCCTCTGTCCTTGCTTTCTCCGCTGCGGTCATTGTCCATGCTTCACTTCCGTATAGGAGCATAATCTAAATGTATGTTCCCATAAATTGTTTCTTTACTTCCATATTTAAGGTTCCCGCTGTAAGCAGGTCTCTCTTCTGCTATATACACTAGTCAATTTACCTGTAATTCTTCACCTTAAAAATGTTACGCTGTAACGAAACCATGGTCGGTCTCAATAAATTACTATGTGGAAAAAGCAAAGTTATTCCTTCTATTCCTACAATAATCACGAAATTGTAACCATGGATAACTGATGCTAGTAGGGACCAAAATTAATGAAGATGTTTATTCGAAAACGCACCAT
This sequence comes from Ischnura elegans, assembly GCF_921293095.1. Lineage (NCBI taxonomy): Eukaryota > Metazoa > Arthropoda > Insecta > Odonata > Coenagrionidae > Ischnura > Ischnura elegans. The sequence continues at coordinate 65,141,872 of NC_060253.1, read as the reverse complement.
TTTTGAATCACAGAAACATGGAGCAAAGAGCTCCAAATGTCCGCTAGTTTTACCTGTTGCCGGATGCTCTGGACAACTTGTGACTTCCAACGCCGCAGATCGCGAATCATCCAAGGCATCCGGAAACAGGGCATACTCGCGACCAATCAGAGAGTTTGGCTCAAAGTTTCTAATGTTTAAAAATCATGCGTTTTTGTCACCTTTAGTAATTTTAGGTCCCACATGCATCAGCTATTCACGGTTAGCGTTTCGTTAAACAATTTTCTCTATCCTGTATGGATTGAATAGAGTCCTCTATGAACGTCCGATAACATCAAATTTATTCAATATAAATATATCTAATTCTAAATATCTCATCATGAGTCAACAATCCTAAGATTGCTTTGTCGCAAATCTCCATTCCAATCTCCTATCTGCTGCCTGTTTCATAGTAAGGTAATTATTCTACTTTGCATCCTTAACTACCTGCCCTTAGTAACTCATTCGGGGCCGTTCCTGGCCTTCTTCCCTTCCACCTTTCCTTCTAGGATTCCTTTTATCAGGCCATCGTGTCTCATAGTGTGGCAAACTATGTTTTCCATCTGATGAAAGAGTAGATAGAAAATGTCTAGATAGATAATTATGCCATATATATAGGGGAAATTTGTATCAATAGATAACAAAGTGGATACATGGGAAGATCATTATGATCATCATAAGCAAAAAATCCTCGTATTAGTCTTATGCAGTTCTCCATTCCTACTTCACTCCCCTATCTGCAGACCTTTTCATGCTGACGTATTTATAATCTTTCACATCCTTAATTGTTTGCACTACGCAACTCTTTCAGGACTGTTCCATACCCTTATTCTCTTTTTGTTATTTATTTACGTCCCCCTGTCTTTCTGGGATTGCTTTCATCAGGCCATCACGTCTTATAACGTGGCCAACTAAGTTGTCCCGTTTTCTCCTTAAGGTTTTTAGGAGACTTCCCTTTTGTACCACTCTCCTCAGCACTTCTTCAAGACTTACTCGGTCGTTCCATTTTCTCCACATCATTCTTTGGCATACCACATTTATGCAATATGTCTCGACACATCGGTGTCATCAGTAGTTACATAATTAGGTGCCATTATCGGAATCATAATCAGTTCCTAATTCATTTCTGATCCTTATTAGGCTTAAAACAGCCATTGAAACAAATTCCTTCCGTCTTTATTACAGCCGACGGGGACCCCAAAAACGGGCAAGGCGGCAGAGGGCCTGAAGGTCGACGACGACGGATTGGCCGCCGACTGGGCCGTGGGCCTCGGCGGCTACGCCGGCCGCAAGCCCTCGGGGGACGGGGAAGCCAAAAGCGAGGGCCCGGGCCCAAAGAGCGGTAAGCGGAGGGTCGTGCAGAGGGCCTGGACCATCTGGAAGGAGGGCTCGGAGCCGCACCCCGCCTTCCTCTACCTCGAACTCGCCTGTAACGCGTGGTTCACCGTGGAGCTTTCGATCCGGGCGGCTGTAGCGCCAGACGCCGCGGCTTTCCTCCTCCGATCGCCCGTCAACGCCATCGACCTTCTCGCCACAGTCTCCTTCTACGCGGACCTGCTCTTCCGACACCTCTACTACGGGCAGCACTCCAGCTCCGGGCACCGGAGTGGCTCGGATGACGGCCTTGTCGTGGTGACCCCGACCTCGACTCCTCCGCCGCCCCCTCGGCAGCCCTCCTACTACTCTCCGTTCTTCTCCTCGTCCTCCCCGCACTTGGAGAATGCCGACCTGCTCGAGTTCTTCTCCATCATCCGTATCATGAGGCTGTTCAAGCTCACGAGGCACTCACCTGGTCTCAAGATCCTTATACACACTTTCAAGGTGAGTAGTTGACAAATTATTTTACGAAATCGTTTCAGGATTGACTTGGTGGATATGTGATATAACCAATACAAAATGGAAACTACAAATGATTATTTCCACACAGTAATATAACACTCCAATACCGACATATTTTCGACTTTCGAAAACTCTAACAAACATTCAAACTGTCAAAACCATGGTCGATAGGGAGTATTATAGTGTAGTGTGGAAATTATCTATTCTAGTTCATATTTTATCATGATAACAAATTAATAATTTAACTGCAGTGCGAGGAATCTCTGAATTTTTTAGGCTTTTACCTTCTAGAATTCTATTTCGAGATAAGAAATTTAAAAAAAGCTTTCTTTCTACAACTCAACTTTATATCGTCGACTAGTTTCGATACACTATCATTTTCAAGACTGATGCCATTTATTTTAGAATATATTTTGAGTACTAGTCTTGAAAATGATTGAGTATCGGAACTAGTCGGTGATTAAAAGTTGTAGAAAGCAAATTTTCCGTATTTTTCCCAGCCGTGCAAGGAATCATTTTCAAATAAAGTTTTAGTCTTCTATTATTAATGTTTTTCCTCCTCTTGGCGCCATTAGGGTATTGCAGGTGATATTTATCCCTCCGTTAATACTGTGAGGTGACGCCAATTGATAAAAAAATACTTTGGAGAGAACAAAATATATTCTAAAATCAATTAAACTTGCTTCTACTAAGTTAATCCTGAAACCGTTTATTATATTTAGTTAATTATTAAAATTTTAATGTCCCTATTTCGTACCTACTCCTTTGATTAATGAAAATTTCTCAGCAGCCCCCGCCCAAATATACAGGGAGTTCAGAGTTGTAGTTTATTACCCCAAAGAATGACGCAATAACGTGAATTCTAAGCGAATTTATATGGGAATTTAAGATCGCATTTTATAGGGAGAATTATGTTGCTGCTTCTCCTAATCCTCCTCTTCCTGGCATTGCGACATCATGTAACACATTCCTTAGGTTCGCATCTTTATATCAAACGTGAAAATCTGCATCCTTTATTCAATTAATCCCACTTCTACCCTTACGAGGCTCAGGAATTGTATAACGGCCACCGCAAAAAAAAAAGGCTGCTGTGTCTATTGTAGGAAGAATTTCTAAAAACTTAAATGGATATTAAGTGGAACGTACTTGTATTTTATAACCGTTTCTTGTCATCCACAACAATGCCGTGGCATATTAGGTCTTCAATATCAGTCAGTTCACAAAATGACCAAGGTGATACCTTCGAAGTGTTGACCACCTAAGTAGTTAACTCCTCGTAACCTTTTTGCAGGAGAATCAGAAATCTTCCACGTCACAAACCGAAGAACATGAAAAAAGGTCATGTTTCGCTAGTAAAAACGAAGAAACATAGATCAAATTTTATGTTGGTATTTGATATATTATAAATACATGCCTGAAGCAAAAGCGGATCTAAGTTTGAGGACGACTAAAATAGAAATAAAAAAGAGGTTCCGAAATAGGAGACAGAGAAGGATAATACCCAAACGGATGAACATCAATTTCATACAACATAATGTAAACATATGAGGGGATATTTTCAGTAAATTCGTTTATGCGAGCGTGCTGCGCCCGCTCCCAGCGGGCTTCCCCCGCTCTTTACAATGCAGGCCCTCAGAGGGATGGGCGCGTTTCTAATTTTAAAATGTAGAAAAAAAGGCAGGGTCTTAAGTACAAATTTAATTGGAATGATCATGTACAAATTGAGGTCAGAGGACCTCTTTAAACACAACATTGAAAGTAATTACACTATCCTCTATTAAACGCACATGATGACTTATCAACAGGAGACTTGAATGTAGAATCAGCCGCATTTTGATTAAGTCATTTAAAGAATGCGAGATATTGTTGCAAATGAACAAACGTATCAGTTTGTGCCCCGTTAATGTCAGGAATATTAACCGGTTTTTGACTTTTTTAATTTTTTTGTTTTTTTTTAATTATTTAAAAACCAATTTTAGGAAACAATAGCAATATTTAGGAAGTAAGATATGCCGTCGCATGTTCTCTGATAAATTCTGTGCATTTTGGTACCTCATTTGTATGGTTTTCTTGCGTATAAGTTGAGGAAAAGGTATCTTGTAGAAATAATTCGTTTATATTTAGCGAAGTTTAATGCAGCGAGAATGGATTCACTGCGAAAGTAAATAAAATGATAGCAGCTGCAGAAGATGTTCAAACCATCGTTTTCCATGAAATATTTCACCGCTCAAAACTGAACGAATTTGATATGAGTAACTGCAGTTTCTATCCTGGAGTTAACGACTTTTTTCTCCCTTCCATGGGATATCGGAGTGAAATTAAAAGACCCTGTGCCAGCAAAAATCACCGGACGAACGAAGAACCGAATTGGAACGAAAAGACAAGCTCGTTGCCGAGTACTTCCAAATTGAGTTGCGGGATTTCTTTTTTTTCCATCGGATGGGTTAAAAAAAAGGTGTTCTACGGGATTGAAGATGAAAATAAAACAAACAACAGTCAAAATGAGAAATAAAGGAAATATAAAGCGCGCAAGAAAGCCTATTCTCGATTTGAAAACGAAAAAACGAAGAACTTTCAAGTGGAAAATGTTATTTTGATACTGATGAAGCAATTTCGGATAGCGTTGTATATGCTCCTATGCTCCCAAATGGATCTCACACGCAGTTTGATGAAATGGTTTTCAAGAATTCAATAAATAAATCGACGATTTAGAAATTTTGAATATAGCCTATTCGGGTGGAATGCAATTACTTTTAAACTATAAGCATTCAAACTGCTATTTTTTGGTGATGCCAAATCACTTGGCCGATACAAAGGTTACTGGGACCAGATAACTAAGGAGGCGATCGAGACAGAAATGGAAAAAAAATTCAACCATAATACCGGCTTTGGGTGCCTTATTGAACCGAGTACTACGAAAAATCAAGGAAGAAAGGTAGAAAATTCTGTGTGAGCCATTCAGAAGGACTAACTTTTGGCGCGAAATAGATCGATATATAATAAGGCACCATTTTCGGATTTTCATGCTCTGAGGACAATGGCAGAGGCAGAAACGTCGGCCTACAACCTACTCACCCGATGGAAAACCTGAGAATATATCACCAATTCAAACAGCTATATTTCTAAAGAATTTCTAACTTCCTAAAACTTAACTTTGAGGCTTTGAAGCATAAAAATACACCATTCATTAGCGTGGTTCGTATTTAAATTATACCTCGTTACCTCAGCCACCTTCTGAAATGATCACACCAATTTTCAGGCATAAATACCTAAGGAATAATTTTCCAGAGCCCTCTCATCATAAAAATATAGTAATATACCGCGCCGAGGGTTTTTCGTTGCTGCGACTTACAAGCAGCATCGAAGTGAGCGAACTATTCACTCAAAAGGCGGCACGAGGCGGAATGCTGTCATAGAGTTTAAAGACTTATTTCAGGTTTAATCTCGCGGAATTCTAAGATTATATACATTAAATCGAAACTTGAAGCATTTACCTGGTGGAAGGGCTCCGTATTAATAATGAAAAACAAAGTGTAGTGATGGGGCTCCATATTAAGAAGTAACAAAGTGTTTCTCATTATTAAAATTATATAAAAATTAAACGATTCTGACAATTATCCACAATCACTTTAACTTCGCGACTACTTGTTTAGGGTATGTGTTTTCAAGTTAAAGGGTGAAATTCGTATCTCATTGGCTTGATATTGATTGGATGCATGCTTATTTAAATCAACGTTCAATCGTCGTTTTGGCAGAGAGCATTGCCGCGGGGCGTTTATCGTATTTTTGGTATATTTTAAGCAAGAGGAACAATATATACATTTCCTTGCATGAAAAGTTTGGAAACATTTTTTACATAGAGCATACGCAACTTCAACATTCATGTATCCTTCTATACTTCGGAAATTGAAATCTACCTTTCAGCCATTTTAAAAATGAAGGAATTGGTAAAATTTAACGTTGAACAGCTTTTTGTAATAGGAAGACGTTGTTCTCTCCACAAAAAATACAATGAAATGCACAAATCTAATATTTTGCCCGTGACGAGATGAAGAAGACGACTGTTTCGCCGTTTTCATAGTTTTTCTCGTGATCTTCTTCATTCTTTCGAACTTAGAAGCTATACTATTACGTTTAAACAATGTTTTATGATTCATTGTTGTAATCGAATAAACAATGAGTGAAACGATATTTAACACGACGCTATGGAGCTTTCGTACAACAGCTTAAAGTTCAGCGCTCTACCTCTTTTGCGACGACAGTAATTATTTTTGCATTGCTGTACATGATTATTTCTTATATTAACTATCTGTTGATTGATGAGATCAGATTTTTCTGATTTTGTGTGTTTTCCTTGTACTTCATGGATATATTTAGCATATTTCCTATGTATCTTATACTAGTGCGTTGTTTCGTAAATGGTGGATCCTTTGAAAATAAATAAAGAAGGACATTTAGTATACAAGAATTGCCATGAGAAAAAATTCCCCTGGACCGGGAATCGAACCACGGACCTTTGGCATTCCGGGCCGATGCGCAAACCACTACGCTACCCAGGTTCTTTAATTCCCACGGCAATTATACCGAGGCTCATGGCACTAGGTGTTAGGCCCTCGCGGTCCATCAAGGATGGCAACGCGATGCCATCCTTGCCATATATATAATTGCCATGGGAATTAAAGAATCTGGGTAGAGTAGTGGTGTGCGCATTGGCCCGGAAAGCCAAAGGTCCGTGGTTCGATTCCCGGTCCAGGGGAATTTTTTCTCATGGCAATTCTTGTATATTTCACCGCCGTTCACGCGGCAGGGTTTGAAATATTGCACATACCGCATTGCGCGGCTTTATCGCAGGTTTGAGGCTCTCAACCGGTTGTGGCTTCTTGGAAGTCCTCGCGTTGCCATCCTTGATGGGCCGCGAGGGCCTAACACCTAGTACCATGAGCCTCGGTATAATTGCCATGGGAATTAAAGAACCTGGGTAGAGTAGTGGTCTGCGCATTGGCCCGGAAAGCCAAAGGCCCGTGGTTCGATCCCCGGTCCAGGGGAATTTTTTCTCATGGCAATTCTTGTATATTTCACCAACGTTCACGCGGCAGGGTTTGAAATATTGCACAAGGACATTTAGTGTTTCAATGCATCAGGCCCTGTATGTAATTCAAATTTATTGAATAAGTGGTGAAAATAAAGTGAATGTGGAGAATATCCAGCAACGTTTATTTAATATTGTTAGGATGAAAAAATATAATTATTGGGTTTTAATTTCCCTCCGAAATTAAAGCATCGCTTTTTGGACAAGTTAACAAAATCTTTCCCGATAAACACACTTGAATTCTAAAAAATGCGTGATATACTTATACCTGAAGTTTTTTGCTAGGGCAGCCTAACGAAAACAGATGAAGTGGGGAGGTAATTTCAACATTAATTATCAATCCTACCGGCACAAACCGTTTTGAGCTGCTTTTTGATTTCATGGTAATTCTGATTATGAATTATCGAGCTCTACTATTTGAATATTAAAAATAAATATCATTAATGGGACCTACTATTTTTCCGGCATCCGTGTAAGAGCCTGAATTATGTATTCTCCATAGTTTAGTACTGGAGAGATAATAGCAGACAGATTTTTCAAACGCTATGTGATCACGAAAAGGAAATCAATGTGGAGTTTTTTATCTCTACACTTTTTGGAAATCAGAAATTTATCACAGCTTGATAAGCCACGAGGGTGGTTTGAAAAATTCTCGGAATGGAATGTAAAAAAAGTATTTACATCACTGAAACTTTTTTAGTTTTCAATGTAGTCTCCTTGTACATTAATGCATTTGGCCCACCTATGTTCCAAAGCCTTGATCCGATCTCGAAAATGAGATTCCTCGAGGCCTGCAAAATAGTTGTCAACTCCGGCAATAACTTCTTCATTGGAAGTGAATCTTTGTCCGCCAAGAAAAGTTTTCTGTTTTGGGAAGAGATGAAAGTCTGACGGAGCCATATCAGATGAATAAGGCGGGTCTGGCAACAATTCATACCTTAGTTCGTGTAATATTGCAATGGCGACGGCGCAAGTGTGCGGGCGGCATATTGTCTTAATTGCAGATGACTTTCTTCCTTGCTAAACCTTGTCTTTCCGGTGATTCCGAGAACTTTTCAGTGTAACTTAAAACTTTCAAGATGATAAATTCATTTTTTAACGAGAAAAACTTCTCCAAGATATATAAAATAAAACCGATTGAGGAAAAGTGATGTGCCCTCTTAATGAAAGGTTCTCTACCAGAGCCAGTGTTGAAGTTTACAAAAGACTGAAAGTGCAGCTATTTTTAATTCATTGTACAAGGAAACCAAAGAAACAACAGCGAAATATAGAATCATCATCCCCCTTTATCCCCTCTTCATCTCACCGCCTTTGGAATTTAATTAGTTAAAATTCGTTTTGTCTTTAGCATGGAAATTAATGTTTCATCCACAGGCGAGTGCTAAGGAGTTGACGCTGCTGGTGTTCTTCTTGGTGCTTGGTATCGTCATCTTCGCCTCCCTCGTCTACTACGCGGAGAGGATACAGGCCAACCCCCACAACGACTTCAACAGCATCCCGCTGGGTGAGTATCCAAACACTACATAGTTATTTGATAATAAATTTAAAAGTGCGGTAAACGATATTAAGTCAATAAATTCGTCGAATACGTCAACTTACTTAATACCGCGCTAGAGTTATGCGCGTAAAAATGTCGGGGTTATGGGTCGGGTTATGGGTTATATTCATGTGCCGCATCCATTATGAGTATATGTGCGACCAAAGATTTAAAATAACGATGCCCCAGTCCAAAGTAATACTCGTTGATTGCGACGGAAGCAAAAGTATTTCTAGTCTACAAGAGATGGTAAAAGTTTCTTTAAGTAAAAGGGGTAAATTCAATGAAAATCGACATACATTTTTGAAATTGAAATGAAAAAGTCTGTTTCTTCATTATCAAAAGAATTCTAATTTCCGAAAAATTTATTTAGGAAAATAAAGATGATATTGATATTAATATCTAGAAGAAAGGAATTTCCTGACTGAAGGAACACAGAATACGATATTATCATAAAAATTTGCGTACATGCATTACTACTTCAACTATAAAGTCCTTGAAAATAATCGCTGAAATAATATTACGTGTTCCGATGAGTATGTTATGAGTAAAAATACTTACTGCTGTGGTTGCGTAATCCTTAAAATATTGAGTTTCGAAACAGAAACATTTCCATCTCGAAGGATAAAAAAGCGCACTACGACATACTTTCGATTTCTATAGAAGATATGAGAACATGTAACCGAAACCATTCCAAAGCAACCTCACAATTACTAGAAGGGTATGACGACGTTGAGAAAGACAAGGAGTTAAATGGAGTCACATTTAACGTACACACAGTTTCATTCAACCCAATCAACAGCCTAATAGATCAATTAATTTAGCAAAAAAGTTCTGAAGTATTTTAATCGAGGAAAATTATGGCAGTACCCTCTAAAATGGCTGCGGGGGGCAGGGCAACTCAAAAAGCCATTTTGTGGCCTTTAGAGCGCGCGAAGCTGATAAAACCGGGGTTGATTACCGTAATGAATTTTTAACTGCATGAGGGACAGCTTAAATGGACTCATTTCCGTGCATTAAACATATTTCCCCTCCCCCCTCCCTTATTTGCAACCACACCCCGATTCCGGCCGGCGACGTCACGGCCTTTGTGAGAGGCACCGCCAAAAGCACCCCCCCTTTTTGTGGGAGCCTCCGTCCTGACTAATTAATTTGTCTCCTTTGACATCGGGACCAAATAAATAGTTACAAATGGCACAGTGTTCCACGGTGAAAGGATAAAAAAAATGGGACGCAATTTCGCCCGAGGTTTCATCCTCCATTGGTGAACGTGCCTCTCTCTATATCTAACGGAGAAACTAAGGAAGAAGACTTATTGGGTTATTAATATCATTGTACCTCTAAGAAGGCCCGGAATAAGATAGTGAGCTCTCAGTGGATGTTTTATGTTCCATAAATATATAACCCTTATAATCTTATAAGAATTATAACATAGGAAATTTTAACCGAGAAAAAGAAATAAAAATGAGCTTACAAGCCTTTTGAGTAAGTGTTGGTTCAAAACCACAGGAAAACCATCATTATATCACTAAGAAAGTTCTAAATGAGATAGGAGGCTTTCAATGTTTTTTTTAATGACCCAAAATAATAAGTAACCATTACTATAGCTTACAAGAATGAATGTGATACATTGAATAGAACATAATTTCTAGGTATAGCTGAAATCGACCTCGTTGGTATGAAGGACTGGATTCCTTAAGGAAATTATAACCAAGAACGAAGAAATAAAGATGAGATTACGCGCATATGAGAACTTGTCGGTTGAATAACACAGGAAAGGTATCATTGTATCGCTTAGAAAGCTCTGAATGAGACTGAAAGCTTTCCAAGGGTGTTTTATGTCCCAAAATATAAGTAACGCTAAGCTTATAGGAATTATTGTGATGCTTCAAACAGAATGCCATTTCCAGGTATAGCTGAAATCAATCTCGTCTGCTTAAAATACTGGGTTTCTCAGGAAATAATAACCAAGAATAAGGAAATAAAGATCAGCTAACACGCCTTTTGAGAACTTGTAGGTTCAATACCACTGGTAAGTTATCATTGTATCGCTTAGAAAACTCTGAATGAGACAGAATGCTTCCAAAGGGTGTTTTATATCCCAAAACAATAAGTAACCTTTCCCCAAGCTTATAAGAATTATTTCGATACTTTGAAAAGAATACGATTTCTAGGTATAGCTGGAATAAACCTCATCGGTTAAAAGGTAATTATAACAAAGAATAGAGTAATAAAGATCAAATCACACGCCTCATGAGAACTTGTTGGTTCAATACCACAGAAGAGTCAGTATTTCGGTCAGAAAATTTTTGTATTAGGACATGATAAAATGAAATGACTAGAATAGAATACAATAATTTTGATAAATCAAATTAAGATAACACCTAAATTTAATACAGTACTCTGAGGTACTTATCAAGATACTCCGAATGATTTAATTTTGCACGAGCATATTTTTTTGTGGGGGTCTCTGCAGAAAGGCCATTGCCTGACGCCAGCAAGAAACTTGATACACTTAACCTTGCTGATTAAGGAAATACGATTGAAATACCTATCAAATAATAACCGAATCGAAAAAAAATGTTTTAAATTTTTGTCAACATTTGAAAATAAATGATCATAGAACCAAGAAGAACCATTAAAAAATCAAATGCTTGCCAAAAAAAAAACCTAAATAGTTCCTTCGGGTACTATACACTGAACAGCAGTGGCGGATCCAGGATAGGGACAAGGGGGGGCTAAGTGGGGTTAAAAATTCCAGCAGTAGTGGGGGTCGGAAAAAAATTACCATTCTATCTAGCGTAAATTGGATACCCAAGGGAGGCTGTAGCCCCCTTATCCCTCCCCCCAATAGATCCGCCACTGCTGAACAGTACCATAAAACACTGCTTAGGGCTACGCAATGTCGATACACTGCTTCCAATTCTGTTTATCTCTCCTTTGGTGAATTATTTTTACAGAAAACAATACCAAAGGCAGATTTACTTACCGTTGGCGCTGGGTACTCGAAGTCATCAAATTCAGAAGAACTGACTATCACCGTGCTTTGACCCGATTTCCCTTTCCTTCCCCAGCACTTTGGTGGGCGCTGGTCACCATGACGACCGTCGGATACGGGGACATGGCGCCCAAGACGTATGTGGGGATGTTCGTGGGGGCACTCTGCGCTCTCGCCGGGGTCCTCACCATTGCACTGCCCGTACCCGTCATCGTATCCAACTTCTCCATGTTCTACTCGCACACTCAGGTATGTGCCACGTCTGAGAAATAAAATTGAAAGTTCGTTTCAAATTGGAACACAATGTTTTTCATTCGGTAACAAAAAATTTTCTCCTAGGATGACACACGCCATGAAAAAAAATTATCTTGCACACGAGAGGGGGATCCGGGTTCGTAACCCGGGCAGTGGGAAGAGTAGCGAGGGGGAGGTACGGGGGTTCCAAAACACTTCCCCCCGAAATATAAAAACACAATTACTTGCCTTCATAAAATAAACAAGCTATTAAAAAATCATGAATTTACAAAAGATTTCTCTGAGAAATACAGTTTTCTGGACTATGAAAAGTGTAAAATTAGCTAAAATCACTCTACATAGTACCCTGGTTTTTGTAAAAAAATTTCCCACCCAGTTTTGGAACCTCCCCCCCCACACGAACCCAATTCTTGGCTACCCCACTGATTCGGGGTAAGCCAAAAGGTTTTTTCACGGCGAGTTTCACCCTTTGTGTAAATTTGCTTGCGTCAGTACTACGTTACTTGTTCCATGCAGAACTTAGAAAAACAACCGTCGCAAAATAGCGATAAAGTAGGTTTTTTTCTCAAGCAGTGACTTAGTGAAAACGACTTCCGTCTACTTTGCTACAACGTAAACTTGAGACGTCAACACTTAACTCGGTAAACCCAGTCTGAGATTCGCCTTGGAAGAAAATGACTTGATGGTGTAACTCGTAGCGTACTTGACTGGCAAATCGGGTGATCCGGGTGTGAATGTAAAGATAAAGTATTTTTTCATCGGGAGTTTCATCCATGGTGTAAAGTTTCACTCGTACAGTTAACTGCGAACGAAGTTACTCGTTAGCGTCAATATTTTCGGTCTGCGTCCGCGTATGTTGTTGAATACGTAATCCACATCAGTTTCGCCATCTATCCAGCTGGCGAAGGTGAAGGATGGCAAAAAGTGTCACTTACTGGCAGCGGAGAAGGCGTGTATGTTCAAACTGTACGGGTGAGTCAATCTCACGTCAACCAGTCAGAAAACAGAGGTACAAAAGGTGACGTGCTCCTATGTTCTTTTGTCGTCTGTAGTGTGGTTTGTGTGAAGATGAAACTTAAAAACTGAATAAAACTTGAGAAATTTGAGTTCATGAAGAAATATTAAATGTTTTTTGAAATTGCTATTATTGCTCTTTTTTAATACGATTGTTCAATATTTTATTATTGCTATATATTTTTAAATTGTATATTTTATTAATTTTTTTGATTTTTTCACTTCTCTTTCATTTTGTTTCATTAATTTTATGATAAGTTCGCAACAGCGAATTCAAATATTTGACAATGAGGTGCAATTTTGATAGACCTATGATTTCAAGGAGGCTTAGACACAGGAAAAAGCTCTTGGTCTTGTCTTATATTTAGCAATTTGGCGCCAAATCCGGGAATTATCTTCGGCCAATGAGAAAATCCTCAAATTCGCGCGGAATAATTCGTTTCCATGCTCAAAGAAGTGGATAGTTGCATACTCTTCTCCCCTGTAAAAGTTGTCCACCCCCAGAACTTCATGATGGGTTACACGACACGTCTATAAGTGCTCCCCGATATTGTTTACGAATCATCATCATCATCATCACTGGTCAACAATCCTAGGATTGGTTTGACGCAGCTCTCCACTCAGTTCTCCTATCAGCTAATCTTTTCACTCCTACGTATTTCTTCTCTTTCACATCTCTCTTTACTTGTTCCATATATTTTGTTCGAGGTCTTCCTTTTCCATTCTTGCCTTCCACCTGTCCTTCGACGATTGTCTTCATCAGGCCATCATGTCTCAAGATGTGGCCTATAAGGTTGTTCCGTCTTCTTATTAAGGTTTTCATGAGGCTTCTCTTCTCTCCTACCCTTCTTAGGACTTCCTCGTTACTAACTCGGTCGATCCATTTGATTTTCATCATTCTTCTGTAGCACCACATTTCAAAGGCCTCTATCCTTGCTTTCTCCACTGCGGTCATTGTCCATGCCTCACTTCCGTATACGAGCATACTCCAGATGTAGGTTCTTATAAATTGTTTCTTTACATCCATATTTAAGTTTCCCGCTGTTAGCAGGTCTCTCTTATTAATAAATGACCTTATCTCAATTTATGCAAATAACTAGGATCGAAATCCTAGAGATCGTGGATGATTCAGATTGAACGATAATTTGATTCGCATTGATTGGATATGCTGCAACTATTTATACATGAAATCGATGATATTTGCGAAGAAGACGTAATTTGATGGTCAGGCTATATAACCAAAATATATTTTTGTAAGCTAAATTTTATAAACGAAAGAAACCTGCGAGACCACAGTAGTTGTGAAAAGCAATTGGGATAGGTGCATTAAAGTCGCTAATATTTAACGGGTGAAGAAATAATACGATAATAACCAGAGCAAAATTATAGATGTGTCAGTTATTAATTCATTATTAATATTTAATAAATGCCAATAGATAAGTAGGCACAGCAAAGCACTATGTCAAAAGTTTCCTACAGATGCATCGCGAAGTAACTCTTGGATACATGGATAGAGGAACATTTCTTTCGAGGACGATGGAGGATAATGGTGAAAATTGAGGCAAAGTTATACAACCATATATTTTTAATATTGCGTACTAATTTATCATAATGACTACGGTTTTATGTGCCGAAACAGGGGCGGTCTGACCCGGCCGGCTGGTCGGCAATCGCCGAGGGCCCCCAGCTTAAGGGGCCCCCGCAACGCTATTGTCTATGGTGAAGCGTCTATAAAATGAGTAATAAAAAAGACTTAGATTGCTTGAACCAAAGTTTTATTTTGCTATTATATCTTTCCGCGTTTTCGTTTTCACTTTATTTACAACATACTCAGTGTAAAAGTATTATAGGTATAAAAAATAAATTAAATAAGGGTGTTAGAAGGTAAAAGAGAACATGATACTTTTTTGAAACGGGGATTACAAAGGTTATTTCAGAGGTCTTTTTCAGATTTCAGTGCAGTTACAAGAGAAAATTCTCTAAATAGAAAATAGAGCCAGCAAATTCCATAAGTTGTGAAATTCTCACTTTCCATAGTATTTTTTCCTCGGAAATTGCTATTTTGATTAAGCTTTATGCAGTTTTCAAGAGTCAGAATAGGTCAAAATCCATTTCTGGCTATGCAATTTCCTAAAATTTCCTGCAGGAGGATTCCCTTATCCCTCGGTAAGGAGGAGGCAATCATAGGGCCCAGCCGAGGGGCCCTAATCAGCCTAGACTGCCCCAGTGCCGAAATCTGGGTCGGAAGACATAAAGAAGTGTGGATATAAGACACGGTCTCCGGCGTTACTCTGTGGAACATCTCCATCATAAAATAAAAAATAAAAGTACTTTGTTCTATTCCACACTTTACTTTAAATAGTACGACCCAGGTTTCTGCATATCATGCTATCACCGGGTGGTGATAGCATGACATACAGCATCATGATGACAGCATGATATGCAGAAACTCGGGTCGTACTATTTAAAATAAAGTGTGGTATAGAACAAAGTATTTTTATTTTTTGTTTTATGAAGAAGTGTGGAATTAGACAAGTACTTTCATTATTTTAAATGTCAAAGATTTCCACCAAATGAAACCCAAAGCTGCATCTTTTACGTACTAATTCAAGACTATTTTTCAACACCCACCATGTTTCCTTCACTCGTTGCGCTGGCTGACGGGGAACTGGGATATAGAGCACCCTCAGAATTCACATCACTTTGAGGTAGTTTCTCCATCTCCTCTAAAAACTTACCACTCAGGTAGCCACTCCAGAAGAGGAAGTTTGACACCATGAAAACGTACGATGCCACTCACTACAGCGCAGAAAAGACGGATGTTCTCGACGAATTTCATTCCTGTCAATGCCTCGGACAGCAACTTAGAGCAACCCAAAATTGGTCTCCCAAGTTAACACCTTCACACAACGACATGTTTTTCCCAACCTGCCGTAAAATTGAGAATAAAATGTCTTAATTATGAGAAATGCCTTACTTCATAAATTTTCACAAAAAATATAAAAAATTCTCAGCCTATTATTATTTTTTGTACATTCACGCATGCTTTTCTAATATATAATGCGGAGATAATAAAGCATATTGTCATATGCGTATAAATTAAATTGATATTCACCGAAGATGAAATAAAGTGAATATAAAGGTAAATTAATAAATGATCAAACTTCGCTATATTTCTGATAGGTACACCGGAACAAAGTGTATTTTTTAAGCTAAAACTTTCTGACAAAATCTAGAAGGCGCAGATGATGACGTTCCACGTCGAAACCAATATTCGCCGAGGAATGACGAAGTTATAGCTTTTCATTAGCAATAATTAGAAAATTCCACCAAGTCATGCCGGAGACAACTACGTACTATTTTTATATTGAGCTACAAGCAAATCTTGGAAGGGGTAAATATAAGTAAAGGAAAAGAAATTGTGTGAAGATGCGAACGAAAGGGAAAAAATGACTCGACAAGTTTATAGGGAACAGTGTAACCTTTCCCGTGTAAGTGAAGGCATTACCAGGGATTGATATTATATACGATATTAGTTGGCGCCAGTCACCCCTCTAGACGATAAGTCGGCCGGCACCAACGCGACAGCTAATGTCCCTGAGATATCCCCAGTAGGGATGTCTCAGGAACATTCCCCAGCCGCCCTCCGATGACGAATCGGCTGGCGCCGAAATGACAACTATGTTCTTGCGACACTATTAAGAAGAATATTGCAGAAAGTTTTCCATAGATGTAGTGACAACAAATACGAATAATGTATACTATTCTCATCGCTTTCATCTCTTCCTGAAAGGCTCGCTCCAAGCTGCCGAAGAAACGCCGCCGTGTGCTGCCGGTGGAACAACCACGGAGGAACCGCGACAGGGTGACTGGGGGAGGCGGAGGGGGCGCGGGAGACAACCCTCCGAGGCGCGTCAACGCCCTGCGGCACCCGGGACAGCTGCTCCTCGCGCCCCCTACCACACCCCTCGGACCCATGCCACCCTCCGTGCTCTTCAAAGACTCCACCTCCTCCGGCAAATTAGGTAAGGCTCCTCCGGACGACCCCAAATATATCCGGACAAAAGGACAACTACCTCCGAAAAATTCACACTAAATGCCATGGGAATAAGAACCTGCGAATCGAACTGGGGACAATATCTTTCCAAGCATTGCACAGACCTCAGAGGAAATACATATACATGTATAAGAGAGCGCGTGACCCAGAGACCTAAGAATCGCCCCAATACTTCAAGAACTTGAAGCTAATCTCAACACATTCAGAAATTCACTCCCCCGGACCGAAAATACCAAAATCATCAATCTCTGGAACTACCAAACAAATCTAACAGCAGAGCAAGGAACCCCTAATTCCGCCTTTCTCCCGAACCATATCCCTTCCCCCTAAGTCATAATCTACCTGTCATTCTTTAAACTGGGTAAACTATTTTACTGGGAAAAACTAAACCTGAAATGAATATTGCAAAACCCACTGGAGACAGCTCAAACGGCTGGGACTAGTGAAGCAAAACAAACCAGATATTTCGGCGAGGCGAAGGGGACAGTAACTAACAACCGAGGGCAACTTTGAATCCTCAATTTTCGCGTTATTATCACTTATGTCATGGTGCCCGAACGCCGCGCCGTTCCGGCACTGACTAAGAAAAGACATAATGGTCAAATGACACTTTATTTAATTTTGTTACCTGAAAATTTCTAATACACACATCCGTTATCGAAATAAAAAAATATTTTAAAATACGCAGACGTAACTTGTAATAAAAAAACTGTCATATTTCGCTCGAAAAAAGAAGTCAAGGATATTGCGTTCACGCACTGCTAATTTTGCCATGACACTACTGGTTATTATGGGAAATGGAAGCAGAAAAATCGATACATAGAATTAGCTTTTATAAAAAATCCTGGTATTTCACCTTTTCCAAAGGGGTTCATTTGAATGGAAATAAACTGGAACTAAAATAAGAAACATTTTAACAAATACTATCGTCGTGGTCAGGCATTCGAAGCCATCACATCGATCGCGTAGTCTCACATTTTGTTATTATTATCTCGGCCGCATACTCAGAACCCGCAATATCAATATTATGTATGTATTTCCTCTGAATAGCAGACAAACACTTTATCTAAGGTCCCTATTTTCCCGTTGTAGCCTATTTGACACGGCAACGGGAAATTTTGTCGAATCAACGAAGAATTTTTCCCATGGCAATTAGTTTGAATTTAAAAACCGGCAGATTCCGAATTGATTATACTTCAGCAGGAACGAGATGTCAACTTGGAAAACCTTGAAACCATGACTAAATATTTCCCGCGTCTTTCAAAAATTTTATAAAATCGGCTGAGACTGACTTTGCGAAAGTAAATAAAAAGTTGATGCCATTTTACAAAATTATAAACATTTCCATACCGTCACCACGCATCGCGAAGTGTTGCCATAATCTCTAGCTAACAACCGCTACATCTGGCATCTTTTTTCTTACTCTCCAAAATCTTATAAATTATGCCTAGTAGATTTTTTAAAGAAAAGACGTAATGTAATCATGGCATAATTATTTAAATCGCTTTATTCAACTTTACTTTATTTCATTAGTAAACTAGGCACATGGGAATAAAACTAAATATTCC
The DNA here is from genome assembly GCF_921293095.1 of Ischnura elegans. Classification (NCBI taxonomy): domain Eukaryota; kingdom Metazoa; phylum Arthropoda; class Insecta; order Odonata; family Coenagrionidae; genus Ischnura; species Ischnura elegans. The sequence goes on along the minus strand of NC_060253.1, from coordinate 65,123,497 downwards.
TTGACGATGTTTAAATACCTTCTATGCTACTCTAAATCGCAAAATATCTCGATGTGCTTCGATAAGAGAAATTTTAAATCAAAATATGCTAATTAATGTTTTTAATTATCTCTAAAAATATAATAATTGGTTTTTCGGTAATTTTTGCCGATTAGGTCCCGTAAATAAGTTCACAAAAATGTGCTTCAAAGTTGTAGCAATAATTTAAAGTCTTTTTTACAAATGAGAATCGGTCTCAGTAAAAAGTATAATTTTTGATTAAAGAAACACAAAAAATTGAAGGAAATATTTGCAATAACGACGAAATTTCGACTTTATCATCGGGTCATCGCCTCGAAGGTAATTTTAAATGCATTTACCTTTTCAATATTTCTGTCGTAGATATTCTTAAAAACTTTCAATCATAAAGGCATTACTGTTAATAATCTAAGTGCCTGGTAGTAAAAAGTTTCATCTTTTTATAAATTAAATATATATTAGCACTTATAAACCTGTATTTATAGTTAGAAATCAATTTAAACATGACAGTACCACATAAATTCACTACAGAGATGTAAACCTGTAAACATTAACTGCGAAATAATATTCGAGATACTAGATCACTAATACAAAAAATCATTAAACCTATCTCACGCTATAAATAACGATAAAAGGAATATACAAATATCACCTATCGTAAACTTTTTTCTGTTGACAAATTTGCCTTCACAGGAAAACACCACCTGGACAGCTCCACTTCTCGCGAAAACTTACACCCTCAAATGCGTGGAACAGATGGGGGTAAATGCGTTGGAGGGGTAAGGGAATTGAGGAAAGTTAGCTCATAGAAGCCAGAATGGCCAACATAGTATGTTAGCGAAAATGTGGAATTCCGAGTCGCACCGAGCAATTCAACACCTCGTGGAGCACTGTTCATGCATGCAGTTGGGTGTTAGGAAAGAAGGGACGACTAGTCATTACTGTAGGTCCTTTCCACTTCTCGCTACGGACATCAGCCTGTGGAATGAAAATTTGTTGTAAGCATACGACAAGTTCCAAAGAATATTGCAAAATTGGAGAATCTAATAGAAGACAATTTCCATGTTTTACAACCGGTTTTTAGAAAATAGACGCATCCAGCCCCAATATCATCCGCTACGGAATGTCGTAGGCTTTCTGTGCTAAAAATGATTGCTTACGAACAAGTTAATTTGTTTATAAGTGTACCCGTTCATACATTTGGCTGTGGAGGGAAATATTAGCTAAAGACCTTCACTTTTGGAACATGTTTTTCATGTAGTCTCGGCACAAAATAATAAAATGTCACATAGTAACTACACACTTCAAATTCATTGTCAAATTTAAACACGACAAAATGCCTATTTATGAATAAAAAGCTACATTATATAATGTCCTTAAAGATATTTTGATATTGCTCGTTGATTTATGGACGGTGATGTCAAAAGAACTCTGAATACACGTAAACACATGCTTACTTTTGCAATTTCTAGCGGTTTCTTCACGGCACAGTAGGAGATTGCACCCTTGACAAGCATGCATACGTCGCGTCGTAACTAGCTTAGTAGCAATCGAAAAAGAGGATACCAATGCATTATTTATACCATTATGAAGATATGCGGTATAAGATATACATAGTATAAATAAAAATTAAACAATAATAGAAATAATGTGATTACATTTAAAAATTCGATAAATATTTCACGTATTAACACTAGAAACCCCGGAGTTAGACCATAATAAGTGAAGTGATGCAGTTTTTGTTTCAACTATTGTTTACCGATTGTTTCTATTATTTTTCGAGCCTTACGCTTCCCGCCGACGTTCTAAGGCCTCTTCAAGAGCCGTATGGCAGTATTTGGAGGGGGCGACCGACAGCTAAGGTCACTTGCGCCATGAGGGAAGGGTAGGTAAGGAAGGGTGGAGAGAATTCCGGCGTCGACATTAGCCTGCTATTAACGAAAGGCGCCAAGGGGACCACGGCTTAACGTCCCATCCGACGGACGAAGTTTTGCGCTTAAAATGCCCTCCACACAGCATTCAAGCAGGGATCGGGCAGTCTCTGAAAATTCTCTGCCGCTGCCGGGATTTGAACCCGGGTCCACCGGGTGGGAAGCCAACATTCTAGCCACCACACCAACCCGATCCCCCTGCAAGAGTCGTGCGAGAAAGAACGGTGAGAAGGTCAACAAGGCGGCACACGGGAGAATATTTTGTCCGGAGGCACCGCGCCGCGGAACATCGCTTCATGATGAAAGACGCAGAGGAGAATGCGGGCCAGGACAACAACGGGGCGGGGGGGAATCTTACAAAGTGAGGGGAAACACAGAGACAGAATTGACTGAGTGAAGAGGGCGCAACAGACGGTGAAATAGAGAGAGGAGGGTAACAAAGCGAAGGGAGGTTTTGCGACGCACAAAAGGCTTTTTCATCTACGCCATCCAAACAATTACCGAGCAAGAGGAAAGAGAGGTTCTGGAGAAAAGGGGAGCTCATTATCACAATCCATTCACCTTGGTTTTCCACCCACCCACCCTCCCTCCCTGAAGCTTTCTTTTCGCCGCCGCGGTTTACGGGAAAATCCTGAATGTTATGGGAGACGAGAAAGTGATAGCATCCTCCAAATTGTATTTCTTTCTTCCGCGCGAAAATAAGAGCGAAACGAAGATATTTTCAAGAGATATCCACCTCCGGCTCCACTCAACGTTTTCGAGGATTTCCTCCAACCTAATCAGCCTCCTCGGTTTGCCATTCCGCCAGAGCCAGGGATCTCGAGATCTTGACCTAATTTTTTTCTTCGCTCATGGTTTATACTGAGACCCCGTTTATTTCTACTTGGCAGTGGAGAGAGATATGACCGAATTACTCATTTAGCAGAATGATTCTACCTGAATTCCAAGATTCACAAAAGGCGTTCATATACTAATATACAGGGTGTTTATAAATGAATATCGGGGTTTTAAAGCTTTATAATACTTATTACATTACGCTTACAGTTATAAATTATATGTCAAATGAAAGAGCAACTCAAACAGTTTTGTTTTTTTAGCAACAATGCACATTTGCGTGAAATGTTTCCGCCGCGATCCGCTAGATAGCGGTAGTAGCAAAGATGGCGACTAGTGAACAGAAAGCGCTTTGTGTTTTACAGTTTCCAAAGACTGAATCTGTAGTTACTGTGCAACGTGTGTCGCACAGTTACCCCAGATCCGAAAATTATGAGTGTTTACATGTCTACTGAGGTGAAAAGTCCATTCATCACTGAAGACAACATGATCCAGAAAATCATCATCGTCATGAAACAACATTTCTATTGCGAAGTTGGGAGGTAATCCGTGGTCTGTAGGCTTTAGAGCCTGTAATAACTGTAAATGGTAAGGACGTAGTTGTAAGCGTTTCCTTAAAACTTTCCAAGCAGTCGACACAGGAAATTCTAATGCACAACTAGCCTTCCGAACTGATTTTTTTGGGCTACGAGTGAACGACTCTCTCACTCGCTCAACAGTCTCTTCGCTAACTCTTGGTCGTCCCGTGCTCTTCCCTTTACAAAGGCAGCATGTATCTTCAAGCTGATGATACCATCTACGGATGTTATTGTCAATTAGAGGATCGCAACCGATTTTAATGAGGAACGCACGTTGCACAGATTCAGTCTTTGCAAACTGTAAAACATAAAACGCATTCTGTTCACTAGTCGCCATCTTTGCTATTACCGCATTCTAGCGGATCGCGGCGGAAACATTTCACACACATGTGCAATGTTGCTAAAAAATAAAACTGTTTGAGTTTCTCTTTAATTTGACATGTAGTTTATGACTGCAAGTATAATGTAATAAATATTATAAAGCTTTAAAACCCGGGTATTCATTTATAAACACCCTGTAGATAAAAACTGAGGCACATGTATGAAAAGGACTAACTCTCTTTGTTCGATAGCAAAATCACGTGACCATGACCTTTACATAAACGTAACAGATGAGACTTGTTTAGCCACATAAAAGGATATCATTAAACTGTTTCAAGCCGTAGTAATTATAGCAATAATGGAATTATGAGAGAAATGAATTTCTTTATTATCTGTATATTTTGTTTATAGCCATGCGGTTTCATCACGGCACCGTAGGAGATTGCACCCTTGAGAAAAATGCATGCCAACGTAACTGGATGAGTAGAAATTAACAAAGAGGAATGATAGTGCCTCATTTGCACAATTATGAAGATATATGGAATATATATGTATTAGCCATCCAGATAGAGCGTAAATTAAAATAAAAATAAGTAGAAAATGATGTGGTAGTATTCTAAAAGTCAGATGAAAACTACACCTATTTACGCTAAAACCAACCACTTGAAGCTCCGCAAGGGTCTAAGTGATCCATAAGCCGTTCCATCATCCATTTGAATCAGTTTTGGCCATGCCATAAAAATGTTGACTCCTTAGCTCTTTTAATATAGAATACTGTTATTAGCTACTGCATAATTTTTGAAATTATTTTTTTCATATCCCTTCACTGATTCACTCCCATTTCACATGCACAGAAACCAAAGAGAAATATCTAAAATCCTTATTGCTTTGATGGATCCTAGAAAATTTAAACATTTCAATATTTCATTCATAAACAATTATTATTTAAACGCACAATGACAGATAGGAAATAATGAGTAGAGGGAAAAGCTAAATAAAATTCACTGAGGTTCAAAACGACCCATTCGAGGGTTCTAAGTAAATAAATTTTCGTTCGATTTCTATGATAAGTGAGTAAAATATAATGTAGTCTACATATTAAAGTGTATGAATCTATAAAATTCACGGGATGTTTTCTTCTAAAAAATATTTTAACTCGAATAATGATGAGGGAAACTTAATGGATCAATATGCCCCCCGCGGGGCTTCGAGTGCTCAATTACCTTTAGTGAAAAACCAAGATTTTTAGCGAACATAAAAATCTTCTTATAAGAAAAGAAGGGAACTGGTTAGCGCAAAGAACTTAAACCCGTCGCTTTCTTCCTTTTAATTCTATTGACCGCGGTTTAGAGACTTCAAGCAGCGGCTAACGAGGGCGTCGAGGAGGTACCAAGCGTGAACGTCGAGACTACCAATACGAGCAAAGTTCAATGAAATAATTTTTCTCAGATCCCTTCCAACATAAGACATGATTCACTCTCATTTCATACATACACAAAATATTAACATCTAAAATCCTTACTGCTAAAAACGATCCCAGTATATATATTCATTTCAATATTTCATTACTAAAAAAATATTAAAACGCAAAATGGCAGCCAGAAAATGATAAGAGTGGAAGGAAAACCTCAGTAAAATCCTTCGTGAGTCAAAACGACCCATTCAAGGCTTCCAGAGTAAAGTAGTTTTATTTCAATTTCTACAAGGGGTAAGAAAATTACAAGGTCGGCTACATATCAAAATCAATGAATCTATGAAATTCATTTCTTCTCCTGAAGATTGCAACACGAATGGTGATGATAGAAAAATAATCAATATGATCCGAGTGGGGCTTCAAGAGCTAAATTAGCTTTGGTGAAAAACCAAGAGTTTAGGGAAAATAAAACTTTTCTTTCGAGAAAACAAGGTAACTGCTAAGCGCAATTAGAGTTTAACCCTTACTCTCCTTCGTTTTAATTCCGTTAGCCTACTCAGGGCTTCTTGGGTAAATTTATTTTATTACGATATCTATCAGTGGTAAGTAAAATATAAGGTATGCTACATATTAAGGTCCTTGAATCTATAAATTTCACGGGAGAATTTTTTTCCCCCCTCGTTTACAACTCGAGCGGTCTGAAACGTGAGAAACTTGTAATGAATCAACATGACCCATGCGGGGCTTCAACTCTTCAAGTGCTAAATTTCCTTTAGTGAAAAAAACAAGATTTTTGGTGAAAAAAAATTCTTTCAAGAAAAGAAGAGAACTCTTTAGAGCAATAAAAGTTTAACCCTCACTCTCTTCAATTTTAATTCCGTTAGACGTGGTTTTGAGGCTTCCAGCAGCGGCTAACAAGATCTTGGAGGCGGGACCAAACCTGAACGTCGGGGGCTAATAATACTTGCGGAGTTTTGGGGCGTGAGGTAGAGAAACACGAGCTCAGGCGAGCGTTTAACTAGAGGCATAGGGAGTGGGAAAAAGATTTCAGGCAATATAAGTAGAGAGAGAGAGAGAGAGAGAAGAACACTCCGCCGGTTTAGATATGCAGGCTCGCCTGGGGAGTAATCCAAGAACACGGAAGAAAAAACGTCGAAGCCATTCTAGTTCAAACAAGAAATGAAATTTCACTTCATTACGAGGTTCCGCACCAAAAATGCGGCACACAATGCAGCAAGGTGGGAAAGAACTCCTTAAAGTTCTACTCCTTCTCGCGGTAGCCATTTTATCTACCACGCTCCAGAGTTGATTTGTTCAAGTTGTTCTAATTATCAAGGACAGAACTCCCTGTGTACAAAACGGTATCCAAATTTGAATAATTAACTGGCCTTTGTCGTAGAAACTCGTCCAAGTAATTGAGATGGTGGCTATTAGCTCGGTGTACCATGTGTTATATAATATAGGCAGTTCTTGATTTTCAACAACCGTTCGTCATCAGTTTACAAAGTAAAATCGGGAGAAACGCCTAAAAATAGTATTTTTTAATACTTTAAGGGAGAAATAGAACTCTTAAATATTAGTAGAGAGAGAAAAAACACTCCTCCGGTTAAGATATGCAGGCTCGCCTGGGGAGTAATCCAAGGACACGGAAAAAAATCGAAGTCATTCTCCTTAAAGTTCCATTCCTTCTCGCAGTTCGAGGTGGCAAATTTTACTTTCCGCGCTCAAGAGTTGATTTTACGAGTTTTCCTAATTATCAAGGAAACAATCTCCTCCGCACAAATTAGTGACAAAATTTGAGTAATTAAGTGTCCTTTTTCGTAGAAAATCGTTCAAATAATTTAGAAGGTTCCTTGTGAAGGCTTTCGCAGTGTGGCGAAGATACAGCGTGGAGGTTTACAGGATTTACCGTAAACCTCCCCCGCTGAATTCAGAAGGTGGCTATTTGCATGGTGTACGATGTGTAATGTATAGTTAAAACCATTATATAACACGTGATAAACAATTTGAAATGGTGGGTTGAAATCGTAGGGTCTTGAGGATTCATTTAAAAATTCTTTCACCAATCCATGCAAAAATAGACCACTAATCTTCAAGCTCCATTATTGAGCTTGTATTGCTAGATAACGTTGTAAGTTATTCGCCGAAAAGTTTCAGGATCTAAATTGCCTCAAGCGCGAGTAAGTAGAGGCCGAATCTATGGTAACAGCTTATGGTTCCTCGTGTAAATCGAATTAATAAAGGTCAATGAACACAAAATTACGAAGCAAAATGATCTAACATTTTTTTAATGAGTGCCATATGAGGATAAATAATATACCATAGAAGTCAGCTGCTAGAGCGTAAAGATAAAAGTATCTTATCTTTACGCTCCGCTTTAATCTGCAGGAATTTTCAAATACATATCTTTATCTTCCAGGAAGGTGATAATACAATTTCTTCTCTAACCGTTTCAAATTCAATATGCCTGCAAATACGACAACGAATTCAGGGCCTCGAACCGAGAAGCAAGCTATGATCAAAATCTCAATATTTAGGGTATTTTACGAAAGCTGATTATCCTTCGCGGTTGAATAGCTCTCTAGATATCCCGATGGATCTGTGGTATTTCTTTGTTCGTGGTAAAAGGTGGGAAAAGCTCCCTAGGAATAGTTGGTCTATATTCCAGTCTTCTCCAAAAGGAAAACCCCTGCTCAGGCGAATGGAGGCCCTAGGGTGGGTCGCTACGGGGCCCTTGGACACAACCACGATGCACGTGTCCCCCACAGAAATCAGCAGAAAAATATAAACCTAGAAAACAAATGTTTTCTTTTTTCAAAAATAAATTTTTGCCAAACAGCATCCCGACGACCCATCAAATGTGTAATTTTGAGTAACGAAATGGCATAAAATCTGATTTTTAGAGATAAAAATGTTCACATTTCCCAACGAAGGTAGTTCCACCCACGCCCGGACCCCCGGGTTGTGCCCCTCCAAACACATCGTCCTGGCTACGCCCCTGGTAAGGATATGGTGAAAAGGAATGGGATGGAAAAATCCCACGCCGTCGTTAGGGCGAAATGGGGTACCATTGGCTAAACCATAATATGATGTAAGTCCCTACAGAAGGAAAAGTTTTTTCTATGAAGAAGATAAATCCTACGACACTTCTGAAGAACCCCTAATTCAGGCATCCATCTTCTCCTTTTTCTTGTCTCTTCCGCTGGTCTCTTCAGGCAACGTCAACGGGATCAACGTGATAGCCGGCCTGGCGCTGCAGCCCCCGCAGCTCCCCCCCATTCACACCCTCGCGCCCCCACCGCCCCCGGGGGGGCTGTGCCCGCAGGCCGGCACCGCCGCCTCCCTCTTCGCCGCCCCCGGCCTCGGCATCTCCTCTGCTGCAGCCCTGGGTGAGAGCAACACGATGTTTGACGCGCCACGCCCCCTTCCGTTCATGAATACATGTGTGGCTTACCGTTGTTCTTCTCGCTTCTGATGTTCTCTATCTCTTTGTGCTGCTGTGTCTCTGCATCTGCCTATGCGTCGAGAGTACATGCCTAGTTCTCCGATCATGCAAGTGTGTAGTAGATGCGTTACCTGGGAAAATGAATTGGTGCCAATCTCAGAGTTAATGAATGTATACAAACGAGCTGGCAGTGTCTACGCATTGCGGGCTGTTTTTTTTTTGGCCCAACATTTAGGTCCGGTTTTGTAAAGCTTAGTTAACGCAAACCATAAGAAGACATAGCCTTTCAATTTATCCAGAGGTGGTTGAAAGCTCTAGTTAGCTTCTCCATCAGACTTTAACAAACCTGAGCTAAACTAACCAAAACTTTCGCCCACCACCAGGTAAAATTGAAGGCTGCTTCATCTTATGGTTACGGCTAACCTGGCATTACAAAACCGGAGTAGAAACCTGATAGTTGTTATGGGAAATGAAAAAGAAATCGCAATTGTAAATAAAATTTATTAAAACCCAGTCGGTAAATTTTTCTTCTTTGAGAACGCTGAGTTAATTGGAAATAACATTTTCAATGGAAATAAACAGCATGGAAACAAGCGCTATTCCAAGCCCCGCCCCCCTTCCGTTCTTATACATGGGTGGCTTCCCGTTGGTTTTCTCGCTTCTGATGCTCTCACTCCCTGTGCTGCCGTGTTTATCTGCATTTACCTCCTCGTCGAGAGTACATGTTTAGTTATCTGATCACGCAAACGTGTAGTATATGGTTTGTCAGGGAAATATAATTTCGTTCCAATCTCAGAGTGAAAATACAGGGAGGAGAAAAAATTATGTCACATCAATTTAAACCCTGGATAGCTGATGCCATTGGATGAGGACAGGGTGGGTCCTAAGAAGGCAACAACTCACAAGGACCGGGAACTAAATACCAAAAACTTATTCACCCAATCATCCTCGAGAATGGCGCCGCGATGTGAGCCCGACGACGCCCCCGGGGTAGGATTAGGAACGGAAGGGATAGGGAAACCCCTTGCTGCCATCAGGGCGACGTGAGCTACCACTGACGAAACCATAATTTGATGTATCTACGGAAGGGGCAGATATCTCTATGGAGAAAGAAAATGTTGCAAGTCTTCCGTAGATAGATAGCTGATACCAGCAAGAACCAAAATGGCTGATGATGTTTATGTCGAAAACGCACCAGAACGATCGCCAACCGCTCCGATCGGACGAGAGTTAAAAATATGGTGCATTTTCGACCTCAGTATCAATGGTAATTTTTTTTCCTACTGGCATCAGCTATTAAAGTAAGCAAATGATATAAATATGAGTAAATCATATAAAACTCCTGTTTGGTACTTCTTCCTCTAGGTCAGGGGTCTCCAATTTACTAGGCCACGAGGGCCACATTCCAAGTCCCAAATCGCCCCGCGGGCCGGATAGCAAATTTTCCAATGACTGAAGTATTCGATACCAACGTCTACTAAAGTATCCGGTGGCATATTTCTCATTTACGAACAGTTGAAGGAGACTTTGACGTGTAGTACAGCGCTGCAATACTCCTAGCGGCGTCTCACAGAGTTAAACGGGCGAGAATCACGCGCAACTTGAAACGAGTGCGCGGGCCGGATGAAAACCCATAGCGGTCCGGATCCGGCCCGCGGGCCGTAGTTTGGACACCCCTGCTCTAGGTGAACATGGAGATTTTTAAAAATAACATTTCCAATCGAAATAAGCATCAAGAAAACAAGCGCTATCGTCTTCGTAGTCAGCCAATCAGTCCCATTAGACTCATCACGTGACTTCCATTTTGCTGAAGAGTGCTTCCAATTATCATGCAAATTCGTCTGATAATATTACAGGTAGTATTCTAATTTGTATTTTCAGCTAATATTTATACCGATAAATCAATCAGATCAGTAACAACCAACTTCAGGGTAATGTAAATATAACACAGAATAAAATTTCGGAAAGAATGAGGGAGAATAGTAATACCACAATGGTACATAATTCTTCGTCATATGAGTCGTTCATTTAGGACCGTAACGGACAATTAAACTGGCTATGAATCTTTTAAATATTAAATAATAAGACCGCGGATACACAACACCCAAAATTATCGTGAATACTTGAACACATAGCTTATAGGCCAGAATGTTGCCAATTTTAAAGTATATTGCAGAAAGACTTTTGTGGGTGGAGTTAAGCTGATTATGGCACTCACGATGATTCTCTGATTGTCACGATTCAAGCGGCAAGACAAAGACTTACTATTTCAATCGCCCGTAGACTTAAGCTTAGGTGCAACGTACCCCGATCCCATGTAATTGTCGTGGCTATATGGCGCTACGCTCTACCGCTGATGGAAACCATAAATGTGTATGGCGATAGGCGATTCGTCCAGTGGTAATCGACGGGGATCACTTCAGCAAGGCCCTCGCACCGATCGTGTTGTTCGTGGACAAATCGGAGATTGATCAGCGGTAGTAGGGCGACACAATGCTCCGGTATACTTAGCCATCTAGGTCGGAAGGAATAGCCATAGGTCGGATAATGCGTCCATTTCGCCGAGCGACGATTTGCCATAAATCTCACCCCCGTCTCTCGATAAAACGTAACGCCAATGCTTGAGTTACGATACATGTCTAGATGGTCATCAATTCCCACACATAAAATAATTAAGCTCCAGGTTACTAGAGCATAACTCACGAGAATGTACATTTTACCCAAGTTTCAGCTTTAGCCAAGGAGCAGCAATAGTTTTAAACCATGCCAGAAATCACCAAAGGCTTTTTTTTCACTTGGAGTAATATTCCTTTTGATGCTGTATCGTTCAAAGTTACTTTTCAATTCATCGCTTGGCTGCAGAGTTCAAAAGAAAAACTTAATGATTTCATCGTTTAGTTGGCACATAGCAGTCTTTCTCAAATTATGCTTTTATATTTTAGTTATTACATTCATTTAATGAAATCTTATTCACCTCGTTTATCCTTTCCCTAAAATCCTTTTTTTTTAACCTATTTAGTAACACCTCAGTAATTCCTATTTGAATACCCATAATTATCCATCTTACTGTCTTTTGAACAAATATAGGAGCAAAGAAAAAAATAACAATATACGATAAACAACGAAAACATCTGGATAAAAGGGAAAACAGAGATAAAGAGAATTAGCGGAAGATAGATATTTATCCGGAGAATTTATCTATCTTCCGATAAATAAATGATTACGCGGAAAAATCATATACGGTGTCAGTATTTATGACACGATCATCTCAGAGGGAAGATGGAAAATTAAGACATCATCTGGTACAGATCAGCAAAGTATCGATGCATTAAATCGATAGCCCCCGTCTGTAGGAAGGAGGGACAACTGTCTCCCTCACTACCTCAGTTCACGGTGGTGGTGGTTCAAATGTGAAAACCCATATGCCACCGTGCAAACTAGAAAATTTACGTTGACGGATCTTATTCTACCAGCCACATTTACAATTTTCATCCACGTCCATGATAACTACATAAAAATATCCATATCAAGAAAATGAAACTCCAACCTAAACAGTTGAAAGACATAAAATCCTTTCCCACACATTCACAGCGTAGTGAATGAAAGTGCCATCATCAGCATCATTAGCGATTGGCTTATGCATGAATGCTTAGCTTCCTTTTCAAAAGAAAGAGCATATGTTATGTTAGTTGTAGCCTAGTATATGAAGTACCCACTTTGTCTAGTACTCCATGGCAGCCATCCTGGTATTACGTGAGTAAACAAAAATTATTTCTTAGTATAACATATTATTTAAGGGTAGATATCGGACTTCACCATACCGGAAATTAAAATAGCACATGTCGTAAGAAGTGTAATTTGTACCGTTCAATAATTACAATTTACTCATTCCATAATTACAATATATCTTGCTCCACATGTTTCTGGGGAATTTTGCAAAGCATTGAAAGCTTCTCAGAGCAGTATTCGGGCACGTAACGGTGCCTGATTGAAAAAAGTTTTGCAAGCCATCAAAATATCCAATTGTCTTCAGGCGAATTCTGGCCTGAATCTAAATACATATTTAAACGGTCAAATATTTGAGGCTGCGAAATTTGTTGCCCAGAAAGCAGAGCAGTGTTTTGGGCTAATTTACTAAAGGTAACCAGGATCAAAACCCCAAAAAATCCTCGAAGAGCGGGCCCCGAGGCCATTACATGAGTAAGGAGGCTAAAAAGTCCTTCACCGCTTGTTTTATTCACGGTACAAATTGGAATATTTTAATTTCTGGCGAATTTGAAATGAGAGGGTTTGAATCTAATAGGTGCAAGTGATATTGCTCTCTAAACATAGTTATCTTTATAAATTAGGCAATTAAAACAAACGAGATCAACTAGATACTTGGTATGGCACCTGATTTTCCACTCGATGTCAGCACAGAACTTAGACTCACTCGTATCCCTTAGCCATCAAGTTTGTGTGCATTAATTCTATCAATTTATGTACGTACCTGTGTTTAGAAAAAAATCACTTGCACTCCTTGGCCTCCTTCCCTCTCAAATTTCTTTAAAAAATTAATATGTTAAACTAAAGGTTTTTCTTTGTGTTTGTGAGCGCATGGCGACATCTTATGCACGGTATGACTCTCGCATGACCGAGATCCTCTATTATGTTGCACGTGCTGCGGTTTGCTTAATCGATTATAATCCATCATTGTCGGCCTCGCTTCCCATCCCACACCGCTAATCTTGTCCCTTGTCACCTGCAGCTGCCAGCCGTGCGGACTGGGGACCCTGCTCCTCTGGAGTGAACCCCAGCTTCCCCCTCTTGCCAGTGCCGCAGTTGGCGCCGCTACAGCCGAGGGCCGCGACCGTTGGCGCCGGAGATCACCTGCTCCTCCCCGTACAGGTGAGTACTTACGCAAACGGAATGATTTCTCTACTCGGATTACAAAACGTTAGTAACAGGTGACTAAATATAATTCGCTGTCTCGGACGTGACCTCATGGAATCGACTTAACGTAATGGCATGTAAAAACTTTATAATTCCGCATATATTCAATACTTGGTGTCAGTGGGGTAACCAGGAATTTCATGGGGGGGTGGGAGGTCCACAATCAGGGGGAAAATTTTTGAAAAACAGGATACTAAGTACAGTAAAGTTTTCTCGGGTTTCGCACCGGGTCAGGTTCTCCATATCTCCTTCTGGAAGATTGTTTTGGTCCTCATTGAAGAAGATTGTTTTGTTTCTCCATATCTCCTTCCGTAGAGGAATTTGACCTGGTGGGAAACCAGAAAAACTTTACTAAAATTGTTCCCGGAAAAAAAACAAATATCATATCAGGGTACTAAGTAGTGGGTTTTCAACTAATATTAAAACTTTTCATAATCAAAAAACTTCTTCTGTCAAAAAATATTTCGTAAATTGATGATTTTTCAATATTTTGTTTTCTTTTAAGAAGTAAAGTAATTGTGTTTTATATTTCGGGGGGTCCGAATCCCCCGAAAACACATCCCCTGGCTACGCCAATACTGGGCAGGTGATGACGGCGTCGTAACCTAGGCCGTACAGTATTACATTTATACGGGAATTATAAAATTATTACATTTCATTCGGTGACTAAAGCTACTCTAGTACCATAGTACAAAATCGATTTTTTGAATGATAGTATTATCATGAGTAGGTATTTACTAGGCTAAGCAATATTTAGAAGTCTCGATATTTTAACGCGAAAATGTCCCGTACGATATTTGAGCATAAAAATTCGCGTATCTACGGTTGATCAAGAAAAATGTCGATATTCTCGCACAAAAACTATTCCAAGGGAAAGAAGACGTAAGACAGTTAAGATAAAAGACATAATAGTTCCAAAAACAAACTTTTTTATATTCCACATATTATTTTTAACCTCAGCCGGTTTCGACCTTTTCAGGCTATTATCAAGAGGTAAAAGAACAGCTTTTTAAACTAACATTCTAATTTGAAAATTTCCAAAAAAAAAATAAGTTTTATTGATACTCAACCATAGTACTTCGTAAATACCACCCTCTGAACAAAATCCTTATTTTATCATAATTTTGTTCTTTTAACTCTTGATAATAACCTGAAAAAATCGAAACCGGTAAAGTTGTTTTTAATAAATATTGTGTGGAATACAGCAATAATTTACGGCACAATTTAAGCTTTATTCGCAGTCTGGGTAAATATTATAATACGTGTAACTCACGCAACATGGTGCAAACCCTTTCTATTATGACAGTTTCAGCTCTCCATTATCATAGTTTAATTTATACTGGAGTACTACATCCGCGAGTACTGTTTGCTTCTCTAAACCGAGTATATATGACAATTTAAGGTTGGAATCAAATACCATAAATGGAGCTTGTTTTAGCATTTAATTCAAACCGTAAATATTTACTCTACCCGATTGAAAAGTTAATATAGGCCATTGATTAAGTTTATTTTTTTTGTATCTGCTGTCCAAAAAATAGTAATAATAACCACTAAAAAGGAGAGAGAAATGTAATTCGTCGCAGTAGAAATTATTCTTTCCTATAACCCATTGTCCAATGGGTTACTTTCTTTCCAATTTGTTTCTTTCTATCAGATACTTTTTTTCTCTAGCCATGAGTCTGGAAACGAGCTCCCATGCTCCCCAGAACGAAAATGCTGTGAACCATCTTTCGGCTACAGGCCATGAACCGAGTCATATGGAGAGCCCAAATGTTCCAATCTACCTTGGGGCAAGTCCGCCTTGCGTCGGATTATTGCATTACATTGCCATTACCACACTGTATAAAAGTGCTGACTCCACACGTAGAAGGAGGGCAATAAGAATCCGTAAAGTACCTCGGATGATGGTAGCCTGATCGGCCATCAGGGCCCGTTACTTGATAAGAAATCGACTACCTAAAAGATTTCCCAACTCAACTGAGAAGAAACAGGATGGCCAATGGGAAAGCGATAGCAAAATGTTCGTTCGAAATGCGTTTTCTCTGCCCCTATCAGGAAAAGATTGGCCCGATTGAGCATAGCCAGCCAAGACTTGCCGATTCAGAAGAGAACTCCAACTTTTAAAAAATCTGAAATTACTTATTGTTACAAGGAATACCAAATATTAAAGTGTCAAATTCCAGCATTGGAAATGAGAAAGATGAATGTTTTCTACCGAGAATGAAATCTGTTCTTTCAAAAAGTACAGCATAAACCACGAGAGAACAATCAAGCATGTAACTAAATAGCTATAAAATGGAAAATTATTGATAATGATTTTGAATCACTTTAAAAAAAAGGCACATTAAATACACTAACAATAAAATGATTAAATAGCTTTAAAATAAATAATAATGGGCCATTTTTACTTGACTCGTGTTTAAAATTTCATTGGAAACGATAATTAATTAAAACGAGATTTTTTTCTGCAAGACAAACAAATGTGTGAATGCTGGTTCAATATTCCCGGGTTTTCCACCGGGTGAGTTGATTGTAGACCGACGTTTCGATGGCTTCCTCTGCCATCATCTTCAGGGCATGACAAATCGAGAGTGGAGCCTTCCTATATACCGGTCAGTCTCGCGCAAAATTCTTCAGGTTACTTCTGATTAGTTTGCGCTGATTTTTTCGCCTTACCTCCTTGAGTTTTCTTTGGGCTGGATTCCAGGCGGCACTTAAAGCGTAGCCTGGGTTCCGGTTGAATTTTTCCACACCATCCGGATTTTGATCGCCTCCTTCGTTAATCCAATCCCAGTAGCCGTTGGATCGGCTAAGTAATTTAGCGTCGTCAAAAAGTTTCCGTTTTCTTTTCTATGCTATGCTTCGTTAAATTTTTGTCTATGCCATGCTTTACTATGTTGCCTATGCTATGCTATACTATGTTGTCTATGCTATGCTATACTATGTTGTCTATGCTATGAATAATTTGGTGAAAAACTGAGCAGTATATAGGAAAGCTCCACTCAGAACAAGATCTTATTAAATATGTAAATTTCAAATATTTATTCGAAGTTCGAAGTTCAAGAGTGACATCTGAGCTAAGCTAGAGTGCATTTTTAGTGGATACATACCGCACGATATTGACAAGATTGTTTGTTAGCTACTTATATTTTGATGATACCAGAATGACCATGGACCTAATGTGGATGTAGTACTATACATTGCATACTTATATCAATAAAATGGGAATTGTTTAGAGTTTTTTATTCTCAAAAATGTTTAGTTGAAAGATTTAAACTATTCTTTGAATGATAAGTCTTAAAATTTAATTTCTTTTAGAAGCATCTCTGGGTTAGAAAGGGTTATGCGGTTGGAATTGGAGTATAGATACATTTGCAAAGAATAGATAATTATAGTTAAATCGCTTTGACACTTTTTTATTTTCACTAAACGTTGTTTAGTTCTAATTTTTGACTACCATGGTATTGGACTACCATAAAAATGATTAGTTAATGGGGAAGCGAATTTAGTTTCTGAGGGATATCATGTGGGGGAGTTAGAGGTGGTTGAAAGGTCGAAGAATCAAGGAGAATGATGGGACGGAACAGGAGGGCGAACGTCACTCAGGCGGAATTAAGACCTCCCAAATCCTTAATGTCGCCTCGCAAAGTCGTCCATTCGTGGTACGACAGCTGGGGCGTGGCTTCTCTCTCGGTGTGAGCAATATCACTCTTTACATCGCCCGCTTTCCGAGATAGCGGGCCCTTAGCTTGGATCGATTCGAGGAAAAAAAATTCACATTTATAGTCTCCTCAATGGCAGGACTTAGTTGTTTGACAACTAAAGGAAAACACAGGTCCATTGACGAGTACAAGTTAATGTATGAATGCATGAACGCGAAAACTCACCCTGTAACCACCCCAAAATGTACTAATGCGTGAACACATGAACAGAAAACAGAACCTGTACTAATTTGGTTCATTCCTTCGTGCATGTTCCGTTCCACCAAAATCATTCATGCAAACGCGCATTAACTCGTACGTATTAATGTACCATGTAACCAGGCCTTAATGGCGGCCAATTCTTGTATCGCGGACATTGAAGAATTTTGTCGCCAAACGAGAAATTTAGAAGCCTTGTACATCCCAAAAAAAAAGAACTTGCCTTACAATTAGCATTTTGAAATCATCTAATAAACTCCTTTTCATTTAATGAATGATGCTAAATTATTGTTCGCCAGAGAAAAACTTGCAGAAAAGGTTTCCTGATAATTTTATATCGAGCGTACCTGTTCATTTTCTAGACTTATTATTCCAAATGTTTTCTGTTCTCACTTAATATTACGAAAACTTTTCTATTTTTGAAAAGGGCTTTATAATGTTCATAAAATATTAACAAGTACGATATTTATTCAAGAAAAATTATTTTCCTCACAATAAGTAGAGTGGTCTCCTCATCTGTCTAGGGCATACGATCTATTAAATACTCTAATACTTTGTCGGAGATACAACAGATAATTTCAGGTCATCATCAACTGGTTTTCTGCCTTTCACTGGCAGGTCCCAAACATCAAAGTCGTCTCCACCGCATTCTGTCCAAGGCCTCCCTTTTAGTTTCCCAGTAGCTTCTTGCGAACCTCACTGCATCTATCATCTTCAGCCTTCTTTTTGCTCTTCCCTTTTCGTCTTCCACCGTTCCCTCGATTGCTTTATTTAAAATTCCCTTCCCTCTTAAAATTGGTTTACATATTCTTATTGCCTAATTTCAGGCAGGAAAATTAAAAGTAAGTAAAACTTTCCCAGGCTCAATAGTATATTTGAATAGGCAGAATCGGGTTGGTGTGGTTGCTAGAGTGTTGGCTTCCCACCCGGTGGGCCCGGATTCAAATCCCGGCAGCAGCAGAGATTTTTTAGAGACCGCCCGATCCCTGCTTGAGTGTAGTGTGGAGGACATTTCAAGCGCAACACTCCGTCCGTCGGATGGGACGTTAAGCCGTGGTCCCCTTGGCGCCTTTCGTTAAGAGCAGGCTAATGCCGACGCCAGGTTTCTCTCCACCCTTCCTTACCGAACCCTTCCCTCATGGCGCAAATGACCTCAGCTGTCGGTCACCTCCTCCAAATACGATACCAGTATTTAAAAATACAAGTCAAACTTCAAATTCTTCGTCTCCTTCTGTATCTCGAGCGGCGGCAGAGTCAATTGTATTGATTCTATGCTCTGCTCAGTCATAACTGTTAACCCGCACAGATGATGAAAAAGAGTTAACAAAAAAGAAGACATGAAACAGTATTGCGCAGTTTCTTTCGTTATTTACCGATAAGCTTGAGGCAAATGAAAGACAATAACGAAGAGGGGACGCTTAGCTGTTGAGAAAGTGGAATCTTGAACTATGGGATGATTCAGGGGTGGGCACGCTTAAAAAAATAGACAAGATTTTAAATACTGTTATCATTACGTTCATAGGCGGATATAGAGGGGGTACGGGGGCACGTGCCCCCCCCCCCCCCCCCAGAACCTTAAAAAATATGGAAGATTTTAATAAAGTCCCATTATCATTGCGTTCGTTTTGTAATACGAGGTAACCTAGTGCCCCCCCCCCCCCCCAGAACAAAATCCTGAACACGGCCTTGAGTGTGCCCCCCCCAGAAAGAAATCCTAGATCCGCCCCTGATTACATTCGTTTTATTTTTTGTATTACGGAGCCTCAATCATTTCATTTTAATATTAATGAATGTCATCTGCAAATAAAGAGAATATTTTCTCCAGTAGTTGTTGTATTTTGTTTTTAATCTCAAATGTGAGAAGACCCCCCCAGAAAAAATCCTGGATACGCCCCTGTCTTGAACTGTGGTTTGGAGGGGAAATCCGAGAGAGAAGGGAAAAGTGAAATCGTGGAGACAAAGTGAGGGTTATGTAGAAAATCCGCGAAGTGTACCCATGGGAGGCACTGAAACGACCCCACAATCGACACGGATAAAGGGTTATAGGGGAAACGGATAACGGAGAGGAAAAATTCGGAAGATAGCGCAGGAAAAGAATATCGGTACCAGTTGATTCAAAATGAATAGCGGGATTTTAACGTTCTACGCCATTTATTAAACCGCGATTCTCCACTATTCCGTTTTTCCATCTCTTAACGCTATCTTTATTAGTGAATCCACTCCTTGTTTATCTCCCTGGCTTAAAAATATCCTTTCCTGGACCTCTTTTTCTCTACCACTATATTCCCTAAAATGCCACCTGAACATGTTAGTAATAGTAGCGGCCGTAATATGATACTTGTACCTTAATAATGTTACGCTGTAGAGAAAACCATAATAAATCGGTCATAATAAGGGCATAAAAAATCACAATGTGTAAAAAGCCAAGTTTTTATTCCTTCAACTCCAGCCGCCTGAACAATTCACCACTGTTTTACCCATAGTCCCCCTTCTTATGTTCAAACTTTATGTTTTGTTTTCTTTTATTAATATTTTTATCTTTTAGCTGTTATTTATTCATTGTGAACAGCCTATATAAAATCATTTGTGCCATTTATTGGTAGTGATATAAATAAAATAAGTTAATAAACTTAACTTTCAGCTATGAATGACACATCGATGAAAGAGAAACTCATACAGTTTTGTTGGTAGGCAACATTGTGCGTGTGCATCCAATGTTTCCGCCGCCATCCACCAGGAAGCGCTAGTAGCAAAGATGGCGTAATTTTATATTTTTATTTATATCATTCATAAATATACACGAAATAATATGAATCTTAGCATGGATGTTAGGCAAGGGCTTTAATAAAATTGATGAAGGATATTTTTAACCTCGATGTGTTATCTGCTGCAAGCCGAAACTACTATGCACCCGTCCGGGACCCGAAGAAATTCCCAAGAGTTTCGTTCATAAGCTCACACTGAAATATATTGAAACAGGTAAAGAAGAATATGAAAGAGAATAAATACTTAAGTTTGGAAAAATTAGCTGTTAGGAGAATTATGTGGAGAGCTGCGTCAAAGCAATGTTAGTAATAACAGTGAAAGGAAGGGTATCCAATTGCCGTAAAACAATTGGCCGATGGAGACCGTAGAGAAGTGATGGGCGAAGTCGATCATTTTAGTGATTCAATCATTTTGACTCGAGTCACATAAATGATTCACTCAATTGACTCAATCATTATGATCGAAAAGACTCAAATGAATCAAGATCGAAAAGACTCAAAGGAATCAAGATCAAAAAGACTCAAAGGAGTCATGATTGAAAAGACTCAAAGGAATCATTATCGAAAAGACTCAAAAAGAATCAAGATCGAAAAGACTCAATCAATGGAATGTAATAAATCACTTTGAATTATCGAATAAATACCTACTGCCTCATCTGCGAAGAGCATTGGTAACGCTGATTGCTATCCATATACTATTTTGATTGTGAATTCCTAGATGAGTAATTTAGATTGCAAAAATTAAGGAAGTAGTGTCCTGAAAATATTTGGGAAGGCAAAACTGCCACAGTTTCTTAATACTGATAGAATAATTTCTAACTATATATCCCAAAATATAACACAAAACACACCACACACTATGCATGAATCTGATGTGCAGGATAATTTTATGAACGGCACAATAAAATGTTAACAGCTGCAACTTATACTTCTTAACATTCTCCTACAAGAGTCATCTTAATATTTTCCTTTTACGTGTATTGGTGTTATTAATACTGATAACCGCTGGAAAACATATAAGAAAAAGATTAGACAAGTATTCAGTTCTTTATAACACAGCATTAAATTTTCTCACAACTATTTTCTGCCCTGTCGAAAAGCGATCAAGCATCGATCGTTCCAAATTTTGAAATAAACCGGAAACCGGGATGATTGATATGAAACTGGAAGTCAGAGTGATTGATGATCGACTTGTTTATGCCTCATTCACATTACGATCGTCCGAGCCGTCGTCCTAACGATAGTTGACCGAACTAGCCGTGTGAATGCAAGTTCTGACTATAGTTGACGTAGTTCCGAACGTTGCCACTTTACGATGGTTAGGCGCTGGGAGACCGGAAACGGAAGCGACAAGAGAAAGACGAAAAGCTCGTGAAGCTCTATTTTTTCCATGGACATTTCATGGATTTGTCCTCGGAAGGAAGAATATGGGCGGAAGAAAAATTATTCGGTAAATACACGTTAAACACAGTAATATCTTGTCCATGCATACCTCAACAGCTTTGCTAACATTCAATTTCCCGTTCACTTTAGATGTCAGCACTTGAGGGCAGCACAGGTTTTAACCATCGTAATGTGAATGCACGATAGTTCCGACGACGGCTCCGACGATCGTAATGTGAACGAGGCATTAACGAAATGAATCATGAGTCATTTGATTCACCTAGTGATTCAATCTTTTTGATCGAATCGTTCATGATCGACCCATCACTACCGGAGAGCTTATCCCATTCTTAGGATCGTTGACCAGGGATGATGATGATGATGGGTGCCCTGGGGTGAATGGAAAACACCCCAGGGGTAATGGGGGTCATCCCCCTGAAAAATTTTTGATGCTGAAAACATGATTTTGAGGCCTCAAAACAGTAATTTTGAGCGAGTATTTATAATAAGTTTTTTATTGAGGCCATCTTATTCGTTTTTGACGCCAATTTTATATTTATAGGCTCATTGGGTGGGGGTTTTAACTCGGAAACACCCCCCCCTTCCGTTACTAAGCCACTGGAATTCTTACAATTAAATCCCTCTCTCACTAAGCACGCGCAAAAAGGCCACATTTGAACTTCTTTCATCATCATCATCATCACTGGTCAACAATCCTAGGATTGGTTTGACGCAGCTCTCCACTCAGTTCTCCTATCAGCTAATCTTTTCACTCCTACGTATTTCTTCTCTTTCACATCTCTCTTTACTTGTTCCATATATTTTGTTCGAGGTCTTCCTTTTCCATTCTTGCCTTCCACCTGTCCTTCGACGATTGTCTTCATCAGGCCATCATGTCTCAAGATGTGGCCTATAAGGTTGTTCCATCTTCTTATTAAGGTTTTCATGAGGCTTCTCTTCTCTCCTACCCTTCTTAGGACTTCCTCGTTACTAACTCGGTCGATCCATTTGATTTTCATCATTCTTCTGTAGCACCACATTTCAAAGGCCTCTATCCTTGCTTTCTCCGCTGCGGTCATTGTCCATGCCTCACTTCCGTATAGGAGCATACTCCAGATGTAGGTTCTTATAAATTGTTTCTTTACATCCATATTTAAGTTTCCCGCTGTAAGCAGGTCTCTCTTTTGGTGGAATGCTCTCTTCGCCTGGGCTATTCTGCTGATAATTTCTTTCTTGCTTCTCCCGTCAGTAGTTATCTTGCTTCCCAAATAACAGAATTCATCCACTTCTATCAGTTTTTGCCTCCCTATTTTAATGTTGGTCTTGACTTCTTCTCTTCTGCTGCATACTAAGATTTTGGTTTTCTTCGTGCTTATTTTCAGTTGATGAACTTCTTTATGCCGGTAAAATTCGAGACCTTGTTCCAACCTAGGGCACAAACTCCTCTTCCGAAAACATGAAAAATGTTCAACCGTTTGGGAGCCTGTGTAGTTATTTTTTTATGAGATCAAAGAAACTTTTCCATTACTTTATAAAGAAAAGCAGGAGGGGGCAAGAAGAGGTGGTGGGTAGGTTTACTCACAAAGAAGGGCATGTAGCCTAGTCGTGTGGGCTGCGGGTATTCGCGAGCTGAAGCGAAAGGTGAAGACTAACGCAGGAGGCGCAAGGGATCGTCATTATAGTGGGCTCAAAAGCCGTGGGAGGGATCGGGGTTGATTTTCTTCTCGATCCGCGGAGGACAAAAAGAAAGATCTTAGCATTTGCGTAGTTTGAAAGGTGGCGGTTTGAGACGGAGTTTCGCAGCAGTGACAAAATGTTATCGTTATTATCAACGAAAGAGAATACATAAATTAAATAAAACAGTGAATTATATTTGTAATGATTTAACTAGAAATCATAGTTTTTCAACCAAATACTATTTCCTAAATTTTTCATTAGATATTTTTCAATAGCGATATCCGAAATTATTTCCTCAAATAAAAATATTGCACCATTCTAAAGCCGTCGCGAGTCATTACAGCTGTTGGTGATTTCTTTAACGGCTGAGCACCGTGTACTTATTGATTTTGTTTCCCGACGTTTCGTGGCCACTGCTGATGACTTTTTCAGAGGGAATAAAAAAGTGACCAGCAAAGGACACGAAACGTCGGGCAATGAACCCCGTAAGTACGCGAAGCACACCCGAAAAACATGACCAACAGCCATTAAGCACATGCACATGATAATTTAAATTGCAAATACATGAGAAATTAAAAAAAATGAGCATCACCAATTTAAGAATAAATTCATCAATACGGTAATACTGGTACAACTGGGAAGTACCCAGGGACCCAAGGTACCCAAAGGGAGGTAGCAGACAGCTCAAACGGTAATAACTCTCTTCATTCCAAAGCAGGGTGATGCCGAGCCCCCTGTACTCCTCATATATACGCCCCTGGGCGCGAGCGTACACTAACGGAGAAGTGCGGGGTTAGGGCGGCGCGCAAGATGAAGCGAAGAAGAAGACGAAGATGAAAGGAGGAGGCGGAATGAAAACTTGCAGGAGGCGAACGCTTTTCCTTTTGAAATCTTTTGAAGCTCCTCTACGGGTTTGCTGCCTCAATCACAAGCGGCCTCCGCTTGAATGGAAAAGGGGATCGGTAGCAATTTCACCTCCTGGAATAAATAAATCCTTTCACGTTTCCCCTCGTCTTATATCTTGAGCTGAATAAGTCCATCGATTCACCAAAAGTGACGCTTAATCAGTCTAGACAGACGTGGGGAGGTTAGTTTTATCCCCGAGAGATTGAGATTTCGATCAGTTTAATTCGTAGACATGCTCTTGGGACACAGCTCACGTTCACTCCAGTTGCTAATGTTAAACACTACGAAACTGGATGAATTTCCCGTTAATCGAAATGTGCCTTCTATAATACTCCTTGTGATACACGTTATTATGGCTTTTTATTTTCATAATTGTGTGGCTCAAAAGCCAACAAATTGCTTGCTGTCATGAGCTGATCATTAATATTAAAGGGATCGTCAGGCTGTCAAAATGTTGAGATCAATTGTAAGCCTTAGCCGAAAGACTGCCGTTATACGTATACTTAACATGTTACCCCTCTCAAGTTAGTTAGTGACAGTAAACAAAAATAAAAATACTTTCGATTTCAAAACTGTTTACTTATACAGCCTATACGACTTAACAAAGAGAGGATATGTGGATCGGAGCATCCGTATTGTATCATTCCCTATTATGCTGGTATAAAATGCATCGTGTGCTTACAATGGAATATTTTCTCTACGAGTACTCCCAAGAGAGTCGTCACGGTAATTCTCTTTATTCAGCTATATTTCTTGCAACTTCATGATCCATTCCCTTTGTTTAAGATAAATAGACATTCCAGTTTTTGTAATGTGCTGTAGGAGTTGTATAAAATCCAAGGCGTTATGAAAGTTCTTCCGAGGAATTATGAAAACTCTGCGGAGACGTTCCTTGACGTAAGATAACTCTGCGAAGCATTTTCAGCCGAAGGCCGGTTTGATATATGTACAGCGCAGCGAATGCTTATGCTCAATGGCCTGTGAAATTAACACTTCCCAGCCCAAATCCTATTCCCATATCTCCAGTGGGAACAGAGAACCCTGAAAAAGTCTTATTCTAAGAATTCTAAAAACTTTGGCCGATATTAAAAGAAAAGTGAAAGAATGGTTAATAAGTGAAACTATAAACTTGTAATTTCCTTAATGAATCTGAAATGTACAAATTCTCTCATTATTGTTTCAAAGTTCCTAAAACTTTTTTGCCGTGTTATCGTTTTTTTAAATGAAATTGTTACTTGTAATGTAATATAAATTCTATGCTTTCAATGTTGCCAATATGTAGGATAAATTAAACCCTCTGACAAGCTATATGGCTTAGAAAAAACAAGTTTGTATATGGCAATAAAGGCAATCTATATATTTAAAAAAATAAAAATAAATAATGTAAAATTATTAAGGAAAAAAATGCTCATTGCAAAGTAGGACGATCCGGTCAATTTTGAAATCCGGAGAGCACTTTTAATTTGACACCCACACTTACTTCGATATCTCCCAAAATAGAAACGATTGTACCATGGTATACCTACGTAGAATACTAGATTCAAAATTTAGTTTAGCAAAAAAATAAAATAAAATCGCAAAGAGCAGGTAGATCAAGTATATGCAGTAATATATACATTTCTCGAAGATGAAGCGTGTTATCCTTAATTAATTTCAGTAACTCGTCAACTTTGTAGCCTTTAATAACCAAAAAGAATGATCTCAACAACTGTTTTAGAAGGTTACAAACATACCCGTTTTTGTAAAAATGACTTGAGTCCAAAAAGATTTCCAGAGAAAAATCAATGGCCTTGACCGGGATATCGGACTCAATAAATGTACATCGCTGGTAAATCAGCTGGTATTTCCTTGAAAAACATCTAATAGAATTTCGATTACGTCATTACTTTTAAAAGATGTCCCTTGGTACATATGTCAATTTATTCTACATAAATTATAGCTACGTATTTGTCTGTTTCCTAACTTAATTTTCTGCTTTCAAAGGGCAGTATAAAATTTAATTCAGAACGCAAGAGCCAATGGAAGCAGTATTTTTTCACCAAAATGCCATCGGCGACGTTTCCCCTTGCATTTGCCAATATCTCCGGTCGCGATGTCGAAAGATACGGCTTAGTTTCAAGTAATATGCTGTCTCAGGAGGTATCCCGCAATAATGAATGCAGAACTTCGTTTATGCTGCAAAGTCTGTTTTTTCCGGCTAGCATTGGCAAGGAAGATTCATCGGGTCACACACCGGGTAAGGTTCTCCAAATCTACTTCCGATGTTACGATCAGTCCCCAGAGATTCAGAAATCCAATCCTGCTGTTCATTTATGTTAGTTGAAGATAAAGGAAAATATTATTACGCAATAGGACTGAAATCTATTGTAAATTGTGAAATCTTATTATAGGTGTATGATGAGAGCATATTTTGAAATGTTCTCGAAATGATGCCTAGGCGTCTGCGGTAAAACTTTGAGCAAGAGAATATTATTGATCCGTTTAAATAGTGCAAAACTACCTACTAATACCTACTCAACGTTCGCAATACTATGCCGTCGTCTAATATGAAGGAGCCGAGATAGTAAACCCTTTTAAGTATTCGGACACAATACAATAAAGTCGAGCTGGATATAACCTCCAATGTAGGCCTAGGGATAATCTTAGATTTCCATTTTTTCTCTAATAATTACAACGCGTCCATCGTCTTAAAGGCCTTCCTTCGCGAGGGAGTGTTAAAAATAGAATTTCAACAAAAGAGGAAAATAGAGGCAAAAAAAAATAAATTGGATGGAACGGATTTTGATCAGTGAAAAGAATGTTACACGGATTTCGACGGTTCCCGTTACACCTTTACAAAAACGGTGAAAATTTCTCAGTAGTCTATTCGTCTTGGAAAAGTAAATAAATAACAAGTGGGAGTGCAGTTATGTTTGCAACTTAATGTTCGGCAGTCGACAAGAGTTCGTTTCACCAACATATCATTAGGAAAAGTAAAAATTGAATTGGGATAATATGAGCCGATATTTTTTAACGCTTCCGGTCGCTGGCCATAATGAAATAACTTAGTACAATGACATTTTAGGGCATACATTGACATTGACTTAATTAACAAACTGAGGATTTCAGTGTGATAAATCTAAGATCACCGTGCAACGGAATGTAAAATATCTACCCAAGAAACTTGATAAATAGCATCAAAATCCTCTCAGCGAAATGCAAAATAAAATAGTTGGACACCCAGGTATTTCATAGGCATTATCCTTGATTAACAAATATATTTTTTTTGAGAAAGCTATGCATTGCATTTGCAACAAATTCAGGAATATTCGTACGTTCACTTGAAATTCCTTAAAAATGGGAATGCATTGAACGAGTATGTATAATATTTTGAACCGCGGGTTACAGAAAAAAGCTATGGTGACAAATAGATAAGAAAAATCGTCCTTACGAAAATATCGCAGTTTGCCATATTGCAGAGACCTCGAGATTTCTGTGTCTCAAAGGCAATGAAATGCCACCGCAGCATGACCATAAAGGATCGAAACTTTGAAATCAAAAGGCGGGAAAGAAAATATAAAACCACAAAATACACGAAATTCTTGAGCACATCAGATATGACAGACTTCAAAGATAAACCTTTACAAATGCACTTAAGACAGAAAAGGGGGGCATCAACCCTCGATATAGATGATAAAAATTGAAGTTCATTTTAATCCTCCGTCAGTCGCGTCACATTTTGGAACGCTCTATTTCGGGCGGCGTCTCACAGACACCATTTTGGAATATTAAAAAAAATGCATGAAAGTAGAAATAATTTTTTTAATGCAAAAAAGTCTTTCATTAAAACCTTAATTTCACGAATGGACAGCAAATTTATGCGTAATAATGATGTAGATATTTGTATTAATAAAAGACTGAATACTACTATTTTGACGTTTCATACAGTTTTTCTTTCATCGAAATTATATCAAATCGATTGCAATAAAAATTCGTAGCAATTAGACGCATATCCAAAATTTAATTCTTTAGATAATTAATAGTTTATATTACAAAATTAATTAAAACTTTGCGATGAATATCACGAAGGTATTATCATGTAACGTATTGCAACTCAAGTTGTCGCTTGGCGTCGACCAGATTTAAAAAATAACAAAATATCAAAATTTATTCCATAATTGCGACAAAGCATATAATGATATTGTAACGAAACTCACCTTCCACTTTTTATTCCGTTTTACTCTGGGGTACAGAAATACACTTAATTAAGAAATAACATGCATCAAAATCACTTTTTACAAATCATATTCTAAATGTCGTAAAGAAGACTAATTGGGCCCAATTTACAATCTGATATTATACAAATATATTGCGTAATTTCCATTCTATTCCAATGTTCACAATCAAAAATTGTCTATGCATACAACTGAACTCCCGCAACGGAAAGCTTTGGTAAAAGGCGAAAGATTTATAGTTCTGCCGTATCTCTTCCTCCGCGATCTTTCTCTCTCGTTGGCGCCTCCTTTTTCTTTGCGTCCTTTTCTTCTTTCTGCCGATCTTTTTAGAACACGTCTCTCTTTAAGCTCTCTCAATACACCACCATGTTTGCTTTTCTCCTGATCTTTTTAGAATACGTCCATCTATTAGTTCTCTCCATACACGACTATGTTAGTTTTTCTTTCCGCATCCCTCACTACCATTATTGCCACCTCACTACGATTGTTAATTTAAATTTATTATTTAAACAAACAACATGGCGGTTTGTTTACAGATATTTTTGACTATTTCAGAATCATAAAATAATAAGATACGAGGAATATGAGTTTCCTAATTATGAAAATACGCAAATAAAAGAATACGAGCGTGATGCGCCCGCTCCCAGCGGGCTTCCCCCGCTCTTTTCAACGCAGGTCCACAGAGGGATAGGCGCGTTTCTAATTTTAAAATGTAGCAAAAAAAGTCAGGGTCTTATGTACAAATTTAATTTGAATGTTCATGTACAAATTGAGGTCAGAGGACCTCTTTAAACACAACATTGGAAGTAATTACACTATCCTTTGTTAAACGCACATGATGACTCATACTTACGTATCAACAGGAGACTTGAATGTGGAATCAGCCGCATTTTGATAAAAGTTATTGGAAGAATGCGAGATATTGTTGCAAATGAACAAATTTATCAGTTTGTGCGCCGTTAATGTCAGGAATATTTACCGGTTTTTATTTTTTTTTAATTTAAAAACCAATTTAAGGAACAATAGCAATATTTAGGAAGTAAGATATGCCGTCGAATATTCTCTGATAAATTCTGTGCATTTTGGTACCTCATCTGTAGAGTTTGGTTGCGTATAAGTTGAGAAAAAGGTATCCATACAGTAGAAATAATATAGAAGATGGCCTGGCGTCTGGCAGACGTCACGCGACCAGCGGAGGGTTAAAGGAAAACTGGATAAATGAGCTCCCTCTCCGTTGGGAAAGAACATCGAATTTTAGTGAGTCGAAAAGAGAAGGCCGCTTCGAAAATCAGTGGGGAGGAATATTGAGCATGGAGGGGGAAAGGTGGAGGAGTAGAGGAGGGAAAGATGGGATGGAATCGAAATCAAACCGCCCCAGAAACGGCAACACCGCCTCCTCGCTTTTGATTTCCCGCCGTATTCCCCCTCCACCAAACTCCCGCCAAAAAATTTCGTTACCCCACTTCACCCGTCTGCCCCTTCGTCATATCATCTCCCGGCCATCCGCGCCAATTCCGAACCCATCAAGTGCCCTTCAATACATTACTCGGTATTTTTCACCTCCATGCCCCCTTCGTCCTCTTTCTCTTTCATTTCCCATAATTCCCTCTCCTTTTATTCATATCCTTCCACTTCATCTCGCTTATCATATCGTTCTCTCGTCCCTCATCGCGAAGAGAACTCTCAGGCGTCGTTGTTCAAACGAGTGCTTACGCCACGAATATTACGAAAGAGGATTCTCAAGTCGGCCTCTAAATATCCTTTCACCCACCGCGCATTTAAACGGGTTTACAAAAGTCGCCACTCGCGTTGCTGACGGACAAAATGATCCGAGTATCACCGGAAAATAAGGTTTATAAAAGGATACTAACGGAAACTTAAGGACTTTATCGTGTTATTTTTCAAATTCGCAATTATTCAATGCTATTCCTCGCAATTACAAACATTTTACTGCAAAATATTGGAAAAAAGTGGATCGCATTGCACTTATCACCTCGCCGCGGACATTTTTGAAAACCGATCAAAACGCAACCGGCGTGGCAACTGATATCATTGTAAAAATGAATCTTTGGTGCTTGAAAAGTTCAGCGAAAGGCAGCCAGGTTTACTCTTGGGAAACATAGAAGGGGGAAAGTGTAACAGCTACGCAAAGGTGCTCAGGATTGAAACCTCTAAAATTGAGAAATCAGCCTTCTATGGAATGGAACTGGGCCTCCTCTATGCAGTCCACTAGGCTTACGCGGATATGAACGGTTTTGTATCGGCAGCAACCAAAATATCGAAGCCTTCTCAGAAGAAGGCTAAAAAATCTAAAGTTTTTTTTTCCAAATTTAGATATCCAGCCTCATTGCAACTATGCATGCAATCAACATGCTAAAATAACATGGGAGAAAAGTCAAAAGGATGACTATCAACTCATAAGCTTATGAAAAGATACGTAATTCCGCCTGAGCCAGAAAAATTCCACCCAAGAGGACAAAACTCTCGAGGAGACGGTCCAAGCAAAGCAATGGAGTCATTCTAAATGGAATACTTGGCTCGACATATGCTCAAGAGATTCAAGCGCAATCCCCCAGATTTACATATAACTCCATACATTTTCTCCCACTTAGTTGAAAGAAAACTAAAATTCAAGGTTGAATTTTAGTCTTATATCACCAAAGTAAACAGTAGGATATATTTGTGCATCTTTCCACCGGCAAATAAGTTGATTATAGTTCATTAAACAAATATTACATTTTATTTTTGCCCACAGAATGCATTCAATGTTGCAAAAAGGCTAGATATGAAAATTTGGAAAAATCTAATTTCACATTATTTCAATCTTATTTCCAATTACTCTATCAAATTACTTCTCTCAAGCTTCGCGTTTTAAACACACACAGTATCGTAGGCAGTTTTATTGAGGTTAGATTTCCTAAATTTTTGATGATGTTCCCAAGAGATCGTATAAGTCACGTGATCAGAGATTTCACGCAGCTACAAGGCCCAACCTAACCGCTCCCACGTACACCAACACCACTAAGGAGCAAGCAACCTCAGCCCTTAAACTCTCCCATCATGCCTCACGATCTCAAACTAATATCCCGTCTCTTAACAAGATGAGAGGAATTCCTCCGAACGGCGGCCCTACCTCCGCCCTTTCCCGTTCCTCCGAAAAATCATTCCAGCGGCTTCAAGTGGCGGGAGTCTTGGATAAGCCCAGCTAATTAATTGGCCTCCTCCCTCTCCGCGTAATGGGACACTGAGGAGGGTAGCAAGAAAAAAGTAGAAATCCAATCCTCTCTTCTTTTTTTATACTATTACTTCCGCCGTCGTCATTTTGAAATTTTCGTCAAATTTAACGGTCCTACCCAATTTCGAGCATATCCCCGTGGGTTATATATTTCGCCAAAAATAACGGGCGCTAAAGGCTAAAATTCCAAAAATGTATTCCGTTACTTAAACGCTGGAGATATTCTTCGAAAATATGATCACCCTACTGAAGCGTCAAATTAAAAAAATAATAATAAATTAAGTAAATGTTAATTTAGCCGTACCGGGCCACGAGAAATCTAAAACTTAAATTATGTAACTAATATGATTTAAGGTGAGGGGAAATAAAAATAACTGCTTTACGAAAAATAACCATTCCTCCATTTTTCCATTACATTAGCTCTAGAGCGGAAGTATTAAGGCTAAAGTTCCAAAAATGTATACCGTCACTTAAACGGTGATGATGCTCCTTAAAATATGATCACGCTAACAAATCGTAAAAAAAATTAAAAAATAAAATGAAATAACCCATGCTGGTCCACAAGAAATATAAAACGTTAATGATGTAACTCACAATACTTAAGGCGATGGGAAATAAAAAATACTACTTCATGAAAAATAAATATTCCTCCATTTTTCCATTACATTATCCCTTGAACGGAAGTGCAGAAGACCACCATAGCCATAGTTTAATGAGTTAAGGAGTATTAAGTACCTGATATCCGATATAATGTCACACTACTTAAACTAATGAGCAGAGGTTTTTCCCATATGAAGCTCGAAATAAGTTTAAGTTTTCAAATAGAAATACACCTTGCCTTTGAATTTTTTAATCAAGACAGAATATTAGAGGGTATTAAGGACCCGAAAATCAGAAGTATACCTACAGCAGAATAATAGTAAAAAATATATTTGAGTGTTTTCGACTAACATTCGCATCTTGCGTCAAAAGGGACCATTATGCATTTATAAGAAAAAACCTAATGAAATAAAATAATAGTAGATTCGGAATAAATTACTATTTTAGCAAATGGTGAACGAAATAATCATATAAAGTAAACCTTCGATCTCTCGAAACAGCTTGGTTTCCAGAATTAAATGGCCACGAGGAAATGGATATTTTATCAGCAACTTGATTTCATAGACAGGAGGCATTTGAGAAATGTGTTTGATGCGAAATGAATTTAATTAGCCGCGAACAGAAATGTATCATATTTCATTTTAAAGAACTTACAACGATGGATTACATACAATTTTTAATGTGACAAAATATGTTTTATCATTCAATAGCACTGCAAAAATGATTAATATGAAATCGTCCAACCAAGTCATTTATGAATAATAGCCTGCTTCAGCCGTAATATTATAATTAATTTGCTCATTTAAAACATACAGGATTGAGCTGTCTTCCGCAATAAAATAGCTATTAGAGCATTTAGATTGAAAGTTGATTGGTATTATTCCAGGGAGCCCACGAATAAGTAGAATTTTGAAATTACAAAACCAGTAACGGATATACTATTCTACACTGGGGCTCTAACTAATTATCTTTATATCTATATATGTCTGGGGCTATAGTTTTTAATTTATTTTACGTATAAATTACCTACTTCATCATTCACGGATAATTTAGTTATGATGATTTATATTTAAAAATCTTGAATCGTTTTACTTTGAAATCGAAAAAGGATCTACCTAGTTAAATAGGATAGGAAAGGCACCATGCTAGGCTAAATGACGCACCAATTTCTTTATTTTTCATCTATATAAAAAATGACATTATTTACCACATGTTCTTAAAGGAAAATTGTGTTTAGCTAAATTATTCTGACATTTAAGCTCAATCATTATATGAGGAATATCCAACGTACCAATACAAATATGAGACATAATTTGGTCAATAATACTGTCAACAGCGAGAATAACAATACCCGTGAAGCAAAACTGCTAGTCCACGAGACTTCAAACCCCCTGAAATGTAAGAATTCTTATCAATTATGGCGACCGTATATTTAAAGGCAACCCTTGGCATTTCTTGGGGACAATTGCATTTGGAGAGTTAATAGCGAAACTTTACTGGAAGGCGTGAATAGTTTCCGGCACAGCTGAAGTCGATAGCGCAGATTCTTAGAAATGTGACGATCCTCGAGAAAAGGTCACTTGATTGATACTCAGTACCACTGCCCTTATGTTGAAACCATTGGGTCAGAGGTCATGACATTAAGTCCCGCGCAGCAAGAATCGTATAACTAATGAGGCTAGAATTAAGCAAAAAGAGTAACATCGATGTATGATTCAAATTTGTTTTAAAATTGCAGAAATCCATGCACCCTTACTTAGAGATATACACGCACACTTATCGAATACATCGAATGAAATAAAGGAAAAAACAACAATTTTCATCATTTTGAATTTATCATTATCACATTTATTATGCTGCGAATAATGTAATGAATATTTATGGTAGAGAAATCAAAATGGTCTTAGATTAAAAATTAATAACGTATTAGCCAAATAATAATTCTTTTGCGGAATAATAAATGAGCAAAAAATGTGACAAGCGCCCCAAACATTTTATTTAAGGTCCTTTCAAATTCGGTAGCGTTCGATTAAAAATAACTGGCAGTTCAACTAATTACCGGAGAAGGTAAATCAATTGTACGCCGAGGTGTAATGCTGGCACTGTCCGGATGTAAAAAATTAATTTTCAAAGCTTACAATTAGGATAACATAAACGGTCTCGGGGCAAGTATTCGACTTTCAGGCGCGGACAAATTAAGACATACCCCGCGATGAAATTATTTAGCTGCGCAACATTATAGATGATTTATGACGACGCAAAGGAAATAATTTTCATTTTCCTATGCATCACCATCCACAAATCACCTGAATTTATAGCTTCGCTAACACCCGGGTGGTTGATTTATGAGGGACATTAGAGTCAATTAACTTTCGCCACTACATCTAACATCGTGAAAATCTGAACAATTGCCATGTAAATTAAAAATTAAAAGCATGGAAAGCGTAGCAGACTGCGCGGTGATCTGTAAATCCATAGGACGTGGTTCGATTTCCGGTCCAGAAGATTTTTTTCCATGGCAAGTAATGTGAATTACATCGTCGATCCCGTTCCAGGATTGATATTTACCACAATATATATCAATAAACCTGTGGTTAATGCTCTATTGGGGTTCACTTTTGATTGATGGCTTCATTGAAGCCATATTTTACTGCGTAGCGATTCTCAAATAAGAAAAAAGTATTGGAATTAAGGAAATAAAACTTTGTGAGGTTCACTGATTGTTTAATTAAGGGCACGACCCGGGTTTCGTAACTTAGTTACATCGTCAGGTGACTAAACCTGCATGTAACTACATGCAGGTTTAGTCACTACTACAGGCATGTAACTACCTGCATGTAAACATGTCACCTGACGATGTAACTAAGTTACGAAACCCGGGTCGTGCCCTTAATTAAACAATCAGTGAACCTTACAAAGTTTTAATTCCTTAATTCCAATATGGAGAGGTTTCACAAAGTAAAGCCTGAAGTTATTAGTTATATTTTAAGAAAAAAGTACTTCGAAGCACACAAATATAACCAAACGAACCTTCCCCACTTTATCCAAAGGCGGTAGATAGCTAAAGTTTTCTCGCCAGGGAATCTTTACTAAAAAAATCTTTACCAGGGAAATCACCCGAAGATTTCATCCCGTTCTTATCTCTTTAAGGGCTTTTAACTTTTTTGTCACCACTTCACGCAATGTGCTTCAAATGCCAAAAGCCAAGATTCTTATGATATGTAATCGGTGTACAAAGTCGTATTCATATTTTAGTTTTGATATCAGTTACTTCTTGCCATTTTCAGAATCAATTTTACCGTATAGGCATACTTATGCTAGGGTAAATGCTATATGCATATTATTATAGAGGAAATGACTTTTCATCCTTCTGCCGCAGGTAAAGGACTGCTTTTACAATGCGATTAATAGCTATTTCATTGCAATAAACAAGCGACGATGACAACGAAGGCTAGAATAAGATTTCCACTAGCATTTTCGGTAACTTTACGCTATGACTTCGCCATTACCTACCACTATGTGAGATTAAAAAAATTTCTAATCTTTGGTGGGTACAATTGGACATGGAAATTCAGCTAAAGTTAACTTCAAAACCCACGGAAAAGTCTCATTTTGAATTGATTATATTTACACGCCTAACGCCAATCATCTACAGTAGATCTATCTACTTTCCAGCAACTCGCGGCAACTGCTAGGGAAAACGATATCGATACAAAAATAGCCACCACCTGATCACCGCAAAATAAATAGCAAGGAAATATTACGCTGTATGGGACAGTATATTTATCTCAGAAGATTAAGAAAATTGAAGCGTTATTTCGGGAAAGAGATTCTCAACATAGGCGATGAGCTTAAATAATAGAGTAGTAATTACTTCATTTAAATTTCCGAAGGATAGAGAGACAATGAACACTAGCTAACAAGAGCTCCTCAGCTATTTCGGTCCCTTGTGTTACCTGTTCCAAGAACAAAAGGCAACCTTATCTCCTTCATCAAATCACGAATGATATCTCTGTGGACGCCTAACCGCTTGGGAAAGCGACCCCTCAGGCAGGAATGGTCTGGGGATATTTACGCAAGAATATTCAAGTAGCGAGTGTGGGTGCATTGTACGAGCAGGTAACGTCTCATGTTTTACTACTTCCCTATCTTCATAATACTTTGAAAGTCGGTTACTTGTATCTCTCCAGCCCCGCAGATTTACATTTGGTTAAAAAAGTTCTTAAAAATGAGACTTCACTATCTGGAGTGGTCTTTACTCTAACTAATAAAATAGATGATTTTAACTTCTACGTTTAACGTGCATTTTTCTTTTCCATTATAAATTTATTTTCTATGTGTGTCAAAACATCCAGATTTTAAAAAATTGACGGTAACACAGTCGTGAGAAGGGCAAAGCGAGGTTTCTTTGTCAAATAAGCTTGAAATACTTATGGCATAACCAGTTCCGCGGCCAGTAATATCGTTCGGGGGGTGGGAGGGATTCCAAAACCCCGAGGGGTCTGGGGAAATTTTTTTGAATAACAGGGTACAAGTAGAGTTTTTAAGCTAATTGTTGCACTTTTCACCATCTAAATAACTTAAATCTACAAGAGATTTCTTTGAAAAATTAAGATTCATCAATATTAAAATAAAATATGATAAAGCGAAGTAATTGTTTTTATATTTTTGGGGGGTCCGGAACCTCCTGACCATCCCCATCGCTACGCCACCGGTAGTACCGATCAAGCTTAGTCGAATATCATACGGAGAAGATAATATTACATTAACCGGTTCAAGTTTTCATTGCTGCCAACATATATATTAATAAGGTGATGTAATTACCTTGAAGCAAGATTCTCATACCACAAAAAATTTGTTTGAAATTTGTTGTGAGTGAGAATTTATTAGTCTTATGCTGAGCACTAATTAATAACAAAACTTGGCCGGCGAACAGAAGTCGAAAGTTTTTGGATGTGTGTT
The DNA here is from genome assembly GCF_921293095.1 of Ischnura elegans. NCBI lineage: Eukaryota > Metazoa > Arthropoda > Insecta > Odonata > Coenagrionidae > Ischnura > Ischnura elegans. Next base: position 65,086,362 of record NC_060253.1, on the reverse strand, counting down.
CACCACCTCATGATATTTTGGTTCAGATGGAGGATAACTTGGAATTAAATCTAAGTATCAAATATTTTAGCTATGCCTAGACCTGGATTGCAATTCATTTTGAATAAGGACACGGGTAATGAAGTTGGGTTATGGCCAGTATACACAATGGAGGTCTTTTGTTGTAAGCCGTTCAGTTTAAGATGGTTCGCCAACCTATTTATTTATCAGCTGATCAAATTACCTTGAAGTAGGATTCGCATGCCAGATCAAATATAGGCAAACATCATATGAGAGAATATAATATTAATTAACCGTTTTTCATTTAAGTTTTCATTGCAGCCGACATATGTATTAATAAGCAGATTTAATTATCTTTATATTTAAATAAATAAAAGATTTTACTTTTCCACTTTTCCACAAGATTTTTTACTGCGTACAACGCGTTTCGGCTCACTGAGCCATCATCTGGTACAAGACACAGCAAAACATTTGAAAATCGCCGCCGCAAAACATTTGACAAGCCGCTGATAACGTAGGCTAGAATAAGATTTCCACTTGCATTTTCGGTAACTTTACGCTATGACTTCGCCATTACCGAAAATGTTTTGCAGTATCTTGTACCAGATGATGGCTCAGTGAGCCGAAACGCGTTGTACGCAGTTAAAAATCTTGTGGAAAACTGCTACGATCTATTATTTATTTAAATATGTCTAAAATTCCACCAAATGAAGCCTTAATCTTTTGAACTTAATTATCTTGAAGCAGGATTCGCATATCACATCACATTTGTTTGAAATTTGCTGTGAATGAGAATTTAGTTCTCTAATCACGGGGCTGATCAATAACCGAACTTGGACTCCTCATAACACAGCCACTCTTTTCATCCACAGATTCGACCGACGGTCTTGGCTATGACGTCCCTCAACTCATCCGGAGGCGGAGGAGGCATGGGAGGAGGGAACTTGGGGGGGAGCGGGGGAATCGGAGGCGGAATGGTCGCGGGGGGCGGCGTGTCCATCGTCGGAGGAAGCGCGATCCCTCCCGCGGTGGCGAGCGGGGGCCGGAGGAGGAGCCTCTGGGGCGGCGGGGGCGAGGAGAAGAAATCTGGGGGCAAGGCGGCCGACGCGGCGGGACGGAGGGGACGCGGCAAGTCGGAAGGCGAGAGCGCCTCGTGCGGCCTCGGGGGCGGAGGCGGCGCGGTGGAGCGGCTCTTCCTCCAGCAGCAGCACGACGGCAACCGGACTCGGAGGAGCAGCGGGGTGCTGTTGAAACCCCCCACGGTCGTCGTGGTGCCGGGAGACGCCGACGACGGAGGTGCCGCGGCATGGGGCGAGGAGGACAAGGGGGGCGTGGTCGGGTGCGACTCGGGGGCGGCGGTTGTGCTGGTGGGACCCTCCTCCTCCTACGGGGGCGAAGCGGAAGACGATGGGAAGTCGGAGGGGCCGTCGGGGGCGGAAGAAGACGTCGCTGCCCCCGGTGTGGGAGACGGAAAAGTGGCGCAGGAAGAGGTCGGGGGCGAGGCGGGAACTTTGGAAGGGGAAGAGCCAACGTCGACGAGGGAATCAAATCAGTGATTTCTGATATCGAAAGAGGTGGCGGGGAGGGAAATGGAAGATGAAAGAAATCCATCGCTTCAACATCGGCGCTTAAAAGAGAAGGAATAACATCCCATCCATTTGCGTCACATCTAAATATTAACGCAACTTCATCTATAACACATATATACAGTGGCGGATCCAGGATAGGTTGGAGGTGGGGGGCCTACGGCGTAACCTCCTAGCAGCAGTGGGAAGTTATCTCCCAGCAGTACCATTTTATCTCATGTAAATTGGATACCCATGACCAGTGGCGGATCTGTGGGGGGGGGGTGCTAAGGGGGTCCCCACGCCACTCCCCATGGCCAAAGCCCTCCCTAGTCTTCTTCTGGATCCACCACTGTATACACACGCACACACGAAAAATTTAGGGGGTATTTTGAGGTTTGAAGCCTATCCAGAGCCAAAATTGGCTATTTCAAATCAAGATTCAAGAATATCGCTCTCATTCAAAAGCTATTATTTTTGCTTTAATGACTGATTTTGCATGAATAGGCTACACTTAAAAGGCAGTGATCGTGATTGAAAATATATTATTTACATTCGATTCATTTCATTGAAAAGAACTCCTTGACTCGTTCTCTGACTATGCCACAAATGCTTCAAACGCACACCCACGTTGCAAAATCGCGTCAGTGATATAGACGAAGGGGGGGCTAAGTGGTGGGTCCGAACAAAATACAATTCTAACTAGTGTTAATTGGACAACCAATGGGGGCCCCCATCAGTGCTATAGATCCGCCACTAATGGACTGGATACCTCAATCCTACGGAGTGCAGACTTACAGGAAATCAGTTAAATGATTGAAATCCCCAAGTGCTAGACTACTCATTCCGATTACGATGCATGTGCTGGATAAGATCCATAGTGTGCGTCAGAGTTGATGTGGGACTCCATTAGCCACATTATTGACTCTAATCCTATTAAAATGCCACCATAATTTTCTCCTAGGAAACAATTTATCTGCAGAAAAGTCTTGATGTCACCAACGGTTTAATTATTTTAGTTCACACGTTTCGCCTTTCGAATGGTTCTCACAATGCCTCCCAAATATGTTGCAGTGAATCAAAGAAACTAGGTAGGCTAGGAGAGCGCTGATGGAAAATGTAATGAGATACCCGAGATAGAAGTACTTTCAGCAAGAGTCGACGTAAAGCAAAGACTATCAACGAACCAAATAACTCGTTGGTGAAATTACCACTGAATCATAACAACTCGGCCACCAACAATAACACTTTTACAGGAGCTTCATGCGATTCAGACATGATATTATGCGCAAAAATGCATAAACTTGATAGAAGAAACATAATTAAAGTAGAATCAGTTTTGAAAGTGTAAAAATAATCGCATAGTGAAATTTCAACAGACTAATAACTACTCTGTCGTCAGCAATAGGCGTATTACAGGTACTTCAATTCATGGTATAAAATGGGCGAAAAAAACCTAAGATGATACTCAAGCCAAGTAAAATCAGATTTCAAAACGTAATCTAACCCATTGAAATTAGAAGTGTTGGAGTTGAGTGAAAAAAAGGTACCCACATCATCTGACGAGATGAGAATTCATTTAAGATATTAAAGGCATTGGAAATATTTATCGACTTTTGGGGTTGGAATCTCTCTATAAAGGCTTCGAATCGATCCATCACTTTATATAATGTATACACGTATATATATGTATATGCATCAAAAGATGTGATGGGGACGCGTCGAGATAAAATCGTCACCAAGCGCTTTCCGACAAAAAGGGGAAAGGCGAGATGTAAAAAAATAAAAGAACGGCGAACTGCGTATAAGGACTTGAATCCGAGGGGGGGAAAATAAGAGGAAATTTCGAATTTTCGAAAAGGAGCGAATGTTCAAGTGCGCGTGTGTATATGTGTGTGTTGTCTGAGAAGAAAAATGAAATATCGCTCAAAATCTCTTCATATTTGCTCTCGAATCTTTTTTTTTAACACGGCTTTCTTTAACAACATTTGCGTTTCGATTTCTGGACCTCTTTTATCATCTATCTCACCGCTAACGTCGAAGTAAAAAAAAATAATTCGAGTCGTTGAAATGTGTTTTCTAAATGGACCGCTTCTCCTGAAAACTTACTAAATGTTTATACGGATGTTAGTCTCACTCTCTCTCTCTATTTTTGGCCGATTCGCACGCATTTCAACACAGATTCATGACAGGAATCCACGTTTTCAAAGCAGGGATGGCAAAGGAAACTAAACAAAGTCAAAACCAGTGAAATTTAAATAATTTAGTTCCCGGGAGGGAAATGTGAAAAACGAAACGAAAATTAATTAAAACCAGGGGAGCTAAACTCGGGGTCGAAACGAAATCGGAGTCAAAACTACATCGGGTCGAAACTAAGCTAAACTAAAACTTTTGGGACGAAACAAAACAATTATGTTTCGCACCGGAAGGACCACGTGCTTCACCTTCTAACAGTTTAGTTTCTACCCAAACACCGAGTACGAAGTATGGCAGAATGAAATAAAGGTTCGGCCTGACGAAATTAGATGCATGGGGTAGCTACAGATATTTTGTACCACAAACAAGAGAACGGCGAATGCAAACTGGCCATTCGGTTTTTAAGCCCAATGTTTTAACCTCTCCATATTCTATCATGAAATGGGTCGAAACTATTCCCTCTTATCCCCCTCCACTCAACCTTTGGGATCGAAACTTCACTATGAGTAGCGGAGTTTCGTTTAATTTAGTTTCGCTCCTGGGAGTAAAGTTTCGTCCCGGGTCGAAACTAAACTCCTGGGTGGTTTTAATTCCGTGCGGGTACGAAACTAAACTTAGGCCTCGTACTTTCGTTTCCCTTCGGAACGAAAAGAAACGTTTCCGTTTGGTTTCACTTGCCACTCCTGGTTCAAAGGGCCATTTCTCGTCTTTGATCACGAAAAAATGGCGCAAAAAACGTCGGATATCATATCACAATCAATTGAGATTTTATATTGCGCACAAACTTCGGTGTCTTCAAATAAAAGTATTGATGTTATGTGGTAGTCTTTGGAGTCGACAGTCTCAAAGAAATATTCATTCGTACTTACTCATAGCCTACCATGTTAAATGTGTCAGATTTAAAGATGATCTTTCACAATAAAACCACAAAAAAAAGGAAAACCGTTAAAAACTTGTCACGCCAGTGGCGTGAAATGCATACAAAGGTTCCCATGTGAGTGTCAATTCAAAAAAGTAGAAGCATTAACCGGATTCCAGGCCATTAAGGTGCCTTACTTATTGTTAATGACAAGAAAATAACTCGAGGTTGCAAGAATGAGATGTCAGGCGAAGCTTCGATAAGCAGACAAAAATGATTTATACGAATACGTTTGCAACGATACTATGACGACGTCAAGTTTGCATACCGATTCTAAAATGCGGAATACTGTGAAACGAAGTTATTGGATAATAAATAATGACGCTGGATCCCATACATTTTAAGGAAGCAAATTTATTTCCTCTTTTTCAAACGCTGAAATTGTGAAATCAGCGAATGAAGTGAATATTTTCAATATCTTTGAAATTAAATTGACGTAAATAAAGATTTTTTCCCGGAAGGCATTTAAGTTACAAAAAAATTAACCCGTTCCTATAACCTGAGAACGATTTTTAACATTGGAAAAAGGTAGAGGAATTTCGGAATATTTAAGAATTCGAGCGAAGTGATGATCGCAAATCAATTAGTACATAATTCACGTGAATGATTTATATTTGCGCTATGATGAAAAATATAGTACACATTTTCATTTCATAGTCGAAACGTGGGATGAGCAACTGGAATATCGCCATTTCTTCTATGGTGACTTTCGCATTCCGCGCGCATTTGCACACAGATTCATGACCGGAATCCATGTTAAAAGGAGGGATGGCAATCGAAACTAAACAAAGTCAAAAGAAGTGAAATTTCAATAGTTTCGTTCCCGGGAGCGAAATATAGAAACGAAACGAAAATAAATTAAACCTAGCTTTCGCAATTCCTTGGCATCGGCAGAATTTGATATACGCATCTGATACGAAAGAGAAAGGACGTCACGGAGATTGGACGTTCCTTCGTTGCTATAAAAGTCTCCGACGCCAAAGAAATATTTTTTTTCGCCAGGATCCATTTCGAACTCCAATTGACATCATGCAGGATAGGCAAATCTCGTCGGAATCCTCTGACTTTCTACTTCAACATGTTAAGGTTGGAAAAAATGTATCTTCGTTTTGCTGCAAGCTATCTCCAGCTTCATTTTAGCGCTAAAGGATTGTAAAAAAAAGACTTGCATTTTAAATTCCTTTGCTTTCGATGATGCCATATGAAATAATATTAACGCGCACATGATAAAATAAAAAGAAAGGATTGAAGGAGGAAATATAGGAAACCGTTTAGTTTTTATGAAACAATCGCAAGAGTTACCAAGAGTAGGGATTCAGAAGTTAGGCTTCCCAGGTGAAGATGCATGGTGTCCCATAAATCACGTTAAGATGGTATTTTAGTACTGAAATTGAGTTTCAAAACTTGCTTGCTGGCTATCAGGATCCATTGTATGGCTATAGTGGTATTTTAGACGAACAAGATCTCTGGCTCCTATAACTATATCATAGATAAAGGGATACAGACCTTTGCAAAAATTACAATTCTAAGGCGAGGACGATATTTGACGTCCCACAGTTTTTTAAGCCAAATATTGCCATTTTCATCCATTTTGAGGGGAAGCACATGATGATAACAGTCTTTTTTGCCTCTTTTGCCTGAGAGGCAAACATTTTCAAGAAAATTGAAACGATTATTCTTCCAACCGCAAGATTCATATAGCGGGAACAATGCACGTACAATCACGTACCGCATATATTCGAATTCAAAAGAAGTAATTCAAACGATGTAAATTTTTTAAATTTATGTGCTTTGAAATTACGGTTTTCAAGGCCTGATTATTTTTTATTTGTGCGTTTCTAGGTAAAAAGTTAACTCTCGGTCTTGTATGTTCTTTTAGGAGAAATACTTTCACAATATTAAAGATTCGAAAACTATTTTAACGCATAATACGACAAAGGCAGCTACGTAAAACAGCTGCCTTTAAAATTCGCTGTCTTCCAATCGATAGTGTATAGAAACTTGTGCATCCTATAGAGGAGAAACAATCCACTACAAAAGGTGGATAGAGAAAAATATTGCATAGAAATAAATATCGCATCTCAGGCAATAATCAATGGGTGTTTTTTGGCCTAAAATTTTAGCTGAACCACAAAATCTTTAATTGCTCCATGCTGTTGGTGTGTGCAACGAAACCTGAATTTTTATTTACCTGCAACCATAATTCGATCGTAATCACCCGTCGCACAATGGGGAGGCAATTTTTACCCGAATTGAATGAAAATATAATTCCAAATGTCTCAATTCATTTCAAAGTAATTGGCTTAATTTACATAACTCATCATCATAGAACCATCTGACTTTAACATAGGCTGCAAATATAGCGAGAAATACTCAAACCAGTGCATCGCGAAGCTCAGCCGATTCAGTATTATTATAGACGAAGAGTAAATTTACTTGATATTATTCGTTATTAATAGTTTCAATAATAAAATGCAAAAGCGGCGCCCTAAAATACAAACAAATAGGTGCAACACAAGACTAAGAGTTGAAACTCAAACAGATTGAAATGCGTTTAATATTCCACTGCAATAGGAGGGAATGAAAGTTAGTCTGGTTCAAAATACAATTGTTAAGCAAATGGAATATTTCCTCCTATTCTACTGTTGTATATTTTGGTTGCCTAAATGGACATACTATTTATTTACGGCAACATTTACGATTGAAAACAAAGCATAATGTTTTAATAATATCACCGAGTATTAAGCTAACTAAAAATCTTGAGATCTACGATAAAAGAAGATATTAACATTTCGATATGAGACCATAATCGACCAGTTTCAAGCAAAATAAGCGTGAAAGATCTGTACATGCATGTAAGAGAAGTGCCTGCCGATGGTCGCACGATAATGCTGTCTACCTCACTTGAACTCCATTGTGACGTAAGACCACACCTACATCATGATATGTCTACGGTTTAAACTTCCATAAATATTTCAAATTCGAATTAATGCCCACAAAGAATATGGCAAATATTAAATAAGCTTTCGAAATGCAAATTAACTGCCAGGGCATAAAGCTTGGCAATTCCTTGCCGGGGATATGTTTTGCTCTAACTGCCTCAATTAGTTACATAAAATGTTAGTACCAATTCTTTTTAACGAGAAGGAAATTTAATGAAGTAATCGCAAGTGGTTAGCAACATTGCAAGTCTCAGTGAATGCTAAGATTTCTTATAAAATAAAAATTAAACTTTTCTACGCATTATTAGCACTGAATATGACTGATCTCGTCTAAATGACAGAATGTGGTAAATTTGGACATAATTCGTTGTCCCAAATGAAATGACAGGACATGAATAATTCTCTATTTAGTACTGCTAGGTTCCTCTCAGCTTAAAAAAATATTTAATTAATAAATTCCAATCATCCTGTTGACTGTGTTATACCTACATAGCTTACGTTAGGCAAGATTCAAACAGGGCTGTTCACGTTTCATCATTCAATGTTGTATCAGTGGCGAAATTAAAATTTATGGACGCCCTAAATAAAAAGGTATGCATAAACTCCATTTTAAAATCAAAGCAGAGAAAGGTTAACTTACGACGTACGTGTATAATTTGCTTAACGCATTGTGAAATACTTAAACTCCTAAAAGTACGTATGACCCATGAAACGCTTAATAAACTGATTGAAAACAGGGAAAAAACTATGAGACACTAGAGCAATGCAAATGGTCCAACAAAATACTTACGCTATAGTGCCTGGAAAAATCAGCTAACTAAAAACAACCATTGCCTCACATAGCTTCCCCCACTCATATGGCATATCAGAGCTTCATAAGCGAAGAAGTGAGACACATGATACGACAATCTTTTGGAAGAGAGATGTTACGGTAAAAAAATATACAAGACGATGCAAGCACTCCCAACTTAGAAGTACTTAAATCTAGTTCATTTTCTCGGGACAAGAACTATTTCTCACTTAGATGGTCAAAATAATTGGTGAATTAGAAGATCGAAATTCCTTTCGATTTCAGTCCACCTCGTGCTGAGCGTACATTTTTTATTCCTTATTTTTTTCCAAAATAGTTAATGAGTGTTATAAAAGTTAAGGATGCCTAGATCATACGCTAAGAATTGAAGAAAAAAATGGTTGTGAAAGGAAGCGTAAGGCATAATTAACTCTCAAAAAAAGGACAAGAGTAGACAGTGTGAAACTGGTGCGGGGAACGTGTTGCTTGTTGGTTTCTCGTCCCAGCAAAAAAAAAAAAATTTCCATCACTCCCATTACGTGAAAAGTGTACCTATAGATACCTCCTTTTACTACGGTCCAATCTTTTAACTAGCTGTAATTTGTACTTTATTCTTCTAGAGAACCATTAAATGGCCAAGTTTGATTAATAAAAAAGAAATATTTTGAAATACCTACTCAGCATTCATTTATTATGTGCTCCCTTTCAACCAATGTGCATACACTGTACTACTTACATTGTACCGGGTTTCCAGGTAATCAAAGAAGAAAAATTACAGCATAACTCTCGGTTTTCCATGGAAATTATACAATATAACAGCCTAATTTTACGTGATTACTGCGATGGATAAGAATTTTAAAACACTCACAATTACTTGAATATCTTTAAATAACATTTTATTTATGTATAAATAAGGATTAGGCTAGTTAACACGCAATGTATGTAAAATTTAAATTTATTTAATGCAAGCTGCTTCGACCTCCTGAGTAGATTCTGACGTCCCCTGGAATGGTATTATTCGTGTTTTTGTATCTTACTTTAGTTAAGAGTGCTAGAAATTTCAATTCCCTCGTCTTGCCTGACATTCATCTAAAATTCAAGTGTCTGACAAAAATTATACTCAGCTACTGCTCTTAAAATTACGACAAACACATTTTGAACTAGCAAAATTTTATGTGAATGATGTATGATCTTGGGTTTTTCCGGCGTTTCAGGTGCAGAAAGGTTTCTCAAGTTTTCCACCGGTTGATTTTTTCCATGATCGAGGATGAACAGCAAGTCGCTGCTCGAAACGCTGGGAGACATGGTAAACATCAACCGAGGGAAAACCCGAGAAACCTTTCTGCATATGTGAAATGATTGAGGATGAAAAGCAAGTCACTGCTCGAAACGTCGGGAGACATGGTTAATATCAACCGGTGGAAAACCCGATAAACTTTTCTGCATATGTGAAATGAAATATTTTGATACTCCAGGTTGGAGCTAAAATCCATGAATAATTCATGCATTGTTCCAGGGACTAAAAATTTAAGCACAATTCTCGATTTTACCGTCGCTGGATACCCTACATGTATGAACTTATGACATACGTTAGTTTAAACAGGTTAACACAGCTTCAGCTTACTTTTTTTTTTACTGAATATGAAACCATCTTTTCGCCAACATTCCAAATTCTGCCGTAAGTATGGTATAATACTTTCTTAGTTTCCTAATTCCCCGGCAAGGCCTCAGATAAAATGGGCATGGGGAAAAACTAAAATTTTTCATTAATCTTCAGATGTGACATTAAAGACCAAATTTTATGCATGGGTAAACCTCCTCCTCATTGTGCTACCCGTGTCACCATTGCCACCAGCGACATTTTTCTCCTCTTACCACTAGCATACTCAGGCAACACTTCCCTACACGCTTTCTGTACACTTTATTTTCAGCAAATAATCAATAACTCAAACGAATGCGATTGTAAGAAATGAAAAACATCAGACATAATATTTTTGTCCGATAGATTAATGCCGAGAGGCAAACCTGTGGATAAATTCATTCCCCTGCAAATAATTTGTGTTGACAAAGAGTAAAATCTCCCCTTAGTAGCGCTGTTATAACACTTTGGGAGAAAATATTTGTTTATAGGGTCAATTATCATGTCACTGATAATTGAATTTACTTCTAAGAAACATGCAAAACTAATTATACAATGAAGCAACATCAAAGAGGATATTATTGATAAATATATATGATTTCATAAAATTCTGCTACAACACGTTACCTGTAAAGGATTCGGGGAAACTTAAAATACCTACTCCTAGATGATTTACAACCAAATTATGCTATAGTATCACGAACTGTGAAGGAGTATTCCGCAGTATATTCACATTAAAGAAGCGTATATACTTGTTTAGAATGTAATCAGTAAGGAAATATAAATAAAAATATGTTCCATGCTAAATTCAAACTGTTTTTACCACTCAAAGTAGGTACGCAGAGCGTAAGTAATTGTGTAAAGTGAAACATTGTATTTATAACATAATTGGTATTAAAATTGGGTAAAAAAACAAATAAAAATAATACTTAAATACTAGTGAGGATTGAGCGGCAAACATGAAATATTATCGCATTTTTTACAACAAGAATAACTTTTACTACGTTCATAGATGTTGTTGTTGGCGCTCGGCGAGCCTTCTGCTATACCTAATACCGAAAGGTAAGATAGTACCAGTGGATTAATTAGGTCATCATATCTACCCTCACCTATCTAAATCACCAATTGATAGTTGAAAGACTGAGTAACTACCTAGTGTCTTTTCTAATTTTAGTCTTAGATTCTGAAAACCATATATGATTCTTAGCTTTTTCACTGAATGAATATTCTCTTAAAAAAAGATTTCCTGCAATGAATTTTAATCAAATTGGAGAAGATCTACACGGTTAAAAAATACCTTTCTCAACGTGCATTTACATGTACAATATATTACAATATGTATGTACGTATGTTATATGTATGTACAACTCGCAGGGTATTATGTGCATTGTACATAATACCCTGCGAGTCACCTCAAGGGTGATCAATCAACAGCATGCAACATGAAAGAGGATTTTCACATGCCCACCACAAGGTCAAAAATATGTTACGATGCTTTAATGCGAAGGTAAAGTTTTACAACCACTTATGAAGACAATCTACCAATGAAGCTAGAGCACTAAAAATATATTTCAGGACCAAGAAAGAACTAATTAAAATGAAATAATTTAAAACCATTATTGACGGGAAATCCACCGAATGTGACAAGAGATCTAACAAAACGGATTACTGGGCACCGAAAATCGTTGAGGCTTATTCAGACATTATTTTCCGACCCCAATCCAAAACCTTGCTTAGCAATCAAAGGGGACCTGCGGGCTAAACTAATCACGAGTGCGCCAATGCCCATTCCAAATGGCCTGATTCAATTAGCGCATGTTACCACCAACGAGTATAATCAATTAGCGGCGACCGTATCTCAAGAGGCAATTTAAATAAACGTCATCGTGATTCAGGGTGTCTACTCTAGTATCAAGCTAAAATTCTGTACCTTTACCGACCATTTTCACAAGTATCCATTATGATTGTTAATGAGTATTTCATGAAATATTCTTCTTTAAGGATGGGAAAAGATACGTCATTAATTTTTTCTTCCAGCATGTCGTTGAGTGGCTCATGAATAACACATGAATGCCGGTATCACTTATGAAGATGGGTAGGTCACCCGTCGAAACGTTGCAACGTTGAAATATTTAAAAAAATGCAAAATATAGATAAAGTATCATTTTACCGGAATATAATGTTTTTCATTTAATTAAAATCTCACCAAAATTATACCAGCAGATTTATTCCTAAGTTTTTCGAGGATAAATGAAATCGGGCCTGTTTTTGGAAATTTGGTCATGTTTGGTCCTCTACATCTCAGTAACGAATGAAATATATGAAAAATTACTTATTAACCCACTATCATCAATTGTTTTGTAACATAGACGCCAAGGTTTAAGTCTCCACCTCAAAACTGGAATGATAGACTCTAGTCAGACCACTGTGAGTTGAAAGAAAATATGGAGAACATTACCCAGAGTAACGCACTTTAAGTACTAATAAAATTCGCCGGGAGAGCATCAGGCATAGAATGACAAAATTAATTCGCCAAGGTGGAGAGTTGTGAATAAGTTGTGTCTTTGTATATTCAAATTTGGTAGTATGCGTAAAAAAATTGATTTGCTATCCTTCCCCTGGGCTCGACCATGTAACTTCAAAATACGATGAAATATTACCTACCACTGACCTCTAATTGCGGTTGTTGTAGGTCAAAGCCGAGAGCTATTCATTACAATGACAGCAAAGTGCGTCATATTCCGTAATTTCTATGCAGTAAGACCGAAACATGACGGAAATGTTAAGTTTGCATCAGGTGGTCGACAGATAATTTACATAAGACTTGTGCCGACAGTCGCAATAGCAATTCCAAGCGTAAGTGATCGTCCTGTCCCTCCCCTACAAATAGAGAAGCACAATCACAAATATTACGAATCGAATTGTCCAGTTGGCTACCTGTGCTAGTGTTGTCACCCACCTCGAATTTGAATGGGGTTCAAAAAGTCCCCATTCCCAGCGCTGACAATGGAGCGATACCAATTCCAAGGCTACATTAAATATACTTTGTGTTGTAAACAGGAATTTTTTACTTGAGATAGTATCTGAATCCATAACGATAAAATGCAATCAGTAATAACAGCAAGAACTCTATTGAAAATATTGGAAATAAATCTACTCACCCATCCTCATCGCCGCGCTGCGGTCATTTTTGAAAACAGATTGCAATGTGTTCCGAGTCAGCGTAAATCAACCTCTACAAGTCAGACAGGGTCCTTTTGTATGCAGTCCCCTTTCATACAAGATTCACACGGGAGGAGAATCAATGATGAGAAAAAATCTTTAAAAAATCGTAAATGTATGGCGAGTGTATCTCACGAAATGAAAGGGCCCTATGCATACAAAAACCTACAGCAATAACAGATAGACCTTCGGCTGTAAATTTTCGTTGCTCAACCATGTGTAAGCAAATATACTTGATGAATTACCATACACCATATCTGTAGCAAATTCACTACAACTCCACTACCAGAGTTCATATTCACAGATTCCATGTCCTTACTGTCGTTTCTCAATCATATTTAAACAAGTATACTTGATGTATCGCTCCATACCTGTAGGAATTTCACTCCAATATCAGGTGAGTACTTGTTTTGGTTTCAATGTATGCCTGGTCGATTCTCTTTTACCAGAGATCCTATTCCCAGTCCTTTCTTTCGTAAGAGGTCAAGGATAGTTGGATTATGAAAAAAATAAAATCAAGAAAACGAATTGAGCCCTTGGATTCGTGGTAGTGGCTTAAGGAGGGCTGAACGCTCGTGAAGTGGCGGGAGAGAACAAAGGAGTGTGGGAGAACAATTTCCGCCTTCGCTAATTTCATCCCCTCCAGTCTCTCACAGAGAGAGCCTCTCTTTTTTTTTAATTCCGACGACCCCGTCCCGCTGCTCCGACCACGCCCTCCTCGCCTCTTAGCTCGGTCCAAGGGGTCTAAGAGTCGAGGAGAAAAAGATAAGACGAATGAACGTGGAGAAAAAAAAATGCAGCGCACACAAAAACTTGCAGGAACAATATTAATAAAAATTTCCGCTTCAAATTTTCGTGGCTCAACCGTATTTAAATCAATATACTCGATGAAACATTCCATATCTGTGGGAAATCCATTACAATGTCAGGAGAGCCGGTATTTTCGTTTTAAAAAACGATGTTTTCTCTTTTTTGCCGAAGACTGGATTCCCGAAGTCCTTATTCTTACTTTTATTTCGGATCATAGATAGTGGAATTATAAATTCCTTTCATTCATCATCATTTGAAGAACCATCAGTGATTTATGTAATATATCAGCAGCCAAGCTCTGTACCCACTATGTTAACTGAATTGAAGGAGAAATGTAATTCGGGAAGGCAAAATGGATAGGCTAGCTTGCCAAATGCAACATATAATCACCTTAAGTGGCAGAATAATGTAATGGTAGTGATAAAAGCATTTTACTGGAACAAAAAAAAAAACAAAATATATTGAAATCGAATTCATAGAAATTGATAAAAGCACAAAAAATGTAAACATAATTTTGCATCATAGCAACTAAAAAAAACTGGACAATCACATAAAATGTACGTCAAATCAATTTACTTACCATAATAAATGGATGAGGATGGTCCTGGTAAGACATTTAAGGCTTGTCAGCATGCACCGTTTTTAACCTAATTAAGTGATCGGACGTCTGTAAAGGAATAGTAATAATTAACAGTTGATGCAGCAGTGCCACTATGATTTAAAAACTGTTGTTAGTTTTAAATGATCGTAGTTTTTCCCGGCGAATTGAATGAATAAAATCTTCTCGGGTTAAGCACCGGGTCAGGCTTTTTGAGGCCAACGTTTCGATGAGTACCTCACTCATCGTCTTCAGGGCTGAGACTGAATGCCGAGCTTGGTCAACGCCGTCTGTTGTTAGTTTTATTCTACAATTTCAAGCCTTATCACTATTCGTTGTATAATTGTGACCACTCTGCTAGGTTGAGCATCAATTACAGCAGGTATCATTGGTCTCCAACTGGCTGACATAGCCCTTATTCGACAGGCGCCGGGTGACTGACACCGTAGGAGACCAGCGAGAGGAAAATAGCGAATTAGCTTCGTAAGCGAGCTTTGGTGTAGCGCGGGTTGTCAATTTATAAAGAATATTATTTTTTGCAATTCACGCGTATCTGTACCTTTGTAGAAATTAAAAAATTGTGTATGCACAGTGTATAAGATAATAATTCCCTTTAAAATCCTTAATTTGCAACTTGTCTAAGGCGTATGAGACTAAAATAGGGTATCCTGTTGCTTAAAATTTTACAAGATAGATAAAAAACTGAGGCAATTTTCTTATCCGGAGGATAAAAGTTAGTCAAAAATAGCTCACAGATATAATTTCAAGACAGCAAAATGGCTGATCTTCAACGTTTATTCACCTCGGAGAGAAGATAAGGAAAGCAAGGAGGCATAACATACGAGTGAATGTGCGCGTGAAAATTTATTATAGATAAAGCTATAGTAGGAGAGAGCTGCCTAGAAGAGAGACACTACACAGATTTCGGGAGGATATGAGAGAGTTTGCATATCCTCCCGAAATCTGTATAGTATCTCTCTTCTAGATAGCTTTCTCCTCCTCTAGCTTTACCTATTGTATACTTTCACGCGCACATTCGCCCGTATAATTGAAAGTTAGAGGAGGAGAGAGCTACCTATAAGAGAGATACTACACAGATTTCGGAAGGGTATGCAAACTCTCTCTCTCTCTCTCTGCCGTGGGAAAAATTCACGACGCATGGCGACGGGACGCGGTAACACTTTCTATTTCTTCCTCGTTTTTTGTGCGAGAATAAGTGAGCCCGGATCTTTCAGCGAGAACACAAGTAAAAGGGACCTTCGAACTTGAACGTTTCGTTTGCTCTGTTCCATTGTGAGGCCGAGACATATCGAACGCCCCTTCGGATATGAGATTAGACTTCGACAGAGGTTAAACATTCAAAGCTTCCGAATGTTTATTCTCTCCACAAAGGAGCCCGTATGGTTCGGTCCTCATTCCGGAAGCAGCCCTCCGAAAATAGACCTCATCAGAGGACGGTTGTAGCAGATATACCGATAGCATGCACATATTAGGTTTGTTCGAACATTTTCAAAAGGATGGATTTTTTTCTACTAACGAAAAAAGAGAGTCATGTATTAATCTAGAATGACATCGTAAGCCTTTAGATAGCTTGTTCATTCAATACCTGGGCGTACCCAGAGCGGGGGCAACTGCCCCTCCCTAAAAGAAAATTTAGGCCAAAACCAAAGTTTTGAACACATTTTCTTTAAACCAAGAAAAGTGATATTAGTATAAACCACGTAATTTAAATAAAAATACAATTTTTTCGAGCAAGTAATTTTAAAAACTAATAAAGCACAGTTAAAATTTTCTTAAAATTTCGGTTTCCTTAACCTTCTCTGCGTTACAAATTGAAGGACCACCATGGCTTTCTCCCATGTAGTTTTGATCCTGGGTACGTCCTTGATTCAATAGTAGGTATATGCATTAAAGCTTCCATGAGTTGTCTATTTAAAAATGGTTGTGAATTGTGTTGAGTTGATGTTCGACCATTGTCAAAGAATGGATTTTTTTCTGATAACGAAAAAAGAGAGCATATTTTCATATAATAATCTAAGTTGATAGACTCAACTAGAAAGAGAATATAGAGATCTAAAAATATATTAAGCCTGCCTTTGCACTTTGTGGATAGTTGGGAACATGAAGAAAACGATTACAACGAAAAAGTATTGGTCGCTGAAACTTAATGTTACAGAAGAGTTATCAGAGCTACTAAACAAGTATTTTAAAATATATTTTTTTAATTCTAGGATGGATAAATACCAATAATCTCTATTTAAAATACAAAATACATTCACGTATTTGAAATACCTAATGCAAATTACTAATGTATTTCAAATACGTATTTAAAATTCTTGTATTAGAAATACTGCCCAGCCTTGTAAATGATGTGTCAATTTTTAAATACATAAATGGAACTTATATGCTTTAGTTTTTAGGCAGATAATTCTAAATTTTAGAGAATAAATTTAAATATAGTCCAGCCAAACCAAATTCTTACAGCGGGATGCCATGTTACTATGCCTTTAAGGAATTACGCGTGAGCTGGCATTATCTCCACGCATACGTGTCTCTTATCTGAAATAAGACAAAACAATGCTGGGGTCCGGGAACGGGTGTTTGCAAAAGAAAATAGAATAGAACGTATTCTTATTCCCTCATTCCAAGGCTTCCTTTATTTCCTTCCGAGCTTATGGCGCAGAAGTTCCCCCAGAAACACACGCCAGTCGCATTTCACGGTCTGACAACAATGGCGACAAGCCGCTTGGCAGTTACACCTCATACACCCCCAGGAAATATATCTTGTACGGCTTGCGTGTGGCCTCTTCTGAGAGCGTTCCCCACTCTATTTTCCTTTGCTTTCCTGATTTTTTTCTCTTTTCTATCACCTTTTATTGCCTTTGACTGCATTCTGGCAGATATGACGACGTGGTTTCAGTCAGCTATAGTAAGCGTGAAACCACGTCTACTTTGAGACAGTGACAAGGCTTTACGCAATTCTCATAAAAATTATGATCAAATACAAAGACTTTAGAATTTCTCATATTCATGTCGAAATTGGGTCTGACAAGGAGACATCTACTACCAACTTCTTCGTCATAGGAAAATCTAATCCAAAAACCACATAAGGCGAAAAGAGGATATAAATAAAGGCCTGCAAATTTTAAAATTTTGAATATTTGAGGGCAGAAATTTGTAAATACAATGACTTTTATTTTGCCCTGAAGTGATTCATGAATTTTTTATTTTTCAAATTATAAATTAGAACTTTTATGCATTAGCTTTTAGGTAGATGGTTTTAAAATTTGGACGCATTAGTTAAAAAGGAATATTCATATGCAATCGTTCTGGAAGTTGGTAAAGAATAGTCATAAAGAAATCTTCTGGGTATTTTCTGACCTGGCCTTAACCATTTTACTAAGATAATTAGGGGTTTTACTCCAGAAAATAGTGAAAATAATGGTTCCAAACAAATATTTTCTTCGGTTACCAAGATTTTTCCACTCTATGATAGTTTATACAGCGATACACGAGCGTTCCTTCTAAAATTTAAGAAAAATCTCACTCATTAATTTATTTATATTATTTTATTTTTTGTCCAGTCCCATTGACGTGTCATTGAAAACAAGGTTACGCTTATCAAATGAAAGGCATGAAGTGTTGAGATAACCATTTTACACGTTTTAGTTGGAAATATGCGAGAGAGGAAAGCATGAGTCGTTATCACGTATAGCAAGCATGAACAGATTATTAAAAATGGAATTACAACTGCAGATTGGTTATAAATTATATGTATCATAATTACTAAATTATAATTTATATATTATATAACCCACTTACGTACACTCGCTCACTCATAAAAATGTTCGGGTATGAACGAGACTAGATACGACAAAAAGTCATGAGATCGACAGCGTCTAAAATCGTCTGAAACACTAGGAAAAATTGTAACTCTATAGAGTTGGCCATTAATAACACTGGACGGCAAAAAATAATTTGTTCTCGAGCCCTGGTACCATTCCTGCTGATTCTTATGAAAACTGACCTCTTGAAGCCGAATATGACATTCGTTTTCCTCCATCACCCACCATTTTTGGGGGAAGCCCCCCTTCTAATTTTCATCAATTTTGCTTTAATTTTGATGAATGAAAAGGTTTATATCAGCATTTATATATTTTATTAGATTTTTGAGAGGTGAAAAGTTCTAAAACATGATAATTAATGGTAAGGATGTAGATTTGGGGGAATTAGTTTCCGTTAATGATTTAAAAAACGCATTAAAAATTATCAACCTTTCCTTTTTTCGCAATTTTTTCACTTACAGATATTTTCTTCATTTTTCAGCTCCCATTCATCTTCCCCGACCCGAAATATCCCAGAATGATGGAAAAATATATCAACAGCTCATATTAGCAATAATAAAAATATTTAAGAACTCGGCATAGAAAAAATAATGAAAATTAGTGCCAACAGTTCAGAAGGTACGCTACTACGCTGGCGCACTCAATACCACACGCGCATCAATAAAGTAAAAATAAAAAATGTGAAGAACGATGAACAACATAAGTAATTTGGTATTTGATTCCCCTTTATACGCTTAGGTAGAAGTTTCTCATATAAAAAACAGCAGTAGGCCTAATATACATACCAACATGCCCGCATTCAACTTCTCTGAAAATCTCCTTTCCTTTGGTGATACCTTCATGGAAACGTTCCCCATGTTAATTTGAAACTGCTCCAAAATATTCTATGAAAAGGTACAGGTGTGAATGTAGGAAATGCATTTTTAGTGATATGTTACACCCCATGGCCTAATACGCTGACAGCTATTCCTCAACATGGGCGACATAATCATCACTTCATTGTCACCCAAAAAGTTCTAACACACGTTCAAGAATCCAAGGCAAGCTCAATTGTCTTTATCATTCAGGAGTTTCATAAGCGTCGAAACTTGGAAAATTTTCCTATTCTGGGGGCCCACGTACTTCTTCCTTGGTTTTAGCCTCACTAAAACGGAGACTTTAAGTTAAAATTGAAATTCAGCTCCTGTCTTGTCAATTGCTTTCACAAAATATTTCATCTCTCTTAGTTTGATGTGCAATGGTGGCAATTGAACATTTTCTGTGGGAACCAGGGAAACATGAGCGACATTTTTATAACCAAGAGTGAAGCTTTCTCGCACAGGCTAGTTCTGTAAGATGTTATGTTTTTCTCGGGCGCGGCTGTTGTATTCACAAAGGAAGCAGTTCAGAAGCAGCAATAGTGGTTTGACCAAGTATTTCGTCAAATTACTGTAACAAGTGGTACAGCAAACACATAGAGCTTAATCCTATCCCTGACCGCCAATTTGGCAGCTAGAGTAAAATTTATATGCAGTTTTAAGAATTAAAGAAAGAGGATATTGTTGCGATGTTTAAGTCAATTCACCGCAAACATAGCTGAAGCAATGAGGATGATTTTTACACACGCGTAACATAATTACACATCAAATCACGGTAATAATCACAACTTAAGCCCACATACTGACATTCACCTGTAAAAAGCCGGATTAAAACAACTTTTACTGTTTTGCACAATTTAAACTACTTTGAATAAAGGATCCTTGTCCAGAACACCGAAAGGGGTTTGGGAAAGGATCACTAGAGGTATACCGAGGGAAAGTGACGACAACTTCAATATACATAATTGATTTGAGAGGCTGATACTTTGTGGAACTCCATGATTAAGGAGAAAGAATAATTTTTAACTCCAATGAGAATATAAAAAACTCAATCTTATATGATTCGTATAATGAGAAATTATTACTTTTCCTTTTTTAGCAGCGAAAGCAAGAGAATTGCCGTCCAAGTCTGAGCGGGACAGGCGGGAGAGGCCAGCGTAGTAAAGCGAATCTTCCGAGCTATTGCTACATATTTTAATTATTGTTGCTATGCTATGCAGCAAAACATTTTTATTATTACTGATGTTTCTTGCTGTTATATATTTTTATCTTTCGGGGGAGGATGATATGAAATGGAAGCTGGAAATTTTTAAAAATACGTAAAAATTTGCGAAAAAAATGCAAAATTGATCATTTAAAATGCGTTTTTACACAATTTACGGAGACTAAGTCCCCCCAAATCTACTTCTATACCACAAATATTATTTCTTTTAGAATTTTGCTACCCTCAAAACCCCTAGAAAAAATTTGAATGCTAAAATAATCCTTTTAATTCCCCCAAATTACCGAAAAGTGATAAAAATTGGAGGGGGGGGCTCACCCGAAAATGGTGGGTGATGGGGAAAATTGGAGTTCATATTCGGATTTAGCAGGTCATTTTATATCAGAATCAGCAGGAATGTTGTCAGGGCCGATTTTCATGCCGTCCAGTGTAATCGGTATTGGAGGACGCCAGGTACTATGTACCTCTTAACCAATAAATAGGTATACATATTAAATTGGGTATTTATAACAAGGTTTATTTTTATACCATTATTTATCACTAGAAGAGTCACCTATCCGTAGTGAAATTATGTAATAAAATGTGCACGTAACATTTTTGGGGATACAATATTAGTTATATACATATGGATGAGTACGGGAGGAAAAAATGTTGGGAACCGCTCCTCTAAAAGTATTTTTTCCAGTTTTCCAGTTTCCAGTTTTCCAGTTTTATTATTCATACATATCCAATTACAGGGAAGAGTAAAAAACCACTTTAGGCCTATACTTAAGTATCAACTAAAGTCGTGAAGTCAGGAACTTTTCAGCGTTTCGCCCGTTCTTCCTTCCCGCGGGCAGCGAAATTTTGCTCGGTTCCAGCCGCGTCGCATTCGCAGCGAGAACAGTTCGTCACCATCGCGAGTTGTTATAGCAATCACATCGCTAATATGCAATGCGATGTTGCAATCCACAGGATAACTGCACTTCTCGCTCCCTTGCTTGTATTTTTCAACCTACGAACAAGGCCTCAAAACACCTTGATATGCCGAAGTCTTATAGGTCTGAATACGGCAGGGATCTTCAATTTTTTTAATTCAAGGGCCAAAAAATCGATTTCACATCGTTCGGAGGCCCACACTGCCCCACGTCACTTTTAATTTAATTTTAAATCTAAAAAAACATAATTTCAAAGTGAATTTCATTTATTGATTAAAAGGTTCAATCAATCAATGCGATTTTTGAAGTCTTCTATATTTCACGATTGCGTCGATATTTGGTTCGCGTTACTATTTAAGTATACCGGGACTATACTCTGTTCATATTATCTCTGCGGGTGAGTTGCTGTGACCAAAGCAAGTGGAGATGAGGGGAGGGAAAGTTTCTCGACATGTGACTTTGCCTTTGCCAATCAGCAAACCGTAGGCGTGGCCTCAGTGAGTCCCTCTCTAACCTACGCCGAGTGAACAACGTGAATCTGCTCGTGGAGTAGTGTTGCCAAACCTCACGCGTTCTCCTTGTATGTGACTAAGTATGCCTTCCACGCAACGGTGCCCTATTCAGCGCGGTAGCTGACAATGTCATGGGCTTCTGTGAAAGGATTATCCCCAACGCCTTCCAAATGAGTAGGTATATTGTCTCGACGCCGGGGCCAAAATACCTGTGGCCACCTATGACTCACACGTTTTCAGGGACGAATAAGGGCGGCCATGTACATTTGGCAACGTTGTGTTCGCTCCTCCTCTCTCTCTCGGTACTACCCCTCCCCTATCAGCGAAGCCATCCGAAAGTGTCCGGGCTCTCACGAAAGCTCAACCGCAGACATAAAGTGAACAGACTATAGGCGGCATAGACCCTATGTGCTTGTAGTAGCTATTTCTTTTGACACGCTCCATGCAGCCTATCACTTTTCGTAGTGCTGTCGACGGAACAGCTGCGTATTTTTCAGCATAATTAAGCAAAATAATGGCACAATGAAGCGATATAGAAGCAATATTAAATATGTAAGTTAGGAATATAAAAAACCCTGATATAATAGAATTCACATGCTAAAATACATTACATATGTTAATAATTAATAGCCTAAAGAGTTCGTTAAATCACACCTTACTGGATAGGTCTGGGGCCGTATGACGACATGTAAAGGGGTATATGCATAGCATGAGAGACATCATGTAGTGTTCGAGTACACTTATAAAGGTGGCTTTAACTGTGACATAAAGAGAAGACACTATAGCCACGGTGATTACTTTACGGAGTCACCCGCATTTTTCGCACAATTCGCGATACAATATTTTCTTTTGCCTCAAGGTGCCGCAAGAAAGTAGCCGGCGGGCCGGGAGTCGAAGACCCTTGGCATGAGGGATTCGAGGGACGAAAGCGAACGAATCGATCACCAACGCGACGTAGCTGCTCCCATCTGCTCCAAATACTCGACATCATTTCCGTTGCCGGTCCACACTTTCGTTTTCCATCCACCTCCTCTTTCCATCCAGCGGCCGTCCCAATGTTCCTTCTCCTCGCATCTTCCTTCCTCCTTGATCTGCTGATGTGCTCTTCATTCCGCCTCTCAAAACATCCACGCAATCCCACGCTCTCATCCTTTGCTCCCAGAACCTCAGAGCGAGTGGCCAAACAACTTTCGTCACTCGCGTTCCACTGAGTGCTCTCTGTTTTCCGACCCCTACAAATCATCACACACGAACTAGATGTCCCACCAAACCCTTTTGCAGAAGGGATACAAGACTAAGGAAATGGAGGAATCATAACTAGAGACGAGATATGAAGCGAAACACTTTGCACTTTCCACATAAAATTTATTAAACTACAGTCGACATGTTTTGCTGCATTGCTGCATTATCAAGACTAAACCAAGAAATTGACCATACCAGTATAAATACAAAATTACACACTCGCAAACATTTGAGAAAAAGGGGGTGGAGGGTGGGGTGGAAGGAGGGAGGGTTGTGAATTTTAAACTGACCGTTGGTAGGGGGTCCTGCCTTACCTCACCCCAAAAATTTCCCTGAATATTGTACATTAATATTTTGAGAATTTTTCCAATGGTTGAGGGGCGCTGTTCGATACTTATTGATTGTCCAAAACAATAACTTCAAATGGAGACGGTAGATGCTGTTGTTCCACCGGTGAATTCCTTTTCCCATGATAAGGATTTGAATTTCGGTAGCAAAGTAGTTATTCCAGGATTCCGGTCGGTTACTGTGGTTTACGAATTGCTTTCAACGCGTTCATAGCACGGTTTAGAAAATTACTTTTCCCTCGGAATATCGAGGAATATAATTGAGGAAGTCAATACAGACGCCGAACTTTTCTTCATCCTGCCCCTCTTCCCAGTTTTATTATTCATGCATATCCAATTACAGGGAAGAGTAAAATACCACTTTAAGCCTATACTAAATCGTTTGCAAGCCAATGTTTCGTAAGTTCATTTCGAAATGTTTTGCACTCTCTTTTATTTCATCTCGGTTACTGTGTACACGACATTACAACTAGATCCAACCCTTGGATATTCATCTCTTCTGAAGTGCGTAAAGGTGTTGAAACAGTGCGGAGTGGAATAAAAAAAGTGTGAATAACACAAAGGGTCAAGCAGAATAAGATGGTAAAAAGTGCCCCCAAATATTTTGAAGAATAAAATATACACAGTCTAAGTGCATCAAAAATTATGTGTTTTCCCAAAGTTACAGGCATTAACAATTGAAATGAAAACCCAAAAAAATTGAAACACGATTTTTAGTTTATTAACCATACCTCCGGATTTTATTTATTTTTTAAATTTTTCTTGATTCTATAATGTATACACCATTACCTTCTACCATCCTGATTTTTTTTAAATTTTTTGACCGGAAACTAAAATTAATGTAAGTTTAAATTATCAAAATTAAATCTAAAATTTAGTAGATATTAGACGCGCCAAAAAATATATGTTTCTACCCCTACATAAAAATATAATTCTATTTTTTCAAATTTTTAAAATTGGTGAAACACATCAAAGAACACGAATAATATCTTTGCATCATTTGAATCTATGTATTCCAGGAGGATATTTGATATAATTGTTGAGAGCAGCGATTGTTTATCACTTTTTAATAATATTGATTAAGAACATTGACATAAACAATGCCTATCACACTAAGAGCAAGCGTAATTAATTTTTTAAACCATAATATTAATTTCTTTAAGCTTTGAGAAATACAACGTCTACCGAAAATGATTTTTTCATATCTCCTGATTCTAATTCACCATCTCAACCTGCTAGACCCTTTTGCGCTTCATTTATTACCGGTATTAGTCGCCCACAACAAAAGAACTAAGCAATACAAAAATCCGACGGATACGAAAGCATCCTGCATTTGAACAGAGAACAGGGTTATTAAATGTGAGTAGTAATGATATAACCCAGTAATGCTGGCTCCCGTCTAGTTCATGAAATATTGAGTTTTCACGTTAATATCAACCATAGAAATGCACCCCTTCTACGTGGATAAAAGGCCTTGTTAAAACGTCCAAATGCATCAATATCAATTTTCTATCAGCCATTCTCCAACCGAATTTCAAAGTTTTTTTAGAAAACAATAATATCACATTGACGAAAAAATTCAACTTTTTGTCAACTTAAAATTCTTCTATTTACCGCGATGAATGAAATGCACATAAAAAAATTTTATCAAGGAAATGGATTTCAAGATCATTTAAAATTTTATTTTTTTCTGATACAATCAAGTGTTCATCACATATTTTAAGTCTCGCTTATACCTTAAAATGCATAAACTGATCGTAACTTAACTTCGAGAAATATATTCCAAGCAACCCCATAAGATTTCACAGGGAGCGAAAGGGGACAGCTAAATTTCTCCCGCAGTTCATTTGCTCAGAGAATGAACTTTTTACTCATCGGCATGAAAAGAAAACAAAATTGAGGTTCGTTTGTCTCCCTGATTTCTCGGACACCCACATCAAAATCACCTGCAATGCTCAAAAAGGTCACTAAATAATGGCTTGGTTTTCCCTGAATTACACGGAACCTTTTCAAGTCAAAGTATTTTTCTCTCGTCTGCCGCCATTCCCGATTTAAAACTGCAAATAGGTAATTAACCAGAAGATGACGTTAACCGTATAAACCATGATCGTGTTTTAATGAAATGTCTTCAGAAAAACAATGTTTACATTTATTCATCCAAAATGTAACTTAATTTCCCCGTAGTACATTCGCACAGGAAATGAACGTGTTACTCATCGATGTGAAATGAAAACAAAATTGAGGTCAATTTACCCCGCTGATTTCTCGGTTACCCACATGAGATTCACCTGCAATGCTCAAATAGGTCACTAACCACGGCTTGGGACTACCTGAATTACATGCTTCCTTTCTGTGTCAGAGAATTTTTCTACCGTCTTTGACCATTCCTAATGAAAACTGTAAACAGGCAATGACACGTTCCGAATGGCATAAGAAAATAAAATTCCAATCGTGAGAGGGAACTGAAAATACAAACTAACCAGCGATTCCGTCGCTGAACTGGTTTCTGCAGCCTCACCGCTAAAATTCCCTGGAACATCTCCAAACACTGCCCGCAGTCACGTCCCAATCCCTACATTAGGAAAACAAATTCCTACATTTGTCTTCACTCCGACTATCCTCGCCAGTTCTCCTAATGCGGCAACACATCCCACCCTAAGCTTCGAGGCCCTTGATTCGAGAAATGAATGCGTCTCCTGAAAAATTTTGGGACGGCGGATCTCGGATTTACCATGCAGCACGGATGTCAGAACTGACTGTTGGTTTGCGGAAAGAATGCAATAAAAATTAGCGGTCCAATATCTTTTTTATTAGGACGAATGAAAATAGAAACCAAGCCATAACGAGTGAGCGATGTCTTTTTTCCAACCGAGGACCTTAGAAGCCACGGAGGACAAGTGCAATTTATTATAGATAATTCCAGATAATGGTTAGTGGGATGCACAATATTTTTGCAAAAAAAGAAATATATGTAAATCACTTAATCTATATGTAGGTACCGCTCATCAGTAATTCACGTGTATCTCTTTGACCCAGCAATATTGTTTACCCAACGAAACATAATCTGTTAAAAATTAAAAATAATTTGTTATAAATGAAACAGTTCCACAAAGTAACGCCGGAAATGAAATCTGCACTTATCTCGAAAAATAAAAAATTGTAATTATCCCCCTTGGAGTCTTAGAGTCCTCAACAAAAAGTGATAAGGGGAAAGTGCATACAAATTCGCTGTTTTCTTAACACTGAAAAAAAACTCTGCCAAAGTGTTGAAAATTTCAGGGGAAGGGCTTAATGGATCAATAATTTGCCAATTTTCCTTCAGTTTCACCCTTAAAGACACCAAGTCATGCATTCCTTATTCATAGAATGGAACATTATAAGGTATGAAACCTTATGATAAAATTGATTTGTCCAGGTTCAAATTATAAACGTTGCACAACTTTCGTCATCAAATTATACCACGAAGTTGATCAAGTAAGCTCTAAGTGCAACCAAATTTCTCTCAAAATTCACATGAAAAAATCTGTTATCATAGTAATCATCTAGGTATTGATAATGTCGGTAGCTCCACTGCATTTTGTGTGTTGCTGGTCTATACTTAAAATGTTATATCCTCTTATAGTACTATGATGAATCGCAATTTAAAAATATATAAAAAAAAATTCATCCAAATGGTTGATGCTAGTCAGTGATTTTTTTACCCACTACTTAAGGTATCAGGGAGATTTTTCGCACAATAGCTCATAGATAAAGCTACCATATTTCAACCTTTAGCCCTCTGCTTTAACATCATCATATATTTTATGTAGATCGCTCCAGCTTTCAGGATCACCCATTCAAAGTCCTCACGTAATTAAATAAATAAAAAGGAAAAAAATACAGATTTCCCATCAGTATTTCGTAAATGCTAATTTCCCACAACTGAAACTGAAATTGGTATCTCCGGTGGTTAAAGAAAATAATGATAATATCTCAAGCCCTAACATGACCGACATTACAGACAAAGATGAAGGTCAGTGTAAAAAGAACTGATCAAACAAACCCAATTAATTGAAACAAAAGCCCTGATGAAGGTGTATTAATAAACCAAAACGCTGGGAAAAATTATATTTAAAATTCTTCAATGCCTTTACTCCAAGACACTTAATTAACACAAAAGAAATAATGGGAGATGCAGAACACTTTTTACAGATGAGAATAAATTACAGTTAATACTCAAGTAAATGATGACAAAACGGCAAGGAGAATTCATCATTAAAGTTACGAAGATATGAAAACTAGTACATTAGGCCAATTAATGTTTGTACTAATTTCATCGATGCAAATCCCGTTAGGGCCGGGTGCAGTGTTGAGGGTGCGATGAAGGCGCCTGCTGACTTCTCCCGCGGTGATCGGTCTCATCAGCATACTCGCTTCCTACTCTTCTCGACCGCTGCGCTCGAACGGCGGCACGACTGAGGGCGCGGTGAGCGCCTCGTCGTACCGCGGCCGCTCCCGCAAGAAGAAGGCTTTCACCTGCGGCGGCGGAATGCGGCAACGGTCCGCAGCATTGCCGCCGCAGACTCGCTTGAAAGCCTTCCCTTTCTTCTCGCGGTAGAGCGCCTGCAGCTCCGCAGCGGTGAGTGGCGGGTCCTGCCTCCGTTGCCGATGAGACGCTGCACCCCGGGAGAATGGAGAGGTTATCCCGCTTGCCGCCCGCGCCGCGTCGCGCATCGAGCGGACGACGCGAAAGATGCCGTCCGTGATCTCTCCAGCGAGGCCGATCTCAATCAGCCACGCTTGCTGCTGGAGAGTGGCAGGTGTTTGCACGGACGGCGCATCGACCTGCGTCGCGACGGTGTAGGCCTCTGGTAAGAGTTAATAACTATTTCATGCTTCGCAAATAGCTCACTGGGAAGGCTAAAAATATCTGGGAGGCCGTTCAAGTGGTATCAAAATTCAGTATATGCAATCACATTGTTACGTAATGGCACCGGCAATTCTATCACACTTCAAGGCATTTTTCCTACGTACATAAATTTGGCTAATTCTGTAACCATAACAACAGAGAAATTTTCATTTCAACGTTTCTTGGGAGACTATCTACAACTTAAACCACCTATTTTGTAAGTAAAGCGACCAGAGCTTCGAAGAATTACATCATCCTCAGGCGTAAATTATTAGCTATTTAATGTGTTTATTTATGTATCATAATTATATTATTAACTTCCAAGAAACATCAATTTGACATTGTCCAATTTCATTACACGTCTTTTTTCTTAAACTTTCTTAACAAAAATCCCCTAATTTTTATTAACAACACAAAAAAATATTTAAAATAATGCAATCAAAACCAAATAACGACCGACAATAAGCAAATAAAATTAATAAAAATGGATAAGACACGCCGTTACAACAGTTTAACATGAGTTGGTGAACTTTCATGTCGATTTCCAAGAAGAAAGACATGATGCCGGCCATTTTGAGAGAAAGACTTTGTCGATGCGTCATCAAATTTCGTTAACAATCCACTCATTCGATGAAAATTCAACGGTGACTTTGCGTCGTTCGTAATGTTCGAAAAACGGTCATGAAAGAGGTTAAAACGACGGGATCGCCTCCGGAGGGCTAGATTAACTGATTGATTAGGAAAATTTATAGGGTAGCAGTAACGTCAACACTGTTTAAGGGGCCTGCCGCCATCTCCGAAGCTTACAGCCGACGGAGCGGTATGAAAAATTCAATAAAGGGAACGTTTACCGTCTCATGCGGGGATGGAACAATAACTGGGGTGGATATCAGGGTGAAGGGAATGGAATCGATTATAGGGGCTCAAAAGGAGTCTTCGCGTCATGCCTATATATTAGGGATGAGTCGATTCATGATGCCGATTCTCGATTCTCCATCGATTCTAGGGCACGGAATCGGAATCGACAATCGATCGCCTAAAGTCGATTCCGATTCCATCGATTCCAGGAAGATATATATTTTCGATATCTTTTTCTTGACCTCAATTATATAATGATTAATAACGTCTTGGAGTATAGGTATGAGATTTAGAGAGCGTAGGTCTGAGATAATGGATAATCTTATCAGTTTTTGCGTTCCATTTGTGTTTGTCCCTTTCTCCCAGCAGTTGAGGTCTCCCTTTTCTTTAATGGAGCATAGGTCTAAGAGAAAAAACTAAAATTTCCTCTTAAATATTCAAATTAGTAAGGATAGTTTTGAGCATGTGCGGGAAAATCCAATGAATTCAAAAGAGGGTGGCTCAGATCTTTCTTCCAAGACGCTATTCATTAAGATAATTATTTTGAAATTCGACTATAAGCCTTGGGCCTTATAGGCAGCCACATACCTGTGCCATTATGCACTGCACGTTATTAAGTTAACAAATTATGTTCGAAACAGTTAAAGTGTATATTATTTCATTACAGCTGAGGATTTATTACCATAATAATATTCACCTAATTTGAATAACTAAGCTATTTGGGTAAATTACCTTTATTGTTTTATTCCATTTAATTCTTAAATTTAAATGACAGTAATGCTACTGGAAAGTCAGTACCTCACTATTAGTATGAATAAGAATCGATGAAATCGAAATCGAGAATCGGGAATCCAATTTTAAAAATCGGAATTGTAAAAAAGTGAAATCGACTCATCCCTAAAGCTGAGGATATATTACTAAAACACTAGTTCGCTACTTTTAATAACTGTACTTTTTGGCCACTTCCTAGCCTTTTTATTTTACTCCATTAAATAATTAAATATTAATGATATCAATGCTATTTTTAATAACGATACTTTTTGGACCACTTCATAGTCTTTATTATTACAATTCTTAAATTTTAATGATAGCAATGGTACTGACAAATCAATATCTCATCTGTTAGTGTAAGAATCGAGAAACTGGAATGCATCTAAAAGAATCGAAAATAGAATCAAATGAACTCATCCCTACTACACGTATGTATCCATTCACCGCCTCTATCCTTCCCGGGGACGTGGCAGAGAGACAAGGGGAAGAGAGAATGCAAAACGTCAGGGCGGCGCGGCGGTGGTTCCTTTTTTCCCGTAGGATAAATCAACAGCGTTCACGGAGCACAGAAAGGGGAGACCTTCAATTGTTTGGAGAAAGGGAGAAATGCAAATGGAACGCAAATAACGGACAACTAACAATTATTAGGGATGTGGGATGGGCGAGAGAACAATTTCGAATTGCTTCTTAAATATTCAAAGGAGTAGGGATCGTTCTGAGCGGGAGGGAGGGGGGGGGGCAAGTCTGATGAATTGAAAAGGAGGATGGCTCATCGAGGATATTGAATGGTTATGCCAAACGCAATGAAGCATTCAGTCAATATCGATCTGGAAAAATTAGCGCCACCACCAATTACCAGCCCAACTTCGAAAAAGGAAATCATTCCACCAAAGGGAAGTTTCAATTCTGTGGTAAAATTAGTGTGGCCGGATTCATTTTTTGAATGTTGCAAAACTTTCAACGTCAAATTTTAACACGAAGTTTAGCAAGTAACCCTATCCATATCACCAATTTTGTCCCAAAATCCACTTAACAAAATTAATAAACCAATAGGTATCTATAATTGTTAGTCATGTATACAATGTTTTTATTTCGGCTACTAAAGACATGAAAAGAGAATTCTATAGGCTGTTTTCAAATACCTCCAAAGCAAAAAAATCTGATTGATTCGCAAAAAATATACATTGCAGTAATTGTTTCGAAACGATTACATCCGAGGGGATTTAAACCATCTGAGCCTATTTCCTAAAAAAAACAAGCACTTAAACGTTTATTGGTGATGAAATGCGAAACAGGTCATGATTAGCATATTTATTTATTGCAAACATTTGTTAAGATCTCAAAAAACTCAAAATGAGGAAAATAGGAAATAAATCCTTTAATCAATGGGTTTTTTTCATAGTAAAGTCACGATGATTGTTTTATATTTTATGACTTTTCAAAACTTTTTCAGGAGTACCCGTTTCCTGTAATGAGTATAATTATTCATAGCATTCACTGCATCAGATTTGATGCGAAAGACAAGCACGTTATTCTCCTCGGATAAACATCTATCTATCACAAAAATATCGTTCATAACATTATTTTTACTACTGAAAATTTGAAAATTTCAACAAACGCAAAAAAAATACATTGTAGTACATAAATTCCGAATTTTGATGTCATTCCCCAGTACTGACGCTATTAATATTGAACGTTGCATTTGTACAGCGCCATAGATGAGCCTTCGCATATATTGCTTTAAACCCTTGCTAACATTATAAATCGTTAATTTTTCAGAACACATTTTTGTATTCCAGAACACAAGAATTCTAAAACATTCTCTGATATTTTATCACTTACGAAGGTGATAACCCGGCAACATTAAGCTCACAGGGACATGTAAATACCGAGAATTGAAAGTATTCGAAAGGATTAAATTAAAGGGTCAAAATGATATAATTTTCCATCAAAAACCTGAGAAAGACCAAATTGTCTGACCGGATCAAAGGCAAAAGCGATGTAATGGCCATTTTACTTTTGAATGGAAAATATCTTATTTAAGGAAGCGGCGATAAAACATCGAGGCTAACGGAGAGAAAAATCATTCGAGTACTTCAAAAATTGTGTTTGTTTCCAATCACCTAGAAACCAATGCCCTGAATTTTTAAAGGCTATGGGCAATTCGACCATGGGCTTGCAAAATTCGTCATCCACGCTAATGACCACTGGTTTTTAGAAAAAAAACCTATGCACAGCCAAAATATTGTAATTAAATTATATAATCTATTCTGCACGGCCATTACGATCGTGATAAAAACAGATTGCAGTTCTGGAAAACATGAGCTTTCTCATGAACTTTTTTTTGTTGGTTTACCACAATGGATTTCATTTCATCAATGGACTTCAGTAAAAAATGAGCTATGATAACTTAAAATCATGTTATGCCGTAAAAATGAGAATATTAGTCAATAAAACGTTAAAAAGTTATAATTTATAATACTAGTAAAACTCGCTTATGATGATCATGCATTTAACGTAATACCGCCTATAACGAGGTGAGCTCCCTACCCCTTGGACTTCCTATGATCATTAATATTAATTTACCCACATGTAAAAAGGTCGGATGGTACGAAATCCCTTCTATCGCGGACTATTATTTGATCCCTTGGGGAAGATTCTCTTTTTTTATAAAGAAGTTATGGCCATCTTCGTTACTTAACCGTTCCTTACTTTATCGTCAGTAAATTTTACGTGTGGCCATCACCACACATTTCTACTGTTGATCTTAAAATCCTTGTCTTTATAGCCGTTTGATGAAAAGGTTGGTTGGAAAGTTACATGCTACGGATCTATTGCTTAAATAAAGACGATCCCCTGAAATTCGTTATGAGAGGATTTTACTATATCAGATTAGATTTTTTACTGAGCCCAAATTCAATGACTTCTCATAAAAACCGCATTGGCCCATTCAGTGGGTTACGATACTAAAATGCCATCTGAATACATAGATAATGATTTTAAACTTATGCTGGTGTAATATCTTTGACTTTCATTGCTTAAATTTATGATGTGCCAAAAATGTCCACAATATCACGTAAAATTTATTTTGTTTTTTTTCACGGTTCGGCCATAGGATATTTCAAGTCCGTTAATGATACTATATAAAATAATCCATGTAGGTTGGTGTGGTGGAACTGTTATTCACCACTTGGTGAATGATTTGAAAAAATTTTTAGTAGCTGAATGTGTGTCTCAAATCGTAAATGAGAGGAAAATTGCATCACATTCACGATAGATGGTTAAAATATTTTGCAGTATCTCATCGTTTTAAATGCGATAGCGTTCTAAAGTAGAGCATTATTACACATAAATTTCCGCCAGGATTTATCAAGAAGAAACTACCAATGCGGCGATAATAGCTCATCACAGTTTTTCACGCACTAAAGAAACCGATATTCCTATGGCCACGGCGATAGCCCAATTTAATCGGGGCAACAAAAATTCCAAGGACTGTCGTGGAAAAACTAGAAAAATTTTATTTTCCTCAGACACGGAAAAATAGGTAGTGACCGGAATCGAATTCGGAGGATAAACCTGGACTAGTATGCTATCCTTCGCAAAACGACTGACCGTAAAAATTGAGTCTAAGTCAACCGAGCATTTCCACGAAAATCCAAGAACACAAAAAAAGTACAAAAATTTCAAAAGAGGATCCTCAAGTCCTCTAAATGTGTTGTAACCCACCACGCACCTTAATGGGTCTACAAAAGCCGCCACTCGTGGCGCTGAATGACAAATTGATCCGAGTTTCACGGAAAAATAAGGTATAATCAGTGGTTTTAACCGAAATTTATATGCATGACGACGATATGTGATATATCAAATTCATAACTTTTCAATGCTATTCCTCACAATGTCAAATATTATATTGCAAAATATTACGAAAATAAGTGGATCGCATTGCACTCATCACCCCTTTGTGGACATTTTTGAAAGCCAATTCAAATGCGACCGAAGTGGAAAGAGAAATCAGCTTTCTATGGCATAGAATTGGCCCTTCTCTATGCAGTCACCTTGGCTACGGCGATAGCCCAATTTTAACGGGGCTGAAAAAACTCCACGGACCGTCGTCGAAGAATTAGAAAAATATTATTTTCCTCAGACACGGAAAAATACGGAGTGACCGGAATCGAATTTGAAGGATAAGCCCGGACCGGGACGTCGTCCTTTGCGAAACGAACGACCAAAAAAATTGAGTTTAACTCAACCGAGCATTCCACCATTTCACAAAAATCCACGAGCGCTGAAAAAAAAGTCGTTGAGACAGAAAATAGAGCATCGAAATGAACGAAGAAAACGCTGTGATCGGCACCTTTCGTGCGCCCAGAAACCTACTTTCGTTCTCCCCCACGCTCGCCCTCCGATTGTCCCATAAAACATTCCCCTCGGCGAGTGTCCTCGTCATACTTATAATTCGGAATCCTTCCATTTTTTCGCTTAAGCCTTCAAAAGGTGAGGCAGGATCCATTCTTCCCTTTCACGACAATGACCCCTGGACTCTCATCGGAAGGGCGGTGGGATCATCCCAGCTTCGCGTCAACTTTCCTTCTGGTCCACGGAACCCGAATTTTAAAAAAAAGCCTCGTGGAAAATTTCTCAAAAGTCATTTTTTAAACCCTATAAATTGAAAACAATCCCAGGCCCGTGGAAAAGAAAAGGCACTTGTAACGGATACATGTGTAAAATAAACATTAATGAATGCTTCTATCATCCTGGATATTTTACCAGTAAATCACAAATATTGGACTCATAGCAAAAACACGATATGTCTTAAAATAGTGTTGTAAAATACCTAATATTTAATTTTATTAATAATAGCAGGGTAAGTGCCCTTATCATGAGTTCCTGAGAGCCTTATACGATTCACATAACTCATTATAGGACAAGATATTATATGCAGAGACAACAAGGTAAAGCAATGATGAGGTTTATTAAAGGCATTTATAAAACAATAAATAGGAAGGGGTCCCTTGAAAGATGACCCAGTTTTAGTTTAAGTTCCCCAAACATGTATCACCTTGCCTTATAAAAATTGTGCTCAGGGCTTCATACAAACATAGTTCTTAATTACTTTATTATTTCTTTTTCTATACGATTATTCTATTATATATTTTTCTGGGTATTTTTCTGGACAATGAATAAGTACCGGGGTAAATTTACTCTTTTAAAAATACTCCAGCCAAAAAATAGAAAAAATATACTTCTAACAGTTTAAGTTCGTATAATAATATTCGGGGCAATTAGAAATACCATAAAACTGTATATTCATTCAGAACTTATGAACTACGTAGTCTATAATCTTCGCCGGCCTCGGTGGCGTCAGGGTAAAGTCCCCGGCTGCTAACCTAGAGGTCGCGGGTTCGAATCCCGCCTGGGTGGATTGATCACCATCCAGGGCATGGATGTTTGTGATTGTCCATCAAGTTAGGAAGAGAGGACAACAATGTCCTAAATTCGCTTGAGAAAATAAGACGAAATAATAATAATATAATAAATAACTGTCCTATACAAGGCAGCCCTTAACAAATCAAATACTAATAGTCATTCTATAAGACTTTTTCACCAGAGTAAAAATAGTTGAAATTAAAAAATAATAAATATTTAAAAATAGTAAGAATAGTAAAAATAGTGGATATTAAAAAAAATATAAATGTATAAAAACATCCCGTTGGGAGAGCATGGTTATGGAGGCGGATGGATAAATCCTTCTCTCGGATTTCCATCTTCTGGATGGCACGTTATTGTTCCTCCCGCGAGAGAGCAAGAGAAAGAAAGACACTGGAAGAGACTGAGATAAGGGAAGCGAAACAACGCGACCAGAAACGAGGTCGGGGGAGGAATCCTTTCGTTCAGAAACAATCGCCACTGTCTCCCATTGTTGTCACGTCCTTTCTTCCGGAAGAAACATAGAGTGGTTTTTTTTCATATTTCTCCCGTATTTCCATTCTCCGTACCATCACTCTCCGACCGGACGCCCAGAGACTGTGCATTTTTGCCTTTCTGTTAGTTGGCATGTCAGAACCGGAACATGTCGTGGTAAGAGCGAGAACTAACCGAACGCAAGCATTATTTTTATAGCATTTATAGCTTAAGGTAGTTATAGGGGTAGCGGCTGAAGTCAAGTGATGTGCCCGGGCTACCTATTATTTCCGCAAAAGAGTCGCCAAAAAATTTAAACAAAAGAAAACATAATTATAAATGAAACGTAAGTGGAATTTTGATCTTCAGCACAATGCAAAGGTCAGAAATGATTTTTTAAAACTTATTTATAGAAGTCAACTTTACTAGTTTCAACGCAGCTTCGAACCTGTTCACACTGAACTGATGACGACACACCTCAACTACATATTCACTGTCTTAGCAGTATATACTAAATAAATATATTTATTTATAAACAAAAGGTAAGTCAGACGTATGTTTAAGCCGGGAAACTTAATATGTTTGCGTAACTTAGGCGAAGCCGTTGATATTTATTTACAAACAAAAATGGCTAAATGAAGGCCTAAATTATACATTTCTCATTTTTGCAGCGGTAAGAATATACTAAGTCCATCAATGACGCAAGCACTTTATTTTAAATCAATTTAAACATTGCAACAGTATTGATATCCTCCACATGCCTTAGAAAGTACGCGGAATAATTTAAGCTAATTAATTGCATTATTCTAATGCAACAGAGGTTTCCAGTGAACTGATTCTGAGTTCCTTCTCCGCCCTAAACATTGAATCTTACCTTATCCCAGGAATAGCCATTTTAATCGGCATACTTATTTACGTTGGGCACAATGTACTTATATTTTAAATTTTGGACTCTGAGCCTAAATTACCCGATTCATATGACAGAATTAATCTCTCTAATGAGTCTGTATGAGCGTTGCAATATAAGTGCAATAAAAGAAACTCATTTAAGCCATTCTATAAACAAAATATCACTTTTATATCATGTTTATTGAGAGTTTTACGTTTCCTGCTTCGCCGAGTATTGGTTCCAGCCCAGTGCAACTCCCTAACCCTGGTAATGGCAAGCGATGTCGTCCTTAATGTCGCCCGGCGATGGTTTCAAACATAGATGGCAGCACCAAAGCTCGCCCGTGTGTTCCTATTCATTTACCTTGTTAGGACTTAGCGGAAAAGGCTCTCAATATGAATTTACATCTTTTAAATACTGACTACAGCACTGAAACTTATTTTCACAATTAAAAATCTTTGTTCTATGAAATAAATGCGTGGAGAACCATGAAATAAGCCCCCGAACATGATATTCTCTACCTCATTACATTCCAGTCCGCGATTGCAAGTCCGCTAGGCTTCAAACAGATCAATCAACGGCGTAAATCAAGCACAAACTCTACAGAGTGGGATTATAGCTAATACTTATCGCCACAGCTTATCAGGGGAATTCAACTTCCTGAGTTATAAGCACGTAATTCCGATTCAAGGAGATATATCATGCTATGAAACAGTCCCAGACTGGAGGTGATAGTATTTTATCAACGCATGTTATAAAAGAGGTTCTAAACAACAACTTTAAATCCTTTAAATATCGAATCAAGCCCTGAATAGCATTTTTAACACACAATTTCTTTCCTGCGATAGAAATGTGGAAAAACCTAAGTGCAGGCCCCCGAACTTCGCATTCAGTGTATCATTAAATATCATCTGCTAGGATTTCATTAGGTCAATCAACAATGTAAAATTAAGTACAAACTGCATGAATAAACAGTTGATACTTGTCTCAACAGTTTATCAGTGAAATTCAGCTTCTAAGTGGTGAACAGGTAACTCCGTTTCATAGCATTTGTGATGCAATGAAAGTGAATGCTAGACTGGAAATAATTGCACGTCTTAGTTGTTTTACTAATCGAGGCGTAAGGAACAGGATAAAATGATAAGACCCTATCTAATATGCTAGCTTAAAGTGCTCTATTTCAACAGGAATAGCGGCTTCCAATAAACATTTCCACTGTGTTGTGGCCAAAAAGTTTGAGGCTGAAAATCTTAAGGGATAGATATGGAAATGTCAACGAAGTCAATTCTACTGAAAGGAATTCGTCCTTTCCCTCGAAAGAGTCAAAAAACTTCATCGAGAAATATCTCCTTATACTAGGTATCTCAAGAAAATTGATCGTTCTTAAGTAGCTTCTACATTCGAAAGTTTGCTGAAAAAAGATCACTCCCGTACTATCACCATAAAACTCCCTAGATGTTTCGGGCGAACTACAGTGCTGCCATCTATGAGAATAATTTCTCGTCAGCGACAATAGCGACGACAGATGAAGCTTTAAGTGCCCAGTCCTGATTATTCTAAGCCCGTGGTTCGGACCCTTGAGGCAAAACGGAGTTGACGCAGAGAACGCAAACATTCAGTAATTGTAGACACATAATAGATAAAATCCCACAGATAAAATCAGGTATTTTTAACAGGGTGAAAACTGCGGCCCGACGAAACAGAGAACATTCAATGGAAAACGAGCCAGAGAATTCACTATAAAATATCACAATGTCATCGTTGAAAAATAAGAGCGAAAGCAGTGGCGCCGACTCCATGGGGCCTGAGGGTGCCCGAGCAACGCCACCTAGACTAAGGCCTGAGGACTCGCGCGTGACGTCACAACCCGAAGGCCACCCGGCCGATTGTGAACCATTCATCGTGCTGAAAGCTCGTCTCTTGTAAACGTACGGGAATTATCTATTTCGTCCAACTCCGAAAATCAAAGGATGAATATAACTAGTGCAGCCGCGTATTTATCATAGCCATTAAATTCGCGTCTATGCAAACCATGACCCACTCAATGAAACTTTACCGTAAATGCATATTTTTCACTTTTAAACAAACCGTAGAAAGCCGAACTTTTTATGAAATATCAGAACTCATTAATCGGATTCGTCAGATAGTAGAAAGACTTCATATAAATTCCTTCACAATCGGAAAGCTTTTGAGAAATATTAAAGACCCTTGGAAGAATTTCAACAGGAACCAGCCAAATTTCACTTACCATTGTTAATTCTTGTGTTGATTCGAGGTTCTCAAAGAAAAACAATGCGAACGTGCGATTAAATAAGACACCATGATCAAATAAAAAACTGTAATAAATAATCAAGAATACAAATTCATTATCTCGCTATATTTATTGATGCTGAATCACTTCACAAATTTCAATACCTTTCTTGCATTACTAACACGACAGCATTCGTCATTCTTTCTACAACTGTAATTTTTTAAAAAGATGTTGGCACAAACATATACAATTTTCTTGATTGCATTATTCATTTGGTGCCCATTATCACAGATATTGTCATTTAGGTAGTCATTTAGAATCAACGCATTCATGCTGACACTGTGTAAAACATTCCTCTGACTGACTTCTTTTAGAAATGCTTCTTCTAAATCACTGCTGATTATTTTATTCATCGCAACATATACATGGACAACAGCGTTTACAGCAACTTCCTGAGGCACAAAAAGACCACCTCGACTAAGGCACTTCACCAAATTATCACTGTCTACCTCTTCTAACATTCCTTCTTTCACTAACATTTTTTTGCAAAATGGGCAATTAATCAATTTTAAGTATGATCTCACACAATACCCAGCTATGTATGTTAACACAGGTAGAGCATTGCTTACATTCTTTATATCGTCCGACTCCACTGATATATTGTAGTGTAAAAACGAATCAACTGAGTGTTTTGGCTCAAGTAAATCATCAACATCATCATCATTTACACTGTCCACCAATATATTTTTGAATAATTGAGATTTAAGCTTCAGAGGTAAGTAGTTTTGAAGCCTTAATTTGGTCTCTGATTCGTACAACTGCCTGATAGAAATGTGATAGTTAGAGCCAGCAAGCCGCCTGTAGAGACCAAATCGCTCTTCAAGGCAGTCGGTTTGTACTTTGCCAGGCAACATAAACTCCATCCCTAACTCCACCGTACAATAGGATGCCATTTCACAGAGGGCATGTGCGGTATGCATGAAGGCGGAATGGGTTTCTTTTGACAACCCACCCTTGGTACCATCCCACCTCTGCACCCAATCGAACACTTTTTCTAATACCTTTTTCCCTACAGAATCCAAAGCCATAGGTGTTTGCAAGGGGTCTTTTAATCTAATCCCTTTCCTGGGAGTCTTTACATTAACCACCTTCCACCAATCTGAAATTATTTGAACAAATTCAGCAGTTTCATTATGATGCTTCAAATTTTTATCTTTCCCCAAAGTCTTAAGGGCAGTTACCACATAGTCATTAAACACTTGCAACGCCAGCTTCACATTCTGTCTCTCTATGTTTGAAGGGAAGAGTGCTTTCAAGGTGAGTGGATGCCCAAAC
This sequence comes from Ischnura elegans, assembly GCF_921293095.1. NCBI lineage: Eukaryota > Metazoa > Arthropoda > Insecta > Odonata > Coenagrionidae > Ischnura > Ischnura elegans. The sequence continues at coordinate 65,045,846 of NC_060253.1, read as the reverse complement.
CTAACAATCTCACCACACTCAATAAAATAAAGTTCCCTGATAGTCTGAAAGGACGCAGTCAATTTTGGTGCACTGTCATCATTCAAATCAGGGAATAAGAATGACTGCCCATTACTCTGATTTAACCAATTGTTTCTAACACATTTGATTAAGTGAACGGAGTCAAATACAAAAAAGAGGGGCCGTGTTGTATCGCAAGGATGTGGATACACAATGCTTAGTTTCTCTGGTTCTGTGAACATTGAAACTGCTTTCCTATTAATAGCATTGTTATCTGAGACAATGCTCACCACTCTGTATCCAATACCCTCCAATGTGATGATTATTTTTTTTGTTACATCATGTAATTCCCTAGCAGAAAAATTACATACTGGAAGTATGTGAACCACCTCTTTTAATGGTGACATTAAACTTGAAATCATGAAAACGTGTGCAGTTTTGGCAACTGAGGAAGAGTTATGACTAAAGCCAACTACATTACCCCCTTTGTAATCAACGTATGTCTTCAAATGAATTTCATCCATCATGAGGATGACATTTCTTTCATGGCATTTAAGTTTGGGAAAGACAATTTTGGCATATGTAAGTGAGTTACATAAATCTGCTACTGGGCTTAAATTTTGACTAGAACACACTTGACAAATGGTTGTGGGATGTGGAAGAGAGAACATTCCTGAATTCCTAGCAAATTTATAGGCATGAGGAGAAATTGTAAACAATATACAAGAAAAAACTAAAGTCTCACTTCTATAACGATAGGTAAACTTGTTCATCATCATAAGCTTCAGTTGTTCAGTGATAAAGTTAACTTTCACTCCTACTTCATCATCTGACTGCCATAACATCTAAAATAGACAAAATGACCTCTAAGTTAAGGCACATTTCTGACTTTTCAACCTTGGGTCTATTCCCCATCAAAACATTTAGCCCATCCAAAATTTCTTTCAGTACATTCATATCATTAACATACATGGGAAACTTATATTTACCAACTGTTTTCAAGGAAACAGTGCCTAAAAAGCTTCTGACTTCCAAATCATTTCCCACCAAAACACTCGCCCTAATTTCTGGAAAAGGATCGGTTGTGATATAGCAGAGAAGCAATTCATCACCTCTCTTGACAATGGAAAAATTACCCAACCAGTCACATTCTCCCAATTTGTTATGAAGTTCACATGAATCCTTGAACTTCACCTTTTCCTCGGAGAGCCTTCTCTCTTCTTCACTCTCTTTAATGCACCTCTCCAGGTGCTTCATCTCCAATCTCAGTCGCTTCGTTTCGGGTTCCTCACGTGATGATGAAGCCGAACTTAAGTAAGACGGGCAGCCAAGGAAAACAGAAGGTACTGCACCAGCTTTCAGTCTGGGTGTTGGCAATTTCACTGTAATTACCTTGCCAGTCTTCTCATCAAAGGCGGATGTTTGTGAGTAAACATCATGAGCCAGGAAATGCTTAATGCATACCTAAAGTACAAGGGAAAATAGTATTGTATGATTACAGTGTACACATACAGAACCTCCATAAACTAAAAACTAGGCGCCATTATGAGAGCCTTCTACAAACATTAGCATTAAGTTATTTCCGCGAAAAACTAAATACTACAATATTTCAGAAATATATCTCGTAATTGCCTGGTTACACAAGATGAATGAAAACATAAGAGATAACGTACAAGTGCACGTTCCAAAAAATAACAACAACCTGCACGAATGCATTGATTATGGATGGCCATAAAATAGTATCGGTTCAACTTTCGTCCAAAACCTCTTATATTAACTCGTAAATATTAATTAATTGTACAACCAGGCATTAAGATTGTTCATACCCTTGCCAACTTACCCTAGAATATGCCGTAGGAATGAAATTCTCCCTCGGAATTCTCCTAATCCATTTCTTCTTCAGCTCGTCGTCTTCCGGGAAACGAAAAACGGAAACCTTCTCACCACCCGCATAATTGCCTCGGCAGTGAGGTACACAGCACTTATTCACCATTATCCGCTTATCCACTCGTTCACTTCAAATTTTTTAATTAAAATCACCGAAATCCGCGCAAAACTTCACTAATACAAGCAGGCATGCACGCAGGATACACGTTTTAAATGTACTTTTCACGTTATTTATTATTAGGTCTCCCTAGCAACGAGAGAGTTGCCCGACTTCGCTAGGCCTCCGCCTCGTGACGTCAGAGGATTTCAAGCCTTCAGCACTCAGGCCTTAGTCTAGGTGGCGTTGGCCCGAGCCCCCTCAAAGATTCGTTTGGGGGGGCGGAGCCCCCTCAATAATTCAAGAAAATAATTAAGTTATGTTATGCTTTGTGAAATCACAAAAATATATTGGTAATTTTTATTTCCCATGTTTGACGATAGTTACCTTTTAAATAAATTCAACAATGTGTGTTGAAACAAATAATTATAAGGTTAAGCAGGTTAACTGAATTAGTAGTGTGAATCATGGTAGTGTTTGGGTGCTGCGACAAACTTTGAATTTAACCTCTTCCCGGGGAAAGACCTCCGATATGGGCCCCCCAATATTTTTTATAAGTCGGCGCCCCTGAGCGAAAGTACAAATTGAGATAAATTTACAACATTAAAACACACAAAGGTCCGAATTTCACAGGTGTTAATTTCTTTCGTCGTCAGTGAATGCGGAGAGAAAATAATAATTTTAACTACCTGTGCTTTAAAGGGTAGAGCGTGAAAATAATAAATGAACACAAATGCTTACTTCTGAAAACGCCGAGCGGAGGCTTTCAATTGTCACAAATGCCTCGACCTCATCGTTCATTGTGAAGCAAGTCGCTCATTTCATGACGTATTCCTTTTTGAAGGATGAGGACCCAAACCGTTGGGACACTTCAGATCCGCATTCTGCTCACATATCAACGTCATTAATTTTAATCATCGTGGCACTTTTTTTTAAACAAGGAGCAATAACAATACATCACAATAAATATATGAAAATGATCACGATTTGAAAAACGGGATACGACTTTCACCAGCCTACAAAACGAAAGCCTGATTCCCTATTACTAGTACAATCTTAACCCATTTCTTCCCAACGTTACGTGAACGAAACGCAAATTTTGCGATTTTTTTCTCCGTATTTTTTGTTAATGCGTAGTTCATATTTTTATCATGCGTAGTTCAATGCTTTTTAAAATGCTATGAATTTTTATTTTGAAGATATTTAATAACTTTTGTTTTTACAATGACCTTTTCATTTAATGAAGTCGTTATTTAGGTTATCTTCTAAGCTTGTATCTTATTTAATGTCTGAGGCTCTTAATGATTATATCTCTCAAAAAAATGATGTATTTGTCTTCCTGTACTGTAACTAACTAAGCGACTTTGACAAAGTGGTTTTTAAATTATTTAAGAATAAACAAAGCGTTGCGCTCACGCAACGTTGGGAGGAATCCAGGGAAATGGCGCGCCGCGGGGGTAGTCGTTGAGATTTTACTTTTTGGGCAAAAAATAATAAGCTTTTCAAGAATATGCTACATTTTTATGGTGAAACTAAGGCAATTTAAAATATTTTAGGATACATTTACGTCTACATAACGGCTTGAGTGTCTGGCACGTCTTCTTTTTATCTGATTATAAGACGTCCAATAAATTTGAATTATCATGACTCCATGGAAGAAATACGATTATTCCTATTTAAAGCTTTTACGAATGTAATTGACAATGTGAGAATAATGTAAACTCAGGCGGGAATAATTTTCCGAAGCCCTCTAATGCAGCGGATAGAGCACAACTCCTGCAGTGCGATACATATCGATTATAGCGATAGTTCTGACCAAATACAGTTGTTTTAGAGGTACCTAATCAATACATTCATGCCAAAAATGGGTGAAAAAAACTGAAAGAAAATTTAAAAAATAGGTAGAAGAACTGCAGAATTTACTAAAGGTTTGCGAAAAAGTCCACTGTTCTAGTGCTGCCACACGAGAACTCTGTATTTTTTTCTAACTTCCAAAAACGAAAAGGTGGAATTAAGCGTTCCCTTTGAAACACGTAGCTACGGTGGCACCTCCTAAACGTGTCTTTTGAAATCACTCAACTTCCCCTCTTCGCGCTCTCTCCCAGGGCAAGACCAGGGAATCATGCATTATCAAGGGGCAGGCACACATTCCACGGGGGCCGGCGTGGGTCGAGAAAGGGTCAGGGTCGCCCCTGCGTCATTCTTCGCCGAGGTGCCAGGAATTCGGTCACGCGCTGGGACCCCGGCTCTGTTAGAACTAAACGGACGTTGACACCTCCTTGAACCTTTAACTTGTTCTTTTTTTTCGCTAAAAAGAGGGACTCAAAAAGAATCAAAAGTGCTCTTGACGCCATTCCCCAGCTCCACGTGGGCCACTGAATTAAGAGACATAAAAGATTTCCACGGTAACCCTGGCTCGTTACCCTATTTTTTACACCGCAGTGATGAACTTCAGGAAGGACCGTGAACAGGGAAATAAAAAAGCATACCCTGTTCACGGCGAACAATGGGTAAAAATGATTGAAAAAGCTGGACATCGGATTAAAAAATATCAAAGTAACTCGTACTAAAAAGAAATGACGCTGACTAACCAGACTTTACGGAGTCACCTTCAAGTGGTTGAACTCCTACACATGAAAAAGCATACATAGAGAAAAACAATCTACTTCCTCACATTATCAGCTGGTAATGTTTGCGATATCCAGGTTCGAGTATGATGATTATCCTAGCTATACAGCAGATCCATTTTTCAAACGTTTTAATTTTTAACTTCAGGTACTCTAAACGTACCATAACTCTACCACAGAAGGTTGATTTTATCAATATGATTTTCGAACTAACTTCACTATTAAAATAAAAGAACTTTCTACAGCCGTTAAACAGTTGAAAGAAAATGAATTTCCCAAGGCCGTACTATACTGCCTTAAAAATTGGGCCCTTTTATTTACTCAATTCTTATTTTCGCCCAGTAAAGAGTACGGCATTGAAGAATCCATTTCCTTTCTACAAGGTAAATAGTTTTGTTTGATTTTTAATTAGCGTGAAATATCATGAGTACGCAGAATCATAGTCTTTTGATTTAGCTCTTCTATCCGTGTTTTCTTACCTGAACTCTTATCTTGGACGGAGACTTCTCAGGATATCATCAACCTGAGTAAGGTATTAAAACAGGTAAGGAACAACTAAAATCAATTGTCGTACCTTTTACGCAGTAGTTTTGCTGTATGTTCTCAGAAGAGAGATAGATGACAACCAGCTCGCGTCAAGTATTGTTGTAAATGCACTAGAGCTGTGACGATAATTTTTCGTTAAGAATTCACTTGATTTTTCGCCATATTTTTTTTACCTTAAATCGGCAATTAAGAAAAAAGAAACCTTTAAAAAAAATGAAAAGGGTATTATCAAGGTTTTCAAGACGAGTTAAAGGACTTACTCTTCCCAATGTCATGGAGTCCGATTCGGGCACGGAACTCTAACCAGGAAATACACCCATCAAGTGTATCCTCAGCTGCAGATTGTACACGGGGTAAGCTTGTGAGTGGGATAAATATTAGTAAAGGTTGAGGTTAAGGATGACAATTATCACACCAAAATAAGCGAGATTCAATTTAGAGCAGAACCTCTTTCCTCACATGAGTTTTACAAGATCGTAGCCTCGGAACTCTAGTGATAAAATTGATAGAAAATTGTAGCAAACATTTGGAGGAATCTGTTTCCAATAAAGGGATACCATTCCACATATGAAGGGTTTATCTACAGGATAAAACACAAATACGGATGATTAATATTAGAAGAATTGAAACTTAAGGGAATAATAAGTACTTGTTTTAATTCAAAGAATATTCATGACATTATTTTCTCCTTTACTAACGATAAAAATATGGAGCACATTTGAAGATAAAACCAAATTGTTCTATAATCATCTAATATCATTGGGTAGACATGAGTTACACATGATGGAGAAAATCGCAGAAACAGCAATTGCTAGGTTGATAAATAAATTTGTTATGACAAAAGAAAACTAACGTCCTGTACTAATTCACGGCGAAAAATCATCTCCGAAAGCTAATATGGGGACAATGAAAGCCCTGCAAGTCAGAGCTAACGTCAGTTACTGATTCGCCATGAAAAAGTCATCTCAGCCAGCTATATGGGATGCTGACAATGAAAACCCCGCAAGTCAGAGCAAATTTACGCTCTGTGAAATTTTCTCAAATAGAGAACGCAAGCAAGTACGCTATTGTTTTCTTAAAATTTCCAAAAGCGTGTTCTTTCACTTCATAAATACACGCAATCGCCAAATATTTTCGCCATACTTTGGTCGTGGTAAAGTCACCAGTAACAATTCCCACTACCTTCAATCCGACCCATCACGACCATCAACTTTCCACTCTTGCCTCAACTGCTGTCATGGATTCTCTGCGGCATTGTGCGAAACTCTGGATGAGGAATGAAAAAAAAACGTCAAAAGAGGAAGAGGGATGAAAAAAGGAGGAAAAGAGAGAAAGAGTTCCACGCAGAGATGAGATGTTGGAATGGAAATAAAGAAAGGGAAGAACGAGGAGATGGATCGGGCCGAGGCAGGAGATTTCGAGAGCGAAATCGCTTTTCGCTCTTCAATTTTTATATTTCAAGCGATTTTTAGGTCTCGTGTACCATTTTGAAACACAATGATACATAGTTATCATGCAAGAATGATGTGCTTTTGAGCATGGTTTCAATGATAATGGAATTATCTCCCGTTTTTCTGTTTTATTTTTCGAATATATCGTCTAAAACAGTTTTTTTATTTGTTCCAACAGACGGAGTTCTGTACTTCAAGTGCCGTCCTCGAGGTACTTAAGCAGAAATGGGGCTGCATCTGAAAGTTAGCACCCAGACTCAGCAAGAAGACGAATTGTTTGTGTAATTGGTATCATACCTGACGGCAATGGAAAGATATATTTGCAAATCTCTGAAAAGCCAAAACATTTTTCAAATCATATTTCATTACCAGTATTGGTATACATAACCTTAAATTTGAATGGAAAACTTCCAATAATGTAGATTGATCACTTCTGTACTTATTACTTTGGAATACATAAAAAATAGAATGACATAAGTATAAATTTTCGAAAGAATGTCATATGTTGGACTTAAAGAAAATAGAAATAAAAAAACAATTGCATTCATTTTCCTCTTATAATGTAACACCGAGAACTGGAACAAATTACCCACCATTCATAGCATTCTCAGCGATTGCCGTATTAGCGGTATGCATGATAATAGGCTAGAATGAGCGACATCTACATAAAAGATGACTGAACTCAATAACCAGATAGGCATTGAATCATATTCAGTCATTGTCAACTTCTCGGAGACTCTCCCGCGAGATTTCAGCAAGAATAGGAGAAGAGTCTAGCTCGTTTCTATGACGACCGCGAAAAGTTTTTTTCCCTTCCTTCTTTTCACCCACATTGCCACATGAGTTGCTCTTAAGGAGCGGTGAGGGAACGAAATTCTCGGATTTTTTTTCTCTCACTCGAACCCGTGGACAAAACTTGTGATGCATGATTGCGATTTGTGGGAAGTTGAGGCCGGGAGAAAGGGCGGCCACTGAAATTGAAAAGGATGGCTGGGGAAGATGAATTGTACACACCATCAGTCGTCTCGTATACCCCATCTCCGAGTGATAAAAAGGCCGCACTTTGAATGGGCCAGGAGAAATGGGAGAGGATGGATGGGAACGGACCGACCTGACTATTTTCTCTTTTCCACTTATTCCCCACGGGACACTCCACTGAAGTACACACTCCCCTATACGTGCGTCTCGTCTCTATACCTCATGCGAAAGAACACGCACTACACGGAACTATCCTCAGAAAAGAAGATGGAGAAAAATTGTGTCACGAAATTTTAACCATGGAAAACTGATTCCAATGGGGACCAATATTACTAATGACTAGTCTCCCAACCAGCGTTGCTCGGGAAGGATATTAAACAGGGAAAGGGAACCTTGAAATTTGGAATTCATGGTCGTATCATAGAGGAGGCCCAATTCCATTGCATAGAAGGATGATCTAATTGCATTGAATTCCATTGCATAGAAAGTAAATCTACAGAAAATCGTAGAAATTTCCTTTCTCATTGAAATTTTTTTTCCTTTCTGTAGAAACATTAGATCATGGTTTCGCTAGTAGTGGGCCCTAGTTGCTCTTTTAGTGGCGAGGATATTCCCTATCCCGCCCTTCCATTATCCAGAGCATACGGCCACAGGGCAAACTCGGATTTGAGCCATTGGCTCAAAGTTTCTGTGGTTTAAAAATGGTGCGTTTCGACCAAAACATCATGAGCAATTCTCGTTCCTGCTGGCATCGGCTACTTACCGCACAAAATTAAAGCAAGAGGATTGCAAGCACGAGGATGATGATAAAGAATGCTTTGCCTACACTTTAAAGTAAGAAAGATTCTACCAAAATATTAATTATGACTAAGAAAATTAAACATATAAAAATTGGCCAAATTAATCTTCAAGGTTCAATGTGTAAATGTGTTCAATGTGTAACTGTAACTACAGAAGCCATAGTAGTAGGGCACTTGGTCTGGACGCACCATTAGTTCAAGAGCTACACTCTAATACCAACCCAAATACAAGAAAATAGCGAATCCCTGGATTTGGGATTAAAACAAGAATGCTACCGCATGTAACAATTAATTTTGAGTTATTTTGGGTTGAATGTTAATGGGACAATTGATGGGTGAAAGAAAATTAAGCAGGCGATAATGAACAGCAAAAATAGAATGGATCAATTGTTGTTGACGGCGTAGGAGAGAAAGAGTGTCGTGCGGGTGTGCGCGTCGGAGCTCCTAATGTGTTCGCCGGGATAACTATTAAAATTTCTAATTTTGTTTTAACTGTATTTGTGTTTCAAGGTGAGAAATTAAAACGTTACAAGCAATAGGAAAATCTCTGCCGGGATAATAATTTTGAATGATGAAGTTGACATATTGAAATTGACTCCTCCCTGTATGGAACACATTACAGTAATTGAACTCAGAATCGGCAAGAGGTCAGCCATTTTAGTCAGCGCATATTCCCCACCTAGTGAAAACATCGAACGAGGCATTGAAGATTTTAAAAGAGTAACTATAGATATGAAAGAAAATGAAGTCCAAACAGGCATTGACTGCAATGCCAAAAATGACATTTTTTTTAGCTCACACGCGGATGACCGAGATCATGCCATGAAGGAGTTTGTCCTGGACTTTGATCTCTTTATCCACAACGAAATTGGGCAACCAGCGACTTTATCCTCACCAATGGGGGATCATTTATAGACTTAACCATAACTAATACGAAGGAGCTCTGATCAATTAATAATTGGAAACATACCACGTATAACATAAGTGTTTACCGTGCCCTCTTGAGAAAATACAAGCGTAAAATAAGGAAAAATAATGCTAAGACATGGGAAAAATTCTCCCGCGAAATAAGAATGCGTGGGGCTTTGCATACCAATTGTTCGCAGAAAAATTGAAAACCCCAGCTCTGATTTGAGCTCAGCCTAAACCGGACGGAACGATCCCGCTTTTGCCCGAAACTATGGAGGACAATGGAAACCCTACTTTCCAATGACACAGTCGACGAAGAATGCCATCGAGCAGTTAAGGTCCAATGCCATGAAATTTCGGACTCAAATATCGACTTAAGATTCACAGATACTGAAATCGGCGAATGTACTGTACACATACGATGATTACCCATCAAAACCCGGGTCGCGTCATGTAAAAATATATAAATAATAGTGAAATAACAAAGAAACCTCATAACGGAATACCACACATTTGAGAATAAGTGAGTAAATTATGTCTCCTTCGCTATGGCTAAAGAATTGAAGTTCTATCGGGAAGATAGATATTTAATAATGGCATGCACGTTCACTCGTCAGGCTTACAAAAGATAAAAGGAAGGCAATGAAAAATGTTCATGGATCGAAGGAGCATATGTGAAGCTCCCGGAACGTACACAAAGAAATATGACGGAAACCCAAACTCTAAACAGTTATTCTCAGCAAACACAAACGTATGTCCTATAGTCCAGACTATGTATTCATGCGAAATCACAGATGTGGTGACGACCGATCACAACATATGAAACATCAAGAGCAAAGCATTGTGATCCGTAATAATTGAAAAGCATAAGTGCGCATGATATTTCCGGCATCCAGCTAGCAAAGCGAAGCATAATTAGGTTTTTTAATTTCCTGTCAACGCATCAATAGTATGATATTTAAAAAAACTAGACATTACAATGGTATAAAATTTTAAATATCATTCATTATAAAACCAGTTCGTCAAATAAATGTAAGTAGTATAAATTTAAAATCGTATAATGAGATACAATAAAATTAAAAAATTGTAAAATCACGTAACTTACTTAATGCAATAAATTTAAGCCCATCCACGGCAAATTGAAAAATTGAGAGGAGAGACCTTGAAGACACCCAGGTTATTTGGAAAAAAGATCTTTTTTAGCCTTTGCATCGAGGCAATAGACATAAAGCGTACCAAATAACATGTTCCTTCCAGAGAAAAAAATCAATCTTGATTGCGTATCTGCAGGATATTTGAAGTTTTTATGCAATAACGCCATACTCTACTAGTGCTTCTGATATCTGAATTTTCACTGGCATAGCAGAAATATTCAAAGGGTGTGCACATGGGGAAATATTTCAGGATTAACAAAAAAATTGACGTAATTCTTAATCGAAACTTAATTAAACTGAGCCAAGTTGAAGTTAGGTTATTGATTAAGGGCTTTCACTCCAGATGATACGCTTTTCCTTTTTAGAAGTAATAAAAGCGGAAACAAGAAATAATAACCGCGGTAAGTACGACGTCTGAAAACAGAGATCTGAATAAGGGTGTTTATTGTAGCTGTGAATGCCATAGAGAATGATGATAAAGATTATACCTTCACTTAGAAGTTGTGACTTCACTGACAAATGCAGACCATGAAAACGGATGAACGTAAAAGATTTCTGTAGACAATTGTAAATGATAGGTGGTAGAGGTATCTCCAATCAACATGGTGGCTCAAAACGATAAATAATACACCGTTTTTCGCGTCATTATAGTTGGTACGTAACTCAGTACAATCATTTTTTATAAGATACTTTACCTTCTCATTCATTTTTTCCGAATATCCCGAGCAAATGTTGGAAAGAAGCTTACACCCGGTTGAAATTGATTTTTTTATTCAAAAAGTCAGCACAGCTCAAAGCTTTTTGTTCTCACTAGAAGGCCGGGCTAATTTATCTAGTTTCTAGAACACAAGTTAAAATCTCACCGTCGGGGCATGACTGACCTTATGGCTTTAAATTAATTTAAGGCAGGAAGAGGAAAGATGCACATAAAAAGGCTTAGAATTCCGAATGAAAGGAGATATTTTATTCATCATTCAAATCTTCACTGAAAATTCCGAGTTGTTTTTTTGAGTTCCCGAAATGGAGTCGAAAATTAAATCTCCTCCAAATTAGTTCCATTATTTTCTCGACTTCGGACTCTGTTATTCATTATTTCTACATTATTTTCTCAATTAGGGAAAATACACGCATGAAAAACTCATTTGCCGGATGGTAACATTAAATTAGCCGAATTCGACTCAAAAATATAAATACAAAATTATCCTGGCTAAGAAAAAATTTAATGAGGAAAACCACAGAATTTGCGATAGTATGTTCTCGCAAAGGATAAAAATAACATAAACGTTTTAAAAAAGGCACATTATAATAAAAATCAAAACAAGAAATACCCAATGACAGTATGAAATATGATGAATTTTCACATGCATCCATTAATTTTTAAATAGTTTTTAAGCAGTATAAAGAATTTGTCAATGAATAATTATTTAAAGGAAAATCAACAAAATTACCGATGGCGAGAACAAAGTTATGGTTTTTAAGTAGGTAGCTAATCCCATTTGTACATTTTGATAGAAGATATTCGACTTAGTCTCTCGTAAGGTTATTCAGCACTTACCCTATGAATTCCTTTTAGCCGATTCCGATGTATTCAAGGTCCAAAATTTCTTATTCCCCATCAAATGCAGTTTTGTATGACTTCTCGTGTCTAGCCTCCCTGAAAACTAAAAATATCACCTCAGCCACACAAACATTTTTTCAGGCAGAAAATATAGCATTTTTTATTATTTCTTATGAACTCAAATTGGAAAAAACGTGAATCTGGAAATATGATAGACTGTCATCTATTGAAAAAAAACATGGAGAAAATAGCACGAATACAATGATTTGGAATCGGTTCATGGTTTATTATAGGTACTATTTCCCATCAATGCATCACATTCACTAACAAGAAATTTTTAAGAGTTTAAAAAGTCGTAAAACCATAATGACTCTCATTTTGAGGTATTGACGAATAGGGGTACAAGGCAAGAAAAACTGACTTTCCGGATGGTAATAAAGAATTAGCTACAATCAACATAAATAATATAAATAATTAGTTGGCGATTAAATTATATACTCTACACATACAGTTCAATGTGCTTCAAAAGCTAAAAGAGCAGAAAATGGTCCTCAAAAATGATGTTCTAGTTTTGAACAATAATTTGTACAATTTGGATAGGTCATTATTTATAAAAAGAAAATAAGGAGGACAGTAAATATTGGGGTGACAAAGGATGCCAATCGGCAATAAAGAGATTATTAAAAAATCAGTAAAGAAAAAGATATAAGTTAACCAATAGGTCCAAAAGGAAGTTCAATTAAAAAACTTATGCATTGAAGCGTAGTACTTCATAATTTTATTAATAATGATTTAAAAAATCTGCTAAAAAGAACGTGCGACACCCTCACGACTCGTCGTATTTTTACTTTTTTCGCTATGAATCACTCGCTGAAAGCTTATGTAATCACCTGAGATATAAGTATATTAAGAAGATCTCAAAAACATTTACCAATATCTTTACTTGTGACAATATATGTGTAATGTCCTATAAACCCTGAAATTTTCAAAAGGATAGCTCTAGTTTTGAATCATTTCGTTGCAATAGAAGATACACAACTCTTACACAGGCATTTATGAAGAACTATATTTGACAGAACCGCTGTGAAAGTAATGAAAATGATTCTTTATAAATATAACTTCAAAATTCATTACGGTTTTTCCAATTTCATTGTTTAATTTTTACCAACTCTTTGTTTTCAGCATCAACATAATGTCATCTACAGCAATGAAAGCGATTATATTTAGAGCGGCGAATACGAAAATAAGAATTTAGGGCTTGATTTGAATCATGAAGCCAAGGCGGAACTTCCCTGTGCAATAAAGCATTCCGACGCAGCAATGTTTTCGTCTCTTTTAGCCTCCTTTCATTTGCTCGCTGTACCCTTGGGGTGAACTGAAGTTGCCCAGGGAAGAGGCTCTTCACTCAACCAACACTACATCGGTGCCCGGTATACTTTGGTGTCGACAGGGGACTTTCGACATACGTAAATCCAAGCTAAAAAATACGAAAATGGACCGACGACGGAGATTTTAGCCCCTCGGCATCCTGAAAAGTAACACATGGGCACAGGTTCGCCTGAGCCATTTCGTGATAGTCCGTAGAAGCTTTCAGAAAGGACGCATGGAATATCCAACTTCCAGCTTTTAACGCGCGAAGTGGAAATTTCAAAGGATTAAATTTCTTGGTGAAAAAAAGTTGACGGAATAAGAAGCAGACTCATACAAGTGCAAAGAGGTTCCAACAATTTAAGGAATTCCACTACCTTGTTGCTTAATCATAGTTGTTGAAGACATCCAAGCACAAAAGATTTATAAACTATTTTAAGTTTTACTTAATTGCATGCATTTTTATATTTTGTTGTGTTATGAAATGTGAAATCATTAAACATAGCCATTTCAAAAACTGAAGAGTTTATCTTTTTTTTATAATTTTTTATTTTATAATTATTGTGCCTGCAAACTGTATTATTCTAGTTTCGATCTTATGGACTTCTTTCTTGAGCAATAAATATATTTCTATGTAAATTTATTACTGTATTATTATTATTTAGTAATATATTTTTTCCTTAGTTCAGATAAAATGCTGGGTAAGTTTTAAAATAAAGGGCGTTTATATGTGAATATCGGGGTTGTAATGCTTTATAATATTTATTACATTATACTTATAGTTATAAATTATATGTCAAATGAAAGAGCAACTAAAACAGTTTTGTTTTTTTAGCAACAATGTACATGTGCGTGAAATGATTCCGCCGCGATCCGCTAGAAAGCGGTAGTAGCAAAGATGGCGACTAGTGAACAGAAATCGTTTTGTGTATTACAGTTATCAAAGAGTGAACGACTCTCTCACTCGCTCAACAGTCTCTTCGCTAACTCTTGGTCGTCCCGTGCTCTTCCGTTTACAAAGGCAGCCTATATCTTCAAACTGATGATACCATCTACGGATGTTATTGTCACTTGGAGGATAACGACCGAATTTAATGCGGAGCGCACGTTGTACAGATTCAGACTTTGCAAACTGTAAAACACAAAACGCTTTCTGCTCACCAGTCGCCATCTTTGCTACTACCGCTATCTAGCGCCTCGCGGCGGAAACGTTTCACTCACATGTGCATTGTTGCTAAAAAAAAACAAAACTGTTTGAGTTGTTCTTTCATTTGACATATAATTTATAACTGCAAGTATAATGTAATATATATTATAAAGCGTTACAACCCCGATATTCATTTATAAACACCCTATATTTTAAAACTTACCCGGCATTTTATCTTAACTAAGGCAAAAAATAATAATATAATAATAAATTTACATGGAAAAATATTTATTGCTCAGAAAAGAAGTCTATAAGATCTAAAAATAGTATAATACAGTTATAAAACAGTATAATATAATTTATAAACACCCGGTACTCATAGATAAGTTTGCGGCGGCAATCTCTACTGATCCTTACTTCGCACTCCTTCGCTAAAAAATGCAAATAACTTTCGACCATTCTTCTCGCGAAAATACGCGGTAACGACCCGACACAAACGAGAGACACCTCGGCTTCGAGCGGGGCGGACGAGGTTGTCGGCGCATCCGCTTCACAGGCAACAACCTCGAAAACGTGGGGAAAATAACTACTTCGAGATAAAGAGCGATGTGTTCCGACGCTTTTGTGACGACGCATTTAAAAAATGGGTACTCCGGGAAGACGAGGAGGACAGATGACGGCGCGGAAGCCATGGTTTGAGGAAGAAGTAAACGCAGGCGGGGAAGGAAAACGAACGAAGAGACGCTGACGTTACCTTCTGCTCGGTGGAGACTTAACGGGGAATGACAGCGTCTTTAATGAATCCCACACCCTTCATTTTTTTCTCTACTCCTACGACTGCAGCAATTCGCGGAGGTTTGACGGCACGGAAGCGAGGGCGCACCAGTATAAGCTCCCAGGCTATAATGATCTCGGAGTACGGGGAACTGGCTCGTGCTAAAGACGTGCCCATTTCGTAGCGCGCCAACTACGTGTCAAATGCAAGTGAATTGCAAAATTTATTGGGACTTGCTAAAGTTGAATGAAGGTAAAAATTAAAAAAAAAAAAAAACTCCCTTAAAAATTCTGATCGTAATCACATAATATTTTGGCGTTTTTTTAAGGCAAGGCTGAGAAAGAAGTTCATCATATAACTACACAGTCGTGGGCGATACAAAGCAATTCGCTTTCTAATGTTCCCTTATTATTCTAAAATAGTAAATTTATTTTTTAACACCAAAATAAGCACTGAAGCCTTTAAACTGGGTTGCATAAAAAATTAATGATATCGATACGATAAAAACGAATATCAGAAAGAATCTTATGAAAAACGATGATGATTTAAAAATTCAACATTTATGCAAAATGGGGGTATCAGAATGAAAGGCAGTTGGCTGCTGAAACTGTTACGGGAGGCAACGAGGTCAAGAGAAGAAGTATGAAAGGGGGAATTGAAAAGGGAAGGTAAACGGTAGAAAAGGGATCTTTGCGTAACAAGCAGTCAGAATTTGGGCAAGTGTAAAGTTTCAGTATTGTGGGTCGTGTGGGTTGGCATGTGGAGAGAAAATAATGAGAGAAGATCAATGCATAATGGTTTTCTGACAGGCTTATCTCTTAATTTCCTCCTTTGACTCCGCCTTGAGCATTTAAAAATGGACTTTGGAGACAAGATACGCCAGACCCTAGGTATAGTGGCCTTCGCTTATCGCTCCTTTTATTAGGTGGTATAATTATCTATGATTCTCACCGCATAAAAATGCACATCGCTTAGAATATGGCGCACTCACATCCTCTTCCTTCCAATGGAAAACACTGAAATAACTTCCGCAGTCCGACAAAGAAGATTTTCATCATTCCACCATATTGTTACGCTAAAATTTTATGATGGAAGATTGGAAAGAAGACGCTTGCAGAGAGAAAAAAAAGCCCTAATTAACAATAAATATCTATTCTAGCAACACTAATAGTCGTTTTGAAGCCAAGACCACAGAATTTTGTAAGAAAATAATTTAAAATGAGATTCATCTGAGGGATCACAAAAACGAATTTACATGCATATAGTTCGCACGTTTTTTGTAGCAACAACGCAGTCTTTCACCTAACCTCCTATCTTTTTCTCTCCATCACGTCCCTTTAGATCCATTTTTTAGTTTTCCCATCGTAAAAAGGAAACAAGAAAAAGCAGCATAGGCGCAACGTAAGAAAAATTAGTTTTCTTCTGAAACAGGAAAATCATTGCATTGGATAGGGCACGTCAAAGGAGGAAATATGAAAGCCCTGAAATTGCATTCTGACTGACAACCGTTGTAACTGTGGCTTACGTATTTCACAATTTAAGCTCGTCTGATACCTCTGAGAGTCAGGACCCAGTAAAGCTCGTAGGACTATGATAAGGATTCGTTTGATACCAAGAGTCACAATGATAAAAGTATTTAGGTTTTTATTTTTATTTAGTCATTTCATGCGAAAATCAAAAAAATATCTAAAAGATAGCATGTAATAAATGCTAAATGATGAAATTGTAAAAAAAATATTATTTTTTAAAGGAAAATACATTATAGATAACTTTACCAAATAGCACGGCATAAATACAACTTTAAATTACATGGTAATGATACCAATGGTGGTAATGACACAATACTTTCAGGGTCGGGGTAAATATGGTGGTAAATGATAGTTAATACGTTTCTCCCACACTCCTTAAATTTATCAATGTTGATTTCGAATCAAATCTCTTCGCAGCATGTGATGAATGCTGCAGTTCACGTTTAAGTTTATTGATACAGGAGGATGGTGATTCAGAAAACAGGAAGAGAGTGCAGGTCTAATATTAACTTGCTTAAAATTAGCTCTGAGTGACATAATTAGAGGCCCATGACAGTAGCTTGACACTAAACAAAGATAAGTTTACCCGGAACAGGAAAATACCCATTGCTTACTCTCCCTATTTGGATATCAATATTATCTTGACAAAAATTTCTCTAATTTAAAATCAAAGGCGCTATAATCACAATTTAAAATACTCATTTTCCTTCTCTCCTTCCCTACAATGGCTAAATAAAAATTTAGAACATTTATTATATAAAAAATATGTTATAAACCGTACATCGTACTGTCAAATGATCATTGTATGTTTATATTTTTCTATACGAAAAATTGAATCAAAAACAAGTATATCTAGCGGGACGAGTCGCCTTGGCGGAGATTATCAGATGTTTTCCTCAGGAGGAATCAGGCGAGTTAACCCACATAACGCAAGTTCCGACGATGAGATGGCCTACATCCACGCGGATCTAATTCGTACGAGGACAGTGATGTTCTTAAATCCCAACCGTTTCCTCCCAAGAGCCGGAGGTTGAAGGCAATTCGGCCCTGCAGTGGTAATACACTCAAGACTGCCGCCGGAGTTGGTACTACATCGGTGAGTCTCCGGAGGATAAAGAGATGGCGAGGAAGAGATAAAACGGAGGAGGGCGACGTCGCTTTCCTCGTTCAGATCCAACCTGCCGCCGCTGCTTCGCCCGCCTAGCAAAACCCCTAGATCTCCCCGAGGCACAAAAGACGTCACCGACAAACACGGCCGCACATTTGCCAAAGTAGGACGTATTCTTCTTCCCCCAACGCATCCATTATATGCTACACTCCAAGACCACCATTCAGAGCATAGTAATAAGCTTAAAAGAAATTCCGTATTCATACGAGATTTTTCGAGAATGAATACACAAAAAAACTCGTATGAAAAGGCCTGTTATTCCCAGTACAATGGAAGATCATAAAAATAAAATAATTTTGATATTAAGTTGAAATAAAGGTCAAAAAAGTATGAAAGATTTTTTAATGAATGAGTACACAACAATAACTGGTAAGAAAAGACCGTTTATTCTCAACATATTCGTAGATCATGAAAATAAAATAATTTGAATATTAAATGCGTGAAATACAGAGCAAAAACGAATTAAAGCATAGAGCATGGAAGCGCATAAAATATAGAAACAGCATGGAAATAAAAGAGAAATTCCGTCCATTTACAAGAATTCTTCTCGAACTAATATCCAAAATATTTCGTATAAAAAAAATCATTGTTCCTGGCACACATTGGAAGAATGGGGTGTTTGCATGGATTTTTTTAGCTATATATGCGGAAACTTCACTTCATCCTAGATACGGAAATGCTATTTAAACTAAAATTTAGGGTAATTTTGGCCATTTCTGGCTACGTTAAAAATTACCCGGTTTGAACGTCCGCTAAAACAAGAAAAATGAACATGGCCGCCTGTGACGTCACGTGCCCGTAACTTCGAGTACTTGCCGTACGGGTATGCTGTAGTTAATGGTTATGCGCTCTCTTGAACGAAAGTCAGAGATAAACTGTGCGCAATGTCGGCATATAAATGGTGTTTTGTACCAGAGTGTACAAATACAAGCAGCAGGAACCCTAGCAAAGTGTTTTTCGCGGTTCCAAAGGAAGAGAAACAGAGGAAGAAATGGTTTAGAGCTGCAAGAAGGGACTTCAATGTCTCTCTGAAATCAACCCTTTATTGATGCGAGGACAATTTTAAGGTATTTTAATATTTATTACTGACGCTTATTGCATAGATGCTGATGTATGTATATGACACGTAAATTATTCATGATGAAGAGCCTTTAACATCTGCTGAATGAATCCATTAATCGTACAAAATAGCCAACGTAATGAAATGGAAAATAGATGCTTCCAAAAAACTGCAATTCAAAGGATGTAAATTGTTGACGCTATTTTTGTTTGAGCTATGATTTTGGTATGTGCAATTAAAAATATATACCTAATGCTTTTGTTCTTAGATGGAGGACGACATGGGAAATTTCATGAGGTGCAAAATGGTAGGAGGGCATAAGCTATTGAAAAAATGTGCTTTTCCCCACGTATTTGGCTGCCGGGAAGATCGGCAGAGAGCATTTGCGTCAACCACCCGAAAATTACCCATGAAGAGACTCAGCAGAGATTAATAGAGGACGCACTGGGTGTAAGTTATACATATGCAGCCCTCCCTAGGCTGGTTCTAAAGATATTTGTAGCTTCAATGTGAATTGATGAATATTACAGTCTTATTATGGGAACTCTTTATAGGTACCTACTTTAAGTGTAGACTGCATTGTTTATAATGCCCTTTAAATAAATTAATATTTTAATTAATGAATAAAATAAATGATAATCACTAAATAGAAACAGTTACAGAGACATAAATGTGTTCTACAGGTATAGATTGACTAATATATGATATGCTGCCACATCATAGGCGGATCCAGGGGGGGGGGCACGGGGGCACGTGCCCCCCCAGACCCTTAAAAAAGTGCTAGATTTTTAATACGGTCCCATTATCATTTCGTTCGTTTTGTATGACGAGGTATCCTTGTGCCCCCCCTGAACAAAATCCTGGATTCGCCCCTGTGCAACATTGAAGCCTAATAACAACAACAGTTAATATTTCTGAAAATATATTTCATATTAAAATGTGGCATCCATACTCTAGGCTTCTAACTATTGGCTATACTTGGATTCTAACCCCATCATATCTGAAATAAAATGGGCAAAATAATAAGCTTGAAAGTGAAATAAAATGTTGTTAATCATGTATTTAATTCTATACTTATATGCCCAGTAGGAGTTTGAATATTTTCATATAAGCTCAAGTGATTATTGAAAATTTGAAGTGAAGAGTTTGGTGCTGCTCAGGTACTCAAATAAAAAAAAATCAACTTGGTACTATGGAGATAAGGGTATCGTTAAATGTATGTCAGTTACTTGAAAATTATTGCCTGAATTATACAACTCATAAAATATGTACTTATCTTTTAGGTTGATAAACATATCCCTCGCCATATAACCAGTCATGATTTGGATGAGGAATCAGTGGACATAGAACTAGACTGCTCTGAAGCTCATGAGGGTGGAAATGCTGCATCCAACTATGAGCCATTGCCTCTTACTAAGACGTTTAGTGATGCTAGTGTCCAAACTTCTGTTTCTCACAGGAGTAAGGGTATTAAATGCAATATGACAAAAAAGGAAGTACTTAACATTACCACATCACCCATCAAGTTACAGAGGGATGTGTCGACATCTCCACTGAAGAGAATAGGTGGGGCTGTGGATGAAGAGGAATTGGAGTCTGTCACAACAACTGAGGGTGTGGAAAATGGCAGTGGGAGTGAATATGAGCCATGCTCATCTGAGAGTGATGAGTCTGCTCATGAATTTCAGGACCCTGATGCAATTCTCTCCTGTGTAAATAGGAAATCCAAAATGTATATTGGCGTGCCAGATAAGTGGTTTCCTAATGCAATGTCTTTGATAATGAAATACACTAAACTTGGCCAGAGAGACATTGTATGTACTCTCATGAAAATCAAGGTAAATGATTATTTTGAAAGGCTCGCGGATCAATTTTGCATATCATGTGGCCATGCATGTAAATTTTTAACAGAACTGTGCCAATCCTGGCACACACATTGAAGGAACTGATCTATTGCCTTATAGGGTGACTATAAAAAGGCAGCTTCCCATACCTTTCATTGTACTATGGAGATGAAATCATCAGGTAACTTACCGAAGTGCCTTCGTTCCTCTAACTTCCGGAATGCTGAAGCAGTCATTACCCTTCAAATACTCCGCCACCATAAATACATCTACTTTTGGTAGATTATTTGTATTTCCTTTATCAAAATTTACCTCTAATACCATGTTTTCGACAATTTTCCCAGTCGCAATGAGGCCTCATACCGGTAACTACGGGCAAGTGACGTCACCAACCGTATCTTCTCCCGCTGATTTCCTTGGCATTTTAGCGATTTTATTATTCATTTAATAATATATTTCTTCATTTTACTGCATTGAAACCTATGTTTTCTTCATCTACTTCCTTTCCTCAATACGATGAAGAAATATTTAAGCGCAAAAAATTTTTATGCAAACACCCCATTGCAATTTGATTTCAAGTTTCAGAATTAAATACGCCGAATAATGTAAAATTAAGCATTAAACGCAGTAAATATGAATATTTCCGCAATATATGCTTCAGAATATTCCACCAAATGGTTATTTCTTCACTATATTAGAACTAGGGGTTTTCGAAATTTAGATTCTAATCATTCGATGTAATTATTATATTAATTTCTCAATGTGGCGTCTATCTGATTCATATGTCGATAGTTTTGTGTCTCAATTGTTAACATTAATTTGTATTATAATGAGAAAGGTAGCTCTACCACTCTAGTAACTACAATTTAGTTTATATTTTTTATAGTTTACATATGTGTACCTCGAAGTTAAATGACTTTCCGTTTTCCCAATTGTTCAGGAGAGCAGTTTTAATTTTTTTTTAATTTCACCAGCAATTACTAGAAGGTTGGGTAACAAGTTTACAACATTTTTATACCATAATGTTATTGGTAAACTGAACTAACCTTAAAAAAAACCTTAAAACTGCTCTCCTGAAAATTAGAAAAACGGACATAGTATCCTTTACCTCTGAGGTACTGATATGTAAACTACATTTAATTCTATATTTTATCCTGGCTCTTATATACATTTCTGCAAAATCCCCACGTTACAAATTCATAAGCCAAATTTCCCGCCGGTTCCCGTTATTACCGAATTCCCTTTGCCTCCCGATTATCCGTGTCTTTTACGAAAGGATACTCTACAGTGGATGCTCTTGGCCTTTCCTCACGCAAGGGGATAATTAAAAAGCGGCGCGGGAAAAATCTAACAAGATATGACGTCAATTGAAAACATTAAAAAAAGAATAAAAAAATTAAATAAAAGACTATGAGGTCGACCGGAAAACAATATATCTCGCGGCCTCGCAGGAATGTGGTGAACGGTGGAATTTGAAGCAAAGGTTTTCCCTCTCGGCTTCCTTCCGAAAAGGTTGAAGCCGAGAGAGAAAATGCTCAGGCTGAGTAATAAGTAGCCCCTCTCCCCGCATAAACTTATCCCCTCATCCTTCAAATGATTGCGAAGAAAAATGAACCTTTTTCTCCGACAAAGTAGACAGTAATGTCTTAGCTACAATTCATTACCATAAAATTACCAAGCTGTAAATCAATATGAAAAAAGGATATGCTTTCTCTTGTAACAATTACTCAGACCTAAAACGAATTAACAAGGTGAAAATGTATCCTTTTAATTGGCATTTTACTCGTTCTGCATCAAAACCATAAACATGTACGTTGAGTAGTACATATTATCGATTTTCGTTTTAACCTGCTGTCACTTCAAAAGTCCTTAACTTCCCGTTAGGCGAAATATTGGAATTGCTGAGTTCAGGCGCAATGTGTCTGACAGGTACTGATTTGAAAAAACATTATTAACTCTTAGGATGGCTCAGTGGTACACCTTGAAAGTTTAAAGCACCATTATTAGTGCAGTTGAGCACTTAACCATTGTCTTATTTGCTGTACATATACCCCTTTCCACAGCGTCATATGGCCCCAGACCGATCCACCAAGGTGCGATTTAAAGTGCTCTTTAAGCTTTGAAGTATTATGATTTCGAATGTATTTTAGCCTGTGAATTCTATAAGATCAGTGTTTTTAACTTATTTAACTAATAATGCTCTATGATCAATGTAAACAAACACTAAAATTATGTCATATTTGCCTCGTATCTCTCTGAGTAACTTGTACATATAACAAGTAAGTAAATATAACGAGTAGTCTTATGTGCGCTAATGAATGTATAAGTTATTTGATTCTTGACCCTTTATACACCGTCATTCGGCCTCGGACCGATCCACCAAGGTGCGATATAACGTGCTCTTCAAGCTTTTAAGTATTATTACATGCAATATATTTTATCATTTGAATTCTGTAAGATCAGTGTTTTTATTTTGCTAACTTATTTAGCCAATGATGCTTTAATTTATCTTTATTGTGCCATTATTTGGTTAAACTATGCTAAATAATCCACCATTGATCTGTCGGTATAAATGCGAAAAGCGCAAGGCTGCAGAGAGTGCTTCAAAACAAAAAGCTACCATAAGCGTCAAGGGTCTTTCCCGCCTAGTGTCGTGGAGAATTGGAAAACACTAGCGCCGTGCCTTTCAGATCCATTGCGCCCGACGGAGGGTTAATGCTCACAAATGTTTAAATTACACACTGTGGGTACTTTAAAAACGAGAACAGAGAAACAGAACCGAGCCGGAACAGAAAAAAATTGGAACCAATCCATTACTAATGGAGACTTTCATTTGAAAAATTACCGTAATTTAAGTACTTGCATAAATGTTTGCCCGTGATTATGAAAAATGAATATAACATTTGCGCAAGTAATGGCTATTTCATACATCAAGAACTACAAATAAACATCGTTAAATTAACAAGCGTCGTTAAATTTTACAAGCAAATACTCCAAAAACCCTAGCTGCACTTAGCTGCAGGCATCGTGTTCAAACCGGACGAGTTAGTAGTAAAAAACGAGTATTCTTATGTGCGCTAATGAATGCATAAGATATTTGATTCTTGCCCCAAATTCTCGAAAAGTGATGCCCAGCCAAACCATTTAATTTTGTTCAAAGCGATGTTTTGAAAAGGTGTTGGAAGATATTATGCCATTTACCATCTTCAACATCCACCAAGATTTTACCGATACTTATCTTGATATATATACGAAAAATCTTTGACTGAATTACACATTCAATCAACGAGTTTTATAAGGTGTGTAGTTAGCGCAGTAAGGTAAATAGCATATATCAGATACTAGACATTTTAAATACATCACTAAAATATCTAGCATTTGCATTCAAAGATCGTTTCTTTTTTAACATTCGGTATCCTGTCAGAGTATTAATACGCTAACACTCTCTTCCATCTGATATAACAAAATATAGAATGTCACAAAAGAAAGCTGATAAAAAAAGAGAATCGAACAAAGTTTCGAAGCCAAATTTTAGGAGCAATTATCTAATATAGTGTTAAAATTCATTCTCAAAAATAATTGACCTACATATTTTTAAAGTTTTTCTACAATTTCAGATATTGCTCTAAAGCAAAATATTCTAAACGCGCTATGCAATTTATGCATCGAGAAAAATGTTTACCCATGAGCTTTACCGAGTTTCAAACATAGCATAAAGAGACACTCAAAAAATTAAATTTAGTTTACATTTCCCTAGTAATAGGATACCAAAACTGGAAGTAGTGTACACTAGGTAATAAATGTAAACAAGAATTTCTGAATAATGAAACGAATTTGCACACTGCCCAAGCAAATGGATTTAATGGATTTTTTATTTCGTAAAAATAACATAGTGCGGATAAGAACATTTGCATGAATAAATAAACGAATGCCACACGTTTCTGAAAACGTAAACAAGCTTAATCGCTCCCTGCCTTTGGCCGAATATGAATTTTTCAGCACCGGATGAGTGATTCATAAGCAAGTAGTCTGATGATCGGAGCAAAACCTTATGAATAATGAAAATGTATGCACTCGCTGCAAAGTTAAAAGCCTTTCACACTTAGGAAATTCATTCATTTTGACGCGCAATATTTGCTCTAACATCCAACTCAACAATACGGAGCCTTAATGCTCATAGATGGAAGCATTCGAAGCGTGGTGCTAACCAAGAATGATGAAGATATAATGAATTGACCGTATAAGTAATGTGGAAGTGATAAGAAGAGTGGGAGAAATAAGAAGTCTACTAAAAACGTAAAACAGAAGACGGGACAACCTGCAAGTAGTTGGCCACATTCTGAGGCATAATGGCCTGACGAAGACTATCGCTGAAGGGAAGGTGAAAGGGAAGAATAGCGAGGGACGGCCCCGAATGAGTTACATAGGACAGTTTACAAAGGATATAAAAGACAAGAAATTCGTCGCTATGACAGGATATAAAGGATGTAAGTGAGAGAAACACGTCGCGATGAAAAGTTTAGCGGATAGGAGAGAGGAATGGAGAGCCGTGTCAAACCAATCTTAGGATAGTTAACTAATGATGGAGATGATGAATACTCAAAGAGAAAAGAAATATTTTTTCAAAGAAACTCAGTTTAAAATTACCGTCCACCCCGTGAGATTTAAACTTCCGCCATCAATAAGGAGTAGCGGTGCACATTCAAAGTGACAGGAGCTTACAACGACAAGAAATACTACTACTCAACGTAAATATCAATGATTTTGATGCAGAACAACTACAATAACAAGAAAAGAAAGATAAATAAAAACCACGAGTAAACTCTACAACACACTCTCTCAGTTAATCAACCCGAAGGTTGGCTTACGTAGGTGAGGGTAGAGCTCACCCGAGACTCATCCACAGGTGCGTGAATATCACACATTCAGGACAGTTCCATTCACTGGGCTAAAACGTACTTCGAGGATAGTGTTTGGGGGGGTTTCCGATGGCTTAACTCGGGATAAGAACCCGGGACCATTACGTCAGGAGTCGAACGCTGCTACTCTAGGCTCTCTCCTAGGCTTCCATGTTCCATTTAACATGACCATCTCCGAATATAACGAAGAGATTGCTGATTTAAAAAAATAGAAAATCCAACATTTTTTAGCCATATTTTAAGAGCAAATTATCAATGAATTGTTAAAATTAATTTTAAAAATAATTTAACAATATTTTTATAATGAAGGTCTACGATTTAAGATGAACATAACTGATGGCTTCAGGGTTAATTGTGTAAAACCTTTCCATTATGGAAGGTGGAAGAATAAACTTTTTTAGGTTCACTTAAGTATTTGAAAAAGCACGACCCGGGTTTCATAGCATAGTTATCGCCTGACCTGATCACCTGACGATGTAACTATGTCATGAAACCCAGGTCGTGGTTTTTCAATAATTAGGGAACCTAACAAAATTTATTATTTCATTTTTCATTTTACATGAGGCTCTTAAGCGATTTATTCCAAACGAGTTATGAAGAATTTTAAGGATACCGGGACTAGCCACGGTGATAACTTTTACGGGAGTTTAAAGTATACCGGGACCAGCCGCGATGATAACTTTTACGGGAGTCACCCACAATGCGCAATCGTGCGAAAGATCCACAGAGAAAAAATCATCCACAAATATCCACAGGGAAGAAAGGAGGATGATTTTTTCTCTGTGGATTTTTCACGGGAGTCACCCGCAATTGTGTTTAAAATCCGCGAAATCCACGAGTTCTGGTCAAGGCGAATGATTTTTTTCTCGGTGAATTTTTCGCACAATTTTCGCGCGAGTTATGCAAGTATGCAACGAGAAAAATGTTCATCCATTAGTAAGGCAGCCTTGTAGGGTCATAGTGGAAATACGATAGAACATTTTCGGGAAAAAATATAAGGTTCACATTCCTGCCTTTTGACAAAAATTTGGCAGTTTTTGATGTACATATTTGATCGATTGCAAGAATTCAAGATTGAAATCCACACGAGTTGCGTACTATTAATACATACTATAAAATCACTCTTCCCATAATTAAATTTTCATTGGTTGGTGGTAGTTTGTTGAATCAGCTTGAGAGAAAGACCCACATTCAATCTCAGGTGAAGGTTTTTGAAACCCCAATTAAAGTTGAGTTGGAGTGCAAAGAGTTGAATTTCACTACGTTTTCTCGCAAGAAATCCCAGATTCCTCATAGGATTAAGCAAAGGTCACCAGGTCAATGAAATGAAAATGAAGAAGTATCAGGTTCAAAAAGTAGGAAAAAGAGTTAATTAGATAGCATTTTCCTTAATTCATTTGAATTGTTTATACCCTGTATGGTGGTTTGATTAAAATTAATGGTAATAATAATGTCTTTATTTGGGCGAGGTTGGGACTAAGAAGTCCCCTCCTCCATCTAACCCCACCTAACCTTAAAATTAAGGAACGATACAGACAGTAGTAATATATTACTAAGTAATCCACAAAAATAATCTGGTATTTATGTTATAATTGGTATAATTTCAATAGGAAGGGCGGTAACGTAGTGGATAGAACTACGGAGTTGAATTTCCTTGGCTCATATCCTGCATATAACCTGAGGACAAGAAGAAAAACCCTTACAAGACAAGAGTTCCGAATAGCTGACGATTGAGATAGCGTAGGAAATTCAAAATTAAGTACTCATTTTTGAATCAAGGAAATGGGAAAGGCGTGTGAATAAAATACATTAACGCATTCAGGGTATGGGCGACAGTTCCTTTTACTGGGGAAGATGATGTCTGTTTGTCTGTCCGCTATGCATATCCATACAGCTAAACAGATTACTCCCAAAGTTAGTATGTAGGTGCATTTAATGCTCCAAAAGCTGCTCGTAGGGCTGCTTTTGGTTGCGTCCAACGCGTCCTTTGCGTCTATTTCTCATTGCCATTTGTTACGTCACGTCGTTGCAACTTCTACGGGTGGTTATCCTGCTATGTAGGCACACCTCTTGACACGCTCATAGAGAAAACGTAGAAACCCTGCTATGTGACCATGAATTCCAAGTTTCCCATTTCTCTGGGTGCTATCCTTCCCGAGCAGCGTCGGGTGGCCTGCTAATTCGCAATAAAACTGACTATGACATTATTTTAAAAATAAGATGTAAGACACCTGAAATGAAAAATACTTTCAAAAAGTTCTATAAGAGAAGACCACGGATCCTTCCAAAGGTTTGATCAGAAATTACAGATAAGATATGAAATCTGCTGAACGCTGAGTTAGTGAAGAAAAATCAAGATCAAATACTAGATTTTGTATCGCAGAACTAACTTAGATACCTACATAAACTTACCGAACTTATTTATGAAAATGTAAACCGTATGCAGGTGATTTTTACATTAAAAATATTTAATAAGAAATATTATAAACAATAAATATTATCATAAATAGTAGTTATTATAAATATAAGTTATATTTATACAGTTATATTTATAATGGATACTTCGAAATGTTCTTCGACGAGGTAAATAACACAAAAATAACCCAGGTTGGGCAGAATCACAGGACACAAAAAAAAGATAAAAAACACTAACAGTACTAAATTTTCGGTGGCACATTACCACCTTCCTCAGAGTTAGGTAGGAACTGTGACTGACTGCCTGACAGTTTCCTACCTAACTGGTACTGTACCACCAAAAATTTAGTTCTGTGAGTGTTTTTTATCTTTTTTTTGTGTCCTGTGATTCTGCCGAACATGGGGTATTTTTATGTTATATTTATGATAACATACATAGTTAAATACTTTTATTATTTTTATTGTACTATATTACATATTTTATTATAATGTTTAATATTTATAAAACTAATTTTAATTTATAATAATAATATTAATTATTATCATTATAAAAACAATTTTTTATACAAATACTAAAATTCATATCATGGTGACGGGAAGTTTTGGAAGGTAATGCTTCCGCGGATCAGCGGTCCTTGGACAGGCTCGACTAGAAATGACAGATAAGAAATCAGAGCTGCTGAACGCTGAGTTAGTGAAGAAAATTCAAGATATTCAACTACTATTTTAAATTGCATAACTTCCGTAGAAACTTCCATAAACTTACCTACCTCATTTGTGATAAAAATATCACCCGCATTCCAATAATAGCGTCGGGAAGTTTAGAGAAGAGAAGACATCAGTGGGTCACGGATCCTCGGATAGGCTCGACAAGAAATGACAGCCAGGTCAACGCCCACCTCCTTACAGACGGCGCATGGGGAATAAATATATATAAAAAATGAGCCCAGTCCACTCTCGAAAATGCTATCGCAAGAAAGGGTGAAGTGGGTTCAACCAAGGTGGAGTGGGTAAGGGGTTGAAGAAAATAATATTTTTTTCTCCCTTTTATTCGCACGGGCTTTTATTATTGCCCATCGCGTCAATTCCTCCCACCAGGAGGCGGTGGTTTCCAAATCGCGCCCGTAAATCAGTTTAACCCGTCAAAAAAAAACCCTCCCTCCATCCCCCTTGCGTCCTCTCGAGTGGGAAATTGGTGGCGATCGTTGGGAAATAATCGAAAAACAAAATAACTAAAAAAAAAGATTCTCCCTCCCTCCCTCCCTCTCGGTGAGAGGCGAAAAGTTTCCGATTTTTTTTTTTTTAGAGGATTGACGGGTTACGTCCATCGGGGTGGTTGTCCCTGGGATATCGGTGAGTCCCGAGGTGTCACGTGAAGAGAAAAGGGGGACAGTGGGATTTTTTTCCTGCTAAGCAAGGCGGGAGAAAATGTATCGACGTCCCACTGGTTCCATTCTCTCTACAATTCTACATGCTTTTCAACCTTCCACGATAAAGGAGCACTTTAAAAAACCTACCCAATCGTTGAGTACGGGTAAGGGTACGAAATTTGTCATTTGTAAAATTTCTCATCCAGTATGCGTTCTTCATCTGGTCTAAGCGCTAAATCTAGGCAGGGGAAGTGTATCGACCTCTTCTAGTGCTATTTCCTTTACAACTCTACATGCTATCCAACCTTCCACGTTAATAGAACGGTTCTACATGTTTTTCATCCTCCTGCAATGAAAAAGCGTTTTAAAAAACGTAACCAAAATATCCCTTGGTTAGTGCAGAAAATATTGAGTTAGGATAGGAAAGTTGTCATATGTAGAATTTGTCACTAAGTTAAATACACCAAAGGATGAAGTTCGCCATGAAAAAATATTTGACTTATGTTAGCCGGGACTCGAACCCGGATCTCCCGATAGCCGGTCTGACGCGTTAACCAGTTCCACCACCAAGCCATTTTCTCAGAGCGAACTGGTGTATTTAACTTTGCACCCGCGCGCGTGGCTGCGTACAAAGTCACTTGTTCCTGCATTGCTTTGTCATTAAGTGTTTGTGTTTCATCGGGAAATCGCGACGAAACCTCTTCACAGAAACTCAGACCTATCTTTTATCCTTGCCCAATCATTGTTCAGTTATATTTAGGTGGCAGTAAAATGTTTCGATCTCCCAAAGTGGCACTCCCTCTACAATTCTACATGCTTTTAAACCGATAAACATAAAAAGAGGAAATAAAAAAAGAATGCGAACTAAGATTCATCTTTTGCTCATCATCGGTCATTGTTCATTTACATCTACACACTACCCCGCAAGCCTTCTCAATAGGCGTGTACGGGAAAACAGCTCTAAATAAATGGGGAAGACATGCTCTAACGAAATTACGCCCATGATTTATTTATGTCCTTAATTGTTCGGGGGAAAATAGAATCCCCATATAAATCCGTTTGGAAAATATTTCGCTTACGTTATCGTTTGGAGCTGGAAATATAACAGGGTTCTAATATGATACAACCAGTGACACTCTTAAAGGTCTCTTTAGTCGGGGAACGTACTTGCACAATGACATGTGCACGAAGGCGCAGTCAAAATTGCGTCGATTAATGCGTTGAATTGCTAGAACACATGCGAGGACGCGTGGACGTGAGGTGGCAAAATAGCCCTTGATATAATTTCGTTCACGACACCCCGTGACGCCCTTAAAGGCCGCTTTACACGGGGAACGTACTTGCACAATGAAATGTGCACGAAGGCGCAGTCAAAATTGCGTCGTGTAATGCGTTGAATTGCTAGAACACATGCGAAGACGCGTGGACGTGAGATGGCAAAATAGTCCCTGGTATAATTTCGTTCATGCATTTGCTCAATTCCACTCCATTTTTTAAATTAATGCAGTTCTAAGCTGTGCCCCGTGTAAAACGGCCTTAAAAATACCTATTCTCAATTGCTCAGGCAATAAAATCCAAGCGCACAGCCTCCGAGTCTTTAACTCGGCTCCCACTCTATTTAGAAGTGGTGATGTATTTTTAAGAGGACGCGTCACTATCACTCTAGCGGTCATTTTTGATTACGCGCACTTATTGCACACTCAAAAAATATACGATCATCGAAAATTTTCCGGGCATGCGGAATTTATCAATGCAAAAAAATTTCCTGCACCTTGATATATATTTGCAATCTAATGGCTGCATTTGGAACTTCCTGCATCACCAAGCACAGCACACTTCAATTGTGGCCACCAGTGTAGTGAAAAGTCAGGAGCGTAGGTATTAAGAAAAGAAGGGTCCCTTCTCCTATTTCTTTGGTCTTTTTATAAGAACGTTGAAAACAAATAAGTAGTATTTACATATTTTTAGCTGCATTTCATATTTTTGAAGTCTATTGTGTTTAATTTAATGCTGTTAAGAGCGCGGTATGATCACGTGATTAGGCAGTGGAAATGATTTAATATAAAATGGCGGTCGCTCCCAAATCGCACCACATCTCCCTATACCTGAGCGATATAAGAACTCTCAAAAACGTTGCCGTGAACAGACTATTCCAAAGCATAAACACTTATACAAAAGACTTGTAAATTTTGTATCAATTTGGTCCAATTATTTTCGACCACAAAACTATGACATTAGAGCTTGGAGAAACTTCCATATACCTAGGCCGACGACCGAAATTTATCGACAGTCATACAATTACTTAGGGCCTAAATTGTTTAGCATGTTGCCGAGTAATGTAGCAAACTCGGAAAAAAGATGGGGATTTAAATCCGCAGTTAAAAAATGGCTTATGATGTGTGCGGAAGTAGAGTTTCTACTAAGAAAG
Source organism: Ischnura elegans (assembly GCF_921293095.1). Classification (NCBI taxonomy): domain Eukaryota; kingdom Metazoa; phylum Arthropoda; class Insecta; order Odonata; family Coenagrionidae; genus Ischnura; species Ischnura elegans. The sequence continues at coordinate 65,013,816 of NC_060253.1, read as the reverse complement.
GTGGGTTAAAAAGTTTACAATAAAAGGTATATTGTATATTCTATGTATGTAATTATGCGTTTATATAAGAAAAATAAGAAAAATAGTTATCCTTGTCCAAATATTTGAAATACGTTTTGTAATAATGAATGCAATCGGCAATAGAACAAATAACTGAATACAAAGAAATTTTACTTCTCATGTGTGCTAGCACCAGACCTATGTAAAAAGTTTAAGATGGTAGCCCCAAAACTACTCAAAGGGGTACCTATATATTCCAAAATATTTAAGTATGTTCTAAAATGTAATATTTGATTGTAAATGGAATAAATTATATATTATATTATTATATATTATTATTATTATTATTTTTCATCAAGCAAATGCAAGAAAAAAAAGTACATCTATTATCAGTGTCAAAGATATGACTTATTTAACTTTTTTCTTCCTTATGCTAAGGGTATATTAATCCACATGTTTGCTTTGACAAGGGATCTAAAAAATAACCTTAAATAATTTGCCTCTCTCCCTCTCACTGTCGTTTAAACATCATTTCCTAATTTTGGCCTCCAGTGGTGCGACTTGGGAAACCGGTCGCTTGAATCGCACCGTTTGCAGAGGTTTGAAATTGAATTTTTATACATGCGTTCAACTTGGAATTGATTGTACCGAAAAATTGCGAGAGAAGTAGACATTCCTCCTCATATTAAACAGCATTAAAAACTTATATTGCGTTTCTAATTCCTGAGCTAATTCGTTTTTTTCCAAAAATTGGTGCGATTAGTCAGCCTTCCCATCACAAAAACGATACATGGGAATTTTTCGAAAAATGTATTTCGATATAAAATACCTTTTTCTTTGGATCACTGAAAAACGCGTCTTTCAAAGAACATGTGACCAAAGTTTAATAATATTCTTGTAACTTTTACCGAGTCACTCTAACGACGCAACGTGGTGATGGTTATTTTAAAATTTGAATGAAGCGCTGTTGACCAAGCATAAAAAGTAACGAAACTGCCAACCCCACCTACGCCGAAAGGCGTTATTCATGGAGCTACAGGTGGATAATTTTAAAAATAAAATTTATTCCCCCGTGGAATTATTATCTTTTAACGTTGCGTGTATATGTGCTTTAAGCCTGCTGCGCGAAAGGGCGATATAATTCACGTTTACTGCCACGAGAACTAAGTCCCAAGGACCGGGAATCGAATTTTGTCGCTACCGAAAAATGATGAAGGTGAAATGGATCGATTGAGTTAGTAATAGCACAGCAGTGAAGAGCATACAGTCTCCTACTAGTAGCGGATACACATGGGGAGAACAGGGGGCGCCACCGTAGTGGAACCGTCCGCAGAGTCGAACATTGCAGGGGATCGGGTTGGTGTTGTTGGCCAGAGTGTTGGCTTCCCACCCGAGGGGCAAGGGATCAAATCCCGGCAGCGGAAGAGAATCTTTAGAGACTGCCCGATCCCTGCTTGAATAATGTGTGGAGGACATCTCAAGCGCAACACTCCGTCCGTCGGATAGGACGTTAAGCCGTGGTTCCCTTGGCGCCTTTCGTTAGGAGCAGGCTAATGCCGACGCCGGGTTTCTCTCCACCCTTCTTTCCATAACCTTCCCTCATGGGGCAAATCACCTCAGCTGTCGGTCTTCTCCTCCAAACACCATACCATACCTCGAACATTGCATAACCACTATTATAACTTTATTTATCTCATAACATGACATTGTCTTCTATATGTGCATAATCAATGATTATATTTTCTTACGATAAAAGTAAAGGTAGCTCAAGATATCTTTTGCACATTTTTGAGTTTTTTCTGCATCCACTACTGCCTCCTACCAATGCGGAACCCACGATCTTCGGCTTGGAATGCCCGGACTCTACGCTGCCACCATCGAAACCGTCTCTTCTTTGCATTCACTCCGAGATGATTTCACGACTGCGGCAAAAATTTCTTGGCAGACCGAAAGAGCCATGGATGAAGTTGAGATATTCGCAAGGGAAAATGGCTGGCACAAGTGTTGTGAGTCGCAGTGAGGATTTCCAGCCCCCTGGAATGAGTTAGGGACGTCTGAAAGGAAACGGATTTGAAGGCGGAAAGGGGATGCGAGGATTTATCCAGTAGAAATCCTCAATCCGAGATTCCATTTTCTCGTCGCCTTCCGCAGTTGTCTTTCCCCTTTCCAGACGACAAATCCGGATTCTCCGTCCCATTCCAAAACCCCACCAAACCCGTCCAATACAATCAGGACTCGATGTTGAATGGCATTTTGTGCAAATACATCCTTCACTATACATTTCGTGGTATTAAGGCCTGTTTACATGGTATACTAACACGCAAGTTAATGTCTGAACGATATTTTTAGACCGGAATGTATGATCTAAATAAAAAATCCGTTCAATTTTCCATCCATGAATTCGTGCAAGTTAGGTGGTTACACGGTGCATTTTGACGTTCACACATTTAGGCATAAACTTGTACGAGCTAATACGCCACGTAAACAGGCCTTCAGACTTTATTACAATTCACCTGATATGATTAAACTTCAATACACTCTTTCTTACCTGGATTTTGTACATAATTTAGTTAAAGAAATGTAACAGTAACTTGTTTTTTTTCCAAGGATTTGTTTCTTTAGTAATACACGTTCCAACACATCGGTATCATCATAAGGCACAAAGATTTACGAATTTGGCCATGATGCTTTCATCCCAAGTTCCTCCATGATACAAACACATGGACTAAGTTTGCATTTGATTATGAAGGCTATGAGTCGAAATATGCCTCGCCAAGGATGTAATTTTGAAAAGAAAATCGAGCCACCGTTTCATTTGCAAAATGCAACTCCCTACCTACGAAGGTCGTATTATAAATATGTGGATAAATGCTTTTTAAGGTACTTCCGAGAGAATAAATTGAAATTATTTACGTTAACATATTTTTTAATATAAAGGGAGTTGATAAAACTCTCTTGTTGATATAATACGTTCTTCCAATTAATAACTTAAAAATAGTTTTTATGAAGTTTATGGAAAGAGAAGAATAAAATTTTGTTAGGTTCACTTGCATATTCATATAGATACGACTAGGTCTTCAGACATTAACAGCATAGTTATGACCCAAGCAAAATTTGATTCTTTTATTTTCAAAAATGGAAAACGTTTCACATAGCTAAGCCTTATGTTAGCAGTTGTATCTATGAAGTATTTTCATAACAACTGCCGGTCTTTGTGGTATAAGCCCAGAATATAATTATTCAAGTTCAAACATATTTCTTTAATTTTCAAAATAAGTTCCAAGGCTTATTGGTTTTTTTTAGCTTGAAATTCAATTGTTTCATGGAGATATTGACATCAAAGGTGCTGCGAAAAATCAACCTCGGGAAAATTCGCGGCTTACGACTGCAAAAGAAATATTAGAATTAGTAATATTATTAGGACACACTACGGATAGCAATGCTTTTTGACTCGTATGCTCTTTAGGCACTCTCATAAAATTTTCTAATAGACCGCACTTTTCGACAGATAAAAGTAGTTTTCATAGGTAACAATTCAGGTTTTGTAAAGCAATTAATAGTGCACTCACATCTAAGAGATGGTGAGAGGAAAAAAAAATTCCAGCACAGAGCTTGTACTGGTAAGCGTGACAAAGGATGTTACGTGCCATCAAATTTTCCTCGGAACACGCTACATGGAAGCGCGTGCATTATCACGTGCATCAAACTAGTGGGGGGGGTTACCAGTGGACAAAGTGATTCCAAATACATGTGTTTGTATCAACTCGCGTACATTTACTTTGATGATTCATCACTATTCACGGCTTGATTGAGATGAAGAGGAATGCTCGTTCACTCTAAATTCCTTTAGAACCAGTGGCGTCATGGCAAAATTAGCAGTGCCGGAACGCACTTTTCTTAACTTTCCTTAGAAGTGAAATATTACTCTGTGTGTTTTCTTATTACAAGTTATGATTTATATTTTCTTACTAATTTTTTGTTTTGGTTACGAATGTATAAGCTAGAAATTTTGAGACGACAAAATTGATAAAAGTGTTATTTGACTATTATGTCTTTCGTTATCCAGTACCGGAACGGCGTTCCAACGCGTTCCTGTACCATGACACCCCTGAAGAATCTCCTTGTTTACTAGCTTTAGATTATCCGTTTAACATATTAAACATCAAAAAGATCATGTACAATATTCCAGAATACTGAGAAAATAGGTTGGGAGACAGCTGAATAAAATAGTCTGAATTACAGCATTTCAGCGTATTTTATACTGATAATTATAGAAAGAAATTTAAAAATATCGCAAGATAATCTAATGAAAATTATAAGTAAGAAATAAAAAATATACTACTCTAATTTATAAAATTCACAGTCCTGATTCCTACTTCTTACGCCCAAATCTCTAGTAACTGTACTAATTCCAACTATATAAGATTTGATAAGGTATTTTCAATTCCATTATCAGTATTCGCTAAAGAAGTTTCAATGGACTTGATGGCCCGTGGGATAATACAGAAGTTATAATGCGTCCCAACGAAAAACAAATGAAATGAACGAAACACAAACGAAAAACAAATGAAAAAACGAGAAACAAATGAGCGATGAAGACTACACACCCAATGCTACCACACCACCAGCCTTTCGGCATGTGCAGCAGGCATGATATGACTGGTTATGTAAGGCATTAAAGCGTTTATATTTAGGTCAAATTTCCAAAATATCCATGCATTTTTGAGTACGTATGACTAAATCGATAATTATAAGTCGCAGTGGGAAAATACAAACAAATGCAACGGAAAGAGGTAAAGGTAGCTGGGTTATTTTTTAGATTTTTCTAAAGAGTTAACGTGATTCAAGAAGACATCTATAAAAAATGTCAGCAATCCTAATCTCATTGCATATTTTTTGGGGTTTGCCAAAATTATTTGCACATACGCCAAATTTTTCTCCTCGTAAACCTGCTGATTTTTCCATCCTTACTTCGCATGCATGTTTATCGATTGATATGATTTCACTTACACATAAGTTTTTGCACTGTACTACGATTTACACTTTTTCACTCCCCTTTCTTGCTCTGAGCTTCACTCGGCTTTAATATGCATAGAGAGCACGGTTGAAAATAATCGTACCCTAAACGAAAGCTAAAAATTGATCTGTTGTCTCCGACTGAATCGAAACCCAAGGTCATTTAAAAGAAGATTAAGTAAGAAAGAAAGGAGAAGCGAAGGAACTTAGAAGAGATTTTACGAAGGAAGAATGAAAGAATGAGATGAGAATTAGGCAGTCGGAATGACAGGGGATAAGCGTAAGATCGAAAAATTCACTAAGAAGAGGAAAATTTTGACTCCATTGTATTTTTTAGCTTCGTCAAAATCATTTGCATACACTTGTTATAAAAATTTGAAAGCTAAATTTGCCTCCATATGAAAAATGAAAAATCATAAACCTGCTGATTTTTTCATGCTTAATATTCAGGCAGACTTACCGATTGGTATGAATTCACTGCCATGTAATCATTTGGTACTGTACACAAATTCGTGCTTTTTTCAATTCTGTTTCTTGCCCTGAGCTAAGATTGAAAATAATCAAGCCCTGGATAAAAGCTAAGAATAATCTGTTGCTACCGGTAGAATCGAAACCCGATGCTGCCAGTGGAAAGAAGATGAAGTAGGAGGTGAAGCCAAGGAACGGATGAGACGAGGGGATAATGTAAGAATGATATGAGAATGAGACAGTCGGGATGACAGGGGGATGAGAGCAGGATCGAAAAGTCCGCTAAGGGGAGGAGGAGTTTGTGACACTTTCAAATAAAACCCACGAATTTGACTTCATTGCATTTTTTAGCTTCGGCAAACTTATACGTGGATTCTTTCCATTTGTCTCTTCATAATCCTGGGTATTTTTCGAAACTTACATTTAAGGTTTACTTACCGATTGATAAGAGCGAATCTTTCTTGCTCTGAGCTTCATTCGGCTTTAATATGTATGGAGTGTAGCGTTGAAGATAATCAACCCCTGGATGAAAGCTACAAAATAATCTGTTGCTACCGGTTGAATTGAAACCTGATGATAGCCCGTGTTAGTATTTTGCACTGTTCTACGATTTATACTTTATAATTATATTTTTGATATGAATTAGTTTTCATTAAAGTGTCAAGCGCTTACCTAAAATTTATACTTTTTTCACTCCTCTCTTGCTCTGAGCTTCATTCGGCTTAAATATATACATATGGAGTGCAAGATTGTAGATAATCAAGCCACGGACGAAAGGTAAAGATTAGTCTCTCGCTACCGGTTGAATCAAAACCGGAGACTGCCACTGAAAAGATGAGGAGGAGTTTCAGGCATTTATTAACATATTTCCCAAATTAACTTCATTGCATTTTTTATGTTCGCCAAAATTATTTGCAGACTCTTCATATTTGTCTCTACGTAAACCTGCTGATTTTTCCATACTCAATTTTGAGGATTATATACCGATGGATATAATTTCACCTCCATTTATGTCTTTGGCACTGAGTTATGAGTTCTAACTATGAGAACTAATTGTTTTCAATTCTTTTTCTTGCTCTGAGCTTCATTCAGCTTTAATATGTACGGAGTGCAAGGTTGAAGATAACCAAGCCCTGGATGAAAGTTAAAAATTAATCTGTTGCCACCGGTTGAATTGAAACCTGAAGCTACCAGTAGAAAGAAGATGAAGTAGAAGGTGAGGAGAAGACACAAGGGGAAGAATGAGAGACTGACATGAGAATGAGTCAGTTGGGATGACAGGGGGATGAGCGCAAGATCGAAAAGTTCACTAAGGGGAGAAGGGACTTGATGGTTTTCCCCTCCGCGGTCGGTCGGCCTGCCATTCGGAGAGAAAGGACAGCCAATGGAGATGGGGAAGGATGAAGATTGTCCTTCCCAAGGCGAAATCAATCCGATCTGGTCCCAAGAACATACCCCTGGACGTGGATTTTCTCTTCGGAACCACGGAGGCAAAACGGTAGCTATCTTATGCAGAGTCTTCGCGTGCAGAGCAATACCAGGTCGCCGTATGCAGGAATCGTCGGCGTGTTTATTTGGTGGCGTCGGGCGACGCGGCCGATGTGGTCGTGTCTTCGAAGCGTAGTGCGGCAGCTAACTTCCGATTGAAGAGTTTTTGAATACTTGGATGCCACCAATAATCGAACACCTTTCAGAAGCAGACTTCAAGATTGCCTCAATGGATGGACCTTAAATCCATAGCTGTCAGGAAAGAATAAAAAAATAGCTATAATTTAGCTTACCTAAAACTTAACTTTAATAGTATTTCTCCTCATAGGAGTACAGGTATCCAAATTGTTTTTTCAGGGTTTTACTTCAATCAACCAGAGGTTTATGAGTCAGAATCATAGTAGATTGAACCGCAAATTTTATAGGATTCCCATTAAAAATATAAATATATTTTTTTAAACTATATTCGTTTTATCTTTGGGGGTGAGCTGGTGTGGCGAAAGAAAGTCACGGGAGGGAAAGTTTCCCGACGTGTGACTCAGCTTTTCCAAAGAGCAAGACGTGGCCTCAGTCAGTCGCTCTCTGACCTCCGTCGAGTTAACATAGTGAATCTGCTCGTCGAGCAGTGTTGCCAAAACCTCACGCGTTCTCCTTGTATGTGACTAAGTATGCCTCTCACCAACGGTGCCTCGCGTTCAGCGCTTTATCTGACAACGTAATGGGCTTCTGCGAAAGTATTAACCCCGATACCTTCCAAATGAGTAGGTATATTGTATCGGCGACGTGACAATCATCTATCTATCTATCTTATATATATAAAAGAAAGTCGAAAATCGTGTTAGTTAGAACACTTATAACTCGAGAACGGCTGCACCTATTTCAATGAGATTTGGTTCTTTGGATTCGTCTCAGCCGGGGTTAACATATAGGCCATTAAAAAAAGGATAATTTCACAAAAAAAATTCATCTCTTTCCTATGGGTATGCTTTTAGGAGTTATAGTAACACAACAATCGATAAGTCGGTCAAAACTACAATTTAAATAATTTGTTTTGTTTTGACCACTTTAATAACTGAATTTCGTAACAATATAACATTTTAATTGCTAAATATATTCAAAATATTAATTAAATTGAAATTACATTTTTAAAATTTAATTCGAGCTAATTGTAAGCCCAGCCGTGGCCCAGCTCGAGTTGACACTTCACTACCGTGTTTGTAAACAAATCTCCAAGCAATTGTTGACAAACGGTAATGTCCGTGTTCCTGTCGAAGAATCGAGTAGTTTTAACTCATTTACTTGGAATGATTGCAAATTAGTTTCAGCGGAGGGTGAGCTCATCAACAAAGGGTTCCAGAATATGATTGATCACCAAAAGAATCAAAGATGGTTGATTTAGCGAGCAAGAACGAAGATGTGGATGACTAAAACGAGGTAAATTCAAATAGTTCGTACTCAGCATGAATTCGAATCTTTTAAATGTGTAACAAACGAAGACGAAATCACCAACTATCTATCTGAATATTTTAAGTCCTTGGACGTACCTGGCTTACCAAGGCACGATTTACAGAAAAATGTAGTTTCTGTGTTCATGATCTTTCGAAGCCTAAACCAACCATAACTATCCCACGGAACGTGTTTGGTGATTAAAAAAATTGGTAATGAATGTGATTCACGCAACTTTACTCAAAGGAAAATTCAAAGGTGAGGAAGTCCTCATTCCGAAGATTCCATGAACTCAACTCATATGCCCTTTTGAGCTTAAACGTATTCAATTTCCAATTCGTGCTGCATTCGTGATAACGATAAAAAAAATCGCATGGTCATTCTTTCAGTTTTTGTGTTGTTTGTGCTCATGTGCTAATGAAAACCCATGATTTTCTCATGGTCAATTTAACGTGCTCTGTTCACGAGTCGATAAACCATCCTCTGTATTTCTTCCTTCGCTTCAAGTGCGTAGCTAGGATAGGGGGTTTTGGGCGCAGCTAATACTACGGGTCTGTAGGGCATAGAAAACTCGCTAAGGTAAGCGGGAAGTGTGGGGGCACTTCCCCCAGACATTTTTTAAGATAAATGGTTCAAAATAGTAGGTTTTGCGGCTGTGTGAATAGTTAAATATGTTTTGTTTGTTAGTCATCCGTCCCCCAAATATTAATAACAAAATCTTTCATAAAAAAATTCTCTAAGCTCTTGGGGGGGGGCTAAACCCAAAACCTCCCCTCGCTGCGTCACTGCTTTGCTTCGCTATATTTATTTAGCTTCATCCGCTTCATCTTGCGCCTGATAACAAAACAAAAACTGTTGTTTATCAGAAGGTGCTTGACGCAAGACATTAAACCCGAATGCGTAGGGCTCACCGCGGTGCGTTTACGCAGTGCATTTTTTCCAAACAGAGATACTAAAACTGGCGCGCCTTAAGTCATTTAATGCGAATGCTGCTTCATAGGGGCTTTTCTTGCACGATTTTGAGCATCAGTCAAGCGTCGTTCTGGGGTTGTGTCACCCTGCCCCCTGAATGGGCCAAGTGTATGCAACAGACTTGGACCTAAAAACATTTTTTTACAGCTAATAACGCAAATAGCCAACAACTGAATGCGTATAATTTTTATTTCATGAACTGCTTTATTAAACCACAATGCCCAAAATTTCTTAAGCTAAAACGTAAGAAAATTTGTTGAAAAAAATCCGCGTAAACGTGCTCCGATCCACCCTATGTAGATTCAATAAAGAAAATGTCTTTCTGACAAGCAATTTTGGTACTCATTTGCGTAGTTTTATTGAATTTGTATCCTTATTTTATTATAATAAATTAAACATGATTAAAAACGATACAGCCGCTCTTGATTTATAAATGGTGTAAGTAAACTGTAAGTTCATTGATTGTTAGGCGGTACGAAGTTCGCCGGGTCATCTAGTCTATCAGATAAAAGAGAGACATACGGGTGTATGCCACGTGATGCATCCGATATTGCCCCGACGCGTCGCGACGTTTCGCGACCGACTGCTGGTCACTCCTGCAAGGGAATGGAAAGACCAGCAGTTGGTCACGAAACGTCAGCGCAATATCCGATGCATCACTCGGCATACACTCGTGTGTCTCTCTTTAACCCATTATAACCCAATGTTGCTTCTAAGCAACATCAAAAATGTTTAAACTTTCAGCTCCATTTGGGAGATATCTAAACTAAATATTATTTTGTAGTGTAAACTTAAATGACAAAATACTCAGCTGCCAGAATAGTTATCATTGACTGAAAAATTTTCAAGTGTTCAAAATGAAAAATCTTGAAAATTCTCTCAGAAACAGCTCTGGGTTATAAAGGGTCAATCACCATGAGCCGCGAAAACTTTAATCAAGAAAAATCATCTATCTGTTTTGCCATTCTTTGCTATCAACGCTGCTCTGAGTGATTATTATACCGTAATATCTTGATTTTGTTAAGTACTCTACACTGATTTGGAGCAACTGGTTAATATTTAGGACAAAAAGATTTTTTTCAATTTAAGAAGAGGGAAACATTAGGGCTAAAATTATACACACAAAACATTTACTTTTACCGGGGTATGGACCCGGATCATCTGAATTCTCCTCGGGTGTTCTACAACTTGGACGACCAAGGGGCCTTTTCACTCCGTGAATTTTTTTTGCTATAAAGGACAGAATGGTTAATGCTGACGGACTTACAATGCCGCAAGGCAGTGTGCTTGCACGGATAGCGCCGAAGCTTCAGCCAGCATTATAAACGCCAAGGGCGACCACCAGGGACATAACTCAAGGTAAAGAGCACGGACTGGCTCGCGGCGTGCCTTTACGGATTCAACGTGATTCAACCGCAACTGCACGTTCAATATAGAAAATAGCACAGAGGAAATAGCATTGCCTCGTCAGAAAATATTACTTTAGAAAAGAATACATTTTTCTACGTCAAACTGAAGCAATGAAGTACACCTCACTTTAGCTCAATATTGGGCTCTGCCAGCGGTTAGTTCTGGTCACTCTGGTCAGTCCTAACAATTTCTGATGACGCAACAGCGTATTTCCTTCCGTTGCTGAGATTATAACACACGAAATAGTGAAATTTCACCATTTTGCCGAAAATTAAAAGTACTCCGATCGTTCTTAAAATTTTGTCTCGAAGTTTACATGGTCTAGATTCGAAAAACGATACTTTTGGAAAATTTCATTTTCTGACTTCCAGGAGCCCCTAAAAAGTAGAGGTAAAGAAGCAGTTAGGAACACTGTGATAGGCAGAAAATTTAGTGTTTCGACATTTTTCTGGGGTTCACGACCAATTTGGATGGGTCAACACCGTGACTTTTTGTCGTATCTCGTCTCGTTCACCCAAACGAATTTGTGTGAATGTGTCAGTGGTCGGAAGTGGGTTCTATGGTAGGTTTACAGATTCTCAAAATAAATCAATACAAAACGTTGTAGGTTGTTGCATGGGAAAATAGTGATTTATTGTGTTCCTTTTTTAATCGCTCCGAAATTTTCCTCCGATTTTAATTCCTTTTTTAATCGCTCCGAAAACCTATGTTTCATGCCCTGAACCATCTCTAACATAGGTAAATTATCGACATAGACTCAGACAAATTAGAATGATTTACTCTCAGCACAAAAAGTTGGTTTATTGAAACAATAGGAAATCTTTATTGTAGATAGAAACCTATGAAATAGGTCTTTGAAAATCTAAAGTAAGTGATTTATACCACATTATCACACCATGTACCCCATATATCGCAAACCTCCACCCCATACGCAGCACTACCTCAAAAGTAGTCACTACCTTTTCGCTTCGTATCCACGTAAGCGAAAAGGTATTGACTACATTCAGAGGGTTTTTTGGAGGCTATTGATATCGAAAATTAACATTGTACAATCAATTACAAATACATTTCAGAAAACTATTTATCGAGATAGAATCAGAGAAATTTCACTGGTTCACTTTCAACTCAAAATGTTGGTTTATTCAATGAATTGAATATAAAGTAGGTCTTTGAAGATATCAGGCAAGCGATCCATACCACATCATATACCACATATTACCACACCATAAACCACATGTACCGAAAACCTCAGCCCCATGCCCAGCGCAACTTAAAACGACGTATTTTTTTCCTCGGATCTAAGAAAGCGAACTGATAGTTGCAACTGCATCCAGAGGGTATACGTAGGTCGTCAAGCAAGAAAACAAAGACGAAGAATCGTGACAACAAACTCATGGCCAAGAGATACCCAAGGAAAGGGAGGAATGAAGGAACTTCAGGGAACGTAACAAGAGTGAATCGAGATTCCAAAGAAAAAAAAAAGAAAAGCAAAACCACCACCGGATAGGGACGACAAGAATCGATTATCCGTATACTTTTCGAGCTTAGGTTTTCCCGATATCGAAAATGACAGCGAATGTCCAAGTATCGATCGAGGTCCACACGGTCGAGTGCCTTGATTCCGTTTCCAGCACGATCGTTTTTTGTTTTTATTATGGCATCCCCATCCTATTTTTTTTTATCCCCCTTTTTCCACCGATTCCTATAATACCGGATTTTTCACGGGACTTAGTCGTTCAGCCATCGTCCTCGACCGTTGGCGTTTTTAATCCTTTTCGCATATACTCTTACCCTGATTCGTTCCAATCCAAGGTTTCCCGTCCAACGCATCCGATATTCGCTCGAATATCTGTTCTGGCCGAGGAATTTCAAAGACTCGGGAGCAATAAAGAAGAGGGATTGCTGTGAATGAGTGCTTCCACTGCCTCCTCAACTTTCATACTTTACTCGAATACGTCGGAGAACGTTTTCCGCGACTCTCTCTCGCTCTTGCCGCTTATTCGAATGATGATCGACCCAGAAACCTTTGGAACCAATGAAACGGATACATCAGAATTCCTCACCCCATTATAAGCACGTATTTCAAATCTTTAGGCGTAATATTTCTACGCAATAGACCCGAAGTAAGCGTTTCTGACGTTTAAAAAAGACATTGATACTGACCTACGGTAAATAGGGTAATTTCCTATTATTTGTTTATTGCCTAAATCGAAAGATTATCACCCCTGGAGTACGCAATTCACGCTTTTAGATTTTTAACTGACGATATCTATTTTTCGTGATTAAATGAAAATTTTCAAGCGCGCGAAAACGCGACGGCTAAGTATGAATGCTGGGAAAATCCCGTGTGCCGTCATTCTGGTTCCCGCTGTCGCCGTGTGAGGTGACCTTGGGGCGAGGATATGTGCGCCTCTACGATGCAGGCTGCTAGCAGATAGCAAAGTACCCAGCTAGCAGGTCGCGCTTGGCTTGGCGGTATTAATACCTTATCAAACGAAGGAAAATTTCCGACCATAGGCAGTTATAATAGATTATTAAGATATGTTTCCCTGAGCTCTGTGCCTCATGCATGGATTGCTAATCTCAGATCATCTAAAATTCCTATCTACTCGTATAGAAACTAGGTCCCTGTGACGTCATGCGGAGTGGCATCGCATGGGCGCCAATCTGGCCTTTTTCAAATGCGGTTAAAATTGACCTTTGCCATTCGTCTAAACTGGGATTTCTAAAACCAAATAATTTTTACATTATGAATACACTAATGGTGGGTAACGAATCGCAATCATTGCCTTTCGTTTTCTTTGATGAAGGAAACTACCCTAATATCAGATTATTGTGCAGCATTGTTCCTCACCCATTATACTCTCGGGTTAATAATCTTTAGTAGTAAGTTTCCCAAGCAATAGAACCAAAGTAAGCATCCCTCGAGCTTAAAATAGATATCACTGACTTACTGTTAATGATCAGTTATGTATTCCAGCTACTTTAAATTAAAGGTAAAGATATCCTACAGATAAATAAAGGTATCAATCCTGGTTGAAACGAAGTAAGCATTTTTCACGTTTAAAATGGATATCACCGACTTATTGTTAATGATCGATTATATCGTCCATTCACTTTCAATTTAAGGAAAATATACCCTAATATTATCTTATCAGTCCCGCCTGGCAGGTCTTTTACTTACGAATAATTTTTTTAGAATTTTTTCAAACATCTTTGAATTCTCAAAAAAAAACTTACAGCACACCCTACTGTCGGCATAAAAATGATAAACTTTGAAATTTATATCTGGACTTGTATACACGCTAAAATAATGAATTAAACGTAATTTTAAAGAAATATTCATTTGAAATTCTTATTTGTCTCTTTATTAATTAGTCGTTCCCTTTGTAAGCTTAGGTTTAAATATTTAGCAATAAGTTTTCAACGCAATAGAATCGAAGTAAGCATGCGTAATGTAGTTCTAAATTGTAATTATTTATTCAAGAGTTTAATTTAAGCAAACTGCCCTTGTTGGAAGAACTAATCAGGTAAAACTGACTTGTAATGCATCTTAAGCAACACCAAAATGCCTTCTGAAATCTCGGAGATACCGTGAATTTTCTTTATTCTTGAAGCACAAGTGTTGAAAATATGATAGAACTGAACTCGAATAACGTCAAAAAACTAAGCTTTGTTATAAAAATACAAAATTCTGTGTAAAAGCGTAGTATAATTCTGTCATCCAAAATGATTGAATTCCATAAAGTATCGCCAGAAATATACACCTTCTTCAACGTTGATAACTTTCGAACAGCAGTGCTCACCCTAAATTTTCCCCGGCATAATGGATACCCTAATATAAGTAATATTCCGGTGACATTGTTTACTCGCCCTCGTTTTCACATAATCTTAAATTTAGCTATTGATACCGAAAATTACACATTGTGCGATCAATTATTATTGCATTTTCGAAAATATAATTTTCGACATATCAATTTGATTGGTTTCCTCTCAAATCAAAAAGTCAGTTAATTCAATCAATTGGAATTCTTCATGTGAGATAAAATTTATGAAAGAGGATCTTGCAGATATCAGTTAAGTGATATATAAGGAATTGACTCAGGGCTTCACAGAGTAAATTGTTATATTTCGAATGTCTAAAACTAATTTTCCTCGTTAACATCAAAAGGGTACATCTGAGCGACAAACAGAACATCATCTTAGTGCCGCGCTCTATTTCCAAGTCTGAGAGAAATGATAGGATAGGCATAATGGAAATAGTTTTTATCCCGAACAATGAGATTTTAAATAAATATTAGGTGGAAGTCGGACAGTACAATCTCTCACAAAGCGCTTTTGAATTCATTTTTGTCTTTCTTTACTCCGAAAGTTTCCCTTTTAGATGTCCTAACACCAACTGCCACACATCTACTAGGGTGGCTTGCGGGGTTTTAGGGGTATGTAGATCCAAAACTCATATATATTTGAAAGGTATTCTCTCCGTTGACTCGAATTATTATTTTTACCTCACGCACAGATCGGTTGAGACCTAAACCATAAGTTCCAAGGCCTCTAGGACCGGCTGACCTTCTGGGCCATCACTCGCACCAGATGTTCTTGGGAGCTAAAATTTGGCTCGCATTCATCACTCGCTCTGAGAATAATGGAAAATATCGAAGACCCAGGCCGGGGGCGACCCCATTGATTACGACACAAAACCGCTCTCGAATTCCAATTCATTTCGGTTCCACGTGGAAACCTCATCAGTATCTGCGAAAAAAATTGCACAACATTTAACGCAGACTACCAGAAATAGTCAGTACCACCTATGGCTCCGATCACATAACAGCAATGGATGGCAAGAACCAGAGCGACCGAGCAGCAGGTCTAAACATATTGTTTTTTTACACATCTATTGAGAGAAAAACGCAATGAATTTCTAACTTTAGTGATAAGAGTCCGTCCTTTTCATATTTGCAAGCTCTAAATAGCAAAGCAATCCATGGAAAACGAATATTATGTCTATTAGGATGTCCACAGCAGGATTAGTGTAAGAGAGAACAATTTTTTTCGCTAAAATTTAATCTAATCTTCGACTTATTATCTGATTTTCAAGCTGATATTCAGGATAGGACAGACCTAGTGGGGTGAGTGGAAGGATCAGCAGATTGGTTTAGAGGGATATTGGGTTGCACATCAAGGAGTTAGAGTAAAACTATGGGCCGCATAAGGATAGTTTTTGGCTCAGATGATAAATCCATTAAAAAATCGTGAAATTATTCTGATGTTTCTACCCAGGAATACAGGTTGCTTAGCCGTAATTTTGATGATACAATAATAAAAATACGTAATTACTGGGGAATTAAAAATGAAAAACTCTTTTGTTTTGTAGTCTTCCGTGGCGTTCAGATTTCGTGGCCCTCTTCATTTCCCGGGATTCCACAAGGCGTCTTCAGGTCGAAGTGATTCCATCAGGTGTCTCATGCCCCGTTCACACTACGCTCTTTTTACGCCGGTTAAGCCCGACTATGGTTACAAAACGAGGTGTTAACGCAAGTTACCGCTAACCGTGGTTGTGATTCTGTCCACCACTTTTCCGACCACGTTTGGCGGTAGTTTATGCGTGTGTGAGCGCAAGTTGGTTAAAAGCTGGTTAGAAAACGAAGAAGGCGAAGCAGAAACAAGGTTGGATAGGTGGAGATAAAACAGAAAGTAAAGCATTCGAAGAGGAGACGGCCGTTCTAATTGAACTATGTTTGTCAAAATTAATTCGAAGAAAAGTGTTATAGATTCATTCCGTAATTTGTTGTACATTATAAGATTTTAAACTTGATGTGAATCATGCGATATACTATAGTTCGTAGTGAATTAGCCGTTAGCTCGCATTGTATTGTTACGGACATATTGAATAATCTCTTTGAATGTTTTAGTATAATAATGTACAATGTGCGAAACTAACTTAATAAAAATCTGATGGTCACAATGAATTTAATGTTTTGGCAAAAGTTCTTTTTCCCAGTTTAAAAAAGATCACTTATGTTCATCCTTGAACAAAATTTCCTCCCATACGAGTATAAAATATCGGGATAACTGCTAGTTAGATATAACTATAAAAAATAAAGTTAGAAACGTCGGGTGATACTAAATATAAAAAATACCACGTTCTCTCTCTTATTTCAAATGTTTAATTTCAACAATATTCAGGTCACATTTCTGCAAGTTATTCGTCCATCAATGAATTGAAGTAAAACAGTTTTAATTTATGGGATAGCATCTGATTGGATCATGTCCTTTGTCAAAATCAGAAAACAATAATTGCTAAGTGCAGCGACAAGTGCATCTCAATCCCAAATCACCTTAAGTGTGCCTCAATTGAGGATTATGGCTCAAGATTAGATCCTCTTTTCTTTACCTGCGTCAATGATATGTCAACACATCCGAATCAAGGGTTAGTAGTAGTATATTTTGCTGATACCAACCTGTGGCGGCCGCACCTCCTGCCTCGCCGCCACATCGCTTGCCCGGAGGCAACTTAAACCGCGCTCCATCATCGCTTCTCCTCAACAGGCCAGATAGCCCAGCGGTAGCGCGGTCGCCTCCCAAGCGGGTTCGATTCCCCGTGCCGTAAAGTGTAATTATTTGATTTTTTCTTGCCTTATAGAATTCCTTTCTAGAAATTTCTTTCATGTTCAAGAACATTAACATAGAAGATTCTGGATGTGCACCCATAGAATAAAAACTGCGGCCTTTCGGCCGGCAAGTCAGTCTGGAATTGTGAACGGATCAATAAACATCGTCCAAACCACTCCGGTGCCTTATCATTGTTAGCAGACTACTCCGACGCCTGCTACAAACCAAATTATTACTAATAGTCACTTTAATTTGGATTCAATAGATCAGAAGAAAAATACAAACCACATCATCGATGAAATGATTAGTTGGACGAACACATCTGAATTACTTCTACGTAGCAAGGACAATACTCAAAGAAGCTGGAATGCAAGTATTTAACTCATAAGCAGCTCATAAGCATACAAGTTGAAAATCATTGCAATTAACACAAGAACTTTTTCCTGCACATTCTCTATTTCCTTCCAACAGGTTATTCGCTCTTGTCAATTCATTTTTCACTTGGACTTACTTTACCATTCATCAGATTTCGCCAGCGTCTAACCACGGTGTGTGTGAGCTCACGCTGATTCTAACGTCATCTTTACGCTGGTTGAGAATGATGGTAGTGTAAACGGGGCATCAGGAATCATTTGAAACTGAAGACGCCTAGTGGAATCGTGGCGAAACTGTCGTCATCTCTGACAACAAAACGCGGCGAAAACCCGGGAAATGGAGAGATACACGAATGAAAAAAAATTATATAATATTTTAAAACGATTGCATTAAGCAATTACTACATATCTACTGCATACCTAAACTGTTTTTGAACTTAAAAAAATTAAAATGGAATGTTAAAATTAAATACAAATAATTTGAAATTAAAAAAGTTTTTCTTACGTAGACTAAGGTGAAAAATATGATGGATCTTATACATTATGTACTAAAATGTATGTAAGTGATACAGATATTTAAATTTTATCATATTTATACATCTTTGGTCGATAGTTTGGAATAATCAACGATTAATTCTCATAAAATGTATTAGTGGTTTACAATAAACATCTTTTCTAGTATCCATACCATAACAAAAGAGGATATGGACCAATTTGCATCTTGCATTAAACCAGCTGGAATAAAATAAAACAAATTCTCTTATTTCATGCATTGAACGTAATAATGAAAGCTCATTCCCAAATCAAAGGTAATAAATAATCACTCCTTTAATAGATTAACGGGATATACGGCGAAGATTTACTAAGCAGGGAAGATTACCTAAGCTATTAATCAACCGTAAAAAAATAAACAGTTCTTGGATAGCCACGCGCTTTCATTCTTACAATCCATTAGGTCTCCATACGGTGAAAAAGAAAGTGAGAGATGTAGTAGCTTCTATGGGTAAAAATACGAGGGAGTAAGAGAAAATAAGAATGAAATTGAAAGAGAATTGCCACGGAAGGGAAAGATAATTTATCCTTTTTTCCCCGCGTGTCTGCGGCCAAAAAAGTATCTCATCCCTTGAAGTTCGAGTCTCGCTAGATACACTTATTACATACCTAAAATTGCCTAATGACTGCAGAATAAAAGGTAAAAAATCTATATAATATTAAAAAAGGTGTATTAATCGATTTAAACTTTTGTTGAAATAAAAAAAAGAAAAGATTTTTCTCCTCGTTTTTTAATAGGCTGTGGTAGAAAATCTTATACATCATATTCCAATTTTTTCATATGGCATCTTTGGTGGATAGGCTGGAAAACCCAGCGATTTTTTCACATAAGAAGTATCGATGATTTGCAAGAAACAGTATGTACACCATAACAAAAGGGGATAAGGACCAATTTGCACCTTGCATTTAACTCGCTGGAATAGAATCAGAGAAATTTCATGCATTGGACGTAATAATTAAAGCTCATTCTCAAATCAACGCTAAATACTAATCAGTTCTTTGATAGCCTAACAGGTGACCATAAGACTAAATAGAGAAACTTTTCCTTGAAGCATAGATTCTCTAAGCTATCAATCAACCGTTGAAAAAAACCATGCTAGTCCTAGAAAAACCACGTATTTTTTCACTCTCACAATCCATTAGCCCTCCATGGAGTGAAAACGGAAGTCGGCAAGGTAATGGCTTCTATCCGTAAAGATACGACGGAGTAAGAGGGAATAAGAATGGCTATGTATCAAGTGTTCAGGCTTCACTAGAGGTGGAACCACATATCTATCGTGAGAAATAACTCACTTTTCATGCTCCTCAAAACTTTATCTTTCAAATCCTCGGTTTCAACCTCTAGACTTTCCGTTCAATGGTATCCGACTCAACTTTGTGGAAGTTCTCAAATGACAAAACTACTTATTTTTCCTCCACGGATACATCTTTTTGGTACAACATGTTTTCAACCTTAAGAGGCCATCTTCCAGTACAAAAATTTTTAGCATGTCGTGTTTGTGTACTAGGTTGTCATTTTCAAATTTGAAATAATAATTAAGTTCTTTTAGGTAAAAGAAATAATAAATTTAGAATAATAAAGTGTTGTGAAACATTGAAAAGTGATTTAATTCGCTCTATCAATAAGAATGGAATTGAAATAAACTGTCAAAAAGTATGCCTAAAATCCAGCTCAATCCTATATCCTATGGTAAAGGAATCTGGAGACGGCGAACGTCAGATGATAGGATAAAATCCAACACTGTCACGGAAGGAAAAAGATCATTTATCCTTTTTTCCGCGTGTCTGCGGCCAAAAAAGTATCCCATCCCTTGACGTGAAGTTCGAGTCGTGCTAGAGATCCCCTTCACCTGTGACCGCGCCACTTCGAGATGAGGGGGATGCCAAAAGCTTCCGTGATCCCCAACGCGCTCTCTCAGGAGAGGAAGGGTTTCAGTGGCACTCTGGCCATCTTCCCCTTCCGATCATCTGTCAACTTCTTCATCCCCACAAGTCATCAATCAAGGCCATCCTTATGGGGAGGTTGGGCTCACGCGGAGTCCCTGCTCGATCCTTCCTTCACCCTTTCACCGTACCAACGCATCCGAGCTCTGCACCGACCACTTCGTGAACCATAAGAGTAGGAAAAATGGAAGCATGGCAATCTCATAGAAAATATATTTTCCTTTTATTTCGTGTCTTTTTCAAAGGTTAACATAGAATTAGTAAAAGGGTTGGATGGTAACTTGGGGTTAAGAGAGATGATTTTTTACGATGCACAGCAAAAATGGGAGCACGGAAATCTCATTGAAAATATATTTTACTTTTATTTCGTGGCTTTTTCAAAGGCTAGCATTGGATTTTTAAAAGGGTTGGGAGTTAGCAAAGGGAAAAGTAAACAGATTTCTTACGCTGCAGGGAAAATCCAATGTGAGAATAGCCTCTGGTTTGCTAATAAGGAAATAGAAGTCCAACGCATTAGAAATATCAATTAGCAACTACTTAGGCCAACTACAGCCTAGTCATTAAACTTAATTATAATTTAATACCCTAATTACAAATTAGCTGCATTAATTAGCAATAGATTAGGTAAAATGAGAATATTTCTTACGCGGCATGGTAAAGCCACCATGAGAACAGCCTCGTGCTTGCTATTACGGAAGTTTAGTAAGTAGCCCTAATTAGGAAACAGATTTTTTTCCTTCGTACAACGCATGGAATATGCAACCAAAGAATGGAAACGGATATTGTATATAATTTTATTCCAGAGACTTTAACATGACGAGCTAATCCATATCCCACTATCGACTTGGTGTAGGCGCTGTAAAAGATGCTTCTTGCGAGCTATGGATACTTTTTAGGAGCATTAAAAACCGGAAAATTTCTATAATTTTAATCCAGCGAGTTAAATATGACGTGCAAATTGGTCAATACCTTACTATTACTTTCGTTTAAGTGCTGAAATATATCCTTTTCGTGAATTATCGGTAATTTTTAGGTGAAAAAACTGTTGAACTTTGAAACTTTTTTCACAGAAAACAATAACACGATCAGAATTTTCTTACAATGCAGCATGCTCCATAGGAATTCTCAGATCTAAACCGTCATTTTATCCGCAATAGCCGGAGATGGAGAAAATGACAATCAATATATGGGAGAACGGGAAGGGGTTAAGACCGAGTCGTATCCCAGGAGTCTCTTCCTACCACTCCACCCCAGCTTTTCAACGTTGATACTGACCGTGTATTTGAATGGTTCACTTAATGATTCACCGCACTCGACCAAATCCCGAGTTAAATAATTAACTCATTATCTTAGCCCTTTACCTTTGAAAAGAAAATTAATGCCAATGTTGCATGTCAGCCGCTCAAGAATCTAATGTTGGAATCTAAACCCTTCCAATCGAAGGAAGGTATATAAGCCCTTCAATTATTCATTGAAGTGAAGCATGAGCGTTAATTGCCCAAATGTAATATGGATGGACTAATCACGGATATTTCCGAAAGCGTTGAATAATGGCAATCAAAACATCTAAGGATTGATTTTAGTAATTCACAGGGGAGTATTCATTTTCACGAATAGAGGACTTTTAAGGGTAAACTTGGAGATAATATTAGACTACTTCATTCATTTTTATCGCGAGGGGCCTGCTGGGGACTGGGTTACCCCTAGTCGACAACTATGAAAACGGTCCTTAACATCGGTTTCCAGGGTGGATTCAACATACATACGGTTGCGGTGAAATCCACCAATTTTACTATGCAAACTATTACTTGACCATGCACCTAGTGCTAGAGGTGCGCTACTGCAGCAAACTATGATGGCATCTACTAGTAGTATTGCATCCTTGGAGCTGCCGGATATATTTCCTTAGATAATCAAATTACTTCCGAGGGCGTTTCATATTAAGTTAAAAAATAGCCCTAGTCGCCCAAATTGAAGGACAAAAACGTAGATTTAAAAATGTCCTTATATTTGAATGAAGAATTATTGGATAAAAAAGATATCGAAAGCAAAGATAATACCATAATGCCAGTGACACTCGCGAGACGTGAAATATATGTGCTAATCTCGGAACCAAAGACAGCTTCATTGAATTCAAGGAATAAGTTTTAATGCACGATCGAAGGAGCTTTCGGATTTTGCGTAAAATAAACTATGTCTCGGGTTGCTTAATATGTAAAAAATATTACACTCCTAAGATGAAAAATAAGTTGTCATATTTTTTTTTAATAATTACGTTATCATCATTACATCATTCACACCTTTCGGAAAGTCTGCATTTGCAGTAATTTACGTCTGCGAAGCGTATTATTACAAACGCACTGGCACAGCCACAAAACCACACTCCTCAACTGCCTCTATGCCTCTATTGCCGCTGGCATTGAAAAAAATACGTTTCAACACATTGAAAGTTCGCATTTGCCGGAAGTATATAAGAAATGGCACGCAATTGAATCAACAGTTCATCACCTACATCTACATAATACCCTGCAAGCCGACTAAAAGGCGTGTGGCAGGGGGTGTTAGGACACCAGCCGTCTACGCATAAAAAATGAAGGGCTCTACGAAGTTGGGACTAGCATTTATTAAAGTCCTTTATGGTTCGGGAGAAAAACGAATTCCCATATCTATCCGTTCGGCAAAACATCTCTCTCAATTTATTGCTTCTATCGGACTCGGCAATATGGTGTGACTCTGATATTATGTTCTCCAAGTCGCTCTCAAAGATATCCATTCTCAATCATTCAAGCAATCTAAGCCTAGCGCGCAGCCTCCGAGTCTACAGCGGCTCCCAGCCTAATTCGTTTAACAAAAACAGTCCATTCCTTTTAGAGATCCGTTTTCAGAAATACACCATCAATTACTACAATACTGGACGATACTCGAATTTATTAAAATTTAAAGCGGTCGAATTGTAGACACACTGAATAATATGTCCAGGAAAATTTTGTACCATTTAGGCTTCCGCGGAGACCATGGCTGTAGGTAGTGATTCTTCCGGGTTGTCATCCGCGTTTAACCATTTTTCTGGACACTATTTCTCCAACATCCCAGTTGACATTTTCAGGTCTACTGACTGTAGGCAATGATTCCTTCGGGAATTCATCCGGGTTTATCCAATTTGATGGACAATATTTCGCCAACATTCCAGTTGGCTACATCAGGTCCACTGAAGAGAAGGTCAACCTGGTCCTAGTGGACCTGAAGAAGTCAACTTCTGTTAGCGAAACGTACCATTCCAACGATAATATTTTCCAGAAGAATGGATAAACGCTGATGAAAACCCTGCGGAATCGCTCCCTACAAAATTTGTACCAGCTGTCTTCTTGATTCTGATATTTCTAAGGGATAACTTCGTCGCAGGCATTTCGATTGTTTAAGGGTTGGCTACAACTTGTTTCTGAAAAAATTGCGTTCATCCCCAAAGCAAATACTCATTGGGCCATTCACAATCGTGTTACAGATGAGGGTGGGAGTAAGGAAGGAAAGGCCCCAAGCGATTCCAACCCTCTCCCATAACCCCATCTGCTCCATTCGACCCACAGAGAACGACGCCGGGAGGGATGTAGGGGCGGAGACAGATTGAAGGCACCTAGAGGGGGTCAGTTCGAGGTGGAAGGCAAGTGACAAGCGTCATGTGCTCTCCGCAGATGGCGACACCAGTTCGGGTCAACCGTGGAATGGCGACGCTACGATGTTACGCTGCAGGGACAGCGCTCGATACATCCGCTACATGTGCGCCGTTTTTCTTGCTAGTCTCCCTTGTCTGTGATGGCTTTGTATGGGAACGGGCGTTTATTGTACCCAAGGTTTCCCGACGAGGCTAAAAGTTACCTTAAAATAAACATGTATGGCATTGAGAGCCCATGTAAAATCATCCAAATTTTACCGTCAAATATCTTAAAAAACGGCACATGGGAACATAGGTGGATAAAGGGGAGGGCAGGGGGGCGCGTGCCTCCCATCTCCCAGGCGCTTAAAAAAATAGACAAAATTTTTAATACGGTTATCATTTAGTTCGTTTTTTTTTCTTTTATTACGGAGCCTCAATCGTATTATTTCATATAAATAACTTTCGTATAAGAATAAATATAACATTTTGAACAGTAATTGTAGCATCTTTTTTTATCTCAAATATGAGAAGATCTTTTACCAGTCACACTCTTGTGTCCTCCCAGAAAATAATCCTAGATCAGCCCTTGAATGGGAATACCTTTTTCTTAGGATCCTTTAAAGTGCATTTTTCAAAGAACATGTCATTGAAGTTTCATAAAATTCTTTTTACTTTTACCTAAATAAAATGAAGTGGGCAGCACGATATCTTTGTTTATCATTTGATATGCTGTCCCGCGATATATCTCCGGAAAAAGTTGACTTCACCATGTAAGGAACTCGTCACGCAATCGCAAGGCCAATTCAAGGAGCATTGAAAATAGGTGTGTTATTATTAACTACAGAAATAAATAAATTTTCATGTCATTTTTACAATTGTTACACGTTTTTACTAACTAAAATATACCTCGACGCCTCGTTGGTAAAATGAAAAAATCCCCGTAACAGCAAAGGAATAGTGTTCTACAGCCGTTATTTCTCTGTTTCACTAATGCAAAAAGGCTTATACAAATAGAGAAAACTCATATTAACTAATTTTTCATCATTAATAAGTAAATATTGAAATTAAGATCCGCTTGAAATTGGATTAATGACATCAGTAATGTATACTCAGGAAAAGTAAACGCGTATGATATAAAGCCGAATTACAGATAATAAAAAAGTCTCTCCAACTCTCAAATGATTTTAGGGGAATAAATAAAGGTAAATAATGTTAATGACGAAGCACAAAATTTTAATCATGTACAGAAAATCATTTAATTAAACTCATAAATCTGTCGATGAGACTGATGATTTATCTCGCTGACCTACGGCCGAATTAGTATTACGAGTGTTTGATACTAATAGATACAAAGTTCATTTTAGCCGATGTAATGCGGTTGCGGTCATATTTTCGTTTATTTCCCTTTGAACACTCAAGCCAGTACTACATACCGTCATGAAAATTTAAAGTTATTGAATACAAAATGAAGAGACAAGGAACTTAGCGCAGAGGCAGAACTGACGCATATTTTATTACCAAAACATATTTTGATGAATATGGATCATGAAATTTGTTTTGAAAACGAAAACCTACACGCATGAAAAAACGAAAAACGTGACCCTTTTATGCATAAAATTCAGTTTGATACAAAAATCCTTTCCTGTGTTAACTCAATTTTTCACGCTTTCAGCTTGAATATACCTATTTAAATATGGAAAGTATGGTATTGACAAGGGGTTAAGAGCAGCGGGAACATTATTACTCGAAACAAAAAATTATTGAGCAATTCATGATACAGACAGAGTATATTTATCAGACAAATTTCCAAATTTTAAAACAAGCACTCAAAAAAAACTTGTCTTTCATGGATTTTACCACGTATATTTTCGTTCAATTTTACACCAACGAAATATGATAAAATTCGTTTATTAGTAGACCTGAATAGTATTTGAAACTTCTAATAGCTTATAAACAGAAGTTACTTAGGCTTTAAAAGAGTAGATGATAGCAAGGTATTAAGAATGTGCGATAATATAAATTTGCTCATCAATTTGGCTCTCAAAATTTAAATCAGAACATAGTGTGGCACCATCACATCTGGGGACCACTTCAGCTCTCAGTGAACTATACCGTGAAGAGTATTTAATAAAAAGCTGTAAAGTACACCTGTTTAAGTTTATTTCCGTCTTTGAGGGGCAGGAAAAAGATTTTATTACCGAAACATAGCGGGTAAAACGTTTTACTTTCTATAAACCCAAAAGACGATTAGTTAGCGGTCAGAAAATTGCTGTTTATTTTATGGTAATTTATGGTAATATGGTATGGTTTATGGTAAATACTTTATGGTATGGTAAATTTATGGTAATATTTTTCACGGGCAGCGAAAATTTATGACTGTTTTAACCCGGTGAAATTATCTTATTCAGGCTCACCTAATTTCACGGTTCCAAATGAAAACTGAAGGATATGACAAAAAAATTCTCCTGCGTTAGTAAATAAGTCACTTTTACAATTATTTCCGAAGATAATCAGAAATATTGCAATAACATGGACATAGAAGAGAATATAAACATCGAATGGAGACATAAGACGGGTAAATTATTAGTACTTTTATTATGTATAACTACAATAACAATCATGAGACGGGAAATAAGAATAAAAGCAAGATAAACTCTATTGGTGTTATAAGCAAACTAAAAACGGAATTTTTAACTTCATTTCTGTTCCAGCATCGTGGAAACAATGTAATTAATCAAAGAGTCCCCTCATTAAATCGACCATTCTCTTTCTCTTCTGAAATAATAAAACACTGGACATTTACCTTATGTAGGTCCATACCCTCTTCATTTTCTTTGCAATAGTTTTCAGCACGAAGCATCACAATTTCCCTAATCTGCATTTAAAAAACTGCAGGCATAGAGAACTTAAGAAGTGAAAAACTGTAAAATTGAGGTAAATGTTTACTACGCCATACATACCTGCGATATCAAAGTGTATGAGTTGCTATCTCAAGTGAGTTTTATTTACAACTCAACCTTGCCATCTGATTCAAACCAATTAAACTTACGATTGTTTGATTCCTATTTCTCTCGTATACTACATTGATTATTTTTAAAGCATAGGTATCTGTCAACGGATGACAGGGAAACGCCAAGGCAAACAGGAAATCCTAACGGTTTTCACGAAATTAGAAGGTTAAATTGTATAATACTTGAAATGAAATACGTAAGTATTTATAAGAGCGATAGATTATTATACGCTTAGAATATTGCAAAAGTGGCAAAATGTTGCAGGTTTTTTCTTAGCACGCGCTAATAAATCTTTTTATTTCTTCAACATGTGTCCTTTTTCAAGTAATTGTTCAATTTTATGCTCAGGGACTACATATCAAGTGCCTTATCCCTCTCCAATCAACTCTTTCCATTTTTCTCATCCATATGGTGCTGGACTTACATAAAAATTTGAAGGTAGGTCGCATTTACTCTTGCATTTTTCCCAAATGAATCTTTATTGATCAAAGCATCAGTGTTTTTATTTTACATGCCTATTTCATCATATATAATGACTAGTTAACAAGATAGAGTTTATACATTCACCTATTATATGGGCGAGTTTCCAGCGTAATACATGCACCTAATTCTTATTTTTCATCACAAAGGCTCTACGATTGAAAATTCGCGCAAAGAACTTTTTTGATACAACCTCAAAAAATCACGTGAATTGAGAAACACAAAGCAACGGAGCACGTCTCAAAGAAATAGGCTTTTAAATCTAGTAATTTCAAAAAGAAACTGAATATGCGTTCACTGAGCTCATTTTTTTATACATATTATCTCGCTCAAAAGAGGATCGCAAAGGATCCCTGGCCGTAAACTTCCGTATAAAACTAAAATTTTGCGCCCTCCGAGAAAACCTTTCTGTAACTAAAACTCTTCTTCCCTCACCTGACGGAAAATGGCTAAAAAATATGCGTAATCTTTTACCCTGGCTTATAATTTCATTGAAGCGTTTCTCCAAACTGGATGCAAGTGCGTCAAACACATGCCTCTCACTCAAATTTTAATTTAGGCACATGTCAACTACCAAAGTAAGTCTAAAATCATTCCACATATTTTCTCTAAGCTCCATTTATTTACATGCGCATGTCTACTAGCATAACGGAAATATCTTAAGAACTGTAATACACTTATTTTCATAAAAATAACTGAATGGCAAAATAAATCGTAAAAAATTAATTATCGCGAGTTTAAAAGAAGTTTCCCCATATTTTTTGTGAATTTAGTGTGTAACATATCAACTAGCAATTTATATTTGCTTGATTGAAGCATGCCTATATAGCTTCCATTATTTTAATCATTATTGTGTTACGGACAAAACAAGCATAGCCGACAGAAAATAAAGATGTGAACCAAGTAAGACAAAATATTTGGATTATACTTGTCCAATTGTTAATTGATGGGCGTTTGCATCGGTTCCTTCGTCGAAAAGGGGAATTAGTGGTACCATGACTTAGGGTTAGCTACCGATATTATTACGGAGAGGCATTTTACGAAGATATTCATGAGTTGTACTATGGGAATAACCCGGTTTCGACTTAAACATACATGGGTTATGCGAGTAGCATAAGTGGGGGTATTATTTAACGAAACTCAGACTGAAATTTATTATTTTCAAAATTTTGTACTTAATATTTTATGTTTTTGCATTTTGGTTTTGGATATTAATGTGTTTGATGAATGCTATCGACCAAGCTGGTTCTTCGTATTTTATATTTTTGTCTTTGTATATTTTCTGACTTTATGTTACCATCCGACTTTATGGTCGACTTGTAAACATTTTAACTATAATAATAATAATTTGCAAAACATGAATTTCAAAAACTGCATTCCCCTTCAAAATTAATTTTCATCTATTCTAGTTTCGCGTTAAATTTCATTTTTACGGTTACATCGCCTGATTGTATATGTAGCCCTATAGGCAGTTCGGAAGCTCATAGTATCATAGAAAAATACCTTCATTTTGGGTATACAACCAAGGAAATTTATAAATACTGGAGTAAATTCCCAATTCATAAATACCAAACGCACCGAGCTAACATTACCTTATTCATACATTAAATTGTCAGCAGAATAATCTCCCCCGGACCGGGATTAATGAACTTAATTAATGAACCTTCTTAGAAACGGGAAACTTGTCTTCCTGGACTCAGGATCCATCCAAGGCTTTTTACACTTTGCGTGACATGGGCGTAAAATGACGCCACATAAAATTCTTCGAATTTTGCCCATTTTAACAAAGTGGTACCAACCTCTAAATAAATAAATTTTAAAAAACAAAATTAATTCTTTAAAATTAAATTCTTTCCTTCTAAGGTTTTTAATAAGAAATAACTAAAAATTATTGAAAATGGTCAGCTCTGGGGTATAGATCAACAGTAATAAGGTCAGCACGGTAAGTGTTAATAAATTCATCATTTTTGAACAGCTCTTCCCACCTAGATGGAGTAAAATTAGATTTTTTCAATATTCAACCGCCAGAATATTTCAAACTCGTGGCTGATTTGCACAAATGCACTCCAAATGCTAAGTGGTCTCCGCAGTGGTCCGGAAAACTTAAGGTTCGTGGTTCGTTTCCCGATCAAGGGAATTTTTTCTCATGGAAAATCCTGTATATTTCACCATCGTTCACGACGCAGGCTTAGAAAAATTACTATACATCACTTCGTTCCTTCAAGAATTATATTTCGAGACGAGAACTTCTTTTTTTCTGATTTGATTTACGCCCGTGCCTTTATTTACATGTTCAACTCCCGCCACGCCGAAAACTAATTTTCTCCCGTAAGATTTCTTTTTTATTTTCCTTCCCATGTTTCCTCTTATAACACCTTACGCGGAATTTCTGGCAGCGTTCACCTTCTTGCTCCTACATTTGATAACCAAGGTGGATTTTGTCTGTAACCTCGTTTCTGTCGAAAAATCGTATTACGCAGAGGGAAAAAGAAAAAAATGAGTGTTTTAAAATAACGTGTTAAGTTCTCGGGGAAAGGACGTAGTCAAGGGAAAAACAGAGAAAGGTGGGTTATCATAAGGTGGGGCAGTTCCGTAAAATAAATGAAAATATATTTCCTATAATATTCAACGTGAATATCAGCCTGAAGATATTTATCAACTGCCATCATGTCATACTGAAGATTTATTGACGGCCTTCTTGAAGATATTTATCAACTTTCTTCTGACAGCTAATACGTTCAAAGTATTTGCAAAAAAATGTTTTCATAAGTACCATTTGCCTTCACAAACGAATTTTTATAAATTGTAATTTCACGACTTGGGAGGGGTATGATTTATTTTCTTGCGATCACTTTCATCCGCAAAATTCAACACGAATCAGTAAAAAGAAGTGGCTTAACTGGCTGAAGTACTCGCACGGAAATCGGGGGATCCGGATTCGAATCCAGGTCACTGCGAATTGTCTTTTTCTCTGTGGAATTATCGCACAATTTTTGCATTGCGGGTGACTCCGTTACAGTTATCGCCGTGGCCTGCCCCGGTAATCTTGAATCAATAAAAATATATACTTTAGGCTCACCTTCTTCATAGGTGTATATAAATCAGTATACCATAGATGCCTTTACACTTACAATTTTACATGCTGTAATACGCGTAGCCTTTGATTTCAAAAGCATTTGCGCAAGTAATCCACGAATATGAAATATTCTGACATTGAATATAGAGAAACGTGCAATTTTACTCCATCTTGGTGGAAGAGTTGTTTGAAAATGGTGAATTTATTAAAGGCCTTGGATGGATCCTGAGTAGGAAGACGCAGTCCCGTTTTCGGAGGAGGCAACTTTCTTATTAAGTCTTAATGTATGCTTGCAATAAATCCTTTCTCTTCCAAAAAAAATTAGATTCGACGGCACTGTATCGAAAGCTGTGGTAATTCCATAAAAATAAGCTGCTGGCTAAAAAAGGGAGGGAAAGAACATAGTAGGTACGTGTTTGCTTTCAGATACTGCCTTAGGATTGACTTAGAAATAAATCTAATTATGTGAATATCAAGGAGCAATAAACTCAATTGAAATATAAAATGAATCCAAATGGAGTAAAAAAAAAACATTTTAAAAGCATCTGGCTGATCAAGCCATGTACCTGCGTCAATTGGAGAACAGTTATAATTTAACCTTCTGATACTTCAGCAGAGGGAGTAATGAGTCATTATGTTACATCTTAAAGAAAAAGATTTAATAGTACTATTCAGTAAGTCAAACATTTTTGGTACAAATGCTACGAAAAAGATTAGTTTTTCATTCTTTCTGCCATGAGGTTATACACACCAAATATTATCACCGACGAATTTTCGTGAGTGCAATTTTTTCAGTTATTATAAAGAAACAAAAGCCCATGGTGTTAAAAATCCATTCAAGTGAGGAGGAATACTCTGCAGGACAAAGCATTAATCATGGCATTAACTCGAAGGTTGTTCTCGGAGAAATATTCTCACAATGCCCTCCGTAATACTGGCTAATGTGGTCATTCAAAGCTGAGCAGGTTTCTGGCCTCGCCAACAGGTCTTTCAAGACACCTTCACACCTTGGTTCCAATTTTTTTTAGATTTTGCACTCGCAAATAACACACTACATATAAATCCGCAATTATTCAGGCCACACGACAACTAGTTAAGAACTTTTCTCTAAAGCAAGCTGAGTCATGTACTTTTTTTCCCACTTGCTCCGTATCTTAAATCCTATTTCTAATTCGTGGATACCATTTTCACCATCTGGCCTTCAGGTAAGGAATTTATCTTCCAA
The DNA here is from genome assembly GCF_921293095.1 of Ischnura elegans. Lineage (NCBI taxonomy): Eukaryota > Metazoa > Arthropoda > Insecta > Odonata > Coenagrionidae > Ischnura > Ischnura elegans. Next base: position 64,982,090 of record NC_060253.1, on the reverse strand, counting down.
AGAACGACATGAGGATCTATGTTCCTAACCTAGAGCTAAGATAAGTTATCAAAAACCTGCTGATAACTCAATCTAATACATCGTAGCCTAATGCAAGCTTATAATATTATGGAGCTAAATATACAATGTTTCACATAAAAACTAATTTTGTTGTGGCCATCAATGAAAACAATTGATGATAATTGATTTACTAAATGTACACAGACAAAATATTGACGTATTTAGCCTTAAATATAGTTAAAAAGGAATAGATAAGTTAGCAACTGAAAAATATATTCAAATCCACGACTTATATCATCATACTCACTAGATAAGATTTCGTTTGCCTTTCCCAGCTAACTTTCATATGAGTGGTTTGGAAGCCAAGGGGTTTCTTTTTTATATACACAGTTAGGCACAGAAAGTAGGCATAGAAAACAAGTCAGGTGAATTAGATATTTGACATAGTGCATTTGGTTTTCCAATCGATGTCAACTCAGAACTGAGACTCAATTGTATCCCTTGGCAACCAATTTTTGTGTATTTCTTCTAACAATTAACTTTACCTAACACTGTTGAGAAAAAAATCACTTGTACCCCTTGGCTTCTCACCCCATCATATCAGAACCATCTTGCACTTTCCAACCGTTTAAATTTATCCGTTTTAAATATTAACGCACTAAATTTATCAAATTTTGCTCAGACAACAAAGATTGTTTCTTCAATGTACAGAAATCCATGTACATAAGAAGGTTAAACTAAGAAATCTTCTTTATTTAACCGGCTCACTTGTTTTGCTACTTGAAATTGTAGTAAAGAATGTAAAATTATGGAAAGACAAAGGGCAATGAAATCCAACGGAAATTTAAAAAACCACCGGTAGAATCATGAAACGACATGACCTCTCACCAATCACTCGGTCTTCGGGACTAGATGAAGAGCTACAGGAAAGGGCGGTCAATTTCCTCTTCAAATTCGATCTTTGAGGTACTATATAAGGATTCAATTTAGTCAAACCAGCAATTTCCGTCGGGGAAGCACGCGATTTCGTCAGGTACCCGTTTTAGGGTGACACAATCTTCTTCGATCAGCACTCCAAGCGAATTGGTAGGTGAAGAACTTTAACAGTACTTCCTGTGAGAGGTTAAAAAATGGTTGGAGTAATTAAATGTACGTAGCTGATTATAAAATTGATCGCGCCTCAGACACCCCTATAGGTCATGCATTTTCCTTTGAACCTCAGACCTGGCTCTGAGTAATAGGGTCTCCTGCATTGACCTCAATTCAACGTGTTAATGAGGTTGAACCGGATTTCCAGCATATATCGGATAAAACCTTGAATCGCACTACGCATTAAAACTGCATCACTCAAACTCCTCATAAAATGAATACATAAATAAAAAATATAACTTCCAAGGCTATAAGTGAGAAAATATCTCCAAAACCGAATTTCTAAACAAAAAATTTAATCTGCACGAACTACCACGGTAGTGTAGTTTATCTAAATTCTACCTGCGGTATAATAAAAATTTTTAAATCAAAATCATTTCTAAATATAACATAATTTTTTTTAAATTTTTGATTTTTTATTAAAAGCTTCTCGAAATGAATTAATGTCAGAGCTTTCAATGCAAATTATCTCAATATGACCCCCAGATATTCATTTAAATTAGAAAAGGAATTTTTTGCGTAACGGGTTATACTATTTTTATTTCCCAAATAAATGTTATAAAAGGTAAAAATCCTGCTGATCGTTTTGAAGCATCCAGTATTTACTTCTGTCCGTGCGATCAATATGTTTAGAGCATGTATGACGGTGAAAAAAGAGCGAAAGGGGAAAGTGTCCACGTTGGCGAATGCCTCGAAGATACCGTTACGTTTCCGACGGGACAGATTAGCGTAACGGATCCAGATCACGTACGGATTAGAAGGGAAACTCATTAAAATTCGAGAGCCACGGACCGTTGAGATATTCAAGGGCTGAGTCGAGGCGTCGTTCGCACGACGACTCGCATTTCGATTACAGGTTACGAGAAAACACCACCAACCAAGCAAAAGTAATGCCTTAGCATTTGTGAAACTTGCGCAAACCTCAGGTCTATATAAGGAAAAGGTTTCCATGAACGCCAAAAAATATATAAATCATGCAAATTACATTACTGATAAGAGAAAAACGTATAGTGGGTAAAAAAATGTTGCACACTGAGGCAGAGTTTTGTAGCAATTAATTACAGCAAGGATTACTGTAGAAAGCCTTAAAAAAGGAAAATGTGGCGATGTTCCACAACTTTAATGTGTTTTTAAAATGTAATGTGAAGAGTGCACATTGACACTCCGGTATTATTTTGTATAAATGAACAACACTATAGACTTCTATAGAAGTTCTTGAAAATTATAAATGTAGTGATGCTCCAACACTAAATTTTTCTAAACTAAGCTTTTCAAATTAAACGTGAAGAGTAAAAAAAATTTTTTTTTCAAGTTTTCGCAAACCTAAATTTAACGGTCCACAACTTTCACACGAATCAGAACGTAAGTGTAATCTCTTCAAAATTAACTCATATTATAGATTTAAGCTACACGCTACTGACAAAAATCTAATGTTTAGTTCCTAGTTTCACTCGGGTATAAAATTGGTGCACAAATTCTTTATCTGGGTCTAATCGGATAACGACGCAGAAAAAACTTCCACATATCCATGCATTTATGAAATAAAAAAAGGAACATGCTTTTCGAATAAGATAACTCCCATGACGCTAAATACACCAGCGATGATGAAGATATTTTATTACACAAAGATATATCTACCGATTTGCATCTGAGCGGCGCAAAAAAACAATCACCTATTATTAAGTCATACGACATGAATCATTAAAAAGATATATATATATTGTGATGACTCGAGCAGGGGATAAAAAAAAAAAAAAAAATAAAATAAAAGAATATGTTCTGTAGCAATATTTGATTCATTCATCATTGTATTAAAAAATTTAGTGTATGTTGTTCGCTTAGTTCAAATAGTGGCCACTACGTCGGCTCTGCCAGTGCCGAGTGCAGACGACGTCAAGTGGTTGGGATTATGGGTAGGTGACGACGGATATATAGGGAAACGTCCCCACGTGACGGGAGAGAGAAAAAGTGAGACAGTGAGTTGTGAATGAGCACTGCAGGGTGATTCATGCCCAGTTGGTCGCGGACGCAGAGGAGAGAACACCTACAATAGGAAGGAAAGTGGGAAAGGGCCATTTTGGCAGTGGATGACGTCGACGCCGGTTTGAGCGGAAGAAAAGAGGACTTGCCACGAATGAACAAACGCAAGTAGATGTTTGTTCTTGCAGAGTTCCTCTACAAGTTATCCTCACCGGAAAAACGGAAGCGTAAGCACACCACGCCCCAGTCCTTTTTTTTTCCCAAAGTGAAACTTTCCAATCCTACGTGAAAGTGTTCCCCAAGTGCGCGATAAATGCTCTCATATTTTCTTCGTGTTATGAAGAAGAACTCATTTGCAATAATCTCTCACTGTCATTCAAGATTCAATTAGTTTTAATTTTCAAGTACTGTTCGTTGAAGAAAAGTAGTATCATTCTCATCAGGGTATTTTTTGTGTGTTTTTGGAAAGTAAAATATATTGTTTCATTGTAATCATCATCATCAGGGTATTTTTTGTGTGTTTTTGGAGGGTAAAAATCTATTGTTTCATTGTAATCATTATCATCAGGGTATTTTTTGTGTGTTTTTTTTGGAAGGTGAAAATATATGTGTAATATGTTAAAGAATGATTTCTCTGGCGTGATCATTCCTTTGCTCGATCTCCTTCCTACCCTATATGTGATGTCGTGTTCCGTCACAATATATATATATAAACAGCGGTGCATGGTGTTCCATGAAAAATATTCAATAGTATACGAATAAATGAAATGCAACTTATACTTTCGCATGCGAGGTAAATTCCAACAAATATATCATAATTGAAACCCGACAGAAGAAGGACTAATTTTTTGCCACGAGGCTGACCCCATTAATTTTCAGGAATACGTAAAATCCACCGCCACGCACTTCAGGAGCGAGTCGATAGTTGCATACTCTGAAGGATGAAGACATTGGCAAAAAAAGAATTGCTATCGCTATGAGATAATGACGCTTGGAGAAACCAAACGAGTCAGACGAATGTTCATTAACTCTTAGACTGTGGGAAAAGTTTTGTTTTTCTCGGATGGTCGCGGAAGGTTAAGCCGCATAAGTGATCCTTACATTGAGGGAAAAGTGTATTTGGGCTCCACCGGGATATCAATAACAATTTTGGGAAACTGAAGTAGTTAGTCAAGCAATGATCAAACGCTTAAAAAAAATTTCCCCGCAGTCAGCGTACAACGTGTTTAAAAATGTTACCGTAGTCTAAGGGTTAAAGCTGTTAAATATGATAAATACTTCGAAGTCTGAAAACTCAAGCAAGCAAGAAATTCTAAGAAAAAATTTGTAACCAAGCCTAAAGCCCGGTAATATAGAAAAATTGCTTACTTTCCACTTTCCCGAGAAGCTGTGGCTGCCTTCACCCATGGGATAATGGACGAAGCTACATCCTTTGAGTCTTGAAGTTCTAAAGCAGAGTCTCTCCCACGAATGGCGGATTTGAAGGCTGAAAAGTAGAAATTGCATCATAAATTGTAGGAGGAAATATTAAGTTAATGCAAATTTAAAAAAGGCAATCGGTAATCAAAAATTGGCAGTGAAATATACTAAAAGCAGAGGTCAATTTAATAAGATTGGCCCATTTTTTTCGGTTTATGAAGAATTTAAACACCAGACCTAGCGTTTTGAAATCATTGACAATACTTTTCAAATTATATAAATCACAGAGCGTCACAATTCAATGCATGCTAGTAGTAAAAATAATACTAAGATGATAGCTAGGATCGGTCTAGCTATTTTCACTGCTTGCTAAATCACTAAATTCACTAAATGCTTCGGCTAACTAGTAATTCATAACTAAACATCGTTCCACAAACGATTTTTCTTATCATAAATTGCCTTCTAAGCCAATTCCAATGCTACTGCATTAAAAATTTTTGCATTCTCCTCTTGCGAGTGTGTCATCTACAACGTGAGGGGAACAATAATGGCCCGGTCAAAAAAGACATTGACCCTTTCATAAACTCCCAAGAAGCTGAAAATTTAATGCAACGTTAGGAATACCACTCTAATGAAATTCTGAAAAGTCCGGTTTGTACAAAAAAATTTATTCATGGTCAAAGGTCACAAGTATGGTTTTTTTTGGCAAAATCGGTTAGTTTTACGATAAAAATCGCTTAGATCGAAATTCTAGATCAGGCAATTATGTACAAAATTGCTATTATACTTTTTCTCTAAAATTTGCAATTTCCGAGAAAAACGCATTCGAAAGTTAGTTGGAGCTGTATTCCCCATAATACCAGAGATTAAGTAAATTCTTTCTCTATGGTGCATGATTATATCGTTGCGCTCCTTGAAGGGTGCTGTATTTGACGCGTAACACGCGTATTGGCTACTAGCTCTCACCCGTCCAACCGCCAGCATTCGGGACAAAGGGTTTGAATACCCAAAGACTATAGATGACCTCCCGAAAATGGTATCTACCAGCAGACATTGCGGAATACTGCCTTGAATTTTTTTATAGCGATGGTTTTCGACTGCCCAAATATTTTAATACAATTATGTATTCTCTTATTCTCCTTTTCCGTTCCACACTGAATATTTACAAACATCGACCACCGTTTCGACACCTTTATATCACCACCAAGGTCTTGATAATGAGAGAGCAGTATCGTAACCATGGTCGCAGTAGGTAAATATTCAATTTGGAACGTACGACGTGATTTTTTCGTGAAGTACCAGTTTTATTTGCCCAATTTAATAATAACGCAATTAATTAAAACTTTAATTATGAACTAAAATAAACACTAAAAATAACATGATTCTCGAGGACAGCTGACATTTAAAGATTAATAAGAAGTTATTGTTTATCATTGCATTCAAAGATTCGTATGCTACAATAAAATATTTCCGCGGCGGAATCAGGGTATCATGAGGAGAGCCCACCATTTGACTGGTAGTGAACAAAGTTATTTCATCAACGACACTATCTATCAATTAATATAAAGGCAATGTAAGAAAAGAAAACTTGATTCAGGATCATATACGGGTCAAAAAATTACAATCTTTGTCCATAAAGAGCTTCTCAGAGCATTCGCCTTCATGCAAATGTATAAGACTATCAAGTATCGTAGGAAGGAAAAATGTATCTATAATCATCAGCCTCGATTTATCTAAGAGTAGTTTAGGACACCAGATCAACAGAATATCCAGAATACCGATGATGAAAATTTAAGGTGTAATGGAAACCCACGTTGAACAAAGAATGAACCAAATAAGACTGCTGCAAAAATCCTAATCAGACAACTGTGACATACGATAGAAGACTAAAATAAGTGAGCTAATATGAACACTTTATGTTTAAATTTACGGTAGAAGCAGCTTTTAATGGCCCACTTATACGCGGATCCACTTAATTTTGCACGCCAAGGTGAAATGCACGTAGCGAGAAAAGAGGTTTCCGACGTGTCGCGATGCTAAAAAGTACGGAAAGGCATTCGTGTACAACACGTAGTGAAAGGCACGCCAGAATTTACAGTTTATCATCTGATTCTAAGGTTCGTGTACTGCACTTAAATAGTTCTGCAAATGAGAAAAGGAGCACGTAAATGAAGGGAAAAAGAACTGGTATCCAACGCCAGTCTACTTACGACGCGGGATAACACCACGAAATTCATACACCACAACACACTTTGCTCATAACGTTTAAACGTGTTCCAATGCCGAATCACGTTCGTGTCCGCCAGAGCTGTCGCTTAGTTTACATCGCGCGGAGCAAAATATGATGCTGCTTATGTAGATAAGAGAACGAGCGTTGTGGGATAAACATGGAAAATGCTAATATCATTTGTGCAAACATGAGTTATTTGCGGAATGAAATCAAATTTTGAAGTCAAAGGAAAATACCACTTCCGTTCCGACGGTCCTTTTTTATCACGTACTGAACTGTACGAATTTAAAACTCATGACACCATCTTGAACTTCTATGTGATACAGTTTTAGTAAAAATATAGATAATTTCTGGGGTATAAAACTAACAAACTTTAATTTACAAACTTAATTTAATTGTTACAATTGTTTTATAAGAAAATACCTATAATTACTTTAAAAGAACTCTTGTAACTATTTTTTGCTTAAATGTTATTGAAAAGGGCTAGGTAAGGTAATGCATTTTTACGACTGCCTATTCTCGGCTGGGTAGGATGTAATTTGGGCGAAAATTTGTCTGTACTTTATTTTTTGCATGATTTAGTGGAGAATGAAATCAAACTTTGAATTTAAAGGGACGCATCAACCCCATTTCATCAGATTTTTTGTCACGTATTTATTTTTTCCTATTAAAAACTTGTGATGCTATCATTGAACTGTCATGGAGTACCTGCTACACTCACGTAAACATTCGCCCGCGACTAAAAATTTAACCCCAGTATTTTATCGGAGGTAAAATTATACACATGCCATGTAAGTTAATAAAAGAGATTAACATATATATCGTACTATCAACTTATTTTTATTTCAGAAACTCTACCACAGCTGTTTCAATTGGTTCGCCAGACATTCTGTGCCTAATAATGATTGCAAGCCAAATGATACACGCGTGGTAGAGTTTCCGAAATTAAAATAAGAACACAGAACGATATCGTATCTTTTCACTACGATATCTCTGCTGACAATTTGACTCGTAAATGTAAGTGATTGTTACTGTATATCATATTTCCTTCGTCAATTTCCTCTGGAAATTTCAGAGAGAGAGCTAGAGTTTTAAACAAATAATAGGTGCCGAAAAAAGGCAAAATATGCCAGATCGAACAGCAGTGATGCTTCTACTTGAAATGAGTTTCCAATATAAACTTTTATTTATTTTATTAAATTAAAACGTATATCTAATTCTATATTTTACACGGTTTTCTCTTATGCATACATAATAATATAATACATTATGATACATATTTTACATACATAAGAACATCGCATACATAATTTTCTTATGCTCATATAGAAAGAAAAAACATACATAGAATAAAATATAATTTAGTGGAGTCGATAAGGAAGGTTAAGGCAATCGATAGGGAACAATTCATTATGGTTTTATAAATGCTCTCTAAATTGGTAAAATGTTTAGAAGCAAATATCTGAGAAAAAATAAGTATAATTATTATTTTATGATGAATGGGATATCATCAATCATTTTAGATATCCATGCATATAAATTAGAACATCAAAAACCCACTTAATTTATGAATCGATAGTAAAATGATATGAAAACGGCTATTTTAATGACATGGCAGTATCTAAGCACAATACAGTTACAAATGCCATAACTAACTTTAGCAGATAATAATAAGCAAAAGGGAAGAGAAATTTACCATTTCCATCACGTGGGAATAAAAAAATACTAATAACCCTTCCGTGACTGTGCGGGGTAACTCAGTTACCCCAAATTATGTTAATTCTGTATACTTTTTTTATTTTTTATTTTGTCCCTTTGATATTTTTAGTATTTAAGCTCAACCACTTTTTCAATATTTAGGCGACGAATTATTTTTTTTTATTTAAATTGTTTTTTTAAAACTTCAATTTTTGTTGGTGAGGTTACTGAGTTACCCCGCACAGCTGCTGGGGGGAAGAGAAAAAAAACTTGTTTTATCTTATATATGACTTATCTTATATAAGTCTTATATCTGAGTGCAGGGATAAAAGTTGGATGCAATAAATTTTATTATATCATAACTTAATAACGCCAATATTCTACACGGTGGCACCTTTTGTATTAGTTTTTTCATAGCAAGTTAGTCAATGTACAGTTACAACAGCAAAATATGAAAGATTCCTGCCATTTTGCACAAAATCAACTTAAAATTAGCTCCAATTTATTTTTACACATTATACAAAATAAGATATGATATAATTAAAAAAGGGTGCCATGGTGTTGAATTACAGAAAACACTGAAATACAACCCATTATTTATAATTTATAAATGGGATTACTGAGATACCCCACACAGTCGTTCACGTAAGTTTTCTAAGCACAGTCACGGAAAGGTTAATGAATATTTCACCACCAAGATTTTTTAAATCCTGTATTTCTTTTACCGGAAATGTTATTGATTAAGCTAGAGCAGAGGTTAGCTTAATAACTAAATAGAGATCCATTACGTACAAGGAAATACTGAAAAGATAGAATACCATCATGTGAGGAGATTTTGAAGGACAGATGTAATCAATTTCGGTGTAATTACTTTATTCCCAGGTTATCACATTCCTATCCCAAAATTAATTCCAACCCGCTGCGTTCGTTCAAATTTTCAATTATGTTTTTGACAAAAGCCGCAGGGATTCTGACGGCTAAAAATTAAACGACATCGATCAATAAAGCAAGAATATCATGAGTCTAACCTGATTAATATCCCACTTCCCTTCACCTAAGGCCAAAGGCGTCCCTGTCGGAATTTCAATTCAAGATATCACCCGCAAGGCAAGCATGCAGGAATATGCTGTGTCAGCAGGTAATTAAATTCTTTATAACATTAACTACCTACGGCATAGCTACCGTGTCGATAAATTATGTCCTCGATACTATAAATATTACGTTTGCACACACTCTTGAATTACTCTGCACGCACTAGATAGGAAAATACTATTACCAGGACTCATTTTCCCTTAGTAAGCATAATGGGAAAGGATTCTTTCAAGCTTGCACGTTCCAACCATTTAAAGCACTTTGAACAGCTTTTCATTTTCCATTTTTTTGGGTCCACGAAAAATGGAAAATCATCACTCACACCGCGGAAACTTGAGAAGCAATAATACAGCTGTTCGTAAAGGACATATTTCCCTTCCACATCGGTTGGTCGATTTTGGCCCGTGGCGTAAATTCTTCCTATACATGGTGTTTCAGTAGGAACCTGCAGTACTTCAGGAGGTGGTAGGGGAGACAATTTAAAATATTTTTTGTCCATAAAAATGAAGTCGCAACTCCTTAGTTACTGAGCTATGGCAACGCAAACACCTTTTTGAATGCACTCTGCAGTTACCATGAATACGGTTTTTCTTGGGTACCTATCCAGCCTTACCGACGTTTTATTTGATACTCTGTAGTTTTAAGGATTTTAAATGATTAAAGTTGAAACAAAATGTTCGATAATAATTTTCTGAAACAATTAATCTTTGAGCTTAATTGAGCGAGACTTTAGAGCGAATATCAACTGTAGGATTGCGCAATCTCACCCATTCTGACAAAGTAATGAAGTACTAATTAATTTGCAACGAAAACTACGAGGGCTGCTTTGAAATTCTAGGATAAAATAATAATTGATTTTCTTTCTTCCACGGGTAAAAATTTGAAATTACTGAAGAGAATTCAGAGAAATATTGTATCCTCTGTCAACTACCCAACCATATTTTGTTTCCTGATTACCCGTCACAGTTGGCTCAGAAAAATGTACCTTATCCCAATAGGCAAACTGAACTGAACATTTTCCTGTCAAAAGCTTTCGCTGGAATAAAGGTAGATAACGAATAACTGAAAAATTTAGGCGCACCTCTGCCATTTTCGATTGAATAGTTCAATAGTAAAATGACGTACTTTTACATCGACTCTGAGGGGTTGGAAAGAATGATTTTTCCCATGAATACTGCGGTTTTAATAAAATTCATTTAAAAAAACTAAACCACGATAAAAATTTTATATATTAAATATATTTTAAAATCATTACTCTTATAACTATTATCTGTGAAATCTATATTAAAAATTCAATATTACCAAATTCAAATAGTGCTCTAACAATTTCTACTCCAGTAAATGAAGTACGGAGGTTAACACTGAAATCCCTACCCATCCTTGACTTTGCCATATTCAATACCAACATAAAATCATAAAATAGTTAGTGATTTCACCGTCTATTCAAAATTTCGATGCTATGAGATAGTGCACTATCCTGCTTAAGGCAAAGATGATTGATATGATAGATGAGCTGTCATGGGCGTGATTGTCTTAAATCCATGTAGTAAGTACATCCCTGGCTAGTTTTCCGATTCTTTTCCGTCTCAATTGAAGCAAACACATAAGATTACGGGGATACTGGGGTCAAAGTAAGAAGAAAGAGTCTACAAAAGGTGCTCAAAAAAGCACTATGGCACTTAACCCTTGGTAGAGTCGGATTCGGAGGAGAATCGGATGAATACGTTTTAAATCATTGTTTGTATCATTATGAAGGCTAGCTTTTAACTCCAATATTACCTAATTTTAACTCCACTCTAATAATTTTAACTCGTGAGTATGAAGTGTAGAGGTTAAAGCCAGTATTCTTCTCTAGCCGGTTCATAAGCGTAATTAAATAATTTCCTCAATATTTTTTAACTTTAATCTTCAACTAAAAAGGTATGTTAAACTTTAAATATTTTTTTGAAATATATGTATGCATATTGCATCAATTTATATAAGATTGTATAATATCATTTTACATTTTATTGTATAATCGTATTTATTTACATTGTATTTCATTACGGTAATATCTACATTGTAATCATTTGTTTAGTTTTTTCCCTATGTTAAATCGAAATTGTTGATTTCTGTATTTTATGTTGCTCAAGAAATTCACATTATCTTTAGTTCTTAAGCAGTATAGCCCCAGAGCAATTAATAAATTTCAATTTCAATTTTCAATAAGCAATACCACTATAAAATTATGACATCGTTAATGATTTCATCGACCGTTCCAAAATTCCATGCTACGACAGAATTCACTATCCTCCTTGAGGCAAAGATGCTTTACATATATCTCCAGGATTGAATTACAACTGCTGTCATGGCAGCGATTGCCTTGAATTCGTGGAATAGGTATGTCCCCCGAGCCCATGTTCCGATTCTGTTCCGTCACAAGTCAAGCGAACACTAAGATTTCGGGTCAATTCTATCTATAGCTTCAGGCGCCCTCCGAAGTTCCGTCAAGTTCGCTCGCAAACCGCCCGATGAGCGTCTGAGGGATTGGTTTCTGTGGTTAGGACTCCGGAGCAGGGACGCCTAGCCCGCAGGCATTCAAGTCCTTCCCGCTTGATCAAATGTCTTCCCAAACCCCACCCCGACGACGTCAATTTTCCCGGCTCACAGGAGGCTGCCAAGGTACACACGAGGGAAGAAGAGATTTTATATACATATCCAATGATCCCTTTGACTTCCTCTCCGCGTCAGGAAACTCTGATTATAAGAGATTTTTTTCCAAACTTGCCCTACCACGGCCTCTTCCTTAAAGATTAAAGTCGCCTTTCTTAGAAAATACTATAAAAAATTAATATCGAGCTGAACTGACAATGAGACGGTTACAAAAACACCACAGAGAGCTGTAAGCGGGTATGACATCAGAGATAGTTATTTGCATGGCTGAGGATGAACAATTGACTCTCAAATCTCCAGCTAGAAGAGTACCAGAGGCCTTTAATTGGAGGAATTTAAAGTTAAAATCCATTAATATCTATAGTAATTAAGACTTCAAGGTATAGCCAAGTTAATAATTTATTGATTATAATCTTGTATTCTTCACAAGGGCTCTCTGAAGTAGTCAAATCTCTGCTTCTAATACGATATCACTGAGAGCAATTACTGCAATGAAATCCAAATATTGTATCAACATTATGCTAAGCTTCTTACTGTGCTCTTCACCATGGCATAAGGAATGAGAAAAATCTCTGCTTTTAATGCGATATTATTGAAAGCTCTTAGCTGCAATGGAGTCGAACCTTATCAACAGTTCGTTGTGCAGTTTGACAACCACCGGACAACTTATATAAAAATATGGAGTTGTGCCGCACCTATAATGCGATTTTCTACCACTACAATTCAAAGTTCACTTCCATCATATACTGAAATCTATTCAGCCAGGCATAGAATTATGATCGCTGACGACAATGCTGGCAGGCATCTTTTACTCCAACTATTCTTGAGCATCCTTTTGAAAACATCTTAAGCAGAAATAGCGGACAACTATGGATGCATTTTTTTAAAGGATGAAAGCTGAAAGAAATGGCAGTTTCGACGTCCGCGAACACACCTTCGTTCATCCTTCACAACTTAACTTATTACGCCTGAGAAGATTCACGGAGCCATATCACCGCCACTGTCACTCAACTCATCCGGGAACATCCATCATCGCCGCTATACTTTATTCTTCTCCACCCTTCTCCCGGGCACCTATCCCTCTCTGCCCTGATTTTTCGGTCCTTATTCCCCGTCCCACTACCTAAAAAGCCCTATACCTTGGAGCGGCGCTCTCAATTCTTACGCTCCGGAAAATCGCTGAGAGCTGAAAATCCCTTCGAAACCCAAACAACGTACTCACGTCACATCTCTTTCGAAGAAGACGTGATGAAGATGAACAGAGAATTGGCTGCAAAGTAATAGTCGAATATGAATATTTCACTGGCATCAAACCGTGGCGGGCCTTCAAAGAGCACAAACGTTTCTAAGGGCGGCTCCCTCGAAATATTTAAGGCTTCTGATGGATGATGTAGCCCTAGCTAGTGAGCAGCTGATTTTAAAGATGAAATTAAGAGACTGTAGGGGATGGAAAGCCATTAAAGCTACCTGTCATACACTGCTATTGCGATGTATGTGGCAATCAATTACTGTATTATTTGATAAATGTTCGCTAAAATATAGATTATTTCTGGGTTATTACAATGTCTTACTTTAATTTACAAATCCACGTTAATCGGCAAATATTTCAATAATCAAAATAATTACTTTTGAAGTTGGTACTTTTAAAGAACGCTTGTTGCCATTCATTGTATTATTACTAATACTTTTTAGAGAATAAGGCTAGGAAAGGTACTTCATTTATACTACGGCCTATTCTCGGCTGAAAAGGATGAATTTTGGCGTAAATTTTTCTGTTTTAATTATTTTTTTACAATTCCGGATTTTAATTTCTCCTTAGAGCGACGTTAAAGAATATTAGGGATGATGTTTTCTTTAAAACGTAGCCACGGTAGCCCTTGAGATCGTCCATTTGCAGTAATAGTCTATGTTGTTGACATTAGGCAGCGTTTAAGTAAGCAGCTCCCTAGGTTATCCAATCCTCCCATCGGAAAGACTTTTAAAAGACTGTATTCACGAAGAATTAAAACCGAGTGGCATTTTTAAACTATTTATTAAAAACCTCCCTTAAATTTATTCAAAATATTGAATCCTATTCATTCTTCGGATATTTATTTGAAAGGTTTTCCCTCATTGTTCTATTCTTGCCCGAGAACTGAATATCACACACCTACTAATATAGAGCAATTTTTAACACTGGTCTCAGTTTGATATTCGGTAGGTCAACTTAAATTTTCGATCCCTGCATTGGAATTTACAAGTCGTGGAGTCTGTAGAATATTTCTCAATATATTCCTTTCGTAAAATTGCAGCCTTTCCAATAATAAATTCTTCATAAGACTTACTAAATACGGTATGCCAAGGAATAATTTTAGTTGAATGAGTGCAAAATAATTTTGGTTGGTCATGTATGGCGCATCCGTCCATAAAAGAAGAAAATGGGGATATTTCTCCCATGACCATTTCCAATTACTTTCATCACATTATAATTGAATTTTAACTTTCTTTATACTTCTGCATAGCATAATTTCCATGCATTCAGCCAAGAAATCAGCCAATAACATAGTTGATGGTATACATGGATTTGTAATGGCAGAAAAAACACATGAGTTGATATTTATGTAAAATACATTTTTAACTGAACGAAATGAAGACGAAATGTTTTCTTCTTCGGCCGTGAGGGGATCAGTCTAAGCAATGACTTCCCTCAAAATCAGAGTAAATCAAATCAGAGTGATGTAGCGGGGCAGGTGAAACAGAGAGTAAGTGATCGCCCACAGTTTGCGTCAAAACGTCAGAATTATAACAAGACAAGCGCTCCCTTATATCCCCTCAGTCTCCAGAGAAAATAATTTCCCTCTCACAAGACTCGACGAGAGCAAGCAACATGTTGAAAGTTTAGTAGAATGTCATCAGGAGGTATGTTGAAGGAAAAGGCTACAAGAGAAACAGCGCTAGACTCTACAGATCATAAACATGGAACATTGGAAAAGCTAATTGATATAAAAATAATAAATAATTTTATTACTCCACACACAAATTACATGACAATAGCAAAATTGAGTAATTTTAGGTAACTGCGAAGGATAACCTGTTTGAGGGTACCATCCAAAATAATAATACATTATGCTTTACATATAGTGTGGCTCATTTTGTGTTACCTTGATAATCTATACTGACAAAGCTTAAGTGCGTACATGAAAAAAACAACTAAAGTAGTATTTATAATTCGTTTGCATCAATATTTTATAACAATATTTGTTATACACTTTCTTTAGTGAGAAGCCAAGAATGTGCATTTTGCAAAAACTTCTTCAAAGACTTTGAAATAAAGCATTACTGGGGAAACAAATTAAAAACCTTTGGTCCTACGTACAAAAAACATCTTTTAAACAAAGTAAATTTGGTTGTGGTAAGGGGCACACTTATTTTACGCAGGGTAAAGGGAGAAGGCAGGGACTGAAATATTTTAGAGTTGCCACTTCTAGCATAAAAACATCGTAGGACCTTACAAATATATAGATGCCTCAAGGGAAGCAAACGCAAATGAATTCCATTCAAACTAATAATAGCCAACCATATACGAATGATAAAAGGGATAGGTCGAACGCAGTGGTTTACCTCATATCGTGTACATATTAAATTACAAGGTTTTCTTCGGCCCTAAAAGCTACCCACCTCATAGTGCTATAGCTGCGACAATCAATACGAGTACTATTTCATAAATTTTCGCTAATAATATAACTTATTTGAGTGTTATTAACATTTCTAATTTTAAATTTACAAACCTAGATTAATATGTAGAAAAGTTAAACAAAAATGATAACTTTAACTACTTTCAAACAACTCTTATAACTATTTATTCCACTGTTGAAGTGGTATAAAACAGGGCTGGACTCTTCAGACTTTCAAACCTCAATGGAGAGGGTAACTCTTTATGGCTATTGAGGGAGTCTGGTAGCCTAGAGAGAAGATCATCTGACTGCATATCAAAGGGTTCCGATAGAATACAGAATTTTATATTCCAAGATTCTTAGGTCAATGTGGTAGAACTTTGCCATCGTCCACCTGTGAAAAATACGTAACTTTTTACATTCATGCAAAACATCATGCTCGATGATGATTGTGTATCGAAACCGTACATCTCATCTAAGTGTTCTAAAAGGATGGAAAATTTCATTTTATTAACCAGTAGACATAAGACCAAATTTACCTCCTAAGTGAGAAATGAGGAAGCACACGCAGCAGTAAACAAAAGGCAGAAACTCGTAAGAAAATAACATAGTGTGGTCACATACTGAGAAGCAAGAAATTGAACTCGATATAGGTACATGGTGAACAGAGGGAAATGTAGCGCTGCCGTCCAGTCACAAGAAACTTTAACTACAATAAATGAACGACTCCGGCAGAACAGCGATCGGATCATTTTAGACAACTCAAAAAATATATCCCTCAAAAATCAGGGGTAAACTAGAAAAGAATAGAATAGGGATTAGCACTGACCAGCTGCGTGTTCTGCACCCACGTTGACCTTGGTGGGCTACCGGTTGTTACCTCGTTGCTTGTCAAGGCCCAGTTATGAGAATCACGGCCCAATCGCGAGAATCGTGGGCCAATTACGAGAAGAGATAAGATAATAAGAGCGAACACATGTATGTCATGTCGACTGTAGTTTAATAAATTTTTAAGTGGAAAGTGCAAATTGTTTCACTTCATATCTCACAATGGATCTCCACAAAGTATCTTCCTCATCCATCCAATTCAATTACGAGAAATCAAAGGTGGTATGGGGGACATGTATCCAAAAATCCACAAAGAAAAAAATCATTCGCCTAGACCAGGATTCGAACCCGGATCCCCCGATTTTCGGTCGAGTGCTTTATCCAGTTAAGCTACCGAGGCGTATTCGTCTTTGTTTCGTTAGCTTAGCTGGCCAGTTAGTTAGCTTATCTCAGATGGCTGGTTAAACAATTAGCTTAACTGGCTTAGGTAATCGATCGGAAATCGGAGGAAACCGGGTTCGAATCCTGGTCAAGGCGAATTATTTTATTCTCAGTGGATTTTTCGCAAAATTTGTGCCTTGCTGGTGACTCGGTCAAAGATATCACCGTGGCCAGCCCGGTATTCTTAATTTTTTTTGTTCCGTTTTTGCACCTTTTTTTCCCACGGCTTTACGCATGTCAATCTGCATCGCTAGGACGCAGTCTAAAATGTGCGTGCAAATATTCTGCGTCAAACGCAACGAATCCCATCTCTCTAGCACTTGGTACGACTGAAATAGACCATAATGTGTGATTGCGCAAAATGTAGACAAACTGACACGCTACAAACTACATATTCTACTGTCGGCGTCGAAATGATGTGCCGTTGCACTGTACAAATTTATATCCGGGCTTTTGCGCCTGCTAAAATAATGAAAAATACGTCATTTTAAAGATAATTTTATTTTTAATTTCGATGTATTTTTTATTTTATGATAACATTAAAAATTTAGACACACCAGTGCAATAAGTGATTCCGCGCACCACAAAATCAGCCGTTTTCTCAATTTCTTGAACTTTGTAACTCAACCTAGGAAAAACTACTACGTCTACTAGTAGGGCGGGTCAATAGGCACTTCTTCCCCATCTGATTACAAGTCCTTGAAAGGCAGCAGCAAATAAGTCCTTTGGTTGCTGTCGCTGCCAACGCTTAACCTCTAAGATAACAGCATCATCTGTATCGAAATAACGGCCACCCAAATGATTTTTTAAGGGGTCCAACAGATAATAATCACTGGGGGTTAAGTCAAGACTGTATGCTGAATGCGCTGGTAATTTCAAACGGTATAAGGCACACACACGTTTTCGACCTATTTATTGACTCACACTCTTATACAGGTGTAACGCCGATTCATTATGCGGAGGTACCGGGGAGAAAACAGATCGGGTTGGTGTGGTGGCTTGAGTGTTGGTTTCCCACCCCGTGGGCTCGGGTTCAAATCCCGGCCGTGGCAGATAATTTTCAGAGACTGCCCGATCCCTGCTTGAATGATTTTCGGAGGACGATTCAAAAGCAACGCTTCGTCCGTCGGATTGGACGTTAAGACTTGGTCCCCATGGCGCCTTTCGTTAAGAGCAGGCTAATGCCGACACCGGGTTTCCCTCCACCCTTCCCTCATGGCGCAAATGACCTGAGGTCATTTCCCTCAAATACCATACCATACCGGTGAGAGAACACTTTTCCGCTTCGAAAATCAACCGAATAACGAGACAATCGCCTCTCCTCAATCCTCCATCTTCCAAGAGGAGCCTTTCCCGACCTTGACACGCGGAAAGCGAATTCAGACGTTGACAGCTTAAGGGAATGTGATGGGGTAGTTTGTATCGTATAAGTAAAAGGTTACGACAGAGTCGGTGATATGGAGTGGGAGGCTGAAGACAGGTTGAGGTGTGAGCAGGTGGGACGGGTTCGCGACCGTATCAATTAATTAAGGCCCAACCATCCGCGATGATGGGGGATGCTGCCATATTCCGAAGGAGATGACTAATATCGCACGTCTTGAGGTCATGTGAAGGCGGTCTCGTATCTTGCTACTCCCAGAACTGACAGCCTGGCGGAAAATTTTCACAAGGCCAACCATTTACGTCTGCTAAAAGGGCCGAGAAGGACACGGTGGTTTACCTCATTTGGCGTACATATTAAGTTACAATTTTTCTTTACGTAACTCTTCATGGAGTACTGGGGAAGAGTAGTATCCTATATGGAAGATGTTGATGACTAAGGGTTCCAAGTTCCAATCCAGGCCTTCGGATACTCCCAAACAAAAACATTATCCTAGTGAATGGAAATGGTCCCCTAACCTCAGTGAGTTAAATAATCACGCCTGTGGCTAAGTTTAAGGTGGGTTCTAGCCTAACAAAATTCAGACCACAAACCAACCGTTCACGTTGAATCTCCGAGTAATTAAGAGATATCACATATACGACACTATTTACACAGCTGGTTGTTTATTGCTTTCATCTTTTCCTGCATTCAACTTCTATGTCTATCTGTCATATCATTCCTCTTTGTATTCCCTGTTTCAAATTATAAGTATTAAAATTACTAACTAAATTTATCTGTAAAATACAGCCTGGTATCATTCTCAAAGCCAGCACATGATAAAAGTAAGCTACGGTGGTTTAACTCATTTAGGTGTACGTGTTAAATTGCATTTTTTTCTTTACGCGAATCTTAACGGCGTATTGGGGGAACCTTGAAGCCTAAAGAGAAGATAGGTTGATTGCATAACGAAGCATTCCAGGTTGAAATCCAGGCCTTCGGACATGCGCAATCGCAAGTGTAATGGCAATGATAATGATTAGATAATGGCAATAACCGCATACATTCAGTGCGTGAAATTCACATACCCGTATCTTGGTTCGAGGTGAGTTCTACCGTAATTGATCCAAACCAACCTTTCTGATTGAATTACCGAGTGAGTGAGAGATATCAAATTTCGAAAATATTAGAATGCAGCATTAGTAAGGAATGGTTTTGGGATAGGGGGCGATGGAAAGCTTCAGTATGCCAATCTTAGGATTTCAATACTATGGGATATGAACGTAGGAATTGGCATTTTGGAGTGAATGCATGCAAAGTAATGCTATTTATTTTCGGATAGTCGAAATAATCCTTTGATTAAAGAGAAAAAAAATGATTAAAGTGCCTTCATAACTAGGCATGATACCAAAATATTTATGCCTACAGTAACATGAAAAATTAATAATATACGACTCAGAGATGCGATACTGGGAAACGAATCTCGAGAGGTATATAGAAAGAGATATTCTAATTTTATCTTTAAAATAGAACTTATATTTAAGAAATTACATATAAATGATGTATAAAATAGGTTAAAAATACTATGGAAATGCCTTTCATTCCAAACTCCGCAGCCTCAATATGTTTATCACAGACTTTGCCATTGAGAAATTTCGAAACGGCAGCTCCTTGGACAAACAAAGTTGAGGCGGTAGTATAACGAGCCCTAGTTTTCCAATTAGTCTCGCTGTTACTCAATAGCAATCACGGAAGCATGAAGACATTGCAAAACAAGACTCAGTCAACAAATCGTGAAATCGCGTTGCGCAAGAGGTCCGAGAGGTTTTGGGGAAACGACGTCCCTAGCATGCGAACATGACAGTTACCTCACTAACAAGGACTGCAAATCTATAAAAAAAAACTAAGTACTGCATCAGAAAATCTATAACAAAATAAAAGAGCATACTTAATGTAATGTTTTTTAAGGTATGGAAAAATGTAATTCCAAACAACGTTTAGTGTACTCATGATTTTAAATAGATTATTTCATTAATAACTGTAATTTTCACTCTACGAAATATTTTGACCACATTTTACGTAACCCGTTTTACGTAGAGTTCCCCAGTACCTACTATTCGATCATTTTCATACAATTTACTGACACGCCTTTATTGATGCAGGTATATTATCTCAGTGGGTTCAAAACCGTATTTATAAAGGATATTGCCGATTCCAAGTTAATTTTAGCTATCTTTAAAAAAAATATTATCATCATCATCATTAGCCAAATATCCTAGGATTGGTTTGACGCAGCTCTTCATTCCTCTCTCCTATCCGATAGCCTTTTCGTAGATACGTATTTCTTATATTTTACATCCTTTATAATGTGTCCTATCTAACTCATTCAGGGCCGTCCCTTGCCCTACTTCCCTTTCAACTGTAATTTTACGGTTTTTTTCATCAGGCCATCATGTCTCAAAAAATATTATTTTATTTGAAATAGATATGTGGGTAGGGTTGTATATTAGACAAGAAAATGCGTTACTTTAATGTTTTGGTTGTCAAGTAAATTGATCTCATTCATTGCTTCTGCACGTATTTCCTTAATCTCTTTCACGATAAATATTTAATAAAAGTAACAGCATATGCATATTCAATTAAATTAATCTTCAGATATAACTATTTATATTAAATTTCGAACTATTGCGTACAAATGATACGATTTGAATGCATATATTTAACTGAAAAATGCGTCATTTAGATCGTTTTTTCGCCCCATTTACCGCACAAATAAGAGCACACAAGCAGATTCTGACGTAGTTGTACGTTGAATTAATGAAATAATTTAAAAAAATGATAATGGTACTGCGATATTTCGCAGCAGCCATAATGATAAGGGAATAATTTCAATCCAAAAACATAAAATTAGCCCTTCCGGCTACGAAATTCTATTACTAAATTTTCTCGATAAATGAGCCACATGCGTAACACTGAGCGAGAAACAAATCATAAAAAAATAAACCTTAGCCCAGTAGAAAATAATGGCTTGCGATCGCACGATATCATGGGATGGAGGGCAACACACAATGACGGTGAGTTTAAAACAAAAGGATACCGGCAAATTAATTCCTTCAGACGAAAAATCTACCTTCGCAATTTCCAGTTCAGTTTCCCTTGGAAATGGAAATTTTTTTCCCCGGGCCAATTAAGAGTGTTAAGTGGGGTAAACGGGGAAAGAGATAAATTTCGCGGAATCATGATTTATGGTGACCTTAATTCACAGGATCCTCGATTTTACCGGAGGCCATACATTTTTCCCTCCGGCAGACAAAGGGGGGAATTTTCTCCATCGTCGCAATTGATCAATGTTAGCAAATTTGTGACCACGGGATTCACAACTTCCCTTCATTCGACCAGAAATATTATTTTAGGACCGATTTTGACGGCAGTTCATTTGTCATTCCCGAGAATGCTAAGAGATGAAAAGTTTGCTGACGTAACATTCGATTTTTTAATCCAAATACTAATAACTTAGTTTTTAAAAATTATAAATGTGTCGAAACACGGAGCATGTTTTTTTCGCACAAGTTTAGTCACAAAACATGCGAGTCAAGGGTGGTAACGGGTATTTTGGCCCCGGCGCACAGTGGGCTGAAATCGAAAAAAGCTGGACAAAACCTCAAAATCGATTTTTTTGAGTTTGGAAATTGAAACTTTGCACAGTTGTTGTCAATACAATAGTTCCTTTTTTTGACTCAAACCGTTTTTCATAGGTAAATTTTTTAAACAAATTACTTGGCCTCAAAGTTGAACAAATTTCGAAAAAATTGTCCTCATTGAATTTTTTTCGAAATTCAGCATGTCAAAACTAATGCCACACCTTCTGTAGTAATTCAGGTGAAAAAAAATTACAATATTATTATGCGGTTTGTTATTGTTAATTCTTGTCAACTTTCACGACTGTTTGTGGCCGATAATATACAAAATGGCGGACCCTGTTTTCCGTCGAAATTTTGGTATGGTAACAATGCTCCATGAGCAGATTCACGATGTTCACTCGACGGAGGTCCGAGAGCGGCTGACTGAGGCCACGCATGTTGTTTTGCTGATTGGCAAAGGGATGTCGAGAAGCTTTCCCTCCCCTCAACTCCACTTGCAATGGCCACACCAGCTCATCCGCATAGATAAAATGAATAAAGTATAGGAGGCGATATCCCGCATTTCTGTAGCATTTGACGAAAAAGTCAAATCCATAAATCCATACACTAAAATTAAGCAATTTAAACATTCGAAAATAAGTTTCGAGAATCCAAAAAACGTCTTTCATGCATAGGCAGATTTCATTCCAACTCGATAACATGGCTCCGAAAGAGTGCTGTGCCAGACGAGATATAGCACGCTGTCAATGAGCAATAACTGCGGTTAACATGTTAGTTTTAGTTGTCGTCGCTTTTTTTATACTTTGGCACATAAATTATGCATACACCCGTAAATTAGACACTAAGTGACTGCCTTGACTGTCGAAAAGTAGTTGTGGGAATGAAGTTCATTTAAACATAACTAAACATAATTTTCTTCGCAAATATGAAATTAGAGTCATTATAGCTGGCAAATAGGATATTGGAAGAAGTAGAAAATTGTACTCAGAAAGATAAAATTAAATGAATTTGTTCAAATTATCAGTAATAATTTGAACAAATCTGAGTAATGATTCCGTTGAAAAAAATTACTCAAATCGTCTTCCAAGCATTGTCATCTTCTACGCATGTGATAGTGAACGCCCAAAAAATGAGGGCGATTTCTGATGCAGACCAATTATCAGCAGCAGACATCCCAAGAAATTTGTAGGAAAATATAAACGAAAATAATAAGTGTACCCTTAGCCAAGAACGCGGATTTCACATTTGTACGGAAATTTACGAAAAGAATGTACACTTACACTGAAAACCTTTGTAAATCAGTTTCACCACGGCGTGAAGAAAAAAAAAGCCATTTCAGAGACCACCATAAATTACCTGATCAAGTACTACCGAAAAATCCGCATTTTTTTTCGGGCAGTCGCGTGAAAACGAATTCCCTAAGGATCGACGAAAATCGGTCAAATTTCCTCCTTTCCGTCAAAATTCACTGTTTAACGACGAGAACACTCTCGCCCAAGGGTCACATTTTAATGAGACCTTCGGAACGCGAGGTTGGAATGATGGAAATGGATCGATGAGGCCTCCTCCTCTTGAATACTTCGAGTGGCACAACAGTTGGGATATCCCTGAAGATCGAATGATAAAACGCCCGACTGTGAGAGGAATAAAAAAAGGACATGAGATGGGTTGATTGGGAATGATTGGAGAGAAACGAACGAGACTCAATAAACGCCGACTGAGGAGATGGCGCAACGGCAAATCGATCAACTACCGAAGAACGACTGATGAAAAAAATAAAAGGAATTCTCTCTCTGTCTCTGCAAAGTTAAAAAAAAAATGAGGGAACTCGTTCCGGCAAGGGCGCTGATACGGCTTCTCTGTTTACCAGACGCTTTGTTCTTCTTCCGCCCTAGATTCACCCGATGTGGTGACTTCATTTGGCTCTCGTCCTGGAGTAATTCACTTACTCAAAGTGCTCACTTGAGGTTTTAAGAGTGGACACTCTCACTTAACTCCATTTCTGTACTCGGGATAGATTTTAATTTCAGCAACTTCCATCTACGTCAAACAAAGTAAACATAAAAATAGGATACTTTCCTTACTATTACAGGAAATCATTATTTATATCCGATTAGGTTCAAAAAGAGAGCTAAGTCGAAGTTAACATACGCAAAATGTGTACGATGAGGCAACTTTCCTCATAGCAAAAAAAATATGATGATATCCTTACTTTAAATCTTATCCTTATTTTTATCCTAAGAAGCACATAAAGAGACCGAAGTAGAAGTTAAAATATCTATAAAGGAAAGGAATTATAGTCCAACATTAAATCCATTTGTGTTCACATTAAATCAATAGTTTGAAGCCACATATCCACTGTCACGAACTTCTAAGCAATATTTACTTCACGAAATCCAGTAATTCTCCAAAAAAATACGTATTCGCAATTGATTTCTCGAGGAAAACGTAAGCTTTCAAAACGAAATACCTATATGTTAGCGTAAAAAAAAACTAAGGAAAATAATTTTGAACTACTAATAGCTCTAAAAATCTAACCTGTGATTAATAGAAGGTTAGGTAACAATTTACAATACCTATATATCCCAATGTTATTGATAATTCTGGAATGTAGTGACGTCATTAGGCTCTCGTCCAAGCGTAAATCACTTACTCAAAGTACTCACTGGAGGTTTTAAGAGCGGACACTCAATTAACTACATTTCTTTACTCAGGATAGATTATATTTCAGTAAATTTCATCTAAGTCAAAATGAAGAAAATCTAAACAAGCCGATATTCTTATGTAAAAGCAAATTATGATTTCTGTACCTCGGAGGTAAAGGACACTATGTCCGTTTTAATTTTTCGGTATAATAATTTTAAGATGTTTTAAAGATTTAACCAGTAAGTATTTTAAGGTTCGGTTACTATACCAATAACCTTGGGATATATAGGTATTGTAAATTGCTACCTAACCTTCTATTAATCACAGGTTAGATTTTTTTTAAATCTTAAAACTGCTCCCTTGAAAAATTAGGAAACCGGTTATTGTGTATTTTACCCCCGTGGAACATATTCATAACCTAATAGGAACACAATGAGACCAAAGCAGAAATTTAAACATTCAAAAGTAATAGAACTTGCGACTGCGAATACGAAAATTATACGAAATACATGCCATTATTAAATGCATTTCTGCTCGCATTAAGTCAGCGGTTCCATAACAAATGGCAATGTCACGCCCGTCAAAATAATTCTTATTTCACGCAATCTCGTATTTCTACATAAAAATGCGTATTAAACGTTGGCATTCTACAGGAAAACATAGGTTTTCATTTGAAATAAATGTTAACGGAAAAAAATATGGAAAATTATGTGGGCCTACGAGCACCATCTATAACAAACGAGCGGAAACAATTAAGACCAAAAGCCGAAAATTATTGCTTTTTCCAATTCATTGCTTTCTATCTGCCATTAAAAACGAAAATAAAACAAGGTATGAAGAAAATAAACTTAACTAAAATCTAGAGAGTGGTTTTCATTAATCATGACCAATCTAGCAACATTTAATAACTATTTCAACCACGTAAACAAAGAGATAATTTAGCTCCAAGTTGATAAATTGTTCCAAAATGGATATAAAAGAGACTTTGTACGCTCAAGGAATCAATATATATCAAGAACCACTTTATCGACAGAAGTTTGACAAAAAAATTTGGGCTAATTTCTTTGGGTGACCTCTTCTCGGGATTCCTCCCGGGTTAATTTCTCCAAATTAGCACATGTTTCAAGCTTGGACTCATCCTCAGAGCTTTTCTTACTTTCTTTTGTTGCGATATTACGATAACGACAAAACTAAGGGGTACTTTTGCATAAAAACTAAAGCAAATTTACGGCGAATTACAGTCAAATTAAAGTGATGCATTTTACTTTGGTGCTTATGTCAACTTTCGTACATTTTTTTTTTTTTTTTTAATAAAATTATTTAATTTATTATTGTTTATAAACACATTACAGTAAATTAAAAATACGTATCTGAAATACTAAAATACATATAATACATTAAAAACATTCCCTTTACAAATTCTTGACACGCTTTTCACTATGTAAGAAACACATATTCTGACTTATTGGGTAAGAAAAGATAAAAGAGAAAAACCCTGATACTACAAAATTTTAAAATAAAAAAATGTTTTTACAATTAGGAGACCTTCTGAGCCAAAACAGGCTCATCAGCAGGTTCTCCATAATTCATTTACAAGAAGTTAAAAACATCTAAAAACAATAAAAGAAACGATAAAAAACTTATATTGCTTTAAAATTAAAAATTAAAGTCCTCAAATAGATAATTTGAAAGCTTAATTTTGACATCCGAATATGTGGTTAAACCATGCATTTCTTTAGGTAATTTGTTAAACAATTTAGGAACGGTAACCACCATTTTTTTCACCGTATTGATTGAAGCATTTGGGGATTTTATATTGGTATAGATTCCTCTTTTCCATTTTATGAAAATTGTCTTTCAGTGTTTTGTATTTATTGGAAAAATAATTATCTATTACTAAAATATAGGTTAGAATTTTTTCGAGTGGTAGTATATATACATAAACTCAACACTAGTAATAAGCGATCGTAGGGCCTCTAGTCCGAGGAAAAAAAATGTCTCCACCACCTAAAAGATGAATGTAATCCATTACTGCTAACAAATTACATTATTTACTCGAAGTTAAGACACTCTCGCATTTTTTGTGCACCATAACAGCCTCATAAATTGTGTTGCAGTTATGATGCACCGGAAGAATACTGCCTAACTTCAGTAATTACATTTTCCTGAAGGGGCTATCCACTTCCGCAGACGCTATTGCATGATGCAAGAGAGTTGAAATTTCTTAAATAGAAGTATAAAGAGCAGAATGAAAAAAATGATCTATTGGGAAGACGAATTTATCCAGTTTCATGAAGAAATACGCCGAACAAGGAATTTACGCTGTAGCTTAGAAGCGAACTCAGAAGTTTTTCCTCGTTAAAGCGGCTATGTTAATTTATCAAGTTGTATCCCATTTAGGGACAGAAAATACGTCAATTTTGAAACAGAATTGCTCATATTTTATGGTTACATGGCAATAAATGGAAGGAAGATACCATTTTATAAGAATAAGAGGCATTATGTTTGGGGAAAAAACAACTACTTAGCAATACTATGCATTTTATGTGCAGTAAGATCAAAATTTAATTACCCTACGAATTTACGCCTAATTTTTAACTGCACCAACAAAACATATCCGGTGCCTTAGACACAATTTTAGCACCCATAAAAAATGATTCCGTGAAACGATCACGACAATATTCCGACTGAGGTAAGAGTCGCTGATGGCAAAAAATCACCACCAAAAGAATTCACATTCCATTATTGCCTCAAACAGCTCAAACAAAAAAAGAAAGAAACAATAATCATACACAAATTGATATAGAAAAAGCATGTAAAAAACAAATGAAATTCACCTTTCGCGACGACAAGCGCAAAAAATTATAAACATCTCTACGAAGAAGTATGTAAAATAGAAAAATAACAAATCACCATATTGATAGATTCTCTAATTTTTTGTATCCAACCTAATTTTCGAGATAAAATATAAACTGTAAAAGGTAATTACCACTCTTTAATATAAAACTCCACTACCGGGCATGGTTTCGACATTCTGTCATTTTCAAAGTCAATGAATTGAAGAGTAGAATTAAATAGTGGGAATTACTATGTTTAGTTTATATTTTGTCATGGATATTTCGCATTTCCACCAAGTCAATCCTGAAACAATTTTATACGCTAATTTCCGAGATTTGAGAATTCACAGTATTTTTTTATTAATATTTCATCTTGAGCCGACTTCCGATTTTAAAACAGAAATAAACTTGGGGCGAAAAATATTCCAAATGAAAGAAGACTGCTCCAGAGGACGGAGTAACGGCTATGAGCACATATTACATAAGAAAATTTAAACACAAAGGCGAATATATCTCCTTCAAACGGCTGGAAACACGTGTAACAATGGCACCGGTAGCGCAGGAAGAGAAGGGTAAGTGAAGCAGGTTTGGCGGCTATTGATTGATAGTTGGTCGCCTTTATTAATGCTCAACGAGGCAGGAGGATACAAAAGCCTACCTCTGCAGCAAAAAGAGGTAGTGATATATTGCATGGTGCAAAACAAAGGCGCGGAACGGATCATGACAGGAGGGGAGCAAGAGAAAGTGAACGAATAGCCTGTCCGGGGAGATTGTCTGGATGAACATTGGATGGATAAAGCAGGTTAGTGGGATGCAATACTCACTATCCTGAAAGAAATTGGAGCTTATCTATTACAATTGCCGTAGAACTTTTAACAGTTTGTATGAAAACCAAGTATCTGTGACTAAATCTGGATACAGCAGGGAAGGAGCAAGAAATAGGAAAGGAGTGAGACAAGGGTGTGCTCTGTCCCCCGTAATTTTCAATGAGTTCATTGAGAAAGCTATCAACGAAACAAAAGAGAAAGCTCCATGAGGGAAAACAAACGGTGAAAAAATTAGCATGCTGCAAATCGCAGAGACAGACTTGAACGAAATTCTATTAAATACGGAAATCGCAATGGCATGAAATGAAGCTGAAAATCAATACAAAGTAAACAAAAGCATTGGTTTGCAGTAGAGGAGAATATATGTAGACAAATCCGAACCATGGAAGAGATAAGCTTCAGGATGTGAAGGAGTTCTGCTACTTGGGTAGCAGAGTGATCTACTATGGACAAAGTATGAAGAAAATAGTCTGTATAACAGCGCAAGTGAACAGGAAATTTCTCAAGAGGATTCATGTTAAAGCTGAAAACATAAGCGCAGAAGTTAGGAAGCAATTCATTTGGACTTAAATTTGGAGCATCCTTCTTTACGGTAGTGAATCAAGGAAGAAACCAGCAGAGGAGATATCACGGATGGAAGTTTTCGAAATTAGGTGGAAGTTAAGTGAAGAGGGTTGGAATGCAATGGAAGAATTATGAAAATCGAACGGATAAATTGTGAGCAATGCGGAAGTTCAACAAAGAGTTGGAGAGTAGTCCTCTGAAAATCTTTGGTAGAAAATGAGACAATTTACTCGGGTTTATCATAAAACAATAAGGGCAGGAGGACGGGAACAATGGCAGAGATTGGTCACGGATGAGAGACATAGAGCAGGTGATGAAATATGTAAAGCAAAATAAATATTTAGGCATTAAAAGATTAGCCAATAGATCAATGGCGTAACTAGGAATATTTTTGAGTGGATGAGGAGACTGGGGGACCCTCCTCCCAGGTAACGGGGGGTCCGGATAAATTTTTGAAAAATGACATGCCTAGAAATAAATTTTACATCATTTTGCCACTAAAGATTGAATTTTAAGCAGACGCAGTTATTCAATGTCAAAACTAGACAATAGTTTTATGTATTTTTTTATTTTTATGGGGCCTTGTGGGGAATCTATCCCCTCCCACAGTTACGCCACTGCGATAGATAAAATCAAGTAAGAGCTACGTCAAACCAATCATACGGTTGATGACCGTTGATGAAGATGGAGGTTTTATCCAGAAACTATGCAAGTTATTTCACGAAAATTTGAAATTTTGTTTCTCTATTAGCGCTTCACCAACCGAAAAAAAGACATTTTGAGCAGCATTTTCTAGAAATTGATTTTTGAAAATCAACAATTTTCAGGCAATGCTCCGTTTTTTTTATTTAGACGTCTCACAGCATGTGATGAAATATGCAAAGCAAAATAAACATTCCGTTGCTGAAAGATTAGCCGATAGATGACTAAAGTATAAGAGAGCTACGTCAAACCCACGAATATTTCAAAAGAGGATCCTGAAATCGGCCTCTAAATGCGTTGTCAACCACCGCGAATTTAAATGGGTTTACAAAAGTCGTCACTCGCGTCGCTGCCGGACAACTTGATCCGAGTTTCACGGAGAAATATGGTATAATTTGCGTTTTTAACGGAAATTTGTATGCGTGATGATGTGATCTATAAAATTCATTACTTATCAAAGCTATTCCTAGCAATTAAAAACACTACACTGCAAAATATTGGGAAAAAACTGGATCGCAATTCACTCATCACCGCGCCGCGGACTTTTTTGAGAACCGATTAAGATTCGACCAAAGTGGCAACAATAAACAACCTTCTGTGATATGGAATTGGGCCTCCTCTATTCAGCCCCTCGGTCAAACCAATCTTACGGTTGATGGCCGTTGACGAAGATGGAGGTTTTATCCAGAAACTATGCAAGTTGTTTTCACGAAAATTTGAAATTTGGTTTCTGTAATAGCGTTTCACCGACTGATGCCCACCGAAAATACATATTTTGAGCAAAATTTTCCAGAAATTGAAATTTGAAAATAAGCAATTTTCCAGGTAATGTTCCC
The DNA here is from genome assembly GCF_921293095.1 of Ischnura elegans. Classification (NCBI taxonomy): domain Eukaryota; kingdom Metazoa; phylum Arthropoda; class Insecta; order Odonata; family Coenagrionidae; genus Ischnura; species Ischnura elegans. Next base: position 64,951,535 of record NC_060253.1, on the reverse strand, counting down.
TTTTTTTAATTAGACGCCTCACAGCATCACTTACATCGATGCATCAAAAGAGAGAGAGAGAAAAGGAGGGTAAGCGCCATTTTAGTGATTAACATAGTAATCATAGATGAAGAAGAGAAGAATTTTACGAAGATTCAAGTAAACGTAAAAAGAGATGACTCGGTATCATTTGAAGTCAATAAGAAGAAACTGAAAAATTAGTTTTCTGTAGATGGGAGTAGGCCAAGAATGAAAAATAAAATTCATTGAGCAGAAAAATCTTTTCCCCTGTAAGTCAAGTGACCAGCGGTCGACAAAGAAACTGCCAGCCATTATAGAATGGCATCATGATGTGGATCAGGTTATTAACCATGGAGAGAGGCATTCTTGAGTCAATCCTTACCTAGTTACAGACCCATACCCGTAGTAAATACACGAAATGAGGACATTCATGAATTCATGAGATTTACCGTTAATTAAAGCTATTTTAAAACCTTACATATTCCGTGATATAACAGGCAATTAATATTAAAAACTATTGATCATGTTAACTTTTTTTCAGCTGCTGGCTGGGAACGGAAAAATATCAACTTATAATGGACTTACCTCACTGTAAACCGCCACTCATGTAACCTAGATTTTTTTATATTTAGCATGGCTACAATTAATGGCTTATTCCACCACATTCCACTACGTTTCGGTCATGTATCCAAATATCCCCTGGTATTCAGACACCAAGGGGAAAGGACTTTTAAGGAAATCGTGGGCGACAAGAGGAAGCATTTAATGTCAGAGGACATGGGATAGCGTAGAGGCCAAGAGCGACAAGAAATTTGGGATAAAGTGGACGGATTACGCACACTCGGATTGGCGTGGGTTGTATCTTCTCGGGGAGGAATAACGACGGGAAATACAGAGGGCAGTATATCAAGAGGAAGAAGCCTGCAGAGATTGACCAACAAGGTCCGTTGCGCAGTGAAACTAAAGAGAAACTAAAGAAATCAAAGGTAGCATTGGTATTATTTTCCTTTAAGTGGAACTAAAATGGAAAATTTCAAAATTACTTTTAATTTTCTTTAAGAAAAGATGTAAATTAAATTTTTATAAATACTATATATAGTTGTATTTTAAACTACTTTTGAGCTCCCTTTAGATACCTATTATTTTATAATATTATAAACGGATAAATATTTCAATATAATAACTATGGATATTCCACGTTTTACAATTCGTTGAAGATATATCCGATCATTAAATTTAAAATATAAACGAAACCATTATTTTCGATGAAACATTGTTAACACTTTGAATAAAATCTTGGTAGTTGATTTCTCTCATTTGTTTCTTAAATTATTTTGATTTCATTAAAAAATATTTGTACCTCTTCCCATACGTTAAAATAGATAAACATACATATAAATAAATACAAAAATATGCTTTAAAAGTCAACAAAATCAAAATAGATATCAAATTTACAAGATCAATTTTTCGTATTCTATTTTCGCTTTTACTAACTTTTATGTAGCTGTTCACGCGTCACTTTGCGAGCACAATGGTTGAATGATGCTTCTATGCGTATTTGATACAGTTAATTTGTTCAGTGTAGTAACCTTATTGGCGACTGGTGCCAAATGATTTTTATACTAAACTTTATACTTTTTATACTTGTTTTCACCTCATTAGAAACTCCAAAACTAACATAGATATTCTGTTAATGTAAATTTTCAGTACTTCTTCTAAGACTTACATAGGAAAAAATCTATGTATTTTGGCTGCAGATAATGCGCCACAAAACCTTGAATGTTCTCCAAAATCTTACTTAGACCACATTCAACGTATGGTTCAACATCAATTTTTCATATTTAAACAAAGAAAACTAGCTTACTATTCTGGATCGGGTTGGCATGGTGCCAAGAATTTTGTCTTCCAACTTCGTGGTTAGAGGTTCAGAAATCTTATCGTTCGAGTAGATTTTTCAGAGACCGCACAATCCCTGCTTTGTGCACTGAACTTATGTCATAGGACTATAATCGTTGGATGGGACGCTAAGCCCATTGTCCTTATGCCGCCTTCCGTTAAGGGAAGGCTAATGCCGACGCCTGAATTTCCTCAACCTTTCCTTTTTATACCTTCCCCATGGTAGTCTCCTCAAAATCTTACCTACCAGGCATGTACCGCGTTAGTTAACCGACCAATTGAGCATATGAGTTCGCTGAAAGCCTTTATTTTCGGTTACTACGGCGTCCGTAGCTGCGGGGAGGACAAAGTCATCACACCCAGCGTTTTTAAGTCAAAACTCTTGTCTTCGTCACAGCAAACGACGCGATGGTAACCGAAAATGACGTATTACATTGCACAACGCTGAAATCTCCGTTCTCACATTTGAGTTCTTTAGCCATGCCCATTTGCGACTCATAAACTGATTTTTTTGCGTTCATTAACAGGAAGGAGCTTCTGAGAGGATCGTTATGTAAGAGTTTAAAGAAAAGGTTAGTGAAGAGTTTGATTAGGAGTGTAGCTCTCAACGGTGCGGAAACGTGAACACTGAGGAGAGAGGACGAGAGAAGATTGGAGGCATTCGAGATGTGGGTATGGAGAAGAATGGAGAGGGTGAAATGGACGGAGAGGAAAAGGAACGACGAAGTGCTGAACGTGGTTGGCGAGGAGAGGTAGCTTTTAGATGAGATACGTAGGAGACAGAAGGTATGGATGGAGTTAGTGCTTAGCGGGGAGGGGATGCTGAAAATGGTGTTAGAGCAGGGGTTCCCAAACTGGGGGGCGCCCCCCCCTGGGGGGGCCACACCCAAATGAAATAAATAAAAAAATTACAAAAATAATTTCCTCAGGTCTTTGAAATAAAGTCTTTCTCAGTTTTCATAATTGTTTTTGTAAAGTTTCAATAAAGTTGTAAACTTTATCAAAGAAGGTTACAGGAAATTATATTCGTTTTTCATGTAATACTTGTTTTAATTTTCATCATACGTACAATTATTGAATCTTTCCATTCTGCGTTACCGCATTCAACAGTGAAAAAAAATCTACCTACTCACCGTATCAAGTAGGCACATACTTGTACGAGTACAAGTACTTGTACAAGTAGGAGTTGGTATGAACGGCACCGTGGAAATAGGGTATTGCAAAATGGAAAGCTGATATGTGTAGCAGGGGGGGGCGTAGTACAAAAAAGTTTGGGAACCCCTGGGTTAGAGGGTAGAATGTTAGGGAAACGAGGGAGGGGAAGGAAAAGAATAGGATTTTTAGAGAGTAGGCCTTACAGTGAATTAAAGATGGCAGTGCTGGAAGTAAATAGAGGCCCCCAGATCACTTCTTGAATATTCCATGGAAACCTACCTTAATCGGTAGAATACTATAATAATAAAACTGATTTTTAAGTGCATGTCATACCTAATAGCCATTTAAAGAATAATTATAAATTTATATTTTTATTCCACGAATATTCGTGGAATCAACATTACAAGCATATTTTACATTTCAAATAAACGAGGATCAATTAGAAATTCATTTTGGGCATTGGGACACCTCAAGACTAATTATTCTTCGAATTCAAAAAACAAGTAAATTGATACGATGCAGAAATAAATGCATGAAATGATGACAAATTGTTGCTTGACCTCAACTTGTCGCGTGCAACGTTACATATTTATGTTTTTCTTTAGATTACCATTATTGATTGGATATTTACGTCCAATTTAATGTGGATGTTTAATGAAGACTAATGGAATGTTGCCAAAAAGTTGTTGATAGATGAGAGGGGGATTTTTGATAAGGAAGCCATTGAAAAAGTTCTTGAAGGAAGGAAGGTAAGAGAAAATTGTATTTTGAAAGGAATAAATAGATCTTTGAAGAAACAATTGCCTGATATTGCAAACAAAATATGTTGATGATAAAGTCTTCACGGGAAATCATCCGGGTAAGGATGGACATTGCTGCCAACGTTTCAATGGCCTTCTCTGCCATCGTCTTCAGGGCGAAATGCGAAATCGTCTTCCCCCTGAAGACGATGGCATAGGAGGCCATTGAAACGTTGACAGCAATGTCCATCCTTACCCGGCTGATTTCCCGTGACGACTTTATCAACAGCATTCGCCGGGAAAGCACCAAAGTATTTTTAAGCACCATCCTTCTTCAAAATATGTTGAGTAATAAACGTACAATAAACAAAGAAATATATCATTACGGGACTCAGGCATTGCGTAATACAAGCAACTATTTTGAAAACCAAAATGGTGACTTCCCTTTTGACTTTGCAATAATTTTCCCCGCTGTTCGCCACCACCGCAGAGATTGAGGATGGTGTAAATGAGGGGAGCGGGGTACGCGGGAGGTAAGCGAGAGAAAGCAAGGTAGAAAGCGAGACCGGATGCCCGTGGGGGCGAAATCCCAGGGCTTGAGTGGACGTTTCCCGAAATGGAGCCGAATGAGGTGGTTGGGGGAGGAAGCCGTTGGGGTCAGGAGGACACGTGGGGGGGGGTAGGAAAACAAAGTGGACGCGAAAATAGAGGTGGCGGAGAGAGAAAAGGCAGAGAGGAATTGCCTGTGCGAACTCTCGTTTTTCTCAGCGCCTGCTAAAGTAAAGTCATGTAGAGATGAACGAGAATTTCCCATTATTTTATTGCAAAACACAGATCATGTCGAAATTAAGTAATAAGAGTCCATTTATATTTAAAAAATTTAAGTTCCGTATACTGTGCTTCATTCGACAAAAAGAGTCAGATTTTAACATCCAGAGGTAAAGCCAAAAATCTTAATTGGTGCAATTGTACCCAGGTCTTCCCTACTTTTTAGGATAAGGGTTCTAAATGTGACCAGGATAATTTTATATTTCCAAAACTTCTCAAAGAAGGATTATTTTGAAACATGGATCACTGGATTTCGTTAAACAGCCTTGAAATTGTGAAAATAATTCTCAAACCCTACGTATGGAGTGTGTCATTGTAAGGCTGTGAAACATGGACTCTAGGTACAGAGGATAAAAAGAGACTGAGTTCATTCTAACTATGGTATTAATAAAGAATGCTAAAAATTAATTGGACAGACGGAATATCAAATGAAGATGTATTGCATAAAATGAAAGAGAAAAGAAGAATATTGAAGTCGGTTGTAAATAGTAAAGTCCAAATTATTGAGCATATAATGAGACTATTGACAATCTTAGAGGAACGAGTAGATGAAAAAGGCCCAGAGAAAGACCGCGGCTCCAGTTTATACAACAAACCATGAAGGACGTTGGAAAGGCACGAGGAAATGATGACGAAGGTTAGGAGACGAGAAGAATGGAGAGTGCCAACCATTCAAGCTGCTGCCAACCAATCTAAGAATGGAATAGCCGAGGTGGATACTGTGATTCGACGGTTACTGGTTAGTTTTCCAAACCATTACAAAATTGCATACTTGGAATCAATGGCGCAATTAAAGGGGGTTGAAGGGATAGATCCCCCCAAAGTCTCGTCTTGACATATAACACAGGGTAGCATCCAAAAGTAGTAGGACTGATTTTTTTTTAATTAATTAATTTATTGAAAAATTTTGATACATCGACTCAATACTCTTCAAAATAGGCCCCTTGGACATCCACACACTTCTGGTAGCGAGTCTTCCAGGTCGTGAAAGCCTCGGAAGTCGTCCTCCAGAATGCTGTTCAGCGTCCTCGTCGTCGCCGCTTGGAGCATGTCGATACGATGCCCCTTTAGCTGCCTCTTGATCCCGGGGAACAGTAAGAAGTCCGGTGGTGCCACACCAGGGCTGATGCGAGGATGAGGCAACATGGAAACGCCGAATTTGGCCAGGAGATCCCTCAAAATCCACGCGCCGTGGCACGGTGCTTTGTCGTGGTTGAGCTTCATTTCCCCACCAGGTCTGGTCGCACGCGTGTGATCCGATTTCGCTGCCGTGTGAGCACTTCCACGTACAATCTTGCATTTACAGTATGTCCAGGAGGTACAAAGTCCTTATGGACAATTCCATGACGGTCGAAAAATGCAATCAACATCGATTTCACTTTCGATTTCGACGTTGACGGACGCCCGGCGCGTTAGTCGTCCTCGACGAGCTCCCTATCCTCCTGAAACAACTTGTGCCATTCAAATATCGAGGAACGGCTCATGGTATCCTCCTTGTAGGCCCTCGTAAGCCTGTAGCCGCATCTGCTAAAAGTTAAATAAGTGCCAAAAAGATGTAACATGTATTTCCTAGCATGTCATTCCTTTGTCTTGGTGGGGTTTCCCCAAACCCAGCCCCTTCATCCCCCCCAAATTATATTCCTAGTTTCGCCACTGCTTGGAATATTTTATGTAATTTGTATTTTACCCGCCCATCTTCAGCACTTAAAAACAAGTACAAGAGGAACATACAATCCCTTCCGCCAACTTCGACCATTAAATCGATTCAAGAGAAGATTCGATTGTTGGTATGAGAGTCGATAGCAAGGGGACTGCCCAAGGAGGCCCCATTCCATCCTACAGGTGGCTGATTTCTTGTCTTCTGATGGTCATATTTTAATTGGTTTTTCAAAAATGTCCGCGGCGCGGTGATGAGTGCAATATAATTCCTTTTTTACCAATATTTTGCAGTTTAATGTTTTCAATAACGAGTAATAGCATTGAGATTTGACGAATTTCATTGATCACATCATTATGGTATAAATTTCAATTAAAACCCCTAATTATACCTTATTTTCCCGTGATACTCGGATCAATTTGTTCTGTTAGCAACACGAGTGGCGACTTTTGAAACCCATTCAAGTGCGCGGTCGATGGCAACATATTTAGAAGACGATTTAAGAATCCTCTTTTGTAATAACGGTCGATAGGTATTACTGCTTCCCTACGTATTGCCTTCTTATGAGACATTTGTACTCCCTCAGATAATGACTATTTCAAGGCAATTACGACAATTTATGTTGTTGTAAACTATAGGGAGCGATTCTGAAGTTATCTACGAAGTTCCTCCAAGTTACTTCGACTAAGTTCCTCCAAGACTACTATGTTATTTCGGAAGTGAACTTAGAGGTAAAAAAGATAGTGAAAAATAAAGTAAACGCAGAATATTATTAAGAACCAAATTATTTGAAGATTTAAGTTTCATTGTTTAGATTGGTGAAACCACGACTGAAGTAAATTAATTTTCAGCACGCACGAATGTTAATATGAATAATAGCGGAAACTTAAAATAGTCAGTACAGGCAGTCGGGAAATAATTGCGCATTTTCTGGAAGGCATCTCATTTTTTCTATAAATCACAAATTAAAAAAGAGCACATTTGATTCACGCACATTAAAACATGTAAAGAAATGCATGCCTCGTTGGAATTGGAAAACGGCCCAATACACTCTAAAATTGACCGTTGAGTTTCACAATACCTGTTCGTAGCTGGATCAAGCTAACCGGATGTCAAGCATTATGCAGCTGAAATCGAGTTCACTATCGCGACCCTTACTGGTGATATTCCTCATGAATGTAATGGGAATACACTTTCTTTCATGCAAAGTTATCTATATTTACCAATAACTGAGCATCAAAATTGATTTATTTGGGAAAGAATGGTACTAAGAAGAGTGGGAGAATAGAGAATTCTTCTGTAAACCTAATAGAGAGAGTGGGACAACTTATTTGGCCACACAATGAGGCATGATGGCCTGGCGAAGGAAATCGTTGACGTACAGGTGGAAGGAAGGAAGGGCAAGGGACGGCTCCGAATAAGTTACACAGTACAGGTTATAAATGATGTAAAAGAGAAGAAATACGTAGCTATGAAAAGGCTAGCGGCTATGAGAGAGGAATGGAGATCCCCGTCAAACCATTTTTAGGACTGATGACTTGTGATGGTGATGGAAAAAATAACCTGGACTGAAATAATAAACCGAACCGCCTTGCAATTTTACTGAGGCTCATGGAGTTAAGTGTCAGGCCCTCGCGGCCCATGCCAGGGGGGGCTTAGGTGCAACTAGTTCCAGGGTGTGTGGGGGTATGGAATACCCAATAGGATAAGTGATATGTGCGGCATTACTAAATTGCGGAATTTTAAGATAAATGGTTCATAATGGTGAGTTTTACGGCTTTCTGAGGGATATTTTACTAATCCTTATACTATTCTATAAGTAATATCAATCCAATCAAGTAAAATGGATTAAACTTAAAATTTCTCTGAGCTCTGGGGAGGGTTTTATCCCCCAACCCCCCCCCCCCCCCAATCGCTGAGCAACTGGCCCATGCAAAATAGCAACGAAAGAGAGTTCGAGGAAGTCTTATCCAGTGGAGAACTCGCGCTTAAGCCACGTGCGAAGATAGACGAGCTTTATCGTAAACATTCCACGTGATCGGTGGTAAAATTCAAATTAATTTTCATGGGAAAAAAATCCAGCGTATGAAATGGAAAAATATCTGTGCAGTCGACCCGGGAGCCAAACTTCCGCGGTGGCGTTACCGATACTTTTTTTTTCAACGCTTTCTATGTATTTTCGCGGTCAATATCTTAGCAGGTTATAAATGGATCACATATCTCTATTCTCTGAAGTTTAATCATCCACAATTGAAATTATCCAATGCCAAGAAAGAGAAAAGGAAGAGTGAGAAAAAATCGGTGAAATCGATCGGTTTAACTTTCGCTTATTGTTAGTGGAAATTCATGCTGAATGAAGACTTAAAACCTTTGTAAATATTCACAAATATTTTCATATCATCGAAAATCTTTTAAATATTTTATAATTTAGAAAATTATTGCATCGTAAAAATCTTGTAAAAATTTACAAAGATTGTTTCAAAAAAATATTTATAAAATATTAAAAATATTGTGTATGTTATGAAATATACGTAAACATTTTAAAAGGTTGTTAATCTCCATACAGCATGAATTTTCACCAAGCGAAAGCCAATCGATCTTTTTCATTTTTTTCTTACTCTTCCTTTCTTCTTTCATAGCACAGAATAATTCCAATGGTGGATGATTAGATTTAGATTTTTTAATTACTATAAAAAAATTAAATTGCCATTTATATAAAAAATCTGAAAATTTTTTAAATGGTTGTATATTCATCTGTCAGAGAAAAATTATGGAAAGAGTAGGAGTGGAAGGAATGCAAAAATATCCAGGTCGACAGGTACGGAACCAGATAGGGGTTAGAAGGGTAGTCCCCTCTTTAAGCATCCAATTTACACTAGATAAAATGGTAATTTTTTTCGGACCCCCATTACTGCTATGAGGTGGTCCCCCCCCAGATACCCCATCTAGCCTCCACTTGTCTATATCCTGGATCCGCCACTGCTAGGCGAAAGATACAAACGGGAAGTGAAAGAGGGATACAAGAAGATTGGGGAGCGAGCAGCCGGGAAAAATATAGGTTTAAATGCTACATTTGTGCGAGGGGGTAGGAAGAGGAAGCAAACACAGAGAGAGAGAGGATTAGATGGACAAACGGCTTCATTCCACCAGACCGTATAGACCACAAAATCCCACTCCCACTACAAAATCCCGGCTTCCCAACGCCCTTGGCAATAATAAAAGTTATCAACAAGTAATTAAGGTCGCTCCCAAGGAAGTCGGTCCACCAGAACACTCAAAAGGAAACAGCAAAAAAGAGAGATAGAGAGATAGACCACTAATTAAGCATGAATTTTTGAACGCTCCCGGCAATAACGCAAGGGAAATGGAAGGGCAGGTACAAAAAAGTAAGAAAACATTAACGAACACATAACCGGAGGGCACGATAATGTTTGCCGGTCAGAGAACGCGAATTTTCCACCCCTCCGTATCGCGGTGGTAATTTGAATTTCACGCAGGGCGTGGAAAGGCCACCTCGAGGGCAGTAATTACCACAAAAGAAGACGAATCGAGGGATTCGCCGGTTCTTAATTTTTTTACGTTTCCCGCTTCTCGAACTCGCTTGCGTCATAATGGCATGCGTCAACGGAGAGACAATTTCATCTCCGCTCCAGAAGTTTATTCAAATACAATACAAGCTGGATGATTTTTCTCTGTAGACACAAAGCAGAACACGAAATGACGCACCAAAATACACATTCTGACTTTTACCGAAAATGACACACAGAATGATGAGTGGACGCATGGGAAGTAGGAACTTAAACATTAGTTTATCAACCTAACTGCCGGACTTCAACGCTACTAACAGCCGAAACTCCTCTAACGTAATAAGTGGTGAAAATTGTTATCTTCCTCCTTTCCTACAGATTACAGTCTCTCTTTCATTCTTTTCCGATAAAATGATAAGTGATTGTAAACGTGAACGAAGAATTTAAACAGACCAGGGAACTTTATTCACAGGTATAATATTACTAAGAACTAAAATTAGCGGGGAAGAACTACAGACAGGAGAAAATTAATTACCTTTCCGCCTATAAACAGTTTTCTTCTCATTCAGGGATAAATTAAGAAATATATTCATTCCTTGTCCTTTAAATGGAATGGATTTCCTCAAGTTTCCGCGAATTTTGTGCGTGAAACTAATGCAGCCACCTTGACGCAGTATTGAAAAACCACTGCGAAGAATTCTTTCATATCTGTAAGTATCTACCACAGACAAGAAATCAGATACGGCTAATGACTTAAGGTCATTGCAGTGAAGAGACTTTGTGCCTTCCACAGTTTACTTAACTCAAAGCGACCTGTTTCGGCTGTTAAGCCGTCTTCAATAAATAATGTACTTTGAAATAGTCATTTTCTGAGAGCGCACAAACGCCTTACATAAATAGGCTATAGATAGAAAATCAGTAATGCCTATTGACAATCACATCAACAATCGATACATCGATCTCATGGTCGATGCATGGTTGAAGCTGTGATTGGTGGAATATCGCGCTTAAAAGTCGGGGTGATATTTTATAGTAAATTCATGTTAATTTGTTGGGGAGGGAGTTGTATGTTCCTTCAGTAATTGCAGTTAAGTGATGCAAATGGGCGGGTAAAATACAAAAGTATCTTAGAAAGTGTCTACGTTATACATTTAACATGCCTTGACAGCAGAAAATGGCCGTCCTATGTTAAATAAACTGTGGAAGTCGCAGTCTCTTCATTGCTATTATGGAGCCCTTCCACCACACCACAGCTTCCAAATTCGATTTAAATCGTTAAGGTCAACCACAGGCACCTCCAAGTATTGATTGTTATTCAGCGGATACTGCACCACCAAAATATAACTGCTTTTCTGTGGTGCAGGACTGGATTTAATAGAGGTAATTTTATTTCGAAAGCATCAAAGAAATATGTACATTCGGATACCTTTCCGAGCGTTTCCAGACCTGCAATATTCATGAAAGACGTAAACCTACGTCTCGGTCGATGTGGAGAACCGGAAATGTTCGGTCGGGGCACATAAAAGTGAAAGTAGCTGCTGTGAAAGTTACTTGTCAGGAAAGCACATCACCATGGCGTGACATGAACGGTTTGCCTGAGAAACTCGGAGATGGAGGAAGTGACCGTTACTCAAACTTTTAACACCGATCGCACGAGGAGCTGGAGGAGTTAGTGATGTAGACGGATAATTAGCAAATAAGTGGTGGATTAATGAATGTGTGTTCAACCAAAAAGACAAGGAATTTATCAAATAAAAATATATTTGCTCATTTTTTGTTGGAATATCAGTAGCACAGAATGATTGTCAAAGTAAATTCAAGATAGGAAATGAAAGGATACATTTAAATAATCAGAATGAGATGAAAATGCACAGTATAGAAATTGTTCTAAAAGTCACAAATACTAGGAAAACTATAGGGAAGGAAACGAATTAGACGTCACCATTTCTTGGAATAATCTCATTGGATTGTTATTTTTCAGAAATACATTAAAAAATGCAATCCTAAACATATATCTTTGACACGAATATTCATATAAATAATAGTAAATATCCCTGAATTAAAAAAAACATAAAAACTAATTTGGTATTATTAACCTTGGCTAAAAGATAATTTGCATCTAAGAACAAGTTATGGTAACTGATCATTAAAAAAAACACTTGATGCTCTTAACTGTCTCCTCCAGTTGTAAATACAGAGATTTAGAATCTTATCCACTTTGGCCTCACTATCCACCCATAGGAATATTTATGATCCTTCTTTAATTTACAATGCCTTAAATGGTAATTAGCGATCCCCAGAAATACAGCCATTCTTTTCACTTTACATTCCCACCCGCACCTTTCGTAATAATTGACAATTTTCAAGAATTTTTCCGGATGTGCGGTCTCCACCCCAGGCCTCCCCTTCATCGCAAAAGCATATTCCTAGATATAACCCTGAATAAATAAATAAATATATTGGCACTAAACTAATACGAATAATTCTGATAAATGCTTATTATATTAATAATGTATTTATTCCAATTCTAATCATTCATTTTCAAGTTTCTTTACATAGATATATTTACTATATACATATGTAATTTACTGCCTATAGTTGTACACAATACGCGCTTATTCTCCGCTTATTATGATATATCGTGTGAATGAAAATGACCCAGATTGTGGGACTCAAACTCACTACCTCATAACGACACGACGGTATTACGAGATCCCATGATACTCGACAATGGACGAAATTACCCGCCTCAATCAATAAGCCATACTGACAATTTCACGATCAGAATTCCCGTTTAACCAAATGACATGGAAATTAATTAACGGTGTTCCAACAGGGGATGCTAGGAGAGTGATCGATGAGAATTATTCAAATCATCAACCCACGTGATTATCATGGCTGACATACAGGGATTTCACCCGCTAAAGTCTTTAATTTATAAACTTTAATCAACGCTCAATCATCTGTTCGGCTCGTATAATCCATTCCAATGAAATTGTAAGCTCGGAGACGAAGCCTTTTGCAGCCAATCACAAGATGGAAGAAATGAATAGTGAAGCTATCAATTAAAACCTAATCATACGAAATAATTCATTTAAAAAATGTAACCAATGTAATACATCATTTTTTTCACAATGCGTTTCCATACGAATGCATACTTTTATAAATTCTAAGGATAGAATGAGCATTGTAACCCGCAGTGCTAATGAAGTTTATTGTGGCAAAAATACTGTTTATTCAAGTGGAATTTGCTACAATCTCTTTTATTTATGATAGTATAGTTCCAATATACCTATCTCACCAGATTCAATAATATTTTAAAAAACACGAAGTTTTGTAGCAACGAAGAAATTTTATTATTTTTTTCGGAATGGTTCAGATAGCCCTTAGTTTATTTCAGAGAAATTTAGTCCGAACTTTCCTTGAAATTATTACTAACATTCGATTGCTGATATTCTGAAGCAATCATAAATATCACGAAATATTAAAAACAACGCAAAATCAACGTAGTGATTTCCGAGGAATAAATTCACGATATGATGAAACACTATACGGTATTTGATTAGCAATTACATGCTTATGAAGCCTTTACTTGGATTTAAATCCTGTTTGTAGTACAATAAATCCACTCATCAAGCCACATACTCGCCTAGTATTCAATTTGCATAATTTTGGCGTTAAGCACTGCTTTGTCAATGGTTTGGATGTCATATTGACTATAAAAAGACCTAAAATTGGCATTTTATCCATTTTTAGAAAATAATTCTCACTAAATCTCACCCATATCGTTCATGTAAGTGTTTAGGTGAATAAAACAGGTATTGATCCACCTTTTCGAACTAAAATCACCGGGTTGAAAATTAAGTACATTCCGGGTAATGATTTCCGCGAGAGTCTTACTAGTGCCTCATGAATTTTTTTCCTGAATATTCTAACGAGCACAAAATATTGGTGCTTATACCACAAAGCAATAATCAAGTTGAGCTGGTCATTCACTTAAATGAAAGCTCTCGAAAGCATGAAAATGCGAATGTGGATTTAAGTTGGAAATAAATGGAACAAATATTTTTCCAACTTTAATTTACACTTTCCTGTCCTCGGAAATATTCGCAGCGCTACTGACCATAAAGCATAAAATCCATACTTCAAAATCTCAGAACAGGGAAAAATAATTCTCAATATGATCAAAACCAAACTTACTGTTAAAAAGTGAATGCATGTCACTTAATGCGCTGGTTTTGATGTGACAATTCCGATTCGTGGTAATCATATGCCATTATTTTGAGTCATCTTAAATCACAATATGAACGAGCATTAGGTATAATTAACCAGGAGACAAAACAAAGTTTCACGTAAAGTGTACGTCGTCAAACCCGAATACCCGATTTCAAATACAAAGGGGTGCGGTATTCTTTCAGAGGTAATTCAATCCCTACTTGGGCGCGGTGGGAAGAGATCTCGGGCTTTCGGATGACGATCCTTGCTTACACATTAGGTTACACGAAATAAATAGGATATAGATACACCACCTGACTACATTCTGAGTTATTAGGACAAGAATGGCGTAACATAAGTCAAATCCCGTTAATTACTTAAAAAAATGGCCCTGTGGTCGGTTGAAATAGCCGTTAGAACTATTAACCTAAAAATATAAGGAATGAATTATTCACTCTCTATGACCCTTAGTTTAATTATTAACCTCGACAGACGTCTTGTATAATGGCGGAAATTTAATTCAATGACCATGGGTCATGGGTTTTAATCCCGCCTGGGTTCAAGGCATGGATGGGAGTTTTACTTTGTTAATATTGGAATCCCCGTCGAAAAAGGCCGTTATAAGCTATTTAAGGGGAATTTAGAATTTAAAAAAGAACAATAAATAAAGCCGAGAAGTATTTTTTGATACCGCAGTTGCGAACATACATCCTTCAGCCACCGTGTCGGCCTCAAATTTCTTCCTTTTCTTTCAATTCCTTTCCCTAATGGACAAGTAGCCTTAACCGTCAGAAGAATCCTCCAGCAACTACTATAAACCACGACTGAACATCCTGAAACAGGTATTATAAATAAGAAAACCAATTTTCATTCAATCAGTTATGTATACCAGCCATCTTTCGAACTTTTACTTTCACTGAGTGCCACATTTCGTGGTATCATCACGCCCTCCTTCGTTTTTTCGTTCTTAAAGCTCCATTTCAGGTTTTTCATCCGTTATTTTGCATTCTACGATTCATTTTTCATTCATTCATTCATTATTTAAAAAAAGAGCACAGAAATAAAAGTAAAAAAATGCACATTCTATGGATTAACGTAACCGTCCTTTTTTGAAAACGTATCTTTACAATATTTACATGCATGGTAAAAGATTGCTGAAGCATGCTGTACCTCATACCTTCAACTGTATGCCAAAGGCTCTATGTAATCTAAAATCTTTGGCCGATATTAAAAAAAAGTGAAAGAATGGTTAATAATTGAAACTGTAAACTTGTAATTTCCTTAATGAATCTTAAATGTACAAATTATATCACATTCTCATTTTTTTTCAAAGCTCCTAAAACTTTTTTGCGATGTTATTGTTTTTTATGAAGTTGTTACTTGTAATCTAATATAAATGCTATGCTTTCAATGTTGCCACTATGTAGGATAAATGGAACCTTCTGGCAATCCATATGGCTTAGAAGGACAAAGTTTGTGTATGCTAATAAAGGCAATCTATATATTAATATTTACTGCAGAGCAATATTCGTTCATGTGAACCTGGACGGTCTGGCCAGGTCGGAGGTCGGCGATCTCTGAGGGCCCCTTGTTAAGAGGGCCCCCACAACGCTCGCGTCTATCGTGAATCGCATATGAAAGGTGTAGTAAATATAAGACTCACCTAAGTTATTTTTGCAATTATAAGTTTAAACGTTTTCATTTGTTACTTTATTTACGGCATATTAAGCGTAAAAATATTATATAAAATAAATAAAGGTATCAGAAGATAAAAGAGAGCCTGATACTTTTTCGAAAAGGTTATTCGTAAAGGTTATTTTAGAAGTTTTTTAGATTTCAGTTCAGTTTCAAGGCAAAAATAAAAAAAATAGATAATGGAGCCATAAAAGGTACATTTTTAAATTTTATAAGCTGTGAAATGCACACTTTTCATATTATTTTTCTTATGAACTTACAATTTTTCATTAACCCTTATAATTAAAATTAGTTTTTGAGAGCAATAATAACGTCAAAATCCATTTCCAAGAAAGCTAATTCCAAAATGTTTCCGGGGAAGAGCCCCTGCATCCCTTGGTTAGGAGGGCCCCATCATTAGCCCCAGTCGAGGGCCTCCAATCATCCCAGACCGCCCCTGCATGTGAAGGCCTTGAGAGTAATACATTGATATTCACAATTCATTATTCATTGAATACAAACACTCATGCTAAGTGAACATTCCCTCTACTGTTTATAGAACCACTGTCTCTATTATGTCTTGGAGTAGTTCCGATGTCTTGCTTCCATATCGCTAGGCACTCACTTCCCTTCATAAGAAGTTTCCAATTTATTTCATTGCAATGTCACAAATTAACATCTTCTGACATTTTGTTAACCGTAAAACAAGTCTGGGTAGAAAACCCTGATGGAAGATGGCCTCCAGGAAGACCGATAAAAAGATGGAAGGATGAGGTGCTGATTGATATGAGGAAAATGGGAGTCAGTGAGGCGGATACAAAAGTGAGAAAGAGTTGGAGGCAGACAGTTAGCGAGGCTAAATACCACTTAGGGTATAAATAGCCATGGTAGTGAGAGTGAGTGAGTTATTTAACCGTCCTAGTTTGATACGATTCTCCAGAATTTTAATTCGCCAAAAAATACAAAATTCGTGGATTTCACTACGTATTTATATGGAATGGCTACCATTATTAATACTTAATAATCATATGCTTATAATCTAGTCTACTTTTTCTGTCTGCTTAATCTTTGAGACTTAATATTCCCAAACGTAACGTCGTTCGAACTTGAATCTAATGCCATATACAGAGGAATTTTTCAAACTTATTCTCTTAAATAGTAGCGGGCAGTGGCGTAACTATGAATATATTCTTTGGGGGTATATGATGGCCACCCACCTCCCCCCCCCCAGGTATCGGGGGGTCCAGGAAATATTTTGAAAATCATATGCCCAGAAATACATTTTACATCATTTTGGCGCTTAAAATTTAACTTTGATCAGATGCAGTTATCATATGTCAAAACTAGACAGTAGTTTTAAAACTTTTTGCTCTCTGAGGCTTTGGAGGGTGGGATGTATCTCTCTCATCCCCCCCATAGTTAGGCCACTGGAAGCGGGTGTAAATACAATTACGATAATACGGACTCCAGGTTAATTGAATAAATTAGATAATAGAAAGGAGTATTCCCCTACTCACGATTTACTTTCCTGCTTTTATACCGGTATGAAAACACATGGTAAGAAGCATCCGTCTTCTCCATAGACATCCACCCGGGAGAAAGCCATGTGTCCCAGACTCTTAGATTAGTATTCGGCTCGCGACTCGACAGTGAGGACCGACCATATCTTTTCTTCTTGCGAGGAAAAGTTTGAGCGGAAAAGTTCGCCGAGACTCTAAGGGGTGTAAATGGGAGGACGCGCCCACACCTGGTTGGAAGCGGAAGCGTAAGAAATGGGACCGACTTACGAGGATATATACGGGACGGTGGGAGATATACGGAGGGAAAAAAGGTTACAACCGCGTAAAATCGCTCGGAGCAAAACGGGTTTTTCGACTGAAGGGTTGTGTTATAGAGGGCGAGGTTCGTGAAATCGAGAAGGCGACGAGGGCTGTCTAAAAAACTCGCAAAGAGCTAGAGAACGAAAGTAGACAGAAGTCGTGATACCTCAGATAAATAGAAGTGCGGTCACATTGGCTTGATGTTAGGTGCACCATTTCTAAACCCGTGGACACCCGAGTTGGTAGCTGAGTTCGATGCCTGGAAGGTATCGACTCATATAGAAAGACAGCAGACAGAAGTCGTGACTAGAGAAATAAATCTGACAGAAGTCGAGATACATGTTGCCCGGATAAATTTAAGTGTGGTCACATTTCTAAACCCCTGGACACCCGAGTTCGATGATGGCAGCTGATGGAAGATATCGACTCCTATAGAAAGACAGTAGACAGCAAGGTTCTTAAAGTAAAGGTTGCCTCATTCGCGACTCGGGCTCCCATTGGCTTGACGTCACGGTAGACCCAACTTCCAGCGCCATTTCAAATTCTAGCCTTTCCGCGGGCCTAACTGCTTACCGCGGCGAGTTCTTGAATTTACCCTCTATCGAACACTATAAGCCGAATTTTAAATTGAAGGCCGATTTATGAAAATAATGATGATAAGATTTAAAAAAAGATAAATTCGTGTATTCAGACGCCATAATTTCCTGATGAAGTGATGAAATGGGAAGGTGTGCGAGTTGATTCCGTGTCCACACTTCCTTCCTGTAACTCTCAAAACACTGTTTTCCTTGCTACTTCCGCAATATAATTTAAACTTAGATTAATATGGCTGGGAGGAAAATACACAAAAACCAAATTAGTTGCTCCAAAAAATTACAGTTTTTCAACTTTTTAAATAGAAATTATGCTCGTTTTCATTCTTCGCCGGGCTTTGAAAATACAGACTGTCCCAAGGGTCGTGTGTCATTTTTGACCTGTAAATTTAGTAACTTTGCATGGAGCAATGTTCATTAAAATTAGCATATGTACTTATGGGAAAAGGTTTTAAGTTTTGTTGAGTGTAAAAAAATGTTTACAATTTTGACCTTTTGACCTCACAATGTGGGTCCAAACCAAAATTTGCCTTAATTTCAATGTTTAAAAAATCGAGATAGAAAAAAGTCTGAATTTCATTGACCAAGATGACTATTCTTAGGTTTTCGGACACGAGAAACCCGAAAATAATACTTTTATTCACGAAAATTCAACTGTTGACCCAGTAAGGTCACCGTCAAGGTCATAAAGGTGGCAAAAAGAATAGTATACCAACAAAGGTGTCGATCCATGGGTTTTATAGGGTGCCCAAGTCATTGGTAAAGTCCAAAAACCCTCATTATTCACTAATTGACCTCCGAGGGTCACAATGGGGGTCAAAGGTCATAGAGTTAAACGTCGGGCCATCATGACAACCAACGTGTCAAACCATGGGTTTTGAAGGGTGCCAAAGTCGGTTAGGCAGTTCATAGATCCGTAGTGTGGATTTTTTGACCTCTGAGGGTCAGAATGGGAGTCAAAGGTCATCGGGTTAAACGTCCGGAAATCATGATAACCAGCGTGTCAAACCATAGGTTTTGAAGGGTGCCAAAGTCGGTTAAGCAGTTCATAGACCCGTAGTGTTGATTTTTGACCTCCGAAATTCGTAATGGGGTCAAAGGTCATAGAGTTAAACCATAGAGTAAGAAAGTATGCAACGCGCTTACCATCCCTTCCTTCCGAAATTTTTCCATTTCCTCGCAGTCTTTTCCAACAGGCCCCCCGTGCTCTCTTACTTTAACGCCGCAGTTGATTATTTATTTCTCTAAATATTCTTTTGATTTGTCGCCCAAAGTGTAAGACAAAACTCCGTTTAAAAAGATATTGGCTATGTCCAAAACCTTAAGGTAAAAAATAAAAGCAATGGATGAATCCAGCTTTTATTTTGATTGTATCAAGCAATGTGATAAAAATTTGACGATTTAAGAGAAATATCATAAAACAACAACATTAATAGGATAATAAACTGAAATGTGAACATGGAGTTTTCATTGTGCTAGTCAACCATCCAATTGCAGATATGGTTTCGATTGCCATGCTCTTCTTCTTTTGAAGCTCCTGCAACATTACACTTTCTAGGTCTTCCAGTTTAGAATTTTTAAATTCGTTATAACGCACACCTGGAATTTTCTAGTACACGCTGCGCGGACAATAGTGCGCGGACACAGAGTCGGGAAAAAGGATGTCTAGGGAAATAAATAATCAACAACGGCTCGAAACTAAGAGGGCGGGGGAGGCTTGTCGGAAAAGACAGTGGATATGTGTACTACTAGCACTCACTTGGTCACCCTTCTAAACCTTTGGCTGGGGACATTAGTTTTCCTATTACTTCAAAACATACCTCTATGACCTTTGACCCCCATTATGACCCTCGGTGGTAAAATAAATCGACAATATGGATCTACGAACAGCAAAACTGACTTGGGCACACTTTAAAACCCATGGTTCCACACTTTTGCTGTCATATTGGCCCGAGGTTTAACTCTATGACCTTTGACCCCCATTGTGACCCTCAACAGCAAAAGTCTATGAGCGGATCTATGAACTGCCTAACCGACTTTGGCACCCTCCAAAACCTATCGCTTGACACGTTGGTTGTCATGATTGCCCGAGGTTTAACCCTATGACCTATGACCCCCATTGTGACCCTCGGAGGTCTAAAAATCAACACTACGGGTCTATGAACTGCTTAACCGACTTTGGCACCCTTCAAAACCTATGGTTTGACACGCTGGTTATCATGATTTCCGGACGTTTAACCCGATGACCTTTGACCCCCATTCTGACCCTCAGAGGTCAAAAAATCCACACTACGGATCTATGAACTGCCTAACCGACTTTGGCACCCTTCAAAACCCATGGTTTGACACGTTGGTTGTCATGATGGCCCGACGTTTAACTCTATGACCTTTGACCCCCATTGTGACCCTCGGAGGTCAATTAGTGAATAATGAGGGTTTTTGGACTTTACCAATGACTTGGGCACCCTATAAAACCCATGGATCGACACCTTTGTTGGTATACTATTCTTTTTGCCACCTTTATGACCTTGACGGTGACCTTACTGGGTCAACAGTTGAATTTTCGTGAATAAAAGTATTATTTTCGGGTTTCTCGTGTCCGAAAACCTAAGAATAGTCATCTTGGTCAATGAAATTCAGACTTTTTTCTATCTCGATTTTTTAAACATTGAAATTAAGGCAAATTTTGGTTTGGACCCACATTGTGAGGTCAAAAGGTCAAAATTGTAAACATTTTTTTACACTCAACAAAACTTAAAACCTTTTCCCATAAGTACATATGCTAATTTTAATGAACATTGCTCCATGCAAAGTTACTAAATTTACAGGTCAAAAATGACACACGACCCTTGGGACAGTCTGTATTTTCAAAGCCCGGCGAAGAATGAAAACGAGCATAATTTCTATTTAAAAAGTTGCAGAACTGTAATTTTTTGGAGCAACTAATTTGGTTTTTGTGTATTTTCCTCCCAGCCATATTAATCTAAGTTTAAATTATATTGCGGAAGTAGCAAGGAAAACAGTGTTTTGAGAGTTACAGGAAGGAAGTGTGGACACGGAATCAACTCGCACACCTTCCCATTTCATCACTTCATCAGGAAATTATGGCGTCTGAATACACGAATTTATCTTTTTTTAAATCTTATCATCATTATTTTCATAAATCGGCCTTCAATTTAAAATTCGGCTTATAGTGTTCGATAGAGGGTAAATTCAAGAACTCGCCGCGGTAAGCAGTTAGGCCCGCGGAAAGGCTAGAATTTGAAATGGCGCTGGAAGTTGGGTCTACCGTGACGTAACGGGACTTCTGCTGGCGCATGCGCAGTTACGAATGAGGCAACCTTACCGTCTAAGAACCTTGAGTAGACAGTATACTTCTTGCCCAGATAAATAGGAAACGGTAACATTGGCTTGGTATTTGAAACACCTACTTCTAAACACGTGGACACGCGAGTTCGATGCCTGGCTGCTGATGAAAGGTATCGACACATTTAGAAAGACACCAGGCAGAAGTCCTTACGAGAGAAAGACATCAGAGAAGTCAAGGTACTCCTTGTTCAGATGAATAGAATTGCGGTCACATTGCCTTGGTTTTGGGAACACCGATTGGGAGCTAATAGCAGGCATCGGTTCGGATCCATTAAAAGGGTTATCATAAAAGAATGGTGCAGTTTCAGAAATTCATAGGATGACAGTTGGGATGAGAAGGCATAGATTTCTCAAAAGCGTTTTCAGAGCTGAAAACCAATTAAGCATTCAGAATTCAAAAAGCCTAAAAACTTACTGTACAGAGGCACTTAGGATTTAACCGCATATCATTTTTTTAACTGTATACAGCACCATATAGCAATTATAAACACTACGCGGTCATCAATACATAATCCTTAAGCAATAAAAAATGATTTTACTCACCCTTTGCTACTGTACATACTGAGATAACAAATTAAAATAACAACAATCGGTTACCATCACGGGCCTGAGCACTTCTGCAATTCCTTGAGGAGGGCACTTCAAGCGCAGAACTCCGTCCATCGGATGGGACGTTAAGTCGTGGTCCCCCTGGTGAATTTCGTAAAGAGTAGGCTATTTCTACGCTAGATAGATATATGATAACTATAGTGAATATTTATTATTTAAACCTTAATGTTCTCAAATTCTCTTCCCAATTTTTTTATCACTATCTGTGCTGCCTCTGATTCCCAAAATGATTTAAAAGTCTCCAAAATGTGTCTAACCTATGAAGTTTTCAAAATTTTATTTTCTCTTTCATTCATAATTGTAGAATGAAATCGTGTACCCGGGTAGTAGTACACCGACATAAACATTATTGCATTGTATTGGCCAGTTGGTCTTATCGCGGAACAATCTCAGTGAGAGAGCGGTGAGTGATAAATACTCTAGGACGTGGAATGCGTATAAATTCTTTGCCATCGCCATCCAAAAGCCTTCAGCAAGAAAACAGAGTAGGTGGACAAACAGGCTACTCGTATCCATCGCTCAACATGAGGTACGCCGGAACCAGAGGGCGGAGCATCTAAGCGGGAACATTAGTTTCCGATGCCCAGTCGGCAATGGATTCGGTTCACATTCCTCGTCGCCATTAATACCTCAAGGAGAGGGCATGTTAACCTAACGGCCTCTTTTTCTTCCCATTCTAGGTCACCTGAAAGATAGCCTGGCAGGAAAGATAGGGGAAGAGGAATGACCTTAAAACTTAGTAACGTATAAGGTACGTCAGGTCAACCCCGCAAAAAGGTGATCTTCAACGGGCGATCTTTAATCTTTGATCTTTAAAAAATGTGCTCTTGTTCTTCTACTAAAAACCATCCCGTCTCGAAAACTTAGTTACAAACTCATGGGATGTGATTTATGAAATGATACATCAGGTCCGTAAAGAGCTTGATACACCATCGTGGAAGAATCTCAATATCCTTGCAGATTACGTACATATAGTTTGAACAATAACTTAGATGGACACCCTGAAATGAATTCTTGTTTTTTTTTTCAACTTAATTAAGCGAATAAACCTGATTCTCACAAATGGTGGTGGAAATACAAGATAATTTTAAAAAATAAATACGAATGATTGGTTAATGATACACTAGTTGAAACTATGTATTTGTGCGAAACACCAACAACAAACATTTCCTTAGTAAGTAAAATAATAAAAGGTGCGGAGATGTAAGGAAATAGAGATAAGTAACATACATGGATATCCCATTAACACACAAATAATAATAGTAAGTGCATAATATCTAATTATAATAACAAAATCTAATATTTATTTTAAATAGAGTCCTGTTTGAACAAAATTAAAATCCACAAACGGAGATAGACAGTGTCTATCACATTTTGATAGTTAATTTTACCAATTTTTGCACTTCTGTCCATTGAATTTGCAAAATAAGTAATTTGTGGCGTACTTTCTCGACAAAAATATTACCATTTTCGCATACCAAGTTGATTCCATAGCAATAATGATTACTGAGCTAGCCTTAACCTATGGATCACGTAAAAACTATAATAGCTGAAGGGTGAAAACAGGAAGAGTTCATACATTCAGACACGCAGGTAAATAAAGAAGATAAAAGCTATGATAGACAATGATATCAGTTTTGACATCACGTGATATCAATACCTTCAGGCGTCTTAAGTGAATATTTTTGCCGCCCAAAATTTGTTGCATTTTACAGAGAGTTATTTTCAAATTCGTTCATTGAATTCGTTCATTAATTCTTAAGAGTAAAAAATTGCATTCAGTGCGACAGCTTAACCAAAATCAAAAAATATCACTATAATTTCCGAAAGCGCCTTGTATTTTTTATAAATAGAAATTTTTATATTTTTAGTTTCAATAAGGTTATTTCCAGTGATATAACTCATTTTTAGGTACGCATTGGTGTTGTTGCTCCTCAATCCACCATCTATATTGTAAGGACGTTAATTAAATTCGGTCCTATTATATCTATTGCAGGGAACTATGTCTGAGAAGCGAGGTACTGCCAATGATTAATTGCCTTGCTCAAACTGTAATTGATGGCAAATGAGGAAAAATAAACGCTTTATCCAACTTAGCTTCAAATTGGAATCGGTCTCCTCCCCGTAAATCTTCTTGAACAGATCCAATAGCTGATAAAAATAAACCATTCTAAATGCCTTGCTCAACCTGAATAGGTTTCACGAGAAACTTTCCGAAACACCTCCATTCCCAAAATAAAATTCTCTGGTTCGGTAGTCGGCGAGACAAGGTCAAAATCGAAAAGGAAAGGATTTCAAGGCTTAGAAACCGGAGCAGAAACTCTTCCCGGGATACATTTTTTGTCTGCTCAACATGCAGGGCTGTAAGGGTATTCAAATAAAATGCAAACGCACTTATGAGTTGAGTATGAACTCTGTATCCCAAAAAAGTCCCCTCGGAGCTGAGAAATTTTTCCTTTGATTATCCTTGTTTTAGGGGGAAATAATTTCATCGCGGAAGCTGGCCAGGAAGGAGGAAAAAAACGAAAATTAATGCAAAAGTCAGCAACACACGCGTGGACACCAGAGAGGAATAATGAATCCTCATTTCACTAACGCAAATGAGTGGATTTACAAAGAGAATATTTTACCAGGTGGACTGATGGGGAAACGAGATTTACGGATGTATGCAGAAGGCAACAGATTAGATAGTAATGAATTATTCAACCTTTTAACGACTGAGTATAGAAACATGTCTGAACAGTTACATAATAGCCGTTCACGCCATTAAATTACTAAATTAAAAAATTAAAGGCTATTAAAACGGCTATGACTTTTGTTTTTTGAGCAATAAGGCTTAAAATATAGAAACACTACAAAAGGGAATCAATATTAATAATAGGTATAAGCAGATAAAATAATATATTTATTGGTAAAGGTTATAAAAAATATTTTCAACATGAATACAATAACAAGTGCCGCATTTCATTAACGGGCATTTACATGAAAATGTCAACTTATTCTCACAAATTAAAATTTAGGCTGGAAATATTTTATCTTGATAAATCAACAGCTAATTGATTGAATTTTATGCAATCAATATTTGAAATATTATTCAGAGCCTTATTAAATGATTTTAAATTATACTTCGATTCACAGAGTTTTTGAATTTTTACAATTTTTTTGTATTTCTAATTTAAAATCGAAATATCCCATTGCATAGTTTTTTTCTAAAGGTAATGCCGTCACAAATGGAATTGCCCTAAGATAAAATTCAATGATGAACAATAGACCATGCCTCTTTATGAGCATGGGTTTGAAGTAATTACATCATTCAATCGTAGGACAGGAATGGCTACAGAGAGGGCAACAGAAGAAGAATTTTCAGCAAAGTAACTATCAAAATTCATCCATCCTCATCCGAGAGCCATTCTTCGCAACAGTCTTTTTTTTCAATAGTAGAACCCCACACTTCAGTAGAGGTAGATCTCGTTAGAAAAAAGACGTAGACGAATCGACATTCTACAGCCGCCGACGGAATCCCGTCTTTGTCATCACGAGTGACGCAATAATCCCTGGAGAGCCATTTTCACCACCAATTCATTTTTTTCTCCACGTTCTGCGAGAGGATCGAGAAGGAGGATTACCAACACAAGTGACGGGAATAAGGGGAAAGCGGTGACGCCCGAACGATAGAACTCAATCCTAGGGATGGACGGAGAGAAATTACTTCAACTCTCCTGTTTCAAATACGATTGTTAGCCATTTTTATTCCAGAATAAATTCTCATTACCAATTTAACAAATAAAACTGCATCCAAGTTTAATGAAGGTGAATTCTGAAGAAGCATATAATGTTAAAGTGAATTAAAATTGTGAAAAAAAATCTCTCAAATCAATTTTCCGCTTGACACTCACGAGAAGATGAGCTTTAACTTAACTATCGATATGTATTCTTCGAATAATTTGGAATCCAAATTCCTTTAGGAGCGCTACACCCGCGCATGGAGGTAAATTTTAATCCCCATTTTTGTCATCGCGAGTGACGCGTTAACCCCTAGCGAGCCATTTAAGTCATAGATTATTTTTCAATTTCTACGACAGGATGAAAAGGAGTATGGAAAAGGTTGGTGGCGGAGCAGGGGAAAAGGATCTGTAACGGATTCACAATGCTTTTAAATCCAGTTAGTGACACCTACTTGCAATGGCACTGGAAATTAAGTCCAAAGTTGAAGCTTGAAGCTTATTTAAAATAAATGGTAATTTGATGAAATCCGATAAAAAAAATCTGCCACGCCATTTTTTGGTACATAAACATGCTGTTTTTTTTATTTTTGCCCTAATTATACACAAATTTAAGTGTATAATTAATCCTATTTTTTTATTCAAGAATTTAGTTTCAGTGACAAATAGACTGCCTTGAAACCGATATTTCGGCTCGTGGAACTTTTTGTTTGAGAAGCAATAAGCGATAAATCGACCCGCAGCACTAAGAGATACGTTCTCATTGCAAAAGACACTTAAAAAACCAAAAAATAGCCAAAGTAAAAATTGGCCGCTTGGCTTCGAAGAAATAAAATTATTTCAAAATACTTCACATGCGCAGCGAGCAGCCGCAGGGTAACGTATGGCGCAGAGCTCACGTAGGAGGAAGGAGTCATCATGTTGATATGGCGAGACAAAATAATGTATTAGACAGGGAATGAATGAGGTGGATGGAAACAGATGGGGACGCTTTCTGCTCTTCGTGCCACCAATTTGTATTGGTTGGCACTGGCGAGAAATGAAAAGGTAATAGAGGGGATGATAATTCAAGGGGTACAGGTGATTTTTTTCTGAACAGAGTTAGGTACAGTTAGGGCCCCCGCGCACTGGCAACTTTTACAAAGCAACTATTTAGTTGCTTTGAGGAAGTCCCTATGGAACACACGGCAGTTGCTGCAACTAAAAAGTTGCCCGTGCGCGGGGCCACAGTCAATTTCGTGTGTTTCATTTAAACATCCACAAAGCAACTAAATAGTTGCTTTGTAAAAGTTGCCAGTGCGCGGGGGCCCTTAATTGGCAAAAGGAATATACAAAAACTTGGTTGCCAAGGGATACTAATGAGTCTCTGTTCTGTACTTACATCGAGTAGATACATATAAAATGCACTACTTAATTTCTAATTGATCTCCTTTGTGTTCTTTACCTGATTTCTGTACCTAACTCTGTTTAGAAAACAGATCTCACTTGCACATCTTGGCTTCTCACCCGCTCAATTTCGGTAAACGTGAAATCTTCGAGAAAAAGCTTCTGCTATGCCATTCTTTTGGTACATCATTATAATGATTTTTTTATTGTAATCTTATAATATTAATTTTTTAAGTTTATAATAAATCCTGATTTTTTATTTAAGAATATAGTTGATGCATAATTTTTAATAATTTGAACAAATAACTACACTGAAGGCGATATTTCGGCTCGTAGAATTTTTCGGCCGAGAAGCAAAAACCGATATATATCGGCCCTTGGCACCAGAAAGGGTTAATCTTATGCAAGAGTCCAAATTAGTCACTTGAGTGCGAATATTTTCGCAACAACCCTCAAAATACTACGTGCGTTTAACGTATTGCGCGGAGTGCAGGTAAAGGTACGTTTTCGTGAATGCGTCTGGCGCGATCGCGGCGTAATTATTCGCGTGAACTGTTCTCTTGAAAGCGAATCTATGCGTTGGCGAATCTACGTGTAGAAGGCCCCCGCCCGCTATCTGCAGCAGAGAAACGTCAAAAAAAAAAGCAAATGAAACGTGACGACCATGAATACCTCCATAGTAGTGGTTTTGTAATTATCTTTTTTGGTTTATCTAACCCAAATAAGTATAATTCTTCCATTTTCTTTGACAGCCCATAACTCTCATCCACACGTCAATTTGAATCTATCTGACGACACATACTTCGCGGCAAAACTCAATGATTTTACCACTCAAGCTTCGAATTTCGTAACGTTTGAGAGTCATCAAAAATTAAAGTTCTCCTTATCTTCCATTCCAACAGATGCTCCTATATCCCTCCAGGCTTCAAATTTGAGATTCCTGTTTCGGTATCTGCAGTCTATAAAACTGTAAACTTAAGTATATATCTCCCTAATTTCGGATGTAAATAAATTTATTGGCAAAGACATGACTCACGTAAGCAGCCATTTTCAAGTCTGAAGTAGAGAATATTTCAACTTCGGGCGACGCGTCTCGTGCGAACTCACGCGAAGGATTCCAGGCTTCTGATTGGCCTACGTTTTCGTGTCTCTGAAAACGTACCAACGTAGAGTGGGAATTTTTCGAGTGACAGGAGTCGCTCACGAGAAGAAGAACATTCTCTCATCTATCGATACGTTGACTTTGATTGCCGTTTAGGATTCATATGCCTCCTTCCAGATTTGTAGCTCTGACTATTTTAATATTTAAAATACTGTTTTTGATATAATGCATTTCAAACCTGCCGCGAGAACGGTGGTGAAATTATCATTTATTACCACGGAAAAACATTACCATGGAACAGGAGACGAATCATAGAATCGGGTCACTGCGCATACACTGCGCATACTACGCTACACAAGTCTGCGATTCCACTACAAATGCGCCGAGGTTCACGGTGCTGGGTGCTAGGCCCTCGTGGTCCATATAATGCTGAGATGTATGGTAAAACGAATTTCCAAGAAGCCACAACTACTTACGAATCTCATACATGCACTAATGTGGCGAGTCAAACAGGAAGTACAACGCACCGACGCTGATCAGCGCGGTCAACCAGGCGAGGCCGGTCAACGCGGCGAGGCTGCCGCATCGAACCAAAAGCAGTATATCCAGCGTACTCCCTAGAAGTGGAGGACATCATTACCGATCCGGCCTCCAAGGGAAAGTACGATAGGGTAAAATCTGAACTTATTCGAAGACTTTCGGCCTCGCAAGGCGTATCTAGGGCGTATCTATTCTCTAGGTGTGAGACAACATACCAGAACTTCGTGTCGTCTTGCGTGATCCCGCGCAGTCGGAATTGTCCCTCCAGTTGCGCAAACCACAGGGCTGGTTTTTCGGGCCAAAAAGGTGGGACTCGCACGGCGACTCGGTCCAGCATGCTTCCTGCGGGGGCTGATTCGGCTCCAATAGCAGTCCCACGGTCCGGCATCACGTCGGGGTCACAAATGTAAGGTCGCTGTCAGGCTATGTTGCAAACAAACAATACTCTTCCAATGTACGATTTTTATTATGCACAAAAATCGGTTTACACTCGAGGTGGTACAGTTCTCTCTAGCACAGCGTTCTGCTGGCACCTTCTCTTATATTTCTGCCTCTCGCGGTGGCTTCTCCGCTGGTCTTATATACGCTGGATATACTGCTTTTGGTTCGATGCGGCAGCCTCGCCGCGTTGACCGGCCTCGCCTGGTTGACCGCGATGATCAGCGTCGGTGCGTTGTACTTCTTGTTTGACTCGCCACACTAAAGCCGCGCACGGAGGCATATGTGAAATCCCGATTGGTCACCACGAGTGACGCGAAACCCCTTACGTGTCATTTACGTCATAGTTGTTTATTTTTCTACAATATGGTAAAAAGGAGGATGAACGAAGTTATTGACGCGGCAATAAAACAGGATCCTTTAACCCTGCACAACTCGCGCCCGCTTTCGGAACGCGAATACTCGCGCTGAGCCTGAGCGACTTTTTTTTGGCCTCAACCTATAAAATTTGATAACTTTTGCCCTTTTCCTTGTTAAAATGAAATTAACATTACTTAAAAGGTCCATATTATTAAAATGAAGACCATTTACCCCTGATAACATATTTAATTCTTACTGTATTTCGGCTGGGATATAAAAATACGATTGAGACTAATTGGGAGCTTGCCGGGCTTTGACCAAGTGCAATGAGTCAAAAGTATACTATTCCAAACTGGGTATGAATTGATCGGGATAGGTATACCTCGCATGTGAAACGTAACTAATAGAGAAAGGAAAATTTTTAGAGATTCTGAGCGTATCGTTTACAAATGATCGGTAAATACTACGAAAATACTTAAAGGTGAGTCTAGCAGGCTCAGCGGAAGTTCCGTAAGGTTAACGGATGAGCAATTTATTTTAATCATATGGTGAAAGAAATTCCGTTATTTGGGAAGCAAGATAACTAGTGATGGGAGAAGCAAGAAAGAAATTATCAGCAGAATAGCCCAGGCGAAGAGAGCATTCCACCAAAAGAGAGACCTGCTTACAGCGGGAAACTTAAATATGGAAGTAAAGAAACAATTTATAAGAACCTACATCTGGAGTATGCTCCTATACGGAAGTGAGGCATGGACAATGACCGCAGCGGAGAAAGCAAGGATAGAGGCCTTTTAAATGTGGTGCTACAGAAGAATGATGAAAATCAAATGGATCGACCGAGTTAGTAACGAGGAAGTCCTAAGAAGGGTTGGAGAGAAGAGAAGCCTCATGAAAACGTTAATAAGAAGACGGAACAACCTTATAGGCCACATCTTGAGACATGATGGCCTGATGAAGAAAATCGTCGAAGGACGAATGTGGAAGAAGAGAAGTGGAAGGCAAGAATGGAAAAGGAAGAACTCGAACAAAATATATGGAACAAGTAAAGAGAGATGTGAAAGAGAAGAAATACGTAGGTGTGAAAAGATTAGCTGATAGGAGAACTGAGTGGAGAGCTGCGTCAAACCAATCCTAGGATTGTTGACCAGTGATGATGATGATGGTGAAAGAGCCAAAAAAAGGACAGCCAATAGCCAAAGTACAAATTGGCCACTTGACTCCGAGGAGGGACATTTTCATAAAAATACTTCAAAATACCACGTGCAGACGCAGGGTAACGTATGGCGCATAGCGCAGGTAAGAGGGGGGAAAGGAAGGAGTCATCAGGTTGATATGGCGGAAACGGAGGACTAAAATAGACAGGAATGAATGAGTTGGATGGAAACAGATGGGGACCATGGGTTGGGAGTCAACGAGGGCGGCTGGAGATGGGGGAGAGAGAGGAGAAAGGGAAGAGGTCGCGACAGACAGATGAACGACTATATCCGAGAGGGAATTGAGATCATCGGGCAAGCGTGTTCCATCCATCCTATTAAGACTGCATGAAACAAAAAAAGAAAGAAAGATATTTCCCGCAGGAATGAAAACCACTCCGTCACTTTTTCCGAGCAAGAGGTGAACGCCGCTTCTAACATAAAAAAGAAAGCTATTACGATTGTATCATTCTTCATTGCACCGGACTACGGCTTGTCTCTATATAATGAATGCAGTGAAACCGAAGTCCTACTAGTCGCTGGTCACAAATGAACCCGTACGCTAGTGGGAAAAATGTTTGCATTCGCTTTCCAATCGCCAGAGGGAGTTCACGATGATGCACGTGAGGCCATTGCCCTCCTCGTCATGGGCGTACCCAGAATCAAAACTAAGGGGGGGGGGGACAAAACAAGCCGTGGTCGTTCAAGTTGTACCTTTTTTGTGAATAAAAGATTAATGAAAACAAAATTTTAAGGAAATTATTACGGAAATTTATTAGTTTTTATAATTATTTGCTTGAAAAAATATTGATTTTTCTTTTAATTCCATGTGTTATACTAATATCATTTTTCTTCAAATGGAGAATTTGTTCATAACTTTTGTATTGAGCTAAATTTATTTTCGCTCCTAGGGGGGGCAGTTGCCACCCCTGGCCCCCGCTGGGTACGCCCATGGGTCGTTACTTTCCTGTTTTCTATGTGGATGGATCGTTTTCTCTTTGTCATTCCCCTTTCAGGATTCCATTTGGATTTTAGTTTATTCACTGTTTCCTCTTTCATCTCTCCCTCAAGGGATGTGGAGGATTGAACCTTAACCTCGCTTTATTTTTGCTTCTACGAGGGGCAGTTGCCCCACCTAGAATCGAAATATTCCTTTTAGTAGGAAGTTAGGAAACAACATGAGCTATGTACTGCCACTAAGGCATGCACAAGTATTGCTATGATCTCTGCATAATGACTCAGGCCGGAGAAATAATTAGACTATGATACCACTTTTGAAATAACTCATACAACAAAGTATATATTCAGCCCTCATTACTAAGAAATCCCAGGTCGTTTAACGGAGTTCCGATTAACAAACAAAATGGCTAAAACGTTAGTACATCAACGGACGACGCACTTTCTGCAAAACCTATACAGACGCTGCACAAGGAAACAAAACAGCGATGACAAAATTAATAATGGTTAAAATAGCGCAGACAAAGAGGGCTTTCTACAAAATGAATATTCCTCTTAAAGTTGAGAATGCAAGCATAGAAGTAAGAAAACAATTCATCAGATGCGACACATGGAGTATGTTTCTCTATGGAAGCGAGGCTTGGACGTTGACAGCAGCAGAGAAGTCAAGAGTGGAAGCATTCGAAATGTGGTGATACCGAAGAATGATGAGGATAAAATGGATCGACCGTGTGAGTAACGACGAAGTGCTAGGAAGACTGGGAGAAAAGAAGCCTCCTAAAAACCTTAAGCAGACGACGAGACAACTTAGTTGGCCACATTTTGAGGCACGATGGCTTCATGAAGACTATCGTTGAAGGATAAGTGGAAGGGAAAAAGGGCAAGGGACGGCCCCGAATGAGTTATGTAGGACAGGTCATAAAGGATGTAAAATAAAAAGGTTAGCATATAGGAAGGAGAAATGGAGAGCTGCGTCAAACCAATCTTAGGATTGTTGACTTATGATGATGATCCTTATTATAACCTTTAATATCTACCAAAATAAAATGGAAGCCCAAGTCTCTACCCTGTATATATACTGATGCTATAATTTAGTATGGAAGGATGCTAGCGTAAAGAACTCCTTCGAACGTAGTTCGAAAATAATGAAACTTGTTAAGGTACTGCCGATATATATATGCCGATGCAGTACATCATTGTTCTTTCATGCAACTATTTTGTGTCGAGGTAGGCTACGTGGGTGCCATTAGATCAAAGGTATGCAGTGTGAAGAGAATGTGCATGAAAACTGATGAAGTACACAAGTCAGTGCACTACACTTCTTTAATAATAGAACCACCTATTTAAAGAATTCTCCTTCGAAAAATCACCATTTGAAGTGAGGAATTCACCAAATCCTTAAGCTCTTTTAAAAAATAAATTGAATTTTATTATGTATAGGGTTAGATTTCACAGATTGAGGATTACGGGAGCGAAAAAACTGCCACAGCCGCAAAGTTTAAAACAAATCGCTGCAGGGAACAGTATTTGTGTAATCACAGTCTCCTGGGTAAACTTAGTAACACGATTTAAAAAAATCCGAAATCCGAGTTCGAAGAATCGTGCACAAATCTATAAGAAATTCATATGAACCTAATAAAAAAGATGTTTGCACAGTAAAGGGTTCGATCTCCCTAATTAAAGACCTAAACGTTGAAAGAAATGTTATCCCAGGAAAAATATCCACGGCGCGCCGTGTAAACTAAAACATAAACGTTCAAAATTATTTCACTTAGTTATAACTCTGTCATCATCTTCAACTCTACATCAATTTTTACTATCCAATTTAAATTATCAAAATAATGATGGGGTTCCAATACAATTCGTATAAAAAGATTAAATTTATAGGCATTTTTGCTGTAACTCTAAGCCAATATTTATCATAAAACTTAATTTCAATTCTATCCTTCTTCTATGGCACATATGTGGATTTATGTCAGGCGCGACCGGAGTTTAAGCCCCTTGTCGCATTGGCGGCGGTTTCTGGAACTATTTATTGCGAAAAAACATTATCGAAACCATTGATAAAACGATTTCCCGTTCCTTTTAGTGCAACCCGTCCTACCCAACCCGCCCGGGCGATCTTACGTGGATAGATATTTTATATTAAATATATATATTATTATATTTATATATTTTATTTTTCATAAATAGTTCTAGAAACCGCCGCCAGTGCGACAAGGGGCTTAAAGTCCAGTTCACCCTTATGTCATTGTAGGCATAAAGTTGATTCCATAAATTTTATTCGGAAAAAGGTAAGGAGGATTTCAGAGATGTACCCAAAGTTTTATACCCAAATTTCTAAGGTGAATGACAGTCTTCTCATCAAAAATGTACGCAAATACTAAAAAATAAATAAAACTAACGCTAAAATTCTGTACATTAAGAGAATATCATGTATCAAAAAGATTTTCCCACACTGATAAAATTCAAATATACCTTTTGATCTAATTGCAGCCACGTAGCCTACCTCGACAAAAATAAATCAGTCACAGGAACTAACCACGATGTACTGCATATGCATCGGCAGTACCTGAACGAAACTATTTTTTTCGAATTTCGTTGGGAGGAAAAAAGCCACATTTCCCGACATTACAGCGGCATGTTACAAGACGGCAAGGGGAAATAAAACCTTGCGGAGTCCACGACGGAAATGGATACCTGTGGTGACGCTCGGCTCCAGGCGACAATAAAAAGAAGCGAGGAGGTTTTTTTTGTCATGCAAACCCGCCCGCGCAGGAAGGAAGGAAAGAAGAAATATTAGGGGAGATGGCCAGGGAGAACAGATGGAACACTCTAAAAAGGGCATAAGCCGGGAATAAGGCGGGAAAGGGCAATTTTTTTCCAAGGAAATGTGGTGATGGAACACGGAGGAGCGGAATGTGAAAATGACGAATTGACTCCGTTCTTTTCCGTCGGCATATGAATCGGGGAGCGGGGATGGGCAAGTCCAAGATAAGCAACTAGTGTAACGAAACTCACCTTCCACTTTTTATTTCGTGTTACCCTGGGGTACAAAAATGAACTTAATCAAGAAATAACATACACCAAAATCATGTTTTACAAATTATATTCTAAATGTCGTAAAGAAGACTAATTGGGCCCAATTTACAATCTGATATCATACAAATATATTGCGTAATTTCTCTTTCTGTTTCAATGAACACAATAAAAATTGTCTATACATGCAACTGAAATCCCGCCACGGACATCTTTGGTAAAAGGCGAAAGATTTACACGAACTGACTTGAGTTCTGCCGTATCTCTTCCTTCGCGATCTTTCTCTCTCGTAGGCGCCTCCTTTTTCTTTGCATCCTTTTCTTCTTTCTGCCCATCTTTAAAGAACACGTATCTCTTTTAGTTCTCTCAATACACCACTATGTTATCTTTTCTCCCGATCTTTTTATAACACGTCTATCTCTCCTCTCACTCCTCTCCACACACGACTATGTTAGTTTTTCTTTTCGCGTCCCTCACTACCATTATTGCCTCCTCACTACGATTCTTAATTTTAATTTATTTATTTAAACAAACAACATGGCGGTTTGTTAACACTAGGTAGCGTTTGGTATTCGCCCCACTGGTGAACTTTATTTTATAAAATAAATTGCTACAGGAATAGTATTTCAAAGCTTGAGAAGGAGATTTCATTCACAGAAAAGAAGCTCCGACTTTCAAGCTAAGCTTGAAAAACGTTTCCAAGGAAGTTTCATCGACTTAACTCGTCAACTATCAGTATTGAAATCGATTTAAACAATTAACTGTGTCAAGCGCGCCCCTCCTCGTGGAAGCGAAAAATGACTCTAAATGTAGAATGCTAGGCTGTACTTCTAAAACCAGGACCATGTGCAAAAAATGTCATTTGTATTTGTGTATAGTTAAAACAATTGTTTAGAAAAATATCATAAAAATAAATGGTTCCTAATGCCAGTTAAAAAAATAGTTATTATTTTAAAAACCTTCACAGTGAACCATACAGAAGTGACGCAAAAAATAAAATGTCTGCGTGATTTTGCTTTGACCATTCTTTGTATTATTAGAGTTCTGAGGTCCACAAAAGGACCTACCATTATGTCGAAATAGGCTGGTGAAAAAATGTTTTTTTGTAAATTTGGTTTTCAGTACTCCTTGCATGGCCATATTTCAGTAAATAATATTTTTTTAGGCGATACTTTGATCTCAGGTCTGAAGAGGTTATTAAAAAAAGATTCTGCCAAGGATCCTATAGCCTTCGCGCTATTTGTTTAGTAAGATACATGTAAGAAGAAAGGCGGAAACACTATCCGTAGCATAAAAAGCAATTTTCATGCCCTTATGAATTTTACTGTCTACGTAAAAAAAAAATGTAATTAAAGAAGAGCTACCCAGGAATGGCATTAGTCTCTTAATTTAATGGGTATAGGAGCGGCATAAAAACTAAGAAGAGGTAATAATGAACCTAGACACAAAAAAATCCGTATCTCACATGACTTGAACTCCAATGTTTGACTGCTTTATGAGGGTTTCACAAAACAGGCCACTCACAGCATATTACGGCTATCATTTCACCCAACTTTGACCTACACCTTCCTTTTTTTCATTCAATAAAATGGACAACCTACATGCACGGCTGAATATCAATGGTTTCTAAAGCCGACTAATCAAATGACCCAAGAACCTTCCAGGCCATAGGGTATGTATGCCAACCGTTTAGATAAGGGAATAAAGGGTTACTGAAAATAGCCTGGATGCGAACGATAGCAGAAAAAAGCCCTACATAGTTTTTATAGAGTGAATTCATGAAAAGAGCATTGCTACTGTGGTGCAACAAAATTCCTTTCAGACCAGTGAAAACTTGTCTTTACATTATTTTTTTTACATTATAGGATACAAACCACATAGTTATGCGAATACCACACTATTAACAAATGATATTATAATAAAAACACGCAATTTCCCAAGCTCTCTAGCATATCAAAATAACATTAACATATAATAGATGAACACTTACTCAGAAAATGTTTAACTTTTGCGGGGAAATTTTCAAAAATGTCTTCAGGTAAGTAATTCCACCCCTTTCTTCCTTTCTAAAGGAAGGGTACCTTCAAAATTTCCGTTTTCTGCTTCCTGAGCTTTATTTTGAATTTGTGATCGTTCCTTCCAAAGCAAAGGGGTGAGTCCAGCTTTTATCTATTTTCTTTCACGTCAGCTCTTAAATGAACGCTTTGTAAACTCCAAATAACCTATGGTTCTCCTTAATTTCAATGGTTTCCATCTCATATACTCTAGGATAGCTGTGACACTATCCCCTATTAAGCCTTCCTATATTCTACCTAGCTGTATTTCTGTGAACTTTATCAAGCTTTGAAATATCTGTTTTACTATTAGGATCCCGCACTCGAGTAGCATTTTCTACCACAAGACGAACCACAGCCAACAATAATGTCTTTACAATCACCTTTACTTCGTTTCTTTCGTACCCTCTTTACTGTTTCTCATGACCAAATGCAGCGTTTAAATTTCTACAATTTGAAACCAGCTAGAAATCTGTAAATATTCTCCGCAAACGGGAAAGAAGTTGCTTTTTAACTAGCATTTTTAAATGAGCTTTCTAAGTTTTCCAACAGAGGAACGTTATTATGAGGCGCAACAACAAAACAAAACCTATTTCGCAAGATGGAAACCACATTTTCACAGTCAGTCTTCGAAAATAATCTTGCTGCCCACGGGGATATAATATACTATCAGCTAATTACCCTTGCACAAAAATTCATTATTAGCATAAACGGTAAATGAAAAAAAATATTTTTCTATACACAATGACAGCTGGAATAAAATTAAATACTTCCACATTTTTCCATAAGCTACAATTACAATACAATAATCCTGTAAATTACTTAGGCTATTATTACTTATTCAGAAATTGTTATTTCTGGTGTTCTTATTACATCCGTTTCGATTTGTTGAATGAGAATTTATTTTAGGTGCAATAAAATACTACTACATTTTATTCTATTGTAATAAAATAAATGATTACAATAAAAAAGATGACGATACGTCCATTTCATTAAAATTTTCTTTCAAAAATGGTTCGACAAACAGGATTAACACATTATTTCATCCTTTGAATGAATCCATTATTTACATAACCCAGTTCGGACTGAAATTAAGGATGTTCGCTCAGAAAAAATTAAATAATGAACCATTTCAGTGCATAATTAATAGAAAGAGAGTGTGGGAGCTTATTATTTCCTTAAAAGAAGCCAGAACTAAAAGTCCTTGTGTGCATGATTTTAAAGCATTACGATTCAATTATCTCTGATAAACTGTACTCCGTTTTCTGCTTCAAAAATCACACGATGGTTAAATACAAGATAATTATAGCTGTAAAAAGAAGTAAATATTTACTTATCTACAATATTCTAACATTTATGCATGGAAAGAACCTGCATTTTTACAGAAAATGACCACAGGAAGCCTTTATGCCTCCATTTTAGATGTGCATCCTAATGGTTAGTAAAATACTTGGCATTTAAAGCGTAATTATTTTCCTTGTTATTTAAAACTGTTTTTATAATCTAAAAATCTTTAAATGAGATCCGTACTAAGCACTGGCTTCCACTTTTCGAACAATTG
This sequence comes from Ischnura elegans, assembly GCF_921293095.1. NCBI lineage: Eukaryota > Metazoa > Arthropoda > Insecta > Odonata > Coenagrionidae > Ischnura > Ischnura elegans. Next base: position 64,913,100 of record NC_060253.1, on the reverse strand, counting down.
GATGTTGACTTCTCATTTCCCCAATTCATAGTGCGATTGTTTATTCAACCAGAATAATTGCGTACCCATTATTCATTCTCTTTTCCGAGCAAATTTACTCAAAATTTACATATGCGGAAAGTATAAATTTCAATTACAATCACCTTCAAATCCTCAGCCTGAGAAATTAAAAAGAGTATTAGTTCAACGCTTCCAGGAAGCAACCGGATTCCGAAAAAATAAATCCTAGAATGGCGTCGGGAGGAAGAAATGCAAATGCGTGGTGCAAAGTTTTGAGAACGAAAGGCAAATGAGAAAACAATCCCTTCCTTCTCTCCCACTATCTCAACACCAGGGGTGGCAGAATAAACAAGGGGAGCCCCGTCGAAAACTTCTTACCTAAGGCCCTTAATGCTTTTAACGATGCAATTTGCTGAATGGCCTGAAAAAAAAAATAAATCCCGAGCCATGAAGAGGAAGAGACATTAAACCGTATATTCACACGAGTAGTCTATCTGGGATAAATGAAATGGAAATACAGTCAACATTTGTTCACGATCACTGCTTGCATGCGGACACCACCGGCCTAAGGAAGTGCATAACAGTGATATCTGCATTACCTTGAATAGATCTACCTAGATCTCCATATCTACTGTCAATCCCACACTAAGACAGGCAAATATTTTTGAACTCTGCCTTTTTTTATATAATAACTATAAATTTACATGGGTATCCCATGAATAATTTAAAGGCTAACACAGCTTGACTGTTAACGGTATGCAATGTACTGCACAGCCCTCTCCTATCACTGCGAATGTTTCATTCGTTATCGCTGCCTTGGGGTAACCATTGTTCAAGCAAAAACTAATATTATCGCTACATTATAGCCACCAATATATCTTTAATGAATCGTATACAACAACATTAAACAGAAAATTAAGGAGGCTGCAAAACTACCACTTTGGAGCAAGTAGAAGAAGGTAAGAGTTAAATAGAGTTCCTTAAGAGTTGGCATGATAATATTTAAAACAATGAGACCAGTGGAAATTTTTTTTTACCCTATACATTTAAAACCATATTAAACATAAACAAGACCGAATTTCTGTTTTCTGATCATGCGACCAACATTGAAATGCCAAATCCTTGTTCAAATAATAGGTGTCATCGACCTCATTGGATGATGCATACAAAATGTTTATTTACGTTTTGTTTGCTTCCATGGAATTTGACACTCATGAAGAAGGAAAAATATTAATAATTAAAAAGCATCTTTATACAAGCATTTCTTTTGCTTATTTATTCCATTCACCATAATATTACCGAAGTTGTGGACTCAACGTTAGCCTTAGCTTTTTTTTCACTGCGCGGCCACTTAGGGAGCTTTTGTTGAATATTTACTCCGAGGATAAAGTTATGCTCCTGCGCACTGAAAGTTAAAGGAAAAACGCAGAAGGGAGTAACGCCAGCCAAGAAATAAGCAGGGGTGGAGACAGCTGCCCCTCCAAAAAAAAGTTGAATATATGTATTTGATTCACAACCTGCAGGGAAGTTCTCGACAAAACGATCTCTTCCCCCCTGGATGAGCTCAGCATGAATCATGGTCTCAGCCCGTCTCCTACTCTTTCTCCCTATTTTCCGATGAGAATATTTTCGCATTATATGACTTGCATTCAATTCCGCGCTCATATTCTGATAGAAAGGGATCCGAGGGCGAGAATTTAACCACCTCTACAATCCATGTCCATATGAAATTAAAGAAAACAGGCTCAAAAAAACTAAAATCGGTGAGGCTAAAATTCAAGAAGATTAAAGCTGGCACTACGGCTAACGTTGGAAACGGCAGCTGTTTACCTCAGAAAATAACTGTACAAAATGCACTAAAATAGCCACTATAATGCATTATCTTATTAAACACGATTTTTTCAGGTAAGACCACTATAAATGAAGTAATTAAAATGCTAAATATTCGGTGAAGCTGTGGATCTAACAGGGATCTTGATCTTATGATGATGATTGAGTATTTCAATTTTCCCACCGAGAAATTATTTCATCAAAGATAGATAGTGGTGGTTCGATGAATTCAATAACTAATTTAATGTGTGTAACTTTTTCGTCACTGAACTAATATAACTAGCTTAGTTAATCTTGAGGCTTGGTCAGTTAACGTTTTATATTCATGCAACTTTCGTTACATTTGCTTGGTTTCCTCTGGGCTTGGAACTTCATCCGAAAACACGTAGAGAAAAAGCAAAATAATCAATTAATTTACAATTTATCAATTAATATACAATATGTATTTACTGTGAACTCAATGAATTACATTGTCAACAGGGCTACATTGAAGAGGCCCAATTCCATCCCATACATGGCTAATTTCTGTTGCCCATTCGGTCGCATTTTAATCGGTTTTCAAAAATGTCCGCAGCTTAGTGATGAGTTCAATGCGATCCATTTTTTTCAATATTTTGCAGTATTATGTATGCAATTGCGAGGAATAGCATCAAAAAGTAATAAATTTCATAGATAACATCATAATGAATGTAAATTTCGGTCGATAACCCTAATTATACCATATTTCTCCGTGAAACTCGGATCAATTTGTCCGTCAGCGACGCGAGTGGCGACTTTTGTAAACCCACTTAAATGCGCGGTGGGCGACAACACTTTTAGAGGCCAACTTGAGCATCTTCTTTTGTAATATTCGTGTACATTATGGTCGACTCAGACAAAAAATGGAAAAAAATTAAATGGACTGCAAAATTCGGTCATTGAATTTTTAAGGACGTAAAAATATAAGCACATGTGTCAAGGAGCCGTAAATTAAATTCCACCGTGATCAGAACGTGCATTAAGGATCGTGGGAGGAAATAGAACGGCATGAATTAGAACTAGCCCGTAAGAGAGCAGTAATCTGATCTAACTCACGTAGGAACGGGGGACTTTGACGGAGCCACTAAACAGATCGCAGGTACCCACAAATTCGTCTAAGTATCACCATTCTACGCATACTAAATACCTTGCCTGACTCGAGTGGCGCAGCGAGGGGGGGGGTTTTGGGTGATAAGAGATAAGGGTGATAAGGGCCCAGAGCTCAGAGAAGCCCCCCCCCAGAGCTCAGAGAAATTTTTAAGTTTAATCCATTTTACTTTATGGATTAGTATTACTTATAGAATAGTGTTAGGATTAATCAAATATCTCACATAAAGCGGTAAAACTAGTCATTTTGAACTATTAATCTTAAAATTTTCTAGAGGGCCCCCGCAACTCCCAATTACCCTGGTGGGTATGCAATACCACCACACCCGTAAGTATTAGTTGCGCCTAAAACCCCGACCTAGCCTTGATTCCTAGCTGCGCCCCTACCTGACTCTATAAAGCAGTACAGCTCAATTTTACCCCACCACATGCTACAAAAATTACACGATGTAATCATACTCCTGATGAAGATGCATGAATTTCAGAACAACGGCTTACTCCATTGAAAGTTAATACATAAACCGGATGATGCTGAAACCTCTACTCACTTTTATTTTGACTCACCGATACACTATATCAGTATTACACGTTGAAAACGTGCTTCCGGTTTTATTCTGAGAATGGAGGACAAGAAGTGCAGTCACATGTTTCCAAAATATCGGGTGTGGAGCCCTCGGTTTCTCCGCACTGCTTTATCCACCTATTACATGTTTAATTTAAAAAATGTGAAAAAAGAGGTATTTTCGTAGCCTTTAAAAACTATGCTAGTTTGAAAATAATAATTTTCTTCCCACTGCTCATTACATCTGCCATTCTACCCAAGTAGAAATCGAAGGTTGCTTCTCGATAATGCTTCATTTTTTTATGAGAGAAATTTTCCTGCACTCACCTCCGGGAAAGAAGGTCAGCCGACGTTTTGGGTTCCACCGCATCTCCCATTCTCAATATTACCCACTGAAATTACATTTCTAACTCGTTTGATAGCCCGAGAAATTTTCAATATTAGCCGGAGAGTGCAAAATATCCTTTAAGAAGCATGTTTAACCTTTGATTATCGTGGAATTCGAACGATTTTTAACCATCTATTGACATGAACTTGAACGTTTATCCGGAAAAGACGGGGTATTACAAATGCCAAAGTAGGAAAAAAAAAGTAGAAAAGTAAGTATCGAAGAGTTTTTGTTACCAAGGAAGATGAAGTACCGACGATGGACGAAACAAGAAAGAAATCGTAAATACAATGGCAGAGGCTAAGGATATATTTAAAGATAAGAATACAAGCATTGAAGTAAGGAAACAATTCAAAAAATGTAACATATTGAGCATTTTTTCCTTTGAAAGGAAGGCTTGAACACTGCCAGCTGCAGAAAAGTCAAGAGTGGAATTATTCAGAATGTGGTGCTACCGAAGAATGATGAAGATAAAATGGATCGACCGAGTAAGAAATGAGGAAGAGGTAAAAAAAATGGAAGAAAATAGAACACTTCTAAAAATCTTAGGGGGAAAATGGGACAACTTAGTTGGCCACATGATGTGATTGCTTGATAATAATAATCGTAGAAGGACAGTTGGAAGGGGAGAAGAGCAATAGACGGCCCCGTTACGTAGGACAGGTTATAAAGGATGTAAAAGAGGAGAAATATGTCGCTGTGGAAAGCCTGGCGGATAGGAGACTTGAATGGAAAGCTGCGTCAATCTAATCTTCGACTTTTGATGATAGACTTGACTAATTCTTTTAAATGCAGCAGGTATAAGGAACCCAAAGTCAAAAAATAACTGCCGATATTTTTTATATTCGACCACCTCAGCAACCCGAATTGCAGAGTTCACCGCAAAAGGCACATCAGTCGTGCCGCAGAATCAAAAAGATCACAAAAGAAAAGGCACGAATAAGCGATATATATGGTTCAGAAATAGCCCGACCATCCCCCCCCCCAATCACCACCTCGGAGACGAAATCGACCAATTGATAGCTTCTAGGGTAGCGACGCGAGAAGGGGTTGAATGCAGCCGACTCCGAGGGCTAATTGACTCGATTATCCCGGCTTGACACTCCCGATAGGCCGCCGCCCGCCATCCCCCGTGACAAGCGGCGCCCTAATTTCGACGCCGGCGCCACCTAGGAGTGAAGAGCCGGGGATTGGTGAGTGAGATGAGGCAGTCAAAGGGAATACCCGGAGGAGGGGGGGGGGGGAGAGGCCACCAAGCGAAAAGTTAGCTCCTGCCCCCTCCCGATAGAGACCGCCACCAGCCCTAACTGTCCTTCCGCACGATTCACCACCATTCCATGCTCACGAAAGCCTCATCATCCGTGCACTTCCCCCTTCCTAACCAGTGATGGGAGGCAACCGAGGACACAGAGCAATCGAAGGTGCTATCCACAGGAGAATGCACGGATAACAAAATCTTTTAAAATAGACATATTATATTGAGGGGTGAGAAGAATTCGAGAAGGCCCCGATATCTCTAAAAAAAAATAATGTCCACACCGCCATAGAGACATTTAAAGACTTAATCCGCGAACTGAATGAATTCAAAGGAAGACTGCGCGTTTCGTTGAAAACTGCTACGGGCGTACAGACGGTGTTACTCAGATGTTAAGCGAATTAGGCTGGGAGCCGCTGGAGACTCGGAGGCTGCGCGCTAGGCTTAGATTGCCTCAACAATTGAGAATGGGTATCTTTAAGAGCGACACAGAGAACATAATATTAGAGCCACGCTATATTTCCAGGCCCGATAGAAGCGATAAATTAAGAGAGATGTTTTGCCGAACGGATAGATATGGGAATTCGTTTTTCCCCCGAATCATAAAGGATTTTAATAAACGCTAGTCCCAACTTCGTTAGAGCACTTCATTTTTTTTAAAGCTGTAAACGGCTGTTGTCCTAAAACCCCCTGCCACACGCCTTTTAGGCGGCTTGCGGGGTATAATGTAGATATAGATGTAGAGATTAGAACCCGGTCCATCAGGATCGGAAGTGAGGGAGTACTTAAAACATCAAACCACCCCGTTTTCACAAAATCATAGGATCGCAAGGAGGGAAGATCTCAACGTTAATATACTTTCAAGAGGGTATGCGTTACATACCCTCCTGACATGCGTCCCGTTGACAAGGTTCTTAGAGCATATTCAGGATGTTTTTCGTCGGGGGGTGGTCCAAAACCAGGGGTAAAATTTTTGAAAAACAGGGTACAAAGTAGAGCGTTTTGAACTAATTTTAACACTTTTCATAATCGAAATAACTTCATTTATCAAAGAAATCTTTGGTTAATTCATGATTTTTTTAATATTTGGTTTTCCTTCGTAATGCAAAGTAAGTTCCTTTTATATTTCAGGGGAGGGGTCCGGACCACTCGAATCCCCTCCCTCGCTACGCCGCTGATTGGATGAGTATTCCTGAAGTATCCAAACAGATTCAATCTCATTTAGGTACCCATACGCTGCAGGAATGAAATATTGCTAATGTACCTCAGTTGGATAACTTTTACTTATACCACTTCTTATTTTAAATAAGGCGACCCGGGTTTCGATGAGTTATCATCCTCTTCAGGCGTATATTTTTGTATATTTATCTTATTACTGTTACCTAGTTACCTAACGGAAGAAGGGACGAATTTTATCCAAATAATATACCTTAAAAAGGAAAACCACACAGTTAAAAGTAAGTTCGCGATTTTTTAGATATTACATTTCTTTAACACAGGTCTGGAAAATCACTCACAGGACTAGGGAACTTTAAAGTGCGTGCCATTGTCACAGCTAAGTGGACTGCAAACAGAAGGCCCAATTCCATCCCACAGTAGGCTGATTTATGTTGCCACTTCGGTCGCATTTTAATCGGTTTTCAAAAATGTCCGCGGTATGGTGATGGATCATGAAATGCGATTCACTTTTTTTCAATACTTAGTAGTTTAGTGTTTTTCATTGCGAGGTATGGCATTGAAAAGTAATTAATGTAACCGATCACTTCATGATGTGTGTAAATTTCGGCTAATACCCCTAATTAAACCTTATTTCCCCGTGAAACTTTGTCCATTTGTCCGTTAGCGACACGAGCAGTGACTTTTTTAAACCCATTTAAATGCGTGGAGGATGACAACACATTTTGACACCGACCTGATGATCCTCATTTGTAATATTCGTGGTAACAGCTATAATTGTAAAAGGGACTTCCTGATGTTGCGACTTGAAATTAAATCCTACGTGGGTCATTTGGATGATTTTGCTATGATTTTAATCCTAACCTCCCTTCTCCTCCGAATTCGCTGAATGACGTGAGATGGGGGAGATACGGAGGTTGCTGTCATCACAGGCCACACCGAGGCCTCATCATCATCTGCACTACTTCAAAGAGGCTTTCAGCTAAGGACTGAGAGGGGAGCATGCAGGGGCTTCATTGAAGGGGCTAGTGGAAGGTGTGACGTCATCGAAAGACAGATGAAGGCGGCGTGCGCTAGCAGCACTGGAAAGGCATTAGAGAATTAAAAAATAACACCGCTTGACATGTTTCCAAACTTGCAATAACGGCGATATCGAAGTCAATTCCTCCCTCCATCTCCCAGGATTAAAGGGCTGTTTGATTGAATGCGGACTGTTAAAAGACCAGAGCAAATCACTGCCACCGCGGTGAAGCGAAACTCATCGGTCTCTGGATATTTTCCAAAGCCTGATGAATTTCACAGTACAAACATGGCGAGATTACATTTTCAAACATGTTTATCGCATGCGAGCACCCGATTTTAATCAATCAAGTTTCCCATATCCACCTCTCCGCTTACTGATGGATACAACCAGGGGTAGTACATCACTTAAATTCACTGGGATATTTAAACCTGGCTTCGCGTCGTGACGTGAATAAATCCACTTCATTTTAAGAACTGGACCAACGGGGGTTTCTGGCAAGTATTAAGACTATATTGGGCGAAATGTATTTGAAATCATGATTAAAATAACCACTAACACACCACTTTTATTCTTTGATATATCATATTACGAGGCGAAGAAGTATTAAATTTATAGGCAGGCGGTAAACGTTAACAACAAAAAAAAATATTCAGTTATTCATTCTTATCAGGATAATTACAAAATAAATGGATGAAGCCAAGCATACCCATTATAAAATAAATTACACAGCACATCCTGGCTTACTTGAAAAATATACTATTACAATAGAGAAGCGTCAAATAGTAGTTTTCCCACCTCCCAAGAGGACTAATTAGACAAAACATTGATAGAGTAGTATTTTGCCACTTACAGGGGATTAATTTTCTTAATCTCATTTAAACAGGATAGCGCTGTCATAACTATTTGCCCGTGACATAGTTTCATGGATTTCCGCAGTTCCAGTATTTTCCTCAGATTAAAGCGAATTAATGAATAAATGAATTCCGATTTTGACAATGAAATACTGGTATCCTTTACGATACTTACGTTGCAGCACTTCAAAAAAATGGTCTCAGATCCGAATTTTCCACATTTTCGTATTTAAAATGCATTGCAATCACCCATGCTGAGAAGGTCTGTCGTTAGTGGCTCTTCCGCGCAGTGCACGGCAAACGTCACTCCTTTAATGAACGCAAGGAGGATGCAAACATCTGGAGGCGCTGTTTCCGAGTGTTTAGCGCGGTCAAATTTCAGCCATCTCGGTTTGACAATTTTTGTGGAAATAATTCCTCCCCCTTCTTTACCTCCGTCCGTTAACTCTTCCCCTCCTATTCCCCCCCCCCCCCCCCATACCTTACGTCCAACCCCCTCTCATCTTCCACCCTCTACACCACTACCATTCCCCTCCCCCTCACTATCTTCTTCATATATTTCAGCGGTGTCTATTGTTTTTTCATCACTCAACCTTGTTGAAGTGAAGCTTTAACCTCAGTTGCGTTGAGAAGGGAATCTTGGATTCCGAAACCGGTACGCTTCTCCCGTCCAGGTGGCAGTTCCATCGCTCAGTTTTGAGCATATTCTCCCGGAGTATAACCCACGGAGTAAGTGTTGTTTGTGTGATTGTGTGTGTGTGTGTGTGTGTTTCCTTAACTTGAGCAACCTCAGCGAGGCCCCCCAAAACCCTCGCGAAGGTTCCTTCATCGTTAAGCGAGTAATTGGTTTCAACGTTAGCAGCCTAAGCGATGTCCCCCAAAACCCTCGCGAAGGTTTCTACACTGTTGATCGTGTGTTAGTGAAGGGTTTCCGGTTGAGAGGCTGGGGTTGGTCACTGCTGCGAATTTTCCCGTTCCAGCATACCACACAGTGTTTATACCTGTGACGAGGTCCCTTGTTACGGCCATTGGAGTGTTTCTTTCCCCATTTGACCTTGAGGCCGTAGAGCTCACCTTTTTATCTATAATTTTTGTGGACTTAGTCTCCGACTGATATTTTGAGGTGGCTAACTTTTGCTCTGAAAATGAACTACTTCAAGTGAAAAATGCTATCATAATCATTAGTATTTCGCCGGTGATTGACATAGGATTTTTCTCATCATTCGCGATACTTCTATCAATGTATAAACTCTGTGTCTGTTAGCCAATTTACTGGTGGGGATATCCTTGAAAATATACTTTATTAATGTAATTGTTAGATTTCCGTTGGCTTTCATAAAATTAAATCCTGCATAAGTGCAGGTAAATCACTATTTACTCTCGTAAAATTTTATTTTCAGCTGAGCTGGTTTTAGAACGTAACTGTGGTATTTGATAATAATTTTTCCCCGGGAAAAGATGTTTGAGTCATAACTTCTCGAAGCCTACTAATGAAGTAAGAAAAAATGTTTACATCGTGCTTTTCATAGGTTATTTTAATGTGTTAACGAGTTATGATAAAAAATGTCACCAAATAGTAAGCATTGACCCTTATGGGATTGTCAATGTTTTGGTCAAAGTGGGCGTGGCTTATCCTACCCAAGAACCCCCATTCCGGCCACACTTCGCTCCACGCTCGAAACCAGTGGTGCCCCCTCAAGACATTTACAGCCTCCTTGGTTAAACGTGAGTGACGACACTAAAAATTGTTGGGGCTGGCTTCCGGCATTTTTACTTCGTGCGGTCGATACGCCGATGGTCTCCACGGCGCGAATTTTCTCAATAAGGATTACAAATTGAGTTCCCGTAATTGAGAAGAGTGAAAATAAGGAACAATAATGAGTATACTATACATCAATACTATCATAGCGACATTGGGAGACCTTAGTCCTAAAAGTATTAGATTTTGATAGGTTTTCATTGCTCTATGGTATTCGTCCTCGAAGAACAAAAACAACTCACAGCACGAAAATAGAATAATAAAATCAACTCGCTTACTTGTATTGAGCGATCAATCAATAAAACAAGACAATACGACAAAAGAGTTCCATTACACAAAGTTAAAAAAATGAAAAATGTATCATACACAATGTTCCAAAAAAAATATTTTAAGTTTTATAATAGTTACTATAAGTTACATTGGAGGAATAGAAGTAATACTAGAGGAAAAGAACGCAAAAAAATCGTGGATGCTGGGAAGATCGACAGGAGAGGAAAGTACGTAATGGAAGGCCCCGAGTATGAGGAGAGGGAATGAAGAAGGCTGAATGAAAGAGGGAGTGAGAAAGAAGAGGCGATCCAAAGACTCGTCGGAAAAGGGGAAGATTGGAAGTGGGAAGAGAGAGTGCGGAAACCAAGGGGGACCGACCTTATTGTTGAGGAGAATGGTTCCCAGTGGAGCTGGGAAGAAACGTCCACATCCCCAACCCTCCAGCCAACCGGTTGGTTCTCTCGGACGAGACATGTTATTCCTGCGAAGTGAAAGCCAAGGGGTATGGGGACCATTCTGAAAGGAAACCTTACTCTCCCCCAATTCTTGGGGTTCTAGTTCGACGAAATGTCCTCCCGTTACGTGTGCACAACATTCATGAGCTTGTGTATATGCGTGTGTGTGTGTGTGTGGGTTAGAGTGCTCTTTCCTTAACGAAGACGAAAGGTGTTTGCCTCACTTTGGTGACAGCCGAAAACCCCGAATATCCGGCCATTCATTCCGCCTTCACCCTGGTCCACGCAGCAGCTCATCGAAGGGAAGTCTCTCTAGATCGCGTGGGAGTGTAGTTTGAGGGCGCCTTTTTATCCCGTTCCTAAAAGCGATGACATGACATTAAGGTCGCGACCACTTCAGAGGTGACAAGAAGGGGAAAAAAGCGTCACCAAGGGGGTGATAAGTTGACCTGCCAGAATAGCACTTCAGCAGCTCTGAGAGGAGTAAGGAAGTCCGACAAAATAAATTCAAGACGTAGGAACTACGGAAAAATCCGGATTTTATAGTAATAATTTCGTTAATTTTCGTGGGCACTGAGGCTCATGAGAAAATAAATGTACAGGTTTTTACATTTTCAGCATTCGCAGATAAATAGAAGAAATAAGTAAATAAATAGAATTACAGACAAATTCAACCAGTGCAGATCGCCAAGAGCAAGAAAACAATTCAGAAAAACAATATTTTCAACAAATGAAAAAAATTGCACTTAGATATAATAAAGTAATTACAAGAAACTAAGGTGATAATTCGTTATGACAATAGTATCAAACAAGCAATATTTTTTTTCAAAAAGAAACCAAAACATTAGGATAACACTGTGATTTAGCACAATTCTAAACTTAGTTAACCATTTATTCACATGTGTATCAACCAATATAACAATAATAATAATAATTAGGCTAAACTTGAATATAAACAAGAGGAATTCAACTTGAAGTTAAGGAGGCATTTTTCAGAAACTCATATGTGCTATGTTTAAATTTATTGATATTTGTAATGCTTCTAATATGGACTGGGAGAGATTTTAGTTAAGAGAAGACTTTTGTTAAGAAATAATTATTGACGAAAAAAACTGCTTTAGGATAATAAAAATTTATTACAAGTATTACTTCTGGAGGATGTAGACATAGTTTATGAAGAATTTAAGCCAGAAGAACTTAGATGAAATTAATCAATGACAGGTAAATTAAACTACAAAAACATCAAAATGGGCCAAAAAATTAACGAGCTTAAGAAACATTTTTGCAGTTCGAAGAAAATGGTAACGAAATCTTTTGGTAAGATTTGAAACAACACAAAGAACTGAAATACCGTGAAAATATTTTATTACAGGACCAAAACTTCTTAATGCTTGTAGATAGGAAAATAAATATTCTAAAATGTTGGGATCCACTAATTCTAAATTAATGGAGCCCGAAATTTTATTTTTTAGCTTCGTTACAACTACTTGTTTAATAATTTCGTACTATTATCTCGTTTAATAATGAAACCGTTCTTTAATTATTAATCTTCCGACAGGCCAGACAGAGATATCACACAAACTTAGGCCACATAAAATTTTTTACTGAGCGAAATTTTTAATCAATAAATATGGACACATTTCAGCAATATTTTAGGAAACAGTCGTTAGTTCCACCATCTGGTATATTAACTTTTCTTTTAAATCATGGGAAAATTCATACGCTATGGTGGTGAGAATGATGGTGGTAATTCAAATCACAAATAAAATTTCAAATGTTATCATTCGACAGTTCATAATGTAAGTATTAATTGGAACTCCATTCAATAATTAAAATGGAATTGACATAAAAATATACCCATGATTGATTTTCAGTGTCCATTGTGTTCCATTATCCTCCTATAAAATATTCATTTAAATACCATAAATACAGTGGAGTAATAAAATAGCTAATTCGCACATTAAAGATCATTTGCCAATTAAGACAGCTCAGTATATTTAATTGCTATCGCTCAGTACTCTGGCACGGTTATCTCGAGGTCAGATGAGAGTATAACGTTCCCCGTAAATGACCAAATGCCTGGTGTATGAAAATCCAAGGGTGATTTAGCTCATAAACACGAAGAAAAAGAACAAAAAACTTCATTATTTATCATTTATAATAAATATAATATTTACTCCACCGCAGCAAAGTATACAAATTATAAGTATACAGGAAAAGGAAATAGTACAGTAAAATATAGATACCCCCTGAATCAACCTGAACTAGGGTTACATCATATGTTACCTTAAGGCAGCGGCTGGTGCAGATTTATGAACATTTTTGTAAACATCTAATACCAGAAAAACAATTTACATAATCAAATATATATTTGGTGCTGTACAATATTGGAATGAAAAAACACATAAGAATTATTAATTACAACAACGCAAACACAAAATATATCATGAATTCAAAGAAGAAAAGAAAAAAAAACGAAAAAAACTTGTAAAAATAATAATTGTTCGAATATTTTTGTTAGCAATTTCCTAATCGTGATCATTACGGTACGTTGAAACACTTAGCTTCGGTACGCAGAATAATAGCAAGGGCACTAAAGAATACCTTCACGAATGCGCCTTTTAACCACTAATTAAAAAGAATTTATCTCGTTGAAATGTTGGCAAAAAACTAAATACTTTTACTAACCAAGCCTCACGATAAACTAAAAATGATTTTGTCATGAAACGCTGTTCGTAAACCACTTTTGTAATAGAAGGAATTTAAAAAACCCTTGGTGGAAACGGGAGCGATAACCTTAAAGGGAAGATAATGGAGGAAAATCGAAAGACCATTTGAGCGGCTTAAAAACGACGGAAGAGAAAGCTCTCTTGGCGAAGACGCCTCCTTTGATAAAAAACGGAGGAAAGATCAAACTGAAAGCAGCGTTCGAATTTGGGACGGGAGGATTATCGGGGAATTGAGGTGACAGGGATTCGAGGGCATCCATACGAAATCGGAAATTACTACATCAAATCGTATTTTCGGAGGCAGAGGCAAGCAGAACAGATGAGGTAAAGCGTCAGTACTCCCGGCATTTAAAAAAAATATGATGTGCGTTGAAATAGTTCTGATGTATTTAACCAATTATCACCCAATGTTGCTTCTGAGTAACATCAAATATGGATACATTTACAGCTCTATTCAGGACAGATTTAAACTACCTGTTCGTTTGTACTGCAAGTTTAAACGGCGAAATACGAAGCTGCCACCATAATTATGATTTAGTTAAAAAAGTTTACTTTTTTTAAATGAGAAGTCTTGAAATTTGAAGCAACAATTCGCTCTGAGAAAATGGCTTGGTAGTGTAACTCGCTAACACGCCTGACCGGCATTTGGTAGATCCAGGTTCAAATCCCGGCTCAGTCAAATATTTTTTTCTTGACAAACTTCATCCTCCAGTGTAATTGTTGAATTTTGTTTTCTCCTAGAAGCAGCTCTGGATTAGAAAAGGTTAAAGTGACACCACGTCTCACATGGAAGCGTAATCGGCCCCCTTTTGCTTTCTTTATATCCATTAATGACCATTGCTCCCTAATTATCAGTAAAATACGATTATTTGCTGATGATGCTGTCAAATCGCGACATTAGTGATCACTCTTACTTGGAAATTATATCATCGGATTGAAACAATATTCATTTGTGAAGCTAAGAGTGAAATCTGAGCAAATGCACGGTGGTAAATTCTTGTGGATGTACGCCTGTGTAGATATGTTAACTGAAGCGCATCACACTGGTCCCATCAGTCACTTATCGTGATGTGTTATCAGCTGAGATTACCTTGAAAATTCAGATTGCATAGAATGAACGGCATTTTCCGGAATCTAAAATGACAAAATTCGATCTCAGTAATTTTCTAAATTTTAAATGGAATTTTTAAGATTTCGATAAATGGTTTTCAAGGATTAACTATATTTACCCAAATATTGCCAATTCGATAGGGTACTTCATTGGCATCCGGAATGGAATCCAGGTGGCATCACTAAATTAGGAGTCATGGACGAATAGAGGTGATCGGTTGCGTTGGTACGTTTGTTCATAGAAAACGATAGCTCGCCAGCACTGTGCCAGTATACTCTCTATGCTGAATCTCAACAGCATTATGATGAAAAACATAGAAGGAGATGTTCATGAGCATCAAAATGTGCGGCGTTTATAATTGCACTAACCAGTGTGAGACAAAAGCTATTTCTCTACATAGATTCCCCAAAACCCCTAATTTGAGAAAGAAGTGGGAGCAAGTCTTGAGAATGGGTGAGAGTTGGCTTGCTTACTTAAAAAAAAATTAGTTTGGGTCATACAGAATTAAATGTAGGGCATGATCACGTCAATGTATTATTTAATGCCTACTTTAAAGATGTTCGCGTAAGTATGGGAGTGCCAGAGGAGGGGATGCAGACAGAAGGAAGGTTGATCAAATTTGTTATAACTAACAATGAATTTTCAGCTATCCAATAAGCCAGGAAAGAGAAGAATGATAAGTATGTATTTTTGTGTGTATGTCAGAAACAAGATCAGTCACCATATTTACTTCTTAGTTTAATCGGAATAGCAAAATAGGATAAAATATAGCTATTTTAAAAAATGTGCGACATCTCTCCCTGAATGACCCTACTAAATTTCCATTTTTGGACACCTCTATGGGACCTCATTTAGGACACCACATCCATATGTACTTTGTGTGCATGTTTTGTATATTTCTTATGCTCTCCAGCAGTTTGGTGAAAATTTAAAAAAGAGAAAAGTAATGACCACCGCACGGACCAAATTAAAATTTGAAATTTTGTATTTCATTTGCAAATGAGTGAGTCAGCAACCCCAAAGCGAGGCGAAGTTCCAATAAAATATCGAAGGCAATTTTTAAATTTGATATAGAGTGGGACGTTAACCAGTGTCTTCCATATATATCTTGTAAGTACATTAAAAGATGATGGATTAAATTTTAAATGAGAGTCACCAAAAAGATTGGTCGCGCTGGAGATATTCGTCCTCTAATGGGAGGACTGCGCTACAAAACTAACAATCCTGCCAACATTCACATGAAATACACAAGAATTGCCATGAGAAAAAATTCCCCTGGACCGGGAATGGAACCACGGACCTTTGGCTTTCGGAATGAATTGAAGGACCTGGATCTGCTCATTGGCCCGAAAAGCCAAAGGTCCGTGGTTCGATTCCCGGTCCAGGTGAATTTTTCTCATGGCAATTCTTGTATATTTCATCGCCGTTAACGCGGCAAGGTTAGAAATATCACACATTCATGTAAAAATTGTTTAACACGGAATTTTAATGAAATACATTTAAAAAGGGATTATCGCGTTCCATTTACACTCCAAGGTTATTATTATAATTATTAATATTATTCTTATTATTATTAAGTAAAATTATTATTTTATTCAATTCTTACTCGCTCTTATAAGCAAGTCACATACGTCCTGACGGCATGTACCTTCCACTTTCCGACTGAAGAGCGCCCTCGCTTTCCTTTGGCTATACACCTATCCCTTTCACCCAGTTAATGGCGCCTCTGTGATACAATTATTCAATTTACCTCTGCAACGACCCTTACCGTCCGAGTCCGAGAGCCCCCCTCAACACTTTCCTTTCATTCACATCCTAGCCGCCCCTGCCAGGGCACTCAGCCGCGACCCGCCATTCTATTACCCTACTACTCCACTTTCGAGGCGACGTGTGGGGGAAGGGGACGTTTGAGAAGGGGAGGGTTTTAAAGGGGTGGACCCTGACTTCAATCACGTCCCGCACTCTCACGCGTATCACGGACACCGAGGCTCAAGGTGGATGTGCTCACAGAGGTCATTTTCCACGTAACACTAAACTTTTATATATATTGTATTATTTTACACATATCCTCTCCGAATTTTTCTAACCTTCAGAAAATTATTACAAACACCTAATACAGCACAGCCTCCTTTATAGAAAAATCTTACAAATCGAATTTAAACCACTACCATGCTAATTAAATTTAAATGATAAAAATATTTTATAGCGATATTTTCAAATAATTAAAATGTATTTAACTATTTTCATCATCATAAGAATACCATGGTGAGTTATGGTTAAAGCCCCTGAGGACATACCGCCAATTCTAGAGTTCAATTCTAGAATTCAATTCCCCCATTCACCCACACCACTAAACACCCTAATAATAATAATAATAAAAATAATAATTACATAACCTCATTATTTGGCTTTTATTATTATTTCCCGTGCCTCCCTTTATCTATATAACTAATATCGTACCCTCAGCTTTAATATTTTTTTTTAATTCGATTAGTTTTATATTTTTTCTTTTTTTTGTGAAGGAGTAAAGGGAGTGTATATTTAAATTCATGGCATGCAAGTCCCAAACGAGACGGTACAGTTTATCGCAGAGCGTGGCACTCCTCAATGTAAAAATCCGCCTCTCTCCCGGGGGTTTTTTCCATACTCCCCGCACCCAGGTCATGACCCCCCCAAATTTGATGTTGAATCCGCCCATGGCATAGCTGATCAACTAAAGCAGCGGTTTCCAACTTTATTTTCCTCCCGTAACCCTACATATGAAAATAACTAATTTTGTACCTCCAAAAATGTAAGTTACGTGGCGTGCTGTTGGTGAAGGGGGCACAAACCCAAGGGAGGCGAAAATGTTCCAAAATCCCTGCGATTTGTTCAAAATAAAATTCGGCACACACCTCTTGAGGGTTACATCAGTCAAGATGTTCTTAAAGAATACTAAGAGTAACAAGGGAGAATTTTAGTGTATATAATTTTCATTTACGTTTCCTCTATTTTTACTTTCATCAAGCATTTGGGATATAATTAGAAATAAACTTTTCATTTTTAATCCTCTTCGAAGAGATCAGTTGATTCTATCATGTCACCATTCCATGAAGTGAACTCACGAACCAATCATTTGGTTAAAAGCGTTTGCGAGTTTTTATAGCATAGAAATGCTGGCTATGTAGATATATTATGCTATTCGAGTATATTTTGCGCATTCATCTCCTCTAAAACAAACTCTGCATTCGAGGAACACAAAACTGAATATTTATAACACCCATGTTTTCAATAAAATATGCGCAAAACCCTGGAGGAACGAAGCAGTCAAGAAACGCTTAAAGAACTATAAACAGGGCTTTGATAATAATAACACGGAAGGAGTGTAATGAATGTAGGGGATATTTAGAGTAACAAAAGAGGAGTGTTATGAATATTATTTTCATCTGCATATCTTCAACATTGACTTCCAATAAGCATTTTGGAGAATGAATAGGGCAAAAATGCTTAATACGGTGAAATATTATGGTGCTCCAGAGAAACTGATTACATTCGTTTCACTGACATTGAAAGTATCGCAATGCAACGCAGCATTCGGCATTTTCGGCATTTAGGATGATCTTAGGGAAAGATAAGGGTATGCAACTCCTGCTATCCTATTCATCTCATGTATACAGTGATGAAAGAATTGAACTTAAGAGGACCCATTTTACATTTGTGCGAACACAGATTTGTTAATGCAGATGATATAGCACTGTTTTTACTTTAGCAAGGAATGCGATTGCTATTGAGGACATTTTTATTGTTTGGATGACACTGATAAAAAAATACGGCTCAGAATTCGCCATGAAATGATAATTTGGCTTAGCTGGGATACGGTCTCGGATCTCCCTGTAAATTATTCTACCAGGTACACCGCAAAGTCCTTTTGTTCCAAGGCGAATCTCAGACTGGGCTAACCGAATAACGTGCTGACACCTCTAGTCCACACTCTGGCACATGAAAAGACGGTCGTGCATACTAAGCCACTGTATTCGTCGAGACGTCCGTCGCGGTATAGCGACTACGAGGGATTTATTCCCCGAAAGCGGCTTAGTAAACACGTAAGATTATCACGAGGGCTTTACATTGTTACCAGGGCCAGTTTAAGCGGCAAACAAAACACGCGGCCTCGCAGGGCGTCAAGGAAAAGGGATAGTGATGGTTTTTAATCCCTAAAAATATCAAATTCAATATGCATATAAGAGCAAGCATGTTATAAGTTTACGCTGATATTTAAGTCTCGAACCTTATTCCTAAAGTATTTGTATTTATTTTAAAATGTATTCACAAAGAAGCCCTTCTACCTCTAAGAATATTTTTGTGGGAGGAAGGACGAAATGTTGTTCTCTCACACTAAAAAAAATGTCTAGAACCGGTCCTCATTGTTACCCTCGGGTTGGGCATTTAAGATGATCTTAGGTGACGTCAAGAGTATGCACGTCCATCATTCATATTTTTCCAATGCATAAAGTGACGAAAGAATTGAATTTACGAGGACCTGTTGTAAAATAATGCAAAAAAATATTTTCATATACATGATGATATAGCACTGCATTTACAAAAACACGGAATCCGATTGATATTGAGGAAATTTTTTACATTATTTATGACACTGGTCAAAGAACAGGGCTCAGATTCAATTAAGAAAAAACCAAGCACATGAAATGTCATGTTGACAGCCCAAACGAGACCTTCAAAACGTAAATTTTGGAGTGATGATTTGAAGAGGTGAATGTGTTTACTGACCTGGGAAACATACAAATTTATTATGAGTTCAACGATATTCTAACGGAAGGCAACAAAGCCTATTTTACAAAAGCACCTCTCCTCTACTACTCTGAAATGTAAAATATGTAATAAACTCTAAAATTGAGGTACACGAAACTGAATATTTATAAAACCCTAATACTACTAGAAGTAACAAATGGGACTGAAACGATTGCTTCAAATACAATAGTGAAATACTCAGGAAATTGAACAAAAATATCAAATGGAGGATCTATGGCCCAGTTGAAGATGGAAAAAGATCAGAAATTTGAATTCGTGGAGTTGATGACATCCTAGAAGAGAAGGGCATTGTGAGGATCTCCAAATAAATAAGGATAGCATGACTCGGTCCATGCACAAAGAATGTGGAAAAAAGGCCAAAAATCAATTTTTAATAAGATGATCACAAGTGCAGACGTAGAGGCAAAGAAGAGAGGTAGACTACGAGGCCGGCTTAAAATCTTACTGATACGAGAATTGAACAGAAAAAAATACAAAATAAATCTCAGGATTTCATTAAAAAACACACTTTGAAATTCGCCTTTAAATGAAAATAAAATTAAAACTTCACTCAATGAGTGCCCGTGAATTAGATGGAAAGAATAAATGTACATTTTTTCGCATGAAATATTGAAATAAAGTGAGATACTAACGGGAGATAATTAATACATAGAGAAATACAGGGAGTCAGATGAATAATGAGAAGTGAAAAGACGAATAATAATAATACGTCTTTATTGGGCGAGATTGGGACTAGAAAGTCCCATCTTCCATATAACCCCTCGTCAAATATATCTTTTTACATTTAAACATCTATATTTCTTGCAGTTAAATACATTGTCAAGTTGCTCTTGGAATTACATATAGTCAATTAAGGTAAAAGAGACATAGAAGTACGGTTTTCAATCAACAAACAAAATTATAAGTTAACAAAGTTACCATTTATCATGTTTAAAAAGATGTGAGCAAACGTGGGAAAAAACTAAGGGTATTGACTTTCGTCCTTATTGGAAAAAAACTCCCTGCAGGAAAACGCCCACAAAATAAGGGAAGATGTGTAATGACCAGAGGAGGGAGCTTTTTTTCCAGCCTTTATATCAACTCACCAACCTGTCTGTTTGTTTGTCTGTTTGTCTGGTACAAATCTTGTAACTCAAATTTGACTCACTTCCTGTGAAGCAAAAACGCTGAAATTTTGCACACTTCTTCATTTCCGATGACAATACATGAAAATATAACTTTTTCTCTCCAACCCCCCTTTAACCACCCCCCAGTCAACCTATAGCCCCCCAAAACATGTTTTTGATCTAAGAAGTTCCAAATGGTCGATTTTCGTGTTTTGCGACCACAGTAAAAGTTATCCACCATAAAATTTCCCATCTTTTGACAATTTAAAAGCATAGGGGTGGCATTTTGAAACATAGGGGGCTTACCATTCACTGAAAATTTAATAAATATAGTGAGTTTTTTAATACGTCACTTTTGGTTTTTCGGGGTCACTGAGTTTTTTTGCTTTGTGTCATATATAAACGTTGCTCATCCCCTGTAATCTAAATATTAAGGCTGGTTTTTAAAAAAAAAATTTTTATAAGAGCTTATTTGCATTCTACATGAGAGGAATGTGAGGGGATATGAATAAAGACCAGCTATTATTTTAGGAAAACAGAACTGCCCAATAGATTCTCAAAATGTACCACTCCATTAGAGCACTGTAACGATTAATAAATGTTGCAACCTACAAGCACTCCCAAATCTGTGGTTTAAATATTAATTTGCGACTGACTCAATAGAGCAAAATAAATAATAATTCCATTAACCTCAGTTCAATATTAATTCGATAATAAGGCAAAAACCTAAATTACAATATCGAGGTTAGAGATATTACAATTTATCAAATTAATTTTGACAGGCATTTCCCAATCCAATGCTTTGAAGTTGAATCCGTAAATGGAATTTTGGTCAAAATTAAGATTTTAATTTCTTACATTAGTGTTGGGAATTCCCAAAATTAACAGCGTATGAGGCCTCTCCTTTCAATAAGCTGCAGACGATATTAATTTTGATATTTTGGATACAAATTCAATCTCGATGCCCAATTTGCAGGGATATGTATGTTAAAATTAAAGTTTGTGTATGCCCCAATAGACTACACTCAAGACTCAAATTGCATGCGCTGTATACAATATGTTTTATTTAGTGTTTAATGAATTAGTTAGATAGAGAGGGGCAAGCTGATAACTTTGCAGATCACCAGTAGACTTAAATTGCCTTCAGCTAGCACCAGAAACGGTAATATACAATCAAAAAATGTAAAATAAGAAAACAAAACACAGGTGGCAATTATCAAGATAGTCGATCACCTGATTCATGATATTTCGACTACCGTGAGGCCAATGCACCACGTTAAGAGCATTTCAGGCATACATTAGCTAGAATTCCCGTCGGTAAAACTTTTTATGCTTATTACTTGGTTTTCCTTCATCCCTTTACAAATTTCTTCCACCAGACCATTTTTAAGATGGATAAAAAGATACGGAAACGGAGCACCAACTAAAATAAAACACTGCTTGTCGCAAATTTTCCACGTCATACCATTAAGAACCCAAATATCAACAGGGAAGAGTAGACACCTCTTGGTAGCGTAAGATGAGGCGTCAATCCTTCTAAATCTGTCTTCTTTTCGTGACTAGTTTAAAAATTAAGCTTCCGTCTATAAATCTTCAGCATGCATATTACTGACTTCTACCAAATCTTGCCCGTATTTTTTAATAAGAAATGTAACCTTAGTAGTCTCTCGGGTATGAATTGTCTTGATATTCGGGCAGGAAAATGTTGGCGATAAAGTACTGCATGTACTCCATGCATTTCTAGCTCATAGCTTAAGTTTTAAACATGTTACAATACGAATATGAAAAAATACCGATAACGACTAGCATATGGGAAATATGCGTCCTCTTCATTGGTTGAAGCACTCGATGCGGTTTGAGAGGGGATGTTGGTTCGAGTCCAGTTCAAATTAATCTCTCTCACTCTGTCCTTTTTTCTTAACACATAATTCGTACATCAACAATGCTTTCGTCAAAAAAATTTAATCGTGCAGAGAATAGACCCTCTTCAACACGTGCCTGTATCTAAAATTCAAAATGTATAGCGTAAGAACTCCCTCGGATGTGAAACTTCCATAATTTACGTTCAAGCGTAATAATGTTGGCGAAGGAGTACCTACAGCATGTACCCAGAACATTGACATTTCGTCTAGAAAACTTCAGAATACGTAGTATAGACATTGATCAACACTTTCCTGTACCAAGAATTCTAAAATATAGCCTTAGTGTTCACTCGGATGTAAAATTTTCAAAATTTGCGTGCAGGGAAATGTTGAAGAAAGGATTACAATATATATCTTAAGTTGAAATCATGTTACGATAGGATATGTTTGAATCATACGTCGCGTAAAGGACCGAATATGACCGATAAAGTGAAATAGATGCCTCTCTTAATATGTTGAAGCACTCAACGCCATTATATGGGATTTTGGTTCGAGTCCAGGTATAAAAGCAAATGAATTTTATTCTGTGGTATTTTCGCCCTTGAAGCTTGAACGTTAGTGGGAAAAGGTGAGTGAATGAAACCATTTTCATTTCAAGGCACAGCAGTATGTGAGAAAGGGAGGGTATATAAGAGAGGTATCCTTATCGAGAAACCTTGCCGACTCGACAGGCGGGAGACGAGGGCCCACCCAGACTGTGGGGGCAGCGACCGTTTCCGTGAATTGAAAGAGATGGGCCTGAAAGCCAAAATCCCATTTAGGGAAGTAGTTTTAAAGGGTCCCTCTGCTTGCCTTGACTCCCAATCCACCCCTTCCCATCTCTTTCAGCTCGGCGCCATGCAAAACTTGCGGAGAGATACAGGAAAATGTAGCGAACCTACCTATGCTAGGGGATGAGAAATTGCTCCTCTCTCTTTCCCTCGACGGAAGAGAATGGGGTTTTTTGTGGAATAAACAAAGGGAAACTTGGGGAGGGAAATCAGTCGGTTAAGGGAGACTGAGCTAAATGGTATTTCGTGAATTTTGAATCACACACTTAGTTATCTGAGGGTTGATTTGGATAGAGCTCAACTAAGAAGGGTGAATTTCACACAGTCACGTATTGGGGGGGTTGGCAGTTCCTTTACCAGAGCCACCATGCGCTTCGAGGATTTTTTTGTGTATATACTGGAGGCGTTCGAGATGTCTATGTGGCGAAGGATGGAGAAGGTGAATTTGACGGAGAGGAGGAGAAACGAAGAAGTGCTGGACATGGTGGGTGAGGAGAGTCGGCTTTTAAAAGAGAAACGGAGGTGACAGAACGTATTCATGGAGGGAGTACTTAGTGGGGAGGGGATGTTGAAAACAGCGTTAGAGGGAAGAATGTTTGGTAAACGAGGGAGAGGAAGGAAAAGAATAGGGCTTTTAAATAGAATGAAAGGGATTCGGTCTCATTTTGCCTTGAAAATGGAAGTGCCTGAAGAAAGGGGAGGCTCCCAGAATGGTTCATAAGTACTCCATGGAAACCTACCTTAATTGGCAGAATGCTTAAATAAGAATAAAAAGGTTTGAACCGGGATTTGGACTCGGATCTCGGGAAATTAGTTTTTTAACTAAAACTAAATTAAGAGCAACCACGCCTAGCCTCACTACTTTCCCTATGCTTACTCATTTAAAGTTGGGTCCTGATTTTATGACCACTACTTGCTTTTTGCAAATATGCTAATGATTATCTTGTCAATGTAAAGAACTCCAATTTCTCTCAGGATTCTAACTTTTTTTCTCCATCGATATTCACTCCTAACATCATTCCTTTGAGCGAAAAATCCACAGAGAAAAAATCATTTGCCTTGACTGGAATTTGTACTGCTTGTCGCATCACATGCTCAGCAGTCCATACCACCTTGTCCGGTATATTCCACAAATTTTGGTAGCTTTAATGGCAAAAGCACTCGACCGGAAATCGAGGTGTCCGGGTTCGCATCCCGGTCAAGGCGATTTTTTTTCCTCTGTGGATTTTTCGCACAATTTGTGTATTGAGGATGACTCCGTAAAGTTGTCACCGTGGCTAGACCCGGCATACTTAAATTACCATTTATTTGATTTCAGAAATGACTTTCTCGATGCAAACGTCGAAAATTACGGGTAACAAAGCTCAGCCTTGTCTCACTCCTTCCCTTATGCATGCATTTTTACAATTAGGTCCTGATTAAATAACCGCTACTTTGATTTTGTTAACCTGTGGATGATTATTCTGTCAATGTGAACAACTCCAATTTCTTTCTGTATTGTAGGAGTTCAGTTCCAACCTGTGTTGTCAAACGCCTTTCCCAGTTCCACAAATGCAACGAACGTGAGCTCCTCTTTTCTCATCACTGAGAGTAGTCTTAGGGACAATATTGCAATTCTGGTGCCTTTGTTTTTTTAATAAAAGATACAGTGTCGGGCGTGATACGGTGGAAATCTTTGATATTCAGCTTATTAAAACCACTTGTATGTTTCCACACATTTTTATTTACACCGATCATGGTTTCGGCAACTCGTGCCGAATAACCTTGATAATGGCACAAGTTGCCGAAACCATTGTCGGTGTCAATAAAAGTGTGTGGAAACAGACAAGTGCCTTTGTTTTTTTTATGAATGCAAATGTATCCTTATCCAGGTACTCTCCTGCTCTTCTATCTATTCCTTTGAATACGATCCTTGCCAGTATATTCCACGGATGTGATGTCAGAGTATCTCATGGATAATAGCTTAAACCATTAGCCCCGTGAGCTAAAGATAGGGTATGAAGAAAGCCGAAACCTTATGCCTGTTAAGCCTAATAAAGCGCATATGCCTGTTATCCTGCTCAGAACGGAATTCATCTACGGTACTACGGCAGGAAGTCCCATTGGTCAGACTGAGTCACGTCCTTCAAGGGACTTGTTCACAACACACAAGCCGGGTGCGGCCTTTTTCGAAAAGTCTCCGCCATCACCAAGACTTGAACTTGATCTCTCTGAATGTGAAGCCTCTATACTAGCCGCCCCACCGAGATGATTCCGGCTAAGTTTGGACGAAGTAAGAAGATGGTTAGCGTTGCTGCAGCGGCTATCGCAGATAATTTAAGAGCACACACAAGTTAGATGTGAATTGCGTTGAAAAAATGACCTTTGAATGCCCAAAAAAGACGTATCCCCAAGACGTAATTTTAATGAGGGCCGACGCTTGCCATAGAAAGAAAATCAAGAAAAATGTACGTAAATTTAAACAAAACGAATGATAAGTGCAGCTAAAATATCAATTGAATTCATTTTTCTAGTACTGAAAACTTAGAAGTCATTAGTCTACTTAAAAGAGATATGTAATCATGCATAGCCTAATTATTTTCATTTTCATACTAAGCCATAAGGAAGAATAAAACGATAACTTGCTGAAGGAAAAATGTAATACTCTGCAGATGAACCGAAAAATGGGGGCTATTGAAATTAGGTTATAATAAGCAAACTAATATTAATGTCGTAAAAGTAATTTACCTGGTACAATTCGATGATTAATTTCCATAATTTGCTATCGATGAAATTGTTGTCTAAAAAAACTATGAATGACGCGGAAATAATAACTCCTTAAATAGTTATCCCATTTAAATATCATACTGAACCGTTGATTTCATTATATTAGCAGTTTCAAGAAAAACTTTAATTTCGAATGAGGCAAAGATATATTTTATGGACTTTGATAGACCAACCGATATACTCAAAAACACGCAATACGTTTTTACTCAAAAACATGAAATAATTTTATTCTCGTGGCTAAAGGAAAATAAATAATAATAGATACTAATACGCTAAAATTGAATTAAAATGTTTTTGAAGTGAAAACTTCCTGTGAACTTCTTCGTTGAGAACGTTTGTAAATGGGTAAAATACATTGGACTCGCGACACCGTCACCGCTACTACATATACGTATAATTATGTACATTCTGTATATACACAGTATACTCGCTATATACACAGTATTTGTGGAGGGGTACAAACCATTAGACTCGCATCACCGTCACCAGTCCATGCTCGTGTAGGAGAGAGTACTCGATACAAGAATAGTGAAGGTGAGTGCAACATAACTCAATTTCTTTTAATAGATTCAATTTGAGTAGATTATTCCAATGTTGTTCCATAAAATAAATTTATAAATATGAAGTGTTTACAATTATATATTGTAGAAATATACAAAAAGAAACATGCGGAGAAAAATTTTTTATCGCTAGTGTATACATATACATATAAACAGTTGTCTCGTGAACTGTTATGTAGCGCATGCGCGCCTTCTGTGATTTGAAATCCAGAAACACAACAAATTATTCGCGGTAAATTCAAAATGCATGTTTTTATTGGAATATTTTAAAAATGTTAATTTTGTATTAATATATATAGAAAAAAATTATAAACATGATTCTACTTTCTACTGATTAATAAAACACTTCATTAGAAATTACTCCTTACACTCAAAAATGCTCACGTTATTTCAAGTTTTCACTTCTGTCGGCACACCCGGAGTGCAGCCGTATTTTTTTTATAAATTTTTGATTCAGAAGGCTACCTTAAAATGTGTTTTAAATGACGAAAACGCACAAAATGACGTTAGTTACTCAAAACCTGGTCTTGAGGAAGAGTAATGATTTTTTACATCAACTAGAAAGAAGCAATGCAAGGGTATTCTTAGCAAAGGCCGTACTTATTAATAAAGACATGACGGGAAATAATATTTGTCGTAAGAGGTCCAAGTAGAAGCTATGGGCCAATTATTAGAACTTAACTTATGGACACTTCACAGAATCTGATTCATAATACAGGGACTACCAGTATCTGAAAGGACTATTTTGGCCTAAGATTACTCATTCAAGCCAGCTAGAGTTGACACATGACAGACAAAAGCTTTCATTGAGCTTTACAAGGAAAACGTCTCTAGCAACAATAATATAAGAAATGATGAAACATGGATATGAAATAAGATGTAATAGAAATGGAGGAAAAGGAGACAAGGACGACTTTCTGGAACTAAAAATGAGAGGCAAATCGATAAGCAAATGCAATGCAATATAAGAGAGCAGAAGGCTAGCACGGAATTAAATCTTGTACCCTTGATACGAAAACAGAATTGAACGATTCAGAAGAATAAATGGCTTAAGGAAAATAAGATGCTAACATTCGATTCCGCTTCCTTCTGACTCAGCAAACCCATAGCCATATAAATAGAAATCCTTTCACTCACGAACAAAAAATAAATTGAATGTCAAAAGAAAGGGGAAATCTAATATATATATTTGCATATCTTACTTGAAAAGACGAAGGCATAAAGGCACTACGGCAAATGAACAAAGATCCCTTCTTTTTCAGCACGCGAAGAAATAAGAATCTCATTAGGGCACATGAGCGCAAACACGAGGTATTGACCCTGGCGACAGTACTTAAGACACTTCATCATCATCATTACAGGTCAATAATCCTAAGATTGGATTGACGCAGCTCTCCACTCATTGTCAATTATCCTGTCAGCTAATCTTTTCATATCCACGAATTTAAATTTGAGGAAATATAACGATAACGATAAACTACGGGCGACAAAGCGCAGCCTTGCCTCACACCTTTCTAAACGCCTGCTTCTTAACAGCTAAGTCCTGATTTCATAACCACTATTTAGTTTTTTTTTCTGAACTGTGGATGATTCTCCTGCCAATGTAAAGAACTCCAATTTCTCGCAGGATTCTAAGCACTGAGTTCCAATACTATAGGCGTAACAACACGAGTATATGACCATAAACTCGTTTACAAAACCCAAATACATGACATAGAGCATTCCAAGTTTTTACTGGATATACACAATTACTTATACCACTTTTTTCACCTTGCGCTTGATAAAAAATAAGTGGTATAAGTAATTCTGTATATCCAGGAAAAACTTATAATGGAATACCATAAAGTAAACCAAGAGTTGGTTAATTTTGACAGAGCATTAACTCGACCACCATCACCACCCTTCATAAAAAATTTATATCATCAATGACATCGCTAGTTCCAACAAAGAGTAGGCATTTTTGAAAAAGATAAGAGGTTTCCTACACAGATAGAGGACAATGATCGGGAAAAAAATTTAAAGGTAAAAAACATAGAAGGATTCAGAATAAAAAGATAAAAGGAACGTTGACTAAACAAAAATAGATCTTTAATTGTGGGAATTAATGAAAACAAAGTCGTTTGAAGCGAATGAAAGATCAATAATGACGATAAAGGGCACAAAAATGAGGAAAGGGAGGAAATAAGAAAAGAAAGACATTTTAATTACAAGCAAATAACCCTTAACTCATAAGAATGCCCATGACAGTACCCAACGGGAAACGTGTGTTGACATTATTCGCATTTTCATTTTCCTTTTTATTGTGAAAATACTCCTCTCCCGCTCAAAAACCTAAAATATTCGCCGATCCATTCATTGCAGTAATGAAGCCAGAAAAATGCCTCTGGAGAAAGAGTAGTAGGCCAGACTTCATGTATTATTACCATTGCTCTTGAAAGGGATCTTTCTTAATATAACCATAAAACGAGGCCATTAAGTAATATTGAATAAAACATCTAACCATTAATGATAGCAATCACTTTACTTATATTTACCTATTTCTTAATATTTTAATCGTGACTGAAACCCCGTTTGCACCACATAGATGCCATTGGCAACCAGTACCTTCGAATCATCCTAAAGATAAAAGTCTTCATGGAAATAAGAGCAGTGAAGGAATATAGAAAGGTCAGATCATCTTTTATTTTATACGTGCCCCAAATCCGAAAAAGAAAAAAATTATTCTTAGGGAATAAGTAAATACATTTTTTTCCTTCTATAATCTTCGTTAGATTGTCGACTGATATTACTGTAGACTAAAAAATGGAGCTATGTCATATTTGCATAGCGTTAAAGGCGAAAACAACAGATCATGGCATAATATTTTGAAAATAAAATCTTCCTTACAAGGTATTACGCCCTGAATGAGATCACGAAATATAATCCGCTGCGAGCAAATCTTTCCCATCCTATTGGCTAGGGGTTCTTCCATTATAACCAGAATTTTGCCCCTCCCACAGCTTCAACTCGCATACAGCGGCATTCAGACCGACTGCCGCACTCACTTGAGTTAATATTGATGCGAAAAAATATTTGAGAGAGGAGAATGGCTCCGTAATGAAGAGAGAGAGAAAGAGAAAGATAGAGGGAACAACAGTGGCTGGAGGCAAGAATGGAAAGAGGGAGAGAGATAAGAATAGAGTCAAGGAGGTGCTTCAAAGAGAAAGGACAAAAGGCCCGACTAAACGAAAGCGAAAAAGTTGGGACGAACCCACCGCTGCCGTTCGTCAACAGGATCAAAGCTTAGAGATTTAGAATGAGGTCTTGCCTCACGGTAGGTACGACCCGCACGTAGGTCTGGGTACTTTTATTTATTTATCAAATTGTCCACGTACAGCATAGTTTCCATTTTATAGTTGCACAATATAACAAACTTAAAAATTACAAACAAAACTAAACATAATAAATATAAACTCGATTGTTTCTGGCTTTACTTTGTGAAAATCCATTCTTAATAATAAAACGTTATTGTACTTTTCCACACGATTTAATTAATACGACCGGTTTCGTCGCAGAGGCGACATCATCAGGTACAGAAACCGTTATAATAACAGTTATTTTGTTCTTGTTTGTTTTTGTTCTAGCAACCAGATAAACAAGAACAAAATAACTGTTATTATAACGGTTTCTGTACCTGATGATGTCGCCTCTGCGACGAAACCGGTCGTATTAATTAAATCCTGTGGAAAAGTACAATAACGTTTTATTATTAATAATAAATATAAATAAACAACAATGCATTGAAAGTAAACTTATTGACCTTAAGAGTTTCTATTAAGGTAGAAAAGAGCGCGGTTTGTAAAGGAGTGGTTTGGAAAAGAGAACGTGGTCAATGTGATCTGGAAGAGAATTTATGAGGGAAGAGAGGCGGGTTAGGATGGAACGTTTGGTTGGTGACAATCTGGGAACGGGCATATGGAGGAACGAATGCGTTCGAGTGGGTCTGCGTTTAGAAGGTTTCTTGTATTTTTCACATTTACTTATATCGCCACTTTTTTTTACATAACGCGACCCGGGTTTCGATGAGTAATCATCATATCCTGGCGTAAATTATTACGTATTTATCTCATTATTGTAACCTAGTTACCAAACGGAGGAAGAGATGAATTTTAAAAACGGACGCCAGAATAAGGGAAAAGGATGGGTAAAGATCAGAGTGCTGTCCTGGTTTTCAATGAGTTCTTAAATTTTCAATTGCTCTCTGAGTCTAATTTTCTGCGGTCGTAGTATACTTTTAAAATATTCATTTTAAAATCGCTCCTATGGTAGTTGCAAATAAAGTACTCAGCAAAATTACTTTTATCGTCTTTGTTATTTCTGTAAGCACTTAAATGTTCTTTCTTCCAGACTTCGAAGCTTCTTCCTGTCTGCTCCACGTAGATACCATTGCATTACAGACATTACTTTTGGAAGGATCCACTCGTTACATGAATACAAACATGAATAAAGCGGAATAGAAGCAGTATATGAACATAATCTGATATTTTTGCCTATAATGCCATGCAAATTCAAATATCATCAGGTTCCACTATTATTTTCAAGTCCAAGCAGTCGGCAATAAAACGAAGTTTATAAAGGGTTAATGATGTATTTATTTATTGCCTAAGAATACATTTCTTTTTTCCACTATGATGAGGATGCTTTCCCCTTCTCGACCGATCTCATTTTGTCTTTGTTCACGAACACGAGTCAGACGTAAAAAATTTAAGCTTTCGTCTTAAACTTTTGAGAGGGAATAAACTTGACCTTTGCCAATATTTGCCAGTCCCTCACAAATAAAAAAATGAGTCTGAGTAAATTATGAGACATTAATTTTGAACTTGTGATATTGGCAAATGTTGGCAAAGTTATTCTTCATGCACCATGAAATTTTTATGAGCATAATAAAGTTTTAAACAAGTTATTCTTCGCTGAAAAAAGTAAACCAGCGAGAGAGATACATTTTCTTAACTTTACATTTTTCCTACTAAGCCTCCACAGTCAAAAAAATATAATAGAGAAGAGTAGAGGAAAATAAGAAGCACGTATTGAAGGTTGCAATGGAGAGCTAAAGGAAAAGATGTCCTCATCAAGATGTCAACCTACGGGGATGAACTTCTCTTGGGATTCCCAGCGGGTTAAGAACTCCATTTTTTCCGACGCTTCAAGCTCCACTCACAAGTTGCGAAGTTTACCCACATAATTCGCTGGGAGAGCATCAAATCTTATTTAACCTGTCAACCTATACTCAGTAAGTTGTTGGTCAAGACAAGCCTGGAAAAAAGTCTCAGAAGGGAGAACCCACGTCAATAAAATATTCAACCACGATTCATCGCGAATCTATGCCGTTGTTCTATATTGTATCAAATCATTTAAGAGCGTAAAAAAATATTTGTTACAGTATCTCATGATGTTGCTCGCATTCGGCACCCAGATTTACCTTGGACAATGAATTTTTTTAATGAGAGAGCACATTTATTAGGTTTCATTGGATTTTAATCGCAATAATCTTGTTGAAATAAAATTATTTGCGTCCCACGTAGCGATGACAACTGAAAAGGTAGCCCGCAAGCATGAAAAAATTGCCTGACCTTGCTTTCATCATCAGACATAAAAGATAACAACGTAATTATCTAAAGCATTGGCGAAATTGGTACGGCGTTTCCAATTCGAGTGGAAAAGGGCCTCATGGTATCGTCGCTGACGAAGAAGAATAAAGACCAATTCAGAAAGAAAGAGAGTATCATGTTTTACACAGTATAAAAAAACTATATGTAACCACAGGTTTGAGGCACAAGAAGGAAAAGCCGGGGCAAGATCCGTGCAAAAAGGTGCTTGGGCTGAGGACTAGACGATTAATGCAATGCAAGAGCTTACGCGGTGATAAGTTGAAAAGAAGCGCTTTCATCAGCGGCTTAGAAAAGAGGTTTACAGGAAGTAAAAACATCCCTATAGTGTAATCCCAGCTACCAACCATAGAAGAAAAACGAGAACAGGGCTCACAAACTTGAAAAGGGAGCAATATAAAGAAATAAAGCCCGCCGGAAGACGTATTTTAAATAATCCTCCCAACGCTCAAGTATCGCGAAGAGTAGCATGGTGAGCCTCAAAGAGATGTCATGCTCATTTAAACTCAGTAGTATCAGTAAGATCACGGAGACGTTAGAAAAATATTTTGAACTTCTTTTAATGGGAATATTTTTTTCGTAACTTAAGCTGAAACAGTTAGAGATAGATAGTGACCTCGTCTCGGTTCATGGCAAATATTAATGAAATTTACCTTTTTTGGATTTTTCTAGTAAGACATAATTTAAGCACCAAAAATAAGTAGCGAACAGGTTAAGAGTTAAAAACACCACCCCTTGATTCTTTACAATGGACCTCTATTTAGTATAAAACATTTCCAAGCGTCGAAACATACTATCCATACACGTACTATTTATATCATACTCATTTAAAAAAATGAAACTACACTTATTTTCCTAAGTTACTAACGGAGGTCATTTTCAAGTATATCTAGTGCTAATTAGTTTCAAAAAACTCTTATTTAATACGCTATTTGATAGTTTATTCAATCCATTTCTTCTTCATAGTTCATTAGCAAACTATACATTCATGATGAAGAGATCATACAGCTGAAGAAATACATGGATGCTTTCATTTAAAAAAATTGCTATTCAATGCAATTGAAGAGATGGCGATACCTAAAAATCCATGCAACATAAATAATAACCGTACATAATAGAGCACCCACGGTGGCTTCACAGTAGCCATAATGATAGAAATTAAAACTGGTAGACTAGCTGGTAGGGCACCTGGCTGGTGATCGAGGTGTCCCAGGTTCAAATTTCGCGCTTCAGTCTTCTTAAAAAAAAATCTTCGCAACACAAGGGAAGACAGGTAGCGGAACTATCCCTTAACCCTACCATTAAAATCACAATAGAGTATCCTTAATTCGACCTCTATATATATACGTTGTCACCAATCGCTCGTTTAAGTGGGCCTACAAAAGTCGCCAGACGCGTCGCTGACGGACAAATTGATCCGAGTTTCACGGGGAAATAAGGTATAATTTGGGTTACTTGCCGAAATTTGTACACATGATGATGTGAACTATCAAATTCATTTCTTTCCAATAATATTCCTCGCGAAGTCAAACATTATACTTCAAAATATTGGAAAAAAATTGTATCGCATTGCAATTATCTCCGCGCCGCGGACATTTTTTAAAACCGATTAAAATGCGACCGAAGTGGCAACAGAAATCAGCCTATTCATTGGGAGGGAAACGAGCCTCTTCTATGCAGTCCCCTTGAACCCGACATTCACGCATACGAACCAACCTACCGTTTGAAGCACTGAGCGAGTGAAGAGCCCGAACCTAAATAAACAACACGAAAACCAAGGCTATCTTCTCATTCGGCCTGTGAAACCCATCAGACGACCTTTGATTTGGCTATTACAATTCTCAACTTTGGCCTTTCCTTGGTCCCATGTGCAGAGGTTGAAGTCGCTCTTATCATACTTCACTCGGAGGAATGAGAGAATTCGTGAATAAGGTGCTACAGCAACTCGATTATGAGGGATCATAATACATGCTATAGTTTGGCTTTAAAATAGTTTGACTAGGTTAGGTAAAATAGACTGCATGCATAATCAGTGGCGGATCCATGTGGGGGGGGCTTAGGGGGCTATATTCCCCCCTTATATATCCAATTTACACTAGATAAAATGTTAATTTGGTTCGGACTTCCACTACTGCTGGGAGGTTACCCCCCCCTTCTCCCAATCCTGGATTCGCCACTGTGCATAGTTAATAACTTATTTTATTTTTAAATACTAACTATCTCCATGGTTTTTGGCATGTTGTAACCCATGCACTTACCACGCTAAAGTTTCGTTTCCTATCGCTAACTAATGGTTTTATTTGCATGGTAGCATGTTCGTGTCCCTAGCACTCTCCTAGTTTCTGGCCTGATCCCTTGTCTTAACCCTGAGTTCTTGGTCTGTGTCCGGCTAGCGAGCACGTGTCTAATTAAGGCTAGGATGAGTGTTCCATGTCTGGTGTGGAATCACCCCGTGCCACACGCCCTGGTGGTGGTTAGGACGCTTCTTCATAGTTTAAAATCTATCTACATCAACACAATACCCTGCGAGCCACCTCTAGAGTGATTGGTTGGGGGTGATCAACCACCAACATGCAGCATGCAAGTGGACCGCCACATGAAAAATACTCCGTCATAAAATATTACGCATAGTAAAAAAAATATGCGTACACATTCATGAAAAGGCAAAACTTTTCTGTGGTTAGTGATTATTATAACAAACTGACATAAGGTCAGAACAATGGAAGAATAAAAACATTCAATGAATCGACCTTACGAGCGACGCCATTAATTCTATTAATCGAAACGCCATTGCTATCCTTGATAGTACGAGGAAAAAATGGCATTTTAAATCTCTCTATTTTGCAGTGTATTCCCTTCATTTTGTTCTCGTGATCACGCTTAACAAAGTAGAACAAGGTAAATGAAGGATTAGTTTCACCCAGTCAGAGAAAACATCTTTTCCGAATTCACCAAATATATTTAGCCTACACTTTCCTCAACGCTCGTGTAATGATTCTCATCATTACACACCTAACATATTGGAAATACTTCACTATTTGTCATAACAACTCATCACGCAGTGGCGTAGCCGGGGGTGCATTTCGTTCAATATCAGGGGGGAAATTTAAAAAAAACAGAGTACTAAATAGAGGGTTTTAAACTTATTTTAACACTTTTCATAACTAAAAAAACTTCATTAATCAAAGAAATATTTTGTAAATTCATGAATTTTCAATATATTGTTTTCTTTTATGAAGCAAAGTAATTGTGTTTCAATATTTCGGGGGGAGGGGGGTTCCGGACCTCCCGATCCTCCCCCCTGGCTACGTCACTATCGTCACGAATCTAGCTGTCCTGCGTTGTACTCTATTGGTATGTAGATGTAGATTGTAGATGCAAGAGACTCTGACAAACTAGAGACTAGAGACAATTCTGACACTGCAAAAGGTTCCCTGCTGGTTATCCTTTTTTTTACCATCTTGTAATGATTCCCATCCTAATAACTAACCTAACATATTGGATACCCTGCACTTTTTGTCATGACACCTCATCACCAATCCGGCCGCTCTGCGTTAAACTCTATTCATACGTGGACGTAGATTGTAGATGCAAGAGGCATGAAAATCCAGAGAGCGCAAAAGGGTTCCAGCCAGCAAACAAAAGGCGTTGATAATCCCCACATCTTCGTCGGCAAGTGACGGAGTCGACAGTGGAGGCAGTAACCGGCAGATTTCGGATGGCTTTCACCGCTAGTGCTCGAGGCCCCTTTCCGGGGTTTGGCGCTTTGCCACGGAACACAAAATTCCTTTAAGGCCGAAATATTGCCGCGCCGGAGAAATTAAACCAATTCCCCTCGGTTTATCGGAATATTATTCCCTCGTTTGTTCCCGACCATTTCATTTCCGCGGTTTCCCTTTTTCCGGCTAATGTGTTTACACGGATTGAGGCAAATTTGTTTTTTTTTTACTGATGAAGTTCTCAGTGGAAAAGTTGCCGCTATCTAGCGAGTGGAACAATGGGCCCACGCTCAGGAATGGAGATTTTTGCTATTTAAAACTTCAGGTTTTCCCGGCGTATAGATTGATGAAAATTTTCTCGGGAATCCAACCGGGTGTGGTATTGGTTTAATTCTCCCAACGTTTCAATGGCTGATTCATCCATCGTCTTCGGGGGTTTATTCTTAATGGTACTTTTTTATTGTAAAGGAGGCAATTGCTATTAGCCTTGAGGAGAAAAGTTTAAACAAAGATAAAGGCTTCCAACTGAGCAATGCCTGGAATGCCATAATTACTCGCTACATCCGCACACAACAATAACGACAACGAGGGATACGAATAAATAAGTACCGAAAAACAGTACCATCAAGAGTAAACCCCTGAAGACGATGGCAGACTCATCCATTGAAACGTAGGGAGAATTAACCCAATACCACACGCGGTGGGAATCCCGAGAAA
The DNA here is from genome assembly GCF_921293095.1 of Ischnura elegans. Lineage (NCBI taxonomy): Eukaryota > Metazoa > Arthropoda > Insecta > Odonata > Coenagrionidae > Ischnura > Ischnura elegans. Next base: position 64,876,551 of record NC_060253.1, on the reverse strand, counting down.
CGTTTCATCATTTTTGCTATTTCATTCCTCAACTTTCGAAATTTATTCGTTCCACGCACAGACGTTGAAATCGCTCTTATTTTACTTCACTTTTAGATATTAGTAATACCTATTTTTGTGAATGAACCCCAAAAATTACATTCATAGACTTCATTTTTGGGGTTCATGAAGAAATACAATCGCCTGCTAGTGGATCCTAAAATAGATAAATGGGCACATGTAAAACCCCATAATTTTGAAACTACACGAATAACATTTTTATCAGCATTAAATCATTATTGCATTCCTCATTTCAACACTAATATACGTATTTACTTTCACTCACAAGTCAATCAGTCAGTCAATCCGAGGGTAGATATATATAGATGAGGTTAGAGCTCATCCCAGACTAAGATACTACTAACACTTTGAAGACAAATGTTAGGATTTCCAAAGGATTCACCCGAGATACTCTGGAAAGTAGCCAAGCGCCTTTAATATTCATTTCCCACGCTACCCTCAATCAAAACTTATGAGAGTAATTTTAAGAGCTGATTAATTACTGAATACTAGGAATTCTATTTCATGTGTTCATAGGTTTCCCATCTGATAAATTCTTTTATGAAAGGAAGAATTCAACCCGGAAACCAGCAAACACAAATGTTGATGTTGGCCAAACCGTTGATGTTGGCCAAAAACGCCGACCTCGGTGGCGGCAGGGTAAAGTTCTCGCATGCCAAACCGAAGGTCCCGAGTTCGAGTAACGCCTGGGTAGGTTTCCCCTACTCAGGGCATAGATGTTCGCCTACGTTTGATGGTTAGATGTTTAGTTAAAATCCCGATACAAAGTCCAAATAGCGAAAAAGCAAGATGTTCGGTGGTGTGGCAATATTTTAAAAAAATAAATAAATAAGACTCCAGATGTACATGACACAGTGATTTTCGAACTGACTCAATAAATCTCATATCCCATGAAATATGCACAATTCTGAGCTTAGGTGGTATTATTCTCTCAGGTTGTTTTTAAATAGGATTACACATATTGTCCAGATATCCCATTTAATCTGTTAGTTCGACCGATTTAAAACGAAAATTTGTTAACATACTTGCTATAAAAAATGTGTCAATAATAAGGTGATACTAAAGGGAAAAAATAAAATTATGGCGAATTATAAGGTATTACATAAAGATTTAACTTCGAACGATGGTACTGAACTTTTGTTCGGATTTCGTAATCGCCAACACGGACCTGTAAAATTTCACGTCCAGCTTAAGCAGGAAACAAACAGCCATTACTTTCAGCAGCTGTGCGTATGTGGACAAATACTGACAGGCCAAGCTTTATGCAAAGTAAGAAAAAGCAGGAGAACACTTTTTTTAGATGAATAAATAATTTTTTCGTTATTCACACAGATGCGCGTTTGTTTTCTCGACAATGCGCGCTCAAGAGGAGAAAGAGAGAAAAAAACTTAATACACAGATGAGATTTTGAAGCTGCAGGGAGTAGGAGGAATGAAAATGGAAATCGAGAAAAACGTCAATATAGGAATGAGCGGAGCATGCGAGGAACATGGATATTTTTTCATGAAACAGAGAATTTTTACCCACTACTATTATTTTAAACTAGCAGGCCACCCGGCGTTGCTCGGGAAGGATAATACTCAGAGAAGTGGGGAACTTGGAACTTAGAATTCATGGTCGCATGCAAGATTTTTAGATAAAGGAACAAATCAGTTATGATTATGGTATTCATATGTAGCTGCAAACAATGGAAAAAATGATTTACGCATACCGCGCACGGGATCAGCTAATACCCGCTCCACAACATTGATCCTTATATGTGTCCGTAAGTGCGTATAACAAAAAACGTCGTATGAACGCATGACCCAGCAAAAAGGCTTGCACTAAGAGGATTAGTAGTCAAGTGTAAAATCCTTTGAGTAATATTTTCCCTTTGAGCGCGTCAAGAGGTGCCGGCAGGATATCCAACCATAGAAGTTGTACGACGTGACGTAACAAACGTTCATGAGAAAACGACGTTAAAGGACGCGTCGGATACATCCAGAGGTACCACTACTTGCTTTGGGAGTACAAGATACACCAACGAACCAACTTTCGTTTCAAGCCGTGCAGCCGTATGGAAATGCATAGTCATGCAGAAAAACAGACATCCTCTTTTATGATGTCTCCATGCTTCTGGGTTTCACCGCGTGGATTTTCTTTGCGACGACAGTTTCTCCGGTATTCCAACCGGCGTCTTCAGGTCGATGTCGGGATTAAATTTTTTGGTTACTTATATAGTGCATTCTTGGCGCCAATTTTTCATGCTGGATGCTGTTTGGTCCACCTCCTTTTTTCTCGTATGACCCTCTGCCACGAGTTGTGGAGAGGGTAGCCGTCTTCTCTATTCATTTTTTCAGGTGTCTTGAATATTTCGATAGCCTCCTTTATTAAGTCTGGGGTAAATTCTATTTTCTTTTGCAACAACTGTTGTCTCAAGACACCTGAAAACATGAATAGAGAAGACGGCTACCCTGTCCACAACTAGTTGCCACTCTCACGTAGTTTACCTACCCTCATATAAATTTAGGTAGCAGAAAAGTCAGCGAACTAGCCTGAGTAGGCTATTGACTGCAGCTCTATACTCTTTACCGGCGAATTTGAAAGTATTTATTGATAGAAACTTATCCCAAAAAGCCCATGATTTTAATTACGGTAGAGGTTAATCTTTTTTCTACACATGTACTTCTTCATATTAGCGACGATGATCGCGGCAGAATCGGCATATCCTTTTATCTAATATGGTACTTAATGATGAAAGGATATAATTATGAAACTGGCTACTCAAAACGTTGAATGATTTTATTTAAATTGAGACTTTGTAAACGAAGGAATAATATGTCTCCTGTGGCACAGCAATTCTGTTATAATTTATCCTTCGCTTTGTGGTAGATTCGGAAATATTCACCGCCTATTCAAGTTCCATAGCAAACATATCTATTCGCCATTGTATCCCTGAATTCCACATACCTAAGCTGGAATTACTGAATTTAACAAAAGAATAGTAAAAAATTTATAACGCTCAATTAGGATCATTAGCAATATAAAATTTATATGCGTGGTTATTACCCGCAGCGTGGCTCCAAGGTTCTAAAAAAAAACACGAAACTGAGTTGAAACGAGAAAATTGAGGCAAAACAGAAATGCGTTGCCCCCGCTTAAAGAAGAGGAAGATAGGGATGAATACGGCAAAACGAGAGAAGAGGGAAGGCAAGGAAGCAGGAGAATAATGTTCCCAGATATCTGTGTTTAAGAATTAGAATTAAAGAGTCGGCGCGTATGGTGATTTAAAATTTAAATGCCAGCATAGTTATTTGCAACTTAAGATAATTACTGCTATCGCCGAAAAGACGGTAGAACTCTGAACTTAAAGCATTTTTTTTGTATATAATCCTGCCGAATCTCCATGAGGTCGTGTCATACATAGTTTTCCTCATTAATAATTCGACTACAACAATGAATCAATTAACTTTGTTTAAACGTAAACGTTTAGCTTCTACGGTCGAAAGAGTGACGAAGAACACGCGAAAAACTATAAAAACGGCGAAACGGTCGTCTTCTTCACCTGCTCACGGGCAAAATATTCGATTGGAGCATTTCATTATATTTTTTATAGAGACAACGACATATTCGCATTACAAATAGGTTTTTAAAATTAAATTTACCAATTTTTTGATTTTTTAAATGGCCGAAAGGTATATTTCAATTTCCGAGGTGTAGCAAAGAGAATGAATATCGCAGTTATTTTATTTTTATTTTATTCTCAAACCACCGGATACAGCTCCTATTGGCCATTTTACACCGGGGTGTTCAACAAATGTAACAGGTAAACGTACACAAACGACCATGCCCTGGACCGGGAAACCTACCCAGGCGGGACTCGAACCCGCGACCTCTTGTTTGGCAGGCGAGAACGTTACCCCGCCGCCACCGAGGCCGGCCGGTTACGTATGCTATGTAAAAAATTTCGAATTTTTTCTTCATTTTCATCATGTTCAGTAGCAAGAATAGTTCTAAATATCTATTCACAACAAACAGTCGAGGCATTTTGCCTAGAGATAATGAACGCCCAGAGGACCATTCGGCAGATGACTCTGTCTAACCCAGAGCTGCTTCTAGAAAAAAATTAAATTTCAAGACTACTCATTTTGAAAATGTTAAAATTTTTTATTCATTCATAATTATTGTGGCAGCCACATATTTCGCCATTTATAGTTGCAGCACAAAATAACACGTAGTTCAAATCTTTCCCGAATAGAGATGAAAGTGCGGTTATGGAAGAAAACGAAGGGGAGAGTCTTTGCGTTTATGACGCCGCCTCGGCAGCCTTTAATCGTCTGCATTTGCTGTAATTACTACACACTTGCTGGAGTAACCTAGTTACTGAGCTACATTTCAAAGTATCTTCTGATGAGCGTTGCTACTGGTCTGAATATGCCGTGCGTGTGCAGTGCAGACACGAACAGTTAACAGTAAGTTTTAGAGAACAGTTCATTTAAGTGAACAGTTCTTTTTGGTGGTTCGGTTCTTAATGGCCCATCTCTAGCACTCATCCGAGAAAACACATTTCGTAAATTTCCATGTTCTCACGACTTTAGTGCCAGTCAAAACCCGCTGTGGACTAATTACTCTTTTAATAACCTAACGCAACGGGTTTCCTAGAAGGAGATATCTGGAGAAAATGGTGTCAGTTTTCCATTTTTGTTACATAAAAGTTTAGAAGAAAACAAACTATTTTAAGTTTCGCATTTGATGCATCGCATAAGCTGTGAATAAGTTTAATTTAAAGTGTTCCAGTACAAGGAAATCAGAACGCCAATTACAGCATGATTAAAGAGTAAAGATGTCTAAATATAGAATTTTTATTGATATTTATTTTTCAACTGCCATTGGCGTCGGCTTTTTCTGCCTTCGGAGATTTTCAATTCATCCCTATACCTCAATATAAATTGCTAAGATGCATAGTTCACACCATAGTGTGGGATAATAACATTCTAGTTGATTTCAGAAAATAACGGGAATTTATTTTTTTTAGACAAAATATTTATTTATTCATCTACATTAATGTTGTCGCCTTCAAAATAGTCCACATTAGAGATTATCCACTTATGTTACCGCCTCTTTCAATCCTCGAAACACTTCTTAAACTCGAACTTTGGGATAGCCATTAGATCTGTCATAGATTTCTTTTTTTTTGTCATCTATACTTGTTAATCGATGCCCCTTCAAGGTTCGCTTTAATTTTGGAAATAGGAAAAGTCACACGGAGCCATGTGTAGTGAATACGGAGGAAGGTACATCGCTACAGTATTTTTTCGGCCAAACATTCAGGAACAAGCAATGAAATGTGAGCCGAGAATCACCGAGCTCATTTAGGAAAAAAACACGACTAACCTTAGCGCAAGCCACAGACAAAACAACAAATGCAGCTGAAAATTTTATCATGCTTCAGTAGCATGTATGCCAACATGATAAAAAAGTAGACAATCGGACTCTTCAAACCCTTGAAATTTAAAAATTCCCGTTATTTTCTGAATACACCTCATATACTAAGAATGATCTTTAATTTTGCAGGCTCAACGCATACCTAACGTTACAATTTAGACACCCCTACCATTTTCCACAGCATTGCGGCTCAGACCACGACATCGTGGGCTCTATGGGAGAGAGGAGAAGAAAAAAGCAATTGCAGAAATGTGTTACCGACGTTACACGACCGAGGGGAAGTCATGGATGGGACTGAGGATGGGGACGAACCCAGCTATACTTGAGAGAACGAGAAGGACGAGGTGGAAAGGGAGGGAGAGAGAATAAAAGAATTAGAGAGAGAGAAAGCATAAACAAAAGAAAGAAGCAGACCGTAAATGCGGAACGAGGGGGAATGAATAGGAGGAAAATACCTTAAAAAGACGCTACACCCATAGGTGTAGTCAAGGGATATATCTCCCTATATTATTCATAGGTCTTGTTACGACGAAAAAAATAAACACTGTTATGCGGGCGCATTTCAAACGGCAAGCTTAAATAGATTAAAACAGGGGGTAGCCAGGACGATGTGTTTGGGGGGGATGCACAACCTGGGGGGATAAAGGAGGTGGAACCCCCCTCTCGGAAAAATGTTAATACTTTTCTCTCTAATAATCACATTTTATGCTATTCTGGCGCTTTAAATTACACAAATTATGGGTCGACAGGAAGCTGTTTTCCTATAGCATATTAGGCTTCAAAATACATTTTGCAAAAATGAGCTTTTAAGACACTATGCTGAAACAAATTGGTTTAGGGGGGCACGTGCCCCCTCCTGGCTACGCCACTGGACTAGATAATCGACTTACCAAATTTGGTTTGTGATGAAACAAATCTCCTTGACAACGTGAGAAAACAATGCGAGTCATTGTAATGGTGGACAAAAATTCTAAAAAACGTGAAAAACAATGGGACCAATGAAATAGTGGACAGTGGTATTTGGCCATACGCGTCGTGTCTCCCGATCCCGATCTATCCAGGACAATTATGTTTATGATTTTGCGTTAATTTGGTTTGTGAAGTTAAGGAGTAGATTTTAAAAATGGCAGAAAGGTCTCTCTAGTTCATTAGTGACCGCTCCAGAAAACGTTTTTGAGAAGTGTGTTCACGTCGCTAGGTTACAGCAACATGTATTTAACAAGTTGAATTTTCACTTTTTACTGCTAGAATAGACGAGGTATCGAGATTTTTTCGTAAATTGTGGCTGACTTCACCGTATGCATTTTTAATTTACACGGTCATTTTAAATTACGGTGCTCGAAATACGATCTCCATTGGTGATGTCAAGGAATAATTCTCAGTAACCTAGGAATTCAAGTATCACCAAAGATCCAATAGGGTGACGATCAATTTTTGGGATACACTTTTCCTTCATAGTGCATATTTTTCAAATATATTTTATTGCAAATACTTCATTTGAAAATGCATGCAACGGACACAATTTTCGGACGCACAATCGTTTTGACATTTTCAATTGAGAAACCTTTCCGGATTTAAATACAAATTTTTAAAATGCTTGGGTTCTAACGATACAAGTACCCTAAATTTACAGGCTATTCACGATTTACTTTTCACTGAAAATAGCACACTGCACGCAGGTGAATTTTTTATCCAATTTTGATTACGCCGAAGTTCTACCAAAACATTTTATAAGTCCTAATTACCTAGCCCTTGAATCACAAATTTCATATTACAATAAAAGTTTCAAATAAAAACTCTCTCTAAGAAGTGAATTATCAAGACAAAGCCACTGTAAAATAGTTTCATCATCAAAACCAGCCAATTGAGGAATTGAGGATAAAAGTTCCCGTAAAACACCGTTTGAAACCTTTAGCCAATCCAATCAACAATACTTTCGATGATACTTCCTGCTCGACAGAACTTCGAGCTAAGGCACTAAAAACCCACGAAAACAATAACTAATCCATATATAGAAAGTAAATATATTTATAGATCTCTAAAATGTGTATTTGAATATGAAAATAATCAACAGCTTTTCTGGAGTACGATTTACCTTCACCTAACTCACCCAATCGTTGATTGAATAACTGAGTGAGCGAGTTCTTTCAAAAAGGGTAACGGTTTCATTAATTATCATACCCTTCTTTTCTGCAGTAAATTTATTGTTCCCTGGATGGAATCACTGCACTATTAACATGAACACTATGCAAATTTAGTTAAAGACAAAGTAAAATAAGTATGCAAATTCCAGAAAAAGAATTTTTACCTCAAAATATTTTGCCAGTCTTAGCCAGGCACTTTTTTATACTTGATGATGCATAAACCTGGTGAAATTAAAACTTCTCGCTTCAAAGATTAATCGGAGATTCATCAGAGAGATCAAAGAGTATTACAAAACTCATTGGAAAAATTAATTTAAATTACGATCCCATATTTTTTATAAATGAGGTGCATTCACGTCTTTAAAGGTAGGAATAATATTATAATGCTTTGGAGATAAAATGCCTCGGATGATAAGGTTAAACAGGCACTTGCTGATGGCCCAACTGAACGTTACAACATTTCAAACGGAATTGGTTTTATATGGTAATTTATTGATAATTGATTTATATGTGAGTACAAAAAGTGCCAATCACAATTTCAGTTCTGCCGTGCAATGAAGCTTGAGCAATTTCGGAATGGAATTTATTTGTTATGAAATGTGGTAAGGTAAAATACATAAATTCAACACTAAATTTCCAAAAGTAAACTTTAAACTATGGTATATACCTTTCTGTTGTACAATTAATTAAATTTTGATTGAATCTATATGCAATGAAATGTGAAATAAATGTGAAATGTGAAAAATTCTTCATTTAATTTCCAAAAAGGAAACTTTAAACGATAGTATTTACCGTTTAAATTCAATGTTTTTTTCGAGCACATTCTTACGCTGTTAATTAAATATTTAATTCGTGCAACATCTAAGGAAAAAAATCCGCAATCATGATAAACACTTGGCTTTAGGCTACACAAGCCTTGCTAAGTTCAAATTTTATCATATAATGTACCCTGGAAAGCAATTCTTCGGGAAATCTAACCGTTCTTTGTGCCACGCTACAGCCTGCCTGCCTGCTACGTGGGTACTCGACGCCCGTTTCATTCGCCGTACCCTTCCACAAAAGGGGGTGCAGAGGGGGTGTGGCGGGGGTGTAGGGAGGATATCGAAGTGGCGGGAGAAGAATGAAAGAGAGAAAGGGTTTTGCCGGAGGGAAAAACGTGTTGTTGAGAAGAAATGAGGTTTCGCTCCTAGAGTTTTGTGTGAGGGGTGGAGAAGGCGAGGGAAGAAGCAAATGTGTACCTTCTCCCTATTACTCTATGCCTCTCCCCACACCACCTCCCTAGCGCCGCAGAGGAAAATGAGAACACCAATGGGGCAGAATTAAATAAAACTGAATATAAGGCCCGTTTCACATGGACGCGGACGGTCCGCGGTACGCGCGCGGAGAGCGGTCGCCGTTGTTCACATGGGCACGGACGAAATCCGTCCCCGTCCCGCTCAATGTCAGCTGTGTATAGCTTTAATAATGAAAAACACTTTGTTACTTCCACAAAATTCTTTGGAATTTATTTGTTATGAAATGTAGTAAAGTAAACTACATAAATTCATCACTAAATTTCCAAAAAGTAAACTTAAAACTATGCTATATACCGTTCTGTTCTACAATGAATTAAATTTGGATTGAATCATATGCAATGAAATGTGAACTAAATGTGAAATGTGAAAAATTATTCATTTAATTTCCAAAAATTCTTTGGAATTTTGTGGAAGTAACAAAGTGTTTTTCATTATTAATATGGAGCCCTTCCACCACGTAAAAGCTTCAAGTTTCGATTTAATGTGTACAGCTTGTTAAGGAAGAAGAACGTCATACTGCCAAGTGCACTTCAAGCTATTGCTGCATACCAGGTTAGAAAAAACGGAAGAAAAGTGCCCGTCAAAGGAGGTTTTAGGTGATGAAGGATCTGGTACTTTCCCGGCGAATCTTGCTGTTGAAGTATTCTCGGGATATCAGCCGGGTCAAGATGGACAAATCTGCCAACGTTTCGACCTGAAGACGACGGCAGAGAAGGCCATTTAACGTTGTCAGATTTGTCCATCTTGACTCGGCTGATTTCCCGAGAAGACTTCATCAACGAGGTTATAGGTGCACCCTATTGTGGCACGAAGAACATTAAAGGCCGCTTAAGTGACCATATTTACTGAACCACGCGCTGATGAATATGATTTTACCCAGTGTCAGTTTCACTATCCATGGCGAAAAGACGCACTCGCACTGTTATCTTCAAGCTTGCTCTAACTTTACTGACAAGTCTTCTTGGTTCGCATCAGCCGCCCGCGTTCATGTGTACGCGCAAACCTGTCTCTGTGGCCTGTACGCGCGCGGAGGGGCCACGCGGATGGCTACGCATTCATTAGTAAGCTTCCATTAACGTCAATGGAACCTTATCCGCGCGTGTGACGCTCATCGTCCGCGTCCATGTGAAACGGGCCTAAAAATGCTTGAGCATATTCTATTAAAACCCCAAATAAAATTGTATTTTCCATGACGAAAGAACACGAATGGTGATTTCACACACTTTTTAATTCCAAAACTCAACGACCAACCATGGTTTCAATACATTGTGTCATTTTCAAAGGTCTGTGTTGATTTAACCTGCTTAGCTATGTAATTTGTTTGTTAGTTGCTATGCTACAATATTATAACAATGCGTTGAAACCTTAGTCGGTTGTTGAGTGTTGGAATCAAAATGTGTGAAAATTACCAAAAGTGTTCTTTCGCCATGGTTACATCGAACTTTCACCAAATCAAGCCAGAAAAGAAATTATAAAAATTTTATTAAAATAGTACATGGGAAAATTCAATGGAATGCCGAATGCAGAATCAATGCCATGACGTGCATGTATAAAAATTTATGAGCAGGATACGTCCACCTATCCACTTTGATACATTCATATGCAATTGTTTAACATAATCAGTACAATAAAATGCAATTAAATATTATTTCCATAACCAGAATGAATGTTTATTTTTTAAACAAAATATTTTGCTTAGAAACAAGGAAAAAGTTACTACATATAAAATTAAAAACTCGATAAACATTAAAATAATGACGTTAGAAATATTAACTACATAATAACGAAGTTAGGACGCCATAAGGACTTAAGCCGTTTTAGACTGGTACGTCATTTCGCAATCTGACGTATGTACGAAGGCTAAGTCAAAATTGCGTAGTGCAAAGCGGTGAAATGTTAGAACACATGCGAGAAAGCGCTGACGTGAAATGCCAAAATAGTTCCTGTTCTAATTCCGAGGTCGCATTTGGGCAATTTCAACAACTTTTTCCAGCGCTAACCTGCGCAATGACATCCCTCGTGTAAAACAGCCTTAAAGAGAAAGAGGTAAATAAAGGTTGGATGTGGAGAGAGAAAAGAATATAGCGAGCGAAAGAGATGGGAGAAGAATTTATAATAGAACATGGAAGTGACCAAAACGGTTGACAATGAAGGAAAAAAAGAGGAGCGGAAGGCGGTAGGAGAGAGGTTATCAACGGTTGGAGGACGGATTTTGGGTGGGCGGAGGCAAAACGCACGGATGGAAGTCTATATAAAGGTTTACGTGTGGGAAGCGAGAGATGAAAAGGATGAGGGGAGGCCTATTACGGCAGCGCAGGAGGGAAACGTGGTCGGGAATCTGAATAGTCGAATCGAGCCAATGAATCGCCCACGCCGCACTCGAGAGTGTGTATATACCAATTTTATTGAAAGCGAATCTTCTTAATATGGGACCTAGCGACGGCGAAGGGTAAAAGCTCAGAAAATACGAGGGGAAAACACACGCGAAAACGCAGTTCTACGCCTAAGGTTCGAAATTTAAAAACTCTTATTTAATGTTGTCAGGCAGTTGTTGTTGGGACAGGATATTCTTTCAAGAAATTCTCATGCGAGAACGATATTGATAAATAGAAGTATTTATTTGGGTTACCGGTTTGCATTCAAATAACTGCTATCTGCCGGGTGAGCCTTGGATCAGTTATGCATGAGAATAAATCGTTGCAAGTTAAAAAAAAAATAAATTGAAAGACTCTCAAAATAAACTATATAGAATTAGTTTGAGCTTGGCAGCAATTAAAAATTCAGGTAGTGCTTACGTAAACATGTGTTCAAGTGCTATATTATTCCATCAACTTCTCCCGCATTAATTTTAAACTAAATAACTTTTTAATTCAAACTTTCAAATTCAATATGACTCGTAATACAGGACCGATGCAACCCATAAAAATTTCTCAACAGCATAGGTCCGATATATTTGATGGATTAATATGCACTTGTTTAACATAAATAATTATAGAATTTGACTACACAAATTACTTTAATTTTTTTAGATTCACATAATTTAAATTTTACATTAACTATTCTACCGATTAAGGTAGGTTTTTATGGAGTGCTTTCAAGCTTCTATGTTTTCAGGGAAGAAATAGTTGGCAAGGATTTTCACTTTCATTCCAACAGTATTTTTACGTGACACCATCACGTGACTACTATTGTTGAGAGGAGAAGTAAATGAGACAGTTGCTTGATGGGGTGAGACGATAACAAAACTGTAATCTGAAGTAAATAAAGAGGTGTTTTTGGAAAAACAATCCTTGGACGTTACTCTAACAAAAGGGATGTCGAAACAGATACATCCGAGAGAATTTTAATCGTAGAAAATGCCGTAATTGTAATTTAATATCGTTTGATGCAATCATTTTTAAATAAGTATAAAATAAATACTGCGAGAGCAATGTTCATATATTGTAATATTTATTTGGACTATCGATTTGCATTCAAATAACTGCTACCCGGATGCTAAGCCTTGGATAAGTCATGCACGAGAGTAAATTACTGCATATTAAAAAAATCAATTGAAACACCTCTTTGAAAATAATCTATTTACAAAAGTTTGAGTTTGTTATCAATTGAACATTCAATTAGTGTTTCTGTCGATCTTTATTCAATTGCAATATTAATCTATCAACCTATTTAGCTTTTAGTTAAAACGAAATAACTTTTTTATTCGAATTTTCAATTTCTGTTATGTTTTTATACCTTATTTTTCTTATTATTTATTACTTTAAAATTTTATCATTTAATCAAAATTTCAATCATTAATCCCATTATTTTTTAATTTCCACAAATATATTAAAACATAACTTTTGTTTGAAATCCTAATTAAATATTCACTTTGGATCATTTTCTTTATTATAATCAAATGGGATAGTTATTTTAAGCGATGATCATGTTACTTTCGCTTCAGCACTAATGAAAATCTATCATATCGCCAGTCCCGTGAAATGTATTTATGCAATGAATTAATTTTAAATTCGATCCAATTCCGAAAACAAAACCGATGCAGTGTATAACAATTATTAACAGAATATGTCCGAAATATCCACTTTGATGCTTTGATATATGGTTGTTTTACCCATGGTATTATAGAATTTGATACTAAAAATTTCTTTATTTTCTTAAGATCCACACTTTGTAAATTTCATTTATTATTCTACCGATTAAGGTAGATTTTCAAGGAGTACTTTCAATCTCTATGATATTAGGGGAGAGACAGCTGATAGGGTTTCCCACTTCCATTCCAACAATGTTACGCGAAAAAGATAGAAACATCTGAGCCATCCTAAGGTCGCCGGGAAAACGAATGCAGCACAAATAATACTTAATTTCATTCAAAATTCTTTAAAATACGAAATGCTTCGGTTAGACTTCAGTGGATGGCAAGAGTAAGCCAAACTGGCTATTTCAAGGCACAAAGGGCATAAGCAATCCGCGAATTTAAGAGTCTAGCGGAAAGCGTTGCTCACGTTGGCCGTGGAGACCGACTTTTGAAAGTGACTGTACCATAGGAAGCCAATACGGCATGGAAATTTCATTTATCCACCTTATTACCACCGCTTCTACTTTCCTCCTCCTTCAATACTTCACCCGTCTCTTTCCGGATCCACCTGATCACTCTCCATAATAAAAACCTCAAACACGACCACCATAAAGTACGTACCGTCTCCTACCCCTATCATCTATCACCAGCACGTAACATGTCGAATTCTGAAATGGATACCCAACACTGGAAGAGCTTCACGGAGATGGGCTGAATACGGAAGCGAGTATAACTTCCCAGAGATAAAATGGTACTCCAATAAAATTCATTTTCACCGACCAGGTATACCAGCACTGATAAAATTCATGCAACGTCATGCTAGCTCAAAACCTGCACGGGAGTCAATTAAAAAAAAATTAAATCCGAAGATTCAAGCGTGATGAAATGAAATTTTTCCATAATAAAGTAAGTACCAGCAATTGTCCACAAAATTGTAAGCAATGATTTTAATATATTTTGGACACTTCTTTCCACACTAATTACCCTTCAATTCGAAATAGTAGACTAACAGCCCCTAAAAATAGTGTCCACCGCAGTTAACCTAAAGCAATTGGTCTGTTCTTTACCAGGTAGAATAGTCATTCATATTTCATGAGTATTTTTACTTGGTGAAAAGTATGTCTTGATATCCTTTACTTACCTTTGAGTTCGTCAAATAATTACAATATTTACGGCATTAGGGAAACTGGAGATCTTGGAGAATATTTTTTTGTACAAGGTTATTCTGTCTCAATGTTAGAAACTAAAATTCACCAGTGCAATCAGAGATGAAATACATTTCAATTGTATTTAAGATGCAAAGCATAAATTACTCTTCAAACTGTTTTTAGATTCAAAAGACAAAATACCGGAGAAAATTTTATTTTCAATTAAATATGTTTATACTTCTAAAATACTTCCTATGCTTGCGCGGTGAAAATCAGTTTTTTTAATACGACAAACAAAATAGTCTAACTACTCCTTTGCATTAAGACATCCTTACCGACACAATGCAAACACGCCGTAGTAGATGTAACACTAAGCTGGCTTAGCCAAAGGGGTGACATAGGTATTAATATACTCATTTTGTACCAGGATTAACTTTAGAGTAAGTTGATATATTTCATCTGACGTCATTTTTGAAAATGCATCCCACAATGACACATACCTCACAGTTGCACACTGGTCAAAGTTAGAGAAGAGGATGTAGGTAACTCCCAGGGCTAAATAAGTTAACGCTCATCATGGTAAACTCGTTTAATCTGCATTAAACGTACAGCTATTGGCTATTTCAACAATACTGCACGCCATTCTACGACCCTATAAACTGAACATGAATTGCTGAAATAGTTCAAACTATTCTAAACGAAAATATGACTCACGTATTTTCAAAATGTAAACATGGTTTTATAAAATATTTTTTACTCTATAGGAATATTTTTAAAAGGGGTTTGAAGGTAAAAATTGCTTGGTGCGCAAAGGTAATCAAATCAGACCTCAAATACTATTTGCGTTTCATACATGATATTGATCAAAGCGGATATTGAGAACAAAGGAGATATTAATTTGGTTTTAATTTAATGAAAATACGCAGCCATGTAGCGAATTTTTTTAAATTGTTGAACGCTCCAAAAAAGCAAAAATAAAAACTGAAATTCCGAGAGGAAAATGTCACCAGAAATGAAAAGGTCACATATTCCCTGGAGTTAACGAGGATTGATATGATGCCAGATGCAGCGAAAGCAGGAATGAGTATGTTAGTGGCAGACGTCAGCATTGGTGTAAGGAAACAGAGATGACGTGATTTTTTGGAGATTTTATGCCACTAACTTTTGAGTTTTTTTGACAAAATAAAACTAATTTGATGAGTTTTAGTATTAATAATCATAAATACATATTTACATTATTTTTATTTTTCTGCCAATTTAATTTAGGATGCAATCAGTTTTGACAACTTGCTACCATCATCACGCTATGCTAGCTTCAGAAATGTATCTTTGTGTTTTATTATTAGGGTGAATCTATGCTTATTAGTCCAATTTAGTAGCTTGAGATTATAGGAAAAATAATATTTTTTGACAGCAGATAGTCTCATGTATAAAAAGCTCACAACCAGTTCAATTTATTTCCTTTTTCATGATAAAGATTTTTAGGTTACTTTCCAACAACAATTATAAGTATCACCTGGGTTTGGAAGAATTGGATGCAACTTCTCCCTCACAGAAAAGGTGAGTTTAGGAATAACGAAAAACATTTTTGATGAGGAGGATACCAGCATGGGCTTAATACCCATCGCACCCATAACAAGAAGGAAAATCATTTGCTTCAGAGTTACATACATTTCCATAGTTTGTAGTAATTAATTAAAAATAACCGGTTCCTGTTCTTTTGAGGTAAAAGAAATTTTTCAGAATCATTCATGTACACCTATTAAGCATTCTTACATCAGTACTTAACTGACAGGATTCAATCTCCGCGTATTGTTACAAAATAAAAATTTATGAAAAAAAATCATCCAGATGACTACAATCTCGGTGCACATTCAATTATCAATGTTCGAATCCACGTAGTTCATTTTCATAATTTTACCAATAACTAATATTTTCGCATAATAAAAAGAATCCAAATAAAGCAAAAATAGAACAGAAAGCAGTGTGGCGCCTTGAAGCCCAACAGAGATTACAAAATACAAGAATGAAAAAAATTGCTTATAATAAAATAGAGCATAGTTTGCTTCCAATATAGCCCAAAAAGCAGGACTTTAGGCCTAAGCGCAGGTAATATTTAAGTTAAAGTATATAGTAATAGTAGTAAAGTATATGTAGTAATTGAAGAAAATTTACCAAAGAAAAGGGTCCACTTTTTCACATGTATTACAGGAAAACTGGAAAAATATGGTAATTACTGCCAATTTCCACTTGAATACCCAAATAAGAAACAAACGTAGAAACTAAAAATTAAGGGCGAGTGCGACGAAAACCACATTTCTAATTCAAGATTAAATCAAGTTCTATATATTTTATGCTTATTCAGGCGACCACCTGCGAGTGATTATAAAAATCTAGAGAGCTTTAAATGAGAATAAATGAACACGTGTGCTCTATAACTTGCACCTGCCGGGGTTGAATCAAAATTTTTATGGGCACTCTACAGTTCCGCCCTGAATTTAGCCGTATGCGAGGCGCAATTCTCAGGTCAACGCACGATCCAGTCATTGGAGCTGAGTAAATAACGTCAGAAGTCTAGAAAGAGCCCCGGTTCGGGAAGTTGGATTTAGAGCTAAATGAAAGGATGATGGGGCAAGCAAAAATATTAATCCATGCCTCAGGAAAGACGTGGTGCAGTGGAGAGCAACTCCACGAATAGTTTGGGACTCGGAAGCTGAAGTTTTTCAAAAGAGAGCGGAATATTTAAAATATACCGTAATGAGTGTGAATACTGGCTCAGGGCGTTTAGAAGTGGAGTCCAAGGTAGCATAATATCAAACCTTGACAGATTTACAATGGTATATTACCATGGCAAAACCTGATTCACTCACTTCTACGTCCCTCTGTGCAGCGACAGCAAAATTACAGAGCTCCAACGAAAGGAGTGAGAACGGTCTTTACAAAATTTAAATAATAATTTCATTGTACTTCAATATTAAATTCCCAAACTTTCCTTCCACGCACATTCATTCATAAATTCGAGATATATTTGTTTCTATAAAGAATTTATTCGATTTTAAAAGCTCACAACGTTATTATATTTTTGAGTCAACTGATAACGAATACCAAAGACTATTGTCATCGTCACCGCCGTAAATACGGTGTAAAATAAGGATAAGCCATTCGTGAATGTTCACTACAGCAATGTGAAGAAAGGGATTTAAACACTGTTCCAATCTGATTCATGTCACAATTTCTCTACCGATACTAATTGTAAGTATATAAGTCGATTGGATATAGTTTATGTTCAAAAGGGAAAGTGCAATAACCAAAGTTAAGATGCTGAAGTTGTTCGAACTAAAGTGTGTAGGTCAGTATTTAACTAAAAAAAATCAAGGAAAAAAAAGTCAAATAGGTATAATTAAATCACCAAGTTTCCTTAATGATATCAGGCAGATTTTTAGCAAGCAATGGATTATCCCTAATATCCACCTTCACAGCATTGGTGAAAACTTAATCAATGCCAAGGATCTTTTGTTAAATATCAGCCGATAGCATAATCAATCAAAATGCATAATCATTTCTCATAACATGGCGCGGGCTAACTCATTCGGAATCGTTGGAACTACTGAGTGAAAACTGGTCCGAAATGGTGTATTTTTTTATGTAACAATTTTCTAATCACCTATTCGGCTGAGATCCTTATAAGTAACGTTGTCTGGCGGCTAGTTTTTACAAATGCTTTGAAAGTGAATTTGATGGATGATCTATTGTTTGCTAACAAATTTCTTGATATCATTACAAATGATTCGTGATGAATTATACCTATTTGACATGTGTTCCTTAGGTGTGTGCTGAAGTACTAAGTAACGAAATGCTACTAAACATGCCCACAAACTTTAATCCCAACAAGTTCAGCGCTATTGGTTTTGGTAATTGCACTTGACCATTTGAACATGAACTATAGTGAATGTAATGGATAATCCCACGAGTATTACAAAAGAGGATTTTCAACTCGGCCTCTAAATGTGTTGTCACCCACCGCGCATTTGAGAGGGTTTACAAAAGCCGCCAATCTCATCGCTGACGGATACAGTGATCCGAGTTTCACAAGGAAATAAGGTATAATATTATATAATAAGGGGTATTAATCGAAATTTACATTCATGATGATGTGATCTACCCAATTAATTACTTTTCAATGCTACTCCTCCCAATTAAAGACATTATGCTGCAAAATATTAGAAAAAAAGTGGATCGCATTGCACTCATCATCGCTCCGAGGACATTTTTGAAAACCGATTAAAATAAGATCGAAGTGGCAACAGAAATCAGCTTTCAATGGGATGAAATTGCGCCTCCCCTATGCAGTCCCCTTGGATTACCCAGTAGTTGCTTTACCTTCATTACGGAAGCTTGGTGAGAATTATACCTGTTTGCAGTGGCATAACTAGGAATACGCTTTTTGGGGGATGAAGGGGCATAAGGTGGGGATAGGCAACGGAGTTTCCTGGAAAAATTTTGAAAAATGACATGCCTGGAAATACATTTGGGCGCTTAAAATTTAACTTTAAGCAGATATAATTATTATTTGTCAAAACAAGACAATAGTTTAAATAATTTTTTATCTCTTTGGGAGGGATCATCTCCCATAGTTACGCCACTGCCTATTTGACTAGTTTTCCCTCGATCTATTCCGTAATACTGAAGAATGAAATACCACCAAACAAACAAATAAGCTTTAGTCCCAAAAACTTCAGCCCTATATAACCTGAATGTCTTTTCATAATTTCAATTGGTACTTGAATAACTTTCTACAAGTAACTTGGCCTTATTGCTTTTTTGGCCCTTCAATTATCTCTACCAATATTATTGCTCATGGTAGCGGAAGAGCGAAATTCTTGAAGCAGCGAGATGTAGAAGTTGGAGAGAGCACACAGAACGTGAATAGGGGTGCGAAGGTGAAGGGGAAGCCTCTTCCTTTCTTTCGGCCGAGCATCGATTTCCGGAAAGAGAGAATATTCCGCGCGAGGATATAGCAGAGAGATGTGCCATCTGGCGGGGAAAGGACCAAAACGCTGCTTGGCGTGCGCGAGTCCCATTACCATGGGAACGCACCCGGAAAATTCTCCCTCGCTCCCGCCGACTCCCGATTAATTGTTATGGGCGCTAAGGGACGACGGATGGCCAGAAACTGAGAGAAAAACCTTTTTCTCACAACTGTGCAGAGGACGAGAGAGAAAAAGAGACTTGCGGCATGAAATTTAAGGGGTGGGTTTGCACGCATAAAAGAGGGTGGGAAATAATATCTCTGCGAGTAAAGTGCGAGATGAGTTCTGCCAAAAAGTTTTTGAGATAAGTTTTATGGCGGGACGAAACTGATCCGACGACGCGAAACTTTGAAAAAAGATGAAAATAGAGGTCGTAAAAATAATAAATAAATAATTTTATCTTACCCACGCACTCATGATTAATAAGTTAGATAACGTTATCTTGAATGAAAGCAACTTGGATAAGAGATCAACTCGGTGTGATAACGGCTTAAATGGAAGACTGAGCTGTATTGCTACAGAAAGGGCTCCTCACAAAAATATAACCTGCATTTACGTATATTCTTGATGCAATAAGAGTATCGAAATCCCTTCTATTCGTAACCTTGAACCCCATAAAAGAGAAATATATATGTTTAAATTAAAGTTTGTTGCACTTTTCCACTTTTCCACCATTTTAAAGGTATGTTGAGTGACCCATGTAAAAATTTCCCTGAGCCTTTTAATACATATTACATCTGAGAAAATACTTATGTGGAATGTTTAAATTTATGATATTGCAAAATGTTCAGAAGTTCCTTTATGCCCTGAATATTTATAGAGGGCAGCTCAATTTCAACAAATTTCATACAAGTTAAGCATATGCAGGCGCTATATGGTGTAAGTTCGACATATTTAGATAAAAGATGGCGGCACTTTTCCACAATATTTTAATGCGTACGACGTGTTTCGGCTCACGGAGCCATAATCTGGTACTTTCTGTCTTACATACATGTAGTAAGCCGAAACGCGTCGTGCTAACTTCTTTTATTTAAATATGTCGAACTCCCACCATATAACGCCTGAATTGTTGAACTTATTACTCTCCTTGAGGATTTCTATAATGTACAGATGACAGGATAGAAGATTGCACGCTTTTTCACCTAAGAAAAATACTCATTCAGGTGAACAGCAATTGTTTTTCTGAACTGTAGCAATGTCCACATCTACTGCCCGATCCGTCCTCCGTAAACGCATTTATTTCAGCATCTTGACATCCACTCGAGGAGAAAAACGGACGGTTGTTGATTGAGAAACAAAAAAGTTTTAATAGAATTGGAGACAACATAGGTACCATGAAAAATGAAATAAACTGTATGAATCTATGCTCAGAAGGATCACACTATTCTATACGAGATAACATTTACAAAGCATTGTAAATGCAGATTAAACTTAAGATAACGGGATATGACGTAGCAATAGAATCCTATGAGGAGAATAACAAACGAGCGTATTTATCAATTTCAAAATATATCATTCCTATTCTTCTTTTCAAACTGTAGTTAAAAATAACTTGGCCACAAAAGCCATACTCCTTAAATATTGCATTTTTGAAAACTTAAATATTGCATGCATGATCTTTAGGCGATTATTTTTATGAAAAGTATGAATTTAGGTCCCAAAAATGTGTTTTACGTATAACAAGGCATTCATAAAAAAACCTACTGAAAAACTCACTAAAGCAATATATTAAAATACAAGCTATCATGGGAGACATTGCTTAGAGTATTACTCGGGAGATATTTCCGACACTAAGATCGACTAAGCAAGAGAGTCTATTTAATAAAAAAATAGTAGGCTAACTCATGTAAGAGAGTGTCATATCACTGAACACTTTTTCATTTTTTTTAGATAAAGCAAAATATATTTACTTAAGATTCAGTCTAATAGTAACAATTTAATCCATCAAGAATCATTACTTAACAGAAGTTTTAAGTTTTAGACTTGTACCTTTACTATTAATAGATCTTATTTAAACTTATAAAAGTCTTTATAACTGTTCCTAGGTACACCATGTACATGTACCTAGAACACAACCTATCGTACCAAGGAACACGAGTTAGATTCGTGGGAACAGTAATTAAAAACGTGAAAAATGGGAATCAATATGTACTTTTTTATTAAAATTGAAAGTACATTAAAGTGCTACGTAAAGAAAATAAATGTAGCTTAGGTAAAAACTCAATTTTAACATATAACTCCTTTCAATTAAAAATTAAATTAGGTTAAAACCTCCAAAATCAATACCATTCTCTGAAGTCCAATTGTGTAATGAATTTAACACAAAAAGTAAATTTTAGAATATAAGACCATAAATTACGGCTGACTAGGAGTATCACAAGCATAGGAACATGTTTCTAGGTACATCATGGGCTTGTGTTCCTTGGTACAACAGGTAGCCATTTTTAATCTCGGCTGATCTGTCTGGTTAATATTACGAATAAAATGCCAAATAAGTACCTATTGCTACTTACAGTTATATGTCAATTTCAGCTCTGCTGCGATAAACACTGTTGATGTGATCGATTTTCGGCAAAAGACTTGGATGAACAACTTAAAATATTTACTTTTCAGTGACAAAAACTTCAAACTAGCGTCTTCTTTGTAAGGATAACCCAAATGGACTCATAATTGACCTGTTTTGCGCACTAGCGAATCTTTCACGTAATGGCTTAGTTTAAAGCCGCTAGGTCACAGAACTTTCCGGTAGTTGCAAATGTTCATAGGCACACTATGTCCTAGGTACACCACCCTTCCTTACTGTTTTAGCTTTAAGATTAATTTGTATAGGAAATGGTGCAGCTCACTCAAGGCATAGCTGTGCAGGTATGCGAATTAAAGATTCACGGTAGGGGTAGAGAGTTCCCACACGCACCGAGAGGACTTTTTGGCAGCGTTTCTGCGGATTCATCCACTTGTTGACTTAAAACGATTTTTCACGTCCAATCAAGGATATTCTTACCAAAACTTCGTGTTCATAGGCAATTCTGATTATATTATGAAATTCACAAGTTAAAAATTACCATTACAACTTGGAATACTATCTTATTTAGCTCTTTAAGTAATTTATGAGAGCATTTATGAATTACACGATCGGCAAAGCATGTTCAACTCAAGGCTGGACGGCGATATTTGGTGGAACTTGGTGACAGGAAACATATTAAAGATACATTGTTGTATGTTCCACAGAAGTTTTAATAACTGACCCAGGTTTCGACAATACCCTTTGTCATTTTCAACCTTTGAAATAACCGTGTAATAAAATAAAATAAGTGTATTGCCGAAACCTGGGTCAGTTATTAAAACTTCTGTGGACCATACAACAGTGTATCTTTATTATGTTTCCCGGCAAAGAATGTGATGGACGAAGCTCATAAATGCAGCTGTGAGAGGATAACAATTCAAATAAATAAATAAAATAAAAACATTACCAGGTTGGGGATAACTGGCGATTTTTAGAAGGGTGGATATCATGAAAAATAACAATTAGGCATGCGAGAAAATATAAATTCAAAGGGAATGAATGATACATAGATATTTAGACTAATTTGGGGCCAGGACCTAGAAGAAAAAATTATGGCTCTCACTCGAGGCCATAAAATTATTAATACCCTGTTGTTCATAACCCTAGCGATGAGAAAATAGTTCAATTTACCAAACCCTTTACCAAAAGATTTACTCGGCATTTATCCGGTCTCCATCAACAAATTCTCAGATGGAGAGAAAAACTAGACGAAATCTGTTGGGGATTTTAAGATGGTTATAAGTCATTCAAGAACAGTAATTTTTCAAACAAAAATATTGGCGATAAAGTCCATTATTGGTTTTTCTTAGTATTTATGAGCACGCCCACGAAAACAGCCGCGTTTGAGCCTTATACGTCGGGGTTTACAACGGAGCTACAAAGGACAACCACACTTATCCATGTCTTTTATGGGGAACTAACCCAAGCGGGAATCTAACCCATGACTTTTAGGATAGTCATAAATCCGCCGCCACCGAGACCGACGCGGTCCGTAAATTAAAAGTTAATTTGTGGCCGGGGCCATAAAAATGAATGCGTATTACGACAGAAAACGAAATCACTAACAAATTCACCAACTCATTCTCAATTGTGTGGTATTCCATTATAAGTTTTCTTGGATAAATTCCGAAAAGCTTTTAAACCAAATGCCGCTATGAGAAGACTGATTGTAAAATGTAAGGATCCGATAGACCATTTAGGCAGATAAGGAGTGTATTCGTTGAAATGCAGCGATTGCAATAGTGTCTACGTGTGGCAGAAGGGAAGAAGCTTCGAATTCAGGAAGAAAGAACATTTAAGTTCATACAAAAATAACAAAGATGATGAAAGTAATTTTGCTAAACACTCAATATCCAAATGTCATAGGAGAGATTTAAAAATGAATATTTTAATATTTAAAAAAAGTAGCGATATAAGTACAAGTGAATTGTCCAAGAAACATTGAAATCACTAACACTTATTCCAATGTTCACATCCATTTGGCCGTGGGAAAATACTCGAGTAAATATCCATTCACAAATACCCTTATCACTTGGTATTCATCCCTTATCACTTGGTATTCATCGGGCCTACATCGCTAATGGAGAGCTCGCAGGAATGTGTTGGGCTGGAATCTCGCAGGCAAGGAGGAGACAGAGAGGGTGGTAGGATAAGGATGAGTTGGGCAGGGCAGTGAAGAGAGGACGAGGAAGATCGCCAAGAAGATCCCAACATAATAGCAGGGCATCCTGAGAATGAGAACGATAGGACGTAGGGAAAGGAGTAGTACTGGGAAATTCAAATCTTATTTCTCGTGAGAGCAATTGGACCGCATACAAGTTTTTTCCCGAGAGCATTTTTTCCAGTGACAAAAGATATTTTTGTTGGTGTTTCCACAAATGCGACAACGATGCGCAAATCAAAGACTTGCCAGTTCATATGACAGCTGAGCACGTCTATTTCAACAACGAATGCAGTCCAAATCGTTTCACCGAGGAAATAAAAACGTAAACATCTAGCTTACCCTAATGCCTAATGTATCAATTTACATTATGTAAGCGGCATGACTGAGATTGTAAGCGGCATTATATGAAAAGCTCTATTAAATTTATTTGATAACGTTGAGATCTTCTCACTTACCCATCTCCATATATTTATTTACTTAGCATGCCTAGCACCTGCTCTCAATCCAGTTACCCTCTATTTGGGCTAGAGATGCCAGCACTGACTCACAAAGGTATGAGACACGGTCTTTTCTCAGTTCGGCATGATAAAAAACTTCTATTTCAAAACGTCCACTTTTTCCGGAGATATACCGTGGAAAAAGTCGAATAATAACTCAAGATATCGTATTTCCCACTAATTTTATTTAAAAGCTCACAATACGTGTTTCGATTGCCTCAAAATCATCATCAGGTACTAAAAAATTCCTATTTCAGGCACATATCTGACATATCATCATAATCAGTCACTAACAAATAACACATATCTGTCCAAAATAGGAATTTGTAAGTGTCTGATGATGATTTCAAGGCAGTCGAAACACGTTACGTAGTGTTGTGAGGTGTTAAATAAAGTAAGTGGGCAGTAAGATATCTTAGATAATAATTCATTTCACAATTTAACATTATTTTGTTTAACAAGTGAGTTTCGTTTAGCGTTTAACGAGTGAGTGAATTTATTTCTAGTGAGGTAGGGCGAACACGCCCCGCGACACCACCGCTTTCGTTGGTAGCGATCTGAATTCGAGAGAGCCGTTGGCTAAGCAATTCCTTTCCTCACCCCTTAATTCTCACGAGGACAGAGAAGGGACACGTGGGAGGCGGGACAGAAGAAGATCGCTCGCACCGGATTCTTCCGTCCAAAAGGAGATTAGGATTCCCAGGCGTGTTCTCCCAAATGGACCGTCCTGTCCCCACGGCAGAGATAATGTTATCACGTGAGTGGATTCGGTGATTTATTTTAGCGTCTGTCTTTGTGCTCTCGATGGGGATGTAGAAGAAAAAGCCTCGAGTACGATGAACACATCAATCCATATTAGGTACGACATTTTTGGGGGTAGAAGAGATGTCTTTCGTTATCTTGCACAGGGAGGGCGCAGAGACTACGACAAAATTGTCTTTGTTTATTCGTTCGTTGTGAGACAATGTTCTTGCGATTTTCGTTAGATTTAATTTAGCATTGTTGCGTTTGACATTTAAATACTGCTATTTACTGTTGTCAGGGAGTTGTTGAGGAAAAGGAGATGGAGATTGTTGAAGATAAGGAATGTAGAAAGTTGCTTGAAAGAGTGAGACAGTAAAAAAAAACTGTAATTTGAAGAAAATAATGTTTTTTTTAACAATCGTAAGACGTTACGTCAGCAAAGTAAAACATCAGCTGGTAAAATATTTACATCCTATCGTGATGATACTGAGGACTTAAGGAGTTAAATTCCACAATCCCTTCATTAAGAGCTCATTTTGTCACATGTATCTGCGAATACTTACTTATTTTGACTACATATACGAGCATGCACACATATTTTGTTGATATTTTCCACATCATCGTGTAATTTAAACATTAATAATATACTCCTCCATTTAATCCGCAAGTATCACAATGCCTTATTAAAGTATTGCCTTTCCTCCAGTGATAATCCCCTAACGGATCTGTTACTTATTAAATGCGTTTATTACATATGCAAATACACGATTTCTATTCTTTATTTCATGAAGTGAGCATTGAATCTTGGTTTTTCCTTTATTGCTCCAGTTAAAAATAAGTATTTCGATATCCTTTTCACAAAATAAGCCTTCAATGCATCCAATATTGGCTATCATCACAAATCAGGCGGGAATAACAGTTAACCCACTCATTAAATAACCCTAATGCTTTTTTTCTTCTACATAATTGAGGTTGAGAATTTGCCTTCACAGTGGACGAAGACTTTAATAGGAAAAAATAAGTTTTTAAATCTAAAAAAAATCTTACCCAGTATATACGGTTATATTAGAGTACCTAATTGAAGTGAATAAGTATTAATTAGTAATCAAAGCAAAGCAGGAAGGGCTACATACGATCATTCTGACCCAATGCGTACTGAAAGGCAGGAGGAGAAAAACTCAGGAGCTCACTCAACCAAGACGAGAGTGAGACCTATACATAGGAGAGATTGCAAGAAAAAATTAATATTCTTTTTTTAATTGGTATGCTTTTGGAAACCCAGAGAAATGTAAGAAAGAACGCCGTACGTTATTATTTATGTTGTAGGGCAACAAAACTAGTAATATCAGAAAACATTATTGCTTACTGGTGTTCACATTGGTTCGGGACATGTTGATAATCCTCCATTGGTCTGCTCGGTGAAGTCTTTAAGAATGCGCGCTGCATGGAACACCAAAGCTATTCTCAAATTTCGGCACTCCCATAATGAGGCTTGATTCTGAAAAAAAATAAAAATATAAGTTATTAGTTCAACGAAAAACTGTTTTTCATGTATAACGGAAACTGTTTACTGAATATCGAACTTTTATGCTGCGCATAGGAAATGATTTGGATGATTAAAACGAAAAATTTAGATACTGTGAGAACAATGCTCCAAATATGATTCTTGGCAAATCTTCCCCTGTGGTTTTCATGGAATGAAAATGAGAAAAATTGGAGGGGAACAGGTGAAATTTTTTCATGATTCAATATAAAACATTCATTATTCATACATACAGTTAAGGCAAATATATTTTTTGCATTAGTCCAGAAACTTCGATAAATTTACAATAGACTAACACAGCAAATATTAGTTGTTTATTTTAGCATTAATATATCAGAACATCACGTACGTAAGACTAAGTAAAATTCACTTTATAAATAGTTTAATTACATATAAATATAAAAATATCACAAAATAATAGGCAAAAAACATCATTCAAATCCAACTGGAGTTCGTTCCATTTATTTATAAAAGTGAAAAAATATTTTAACTCTCAAAGGAAATATGCCGGGTAAGCACGGAGTGGCTATCATCTCCTAGCAAGAAATCATTTTTTTAAATTGACGATAAATACAAAAATAATGTAGATAAACTGCAGAGTGGAAACGAATATAAAAATATATTCCATTACCCTCGATAGTTATATCATCTTGAAATCACACGATAAACTAAGAAATACTGCAGAAGAAAGATTACGATGGCATTACTTTGCACCATTTAACAAGGTAAGGTTACGGACCAATTGAAAGCCTATATATAATAATATAAAACGGCGGTCTCCCATTAATTAGCGAAAATTCACAAGGTGCACCATTTCCACTGAGCTCCTTTTCTCATTTTCATGACATATTAATCAAAGAAATAGCCTCATACGACCCCAATTCAGAGGAAATGCTGGTGCTGCTCGAAAATTCTAGTTTACGAGAGATACACAAGGATTTTGGATCCCTTATCACCGAAACACACAGCCTTTGATGTTTTTGCCCTTACTCGCAGGGCACGATTTTTTTACCTAACACTTTACTAAGGGGGAAAGAAGTCAAGTTGGGAGTTAGCATTAATCCTGTCCTCTGCGGAATAACCCGAGCTTTAAGCTCTCTAGCTTAAGTAAAAAAATGATTAATGCTTTACCCACTATAAAAAAACTAATTTCACATTATGAATTGAGCATAGCATCTATAAACTAAGCTTACACGGGCATGACATAAGCGATATATATAAACATAGCCATTATCATACTCAAAAGATCAGCCTAATTTATTCCACGATAAATATAAAACACCGATATAAATTTCCACACTTCAATATACAACTCCATCACCGACCATAGAGTCATTCTTAAGACCTAAAAGTTTCCAAACCACGTTCGGTAGTGGAGCTGTATATTAAAGTGATGAAATTATTATTGGTGTTTTATATTTTATCATGGATCTTACCATCAGCCTCGGTATAATTGTCATGGGAATTAAATAACCAAGATATCGTAGTGGTCTGCACAGTGGCCCGGAAATCCAAAGGTCCGTGGTTCGATTTCCGGTCCAGGGGAATTTTCTCTCATGACGATTCTTGTATATTTCACCGCCGTTCATGCGGCAGGATTTGAAATATTACAAATACGGGCTATGTGTATTTTATGAGCCATTATCACCCATTCATGACTGAATGCCGATTACTTTTTCGGACTTTGAATGGTTATGAAACTTTTCTATGACAAACCGTTATGGACCACCCCCTGAATGTTATGATGGGAATCTGATTTTAAAATAACGAATTTTGCCAGTGCGTGAGAGAATGAGGATACCTCACCCATTGACTTCCATAGTAACGACGATTATTCCCCATTTATAAGGTATTTTTCCTATTCCGCTAAAATTCCATGACTTTCATGACTATCCAGGAGAGAGAATACCCTGCCAGGTGAAAATTCGTTCAATACAGCCTGTTTGCACGGTGTGAGACATAAGCACTCATGCTTAACTGAATTTTGATTACTAACCCAGATTTAACCAAAGTTTATTTACCTAGAGTCACATATACTCGGGTACTTCATGCAACCACTCGCTTTCGCTAGCTGGGGGGACCTATTCCCAGAATTGTTCCTTACGGATATTTTTTATAATTTTTTTATTTTCTAACCTACTTTAATTGAAACCCGTTACACCAAACAGTTTTTAGATCCCAGGCTTTCTGATATTTAAAAGGTGTGGACTGATGGCTGCCACAAAGACGTTGCTACCATTAACAAGCTTCCCCGCGATACTTAAATTTCTCATAACCATCGCTCAATAATGAAAGCCATGGAATATCAGCGGAATAGGAAAAAAAGCAAATAAATCAGAAAAATCCTCTTTAATATGGCAGTATAACATTTGGCAGTCTGTCAGTCAACCAGCGGCCGGAGGTGGGGATTTGTAGCCCTTGTACGCTCACCCACGGTGGGCCAGGTGGGCGCAGTGAAATTAGAGAGATGTGATTTCTCCGCCAATTTCCCTGCCTCGGACCATTTTCCAATAACCCCATCTCGAGGAGGTCTCCGAAGGATCAGCTTATGAACGAGAGAGATTATGCTCAGGCAAGTGGGCATGAACAATGAAAAACGCGATAGATAGCACGACCTCCACTTTCGCCGGGCGATAAGCTGCTGGATTTTTCATCGCTCCTCTCCCATTGAGCTACACGAGTGCCGTTTTGAAGCGAATGGAATCACGGAAGCAAGCCAAATGAGGACCAACGGATACTCTACTAGAATTAATTCTGACTTTTCATCTAGCGGAAAGAAGATCTTGATAGTAAAGCGTTGATTCGATGAATATGGACATCATGAAACATCAAGTCATGGGTGGATTCAGCATCAGATTTGAGGGGGGGGGTCACGACCTTGGTCCGGGAAATATGAAAACCCCCTCCCTGGAAATAATTCTTCCTCGTAATTTTTTTAAAATAACCATACAAAAAATATAAAACTTATAAAAATGGAATATTTTTAAATAAAATTTTGGGGAAAGGGTCATGACCCCTGTGACCTCCTCCTGAATCCGCAACTACATCGAGTTGTGGATGAATAAAACCTTCAGTACTACTTCAGGGTTCCCACTCTACTTGAATAATGAAATTCACGGCTTTTTCCAGGTTTTCACGGTTATTTTTCAGATTTTTCACGGTTTTTTTCAGGTTTTCACGGTCCGTTAATAAGCCAACAATAAGAAAATCACTGGCCGTATATGAACAGAAAATTAACGTACGCGACAAACGCCGTGAACGTTAACGCCGCAATGAAAAGTGATATCTGTTATGACGTGATCTATCGTTTGCAAAATTCAGGGCCGACAAAAGGACCAGCCCAACCGCGCTCTTGCCTGGACGCCGAATACCCTTCGGACCTTCTTCCGTCCGGACACCCGAGGACCTTTTTTAATTCCTCGCCGAGAGATAGTTTTTTGCGCACGTTGTTATTACTGCACAGTGGCCGAATTTCCCCCACACCAATCTTTCTTATTTAACGGAAAATATTTTATTTAAATTGTTTATAGAATATAATAAATTGATTCTTTCTTATTTAACGGAAAATATTTTATGTAAATTGTTTATAGAACATAATAAATCGAAAAACAATTTCATACACCGTATTAGCTCAATTCTAAGACGAACACGATTCTAAGACTACCCTCCTTTTTTGGAGCTCCACTAGGGGAATTTTTTTTTCCTAATAACGAAACGATAATAAAATGAATGCGGAAAAACGATCAATTCTTTATTTTTTTGCTAGGTTGCCTATGTCCCAGGAAACGCAGGATTTTGGCGAGTAATTAAGATATTCATCAAAGGTTTCAAACAATATTTTAGATAATAACAGGAATAGTAGTACTTTATCAAGACACAAAGGTCATATTGTGGATTCGACCCATATCTCTTTCAAAATTCTGAAGGAAAACGCCAACTCACTAAAAAAAAGTTTGCTCTCCACTCAGCATTTACACTGCTATTATGGATTTCAGTCTGATATAAAAATTCATATCCATCAAACACCATTTCCAGTACATGTATTCACGAAAGCAATGTGCATGATGTGCCTAAAACAACCGCATTCGCCGGCGCAGTGACTGGTTGTGAGATAGATGACGAAGGCCAAAAATAGTCTATTACTTGAATTGTTCCTGTCTAATGAATATATTTTAAATATAATTCAGGTAGTGTTGTGTTACTTTCCCACGGCACTGAGCTTCTCCCAATGGTAGTTCCATCCCTTGGGAAGATTACAACTATGTGCTTGTCGTTATTAGGCATAAATGACACATTGTATTTATTTCGTCTCATTTTCGTCAAACGATGGATGCGGGAAAATTATGCGTCGGAACCGCAATTATCAAACGATCAATGCGAGAAACGATACTTCGGGGAACGATATATGCGGGAAAAAATTACATTGTCTATAAGGAACTTTATTTGGGACCAGAAACGGCGAACGATCAATGCGGGAACGATAGATCGAGGTTCCACCGTATAACTTTTCTTTTGAAAGCGGCAGTGTAATGACTTCTTTCCTCTGCTATCGTAATACTCTGAAACCAAAACTGAATCGATTTCTCTAATCAGAGGCAATTCATGTTCCCTTCATACTTTTGCTCTGGAAAAAATGGAACGACTTTTGTAGCAGTTTATATCGCGACGGCATTGAGGCTTTAACGTTACAATCCTCGGCGGGCACGGGGGCACATTCCCCCCAGACACTTAAAAAATATGCATTATTCTGAATACGGTCATATTATCATTGCGCTCGTTTTGTATCATGAGGTATCCTTGTGCCCCCCCCCCAGGAACAAAATCCTGGATACGGCTTTGCTTGTGCTCCCCCACTCCCCAGAAAGAAATCCTGGATCCGCCTCTGGTTAAAATTTAGGTAAATTGTAATCAATCACACAAACATTTTGTAAGTTGATCAAGCTCTAACTTGAATGGAGCCGAACCCAGGGTAAAGCAGGCGATCTCGCGGACACGGCAGAAGTGCACCCGGCGATTGATTGGCACGCACGCTTTACCTGCTGCCTAAAATGGCAATAGTTTTTCACTTAAACACAAAATTAAATAAGCTAAATTACAGTTTAGGTATTTTTGACGTTGATTTTTCGTTGTATAGCTATATATATTAGGTTACAAACTCTAGTATTCATAATTTTTCCTGACGAAAATTATGCAACCCGATTGACGTCGAGAATTTTGCATTCGATTGTAAGACGAACCCTCTTTTCTGCAGGAGTTAGGAGGAAAAAATACCTTGTCTTAGATAGGTGCAATTAGGTAAATTATAATTCACTTGGTTTGAAATATATAAAGACATAAAAAATACCTGCTGAAACATGTTATTTTCACTTTCACTTTACTTTATTACTCGTCAAATATTTCCACACAAACTTTCCGGTTGCGACGTAAAACTGGCAAGTCCCAGGTCGACGCATGCGAAAATCGTGTAATGCTCTGTTGCCATAAGCGGAAATCTTCTCTCGTTTTCAGGCCGCAACGCGCGAGAATTAGTTACGTCGCGCCGAAAGCTCGCTGTCGCCCGGTTCAAACTCAGGGAGCGTTATGTCCACTAGTGATGGGTCGATCATGAACGATTCGATCAAAAAGATTGAATCACTAGGTGAATCAAATGACTCATGATTCATTTCGTTAAACAAGTCGATCATCAATCATCAATCACTCCGAATTCCGGTATCATATCAATCATCCCGGTTTCCGGTTTATTTCAAAATTTGGAACGATCGGTGCTTGATCTCTTTTCGACAGGGCAGAAATAGTTGTGATAAAATTAAATACTATGTTATAAAGAACTGAATACTTGTGTAATCTTTTTCTTATATGTTTTCCAACAGTTATAAGTATTAATAACACCAATACACGTAAAAGGAAAATATTAAGATGACTCTTAAATTGTAGAACGTTAAGAAGTAGAAGTTAAAGCTGTTAACATTTTACTGTGCCGTTAATAAAATTATCCTGCAGATCAGATTCATGGGTGTGGTGTACTTAGTGTTATATTTTGAGATATATAGTTAGAAATTCTTCTATTAGTGTTAAGAAACTGTGGCAGTTTTGCCTTCCCAAATATTTTCATGACACTACTTCCTTCATTTTTGCAATGTAATTTACTGATCTAGTAAATCACAATCAAAATAGTATATGAAATGATAATATGGATAGCAATCAGCGTTACCAATGATCTTCGCAGATGAGGCAGTATTTATTCGATTATTCAAAGTGATTTATTACATCCATTGATTGAGTCTTGTCGATCTTGATTCCTTTTGAGTCTTTTCGATCATGATTCCTTTGAGTCTTTTCAATCATGACTCTTTTGAGTCTTTTCGATCTTGATTCATTTGAGTCTTTTCGATCATAATGATTGAATCAATTGATTGAATCATTTATGTGACTCGAGTCAAAATGATTGAATCACCAAAATGATCGACTTTGCCCATCACTAATGTCCACAGCGAATAGCAGGTTGTCAAGGTTAGCGGTCTTCCAATCAGAGGATTGAGGGTGTTGAATATACGTTCAAATTTTTCGACACAAATGCCATCTAGATTTAGTTTCGAAAGCGGTCGCTGCAGCCAGTGGGAAGCCTAATTGGATGGAAGGGGGACTTAGGAGTGACCGAGGGAGGGGAAACCAAGCCAGTCGAGGAAAGTAAACAAGCTGATGAGAAGTGGTGTCATATTTCAGGAGGGGGGGAGAGAAAAGGCCTGCCCTGGGGAAAGATGTTTTTTTTCTTCAGGCAACATTCGTTCCCACGCTTTTCTGACCCATGCGACGATGCTCGCCACAATGAATAGACGTGCGCTGGTTACGAACGACGTTGAAAATTTCTGGGAAGGTATTATTATCAAGATTGAGAGATTTTTAAGGTTTAAGGACGAAATTCACGGCTTTTTCCATGTTTTTTCACGGTAGACGAAATTCACGGCTAATTCACGGTTTTAAGGTTTTCACGGTTGAGTGGGAACCCTGTACTTACAGTAATACAAATGGTATTTAAATTCGATGAGGAAAGGAAATGACGCGTAATGATAATAATCACAAAAGGACTCCCTCGAGTAAAGTTGAAGTCCTAAGCGCCTCCGCGATTCATTGTCTTTCATTCAAATAAGAGTACTAATCTACCTTTCATTTATCATTACTTAATGCATTTTTTCACGCAAATTTGATTTAAAGAAAGGAAAATACAAGATTAGTTTAAGAATAAATAATTAGAACTTCGCCGTTTTATATTACAAGAATTTAATGAATATCTATCTATATACTGACACAAAAGATAGCATCTGTTTTTCTGTTAGCTATGCGTTTCCATGCAGCTACACGAATTGGGGCCAAAGTTAGTTCGTGAGTGTATCTCACGCTTCCCAAGCCCTTAGTGTTACTTCCGTTCCGACGCGTACTTTGCATCGTTTTCTCATTACCGTTTGTTCCGTCACGTCATACACTTTCTGCGATTGGACATCCTGCCGGGTATGCACCCCTCTTGACTTTGTCAAAGAAAAAACCTAACTCAAAGGATACTAAACTTTACTATTACTCCTCACGCTGCAAATGTTTTTGCTGGGACATGCGTTCACGCGACGTTTTTTGTCTACGCAAGTACAGACACACATAAATAACAATATTGTGGAGTGGGGCATAAGCCGATCCCGTGCGCGGTACACGGAAATTGTTTTTTCGATTGTTTACCGTTCAGCGTCTTCCGCTAACCGTTTCATTTCAATTTTGAGGCAACCGTTGGGGGAGGCTGGATTTTTCAATTCTATATATACATACTTGTACCACACCTGCTTTGTTCCTTAACCTCCTCTTTGTTTTCAATAATTACAAAGCATAAATCAATAAGATAATAATTAAATTTTTCATTCAACTAATGGCATTCTATAATGCTACCAACTCCCTATGTCCCTGTAGAAATAATCCAGATAAGTTTTGTATACTTTATAATTCATCGAATACCTCAGTATCAAAAAGAATTTTGGATATGAAAATTATTTCCGAACTTACACTTATCCCAACCACTGAAACATATTTAACGATAAATATGAAAAATATAATAATAAACAAATCTTTTCAACAACTTCGCACATCATAACATTTTAAAATCACACACTTTCTTAATTCTTGGAGGTTTCCTGGAGAAGCCCAATAGATTTTAATTTAATTTTAAATTGTTATCAATAAGAAGTAAATTCTGTCCACGCGTTCCTCTCATAAACATACAGCCTAGAAATTATAGCCTCCCGTTTATTAATTTAAATTGCCAAAATGTTCAATATGCTTTCATTTCAATACCAATTCATATGTTTTAAATTGATCCTGCTGTTTTGAAATCATCTGTGAGCAGACAGGGTGTCCAAAATGAACTTTCTACATCCATGGCCTGTATATATTGATGTACTTTTTCAAGTTATCCATCACCTCTACCTCCATACGCACCTTCAACCCGGAGTTAGTCCTTCCCCACTTTTCTGTCGCATCGGATCACCTTTCGTGTCCGCATGCGTCATACAATTCAGCAAAAAAGCAACGTAAACTCGATATTTTTGTCTTTTTTTTTAATCTCCCACCAGCAATCTGCCCCTCAAACGGAGCAACGGGTCCAATGAAAAGCGCCAGAGGGGAGAATGACGAGGAGAGATTTACAAAAATAGGTGAGACCGAGCAAAACTATCAACCAAGGATTCATGAATATTTAGGCATGCAGTGACTCTACAGAATACCTGTTCCATTTCAACCGAGCCCTCCCCAATTCAGCGTTTGCAGTTCATGAACTTCAAAAAATTGTCCATTTTTTGGGAGGTCTAATGTGAGGTATAATATGCGAATATATTTTCCTAAAACTTGCAAGACTTTTTATAGTTGGTGATTTTATACATTAATCCGTCATGTGAATGCGTCAAAGGCGTGCATATTATTCATCTTAGCTGGGGTGGCTCATAATAAACAACAAATGAAGCTTCAGAGGGAAAAAATATAATTACTACGAAAACAATTGCAGGGCCATCCAGAGTCTGACAAATTTAATTTATCAATATCTTCGTCACATAAGGGGAACATAGGTTGAATAGTAGTGGAATGTCTATTTCGTAAAATTACATATTTTCTTGCCTCAGGTTATCTTGCCTCTGCATAAAACTCTTTTTAACAGTATGCTACCGTTATAGTCCGATAAATCCACACTAATTAACATTTTTACTATTAAAACTGATAAGTAAAGTACTTTTATTGACGTTGAGAATGATTGAAATATTTTCAAAATGGCCTACTGCGTGGAACGTCGATTAAAATTACACCTAGGAGCTTATTTTCCCTTCCAATGAGGGATCGATGAAGACTTAAAAAAGACTATACGCTGATCTCCACGAGAGATCGGCGCTTCCAACTAACAGTGAGTCTCATGATCACCGCGCAATTTTTTTCGAAATCACTATTCAGTCACAAGGAAAAACAATCGGCCGATTCAAGCATGCAAACACGAAATGGCTTTTTCCATCGGTGTAATACTCCGAAAGCAGAAAGAGAGGGTAATATTTATTGAACGAAAGCCAAATTAGGTGATTATGCTCAAGCGGACGAGCTCACGAAAAAAATGTAAAATATGCCCGAGAAAGTGTCTTTTCTGGTATCCGTGATTTAATGCACTGGTCCAGTCAATTAAATGTCCTCTTTTTTTCCCCGGTGCAGTCATCGCTTTGCCATTCAACGTGACCGGAGGGTACCGAGAATGCAATGCATCACGTATAAACGAGGGGAAAACGTTGAAAAACTACCAAAAAAATAATGCAATCGTTTTTTTTTTCAGGCAGGATCCCGGATTGCCAGCTCCCCGAGGGAAATGAAGTCCACTGAAAAATTTAATCCGGTCCTCCGCTTCCACATGTTGGAATGGCAGTACGTTGAATGCATCTCAATACTGGCCTGTTTCTTTCGGTCATCCTTCATTGGAATTATGCTTTTTAGTTGTGTTATCTTCCCCATTATTGATCATGTAAATTGAGGGATGGTGTTAAGAGGCAAAAACAATTACTTGAAAGATATTGATTAATACATCACTTTGTAAGGTCACAATTAAGGGGAATTCAATCATTAAAATTATCACATTAACGTTAATTCAAACATCAGGGATCTTAAATCACGTCCACAATGGCAAACGCTGCGCTTTCAAAACTTCTAATTTCACAACTTTAAGAGATAGTGGAAACCAAAATTGCGATATATGTTAAAGGGTACCACACATGTTACGGTTTCACTTCCATGTTAATTTTCATAGAAACATAAAGAACATCACCTCTGATCTGCACTGTGATCCTAGTTCACGATAAAGATGATGAAGATACTTAGCATTAATATCAAAGTTTGTAAAAAAGTTTAGTTTCATCCACAAGCATACTTTCATTCTATACTCAGAATTATGGATTACCAAATGGGTTAAGTAATTTACAGCAAAAATATTTTATACTTCATAATTTCAGCCTACAATAAAATCGATATTTTGCCGAGCGAATAGGTATTCGTTTTCCGCATTGACAGAAAAGCACTTTCATAAATGCTGAGCCGTAGTTAAATCACCCAAAAAAGTACCTAAATCTATGCATATAAAAGAGGATTTCTGTTTGTCTGCCCTATATGCGTTTCCATACGGCTGCACGGGTGACCGAAGTTAGTTTGCAGGTTTACAGGGGCGCAGCTAGGAATTAAGGCTAGATAAACAATAAAAACCAATACATAAATGATGAAAGAACGCAAATGGTAATTTCTATACTTTTTAATTCCAAAACTCAACAACCACCCCAGGTTTCAACACAATATGTCATTTTCGAGGTTCCTTTTTTCACCTTCAAAATGACACTTTGTGTTGAAACCTGGGTTGGATTTTGAGTTTTGGAATTAAAAAGTGTGGAAATTACCTTTTGAGTTCTTTCTTAATGGATATAAATAATTTTATAATATAATACAGGTTAATGTATGGTGTCTAAACACTTCCTGCCACGCACCTATTCAGGCGATGTAGGGGAAGTATGTAGACGTAGTTCTCTAGAATAATGAAGCCAGAGATGGAGACGAGGCTCTTTCATATGGACTCGTCCCTACTTTCCCTCATGCATCAACCGCTGTATCACGCCCCAAATCATCCCCCGCGGGTAAGGTAGGCAGGGACAAACAAACAAATGAAAGAGGAGAGCCGTAGGGAGAGTGGATGGATATTGAAGAAAAAAAATGCATTCCCAAGTTCACCAATTGCCGGCGAGAGAGGAAAGAGCCCTGGCTCTTAAAGGAAGCCGACTCCCGGGAGAAGGAAATGAAAGATGAAAGCGGGCAGAGAAAAGATGAAAGTGGAGTGAAAGGACAGGGGGAAGAAGGAAGAACGGCTTCAGCCAGGCACGATGAAGGATGAGTTAGTGAAGGATGCGGAGTGCCTCAGGGTGGCCAAACTTTCCCTTTTCAAAATCTCACGCAACTTGGGGAGTTAGCGCACGGCCAGACACTCCAGCACAAAGTTTTGTGCATTCAGATTTGACTTGGTTTATAAGAAGCAAATCGTAGTTCATAGGCTCGTATACGTTACTCGCCAAATCCAGATGTACACATCTAAGTTGAAATATATCGATTTGCATTTGGATTGCCGCTGCATCACTCCATTTAATTCTGAAATTATTTGATCATGATTTCATAATTATGTCCGTGACCGGTAAAGCATATTTAAGCGTGCCTTTAGCGGGGTCAGTGATTGTGAAAGTGTATCTTGGGAAACATTACCACCATTTACGCTGCATTATCCTATTGACAAATCTGAATCAAATGAATCTCGTAAGGTCACGACAAAGATGTTAAATATTCTTAGCTTGAATATCAAAGTTTACATTATTTTTTGTCTCACCTACCAGCATACTTTCATTTTATACTAAGAACTATGGATAACCAAAGGGGTCGAGTCATTTTCAGCTAAAATATTACACGGGCTAATTGAATAAAATCATAATCCACATCATAATCTACTGAACATGCTCCTAAACAATTCGGACTACACCGAACAGAATGAAGAAAAAATATACATGCAACCAAACTGGTGATCAAACACCGAGAGAAGGAACATTTCAATTTTCATTTTAGTTTTTATTTCAATTCATTTCAAATTTCATTGCAATCATTTCAACCTGGAAAAGCTAGCTATTGTGAAGATATTAAGGTGCATTGCCCAGATGGTCGTTTTTAGTAACCCAGAGATTTTTAGTAATCAACAATACTTAAGTGATACATCGGCTTGTTTCTTCAGAAGCATCCGTAGCCATACAGCTACTCCGGGGGGTAACGAGATCAGAATTTAATGCTGTTCAATTTCTACGTGTGATCTTCATAATGAGACTGAATATTCATGGCATATTTTTGGACGAAAGCAAGTTAAAATAATCTATACAATGCCATTCCTGTTTACTTTTTCTACACTTGAACGTAATTTACAGAGAGTGGGCGTCCATATTTTATTTTCGTTTCGCGCCTTCGAAAATAAAAAAATAAGTGGATTAAGTTATCGCTAGCTTCAACATCATATTTCTTACAATTCGACAAAAAATGGAGAGCGAATTTTCTTCAACGGCCTCAAATAATCAGAATGGTAGGATGTAGTCAAACGTCTACCGGAGGCGGAAATGAGTAAAACTATACATTTTGCTTTATGGAATAAAAATATAATATCCTGTTTATCCGTTTTGCAACACCATATGCTCTGAGCAGATTTGACATCAGAACCTAAAACATTTGAGACCAATTGTAGTGCTTCATACTTTGTTTGGGCTAGTTCCACTTTTCTCGGAAATTATTTAAGAGAACAGAGCTTCCTCAAATTGATAGTTGGATAAGAAATAGTCGGATTTTAATACCGCTCAATGATAAAAAAAAAAGACAATAGCGGGCGTGGAGAATGGAGGATAATCAAATTTTCGATTTTCATGAGTCATTTTTGCTCGTAGGAAATGGAAAAAAATCCTGTCTGCTAAGACGACAGGGAGAAGAGTGATGGGTGGACTGCGATCCATCAACGTCACATAGGGTTGGCGCAACCGTAAGGGAGATGGTTTCAGCGAAAACGAAGCATCCACAGTCGCGGAGAGGAAATCAATTCCTTCAACAGCAGGCAAGCATGTTCCTATAATTCAAAGTTGATGGCGATGAAAACCAAGATCGACAACAATATAAAAGGATGATATAATGCTTGGAGTGACATCGTGAAAGGGTCAGCTGCAACTTACATTCCATGCCTATTATCCCATCACCATTGCTAGTCCCGCTATGCTAAAATTTCAAAAACAAAGTTTAAAAATCTGTCTTCCGTGATATTCATGTTTATGTAAAGAAAAACATGACCAAAAATTTACAGACGACAACATTGCTAATTCTAATACTGTCTTTAAAGAAATTATTAAAATAACGTGCCATCGCCCACTAAAAGACATCACAATTGCGCCTACTGGCACCTAACTCTTTTTCCTGCATTGTATTCGATTGGTTTATATAGTTTTGCAAGAAAACAAGAATAAAGAAAGTACTTCATACTACATCTTCTTCTCTCCTTAAAACCCCATGACACCGTTTCCTCTGTATACTTATTACCTTATATAGAGAAAGTGCAAAAGTTTTGCACGGGTTACCTATTTCCATTGAAAACGAGATTTATTTTGACATTAAAACTTTAGCTGCTTTACGAAATGAGCAATAGACATTCGGAATAAAATCAACTGATTTGGGCGTTACTTGGTGGAACGATGAAATGTTCATGGTGAAACAAAACCCAGTAATGTGTGGAATAGTACTGGGTTTTGTTTCACCATGAATAGATATTTGGTCCTATGGATAAATTAAGTGATTTAACAAATAAAGGATAGAGAAATGATTACCAGACAAAGAGTTTCGTGCACAGAGAAAATTTTTCTTTGGGAAAAGAGTTTTTCAATCACCAAAGAACAATCGGATTAAATAATTCCCATTTCACGGGAGAGAAAATTCGGAACGAATTTCACGGAATATTCTGAGGCATCTAAGCGTACACATGGTGTTTCCCACAGTGAGTGTTTTTGGAAATATCCAACAGAAACTCTCTCCCCACCATAACTGAAGTGAAAAAAGAGCTTGTCTCTCAATCCTACCCTCTAGAATAGACTCGAAAATTCCTCGCCTTCTCTTCAAATACAAGGTACACACTATGCTGTTCCCGTCGGAGCACGACTCAGGGGACAGGCAGGCTGAAAATTACTCCAAGACGAGTATTTATCCCGGATGGTAGCCCACTCGTAAGGATATGAACGATAACTTTTCTGAAGAAGACTCTGCTCTCTAAGAGAATTGAAAAGTTTCTTCGCAAACACTGCTTGGCATTCAATTTTTAAAAACTTTCCTCAACTCCATCAAAAGAATTTCCCACCCGGCTTACTTCCTCAAAAGGTAAGACGACCAAAATGTCATTTACGTGATGAACGGAAAGAAATCTCTACAAAAATGCGGAGAAGCGTTATAACAAGCAGGGAAGACCCCAGAGGAACTAACGAGACAAGAATAACTCTTTAAGTAGGAAAAAAGAGAATATGATGATGAACTTCGGACAATTATGATCGCTAAAGAGTTTTGGTGCTCGTGTAGTCACCCAAAAAATGGAATTCTGGCTAAAAAAAAGTATTTGAGAAGTGTAATGAAGCAATAAAAAAACTAGTAGCGGGTGGAAACTCACATTGAAATGTATTTACTCGATACAAAAGGATTTCAAAAATCATGGTTTGAAAACTTTTTTCTGCTTGCCATATACAGGGTGTCCCATTTATCATGACCACCCGAAGTAACTTTTTGTCCAGATGTAAATTCAAAAATATGTCAGGCAAATGTCCATTAGCCGTCAGGGAGACATTAATTAGCATGATTGCCTTCCTTGTAGCTTTGTTATTTACAAAGATGTTATCAGCGTTATTTCTTTTTTAAATGGCACCCTATATTTTTTATTCGGCAATTCATTTCCTCCATTTAGAAAAGACATACCGCTGTTCATATCTTTGTAAATAACAAAGCTACAAGGAAGGCAGTAATGTCCCCTTGACGGCTAATGAACATTTGCTTGACACATATTTTTGAATTTGCACCTGGACATAAAGTTACTTCGGGTGGTCAAGATAAATGGGACACCCTGTATGTTATATCCAAATGGATTTAATCATCATAGTTAGATGAGGACCCTAGAGGGCAAGCTGTTTATACATGAATATTTATGTAAATACGTATCAGTTATTCACTTGTATTCTTTCGCCACAACAATAGTGTGTGCCCCACCAACCATTATCTGCACTTATCTCAGAAATTTTAGAAATTGCACACACACCCCTAGGCTTCTAGAGCCCTAAAGTTATTCAATAACTAAATGCATGGTTTGATACCTAATGAATACAGAAAGAGTATTTCGTCTTATAAATACATCAATGTACGCGAACATTAACAACAGCCCTTACATGACGATAGATTTATGTCCGTCATAGATAATCTCGTAATTTAGATGAGCAAGTATACATTACAAAAAGCCTACATTAATCACACGATATATTTTTGAAATTGTCTAGTAAAGAGGATGAAAATTATTCAGGCGAACTACTAGATAAATTATCTGATATCAGTTAGCCTTTTTAATCCTTCCAAGTCACCTACATTACCGTAATTCTAGATTCTCCACGTCATAATTAATAACCAATTACCGAAAATTGGTCAGAGTTTACGCCAATAAAATGGAAGAACGTCGCCCACTCCGGTTATTTCACGTTATAAAATATCAAGGCACTATAATTATCGGCATTTTTTTTATCAACCCTCCTCTTACTCCTGTGGCAACCCGCGGAAAAAAACAGCGTGAACACGGCTATTGCAAGAAGAAACGACGAAATGTGTGTGAATGGTGGATCATTAGCATCTTTTCAGCGTTAACGATTTTGGAGATGGCAATTGGACTGGAAGAGACGCCAATGGTGCAGATTTTCGCCGCTGAACCCTCCTGGGAAGACGGGTGAGGATGGAGAGGAGATAACGACCCGACGCCTTCCCGGAGGGCGGAGACGAAGGCTTCCGTCATCGCGCGCTAGTACATCGGGGTGCTCCTTGGATGTCCCCGGCCGTTGCCACATCCCCCATTAAGGGATCGCCCTCAAATGTCCCCACCGCCAAATGAGGCTCACCTTCACGGGAGAAAAATCCCTCATCCTGCAAAATCGATAATCTACGAGAATAGCTTGTCATTCCTACCACTGAAATTTTCCGCGTTTCTCACGCAACAATTGTATCCACGCTAATTACGGAAAGAGATAAGGAAATGGGCGGTCGACAACTAAATAACACTTTTTATGATTTTTTATTACTGCTTTTAGCATACAAAACTCCGATTCAAATATATATGGTCACTTCATAAAATCGAAGCGCTTCAAACGCTTTAAAGTTTTGAAAAAAAATTCTACTCGACCTGAGAAAAAAACTTGAAAAAAAAAAACGTTCTTTTTTCGTGAAGTTTAGATATTTTAGTCTACCATTTATTTCGATACACTTACTGTCCTAATAGTTACTGGCGTGCATAAATGGCCTACAATGATTGTATTTTTCGCACAACTTAAAAAAGAAAAAGCAGTGCACCAATATTTTCTAAGCTGATACCTTTTATACTTCTTTTTATGGTTGGTCATTCAATTCTCTTCAAATAATAAGTTCTGACCTTCCAGCATTAGGGAGGTAAAACGTATTACTATTAGTTTTTAATTGATTTTCATTTCTTTCTTGTTAGGGATGTCCTTCTATGATCTCCTCAAAGGCTGCCTTCATTTCGGAATAAAGCTTCATTCCTCCAAAAACAAACTTTTGAATGACTCTGCCACATGGGTGAGCTAGTTGAACTTCACCTCCTACATAATACTTAAAAAAACCGTAACAGATAAAACAGTGAGATGTTATGCACCGCGGGCTACATTGAGTACTATATGTGGATTTTTAAGAGATGCAAATGTCAGTCACAGTAGTGAAAAATCTGTATTAGAACGACCTGTGGTAGATTTAAAGCTCGCATGTTATCTTTGCTAATGTATCATCTAAACAATTAAAATTCATTTTCACCACTTATTCTTTAAAAAAAATATTAATACCAACGCGTTTAGGTATTTATCAATACCTGATATAAAGGTTCCCACTTATTCTACCAATCGGCGATTGACAAGACTAACCAGTGGCGAATCCAGAAAGGGGTCATGGGGCCTATAGTTCCACCCTCTGGGATATCCAATTTACAATAGATAAAATAGTATTTTCGTTCAGTTGTCGAATATATACGGGAGAAAAGAGCCCCCTAGCCTCCTCTTGTTCCTATCCTGGATTCGCCCCTGCGACTAATATCACTGTCATCACCATAATGAGTAAACAATCCTAAGATTGGTTTA
This sequence comes from Ischnura elegans, assembly GCF_921293095.1. Lineage (NCBI taxonomy): Eukaryota > Metazoa > Arthropoda > Insecta > Odonata > Coenagrionidae > Ischnura > Ischnura elegans. The sequence goes on along the minus strand of NC_060253.1, from coordinate 64,832,384 downwards.
ACGCAGCTCTCCATTCCTCTCTCCTATCCGCTAATCTTTTCATAGCTACATATTTCTTCTCTTTAAAATCCTTTATAACCTGCCTTGTGTAACTCATTAGGTGCCGTCCTTTGTCCTTCTTCCCTTCCACCTGTCCTTCAACGATTGTCTTCATCAGGCCATCATGCCTCAAAATGTGGCTAAGTTGTCCCATCTTCTGTTTAAGGATTTTAGGAGGCTTCTCTTTTCTCCCGTTCTTCTTAACACTTCCTCGTTACTTATACGGTCAATCCATTTTATCTTCATCATTCTTCAGTAGAGCCACATTTCGAATGATTCCACTCTTGACTTCTCCGCTGCTACCAACGTCCAAGCCTTACTTCCGTAGAGAAACATACTCCATACGTAGCATCTGATGAATTGTTTCCTTACTTCTATGCTTGTATTCTCAGCTTTAAGAAGATTCTTCTTTTTGTTGAAAACCTGCTTCGCCTGCGCTATTCTACTGGCTATTTCTTTCTCATGGAGTCCAAAATATTCGGTAGGAAATGAGAAACGTGAGATTCAACGAAAATTCCAGCCCATACTTTTTAAGACTCAAAAACCGTCAATTCAGCTTAAATAGGCACTTAAAAATGCACCGTGAATGTTCGTTCATCGAGGGTGTAGTTGTATTATGACATCCAATTAGAATAGTTGCGGTGTTGAGGAAACAAGGATACTTTGTCGTGACTCCGGCATATATTTAAAGGAAACCTCTGCAATCGCCACGGCAAAAAAAAGTAAAAACATCCGAAACGAAAGCAAGCTAGATAGCTTTTCTGTATCCACAGCAACCCGCACATTCGCTATTCCCTTTAAAGGCTCCTACACCATTCCAATTAGAGATAAGTGACTTATCTTCGTTGCCCTTCGACACTCGTTGGTGAATGAATAAAAGCAGGGACGAAACAGCCAGATGAATGAGATTAAATGTCATCGAGAAACTGGAGAGCTGTATCAATCAAAGATTTAAAGCGGTACCCAGAATTTTCCATTTTCGACGTAAATGCGTTAAAGGCAGTGGTTTCATGGTGCTGGAACGCGCCGGAATGCCGTTCCGGCACTGGTTAACAAAATACATAATTTTCAAATAACACTTTTATCAATTTTGTTGCCTCAAAATTTCCTTATGCATACATAAATACCGTCATTGACTCTGACACCCTCCCAGACCTATGATCTGGCAGCTTGGTAGTCACGATACTCTAGTTATAGCCTTTGACCCGCGTGCGACCATTGGAGGCTGTCAAGATATTGTTTGTCAAAACATTTTCAAAAATAGTTGCGGCAACTAAAAAGTCGCCCGTGCGCGGGACCACAGTCAATGCCGTGTGTTTCACTGGGACTTCCTCGAAGCAACTAAATAGTTGATTTGTAAAAGTTGCCAGCGCGTGAGGGCCCTATTGACTTAAAAATTTATTTCAACACGAAAGAATTTTACGCGCCGGTCAGCAACATGACAAATAGCGAAAGGGCACCACCACCGCCAGAAGAAACACGGGAAATACTGGGCTTTCAAAACGAAGAGCGGAGTTTTAACCCTTTCTAACCCAGAGCTGATTCTGGGAGAAATCAATCTTCAAGATTTTTTGATTTTGAAAACTTGAAAATTTTACTCTAAATATGATTATCGTGGCAGCTAAATATTTCGTCATTAAAATTTACATAGCAGAATAATGGGTAGTTTAGACACTTCCTAAATGGAACTGAAACTTTAAACAATTTTGATGTTGCTTAGAAGCAACATTGGGTTACGAAGGGTTAAAGTTTCCTAATATTTATTACACTTAATTTAAAGCTGTGAATATTAAATCAAATGAAACAGTAACTCAAGAAGTTTTACATTAACGCCTGCAAGTGTTACATGTGAGCACCATTCGTCACACGGCACACGTCAACACTATGTGCGAGTTCTTCCCAAACGTTGATTGGTGCCTCTCGAGTAATAGGGACCATGCATGAAAAAGAATGTTCATCATGGTAGTAGGTCTCAATGAATAGACACGAGTCCAAATATATAAGCCAAAATTCTCCTAGTATTCCACAAACGCCATTTAATGTTAATTAAAAGTGATCGAATATCGCTTGAAGTCACGTGACCTGAAACGACTTCTGCCGTCATCGGACGGTACACCATTCACTTCGCTAAGAGAGTAGAGCGGTAGAGCCTTGAATGCAAGATATCGAGGTAAAAATAGCAATTATTTTCGCCAAATTTGCATTTGAGCCCCTGCATAGACCGATTTTCTATCCACTTCCTCAGTATGTCGTCAATGGATACCGTACCGTGACGTCACGCTCCGATGACATCGTGTTTTCAAGCAGCCTATGATAATTAATTTTTAAAGGCTCATAACTCAGCTAAATAACATTATTCATAGGCCAGATTTTCGGCGAGTACATTTGAGGTAGAGACCTTCTTCTTATAGTACTTTTAAAAATTTTGCATGTTCCCCATTGTAGCAACAGCTGCATCGATGCTGTTTCTTAATTCGGAAAGGTCAGCTGGTAGAGGAAGGGCGGATGTAATTATAACCTGGAGAATCAGAACAGAACTTAATACGGGACCCACGTTGCATCATTACAACAGAATCAGTCTTTTCAAACTGTAAAATATAACAAGCTTTCTATTAAATCGTTGTATTCACTGCTTTCGCTTTCTAACGGATGGAGAAGGAAAAATTGTGTGCACATTCGCATTGTTGCCAAAAAAACAAAATGTTTAAATAGCTCTTTCATTTGATGCATCATTTATAGCTGCAAGTTAAGTTAAATAAATATTATAAAGCGCTAAAGCCCAACCATTCATTTTATATACATGGTACATGCTTCCAGTTTCTACATTTGTAACGGCAATAAAGTTAAAGGAAGTGGGTCTGAAAAGGTGGGAACGCATGATACCCGTAGTAAAGGACACAACTCATGAAGTTTCCTATCGTCATCACGGATATCGGAGTTATTTTTTGTATTCAAGCGGGACCAATGCTGATCCCCCTTACGACGCAGCCAAGTAGAGCGCTATTGTTTACATAAGGCCTTTCCATGAAAACGTTTTTCTCTCAAATTAAAATTTACGCTGGGAAAATTTTATCTCGATAAATCAACAGCTAAATGATTCAATTTTATGAAATCGGTATTTGAAACATTATTCAGAATTTTATCAAAAGTTTTCAAATTATACTTCGATTCACAGAGTTTGGAAGATGTTTGATATCATTACACTCAGCACGTTCCGTACCGGGGTATTTAAATTCCTAGGAATTCTGGGTGGAGGTGTTGAGATTGGAAATATGTGCCTAATAGGGCGTAATGCCTTTGTTTTAAACATTGTTAAAAAGCTAATGTTTAGAATATAACTTTACCCAATCAAACGTTATGATGCATCAATTCATTATGAATAACGATAACTGAATAATAACGAATAACTGAAAACGTACTAACGAATACGTATTGCACGCTTTAAAATTGTTTAGGTTGACGCGCCTAAATGACGAGAATCTTCGTCATCCGTCCGGAACGTTCGGGAAAAAAATGAGAATTCTCGCCATCCGTACGCAACGTATTAGGAGGTTGTCCTGGCAGTAATTCCATCACATGTTAATTTTGGGCATATTTAGAAGGTATTTCGATAGTTAATTTTGTTTCTGTGTATGAAAATCACCTCCATAAATGTTATTTGATCATGCACAGTTAGAATTTTTGCAATTGTTTTGTATTTAACAATTGTATCGAAATATCCTATTGCATAGTTTTCTCTAAAGGTAATTCTGTCACAAATGGAATTGCCCATATTTTCTGAACCGTCAGCGAGGTCCAGCATGCATGTTACAAAAATAAGCGTCCTTTGTTCATGTTTTAAATTTATTTCCACGCGATTAAATTTCACGCCGCGCAAAATTCGTGACCGTTAGCGAAAAGGAATCATCACCCCAGTATCACGGGAAAATGTACCCCAAGTAACGTCGAGATCGAGAACAAATTACTCTAGCACGAATTTAGACTCTCCGTAAACAATAAAAGCGTGATAAGCAGAGGCCAATACATTGTATAGGAAGCGATTACACCTACGGGTAAGCTTCAAAGAATTGGCCGAGGGGGATAACCGTACCAAGCCAATGGCGTTCATTCCAATTGCGATATGAGTAAGAGAAGGAATAAAAAAAAATAACATAAAAAAATCAAAATTCTCTTTTCGAAATGGCTGCACCGAAAGGCATCCATTGATTGAAAAAAATAAATTTCGCCGCTCTGATTTTCTCCATTTTCATCGAAAACCGATGTGTGCGCTTGGATGGTATCCTGCTCACGCTCTTACTGATGAACTGACTGCACAAAGAGCCGGTGAACCATTGTTTCCCCGCCAAATTCGGTTTTTCGACGTCACATTTTTTTTCGCGAGGTCATTGGCAACCATGAATAGCGTCCTACACTGCCTACCTCCCTAGGCACTGCTTTCATTTGGCAGCCGCGTACACTCTCATCTTTCTTTGATGTTTCCGTGAATAAAAAAAAATAAAGCGCTTCGGAAGCCTTTCCCAGGCTGAAAACTCCAGATTCGGATAATTGAATCATGATGATGTTGAATAAACCAGGGATTTCGGAAACCCAGCCAACAAATAATCCCAGCCAAAGTCGGACATGACCGAAAAAGTTCCCACGCCACGAATAAAAAGGTGAACCAACAGTACTAAATTTACGCGCCATTTTATTTTATTCTTGTTTTACATATCTGTCGTAAGGCTTTCATAGATTTTCGTTACGTAATACTATACTCTAACATTGATTTCCATTAATCCTATACTATCTTTTCTATAATTAGTCCATTTAACTTCATTTATTTCACACATATATTTACTTCCTGATAAAGAAGGGAAAAGGGGTCGGCAAGATATTTCAGGAAGAAACAAAAGAAAAAGTTTTAATAGAAATTTTCAAACTACCACATAACCTTTTCATCAAAAATCCACAAATGACCTTAATATTTAATTTAAAAGTCACATCTAATTCATGTCACTTAATCGGCAATGGTGCATTATACACCGGATTTCTTTTCATTATGCAATTACTATATCTTTAGGGTACCGTAAACGTGGGTTACTTCGGCCCTGGAGTCCTCCTTTGGCCCAAACTTGGGATAAAAATACAACTTACTTACTCTGGTTACCTTAATTTTTCAACTGATACCAGAAGTTTCCACTAGGGTTCAGCATCAAGCTTTTAGTGATATATTCCAAGAATTTGATTCTTCACCCCTTGGATCAGCAATAGTGGATTTCTTCTCTTTGTTCAACCACGTGTTTTTCTGTATTCTTAAACTTTTGTTTGTGAAAACGGCTCTACACCTGCTCTAAGTGTGGGAATTATCAATTTATGAGCAAAATTTAATAGTTAAGACATTGATTGATATAGTTGAATTTTTAATTACTAATAAAGTTTTTATGTAAAAATTTCATAACAACATGTCTCCTAACCTCTAAATTAATGCCTACTTTGGCCCAGCTTTTTTCTGGGACAAAGTAGGTTATACATCGCAAAATGTTTTTCTCCATTTATCAATCATTTAAATGTATGTTGTGTCCTTTTTTCTTAGTCAAAGTTAGTAGTATGTCTACATTTTAGTATTTATTTATGACATCTATCCTATAATCGGCCCCATTGCTATAACTGGTAAAAAAAACCGAATAAATATACAGAATCTTATAACTTAAAAAAATATTATTATATACTTATGTACTGGCTCAATTGGCCGACATATTTATGTTATATATCTATTTATCACAATTCAACAAACCACCTGTAAGCAACATAAAGCATCAGTTGGGGTCACGGATTAAGTACTTGTTTATATTTTCATAATTTAAGGATTAAAAGAATTTATGTGATGTAGGATCCTCGATTATTTATCTTAACTAACTCGATTATTTTAAAGATTATAGGTACTAAAATAAAAAACGCTCATATATAAGTATATTTCTTTAAAGCAAATATGATCACTTTAAACGACCTCTAAAATGTGTTTTTCGATAAAATATATTGATTTCCTTTTACATCCAAGTTTTTCTTTGGTCGTAGCCATTCGTAAAATGCTTCTAAGCGGGTAAAATCAACTTAAGCCAATGTAACCCAATACCAAAGGTAACATATGTGCATTTAAAAATGTTTAACTTAAATAAATAAAATTAAAAAAAGGAATTTAAAATTATTCAGATACTGTGCTAAAGACATTCTATACGGTTCTAATGTTTTGAAGGACTGAAAAAGTAAAATAGAAAAAATAAGAGATAGAATCTAAAAAGAAAAGGCTTGTAAGTGCGCCTAAGTAGCCCGTATTTACGGTACTCAAATAATTGAAGGTAAACAAAGACATTAACGATAAATATACATGCATACATCCTGCAAAATATAAACGTACGTCGAATTTTATCATTAAAAAAAGAAACCGTCCGTCAACATTAGTACTTCCTTTGAGTACAGCATAATTGAAATTGACACCAACCACATTACGAAAACACTGGTTAATCAGACGGATAAAAAAATGAATGCCGCACATTCCATTCCATTCATACTTGGCTCTTTTGGGAGGAACTCTATGATGATCTACGAAATATAAGGTGTCAGGCAAGTTTTAACAAAAATTCTTAACATTTGCAGTGGAAATTTTTCAAGCGTGTGATGAAGAACATACTACAAAATAAATGACACCATGATGAATAATAAACTAGCTGCATCTGGAAATGATAAACAAATGCAATACTAACTAGCAGCTTTCCCATCAATTACTAATTTTAAAAATCGAATTCTTCTCCTGTGCCGAAATTCTACTTTCATTCATGTTTCCATTTTGCGTACAAACGAAGTCACGTGGAGACATTCGTTATTCATTTATCGTCCGTAGTTCCTCCCGATGTCCGCATCTAGGGGCACATAATGTCACTACATTCGTCTACGTCATCGATCTGGCCCAAAATAAATGTGGCAACATTGCCCCCCACCAATTTTAAGCGATTTGTTGTAGCGCAGTGTTTTGGAATAGCATGTAGCAGAGGCCTCCGCTGCAAGTTCAACGCGGTTTCTGGATGCGGGCCAAGGACAGTGATGTAAAATACAAATACATGAAGGTTTTAACGGAGATTCCTTAAACATAGGTTCAAAAAAAATACCTAAATTAATGAGTAAAAAGATAATACGATGCATTACTGTCCATCACGGACTAATCCCAGGGATGATATGTAAAGCAACGTGGGCTGCTTTAGTGGAGAATTTCTAGTAAGGTTTCACGAACGACTTTTTAAGTTTCCAAAAAGTATAATTGAAGTTCATTTTAGGACGATCTGTAGTTAATTTCGGGATCTTTTATAAGCAATTTATCATTTTTTTATGATAAAAAAACAAAAAAATTCATAACATGTTAGGCTATTTGCCAACCCGTTGATAATTAGCAGTAACACTTCCGTGTAGATATTTACCTGACCCACATCTTAGATTGTAGCAAATTCAAGAGATTTTTCTTTTTAGCCAAGCATACATTTTACTAAGCATAGCCATTCCTCTGTTGGCGTATTCCACGTACATGGAGTTTTGGCACAAAACTACAAATTCTTAAGTCTACCCTTCGAGGGGATATCAGGGGGATAGGAAATTGTAATAAACATCACTGTAAGCAACGCATCAACTTGATAAGAAACATAATATTTTTTCAAAAAATTACATTTTAGTGACTTCGACTATTTACCCAACACATCATTAAGTAGCATTAACACTTCCATTAATATATTTAACTGAAACAATCCAATGATTTTATACGAAGAGTGAACAATTCTACGATCATTATAGAGCACTCCGATTTCTTTCAGAATTCTAAGCATTGGATTGCATTCCGCGTTATCAAATGGTTTCTCCAAATCAAAAAATGCTATGAAAGTCGGTTTGTTCTTCTCCAAGCTCATTGAAAGGAAAATGGAGAACAATAAACCGACTTCATAGCATTTGTCGATCCAGAGAAGGCGTTTAATAACGTGGAATGGAATTCAATGCTTTGAATGCTGACAGAAATCGCAATGCTCTACACTGAACGTAGAATTGAGCACAGTTTGTATAAAAACCAAGTAACTATGATAAAATGTGTACCAAAATGAGCAGAACCGAGAATAGGAAAAGGATGAAGACAAGGATTTGCACCGTCCCTTGTGATAGGAGAGAGGAATGGAGAGCTGCGTCAAACCAATCTTAGGATTGTTGACTAATTATAACACCACTGATTGCGGTAAATCAAAGAAGCGTTTCTATTCGTAGGACTAGCAGCTCATACATTTCTCTAAGCACAGCAATTCATCTATAGAGAGATTCCACATCATGGATTTCTGGTGGAAAAAATTCTATTCTGAAGTTTTTTTTGGAGGAAAAATTCTGGGGGAGAGAGGCAGGTGTAATAATAAAAAATGGAAACGTCGAGGAACGAGGCTGTCCCCAGGACAAGCGGGGGCCATAAAACGACGAGAATCCACCCCGAAAGTTAATGAATCACCTTCACAATTCCGAAAATTGACAGCGTCAATACGGGAGGACCATCGCCGGCGCGGTCCAATGACGGCGAACACTGCGGAATCGAGCGGTCTACCCTGAGAGCTAAAGGCGCATGTGGGTGGTAGGCACGTCGGGCGCCCATACACCAATCTCCGAAAATGAATGAAAATGACCAAATCGCGAAAAAAAAACTCCACCAGGGCCAATCAATCGTCTGTCCCGTTTTTCTCCCTTTTTGTTCGTACACACCGCGCTATTTTGCTTTATTTCGCGTCGTGCAAAAGATACTCTCTACGGGTAATAAATCACCGGACAAATCATTTACAGCTCCACCGTTTTACTCCTCAAACTCGCTTACATTTTTACGACCTCTACGACATATAGCGCCAGCACCTCGTAGGGCACTTCCGCACGTAATACCTTCACTCGTTTCTCTAAATGTACGACCATCACAGTCAATTCTCAGTATCGCTTTACCGGCTTCTCTGTGGCCTTCGTTTTCTAACAATTCATCATTTTTTTCCGGAGCGTGAGAAGTATTATTTTTTACCACCAGTTTCATCTTGCAATAGGGTGGTTTCCTATTATTTTTTTATTGCTTTAATCGAAAGATTATTACTCCTGGAGTACGTATTTCACGCTTTTAGATTTTTAAATGACAACATCTATTTTTCGCGATTAAATGAAAAGTGAAAATTTTCAAGCGCGCGAAAACGCGACGCTTAAGTATGAATGCCGGGAAATATCTCCGTACGTCGTATTTCTGGTTCCCCCTCCCGCCCGTTGAGGTGACCTTGAGGCGAGGCTTAGCGCTGATACGTCGCAGGATGCTAGCGGATAGCTGAGTACCTTGCTGAATGGTAGCGCTTGGCTTAAAAAAGGTTTATTAATACCTTATCAAACGAAGAAAACTTTCCGAACTTAGCCAGTTTTAATAGGTGATTATTAAGACATGTTTCCCTGAGCTCTGTGCCTCATGCATGCATTGGTAACCTCAGACGATGTATAACTCCTATCCTCTCGTGTAGAAACTAGGTCCCTGTGACGTCATGCGGAGTGGAATCGCATGGGCGCCAATCTGGCCTTTTTCAAATGAGGATAAAATTTGACCCTTGCCATTCGTCTAAACCGGTATTTCAAAAACCAAATAATTTGTGTATTATGAATACACTAATGGTGGGTAACGAATCGCAATCAATGCCTTTCGTTTTCTTTGATGAAGGAAACTACCCTATTATTATATCATAAGGACCACTCAAAGAATTAAAAGTAAACAAAGACATTAAACTATAAACATAAATATATCTACCCTCAAACAAATAAAAATAAACATATATAGAATATTTTACCTAAAAAAAGAAATGGTTCGTCAGCGGTAATACTTCCTCTGGGTACAGCATTACTGAAAAATAAATTTCCACGTCAATCACATTACAAAAACACTGGTTAATCACCAGCGTCCATTCTGAAATATCCAGAGAGGGAAAGAATTTTTTCAGCGAAACAAGTCTATGTAATATTTCCGCCAATAGGAATTATGTATCCAGCAGCGGTTATGAGTCATCTAAAACTGGACACACAAAGAGATTACCGAAATCGCACACAGAAATAGGCTATCTCATAAATTTTCTACTAAAACCGATCCTTCAATTAGTTTCCCTATTTAGCCACGTGAGCGAGTAAGACAGGCCCTATTACGAAGGGATAAGGTAATTAAGGGAAAAAACTTGAGATGCTTATAATGTTGAAATAATCCAAGGGAAGATTTTTTTCGTAGAACTGTTGCCATGTTGATGGAGGCTTTCACGGAGTGGTTCATTAGGCGCAGCTATGTTTCCCTGTTGTTCACCGCGTGGATTCATCTTCGTGACGACAGTTTCGCCTGCGTTGCAGCAGGCGTCTTTAGATTTGAAGTGTGACCTGATACCTCAAGCCTGAGGACTCCTGCAAAACTGTCGTCACGAAGATGAATCAACGTGGAGGACAACCCGGAAACCTTGCTGCGCCAATTTTTACCATGATTCAACACGGGCTGTTTCGATGCCCGAGTGAGAATGATGATTTATTGGCATGTACTTGATATTGAAACTATTCCACCGTCACGTGTCATTTAGTATATAACGATGAAATTTTCACTATGAAAGTTAAAATTGCACGCGATTATGATAGTCAAGGGATAATGACTACATATCACTCAGTATCATATTGGGGACATAAAGCGTAGTTTCAATACTACACTCTACCAGGCCCTCCCAGATTCCTCTCAAAGGCATATTGAATAACACTAATATATAATGAAATAAAGTCCCAAAGAAGAGTAGAACTTAAATAACAATTGATCAAAAAGTTGAGATTTTGGGTAATTTTAGCGTACTAAAATATTAATATGGAAATGGAAGTAATACGTAAACATTAGAATGACAGGTTTAATAACGAAAGAATTTCCTAGAAAACTAATTTGAGAAAAGCAGGCGACAAGTAATCGTTTTTAATTGCAGCCTGGTGGGCGCAAAAGACTTAATTTTGAAAGACTTTTAATAGAGGACCTGAGGGTTTGAATAACTTCCTTTATTGAAAATTGGTTGGCCTTTCAACTTACACCCATCGCTGACACAAAACTTTGGGATTATTTTCTCTCGAAAATAGCCGAAAAGATGAAACAGTTAGAGATCCTAAACCATTCGATCCTACAAAGAGAGTAATTAACAAAGGCCCCAAACAAAGATGTTTATCTTCAAATGATTAATCTCTCTGCAACAAAGTCTTGTATCAATCGAAAAAGCTCCGGTCGACGTTCCGTAAAATTCCACATGAGACTAATAGTCTCTCTAGATTAAATCTAAATAATCCCTCTAGATTATACCTCCGTAATAAGCCTCCGTCATAAAATTCCATATAATTTTCGTGCCACCTATAGAATCATATTGGTTTGGAAATCCTTTTAAATTACTAGAGCTTCTCCGAGTCAACTGTATTATTACTTAGTCGCTACATAACTCAAAACTTCGGATTAGAGGAACGACCCACCTGGATATAGGTATTGACCTATAGTATGATTTACCAAATATCCATTGTATGCTTTAAAATTATTTACGTTGGCACGCCCAAATGACAAGAATCTTAGTCACCCGTCCGGAATCCTAAGGAAAAAATGACGAGAATTCTCGTTATTCGTACGCAACGTGTCAAAATTCCACACTAGTTAAAATATAACACCTTAAGGCAATGGTGGATGACAAATTTGGTTGGGCTTTTAGCTCAATAATACGGTCTGACTATTTCATGAATCCACGGGAATTCTTCGAATTAGAGGTATAGTCAACAAGAAGTCACTAGTTGATCAATAAATCGCCTATCGAATCAGATTAATTGTTGACGGGTTCAATTTGTGGGAATCCATTTAATAAGTTGCAAACAGCTGTAATGATTCTCCACCCTAAATTTTATTCGCTTAACCAGTTTCAACTTTGACAAGTCTTTTTGAAGAGCTGTCTGAATAAAGTGCAGCATAGCTGGCCTGTTAATTGCTGGGAGGAGTGGGTGCGATAAAGTTTAGAAGTTGGAATTGGGGAACCCAACCTATTTTTTTCTACTCCTTAGATACTATATAGATTTCTACTCATTAATTTTGCCCAACCTACAACTCCCAGCAACATATAAACCAGACTTGCCGCTTTTTATTCCGGTAACTCTTTATTATGTCGTGTAAACTTTGAAACCGGTTGAGCAAATCAAATAGTGTGGATAATTACTACAGCTGTTTATACCTAACAAAACCACTTATACTTTAGAAACAGGCAGCGTTAAGCCCTAAAGCTTTTACGACCATAGATACGCGGGAAGGTATGGATTTACCAATTTCCTAAACAAAACGTAACGTTTCATCCCGACCCTCATTACTAACTAGCGGGAGAGAGAGGGCGAGAATTAGGTAGACAAGAAGTTATACATTTTCCTCCACGAGGGACAAAGAGAAAAGGGAGATAAAAAAATGTTGCCCCTCGTAAACTGTTAAAAGCTCTTTTTTTCCTCATTACCAACCACCCCCAAATAACAGAGAGAGGGAAAGGAAGAAAGACACATCCGCTTTATCTCCCTCCGCGGTAAACTAGACATTGAAAACAAGTAACGTTAAACTCTAAAGTTTTTATGATATGGTGTTTGGAGGAGGCGACCGAGAGCTAAGATCATTTGCGCCATCAGGGAAGTGTATGGAAGGAATGATGGAGAGAAAACTGGCGTCGGCATTATCCTACTCTTAACGAAAGGCGCCAAGGGGACAACGGCTTAAAGTCCCATTCGACGGACGGAGTGCTGCACATGAAGTGCCCTCCACAAATCACTCAAGTAGGGATCGGGCAGCCTCTGAATAATCTCTATCACCACCGGGATTTGAACCCGTACCATCTGGATAGGAAGCCAGGATTCTAGACAGCATATCAACCCGATTCCCCTAAAGCTTTTACTACCATAGATACGCGGGTAGATACAGAGTTACCAATTCTATGAACAAAACGTAACATTTCCTCCCGACCCTCACCACTAACAAAGTAGTGTAACAATCTCTCTGTGACAATGGGGAAAAAACAATGGAGTTAAACAATAATGGACGACAATAGGGTGGTTTCATATACTTTTTTTATTGCCTAAAGCGAAAGATTATTGCTCCTGGAGTGCGAATTTCACGCTCTTAGATTTTCGAATGACGATATTTATTTTTCGCGATTAAACGAAAAGTGATATTTTCAAGCGCGCGAAAACGCGACGGCTAAGTAGGAATGATGGGAAGAGTCCGTGTGACGTATTTCTGGTTCCAGCTGTCGGCTTTGAGGTGACCTTGGGGAGAGGTTTGAGCGCTGATACGACGCAGGCTGCTAGCAGGTAGCGGAGTACCCTGCTAGCAGCCTGGCTTGGCTTGGCTTAAATAAGGATTATTATTCCCCTATCAAAAGAAGGAAACTTTCCGACTTTAGTTATTTTTAATATGTGATTATTAAGAGATATTTCCCTGAGCTCTGTGCCTCATGCATGCATTATTACTCTCAGACAATGTAAAACTCCTATCTACTCATACAGAAACTAGGTTCCTGTGACGTCACGTGGAGTGGAATCGCATGGGCGCCAATCTGATCTTTTTCAAATGAGGTTAAAATTGACCGTTGCCATTCATCTAAACTGGGATTTCTAAAACCAAACAATTTGTATATTATGAATACAGTAATGGTGGGTAACGAATCGCAATCAATGCCTTTCGTTTTCTTTGATGAAGGAAACTACCCTATTCTTGTCGACGACGCGGAACAAAGAATACGGGAGTATTGTAATGAAAGTAATGGCGTTCGGGTGTCTGCGTCATCACTCCCGATTTTTTTGTGCCGGAGGAACTAATAAAGTGTGTTAGCAATCTCGGTGAGAATTAAATTTGTGAAGTAATAGAACGCGTCTTCGCTCGGGGTCTTCGTCGTGAGTACCTTTCATAGACAATTGTGTTTGCAATTCGTGATATATAAATTTCTGAAGTTGCAGTACGTATTGTCACCCCGATTTTTTTCACGAGGATTTCCCAGGGCTATTGTGTTAAATATTTATGCGTTCATTTAAATTGTGTTTCATATTCGTGCGTAAATTGAATATGTGAAGCTATGGAGTAAAAAGGAATATTATACCTAGTAGAAAGGGCGAGAATTAGGTGGGACCAGAAATTATACATTTTCCTCCACGAGGGAACTGGATAAGAGAGAGATACAAAAAATTTGGCCCTCGTAAACTGCAAAAAAAAAAGCCCTTTTGCTCCTCCTTCCCCTTCCCTACCACACTTCGACCACCCCAACATAACAGAGATGGGGAGAGAAAGAAAGACACAATCCCTTTTACCTCCCTCCGCGGATGCTGCAAATGGACCACCGCTTTAATAGTAAGACCCCATTTCCACCTCTGACGAAGCCTCTCCCTCTCTCCAGTATACAAAAGGGGAAAACCGCTAATTCCGACTAACCTGAGCTCCCCGCTATCTGTAATGGCGGCGGAAAGAGCGTGGATGCCCGCAAGGCACCACCGCGGCAGACCAGACGTTAAAACCGATGTCCGCTGCGAGGGACAAACCGTTCCACTCGGAAATCCTTCACACACATACATGCATCCCTACTCCTTTTCCATTCCAGATTAAATCCGAGGTCGGGTCCTCCGCGAGCATATTTAATTAGCGCGAGATGAAATACCGGGCGGAGGAGGGGATAGTGTGGAATCCCAAGGTATTCACGTGAAAACCCATGCGAAGTTGCCACGGAATTTAGCGACAAATTGAGACCGATTATTTGGGACTAAATGCGTGAGTACCGTAAGCAAGGGTTACTTTGGCCTTACCGTAGTCCAAAATAAAAAAATTGAGCGTATAATTTCTAATTTCCTTATCGGATGCTCAAAATTCTTTTTTTTACTCATAAAAAAGTTAACAGCAATCAAAAAGTGAATTCTGAATCGTAAATGCGTCATTATTATCCATTGCGCTGAGCAGTACCTTTCGTTTGAACCTCGGATAAAACAGAAGTCATTTTAAATTCAAAAATAAAAGTGTTCAACTAAAGAAATTTTGTTTTAATCTTTTGAAAAACCTTGATGGTCCTTGCGTATTTGGATATACATTACTTACTGAGCGGAAGAGTGATTCTTTCTTTGGTTAGCATCGAGTTATTTTCACAATTTTAATATCAAGTTCAGGATGCCTAACATGTACGACCTAGTTAGATCCAATTTTTTCATGTCCATAAAGGGCAGTCAATTTTCAGATCTGGTAACTTCACCATAAATTAACCAAAATCACCAAGCGATTTCTTTAATCTTTGCACTCCTTTTTCTTGAGGGCTGTACGGGATTTCAGCATTTAACTCTATTCCAGAAAGGGCCTCTTGGATAATTCATAGTATTTAGGTACCTAATTACAAAGAAATTATCCAAGGGGCCCTTTCCGGAATAGAGTTAAATGCGCATCAAAATAGAAACTGTATCTTCTCACACCACATCAAAAATTTCCAATGGATTAATTGGTCCCCAAAAATAGTATAATATACATAAAACTAGCACCATAAAACGCAGTGGCAATTTTTTCTACCCAGAAAAAGCGAATAAAGGATTCATATCTTCCGTCACATTTCGGAAAACAGCAAAAGACAATTTTTGTAAATATTTTCTCGGCTGATAAAAACGATAATACCCATATTGTCAAAGGTAATATTTGAGCCGAGAAAAGCAGAGAACTCTTACAACCCTCTGAATAAAGGGAACGAGTGCGTTTGAGAGTGACAAGCGATGCATTTTTCATTTATTTTTGTCACAAAAAATATTAGTGACGATTAGTCGGCCCTCGTGTGATCATACTAACTGAAAAAATTTTAAGCTCACCAACCACAAAACTTGCCGATTACAAAAGGGTAAAAAATCAACGCAGCACTGGATGCAGAGATCCGTTTGAAACATCCATGACTCCCACATAAAAAATCAGTAAAAAAAACGGAATCTATAATCCAAAAAATACCCTTTCATATTGAGAGGCTTTTCGAGCACATTGGATATCGCTTCCTTTGAAAATAAAATTTCCTATGAGATCACTCGCAGTTAAAACAACAAATGTTGGGGAAAAAGTAACAGGCTCTTTGCTACTGCAAATCCCAACAAAATCCAATTTTTTCGTATTTTTTCACCTTTGGCATTTGTAACAGGAAATTTAAAATGAGGCAACATTCATGCTTGAACAAACTGAAGTAAAAATAGTAATATTCACTCCCAAATGTGTGCCTCTCGAGCGTTTGAACTGCACTGAAAACTGCTTCAAGCAATTCCTAGCACGGTAGATGCACATGAACTACCTCAACGGAGCTAGAAAATGACCTTTTCTTGAAAAACAATTTAAAAACCGGATGATCGGATACATATCGGAGCGCCAATTCTTTTTCAATCACGTTACAAGCTTCCAGAGTCATTTTTGCATAATTAAAGTTCATTGAAAGTTTCATTGAAAGTTATGAAAGGTTTTCGTAAAGTAGGTCTTTTGTAACCAATATGTATGATTATTGGTCTTCAACATGCGATCAACGACTCTTCATTTTGAACTTCATATTATGTTGCCAAATGTAACGAATATTTTCTATGAGCAGCAGAGAATCTTTAAAATCCAACAAAGTAAACGATTTACCAATAAATACTCGCTTCCAAGCGTGAATCTGAAATCAGGAACCAAAAATAACTGCATTTCCTTCAGTTATCTTGGTATCAGAAATACCGTAAATTGTGATATATACCTTACAGTGGAACGTGTTTAAGTGCATGGTAATGAGAGTACACGCACAATTTTTGTAACGAATATCAATGTTTACTCAGTCTCCGCAGAAAAAGGGCACTTTATCAGTTGTGAATTGTATAATTTACCCTTATTCTTTAATTACACTGGTCGGCATCAAAATCCTCCCACGAGGGTGAAAGGGTATACCGGGTAGATTTCGAGATGTTGATTACGAATATCTCATTAAGAAAGTTCCAGCACGTAAGGTTTTTTTTGGTTGGGTGGTGTTTCCATAATCGATTGAAAATTTTTTGACAGACGTATTTTTGGTATTTAATATGTGCTTTCCGTGTTTGGAGTGCATAATTCTGAATTTTTATCTTAATCCAAGAACTATTACTTGGCTACATCCCAGGAGCATTCCTTTCTCTAGCTCAACACCACCGGAAATGTACCCCCTCCCCTTGGGTTGCAAAGATTTATTGTCGTTCTACACTGCATACACTAAAACTTAGGCGTTATTGACAGATAAAGGTTTCGTTATCTACTTTCAATCATTCATCGGCTCCCTTTTGTATAGATGACAGACAAATAAAAAAAGGCGCCAAGACATACACCACATTGTCGCTTGAAACAAATATTTCAGTTTCGAGTTGATCATGGTGTTATAATGTGGTGTTACACCTAATTGTAACACCACGCCACGTCGTATATTGTGTTAAACAAACATGCCGAGAACTTGCAACAATTCGATAGATTCATTCTGCTATATAAGTGGGGAATTGATTTTCAAGGGACAAAGTAGGCCATTGTCACCGTTCCTGAAGACAGCCTACCATCTGCACTTCGGGTGTAAAATCGGGGACCAGGGTCACGTTTGGGTGAAACAAATATTTCAGTTTCGAGTTGATCTTGGTGTTGGAAGGTGGTGTTAACGAACATGCCGAGAACTTGCAACAATTTGACAGATTCATTCTGCTACATATATGGGGAAGTGATTTTTAAGGGACAAAGTAGGCCATTGTCACCGTTCCTGAATACAGCCTACCATCTGTACTTCGAGTGTGACATTGGTGACCAGGATCACGTTTGGGCTCCGAAACGAAGTTTAACTCGTGTGCGCGTTCTCTCACAGGATGGTTGAAATGTACACATACATCGATGCCGTTCGTCGCACCTATGGTTTGGCGCGAGCCCCTTGATCATGTTTCAGACTGTTACTTCTCCCTCACTAATATGAAAGGTTTCTCAAAAAACATGAAGCATAAAATACAGTATCCTAACTTGGATTCCGCGAGGAGACCTGTGAAACATGATTTTTTTCTGCCTGTACCCGTACCACCAGACTCACACACCCTGCGAAGTGTTTCATCTGAAGAAGAACCTGCTGTCTGTGAGGATGTCGCACAATCTTCGAGTGCACAGTCAGACCCCAATTACGCTCCAGTGCCTGACATTAATGAACCACATGTGTTAAGTCAAGAAGAGCTGAATGATCTGATCAGAGACTTAAACCTTCCCAAGTCTAAGGCTCTGTTGCTTGCATCACGACTTAAACAATAGAATCTACTAAATCAAAATGTCAACATATCGATGTACAGGAAAAGAGAGGTGAGCCTAGTTCCTAATTTTTCAAAGGATGGTGATTTGGTGTATTGCAGTGACATTCCATCACTTATAGGACAACTGAAGTTGAACTACAACACTGAAGATTGGAGGCTATTCATAGATTCCTCTAGCATAAGTCTCAAGGAAGTGTTACTACACAATGGCAATGAAAAGCCATCCATCCATATCGCTCATGCTGTACATATGAAAGAAACATACGAGAACATGCGAAACCTATTGCCGGCAATAAAGTACGAACAGTTCCAGTGGTCTGTATGCGCTAACCTTTAAGGTTATAACCTATATATTGCCATCCTCACCGGTTTACAAGGGGGTTATACAAAGCAGTGCTGTTTCCTGTGTCACTGGGATAGTCGAGCCAAAGATCAGTACACCATTACAAAATGGCCGCCAAGGAAGCAACTGATCCCAGGGGAGATTTACGTGGCTAATAAACGTCTAGTGGATCTGGAGAAAATATTCTTACCACCCCTTCATATCAAATTAGGGCTCATGAAGATCTTCGTTGAGGCCCTGAACCGGGATTGTGAAGTATTTAATCATCTCAGAAAACTATTCCCAAGACTCAGCGAGGCCAAGGTGAAAGAAGGTATTTTTACGGCACCTCAAATCAGAGACGTGTTTAAGGATACCACATTTGCTTCTAAGCTTATTGAAAAAGAAAGTGAGGCTTGGGAGGCCTTTCAAGAAGTGTGCAGTAACTTTTCTCATGAGATGGAATCATAAGTCACCTGATAACAAAAATATTGTGGACAGGTTAATTACTTCATTTCGTCAGATGGGATGTAATATGTCCCTGAAGTTACACTTCTTGCATTGCCACCTGGATTTCTTCCCTGAAATGTACAGCTTGGGGGAGGTCTCTGACGAACACGGAGAAATGCTTCACCAGCAAATAGATACCACGGAGAGGCGCTACAGTGGTAAATGGAGTGTGAATATGTTGGCAGACTTCTGTTGGAATGTAACACCCTGTAGTAATTATAAGAGGAGAAGAAACACCAAGTGACACGTAAGTTTTAAGCTTTAACTTTTTATGTAATTTTATTTGCATAATTTACATTGATTTTAAATGATATCATGAAAATTATAATGCATGGAGAATAGCATCATTGGGCGGATATTGAAACACCCCCCACCCTCCTCCCTGCAAACTGGTACGTCCTGGAGAAAAACGGGTTACGGATTTGAACTCAGGAGCTCGAAACCTATAGGAATCACCTATTTTCGTCCGTGGAAGCGAAAAAAAGTTTCATTTTGCCGACCAGTGTTATCAAAGTTGCTATTCCTTCCATCCTCTTTGAAACAAAATTTGATTTTTTTTTAACTTGGCGTATGTGCAGCCATTAAATGGTCGCTGTGGTTCCGGTAACAAAAATTAATATTTCATAAAGATTGTACTTTTCAAAAAAAAACTTCATCGGCAATTAAAATTGAAAACGATACTATTTACACGCTTTTTGTATTCAACCATGATAGGTGAGCTTGGTCGAATATACCTCTGATGCGCAAGTCAAAACCACACACTCTTTCTTCATGTAAAACAAAAAATGCTTCAGCGATGTAGACTTCATCATCAAATGATTCCTCATAAAACTAGACCAGGTATTGACTCATTCAATGAAATGAAAATACACAACCTTGGTACTTGAGAATGACGCTTCAGCGTCGAAACTCGTCGTACCAATAAATAATTTTCCAGTGAAAAGTCACCAAGGTTGTGCATTTTCATTTCAACATGGATTTTCACAAAGCAAAAGCCGAATCAATTGAATTCATTTGACACATTCAATGTTTAAATACAGGGTTTTTTCATGTTAAATGAAAAAACGGACTGCAATACAGCAACAATGTTCATGAAAATTCTAAGAAAACTTCGAAGCCACGGCTTCATAGGGGCAACAGGAGACAGCCCAACTTCAGCCAATCTTCTATAAGCGCTTCTTACTTGCAGAAAAAAAATAATGAGCGACAAAACTTGATAAACTTGGTCGAGGTGAATTGAAGAAAAAGTTTTTTTTCACGCTTGCCTAAATTGCTAGGTATTTCATCTCACATTAACTTCAGAACCTACGGATTTACTAAACCTGCGCCTTATAATTGGTTGGAACCACGAACAGAAATATCCCAGGAGGATAATAAGATTTAGTCGATGCGATATTAAATAAAATGATTCTTTTATTACTCCCTTGTCGTAGCATACAAAGTTTAGAACTTCACAGTGCAAGCCATCTTTATTCACACCACGATTTTTGATCATATGGAATAAAATTAACGGCAACTCGAAATGCCTAATTTGGCATTACTACAAATTGCTAGCGGCAAAAAGAGTGAAAAGAGTTTCGAGCTGGGAGTAATTTGTTTCAGTCTCGAAATCGTCCTTATTATACGCCATTTGTGCACTGAAATGCGGCAATGCCTCAATCTACCACAAACAATGGACAGTCAATTAACAAAGACCCTCCAAATTACTCGAGACGAGAGAGGAATAAATAAAAAAGGATCCATTAGCCACCATAAAATAACAGAATGAACGAGGCGCTCCAAGGAAGATGTTTTACCCATTTGTTCCCATCTATTCGCCGCATACCACTACAGGTTGTTCAGCTAATCAAAACAGAAAAATTACGCATAATTTCAGGTTTTTCAGGGATATGCTACTTAATTCCAGGTTTATTTAAGATATTACTGCGACAGAAAAAAAATTCAAACAACCGAAATTACTTAAATATTTGAAAATAATATTATATTTACGTATTATTTTACTTTCCTAATTTAATCACTACGCTTACATTATGAATGACTTACTTGGAACCTCAAGACATCCGTCATCATTCAAATATTTATAAAAATAAATACATTTTTAAGTGATAATTAAAATGCTAATCAATTCATTTTAGAGCAAACGTGTATAAAAAATATCCCAGAAAATGGGTGTTGAACGGACAATATTTTATGTAAAATAAATTTGAAATAAAAGATTTTTAAATTCCAGGTTGGAGAAAAAATTCATGAATAATTAATTATATGCAGAATTGCAGTGACTAAAAATTATGGCACAATTCCCGATTCTCACGATTTTCCCGGTCAATGGACACCCTGTGCACCGAAAGACAACAATTCCTCAATCTACCACAAAAAATGGACAGTCAATTAACACAGACCCTCCAAATTACTCGAGAAGAGCGGAGAAAAAAGTCATCAAACACCATAAAATAACAGTTTAAACGAGGCGGAAGATGAGAAATTTTTTACCCATTTGCCTCCTTCGCTACAAACTATTATGATAATTTTTTATAGTTTTCCCTTATTTTGTTCCTCCGCAGATGGTTGATTTAGCAACTCACGCCTAGAAAATAAACTGCAGAGACTACCAGTAAAGGCTCTATTTGGCTGAAAAGCGCATTTCCATCAATATTCCGCGGGGCCCTTTGTCCGCGACAAAAAGCACACCCGGTGGTGAGCATCACACGCTTTTTTTCCTATCCTGTGTTTGCTACAGTGGTCTTTTCCACAAAAAAACTATAGCCGCTTGTGTCCCTTTACAGCCTTTTTCCTACCCTACACCCCAGCAAAGAATTCCTCTTCCCTCGTGGATGCCACGAACACGCTTCCTAGTTCATTCTCCCATCCGTGATATTCTTCTCTCTATTCAACTCCGCTTTAATACACTTCTTCCGCAGCTTTATATTAAGATCAACAGACCCTACCTCTTTTACACGCGAGCTAACAAAAAACTAGATTTTTTTTTCAGAGCAGCACAAAATATGAGGTGGTGAGAAGCCATGGGGTATGAGTAATTTTCTTTCTAAGCAGAGTTAGGTACATTGATAGAAGAAATATACAAAACCTTGGTGCCCAAGGGATGAGAAGGAGTCTCTGTTCTGCGCTGTCATCAAGTGGATTATATGCACAACTAAATCTATCTAAATATCTAATTTACCTCGTTTTTTTCAGTACCTAATTCTGCTTAGAGAACAAAATCACTTGTACCCCTTGGCTTCTCATTCAATCAAATGATTTCACCTCGTAGTAAAAAAAATTTACTCACATATAACTTGTAATGTTCACTTATACTTCACGAAACAAATAAACAAAAATTAGAAACACAATTGAAGGCATGAGTGTAGAAGGATATTGCCTATGTTATATTCGAGTAAAAGTTGAGATATCGTACTATGTTCTCAGCTTTGTCATAGCACGGTCATATTTTCATTATTTCATGTAGTTTTTGATGTATGCTGTGAAAGAAGAAGTTATGTGAAAATGTTTTCAATAACAACTTCAATTTTCTGGAAAAGTAGAATTTGCAACAAAAACCATCATCCCCTCATGTCTTCAATTTTTCTCGGTTATTACTCATGATGAAAAATTCGACGACACATACTACTTCAAAAATCGACACAATTGAAAAAAATTGAATCAAGATGAAGTTGAAAAAAATTGAATTGAAAAAAAATTCAAGTATTCAGAAAGAAAAACCGGGAGCGACCGAACGAAAAACGATCGTATGACCGAACGCCACTATTTCCATTAAATGACTCCCTTTTTTGTTTATTTTCACGTTATCAACAACAATTGATGTTCATTATTATTCTCCTCTCCCGTCGTCACGGAAAATTTTGACAAGTGCTTATGCTAATGCTACGAATGTGCAGCAGAATTGAAATATTTGTGTATTTGGTAGCATAAACCGTTCTCAGTTGTGATCCCAATTCTTATTCATGTTTATATTTATTTTTTTCACTGCCAATCAATTGGTCCGCTCGTTGATCTATTGTGTGGGTGACATTAAAATAAAACCTTCCTGAACAATTCCATGACTTCAAATTCAATAAAATTTAAATATCAATGAGAGCGTAATAAATTTGACTAATTATAGGCCATTAAATGTCATAGGCTGTGTAATACCGGTAATTGACTTCTGCTTCTAACCTAAAGAGACAGTGGTGCATCATATAATGCAGAATATTTTTGTCAACACATACGTGAGTATACCAAAAATGAAACTTGTGTTTTTTGCTACTCGTAAATTATTCATTACCCTCACGTTACCGTGGTTTTCGTCACTAAGCTCCATGAATAAGGCAGTGAACGCTATAGAAAAACGTTTTCGGCTGATCATAAAACACCCACCACCCTGGAGTTTTTAAATGTGTGTCATTGATGACGCACAGACACAAAAATCTATATCTTCTTGCATAAACCGTGGATTGCAACAGTTCATTCAGTACTCCCAAAATCAATATCAAATATCTAGTAATTAATCGTAGTTCTTAGTACTTAGGATTCCAAGCTTTCCTTCCGAGAAATATCGTACCATGTGCGTGTTTCGCTCTTAAATTTCGACGGCTTGTTAATATTTCAGTCAGGAATTTCTTACTAAGTTCTAGAGAGGCACAAGAGTAGCAGTATGCTATTTTCATTCCATTCTTCATATGATATGCGCGTTACATCACCATCTTGTTCCTAGCAATTATCACATTCAACTGATATTAATGTTAACGTAAAATTTCTAGTGACCTGAATGCACATTTAACTTATGATGTCGGCCCCAGTGACAGCAGGGTAAATTCTTCGCCTGATAATCGTGGGTTCGAGTCCCCCCTGAAGCATATTTAATTTATGATGATGGCACTGGTGACGGATGGGGTGAAGTCTTCTCCTGCTAACCTCGGGTTCGAGTCCCGCCTAAAGCACATTTAATACATAATGTTGGCCCTGGATACGGGAGGTAAAGTCTTCGTCTGCAAATCGCGGGTTGTAGTCCCGCCTGAAGGACATTTAATTTATTTTGCCGGCCCTGGTGACAGCAGGGTAAAGTCCTCGCGTGCTAATCTCTGGTTCGATACACGCCTGAATGGGTGTTTCACCGCTCAAGTCATGGAAGTGTGCCAGTTTCTGGTGGTCGGTTCCCTGGAAAGCCAAAATTCATGCCCTCTAGTATGGCACGGACAAAAACGGGCCTTGACAAATTCGTCAGATGAAAAAAATACTGATGGCGTTTAATTAAAACATACCGTGCCAACTAAATCATGCCGGGACTTACTTGAAAACCTTATTATAGTACCGCAGATAAAAACAAGAATAAAAAACACTCAATAATTGGAACATCGATGTAGTCCACCTTAAAGTACGTATATGTCCCTCTGCTTTTCCCAGTGACTTCAGGAATTTTTACAAAAATTTAAAAACCAAAATTTGCATGGGCTCCTGACAAAAATTCAGCCTTCACATTTCCCTATAAACAAAATAACTGCCTTCATATTTACCTGTAAAACAAATTTAGTTTTACAGGTAAATTCCGGAGATTTCTATAAAAATGAGCAATAGCAATGAGGGAGGTATAGTCACCGTCTCCCATACCTCCCTTGTACCCGCGATGAAATCATATTTTGAAGGAATTGTATCTTCCCCGAATCGCATAGCACATTCCTCGAAGGATATCGATATTTATAACACTAGGAGTTTCCAATTATCTCTAATTTTACAGTAATGCAATTATTACTAACAATGCTAATTAAATACAATTTTGAAAGAGATTGATTATTTACTTTTCATGACAGCTAATGACATTAATGAAATTTTGGAAATTCAAAGGAAGAAAGGACAAAACGTGTACGTGCAAGACTAGATGTGTGCAAAGAGTATATCCATATGGGTACACTACAAATCGAATAATAATAGATAGGTGTAATGATGAACATTTTGTACATACCTAGTTCACATATTTTGTCCTCTCTTTTAAATTTTATCAATATCATGATAAGTATCTTACTGTTACTTACCATTTTACGCTGTATTTTCCTTTAATGAAGTTATACTGATTTGCATCATCATCCTTATGGTTTTAAAGTGACAGTTCAACATAAATGTTTAAGCACTCTCTGCGGTCTTCCTTGACCGTTAGAGTGCTGGGGAGCGCTATCGAGCTCCATCCATCTCTCGCAAAAAGTGCCAGGTCCTCCTGAAATGTCACTCTTAGATGCTGATAGTTCACTAATCATTCGATAGTTAATATTCATTTTATTTTAACACTAACTTTTTTCTTTAAAGTTATAAAAATAGGCTCATATTACGAAAAATTCGTCAAACAATATATTGGAAAGGTTAAACCGCATATAATAAATATTTCGTAAAGTTTTTTAATGTACCTTTAGTTGTTTTTGAGGTCTGATTTTTTCCTAGCCTACTGCAAAATCAGCAAAAGTGCCTCTGCACTTTTAGCATAGTATCGAGAAGATCGGTAGGCACTCGAAGGTTAACAAAGAAAATACCGAGGTGACGGATGTTACCCCCGTTCTCTGGATCGAGATAGGAGTGAAGAAGATTCTTAAGTACGAGTAGTGAAGGAAAAGTTGTTAGGTCTAGTGATAAAATTTTAAACCGTAAGGTTTTAATGCTCAAAGAGTCAATATGTGCGCCACCTCTCTGGCTTTTACTACAGTGAGGGAAAATGCAGTTTCTGGAAGAATTTCAAGTGCAGTGAGAGAAAAACAGTTTCCTAAGGTGAATCAATGTTAAACGTAGTGAAAGGTGGAAGTAAATCTGCACCCGTAGCTGCCAGAGGAGTGGTGGTGGTTCATTCGGATGGAAAAAGAGATTGGCCTATATTTGATCCATATAAAAGGATGGTGACTGATTTTTGGACTGTTTGAACCGTTTCCGAAAGAGGCGAACTGAAGTTTCCATGGTTTCGGTTTAAGTTAAGTGGGTTAAATTCGAGGTCATGGCTCCCAAATCGCATTATCGAAGTAGGTACAACCAACGGAAGATACATAATCTGGTCATTGCCGCGTAAAAAAGTACACGGATCTAAATGAAAAGTGATAGTTATTGTCAATTATTGTCACAAAGTGTCTCCAAAAATATAAATTTTCTAGTCCTCATCAAGTACCTACGGTAAATTGCACGGAGGTAAGAAAAAACGCATTCAAGTATTTGTGGGATATATGTATGAATCCTATATTTTGTGACGCATAGACTCCATGGTTAATTTATCACGGTACCATTGCTATTTTGATGCTCATTTTTTCAAGCCGCCAATTACCCTGAGATGCCTCTTCCGGTGGAGTTATATATATGGTCCAAAAGTTCCAGATGAGATCGCTGTCCTCGAGTTTCAAGTGAACTAGACCCACAGTTAACTTGATTATTGACGAATTCAGAATTGACATTCTTCGACTAACTTAGTTACCTAATTTAAAACCGACGCCAAGATAATAAGTTTATGAGAATTGAGCTCTTTGATGCTCTGTTGATTTTTAACCTTTTAGGCTTTTCTAGAGCCAAACTTCTTCACTTCAGAAGACGTAGAATTCACAAATAAGAGGTCGTTAGAATAAAAACAACTCGACAAAAGGGAAGATATTGTACGAGAATAACAAAAGGGGCCATGAAAAGCACCCTTGGGAGTTTTTCGAGGAAGAGTCAGACAATAAGAGAGCAAGCAATAACAGAACAATAACATTTCATGAAGGACGGCAAGCGGAAAACGCCTGAAAATATTGTTGTCACACGGTGAGGTTGGTTCACGTCTCAAGAAAGGGAAATGTGGCTGCCTTTGTTGAGCGCGCATGAGAATGGACTGAGAAGCAATCGGAAATGAAAATATAGAGGAAACGGAGAAATCTAAGAAGAGCATTGATAGCGTTTTCCATTCATTCGGCTTTTCACAGTAATGAAAAGTTTGAAGATGGTTTCACATTGTCAAATTCACGTCAAATTCCGTTCAAGAGTCGTTGAACAAGCTTTCTCGAATGGATGTGACGTCATGTCAATCATCATGACTGCAGACATTTCGTCTTGAATGTTCTTGAATCCCTTCTTTTCCATCAAATTCGTCTTGTCTTGCACGGTTCTAATTTCTACACTGAATCATGAATGGTTTTAAAGCGTTTCGACCAATCACTGAAGGTTATCTAGCCTTCCTATCGCTCCTTGCAGATAAACGCCGCGGAAGCCCTCACTAAATTTGAAAATACAAAGTGAACTACCACATAAACAAGAAGAGAAGTTCGGCGTTGCAAGAAATTGATACAAATTTGTTTCCTGCAAGGAAAATTATGATTATAATTCTCTCTCGGTCTCGCATTAAACTAATCCTTCGTCGATCATGTTCATTGTCGTTTATCAAGTCAATTCAATCCTTCTGCAGCAGTGAGAAAGGCCATTTAATTCGATACAAGATATGCTGGACAAAGACTCTTGAAAGACCGTCTCGAATGGTCTAGAATATCATTTTAGCGTTCAAGACGACTTGCGCCACGTTTCTTGTTCAAGACGTCTCGAGAAGTGTGAAAGATGCTTTAAAGGCCTGGTTACATGGTACATTAAAATTTACAAGATTCTGTGCATTTTTATGAACGATTTCCTGCACAGATCCTTGTAAATTTATATGGACAAGATCCACGAATAGGTGGTCACGCAGTACATTTATTCGAACCATTTTTTGAACATTTTTAAAGGAGCATTTAGTGTTAAATTTGTTTTCCTCGTTATTCACCTTTACTTCAGATCCTCCATTTTACCCATCCCCTTTTCTTCTGTTCCTTCCTTTCGCTACCCACATTCCTTCAGTGAAAAATCCTAAAAAATCAAGAGGTTAAAAACAAAATAACAATCGGAGCCGTTTGTTTGGAATTTGTCGTTTGCGTAGTCTGCCACCAGACGACTCTGTTATGAGTTCAACTTGTGCGATTGTAGGAACGAAATTAGAACAGTTTCTGTTTTTTGTTCATAAATTCATGCACTCGTACATTTTTGCGTGGTTACACGGTGAATTATCGCGTTCATTCTGAGATTCAGGCATTCTCGCACTATCTTCAACATTCTCATGTACCGTATAACCAGGGCTTAAGGCAAAAGAAACATACGGAAAAGTTAAGAGAAACTTCTATGACTAACATTTTGCGGAGGTTTTGAGGATGAGGAAAATTTAATTAGTTAGAAGGAACACAGGAACAAGTGAGCACAACACAAAGAGAGAGAATGATGAAAGGAAAGAATGGAATACATGGAACACAATCAAAATGAGGAAAATGGAAGAAATATCAAACCTCTAATTCATGGAAAATGAGAACTTCGGAATAAAACGATTCTTCAGAGAAAACCGGCAGTAGACATTGTAATCGCCCCAGTTTCAGAATATTAATAGTGAGGATAAGAGGGTCCATTTAAAAATTTATCAAATGACCTTTATCCCGCTCCGTTTCAACAAAATAGCTACTACTATATTTTATTATCTCTCCATCGTTTCAATAAATTTCGTCATAATAAAATGTAACTAAAATATCGTAACTCCTAGCGTATAAAAGAGGAAGTTGTACAAAGAAATTTAAAAAGATGTCTGAAGCGATGAACTTGAGTGTTCGTTCAGCCAACAAATATGCGAATAAAATTTTTAAATATCCTTATTATACTCATCCTCAATCTAACGCGCTTATTGTACAGAAAAAATGTGCTCTTGACCTCCTTCCACGATAACTAAACAAATGAATCTCCTTAAGTACTCAATTTATCTTCATAAAGGCGCAATTCTATCAGCCGACGTGTAATTGCCGTGACAGAAATTCATAGTTACACATACTATACGGTATCTAAAACATAATGCGCGATAAGGTAGGTGCAAAACGTGAAATAAAATGTTTTGGGCAAATACGTGACACCAAACAAGAGCTCCCATCCCTGCTAAGACTACCACCTTAGTGCATTTTTTGCACTGTTAAATCGCTAAAACCATAGAAAAATTGAATTTTTATACGGGTGTTTTCCTGAAGAGTAAAAGTTTTCACCATTTCTACTTACATTTTCAGAGATTATATGCATTTTCCACAAAGTTCAAAAATTATTTTCTATCCGGATATATTGGATACGTACGCCATTGTACCATCTGCTTTCACTCAGATTATTTTTACGTTATTTGCCTTTTTCTTTCCCCCAAAAGGCAATTATTCATTATTCGCGTATTTCTGAGATTAGGAATTGCTTACAGAACATAATGAATAGCTCATGATAATTCCCAATTCGGTAAATAACCCTGGCACTTATTTTTAAATCTTCACCAATTCTACCTATTCTTCCATAGCCACGGGAAGTTGCTACATATTGACAACGTAAGATAGTCTCGAACTTCATACGAAAAAAATGAAAACTAGGAGAAAAAACTGTTAATGTTCGCTTTTGGAATTGAAATTGGCAATTGAAAATGTTCAATAGACAGTCATCTAGATACGATAGCACATACAATCGTATGAAATCGTTTCACGCTTGACTTGGTGGAAATTCGATATACCCACCATTAAATATAAACACTAAATGGTTATGGACACACTTACATGAAAAACTCCACCACTAACCATGGATTTGACACTCAATTTCATTACTTTGAAAATACCACAGTGTGTCGAAACCATGGTCTGTAGTGGAGTTTTACATTAAATCGTGGGAATTACCATTTGTTGTTTATGTTTTATCATGGAAGATGCATTCATTATAAATATTGGATAGTACGATAATATTGTATCATTAATATTAGATAGCATCGGACATTAGGCGTGGTGAGCTGTCACGCATGCTTGATCACCAATATGAGGAACAATTTATTAGAAATAGATGGAGAAGAGCAAAATTATTTTTCCCTTAATTTCACAGCCTGAAATAGGTGAATAAATTGACAAGTATAATTAGAGAGAAGAGTGTAAGAGATGGCAGCTGGCGTGACTTAATAGAAATTATTCAAAGCAGAATCGTCTACAGACATGAGGTTATAGTTATACTACATGCATACTGACCATGGTTTTGCTACGGAGCAACATTATCACTTGGTTAAAATCCAAGAAATATGAGCCCTCTAAATATTTAACTCCATTGAAGTGGAAATTGTAGATACCTGGTATAAATAGTTAAGGTTTAAAGGTGGTTAAGATTACCTATACCAACCCTTACCACCCTATCAGATATCGCGAGCTGAATAAGATACAAAGGAAGGCTGCGCGTTTCGTCAAAAACCGCTACGGGCGTACAGACAGTGTTACCCAGATGTTAAGCGAATTAGGCTGGGAGCCGTTTGAGACTCGGAGGCTGCGCGCTAGGCTTAGATTGCTTGAGCAATTGAGAATGGATATATTTAAGAGCGACACAGAGAACATAATCTTAGAGCCACACTATATTTCCAGGTCCGACAGAAGCGATAGATTAAGAGAGATTTTTAGCCGAACGGATAGATATAAGAATTCGTTTTTCCCCCGAACAATAAAGGACTTTAATAAACGCTTGTCCCAACCTCGTTAGAGCACTTCTTCTTTTTTTTTAATAGCTGTAAACGGCTGGTGTCCTAACACCCCCTGCCACACGCCTTTTAGGCGGCTTGCGGGGTATTATGTAGATGTAGATGAGAAGTATGATCGGATTCCATGCTCATGAGAAACTTGTCGTCTCTTTCTCTTCCCAATAAAGGTAACCCCGGCCCTCAACCGCCAGCTTCCTTCCTTAACGTAGGTAAGCGGTGGTCTAAACTCCACTCACCTAAGTGACGGACACAGTATAGGGACAAGGGAGGGGGGCAAGGAGGGTGGCTTGTAGGGTAAACTCCCAGCAATAGTGGGAGTCAGAGAGGTTACGAAAGTTTTGAGAATTTTGAGGCTTGTAACAGCACTATAAGCTTGTCTCATAACTAATTTTCCATAGAATTAAGTTTTGAAAAACTCGCTTCTTTTTCCTTTTTTGGAAATTTACGTAGATATTAGGGTTTTTATGAGTTCTCCTATATTTATTCGACAACTGAAAAAATTTCCATTTTTTAAGGCTTAGATTGTTTGAACAATTGACAATAGATGTCTTTAGGAGCGACACGGAAAACATCATCTTAGAGCCACACTATATTTCCACGTGCGTCAGAAGCGATAAATTAAGAGAGATATTTTGCCGAACGGATAGATAAGGGAATTCGTATTTCCGCGAATCATTAAGGACTCTAATAATTGCTGGTTGTAATTTTGTAAAATAATTTGCTATTTATGTCTTTTTTATGTCGTTTTTAGCATTTCTTTTTTTGCTGGTGTCCCAACACCCCCTGCCACATGTCTTTTTAGGCGGCTTGCGGGGTAGTATGTAGATGTAGATTTCATAAAGTGTGAATTGGATACCCATGGGTATAGCCCCTCTGGATTCGCCACTGACTCAACCCCATCGTTGACATTCAAACCGCGTATTCTCGTCACGCACGGTCAATAAATCAACGGACGGTCCAGCCCCCGTCAAACCCTCGTTCGAGCCCATCTGCCCCAACTCTTCTTCCCCATGCAAGATTGCCACTTCGGAAAAAAATAAATACTTATCGACTACCCTTCACTCGAACATCGAGGGACAACTTCTTTCGAGATGCAGTCGGTGCGGTGCGGTGACCACCTGACTAACCACATCCGCGAGTTATTCACGATTGAGTAGGAACGCCGGTGAAGAACGCATTGTGCGCAAAGGCCCACCCGATCGCTCGATACATCCATTCTTTTTTCTTTTCGAGGCTTAAATTATACCTAATTCAACATCCAATGGGTAGCAAAAACTCGATATTTTCTGACCATGAAAAGTCAAATGTATTTACCGACATCCCTCACGTGACGATGGAAAATAACTGTGGTAACTCCAGATGGCAAAAAGAGAGTCCCTCAAGTATCACCACCAGATTTCGTTCAAATTTTGCTATGTGATCGGAAATGGACACCCATGAGGCGCAGTTTTTGTTTCAGCCGTCTATGCCTAATACTTTTCCAGATATTTGCGACAGAATGTGACAGTAAAACGCCTGGATTGTTAGCAACCCGCATCTCACCAATAACCCTTATACTCCGTTGCTAGGCAGAGGAGCACCGAGGGATTGTTGACTCAGGGTTGCATATATTTAAGGGTTCCCCTTGTACTTTCCGTCGCTAATCTTTCAAAAAGTATTGATCGTTGGCAGCAGAAATAAAAACAATACATCGTGAGTTTCCATACCTTATCAACTAGCAAAATTTGAACGAGATCTTGTGGAGACACTTGGGGTACTTCCCTTATAAGTCCAACACTCATCCATGCGAGAAGAGGCGAGCTGTTACGCTAACTTATGCACAAATATAAGAAACAAATTATTATAAAAAGAGATCGAAAGGAGCAAAGTTACTGTCACTTAATTTTACAGCATGCAATAGAATAACAAATGGATTATCAGCTTAGGGAAAGGAGTGTAAGAGATGGTATCGGGCGTGACTTGGTAGAAATTCTTCATAGCAGGAGCGTCTGCAGACAAGAGGTTTCAGTTACACCGACCATGTTTTCGCAATGGAGTAACATTATCACTTGGTAAAAAGTCATAAAGCATCAACCCTTTAACCCATTTCCGCCAAGAAAACCTTCTGATTGCGGAGATTATTACATCCACTTGTTTCATCAGAATGATCCGTACCCATTTAATGTCGTCCGAGTTCCACGACTGATCTCTATGGAAAGGACGACTCTTCGGAGAAAACATAGGTGAGTTAAAATAATTTATGCAATTTTATTTCCTGTTTACTTTCATGATACCTGCATGCAATTGACAGAGATCATGCAATCCTGAATTTCCGTTTCACACCCGTCTCTTTCCTTCAGTAGATTTATTTCGACCGGCTTCAAAAATTAACTAATAAGTGCTTTAAATAATTGCAAGCTTCACTACATTTTTGCGACAATTCGACAGCAAAAAGGAGTGAGGGTTTTCTTCAAAATGTAGTTAAAAGGCTACGGTAAGCGGAAAGAGGTTAAATAGTCAGCTCCAGAGAAGGGGAAGGTTGAGAGGGCTGGGATAAATAGTATATGTGCTGACGGGGTAGTTAAGGTTAAGTTAAGGTTAGGACTTGTGCCACGCCATGCCACCCTATCAGTACCTGGAAACCTACAGTCTTCTGAACCCTCTCAAAACCTTCCCCACCAATTAAATTGACAAAATTGACTGCTAACTACATTAAAATGTTTACCTTGACAATGGTTCTACGCAACGAAACCATGGTCAGTAACAATGAAATATTATGCGAATAAAGCAAATTTGAAAGCTCTACGGATATACCAATGAAGACAATCGTGGAAGGACAGGTGGAAGGGAAGAAGGGCAAGGAACGGCCCCTGATGAGTAACATAGAAAAGGTTATAAAGGTCGTAAAAAGAGAAGAAATACGTCGCAATGAAAAGGCTAGCGAATAGTAGAGAGGAATAGAGAGCTGCGTCAAACCAATCTCAGGATTATTGACTTATGACGATGATACTCAAGGCACTACAATTTACAAGGTACCACAAGATTTCGTCAATCGCTGTTAGCCCAGAAAAAAATAACTCTTTAGTTTTGAATACATTACATTTACAACCCAACGGCCATTAACTAGGTGGGCTATAATCCAACCTATCAAATCTACCCTCCGATCGATAAAAATGAGTGAAAGATAGGATCAGCATTCTGGAAACGGATGAGGTACTCGGGCCTAAAAAAAACTATTTATCTAGGTTTACCGTCACAGATACACCGACAAGAATCCATCGAACGATAAAAAGCAAAGAAAACTCATAAGAGGTTCGGACCATTCAGATATTATGTGAAACGTTTGGGGCCGATTCCGAAATTCTTATTTCGCCTCTTACAGGGGATTTGGGGCCTAATCTCACGTATATATAGATGTGCTGCTCGTAAGATGTAGTCCGAATCGCTTCAGATTGGGACTTAAGTCTTTTTTCTATAGGGATAGGTCCTGACCTTTTTGAAAGCTAGGCTCAGCATATCGTGTCTCTTCAGCATTGCTGGCGTACCTTTTGTCAACAAAAACCGAATATTTTACCACATACTCCATAAGGTATAAGCAAATAAAATTTTATTCCGGGAAGCAATGTATGGCTGACTAAGGATAGAAGAAAAAATTGAGGGCATACAGTGTGTAGTTAACAAAAATGGTCATACTCCCTCACGTTTGATCAAATAAATTGCGACAGCGAGTACGTTAGTTTACTGATACGAAAAAGAATGCCAAGCAAAATCTTTTTCACTGCCAAGGTTATATTGCTTTATAAAAATTAATTTGAGTTTAACCTAATACCGCATTTAAAAGTATATAAATAACTTTTCGATACATTGTAACCAGAAATAAAATGTAGATGTTAGCCATATGCAACATAAAAATAAATTATCATTGGATGAATTTAGGCTCCATTTCCCATACTTAAGCCAATTTTGCTCAATCATAACTAAGGAAATAAATGTAACTAACTCTCATTCAATATAGATATGTTGAATCTATCTGGTAACATATCTCATTTATTTTAGTCTTATCAAGGTTAAAATTTATTAAACCGTTTAGATTCATTAACTAACGAACCAATTTAATATTATCGTGAAATTAATTTAATTATATTATTGTCGAGCTAATTTATAAAGAAAAACCCAACCGGTTTTGACCTCTTAAGGGTATCAAAAGCGGTAAAATATGTACAGTCCAATCCACCACTAACAGTTACATTTTTCGCTCAATTATAAACTAAAAAGAACGTCTTCAAATGAAAACAGTATGCAATTTGGTACTGGAAAGTAGGTGAGGTAAGGATTTAGGAAGGAGAATCTCAAAATGAAAGCTGTGCACTTTGCAATCAAGGACAAATTACCTCGCATTGGAGTGAAAGGCTGTGGAGCAGGCGCGGAGCAAAAGAGAAAAAAAGGAAAAGTTTTCTGACGTCACTAAGAGGAAGGACCCTACCTTTGTCTAGCTAATCGTAAATTGGGTTTTTAAAAAGAATAATAGGAAAATGCGACGACAAAGTGTGAGAAATTACCTGCTTCTACCTCGTTAGACCCCATTTCAAGCCGCAAGTGCTTGGTAGCCACATTAAAAAATAGACTTAGACAACAGAGTTAGATCGTGTACGGAGGAGCAGCCAGGAACGTGAAAAGCCGTTACAATAGCCTTGTAGGTGCTACTAACAAGTTAGATTAGAAATCGCTGGATCGTTGCATAAATGATGATATGATATGATTTGTTTGTAAAATGGAACTCTTTTGTTATATTTTCATGTTAGTTTATTCCTCACAATGAGAAAGTTGAGTTGATTTCATGATTTTATGTTTAATTAATTTTATGTTTAAATCTACTCCATGAATTTGTATAAATAAATTGTATTTTTTCTTAGAGAACAAGAGTCCTTCAACAATAAACGTCTTTTCTAAATCTAAATCTAAATTGACAACCAGAGAACACATTCAACACGAAACCATAGTTAAGTAGTATGTAATGGTTAAACAGGTTATTTACCATATATAACTCAACTAAGACATTACATAATGACGCACAAAAAGGTAAATTAACCAGTATAATAGATCATCAAAAAATACGCAAACTCCTAAAAGAGGTGAATATTTTTTTTTTAATTTGACGACACAACCACAAAAAGCGAGGAGAGTGTTAAGTAAATGAATTTTAGCAAATAATTAAGATCGATATCAAATTAAAAAAAGAATTGGTAGTTTCCAGTAATATCACGAAATGTGTTACTCCTTGCATCAGTCTTCGCACTGTTCAATTACTCTTGACTCCAGGATTTTATTCACCCATCACCATCGGCTCTTTTCTGAATCCCTTGCGTTTTAAATGTTGCCATTTTCAAAAAGGACAAGGCCACATTTTCCCTATTCTTAACTTTTACACAACTCATTACAGTTTTTTTAAATGTATGATGCTGTAGCAGCGAATTAAAAATTGTCTGAAATCTATAAAGAAATACAAAACGAGCGAACGACTTGAAAAATAAAATTAATTTTTCTCACGTCGGGGACTCGATATCACAATGACCACCAAATCAATCGCACGTTTATTCTACTAGTCCACCGCAACTACATATAATTGGGGCATTTTAAAACGGACAACACAAACCAACAGTGAAAACAGCGGCAATTACGCATTGAATGCACACGAAAAAATCATTAAAGCCGACATAAATCCAAACAGAATGATCAATTTGGAAGTAACATCTCCCTCTGAGTGAATTTACATTCATTGGCAAACGAAATATTTTCGGTGATTATCCAAGGAAAACAAAAAGAGTAGGAGAAACTAAAGTTTATCGAGGATCAGAAGTGGCGCCACAAACTTTGTCCTAAAACTTTTGAAAGCGACTACATTCAAGAGCAGTTTCTTTTCCGACCTAGTCAAGCATATCACGCGATTCCGGCGAAGATTTTTGCGGCGAGGTTCATGATGAGGGCTGTTATCCGGGTTCTCCTGCCGCGGTTATCCGTAGCGAGTGATGACAGTTTGCTTTCGTCTTCAGGTCGAAGGTGAGAAGCTCGTTATTTCGCCGCTTCATATAGCACATTCCCTCGTTCCGCTGAGCGCTTATTGGCTCGCACCCACACGGATTACTGAT
The DNA here is from genome assembly GCF_921293095.1 of Ischnura elegans. NCBI lineage: Eukaryota > Metazoa > Arthropoda > Insecta > Odonata > Coenagrionidae > Ischnura > Ischnura elegans. Next base: position 64,795,522 of record NC_060253.1, on the reverse strand, counting down.
GGGGTAGCCATAGTCAGTTTAAGTTTTCTATGTTATGGATTTTCAAGGCTTCTCAAATCTGCCACGGGTAGATGCGGCTCTACTTCACCAATATTTTTGCCTTTTCAAAATCAATCCTATAATCTGCTTCACTTCATGCGTGTTTCACAATGGCTGACAAGTTTAAATTCTTCTGCTTCGTGACTCCTGCATTCTGGTTGAGCTTCCATTTTCCACAGGAGCATGGTACTTCATTAACGCCTTCGAATATTCTTTTGGGATACGGTATTTTGGTGCCAGTACATCGTTGTTGATCTTAGCCACGTAATTAAATCTTGAGACCATGTCATGTTGAAAATAGTGTAACTTACTACCTTGTGTATTCCATAATGCATGTTTCTGAATTTTCCTAGTATTTCTAAGAGCGACTTTTGCATGTTCTAGCTTTATTGGGAGATTGCCTTCATGCCGTATTTACTCGTGTAAGCCGCGCCCTACTATCGGCGTCAAAATGTTGTGCCGCCATACTTTGCAAATTTATATCTGTACTTCGGTGCAGGCCATAATAATGAATAATACATCAATTTAAAGGAAATTCTATTTTCAATTCTGATTTATTTTTTGTTTTATGAAAAATTGAAACATCAAGACACGTGAGTGCAATAAATGACTCCGCGCACCATAAAATTAGTCATTTTGTCAACTTAATGAACTTTGTATCTCAACCTAGGGAAAACTACCACGTCTACAACATTCATCTTCCACAATAAGTTGCAAACATGGATGGATCACCCCCTGTCAAACACCTCTATTGGTAGTTTGCAGGGTAATAAGTAGATGGAGATCCTCAAATCCTTACCCTCTCCTTGAAATCAGCGTGCCTCCTTCCTACAATCAGCTACCCTTTCAGTCACCAAACGGTTTCCCACAAAGTTTTTTCTCATTTCGGCCAGCATGGAGCCCTTATAGCACAGAAGAAAAACGGTGAGATATTTCAGAAATTATGGATGGAGAGAGTACTTAGCAGTAAGGGGATTTTGAAATCGGTGTTAGAGAGAAGAATGGTAGGTAAACGAGGGAGGGGAAAGGAGAGAATAGGATTTTTAGATAGATTGAAAGGGAGTAGGCTTTACATTGAATTGAAGAAGGCAGTGCTGAAAGTAAAGGGAGGCTCCCACATTACTTTTTTAGCACTCCTTGGAAACCTACCTTAATCGGTAGAATACTTTAATGGTGTATGATGGATGCTTTAAGCTTGTAAGGTACCATGTTAGGAAAAACCTTATGTCCGTGTTGAATATCGAATTTTCGGCCAGCATGGAGTCCTTAGCACAGAAGAAAAACCATGAGATACTTCAGAAAGTATGGATGGAGAGAGTACTTCGCAGTGAGGGGATTTTGAAATCGGTGTTAGAGGGTAGAATGGTAGGTAAACGAGGGAAGGGAAGGAGGAGAATAAGATGTTTAGATAGATTGAAAGGGCTTTACACTTAATTGAAAAAGGCAGTGCTGGAAGGAAAGAGAGGCTCCCAGATTACTCTTTTAGTACTCCATGGAAACCTACCTTAATCGGTATAATTGTATAATAAAATAAATTGCTGTTCCTCTTCGTTCAAGTCTCACCATATCTTCCTTCTCTACCTTGTCTGCTTATCGTGTCCGCTCGATTAATCAACGCAGTTGCTGGCACAGGTACGTGGGGAACACCTTCATTAATTACGCCCCTTCAACCCCTTCCGTTCGCACCAGAGGACAAGCGCTCCACACACTTGTCCCACCATCCGACAAAACCTTCCCTTCCTGTGGTCCCACCATCCTCTTTCGGTCCGCTGTGCTCTTTGACGGCGCCCGAGAATAGCCCGTCGCGTAAGCCAGACACGTCGGCTTCGGCGTTCCCTCACGATTGAACGGAGCTACGGTCTGCGAGACCCATATGAAAGCGATGGCACTGCCGCTCTTGAAAAGACCTGCTTCCCGATTCCCATCCCATGCGAGAGCCAGAATTGCCGAAAAAAAAACCTCACTAGTGGGAAACGAATCGACACGTTCCACCGTGGGAGCTATATAGTTTTCTCGCCTACATTATGGATTTAGTCTGAAAACCTAAGCACTAGAAGAACCGGGGTCCGCAGTGGCGTAGCCTCACGGGGGGAGCTTTTAAGAAGGCGCCAAAAACGAAAGATGGCCTCATAAATAACTTTTAATAAATTCTCGTACAAACAACTGTTTCTGAGTCCTAAAAATCACGCTTTCAACATTTAAAAACCCCCGACGAAGAAAGATCTGCTGTAAAACGAAATAACTGATTGGGTGGAGTCTTCTCGAGATTTAAACCGGTTAAATTCATTGTTGTAAGATTACAGGTGAATGAGGATAGAACTATGCATATGAAATCTGGATATCTTAACGGAGTAAGTAGAGCATGACTGCTATTGATAAAAATAAAATTTTTAATCAAATCCTCCAAGTGAAGCAGTAGTAACGAAGCGAGCAACTATTTCACTAAATACTCATGACGATGCAATCGTAATATCTCCTGAAGGACGTGGCATGCATAGTTTTTTTAATTAAAAGTTATTCGCGCTTTTGAATTTTTTGGAATAGTACATGCAGCAGCCAAAATAAGGAAGTTAGTTTACGAGAGTATGAAGCAGCAGACCCCTATATGTGTTTCTGACCTCTTAGTTGTTAAACCCTTGGTTTAAATGTCTACTTAGGTAGTGGGCAAACTTTGTTATGACTAAGAATGAACGTGAATACTATACATGTATTTATTGTACTGTTCATTTTCATGCTTTTGATGCTATCCCCTTGGTTGAAAAATTGAGTGGTATGCATACATGTGCAGGTTGCATACATTACGTTATTTTCAGTTCAGTTACTCCTCTAATATTTGCTGTTTCGAGTTAAAAATTATTACTTCTGAAGGAGTTATTTGTATTATTTTTAAAAAGTTTTATTGAAGTTTGGACATTGCGTAAACTTCTACACCATCTCTTAAGCAGCTTGACCATTGAGTGGGAACGCAAGCATTTTCGATTCTGCTTTAGCATCCCCCCTGCGAACTGCTATATCATAAAGGCATGTAACTCTAGAGAATTGGGTGTTGGATAAGTATTCGATATGTTGGTAATTTTTGTGCAATGGTTAATGGATGATATCGGCTGATCATGATCATAGGGATATACTTAACTAATTCCAGAGAAATTATATGTATTACGCAGAAGAAGTTAACAAGAAGAGTGTGGAAAAATTAAGGTATGAGAAAAATAGAGAGAAGGCACGCCTTCTTAATAGAGAAGGGTCTTAATACCAGGAGGACAGGACTTTTTTACGGGATACCTCTACTTACTTAAACATATTGTCTAGAATGTTTTTCCCGCCGTGTTGAAATCGTGAACTAATATGTAATAAAAAAAAACTAAATCGTGTAGAAATACTGAACAGAATTCAAATTTTCAAAGCACTTAGTAAACTAGTGACTATAAATTTAACATTGGTAAGTTTAAAACACTAAAACATGCGATTGCTGATTACGAAGTGACATAGAGGACCAGGATAGTAATGACAAAGGTGGGGGTGGTTGAGATGGTGTGGATGCCCGCGAGGAGTATACCTGAGCCATTGTATTAGGTGATGACACACGTGAAGGGTGAATTGAGCTGTGGTGGATGGTCAGGAGGAATTTACCTGAGCTATTGTGTTGCTTGATGACTCACCTCCAAGCATCTTCAAGTTTACATTTCCTGGTTACGTAACCCCTACCCAAAATGGTTACATTGGCCCTTCATCTATAGCTACATAATACCCTACGAGCCACATCTAGGGTGTTTGGCAGGGGGTGACCAATCATCAGCATGCAGCGTGCAAGAGTACCGCAACATGCACATAACATGGTCAAAAAATGTTACGCATACTAACACATTATACTACTGCATTCATGCAAAGGGAATATTTGCCAACTATTCATTTAGACAATCTGTCGAAAAAGCTAGAAAACATAAGGCATGCCATTAGAAATAAAAGGAAAATTCAGAAATATATTTTTAAGTTTACATAAGTTAGTAGGTTACACTACAAGCCACCAAAACTATTAGTAAGTCCTTACGCTATCGTTATATGCTCTTATAGATCAAGGAAAAAACGACACTCTGAATCTCCTGTTCTACAGTCTATCTCTTTTATTTTATTTGCAATATTTGATCTACCATAGAATGTTGGCGTTAATAAGATATGGCCAACATCGTTGGAAAATACACAGCTAGTAAATTTACATATTAGGTTTATGCTATTTTCAGCCTACGGTCTGACAGAAATTCCCATCCGAGTTTATCTAAGAGTTCAGTAGTGCGCTTTCTTCGCACACATGTATACGTGCGCTTTTTTAGCATAACCTTCAAAAGTCGTTGGACTTGTGGGAGAGACAAAGTGGACGATTCGTGCGAGGGCGGAACAGTCTCCCAGCCTCTCCTCCTTGGGTGAAGGAGGCCTCGCGGAACTCATTCCGTGGGCCCATTTTCATCATATACCCTCCATGGTTTCTATCACGAATATTAAAAAAGAGGATCCTCAAGTCGAACTCTAAATATTTTGTCACCCACCTCGCATTTAAATGGGTTTACAAAATTCGCCACTCGCGTCGCTGACGGACAAAATGATCCGAGTTTCACGGGGAAATATGGTATACTTAGGGGTGTTCACCCAGATGTGTAATAAATATGTTTGAAAATGCAATCTCGCCATGTTTGTACTGTGAAATTTAACATGCTTTGGAAAATATCCAGAGACCGATGAGTTTCGCTTCACCGCGGTGGCAATGATTTGCTCTGGTCTTTTAACAGTCCCCATTTAATCAAACAGCCCTTTAATCCTGGGAGATGGAGGGAGGAATTGACTTCGATATCGCCGTTATTGCAAGTTTGGAAACATATCAAGCGGTGTTATTTTTTAATTCTCTAATGCCTTTCCAGTGCTGCTAGCGCACGCCGCCTTCATCTGTCTTTCGATGACGTCACACCTTCCACTAGCCCCTTCAATGAAGGGGCCCCTGCATGCTCCCCTCTCAGTTCTTAGCTGAAGGCCTCTTTGAAGTGGTGCCGATGATGATGAGACCTCGGTGTGGCCAGTGATGACAGCAACCTCCGTATCTCCCCCATCTGACGTCATTCAGCGAATACAGAGGAGAAGGGAGGCTAGGATTAAATTCATGGCAAAGTCTTTCAAATTACCCACCTAGGATTTAATTTCAAGTCGCAATATCAGGAAGTTCCTTTTACGATTATAGCTGTGACCACGAATATTACAAAAAACGATCATCAGGTCGGTGTCAAAATGTGTTGTCATCCACCACGCATTTCAATGTGTTTAAAAAAAGGCACCGCTCGCGTCGCTAACGGTTAAATGGACAAAGTTTCACGGAGAAATAAGGTATAATTATGGGTATTAGCCGAAATTTATACACATGATGCAGTGATCTATCAAATTCATTACTTTTCAACGCCATTCCTCGCCATTACAAAAATTATAATGAGTAATAGGCGGCTGTCGTCTTCCTTGCCTCATTTCCTTTCCCATCCAAAGCCAGCGATAACTCCTTTCCTTTCGGTTCCCACGATCCCCCATCACCCAACCCCTGCGGCGACAGGAAGTGCTTGCATGGCCACGTAAGGTAAAACATCTTGCTTAAGTATTATTTTTAACCCTATTGCGTGAACGGCGGTGAAATTGCCATGGGAATTAAAGAGCCTGGATAGCGTAGTGGTCTGCGCATTGGCCCGGAAAGCCTAAGGTCCGTGGTTCGATTTCCGGTCCAGGGGACTTTTTTCTCACGGCAATTCTTGTATCTTGCTTAAGAACGTGACCTGAGCAAGTAACTGAAACGCTGAGAAGAGGAAGACGACAGTACGCTGGGCAGTCGACATGGGTATTCAAATGAAGGAAGAATAAACTGTGATTACTCCAACATGTGAGTTCTCCCTTTTTCTGTGCGACTTTCCTTATACTCCTGCGGACGACGAGGACGAGAGAGCCCGGCGACTTACAAATGCAAAATATTGGGGGAAAAAAGTGGATCGCATTGTACTCATCAACGCGCCGCGGATATTTTTTTGAAAACCGATTAAAATGCGACTGTAGTGGCAGCCTTCTAAGGGATGGGCCTCCTATATGCAGTCTCCTTGGTTTCATGCGTGGGCGAAACAGTCTTCCAGGCCTCTCTTCCGTATGCGAAGGCGACCCTTGCGGAACGCATTCCGTGGGCTCATTCTCATTCTCCACCCCCCCATCGTTTCAATTTCCACTTCTCCCCAAACTAAGCCCCCTTTCTCTTCCGTTTCACCCCTCGGGATATATGCATCCCTCCTTTCCCCCGTGGATGGCGAACTCGTGCTAAGCCGACGCTTTACCCGCTCGGACCGTCCCTTAATCTCCATTAAGCATGTTCCGCCTGAGATGCGGTATTTATTCACCGGTTGGAGGAGAGAAGCTGCTGAGGGATTAAACAGGTTAAATTTACGGGTCTTTTAATTCTCCGATATGATTACCATCCACGGATATTTTTTTTTTGAGACAATATCTGGCGAAGCGACACTTGCTTCGTTTTCGAAGCAATGATGTAAGTGTGAGAGAACTTGATACAATGATTGTTTAATCGAGATTTTTACGGAGGTTCCGTTTATATTACGTACGCAAATCAAAACAAATACACATAGCCTACTTTTCTTTTATATTATTGTAAAAATATAGTACTATTACGTGAAAACCTTCGATGCTAAAGCGTAAAATTATGTTGAGTATAAAATAGATGTTAATCAAACAATGAATTTTCATTTAACACTTTCTACAAGTGTTCGGGTCCACAAATGAAAAAACGACTTCGTTTTCTTCCACTAATTTATTTTGACGGTACGACATGTTTCGACCTTGAGCGGTCATTTACGAGTGCAAAATTTTGTCAAAAGTCGGGTAAATTTATACCAAGGGACTTGAGAAGGTTGGTATAAATTTACCCGACTTTTGACAAAAATTTTTACTCGTAAATGACCGCTCAAGGTCGGAACATGTCGTACCGTCAAAATAAATTAGTGGAAGAAAACGAAGTCGTTTTTTCATTTGTGAACTTCAACTTCCACAAAGTTGAGCCTGACACCATTGAACGTATTGAAAGTGTTCGGGTGGTGAATAGGCCCATTTCGTATTAATTTGAAGTACTTTGGTTTCCATCTTAGTGAAAGGTGCTGAATGATAAAGCCTGAATCACACGATCATTTTTTCGTGATTTTCGAGTTATTACTCCAGCGATCACTCGAGTGATCACTCGGAAACGATCGTCGCGCGCATTTCTTTTTCGCGAACACTCGAATGATCAGGATTCCCAGCACTTTTTTCATTCACTCGTCTGGTCGCTTTTTCCGTTGCTGAAACCGTCACTGAAACCCCATATCAGCCAATCAGAACGCATGCCCGTATGGAGCGATTGCAGCGCAACGTTTGACAATCGTGGGAACGACATGGGTAACGATTTAGAGGTGTGATATCGGAAATTATGCAAGAAGCGACGGCAGGAGGGACGGTGTGATTCAGAAAAATGATCGCTCGAGCGATCACTTTTCCGGTCCCGAAAAGCTATCGCTCGAGTGATGACTAAGAGGGAAGAAACAAGTGATCGTACGATTCAGGCTCAAGATACCACAGGGATAGAGAAGCGGCAGCTCGATAATTGGCGATAAAATTCATACTCATTGATTCAGTAAAATCCTACTCTCCAGCAAATCAAGTGATTGAATTGACTCCACCTTCACTAACAATTTACAGTGTAATTTTAGCTCGTCGAAAGCATGGCTCTCTGACGCACGCTCATCACGAGTCGGCCGGTTGGTCCCTGGAATTAATTCCGCCGGGTTAGAAGGACACAGAAGCCAGAATGCATTCCGTGGGTGACCCCCCGACAATTTCACCCGATGTGCCCCCCCCCCCCCGCTGCCTCATCTCGTCCGAGTTAATTTCGGGACCCCTTGGTTGATGGGCTTGAAGTGGGTAAAGGTAGGCCATCTAGCGGACGCGCCTGCACGCTATGTCGGGCATAGCTGGCGTGCGTTGTGTGTTCGGCTTTTGTTTGCCAATTACACGCGGATTATGGGAAGGAACGCGCGTTCAGGTGGAGGAGGCAGTGGGGCGCTTTTCGGATCCTCCCCCCTCCCCGAGAGGTTCCCCGGAACACGCGTAGGTGGTGCTACTGTGCACCAGCGTCGACAGCAGATTTATAATTGCTGATTGCAATTACTCGGGAGACTGCCTTCAGTTCTGCCTGCGACAATTACCAGCTCCTACGTACATTCAAGAGGTGGGAGCGACGCGAAAACACGATCAGCGAGTAGGCATTCCATCTTCTATAGGGTAGTTTCCTTACTCAAAGAAAACGAAAGGCATTGATTGCGATTCGTTACACAACATTAGTGTATTCATAATCTTCAAATTGTTTGGTTTTAAAAATCCCAGTTAGGACGAATGTTAATGGTCAATTTTTACCTTATTTGAAAAACACCACATTGGCACCCATGCGATGCCACTCCACGCGACGTCACAGGGACCTAGATTCTATACGAGTAGTCAGGAGTTTTGCATCGTCTGAAATTGCCAATGCATGCATGTGACACAGAGCTGAGGGAAACATCCCTTACAATAAGTAATCGCCTACTAAAATTGAATATGGTCGGAAAGTTTCCTTCGTTTGATAGGGAATTAATAATCCTTATTTAAGCCAAGCGCTACCCGATAGCAGGGTACTCTGCTACCTGTTAGCAGCCTCCATCGTAGCGGAGCTCATAGCCTCGTACCAAGGTGGCCTCACACGGCGGCAACAGGAACCAGAATGAAGTCACACGAGGTTTTCCCAGCATTGATACTTAGCCGTCGCGTTTTCGCGCGCTTGAAATTTTTCACTTTTCATTTAATCGCGGAAAATAGTTATTGTCATTTAAAAATCTAAAATCCTGAAATATGTACTCCAGGAGTAATGATCTTTCGATTCAGAGAATTAAAAAAATAAGAAAAAACACTTTTATGATGGCTATCCACTTAGTGGTGGAAAAATCAATTATTCGCGAAATTATTTTAAAATTCTCGCTCTGAAGTAATGGCCCCATCATTGTTCCAACTATCAACTCGTAGGAATATCCATGATCTTTCCTCCATTTGCAATGCCTTGAATGGCAAGTTCCGATCCTCAGAAATACTCCCTTTTTTCACTCCACACTCCGTCCTGCTCCTTTCGTAATAATCATCGACTACACCAACCTCAAATTCGTCTCAGGGATCACTTTTTAGAGGCCGACTTGAGCATCCTCTTCAGCAATATTCGTGGTACTACTTGTTCAAATATGGCGAACCACGATTTTTCAAAAGACGTGGCCGTAATATTACGCCCTAAGTGCGCAAAGCGTTGACGGCATGCGACTGCCACTTATGCCACCTTAAAAAGACGGTATGACGCCGAGTCAAAAACGAAAGACGCGGCTTGGATTAGCCTGAAAATACATCTACATCTACATCTACAAATTACCCTGCGAGCCACCTCTAGGGTGCTTGGCAGGGGGTGATCAATCACCAGCATGCAGCATGCATTTGGACTCCCACATGCACACCACACCGTCCAAGAAACTTCCCGTATAATAAAAAACTATACTACTATATGCTGTTAGAAATAGAATATAGAATAGAAATTCAGAAACATGCAGTAAGTTTTACATAGGTTAGTAGGCTACACTACAAGTCATGCAATCTATTTACGCGTTCTATTGCTGCCGTTATAATCTCTTATTGATCGTGGACGTAGAGCAGAACGATGAATCGGGTAAGGGAGAGAGTGACTGAGAAGGAGGCAGAGGATTGAACGAAGAAGGCTGAAGGGGATGCGGATGCGTAAGATTAGGGGCAGTTAAAAAGGCCCGCTCCCCCACTGCGTTCCCCTATTATGCCTCGTTCAAATTACGATTGCTCCAGCAATCGTTTGAACTATCGTTCATTCACACACCGATGGCTAAAACCTGTGCTGACATCTAAAGTGAACGAGAAATAGACGGTTAGCAAAGCTGTTGAGGTTTGCAGGGCCAAGATATTACCGTGTTCAACGTGTATTTAACGAGTAAGTTTTTTTCCGCCCATATTCTTCCTTGCTTGGACGAATCCTTGAAAAAAATAGAGTGAAGGGAGCTTCAAGAACTTTTCGTCTTTCTCTTGTCGCTTCCTCTTCCGGTCTCCCAGCGCCTAACCATCGCAAAGTGGCAACGTTAGGAACTACGTGAACTATTGCCAGGACATGCATTCACACTGCTAGTTCGGCCAATTATCGTTAGGGCGATCCCTCGCACAGTCGTAATCTGATCGAGGCTTTAGCGAGGAGGAAATCCGTGGATCGTTCACTCACCTTGGCCTATCGACGCGCGGTTCGGTCAGCTTCCGTTTCTGGAGGCTATCCTCCCGCCTCCGGAATTTTTGTTCTTCTTTCTGAGTTGACGCCATTTTCTTCCTCCTGCTGCATTGTAAAGGTGACTCCATCGGATGAAATGGAATAATCTGGATCGCAGGGTCACCACGGAATCGAAATCGGTCCTATAGACGGAAAAGACAGTAACAGTAAGGCGGGGTGCAATATTAAAATTCCCTCCTACAAGAGTAACCTCTCGACCTTTGTGTTTGAGCGCCGATCCCGACTGAAAAGCATGCACATCCATTGAATAAATGGATGATTGCTTTAGTATGGGACAGAGCCCGTCAACAACAAGAACAATAACAAAAAGGTAATTAAATAAACTAAGGTAAAAATAGCTGAAAATTTCACATGAATATAAACATGAGTGCAGAAATAAGAAGGAATAAGTTAGAAAACACATTAATTGAAAGTTCATAACAAATACTCTTGCTTTTTCTAAAAATATTTTTTATCGTGAAACAGGTCTATAACAGTCATCTGGCTCATATTACCGTAAGGGAAAATAACTTTTAATAAGGTTTTATGATACAAAAACTTAAAGTGACAGTAAATACTAAAAAAGGTGTTCGATTTTTTGTTGAAGTAATATTACAGTATTATGTAATATTACGGAGAAATACAGAACGAGTAACTTATATTATAACATATACTATTGTACAAGAATATCAGGTCAAATAATTTCTCCTCATAATGAGACATTGCATGTCAAGAATTAGTTAGGTAATATTACATCGTACATGCAAGGACCAAAGCCAGCTGTTGATCTCAAAAACCTGCTCATTAATGCTTTATTCTTGCAGTATTATACAAAATATTGATTCTAAAATATGGATACTACTTGGGAAAGCTAAACTCTAAAATATAACGTGATTGAGAACAATATAATACTTTACATTATTTGCTAAATCTATAGACCTAAATTGACATTCATTCGATATTTTGCTTGTGATGGTCAAAAACTGCTTCCTGGCTGCTTTTTATCCCATGAAGTAATTCTTTCAAGCCTCCAGTCTCGTGGGGGGAGTCTCTTGACCCCCCCCTCACTATTGTACCCATTAATGGCTAAGGGTATTGCAGCGGGGTCGCATGAATTAATTTGAAACTGAATTCTACTACGATTTTCGTTGAGCCGCGGACTCAATCTATTTTGAGTTAAGAATTTCAACTAGTATTTTGCTGATATCTCTGTTTTATCTACATTGAAAGGTACCGCGTAAGCAAGTAAACCCACCCCTCCCACATTCAAATGGGAATCGAATCGAATCCTTAGTAAAATTATAGAGGAACGATTAAAGTTAACATCGAGATTCTTCTTAATTTGTCATAATTTTTTTCCCACTCCACCGAAATCGGCACCATTGGCCTTTTACATCAGGGTTTTTAACTTAACTATCAAACATACTGGAACATCCATGCTCTGGATAGGGGAAATTTACCAAGGCGAGACTCGAACCAGCAACCTATCCGGGGTCAGGCAAGGAATTTACCCCACGGCCTCAAAGGGCCGGGATAGTGTCCGAGTATATTGAAAATTATGAAAATTTTTAATTCAGTTAGAAAGTGTGACAGAAAAATATCAAAAATCTGTATAAAAATCATTTTAGTACGGTCGTCATTTTGATTGCATTACTATATTATTTTTCTAAACTTTTTTCCTATGCAGTGCAGGGATCATGATAGAATAACTCCTTCCCACCTCCCTCGGTAGAGTCATTTAACGTACCTTGCTGATCCACGGTGCTAGAGCTCTATCTCGGTGATTAAACACCATTACGGTCAGAGATTTGTCCGTGGAAAAAGGAGGAAAGAGCCACAAGAGGTCATGAAGAGGGAGCGCGGACGGAGGGGGGGATGGTGGTATAACATTCCTCCCCTCCAATTACGTAGCACGCCCTTCGGTCCAGCGGTGGCCTTCCTTCCCGTATTTATCGACGCTCTCGAAAGTGTTTTGATTTCCATCCGAGGTCAGATTCATCGATCGATCGATCCCGCTTTTAACCTTTTCCCCACGTAACGACCAACCCTTAGCAAATGGAGATGTGCTATCGAAACGCGCTTCAAACGCACCACCTCCTTTTCCCTCGAGAATTCATTATTCATCTAAATCTACATACTACCCCGCAAGCCGCCTAAAAAGACGCGTAAGTGGCAGCGGATATGAGCCGTACACACAGGCGTATTTAGGGGGAGCACGGGGAAACGTGCCCCCGCAGACGCTTAAAAAATAGACAAGATTTTTAATACGGGTGTCATTACGTTCGTATTATTTTGTTTATAACGGAGCCTCAATCATTTAATTTAATGCTATTCACTTTCATATCAAAATAATGAGAAAATCTTTTACAGTAATGGGAAATATGCATGAAATTAGTTCATAATGCTACTACGTATCATTGAATAGACAATTTTCTCACGAGTCGAAATATATAAGCCAAAACTCTCCCAGTTTTCCACAAACGTCTATAAATGCTAATTAAAAGAGCTGGAATATCGCTTGAAGTCAGGTGAGGTGAAACGCTTTCTGACGTCATCGCACGGTACACACTTCGCTAAGGGATAAGAGCTTTAATTTTAAGATATCGAGGTTAATAACCATCTTCGAGCTTTATTGTAGTTCTTCTAGGGTCAAATTGGCTTAAAAGGGATTTAAGAACGTACAATACGACAGTTTACCTTTGACTGACTCACTTATGGTGGCTGATTTCCTGGATAAACAATGATTGCTTCATCACTATCGCGATGCGTGGAGTAGAAGCTAGCAGGTAATTAATGATGCGATTAAAAACATTGTACCACCAACCTATTTATAATATTTATTTATTTATTGCCCAGTAATATTAAAATAATTTATTGATAGTTGAAGATCTATCTTATGTATTCACATAGTAACCTAACAATTGGAACTTAGAAAGTTTTCCCCAATCGGCCGGAGCTGAGATCTAAATAATCGTTAAAAGGTAATAAAAAGGTATTTGATAGACACAGAAATAAGTTTAAAGTAATATTTACGGTATATTTACTCGAGTTCCTGTTTTGGACTGCAAAAACGAGTCGAAATTTTGCGTTTTGCGTTGACATGCAGCGAGCGTTATGGGCATCACAATAGCAAATATTGAGTTTACCTTTCTAAAATTCCCTACCTCGCATAATCCTTATTTTTCCCCGTGGTTTAATAGTAATCAGTATTTATTATCGTGAATAGCAAACTTCCTTTATATTTAATCCTAGAGTGGGCAGATTATAGGTACATTTCTCGGGTTATTTACACAGTGAAATGAGGGTGAATTTGGTGGCCATCCGAGAAAAGCTAGCAATTCGATAAAACCCTGCGGTAACCCTGATTCAAGAGTGACTTATATTGAGAAATATCCCGTTGAAAATGTAGATAAAGTGTTTAACTCCATTCTGTAGGTCATCAACCACTTTCTTCTCTTATTTGTCCTTTATTTCTTATTTGTCCTTTGGGACACAACCAAAAACCTTCTCCGGCGAGAAAGTAGAGGTACTTGAGCGAAGTTTTCTACGGAAGATCCATATTGCAATGCACTTATTCCACTAAGAAAATGATGTAGGTGTGTAACGTAGACCACAATCTGCAATCAACTAATTTCAATTAGTCTTTCCAAATCTCCCCAAACGATCCCATTTATTTATTTCAACAACGCCTTGGCAACCTAACATATTCACAATCTGCAGTTTGACGTAATAACGGCAATTATTTTCGCCAAATTTGCGTTTGAGCCCCTTTATACACCGTTTTCTATCCACTTCCTCCGTCAGTCATCAGCGGATTATTTTTATCATTAATTAGCATTACTTAAATAATCAATTGTATTTTATTATTAATTATAGATTTAATTATAATAATGATTCGTATATCTAAAAATAAATACCACTGCAATAAAGGGTCAGACATAAACAACCTCAGTAAAATTTATTTTTATTAAATTAATCCAAATTGATGATAACCATGATATTTTACTAACCTAGCTATAATCGATAAACAAAGCGCAAATAATTATGTCAACATTCTTGTCCATTATTTTTCATTTATGTACAATAGCATTTTTAATACTTAGATATTGTAAAAAAATCACTGTAAAAATTGTTCATCTCTCCATGTATTAATTTATTGTAACCATTATTCATAGCTCTGATGAAGGTATAAGAAAATATCGAAACTTCGGCAAACATTTTACATTTCATTTCACTGACCTGTACTCCAAGGAATACTTTATTACTAATCAGCGCTATGTAGTTGGAAGCTAGCCGCTATCCATCTTGAAGTCCACAACTCTGTTAAACATGAATGAAGGAGCGTAAAAATCACCGATACAATGAGTAGACAAGCTTTTTAAATGTAGGAATCGTGTAAGAGTCAGTACAAAAGGGTAGAAAACGTGCCATAATCAGCGGAAATGAAGTTTTTCGATACTGAAAAGTGTTAAAATTAATTTAAAACCCTCTACTTAGTATCCTTTTCTTAAATTTTCCCCCCCTGGTTTAGGACACATCATCCCCCCCCCCCCCAGAACGAAATTCCTGGCTACCCCACCGGTTGCGGGTAAATAATCCTGGAGTGTTATTAACACGAAAATCATTACAAACTCCTCACTTGAATTTTAGAAATAAAAACCCAACGTGAACAAACATACCAGGTAAAAATTAAATTTTCCCCCCCTGGTTTAGGACACATCACTCCCCCCCGTACGAAATTCCTGGCTACCCCACTGGTTGCGGGTAAATAATCCTGGAGTGTTATTAATACGAAAATCATTACAAACTCCTCACTTGAATTTTAGAAATAAAAATCCAACGTGAACAAACATACCAGGTAAAAATTCTGTGGAAAGCAGACGTCATCAAAGGACTATTTGGAAAGGATGTGTGCAAATACTTGCAAGCACAAATCACTGCACTGCGTTTACTTGTTCAGTCATGTGGACCCTGACTGCTCCATGGGCTTTGATAACTAAAGGTAATCAGCCTCATTTGCGGAGGCATAACGGCATTACCTGCCTTGATTGATGGCTCAAATGCATTCACAATTGAACGGGTCATCACGTAGGAATATGTAATTGCTCTTTGTTGGAGCTAGACGTCGCTAAGTCAATAAGACTCTCATGATGTTTGTGACGCAAAGTGGTCTTACAGTGAGTGGATATAGTTCCTTTCGTCATCTTTTCACTGTTTTACAAGATTAATTGACCTGTGAAGGTCAATTTGTACACATTTATCATCCCCATTGAATAACTTATCTGTTTCTTTTTAATTAAGTATTATTCCTTCATTAGATAACATGTTTGTATAAAGGCACGGTAAAATAATGCATATTGCCATTTTTAATAAATTCGCTAAATAAATGCTTTGTTACGAAGTTGCGTAATACACAAAATAAATTAGTATTCATGCCTGAATTTTTGTATCTTATTAATTTATCAATAAATAATTTGTTATAAAAAACTTCATAGGATTAGTCAGATTTAAAATTGTTGACATGATAGCATTGGTGAGAGGGTATCAGAAAAACTGTAGGTTTCAGCCTCGCTGAGGTCATAATACTTTAATTTCAAAATAGCGAACTGCAAAACTCATCCTTAGCTTTTCCCTATCGCAGGATGCCCAGCCAATCAAAGAAGAAAAATGCATGCATAATTCACGGTTTTCCAAAGAAATATTTCAAAATTCCAAGTTAATCTTACGTAAATACAGCGATTGCTAAGAGTTTTAAAACGCCCAACATTACTTCAATATTTTTAAATAAGATTGTATTTATGCATTATTTTACGTTCATAATTTAAAGTCATATACTAAGTAATATAAACTTTATCCTTAATTTATGAATGTATCACTTGGGACCTTGAGACAAATCGTCACAATGCATACAAGGAGTTGTACAGATAAATATATGTTTCCATGAAGTGCTATTTGAAATGTATTCAATACAATGTAAATCATACATGGACAGTGTTTTCCAAAAGTTTCTTCACAAATTGAGCGGCGCCACTTTCTCCGCAGTTTGGAAATTGAGGCCGTTTTCCAATTCGAAATTATTCACCCTGCGTGCACTTTTCAATCGTCAACTTACGGATGAGACGAAAGCAAGGGTGGATCCAATGGGCGAGGGCGCAAGGGAACGAAGGGTAAGTGAACAAGGGAATGCGGATGCTTCCTCGTCAACGTGCCCTCGTAGGAAGTGGACGTGAAAATGGCGGCAATGGAAAACTCAGAAATCTTGAACTGGATTTACAAGTAATTTTGTTTTTATTATGTGCAGAGAGAGCGTCCAATCGGTGCCAGAAAAGTCAATATACTAATCAGTCTACATTACAAACGTAAACAAACCGAGAAGCAGGGTGAAAATGATTCTTAAATCGACCACCTGATGTCCTAACACTGCCCTGCGCTTCACATTTCGTTACTGTCAATAGTTCGCATTATTTTCGTTCACACTTTATGGCGGCAGTAGAGCATTAGTAAGGGAGCAGGGTGCAAGGGAGAAAGGGAACGAGGGAAATAGTGCATACTACATGGATTGGAAAACGGCATGAGTTTCGGTAGTATCTATGGTACCTGTAAATATTTAAACATTAAAAATACTCTGTTTTCGATTATTTTTTTCAAAGAGGGAAAAAATCTTTGATTGCGTAACTGGAGAAGATCGAAAATTTTATATCAACATAAAAGGGAATATGCCCACTACATGCTGAAATAGAACAATCTTGCCCCACCTCCAAGAGTAAGTATAAAACATCAAGTCTGCCGCGAGGCTGTCTCAACCGTGGAATTAACTAATGTAGCTGCTGCTCAAATGGGAAACACAGAATCTTTGATGAAATACTCACTCAAAAATTTAGCAAAATAAAAACATTCCAAAATATATTACATTAATAATCCAGAAGTACCCTCACACGCCATCTGGAACACACATATTCACATTACAGTCACTCATCAGTTCGATAACGGCAAGCTAGTAGTTGGATAGGCATACCTCTTGCCCCATACGTCACCACAGGGATTCATGGAGTACATTAGTTAAATTATTTTCAACCAGATACCTCTACAAACCTTGGAAATTCTGTAATTATAGGATGTGAACGGGCTCATCGAACGAGACCAATCATGCGACGGCTATAAGTATTCCATTTTCCTTAACTTGCCCCCGCCCCCACTCCAAGGATAGGATATGTATGAAATGGCAAGCCTGCTGCACGGCTGCCTCAGCCGAGGAATTCGTCGGAACTACTCGTTTTAAGTGACAACTTTTATGCGTTCAACAATACTACTACTTGAATTCTTGGTGCTTAAGAATATAGTATGGGACTTTACTACAGACAGCACTAGTTTCGTGGGATTTTCACCGGTTTAGTTCGTTGTTTATTACCAAATTTACAATAAAAACCTCGTACATGGTCATCAGGGTGCAAGAACATTAATTCGCCGGGAAAGAATTAGTTCATATTTCGGTCAGTGCCCTCCAAAGGCCGAGTTCTCTTTAGAACGTCAGAAAACGTTTGCCAGAAAGCGGTTACCTACAATGCGGTTCACCCAAAATACCTACGATAAATTGCTTTGTGTGAGCAGATTTCAGAACGTTCAGAGTCGGACGGAGACCGGAATGAGACAGAGTCAGGTTTGTTCGCAGGGTACTTCCAACATAAATTAGGTAAATTTACATTAAATTACTCATTGGTTTCAGATTCCGAATTATAGTTTAAATATTAATCAAGATGAAATAAAATATTACCTCCGAGGAATATTAAAATCCAATTCCTATCGTTTTATGAATATAAACCTAAGATATACTTTCAATTCTGTGAGTCGATACATCACAAACGCATTTATATATCGACTTAAATAACTCAGCTATGGTAATTTTGAGAATAATTTTGAGATATTACTGTTGTGCACTTGCATTTACGATTGTTGCGTCGAGCCTATCATATTTCTTTCGCTCCGCCGCCATGTTGGTATTGTTGATAAGTTGTTTCCAGGCATGCTGGGATTAAGAGGCGCTCGGGCTCTTGTTGTTAGGGACCACCATGGCGTGCGAACGTGTGCATGGCGTCAGGGACGTATCTAATTATTTATTGATAAGTTGTCGTTTACCTGATAATCCAGAGTTAATTTAACCCACGACGCGATAATTACATCACGAAATCGTTATACATAGTTCAATAACATTTTAATATTTGAAAATGAGTTTTCGCCACTTTGTTTTTCAGTATTCTCTAAACTTTCTACGTGTAACCAAATATAATATTCAGATTTAGGAGACAAAAACTAAACTTTGAAAAATATCATATTTCTACTTTAAACAATGAGGAGATGTGATTTTTTGTGACCTTATTCCAAATTTCTGCCCACAGTGAGCCGCCGATGACCTAAGAGCACTATAATCACAGAATAAGTCCTCTCTACGGTTAATTCATCACTAATTCTACTTTAAACTGGCCTTTTAAACTGAGAAAACAAAAGAGAGGAGAGGGAAAAATATATTAACATCACGAAATCGTTATACATAGTTCAATAACATTTTAATATTTGAAAATGAGTTTTCGCCTGAGAAAATATGAGAGAATATGAGTCAGATAAAGGCAAAGAAACCACATTTGAGCGGAAGCATTGGATTTCAGCGAGCTGTCGTTCGTGTGTAGTCGTACAGCCAAATACGAGAAGGTTGAAACGGGACGGAGCTTTTCAAAGTCACCACATGCTAACAATGGAAGCGAACGTTGTATCCTGATGGCATTGTATGGTAGCCAGAGACGGTAACGAGAAGCCACTTATCGCGGGGATACGTAGAAAACAAAAGGGAGTACGAGAGGAAACAATGTTCTCGTTTACCGTTTCATTGTTCATCTCTCTTCCTACACAGTCATTTCTCTTTCCACAGATCAAACGAGGGAAGGAAAATGGGAGCATTAACAGTTTCTAAATAAGCACGGAGATACGAGTCCAACGTCCACGGTGTAACCGCAATTTACGCCGCAAAACATCACTTTGGAGGCTCTGTTGCGAAGAAAAAAATGAAAGACATAACCAAAAAAAGTCGCTACAAATTTCAATACTCTCATAAATAACACGCAAACTCACATGTTGAAAAGTGCGCACTCATCGCCTCCTATAACGAGCCTAAATAAAATATTCGCGAGCAGTCGTTAGAATATATTTCTAGGAATAAAGAAACATCCGATATTCCTATGGTTGACATAAAAATACGCGATTTCGTAGTTGTGATGTAGCAGTAGCTGTGATCCTCATAGTTGACATAAATACAGGATTTCATGGTTGTGATGTAGTAGTTAATCCTCTTAGTGTCGCGGGCCGATATATCGACTCTAGCGTAGACCGGATTTGAAATCAAGGTAAGTTAATAATTTTTGTTTTATCCTTTATCTATTGCATTTGAATATAATAGCCAACAAGCAATTAATTTTTTGTATTATAAAAAAACGTTACATTGAAACCTCGCAGCAAAAAAACTTATACATTTGGATACAAGCTTAAAATGAGAGTACTCCTATCATAGTTTCCGAATCATGCAAATAATAGTTAGCACGCATTAATTCAAACAACAGATGAAACTCTGAACTCCGCCTCAAAATATGTCTTTATTTTAGACCCTAATATGTCAAGTCCTAAAACCTTATCACCATTCCTTCAAGTTGGTAGGTAATTAATTATTCCCCAAATAGCTAAATCTCAGAGCACGAAAGACCACAACCTAAAATAGAGTCCCCATCTTATTTACCAACAAGCTTCACTGGGTACGAAAAAGAATCTGTATTGCAATCATCCCGGTGAACCATGTACATAAATCTAGTTAAAAAGGCAATATTTGATTTTTACAATGAGAAATTTAAGGATGGAAAAAATAATATTAGATTGCTTAAAAAAGGATTTATATTTTAAAAAATCGGCTGAAATCATTAATCCTTGAGAAAAGGAATTTAAAACAATAAATCGTCTTGAAGTAATAAAAGTTTCTTCTATTCAGATATATCACCCAAAAACGTTCACTGCCAAGGCAAAACATAGTTCCTCCTTGCAATAAAATGCCCTGGGTAAGGTCTCTTTCTACGCGAGCAAGATTAATTTAAGGCAAGGTATTGGAGAAACAGATATGATGCAGGCAACTTTGCATCGAAGGTTCAGGATTTGGAAAAAATTTCGAAAAAAAAGCCACGGGAGCCAACAAGATCACAAAAACAATGGGGTCTCCCACTAATGATGCATATCCGAGAATCCTGTTCCTTCAAAGGAAGTGCCGCGAGCGTATAAGCGCAAAAAATACGAACTGTTCGAGTGAGATAAAGTACTAATCAGCATGCGGGAGAAAATAACATGGTTAATTCCATTCACGGATGGAAAAGAAAAAAACTATGACGTCAATGAAAATACCGAGAATGTCTACGGAAATAGAGAGAAGCGAGATGAAGAAAAGGTACAAAAACTGTATGCTGCGTTTTGCTTGGAAAATGTTTGCGGCTATCTGCATAACAATGAATTGTACTGGGGAATTTTTTAAAACAATTTCTGTTGATTTAGGATTTGAGATGTTTCAGGGTAAAATAGGCATGCTGATTAAAAATTTTAGCTTAATTTCTTCTAACACGTCAAGTTTTTTTCTCTGCGCTTCATATAATTGTGATCACACTGCTGAATTAAGCATGGATAATAGGAGGGTCATTGACTATGACATTAACCTTCTTCCACTGCCGCCATGGCGCGCCGCAGGACACCAGCGACAGGTGCATAGTTGTGAACTCACGTCGGAGGTACTGTAAAGAGACACAGGCATGTAGTTCGGGAGGAGGGTGGATGGTGTGCGGGTTGCCTACACCGATATTTTGTTGCGCAAAGATTTAATGGAATGAATGTTTTATCGATGCTTGCGGACGCAAGCATCGATCATTAAATCAGCTGTATATTTATTTTCGTAAATACAGCCAAAAATTTAAATTCCATTTAAAAAAACATCTTCCTCGATTTGCAAATTTTGTACGGCATATGAGAGAAAAGAGGGTAATTCGTACCATAAAAATTTCACGTGATGGATAAAAACTGAGGTTATTTTCTTATTCAGGGGCCAAAAGTTAGTCAAAAACCAGCCAAAAATCTAAGACGACTAAATGCCTTCTCCACAGTGTTAGCGTTCGTTCACCAACAGAATAAAAAGTCTTGCAGGGAAAATCAAAATATTATATGGCTATTTTACAAATAGTGGCAATTGAAAATTAATCAAACAAATAGTGATAATTAGTGTGCGGAAAGAGGTTAGAAATAGTTTAGAACAGAACATTATTAAAGCAATATATTTTGAATACAATATATATAGTCATTTAAAGATTTCCTATGATGCATCAGCCGGTTACGTTTTCACTAATTCATAAATTCACCTCAAGCGCCAATGACGAAAGATCCCAGAGTACAACAACAGAGAAACTGGAAAATCAGTACAGTAAAGACTCAGCTAGTACAGCCAGAAAATGAACCTTGGATATACAAGAAAAAACTAATATTTTATTTCAAATGCCCGTTACAGTTGGTTTAAGAATATAAATATACAACACTAAAAAATGTACAAAATATTTTCACGGTAAATACGCAATTGAACCATGATTTTTCTATATCTAAACACAAATTCCAAACCAAAGGCTTGGAATGGGAGGCACAAGGGACGTCATAGCGCTCAATCCGAAGCAAATAAAGCACAATTATCTCAATGGATTTACCACCTCAAACTGGCTTAAGTTTGGTATCACGCACGCATACGGACAGGTGCAAGTTCTTTCCCTTTAGCGAGCATTTAAATTCACTATGGCTATCAATGACGAGGCAGGGTGGGCAAGTTTCATCCCCAGGTATGCCGTCAAAATTGGAATGAGAATACTGGACGAATGTAGGTAAACTACGCCGTCCGTAACATCTTTATGAATAATTCATAAGCGATGAAACGACACAGGACACCTCTTGACGCCGCACGTCGGAGCTTTACACGCCGAGTCCTCATGATGAACCCGATTGACCGTGAATCGATGTTAAAGGAGTTCATCCAGAAGGCAAAGAAATAGAATCTAGCGATATAGAGGTTTCTCTGGAAACAGGCACGATTGTGACGATATATTTATTCCAAATTCATGCGCATTTGTAAATAGAATATTTCTTTAATAGATGGAAACCAACAATAAAATTGTGTGAAATTAGGGAGCATAGCCAATGGACGATTGAATGATTTTTTTTTCTTTTTTTATTAACTTTGCAATCTTAGGTGACCGTTAACTCATCTCCATTCAATCAATTGATTTGGACTTCAAATACAGAATTAATTAACTGATATTTTTTTAATATTTGAGACACGGAAGTTTTAATATTATCTTGAGTCTTCATTTATGGCACGACTTCATTCAGTATTTGCTTATTAGAGATCTTCAAATCTAATATGCAATAATAAACAATACCATGATAACCTCGATAAAATCTTCCCTGTTTAAACTCTATAAAAAATCGCAAGGAAATTCTAATTCTATTTCAGAACATATAAAAATTGCATTTGAGATTTTCACGAAAATCGTATTACATTTTTTTCGGTATAACCATGACGAACCGCTGTTCAGAGAGCATTACTATCAAATGAACCTAATATCCTGTCTTCACTCAGTCTCTCTGAGTGACTTAACCAATTCAGGTAGGCGGGAACATAAACAACATCAACCGGAGGAAAACCCGAGAAACGTTTCTGCAAGTGATACGCCGGAAAAACCTAAGATCGTACAAGTAAGACACTATTTACGATGTAAACAAGTTTTGAAACTAAAAAAGGCGTTTGAAACTGGTAAACCTTAAAAAAGAATCCCTTTATCACCGTATTTCACACCCAAGGCCCTCCTATAATACGGTTTCATCCTAGGAATAAGACTCGAATAGAAAAAGGTGTAAATGGAGGAATATATTATTACGTCCCACTGAGACCCTGCATAGGGGAAATGAGAGCCTAGTGGGTAGAGTGCTTACCCACTGATTGGAGGACCTCGGGTTCAAACCCTACAAACAATCCCGAAACAAAAACCTCGAGAAGTATTGCCAGACAAGGGTCTGGCTCCCCCGCATTAAATTTGTGAATTACATACGCCTTTTGCCTATTCTTAGATGAGTTCTACTATCACCTATCCAAGCCACCTTCGTCTGTAATCACTGAGAGAATGAATCACAGCGCAAGTTTTTTTGCGTGGATCTTCAAATTTATGATTGGCACACGGAATTTCACATCAGTTCATTGTATTAAACTAAGTAAATCACTATTGAGGGGGATGGACATGATGTGAAACTGAGAATAGCATTAAAATTAGGCAACATTGAAGAAAATCATTTACTACTACTTTATTACTCCATCAACGACTATTATGAGGAAGTTGATTCTATCTGTAACTTATAGTTTGAAGAATAGAATTTGGTTTCCACACTGCCGGCCATAGGCGGATATAGGGGAGGAGCACGGGGCACGTGCAAGACCCCCCCTCACAGGAGCTTAAAAAATAAACAAGATTGTCCATACGGTTATCATTATGCTCGTCTTGTTTTGTGTATTAGGAAGCCTCACTATTTAACTTCATACTTATACCTCTCATATAACTTTAAATAAAGAGAATACTTGGTTCCGTAATTGTTGCATGTTGTTTTTAATCTCAAATATGAGAAGGCCATTTGCCTGTCAGACCCTTGAGCCCCCTAAGAAAAAAACCTTGATCCGCCCTTGCTGCCGGTATCACATTCTTACACTAATGGCGTAGCCAGAAATTTCGTTCAGGGTGGGTTCAAAAACAGGGGGGAAATGTTTGAAAAACGGGGTACCAAGTAATTGGTTTTAAACCAATTTTAACACTTTTCATGATGGAAAAAACTTCATTTGTTAAAGAAATATTTTTTATGCCTATGATTCAATATGTTGCATTCTTTAATGAAGGTAAATAATTGTTTTTATATTTCGGGGTGGGGGGTCCGGACACCCCCCAAGATACCCCCCTGAATACGTCACTGTCTTACACCCTCACACGTCACGATTTGTCCTAGGACTGGAGCGCCACACGAGGAAGGCGTGACAGGAGGGGAATACGTGACGTTTGCATAGAATGCACACATGCACGTCGGCGTTTGCGTTACCCAGTGGCCATGCAGCCCACGGACTCCATATTATGGGCGGAGGGATGGACCGGGAAACACACTGGGGAGAGGAAACGAGGTAACGAACGCCAGGACACGGGAATGTACGGACCCCACGCCCCTCCACGCAAACTCAGTTCGCTGGCCTGGGAGAGGAGAGAACACGGGATACACCCAGGACCCGCCCAGGATCGAGGACACTGCGGGGCGCGGTGCAAAGATGTCGGAAAATATTAAAAAAAAAAAGAATAAATAAAATACAGAAACAAGAGAGACGCGATGCGTGCGCGGGGTCAGGGCAAAGAGCAGCAACAGAAAGGGAACATTTTACGGGTCAAAGGTCACCATACCAACGTGTGGAAAGCCGACCGAGCAAATATATGTATACTACTATGAATGTATATACTACTTCATTCGTTCACACGACGCCTTAAGCGTAAACATTAAAATAAATTCAGAGGTAAGGAAAAAAAGGGATAAGAACATTTAATAGAAAAAGGACGAGGACAACAGTGCTGTGGTAGATGGAAAAAGCCTGTATACATATATATACATATATATTCGAACAAGTCGGGAGCGTGCCACGTAATGTTATGGGTGGCAGAAAGGGTTGATTTCGGTTAGCCGACACTGTTAGCATTCCCACGCGAAGATCCGACGCTATCCGAGGTTGTTTTCCGCACGCACGGAGTCGACCGGAAAGGGGTCGCGGTCCCCAAGCGGGCGAGGGAAGGAACGCGAACTAACCGATCCGTTTCCCTCTCCCTTCGCTCCTCCAGGCGCATGCCTGGCCTCATCCGGCCGCGCTCGCATCGCTGGAAGCGCGTACAGTCCCAACGACGGAGGACAGATGACGGAGAAAAAAAAATTCCGATGGGAAGAGGGAGCCAGATTGTGGCCTTGCTCACCCCAGGTAAAATATCAATAAACGACAAAATGCTACAGCAGTAGTTCAGAAATGATCTCTCGCCACTATTTTCACAATGCAAGCGTCCCAAGAGTGCGAATATTCTTTCATTTGAGCAGAATAATAATTGGCGATGGTAGAAGCAAGAAATAAATTCTACCGAAAACTTTTTAAATACGATCATCAGCAGAATAGCCACGGCGAAGAGATTACTGCACCAAAAGAAAGATCTATTAACAGCGGGAAATTTAAACATTATAGGTACGTAAATAATTTATCAGAAATTATATTTATCAGAACTAATATAAGAAAGAAAGCCTGCCGATATTTTTTTTAATAAAATTACTAGCAGAATATCCCAGTCGAAAAAAGCGTTCCACCAAAAGAAAGATGTACTTACAGCGGCAAGTTTAAATATAGAAGGGAGGAAACAATTTATTACATTTTATACTTGGAGTATGTTTCTCCACGGAAGTGAGGCATGAACAATGAAATCAGCGGATAAATCGAGAGTAGAGGCCTTCGAAATGTGGTGCTATAGGTGGAAGATGAGGATCAAATGAATTGACCGAGTAAGTAATGTGGGATAACTTAGAACAGTAAGAGAGAAGAGAAGCCTCATGAAAATCTTGATAAGGAGACGAAACATTCCTGTAAGGCATACCTTGAAACATGATGGCCTGATGAAAACAATCGTCGAGGGACAAGTGGACTGCAAGAACGGAAAAGAACTTCGAATGAAATACATGGATACATAGAAATTACGGTTACAAAAAGAAAAATTAATCTTTTCATCTTCTCTTCTCAAAGAAAAATTAAATTTTATCTTACCATTGATCCCTCATTATGAGTAAATTGAAAATAAGCAAACTTTAATTATTCCATGCTCAGTTAAACCAAAAGTTCCCGTTTCAATATCACCATAGCCATTGATTTCTTATACATTTAAAGTTGAACTGCTTCGAGTTCAGAAATACATCAAATAAAGTTCTAAAACGCCCCCTATCGACTCTTCCTCTTTTCGTCATGCTTCGCAGTAACTGCAAGAATGCGAATAGAACGTAATACTCGACGGCCATGGTAAAGAAATTCTACGTGCAAATAAGGCACGAGTTTCCCTTAGCTTTCAGTTTTCCCAGTTTTTCAGCTTCTTGATCTACACGCGGAGAAAGCTCGAAGGGATTAAACTTTTCGCTGATGAGTTGGTGACATCATGCACTCCTAACTAGCGGGTCACCGCTTCTTAATCCTCTCTTCCCTGTATCGGCCGAGCGGGGTTCGCGGTTGTTTACACAATAGTGAACGATTCCTTTCCTCAATGAGCGACTCTTCTGAACGAAGTTATTGATCATAACTCAAATGACCGGCCTTAGTGGCGGTAGGGTAATGTCTTCGCCTTACAGTCCGAAGGTCGAGGGCTCGAGTCCCGCCTGAGTAGATGGCCCCCATCCAGGGCATGGGTTTTTAGCATTGTGATTTATTGTTGTTAACCCTCGATGTAAAAGCTGTTACGTGCTGTTCACTATGAACCTGAAACAAATACAATTGGGTCACCAACTAATTGAATAGTAGATGGCAACTTAAGCGTTCTTTTGCTGTTTTCAATTAACGAGATGATGATTTCATATTTATTTTAGCCGTAAGTTATAGTTTGAGGAACAGAGCCTTTTTTCTACGATTAACTTATATTTCTTTCCACCTACCAAATTCCTCTGATTAATTTCGATTTCGGGTATGTTCGATTGACACCAATTAAGTTATTTTAAGTGAAAATCAGTATCACGGGGATTGTTATAGACACGCGAGGGTAGAACGTAACCATGACTAAAATAGGCGTTTTAAATTCACACATTCAAGTGAGAAGCTGTTAGAACAGCACGATCATCAGTGAAGAGCTCTACCCATTAGGTTGATTCTCAACAAAAGTTATCATTCTATTGGTAAATACATTCATACGTCATGAATTTATTGGAGACTATTAAATAACTTCAAAAAATTCAAAATTAATTAAAATAGGTCAAGATATGCTCAATAAAAGGTAAGTTTAAAGAATAACTTGAGGCAGGAATCCAAAAATATTGCACCTGCATTCTATCCGTGTGCCAATAAATAGGATTTTTAATTTAGGAGATTCAAATAGAGAGGTTTTCAAGAGTTATCACCGAATATGGATATAAACATGTCTCTGGTAAAGAAGTATTAGATTCTTTCCCGTCGACTGGTTGATGTGAATATCTCTCGGGCTTCCCGCCGGGTTAGGACCTCCATTTATGCCGACGTTTCGATGAAATACTTATTCATCGTATTCAAACAGAGTGGAGAAATCATCGGCATAATGGAGTGCCAAACCCGGTGGGATTGAATGATTGATTGATGATGCGGTGGGGGATCCTCTCCCAGGGCACTTAGACCTGTAGGTCCATTGTACTTACTACCGATAACTGATCACCCATATGTCCTTAGCGAAGGACAAGAGGTCCCCAATGGGAAGATCTCTTACTTCCTTGGGCTCTATAAAAGGTGAGCCCAGGTGTGTATATCGAGTCCTCATGATTGCGGGGCACTCGCATATTAGATGGGTAGTTGTTTCCTCTCCCATCTCGCACCATCTACACCTATCCGAGTCTGTTACCCCCAGCAGGTGAATATGTCTCATTAAATTATAGTGGCCCGTAAGCAGACCTACTACCGTTCACAACTGACTTCTGTTCATAAGGAGAAGTCTTATGAACAGAAAGACATTAACATGCAGCTGGAGAGACGATCGATATCGTTTGACAAGTGTGCCCCCCTTTCCCACAAACTGGAGGAAAACGAGCGAAATGGACGTGCTCGGAGACTGAAAAGCATTCCTACGACACTTCGCACGTACTTTTATTTCGCGAGCAAGTTTTTTTTTTTGTTAGGAGATATTTCAAACTCGCTCCGATGTGAGATTTTAATACACTTTCCAACGAAGTGATAGGGATTCCTGGGATTACATCCGCACTAAAGACGAGAAATATTTCTTTCCATCCATGCCTCCTTTCAGGTGCACAAGTCACACAGTACGAGAGGCATTGGTGGTTAGTGTCACAATGGGTAAACAGGGGAAATGAAATGACGCATGGTGATCGAGAAAACTTCATAAACTACATCCGCAGCAGAGAGATAAAAGTCTAATAACCGTTTTCCAAGAAGAAACTAGATATAAAGATTGTGGCTTAACTGTATCGATCCTCTAGCCGTATTACAATAACGCATTAATGTGTTAAAATGCATATCAACTCTTCAATTGTAGCGCTCCGTCTCTTCCCATCATTTTGAAAGACAAGTTCAATAGAACTTAGAGATTATCTGTTGGACTTGCCTATTATTTTCGGAGACAGTATTAACTTAGCTTCTTAGGACATTCAAAATTTTCCAGTGAATAAAAAACTACAAAATAAACTATCACATTGCAATGTCAAAAATCTATTATTCGGTATTTAAATAAAATATCAGGCTCACTACAAGAGGAAAACATTTAAAAAGTAAACCAGGAGCTTCTTTCCCGACACCTCTTTCAAAAGTCAAAAAAATTAAGTGGAAATAAATATTGCGAAAACTAATTTTCACTGTAGAGAAAGGAAATGAAAGAGCTAAAAAGTTCATTATCACCGGTCAATAATCTTTTACAATTGTTGGATGGTACTCTCCATTCTATTCTCCAATTTTTTTTACACTCGCATGTTCTTCAACGATTATCTTCATCAAAACATACGTATCATCATATGACCAATTAGGTGGCCTTCTCTCGTTCCCAAAGTTTCCGTTATATTTCTTTCCACTCCTATTAACAATTTCTCGTTACACACTCTGTAATACAACTAATGATGTCAAAACAGGACTATATAACTTGATATTGAAATTATCTATTTTTAATTAAATTTTTAACTTGCACCATATTCATTCAGAAAAAACTCTGCAACATTAAGTGGAAATCCGTAAGTAAAAGCGAGGCAATGTCGATAAGTGGGTACCTCGCCGCAATAATTTACTTATTTCTCTAAGTAGTAGAAATTGAGGTGTTATTGTATAGAAACCAATGACTTTCATTCACTTCCTTATACTTGATTCTAGAAGTTACAAAGGAAGCAGAATTACGCATGATAATAAAACCGCGTGTGATTCAAGAATGCTTTAACTCATACTTCGTGGAACAGCATTAGTTGTTTCTAATGAATACCTCATTACTTCCGGGAATCCAGAACCAAATGAAATATGATACCCACCGAAAACTCTTTTAACGCAGTCTGTATGAATTACGGACAACAAAGCACATCGTTGCACGAAGAAAGTAACAAGAACTCGTTAAGATTAATTAGGCAACTCGTAAAACATAACTGCAATGAGTGCCGCATACATTTCAGGATGTTTTAAGAGTTGGTGAATAAATGTCGTGGGGCACGAATATTACAAAAGAGGATCCTCAAGTCAACCTCTAAATGTGTTCTCAACCGCCGTGCATTTAAATGGGTTTACAGAATTCGCCACTCGCGTCGCTGACAGACAATTTGATCCAAATTTCACAGGGAACTAAGGTATAATCAGGGGTGTCAACCAAAATTTATATACATGATGATGTGATCTATCAAATCCATAAGTCTACAATGCTTTTCCTAGCAATAGCTAAGACCAAATTGAAAAATATAGAAAAAAAAGTGGATCGCATTGCTCTCATCACCGCGACGCGGATACTTTGGAAAACCGATTAAAATCCGACCCAAGGAGCAACATAAATCAGCCTTCAATGGGGTGGCATTGGGCCTCCTCTATGCAGTCTTCTTGTCGTGGGGTTTCGCAGAAACAAAACTTAGAGATCTTGGAGATATGATATTCCACAAAAATAGTGATGATCAAATGGACGGAAAATTGAATGATTTACAGAGAAGAGAAGGAGAAGTCAGGATGCTCTCAGTACCATTGAAGGCTAAAGAAGAAAAGCGATCACCTTGATAAAACAATAAGCAATCAATGAGCACATTGCAATTGGCGGCACTAATATAGCCATATCTCCCACAAATATCCATTTTTTTTCAAACCTGACGATGCAAATTATGTTTAAAAAATAATTACAACTAGGATCATACGCGCTGTCCCTTGAACTAGACTTCTACAACCATGCCGGCCTCAGTGGTAGTAGGGTTAAGTCCTAACCAGCCAAACCGTGGTTCTTGGTTGTAATCCCGCCTATGTATAATTCCCTTATCCAGAAAACGTGTATTTTAATCGTCCAACTTTGTTAATATTTACATTCCCCCGTTGTAAAGGCCTTTAATTTCCTATTCCGATGCGGTGAATATAAATAAATAAATGCTATTATTTAACAACATAGAATAATCTGGTCAAGAAAATAATACTTTTTCATTCCAAGTCGTCAACGGTGAATTCATTTAAAAATTATCTTACAACTTACATATATTTATCTATGAGAAATGATGAAGATTGATTTTACTACAGAAATTAGTATTACCAATACGTATCGTGGTAAAGTAAGGGTTCAAAAAACTTTTATTTTAAGTAGAGGATCATGAAGGTTTATTCAAGAACAAAACGGTTAACTATGTAGGTAGTTTTTGACTCATTTTAATCACATATGTTTAACTATCTCATGTATAAGGAGGAATTTACAGTTATTTTGAAACTAATCTATAACAATGCATGAATTCTTATGTCATTCATTAAAACCCATTCATCATAAATTCAAGCGAAAACAGTATTTTACCTGCGTCTACGACAACCGGTACTGCAGCACCTCATGCCATCTAAAGGAAACAATCCTCCAGAAAAGCGGAGTGAATAGCCGTAACGCGGAATGAATCGCAATTTACGACGCTCGAAGCAACATGAAGCTTGGGATTTGTTTGTGGGAATTAAAGGGGCTTGAAACAGCGCCTCAGAAAAACGCTTCATTATCATTTTCCCGCGAAGTTTCTTGCTCATAAAGAATTCTTTTTAATAAATGACGCAATAAGCCGTTCTGATTGAACCAAAACTATTTTTTGTAAACCTTTTGGGTTTCTACATGCGAGGCTGAGGATATCTGACGTCATTTGAGCCAAAATAATGACATGGGTTTAGGGAAAAACAATCAATTGATCATGACTCATGGCTAATTATTTTCAACATGGTCGTACACGTAAAACCGGATCGCATTATTCCCTCCGTGAGGCTGCACTATTTCCGCGACATCAGAGTGCTGCTAAAATTCAATATTCCTGAGCTTTTCATGAAATTGAAACTTCTTCGTGTTCTATCAATTCTCCTCGGTCTTATAATTTCTGTCAAACTCTAGATGAATCCAAGACATGGCCAATTTATCCGGACTTAAAACGTTACGCCAAATTTCAATAATATGTAATGATATCAAATGCCCAAAATTTTTACCCGGGAAACAGTAAAATACGTAATAAATTATACCACACATGATAATTATAATCCCAAATGGACTAAACATAAGATAAGTTAATTGAGATTAATTAAGCAAACTGCAAGGCATAGATTAATTTTTTTACGGTAGGGAACATTTCAGTCCGAAATATCAATTCATGAGGAAAGAGAAGAGTCGTTTTGCTATAAAAATATGGTCAATTCAAATTCAGTTATTAAGTTATACAATGTTTAAAAAACTACTGCACTTTGATAAAAGTCATTAATTTCAATATCTATGTCCATATTTCTTCAAGATATGAGACAATTATTCTCCTACTGAAAAACCCTTGAGAAGAAACTCAAGTTATCGTCCACTCCCTACCAATAACCATGAGCGCTATGCAATATTCCAACCCTATTATCCACCGAACAAAAATGTTGCAATGTCCTGCAGTTAATGATGTCACGAACGTTTTGGTTGAACGGCAACTTCTACGTTGCTTTGCTTTTAAATTACGCCAAAAACAGATTTTTGGTCGAAAAACCTATTTTTCCTTCCATCTTCTGAGCTTACTGATTGAATCGCAAAGAGTGAACGAGCCCGCTGCTTCATCCGAAATACCAACACGAATTTCATTTCTCTCCACGCGCCACAGGAAATACAATGACACCACGGCTACCTCAGAGTCGCTCCCAGCTTTTACGGTCAACCGCTCGCCCTACGAGACCAGAAAAGGGTTGGACCTCCATTCGCTGAAATTTCTATTAGCCTCCTCGTTCCCTGGGAAACGGCTTCCTCTTTCTCCCATCCAAAATAGGCCGCGACTCCATTTCCCACACGAAATTCAGCGTCCCAAAAAATATTTCCGAGGGTAAACCCAACGATTCCCGACGGGGATGGACCTATCGGTGGAAACTTCCCGGGCGTCCGTCCAATGCCACCGCGGCGAATCGTTTACGACTCCCAGAAGAGGGCAATAAGGCAATGCCGGATGAACGACCAGGGAGGGAAGGATGCGACGCAGACCGGGGTACTGAAGTTGGCTTTTCACTGTAACGCCCAACCATAGAGGCTAACAGCTAGTTAGGTATATATGTATACTGCCTGCCACGCCTTTGACCCCCGCCTTTGAAGGTTTTGGCGGATAAATGTATCCGACCGGCCAAATTTACTCACACCTCTACCGATAAGAAGATATATTATTATTTTGCTAATATATTAGCCACTAATTATAATAAACAAAAAAATTATATAGAAAATAATATAATAAAGAAATAATATAGAAAATAATGTAAAAATAAGAAACATAGTCATAATTTATTATTATGCGAAACGTTTATTGGAACGCGTGGTGTGCATATGGGAATCCTCTTGCATTCTGGTGATTGATCACCCCCTGCCAAACACCCCAGAGGTGGCTCGCAGGGTATTGCGTACATGTAGATGAAATAGAGTATTGGCTACTTTGAGCCTCCTCTAGAAAAAGTTTTGTCGTGCAAATTCTACTCTCATCATACACGAAAGTAAATTAACCCCTTTCTATACGTTACTTCATAGACAGTTTGTCCCTACATCAACGAAAACCACATGTCACTGTTTAAATTTATCTGGGAGCCCATAAGTGGTATTTATTTCGATGTGTACAAGCGCAGCATGTCTCATAATGTCAGGGCGTGACGCTAGTAACCTAGAGAACTAATAAAATTCTTTATTTTCGGTAACTGCTATGTCAGATGCTGTGGCGAAGGCAATATATCTCTACCTGAACTTCCCATGCCCTCAAATTTAGAAAATATTCATCATAACTATTTCTTAAAGTTAGGATCAATATTTGGTCATAATATATTCTACATAATCGAGTAAATGTAAATACCGACGGAATGAAAGAGAGAAAAAATATGCATGGTTGGATTGAACTCGGTAAGGAAGCAACAATATTACGCCGTATAAAAGGGAGGGACAGCTGAAGAAGTATTTAGTTCAATTAGCTACCGACGATTACAAAGAAAAACAGGACACCAAACGTATTGGAGAAGAGGTGAAAAAAATCAGAAGTTGCATTGCATGTATTTTAGAGAGATAGTAGGCGACCATATTGAATTTCCGTTTCGCAACTGTCTCTTGCCGTCTGTATGCTCATTTCGACCGGCTTCAAAAATAAACTAATACGTAAATTAAGCCATTGCAAGCTTCAACAACAACATACTTGTAATAATTCCATAGCAAAAAGGAGTGTGAGTTTTCTTCAAGAGCCTCTCGAAGCTCGGTATGGTAAGATGTAGCCGTATGGCTTGGGTGGGCGGAAATAGGTTATGGAGACAAAAACAAAACATAGAGCTTGCTAAGGGGGTGGGAATAATACGTCAACCGGGAGACAGGAGTTTACCTTTCACCGTACCTTCCAGCCAGCGTGACCTAACACATACAGGTAGGTATATGTACCGCGTGCAACTCCTTTGACCGTTCTTCCTGACCCCCTCCCATTGGGCGGAAGGTTAGCGGCTGCGAAATGACTCCTACGGGCCACGCACTCTCTCGGGAGTGGTGTGAAGGAGACGAAACGAAGGGGCGGATGGGGTCACGGACCATTCACCGCCTAGTTTCAACACTCATACTCACTCAGGGTCCCAACCCTCATCAATGCCAATGGATTTGAAAGGGTTAAGGGAAGGGAGACGAAATAGGGAGGGTTTTAGGGGTTGATAAGGGGACTTTCGTAAGCCAAGTGAGGAGGCCAAGAGGAGGGGAAGGAAAAGGTGAGAACCCACGATACATAACGCAAGTGGGTTTACACTCGGTAGCTACTCCAACAAGTCAGATTTTGCAGTGGGGAATATATTGGTGAATCCTCGGAAAACCAAACATATATATTTGGTAACATTCATTGTCTCGGGCGTGATTTCATTGGATCAACTTAACGTAATTAAAATTATGACCCATAGCCATATAGCTACACTGGGTGATAACGAGGTGACAATTTAAAGTTATTCAATTCCAAAGAGTGACCGCGATAAAAAGGATGACTCTTCAGTGCTAGCATATTTTTGAATGAAGAAAAGTTGATATAATCTATGCAATGCCATTTCCTGTTTACTTTTATGGTTCGGTGACAGTAGGCGTCCACATTGAATATCAGTTTGTAATTCCACGTAATTTTCTTCGCAATTCCACGTGTCACGTAGAAACCTATGGCGTCTTTTCATAGATTTATGTGGAATAGCAACAGTTTACTTTTCATTACAAATATTTACATTTTAATACTCCGCATAACCCTATTCTAACGCATTCCTGCATATAGAGGTGACCATATTATCCTCGGGTTTCTTGACGTACCCACAGCTTAATTAATAAGAGCTGTAAATCATTTAAAACACCGACTTGAATAAGCTTTTAAGATTTCATCTCCAACGGCGAACCAACACCGTTCGCCACCACTCCAGGTTCTGGGGTGGATCACGAACCTACGTCATTATTACCCAGATACCGAAAATGCCTTCTGAATTTAATTGATCTCAATTATTAAATCTTTTAGGTTAGTAATAGAATGATATTTAATACCTAATTTTATCCTTTAAAAAAAAAGAAAAATAAACCTTCGATGGATTAAAATAATATATCCCACCCTTTGAAGTAGCTTTCTTTTCACGTGACGTGACAATTCAACTTCTGGAGGAGATAAAAATAAATGCACAACCAAATAATATTTCCGCATTGCTATAAAAGAGTCCTATCCTCACGTCAACTAAGGACTCCGTTTAAAGAGCGATTTCGTGGTGAGTCGTGTACACAACGCGAAGGGTGGGTTTGTCTGGCACCTACCGCCTCACAACCGGCCTGAATGGAAATCCCCCAACTCCACTTCCAACGGCAGAGCTCTATATGTGGAAGGAGAGCACCCGATTACCATAGAAACTGCCCCTGACGACGCGCCCTGTTGACTCTGGACCATTTCCACGCTACACTCGCCCCCTCGCTCTTTACTCTCCTCTCCCCTCGACTGGACGCCATCAAATCCTCATGACGAGAGGTCAGTCGGAACGCTGACAGTGAAAATTTTACATTGTATACGGCAGGACGGCATAATTCCAGAGATTTCTTATGGATACATAAGATTTCGTTCATTTTTTCCTTTTTTGTCTTTCTATTTTGTCCTAAAAATGATATTAAATGTGTTCTTAGTCAGAATCAGAAAAAAGCATAAGAAACACAGACAAAGAAAAGTGCACACAGCATACTGCAGAAAGGCATAATTACAGAGATTTCTTATGTATACCTAATATTTGTTCAGATTTTCCTTTTTTGTCCTTCTATATTGTCTTCATATGATATTAAATATGTATTCGGTCAGAATCAGAAAAAAAATACGTAAAGATCAGTCGGAACACTGGCAGTACACGGCATAACAGCATAATTCAAGAGAACCCTAATATATACATAAGATTTTGCTTAGAGTTAACTTTTAAACCCTCTATTTTGTCTCAACGCGTCAACCAAATCTGTAGTTCAATTACATACTTAAAGCTTGAACTTTAGGAGAGATAATGAATTGCCGAATAAAAAATATAAGGTGCCATTAAAAAAAGACATACCGCTGTTCATATCTTTGTAAATAACAAAGCTACAAGGAATGCAATCATGCTGATTAATGTCTCCCTGACGGCTAATGGACAATAGCTTGACTCATTTTTGAATTTGCATCTGGACAAAAAGTTATTTCGGGTGGTTAAGATAAATGGGACACCCTGTATAATAAAACCAAACACATTTTTAATTCGCTTAATGCATTAAAGTTTTCTATTTCGCCATCTCGAGGTTGATAATAACATCTTTCTGTTCTATCCTTAAATATTTCTTTAATGCCACTCCCGCGTTTTTATAAAAGGTAGATATTTGTGAGGCCTTATTGTGGTTAAATGTTTCTCGGAGAAAAATATCCATTCAATCAAATCTAGCTCATATCACTTGATATCTTCTTAGGAATTATTAGATAATTTTAATGGGAAGTTTTTACGTTGGAAATATAATATTATATTGATATCTTTGGGAGGAACTTACAATAAAAAAACATTATTCACACAATCCTATAAAATGCGTTATTACAGTCTTCTCTGATAAAGACGCAAGGATAACGTATTCAACCAAAGTGGTTATAAGGAACTCAGGAATCCAAAAGGGAAACATTACAAAATCTTTAAATTAAACCTTTTTTAAACACTAATTAACCGATTTTCGCCCACCGTAGCCATGTGGGTACACCATACCTAGCTGAGCAAATAAGGCTCTTGATGAATAACTGCGAAATATTTTGTTTTCAAGCTGTCACAAATATACACAGTTTGAGATTTTTTCAACCTAATCCATCTATTATTTATTTTTGAATCTGGTATAAATAATCCCACTAGCTGAAAGAGTGGGGTGTACATCGGAAATTCAGTATGGACGCCCACTGTCTTTAAGTGAGACGCTGGTATAATGTAGAAAAATAGGACATTGAAAAGATGATTTTTAACTTTCCTCATCCAAAACTTTAACTTCCTTGAATATATGCTTTTTTTATGCTGGTAGAAAATAGATCAATTTACACTTTGACACCATTGCTGCCCAACGTGGCCTTGTGGATCATTCTTAGAAAACTTTTTGACGAATGCTTCAACAAAATATTTAAAAGGATTACTTAAGACAATAACAGGAGCAAAATACCTAAATATCTTCAAAATTGTAAGCAGAAATTTTTTTCTGGCCGAAATGGGTTAAAACTCATTAGACTAGCAAAACCTGTAAGATCTTTTCTTAAATCCAATTTCAAACGTATCTTCTATGCTCACTTTAATTTCTCACGAGGAAAATTGATGCTTTGATTCCGCGTAACTACTCCGGTTAGAGGAAGAAAACTTTTAGGAACGGAGAGAGATTGCTTTTGAATGTACGGCGCTATCTGTGATGAAAAGAAGGAAGGAGCCTGGATGATGAGTCTGGGAGTGATTTCCCAGAACTTTAGCTAGGACGAGCTCCAAAAAGCGATGTACGGTCGCAAGCAAATTTGACGCAGATGACCTTTTAAACTCGTCAGCCGAACGGGGGATGGAAGTTTGGATTAAAACCACTGCAATGGAAAACAATGGTCGCCACTCAACTCTGGCACTTTATAACCTCCTAAAGTCAACTTTCACGAAAGCAAGGCCAGAAAAGGCAAACGAAAGAGATGGAGAGAGAGAGGGAGAGAGAGAGTAAGATAAAACGAGCTATGACAACGCAAACTAAAAAATATGAACTTCTGCCCGCACAGAATGCGGAACGAACACGAAAAGGCTTTCGGATTCGATTCCAATTTTACATTAATTGAGTGCTCTACATGCAATCAACGGTCTGGAGTCCGCATTTCCACTCGCTAAATAATGTGGGAATTTAGATTAATGGCATGGTTCTCCCAGTTTGTAATTGGTGGGCGACATTTTATGTTGGGTTAGGTGGATTTAAATGCATTTCTGAGAACTTTCTAGTTTCAAACTTACGACGAATACCAAAAGAAAAAGTTCATACTGCATCCACAAAACCAACAATAGCTACTGACAACGTTGAAACCATGGTCGTAAATTTGTGAATAAATATTAATTGTGAAAGCACAAAGTTCTTCTTTTTAATTTTTAATAATGAATCGCTTTCACCAAGTTACGCCTCAAACAAT
Source organism: Ischnura elegans (assembly GCF_921293095.1). Classification (NCBI taxonomy): domain Eukaryota; kingdom Metazoa; phylum Arthropoda; class Insecta; order Odonata; family Coenagrionidae; genus Ischnura; species Ischnura elegans. The sequence goes on along the minus strand of NC_060253.1, from coordinate 64,756,905 downwards.
CAATTTGATTAATTGTCCGACTGAATAAAAAATTTATTTATTTTATTTTCATACCACCGAAAACAGCTCTATACGGCCACCTACATCGGTGTTTTTAACATGTTAACAACTCAACGCTCACAAACAACCATGCCCTGGATATTGGTAATTTACCCAGGCGGGACTCGAACCCGCGGTCTCCTGTTTGGCAGGCGAGAACTTTACCCCGCCGCCACCGCCACACAATACACTGCAGAAAAGCATTATTCCAGAAAATTTCTCATGGATTCATAAGATTTTGATCACAGATCCCTTTAGGGGGTGTTAAATCTGTAGTTCCTTTTATTAGATTATTATAGGCTAAAATATTCTTCACATACATTCTTCATATCGAATCATTCACACAACTTGGCACTAAATATTTGTTATATTGCCTGAACTTCATTTCACTGTTATTATCTGAGAACGTCAGGGAATAAGCCAGGACACTATATCGTGGCCCAACATTATTATACGTACAAAACACGATTGCATCATTGTCGAAACAGGATATGACATCTGTTAGACCCGATTTCAGTATTGAAACTGCAAGAAATGTTCAAAATTTTCTTTAATATTTTCATGAAACCTATAACCGCGCAATAAATAATAATAATAATGATAATAAAGGCGCAAATTATGATCTGTGATTAAACCCGGGTCGCGCTGTGTAAAAAAGAAGTGGTGTAAGTAATAGTCTTATACATCCAAGAAAACTTAGAAATACAGGTCTCTTTTTTAACTTAATCGTGACCGACAGTGCAATGAAAAAGAAGATAGAGCCCATTTCTCCATTACCAGAGTACACCGACCTTTAAGTGCTGAAATAAACATAAAACTTGCGTAATCGTTACTATTTATCCTACTGTGGAAAGAAGAAAAAAGGATAAAGGTGCAATGAGCAAACAAAGCCTTTCAACAGCGCTCATCCCTTGAATATGAACTACGACATACGACTAACTTACCTACAGCCATTACTTCATAAGTCCAGGATGCAAGACTTAGTCTACCAGAAAAATAGGAAAAACGGCCGGCCTGTCCACGCCAGTACTCCCAACCCTTGCAACGAATGAGACGAATAAAAAATTGCCTTCAAGGTATAAACTTCCCAGAGTTGCGGGGCAAAGAATGGGCAACGTACCGGACAGGCGGTCTTGACGAGCTCTCGCGTACACAAAGCATTAATTAGAAACAAAAGAGTCACCGAACACAATGGGGCGAAGTAGAAGGCAAACCGCTGGGTGACTTTGTTTGCGATCCTGAAGAGATAAATCTGGAGGCAGAGAAAGCGCACGAGAAATGATCAGTGTAGGCAAAAGTACTGAGAAAAATGAAATGGTCTCAATAACAGTTACTTCGTTAAACATTAATCATTCACGAGTAGAAATTTAAAATTTTTTAAAATTCTGGTATTAATCAGCATTTTAAAATGCTGTTTACAAGTAGAATTTTGGCGTCTTGTATCGTTTTAAGCCTTGCTATATATGAATTTCCATGAGGAAAAATTCCCCTGGACCGGGAATCGAACCAAAGACCGTTGAATTTACGGACCACAGCGCAGACCTCTACGCTATCCCATTTCCCGAATTCCTATGGCAATCGTACCTGAATTAGGCTTCGCTATTTCGCACTTTATACGAGGAATTTTTTGACAGCCTTATGGGACTCATTTTTATGAAATGAAGTTATGAAAGTAATATTGAAATGGATTTAAAAAATTAATTTAAAATCCACATTTTTATCGCAACCACAAAAGGAGAAAATAAAAATCGAATAATAATGAATCTTGACAGGTTAATAGGCTGCAGTCAAGGTAACAGTGGAAGGGGAAAAGAGAAGAGGAATAAGAAGGTTGAAGATGGCAGAGTCAGTGAGGTTAGCAAGAAGCTGCAGGGACACTAAAGGGGAGGTCTTGGACAGAATGAGTTGGAGACAACTTTGGTGTCTCGGACCTGCCACTGAAGGGCAGAAAATCAGCTGATGATGATGGTAAAACAATTTTTTTAAAGCAAGCTTTCTCCCAAAACAGTATAAAACAGGGGCAAAGCTAGGAATTAAGGCTGGGGGGGGGGGGGGTTTAGGTGTAACTAATACCGGGGTGTGTGGGGGTATGGAATACCCACCAGGATAAGCGGTAGGTGCGAGCTTAGTAAATTGCGGAATTTTAAGGTTAATGGTTCAAAATGGTAAGTTTTACGGTTTTCTGAGGGATATTTTATTAATCCTCACACTATTCTATTAGTAATATCAATCCAATTAAGTAAAATGGATTAAAATTAAAAATATCTCTGAGCTCTGGGGGGGTTTTATCCCCCTAAACCCTCCCTCGCTGCGCCACTGGTATAAAATGCACTGAAATGTAAAAAAATAAGCTTTTCATCGCTCGGAAAATAAAGCGTGCGTTCCATCACCCATTTTTCTTTACATTTCAAGGGTCGAGGGAGTCTCCAGCAACATCCAATAGGTGGCTCCACCTTCGAACTTCCCCGCAAGGGATTCACAATCGCCCGAAGAAAGATCCCCTCAAGGCATATCCCAATGCTGGACGCAACAGTCACATCCGCAGTGTAATATATTTCCCTCAGCTACTGTTGTTTTTCCTCGCAAAAAAAAAGCCATCCGCTTATAGTAGTCATTCGCTTAATGGATAGAAGCGTAGCTTTTTAACAAGGAAGACCCAACCCTCGCGTATTGTTACCCGCACAGCTTGCCGTGAGCTGTAAGCATTATCATATCCTGTGATAGCCGCCGGAGTTTCATTCAGTGTCATTTTCCATCAACGCTGGTGTCAAGAACAAAAATGCTACATTCAGAGAAAGATGAGCCTTAGAAACTTTCTGTAGAGCGCGCGAATATTCCATCGCCGAGTGAACGGTTAAGGAAATTCACAAAAATCTCACGATAAAAGTCCACGAAAACAAAAATAGCACATTTCCATGTAGACAAGTTTAAAGTCAAACCACTATTTTTCTACATCCTTACATCTATCGAAGTATTTACTTTGCATTTTCCCAATTAATGGATATCTCTCTATCCTATCCATGTATGGAAAGTAAATCGATGCAACGGTCCAAAAATAGCCCCAAAATAGGCATAAAATCTCTTCAATCCCATAAAGTCAACATGTGCCATTTGGGAATTCATGGCTACAATTTTCTTCAACACCAGGAATGGACCCTTAGACGTTAAGGCACTCGTTGGATTGAGGTACAGAATACCACATTACCAAGAACTGAATTCATCGTGGTAACTCAGTCTTTGATTAGAATAGGCATGGTACTACGAACGACTTCCTAGTAAATAGCGAACGACTTCCTCTTGCCTCACAGTCGGAAAAGCGTCAAAATAAACTCAATACAGCCGTAAATAAGACAAAAAGACAAATATATGATAATGCCCATTGTAATACGGTATTCCCATCGCCAATATTGCTATTTTATGGGTAGGTTTTAGCGTACTACGCGAATGTCAACATGGCAGATTTTTAAGTGGCGCCGCACAGTGGTCCCAAATCGAAAAAATCTGGCCAATATTAACTTTTTTCGACTTTTTACGAGGAAGTTTTTAATTATGTATTCGGATTCTACAGGGTATGGCCCACAATATTTTGTACCTGATAGGACTGTGTGATTATTATGTTGACCTGTGTATTCCGTCAAACATGGGTATGTTCAGCCTAAAACGCCCGACGCGTAGAAATAGTCGATTTTAGGTAAATCCAACTTAATAAATGACTGTTTTGATTTCATGGGATTCATCTTTCAATTTTAATACGGTAAGTTTGCATATTTTTGCATAATATCATAGTAATTTTTGTTCGTTTCAGAATTTCTTATTGCAGTATTTAATTATTTATAATGTTAGCTATTTTTGGGGTTATTTTTAGTAAAATGTGACGATGTAGTTTTGTGCTCCTCGAAGATTCCTATACAGAATCCTTGGAAGAGTATATACAACAAGATGGAGAAAAAAATCTTGCCTTTATTTGCCTGTCCGACATCGAGAGGGTTTTAAGTTGAGCGGTGCACCGCTCCGCTGAGGGCGGCTGACCGGCGGTCGGCGGAAGACCAAGTGGCATTATCGCTCAAACATTCCTGTATCGGTGGTCGAACTCGCATGGTGTGTACTTAGCATAATTATACATCCTGTGAGATTACATGCATCAAGTGTTTCACGCCTATCGTAAGCACACTTCTCGTTTGTTCATTCATCTTCAAATATTCATGAAACCGGTTTTCATGCTCTTAATGATAAAAATTATGAGTGATCAAAAGCGACTTCATAAGTCACTATGCGAGAAACTTACAGTACCACTAGATGCTTTTCTTTGCAAAACTTTCCTCGTATTTCATGCTCTTAATGATAAAAATTATGAGTGATCAAAAGCGACTGCATACGTCACTATGCGAGAAACTTACAGTAACCACTAGATGATTTTCTCTGCAAAACTTTCCTCGTATTTTTATTGAGAAGAGATCTCTTATATGCTGTACAGCGTTTTCAGCACGTTATTCCGAAATAAGGTCATGGCGCTAAGAGATATAAATGCTGCCTAATCTCCTTGCCTCCCCATTGCCGCCAAGAATTGTTCAAAGGATCATTTCAACAGCCCGTTGGCGTAGATAGGATGAGGAGTGGAAAATTCGTCTAAACCCACCAAGGGTGCGTGCATCTTGCAAGTGCATTTTTTTCTCGTATAATTACGGAATGAGAATGACGGCCTCCCTCACCATGACCATTGCAAGGATGTGGTGAATATTTCCCACTCAATTTTATTTAATGATTTTCTTAGGGAACTAGTGCTGTGCTCCGAACTGTGTTAACACTGCTAAGTCGAGAAACGTCTCCTGTCCTGATAATTAAAGCACTTGGTTTGCCAATGTTTGGGATACAAATTTTAGGATACGCCGGAAACTCAGAGGCGAATCTGTATAAGTTTGTATATTCAATATCATCTCATAATTTCCGGTTTTTTATTGGTTAAAAATAGCCAACTTTTTGAAATCACATTCATCGTTTCAGCCATAAATACACAGTTGAATTTGTAATATGAGTGCTGCAAATTTTTCGTACCTTGCGGTGTACAATAAAAATGCAGAGAGAAAAGAATATTCATGAGCGAAGAAGAAGGAATATGTCGTGGAATATTCGGAAACAAGATTTCAAATGAATGAAATTAAATATGTCAAAAATATTCTGACGCGTTTTATGCGAAGAATGTTTTCCCGGAATACCTGAAACAGTGTAATCAAAGCTCGAGGACGGATGAGCATTTTAAAGAGACGTTCAAAAGCTATTTGCAGAAGGAATTGAAATTCCCTCCAGAAGTATATCGATATCTCCCTCTCACATCTAGTGAGTGCAAATGATTACCGTGCATGCACAGTCGGCGAATATATGCAGTGTGTAAAAATGATCATTCATTAATTTCAATCATCATATTTTAAAAAACGGAGGTTAAATTCAAGATTTCATTTCACACAACATGAAATTACGTGAAAATATAAATTTATAATCAATAATTAAGAAATATTGGAACCGTTTCCATAATTTTGAAAAATCTACAAACAGATGCTTTTCATGCATGAAATGTAATTATAAGTGTGATTTGAAATTTTCATGACCATCATCTATGAAAGACTTATCCATCGACTTTCAGTGATATTAAAATCCCTATCCTGCGGCTATGAGATAAATAATGAAGCCTTCAGCCAATATTGCATGGAAATAGCTGAGCTGTACATCGAGTTTTATGGTTGGTATTGCATGCTGCTCAAGGTAAATAAAGTGCTGATACATAGAACAGCAATTGCCAAAGAATCCTTCCTTACAATTGAAGTTTTAACGGAGAATGCATAGGAGGCCAGGAACATAGACATGAGGAAATTCCGAGAGCAGCGTACAAGAAAATCCTCAAGAATGTTAAATTATGAAGATATCTTTCGAAGACTCCTTTTAATATCTGAATCATACATTTTAATTACATCAGGAGTTCCAAAAAATCGAGGTCAGCCTATCAGGTGAGGTGAAAATATGCTAATTTTAAGTGATTCGCAGAGCGACAATGAGTTCGATGGGGTGACATCGGACGACGATTCTTTTAAAATTCGTTTTTTGAGATACATGAAAGCGATTTAATTAAAATTCAAACTTTATTCTCCTCAATCTTCTTAATATCAGTAATTTTATTTCATCTAATGTGACTTATCAAATACATGGAAGCCAAAAATAAATAAGTGTAAGTATTTTTTTCGATTTTGGTACCTCACCGACTATGCTGATAGTCGCGGGTTCGAATCTCGTCAATTTCATGTCGTAAGTTCTAATATGGCTTTTAACTGCAATTTATATATCTTTTACCTTAAATGATATAAATGTTTTAAGCTCTCCATGAACACGAAGTTATCGCCAATCACAATTACATCTATATCGAGATTTTCTAAAATATTTTTAAATAATAACAGCTCAAAAAATGTCCAAATGAAGAGATATCGTAAAAATAATGCCAAAATCATATTCAGACGATGAAAATCAGTAAGGGACTTCCACTTTTGTTGCTAATTTAGGTAAAATTACGACGTTATTAATTTTCGCCAGCTTTTTTCAATTTGGGACGACTGTGCGCCGCTGCTTGACTCCCAGACGGCGTCATGCACATGTCAGGGACTCGTTTTCGTTCACCGGAATGGCCTACCTAATTTAGTAGTACCAGGAGAAAAGGTATTTGGGAGGAATTTCTCGGGCAGGTCATGTCTTTTACACCACCTGGGAAGGGAGAGAAAAACCAGACGTAGTCTTTGATCTGATTTTGACGACAGACACTTTGGGAACCTCACTTTAATATCCCATCCGATGGACGTAGTGCAGCAAGTGAAGTAATTTTAACGCATCACCAAAGCTAGGGTCGAGGTTTCTCTGAAAATTTTCAAGACAATATTAAAACGAGTCAACAATATTAAAAATCTCAAAAATAAGACACTCATAATAAAATCCTTTGCGATATTACCAACGTTTTTATTCCGCGTGTTTATCGATAACCGCTCCCCATAACTATGATGCATCCTCATAATTAATGGATCATAGGCAACACCTGGGTTCTGTCTTAATGCATGTCTCTGCAACGTGCGACGGAACGTCTCATACAAGAGGTTAACAGAGGGATTGCTGATGATGTTGGATACCAGGCGTGTATCGCTGCGTCGTTAAGCTTGATTGCTGAAGCGTTAATGCTTCTCCTTGATTACTGGAAGGAGAAACGCCACATCTACTCCCAATTGGATTCCAGTCGAGTTTTAAAATAAAGCAGCAAACAAGTCAGATAAAATAATTTAGGTACTATAACTTACCTTTTGAGTATTAAAAAAAATATTTTTATTTTTCCCTCACCTTGCCTGTTCGATTACGTCAACGGCAAAGCAAGAGTAACATTAATATATCCGCGACCAACGACCAACTTATGACGAATTTACAAAATCTGCAAGTTTCAATGGCACGAGTAATCGGCGGGAATCTCACAATTATTTTATTTCAAATAATCGCAACCTTCCTCTCAACTATTCACAAAAAACTTCGTTCGGATTCCTACTTCAACTTGGTTTGTAAAATCGCGATATAAAATCATTATTAACAGACTGTTCAAATACGAAATCGTCCTAGCTACACTCAACTCAAATTCTTCGGATCTTGCAATAAATAAACGCTGAGTAAGCGTTCATACAGCTTAGATATTGCTGATAAAATATAATAAGCGTAAAATATAAGTTATAATGCAAATGAAAATAAAATAACTTTAACGGAGAACTCAGAAAAAGTAAAACATTCAACCAATTTTGAAAGGATACAAATCTTCTACATCCAAAATGGAAGCTTGATTGCAATAACTGCATGTTACTTGTAAGTTAGAACCTTGCTATGCCCTCACTTTTAAGCTAAGAAATTTTCATGATGGAAATTTTCGTGATGAGATTACGCAACGCTTCAAAATCAGCGAGGGGTTTAAAATAATCTGAGCTTGAATAACACTCGTTGAATGTAATTTCCAGTAATTTAGCGTTCTCATAAGCAGGCAACTCTGTTTTCTAATTCCTCAGGCATGTCACACCATTTCGCAGGGCGCACCTGTGCATTTACATAGACAAAATATCGCAAAATCCACCCACTAGACGGGTGAAAATTGTAGATCCTTTGGTTCAAACGTGCAAGTCCCGTCTTAGCTCGAAGTATCCCAGTAAAATCCTCCAATGGGGAGCAAACAGAGCAACCGGGTAAAATGAAAAGCCACGTAAGACCGATTAGACGAAATGAAATACGCCTCCGAGTAACGCAAGTTAAAATACCACAACGAGGCCAAAAAAAGGTTAATTACTCAGACCGGAGCAAAGTTACATCCCCATCATGAATAACTTAATTTACGCGGCTCATGCGGCTTGAACAGTTCCTTATTAAAACATTATCCTCGATATACTTGCAGTCATCACATTTTATTCCATCGTTCGGGGCTTAAGGTTTTTTTCATCGGTGTGAAGTCTTTTTTGAACAAAGGGAGAAAAATTATTGATTTTAGTATATGAATTTCTTCAGATGATTACAATGTAACCCTCTCAATTTTCACATGCTATCAAGAGACATTTTTCAGCCACGTTACCGAATGTTAAGATTTGCTTAACTACATCACTAGTATTTTCACCGTTTGCACATGTCCCACGTGTCTTCACAAGTGATTGCACTAACCAAAATGCTGACAAATTAACAACTAATTGCTGAACGGGCTGTATAGCACCGTTTTGAAAGTCATGGGTTACCGACACCTACTTTCGCCCTATCCCTCAATGAAAAATAAACACATAGGAATATCACATTCATTTAAAATATATATTTAAAAGATAATACGCTAAATAATAAGTATAAATAAAAAATAATTAATAATTTACGTTCACCTTAGGGAAAGGGTAAAACACTATTTTATCGAGTCATTTGAGAGACCAACTCATCGCAAGAGAAGGCGACGGGCTAACTTCGGAAGATGATATTGCAAATTGAAAACTTGAAAAAGCTGAAAAAAATTATAACATGACGTCATAAAAAGAGCATCACGATATGTCTTATCAAATATAATTTAACAATTCATTCACTAACAAAATTAACAATATATTAAGAGAATAGAATATACGAATATACGTGGAAAAAAGGATGAATTATGTTCACGGTACGGAAGGGTGACACACTTTATGTTCGGGTCAGTTAGGAGATCAACTCATTGCATGGGATGGCGTCGGGCTCACTTTGCTAGAGAAAATGTCAACTAGAAAACTTGATAAAGCTTGAAATCAATAAAAAAAACAAGTATGACGACTAAAAATAGCAATGGATTACACAAGGCAACAATAGATCATTTTAATATAATTTAATATATAATATTAAATTCATTATATAATTTTATACTCTGAAATGTAACAATCATAAAATATCAAATTACCGACATATTCAAAGAGCATAAATATATGAACATCCATGGTACAAAAGGAATAAATTACGTTCAAGGTAGGGAAAAGGTTAAACACTCTTTGTTCGGGTCAGTTAAGAGATCAACCCATTGCGAGGGATGGCGACGGGCTCGCTTCGGGAGAGGATAAGGCAAATGGCCTAGCACTTAACATATTAATGCGCCAACGTCCACCTTACCGGGGCTGGAAGGACTAGGAGGGGAGAAGCAGGAGGAAGTAAATGAAGACTAATGCCCCTAAGGAGGTGAGCGTGGGAGAGTCCAGGGTGGAGAAGGCCAGGGGCGGTTGCCGGGAGACGAAGCGGAGATGGAATGGAGGGGAGAGGAGCAAATTGAAGCGGGAAGAACGCAGGCAACAACTCACTCCCGTTTCGCCTTGAATAATGGCGAATGCCTCAAGAGGCATCCATCTTTCCTTTCCCTAAATCACCGCAAGGCGCACGCATGGAGAACATTAGGAGATGTTACGGGGAGGGAAGGAGGAGGATTTTCCACGCTATGGGTAATAGTAGTAATGGGCAAGGCATTTTTGAGAGGATATATACCCCCATCTATTTCGAGCTCTCTGTTTAAGTTATTTTATTTTGATTTGCATTATAACCAATAGTTTTACGCGTATTCGTTTTTAACAGTAACACCTGTGCTATGAATGTGAAAGCTTAACCGACGTTTTTAATGATAACATCGGCTAATTCGACTTCCCAGCTAAATTTATATTGATTGAGCAAATACGAGGAGATATATTTCAATGCGGTATGGAAAACAAAATCTTACAACCGCAATATATGTCCAGGTACCTACAATAGAACTGACCGAATGAGAGAGATACTTTGCCAAGCGGACAGGTATGGGATTCGTATTTCCTAGCGAACAATTAATGGCTTAAATTAATGCTAGGTAGAACCATAAAGTATGTACTTACCCTATGGTAGAATTCAGGCGGTCAAGTACTTTGATTAAGGATAATTAGAGGTCAGGTGACATCACTACTTTGGTCCCATCATTCCTCGAGCGCCTCAATGGCAACTTAGCATTGAGTTACGTAACTTGCAAGATTAGCGGATGTTTAACTATTGACGTGCATTTGGGTAATTAGAAAAATCATCCAAGAGAAGCTCAGTGACCTTTCATTGGTGAGTGAAGGTAAAAATACTTTAACACTTGGTATCTCATTTTGACATGAGCCTAACATTTTCCTCCCGGGTTCATAGACATGTAAATTTCCCACGTTGCGTAATACATGGGACGGGTACACGTGTTTCCCTAAGAGGAAACTACCTACCCGCCTCTGCTTATCCTCTTTCGAAGGTCAAGTCCCTCAAAATGCACATCTAAATTTTTTGATCCGGGTTAAGGCTTGATGTCCTGAGGCCTTCTGCTAAATGGCCATCAAGGCGGCTTATAATGTAGTATGTAGATGTGTAAATGTATCATGTTGATAAATAAAGCAACATTATAGCATCATATATTTCAAGTTACGATGAATTTAAAACAAACTTGGGTAAGTGGAGCGTATACAATATAATAATAATAATTATATATTTATTGCTCCATCTACAATTTGAACGTTTAAATATCATGGATACAAAAACAATTTTGGAGCTTAAAGTGACCCCAGAGGCCATTTCCTGTAGAAGGGTTCACCTTAATACAGTCGTATGACTGAGCATATTTTATCACAACAAAAATTGCCTTCCAGTTAAACTTTTGATACATAATTAATATACAATTAAGATACACTAAAGAAAAAATGTATCTAGTAATTATAAACTTTCAGCTGTCTTGTCAGTGGCACGGAGAATTCGCCGTGAAATCGGGAGATTCTGCTTCGAATGCACATAAAGGCGAAAGATTCTTCAACCGTGTACTTGATCGTCGTTGTTTCTCAAGGGAAGTCAGCTTTCAATTTCAATATTTAACAAACTACAAATTAGTGTGAGTATATGCTGGTGTTGAAATTAAATTTACATTGATAATCATGGGCGAAGTTTAGAGTTTTATGTTGGGGGTGGAGGGCAGCAATCCTGCCAAGGGAGAAGGGAATATGGAACACTCCGCAGTGAAACGGGGGTATTCCATAGCCCCTATGTATTCCTGGAATATTTGTTGAAATTATCCTCTGAAAACAGCATTTTAAGAACTACCTACGACTAAATTTTTGATTTTTGAAGTACAAACTTCTTTAGCGGCGTTAAGCACTTTTGCGGGATGGGGAAAAAGCATAGAATTCGCGTGAGCGTCACCGACCCGACACCGCGATCGCTACAGCGAGATATACATTTCCCTCTTAAAATTCGTTTCTTAGTATCACATCCTCGGTAGTATAGTGGTCAGTATCCCCGCCTATCACGCGGGAGACCGGGGATCGTTCCCCCGCCCGGCAGGATTTTTTTCTCAATCTCATACAATTTAAAAAATTTACAATGGATATTTCAACTACGCAGGCTGACTAGGTATAGTAAATAAACATAGTTAATATATAAACTGTTAAAGTCTTTTTGTTTTCAAAATATTAAAATTCAAAATAAAAATCTATAGTGTATATTGTATAAGTTCATTAAATATAAAGAGCTCGTGCATGAACGCGTAGAAGAGTGTACACGCTATAAAAATACAGGTCAGTACAATTTAAGGCAGTTTCTTTTATGTGCATAGTGAACAATTATAGGTTTAAAGCATATTAAATAAAAGAAATAAAAGCATATTATATTTTAATATATAAATGATGTTACTTTCTATTCATACAAATCGTATTTTTAATATATATTTAATAATAAACAGTTTGCTGAAAAAAATAATTTCAATTTTTGTTAAAAAATGAGTATTACTGGAAAAATTAGTTCTTTAATAAAATTAAATCTATATAAAAAATAAATTGATAATAATTATTTCAGTTTTCACTTCTGTCGGCCAGTCCCACGACTGCCCCGTTTATTTTTACTTGATGCACAGGTTTCGTACTTTTTTCGGACAAATTACCATTTAAGTTGGGGGGCCAGTCTCCCCCCTGCCCCCCACCCCCAAAATTCGTCCCATGATGCTAATTGGTCTCATGTTTTACATGCGCAGACAAAAATCAATACTACAACTCCTTTTAGATTATTCTTTCATTGTAACTTTCCCTGGTTATGCCCTTGAGGATAAAGGATGTGAGATTTTTAAAATTTATAATAACCTTGCCTTACCCTCTTCCGGCACGGAAGATGATTCGAGGAAAGTAGTGAGTAGGTGGAAAATAAAAAGACTAATGAATGAAGAGTTCGTAGATGGGGATGATGACGGGTCGAGGAGGAGAGATAGTTAGGGGCCATTTTGTAGTCACGATGAGGAAATCTGTCGACAGGATACATAAAGCGGGGGAATGAGAAATAATGATCCTGAAAAAGGCAAGTGGGCCGTGGCGGTTGCGCACAATCAACAAGGAAGTTCCTCATGTTAACCTTTCACGGCATTTTGTATCATATATGATACACTACACACAGTGCCGGTTATATCTGAAGGGCACAATTCTTCCTCACTAACTCATGGTATAAAAGATATGATAAACTCAGCCGCTACACTATGTGTTTCTCGAAGCAGTCAGTAGGTGTTATAGGTGATCAGCTTCTCATTATGTAGCAGGAAGTTCGCTATGCATAACAACCTGAAGATTTTTCCAAGTAATCTGTAATCGGTGTAATTATGCTTTCAAAATAAGAAAGAAATTAGTAAAAGTACGGGCTCCAATCAGAAGTTTTCAATGAGTATGTGTATCATATGTGATTTATGCACATTTAATTTACAAATAGATTCAAACATCATTTATCATATGTGAGAGACAGAAATTATCCTCAAAAATAAAGAACAGCAGAAAAAGTTAATAAATTGTAGTCATTGAAGCGTTTCTAGATATATTTCACAAGGACAATTTTTTTGTCACGGATTGAGAAATTAATGCATTTAAGATTAAAGGTAGGTAGAGCGTCTCGGTAAAAGTGGACAAAAATTTGATGAAATTTTGGTCACATATTTTTTGAAAGACGCACTTTCACTGATTCAAAGAAAATGCGATTCCCGCATGCCATTTTTGAGATATTGCGGCGGTAAAATAGGGGTAATTAAAACATTAGCCCCCACTAACCCCTCTCTGGATCCGCCATCAATAACCTACCAAAATACTCATGCTCAATGGTGATAAAAATCGGATAAGTGCAGAAAAATATTGAATGAAAAAACAATTACGTAAAATAAAGGGAATAAAATTCACTTGATTTATAGAGTACCTTTTTGAATGGTATGCTGGATGAAAGGGATGATCAAAGATGGTATACTTTCCTACGCATAAGAGGACGAGGTAAAATCTACAATTGCATCTGCAGAAAAAATTATTTTTCCAGACCAGAGTCCTCTATATTGCACTCTCAAAACCACATCGTCACCAATTAGCACAAGCTTAGAGTAACAGAGGTTTCTTAGATTTCGGAGGTTGCCAGTCAGAGCCAGAGGGAGTAAGCTTGAAACCGTATCGCCCGCAATTTAATGGGGTTTCATCCCTACTCACCCCCGCTTACAACAATCTCGGACGAAAAGATTTTGTTTGTCTTATATTCCTGGACTAAGAAAATGAAAGACTATTCATCACCCTGGAGTAATTCAACCGATAAAATAGTACTCATAAAAGGTAAAAGCGAGAACAAACTACATTCTCTCTGCTCTTCTCATCAGAAAAACAAACTGCGAATATTTTCAGGGATAAAAAAACACATAGGAACGAAAGGCTAATTGTTTCATGCAAAATGCTGGTAAAAGTAAAAATTATATATTTTGGTTCTCCGAGCGACCTTTGGATTGGAGTGTGGTCTAGTTCAAACATTTCAGTCTCCTACTGATTCTAGGAATTTTAAAGGTAGGATTCATGAAGCAGGGCAAGTGTATGAACAGGCTAGAAAAAGAAAACCTTAATTAATTTTTAAAAATAAGTAACAAAACCTTCTCACTACATAATAACATATTGGAAGTGGTGAAAACGGTATGGATGAGCTATATGTTTTGTGGTTCAAAGAAATTCGCATATTTAAGGATAAATACTAACGCAGGTGTATGGTTGAGAAGGGACTCGTCCACAATATAAATGCAAACACGAAATGAGTGACTGCTCACAAAATGAATAGTTACAGCGCAAAACTCACGCAAGTAGTTCTGCAGAACCAGGTAAGGTACTCGTTCATCCATGCCCATCAATTCGGTAAAACCGTAAATAATACAACATCAATAGCAAACATTCACACAATCCCGTAAGGCAAGTTTGCTTATTCGGAGATACGGTAAGAACGGAAAAGCTTTCGCTTGATTTAATTAATACCATACCAACGGTTAGTATATGGCTTCGGGAATCAAAGATTTCAAAGGCATAAAATCCAATGACTTCCCATCAACCCCGTGCTTAGTTTTCTCAGACACTTCACCCTCCATTGCATTAACATTTCTCCCAATGTCAGGGGTTTGTTAGCTCTTTAGCCAAAATGTAATAACATTTAAAATGATGGATTTATGATGCCCTAATTCAAGCATGATAATTTAATTTAACACTACAAAAGGAGTACCGTCATGAGACCATTGATTATAAAATTACCAATAAGTCTCTAGCGTTCTCCAACCTACTTCACCAAAGACTACGTCAATGTGCTCTCTATCCGTTAGTAGAATCGTGCAGTTGATCGTGCAATAAAATTTTGGTCTCTTTCTGAATTGCATCACACTCCCTCTTCTACCGATATTTTTATTCTACATCAACGACATATATTCGGAGCACGATTCCACTAAAAGATCGTTAATGGCCGCTCGCCAATATCTGAGGAAAAACTAACCAACACCCCTCCCGTCGCAAAAATCTGCCACCGCCTCATACGTCTCGCTTCTCGGAATCGCAACCCTTTCGCTGATTCTCACATTACGATCCGAAAAAAATGACCTCCCACTCACTTTATCCTTTCCCTTAACGCATAACACACAGCCACAGAAACGCCTTTCCAGTCCTTTCAGACGATCCCTTCCGTGTTA
Organism: Ischnura elegans; assembly: GCF_921293095.1. Taxonomy (NCBI): domain Eukaryota; kingdom Metazoa; phylum Arthropoda; class Insecta; order Odonata; family Coenagrionidae; genus Ischnura; species Ischnura elegans. Next base: position 64,741,346 of record NC_060253.1, on the reverse strand, counting down.
ACGAACGCCACAATCAATTAAGGAAGACTAAGGAGTGCTTAGTTCTCGCTCTAAGGACCGGGAGGAGGGGCGCGAGGCGAAGGGGACGGGCGGGAGGGGGGCAGAAGACTTGTGGGATATTTCGGGAGGGAAGAAAAATAGGCCGGCCGACTGTTTCTCACCTTTTCACCTCCTTCGCGATCCTCTTCCCCTTTTCCTCGTGCTCCATCATCTTCCCTCCAAAATATAGCACCTTGTCATTTTATATTTTTCCGTTTCCCTCGACCCCTCCGCCAATTATTTCCCCAGCCGGTTGACGGAAAATGTTCACACCTCTCGGAATGGGATTGTTCACACACTCATCCGAAATTGCGATTCGTTTAAAGCAGGGTTCTTCAACCTTTTTTAATTCAAGGGCCAAAAATCTATTTCATATCGTTCGGAGGGCCACAATTATCCATGTCACTTTACCACCAAATCAATAAAGACTAAATAAATAACTAAAAGAAATAAATAAGATAAAAACATATAATTTCAAAAATTGGTTAAAAATCTCGATGAATCGATGCGATTTTTTTAATTGTTTATTTATGACGAGTGTGACGATATATATTTTATATTATGTGGCGCGATATAAATTTTTTTTTCCTCTAGGGGCCCCAAGAAATTAGCCGGGGGGCCGCGGGTGAAGACACTTGATTTAAAGCATTCGGCAGATGGAAGGGAAGTATAAAAAAATGAAGAAAAAAGAACTCTTACATTCATTATCTCTCCCAATTTCAGCTAATTTTGCCATGAAGCCACTGCTTATTTGCCATTGTTGAGCGAACACCGCCCTCAGAGTCTCACTGAGAATTGAGTAGATATCATGTTTTTTAAGTTATTTGGACGCATTAAGATCGCTGGGAATTTAATAAACGTCAAACAACATCCAGACTCACAGGTAGTATAAATTAAATGTGCCGGCAACATTTTTGTTCAGTTTTCGATTATATGCCAAGAAATATTTATACATCAAAGAACCAATGCGAAAAATGCTTATGATATAATTTCCTATTAAAGCAACTGCATTCGTTTCGAAAAATGAAGTTTCACAAAATCATTTACAATGTCTGTTTCAAAAGGCAGAAAGATTATCAAAACGGCATCATGATGAGAAATTGATATGCTCATAAGTTACTCTCTATTTCAAAATCGCCAATCAACAACTTTTTTGGTAATTTATATTAATTGAGAGATAAAGATGATTTTTGTTTAAGCCATAATATAGTTTTCCGTTAAATTTAGAAAACTAATACGAATTTTTGGACTTAGAGAAGAGAAATAATATACTCGGAAATCTTTTAGACACTATCTCCCAAAATCCATTATGAAAGAAATAAAATCTGGAAATTTTCACTATAATTAGTATATACATTATGAGAGACACTTTGGAAATTAATAACAACGTAATTTGCGTTTATCATAGAAGATAATAATAGATATTCATCATAATATTCATTAGATATTCCTTAAAATAATAAATGTAGTTTGTCGGTTGAGAATCTTGTGAAACGACTTCAGTAAAACACTTCCCCGAAATCCAAAGATCCGACATTCCTGGTTGAAAACATTGTCCATTACACCAACAGCACTTAGACATCAATAATGCTCATTCAGGAATTTTAACCCAGAGAAGTCATCAACCTTTGAAAAACCTTTAGGCACTACGGAAAATGATCCCAATTTAAATAATGACATCAATTTTCATGAATTAAAAAAATGCTATATTAATTAGCAAACGGATTTTCTGTAAGAGATTCTCATTTCTCCATTTATTAGTCATAATTAAATAATAAGATCCAATTGTTTAGTATTACTAAAGTGATAAATTTACTCCTTAATACACCGATTTAGTGCAATGACATCAAATGTTTTCATCAACTGTAATACTTTGGGGCATTCCTCCACTATAAAAGTAGCACATTTCGAAAAAAAATACTAAATTCACTTTGGGGGCTCCCATAAAAACACAAATGTAATTTATGAATAAAACTGGCCTCTCCTAAAGACCTCGTTTAAGCAAATAGAATTCTTAACACACAGATTTTGTACAATACCTATTTAATACAGTGCTATTACAAAAAATAAATTTGGTTTAAAGAGGCTTAAGTAATATTTATGGACGATGTATCCTGCAGAAACACCATTACTTCTGGATACGACCCTGTATGTATACTACAAAGGCAAACTCGCTTTCGCTCGGAAAACCAGACACCCTGTAAAGTGACAGCACTTATTTCAGGTCACTTTGCCAGTTCTAACAATTTTGTTGAACCCTATGACGTAAAACTATATCTCACTCCGTTTTTGAGATAACAATGCACGAAATAGCAAAATTGCACAATTTGGTCAAAATTAAACCTGCCCCTACCGATCGGTCTGAAAACTCGTTTTACGACGTATTACGTGGTCGAGATTCGAAAAATGAATTTTTTGAAAAATCGATTTTTTTTGCCCCCAAATAAAAGAGACAGTAGGTAACACCGTCATATATATAAAATTTACTTTCCGCAATTTTTTCTGGGGTTTCAGAAGAATTTAGAAGGAGTTGATTCAATGACTTTCTGTCGTATCTTGTCTCGTTCACCCCAAAACATTTTATGAATCAGTCAGTCAGTTTTCAAGTGGGTTTCATAGTACATACTAACTAACTCTTGACTAATACTCAGTTCCCATAGTATGGTAGATACATTTCCCACTTCAGAGATATCGGGTTCGCAAGGCATAACCGTGAGGGGAACGAATCACGAATTTTAATTTTCACATGACTCAGCGCTTTAACGTTTTCATCGCAATTCCACGCGTGTTTTTGGTCAATCACTCAGTGATTCAGCCCAAGGCTAAGCAATCATTCATTTGCGCATCACAGTTTCATAGAGCGATGCTTTTTTAGATGTCAAATTTACACATCCGCGAGTGAACTCAATTAGGATATTCCCCAAACGTCACTTTCCCTCTCATCTACATTAATGCGAAGGAGATGGAGGTAGACGACTGTGTTGTTTTCGAGGAAACGGGAGGAGACAGAGCTTGAAAGGAAGACGCTGAGTGTGCGGGACTGGAAGCACAAAAAGAATGCAGACGCACAGGGAAAGGATAAGAAAGCCTTAGTCAGCAACACAGGCACAATATGGATCAGGTGATGCCTCGAGATATTCCTCTCCGCGTATCCGACTAGCAGCTGCTCAGCTCTTAAGATTTCCATCGCAATCTCACGCGAATATATTTGGTCACCCTGTAAGGATTGGTTTGGATAGGTGAGGATATATCTAAACACAAATAAAATATGCATCATATTCCAGATACATAATCAGTCAATTTTTTTCAAAGCCATATTGGTGTTGATACAAAGATGACCATTGCCATGTCCGGTATAAACTGGGAGTTGAATTATCTGCTCTTAAATAGTCTTTATTATCTCAAAAACGTCACGAGTCAAACAACGGTCTATGAAATAAGTGGACAGAGGGTTCCAGTTGAATTATAAGCACCTATAAAACTATGATTTTAGCTGTCTGTGTATAAGTTCTACTCACTCAATGATTCAACCCGAAGGTTGGTCTGGATAGGTGAGAATAGAGTTCGCCCCAGACTTACCCACAGGCGTGTAAATATCGCATGTCCATAGTAGGTATACCAGTTCCTTTCCCTATGTCACTTAGCACTTCGAGGATTGTATTTTGGGGGTGTCTGAAGACTTCAGCCGAGATTTGCCACCAGGACCCCTCTATCTGCAGCCAAGCTAACTACCCACTAGACCACCACGCTCCCCACGAACATTTGCTATCTCACCAAAAAGGGAAACACAGGTTAAGAGGACAGATCTTTCTTCTTAATCAAGTATTACCTATTTGAATTCCCCTCCTCCCCGCCTCTTTCCTGCTTTGCTACTTACTCCTGCTTCTCCATTTCTAACGACACGCGCCCTCTCTTTTCACCCCCACCCCTTTTCCCCTGCACCACCCTCCCCCCCTCACCCCCCAGGGCCTTCCCGGTTTTCTGTAGTTCTTCCCACGTGTCGTAATTCTACAATCATACCTAGAGTCCTTCAACCTTGGGTTTTCCTGTATCTCTTTAGTTGTATCTTTTCTCACTGTCTTCACTCTGTACGCCTGTTTCCCACCCTTTCTTCAAATGTGACATTCTCCTCCACCCCTTTCTCAAAGATATAAAGGTGATGTTCATATGTAACACAGTGTCTTGTACCAGATGAAGGCTCTGTAAGCCGAAACGCACCGCACGCATTGAAATATTGCGGAAAAGTGATACCATCTTTTATTTAAATATGTCGAACTTACACCATATAGCCCCTGCATTTGTTGAACTTGTTTGAAATTTGTTGAAATTGAGCTGCCCTCTATAAATATTCAAGGCATAAAGGAACTTCTGAACATTTTGCAATATCATAAATTTAAACATTCCACAAAAGTATTTCCCCCCCTTGGCGTTTAAAAAATAAACAATTTTTTAAATACGGTTATCATTAAGTTCGTTTTTTGTGAATAATGCCCCAATCATTTAATTTCATATTAGTAACTTTCATTTTCAAATAAAGAGAATATTTCGTGCAGTAATTGTTTTCTTTTGTTTTTAATATCAAGCATGAGAAGATCGTTTCCCTGTCAGACCCTTGTGCCTCCCCCCCCCCCATAAAAAACTCCTGGATCCATCCCTGTCCGTTGTAATATAACATACGCAGCTAATCCAACTAATGTAACATCTTGAAATAAAATATAGTAATAATTCAACATGGGTATAAATTCTTTGGCGTCACAAAATCATGCTTGCCGGCCCATTCAACACTACCGCTACTTAAGAGGCAGAAGCAACGACATCCATAATTTTAACTGTAGAAAATGTCGGAGATAAAACAATGCAAGTGCTGCATATTCGCCAGAAGCTTATTTACATACTAAAACAAATGGATTCACGTGGAAGAGTAGAATTGTGTACACGCATTAACTGGCGCGAATGCGAGAAAAAATATTTAAAAAATAGCTCACCACAGTTCCTAGAATTTGCATACAAAATTCACACGCGCAATTACACGTGAAAACACACGAATCAAGTAAGCAAACGACGCGTTTTTCCGGAGAATTGCTACGGTTTTCATCCCACTAAATAGCAAGAGCAAACTTTCCAAGCTCGGGCGAGAAGTGAGGATTTACCTCAAGGGAAACAATCGCCAATGACTGATCGGTGGAGTGTATTTAACAAAAATAAACCCATCAACAAACCAACAAGTACCGAAGCCTAGAGGACCGCGTACGCAATTCCAAACGTGCAAATCAATAAAATGACGATTTTTTTTTTTCAATGAAAATTTATAAAGGCTCCGAATACGGGAAAACTTTAGTCTGTTTGTATTTACCCGTTAGTTACATCTATCCGTACCACTTAAATGTCTTTCTCTAGACCATCGGTTCCCAGCCAGTAGTAAACGTACGTACCCCTCGGGGGTACTCGAGGAACCAGTCAGGGGAACACCGAAAATAATCGGTAATGGCGGATCCCAGGAACTATGTATCTCTTAACCAGGAAATATGTATAAACATATATTATATCGGGTATTTGAAACAAAATTTATATTTATAAAATAATTCGTGGGCGGATTTAGGGGAAGGGCACGGGGGCACGCCCCGTCCCCCTCCCCATACTCTCATAAACTAGACAATTTTTTTAATACGGTTATCATTACGTCCGTTTTGTTTTCATGTATTACGGAGCCTCAAGCGTTTAATTTCATATTAATAACTTTCGTTTTAAAATAAAGAGAATATTTCGTACAGAAATTGTTGTATCTCGTTTTTAATCTCAAGTATTAGAAGACCGTTTACCTCTCAGACCCTTGTGTCCCCAGAAAATAAATCCTGGATACGCCCATGCAATTATTTATAACAAAAAGTGTCACTTACCCGCAGTAAAATTATGTAATAAAATGTGCACGTAACATTTTTGGGGGCACAATATTATTAATGTACATATGGAGGGGTAAGGGAGGAAAAATAGTTTGGTAACCGCTGCTCTAGACTACTGGAGCGGCTAAGCCTCACTTCTTGTTCTGGGCTGTGCTACCCGACCGACGGACAAGCACTGAGGGGTTTTTGGCAAAGTCGAGGCGAACTAGGCCACCCCAGGATATTGGCGATTTTCAAACCATGGAGGGTAAAAGGATAACGGATGAGACAACAAGAGCGATGCAAGTTTGCAAAGAGATCGTCGGGATATAACTTTCGTCTCCAGGGTTACAACTTTTGCAATCGTGTGTTGAACAAGAACTAGGAGCGTCCAATTTATATTACCGAAAACTTCAAGATGCATTTAATAACATTTTGAAATGTATATTTTCAGTCAAATTTTCCCTAATTAATATGTGAACTACAAAGGGAGAGACTTAACAACAGAGAAAAAATAAACGAGGACAAGGCACTCATATGGGCGAAAATCATCGTATTCAGCAGATTTAATAGAGTGCAGAATATAATGAGTAACTTTTGATTCTGAGGACGCAAGAACCATCATTTAACATCACGTCTACAATGTATTTATCGCTTGCAGTTAAGCACAATAGTTAATGTGGATGTACATTGCATTCCGAAATATCACTTGAATAAACAGAAATAAATTAGTGTTAGCTTTTAGACTTCTCATTTAAAATATAATTTTTATATTAAGAGCTAATTTACCCAATTTGATGCATGCTTTCTATCCCAATTTCAATTTTACTCAAATCGGATTGTTCGCTTACGCCTTCGAATATACTGATTTACCTTCGAACTAAGGGTAGGTAGTTGAATGGTGATCTCCACGCAAGGCATTCCATCAAGTGACGCTAATATTCCTTTAAAATTTCCAGGAAACGATTCGGATGCCTCTATTTGGACCAAATCAAATTTTTACGTAACTCTTTATTAATCACATCATATGCTAAGTGATGCCTTGACGTTTACAATGAGACCATCCGAAATAGATTGATTCCGCTGCCAATTGGTGAAAATTCATGCTGAATGAAGATATTTTCTTGCGATGAAGATTTTACTTGCAAAATTTTCACAATTTTTTTGTACTTGGTAAGAAGAGTTTTGATGCTAAGGAGAGACTCAAGAATGACGTCTAAGCGTCGAAACACATCATACCAAATGTAAAATAAACTTGTGAAAATTTAAAATGGTTGTATATCTTCATTTATGAAACCATCCTGCCACATACTTACTCAACCTTACCATGACTTTGCCTAGAAAACTTACGCGAACGACTGTGTGGGGTATCTTAGGTATTCCATTTATAATTCATACATTATTCGTTATATTTTAATCTTTCCTGCAATTCAACACTATGGTTCTTTTTTATGATATAATATATACTTTTGAATAATTTATAATACTTTATAGGCTACACTTAGGTTTTTACATTGATTTTGTGTTAAATGGGAGGAATCTTTCATATTTTGCTTTTGTAACTGCACATTGACTAACATGCTGTGAAAAAACAAGTACAAAAGGTTCCATCATGTAGAATATTGACGTTATTGGAGTTATAATGTAATAAATGTATTGCATTCAACTATTATATCTGCAATGAAATAACTAACAAGGTTTTTTTTTCTCCCCGCCAACAGCTGTGCGGTGTAACTCAGTTACCCCACCAATAAAAATTGAAGTTTTCAAAAACAATTAAAATGCTTAAAAAAATCATTCGTCGCCAAAATAACAACAACGTGGTTGAGCACAAATACAAAAAAAATCAAAGGAACAAAATAAAAATAACAAAATTATACACCACTAACACAATTTGGGGTAACTGAGTTCCCCCGTGCAGTCACGGAAGTTTTAAATCTTAACCAAACTACCTACCCTGAATCTCCGTCGCACACCTCTCTCCATGTCACTAACTGCTTTACAGAGGAGATTGACTTCACTGCTGCAATAGGAGAAACAAATCTAAACATTTCCATGCTCCGATCAATCGAAACGTCGAAGATTCCACAGCAGAGACCTGTTTTCATCTCACAGTAAGGATGAGGCCGTAGCATACCCCTCATCTATTAGAAAGAAAAAGCATTGAGGAAAACAATTACCACATCTTCCCTTCACTATTTGTCACTGATGAATCTCATGTAGAATTGAAATTTTCAATAAAACAAACATTATCCAAAACAAGACTTTGAAGAAAAACCTCTTTATTAATGGGCAAGCTCTCATACAAACCAAGCTACCCATCATCCACCTTATATGCTGCATTTGACACGTGGCTACAAGCCGGAAGATCACTATATAATATTCAATGCATCGTATCTACTAAGCAATTAGCAACTCGTTTAAATGCACTTGGATATTCATACGTCAAGTGAAAATGAATACTAAAAAGGCATTAACTACATCATTATTATTCTTCTAGGAAAATACATATAAATAATAACTTTCAGAAAGAGGAACGGAAATAATAATTTTCTGGAATACTAAGAAATAAGTGGTTGGATTAAATGCCTGATTTTTATATTTTTTCTACAAATGAACACATTTAATTCAGATATATAGTCAGATTAACGTCAGGTTACGAAAAATTTCCTACGATAAGCCGGTTCCTTGCACAGTCGCAAAAATTAAAACTGTTCTTTTTGTTAGCTTATTGCAATCACGAAATATCTGACAACCCCAACCGAACATGCATTACACATCAATATCTATAGCGCGAAATCTTAGCGTTTAACATATTCAGTTCTATAAATTGAACTCTAAAAATTTGAACTCCCTAAAATCCAGCTTCCTTCTGACCGAATTGGGGATTACCCTATATTCTCCCCATTTATAGATTAAAAATGTTTCATTGGCGATAAATAATAACTTTTCAAGTTGAATTTAGGCCAAAACCGAATTTTTAATGTCATTTTTCGAATCTTCACCCTACGTGATATGTCAAGAAACCAATTTTCAGACCGATCGGGGCACTTTTAATTTTGGTCAAATCGTATGCAACAACGTATGGAGATACGATTTTGCGTACAGGGTTCAACAATTGTAAGAAGTGTATAAAATTGTAAAGTAGAATTCGCCCACAGTGAGAGCTAACTTTAATTTTTTTTTAATTCAATAGGCGTAACGTTTTCTATGATGTGAATGATTATATAAGGACCGAATTTCCTATTATTTCCTGTTATACAAGTTTTTCGATTATCCATTCCTCGTCGTGCATAATCACGAAAAACTGACGTTAGATTGCACATTAAAGGACTTCGCACAAGGCGGCGCCACTACAGAGAATAAGATTATGAGGAGAAGGGAGGGTGCATAATTAGGACTCCCTAATTCACCCCTAGCAACCTCTGCACCCGTCTGTGACAGCGGTACATTCCAATTCTCGGAAGAAACCCGTGTGATTTGACCCAGAGTGGATTTTAAATGCCTCTTTTGTGCGCTCAACCTTTAATTACCTTGACAATCCAGGGAGACAAAAGAAGAACGATATTTCCCGCGAATGCTCTAAAGTTCAGACGAAAAACGATGCAGTCAGAATTGCGATGAGGGCGTGCTATTAAAGAAAGGAATTGCGTTTGGTAAAATAAGGTAGTAAAATTGAGTCAAGGGAAGAGTTACTAATGCGAAAATCATGCAGTTGCCCTCAATAAATTTAGCATGCAAGACGGTTCTAAAACCAAAATGGACACGAAATTCGATGAAGCTGTGTGGTGATAACTCCCTCATACTGGATGTTACACGAAAACTGAAAGATCCACCGAGGAATTTGCTAACTAATAGGGAAAATAAATAATGAAAATTCACCATTGAGATTATTTATTAGCCTGAAACGTCACAATGTCTGCAATATTCTGCTCAAGTCTTTACACGAAAATTTCTTATGTAGATAAAGAACCTGAAATTTAGATTGAAATTCTGCATCTCTCGTTATAAATGAAGAGATTACAACATCGCCAATCTCAGACAGTAAATAGTACTTTGTTTTAATTGTCTAATTTCAATAGTGATAGAAATGCATAACAGTTCTTCAATAGCTAAATAACTATAAGTCGTTCGACGCTAACGCTATTATCAAGCAGTGGCGTAACTATATGAGGGGATAGATCCCCCCTAGACAAATAAAAATATTATTTAAAACAATTGTCTACTTTTGACATGTAATAACTGCACCTGCTTAAAGTTAAATTTTAAGCGCCAAAATTATGTAAAATATATTTCAAGGATATCTTATTCAAACATTTTCCCAGAACCCCTGTGGCGTGGGGGGGGGTCGCCAACCCAGGCCATCCCATCACCCCCAAAGCATATGCCTAGCTACGCCACTGTTATCATGTAAGATAAAACGTATTTCCCATTAATGTACGCAGGCTTTAAATATTTTCAAAATGACCCTTTCCTTTCACATGGTATGAATACATAATCACTAAATTCAGTGTAATTTCTTCATTCATTCATGTCCTTTTTGTCAATTTTTATCAGAAAAGAGTTGAGTGCTAGAAGTATACTATTTCATCGTCATCATCATTAGCATTTCTATTCAAAGTGGCAAATTTATACAAAGTAGAGCAAGTTTCAGAGCGATATATTATAAGAAGAATGTGATATACAGATAAAGTGAGAGTGAAAAATATACGACAATTAATTGACATTCAAAATATAACAAGTATACGTAATAATTAGCGTAATCAAACTCAATCATGGTGAGTAACGATAATATTTGCAATAGACTAGCAGTTGGGAAATTAAAATTCACTATCTAAAAATATTAAAATAAGCAAACATAAAAATGTAACACGCGTGGCTCGAACCATCTCGCAAAGACTTCAAACGTTTTATAAAATATTTGAATTTTTGACTCATATGAAATTTCAGTAGGAACTATAAAACTGTAAATTTTAATTCTGCAGACTTTCCTGTCGTGATAAAGAAAAGACTTGATAATTTTCAGCCAAAATTAATTAAATTCATGGCGCGCTGCATTTACATCTATACATGACGAATATTCTGTAATAAAATACTAAAGAAAAATTAGCCAATCAGGAGTTGGATAAGAAGCGTATAACGGAATAATCAGTCCCTGGAGTTGAAAAATTCCATTGAACCAAACTTTGGGAAACTTACTTTTCCCGACCAAAAAAACGTTTTGGGTATAACGAGTCTTAAGGTAAAGGAGATATTTTCGGAGATGAATTCCGTAAATGAGTTAAGAACTCAAGCTACGAAACTTCTCCTGAAGTTCAGTACCCATCTATTTATCTAATTATCCTCTAACTACAGCCAAGACAAATATTTGATGCTCCAATTTAAAGACGCCTCTTGATAAGTTCCAACAATTTAGGGTCGTTTTCCAAACTAATAAGGACTGAAATGATTTAATTTTCAAAATATTCACCTAGCAAAAAGCTCAATATATTCCATCTTGTATGTGAAAATACTCATCCATACTTAATATTTATTTTTCAATTGGTATCCACTGAATTTTTAACGTAAATATTTTAGGTGAAATAATAAATAATGTAATTAATAATACAAATAATACTTAATTAATATAATAATAATTATGCCCTAGCTTCATTCTAAGGTTGATGATGAACATCTCATGATATTAAGACACAAAAACATACACTCTGCACTTCACTATCATCATTCACGCACAAGTCCATCAATATTTAACTTACTCCTTCCAATTACACAGAAAATTAGATCCTCAGCTATTACTTCGTACAAAATACGGTCATTTCTACCAGGGGCGCAGCTAGAAATTAAGGCTGGGGGGTTTAGGTGCAACTAATAACGGGGTGTGTGAGGGTATGGAGTACCCACCAGGATAAGCGGTAGGTGCGAGACTAATAAATTGCGGAATTTTAAGATAAACGGTTCTAAATGGTGAGTTTCACGGCTTTCTGAGGGATATTTTATGAATTCTTACGCTATTCTATCAGTAATATCAATCCAATGAAGTGAAATTGATTAAACTTAAAAACTTCTCCGATCTCTGGGGTGGGGGTTTTATCCCCCAAAACCTCCCCTCGCTGCGCCACTGATTTCTACCATACAAGAAAATTTTCATGATTTCTACGAATTAATTTATTGTTAAGAAGACCCCAAATTGAACATTTCCAAATTATCTCAGCCGGTAATATTAAAGCTCTTAGTTCGGGGAGAGGGTAATATTTAAGCTCTTGAAAACAGCGTTCACTCATACGCGTCTGTTTTAACGTCATTTATCTCATTTCCTTTGAACAGAGACCTTGAATATTCGCGGCAGAGACAGTCGCTCCGGAGTCATAACAACAATGAGAGAAATGATTAATGACTACTTTCATCATCTCAATGCCTCACCATTCAAATTGTTGAACACTTTTGTTAACACCATACACATCGCGAATGCGCACTGACAGGCAGCAAAGACCTCACGTACATTACAGGCAAGTAAAACGTGACAGTCAAAAATGATTGTAAAGAGGACCGTGATTCCAATAATTACCGCAATCCCTACAAATGACCGCGTTTAACAGCAAGTATTGGCTCTTTCCTTGAACTTGTACCTAATTAATGATGGTATGACTCAAGTTTATGGGTAGCATGTTCCTCCCACGCGTAACGGGTTGGTTGTTAACATGTTACCCAATTACCTAAGGAGCTAACTTTCATGACAATTTTTTTCGAACACCCACCCCCTAAATTATGGATTCAGGTTCAAACTATAATTTTTATTTTTTCACAATTTGTTCACTGTTTGATGTACTACAATACTTATCTTACATTGCTGCAGAAGAAATTAAGAACTGCAGTTATTCAGCAAAATGTAAGAGAAAAACAAATAGAAAACTTGCCCCTCGCGTGGGGCAAGATTCCTAATCACAGTTTTCACATGTGAACTTTCTCTTTCCATAAAATGACGTGCAAAGTTCTTTCCTTCATGTTTTACATTCATTATGCATTATGCAATTAACAATTGGTGGATCTGAGTACAATTTTCCACAAACTACATAGTCATAATCAGTTTATCCGGTGAAGCGAATGCCCTGTTTACCCTTTAGAAACCGCCGCTTAGTACTACAACCATTTACTTTCTTTTAAGATATCTTCACGTTTAGTTTCTGGGTGTTGGGAGAACTCGTAAGAATTTCAGACCACTTTGAGTTTTTACGCCAATTTTACGCTTGCGATGCTTTTGGATATGGTATAATGCTCTCAAGAGAGACATGTGCCTCCCGATGTCTGCTAGGCAAAGTATGGTTATGAGTTGTAAGGAGTAAGCAGAGTAGTACTCAAGGTGGAAGGTTGTATGGACATGAATTTGGCAAGGGCGTATAAGGAAGGAATGTTTGAGGGTAAAAAAGCTTCTCCGCCTTCCATGACAACACTAGATCATCAGCAGAGAGTCCTGGATCTCCCTTTAAATGTTTCAGCCAGTCATTATAAATGTCTGAGTTGATGAATACCGAATCTGCCGTTAGCAAAAGAGTTCCTGGAGCTGCTCCCACTGCAAGCTAATTTTCAAACGCTTTCTTGGAAAAATAAGGACTGAGGGAATGTACACTCATGCCTGTTCAAGGGTAGTTCGGACAACAGCAGGCAGTATGATGCATATCTACGAATAAAACGGGTCTAAAATTCTGGATGTAAGTAATATTTTTCGAATTCCCGATCATTGCATGCTATATGTTCTATTGCATATACCGTCTTAAGACGTGTACGAAGAGACAACCTCCAAAATTTGTTATCCTGATGCTTCCCAATCGGTTTTTCTCTTACAGTTTCCGCATTTTCTTTCGATACAATTATTTTTAAAAAGTAAATATAATATTTATGGCAGAAACTATGAAGTCATAGAAAAAGCAATTCTATAAAGTGGGGCAGGAGTCAGCGCCCGTGGGGTAAGAGTCCGCATGCGGACACTTGCCCCAGGACTCTTGCCCCAACAGCACTTGCTACACGTAATACACCATAACACAACCACATAGTGAGCTACGAAACTGCTAACTGCATGAATTTTTTAGGCAAAGAATTCATATAAAGCAATGCTAGACAAACGTAGCAAGTAAATAAACGCCCAAAGCACATATAATAATGATGCGGCCCTACAAATTAGATAAACGTTGCATAAAACTGAAAAATAAGAAAAACTCACGTTCTGTCGTTCGTTGTCTTCCACTTAACACAACCCTGTGTTACATTTGGTCACGTAAATGAAATTGATTGACTACAAGTGCCATCATCCCGGCATTTAGAGAAATATTTCGGAAAAGGAATCTTGCCCCATGCGGACTCTTGCCTCTCACTACCATGCATCAGGAAAAAAATTTAATGGTCTAAAAATTTAAGAAGTTTTGCATTTACTTATTCTGCATGAAACGTTAAACGTAACGCAATTCAAACTCATCAGCATTTTTTTTGCTGAGAGAAATTAGATTTAAAAGAAATTTCAAAGGCTTCAACCACTACCAGGAGCCGAACTCTCCTTTCTTCATCCTTTCTGCAACCTGACCCCTCATTAGCATACCTCAGCCGCCCCTGACGTAAGGATATCACGAGCTTTTCATTGTGTGGCTAAGGAGATAAAATCGAGACCTTTAGGAATTCGCTCCCTCATAAATCATCTTTGAAGATAACTTTGTAAGCAGGAAGAATAAGACCCTTCCGCTAACATCGATTTCAAATTAGTCATTCGCAAGAGTCACTTGGAAGCTACTACACCAGGATACTATTAGAGAAATTAATTTACTGAATTTAAGAGATAAACTTTGGAAGAAGCGCGACTGCCAACCCCTCTCGGCGCTGGGATTTAAGAAGTGAAAAAAAGAAAATCTGAAACTCTTGTAGATGTATGTATCCCGATTTTAACGTGACTAAAAACTGCTCATGCAACATCGCGTTGTTCAATGGGCTTATAAATATGAGCGGAGATTTGGGGGCCAGAGGGTGCCTGTCCCCCCCCCCCCTCCCCAAACTTTAATAGTTATTTCTCCGAAAAAAAATTCTAAATCTGTAAATTCAAGTACAATGAAAACAAAAATATCAAAATCTTAGATAAATGTTAGTCATAGATAGTAGTGATGAACGATATATCGCTAACTGTGATTGAATCACCGTTACTGAAAAGTAGCAGTCACTGTCGGTGATTCAATGTTCGAAATCACTGTGATCGGTGATTCGATCACTGGATTCGGTGAAGATAGCTCTGGCGGCTACCAAGTGATATGCGATATATCGCCACCTGTGATTGAAGAGAAGTAGCCGATCACGGCCGGTGACTAAATCACCAAATACTCTAAATCACTGCGACTGTGAATACAGTGAAGTTAGCTTCGGAAGCTACCATGATGCTACCAATAGTAATATAAGGATGTCTTATTCATCTTTTATGACAAATAAGACATTCTGTACGAAATATACAGCTACAGCTTTGAATTATGATGGTTTGATTATAAATATGTTTAAAAAATGATTGCCCCTTATCAATTATTTTACCACATCAAATTTACTTAATTATTGTAATATAACCTCGGAATCAGAACTATTCCCTCAAAAAAATATTTTGCCTAATTTTAAAATTTTCTATGAGTTTATTCGTTCCTATTAAGGAGAGCTCATTCCTTGGAATTGGACGAAGTAGCAGGAATAGCAGCGCCACAAATCACCGCTGCCTTCTAAGAGTGATTCACCTCGGTGATCGCAATCACAGTTAAGAATCACCGTTACTGATGAGTAGCAGTCACAGGTAACGAAGTGATCGGAAAATCGCAGTTCCGCTCATCACTAATAAATAGTACTTAGAAGTGCTGAATGAATTTAAACACTGTAAATTTTCGCTGAATTTATTAGTTGGTACGACGCGTTTCGACGATTTATTCGACGATTTATCCAACGACGATTGCTCGAGTACTCGAGAATGACGCCTTAGCGTCGAAACGCGTCGTACAAGCAAATAAATTCAGTGAAAATTTACAAAGTGTGTGTTTACATTCATTCAACATGAATTTTCACAGAGTTGAAGCCTAATCTACAGATTTCATCTTAAAAGTGCTTTATTCTGAGGCTAACTTAAACAAATTCTCCAGAAGAGGGCCCTGCGGATCCCCCTTTTTCACTCGGGGGGATTTCCATAGCCCCTTAACTCCCGCCAGGATTGCTTGCCTCCCCAGCATAAAACTCTTAGCTTAGCACATGCTTATAATTATAATCCAAGCGCATAATTTTTTTTTCAAAATCCATGGCGAAAACTCGATCCTCCGTTCTGGAAAAGGAGTCCATTCACGACGAGAAGATCAAGCGACCGCGTAAAAAAAAATAGATCCCCCGAATCCCGTAAAAAATCATCCCTCTTCAAATCTTCACTCAAACGCTATAAAAAAACAACCCGGATAAAAACAACCGCAAATGACCTCATCGAGTTAACAACCTCATTAAAACTCATTTCATCTTCCGAAAATAGGAGAAAAAAATCACTTTTCAAAAACGGGGAAATCTTCAGGATGGCAGGACTGACGTGGGCATCATCTTTTTATCAGGCTCCCCCTCCTCCTATCCTTCCCAGAATCCCTTCTTACCTTTCAAAGTAATCCACCCTTCCAAACAACCCCTTTATTCCGCGACTCACCCCACAAGCAGCACAAAAAGACCCTTCCAGAAACCTACTCGCCAGACCTCATTAATCAAACTCACTCACGGAACCATCTAATGCCACCACGTACCCCCCCTTTTTTCAGCGATATTTTTTTCTCACGCGTCCATTCAGGAGCAGTGCCTCCTCCGTCTCCTCCTTCTAAAGGAAGAAAGATCCCTTTTCACGGGAGGAGGGGAATGGGGTAAATTAGTTCTCCGATCGGGGGAGCAAGCAAGCGGCCGGATCCATCATGTGTTGGTACATGCTTGAAGACGCGAAAACACACCGCTACACAAAGCAAAGGGGTCGCCACTGACCGCGTCGTTAATTATAATCCCAGCGAAAGGTTAAAAAAAAATATATTTGAATCGCCCCCAATTATTTTCAAGTGCGAAGAACACGATGTCGTAGTCAGTAGTACACTTGTCGAGGCAGCCTCACTCCACTTTCAGTTTCCTTGAACATGCTATTTCAACCCTCTCCCCTGAATCTCTCCGTAACTTAATGCAAGGGCACACAAAAATAAGTCGTAAAATAAACATCATTATATTAGAACGAAAGTATCCGCGGCGATGGCTTGATCTCTGAATCTTTTTTCTCGGCTTTTCTTCCGCGCTACTTGGCTTGTGGACAGCAGTTTCTCTAGCGATTCTGCCAGAATTTTCCTTCCTTCTCCAGCCCTGCGGCCTGAAGATGCTGGCACAAAAGAAAGCGAAACTGTTGTCGACAAGCCAACTAACGCGGAAGAAACCCCGAGAAAATGCAGAGATCAAAACATTCCCGCGGAAAACCTTCGTTCTAATATAATGATAATGTGCCATTTTTGACCTCTAATTTTAGTAACTTAGCATCGCGCAATATTCATGAAAATTGGCCCTTTAAAACCTATGGTTCCACACGTTGGTTGTCATGATGGCCCGGTATTTAACTCTGAGACCTTTGACCCCCATTATGGCTTTCGGAGGTCAAAAATTTAACTATATGGGTCAATAAACTGCAAAACCGACTTTGGCACCCTTTAAAACCTATGGTTCGACACGTTGGTTGTCACGATGACCCGACGCTTACCTCTATGACCTTTGACCTCCGTATTAACCCTGGGGTCCATTAGTTGGTAATGCGGGTAATAGGGCAATACCATTGACTTGGGCACACTTTAAAACCAATGGGTCGACACCTTTGCTGGTATGTTATTCTTTTCGCCACCCTTATGACCTTGACTGCGACTTTACTGGGTCAACGGTTGAATTTTCGTCAGAAAAAGTGTTATTTCCGGTTTTTCCGTTGTCCGAAAACAGAAGAATTGACATCTAGGTCAATGAAATTCAGACTTTTTTCTATCTCGATTTTTTTGACATTGAAGGCATACCCATAAGGCAAATTCAAATTTTTGGTTTGGACATACATTGTGAGGTCAAAAGGTCAAAATTCGTACTCGACAAAACTTCGGACCTTTCCACATAAGTATGCCAATTTTCATGAGTGTTGCTCGATGCTAAGTTACTAAAATTAGAGGTCAAAAATAACACACGACCTGTCGGACAGTCTGTATATAAAACTGATATAACTATTCAAGCAGTAAGGTAAAATAATGCCCCTTCCGTCTCGAGCCAAACTACCACGGCTGGCAATACTAGGACTCTGAAAGGTGTTTACCTAAGCTAAGCATACTCCTCCGGAAGGTCTCTTAAGCTAGGTTTACACCTGCGAGAAAAGTTGCGACATAAGTTGCGCGAGTGGTGTCGCATAGTGTAAACTCACAGATGCAATTTTTCCCGAGAGTTGGACGCGAGTTGTTTTGCGAGCTCTCGCGCGAGCCAGTGTCACTGTTAGTTGCGACAGTTGGTATGAAATTCGTTTACATGTGACAGCATTCGGTGCAATTTCAACTCGCGGAAGTGGTCCCTCCCGTACCGTGGTCCGTAGCTTTTTACAATGCCACGAAGTAGACGTGCGCAAATTGCCGCTACAATAGTGTTACTTTATTACTGGCATAGAGTACGTAAACAGAAAAAAAGGAAGAGGAGTATCTGGGTTAAGGAATGGATTGATAGAAGGCAACATTTGAGAGCTTTCACGACTTTAAGTAAATGAGTTACAAATAGACGACTCTCTAGGAATTTCATCAGGATGTCTGCTACAAAGCTGGAGAATCTGCTCTACTTTGTTGGGCCATAAGTCCAAAAACAGGACATAGTTTTGAGGGAATCGATATCAGCGAGTCAGCGGCTGATAGTTATAACCCCACGTTTTCTTGCCTCTGATAAGTATAATCGTTTTAATTCCTTATATTGGCCTGTTTACGTATGTGCAAATATCCACAGTAACCAAACGGATGGCACAGTGGTTCCAATTGCGAATCTAGCGGGACAAAATTATTTTTCTCAAAAAACTTAGATCTTTTGTCGTGAAAACATTCAGAAATGCCAAATTATAGACAAAAACACAAAATATCACTATCACAGGTCTTTTAAAGGTGGTTTTTATGAAAAAAATTAATTTAATTTGCAAAATAATTTCATGTTACTTAACAATTGAGAAATATGAAGAAAATCATAAAAAAATTGTATAGTAATGCGCTTTTCTTAATTTAATGAACTAATTAAGTTAAAAATATGCTCTTAAACACAGGATTTAAACGTAAAAGCGTTTTTCACAGAAAGTGAACTGCGAAACGTTAGTCACCTTCATAATTATTACTCTCCCAACTCTCCTCATCTCCGACATTTACCGACTCCACGTCCTCCAACTCTTTAACATTACTCATTTCATTAGGCGCAGGTAATATTGGTTCCCTGAGAAGCTGCCTGGCATCCATCGAGAGGGAATAACAATGCCTTGGGTGCAACGAACTAATACTGAAAACATAAGGTCGGATGTGACTAATTGTAGGTTGAAAACATCTCTCATTGTGTCCTTTCTGGAGTATTTTAGCGCGTGATTTTCTTTGAATTTCCGAATATGCTTATTCCTTGCTTCTTGGGCCTCTTCGGAAAGCAATGCAATGGGGGCAATCAATCACTTTTGTCCCATGAATTATATTTTAAGTATCGTGAAAGGCATGTAATACCATGAGTATGACGCATGTACATTTCTTCTGTTTTTTTAGCATACTTCTCATATTCACTTGTACTTATGGAGAAACCACAGGAAAGTGCGCTAAGAATTGTTCCAAACCAATGAAATAATTCCACCTCTACTCAACTAATGCCTGTTGAAATGTCAGGATTCTTTTAACGTCAAAATTGTGATACTTTGTACAATTTCTTCCCGTTTATTTCGATGACCAAGGGCATCAGTGGAGATATCTGTGCCTTTATCTTTTTCACTTCTTTCCCAGTTACCTCATAACTTTCATCTTCCAGAAATAATTTAATGGGTCTACAATACCTGATCGAAGACGGCCTGGTATTCTGCCATAAGATGTTGTTTTTATCATTTGATTTTAGCGGAAGAGGTAACATAGAAATGGAAAACATATAGGAATCATCCACTGAACCTGATTTCTTCCGAAATACAAATCTCAGCTTATACTGCTTGTGGCCACTACTTCCATGTTAACTCCACTTAATTATCATCGTATATTTGAATTCATTACCAGACCGAAGGAAGTTATGAATGTTTAATTATAATTTTCTTCAAATTTTATAAGAATAGCTAATACTAGTAAAGTAGTAAAATTGTCCATCCCAATCTACTTGAGAGAAAATTTGTGCCACTGAAGTGGTACCATGCGTAGCTATATGTTTGGCGCTGTACTATCTATGCACTATCTTCGTCATACAATCTCTATTTTTAGGTGACTCTTATCATTCTCTGATGTATTCATTCTTCTTGCTAATGTCACGCAAAGATTCCTGATTTTTCACTCGGTTTCTGTAATCTTTCAGGGTCACATTCCACCATATTTCGCTTTCTTCATTAACGTAATAAGTTTTTTTGTCTCCAAGTCCGACCATTTGTAACTACTTTGCAAAAGGGGATTTTCCATCTTTTTCCCTTCATCCATCAACAAAACAACATGACACAAAAAACAAACAAAAAACAACAAATTACAGGAGACTCGAGAGACAACACAACTGCACTTCAGCCCAACTTCCGCAAAAGTGTCGGGAAATATCTCCCGCGGTTTGATCAGGCGACAGTGCGAGCGCGAGAAATTGCTAGAGCTAAGTTTCATGTTTAGACCTGCGAGTCGAAGTGTCAGACACTCCGCCGCCCAGCTCGCGACACTGCTCGCCGACCCGTTTACACTTGCAATTTTGACTGTCAGACAGTAAACTCGCGCAATTTCTCGCAAGTGTAAACCTAGCTTTACACTACTATTACAGCTACAGTAAGTTTCTTTATCGAGTAAAAGTATATGGATACCCAGTGCAGATCCTGGGCACATGATGGCAGGGGCGCAGCTAGGAATTAAGGCTGGGGAGGGTTTAGGTGCAACTAATACCGGGGTGTGTGGGGGTATGGAATACCCACCAGGATGAGCGGTAGGTGAGAGATAAATAAATTGCGGAATTTTAAAGATAAATGGTTCAAAATGGTGAGTTTTACGGCTTCCTGAGGGATATTTTATTAATCCTTACACTATTCTATTAGTAATATCAATCCAATTCAGTAAAATGGGTTAAACTTAAAAATTTCTATGCGGTCTGGGGGTGGGGGAGGGTTTATGCCCCAAAATCCCCCCTCGCTGCGCCACTGCATGAAAGAGATCTCATCCTAAATTTGAACGCCATCTAACCCCGTAGTATTCACAATACACCGACGCCGTAAGTAGCGAGAAATTTTCTTCCCAACTGTGACCGATGACGAAGCTAACACGGGATCGTGTATTCTGTACTTAAAAAAGGTACACTTCCCCGTCACAGCAATGTATTCGCCATTTTATTGATAGCCTTCACAAATGAGGTCCGGTAACCCAGCTTCAATTAGTGTCATGAGTTCAAGAGTTCCAGGTAGATTTAAAATCTGAAAGTAAATTGCCTTTCACAAAAGTATAGTCGCGCAAAACGAGTGTTGTAGGAATTTACAACTTCCAAATTCATAAGTTATTATTTAAATGGATGGATAGAATAATCAATTTCGAAGCCACTCACAAATTAAAATCACGAAAATCCAGTTTCCGCATACTGGGTAAGTTCAATGCTAAGGCCCCTATTAGCCGAGGCAACCAGACGCGCAACCGGTGGCGCGTCCGGTGGAAATGGTCAGTCGCGGGGCATAGAATCAAATGAGTCCTATTAGCCGAGGCAACCAGACGCGCCACCAGACTTTCCACCGAAACCAGTCGCCTGAGCCCCGCAACCGCGCCTTCCACTTTGGGTTGCTCAGAATCGTCCCGGGGCATTGGAGTATATGTAGCCTATTAGCCGAGGCAACCAGACGCGCAACCGGTGACTGAATATTGCATGCGCGCGCATCATACTGCCCGGACCACGACGCTCCAGGCAGATTATCGACACGGTAAAATGAATTATAAAAATGATATAGTGTGTTTTCCATGTATCCAAAAGGGTCATATCAAAGCTAGATGTCCAAAAAGGGGGTGTTCAATATGTAAACGAACTAATCGTTCAGAAAAGGACTGCTTTTTACGAGAAAAATGTTGTAAAATGTGAAAGAAAACGAATCATGATGAAAAACATTGTTCATTTTTTTTTTTGAAATAAGGGATCGTCAAATGAAAAAGGGTATAATATATAGGAACAGAAAGCCAAGAGAAAATTAAGTAGCATTTTTAGCTTAATCTGCGTCTTATCTTAGTAGCAAGAATACATTTGAATTTGTAATGGATAGCGGAGCGACAAAACATATGGTTAATTCCACTGAAATAGTAGAAAATTTGCGTCCATGTAATGATAAGTTTAAGGTTGCTAAGAAAGATGGGAGTATGTTATTCAATGGAGTAGGAAGTCTAGAAATGAATAAATGTAAACTAAAAGAGGGGTATGTGTACCTATTATCTAAAAATTTAATGTCAGTTTCTGAAATCACAGAAAATAATGGAAATGTATTATTTACAAAAGATAGCATTAAAATATTAGTAGTTGAAATGCAAATACCAAAACAAAATATTGTAATAGAAGGGAAGAAAGGTTCAAATGGATAGTTTGTAGTTGACTTAAACGAAACCGAAGCCATGTTAACTCAGGCAGTTAATTTGGATATGGAATGGCTCAGAGAAATGGGTCATTTAAATTTTAACCTTAAAACATTTTCATCACTATGTCGTGGTGTACCTTAATAAATTTCAAGGACAAATGGCAGTAAGTTAAGTTCTGTTTGCGTGAATGCTTAACGAACCAGATTCCCATTTAAAACTGAAAGAATGAGAGCAAATAGAATTTTGCAAATAATTCACACTGATGTTTGCGATCCATTTGAGACAGAGACTCGCGATAGTAAGAGGCATTTCGTATCATTTATAGATGATACGATATATTATGTAACACTAGACCAGACCTTGCATTTTCGGTTAATTTTGAGAGTAGATTCATGGAAAAACCTGTCAAAGAAGTTAAAGAGAATTTGAAGAGATGTAGATGAGATATCTACAAGGAACACAAGGGTTGGGAATGCATTTCCGCACAACAGAAATGGAAGAGCAAATAAAGCTGCAAGGATATGCATAGTGACTCAGACTTTGCAGGAGATCTGTCTAAAAGAAAAAGTACAACAGGATATGTAATTTTGTTCGGTGGTGTGCCAATCCTGTGGTGCTCATACAAACTAAGCGTTGCACAGTGGGCGGAAATCGGAAAAAGCCGGACAAAATTACAAAATGGCTTTTTTTGAGTTATAAACTTGAAACTTCGCAGGTATACTTAGAAATGATTGAAATTTATTGATATGTACTTCATTTTACATAGATCTTACCCGTTACTGAGATACAGAGGCTCAAACGTGAGCAAATTTCCATAAAAACGCCCGTCTTCAATTTTCTCTGAAAATCTTCCAAAGTAAGTGGCTGGTGAAGTTATGGGTGGATTCTTGCGAAATAAAAAACCACATAATCTGTTGGCATGGTGTTTTTTATTTAATTTTCCGTAATCTTAAAGAATACCGTCCAGATATTCTTACCGTGCAGAAACAAAATGGCGGATACTGTTTTTCGACAAAGTTTTACATTTAGGTAGAGTTTCAAATAGGTTTTCGGCAAGGTCGCGCGGAGTAACTTATATGAGAGCATTTGTTGAAGATTTCTTGAGGTTTTTATGCAGTTTTCTTTGAAATAAGTTTGCGTCGCCGGAAAGGACATTGATTTTTCGACCGCGCGGCAGGGTTCGTCTCCGCGCTTCGGGAGTTGGATTAGCCGCGACGCGGTAAGGTTATTGAAGCTGTATGGGTTTTAACGCTCACCATTCACCGTTTTTATGTTTTCTTCAAGATACCGATTCTCAAATGGTCTATGGTGAAGACAGTGGAGGTTTTTCATGCGATGTAATTGCACGTTTCATCGAAGTTGATTCCGTTTTCTTTGGATACGATCGAAGACCATACTTCTATTAAAAGCGTTCAAACCTCGAAAAAGTGAGTTGTTTTCCTGGGACTCATACAAAAAGACCTACCAGAAAGATACCAGCTGAGACCCTTATACCTTCTTCACTCTCCGATCCCTGACCCTCAGGATTCTACTTCGAAAACGGTCGTTTTATGACACCGCGGAGTGGAGCCTTTGACCGTCTTAACCGTATGGGATGGGGGTATTTCCACGGGAACTTCTAGCTTTTTTAAAATGTGTATCATACCCTCAGTTCTACTTTATATCCATAAAATGTTTTCTTCTTGAGAAACAGAGAATAATGTTCATAAATATGGCTAATAATACAGTGTTCAGTGACTTAACATAACTACTAATCATGAAGCTAGGGCATAACATCTGATGGCAACTAAATAATCTACATTTTATGGACGAAAATTATGGATCGCGTGACAATCTCATGTTCGGCACCTACAATAAGTACTAGAAAGTTGTTGAAGCAGATACGATGAAGGTAGGGTAGTTTAGGTAGACAATTCATCGGAACTTCTAGCTTTTTTAAAACGTGTGTCATACCCTCAGTTCTACTTTGACTGTGGTGTAGGAAAGTTAAGTTCTCTTGAGTGCGCAGAATTTGTGAAAGTGACTTGAATTTGTTTGTGGAGCGTAGAGATTTCAAACTTCCACTTGCCTGTAAGTACGTTTTTGAATAAATCCCCGAACATCTTTTTCAAAATAGTTATTTTAATTTATATTACTAATTTTTGCTGAAAAATTTCTTAGCATTCCTTTCCTAACTAAAATAAATTAAAGCTTAAATTATCAAATGACACTGTTTAAATTCCAATCGATACGACATATCCAATATGTTGGAAGTAAGGAAATAAAACTGTAGGGTTCACTGTTATTTAATTATGGGCACGACCCGGGTTTCGTAACTTGGTTACATCGTCAGGTTGACGATGACCTGACGATGTAACCAAGTTACGAAACCTGGGTCTTGCCCATAATTAAATAACAGTGAACCTTACAAAGTTTTATTTCCTTACTTCCAATGTGGAGAGGTTTCACAAAGTAAAGCCTGAAGTTATTAGTTATATACAATATGCATTCAGAAAATCGTATGTGGCAGTGCAGCGTGCACAAACCAACAGAATATTTATCGATATCAGGTGTACGATATTTTACATCTCCTAAGTTATTCATACCCGACGCTCTTGCTCCGCAGATTTAGAACCTCATGATTCAGCTGTCCGTCAGTGTGTTGCAAACTAAAAACTATCGCTTTTCTTAATTTCGAAATGACTATACTTTCCTGTAGGATAATAAATTATATGGGTTTTAAGATTAAGAAAAAATTAGGAAAATAAGGTGAGCAATATAAGCATTACTTTTCCGTTGATCATTGTCAGTAGTAAACAGAACTTGATCGTGTAAATTCCTGATCATTAACGCCATCCACTTGCTTTTCAATATAGGTAATGTCTCTGATTTTGTAACTTCTTTCGTCTCTTTTTTTCACCTAAAGCGGATGGGATGACAAAATCGTGTCGACGTCGGCCGTGGATTTTCCCAGATAGTGTCACCTAAATTGTAGAGCCCAGATGTGAGAAGTGCCTCTGGTGGAAGTTAAATTTTTTATCAAAAGTTTAGAGATAAATGTAATTAACCAAGAGAAAGTGGAAATAAGACTTGAGTCGTTACCTGTAGCGTCGTTAATCAAACTAAGAGATACAAGGGAACTCATGAATAGGAATTCGTCTACAGCATCCACTTGTTGCCACATTTGTTTATATTGAGAGTGGCCCAAACTTCCATCAAAACCGTACTTAGAGATTAATGTGTAGTTCACCGCACATTTTAATTCTTGAGAGGTGGAAGTGGTGGCTAAGCAGGCTATTGTTCTCGATATGGTGTGGGTCAGTGGTGCTTGAAGGTTTACTTCGCACATGGTCTCGGTTATTTTAATTCTTTCGTTATAAAAGTCCTTTTTTTGTTAGCGCTATTCTGTCGTATCCGGGATACAAATCGTGTCCATGGCTCAGAGCTGTCCTACGGAAAGACCGATATTGACTCTTGGTCAACTCAGACGCAATCATCAATGACAGTGCCTCTTCCACTGTCATCTCAGTGTGGACCTTCTCACTCGTCCTCCACTTTGAAAGAACTCTCATGGCCCGAGTAGGGGTCGTAGTTGTTATTTCTGCAATTAGGTGAGCTGCTGCAGTGTCTCCCTTCTCTCTCAAACTCACAGATGCCGCGAGAGCAAGCCCAGCAGTAGTAGCAGTAGTTTTTAAAGTTTGAATTTTCTTCTGCGTGATATTATACATGAGGTGCGACATTTTTTTGGCCGCCCGGGAATGCATAGCAAATATAATATGAATTTTGTAACATGAAGTTACAGGGGGAATTTTATTAAATTCAATCAATTTGAGAGGAATATATTTTTAGAAAAATACAATACCAACCAGCTGTCGTTGAAGTATCGGGAAAGTGATGCATAACAAATTCTGGAAATGTTATGGATTCAGCGAGCCAACTTTTGTATGTCAGGAAGTCATTGAGAAATTTCAGAGCATCAGGGTCTTGTCTTAAATTCAGCCTCCGCGATAAATAAGGCAGCAAATTTTTTTTTCCGAGTGAATAATTTTTTTCCCTATTCCATTATTATTTCATTACTTCATTGGCATTTTCTATTGAGTGGCGGATGGAGCCTATGTAAAATTTAGAAATAATAAATTTGTCGAACCTATGGTTATCCAATGTCCTAATGAGTACACGGGGAAGAACGTATGGTAAATGTGTAAAAGACATGGTAATCTATAAGTCAAAGTAGAATTGAGGGTATGATACTCATTTTAAAAAAGCTAGAAGTTCCCGTGGAAATACCCCCGTTAAGACGGTCAAAGGCTCCACTCCGCGGTGTCATAAAACGACCGTTTTCGAAGTAGAATCCTGAGGGTCAGGGATCGGAGAGTGAAGAAGGTATAGGGTCTCAGCTGGTATCTTTCTGGTAGGTCTTTTTGTATGAGTCCCAGGAAAACAACTCACTTTTTCGAGGTTTGAACGCTTTTAATAGAAGTATGGTCTTCGATCGTATCCAAAGAAAACGGAATCAACTTCGATGAAACGTGCAATTACATCGCATGAAAAACCTCCACTGTCTTCACCATAGACCATTTGAGAATCGGTATCTTGAAGAAAACATAAAAACGGTGAATGGTGAGCGTTAAAACCCATACAGCTTCAATAACCTTACCGCGTCGCGGCTAATCCAACTCCCGAAGCGCGGAGACGAACCCTGCCGCGCGGTCGAAAAATCAATGTCCTTTCCGGCGACGCAAACTTATTTCAAAGAAAACTGCATAAAAACCTCAAGAAATCTTCAACAAATGCTCTCATATAAGTTACTCCGCGCGACCTTGCCGAAAACCTATTTGAAACTCTACCTAAATGTAAAACTTTGTCGAAAAACAGTATCCGCCATTTTGTTTCTGCACGGTAAGAATATCTGGACGGTATTCTTTAAGATTACGGAAAATTAAATAAAAAACACCATGCCAACAGATTATGTGGTTTTTTATTTCGCAAGAATCCACCCATAACTTCACCAGCCACTTACTTTGGAAGATTTTCAGAGAAAATTGAAGACGGGCGTTTTTATGGAAATTTGCTCACGTTTGAGCCTCTGTATCTCAGTAACGGGTAAGATCTATGTAAAATGAAGTACATATCAATAAATTTCAATCATTTCTAAGTATACCTGCGAAGTTTCAAGTTTATAACTCAAAAAAAGCCATTTTGTAATTTTGTCCGGCTTTTTCCGATTTCCGCCCACTGTGCGTTGTGGCACTATCCTCAAATGAAGCAGAATTTATTGCAGCATCTGAGTGTTGTCAAGAAAAAAAATGCTAAGGCTTTAATTGGGGAGTTGACTGGCAAACCAGTATTAGTAAATTTAGATATAGACAATCAGAGTACAATAAAAATGATACAATATGATCATATGAGTAGGAGAACAAAACACATTAAGGTGAGGTACAGATTTATAATTTGGGAGTATTCGGAAGGATTATTTGATTTACAGTTTTGTCTCCCAGAAAATCAAGTAGCCGACATTCTAACGAAACCGTTGTTAAATGTAAAGTTTGAAAGATTCAGGAATTTCATTCTCACGTGTAATGAAACAAATATTTTATTTAAAAATTTCAGTGATTACTAGAATATTTTATTGTGTTAATCAATGAGATTACTTTAATTGAACAATGTTAATGAATTTACACTCCTGATGTTTATTTGAAGACTGTTTATGAAAGTAGAATTAAGTTTTAAAAACTGCCAAGATTGATGTGAAATATTATTATTCCAACTACTGCTGTGCGCAGGGTAAAATTTAAAACCGATGTTGGTGGCGCCCAGTGGCGGTTTGCCCATAAGGACTCTCGGACGTCGCCCCTCCCAAATATTTGAAAAAGTAAAAAAAAATAAATATCCATTAATTTATAATTATACATCTAATTAGTCAGTGTTTTTTCAGTCACATACATCGAAAGTGTTGGAAAAACACGAAAAGAAATAGCGCGAGAAGTTCGTATTTGTAGCTGTGGGGCGCTGGCCAGAACGTCCCAATCCATCCCCATGCAGTTATATGGAGAGTGGTAGTGGTGGGGGCTGCTGGTGCTATGACGCGTCTAACCTTGTGTCTTATGGAAGTCTTGGGACGTCGTCCGAGAATGCGCAGAGCGACGTGTGAGTTGACATCGCTGCGCAGGCCGGCGGGCGTATAATCTGGCGTCTACTTGGTGCTGCCACAGATAAGGAACGTACGGGATCAGAATGGTCACTGTACTGGGTGTAGTTATACGATTTTATTTTTAATTACTGGTAGGTATTGCTACATAAAATAAATTATCCCATTATGCTAGCGTTTTTTGGTGTTTGAATTCCGGAACACATAAAATCCAACCAGTTAAAGGCCGTATTGACGAAGGAAAACTATTCTCGAGTATTTGACACAGTTATGTTATGATTACGAATTTCAAGAACCTTGGGGAAACTAATATTATAATATTTAGGCCTTAACAATTTATTCATATCTTCCCGATGATTAGATATGCGGTACCTATTTTTCAGATAAATTTATCAAAAGACCTGCAGTATTAGGAAAAATCAGTTAACATTCCCCACTGATTTATAATTTAAGAAATAGTTGAGTGCGTGATAGGGTGAAGGATTAAATATAATTTAAATCGTTAAGCGCGACTTTAAATAGAGTCATTCAATTAATGTCATGAAATGCCGCGTACAATGCACCTTTTGTGTGTAGGTTCATCATTTTTCTAGCCGTCCTTGTTGTATTAGTTCATGTTCACCTAATTCCTCAGCGGCAGAGCGGTAGCTGTCTGACGGAAAATGCCCACTTATGTCTGATTTAAGTGGCTTCGAAGAGTTCATATCAGTGCGGAGATCCTTACAGCTCCTATCTGTGGTTCAGAGTCTTTTACGATCTAGAATTTATATTCTATTATATCATGGCAATGATTTCGAAGACATGGTTATTCCAAGTGCGACCCGTTGGCGTTTCGTGTGTTTACCACATATGAATCTTAGACTCAAGGCGTTGGTCCGTGACGTTTTTGTTTACTTGAATGCCTTTGCTGACCATAAATTCGTCCCTCAGCTGAATCAGCATTTGTGGACCAAGACTTCTATCTCCCTTGAGTCGTCCTTAATGTAACGGCAAGACCAGGCAAGACTCTCGGAAAGAACGGAGTGAAATGAGTTGAGACATCATTTTCGAGGAGTTAACTGTGCGTAATTGCCTATTAAGAAGTTTCTTAGTGCTGTGTGTACATTCAAGAAGACAATTTTGAATTAATCAACAGTGCTCGTTTATGTTTAGGGAAATATAGGGAAAAATTGTCCCCAGTTCTGTGTCCAGGCACCTTGTTCTTTTTGGTCGTATTTTTCGTCGGCCCATTTTGTGTCGTCCCTTGTTTATTTATAGACTAGCGCCCTTGCCATGTGTTCAATCGGAAAGAAATTGTTGTCCGGCGCTGATTTCAACGAACGTGTAATTGATCACTTTGCTGGACAAAAGGAAAGAAGGATGGACTTCTGCAATATAACTAAAGGCATGTGAGTATTTCAGATTTTGTTAAAAATGTGTGAGAAATGCTTAATTATTAATTTTAAATCATACTGAATTCAAGAAGCAACGCGAACACCGATTTCAAAGTTTACATCTGCAATAGCAAAGCGCGCGCATTCTAGTAGTGTTTGTTGCCCAGTGGAAGTCAGTGACACTCCCCTCCCTCCTCAGGTGTTACAAGTGTCATTGCTACCTGAATCATTGCAAATGTTGTATAGATTTGACAAATAACGCGTTATGATTGCAAAACGAACTACATAAGTGTATTGCGGGCATATCCGCACGAAGAATGTAGGCGCTAAAACCTAAAGTTACGTATTTTCGTTTGTATTTGCAAAATATCGCAGCAAATATATTTCTCTTCTTCATGATCATTGATCAGTATAATCGAGAGTCCGGACTAAGCCGATCCGTGTGACCGAGAGTCTACTGCATTTAGTATTTATTAATCAAGCTTTCTTAGGAAAACTACGTATTTTTGTTGAAAAAAACGGAACATATGGCATCACAAAATTTTATTCCTAGATTGCCGTAAAAACTTAATAAAATACGCGAAATATTAAAAAATTATGACCCCCCGGTG
This sequence comes from Ischnura elegans, assembly GCF_921293095.1. NCBI lineage: Eukaryota > Metazoa > Arthropoda > Insecta > Odonata > Coenagrionidae > Ischnura > Ischnura elegans. The sequence continues at coordinate 64,710,521 of NC_060253.1, read as the reverse complement.
GAGTGCGCCCCCCCCAGCATTTGACTCACGAGCCGCCACTGGTGGCGCCACCGGTGTCCTGGGCGGAATAAACCCGAGCAACCAGACGCGCCACCGGACGCGCCACCGGTTGCGCGTCTGGTTGCCTCGGCTAATAGGGGCCTAACTCATCTGAGATGAGAGGCCTCGATGGATGATCTTCACGATGAGCAAACCCTGAAACGTAGGAAATTGCATGTATACAGCACTCCCATTCCAACGGGTAACTTGGGAAAATTGGCAGATACTGCTCCCTATCCCACCTCCGCCCGATTTAGATTTATCACCCCCCTCTCCAATCCCTTTCCATAGCTAGAGTCCTGATCCACCACTGACTGGGTGACCAACAAACAAAATGTTCAACTTCGCTCAAAACATCCAGAGTGAGAGCTAGACCATAGGAATTAAGGGTGACACCTCAGCCAATAGAACTACCCCTTAAGCTGGAGCTAAGATTTCCGCAGAAACACAAAAAGAATAGAAGTAGTAGGTTAACAATTGCAAATGAATGGAAAATAAGATTTGTTCAAGGTACCAACACAAGAAAAAATATATTAGGGTTGAAGAGCGACAATTATCAGAGAAGTGAATGGTCTTCCTGGAAATTAAAATAAGTATTGACAAGTTTGAAGCATAGGTACACAATTCGTACAGTACTCGTATAAGCGTAAAACATGCATATAATTTCGAATATCCAAGATGGTGACTCCGAAGATGCGTGAAAAGTACTTCCCCTTCGTGCCAACATGGTTTTGAATGAAAACGCCCGTATGATAAAATAGGAAAAGGAATAGTTTTTCACAATTTTTGCCTTTTTTTCAGTGATTTGGTATAAGCGGTGTGACTGTCTTTACTCAAAAGGCAATTTACTTTCAGGTTTTAAACCAACCCAGAACCCTATTGTTGGTTTCAGATCTGAAAGAAACCCAGCTGGGAGGTTGGCAGTATGTATAAAAAGCGAAAATGGAAATTGATGATCTTCGAATGCGTAGCGGCATAGTCAAACATTCCGAATGAGCCGAAATTTTTTGGATGCTTTTTCATGCACCAGCATAAAAAATGGAAATCCCTCATCAACTTCCAAACTTTCGTTTTCTTGGGAAACATCCTGTAAATAAAAGGCCGTAGTGACCGTAGCTAGAAAGTTCTCCGGGGGGGGGGGGGAGTGGATCATCAGAGATAATAATTTGAGGTTGTTAGTTTGGCGCAGGTATAATAAAGACTATTTGCCACAAATTTAAGCAAGGAGGGGATGAGCCTCTTCCCCGGCTGCTGTCGGACTTGGTGACTTATGACAGTGGACAAGATCCTGAAGGGGCACCGTGAGTGTGCGAGATCTTATATGAAAGAGACCCTCGCTTATCGATACTTATCCGTTCCTGAGACTGATCGTTAAGCGAATAACATCGTAATTTTGAATGGGATTAATTTCCGGACGATATACCAGTTTAAAGAACGTCAACACATGTAGGTAAATGTTGCTAGCGTATGAAATTTTTTCAGGCTTGATGTGGTGGAAGTGCGAGATATCCACGACAAAATATAAACAACTGAATCATCATGTGACTGTGGATTAACACAACGCGCTCCCCTCCTTTCCTGAAACGACTATAACTGAATAAAAGGAAAAATATGATTATAGTGGAATTATCGTCTTTTCTCGCGCTAGCTACACGTCAACGTTAGTTCCCATCAAGGTTTCCCCCTAATGAAAAAGTTATTGTCGAAATAAATTCTCTATATCGGACAACGTCAGTGACTTGCAATTCTGAATAACAGATTGTAATCAAAAATAACGAAGCCAACATTCCCTGAAGGAAACTTATTTATTCATGAAGCATCAATTTTTAATGAATTTTCTCAGAATTAGAGTCGTTTTCTTAACCAAATTCCAAAAATATCTAACGACCATATTGTCAAATTCATGATTATACTCGCAAAATATTATTGCCGAGTCCATGATTTATAACTGTAAGCACAACTTTTCCATGACATCACTTTTAATTTTCATATGGTAATGGTATTTTCATACGATAAAGAGAATGGTGATGGTACATTATTTTCGTAGCCATTCAAAAAATATTGACGCTATTTTACGAAATTGAGCCCATATTCTCAAATAAGTTATAAATGATCTCAATCCATCGGAGAGACGAAAATAACTGCCATAATTAATATGATAAAAAATAAAAAATAAAATGCAATAAATAGTTGAGCAAATCTTGAATAAAACTTTTGCCGCAAAGATGATCAATTCTTGGGGGGTGTTTGGAAGCAGGGATATTTTTAAAACATAAGAGCATCAGTCGGAGCAACACAGCAATACGTCACCCTATAAATGGAAACGTCCCTCAACGGCAGCGAAGGGGACGATTGCGTGCAGTTGACCGAGGGGTGAGAAGGTTTCGCAGGAGAGGCAAATTTAATGCCATCTAACGACATTACTCCAAACTTGGACTAACATTGACTCACGACGGGTCGCCGTCGCCACGACCGTCCCACTCCAATGTCGGCGCCAAAATATCGTTCAAAGTTTCGATTATATAGATGCAGGGGCGCAGCTAGGAATTAAGGCAGGGAGGGGTTTTAGGCGCAACTAATACTGGGGTGTCTGGGGGTTTGGCATACCCGCCAGGGTAAGCGGGAGGTGCGGGGGCCCTCCACAGAAAATTTTAGGATAAATAGTGAGTTTTACAGCTTTCTGAGGGATATTTTATGAATCCTTGCACTATTCTATAAGTAATATTAATACAATTAAGTAAAATGGATTTAACTTTAAAAAATTTCTGAGCTCTGGGGGGGGGGGGGGGGTTTATCCCTCAAATCCCCTCCTCGCTGCGCCACTGCATACATGGGCGTACCAAGCGGGGGGCAGCTTTCCCCTAGAAGCAAAAATTGCAAAAGTCTTACAGGAAAATCGGGACTGGATTGAAACGAAAGCTTTGCACAAATTTCCTTAAAACCCACGAAAAATACTAATAGTATAAGACACATAAATAATTTTTTCCCAGCCAATAATCCTAAAGCCAATGAAGCGCTGTTAAATTTTCTAAAATGTTACCACTTGAACGACCATGGCTTGCCCTCCCCCTGCCCCCCAGTTTTCATACTGGGCAAGCCCTAGATTATATACTCTAGAGTTTGGGTAAAAATAACTTAAAAATAAACAAAGGCAGAAGTGGATTAAGGGGGATTGCGGTAGCACCCTCCCCCTGATTTCTAGAAAAATTGAAAAGACGGCAATGTTTAAGGCGGCCCTACCAATGTAAGTTACTATATTTCACCTGCCTAACAAAAAAATTGCGGTAGCACCCTCCCCCTGATTTCTAGAAAAATTGGAAAGACGGCAATGTTTAAGGCGGCCCTACCAATGTAAGTTACTATATTTCACCTGCCTAACAAATAATTTTTTTAAATAATACATGAATATCTAAATCCTATTTGTCCACTCAAATGAAACCTATGGCACATCATCGAGAAGAGATAAGACATACTACTTCTCCTCTCTGATACTACCAAAACGCCACGGCATGTGAGGATTCATTTTTCATTCCTCTTTGAAAGCAGGGATATAAGGGGCAGACTGTCCCAGTGGTCCCAGGCCACAGAGTTAAGGGGGGTCCAGGGGATCGATACCCCCCCACCCCGAAATATAAAAACACAATTATTTTCATTCATAAAAGAAAGCAAAATATTGAAAAATCATGAATTTACAAAATATTTCTTTAATAAATGAAGTTTTTTCTACTATGAAGTGTTAAAATTGGTTTAAAAACCCAATACATTGTACCCTGTTTTTCAAAAATTTTCCCCTCTGGTTTTGGACCCCCCGGACATTCCTGGCTGCGCCACTGACCCCAGGCCACCCCTGTGGGCGGCCCTGAACAGAAGTGCCCAACTGCATGAACTCTCTAAGGAACTTCCACCCCGAAATTCAGGAATTATACACCATCAGCCATAACAATTAACCACAGCTATCTGACAACATGTAATTTTTTAAAAACCTGTATTTCTGAGAATGAAATTCTTGCCTTTCAAAACCCAAGAAAACCAACAACTGTACATAGAAGAACGATCAACCACTAACTTGTCAATCATTAACCTAGATAATCAAAACCGCAAGGTAACGTTTAATTCTTCAGTCGTAACATCAAAGGTTTTGAAAAAACGCTTGCCACTGATTTTGAAAACCATGATAGGACTAGTAGGTAGGAACAAGAGCGTAATAAGAATGTGGTTGATGATGCCATTAACTACTCAGTGTCAGCGTTATTTGACAAATTAGAGATAAATGTATAACTAAGGGAAAGAATCGATCAATACTCACAAAAGACGCCAATGAAAAATGTCCTCATAACGAAATCCGCATTCAGTTGATGTTAATGTTGACAGTTGTAAGCAGCACACAGACGGTAATCCTTGCTATCCTAATTCTGGGTTTCTTAAACGTAAGAACTTTGACGACGATTGTTATTAAGTCTGCGAATAATAAATTCACATTTACAACTTCCAAGAGATCCCAAACACAACAAAAAATGAAATATTCCTACTCGTTGTAAGATGACTAAAATATCGGATATTCCTACACGAACCGAACTTCAAATGCGATACTTCCGGTCTGCGTCAAATATTCAATTCTCATGAAATATATGTGTTTCAATTAAATGATGATAGAATATTTAAAAATTTCATATTTATCACAAAACAAAACATTCCTTAGCGTCACATCAATTAAGTTCGTTATTTTCACTCCTTTACTGATCACGCATGGATCCAAATATCGATGGTGATCGATTTCAGTGTTTGTATCGATATCATGGAAAAAGTGTGGGGTTTCCAGTGGATGTGGTGAACGTGTTCACGGTACCAGTAGCGCAGCGAGGAGAGGGTTTTGGGGGTTAAAATCCCCCCCAGAGCTCAGAGAATTTTTTTAATTTAATTCATTTTACTTAATGGATTAGTATTACTTATATAAAAGTCTTAGAATTAATCAAATATCCCTCAGAAAGCCGTAAAACTCGCCATTTGGAACCATTAATCTTAAAAAATTTCTGGAGGAGGGCCCCCGCAACTCCCACTTACCCTGGCGGGTATGCAATACCCCAACACCCCAAAGTATTAGTTGCACCTAAAACCCCCTCTAGCCTTAATTTTTGGCTGCGCCCATGCCAGGGACTACATACAGGAGGCCCATTTCCATCCCGTCGAAGGCTGATTCATGGATGACGTGGTTGATTTCTGTCGCCACTTCGGTCGCATTTTAATCGGTTTTCAAAAATGTCCGCGGCGCAGTGTTGAGTGCAACGCGATCCCATTTTTTCCAATATTTTGCAGCATTATGTTTCTCATAGCGAGGAAAACTATTGAAAAGTAATTAATTTGATAGATCACATCATCATGTGTATAAATTTGGGTCAATTCTCCAAATCATACCTTATTTCTCCGTGACACCCTCAGTTCTTCGACTCCAGAATTTGAGGATGATGAATACACTATAATCATTTTTTGAGTGTTCTTTTCTTTCGGCATTATATATATATTAATCAGCATATAAGAATTTCACTCAGAGTGAGTCACAAGCATGATTTTATTCATTTAACCTTGCAAGTAAATTACACCAACAAGCAAGTACTCAGCAGATAAAAATATAATTATCCGATGATGGTCATTCCTACACTGTCATTTAATAATAAAAAAAGAAAATCCTCATTTAAAAAAAATTCCTTACTACATGCGTCAATCCAGCAAACATAAAATCATTTACTGCCTTGAATAAAGGAAACATAGTGGTCTCCATGTTAATACATCTGTTGTGAGAATAACTACCATTTTTCAACAGTGGCATTAAATTATATTAAAGAATTTTTTTTTCAAAAATCTATTAAAAAAGGAATTCTTTATACTAAAGAAATCAACAAATCAAGTATACATTAAAAAATGAATATCATGAGAATACATACACTGAATAAAATAACTGTGGTTATAGTAATTCTAAGAAAATATAAATAGATAAGGCAATTGATTATAAATAAGGTCATACTGAATGATTCTTCTGAATGTAAAAGTCAAAGTAATATTTATAAATACAACTGGTAAATAAGTTAATTTCTGGCAATTCATTTAAACGATTGTATGCACTTAGCTTTTACACCAGTAATTGTTTATTGTGAAACCAACCAATCTTTGGTACTGCCTATAGTAGACTAGCAACTTTGGATTAATTCAGAGTCATAATTATCATACGTGTAATTGCCAAGCTTTCATGTATATGCTTACCTAATAATTGCCCAACCAAGTTAAGTAATTCAATATCATCATGGAAATCCGTGTCCAGTTAAATGACTCAAATAAATATTGCATTAATAGTTGAAAAGAAATCAGTGGCACAAAATATGCCAGTTCGGAGGAAATTTAAGTTTAAATAAGCTATCATAAATACCCATCATAATTATGATTAGCCATTGAAGGAAAACTTTTAAAAGAACTTACATATAAAGAATGAGAAGAGAAAAATTACAGAAAGGTAACAGGTAATGTATTACCCTCGGAGAGATACCAAGCCTCAAAAAAGATCACAGAAGAATCCAGCATATTTTATCTACAAACACCAATTACTGATGAAAATTCTCACCTAACTCGAGCCAATATTTTTCCTGAGTAACTTGAATCAATAATACAATGAAGGGTATTCCTCTAGCATAAGTCTAACATCAACTTGCGCTCCTTTAATTAAAATATTCTAATAGAAAATAGAAGATGCAATAATTTTGTCAATATGAAAGAAAAACTCAATCAACTAGCGTGCACATCCAGAGCAATATGCACAAAACTTGTAAATCCACTGACAAGTATTATTAAAGCTTATTAGGACTAAGAAAAACTAGCTTATTACACAGTATTACTGTGTTGGTTCACTCAGTCTTCAAAAGATAAAGCTAGATAGTAAGATTAAGTTAATTATAACAGAAATATTCCACACAAGAGAACACCCAATGAATGCCAATTACATACACCAAATTAGCCATATAACAAACCACAACAAAAGAGCAGATAAATTAGTGTATAAATCAAGGAAGATATAAATATAAAAGCAACCTATGCTATAATTCACCAAGCTTTAGTAAGTTTAGGCAAGAATTTTCTAAAAAGAAAAAGTGAAATCTAATTAATGCTTGAATTATATTTGAGAAGCATACAATATCTAAAATGAAACAATGCAGTTACCAGTAGTTAGATAAAAATCGAACACCAATTGACTTGAAACTTTAAGATAAATATTTGCTACTCACTAGGTTATCTCTTCCGATAAATATGTTCAGTCTAGAAGTTCCAGACCTTTGCATATTTAAAATTGTTAAGTCTTTACTCTCACATTCAACAAACCATTACATATAACATATCCAAACTGCTCCTCCATGGCTTTATTTTACAATGGTTTACCACAATGACCTCCATGCTATAATTTTTTAATTGGGCTGCAATAATCTGCATTCAGCTTTCAATAGCAGGAGTACGGATTTGTGGATCATTACATTCCAATTATGAGCAAGGTTGGCTGGTTATGCCAAGAGAGATCGAAATCAAATGGAAAATGCTATGGAGGGGAAAATCAAAGGCAATTTCCTTTGAAGAGACCAAAAGATAAATATGTGGGGCAAGTAATGAAGGTTAAAAAGAAAAATAACCAGGAGAAAGTATCACTGTAGAGGAAGAGACGGAGGGCAGCAGTAATGCAATCCTATAATAGCCACACAAATCGGATAAATATTATACCTATTAGTGAAAAGTAAACACATACACACTTTCTATATTCCAGACTAAAAACCGGTTTCCATGGTACATTAACCTGAACGAATTGATGACAAAATGTATGAACGCATGAATGAACACGAAAATGCACAGCGTAACCACCCAACTTGTGCAGATGCACGAATAAAAAATAGAGCCTGATCTAATTTCATTCATGCATTTGTACGCCTTCCGTTTTGGTCTACCAATATCATTCATGCATTCAAAAATTAACTCATTCTTCTTTGTGTACTGTTTAAAAAAAGTCTTCAGAATCGAAAATCACGACCAGTTCAACCCCTAGAAGGTTGAGCCCCCCCAGAATTGAGCTAAAATAAATTAAGTGTGGAACTCATACCACTGAATGTATTTTAGCTGTCTTGTCTCCATCCAACAAACACGGGAACTGATGATGTTATCAGAAACCACTTTTAATCATAGCTCCCATCATACCTAATCTCTCTTCTCTTTGTATGACTACCGCATGCACTAGCATCAATTCAATGTTAGCAATCCCCATTCAAATATCGAACTATCTGTAGTTTACTTCACTAACAAATTACCTAATGAAAAATCCAGAATCTAAATGGATAACTACCATGATATGACAGGGAGCTGTTAAAATTGTGTCATTTAAAGAGATAACTTGGGATGAGATGAAATGATTCTAGTCGAGGCACACTTCAAACCTAATGAAGGAATTCCTCATAGACTTATCCTCTCCTTTTTCTTATTGGTAACACATCCAATATAATTCTCCCGTCATATCCTTTCCATTTTAAGCAGGAAAATAACAACCCATCATTGCCGATAGCTGCTTCTGAAAAGACATCACCAAGACACACGATAACCCTCAGGAATACGCCCTCAGAATTGTTTTCTTTGAAAAATGAAATATGTAAAGGATGAAGTATGCATCGACTTAAACACATTCACTGCCACTTCTTCATAATGATCAAAACATTTACATTATCTTCACGCTAAGAATGAGTCACATTTTTGGCCTCTCATATCACACCATCGGTCAAGGTTACTTCAGTGCTACGTACACAACGTTACCGACACGGCACACCTACCCGAATGCACACAAAAACTCAAATGGAAAGGATCCTAGTATTAAAACAAAAAGAAAAACACTTTGGCACAATGGGAGAGTTCATCTAAAAATCTGTGGCAGGGAATGCATTAACGTTTTTCACATCAGTATGTTCTTACAACATCGTGGCTCACACTGATGATTTCAGTTGTTTTCTTTGTTAATTAGAAAGATGACATACTTTTCCAAAAAATGTATGACATTAACGCAAATTTGATTGAATTCTATTGTTATATTTCAATTTTCTTAACGACCATCTTTTCTCATCCAAATTTAATTACGAGAAGTTTACTTCTTTCTTCAGCCTATTTTCATGACGAAATATTGTTTGGCAAATAATAACCATACTATTTAACCAGCAGCTATTCTGATATCTCAACTATCACACTTTCTAATGCATGACTTATTCCTAAGATTCTTCTGATACCTCAGTAACTTTACAAATGAGTGATAAAGATACTGCATATCCCAAACAAAAAAAATGAGTCACAATTCCTAATTTTAGATCATTAAGTCATAAAAATGCCTAATCACTAGAAAATATACTGAAATGGGAAATAGGATACAATTAATAGGCATAATTTAAAATTACAAGAATTACAGTAACAAGATTTAGCTTGCTACATGCATTACGACTTTCAACTTTAGTGAAAACAGAGTAAATGTGAGAATCAAAGCCAAAATTGTTGATATAGTGTTACGTTGGGGAAACAAATATTCTAAACTCTATTCTATTCCAAAAGGAATCCGAACAAAATAAGGACAGCAATACAAGTTAGGTGCCATGAAAGCAAGAAAGGAATAACATATGAATTACAAAAAAAACAATCAAAATTTGTCACCCAATTACAGTGAAACCTCGATATAACGACACCCCACGGTGCCCTAATTAACACTCGCTATAGCGAATTGTCGCTTTACCGGAGGTGGAGCAAATAATAGCCAATATACCTGTTGCGAACAGATATACAGGAACAGGAGTGGTGCGGCGACAGATAAACATCTATCCGATAAACGTAAGCATAAATCCAGACGAAAGGCGATGTTTTTTTGCATCACTAAATTTCCTAACTCAAATAACGACTAACTATTCAAACAAGTTATAAGCGCCGCACTGAATAAAAATCATGCAAAGCATTGTTTCGTCATCATTATATTTATCGAACGACAGTTTACCACATAAATTTGAGACTGAGCACTCCATTAACTTCATTTCTAACAGATCGCTAGCAATTACAGAGGTTAAGGAGTCTTCATGAAAGTCTTCCGGCGGTGAAACCCTCGCTATGGCGAGAGCCAACACCGAAAGGGTCTCGTAAAAACGAATTTTTTAACACGCTTATTATAGGGTCAATTGACGGTGCATCGGCTATCTCTCGTAATAGCGGGTGTGTCGCTATAGCCCGTACTCGCTTTAACGAGGTTCCTGTGTACATAGTTAAAAAACTTAATGGTTAACAAATTAGTTATAGAAGATGATTTCCATAAAATAGAAAACTATGCTAGACCCATGGGCGTTCCCATAGAGGGGCAGGAGGGGGCAGCTGCCTCCCCCCCCCTCCAACCTCCCAAAAGCAAAAATTGCAAATGTCTTTAAAGAAAATAATATTTTTTCAAGCAAATAATTTTAAAAACTAATAAAGAGCTGTCACAGTTCCTTAAAATGTTGGTTTCATTCATCTTTTCCATGGTTGAATCTTACTTATAACTTGAGCAACCATGGCTTGCCCCCCCTAGTTTTGAACCAGGGTACACCCTTGGCTAGACCTAATATGTATAAATGTACTTCAAAATAACTGAAGTGTTCTTCAAAGGGTAACTTAAAATCACTTACCTTCTATGAACTTGAGGGATTTGTTATATTGTAAGAAACAACAGCAACATTAATAACCAAACGAAGTTAGTCTTATTAATTTATTTACAATTAATAAAAACCCATGACCTTTTCACTAATCAAGTAAAGTTCCATACAGCCAACCAAAGTAGAAATTTCAAACAAAGAAACATGTTGGTATGATAAGGTAAATGTAATGATAAAGACAAATATTTAGAGACAAAAAATAAGTCCTATCATGTCATTGGTATTGTTTCCATTTATTTAAACAGACAGGAGTTTAACTTTATGATGAGCTTGCTTTCAGATCTATTACATCGTCAAGAATTTTGTAAACAAAATTATTCCTTTTTTTCACAGCAAATTAAGTTTACAGCACATATTACCATAACATAAACTGTCTCTCTGATAGAAGACTACAGTCAACAACTACATGCCTGAAGAAAGCATCATATGTAAAGAGATCAACTTTGGCCAAGTGTACAGCACTTGCCAATAAAAATATTCTGCACCCTACCACACAAATATTGATAACTTAACTCAAGTAAATTAGTATACTCATGTTTCTGGAATGTTATAAATAATTAGTTATAAAAATAAAAAATATACAAGTTATTAATACCAATCTGAACAATACTACAAGTTATTTATGACATAGTTCCCGTGTAGCATGCACATTCAAATAAATATCCAGCACCCGTTTAACAACTTTTTATATATATATTTATGTATTTTGAAAAACAATGTTAAACCACACACGCATGGAAAAGAAGAGCTAATACAGTAAAACCAAGAAATTCAAAGAAATCACTGTTAGGGTAAGCACCTTCTACCTTCTTTCAGGGCAATAAGATGGGTTGTCTACATCAAAAGAAGACCTTGCAGAAAAAGTCAAAGAGAGAGATAGGCATAAGACGACTGCAGCAGAGCAAAAAGGGCACACATTTTGATAATTACTCAATTCCCCCAAAACGCAAAACATTTTTTTCTCACTTGACTGTTGTACCGAGTCCAACTTTTTTACAAATGCATGAGTCACAAGGTGTAAATTTATAAAATTGCGTACACGCCAAAGGCACAAAAATTAATCAGCCCTTCACTTCTCGATTGACTATTTTTACTTGAGCACACACACACGCAGGCAGAGTGAGTATTATTTCGTCGTAAATGTCCCGTTTCACATACTCAAGGGGTTTTTATTTAAGGTGGTAAATATATATATATATGTATATCACAACCCCAACTTTCGCATGCCTTCTTGCAAAAGTTAGCGAGCCTCAGCAGAAGCAAGAAGGTCACTGAAGTTGTGCGGCATGACAGCCTCGGGGATAGACCGTAAGATGAGGATTAACCTTAGCAAAGGAAGAAGGGGTTCTCAAGAAAAAATTACGGATGCAGTCAGAAATAGGAAGGGAATGATGTAGGTAGGAAATGGAATGATTCCTTTACATTTTCTACTTCACAATGAAAACACATTCAATTAGGCTTTGTTTCTGAAGAGACCACTACGGAAAGACCTGCAAAAGATGGACACACTTGAACAAATTGTAGCCATTGTTTTATCCCTCACGAAACAATGTGTATCAATTAACATGATCATCTGACTGCACCTATATTCACCACTGGGACACTTGTCTTTCTTGGTTTCAACCAATTTTACTCCTTTTTCGCACATCACCTTTTCAATGGAAGATAGCCGATGGAAAACAATATTGCAATTGCAGCAGAGTCTATGCATACAGGCCTAAGCGATGCATCTTGGCAGAAAGGAAATTGTGAAGGGCAAACACAAAGGGTTTGGGGCAAGCTTCCAAGTCCAGCTCCTGTAAAATTGCAATACAAAATTAAAGTTGTGTCACAACAACAAACATCATACCATTCAAAAAAAATTTATGAACATTTTCCACTTCACTTTGCATTGTTAATGGTTTCCAGTATTTGATACATCAATGTAACAACATTATTCACCAATACGAATTCAATCTCAAAAGAGTCTGGCAATTAACATGTACTCAATACATGATGTTTAAATATGTAATGATAGAAATTCAGTATAAAAAATATGGACACCAGATAGATTCACCATATTATTCCATTTTGAAAATAAAATAAATAATTCTGGCTTAAATTTCATAGCCCTAAAGAAGCAATATAGCCCTGAAAAATATAGCCAAATAAACGTTATAACCTTACAAAGAAAAAACATGATTCCTTTTAAGTACTAGGTTATCAATTAGCTTTGGATACATAAAATATCTTATTTCACCACCCCTAGCAATAATACACAATTATCACATGGGATTAGAAAATGAACTCCATTATTAAGTCGTATAAAATGAATCGAAAAATAAATTCAGTCTCCCATTATTTAAAATAAAATTTTGGCATTTGTAAAAAAAACAGAAAAAAGTATGAATATCCTCTGACAGTATAGATAGTCTCTTCAACAAGAAAACTGTACATTGAATTAGATAGGATTGATTGATAAGCATCCGTCAGAAATTAAGTTCATTGCTTACCTAATTTTCATTACAACCAACACGGTAGGCACATCTATGATGTTATAAAGAACTAATGCTTGAAGAACTAGCAAGGCCTGCCGTTCGTAAGTTTTCATTCTTCTTAAATTGCCCACGTTTCAGGCACGTACTCAGACGTGATATCAAATAAGAAGTCAGCAACAATGTGGAAAAACTGAATAGTTGCAAAAAGCTATGCATCGATACATAGATAAAGATCAATGAAATAACATAATTCCCGTATTGAATTGCATTTTTAGATTTTTTTACATCCTCTGACAATTGATTCCACACTTTGCGAGAGATGACAAGGAAAGACCTGGTGTAAACAGATGTGCGATAGCGTGATATGTAAAGTTATTCCACGTGGCGTATTGGACGTTTATTTGTTCTAGCGTTATATTGAACATTTCGATGCATTTTGTAAGTTGGGACAAATAACCATGTTCACTATTCAACCAGCATAACTGGAATTCCCTTGCTTGTAACTCCTTCTCTACCCAAATGCAGGCCTGATTTGAGAATTAGATTAAAACGCTTTGGGGACCACTCTTACTGCACCTACAAAAGCCCACTAGGCTAATCTACCCAGCGTGCTACATAAAATTATTTCTAAATGCAGTGATGTAATTTCATATTGGAGGAAAATTAATAGATTTGCAAGTATCATACACAGGATTCACGGACGACTCTTAAAGAGGCAAAATTCAAAATGGAAAATAGAAACAAAAAAAGGCAAATTACAAACAACTACAAAAGAGGGTATCTGGCACTAAAGCATATAAATGCAAGAAAAGAAATATCACTTTCACCTGAACATAGGATGCATTTCAATATAGGTACACTTCCAAGAAGTTGAGTATCCATGGAAAAAATAGGAAAACCATTTCAAAATCTAATCACAATACTAGTGCAAAATATATACATATGGTAATTTGGGTTTACTCGAGGAGTATGCATAAATAAATTAACATTGGGTTGCTTTAAGAGCATTAAAATTTCAATGGAGTCATAAATAAAGACAACTGAGAAAGAATTTTATCAGTTATATCCACATTAATTACTTGCCCCATCTCTAAACATTATAATCTATTCACTTTATGCTTGCGGGTGAGCTTTTGTGATAGCCCAAACATGCCCGAACACTCTTGGAAGGCTTCGTTAATGAGGTAGGGCTAGTACCGAAGAGAGAGAATAGAATCAAACTTAACGTTGCCAAATGTACATAGCCGCCCAAGTTTGTCACTGAAAACATGTAAGTCATGGGTGGTCACAGGTATTTTGGCCCCATTGGTGAGACAATATACCAACTCATTTGGAAGGCATTGAGGATAATCCTTTCACAGAAGCCCATGACAAGTTGTCAGCTACCACACTGAATGACGCACCATTGGTGAAAAGCATACTTAGACACATACAAGGAGAACACTTGAGATTTGGCAACAATGCTCCATAAGCAGATTCACAATGTTAACTCGACTGAGGTCTGAGAGCAACTGACTGAAGCCACGCCTGCTGTTTGCTGATTGGCAAAGGGAAAGTCAGGTGTCGATAAACTTTCCCTACCCTCATCTTCACTTCCTTTAGCCTCACCAGCTCACCCGCAAAGAAAAAATGAACAGAGAACAGGGACTGATTGCAAATCAGTGAGTCATGAGAACTTAACCCCCTTCAGTGTTTGTTATATCAAGAATGAATTCAATGCCAGCATTATCTCATTTGGAAAACCACCCTCCATATTAAAAAATACAAAATCGACCAGCAATTATATTAGAGGTGATGCAGAAATGGAGTAGAATTTAAGATGACATTATTACATGTACATTCTTAAAAAAGGAAGAAGGCTAAATTCAAATCAATGCATAAATTTGAAACAAAATGCTGTATCGTAGAATATAATTAATA
Organism: Ischnura elegans; assembly: GCF_921293095.1. Classification (NCBI taxonomy): domain Eukaryota; kingdom Metazoa; phylum Arthropoda; class Insecta; order Odonata; family Coenagrionidae; genus Ischnura; species Ischnura elegans. The sequence goes on along the minus strand of NC_060253.1, from coordinate 64,695,361 downwards.
AGGCATGATTGGCCTTAAAAAATTGCTTACTGATATTAATTTAAATTATATACTTCATTCATACTGTGCTCACGTGGGAGAGAATCAAGTTCCAGCCCATTAATCTGCATTTAATGATATTTACATACTTACCGATCAAACATTTCCCTTCTATTCTGAATTCCGAAGTTGGCAAGTGATTTCCATAAAAAATTAATATACATATCTAGTACCAACATGACTTCAACAATAATCTCCTCATTACAGTGAGTCCTTGTTCTACGTCACCCCGTTTAACGTCATTTCGCGATAACGTCACGAAAATTTTGAGACCGTCATTCGTTTATCGCACTTACGCTTCGCGATAACGTCAAGTCTTTTAAATTTCTCGCGAAAAAAAAGGCGAAGCGGCGGGCGTTGCAGGTTGTTCGTTTTGTGGGCGGTAATATAGTCAGTCTATACAAAGTGTAAAACGGTGTTGTTAATTGATAATTGCGATTACAGTTTTAGCAAAAATTTCTGCAAAATGAATTCTTGCATAGGTGCGCAAGGTTTTGCTTGACATAATGGTTTTCAGGAACCTAAAAAGTGATTTCAAGGCATTATTCCGTGTAGAACTCGGAGTTTTTGTCGTCACTTTTTTCGCCTAGTTCACAATGATTTTGGTTCCTGTAACTGCGACGATGTTTCAGCGATTATGATGCCCAGGCGACGCTCGCCCGGGCGACCACCATAGCGAAGCTGAAAAGCAAATGCTGGAAGATACAAAAATGGAGAAGGATTTACGTCACTGCTGCTATTGTCGTCGATGAAGACAGGAACTCGTATTTATGCGATAGCTTGGCATTCCCATCATAAAAAATGCCCCAGATATGATACGCTAACATCTTTTCGCGTAGGAATTGTGAGGTCTAGGAGCCGATATTCACTTTTTACATTGTTTCTTATGGGATATTATGCTTCGATTATCGTTTATCGTCACATTTTTCAGGAACGGTAAGTGACGTTAAACGAGGACTCACTGTACATTCCCACTGTACCACTAACTGAGAACTTCTCCCCCTACTAGATACTCGGTGCAATCCTTGACATTAAAATCAGGGATTACATTATGACAATTATCGCCTGGAATTACTCAATACTGGCTTAAATTAACATTAAGAGTGAACCATGTAAAATGCAATCTAAGGTTCCAAAATTAAAATTTCCATTGATTCAAAAATATCAATCCATATATTTTATTGATGAAATTGGACCAACATACCATTTCACCGCCTCCATCACCCAAGAACTCAAGCCAAAGCAAACGAGAAGAGTCGTCCGCTGAAGACCTGAGCTGTTCGAAAGGGAAAGACCAAAGGGTGCGACCAACTATTCCCGATGATGAACCAACTTCGGTCAGCGTGAAGCCATTCTCATAATGAAGCATTAGACTTGCATGGTGCCCCTGCCATATACACCCTGAGAATTGATTAAAATTAATAATTAAACACCAACAGCCAACAGCATGATCCAACTAGCATAATCCAAAAGATCAAAGTAAAAAAATGACAAATACGCAATATTGCAAAAACAAGGGTATTGTTTCAAGACTGGCACTTGACTCTGAAAAGTCACTCGACTGCCTACAATAATTCTGTTGGACCTTAGCACATTGATTTAAGAAAAATTACCAATTTCATTTCAAGTTGTAGCAAAAAATGAAAAACACAAAATTGCAACCAAGATTAGATGACAATTCAACCTTATAATTACAGTCATCGGGATGAAAAATATACAGGCAATTGTTTCATCAGTAGAACAATTCCTACGAATTTTTGGTATCAAGTTTAAGACATGAATAACACCTTCTCCAATAATATGCTCTATTAGACATTGATATATCGCAGTCAAGTGACCCATAATTTGTCCCTCACAACGTTTTTTGTGCATATATTTTATATATTTTTTTATACCCATTCTAATGTATACATAGCTACATTATAAATAACTTTTGTAAATGCAATACTCATGAGAAAACAAACTTATAAACAATGGTAGTTAGTTTAAACAAATGGAAACCACTAAGTATAGAAAATTTAGGAGAGAGGAAAATTAGACAAGACCATTTTTTCTCTTTTACATTAAAGAAGTCTAAATCATTTGGGGGTATACCAAGGGATAATTTGTAATATGTTAACAGAATTCTATTTTTGAAAGAAAAATATTTGCCACGGGCCATATTTTCACTGGGTTACAACTGTCACTAAGCATTTAGGACAAAATTATCTGCACAAGATGGCATTTCATGACATACAGGCAAGTATGTACCTTTGAGGAATAAAATATATGCATTCTGATCCATTAAAAAATGACAAAAAAATTTTCATTGTTGCACGTAGTTCATGACAAAACATTTCAAATTTATTTTCCAGCAAAAAATGAGACAGAATTTTCTAATAAAAATGGAAAAAGTAAAAATATGCATGTATTATATTCATTTTACATGCCACTTACTCGTTGAAAGAGTTTTCTGCTGCTGTACAGCACTGTGCGCACCAGTCACCAGAGACCTTGCCCAGTCAGCCAAATCTCTGTGGGTCTCCGCCCTGAATTTGTGCAAAGCAATCCCATCTGATGTCCCTACCCGCACACTGAATGTTATTGCATCCGACCCAGAATTAATGTTGCCACCTCCACCAATAGAACTACCCCTTCGGCTGGAGCTAAGAAGCCTGCAGAAACACAAAAAGAACAGTAGTTAAAAATTGCAAAAGATTGGAAAATGAGACCTGATGCAGGTACCATCACTAGAGAAAAACAAATACGGCAGACTCCCGATTACCCGGCTGTGGTTTATCCGGGTTGCGGATTAATAATGCATGATTTTCACTCTCGCTCAATTTTTTCCACGATCTTTATCAAAAAAAAAAAAATCGGACGCAAAATCATCGGAATTACTGCATTTATGCTAGGATAAACCAGACTTATAATTTCCGTTAGAATCCCCTTCGTAAAACAGAAGTGATCGTGCACTGGTTGCATTCACTGGAGCACCATGTTCCTGTTTTCCAAGCCTCGCAGTGAGCAACTGCGCTCCGTGATCACGGATACACGTCGCGCAGCAGTTGCAACCTGGGCAACTTGAGCGAGACGCGACTACGTGGCGTGGTGCCTGAAAGTGTTGCTTCCGACGTCGCGCACTGGTTTTGAAGCATTCGTGCAAACCACTTTTCTGTATCTGTGATCATGCAGCTGTGGATGCGTGGTTTTGGAAACCAGTCCCATGTTAACTGAGTTATATGGACCCCTAATAATACAAGTAAAATCTTGTTATCGCCGCTAGAAAGAAAGCTCCCAATGAGTCTGGGAAGCACTCTAAAATAACAGAATAACAGCATGATTAAAAATACATTGTTTGTTTTACGTAAATTATGAACATTACAGGACATTTAAGTGAAAGTTTGGATTGCCCGTGTTTTCCTATTATTCGTACCCTCTTTCCCAATCATTAGCCTGGATAATCGGGACTGTACTGTACAGTCGAACTTTGATAAGTGGAGGTTCAAGGGACCGGCATTCTTTACTCGCTAATAGGTTTCTCACCCAGTTTCTTACAGACAAAGGCTCAAGAATGACCTCTTTCACTTAGAGAGGTACACACATGGAAGTAGGGGGAGGAGAGTTAGAGATGTAACAATGTAAACTTCTGAAATTTTCTTCGAAAAAATACCTGTTTCAATCTTTCTCTAATAACACCCATCGAAGTGTGTGTTAGGAATTGATAAGTGAGTTATTCTCTTGAAGAATGCGTTCCCCTTGTGTCAATGTTAACTCAGACCTCAGTTAGAGTCAACTTTGACAGTTTTTTAGTTAGAGTGTTATGTAGTCATCTTGTTAAGTTAACAATATATTGTACTCTCATTTTTTCATTTAAAGCCATGAGGATGGTTTACAAATAAACCGAAACGTAGGCAAAACACTTTTGCATCATTTGACCTAAACTCAAGGAACTTTTGACTATTTAAAGTTAACAACTGTATTTACCTGAATATAGTCCCCCCTTTTTTCTAAAACTGCACATGGTAAAAGTAAAGGGGGGACTATATTCAAGTGTATTTTTTAAATTTTTTCCCGAAACTGAAGCCTCAACATTACGGGGGGGACTATATTCAGAGAAACACGGTAAAATGTTCACAAATACTAAGCAGTAGTGTGACATAGTTTTCCTGTCATTCTGCATAGAGTCCGACAGAGCATATTTCCCCGCTTGAAGTGAGCTAAAAAATATCCCACTCATAGAGGTTCCCAGATTCTCACTTACAAAGGCTTTAAAGGGTAAAAATGACAGGACCTGGCAATGAGTCTTATTCATAGTTTTTTCTCACTCACTTAATTGTCGATTATCGAGGTTTGACTGTATTAGGGTCAAGAGTGATAATTATCATGAGTGCAGGTTTCCACACTCGGAAGATAGTAGGGAAACGACTTGCGGGTTGCTTCATAGCAAATAATTGAGCGTACTCCCCAGAAAAGCGCCACTATTTAAAGCGTACTAACCAAATAGTTTTACCTGTATTTCGCTTGGATGGTACTGGGACCGGGAGAAATCGCCATACTAAGGAGGAATGTACTAACCAAGTTCCACTGTATAAATTTTTGTGTATAACGTAACATTGATGAACAGTATCACTCACAAGTTGATTTCCCAGTTCATAATAACTGATAGATCATAAATCATGCCTCTAGCCACCATACAGAGGATTGAGATGGGAAGCAAGTCATCCTATGAGCCCACACTCTCAGCACGATAAAATTTTTAATTCTTTCCACCAATCAACTCAAAAAAAGCTGTAATCTCAAATTTCACGACAATGAAACAACAAAAGGAATGTCAAGTCCAATTTTGCTCATGAGTATCGCAAAGATCTCTTTTGGGTCTCACATCAAGTTGACCCATTTACACCAAATCATTCCAAAGCTGACATGAAACGCAAAGATTCACATCCAGATAGTGATTTGTATGTGACAATAAATAAATGTACAGTAAGTCCTCAACACATGAAGATGCATTCCGTGACCTTGTTTGTAAGTTGAAAAACATAAGCACAGCAATGAAAAGTGAAGTTATCCTGCAAAATGCAACACTGCGATACAGTTTTGCCTTAACTCACGAGGGTGACAAACTGGACGACGTAGCTGCGAGGTGGCTGGGGACAAAAAATTTTGCTGCCCTGCCACAGGAAGGTAAATCATGCAAAATGCAGAACAGTTCCAGTCTTCACAACGATTTAATTGATACTTTGTTTGGACTGGGCCCAAAAAGCGATTTCTTCTACGCCACACCACCTCCCGTAGACCAACCTCAAAGATGCCAAATTTGAAATTCTGGACACGCCTCCATCTTTCGTATGTTCGAATCTCCAAAAGTTTGTAAGAAGATGACTTACTATCACCAACAACTTAGAATGGAAAAAAAAAGTTGTGCCGCCTAACTTTTTTCATGACTATTGAAAACAATAGAACCAAAAATAATTGTTATTAAGAACGAAAGGGTTTGAAATAAAAGGTCTATCAGTATAAATTTATAACCACAAATAAATTTCATAGTATAAGGAAACTAGTTTCTTGCATGCCATCAAACTTACCGGATGCAGAATTTCTACTAAATAATAATAATAACTTCACTTGATACAGAAGGCTTACACACTGAACCTTAATCATTGAAGTAACAGCTTATTTAAACAGTATCTTAAGTTACCTTGTATATAGAAGGGAAGTTGATTGAATAGGCATTGACCAAGCCTCCAAACTCCATGGTGCAGATCCATAAATTCTTAATTCCTTTTGCGTGACTGCCACAAAAACTGACTGCCAGCGAGGGATAGTCCCATTGGCTGACCTATCACCAGACCCAGAAGATGACAAGCCGTCCTCTGGGAATGCATCAGTCCCCATGAAGCTTCCACCCGAACCATCCTGAAAAATAAAACAGAGTACCATGGTTTCAAACCAGTCAAGTAAGAAAAATAGTAATAGAACAAGCTATGAGAAAGCATTCCACCGGGTAATAAAATCCTTCTCCTTCTTGAAGAGACACAACATCCAAACCATCCACAAGCCACCTTCTAAAATACGGGACATTCTTGTGGAAGCCAAGGACCCGAGAGGCCTCAAGACACCTGGCGTCTACAGGGTGCCCTGCGCCTGTGGTAAGGTCTATGTGGGTGAGATGGCCCGGACGATTGAAACACGTCTGAAAGAGCACCGTCGCCATCTCAGACTAGGACAACCCGAAAAGTCTGCCATCGCAGAGCACAGCATCAGCTGCGATAACCCTATCCGGTTCGAGGAGACGGCGGTCATCACCTGGGCTTATGGTTATTGGGACCGACTTGTTAATGAAGCCATCGAGATCCAGCCAGAGCCCACCAATTTCAATCGCGATAGTGGTTTCAACCTAAGCAGCTCATGGAAACCTGTGTTGAAGACCATCTGCTTAACCAGAGATGGCAAGAACCAATCGGAGCGCACGATGACCCGACGCGGCGACGCCGACCAATTACACGGCACCTGACCACCTGGCCGTCCCTATAAATGAAGTTCGAATTTTTGTCTCGACACTCAGTTGCCCTGAGGATGATGCCCCTGATGGACATCGAAACGTCGGCGGAGAAGGATTTTATTACCCGGTGGAAAGCCTGAGGACTTTTCATCCAACACCTACGCCGGGAAAACACCCGATTATATTATGAGAAAGCAATTACAGCAGACTCCCAATTATCCAGCTGCAGTTTATCCGTGCAGCAGCTTACCCGTGCATGAGTTTTAGACTTCATCGATGCTTTCCGCGATCATTGCAAAAAAATTAATCTGGCGCATAAGCACCAATATATTTGCATTTTAATGCGAGGCTACAATGGGATTATTGTTTCCATTAGAATCATCTTTGTAAAAGGGAATTACCGTATCATCATCATTAGTCAACAATCCTAAGATTGGTTTGACGCAGCTCTCCATTTCTCTCTCCTATCTGCTAATCTCTTCATACCTACATATTTATTCTCTTTTACATCCTTTATAACCTGTCCTATATAACTCATTCGGGGCCGTCCCTTGCCCTTTTTCCCTTCCACTTGTCCTTCAACGATTGTCTTCATGAGACCATCGTGCCTCAAAATGTGGCCAACTAAGTTGTCCCTTCTTCTGCTTAATGTTTTTAGGAGGCTTCTCTTTTCTCCCACTCTCCTTAGCACTTCCTGGTTACTCACACGGTCAATCCATTTTATCTTCATCATTCTTCGGTAGCACCACATTTCGAATGCTTCCACTCTATTACCGTATATGTCTGAATATAGTCCGCCCTTTTTTTTTTCGAAAATGCCCATGGTAAAAGTAAAGGGGGGGACTATATTCAAACGCATTTTTTTTTAACTTTTCCCGAAAATGAAGCCTCAAAATTAGGGGGTGGGGGGGAACTATATTCAGAGAGGGACTATATTCGGAGAAATACGGTATTTTATTTAACATTAGAAAAGGAATGTTTCAAGTTTACTTGGACGGCTGCTCTGGCATGCAGATGACGATCAGCAGCAGGAAAACAAATCTTGATTAATTTTAGAAGATTCTTCAATGGTTAAACAATTGCAAAGTAAGAGATAAGCTGTCTATAATTGTATATTTCATATCGCAAATGTGCAATTCTTGCCGTGGCCTCGCATTCGGGCAAATACAGCCAAAAGGAAAAAGAGATTTTGTTGCACTTGGGACATATTTACGCCATGACTAGTCAAGGTCAAACTGGAGAGGAGGAAATAATAGAAATGAAGGCAGCGAGGGAAGCGGGATTAGAGATGGCATGAGTCATAGCCAGGCACTCGCCTGCATAGAAAAATCGCCAACAGTCCAGGTTTCCAACAATCGCTACTGTACAATGGGATGATTGCATGCCTATTACCTTCATGGAATCTCTGTGTTCATGCTATATAAACATCACGGTGCGTGATTGCGTTCAGTGATCATGGAACTGCATCCCGCAGCAGCAAACAACATAGTTCCTATTTTGGGAGACTCTAACGAGCAGTCACAATTGACTGTCAACCCCTTTACTTAAATGGGGCTAGTCTTCTCTGAAAGTTTCTTAGGCGAGAACTTGATGTGATGTATGAAAGGCAATTTGTAAAAACTCAGTTTTTTGCAGACATCATTACACCTTATTCCCGAACTGAAGGCGGCTGACCTTGAGCGTGCTCGCAACCCACCCACTCTTCTAGCCAATCACAGAAGAGCAACAGGAGAAAGTGTGGAAGATCCCGCAGTCTCTCTCCGAACTCCGAGCAGTGAACATCGCTCTCCAGCTGGCAGTGTTGCCAAGCCGAATCTTTGGAGATCGCTTTGGCGCTCGTTCTGCCGCCCCCGAAAGTACCGTTACTCCCAAGGCTGGCAACGCCGGTCGGCCGGATGGAGGGGAGCGGAGTGGAAAAGGGAAGGGGACGGAGGGGAACGGAGAGGTGGAAGGGGCAGCGCTTCTCATTGGCTACTTTCTATTTTCCACCCAGCCGCCTTCAGTTCGGGAATAAGGTATAACAGAACCAAAAGAAGGTCAGTCTGCTACAAATCACCTAATGTTTGCCCCTCAGCAGGGTTGGGCAGTATTTCAAATACAAGTATTTTAAAATACGTATTTGAAATAAATTTGCATTTGGCACTTCAAATACATCACCTGCATGTATTTTGTATTTCAAGTAGAGAGTTTTGATATTTTTCCAATCTAAAAAAATACATTAGCGAAATACTTTTGAAGTAGCTCTCATAACATTTCTGTAACATTATGCTTCAGAGATTAATTTGTTTTTGTTAGAATCGTTTTACTCATGTTTGCAACTATCCATAACGTGCCAAGGCAGGTTATGTTTTTTAAGATCTCTCAGTTCCCACACAAATATATTTTGACTTTTAAAAGGCATTTAAAATACTATTTTGCAGTTTGTTTTTCAAATATACGAGACAAAGGCATTTCAAATACATTTTGAGTCGTATTTTGTAGTTCAAATATCCCTCAGCTTGTATTCTGTCCAGCCCTGTCCCTCAGGGTCTAGCATTTTGATTTAATTTCTCTATGGGTCACTAATCACCTTAAATTAAATATGTATCCCCAAACTGTTTTGTGGAGAAACATTTTGTGCCATTTATGAGCAGGGTTGATAAAAGTCATGATTTTTTCAAAAATATCATTTTTGTTGATTTTTTTAATTTAAATCGGATTTTATTGATTTAAATGGGATTTTATTTATATAAATCGGATTTTATTGATTTAAATGAGATTTGTATGATTCTCCATTCATCAAAAATTCAGTTATTTGCAAAACTAACTATTTGGGCAGCATATTGGAGAATGATCGTTTGCAGAAACAATAAGAGGCAACATATGTACTCTAAACTTAATACAACATTTAGTCAATCAGGAGAGAGAACTATGGAAATGCCAATGGTATCAAATTAAAAATTACACCAGCATAATATAAAATTGCCATTGGAAGTATCAAATGTGCTATATTATGCGGTTCTAAAGCATATGAAGTTTAGAAAAATTCTGTAATTGCAACTTTGTATGGTGCCTACGCTTAGAAGTTAAATCAGAAAACAATTTTTTTTCAACGGATACACTAGTATTCTAACCAAAGCCAAAAGCATTCCTACAGTATAACTTCTATTTAAGAGCCACCATTGTGCTGATAACTGTCGATTCATTGTATTAATTAAGAAATAAAAATCAAAATTATACACTTACAGCTTCCTTTTCTTAACTCTTTAAAAGTCAAACATATAGATCACATTATGATTTAAATCACCTGATTTTTAAAAATAAAAATCAAGTGATTTAAATCGTGATTTAAATCATGAATCAAATCATCAAATAACTCCTCCTCACTCACCACCAAATTGTCAAACAGCAATGACTTATGGCTTATTATAAAGATAAGACTTTGCGTAGGGAATTAAGTGTGTGAAAAATGGAATAATTCCCTTTTCCTAACATTTATATTTTTAAATGTTTAAAAAATAGTTAATTCACTTCTATTAAATAATAAACTATCTCAGACTTTGTCAAAACCTTAATTTTATAATCTAGACACATCAACCATACTATTTCACAAACAATATTAAAAGCAACTCTCGAATGAATTTTTTAAAACATTTTCTCCCAAGTAATATTCCTGCTACACTATAAGTAAGTATGCATGTGATTGTATGCCTGGAAGAGTGAAGCTACCATATGGGATTGGGTGCTTTCAAATCATAAATAATTATCTTTTGAGACCATTCTGAGGTTCAATTTCACCAAGTTACTCTTAAAGATTCTTTTGAACACATATTTACACAATTTATAATTGGAAATATTTAAAAACAAGGAAGAGCTATTCATCATAAATAAATAATACTATTGAAAGGACCTACCACTGCATTTGGTGATCTTCTGATAAGCCAGCCAATCCTCTGCAATTCTACACCACTATTGGCTGATGCAAGCGCTTTGTTTGCTTCGTCCATTGCCTGCAATAATTTTTTAAAAATTTAAGAACCAATACAAACAATGGAAAAGATAAGATTCGAACTTGAAATACTTTCCTTCCAACCAACATATATAACTTAACCTAAATCAGACAATACACCTTTGTTATAAATTTTTTATAACCATGTACATATGTATCAGAGCCATTAACATGTTGCAGACCAATCATGGAGATTTCCGTGTTTTGCGAGCCGAACACTGAGGACAGGCCATGGAGATTTCCATTTTTCACATATGATAATGAAACTTTCTCTGCTTATTTTACTATTAGTTTCTCATGTTCACATTTGCTTCCGGTGTATTTGAGAATATGCCTTCATTGATATAGATTAGTTTTATACCATTCACATTATAAACTTATTGGTATTTTTTAAATGAACATAATTTACTGTTAGAGAATACCAATGTGTAGGAATAAAATTTCACTAGGCCGTAACATGTGAAAAAAATACTTGATTAAACATATGTTTTTCTATGACAGTAACTCTATAAATTCTACAATGCTATGATATTACGAATTATAATATGTATTTCAGCTAATGAGGAATAATTTTGTTGGATTTTTTGTCTTTTTCAATTGGCTCTAACACAAAATCTATTGTTGGTAATTCTCTCATCGCCTGATGCATGGTGGCGTAAAGTAAATAACGCATATTTCACCTCTGGATGCATATTTTCGGCTATCTTTCACATGTGCCATACTCTGGATTCTCACAAGACATCCTCTCTTCAGCGCTCAGCTCAAAGCTGCACGGTTAGTTTACACTGATGAAAGTGACTCAGATGCCAGTGATAGCGATGGTAGCTTAGTGAAAGACACCTCGGTGACATGGAATAAAATTGACCGACCAAGAAGTTTGGAAGATTTTCAGGGAGTGGCAGGAATCATCAATGCCCCTGATAATTGTTGAATATGTTTTAGAAGTGGTAAAAATGTTTTTTTGGGGATGATCTTCTTGAAATGATGTGCAATGAGACCAATTTGCATCGAATGCAGAACGAAGGCAGATACAAGTCTTCGCAGAAAACTGGGAAGAGGAAAAATGTAATGGTGGGAGAGATGAAAGTTTTCTTAGCAATTATAATTTTGATGGGAAAAGTCAGGAAAAATTCAATCAAGGAATATTGGAGCACTGATGAATTTATCAATACACCTATTTTTAGTAATTTTCTAAGCAGGAACAGATTTGAACAAATTTGGCGATCTTCGCATTTCAGTGATAACAAATCAAATTCTAAATTTTTCCAATAGGTTACATAAAATTAGACCAATACTATCAAATTTCTTAGAAAAATTAAAAACTGTGAATATGCTTAAAAACATGGCCTCTCCCTAGAAGGAGTAATACCTTAGAGGGGAAGATTGAGATTTAGAACATACAATCCAGGGAAATTGGTGAAGTACGGATTAATGGTGCCAATGGTATGTGAGAGTGAAAGTGGTTATATTTGCAACATAGACATATACACAGCTGAAGGAAAAAAATTAGAGGAAACCATATTGACCCTTTTAGATCCGTATTTACACCATTGGCATCATGTGTTCCAAGATAATTATTACAATAGCGTACAAATAGCTGAAAATCTTCAAGCGAAAAAAACTCGAGTTTGTGCAATCATCCGTGCCAACAGGGAGCTACCCACTAAATTTAGGCATAAAATCAAAAGTATGAAGAAAGGTGACGACACGTTATGTAGAAGGGGGTAAGTTCTGCTGCTTGCATGAAAGGCCAAGAGGGAGGTGAGGATGATTTCCACAATCCATAACTTGAGAATGGGCAAAGGAAAGTGAAACAGATGGACGGGACGGATACAGAAAAAACCAATTTGTATTTTGGAGTACAATAAGTGCATGGGAGGAGTAGATAATGCTGATATGCACTTGGCTTACTTTTCAGTACTAAGAAAAACTATGAAGTGGACAAAAATAAGTAGTGTTGTGGTTGATCAACTGTGCCCTATATAATTCTTTTGTGGTATAAAAAACTTTGAGCACTTCTACCCGTTTGTCCTTCAAAAAATTTGTTTTGGAAGTAGCCAAGGGGTGGAAGGCTATATGTGAGGAGGGAAGAAGTGCGTCTTCCAGCGATGATGATACAGACGGCGACAGGCCAACTCAGCGAGCGCCTCGGCAGGATAACCCAGCAAGGCTAGCAGGGGGAATGATGAAACACACTCTAGAGAAGACAGTGGGGTATGGGAAGAAGAAATATTCATCAAGGATATGTCAAATTTGTTCTACTAATAAACTTAGGACAGAAACTCTGTATATCTGTGGATTCTGCAAGGTTCCCCGGCACAAAGGATCATGTTTCACCACATACCATACAAAAACTAAGTACTAACATCTCTGGTAAGTAAAACGCTTCAAATTTCATTAAAATACGTTAAAAAGTAAACATTCTATGAGGGTTTTCCTGTATCAGTGTCATTTAGGTTAAAGCTCATTTAAATGTCCGGTCCTACCCGATGAGATTGGAATTAAATACCCGGTCCACAAGGTGTTAATCAACATTTGTTTCGTAACTTCGGCCGCTTCAGTTAAATCACCAGTGCATTAAAATTATTGAGATTATATAATCATAGTTACATATGATAGGAGAAATACATATCTAATTAAAGCATAGAGGAAGTATGAAAATTAATGCACCTCATTTTCAATGTAAAATTCAGGCCAAAATTCTTTTTTTTTTAACTTGGCAAGCCAAGTTATCTTTATTCCCTAGATGCTGCCTCTTGAAAAAGACATGAATAGCTAATACAAATCCTAAAGAATTTGACAAAACAAAAGCAATGCCTTAACAATATACCATCTACAAGGTTCCCATTCAAACTAAATTATAAAGTTCACAGTTTTTTCCAGGTTTTCACTATCTACATGTTGTCAAATTCACGGTCTGTTGATAAGCCATTTTAGGCAGAAATATTGATCACGTAACAATCACTGGCCGCACGTCAACTAAAAATTTATCAAATATAATGGACGCCATGAAAGCAAACCCAGCAATGAAAGTGCCATCTCCTATGTCACCTGTCGTTAGCAAAATTCAGGGCCGGCTAACGGTTACGAGTGGGTAAACGGAGGGAGCAGGTGTGTACGGAGTGAAGAAGAGTCTGATTTTTTGCCAGACTTAATGAACACTTTGGTTACCAGTCTTCCAATCATAGGTCAGTGTGTCGTCATGGCACAAGGACCAATAATTGCACTTCGAATATATGAGTGCAGACAAATGCGTGGACAATGACTATGCTTTGTAAAAGTCTTTCCCACCTTTGTATATTGTATATTCTTGAACACTATTAAATAATATCATATGTAATGTAAATGTGCACATCTATAATATTATTATTTGTATTCACTAGTGCCGACTGATATATTATAATGTAAATGTATTGTTTTTCTAAGGTGGCTTTGCCACAGAAAATAAATAAATATATTATTATTATTATGCGTGACTGACCTTGAAACATGATCGACAAATCAATTTTTCTTCTGATCTATAAATCGTAGGTCTACAATCAACTTTGAAATATTTTTAAGGTTTTATGACAAAATTCACAGTTATTTCCAGGTTTTTTTCACGGTAGACGAAATTCACGGCTTATTCACGGTTTTAAGGTTTTCACGGCTGAGTGGGAACCCTGATCTAGTAAGACATGACAAGCAAAATTATCAGAATTCCACAGTCCACCATTTTATGATGCAGATACTAACTAAAAACATGTACTGAATCAAGTACCGAATCGAAAGCTAATGTAAGATCATTAACAAAAACATGATGAAGGTGAGTCAGAAACTTTTTACAGCCTATTGAAGAGACACTTTGGAGACAGTAAACTAAGATGCAAAAATATAAGAGAGACTAATGGGAAACTGTTGATGGATGATAGAGACATCAGCAAAGAATGAAATTAATATGTCGAAGAACTGTGTAAAAACGTGAAAGTATGTAAAAACATTCATGTGGGCTGGGGTACTCTGTGGTTAAGAAGCTTGGACAAACAGAAAAAATGATCAAAAAAGAATAGAGGCCTTCATGTCCTACTGCTGGAGGAGGATGCTGATGGTAAAATGGATGAGTTACATTAAAGAATAGGAGAAGAAAGGACTATGAATCGCTAAAAACTAAAAAATGTAGGATTGGCCATATAATGAGACAGCAGTTACGTGAGAAACATAATCGAAGAAAAATTGATGGAAATGTCACGAGAGTAAGACCAAGGGGCAAGTGCCAGAGTCGCCATGGCAAAATTGTCAGTTAACACCGGAATGCACTCTCCTTCACTTTTTTTAGAAGTGAAATATTACTCTGTGTGTTTTTTTTATTGCATGTTATTATTTACTTTTTGTTACAATTTTTGTTTTGGTTGCGAATGTATATACAGTAAAACTTCGATTTTACGCACTTTGATTTTACATCAAGTCTCGTTTTTACGCAGCGGCACTCAAGTCTGGCCGGAAAGCATAGGGAATTGCAATGGTGAAACTTCGATTTTACATCTTTTCTTGATTTTACGCAGTTTTTCGATTTTGCGCAGCATAAACCCAGCCCCTAAGAGGTCGCTCATCTTGATTTTACGCAGTTGCCTTTCGGCTTGTTTTGAAAATCCCGACTGGAGCAATATGAAGTTAGGTTATTATTTCGTCTCAATGAGTTGCAAAAATGAATACAGGAACGGTTGAAATGACATCGCGCTGTTGAGCGTGAAACTAAATACATCGCGAATCTAATTATTGCTTCCCCGTGAGCCCTCTTAGGCTCCATTACGAACGCGAATGTCGCTCTTAGTTCAAATTCGCCGTAGAAGGATATCGAAACCTAAAACACACGGCAATCGCCGTGTATGCGTAACTACTTTTGATTAAGACATGATCGCTGGAGATATTAACATTATCACCTTTCGTTTATTATTCGACTTATTGATCGATGCTGTTTATACCCAGAATTATGAGCTACGGAATATCTATCGCCAACGCAAGGCTTTCTAGAATTTTGCCGACGCTATGTTTTCCGTCGCCCCAGCGAAATATAACGGCGAAATGAGTCGTTAAAAATACTCCCGTGCCAAAATTTTGGCTTCCAAGGTGATCCAAAAAAGATAGTCTTACTTCTAGTATGGACGTAAGTCGATTGTGATTCAACACAATGGTAAAAGCAGCATGCATTGTCTCATTCCCAGGCTAATCCCACATCTGCGGGACAAATGGAGGCGAGGAAAAATTGCTTGCGCTGCGCGCTTATCAGAACCGACTCAACTTGTATCTCATTGTCAGACGGTTTAAGTTAAACATGATTGGAACTTGAATAGCTATTACCTTAACTCCGCTAGGTGGCAAGCATTTTAACGGAACGGGAGTTAATGCCCTCGGAGAATAACTCGCGTCGTCAATCGTCATGTAATCATTGAAGTCAAATTCAAGACGTGAGTGATAAGGCAGTCCCTTTAAACTCAGGAATAGCTTAGTACCATTAAATCGAAATACAAAAAGTGTCCGGTGTTGTTATCAGATATGGGGAAGCAAAATATTACGTGAGGCTGAGTCACACGGCTTGTGAGTCGAAGGTCCCGGCGCTGAATTCGCGGAAGAATGCCGACAGAGAAGCTATTCCCGGAAGAGTCAATCTACCAATGCTAAAATTTCATGGGGAAATGCTTTTTTAATGCGTATTAATTATAAAGAAGGAAAAATTTTCAGGACTATTAGTCATTTTTTATTCATCACGGGCGGCATGACGGCAGTTGCGCGGTCATTTAAATAGCTCACTTTAAAAAAGTGATCTAAGCACCGGAAAAATCTGAATTTCCAAATATCCCGGGTCCTGTGTGCTCCGTATTATCTATGGTATGCTATTTGGAGGTAACCAACAACTGGGGTCATTAGCGCCATGAGGTAAGGGCTTAAAGGGATAGGAACCCTATGCTGGCATTAGCCAGGTTGTAATGATAAGCTCAAAAGGGACCAGGACTTAACTTCCCATCTGATGGACAGAGTGGTGCACTGGAAGTGCCCTCCACATTAAACTC
The DNA here is from genome assembly GCF_921293095.1 of Ischnura elegans. NCBI lineage: Eukaryota > Metazoa > Arthropoda > Insecta > Odonata > Coenagrionidae > Ischnura > Ischnura elegans. The sequence continues at coordinate 64,678,803 of NC_060253.1, read as the reverse complement.
AAGTAGGGATAGGGCCATCTCTGATAAGTCTCTGCTACTGCCAGGACTTGAACCCAGGCCCACAGGGTGTAAAGCCTTTGTGATGTATTAGCAAAATTTTGCTCCCTGTTAATGGGGTTAATTTGGATGACTATCCTCAGGTATCTCATTTCTTCAATCTCCAATCTTTGTTTGTCTGCTGGTGGTAAAACGGATATCCTGAAAACTGCTTTTAATGAGAATATTTTCGAAAATTAGCTTCTCTGCGACCATTAAGTATCACCATTCCGAAATTTCTCCTGGGTAACAGAAGTAATCTTAGTGCCAGAAATGCTGGCATTTCAACCATTTTGTTCAACCATGGGAAACACTGTTCAGGAATGCAAAGCTGTTTCTCTAAAGGTAACAAACACGTCATCTGTGGTGTTGCTTTTGAGTAAATAAGATTATTAGGCTTAATTTTCCGAGCAATAATGAGCTAGTGTTATCCTGAAAACTATACTCCTCCTCAATACCAACTCTTGATTTTACACACTTTGATTTTACACAGTGCCCATATTTCGGTCCCTCCAACTGCGTAAAATCAAAGTTTTACTGTATTAGAAATTTTGAAGCAACAAAATTGATAAAACTGTTATTTGACTGTTATACCTTTAGTTAACCAGTGCCGGAACGGCATTCCGGCACCATGACACCACTGACAAGTACCTAGGACAGTTCCAGTAGGATACGGGGAAGAAGAGCCTCAGAGGTGAAAGAACTGGCTTGGGATAAGGCAAAATAAGGGCTACAGTATACTATCCTAAGGACTGCTATACTATGTACTTAAGTAACAAGTGCCCAAAGTCTCACTTTTTTCTTTATTCATTTTTCCTCCACTCACCTTAACGGCTAAAGCTGATATGGAAGAATGAAGGGCATTAAACCAAGAGGATGCTTCAGCACTGTCTGCAGCTCTCAGCACACAGCAGTGAATTCCATCTGGTGAATGCAGTTCAATTGACCTAAGTTCTAAGAAAAGAGTAAAAGAAGAGAAGTCAGGAACTGGCTTTTGAAAAAGCTGCAGACTAGCCACTATTTTGGAAATGCGGCACAATGGCTATGATCATGTTGAAATGTGGCATAACATATCCAGCGCATACTTGTGATTAACTTTTTCTTAAATTTAAGACTAAAAATTATTGTAAAAATACATCCTAGTATTTAATTTAATCATATCTTTTTAAACCCTTCAACTTGTGACGGCAAATCATAGTTATTAACTGATAAAGCACACTATGGTGAGACTTTAAGTCATTATGAGAACATTTTCCAGCTTTGCAGAGAGAAGATGCTATGGTATATTGACTGGTAGAACAGCTGAAGTGAACTCATGCTTAAAAAAACTTAAAAACTTTATAATGGAATACCACAATGTAAACCAAGAGTTGGTGAATTTTAATAGGGTAGTTTCCTTCATCAAAGAAAACAAAAGGCATTGATGGCGATTCGTTACCCACCATTAGTGTATTCATAATACACAAATTATTTGGCTTTTGAAATACCGGTTTAGACGAATGGCAAGGGTCAAATTTTATCCTCATTTGAAAAAGGCCAGATTGGCGCCCATGCGATTCCACTCCACGTGACGTCACAGGGACCTAGTTTCTACACGAGAGGATAGGAGTTATGCATCGTCAGAGGCTACCAATGCATGCATGAGTCACAGAGCTCAGGGAAACATGTCTTAATAATCACCTATTAAAACTGGCTTAGGTCGGAAAGTTTTCTTCGCTTGATAAGGTATTAATAAACCTTTTTTAAGCCATGCGCTACCAGACAGGAAGGTACTCAGCTACCCGTTAGCATCCTGCGTCCTATCAGCGCTCAGAGCCTCGATCAAGGTCACCTCACAAGGCGGGAGGGGGAACCAGAAATGCGTCGTACGGACTTTTTCCCTTCATTCCTACTTACGCGTCGCGTTTTCGCGCGCTTGAAATTTTTCACTTTTCATTTGATCGCAAAAAATAGATATCGTCATTTAAAAATCTAAAAGCGTGAAATACGTACTCCAGGAGTAATAATCTTTCGATTTAGGCAATAAAAAAATAATAGGAAACCACCCTATTGCCATTAACCCTATCCATTACAAGACTTTTTGAGAACTGATACCCCTGAACACCAGGAGTCAAAGTAGGTTCACAGATTTTTGACATGTGGCAATGTCAGTGAAACTTGCGAACAAAAGCCAACAGATGTGGTGAGAACCAGAAGAAAATGCAGAGATTACCAAGAGTTAGATCTGGTAGCCAATATTTCAACTGCTTAGGATAATTTATCGACATGGCCACATCTGAAAAATCTCAGGCCATAACAAGATTCCAGATTTTACATTCCCTGACAGAATTCTTCACTTTTGTTGAATTTTTCACACTCTACTTACAATCATCACATGACATTCTTGAAGAATAAGATCTAATAAAATACTAAATTATTTTCAAAAACATATTCAAATTCTTTTTTAAGTAATTTCTTCACAACAAACACACATAATTACAGTAACTTGTAAGCAGAGTACAGAGCAGAGGCATTTGTTTCACAAGTTCGTTGAAGGTAAGAAAATAAAAGAAAATATTAAGCAATGAAATATTAACAAATTTTTTTGCTAGTCATCCGCAAAAAAATAACTCAAAACATGGTTACCAAATTATTGTACTCCCAATGGTAGATTACCCTGTCCAAAATTCAATTACTCAATCTGCCAACAGTACAGAGGTTTTTTTTATTACAGTAGAATCCTGATTTAAGGTTTTTCAGGGGGGACAAAATTTAAAACACTAAATGCGGAAAAACACTAAATGAGGACCTGCCATTTTTTTCAGGTTTTAGGGTCTGTAATGATTGGAATGGCTTTTTATGAATAAAAAATATTATTTTAAGTAACTAAAAGGTGCTGAATGCAGCAAAAAATTCTTTAATGAAATGTTCTCTGCCCTATGAAGGGTTGGATAATACTTTTCAGGAATCAGCTAAAAAAATGGGTAGTAAAAATAAGTAATGAGAGGATGACAATTGTTTTAATGAAATATTTTATTCTAATAAACATCAACTTAAAAGCATTCCCACACGGATTATTATTATGGACATTAGTGATTCCATTTTTATGCATATTTCAGTGGTCTCGATGAAATTCAGAATGTTTTCTGTAAAAATGACATGTAGGTGACTATAGCATTTCTAATATAATAAGAAAAGGTGTAAGTAGGTACTTGAAAAATCATGAGGAATGAGTGAAATAAAGGGACAGCAGAAGATCGCTAATCCCGAATTCTCAACTACCGAATATCTAGTAGGGAGGTTTCCTGGAATTTTGCCAACTTAACGTTTTCTGTTGCCTCGGTGAAACAAGGGATTTATGAGCCTTTTAAAAGCCTCCTAATCATAGGCGGATCCAGGGGGGGGGGACACGGGGGCACGTGCCCCCCCCAGACCCTTAAAAATATGCTAGATTTTTAATATGGTCCCATTATCATTTCGTTCATTTTGTATAACAAGGTATCCTTGTGCCCCCCCCTGAACAAAATTCTGGATACGGCCTTGCTTGTACCCCTCCCAGAAAGAAATCCTGGATCTGCCCCTGCTCCTATGCGCACATTTTGGATTTCGAGGTCATCCAAAAAAGTAGAATCTTATTTTAGTATGCGTACAAGTCGATGGTGATTCAACTCGATGATAACACCAGATTCGTTGTCATATATCCGCGGCCTTATGCAGGTCGAATGGAGAATGAATGAATGGAGCCGGGAGAAGTTGCTTACGCGGCGCGCTAATCACCTTGACTCCGACTCGCCTTGTTTCTCGGCAGCTTTTAATAAAATTTGGTTGGACCTTGAATAACGATTAGCTAAACTCTGTTAAGTGAAAAGGTTTGATCTTCAACAGAACTGGATTTCATCCGAAAAATTGTCAGTGCCTCTGGAGTTTGGCAATTTCGTCAGGGTTATGATGTCGAAGTCAACCATCAAGGGATACCTGCCGGATTTTCGTATTTTTCCGCGCTCATCTATTCCACCGTGAGTATGCGGTGATTTTGTTTTCCAGTATGAACGATTTTTTTAGTCATGGACCGTGATAGTTCGTCAGAACTCCGATTGTCATTCTCTTTTTACATTAATTAGCACCAGATAAATATTTTTGAATCGACAGCGATATCAACCAGCCGCATGTCGATAAATTGGCTCCGGGATATCTAAATTACGATGTAAAATAATGTTGTTCCGTAGGGAAAGAATGCTCTCACTCACGGTCATGACAGGGGAAACACTTCCTCTGTTCTTTCGCTGTTCCTCCGTGGAAACTGACCTTGGAATGGATTATAGAAAGAATCTTCCAGTGAACTGCGCAATTGATATTGGGCCTCCTCTTTTGAAAAGAGAAAGTAGCTGACTGAAAAAATATTCGGCTAATAATCGACTGCCCGTAGGTAGTAGAGTTGAAAGGGGCATAAGCCATCAATTGAAAACATAACGAGAAAACCATTATTGTTGCGGCCCTCGGAGGATAACTCGTGTCATCAGTCGTCACGTATCATCGAAGTCAAGTTCAAGAAGTGAAGGATTAGGTAGTTCGAGGTTATTAAGGGATGACTTTGCTCCATTAGATCGGATCTGATACCAAAAGTGCCTGGTGTTAGGATCAGAAGGGGAGCGAAACATTACGAGAAGACAAATCACCCAGCTTGCGAGTTGAAGGTCGCAGCGCTGCGCTCGCGGAAGAAAGCAGTTGAAGAAGCGTTCCCCGGTAGATTCTATCGACTCTTGGTAAACTTTCATGAGACTGTTCTTGTTGATGAGCCGAAATTCGAAGATTTGGATGAACCGTCATGAAAAAACGTTAAATCGGTCAAAAAAATCTTGAGCGGGACAAATTTTTACGACCATAAATGCGGAAAAACGCAAAATGCGGAAACACTAAATACGGATAATGTTTACATTGTCCTAATAGGGAATGAATCGGGACCCAAAAAAATAAACGCTAAATGCGGAAAAACGTTAAATGCGAAGACGTTAAATCCGGATCCGACTGTATTTGTAAGTCATGGCAAAAATCCTGACCCCATGATGTGTTCAAGTGAGACAAGTTGTTCCATGGTGATGATGTTTCCTTACAACAATGACCCATTTCAAGTACCCTGACTTGATTACCCTGATTTTTCAGGCTTCTGTAAACCCTAATATCATCCGTCCACTTGCAATAGGGTAGTTTCCTTCATCAAAAAAACGAAAGGCATTGATTGCGATTCATTACCCACCATTAGTGTATTCATAATATACAAACTATTTGGTTTTAGAAATACCGGTTTAGACGAAAGGCAATGGTCAATTTTATTCTCAATTGAAAAAGGCCAGATTGGTGCCCATGCGATGCCACTCCACGTGACGTCACAGGGACCTAGTTTCTATACAAGTAGATAAAGAGTTTTACATCGTCTGAGATTACCAATGCATGCATGAGGCACAGAGCTCAGGGAAACATGTCTTAATAATCACCGATTAAAACTGCCTAAGGTCGGAAAGTTTTCTCTGTTTGATAAGGCATTAATAATCCTTATTTAAGGCAAACGCTACCAGCTAGCAGGGTACTCGGCTACCTGCTCGCATCCTGCATCGTATCAGCGCTCAAAGCCTCGCCCCAAGGTTACCTTGCTTGCGGCAGCGGGAACCAGAACGACGTCACACGGAGATTTCCTGGCATTCATACTTAGCCGTCGCGTTTTCAAGCGCTTGAAAATTTTCACTTTTCATTTAATCATGAAAAATAGATATCATCATTTAAAAATCTAAAAGCGTGAAATATGTACTCCAGGAGTAATAATCTTTCGATTTAGACAATAAAAAAATAATAGGAAACCACCCTATTCTGAGTATCAAATAAACCAAATACAGAAGATAAGCCTGAAAGCATGCATTAACCCAAACAGCTCAATGAAAGACTTCATTCCAACACCACAGCAATCCGACTAACCTGGATCTGGGAATCGAAAATTCCTCACAAGGAAGCACAGTTGCAAGGGAATATATCTTGCATCTGTCCGATGATTCTCCCCATTGAGCGTTGACGGACTACCGAGTGCCGAAGGTGTGTGGTGCGGCAATGGGGGAGGTTGGGGTGGATCAGACGAGAGGAAGCCCCTCTGAAGTTCCCATCCAACCTCACTGATTATGCTGGCCTTTCGGAAGTACGGAGTCACCTCCCTGAGGTACTTGACTGAAAGGTAGAAAGAGGTTACAACTGCAGAGTTGAACAATATCCAGAATATATGAGGCAAACAAATCAATTTCACATAGAATATATGGAGCAATATTTTGATCACAGAAATTTAGAAAAGGTTTTGAAATATTAATCATCACAATAATAATAAAATGAAACAAAAATTTTTGTTAATCACGATAAAAATAAGCACAAATATTTGTCAATTATATATAATTGACAAAAAAGTACATTAATTATGAACGCAGGTAATGGAATTTATTTTGATTTTTAAGAAGCAGTTTCAAAAGATGAATGAAGTACGTAATATAGTTATTGACATTAATATTAGCATTGTGAAGGATAAGAAACCATTCCCAATTACGGAAATTTTAAATAAAATAAAATGAATAAGAAAAGATGGCATAAATAGCATGAAAAAGGTAAAATGAAGATTGAAAGGAAATGAAGGGTATTTCGTAAAAATTAGAAATTTTAAGATAGGTAAATATCAATGATTTTGGGAAATAAAGGGATGAAAAAGAAAATGAATAACGAAACCCGGAAAAAGGTGAGTGGGTAAGAGATGATGAAGGAAAATTATTCAAAATCAGAAATTGATGGGCAATAAGACAAAAGAAAGAAGGGAAACGGATGAAACAGAAGATAGGGGTCATGAGATGAAAGGCAAAGGAATGCCATGTAGCAAAAAAATTGCAATAAGTTGATTTCATATATGCATGACGCAGCAGCACCGTGATCATAACAGCCACATGGCGATTTTTTCAATTCCACCCATCAGCATCACAAAGCAAGTAGTTGACATAAATTGGCACAACAGCGGTTTCCACATGGCCCCACATTCCACGACGTTGATGGTGTACGTCATCATTCCATAAAAATTGCAATTCCAGGATACGCAAGGCGACGTTGGCGACGGAATGGAATTGATCATGTTCAACAGGTGTTGACATGACGCAAGGGGAGCAGTTAAAGGGTGATGTAGATGTTGCGTACATAAAAAAAAGAAAGAAAGAAAAGGAAGGGGGATTTGGGGAACATGGAAGTAAAATGAGTGCATGCATGTCAAACAAACAAAAAAAAAGAAACTAAAATAAAACATCAAATTAAAGTTACACAAAATATTAGTATTGATAGACATGAGCAACAATGATAAGCCTACAGATTTACGGCACATAAAAATTACACAGCAAAAAACATGCCTTAGATTATTATGCAATATAAAATTTTAATTTCGACATACACTACTAGTAAAATCTACAGTCCAGACAATACAAGATCAGATTTGGCCATTGGTTCTCACTGTTGACGCAAAAAAAGGTAGCACTATCAGCCTAAAATGAAAATTTCAGAAGGTTAACCAACTTAACCCACTTAACCAACAATTTATTTGAGTAATATGAAAAGACTGCTTAATTATAGTCAAACCATAAGCACATCCTTTCCGTGATAGTAAAAAAAATTCTGATATTGATCATGTTCTAAATTTGAAATTTAGGCATACTGATATTTGCAGACTTTTATGCCCATTAACGGAGAGCATATGCTTTTCATCTCAGAGCTCAACCAGAAAACATACATTAATGAATACTATTAGGTGGTTGAACTCCCATCCTACAATGAGACAGAGTCTATTGACTGTAGTTGTAATCCACACTTCAAGAGGCTAATTAAAGTATGAGGCCATATAAAACAAACTAAATAACTCATGAATGACTTACAGCACCCATAAATATGTATTGGTCTTAAAAAGCATCACCTTTAATGACATGAATCATCACAAAAATACTGTTTAAATGGGATTGAATAACAATAAAACATATGAAATGGAACAAAAGAAAATCTGAAAGCTTGGTTGTAACCATTACTTTATTCTTATTCCTCCATAGATCAAGCAACCTCAGGCCAAGCTCACCTCTGATCATTTCGTCCAATGGCTATAATACTTTCTATTTGTTATTAAGCAAGCACTAATACCAGCAGAAGTCACTAATAAATCTTTAGAAATGGCATTATTTACCAAACATTATGATAAATGCACACTCATCAAAAAATCCTTCAAAAACATAAAAAGTCTAGAAGAAAAAAATGAAGCAGTGAAACCCACAGCCAACTACATCAGAATGATACACATATTAAGGCATGGGAAACGAGTTACATATCATTCAGCACACATGGAATGTGTTTTTCAGAAACCCAAATAAAACTTTTTACACCATCTCAAACATTTGATAGGGAATAATACACACAAATATGATTCGTTTGCATGATTTACACTATCCACATATGTACATGTAAAATATATGCACAAACATGAATATGGTAACAAATAAGTAACACCAACACAAGAAGACAATTTCATTGTCAACAAAAAATTAATACATACTAACTTGCAGATATACAACAAATAGTTAATGGATTGGAGGTCAATTATGCACAAAGTTCAAAACCCCAGGCCTAAATCGAGTCCATTGCTGCATTTAATATCCCATTACCTAAAACTCCCAATTTATAAATGGAAAAATAAAGATATGCTAAGTGGTGTAACTCTTTCACATGCCTCAACTTTAAGTTAATGCAGAGTGAATATGGTTTTGAAGGAATGCTAGGTAATTATGCATCACCAACACTATTCATACAGACAAACAAATCACCATTTCAATCTAAAGAATACCAAGAACTAAGTCAACTACCTCTTAAATATAAATATGTAGATGATATATAGGGTACATCAGGCATGCACTTTAAAGTAATTAATAATGTTTTAAAAATTTTAATCCACAAAAATAAAGGCTCTGCAATGCATGTACTTCACTTATGTATTACCAATTTAATGTCTGCTATGATTTAATCGAAATGTTACCTGTAAAATGTAACTATCTTACTCATTAAAATTTCAATTGTGACTACAATGCATCAATTACATACCGTAAAACTGTCATTGAATAATGAGCCAGTCAATGCTAGACTCATCTATGTATTGAGGAACCCTGAATTATGAGAAAAGCTTGATACTGTCCACAAGAATGGAGATGATGTTCCACAAGCTCTAAAAAAGCTCATACTGCTCCATGCATTTTTTTGAGGAAGTTAAATTTTCAGCACGATGATGAATAATTTTCAAGTGAACAATGATTCAAAAGTACGAAAATGAAAAACAAATCAAAAGGTAAAATGATGGAAAAAATTATGAAAGTTATAGCTATGGTGAAATCGACAGATTACATGCAAAAATATTCCGAGAAATTTCAGAATCAAATGAAGAAATAATGAACCAAATACACATCAGTAACTACATCTACACTAGACAAAGGAAGAATTAAATTTCTAGTAAAAATATGAGGTTTTGGGAAAAACGGGGGACTTATCTAAAGGTAAAAGCTTAACAAGGAGTTGCTTTCATTTCACTTTCTTCTTGTTGGGATCAGCATCCCCAGAAAACCATGTGCTATATCTATCCTATTGTCTTTGTGTGTCGATCTTTCACTTCATTTCATCTTCTATTTACTTCTTCCCTGGAGGTGGGAATGAAGCACAGAGCCATCTTTTGGTCATCACATTGTGCTATTTTTGTGGGGAATTGGATGCATAAACCCCCTGCCAATAACACTGGTTATTAAAGCAATCTTGTTAGCTTGGTGGTTTGAACATTTGCTCACAAAGCAGACGGTTTATGGTTTGATTCCCGGTTGAGGAGAAATTTTTTCATGCGTTTTCGGCCATCATTCCATCTCCAGTAACTGCCGTGTCAGCATCATGAGTTTGTATTCCTTTCTCTTTGCTTCATCTTCTATCTGCATTTATGCTTTTATATTCGCTTATGGTGACCTATGTGAATGAGAACTTGATAACAATCTGACCACAATGGTTGATTTCTTGTTATGATCAGTGTTCCCAGAAACACATGAGCTCTATCTACCCTACTGTCTGTGTGTGTCTATGCATCTTTCATTAAATTTCCCCTTAGTGAATTTCTTCCCTGGTTACAAGAACCATGTTCAGAGCCATCTCTTGGCCAACACATTGGGCTACATCTGGGGGCCATAGGTCGCCCAAACCCCTTGCAGAAACACTGGTAATTAAGGAAATCTTGGTAACTTGGTATTCGGAGTATCGGCCCAGAAAGCAAAGGTCTGTGGTTCAATGCCTGGTCGAGGAGAAATTTTTTCCATATTTTCAGCCATTATTATAGCTCCACACCACCACTGTGTCAACACCATGTGTTTTTGTTTTTATTTCTTTCCTTGTGTATATAGGAATATGTGTCGCCACCAGGTACGAAAATTGATGGCAGCAATATTTGGTGCTTCCACTTGTAACCCATTCTCAAAGCTACAGATGCACAGACACAGATAATGAACATGTTTAGGAGACTCAATTTTAAATGAACAAGTTTTACAATTACAACAGGGATAATTAGATTCTTTCCTGTAATAACCTAATGTTTGCATACAAAATGTAGCCAAAAATTTTGTGCAAGGGAATGTAGCAATGTTGTAGACCTGAACATAATCTGAAAATGCAAACAGGGACAGTGGAGGGTAGGAGGAAGAGAATAGGAAATGGTCAACGAAAAAGAAAAGAAAGGTAAGGAAAGAGGGAAATTCTTGGGAGACTGATTAATGAATAACCCAATCGTCAGTTCATCGAACATTGTATACATGGCACTTTTCCATAGGAGATTACCCCTTAGAAATATTCACTGAAACTATTCATTCCCTAGATTTTCAATGTAAGTGAAAAAGAGCAGAACCCTATACGTATAAGATACACATGTCCAGAGCCACAAAGAGCCAAGCCAGACACCAGGGCAAAGTACTGCCATGGTACCACTCCATACACAAACGTCACCCATAAGAAGAGGTCTTAATGGGATTTGGCCCCCTCTTCCTTCCCCATTAGCTGTCCTGCATACAAATATTTAAAAGTTATGCTTAAAAAATTAGATTTCACATAAATTAGAAAGCCAATAATTTTTAGATTCAAAAACTTTCATGTTAAACGATTTCAAGTTAAAAACATATTTTATAGTTATAAAATTGAAAATCTTTCTGAAGTATTATGATATATTTCAGTATTTCTTTGTACCAAAATACAAAACGCGTGTAAAAGAACAAAAACTACAACAGTTCAGTCAGGTAGGTACCATAAAATATAGTACGGAGGAATCTGTGCATGTCAAAAATATACTTGCATTGCAGAAATAAAAATAGTGGGAACAATCTCAACACATTGAAAATTTGAGTGACTGATGCAGCAGTAAACAAGAGGAAGATGCCTTTCAAGACGACCAAATAATTGCTCACTGCATTGTAAGGACAGGTGAATTACATGAAATTTTCAGTACATTTGGCAGTGAACTTTCTTTTGAAGGAAGAGATATTTCTACAGTATCTTCAAAATAGAGAATACCATGAAATATTACTAAATTAAATTTGACGGCAATTAAATAATCATTTCATTATACCAATAGTAAATTAAAATTTAGAGGGAATTCCCACATCTCCCATGAGAGAATAACTTAAAAAAAGCTATAATCAATTCCAATGAAGTATGTAGTCGAAAACCAAGATATGTAACTGAGAGTAAAAGCTACTGAATTATAGGTAACCGTTATGTTTCATTTACTTTTTCCTTGTAATCATTACATTTCTCTTACTTTTTACTTGTATCCGTTATATTTTAAAACATGACACTATTACTAGTAATCTACTCACTGGCTTTCTGAAAAAATCATTACTTTTGGGGTCATACACTACCAGGGCTGGTATTTCAAAAAGCCGAGCGAACCAGAGTACATACTGGAGACCTGACAATATTTTCTAGGCAGGAACATCGGAGGAATCTCTCTTTTGCTCTTTTTCATTGTTCATCCATCCATAGCCATAACCTTCATAGCCCCATCTTCCCCAAAATTTGAGTAGCATCTGGTTGATTGTAAAATTCTGATCCACAGTTTTTATATTGATAGACAAAACAATCAAAAACTCCTGTACAGCAGCAAGTGTGACAGTTCTATTTCTATGTGCAAAGTAGCTTCTTCGTTAAATAAAACCCATCTGATTTTGGGGTGCAGACCTTATTTGGTATTTTGAAAAGTATTCTGAAAAGTAACTTAACCACAATTTTAACTGTTTCTACTTTTTTTACACCTGCCACTTGTAACTGAATACCAGTTTTTTTAAACTAAGCATAATCGACCTCAGTTACATTTTTTTAATACTTAACCCATCCCTGATAAAAGGGAAATGCTGCAGCATAATTGCTAACAATAAAAATTGACACACCAAGAGATACAATAATAATCACATCTCCTTTAGCTAACATTTCAAAACTACTTCCACAGGACAGATACTATGCACTTGCACATTTTCTAAATACCTATCATGCCCCTCTTTTTCAGTAACTTGCCAGTGAACCATACAATGTGATTCTCTAAGCCTATAGCTATGAATTGCAATTTGTGACTTTCCAGGCCATTCACATGCCTATCTAAATTAATTTGAGAATCTATGATTTTCCCACCTCAAATTATATGCACTCAAGCGTATCTCACCATCACCTAGAATAAGCATTAACCCGCACAAATGCATGTCACCATACTCAGCTACAGCGAAATTTATTAATATGTAATCAATAAAAATTGTGCATCAAACTAGCATGAACATAATGCAAAATGACTCATATTATGGAAACCATCTTCGAATTCTAGCCTCAGGACTTTGGGGAGAGATGAATAGATTTCCTAAATGAATATCTAGAAGTTAACCACAAAGGAAGTCACCAATTTCCATGCATATATGCATTTAAATGCATATGTACAATCCCCTGGAAAGGAAGTCACAAGATAAATTCAATTTCTACCCGATATATTTCATTGACCAAGGAGCTTGGGGAAAAAGACAAATCTAAAGAGTCCAAATTCCTTTCCATACAAATACATCATTGAGATTATTAATTTTATCATAATTTCTAAACTAACTTTTTGATGCCTTTTTAGATTCAACTCCTGTCATTATGTCCTTTCTGTTGCCCCTTATTACACTGCAACTAAAAAAGCAACAAACTTCCAATATCAGCGTCGCAGTGCCATCTCTTGGTCAAGCCATCAACTTAAAAATTTAACTTGACTTTAACATGATATCTTCTTCACTTCAAAGCATAAATAAGGATCTAATATCTAAAATAGTGTACATACCTAATTGAGAGCAATACAAAATAACCTTCACTCATAACAGTTAAAACGATTATATACCATCAAACAGCATAAGCCATAGCAGAGCCATCAAAACATGACTCACATCATCAATTAAATTATGTGATCAAAGAAAATTTTTTTCTTAACATTACGACCGTATGTTTATGGTGTGGAAATTAAATTTATCATAAAAAATGCATTGGGTATAATTTGGTATTGATTTCCTCATTACTTTAAATGGGTTGTTTACAATCACTACCAAGTCAATAGTGACCGAATATTTCTTACGTAAAGACTAAGATCCTCATTTGGAGTAAATTACTGGTATATTTAGTCAATTCAATATACATAATACCCAAAACATGTCATTTCAAGATTTGATTTTAAAAATTCATTTTGACGAAGGGTACTGATTTGAAAGTTAAACTACACTAAACAGAAGCACTGGCAATGGCAACTTGATAGTGACATCTCTCACAAAATACAAATTGAGATTTCAAGGAAAATAGGCGTGTGGAGATCAAATATGTATGTGTTTTTGGTACAGTCTTTCCTTTCTAAAACTGATGATGTCTTTAGAACAGACATCTTCCTTTTGCAATTAAGGTTTAGGCAAAAGTAAAAATTTGAGAGTTAAAAAAAGCTTAAAATTAGTATATTTTTAAATGATACATACCACTTATGACCTGTCATGTCAGTGGCAGTCAAGAAGAAAAGAATTAAGGTTACAGTGGTGTTCTGGTAATTTAATTGCATCAATTGATCAAAGACGAAAAAGTGCAAGGATGATGGACTGAATGAAAAATGTGTGACATATGTACACTTAGGCATTATGTTTATAAATAGTTGAACCCTTGACGTATTTATTTAGAAAACTTAAGAGACAAGATTGTAAGCAAAAAAACATTTTAGTTTCTGCCATAATGAGGATAGACATTAGAATAAAATATTTTCCCAAAAATCACTGTCACAGTGTACCATCAAAATAATAGGTGACAAAGCATCCTTAAATGAGTCCCCAAAATACTAATAGGAAGGCTACAAAAAAATAATTTTAATCATAATTATGCGTTCCTAGGTGGTCGTGAGTCCACAAAATTGTTCGCGTAAATCAACGTACATATTTGGTAAAAATATTTAGGACTAGACTTGGGATAGGGATTAGCTAGAACTGAAGTACAAGCATAGGCGCCGACTCCATGGGGCTTGAGGGGGCCCGAGCCCCCTCAAAAATCCGTTATGGGAGTGAGGAAAAAATGTGTCAGGCTTGTCGATTTTCCCCGGAGTGTCCAGATATCGAGATTCGAGTTATAAGGGTTCTAATGTTGATCATATGACTCTTCTAAAATGCTTAAAAAACTTAAAACTCACTACTTAGACAATTTGCTGGGGCAAGATGCCCGGTTTGGGCCCCCCCAATATTTTTTGTAAGTCGGCGTCCCTGAGTACAAGGAATAACATAAAAAAGGGGGAAAACCAAGCTATAATGAGTGACATTTCCTATGTTTAACACAATTGGCACTGGGAAATCTTAAGTCCACTGACCTGCAGAAAGAATAAAACAAGCAAAGTAGTTGGAGTGTTACTGAAATCAAACCTTAACTCTGACAATAAAAAGAACTAAGGATGTGTCGGTTCCTAAATTTTTTCGGTTCTCGGTTCTGGATACTCGTTTGCAAGGATGAACTCTTATTATCTGAATTAATAGAAAATTCAAATGAAAAACCACAAGAAGTGAATGAAAATAATTTCACTAAAGATATAAATTAGCAGGAAAGCTCTTTAAAAACTTAAGATCGTCTCCATAATTTTATTGGCCAAATAAAAGTTTTAAATAACATGTTGTTCAAGAATACATGATCGACCAAAATGTTACATTACATCAGGCGGCCACTCATTCTTCCTCCAGATTTTAATTTCAAAAATTCAACAATTTTCCCCTATCTATTCTTTTTTGCCAGAAATATTGCCAGCTGCGTTGAACAGGCATAAAATAATAACAGTAGTGGTTGATGTTGATTTTGAAGGGCTAGGCAAAATATGCTGGGAGCACAGTTTAAATACTGCATAAATAGTTAGTATAGCAGCAGGATCAATGGTGAAACTCCCCCAACTTCTGGTGACATCATCCCTTACTTTGTTGTAACTTGTGTGTCGGTTCAAAATATGTTCTGTATTCTGTGATGCAGCTTAAATTGTTACTTTAATTGGCAACTTATTCTGATGCTTGACTGTCACAGTTTTTGTAACCTCAACAATAAACTGCTCAACACGCCAGTACAGCGACACCATGGATAAACTGGGCGGCCGTGAGTTAACGCAAAAAATGTAATGCAATGTTGCATTCTGCAGGATAACCACTCCTTTCGATGCTTTGCATAGGTTTATCAACAAGCTCTCGGAACGCATCTTGCTCGTTTGTCAAAGAATCACTGTATGAGAACATAATTCCATCGCAAGACCTCCAAGGTGAAACGATTTTCCACCGGCCGCCGTTCATGGCACGGCATTGCAGAGAGCCGCAGTCCGAAAGCCTTTATATTGTAGCTATTCAAAACTAATCCAATTGTGCTGCATTTTAAAAACCCTCATGTGACATTTAAATTATTCCCAAAAGTAACCAACTTTTTTAATATTGTAACTGGTACTAATAACTGATTATCATTCTTATTATTATAGTATTCTACCAATTAAGGTAGATTTCCGTGAAGTACTTACAAAGCATTCTGGGAAAATCCCCTTTCTTTAAGCACTTCCCTCCTCAATTTACAAGGCCCACTCCCTTTCAATCTATATAAAAATCCTAATCTTTTCCTTCCTCTCCCACGTTTTCCTAACATTCTACCCTCTAACAGTGTTTTCAACGTACCCCCCCCCCTAAGTACACGCTCCATCCATACCTTCTGTCTCCTTCGTATCTCATCTAAAAACTGCCTCTCTTCACCCACCATGTCCACCACTTCTTTCCTTTTCCTCTGCGTCCACTGCACTTTCTCAATGCTTCTCCGCACCATGCCCACATCTCAAATCCCTCCAGTCTTCTCTTGTCCTCCTTCCTTCGTGTCCATGTTTCCGTACCGTATAGAGCTACACTCCAGATCGAACTCTTCACTAACCTTTTCTTAAAACTCTTACATAACGATCCTCTCATAAGCTTCATCCTGTTCATAAG
Source organism: Ischnura elegans (assembly GCF_921293095.1). Lineage (NCBI taxonomy): Eukaryota > Metazoa > Arthropoda > Insecta > Odonata > Coenagrionidae > Ischnura > Ischnura elegans. The sequence goes on along the minus strand of NC_060253.1, from coordinate 64,662,205 downwards.
CCTAATTTGCCAATGCAATTCTATTCCTGATGTCTTTACTACTGTATCTGTTTTTCTCTAGTGCTGCAATTGATGCTTTAAAAATTCTCATTACCTTCTCATAGGATTAATCCTCATCCCATGCTTCTCACAACACATCTCTAATGCATCCACTAAATCCTAGAGTCCGCTCGCTGACTGGCTAATCAACGCCTAATTATCCGTGAACCTAACTGATATAAACATCATTCCTCCCACTTTTACTCCAGCTTCCAACTCATCCCAAGCTTCTCTTACCATCTCCTCAGCATATACATTAAAAAGCAGGGGCGATGTAGGACAGGCTTTCCTTACTCCTAGGCCAATGTTTGCCCACTAAGATTCTCCGTCCACTACTCTCACTTGTGCAGTCTGGGCCATATACAGATTACGAATCAGTCCCCTATCCTTCCAATCTACACCTATTTTCTTGAGACTACCCATTAACTTGACCCAATTCACTCTATCAAATGCTTTTTTCAAAAAAAGATAATACATACATTATTTTCCTAACCAATTAAAAATGGCAGACAACATAGAAAAGCAGCCCTATCAGCCTTCAATCTTGAAACATCCACTAGATTGAATCGTCATTCCTCCATTTCATTTATCTTTTTCCATAGATGAATCACTTATAGCAGTACTCTGTAGGCCTTAACAACAGCTGGAAATGAAACTGTTGCTCTCATAAGAATAAATAAATGTAGGATTCATCAAGGTACATAAGTAATTAAATAAACATTTTGGGAGGTTTTGAACCTCTTTAAGTACCCCCCCAATCACTACGATTCGCACAAAATGTCTTAGATAAAGCAGTGACAATATGGCCTGAGTTTTTCTTTAATCCTGATTGGTAACCCAGTGCTCACATAATAGTACCAGACAAATTGATCCTAGCTTAACACCATTAAATATTCGAAATTTCACTTTCCTTCTGTACACATTTTAGTTCGATGGGTTTGGTAGCTTAATTTCCCGCGTTTTCTAACACAAACTTCAAACATCACAAGTACGATTTACACCAAACCGATGTTTCGAACACGAAAACACGGCAGGTAGAGCGGCAATCACACGACGCCCCAATAAAAGTTCACAATCTGCCACTAATCAACTTTTTTAATGCTATTATCTGCGGTAAATATCTATGTGCATGTTATGCATTCGCATAAAATACATTAATAACCACAGTAAATTGAGTTTTAAGGGACAGCAACCAGGCATATTTTCGGTATTGATGTAAGCAGTGGCGTAACTATGGGGGAGGGAGGATGAGGGGATGTATCCATCCCCCAAAGCATCTGATAATTCAAAAAAATATATACGAAAATCTTGTCTGGATTTGATATATAATAACTGCATCTGCTAAAAGATAAATTTTAAGTGCCAAAATGATGTAGAATGCATTTTCAGGCAGGTTATTTTTCAAAACTTTTCATGAAATCCCCGTTTCCTGAGGTGGTAGCCCCCACTAACCCCCTCATTCCTCCACCCTAAAGCATATTCCGAGTTACGCCTCTGGATGACAGAATAGAGGTACTGCAAAAATTAATAATAGCAAACAAGTAAAGCATTACAGTTCATATGAGCGAATAAATAAATCTATGAGCAGAATCAATTGCTTTCCCAGAAAGCTGCATTCCGATAAGAATCATTGTTGTGTATCGGACGCGAGCTTTCAAGGAATCGTACCTTCAAGCTGGACCACCCTTCCCGCCCTCTTCAGCGCCCTCACAGCCTCGTCGTGAGTCGCGTCACGAAGATCTTCCCCATTTACGGAGAGAATAGCATCGCCCACGTACAATGCCTCAGTCTGGTCGGCAGCCATGCCCTTAAAAATCTTCGAGATGAGGATGGGCATTCTATTCTCACGGCCTCCCTTGATGGAGATGCCGAGTCCATTGCTGTCCGACTTGACCACACGGACGGTGCGCTTTTGGTTCGCCACAGACTCGGGAACTTCCTCCGGCGCATCCTCCCCGTTGCCATTGACCACGCCTCCTCCGACAATCTCACCGCAGCTCTCATCTATACTGATGCAAAGGTGATCGTCGTCCAAAGCCACGAGAACACGCTGCCACTGGCCTCGAACTTGAGTCTCGAGAATCCCTTGACGGGCCACCCCGCAGACACTGCCCACAGACACCATCTTCGGAGGGGGACAAGTTGGCACTGAAGACCGATATGGAATTGATTCACGAAGAGGAAAAACGTTCAACTCCCTCAAGCACACACGCTCATACAGGCATAGAAGTTAAATTACACCGCCGAAGAGAATAAGGTTCATTGTTAAAAAATATTATCAACCGCAGGTGATGATATGACAGGTAAAGAACGTCAAATTATTTCATATTAACGAGCACTGTTTCAGGTGAAACTTTTTACACTGCCCACAAAGTGTTCCCAGAAGAATGTTCTATGAGACGCTGAGTTCCCTTGGGAAAAATGTTGAATTTTCCTAAAAACCATTATAACAAAACGCGTCCAAGTATGGGCACTGAACTATGTCCTTCGGCTCTCGTTAGCTCAAATGTAAACTTTCAGATAAAATTAAATTACTTTTTCACATAAAATAATAAACAGGAAAGACTCTTAAGTCATCGAGTCAGTGATCTTCAATTTGAGAAGCAGCACTTCTGAGTGAATACAGATCTGAGGATATCACTCAGGGAAGGCAACCAATCCTTGCTGAGCGACTGGAAACACAAAAAGCTTAAATAAGTCAAATGTACATTCCAAATAAATCACTTGACCGAAGAAATATGTATCACACAGTCCCACTAAAAACACAATATCGTACCAATGACTTTAAGAGGGTCTACATCACACTTGCCATGTCATTCAGCGTTTCTTGACCAAAGATTGCACACTAATAACAAGCAGCACAATTTTTAACAGCAATAATAACAATTTGATATCATTTGCAGATGATTTCTTCTTTCGTTGGTCACACTTACTTCGCAATTATTACAATACTGGACGATTGAACCGGACTGGACGTTCGCAAATTGGAAGGACAACCGCACGGCGAACCTCATACTCTAGCGTTCGCGTTTTGAACTAATGAAAAGATGAATAACGATATTTATGAAATGGTGGACTTTTGAGTTCCACTCTGTGTTACTGATCAAGTTCTGTTTTCAAATTAGAGCCAATATTTCCGTAAAATCCATTGGTTTGAATAGATTATTTTACTCTCTTTATGTCGCTACATTGAAAGGAATCATTCTTTGGTTAGACGATTGTCAAGGTAATGACTTCTTCTAAAACCCTTTCTAAGAGGGTTGATGTGCCTGGAGGATACATCTTTATGCATGAAAAATGGCAAGGAAGTCAACTAGCTCAAGAAGTTCATAGTGAGTATGAATAATTCTAATGTAATCTGTAATTGCTTCGAACAATATTACACCGATTGTTATATATTTTCTAATCATGCTATGTTTTCCGTCGTAGAGAAGACCAAAGGATGCTGCTATGAAGATTTAGGAATTGTTGATTTTTTTCCTTCTAACTTTTGTCCCGTAGTTTACCTAAGCGAGGCAGATGTTTTATGCTCTGAGTCATGCAAGGATAAGGTTAAATATTTGGCCAAGGTAAACTCCAAGAATTTTTATGTTATTTTCCAAGTGCAGAAGGTGGCGAATCATAAATTATTTAGGATTCTATTATATTCTTTTATTTAGGAATATCCCAAGTGTAGAGGTGTCGTTGTCATAATGCAAAGCCCATCCTCACTAGAAGCCTTCAAAGAAATGCAGAAGATGGCTGTTATACACTATTCATTGACCGTGATACCCATTACATCATTGCTAATGTTACCGGAAATCCTAGTACGAATGGTATTGTATAAAGTTTTCTCTGTGACCAAAATTTGTCGATGAGATTTTATTTCATCATGTGATTCACCATAATATGCTTAATCTCATGTCATGGCCTCTATTGTATTTCTCTGCTATTTCTGTCCATCAATTCAGCTAATTGTCAACGGCCTTAATCATTCATTCCTCCATCATTACTTATTAAACCAGGGCTGGTAAAATTTGTCCTTAAGGCACATGTTTTGGGTCGCACTATACTTTATATGCTCATGAATTGGACCCCATTCCATTCTGTCTTGTACTTTGGACATCATCATAAGTCAGTATTCCAGTCAGATTGGTTTGATGGACGAATTCTCTTAGCTCTCCTATCAGCTACCCTTTCATACTTATACACCCATTTGTTTTAAAGCATGCTTAATAATTTGTTTTATACAAATCAGTCTGGACATTCCTTTTGTCTTGAAAATCCTTCCACACAACTCATCCTTCAATTATTGCCTTTATCAGACCTTCATGTCTTATGATTTGAATGATTAAGTCCACTTAGGATCTTTGGAAAGCTTTTCTTCCTCTCTTCTACAAATACATCCTCATTATTAATTTAGTCGATCCATTTTATCTCAAGGCTGAAGAGAGTGGGGAAGGCATGGAGGCTCAAACCACTCCAAAATTCTCCAGAGATGTGGTCATCAATGTTTCTCCTCTATGTGAATCCTCCAGAAAATACCATCTCGACCATGAAACACCCACCAACATTTTTCTCGTTATATCCCTGCTTTACTATTCTTCACTATTTTTGTATAGCACCACATTTCAAATGTAATGCTTTCACTCTTCTCTGTCAAGAGTGACAGCATAATGTCAAAGCATGCTCATTTGCCGGGGATGAGAGGTTTTAGTAGATTGTTCATAAGGCTACTCATCATCGTCATCATCATTAGTCAACAATCCTAAGATTAGTTTGACGCAGCTCTCCATTCCTCTCTCCCATCCGCTAACCTTTTGATGCGGCATATTTCTTCTCTTTCACAGCCTTAACAACCTGTACTATGTAACTCATTCGGGGCCATCCTTAGCCTTCTTCCCTTCCACCTGTCCTTCAACGATTGTCTTCATCAGGCCATCATGTCTCAAAATGTGGCCAACTAAGTTGCCCCATCTTCTGTTTAAGGGTTTTAGGAGGCTTCTCTTTTCTCCCATTCTTCTTAGCTCTTCTTCATTACTTACATGGTCAATCCATTTTATCTTCATCATTCTTCAGTGGAGCCACATTTTGAATGCTTCCACTCTTGACTTCTCCGCTGCTACCAACGTCCAAGCCTTACTTCCATAGAGAAACATATTCCATATGTAGCATATGATGAATTGTTTCCTTACTTCTATGCTTGTATTCTCAGCTGTAAGAAGATTCTTCTTCTTAGGCTACTATTGTGCAAAAATAAAAGTCTTCACATTTTTCCCCTATCTTACCTCGTTGAATGGACAATGGACTGCCATACCTTTTCTGTGTAAAGGCTCTTTGGTCATTAAACCAACCTTCTCAAAGCATTTTGTTGAATTGAATTATAATCCTTGTTGGTTTTTTACACAATAATTTGAAAGCATGAATCTCTAAAAACAATCATGTAATTAGGTTTTCTTGATCGTATGCAAATTTTTAACATTTCTAGCTGTAGTATACAAAATTTTAGAATGGCTATCCCCTTAGCTATAAAGCTACTACTACCAGCTAATATATCTATGCATAAAATGTGCAAAATAAGGCAGGAAGAAGTTTAATGAGTGTATGAGCTAAAAATTTGCTTTTAAACTGTATGAAAAATAGCCAAATAAGAGGTATACAGTAAAACCTCTATGTTATGAACCTCTTTACATCGTAAACCTCAATACTTCATACCACCCCTACGGTCCCATCTGATTTACATGTAAATATACAGGAAAACCTCTTTGTAGTGAACCTCTTTATCTCGTGAAACCTTCACTTATCATACCATGGAGACACCCCCGAGACTGTCTAACTATACCTCCGTAGATCGTACCGAGACAACTAGAGACCATTTATGCAGCTGCGATTATGTACATGGTTTGACATTTTCAGCGATAAATGTTTCATGCTTTTTTTTTCTTGTACACCTTAAATATGCTGTAATTTTCACATTAACCATTAGATATGGCCATTTTGTTCCATATGAGAGCATACCTAACAGTAAATATGAAAAAAGGTATCCAACTATTCTAATCATTTTAAGTGACTGTTGAGTTAAGAGAGCTCACATTGTTTTCTCTCAAATCATGGTAAAAATCATTCGATATGGTCTCTTTCTGTAATTATTAAGCAATAAATTCACGTTCACCAATGCATGCCTGTTTGTTTAAACAAATAATATAATGGTTTAAAAGACAGCAGTACTCCTCATTTCCAAAGGATATGAAAAAATGGTGCGAATCAATAACACCTCTCTATAGTGAACCTCCATACATCAAATTGCCCAAATTTTGGTCCCCTCCATCACAATGTAAAGAGGTTTTACTGTATTTATTTCAATTTTTAATGTGTATATGGTCATTGTGCCTCAGTTTAACATGTTTGCCCACTAGGGCCTGGTTTCAATGAAAATTTCTGTATGGGTCTATATCAGTGGCGTTGCCAGGAATTTCATGGGGGGTTCCAAAACCAGGGGGGAAAATTTTTGAAAAACCGCCTGCTAAGTAATGAGTTTGAAACTAATTTTAACACTTTTCATCGAAAAAACTTAATTTGTTAAAGAAATATTTTGTAAATTCCTGATTTTTTCAATATTTTGTTTTCTTTTATGAAGAACAATAATTGTGTTTTTATGTCTGGACCCCCCGGACCCCTCCTGGCTACGCCACTGGTCTATATCCGCGTCAAACTAAAAACCATGAGACTACATAGTTTGCAAAAAGAAAAAAATGATTGTGTATTGTGCATTTTAATTTTTTTGCAGTTTTGCTAGAAGCGAAGTGCCTTGAATCATATAATTCCTTCTATTTCACCATCAAAATTAATTGTAAAACAATAATTTATGGCTTATTTTAAAGCTAAGACTTTGAGTACGACTTTATCTGTCAAAAATTGAATAATTCCCCCTTCCTGATATTTTCACATTTAATATTTAAAAAGGTTTTAATTAACTTTGCTCAAACACTCTCTCTCAGAGTTGCCCGAAACATTTTATTTCATACTTTAAACACATCTACCTACTATTCCTCGTATAAAATTTATTAGAAACTCATAAATATACATTTTTTAATATTTAAACATTTATCTCTTTCCCCTGTAATAGTGCTCCAGCTCCTTCATTAAAAATACATACCTTAGGATTATTGTACAGCCCTGTGGATGTCGTAACTGCTCCAGGCCATAGCAATATGACCTACGGCTTCAATTATAAACTATCAATGCCATCAATGTTTTCATCTATATTATTAAGAATATACTTTAAACTAACCTTATGCAAGAGCTGCACCGAAGACAAGCTGCTGGTGTGACATAATTTTCAAGATTACTCATGCCATAGTGGTTATTTCATATTTATTTATCATTTATAAGGTCAAATACTTAGGGCAGTCATATGAGAAAACACCTTGGTGCAGTTTGAATTAAAGTAATTATGAAGGCTTTACTATCACTTGGCTTCCTGTGGTGTAAATCTCACTTTAACCTGAAGACACTCAGAGGATACCAAGTAAAATTTTCATCAATGCATCAACATGTGGTTGAAACCTGAAATGTGGTAATTTTTTTTAAATTGCCACCAAATGTTGAAATTACATTCATAGACATATTTTTGCTTATCATGCCTTCTTCTTTGTAGATCAGAATAGAAACTACATCACCAGGGAATCCATTCAAGTGTAAGAAAAAAAAATTGGAAGCACACAGTGAACGAGAACAGCAAATAGCCCTCTTGTGCAATATTCCAGGCATCCGTGAAACAAATTCTATGAAGCTGCTTAAAGTTTTTGGTACTATCGTGGCCATATCTAATGCCTCATATTCTCAATTAGCGGCAGCTGTTGGAAATTCAGTGGCTAAATCAGTGCTGGATTTTTTTCATGGAAAAGGTGAATGGAAATAAAATTTTAAAAAAGGTGTGATAAATTGGTCTACTGTGATACTTATGTTTTGTTAAAATATGTGTAATTGATGTATAAATGCTTGGACATACGTTATTTATTAAAAAGCAAACTTTTTAATGTGGATGAACAATCTCAGGTATAAACTGTTGGAAGGATTGTATGCAATTTTTTTATGTTTATAATAAACTATTGCCATCATACAATATGCGTGTGCTAATATGTACCTACTTAATGTCAGGTGATCTTTTTATTATATGTTTGCCATCTGTGTGTGCTGGGCTGGAGAAATAATCATGGAAGAAATAGGCCCAATTTTTTCAATTGGGTCCTTTTCACTGCTCTGACTGGCTTTTATTAAAATTTTTATGGAAAATTTGGTCCAAAACATAATTTTTTTAAACTTGGCTGGATATCTTCAAATAGCTGTTTAAAATTTTCTGGATGCCATGTAATGCGATGTAGCATTTGCTCAAGAGCTGATATAAAGTGGCTGACATTACCCAAACTTACCAGCTCTTTATTTTGTAAGTTTCATTTTTTATGATTAATATTTTTTTAAAGAGGTGATATCTTTGCATGATAAAAATACATAATTTATTTTTAGTTCATATATTTAATATCAAGTCCACATTTTTCTATAAAAAAACCCTTTTAAACTCTAATTTTTGGAGTGAGTACATTTTTTTCTCTGCAAACTTCCTCCCATTCCAATATATTCACTGAAAATGTCCATGTGTTCGAGAGAATTTTAATGCACAGACAATATTAATAAAAAACTAAATCAGTAATGCCATTTGAACTCTATAAACACTCGCAGTGCTGGTTGATGAGCAAAAATGTAGAATCAGATTTTTCTTACCTTCAGGCTCAGAGTCGGTGTGATTGTCTAAAGTATTCTATGTACATATAGGCAAGAGCACACTGGATACATGTATTAATTATTTTCAAAGTGATATGTCTAACCACAAGCAATAACCCTTCCATATGAGATTGGTGTTGTTTTAAAGTCATGGATAATGACTCACCCCTCAGTCTAGAACACTTAGTGGCTTTAAAATACATAAGAAATGTTCATTCCCATGGTACTGATCATTGGAAAGTTCACATCTGGTTTGGTCCCATGAGATTAGAGGCATTCCTTCACTGGGTGAATTTTATCCTCTTTTAAAAAGATGGATTTCACTCTTTGGAGCCAATATGTTCAACCATGAGGGAAATAAATTCCTGTACCACTTTTTCCCTCGTCGCGGCTACTTCAACCACTTCAGCATGATTTGCTTCTTCCTCACTTTCACAATCCAGAATGCATTTGTTAGTAATAAGGCTAAATGCAAACACTTTCATGCCGCAGTGCACTGCTGTTATCACTTCATGAACGGTGCTCATACCTGGAACGATCAAAAGCAAAAAATTATATAGGAATTTTTTGAAAAGAGAAATATTTCCTTAAACGCAATGTTAGCACTCGCTGATGAGTAAAATGTAAGGAATATTTATCACATTAAAAAATTAAATTAATACACTACAATCAACTATGATATGTTTACACATTAAATTGAATATTCTGCTACCACAGTCAAGGTTGCTTCAAACATGTTGAAGTTACATGAGCTTGATTTAAGGAGAGATTTTGCATCAAAACAGTGATACTTAATTGGTGCTATTTTAAATACATTAGCTTGACCATAATCTTTGGTGATACAAAAGTTACTCTCATGTAACTATTTTGCATGGCAATACGTAAAGGGTGAATTCATTTTTTTTAAGAGTGTAAGCAAATGGAGACAGAGATGAGGACGCAGGAGCAGATCCCGCCCTTAATCTGTCTATGAATATAGCAAGGCATTAAATGCTTACGACAGTAACTGTGGTAAAAATTGTTTTGGATCATGCTATATGTACTTACCAACAGCATCAACACCAAGCATTCTGAATAGCCTCAGTTCCGCTGGAGTCTCATAGTTGGGGCCACCAACAATGCAGTACACTCCTTCTCTTAAGTAAGAACTAATTCCTGCCTTAACAGCTGCAACTTCTTTTGCATATTTTCTCAACTCAGAGTTGTAAGCTCGACTAATAGCAGGAAACCTGGGACCAAACCTAAAATGAAAAGTGATGCATTTTCAGTATAATTAGACTTTTAGAGAGGTTAAGAAACCAAGCAAAACTATGATAAACCTTATTGAATTATTCTATACATTGAAACCATTAAAATAATAGATAAGTAGACATCTTTCTAGACGAAAATGAATAAGGCATTACGTTCACCTCTCATCATTTGATCCCTGAAGTGGGTTGTTCCCAGAGAATCCCATCATATTGACGTGGTCTTTCATGATCATTATATCTCCTGCATTGAAATCTTGATTCAAGCCACCAGCTGCATTTGTTGCTAAAAGATGCGTAGCCCCCAAAAGTTTCATCACACGTACAGGCATTGAGCACTGTCAATAAAAATAAACAAAATTAGAGGAAAAAGTTAAGGCTTTGTGCTTGTTACCATTTGGTGACATAAGTTCATAGGACAGATCCATGATAGGAAAATAGGAGATGCAGCCATTCTCAATACTACGGTCAGTAATTGGCATCGTAATATTTTTCTTAGAAAGAAATTTTAGTAGGGTTTTATAGGAGGAGAGATTCATATTTCACTGGGAGTCCATTTTGAGGATGTTGACATGCGACCTAATATAGGTACATTTTGGGCTTTCTTGACATATTAGTTGGGGAGACACAAAAGGACCAAATGGCTACTGTAATGATAATTACCAATTAAAATTAGTTATTAAGTTATCTCAATGATGAAAGATGTTACAATTCATTGACTCAAATGCTAGTCAGAGGGGGAATGTGATAAAGTTGACTGCTAATGGTGACAAAAAAAGCAGCTGTCAGCAGAAGTGGAACAATAAAGGTGCAATGATATATTTTTTAAACCCAACTGAAGAAAATAAAATATCCATCCATTGGTACCTCCACCATTCTTCAAAACTCTCCTTGACCACTTTCGGGCATGGAAATTAATCCCAAGAATGACATGCAATTTTTTTACGAGGGCTTTATCAAAACCTTCAAGATATCAGTAAGAGAAGGCAAATGGACTCACCATCCACAGAGGATAACCTTCATAATAATGGAATCGCCCCTGCATGCACACTACCGGAACACCGCGGAGGTAGCCAAAGACCAGTCGCCCAGCATGTCCAGGAACAGTGGAGACAGGGAAGTGTGGGATGGATCCATAAGGAATAGAGGTTTTCTTATCCAGATTGTCAGCAAGACCTCCTGCAAGCAGAAATAGTGAATTGTTTCAATGGTAGCAGCTTTGTAATGAAATGGTGGTGGCAATTTTACTGCATCGCATAGGTTATTCTTCCAGGTTTCAATCAATTTTGGAGGGTTTTATTCATTCTCATAGTCTTTCACTTACACACGGGCATACCCAGTGGGGGGCAAGAGGGGTCAGAAGGAAAAATAGCTGAAGTCTCTAAGGAAAATCAGGACTGGATTGAAACAAAAGTTTTCAACAAATTTTCTTTGAACCCATGAAAAATGATATTAGAATAAGACATGTGACTTAAGTATTTTTTAAGCAAATAATTTTATAAATTAATTTAGTGCAGTTACAATTTTCTTAAAATTTTGGTTTAATCCATCTTTTGCATGCAAAAATGTTAAGACTTGAACGACCTTCGCCTAGTTTTGATCCTGGGTACGCCCTTGCATTTACTTATGCGCTTAAGAAGTGAGCCACCATTATTGATCGACACTCAATCCCACAGAGGAACACATTGAATTTTCACAAATGGATTTGATTCTCGAAATGAAATACCATTTTGATATTAATTGATACAAGGAAGCACTCTACTCTTGGTACTGACTGTATCTGCATCCGGCTGCACCAGGAGAGAGGGTTTTTTTACAGGTAGCGAAAGAAATTAGGGCGTAGATAGTGCTATGCTCAAATTTCTTTCACATTTGGTACTTGTAGCCATACATTTGCATACATGTACACTCCATTTACAAGGATAACAAATTTTTAATAAAATTTGGGTAGGAGATCACGATCCCAGTGAACCCCCCAAAATCTGCCCCTGAGGCGAAACCAAACCTTAGAGCAGGGGCGCAGCTAGGAATTAAGTCTAGGGGGGGGTTTAGGTGTAACTAATACAGGGGGGTGGTATGCTTGCCAGGATAAGCGAGAGGCACTGGGACCATCTCCCAGAAAATTTTTAAGATAAATGGTTCAAAATGGTGAAATTTACAGCTTTCTGACAGTGGCGGATACAGATGGGGGGCACAGGGGGTGCACGCCCCCCCCCTTGCGGGTCCGCTTGTATTGCCGAACATTGCAAAACCACAATTGTAACTTTTTTATATCATAAGATGGCATTGTCTTTTACATGTTTATGATCACTTTAAATAAAATTTTCATATACTTTGCCTGTGACTTGATCATCTTTTATTACGATAACAGTAAAGACAACTCAAGATATGTTGCGCCCCCCCCTTGAGTTTTTTCTATATCCGCCACTGCTTTCTGAGGGATATTTTATTAATCCTTACTCTCTACGATAAGTAATATTAATCAAGTTAAGTAAATTGAATTAAACTTCAAAGGTCTGTCAGCTCTGGGGGGGGGGGTTTCCCCCCAAAAACTCCCCCCTCGCTGCGCCACTGCCTTAGACACATAACTGTTGAGAGGCATTGCATACTTCCAAGGCACCGCCGAAAGTAGTGCATCATCCCCCCAATACAACGACCTTAATCCGCCCCTGTTCTCAGCTACACCTCCCTTACTCACAATGGTCTCGCATAGTGCGCTGCTGTTTACACTCTGGTGAGCAATTCCTCAGTCAACGGTTCTCCCTGAACAAGTTAATGAACCGAAACTCTAGCAGCATCATTAAATCATGAGAAGTGGGCGACAACTGTCGTCATGACGATTAAAAACTTTTGGGCATGTACCGCCACGCCAATGTTTGTTTGGCCCATGAAGCAATAAATCGTTTTTCACCTTGAACCATTTTGCCAGTAGCTTGATTGAAAGTCAATATTTCTAGTATACAAACTTTTTTATTTCATAAGTCAAATAGGAGCTAATAATTTTCATCGTACTTGTCCATCTTACTTAACGAGTAAGGTAAACTTCAGGGTATCCATCATCAAATAATGTCACATCGAGCTGATGGTCGATGCTTGTTACTTCATCAAGGCAGCTAAGTTCGGCTTAATTTGAGGCTGATGTTTTCTTTTATTTAAATTGAGTTTTGAGTTTTTCTTGCCATTGAGTTCTTTCTGTATCCGCTACTGAACCAAAAACGTCGTGTGAACACATACCCCAGCAAAAACATTTGCACCCAGAGGATTAATACTTCGGTGTAGAATCCCTTGATTTATGGCATTTTGCTTTATGTATGTATAATCAGTAAAAAAAATTCATGAACTTTGGATGTGACTTGATTATTTTTGTATTACGATAAAAGTAAAGGTCGCTCATGATATCTTTAGTGCCCCACCCTTGAGTTTTTCCTGTATCCGCTACTGAATCGAAAATGTTGTGCGAATGCATACCCCAGCAAAAACGTTTGCACCCATGGGATTAATATTTAGTGTAGAATCCTTTGAGTTATGTTTTCCCTTTAAGCGTGTCAAGAGGTATGCCTAACCGGCAGGATGTCCAACCATGGAAGTTGTGTGACTTGACGTAAAAAACTGTAATGAGATAACGACGCAAGAAACTCGTCGGACACAACCAGAAGTACCACTACAGGCTTTGGGAGCCTACGAACTAACTTTGTTTGAAATCTGTGAAGCCGTATGGAAATGCATAGCAGACAGACAAACAGACATCCTCTTTTAAATGCTTAATGTAAAGATAATTTAATTAGAAAAACTACATAACTTTTTAAAATAAACTTTGAGAATTTCGCCATCCGGGGCACGTGCCCCCTCTGTCCTGCCCAAGTCCTGTGCCAGCTTGTATAGTTGTATCTATCTAATTCTATTAATGATATTAATTTAATTAAATTAATTCTTTTAATGACCATATGCAGAGAATTATTTCGAATTCAACATTTTTCTAAGTCAATGAACGCAGGGTCGCAGCTAGGAATTAAGGCAATGGGGGGGTTTTAGGTGCAACAAACACTGGGGTGTTTGAGGGTGTGGTATACCCGCCAGGATAAGCGGGAGATGCGAGGGCCCTCCCGTAGAAAAATTTTCAAATAAATGTCTCAAAATGGTGAGTTTTACGGCTTTCTGAGGGATATTTTATTGATCCTTACACTATTCTATAAGTAATTTTAATCCAATTAACTCCAATTAATCCAATCCAATTGATCCACTGAGTGAACGAACCGATTGAACATCACGTATACAATCCGAGCATGGTAAAGCATGCGATCAATGGCAGTGGAGCAGCGAGGGGGGGGGAGGGTTTTGGGGGTTAAAACCCCCCCAGAGCTCAAAGAAATTTTTAAGTTTAATCCGTTTCGTTTAATTGGATTAATATTACTAATAGAATAGTGTAAGGATTAATAAAATATCCCTCATAAAGCCGTAAAACTCACCATTGTGAAGCATTTATCTTAAAATGCCGCAATTTATTAATCTCTCACCTACCGCTTATCCTGGTGGGTATTCCATGCCCCCACACACCCCGGTATTAGTTGCACCTAAACCCCCCCCAGCCTTAATTCCTAGCTGCGCCCCTGATCAATGAGATCAAAAATGGTTAATTGATGGAGCGCCTCCCAGCACGATTCAAATTGTCCGATTCGGAATTGACTCTTCAATCCAGGATTTTCACCTCGTTTTCCATCCTCACATCAGCCAAAGTGAGTCACCAAAGTTGTGACGTCATAGAGAATCTCGAGACCAAACAGCACGAGTGAAAACAATCGCAGATAAGCCTTATCAGCACAAAGAACATGTTTTTGGAGGTAGTCTTTGAAGAGCCGACGAGCAAAATCCATACGCAACACCAAAGCGTAATTTTCTGAAAGATGCCGCGTCAGCTGAAAATAAGAGACAAAAAACTTTTGCTTTAGTACGTTTTTTTCCAAATAAATTTACTCCAACTACAGACTTAATATATACTTTCATAGGAAACATGAAATCTAAATTGCACAGTAGATAATGCATACCTTTATGCCAAAAAAGGCCGACCTATTTTTTTCAGTGGGGGTTCATTTGGAGGGGCTTTACTGTGGCCCCCAAAAATATTGTGGGGAAAGGATTTGAATCCCTTGACCCTCCCACGTCTCCCCCACTGCTGGCTAAGGCCTTGACGAGGGAGCATTAGTTGCGTTGCCAAATGAATGTGCATCAAGGCCGTTCTACACGGGGCACGTAATTTCTCAGGTTAGAACTACGATAATTTCTCATTATGGCGTGCAATTTCACGAATACACAAACGAAATTACTGTCGACGTCAAAATGATGTGCCGCTGTACTGTAAAAATTTATATCTGGACTTCAGTGCATACCATAGTAATAAATAACATGTCATTTAAAGGAAATATTATTTTTAATTCTGATTTATTTTTTTAATGAAAATTACATAAAAGGGTAGACACGCGAGTGCAATAAATGACTCCACGCACCATAAAATTGGCCGTTTTGTCAACTTTATACACTTTGTAACTCCACCTAGGGAAAACTACAACGTCTACAGCATTCATCTTCCACAATAAGTTTTAAACATTTATGTAGATTAATAAAATGGCTTTTCGTATTTTTAGAACGCATATTTTGTTGTTAAATAATGAAAATGTTTAAACACTATCTAGTCCTACAGTTTACCCCGAAAGAAAAAATAAAACACTTCTTAAGGGGTGGAAGGTGGTCTCCTCCACGGTAGGTCACCGATCACGGGACGGTCTCGTACAATTCCACTAAGGCATGTATTAAATTTCAAATATAATTAATAGTACAGCCATACTACTTCAGCCGCAGAGCGGGCGAACTTGTGACTTACCCATTCCTGACCCACAGATGATGCCGACCTTGGGCTTCACGGGCACCCTCTCGATCAGGAAGTTGGCTATTTCCTGGACCAACTCATATGTGAACCTGTTTCGAGAAAAAAGAAAAAAATCAGAGAGGCCAAACATGGTCCACGTCCCTCACCAGAGCAAGCATTCCGTCGAGTTTGGATGAGGAAAGCAATCTCCATTTGTCAATAGAATCCCTATAGCCATGGATACTTCATTGGGACAGTGGGCATTGGAAGACACATAGATGAGGGTCGAATTGAATTTTGTTTTTTCAAATGTCCTAATGATTAAAAGCGCCGGCAATCGAATGATTTGAACTTGGGTCACCAGAATTGAAGAATTAAACTGGACTTCGAATATTTTTAATTGAATATTTAACTGGAAATATAATAGTAAGACAGAAGTAAGAGTAGTTGAACCAACGACAAGCAAATTTCATCTTGCCAAATATTATATATATGTATTTTTTTATGGAAAAAAATTTCGGTATCTTAAATGAAGTTTTGAATAACCACAATTTGCATGTCGTTTACTTACACTTTTCCGCAGGTATGAAGTTATCATGCGTGAATACTTACATATAAGAATATTCAAGGAAATAAATATGAATTTTAAATGTATACATATAAGATCATGTTATTTTTTTTAATATTTCATTACGCATATCAAATAAAAATGTAAGCCAACTTTCAGAAAATACTACTACTTTCATTGGTTCCATAACTAGTAGTAAAACTTATGGCACGAAAAATCAGCAGGCAACTTAAAGATACAATTCCGAAGAAACAGACCAATTGGCTTCCAAAAAAGCATTAACTGTAATTTAATAATAAAATATGTGGTTACAGACGAATTGAACTCAACTTTATCCCCACCAAATTCAATATTGTTAATAACTGTATAAAGGCGTTCTGACGATTTCCGTTCCTTTTAGTAAAAATATATGATGTAATTTATATAAAAAATAAGTTGAACGCCTATGATCCATGGATGATGAGGCAGAGGAATGGTATAGAGTATTTTCCTTTACTCGGATCAATTTTCAACGTGAAGCACATTTTATAAGAATATCTCGTAAGGACCTTTCATCCTTTATTTGCGAAAATAATTAATACGATATTCTGATATATTTAAGGCTACATAGATAAATGGTAAACCTTTATCAGGCTCCTATTACACTGACGAGAGTAAAGCTGCGTGGAAGACAACGATTTTCCATGAAATTTCTATCATGATTGGCTTTGCAAGGGGAATATTTTTATATCTTCTTAGCGCGAGATGATTTTTTTACGGAAAAAAAAGCAAAAATAACCAACTCATGTCATTTGTACTATTTCAAGGAACAATTAAAATTAGGTTTTTTTCATAATAATTTAAGTAAGATAATAACTGGGGGCGTTGGTAAGGGTAGGGCCCAGAGGCACAGCGCGAGCCCAGACGTGGTCCAAAAAGAGGCATCCATAATTTGCGGATATTTGCAGTATTTACCAGAGTTAAACGAGCATAAATACACCCCTCAATCCCTATATTTACCCCATATAAATTTGTGTTATTTGTCTATTCTGAGTTCTGTGGTATTATATAACCATATTATATTCTTAATAGTCGAGTTCAAGAACAATAAATCTTATTACTATTACCACTTTTCAGCTACTAAACCATGTAATGACCAAATAAAATTATAAAAGATTCCAATGCAACGAGATGAGACTACATAGGAATAAAGATGCAAAATATCCATCAAATGGACATCACAATCACAACTAATTCTATATTGTATGTTTTCCTGACTTAAGAATCAAGAAATTGACTCACATTTTGGAGAAGCGACTCGCACCTCGATGTGGGGAGACACAATGTCTGAATATCTTGAATTCCCCTTCTGCTTAAAAGAGTGGAAACTACTATCGATAAGAAATTAGAAAAATTGCGATAAAAGCGGACTGAGACTAATCCGTTTCCTTGAAGCATCTGCTGTCCACAATCACGTGATGTAACTTGGCAGGCATGAGGTTCTTGTGATTACGCTATTGAACTTCAGAGGCATGCAAGGAGGGGAGACACAAGTCTTTGGAAATATTTCTAAGCAACACACAATGGCAGCAACAGCTATGGGGTAGGCTAACTCATGACAGACAGCATTTTTCCATCAGAACATTCATTTTTGGCATCCTGAAGATTGTGATTATTTTACGAGTTTGTCCACTAAAACTGGAAATCATTCCGGGTTTTCCACATTGTCAAGCTTAACAGCCTCCATCGGCTCAAATTTTTCGTAGTGAAAATTAATTTAGTTTCTCAATGAAGTTCTACATCAATCCAGGCAAGGCAAGCTAGACTATAGGCCTGGTTACACGGTACATTAACACATTCGAGTTATTATGTGAATGCAATAACGATTTTGCTGGACCGGAAAGGAACATATACGAATGCATAAAACAGGTTCTATTTTATTTTCATAACTTCGCATAAGTTGCATTTTCGTGTTCGTTCACGCGTTCATTCATTTAGACTTTAACCCGAACGTGTTAATTGATCCTGTAATTAGGCCTTTGGTTTTAATCATGGTACAAGGGTGTACCCAGGATGAAAACTGGGGGGGGGGCAAGTCATAATTGTTCAAGTTGTAGGTAAGATTTAAGCATGGAAAAGGTGGATGAAATCAGCATTTTAAGGAAACTTTAACAGCTCTTTATTAGTTTTTAAAATTATTTACTTGAAAAAATATTATTCTCCTCAAGACATTTGGGATTTTTGCTTATACGGAGGGTAGCTGCCCCATCCTGCCCCTCGCTGTGTACGCCCATGTCATGGTGACGTAACATTAAACGAAGCGATTTTTTACTATTATTCAAACGAGGTTTCTAATAGAACCTGCAAAGAAGAAATGTATCCGTAAAAGAAATCAAGCGAAAGAAAACAAAAAAAATCGCTTCGCAGCATTTGAGAGAAGCAACTCTCCCTCTCGGCCGGTCGTATTTTGTCTATTTTCGTGAAGTAATACTCATTTAAAACTTACGCAATCACCTTGAAATTTTCAAGACATATAGAGGGTATTAAGCAAACCTCAAATATAAGAATCTGATGAAATACTGAGGTAATAATTTTGAACTCTGCGATGCAGGTAAATTTTAGGAAGAATACCCAGAAACGCGAAGTACGAAAAATACCCAGAACATTTCAAGACGATAGAAGTTTTTAACTAGTAATAATTCACGAAAAATAAAGTTCAAATAATTCCTCATTTTAAAACTGCTAAGACGGCTTCATGCGATTCGATCCGGATAATGTAATTCCTTAGAATATACTCTCGGGCAATAAGCCCACCAAAAGTGAAAGGATATCGTGGTAACATGCGGCACCAACCAATGCCCTCCGAACAGGATTTATTCGAGTCAGATAATGTGTTTTCACAGAATATATTCTCACTCAGTAAGTAAGTTTCTAACTGAAGGCGATAGGATATCGCATAAACTAACTCTGTAATTAATATCGAGGATACGAGCATGTCATGCCGACTCCATTGGTTTCCACGCAAACAAAAGTAAACTACATACCATATGTAATTGGAATTATAAGATAAATAAATTTTATGCGCGCATTCTCAATATCTCTCTCGCAAATATAAGTTTTCCACTTTGATAAATACTGATTGAAACATGTAGAATAATACAGCGTAGAACAGCATTGGCTTACACAAAAAGTCATAATTAATGTAAAAAGCGTGTATGTATATCTTTGGGGGGAAAATGGACAAATATCAGGGGAACATAACGGCTCTTTTGCACGTGACGCATTCCATACAGTTCACTCGCGGTACTTACGAAAGAAATCAAAGTTTATAAATTGGCGGAGGAGGAAAAACAGGTTTTTCATATATTATGTCAATGCATCTGCTGCAAATGCATTAATATGTCTAGTCACGTGAAAATTAAAATGTTACAGATTAGATTAAATCGATCCACCACTTGGTTTTCTGAAAACGCAAAGTAGGGAAATAGAGAGAAGATAATATTACGTAACACTAATATTTTTCCATCTAATTTTTCACCGTCGATCAGATAAAAATATCGTAAAACAAACGTTCACTCAAGAGCAGGAATAGAAGGGACAACAACTTTGCTATTTCCGCATGGTAATGTATGTGGAAATAGCAAAGTTGTGGAAATGTGTGGAAACCATTTACATGTGGAAATAGCAAAGCTGTTTTTCATTCTATTCCTGCGATTATGGATTTCCACCAAGTTACGCCCGCTACTATTAATTATATTCACTCAAGAGGGCTTACTGGTTTTCAGGCAGGATATTAATCAGTTTGTTTCAAGATACTAGACCGTGCAATGATTTTTTTAAAGGTGGAAACTTCAATCAAATCGTTTCGAAGTTCGGCTCGTCATTGCCAGAGGTCAAGAAGCAAGTGTCCTTTGAACATTATCCAAGCAACGCTCAGCGGCGTTTCCCAAGCGCAACCCCAAGGACGCCGTGATCAAACTTAATGAGCGAGAATTCTCTGAATGAGACTGTGGATTGGTGTTAGTGAACGTACTCTAGGCACACCATTTCATCTACAACGGCTTCAAAATAGATCAAATTCACCAATTTATGAGCCAAATAATTTTTGGGGGTTCTTATAAAATAGGTACAGTGAGTCCTCGTTCTACGTCACCCCGTTTAACGTCATTTCGCGATAACGTCACGAAAATTTTGAGACCGTCATTCGTTTATCGCACCTTTGCTTCGCGATAACGTCAGGTCTGGTCAGGTCTTTTAAATTTCGCGCGAGAAAAAATGCGAAGCGGCGGGCGTTGCAGGTTGTTCGTTTTGTGGGCGGTAATATAGTCAGTCTAAACGAAGTGTAAAACGGTGTGTTTAATGTCAATTTCAATTACGTTTATAGCAAATTTTCTGCTAAATGAATTCTTAGGTAGGTGCGCAAATGTTAAGTGCGTAAATGTCAAGTAAAGTTTTAGCAAATTTTACTTGACATAACGGTTTTCTGGAACCTGAAAAGTGATTTCTAGGGATTTTTCCGGGTAGAACTCGGAGTATTTGTCGTCACTTTTTCGCCGTGTTCTCAATAATCTTGGTTCCTGTAACTGCGACGATGTTTCAGCGATGATGATGCCCAGGTGACCACCATAGCGAAGCCGAAAAAACAAACGCGGGAAGATACAAAAATGGAGAAGGATGTACGTCGCTGCTGGTATTGCCGTCAATGAAGACAGGGACTCGTGTTTATGCCATAGTTTGGCATTCCCATCGTAAGAAATGGCCCAAATATGATACGCTAAAATTTTTTCGCGTAGGAATTGTGAGGTCTAGGAGCCGATATTCACTTTTTACATTGTTTCTTATGGGACATTGTGCTTCGATTAACGTCATTTCGTTTAACGTCACATTTTTCAGGAACGGTAAGTGACGTTAAACGAGGACTCACTGTATATAATTAGTGGGGGGTCATTCGGAGAGATAACACTTATGTCATTACCTCCCAATCGTTTCGGAGGGTACTTGAACTACCAGACTCCTTCTTATTTACACCATAAGCGCCCTTCGGATAATGATTGAAACAACGAGTTAAGTGATGTATGATCTTAGGTTTTCCCGGCGTATCAGTCGCAGAAAATTTTCTCGGGTTTTCCACCGGTTAATGTCGTCCATGTCTCCCGACGTTTCGATCAGTGACTTGCTGATCATCCTCAGGGGATCTTCGGAAGATCTTGCTGATCGAAACGTCGACAGACATGGACGACATCAACCGGTGGAAAACCCGAGAAACTTTTCTGCAACGTGTTCAGTGGAGGAAAAATGTCGGTCATAATCGATTTTTTAGCGAAATGAAAAGCTCGACTTTTCAACAAAAATCTAACTTTGAAACAAAAGATTGATTTATAGAAATAATTTACGTTTTTCGAAAACAGGTCGTACAATAAAAGTGTATTATTCTTTCGGAAAACACTCAAAATACAAATTTGAGAAATAAATCCAAAATTCTCTTCTCAAAATATTGAACATTTAGGAAAAAATTATAAATGCTCACTTATTAAAGTTTTGGGATCTCAGCTTGGAACTATTCGGCTCCATTATATTGTTTGATGAAGGATCGACTGATTGGGATGCTTTGTTGAAGTCCGAGGGAGTGCCTTTCCAATTTTACCGGCCTTAGAGAGAAGTCTTTCACATGGGACGGATGACGTTATCACAGGCCGATAGTGAAGCTGCTGAAATCAAACTCAATTATAAAGATTGAAGTTTAAAAAGTCGAGTTTAGATCGAAACTCGAAGATAGTGGCTCGATATAGATTTCCTCGATCTTTGACTATTAAAACTCGATTTTCGAATTTATCCGAAATCGATTTTTCCATCACTAAATGCGTTGAGCAGTGGTTCAGCAATGTGGCTGGGTAGTTAAAAGCACCAAGAGCCAAAACGTCTTGTTGTTGCCATTTCAAATAAGAGGAGAAAGAGAAAAGAGCATGGCATGCTAAAGATGCGTTAACGATGCGGACACATCAAAACATAACGCCTAGAAGTTCGAGGTGTCACAGGAAAGGAACTATCACCATTCTAAATGAGTGAAATTCACACCCTTGTAGATTAGTCCGGGGAGAGCTCTACTTTGATCATCCAAATCAATCTCTGGGGTGGATCACATAGTGATTCGAGAGTAGGTGATATAAGTACATTGCAATATCCCGAAATTTATCCGCACGTGCCTTAAATCAGGGTAACCTCTACCCTAACCTATCAAAACAAACCTTCATGTTGAAGTACTGGATGATCGGAGGCTAAAATGCCTCACTGTGGTGGTCATAAGATGACACAAGAGAGATGGATAGTGGTGCTCTCATCATCCACACTAGATAACACTCTTTCAGAGTATATGCGGCAAATAGTCATATGATAACTTGTATTGGATCATCCGATTCTTGCGTAACTTAAAAGCGCCATTACAATCGCGCGATGAAAATTCAGATGACCCAGAAACCTATCCATCATGCAACAAATGCACTTTCCAAGAATTCTCTCGATGTAATACCTCGTACTGCATTATTTATGTAACCGTACAACGGAAAATCAAAGTTCTCCTGTCTAATTTATTTTATCCCCGTTACCATCTTGACACTTTCAAGTCTGTATATCTCCTCCGACGACCGCTTATTGATTGATAATGAGCGTCGGATCCTGCTGTTGTGATACTTTCCAAGAAAGCGAGTAAATACCATCGGCGAAGAAGTGATTTATTGCGCGAAAAGTCGTTCAAGTTCGGAAAATAATTTCGATGTGAGACATTTAACATTCATTCGTGCTCACAAAAATACAAGGCTTGTACTTGTCGAATTCGTCCCAAATGTTCTACCACTTAAACTACCCAAGATCTTCAGATCAAGACTGGCCATTCGATTTTTAAGCTCGATGTTTTAACCACTATACACGCATGTCCGACGTAAAGGCCGCTATACACGGTGAATGATCATGCTAATGATCATGCTGAATGATCACGTTATCATTCACAGGACCATGCGAGAAAAATAGAACATGTTCTAATTTTCACTGAATGATCATGCGCATGAAGGTTCATTCGCGAATTGTTCCGTTATACATGGTGAATGATCATGCGCATGAAATCATTTGCCGTGTATAGCGGCCTTAATGGGTCTAAACTATTCCCTCTTTTCCCCCTCCACTCAACTTCTGAGATCAAAACTTAACTATGATCAGCGGAGCGTATCGATTAATTTAGTTTCGTTCCCTGGAGAGAAGTTTTGTCCCGTGTCGAAACTAAACTCCTTCATCATCATCTTCACTGGTCAACAATCCTAGGATTGGTTTGACGCAGCTCTCCACTCAGTTCTCCTATCAGCTAATCTTTTCACACCTACGTATTTCTTCTCTTTCACATCTCTCTTTACTTGTTCCATATATTTTGTTCGAGGTCTTCCTTTTCCATTCTTGCCTTCCACTTGTCCTTCGACGATTGTCTTCATCAGGCCATCATGTCTCAAGATGTGGCCTATAAGGTTGTTCCGTCTTCTTATTAAACTCCTTGGTGATTTTAATTTCGTGCGGGAACGAAACTAAACCCAAGCCTCGTATTTTCGTTTCGCTCCGGGTCGAAACGAAACATTTTCATTTCGTTTCACTTGCCATCCCTGCTTCGTACACACTCCAGATGATGCAATTACGACCCCCGTGTAAAACGGCCAAATGAAGTGGAGAAAGTATACGTAGCCAGGAGAATCCCTTCAGCGCGACTCTTTCGTCCTTGAGCGGAGCCTTGTTCACGGCCATTCAATAGTAAACATCACCTGGGACAACTTGCTCGGTATGCATGCGGTGAGAAGCTGGGTGAAGGGCGAATGACGCAACCCCGAGGGGGAGAGAACGATACGGCGGTGGAGGATGCCGCGAGATGGCGAGCTTTCGTTTCGCTATTTTTTTAAGCAAATTCCTCATCCATCCCGTTACGAAAACCGCCGCGAGTTATCCGAGAGCCGGCAGTAAAAAAGTAGTCGAGTGACGTTTTCGAGACCAATCAACCATTTCACTAGCGCACGCTGCGTTATTGACGTTCCTCCTCCTCATGCTCTAGATGTTGATTAACGCGAGGAGAAAAAAAAACATGCCGCGGCATTTTTCTCCCCCGGAAGAGATGAACTGTTCGATACGCATTCCTCATTGCGAGGAATGAGCTGGTACCAATATAAAACCCAACAATACAATGAAAAATATGGCAGGAATGTAACAAAATAAACATATAACCATAAGGGTAGTTTTGATATGAAGTATGACGTACACATTTCGACGATTAGAATTATATCATATATATTGTTACAGAAAGGTCTTTTTCTCTCATTCCGCGTATGCTCCGTTAATATTGCACCTATAGTGATAAGTGAGGCAACATTTTAAACCGGCCTCTGACGAAAAATAGAATCTCAATCTGAAATTTCGTTATTTATCCAAAAATTTGGCTTTAAAGTTTCGATTCTTCCTTGCCGATTACTTACGTCTCCACAAATTTTTCGATTCTAAACTAAAAACAAAGGTTTAAAAACCCGTTAAATACATAAATAAACCAAAGAAAATTTACATAAGTAGGCAAAAGCGTTAAAAATAAAATCTAAGAAGTATGAAGAATGTTAAACGTCCTCTATGAGAGACATCGTAAGTAAGGAACTTAAAAGTTTTCCTGGATATCAGACAATTACTTATACCACTTATTTTTATCAGGGCGCGACCCGGGTTTCATCATCATCTTCAGGCGCAAATTATGATTTGTTTATCTTATTAATGTCACCTATATGATCGTTGGTTACCTAGTTACTTGATGAATTTAAAACGGACGCCAGAATAGGGGAAAAGGATGGATAGAGAGATAGAGAAAGTTATCCATCAAGAAACGGATCGCCTCTCTCAATATTTACTTCAACAGCATGTGTCTCCGGCAGATCTCTATCCATCCTTTTCCCCTATTCTGGCGTCCGTTTTAAAATTCATGAAGTAACTAGGTAACAATAATAAGATAAACAAATAATAATTTGCGCCTGAAGATGATGATAATTCATTGTAACCCGGGTCGCGCTCTGATAAAAAATAAGTGGTACAAGTAATTGTCTGATATCCAGGAAAACTTATAATGGAATACCACAAAGTAAAAGAAGAGTTATTGAATAAATGAAAACATCGTGTTGAAAGTATTCAATTATTATTATCAACGGGGATTTACAACAAAAATTGAAAATAGTACGAAATGCACATGGTGGTTGTGCATGGGTGAATGGTATAAAATTGTTATGCATAAGAGAGAGAGACCCGTTTTTTCGCATGGACAGTTGTATGTAGCATTTTTTCGAGTTCCCACTTTCCGTGATATTTATGACGCAGGATTCTCCAACTTTTAAATACTTAATGTCAATCACAGCAGTTCGATTACCGGACCACAAAATATATTCACAATACTCTGTGAGCTTGAAATATAAAAACTCGGTGCATCAAATCGACGAAATTTTAAGTTACACGTGCAGGTAGAGATTTCCAATAATGTAAAAATCAAAATTCAGTGCTTAAACTGCATACCACTTGTATAATAGTAGGATGACGTGGTATGAACAGGAAATTTAGTGAGAAAAGCTATGGAATAGTTAAAAAAAATAATTGGTTAGTGATGCAATTAAGTTCAGTGGAAATTTAGCTATATTCGAAGTAATTACATTAAAGTAAAGGATCGCATCAAACATCATAAAACCAGTTTTGCCATTGCATTCCTCGCCAACATTTGTAAATGGTAATGCCGATATTATAAAATTGATGATTTTGCAATTACTTTGAACATAAACCCAATAGTAAATTTATCACTTCAGAGTTGTTTCGTGAAAAGGTAATGAAGGTATTATGAATAAGAAACACACTTCACATGAATAAACGACAATAAAAGAAAAATTAGCAAGCAGTGATGGGAGAAAAGAAAGACTTGTATCACCCACAAAACTATGAAAATAAATACATACATGAAACACGGACTTTTTTCAATTGAAATAAATGATTTTAAATTGTGGGACGAAGCCAGCGTCAGAGCCAGGAAAATTAAAACGAGAAAAAAGCAATGTACTTACACATTCGTAGATGGACGAATTAATGCCATCGTTGATATAAGGCTCGGAAGAGAAGATTAAAATGAATATGTATAGGTTAACCTACACACTAGAAAATCCATACAAACTGACGGAAAACACATCAAAGACAGAGGTAGCAATAAAAATACAGTAACTGTTGCCCTGAACGACGTATTCCCTCCCAAATAATTATAAACACTGCATTGGTTTCCTTTTTCTTTCGTGAGAGATTTTATCTTATCACGCGATTCGGTGAACAGAATACGAGGCGACAGATGGCCCGCACCAGGCTACGCTTTGATATGAAAAGTCTAGGCATGTTTCATCCAAATTACACGCGTTTTATCAGCGCTATAGATCGTACGGTAGTAATTTAAAATGGCACCTGATATACAAGGAAGACTTTTCAGTGAAAGTGGAAAACCGCAGTATACATACGAACCATACACGTCACCACTCAGGTCATTCACGCGAAGTAGCAACTTTTCAATCCCATTCACAAATATTTATAGATAACATAAAAATTAATTCTAATCGAATGTGTAGAGACTTCTTCCTCAAAAGATATCGAAGATTTTCATCTCATTTTTCTCGCCGACTATAATTGTACTACCACGATTTATTCATAATAAAAATAGTTTTTAGTAAATAATTATTTTACTATAAAATTATTAAAAAGTGATATTTTCACCCCAGGGTTTTATCGCGAGTGGAAATATATACTTACAATTAGTAGAAGTATTTTTCTTTCGCGCTTAGCTGAAGTATTATTGTAGAGAACGGGGAAAGTAGTAAAGATGAAAGTTATTATTCTCATAAATCAAATATTGACCTTAGTGTCAACTATGGCATGAACAACTTTCCCATGGCATTCTTTAATACGAAAGTGAAACATAAAACTCCATTCCCAAGAAATATACTTAGCGTTATCAGAGAAAATTGAATAAATATTGTTGCCTAAAATAGAAAAGTAATTAATTAAAATTCATTTCCTCAGCCAAGAAATACGCTCTAAAACAGCCCTCGAGTATCATGACGACCTAAGAGATCATAATAAACATTATAGACTAGCAATGATGTAAAAGTTTCTTTTTTGAAATGCAGGCGATTACCAATAGAGAACTAATGCATATATCCTGAAAATTCAAGATGATAGCATAGAAGTAAAGATTTATCGGGTTCGCACCGGGTCAAGTTTCGTTGAATTTCGACGTTTCGATTAATCAATTGGATTCCTGAATCCCTGAAGACGATGGGCGAATTTCCCATCGAAACGTTGGAAGGAGACATGGAAGACCTGACCCGGTGAGGAACCCGAGAAATCTTTACTTAAATTGTTTGCCCGAAAAAAATTATATCATGATAGCTAAGGTTTGAAGAAATAATACCTCAGGAAATTAAGACAAATTATGGCCGGTCGATAACAGCGATGGGTCATCTTAAATAAGAGGACAAAAATTACGGAAAGCAATGTCTTATATTACGTCGAGAATAACGTGACCTAAATGTGGCATAACTGAAGATAACAGGAAGCAATGAATCCTTCCGAGTGATTACAGGAAGGCATTGGACTAGCCCATAAAAAATAAAATGTTGACAAAATAATCCAAGAATATCTCGTCGCAACCTCACTTAGTCGGTCTCTGAGACATTCCTTCTAGCACTAGAACATTGGAAAAACTGAAGTCACGATTGGGAAGCGGAGGATAACACTCTGCTGGGTTTCAGATATGTCACAAAACGATATAGTGACTTAATCTGTTAAGAATTTCGATGATTCTTCTTCGCACTTGTCAATGTTCCCGCGTGAAATGTTGTGCTTGAGTTAATAGGTTCTCAGAACGAAATAAAGGAAAAATAAATTTTTGCAGTGTTTATAATGGATTACACTTATTATTATGAGTTCTCTTCCGTGTTTCTAATCTGCTGTTCCAAACTGCCTAAAATTATAACAGTGGATGTTTTGGGGGTTGATAAAAAAACGTTGTTATTTTCTAAGCGTGAAGACACATCATTTTTTCCCTGTATTATATCAGAGAATAGGCTGGAAATTAATAACACGAACTATTTTTTGTTTACTAGTTGACGCAGTGTTGTCATGGTGCCGGAACCCCGTTCCAGGCAAAAAGACATCATACCTAATCAAATAACACTTATATCAATTTTGGTGCCTCAAAATTCCTTATATGATTATACATTCGTAGCAATAGCATTTTTTTAAATAAGCAGACGCAACTTTAAATAAAAACACACATTAATATTTAACTTGTTAAAAATTAAGGAAAGTGCGTTCCGGCACTACTACTCTTCTGCTAATCTGGAGTTGCATCTTTGTGCACCTAAGTGAATACTCAAGCTCACTATCAAGAAGCATCGCTCCATTGTGCACGAGTCAATTTGAAGAATGAATCTTCCTTCGGCGTATTCCAGCATCCACAGAACTTCGATAAGTTCAATCGAAATTACGTCCGCCTTATTAATCAACCAGTTTTGCAAGATAAGAATCCGTATTTCATTCCAAAGGATACAATACATTGACGAAATATGACATCCACGTATTACAAAGCTGATCGAAAGAGAAGATGGCTAGAAATATTAAATAAGGATCACAAAGGCATTGGAGTAAATATTGAAAGAAATCCTTGGCCAAACAGGCCCATGCTTAAAAATTGCATATGTAAATAGGGTCACAGCTCAGAGCCAGATCTGGCGAACGGCGAAATCTCCTTGAAGTCATCTTGTCAGGATTTCCAAGTATGACGCGGAATTTTACAGATAAATCCACCACTTCCCGGATCTCAACTCGGGATTGGAAGTTTTTTTTAATTATCTCAACCCAGTCCCGGACATGACCTTGGGCTGAGTCGAATTAAGAATTGCATTCCTTTGGATCATGCAAAATACCAATAACATCCGAGATTCGTAAACTAACCAGCAGAAAAGTAAAAAATCGCATAATGAGCACAATAGAGTGGTTTCCTATTATTTTTTATTGCCTAAATGGAAAGATTATTACTCCTGGAGTACGCATTTCACGCTCTTAGATTTTCGAATGACGATATCTATTTTTCGCGATTAAACGAGAAGTGAAAATTTTCAAGCGCGCGAAAACGCGACAGCTAAATAGGAATGCTGGGAAAAGTCCGTGTGACGTATTTCTGGTTCCAGCTGTCGGCGTGTGAGGTGACCTTGGGGCGAGGCTTGAGTGCTGATACGACGCAGGATGCTAGCAGTTAGCGCTTGGCTTAAATAAGGATAATTATTCCCCTATCAAATGAAGGAAACTTTCCAAACTTAGGCAGTTTTAATAGGTGATTATTAAGACATTCCCTGAGCTCTGTTCCTCATGCATGCATTGGTAATCTCAGACGATGTAAAACTCCTATCTACACGTATAGAAACTAGATCCCTGTGACGTCACGTGGAGTGGCATCGCATGGGCGCCAATCAGGCCATTTTCAGATGAGATTAAAATTGACCATTGCCATTCGTCTGAACTGAGATTTCTAAAACCAAATAATTTTTATATAATGAATACACTAATGGTGGATAAGGAATCGTAATCAATGTATTTCGTTTTCTTTAATGAAGGAAACTACCCTATTGTTCTGATACGTCTATAACTTCGATTAGACAGCGTAAATCAAGAAGGTGAATTTTTTTCCGGCAAATACCAAGAATGAATGCGGATAATTTTTATTAATAATGAAAAATCTAAATCTGTGGATTCTTCAAATATGACTTTGTACGCACATTCTCAAAGTATCATCATATGCAAGTGAAAAAAAATGTTGCTTCTATGGGAGATATATAACCGTAGTAATGTTTCAAACATTATATTGACCCTACCGATTTCGCCTTAGTATACTATTTTCAAGGGTACAAGTCCTAAGTTTTTGGTTGCGTGAGCCACGTATATTCAGCTGAAGTTGAAGCTTTACAATCAGGGAGAATAGCCATCAAAAGTTAAGTCTACAAAGGGATCACATGGTGAAGGGTCCTGGTACAACATCTAAAAAGTTTCATTAAAACCTCTCTCTTAAGTGCTAATATATAAGTGAATGGGGAAAATTAGAAATCGAAAGAATTACCACAGATTACTGCTCCAGGTCTACTAGTCTATTCATAAATCTCTAAAAATTCCATTTTATTCCCTTACCATTTACACGAAAAACTCTTTGGCGAAAAATTACCGTCATGTACATTCAATGCTAACAATAAGTGCTAGACAAAGGCCGATTTACATGTCAATTTCCAATAAATAATTTATACGTACTTTAATTCTAGTAATGGATTTTCTATGAGTTTTTTTTACACAAATACCATTAAAATCTAAACACAAGAAAATCACGTCACACTACATATAGCGTCATCCTTGCCCTTAGGGTTAAAAAGAAGTTTTTACAATGGAAGGGAAGAATTACAGGGGGAATAAAGGTTTACAACATTTTTGTAAATATTACAGCACGATCCACCACCATAATGTCTGTTTATCTTTGACAATTAATTATTAACATTCCCTTAGCAACCGTTACACGCCAAATTACTTCTGCCTCGTTCACATTACGATCGTACGAGCCGTCGTCGGAACTATCGTGCATTCACATTACGATGGTTGAAACCTGTGCTGCTCTCTAGTGCTGACATCTAAAGTGAACGGGAAATTGATGATTAGCAAAGCTGTTAAGGTTTGCATTGACAAGATGTTACTGTTTTCAACGTGTATTTACCGAAAAATTTTTCTTCCGCTCATATTCTTCCTTCCTAGGACAAATCCATGAAAATAATAGAGCTTCACGAGCTTTTCGTCCTTCTCTTGTCGCTTCCGTTTCCGGTCTCCCAGCGCCTAACCATAGTAAAGTGGCAACGTTCGGAACTACGTCAACTATAGTCAGAACTTGCATTCACACGGCTAGTTCGGTCAACTATCGTTAGGACGACGGCTCGGACTATCGTAATGTGAATGAGGCATTCGTCCCTCACATTTTATCGCCATTCTTTTAGTATTTTCCGCTATCTTCTATCATTTATTCCACCTTTATCACCGAGTATATTACGTAAAACCTCACTCTTACGGACAGTAACGTTAAAAAATATGTCACTCAGTGAAACGTGTCTTTAAGATTAATTATTTCCAGTTGAGAAAATCATTCTTTTCCAATTGATTTTTCCGGATAACTATTCTTTGAAGCTAAATTTAGGGCAGCTGATGGAAATGCTTCAGTGCCAATTAATAAACCTAAAAAATCAATCTGAAATTTTGAAAAAAGACCCTCAATTTTGATAGGGTTATCAGCGAAAATTTGAAATGCAAAATATGAAGGCTACTTTTCCATTTCAGGGTCATGAAAAATGATCGAGATTAACGGAGTGCCATATAAAGAGAGGTAAAAAGGTCACTCCGAATCGTGAAGATTATGTTGAAATCAGAATCAAAAGAATGGCCCACAACAAGGTCGGGCGGCAGAAGACGCTTTTATCACCACTAAGTGATATCAAAAGCCAGCTGCCGAATTGTAAGAGTAAATATTTCCGTAGAGATTTTCCTTCTTGTGTCTTTTAAATAAATATTCGAAACGCAGACTATTTTTAAACTATAGAAAGATATTTTATAATTGCGGTACTATCAGACAAAGTTAAGCGCCACAGCCACTTTACAGGAAAGACAAAAATACAAAAATATGATGTTACTCAGATAATCAAACATGGAGATAGTAGTGCCATCACCGATGTGAGGCTTTCAAGAGAAGATAAATATGAAGATGAGCTGGTTATTATTATTATCTCCTTCACTGGTTTTCCCTATCCTATTTCCATTATCTACTCAAAGCCTCTACTTAGAGAGAAAACTATTCCAATTCTGAGACTCTGGTTAAAAAAACCATGTCAGTGGAGTTAGAAAGAGAAAAAAATACTAAGTCCAAAAAATTAGTAAAATTGGACATTACAATATTTCCACTGGGTTTAATTTTGCATTACGCATTTCGTTGTAACGAACAACATTATCAAACTAGATTTGTTTGTAACAACAAAACGCGTGGTGTCAAAATAAAACTCAGTGGAAATATTGCAATGTCCATTTTTACAAATAATGAAGAAGAAGAAGGTGAGGTTATGTGTAAAGGGTTGGTACAAAATTTAAAAAACCAATTTTAATAATGATAAGAATTTCCATCACATCGTGCCTCACACCATACAAGAAAGTCCAAAAAAGTTGCCCGTAACCGTTTTGTAGAAGTGTCCGTACGTCAGAGGTTCATGACTCTATATACTCAATTAAAATACGTCAAAATTTATTTCAGAATCAATTACTAAAATGAAAACCGTGTATGATTCCACGAAACTTTCTATTAACCTACCGGACTATTATATCTAGTTTCCAGATAATGACTGACTAAGAGGTGTAATCCAGGTCGGCGAAATAAAAATATTTTTGAGTAATTCAAATGAGTTTTCGTTTTACTAAATCAATTAAAGTAATTCTTCGAAGTGCTGCCCCATAGCTACTTCGCCGCCATGGAGGTTGGCAAGTTTTGTTTGCCTTGCACGTTGACTGTAAATAAAATGAATGTAGCCTTCACAATTAGTTTTCATGATGGAACTAAATAAATTTCAGAATATTTTTCCTGCAATTTATTTGAGAACAACAATTATATATCATTGCCTTTTCATCGGAAAAACGAGATTAAATTTCTGAATCGTTTATTTGATGTAGTCTGTGTAAAACAATCTCCTTCTGCCGGGGAATTCAAAATTGCACTAAAGCCGGATTTATTCCGGAAGCAGAATTTTTAATACACGCGGCACTTACAATCAAAAGTGTTGGAATTTCACCCATGATGATTACGCCTATAAGGCCGAAAGCGGTGGAGTTAATCGAATCGTATGGAATGATAAAAATGTGTTATTACTGTCATCGTGGCGAAAAACCATAAATTGGAGCCATAAACTGGTGAAATAAGTTTTACTTCATTTGACTTCCAGTCGATTCTCGCCTTATACTTCAATATAAATTATTAATTGCATTAATTTATTGCACAATATAAATTTCTTATAAAATAACACGTTATTGTTATTTCAGAGTCTAAAATCAATAAAATCTCAAATGAGTCACAAATTATTTTTTGACGCATCGGAAATCCAGCACTCACAATCAGTAATCTCCCTCTCTTATGTTGACCGTTTCAAAGAATTAGGAATGAGGAAGAATAGGATGCATCTTTAAGACATGTAAACATCATTTGTTTAAGGATCGGAGAATTTACGCGCCAGCGCTTATCATTGAAGTCTGAGGAGTTTCTCCAACTCGTAAGGGCAAACGCACATGAACGTAATGGAAATGTCTGCAATTGTTAACAGGTTTCATGACCCTTTAGTTCAAACCTGAATACGATTGCAGATTTGAAAAGGCTGCATCAACTGATAACGGCCCTACTTCGTGAAATAGTGCCATGCTGGGAGAAATAATGCGATTGCTTATTTCCAAGAAAATGTTACGTCACCCTTGAAAAAGGTATAATCATGAATGGCTATGAACTCAACCATTTAAAAAGCAAACATGTCAGTTTTAAACGAATCGAATTGCCTTCAAAGTCGTTGGAGGTACCAACCACGTGTTTTTGCACCTGCGTCGAATATATGACGATTCGGCGTTGAAATTGGCTGGATTAAAAAAAAATAACAGTAACTATGTCTCCTAACATTGGAAGTTTTCTCAACATCTTCGTCCGCTGAAGAATTAAAAAAATATAAAAATCATACCGATATCATACCTTGTGCAACTCATTGAAAAGTTCTTTGTTTTTTCTTGTTTTTTTCCAGTCTTTTTTTTCAAAATTGATACTCAAAAATACCAAAGGAATGTCACAATATCCTACATTCAGGGGCGAATCCAGGATTTTTTCTGGGGGGCATAAGAGTCTCAAAGGTCTTCTCATGTTTGAGATTTAAAAAAATACAACAGTTGCTGTAGAAAATATTTCCTTTATCCTGATTTGAAAGTTATTGTTATTAAAATAAATGATTAAGTCTCCGTAATGTACACAATAAAACAAACGTAATGATAACCGTATTATTTTTTTTCAAATCCTAAGTTTTACAAGCAACATATAAATGTAGGCGGATTTAGGGGGTGACTCGTGCCCCCGTGCCACCCCCTAAATCCGCCTACGTCTACATTTATATGTTGCTTGTAAAACTAAGGATTATCATAAGTTCAACCGATTCAGGGATTATAACGATGATACAGTGGAAGTTCGACGTATTGAAATAAAAGAGAGTTGCACTTCTACACCATTATTTAATGTTTAATTATGGTCTCGAACCAGAATAAAGAAAAATAATTATTTAAGGTCTTGTACCAGAGATGCCTCTCTAAGCCGAAACGCGTCGTACGCATTAAATAATTGTGAAAAAGTGTAACAACCTTTTATTTCAAGAAGGAGCACCATATAAGATTATAATTTATTCCAAACGCTACCACCGTATCAGATCCGTTGAGATTCCAAAACGAACCAAACAGATCCGACTATTTCAAATCTTAATGGGTGTTTCATCACAAAGATTCTTTGACGTCATCCCATGATACATGAGGATGATTAGTTGTATTTCCTCTTCCCACATCAATCCCGATTGTGAAAATAACTTCCTCCACAGTTTGAAAATAAGAGAAAAATCAGCCTACCCTACACTTTTTTTCATTTTTACGGAATGAAACATTTTCCACTAAATAAATAAGTCGTTTTCGTAAAACTAGAGGCTTGCTCTCATAGAGCTGAAAAGTTTTCATTTTACTAATTGGCTGTGAAATCCATTTACACATTTTAAATAAGGAAATAGAGCCATAAGGATAATCAAATAAAAAAATCAAGTGTTCCATAAAAATACGAAAATGAATGGCGATATTACTAGATTTCGTTTTTTCTTGGTGAATTATATAAATAATAATTCTCGGGTTTCTAACTGGGTAATAAAGGAGATATTTTTAGAACGCTTTAAACTTATCATTTATCATGAATTACAAATTTCCAAGATAAGGTTCTTTTATATCGGCATTTACGTGTGCTCCATTTCATCCTCGTACATGGAAATAGTTTCAGTTTTTCACTCGTTGGCTTCAGGCACGTATCACGATAAACACGGCCGTTTTTATCTCAGTGTCAAAATTCAATTGATGGCTTCTGTGTCAGGATATAACTAGCTTGAAATTGACTCTGGAAATTACAGATATGTAAATAAGGGAGAGACCATATTTTCACATTGTGGAATGTGAAGCATAGCGTAAAGCCGAGACACACCAATTTTTAGTCCAATATCCTTCTCACAATATTGGATACAATTTCTCGCCCAATTTGGAATTTAGAACAGGTTCTATTTTCTCGCGTCTGATCTCCAATCAGAAGTGAATGTTGTTGACTCCTAGCGGCCAAAACAAAAAGCTCTTTGCAAAACAATCAGTTTGGCTGCAAAATAAATGGTTTTGCTCCGAGGATTCGTTTGAAATTTCTAAAATATGGACGAAAGAAGTTGTTTCACTATTGATTGAAACGTAAAAATCACACGAATGCTTACAAAATGTAAAATCATCGAAATACAATGGCGTTCTCTAGCAGGACATTAGAACACTATTATGGCCAATATTGGTCCAAATAATGATACACGTCATACTGTACATAGTGCAATGGCCATGATAGCGCCCAATATTTTTAACAATATTTCGCGCCAATTCATTGGCCAATAAATTGCAAAGTATCATACGGGCTTAAGGCTTGATTATTTCGCAAAATCATTTCCTTTTTTTGTATGATTTTCCTTACCTATGATCTGGGCATTTTCTTAGTTTCGTAATGTCTTAAGTAACCTCACCTAGGCTACAGAGACCAATTTATGCACTTAATTTGTGTAATAATTATTCTTTATTTTTTATAAGAAGACCTCTTAGAGGACAGAGTTTAAAAAAAAAACATCCTATCAAATTTAAAGTGGTTGATTTCAAGATTTACAATTTTTTATCGATCGTATCCAAATCTACAAGGTACCGTGCAAGCAACCAACAAGGTGTGTGGCACGGGGTGATTCCACATCAGGCATGCAGTACTCATCCTAGTCTTAAACAGACACACAGGCCAAGTACACAGGACAGCGTGATGTGTTCAGACCATAAACTAGGAGAGTGCTAAGGACATGAACATGCTACCATTCAAATAAAACTATTAACTAGTAATAGAAAACGAATATGTATGCATTTTCACTTTTTTATCGTATTTTTCAATAATTCTTTTAATAAATCTTAATTCACTTTTTACTTGGAGAGTGCTAAGTACACGAAAATGCTACTATAAAAATGAAACTATAAGTTAGTGATAGAAAACGAATATGCATGCATATTCACTTTTTCGTCGCATTTTCCAAGACTTCTTTTGGTAAATCCTAATTTGCGATTTGCCTGCCCGCATATTTCCTGAGTGCGCTTTCCCTTGATAAGTACTGGCTGAGAATTACTCCTAAATACTTTACCATCTTAATGCCACCGAAATTTGGTGGTGATAGCCTGAAGTGCCAACGTAAATTTAAAAATTAGCACTTCATTCATAAATACAATTTGAAGTTCCAATATTATATGGGAATGTATTGTATTTTATTCACTAAAAATGAATTATTTTTTAGTTGAAATATTCTATTACGTAGGATGAGGGATAAAGCAAAATATAATAATTTAGTATGATTTTAAATCCGGTTTAAGCTCGGGCCGATATATCGGTTCGTGGCACTTTGGAGCCCATGCAGCGAAAGTCGATTTATGGCATTAACAACAAGAGGGTTAACCGAATCTACATTGAATTACTTTGCTAATCATTGGCATGCGTGGAATAATATTGCACACACTCTTCATTCCCCGCCGCGTAATAATCCTCGGAGAATAAGTTGTTATGTTAGTCAATGCAACTCCATTTCCGTGGCAAGCGTGTGTTTATCTCTCGGCATTGACGAGGTTCATAGGAGGTGGTGAACCAGCGGGTTGCCGGGTGGGGAGGGGTCTGCGGGGGTCACGCGACCTTCCAACCACCCCCACCGACTCCTCTGCTCCCCCCAACTCCACCATTGCCCCACGCAAAGACGCATCGAGGCCGTCAATTGACGCCGAATGACATGTTTTCCAGCGACCGCATCTCTTCCGTCATTCGTCCGTTCGAATGCACGTAAGCTTTACGCTGCAAGCCAACAACAAGGTGTGTGGCACGGGGTGATTCCACATCAGGCATGCAGTACTCATCCTAGTCTTAAGCAGACACACAGGCCAAGTACACAGGACAGCGTGTTGCGTTCAGACCATAAACTAGGAGAGTGCTAAGGACATGAACATGCTACCATTCAAATAAAACTATTAACTAGTAATAGAAAACGAATATGTATGCATTTTCACTTTTTTATCGTATTTTTCAATAATTCTTTTAATAAATCTTAATAGTAAGGAATAGTAAGTGTTTCCTATGAGTTCGAGACGTAATAATTAAATTTAGCGGTTTCCAGCGATTCTTTGTGGAAAATTTGGTGAAAATTTTGAATGCATAACTTATAGGTACTTTGTTTTTCCACGGAATTTATTTTTTATTAAATTACGACCATGGTTTCGAAGGTAAACGTCATCTTCTCATGCGACCAGAAACGACCAAAGGATGACGTTATTCGTCGAAACTATGGTAGTTATTTAATTAAAAAAACTGTGGGAAACAAAGTATAAGTTATTTATTAAAAATACTTATAATTACTATGGGGGTTCCTCTATGACTTCCCCATTCAAAACAAGAAGCTAATGCACGCAATCTGCATTCATACTTTAAAAAATCTGATGACATCCTCGCATATTATTAGGCAAAAGCCGAATGATATGTATTCTATCGACCGCATCGCTTC
The DNA here is from genome assembly GCF_921293095.1 of Ischnura elegans. Classification (NCBI taxonomy): domain Eukaryota; kingdom Metazoa; phylum Arthropoda; class Insecta; order Odonata; family Coenagrionidae; genus Ischnura; species Ischnura elegans. The sequence goes on along the minus strand of NC_060253.1, from coordinate 64,623,736 downwards.
CGTCATCTGCCGCAGACAAGGTCTTGTCTCTGATCACTATCGGCCTTGGTGACAGTGTTTCTGTTGGAACTAATAATAAATACACTTTACACTCACAATATAGTTAGCATACTCTCGCACAATTATAAATCTCTCACTCGTTTTTCTATAGATAGTTGAGTCGATTGATGTTGCCGGCACATTTCTTCACGATAATCAGCTTTTCCAAATCAATGTCTTCACCCTTAACCTATTCAAGGGATTGAGTAGCCGCGGATGAACAGGGATAATTCCAATCATTCCATTATAACGACTTCAATATTTTTGATAAAAATAAATATTTAATTAAATGACCTTGATATTAATGATACTCCTCGTGTAGGTTGTGAGACAATATTTATGAAAAGAGCTCTCGTAATGTCGAAAACTATGCATATTTCGTGGAATTTTTGACTGTACTCCAAAAAAAGTATCCATATTTCCTACGCAAAATGGAATTAAGGTTATCGTAGTGTTATAATTGGCTTTGAAAAAACATGATTCCAATTGTTTTTTTGTTCACATTTATGTCAATAGGATTCTAATGGTCAGATTACTCAACTTGCTCGAAAAAACTAGAATTTTGGAATTCAAAAAGCCAATAAAATCCGTTTGTTTCCATTGCTGAATCGATTTTACGTACTGTCATTTTACAGATAACTTCCAGAGACAGAGGAGGTTTCTCTGTGCTTGGAATTATTAAATGAATGGCTGAAGTGAAGAATATGGGAGTAATTTTGCACTAAAAATAAATAGATGGGAAGATGTAGTAGTATTAAATTAAAAAAGTGTATAATTTGCATAATTAAATAAATTTATGACCGGTGTGCAAACTAATCCACGCCCCCATCCACGTGCCCATTTTGCCTTACGGTAAATCTGTGTGTGTGATGGTAAACAGTGATGGTAATACATTCCCACATTCGAATCCACCGTTTCTTTACCCTACGAACCCTCAAAATAACCATATTCATATTTACAGTTTCTTTCTTTGTTATTCACGTTGACTTCATGTTAAAGAATAATTTTAGTGCAATTTGAATTGCAATGTTGGGAAGGGAATTCCTTATGTTATACATGACATTTAATACATTAGGTACCATTTATATACCGAAAGATCTCTCATATCCATTCGGCCAGGATGAAAAGTGTGGCTTATCATTCCTTCCAGGCATTCCACCACATATCACATTTCAAGAATGTTGGTTACGACCCCCTTGCCCCATTTCTATTTCTTATGCAAGAGATTTACTGCCAATTTGAATTCCAATATCTCTCGTTGTTTCAAAGAAATGCTCCTTGTCATTCTGCAAAAAGACCGAGGCACAGCTCACCATTATCGCGAGGAGTGTCGTAACGGAAAAAAATCCGTATTATAAAGTAGGGGTCTTGATATGGCTCTCTTAATCAAGCGCAATGAATCACCACGAATGATTGTATAACATCGCGTTATTCAGTAATATGCGCCCTTTGATGACCCTAAAATGCTACACATCATATTCTCGTGACGCGAAGCAGTTTTTTCCGTTGCAATCCGCCTTTGCGATGATGGCAAGGCCACGAAAAGCCATATCATCTAGTCCACAAGCCTCGCCATTTGGTCTTCAGGAAAATTTCAAATAATGTAACTTTATTCTCAATTTTAAGATAAAACCCGATATTATTTCCTACCAAATATTTGTTGAAATATGCTATCGCAGTCATTTTATAGGATTTCGTTTGTATCTACTTCCATATTCGTTGTAAGGAAAAAAAAGAAATTCATTTCCAATTTAAATTCAATAGTTTACTTTGAAAACCCCCTCATATACCAGAAAGAAACACTTCTATGATATTTTACAACAAATATTCAAATAAATTAGTCGCCTAAACAATAATTGATTAAAAACGCCAATTGCAGCATGAAAATCGCTGAAAATGATTCTCTTCAATGTCCGGTGAGCGTCTTACTTTATTTATTTTATTTATTAGCGTTTATTCTCCGTAATTCAACCTAGAGTTCATATCTGTGGTCACAAAGATCGCCAAAAGTTGATCATGTTTTTAAAATTCTGAGTCCGCGAAGGTGGTATGGATTAGGTGATCCTTTGTAAAGCCGTTTTTGTACTTAATCGCGATTAATAATGGCAAATAGTGCCTGCATTGGCAGTTTTGCAGCATTCTAGTTGTAAAAACAAGTTTTGTGGTTGACAAGATGAAAGATGGTGATGCAAAATTAAGTAAATATAAAAATTTCAGTACACCAATTCATTTTTTTTAATGCTCACTTGAAGTGATTTTGGTGCAACCTATATTGACAAACTGGTAATAAAACTCTTTCCAGGCTCTAAAGAGCTATGTAAGGATGAAGATAATATGTCATATTATGTTTTTTCCGAATTGAAAACTCCTACAATATGCGTTTGACTCATTACTCCGTCCTCTGGGTCCCATTCATTAAATCTTAGAAGTCGATACCATGCCTTTTCAAGCTCATGCATTCATCATCTAATTCTTTACAAACACACACAAAAATTTCTCAATCCTTTCACCCTCATACGAATAAGATCTTCTTTTCGACTATATCTATTGACCAAAACATAAATGCATGTTTTTTAATCGTGAATGCCCGAGTTCTCATTAGGGATGTCCGTCCGGATCCATCCCATGGTCTTTGATTGCACGATCAGCCTTCACAATGTGTGGCATAAGCGATAGGATAGCCTGGCAGTGACTTTCGTTGGTCTTATTGCCATTGGCTTTCATCTATCATGTTCCATACCATGAGAAAGGTCTTAAATCGGTTGCTTTTCTACTCTATATTTCCATTTTCGTCATTATTACCGTATCGCTGTGGTTTCTTTTAAGCTACGGCTTTACGTTGTCTGTCAACTTAAACGAATAATCCTAAATAAGGTAGTTCTCGTCTAACACCAGGCAAGAATTCCATTTATTGGAACATATTTAACCAGTTTTTACCTTAAAATTAGTGGTATATGTAATAGTTAAATACCCAAGAAAACTTACAGTGCTGACTTTCCATTCTTTTTTTGTTAGTGTAATGTAAAATAATACCCATTACTTATCGCGTGAAGCTTCAAATAACAGTGGGAGTTACAGTAACATAAGGTATTAGGGATGTGCGAGTACTCGAAAATTCGAGTCGAGTAGTTGGTACACGACTCGAGTGCTTCGAGTAGCATTACGAATGCCGAGTCGAGTTGAATACTTTCGGTTAGAGTTTTGTCGAGGACACTAAGTTCAGAAACCTGGCGTCAGGACGCGCTGCATGGCGCTTCATGAAACATTATTAAAATGGTACAAATGCTTTTACTCAGGGCTCTTTCTAGCAGTTTAGATGCATATATAAACTAAATGGCCACATGTTACCTGAGATTAATTCATTTCAATTGTGTTTATTGAACTGTTGAAGAGGCATTAATTTTCATTCATCAATCATCTTTTCTGTTTTACATCAAGCTAAGCATTCAGAATAGAAAATTCACCATGGGATTTGATTAATGAGAATAAGTTGTGGCATACATTATCTTATTGCCAGATCCAAAAATGACCAAACTCGACTCGACTCGAATCGATAGTCGCAAGTAGTTTTCAACTCGATTAGATATTCGACCCGAGATCAAAAAGCACCACTCGCACATCCCAATAAGGTATGGATTAAATTTTTACCTCGAAACTTAAATGGAGAAAATTTTGAAGTATCCACATGTTTGGCTTTTTGTTGCCAAACCAAATCACACCAACAAGAAGCATTAAATGATGTTTTAAATTTGTCTTCTAAGTATATGCTATAGAAGCGAAGTTTATCGAGGAAATAAGTTCCACTCAAACCGTATTTTGTGAATAAACTCGAAAAATAATGGAAGGGATTAAAGAATCGTTGAATTGTTTCGAAAAATATATCAGCGTGAATTCAAATGTTTGGGCAACTGAGAAGGCCACAGTATTGGCGAGAAATTTCGCCCTTTGGTGAGCAAAGATCAAGTGGAGTCAATTGGTTCCCTTCAAGCGAGTTTAATAGAAGTAACTCGTGGTTATTCTGTCGGATAAAATGTATCACGCACAAGCGTTTCGTGGACTAGAAGACAAGGCTTGAAGTACCTTCTAGCTTAGGCTGTGGCTGCTTCGATTATCAGCTCCATGTTAAAACAACATATAATTTTCACTGATTTAAATGAAATTAGATTGAAAAGTACCACTTGATTTCTTTGAGTCTTCATTCAAACCATTCCTTTTTTAACTTTGAACGACAAAAGGAAGTTTTTTACCGTAATATCTTCATTACGCCTCAATAAGACCGTTTTTGTCTCGTTTCATTGAGATTGATGCCAAATATTTTCCAAGATCCTCGCCTTTGAAGAATACCAAAGAAAAAGAGGAATGATGGAGAATTACTATCAAGACAAAAACTTTATTATTTAAATTTGAAATACAGTTGTAATGCTCCAAATGAGTTATTTTAGTGTAGGTCTTGTATTGAAAAAATTAATATGAAATTTTTGACAACATTTCGGAAAATTTATTTTCCTTCGCCGATCAGGGTTGGAAATGAAAATGGATATAACACTATGGATACAAACAAAATATAGTTTTTCATAATTTTTTACAATAATTCCGTGTACAATCAAAAAATTATATTCATTTTCATTTCAAGCACTGACGAAGGAAAATAAATTATCCGAAATATAGGCAAAAAGTGCATTTAAATGATTTCAAAACAAGACCTACACTAAAAAAAAGAACCCGTTCAATATAAAATAAGAAAAGAAGAAAATAAAACCCATTAAAAATACAGTATTGTCGCATAGAGCATTTTAAATTTTTACTTGATATATATCAAGTTTTCCCCAAGGATCAAAACAAAGACGACTTACTCATAATTCGCCGACGGTGACTACTATGAACCGATTTTTCTCTTATAATAAACTCCCATATACCCGTATGCAACGAGGATTCACCCAATTTCACACACTGTTTACACCTAACTCACCCATCAATATCAAAAACAAAAGCTGATTTTCATAACTTGTGATCAGTATGAACAAAAATAATTTACAATGCGAGGAGAAATTTACGCGACTTTCTATCAGAACGGTACCCATTCAGCGATGGCAAATATATTGCAATTTAATATCAAAGTAGGATGACTGCAGTTTCCTTGAAATAAAAAAACATTAAGCTATCGCTAGTTACCAGGTCAGTGGTGCCCTTTAAACCCCTCCTCTTCTATCCCAATAACCCTGAGGTCGAAGAGAAATGCTGGACTTTTGCCAGTGAGATATAAATCAACTAACTGCATGTACCAATATCATAGCTTCATTCTCCATCTTGTTTCCTCTCGGTTAAATCGTAGAGATCACATTCTAGTAACGCAGGAACAATTAAAATGTTTTCCATGAAATCGCAAAAAAGAAGCAAGTATGCATGATGAAAAAGTAACAAGTAAAAGAGTATCAACTGAAGAAAAATCTCATTTAAAGCCGCTGGAGAAAATACGAATTCGTTAAATATAAAATATTCCGTTCATAAAAATAACACTGCGAATAAATTAGCATATTGTTCATCATAAATTATGCATATCAAGATTCGGAAATAAGAACTGCACCAGCCACCTTGAAAAATATTCGATATCGTGCATAAATATTTTATCGATAACGGTACCCGTTGGAGAAAATTAAGATAGAATTCTAATTAGAAGATGCTACGTTAGCGCATACCATTATAATAACCGCATTTAGTTTCTAAGACGATAGTCAATTTCACTCCTTGTACTAGAAGTCTTGAAATGACGTAGGTCTTGAAGTACGACACAGTTTGGCAATTTACAAATGTTATACCACCCTAGAAAATTTTCATAAATTAGGTCATTGCAATAACTATGGATGTTATGACAATGTTAAATTGAATGCCATCTCTTATTACATTCAGTATAGCGTTTTTTTATTCTCGAGAATGTAAACCCAAAACGAAGATATTTGAAATGTATTTAGGACAAAAAAATGCTATTGCTGCACCAACGAAAAATTATGATAAATTTCTAATTAATTATTTGGTACTCTTTATCGCAAATAAAGTTTTCCTCGCGGGAGAAATATGTATTACTAATTTCAAAAACTTGTCATAAGTAGTGCCCTCTATGATCGAAATATGAAAATATTTGAGAGAATAAGTGATTGAGATTTCGGTCGCAGAAATGATTGAAAGTAAATAATTAATAAAAAAAGTAATTGGATTTCTTTCAAGTGACCCTCAAGCCGAAATACTCGAGGAGTTGAAAATATATTTTTAATCCTGATGTTACATTTAAATCTGGCTCTAATATTCTGTCCTATAAAATTCTACCCACGTACGGGGGTCGAAAATGGTTTTTGGGAAATATATCAATTCAGTTAGAAGATGATATCTTAAAAATATAAAAGAAGATATGGATATATTAATAATACAAGATAAAGAATACGTATCATAGTATAAAATAAAGACGATATATTAATAATATAAAAGAGTATATTCATGTGTTGGTCACATTGTACCAAGTGCTCCTAGGATATTTTTTCGAGTTGTGATATTTTTTGTTTTTTTTTTCCCTCGACTTGTAAAACCTGTAGTTCTCTGGTATTGCCGCCAATAAAGAGTATGATGAATCACAAGCGTTATTTCGTGGATATAGATTAAAAATATGCATCCCTGATTTAGTTTCTGACTAAATTACGACTAACAGGCGAATTATATCATTTTAAATTCATTGGACCGTAATCAGCAAGTATACATAAAAGATAAACACTTATCTCAGAAAATTCACCAGACGCTTCGGTAGCCGTACACTCAGACAAAAGCCTGGTCACCTCACATTTTATCTCACACCACGAGGAATTTGGATACAGATAATTTTTTTCATACGTATATGATATCGACTTTTTTCAACACTTTTTTTAAAACTCTCCCACTAAAAATATAGTACACGATTACAATGAGTAGTAATCGTGTTGATCTTCTTCGAAATCCGCAATCATACTACAGTATCAAATCTATCATAAAAACTTCAATATCACTTGACACTATGATTTAAGTGAGCTTAAAAATAAATGGTTTTCCCCAGAGCTAGATAGTATTAGAAATAAAATTATTTCCTTGCACAGATATTGTAAGGTACACTGTGATGAAAATGACAGAAAGCTACTGTTACAATCACGTAAGGAATATAATACACGTATCATAAGAGCAAAAAAATCCAGCAAAACAGCCATAAGCAATTCTGGAAATAAAATTGAGGCAATGTGGAAAATAATTAATAAAGAAATATCACTGGATGCTTTCAACAAATTCTTTCAAGAATCTGTGGAGGATATCGTTACCAACACTATGAAAATCGGCATATTTTATGTAAGGAATATAATACACGTATCATAAGAGCAAAAAAATCCAGCAAAACAGCCATAAGCAATTCTAGAAATAAAATTGGGGCAATGTGGAAAATAATTAATAAAGAAATTAATAAAGAAATATCACTGGATGGTTTCAACAAATTCTTTCTAGAATCTGTGGAGGATATCGTTACCAACACCATGGAAATCGGCATATTTTATTTACATTGATGGCGAATATATATCGAACTAAGTAAAATTCAGTTCATGGCGATAAAAATTGTTTCCTTTCGGTAACCAACCTGCAATTCCAGTATTCAACAACCATTTCAAAGGTGGTAAAGAACGATAAGCCTCTAAGCAATAACCCCACTCTGTGCCCCTGCAACCAAGGCGCCAACGCAAATAAAACAATGAAGAATGAAAATGCGACTAAAACAATCAGAAAATGAACTTCAGAAAATGAAACAGAATGTGAGCGTATAAAAAATGAAACTTTCCTGAAAATATTGTCATGAAATTATCACTATGAAATTTTATGAAAACTTTACGCCTGAAGATATTGATTTATCTTTTATATGCGTACGAACATTTCTTTAAGGCCTAACATACTCTCTTGCCTTTTTCTGTCTTTTTCCGTCCGTTTCAGTCGGTATTTGCTGATTCCCATCCATCTTTAATGCTTTAGTTTATTCCCTGACCGTAGTTATAATTTAATCGATTATACAGCTCTACTACTACTCTATACTGCATCACTCCTCAGTAACTGATGGAAGGAATTGAATGAAATTTTCCTCGTCGGATATGTATTAGGATTTCCTCTGAAAGTATCCATAGATTTTCTCACGTCATTTCTCACTAGGCGGAATATTCCACTCTTCCAAGCACTAAGAACTCACTGACTCTTTGTGAGCTAGAGAACGGCCACGTGTAGTCCTCTTTCCAAAGGATCAATAACTATCAAGAAACGAAATTACGATCAATATTGCTTCAACGTGCCTAAACAAGTTATGCGTCCATTTACTCGCGGTGTATCTATCTTTTATGTAAAGAACTAGCTCCCAGAGCTCAATTAGTTCACACAGTTTGGTAACTGCTTTCGGGCGTTCCTCCGCGTAGTCTTGTTTAAAGTCGACGGTAGTTTCTCCAGACTTCGCGCTGGCGTCTTCGGGTCACTTCTTACCTGGCTTTAACTTCTTTTCTTGATTTCTGATTAAATGGTGGCCGTTCGTGTAGTTGGGTCTGATTGTGGGTTTGATTTTTAGTGATAGAGCTTGAAAAGAATTCCTTGAAAAGTGAATATCATATACGTGTGATGAAAGTTAGCTGTGTGCAAATTCCTTGTGGTGTATTCTTTAGAATATTTTGGTGTGAGATAAAATATGAGGTAACCAGGCTTTATTTATTTATTCCTCTACCATCGAAAACAGTATCATTTGACTTTACATCGCTGATTTTAACTCAACAATCATACACACACGAACATACATACCCCGGACAGGGGCAACCTACCCAGGCGGGACTCGATGGTATGGTATTTGGAGGAGGCGACCGACAGCTGAGGTCATTTGCGCCATGAGGAAAGGAGGTATGGAAGGTAGGGTGGGGAGAAACCCGGCGTCGGCATAAACCTACTCTTAACGAAAGGCGCCAGGGGGACCACGGCTTAACGTCCCATCCGACGGACGGAGTGTTGCGCTTGAAATGTCCTCCACACAACATTCAAGCAGGGATCGGGCAGTCTCTGAAAATTCTCTGCCACTGCCGGGATTTGAACCCGAGCCCGCCGGGCATGAAGCCAACACTCTAGCCACCACAACAACCCGATCCCCTGCGGGACTCGAACCCGCGACCTCTTTTGAGGCAGGCAAGGACTTGACCGCGTCGCCAACGAGGCCGGAGAATTAGTTTTTAACTTCTGGCCTCAAGACATGATGGCTGGAGAAACTGCCGTCGCCTTTAGATAGGACAACGAGGAGCAACGCCCGAAAGTCGTTACCAATGAGGAGAAACGCCGAGGAAACCTCAGATTCATACACAGAATACTGGTGAAATAATTTGGCCATAAACTGCGGGGAGAGAGATATAAAGAAAGAGAGTAGGAAGTGGAAAAAAATAGAAAATTTCTAACTTCCTCTAGCTCGCTCCCCCTCTGCTAGCCTTGGGGTCTAGGTAATTTATCCATAGGTCTTTTCTGCCGTGAGCTGTGACGCAGGCAGAAAGGCAGGTGTGTGTGGTCACCAGTCCGGAAGACGACCCACGGAAGAAGAAGACGACCCACGGAAAACCTCTTGAGATTTTTTTTTCCTGCCGAAAAGGGAGAGAGGTCATCGACGGGCTAGAACATTCGCTCGGGCCGTACTCGAAAGAACACGGTTCCCACATGCGTGGCATAGCGAGTCACGAATCGAAATAAAAAAACGAAGTTCAAACGCTTCCGAACGATTGCCGATACACTGAGAATAGTTTTCATCGTTGAGTAGGCTTTCGCGGTGTGGTAAAGATTTACCGACCCCAAGAAACCACCCGCGATTTCCGCGAAACTAACGTCTACAAAGATGGACACACACGCCCGGTTCATATCCCGAAACTTTCTCCGTAGGATGGTTTTCGATCGAAACCTCATTCTGTTAGTTTTATCTCCCAATGCAAGGGGAGAATGTAAGCATTCAGTCCATCAAAAAGCGAACCGTCAACGAGTAAAACTTCAATGTGCCAAACTAATTAGCTCAACAGCCGTTTCGTTTTCATTGACTACCATAAAAGATAAAGACATTTTAGAATATACATCGACAACAACTAAGAATACGGCGCTTGTTAACTCCTTATATTGCATCCGCTGTCTAATCTGGGTCACGCAAGTACAGCACAGGCGCTAAAAGAGGCTATTCTTATGATAGCCAAAATATTTTATTACCCTATGGAATATTCAACAATTAGGAAACATCTAACAAATATATTCATCCAGGAAATAAAAAATAAACCTATACACTTAGTTGTCAGAGCTAGTTGAAAATAACTTCAAATCATTAGCCCAACCTCCGATAGCCCATCCTAACCTCACCGGGGAAAAGCACTAGCATGATGCCAGTAAATCACGTGGTGCTACTTATGTAGTACTAGCAGTATGGTATTAATATGCGGGGACACAGCATATCCTGCGCGAACGTACAAACCATGAATTATGCCCCCCTTCATCCTAGAGGATTTTGTCCCTCCTTACGCCGGGGCAATCATTGACACCCATTATTCACTTCGTATCAACGGAGGAGGGAGAATGCATACTATCAATGCCACGGTGGCTAGACGTTCAGGTATAATCAGTATGGAAACCAAATATGTCACTTAAAAAATTATGCCATTTGCTGTAATTTCCTTTCCTCATAGAAAATTTTGATGTTTCAAACTTGCTTGTGGAATCAGGAAATTAAAAAAAGAATATAAATAGCAGTAGCAGTAAAAAAAGAAGATATCGAAAACAACTCTTATCGGTACTAGGCGCTGGTAGCTTTCGCCTAATCTACCTTCCTCATTGTCTTCTTTTATGTTACCTACGAGCTTTTTGTGAGTTTTCCACATTTTATTATTATTATTAAAATTGTTACAAGTAGGCCCATGACCTGGTGGTAACATGTACATATGATGAAAGAAAACAATAGAAAACATTTGAAAAAAACAATAGAAAACATTATAAAAAGCCCTTGGTCCCTACTTCTTCAACCGCTTCTTAAAACTGTGTTAAATTTTCGGGAAGGACTCAAATAGTTTTGCTGGTAGGTCGTTCCAGTCCCTTATGGTCCTATTCAAGAAGGAGAACTGCTTCGCATTTGTCCTTTGTGATCGGCACTTTATCTTGAACCGGTGATCATTTTGTCCAACAAAGCTGGGTTTTGATATGTCCTTCTCAAATTCTTTCCATCCTTTTTCCCCACTCATTATTCTAAACATGCCACATAGCCTGCTTCTTTTCCTCCTCTCTTGTAAGCTCTCCCACCTTAGAAATCTGAGCATTTCTGAAACACTTTCCGTTTTTTTATGCTTTCCCAACACATACCAGCAGCTTTTCTCTGCACCTTCTCCAATTTCTTGACCTCTCCTTTAAAATGAGGGTCCCAGACAAGAGATGCGTACTCTAATGTAGGTCGTACTAGGGTTGAAGGAAAAGAGAAAAATATATTTCATAGATTTCAATTTACTATGAATCAAATCGACTTTATTAACTTACATTCATATAACATCCACTTCATTGGTGCCAGAGAAGTAAGTCAAAATTTACGTTAAATACTAATTTAGACGTAAAGCATGACTTGTTCGCACCTCATTTGATTGGGTACCTAAGCGCCAAGAACACCGCAAAAGATTACTGAGAGCATAATGCGGCGGATATATGTATCCGATATAATATTTCCTGGAGTTTAGGTCAATTTTAAAACAAGTTTCAGCCAACTTTTCGATTTATTTTTAAATCATCATCAGGGGTATGTAAGAAAAAAGTATGAACTACATAAAATACAAAGATTAAAACGATATACAATATTTATACATAAACAAAGGTACAATCGGGTTTTTTTATACAAATAATATAAATTGATAATAATATAATACAATAATTAATAAATGTCAAAATGATTTATGTCAAAATTTTTTGTGTATTCCATTCTGTTCTTATATATATGTCTATATATATATTTTTTTATTATATTATTGCATAAAAAATCCGATTGTACCTTTTTTTATGTATAAATATTGTATATCGTTTTAATCTTTGTATTTTATATTGTTCATACTTTTTTCTTACATAGGCCTGATGATGGTTTAAAAATAAATCGAAACGTTGGCTGAAACTTGATTTAAAATTGACCTAAACTCCAGGAAATATTATATCGTATATTAAACAAGGTCAAGAAAAGGAAAAAAAAATGATATGTGTATCTGCATTGTGTTATTAGCAGGTCTTAGTGTCAGAGAAATGTATCAATAAGCTCACAAATTATCAGAAACTTGCGTGACTGAGGCCCTGAAATAAGGAAATAACGTTAAACTCTTCACAGCGCCACATTAAAAACTCATTACAACATTCCATTTGTTTCCTCATAATGTATAATGCTTTAGCTCAGGCTTGTGGTCCTTAAGCTCAACTGTTGAAGAACGAGACAACGCATGGTTCATTTAAACTACGTTCATTTCACACTGCAACTGAATACAATAAAATCCTACCCAACTTTGATGTTAAATGAATTTGAATGGGGTTTACGAACTAAAATAACACAAATTAAGGAATTTTTAATGCAGATAGGGTAAATAATTATTAACGATTTTGAGCAAAAGAACAAAATTAATCAATTTATGAAAAATAGTACAAAATAAATGTTTCTTGGTTAAAATGTCATTTTACTCCGATAATTTGCTATATTAATATACAAACTGAGGAAATGAAAGGTCGGAATTCCTTCCAATTGCGAGATTCATCCCGTTTTGTTCAGTTTTATCACGAAAGTAATAGCTCAGAACAAATGAAAGACTCTGATAAGGGTTTCCGTCGCTAGACTTTTATTCATTTCCTTTTTAGTCAACTTTTATTTAGGGAAACAAAAAAAACTAACGTAACACACGAGATAGTGAAGTGGGTTTCGAAAAACATTGTTTACTACCATACAAGATAATATTGCTTCCATTTGAACTTGAAAATAATAAATTTCAGATAATTCTAATCTCTCGTTATCTCTGGAATTAGAAATTCCTCCAACCTGAAGTAGCCTTTAAATTGGACGATATCAACCTGTCTGTATAGTTCAGCGAGAAAGACATGAGAATTATGTAATGCAGATCATTGACGCGGCTTCATTGCCGATGGTCTCTACACCGCGAATTATCCACTAAAGACAAAAATTGAAATCCAATGATTGATAAATGCAAAGCCAAGGTAAAATAATTAGTATACATTCTAGTACCGAAAATATTCTGGAATATAGGAGCTTAACTTTCAGCTGAGTTGGCGCCGGCGCCCGCCACCTCTTGCAGCTATAACCTAGCAAGCATTCGTCTTTCTCGTCATTGTGCGTTAGGAATTCATTTTAATTTCAGCATTCATCGCAAGCCATGAAAACATCATTTCCTTGGTTACCGTTCCACTGAGATTTTCAAACAAACCCAAAAGCAATGGTTAGCAAAGATTTGAACTGATGATAAGGCTTTTTTTTACGTAAAATCGACGGCGATTATCTAAAGCAGAGATTTAATCTGAAAGAAATAATCTCCAAACACACCAGATCCGAAGACACTCGCTAAAATTAATCTACATCAACGATGGGCAGCGAGGAAGGAGAACAGCTATATGCCTACCCCTATGAAAAAATTGTATAAACCTGTTTCAAAATTTTATACAATTTATACAATTACCATGGCAATGTATAAGATTGTATAAAAATTTGAAACAGGTTTATACAATTTTTTCGTAGGGGTAGGAAACGGATGCGGTGTCAGAAAACCGTCTCAGTACTGCGACATCCGCCGCGTACATCTTCCGGATTCATTTCCCTCTTTGTCACTTACACGTTATCCGGTATGAGGGCCCTGGTCAGCTCCGGGTCCGCATTGCTACAGCGACGTTCGCGATCCATCCTGATCGTCTTCTTCGGAAGATGCTGCAGTAGCTTCTTTGACGATGGCTAAAGACGCGATGCGACCCTTTCCCCTCTCTCGCCTCAGCGGTGTCCGGCGTCGAAGACCTCCAAAGCACAACTGAGGAGTTCCGTAGTGCCATCCGCCGAAGGGAGAGGATCGTCGTAACAAACGAGCGGGGCGCGGGTGGGCGTGTTCGGCGCTCGACCAATGAGAAGCCCCGAAAGCCGGTGACGCCAACGGAGCGCGGCGATAAAACGATGGAACTCATAAAACGTCGCGGCATCGTACGAATCAGTCGGCAAGGAAGCGCGGCTCATTGAGGGGCAGTACGACAAGTCAATTAAGCCGCCGAGCAGTATGGATCCCTATCCATTGATTTCTATTTGAGGAGCCAGGCGTGGATACGCCTTTGAGGCCATTTTTTCACGGAGCACGTACTTAATCTGACGTGTGTACGAAGGCGCAGTCTAAATTGCGTCGAGTAAAGCGGTGAATTGCTGGAACGCAAGCGAGAATGCGTGGACGTGAGATGGCGAAATGGCCCCTGTTCTAATTTCGTTCATGCATTCGCGCAACTCCACGCCATTTTATAAATTAATGCAGTTCTAACTTGCACAATTCCGTGCCCCGTGTAAAAAGGCTCTTCGCGGGTCACATCAAAGCGCAGTTTAGTACTGTAATTTTTTTTTCATTGCGTTAATGCGAGCTCGGGATTAAATCAGGGCCTATTTTGCCGTCTCGCATGCTTATAACCTGCGAATACACGTTTCCGTGTAAATGGCTTTGAAGTTTTTTTAATTACCCATCAATGTTCCAAAGCTATTCATCGCTGTAAAGTTTCAATATAATATGCAATGTAGTACACAATGTTATATGCAACTCATTCTTTGAATCACAAAATTTTTTTGTCTCCTTTTATTCAATCAGCGATCTAGCTCTCATTCTAACTCATTAGAATACCACTAGTTTGAAGATGAAATTATAGCAACAAAATGGAAGGAACCGCTAATTTCATGGGAGATTTTTTTATCCTTCTTCCTGATCTGCACATTTCTTGTGATCATGATATTTAAATCATCATCATCATTAATTAACAATCGTGAAATTTGTTTAACGAAGCTCTCCATTCCTCTCTCCTACCCGTTGGCATTTTAATGGCGAATCATTTCTTCTCTTTTATATCCTTCATACCCTGTTCTATGTAACTCATTCGAGGCCATCCCTTGCCCTTCTTCCCTTCCACCTGCCCTTCAATGATTGTCTTCATCAGGCCATCGCGCCTCATAATTTGTCCATTAAGTTCGTCCATCTTCTCCGTAGGGTTTACAGAGGACTTCTCCTTTCTCCCACTCTACTTAGCTCTTCCTCATTACTTGCTCGTACCTTTTTTAATACTACTTAAATACGAATAATCGAAATATCGACAAGAAATTTTAAACTAAGGGAGTAACTGATATTTCACTACTCAAAATTTAAAACTGATTGAAATTGAATCTTCACCCGGTAAACGAGATGAGCGCGAGCGTGAATTGTAACAGTAAAGCTAACGATAACAATACAAGGGCCGTTTATTTTTCAACCTTCGATAGCTCAGCAAAAACACCGAGCAAGCGACAGGCGGATACTGCGCGGATCGGACAACTGCGCTTCCTCCGCACTACACACTAAAGCCATTTCTGATCATAATTTGTTATTTTAAGGTTAGTAATAATCTCATTAACCACACTGCCTCAATTGATTCTCCCGCCAAGAGAGCACTGCGGAGCGACAGCCAGAAAAATTCGCCGAATGGATTCAGTATTGACATATCTTGACCTTTATGCTGATTAAGAGAATTTTTTCATGCGATGCAGCTAGAGGGTGAAACAGTGAGAAAAATTACGTCCATTCCCATTCAAAACAAAAGAAGAGATATGCTGACTTCTGGAAGTGCTCTGATCCATGACAACGACCTCAACGTCATTTCAGCGTTGATGCAGCCCAACTGCTCCTTGAGAAATTTCAATGGGAGATTTTCGATCACCCACCGAATAATGCCGACTTAGTGCCGTGTGACTTCCATCTTTACGCTGAAATGAAAATGCGGCTTGAAGGGAATCGTTTTCAAACGGGCGATGAGCTTCAAGACGAAGTCAGAAATCATTGAAAGTCATTGGCGGCAACATCCTACGAAGGAGGTTTAGTAAAGCTAGTCCACAGGCATGACAATTCCTCAATCGACGAGGTGATTATATCGAAAAGGCACCACAAGTGTGCTCAATATTTGCCAATGAAATAATTTTAAATATTTCGTCTTCTCTTCACGGCCGATCGGAGAGAGAAAAGAAAAAGCCGTTGTATAATAACTGGCGTACATATATTTATGTTTTTTCACGAGACGATGTGGAGTTTAAAAATTATTGGATTACCATCTTCGCGATTGGCTGAAAATTAAGTTAGTATTATTTATGCTGTATACGGATTTTCGGCGACTTTGGGACGCCTTTAAATACGTAGCCTTTTTAAGGATATGAATTAAACATAGAACCGGTCGAGCAGAAGTTTTGCGTCCTCTTTTATTGCCCAATGGACGATTTTCGACTCAGACGCCTCAGATGATTCTCTCTTTTTGCCTAATTCTTCACGGCTTTCCTCGGAAGTGGAATGTTTTGGCTGTCTTACAGGGCATTCATAAGGACATTCAAACTCTGAAATCATGCCTAGGCCTTATAGTGAGAGTGATACAGTCAAGTTGCGCTACTTGCGCAACCCGGTCAAGTAAAAAGGGCTCCCAGTAGATATGGAACGCATGAGGAACACGCGAAGGTCGACTTCGAAAAATTATGGAGACGGCTGCTCCGATCTTGTGGAGCGACTTTTGAAAGTGATTGTAACTATCTTTCAATTGGCATGGTTATATAAGACAGAAATGCTGACTGGAGATATGCAAGCCCGTAAAAAAGGAGGTCCAAAAATTTCCGCGAGATATTTTGAGTAAATACATTAATACGAAATCAGATCAGTATTTTTTTCAAAACGATGTAAAAGAGATGGAATACGTCGCTATGTAACGGCTAGCAGATAGGAGAGAGGAATGGAGAGCTGCGTCAAACCAATCTTAGGATTGTTGACTATCATGATGAGGAAAATAAATCGTTTCGTATAGAAAAAGAATTTACCTTAGAAATTTATCTGTTGAAATTTTTCAATTCTTGGCAAACTGGGAAATTCGACAAGGATCTACGCTTCATAACACCGAAATTTTAAGGTGACATCGTTACTTTTGAATACGTAGCCTTTTTTAAGGATATGAATTAAACATAGAACCGGTCGAGCAGAAGGTTTGCGTCCTCTTTTATTGCCCAATGGACGATTTTCGACTTCCTGACCCGAGTGAGGACCAGTAGCGGATACAGAAAAAACTCAAGGGGCGCAAAAGATACCTTGACTTACCTTTACTATTATCGTAATAAAAAAACAACCAAGTCACATGCAAAATTTAAGAATTTTTAATTAAAGTGATTATGTAAAAATACAAGTCAACGCTATCTTATGATATAAAAAAGTTAAAATTGTGGTTTTGCAATACGGGCGGCCCCACAAGGGGTGGTGCCCCCCCACTACTCCCTTCAACTGTATCCGTCACTGGTGAGGACGTGAGAACAAATCCAGCCGTCCAGCCTAAGGATCGAGAATCTCAATCATTTTATTGAACCATTTCCTCGCTCTGCTCCAGTGTTTTTTTTTAATTCTCGGGAAAACGGGGCGAAGAAATGAGGTAGACAGTTTTTTAAAGTGAAGGGAAAATTATGGGAGCCCGTAAAGAATGCGATCTTGAGGGATGAAATAACGGTTCAGTTTTACACATTCCACAATTAGTTTACGCCGGGACGACCCAGTTTGACGCCCTCGGTGAAGGACCAACTCGGTAGAAGTCCTTGAAATGCTACCCTCATTGCATTAAAGTGGCTTGCTCCTATGTATCCGGTTTACTTCGCACTGATTGCACCGTTCCATTTTGCGATATTTTTTTCTGTCCGCAATCCGTTCCTTTTAGTGAGCGCTGCTAGTCATGACGATGCTTAATATTGGCATTCAACCTGCAGATGAAAGTTTTGAGAGAAAGAGAATAACCTAACACCCGATGAATAAAAACGAACAAACTTTGTATTAATCCACCAATTTATTTACGCGGTACGACTAGTTTCGACGCAGCGGCGTCATCCTCAGGTACCTAGTACCTCAAGTAGAGTGTTAGGTTAATCTCTATAGTCACAGGCTTAACTTTGTGGAAGTTCATTTCAATGAATAAAAACGAGCAGACTTTGTATTAATCCACCAATTTATTTACGCGTTACGACTAGTTTCGACGCAGCGGCGTCATCCTCAGGTACTTGAGGTACTAGATACCTGATGATGACGCCGCTGAGTCGAAACTAGTCGTACCGCGTAAATAAATTGGTGGATTAATACAAAGTTTGTTCGTTTTTATTCATTGAAATGAACTTCCACAAAGTTGAGCCTGTGACTATAGAGATTAACCTAACACCCTTTAGCTCGGAGTAGACACAAGCCGTTAGCCTGCAAATGAAAACTTAAAAACATTTCAATGGATGCAGTTAGAAATGTCTTACTGAGTTCGACCCAGCATTCATTGCAGTCCCTTAATGTTCAGGAGACAATTGAAATCTTATACCTATCCATTCGGTAAAATATCTACCATATTTTCCTGTCTCTGTTACCACTAAAACATTTAAAGAAAATGTTCTCCGTGTAATTCTTAACAGGCATATTTTTCTAAATGTCTAAAGCCATCGAGAAAAATCGAAAAAATTCCTATTTTACTTCGCACTGATTGCACCGTTCCATTTTGCGATATTTTTTTCTGACCGCAATCCGTTCCGTTTAGTGAGCGCTGCTAGTCATGACGATGCTTAATATTGGCATTCAACCTGCAGATGAAAGTTTTGAGAGAAAGAGAATAACCTAACACCCTTTAACTCGGAGTAGACACAAGCCGTTATCCTGCAAATGAAAACTTAAAACCATTTCATTGGGTGCAGTTAGAGATATGTCTTACTGAGTTCGACCTAGCATTCATTACAGCCCCTTAATGTTCAGGAAACAAATGAAATCTTATACCTATCCATTCGGTAAAATACCTTAAAGTACCTTATTCGGTAAAGTACCTTATTTTCCTGTCTCTGTTACCACTAAAACATTTATAGAAGATGTTCTCCGTGTAATTCTTAACAGACATATTTTCCTAAATGTCTAAAGCCATCGAGATAAATCGAGAATATCCCTATTTTACTTCGCACTTATTGCACCGTTCAATAGGGTGGTTTCCTATTATTTTTTTATTGCCTTAATCGAAAGATTATTACTCCTGGAGTACGTATTTCACACTTTTAGATTTTTAAATGACAATATCTATTTTTCGCGATTAAATGAAAAGTGAAAATTTTCAAGCGCGCGAAAACGCGACGCTTAAGTATGAATGCCGGGAAATATCTCCGTACGTCGTATTTCTGGTTCCCCCTCCCGCCTTAAAAAAGGTTTATTAATACCTTATCAAACGAAGAAAACTTTCCGACCTAAGCCAGTTTTAATAGGTGATTATTAAGACATGTTTCCCTGAGCTCTGTGCCTCATGCATGCAATGGTAACCTCAGACGATGTATAACTCCTATCCTCTCGTGTAGAAACTAGGTCCCTGTGACGTCATGTGGAGTGGAATCGCATGGGCGCCAATCTGGCCTTTTTCAAATGAGGATAAAATTTGACCCTTGCCATTCGTCTAAACCGGTATTTCAAAAACCAAATAATATGTCTATTATGAATACACTAATGGTGGGTAACGAATCGCAATCAATTCCTTTCGTTTTCTTTGATAAAGGAAACTACCCTATTCGTGATGTTTTTTTTCTACTCGTAATCCGATCCATTGAGCGCTGCTAGTCGTGACGATGTTTAATATTGGCATTCAACCTGCTGACGAAAGTTTTGAGTGAAAGGAGACAACCTAGCACTCTTTCATCAGCTCTGTACCAACAATTTCAGGTCCGAAATAAACGATATAATATTATAGATACGATACCGAACGGATAAGTACACGTATTTGTCTTTTCAAGACCAATAATGTCAACATCTCCACATTATCCGTCAATACGTCTCGATAGCCGTGGAGCGGGAGGTGTAGAAACCTGGACAAGAATGCTTACAACCATTACATTGGGTACTGAGAGAGATTTTTCTTCCCGAGTTTGAACTAGCATTAAATGCAGCTCGTTAATGTTCGTAAGAAAAATGAAATCTTATACCTATTATTTCGATCTAATATCGCGATTATTTTCACGTCTATGCCGGAACGAAAAATATTTAAAGAAATGTTCTCCACATAAATCTTTAAAGACATCCTTTCCACATTTCTAAAACAATCGAGGCCTGGCACTTATCCTCCGAACCTCAAGCGGTTCGCGACCTAATTTGTGTGAATGGCGTATAACGCTCGTACCAGTTTGTGAAGAATCGCAATGTTTTTATCATAACTTGCCATTACGCCCAAATTAGGCTGTAATTAATCAAAATCCCTTTCTCATTACCTTTATCTGAAAGAGAGAAAATACAATATTTTCTCTCTTTCAGATAAAAAGCTGGCGAAGCACAATTATCGAGGTGGCATGCGGAACTGTCTGAAGAAATCTTGCAATGTCACTCCAATACTAACTTGCCAACGGTATTGGTAGGATTGGAATGGCTACGTTGGGTGATGACGTTTTGTTCGAGGTAATTTGAGTTCTAGGTTCATGTGCGGTACCTGTGTAAAATAAATATGCGCAATCCATACATAAATAAATAAAACACGCTTCCCTTCCAAAATTCTACGAGATATTTCTATTAACAAATAATTAATCGACCAAGTTGGAGCGATAAACTCCCCAAACTAATAACCTAAAGTTATAAAATAAGTAATATTCAATCGTTTCGCCATTATTTCAGGGGAAACCTTCTTCATCGCCTAAATAAAAGGCCTAGCACACTGTCCTGATTGGGGAGAGATTTCTCGGTAATTTTAGGGGAGAGGTTGACTACTAAGAAAATTCGGTGCTCAAAATTTGAACATTAAGTTCATGTGCGGAACTGACGTAAATAACTATGCGCATCAATGCATAAAAAAGGGAATAATTGTACCAAAAAAATCCTTCATTTCAGAGCTGCTATCGAACTCGTGATAACTTGGAGCCCTTTTTACTTGACCTGGTTGAGCAAATGTAAACTTAAAACCATTTCCATGGGTGCAGTAAGAGATTTGTTTGAGAGTTCAAACTAGCATTCATTCATTAGCAAGGGATCAGGTTGAAATAAAACTTTACGAATGCGAATAAACAAGATCTCATTGTCTAAAATCACGAATACCATGTATTTAATAAGAAAGTTAGAATATTTCAATTGGTGATGCTGATGAGATACCTACCATGGACTCTCATCCCCGGAAAAAGTTACGTAAGTGCGTGACGCACGAAAGCGTGAGCGAACAACGAAGGGAAGCAGGGGATCGATGGGCCTATTATAGGTGCGCATACATTTAATTTCTTTTAATAAGTTCGATTAAAATTAAAAATACTGGACGCAACCCAAGGCTTGCACATATGATGCTAACTCATGAACGAATGATTCGACCAGGCAGCCGAAAGCAATTAATCTCTTAAAAAGCACGAGAAGGCGGACCCAGTGGAATGAGTCCCGGCATATCCATTATAGATGCGCATATTTTACCACGTTACGGAACGGACCGGTTGAGAAACGTCTGCCTAAATGAGAGGTTAAATAAGATGCCAACATCCATCAATGGATATAACGTCAGTTTACGTATGTAAATGAGAATTTGAGACCCAATACAGTGGATGATGATAGACTGGCGGTAATTCAATTATCTCGTTCATAAGGACCGATGAATTTTGGAGTTAAACCACTAATGACATCTCACGCAAGGTTCAGGCGTGAACGATAACATGTTATAGAGAAAGATGAAAATTTTCATGAAATGGACACTCAGTATTTGTGAAAATATCGATTATTTCCGCCGCATTTTCGCAGGCTGGAAATTGTGTAATTCAGAATGAAATGCATACGCTTCTCTACTAAATTTAATCTCCACGTCTTAAATAATCAATAAGAAACTCATCATACCACTAATTAATCACGGTTCGCTATTATTTTAGGAAAATTTATGTAAACTAAAAATTGATATCTTGTACAAAGTTCGCCTCACGCATTTTTGATTTTCTGCATTGACGTTATCAGTTAAATAAATCTAAGGATTGCGATGAAATAAGATAAAATATAAAAATTACTGACAAGTAGGTATAAAATCGAATGGAAGGTGTCGCTACGTAACTACATAGCCAAAAAGAGAAAGAACTCAATTTTCCCACCTTACTATCATTGCTTTATCTCTATCTAGCACTCGTACAAATATCAAAAATCACTGATTGATATCGGCAAAATGATAAACCTCCAATTTTTTTATGGTCAGATGACATTTGATATCCTTCACATTTATCCACTAACCCTAATTGATTCAACATCAGAATTAGCCACCTTCAGACTCCCACCAATATCTTAATTATATTAAACGATTAGATTTAGAGAAATTTGGAGAAAAAAAGATTTCCAGCACGCAGACGCTTTATCTACCAATTAAAAAATAAAAACATTCCCGATAATAACACATTTCATTTCTTGCTGGTTCCAGATCCTTCCCTCTCCTTCAGTTATAATGATGTGATGCTTTCATTAGACATTGCTACATATTTTTAAATTAAACTATATTTTTTAGTACGAAAGGACTTTCCAAAGAAGAATCTCACTTCGATCGGGAATAGGTCACACTTGATTTAGCAAGAGACTAAAAACTTCGATTAATATCTACAGTTTTCAACAGGAAGCCATGGTTTCCGCGCGAGTAATCTGTGCGATGAGGGATCAGAACGAAAATACATGTAAGGAGCCTAACAAGATAACTGATGACTCAAGCTAAAGGGTATGAAAAATCATAAGAGACAAAAAGCAACTTAAATGAGAACGTGTTCCACATTTTTAATAGCATAATAACAAGGGACTTGTGGATTTGACCACTAACCCTAATTGATTTAACATCAGAATTAGCCACCTTCAGACTCTCACCAATATCTTAATTATATTAAATGATTAGATTTAGAGAAATTTGGAGAAAAAATATTTCCAGCACGCAGACGCTTTACCTACCAATTAAAAAATAAAAACATTCCCGATAAGATTTGATCAGCTTTCGAGCCTTTAACCATATAAGGAGTGGCAAAGAGACACGAATGTTTAAAATAATTCAGCTCGCCATGATCTATTTCTGTCAGATATCAATTTATCAAGCAAGCAACTTCAAAAGAATATTGAGGACATAATAAAGATTTTTAGCTCTTACTTTAAACAAATCAAGTACTTTACAAATACAAAATGATCTTATGATATCGGAGATGGGAAAGACAGTTTTTTTTAGAAATCGAAGATACAAATTATTTAACTCCTGCCAATAGGGATTACGATCCAATGTGACATATTTGAAGGAAAAAATGGAAGAAAAAAAAGAAGCATGCTTCCCGTTCTTGCTATCAGACGCCAATTTTACACAAGATTACCAGGAAATTTCTTATCAATTTTGTCTAATTAATCTACACAGTGTTTTAAATAGAAATGAGATTCACATGAAATTCCTACGTTTCGTTGGGAGACTTTCGCAACATCCTCAGGGAAATCCTTGAGTAGGCTTTCGTGGTGTGGTGAGGATTCAGCAGACTGGTTTTCGGGGTTACTACCGCGTAGATTTATCTCTGCAGACGACAGTTTCGCCGGCATTGCAGCAGGCTTCTTCAGGTCAATGAAGTGGAGATCCGTGGTATCGCCCGTCTCTTACACACCCCGTCGGAGGCCGGTGTCTTCTCATTGGCTGGTTCAGAACACCAAAGAGCCACAAGGAGCCAACAACTGCGCCTCTCGGCCATAGCTGAGCACACATGGAGTGGGCCGAATCACAATACCGACAATGACAATGCAAAAGTCATTGCAAATGAAAAGAGATACTTCCCTCGGATCATTAGGGAAGCTATACAGATTAAGTAGACACCGAACAACCTCAATACGTAGGACGGATACCAGCTCCCTAACACGTGGAGAAGAGTCCTCATGAGTAAACCCGGAGAGACAGGACAGAGCCGGGAGATGGGGACCAATGAGAAGCCACCCGGGCCTCCTGAACCAGCCAATGAGAAGACGCCGGCCTCCGACGGTGTGAATAAGAGACGGGCGACACCACGGATCTCCACTTCATTGATCTGAAGAAGCCTGCTGAAATGCCGGCGAAACTGTCGTCTACAGAGATGAATCTACGCGGTAGTAACCCCGAAAACCAGTCTGCTGAATCCTCAGGGAAAATCTCCCAACGAAACGTCAGCCTACACCATGCAGACCCTGACCCGGCTGGAAACCCGAGAAGCATTCATCCATTCTATTCACCGGGAAAAGCTCAGATTCTTCATTTTCGGCAAGAAGATGTACCTTTTCTCGTCTGCCGTATTAGAAGGTAGCTTATCAGGAATACAATCGCAAGTGAAAAGAAAAACTTCGTTATATCCTCCTTAAGATTAGGCCGCTACGTCAAAACTAGTTGTGTCTAAAAATAAAGTGGTGGAAGATAACAAAGTTTTTCTTTTCATTTGCGATTGTATTCCTGATATGCCACCTTCTAATACGGTGGACAAGAAAAGGTTCGATTTGTTTCCAAAGCCTTCCCTAGGTAGGCCAATGAACTTATGCCACCGGCACCGAGGTGTGTGTGCTCATTGATTATAATACCTCGAAACACCTGCAAATCCATTGATGTAATGACGGCAAATGGATTCAGGAATGCATATGGATTGACTAGGGCACAGAGGATTTTGATAAGAGGATTGCTCCAGAGAGCAATCGATTACGCCTAGAAAACACTTGTGGATCTCATTAATGTCGACATTACTTGCACAGCACCTCTTAGCGTACAGGAAAAGGAAATTTATGGGCTACTTGATTAAAAAAAAGCTGCAGTGACGCCTATCTCCCACCAGAGCCAAGAACATCCAGGTTGATTGCTGATCAAGATCTATTTTCCTTCCACCTAAGGGCAGGGCCGGTAAAAGCGGTAAGCAAAGTACGTGGTGGCGTTGGGCGCCAAGCAAAATTAAAAGGCGCCTTAGATCTCTCTCCAAAATTTATATAATTAATTTTTAAGCTCTAAAAATATCTCAATACTTATATAAAATCAAGCACGTTTTAAGTTTCTGCTGATATTTAATTCGCCACCCTTATTCCTAAAGTATTTGCATTTATTTTTAAATATATCCAGAGAGATTTCCTACAGGGTTAATTAATTACGCCCTCCCTCTCGAAATTAATTTGGTTAATTTTGAGGGGGGGGGCGTATATTGTTCGCTTAAACTGGTATGGTATTTGGAGGAGGGGACCGACAGCTGAGGTCATTTGCGCCATGAGGGCAGGGTATGCAAGGAAGGATGGAGAGAAACCCGGCGTCAGCATTAGCCTGCTCTTAACGAAAGGCGCCTAGGGGACCACGGCTTAACGTCCCATCCGACGGACGGAGTGTTGCGCTTGAAATGTCCTCCACACAACATTCAAGCAGGGATCGGGCAGTCTCTGAAAATTCTCTGCCACTGCCGGGATTTGAACCCGAGCCCGCCGACTGGGAAGCCAACATATTGTTCGCTTTAACTAGAAAAATGTCTGGCATAGGCCCTAGCTAGGGATATATCAATCATTACCAGAAGGTTAAAACAGGCTGCTACTCTATGTTGTGATTATAAATTGTAAGATGAAAGTGAATATACGTATATTTCAGTATAGTAAGATGTAAGTATGCTGTAACACACTTAGTTAGTGCGGCGGCATTGATTGCTGCAACCGAAACAGGTTCAAAAGACCTGATTCGATGTTGATTGCAATGCTTGCATTTTCTGCTTTTCCCATGGAGAACTTGAGCTACCTTCGAATCGCTTCGATAATCCGACTGAGTTTACCGCAGCGAGATTCCCACGACGAAAGCCCGCAACTGATCAAAGAAAGAGAAGATCGACAAAGAGAGATCTCCTATAGAGAAGAGGCACTCTTTGAGATAATATCTTAACCCTCAAAATCACCGTACCTTGGGGAACAACTGAGCTCTTGGTGACAGTTTAGATAATTTTTACTAAGCTGTTTTAAAAATTTCAAAATGTATATAATCCACCCGTTCTTTCCATAAAGTAGACCAAAAACCTGAAAATCCATAGGGTGATCCGCAACAATATTTGTTTGATTCAGTAGGTCGTAAAAGGCATCATTGTTGTTATTAAATAAAATGTGTTAAAATATGGCTAAAAACCCTCCAAAAAGTTTTCTTGTTTGGTGACCGCTCGGAAAATATTCATAAACATTCTTGAAATGTGCATTAACATTTTCATAAACATTTATGAATAATTTTTCTTGTAAATGTGTATGTACCGGAAACTTTCTGCCTCTTTATTTAACAATAGCGTAATTGGTACTTGCGACTGATTAAAAAAAATTAACTTACTATAACCACGTCCAAACACTGTTCTTGGTAAATTGACCCTCTCTGATTATCATAGAGGTAAAATCTTCGGAAAAAACATTCAATCAATAATAGGTAAGATATAAAAAATCTTCCGCCTCATCCCATCGTATGCATTACTTAATTTCCAAAGTGTATTTAAAGTGCATTCGAGAAAGGGTAGACAATATTTTGTAGGACTCAATGGTTAATTTAGCAAACAATTTGCAGAAAATTGACCCCGGGTTCCACACAAGGGCATTACAGAATACTTCCCTACACGATTCCCAAATAGCCAATACTTTTTTCTAAATACAGATAAAATATAAATCGATTGCTAAATTTTAACCAATCAAGCTTGTTTTACATAGGTATGCAATAAAAATAACAAAGGACATATAAATCTATTAGACTATCGACTTCATACTAGTGATGGGCAAAGTCGATCATTTTGGTGATTCAATCATTTTGACTCGAGTCACATAAATGATTCAATCAATTGATTCAATCATTGATCGAAAAGACTCAAATGAATCATGATTGAAAAGACTCAAAGGAATCAAGATTGAAGGACTCAATCAATGGATGTAATAAATCACTTTGAATAATCGAATAAATACTGCCTCACCTGCGAAGAGCATTGGTAACGCTGATTGCTATCCATATTATCATTTCATACTATTTTGATTGTGAATTCCTAGATGAGTAAATAGATTGCAAAAATGAAGGAAGTAGTGTCATGAAAATATTTGGGAAGGCAAAACTGCCACAGTTTCTTAACACTAATAGAAGATAAGAATAACTTAATTTCTAACTATATAACACAAAATACACCACACCCATGAATCTGATCTGCAAGGTAATTTTATGAACGGCACAATAAAATCTTAACAGCTTTAACTTCTACTTCTTAACGTTCTCCTACAAGAGTCATCTTAATGTTTTCCTTTTACGTGTATTGGTGTTATTAATACTAATAACTGTTGGAAAACATGTAAGAAAAAGATAACACAAGTATTCAGTTCTTTATAACATAGTATTTAATTTTCTCACAACTATTTCTGCCCTGTCGAAAAGAGATCAAGCATCGATCGTTCCAAATTTTTAAATAAACCGGAAACCGGGATGATTGAAATGAAACCGGAAGTCGGAGTGATTGATGATTGATGATCGACTTGTTTAACGAAATGAATCATGAGTCATTTGATTCACCTAGTGATTCAATCTTTTTGATCGAATCGTTCATGATCGACCCATCACTACTTCATACTTCGCAGCAGTACAATATCGGACATAAAATCTAAGGTATCGGTTTCATCAACGAAATAACGTGACTTGAACAAATTGCGAGGCACTAAATGAACACTAACATCGCATTCTCACGAAGTTTTCATAGCAACATAAGTACTATGGTTGAAGTTAGAATGTAGTGGGAACAGATTGCTTTTTGTTAATTATCAATAATAATAACTAATTTTACTGCAACAGCGATAAAATTAATGTAGCACCAAAAATTATGAAACAGAAGTTTCATTTTTATATTTTTAAATTATTCCTACCCCTTTAAAATTAACCCCTCAAAGAAAACTTGCTACTCCAGTATCCAGTAATCTAGTATTTCGATAGATATTCAGTGATTTATCACATCGCATGTATGCGTTTACAAAACCAAAAAAAAAATGCAAATAACTCTCCTCAATAATTGCTTTCCAAGCTCATATTGTAGTTAAATTATCAATTCACCGCTGCGACTATGAAAAAGAAAGTAAAATGAATAATTTGGCACTCTTAATGCTGCGTCAATGTATCCTAGACTTAGGCATTTAAAACAGTTAAATATAACCAACAAATAATTAATTTATGCTACCAAAGGAATTAGGCGCTACGATTATAAATGACGCATTTCCACGAATTTATCTCGGTGTTAATCTTAGAAAGTATATACTTAAAGTACACGAAGGCGAATCAAATACAAATCGGTTGACATTCACACACATTTGTGAAAAAATAATGGAATACGTGGGAATAAACGACAGCAGAGAGACAGACACGAGCGAAAATAACACAATACAGCTACGCAATATTGAACAATGAGATCATGCATTATTGACTAACTCACGCGACAAATTCTCATTAAACCCATGACTTCCGATGCTTACGAATCAAAACACCGGATTTTCTTCCTTCCATTTATTCAAGCGGAAAAAAAACAAATTATTAATGGTCGTCCATAACACCATAACATGGTGATAATCTAACAAAACACCTGTACAGGCATTTTTTCTTCTAATATTTCATTCGTCCATCAGTATGATTAGCTAACACAATGTGATGGCCTATTCCTGGGGGTCACTTGTTAAATAACCACTCAGAGTAACAACTCTTTTTTATTAGTATTTTTCCAGCTGAATGGCCATAATAAGAGTCATCAGCCGGAAAGAAAATATGAAAGGGGCTTGGGAGTGTGTGCATTTTGGATTTCATTGGAAGGGGGTATACTTTAGACCGCATCTTCCAAACACTTTGACAGATTTTGAAACCTCTTGACTCCTTAATAGCTACGGCCTTGTCCATAATTAAATGCAGAAATCCTCCACCTGTTACAACAAATGCGATTTAATCTTTCATCAAATCTGATAGAAGATTCTTCGGCCAACCTTAAATATTAGAGAGAAAAATCAATTGCAGGATTCCGTCGATGAAACAAAAACAGACGAATTAGGTAAGGAAAAAGCGCGTAAAAAATATCAACAACATATGCTATCACTGTGTAACGAAGGAAAGGTACTCTCAAACCAGCTCTGAAAATAGATAGGAGATTTCGCAAAGAAATACGTCATTCATTCCGTCAATGCAATTTCAGTTTCTTTAAACTCATATAAACATTTCAAGATGTAACCGGAGAGAAAGTTAATATGTACCTAGAGATGGGCGGTATCGGAAATGCATGCATTTCGATAATTTTGTCATTTGCATTTCTTATTGGGAACGCATATTCTCAAAATATTATGTATCTTGCAACTAAATTGCATTTGCAAAGTATTCTGTGATTCCAAATACATTTGAAATCAAAATACAATATATGTATCAGTTTCGCACTACCGTTTAATCCCAAGAAATTTCATGGAATCGTGAATACTTGCGGCAGTTCCAGCGACTTTTTTCTTCTCCATTGCAGTTTTATGAATACTTTTAATGTGAATTTCAAATTTTTTGGAAAACTGAGATAAATTCCTGCAAAATACCGTTCTCTCTTCCTCCCATTTATTCAAATGAAAAAATAATTAATTTATGATAGTCTAGAACACCACAACAAGGTTATAATATTACAAAATACCTTTTTTTAGATTTTCATTTCTTCATATCATTTTTTTAAACTTTATATTTTTTCCTTAAACTTCAATAACAAAGTTTTAATTTAAAACATAATACATGAGTTTTGTAATGTATTAGTTACTTCATTTACAATTATTCCAAAAACATTTGAGAGAAATACAATTGAAATGTACATTGCTTCATTTCGGTGTATACCGAACAACAAAGCCACCGTAGCCACCGCCAATGCATTGCTCGCGTGAAATATATTTCTGTCTTTCAACCCGTACATAGTATAAATACTAATGATGTATTTCTTAGAGGTGGCCGACAGCCGAGATTATTTTCGCCATGATGGAAAGGTATAGAAGGAAGGGTGAAGAAGGGTGGTCTGGCGTCGGCAAAGGCCTGCTCTTATCAAAAGACACCATGGGGACTATGGCTTAACGTCCTATTCGACGGACGGAGTGTTGCACTTGAAATGTCCTCCACACATAATTCAAGCAAAGATAGGTCTAAGTCTCTGAAAATTCTCTGCCACCGCCGGGATTTGATCCCGAGCCCACGGGGTGGGAGGCCAACACTCTAGTCAACACATCAACCCGATCCCCAGAATATAAATAAGAAAGATGATTTGGTAGTGTGAGGTTTAGGGTGCCTTCACAGTCCGGCGTTGCATTGACGCCGCGGCTCGCGAGTCAATCAGAGCCCGTCGTTGAGAATTTATGACGTCATGTCGCCAGCTCGCTGTGTCGTCACAGAAAAATCTGATCAGAAAAATTGTGAAAAATCTGAAGAGTTTAAATCAGGGTAGGGGGAGAGGTTGCCAGGTCAGAAAGGGAAACGCCCGCATCACGTGTAAACAAAAGGTTTTCGTGAAGAAAGGAGTCCCCCAGGTGAGGTCGTTTTTAAAGTAGGGAGTGCTACCCTCTACAATGAATTCAATTAAAACTTCTCTCACGTTTGGGCCTTCTAGCAATGCATTTGCATGTACACTGTCTTTACTCCTTTACAAGTGTGCGAAAACTATTAAAATAATAATAATTTAAAACTTTAGATAAAATTTGGGGGGGTCATAATCCTTGCCCACCTTCCTCCCCCACCCCCCACCTAAATACACCCCTGGTACCTAAAATACATACTGGTTGCAAGATTTTGAGATATGCAAGGAAAACCATTTTCAAACTGGACGATTCGCAAAGGCTAACCTTCGCATTTTCACTAAAAGGTAAGCACTGTTATATAATTTAAATTTGTGTGGTGGCATCAATCTCTTACGCTAACGGAAACTATTTATGCATAAATATGTCTCGAATTTAATTTCTTTACCTCATTCTCCGAAAAAATTGCTTGTGCCAAGACAATAAATAGAGCACACACTTTTATCAACGGATTTCAGGCATACTCGTCAAACATGCGCATTCTGAAATTTCGGAACCCTCATAGGAGGGATGACGCAATCAGTGAATACAGAGGTGGACAGGATAAACATCTATCTCCCTCCGCCCGGTCTTATAGGATTGAGATAGCACCGTCAGCCGAAAGTGAGGACTCATAGTAAGGTAAATAAAAGGCTCTACTGACAAGGAGACATCGCCAAAGTGATGTTCGGGATCTGCATGCGGATGTTATTATCTGAAACTATATAGGTAAGGTAGAAAAGGTGTCAAGGCTTTCTTCAACATAGGCCCGGATTCGAGAGATATTCGCTTGTAAATATTTCGCGCAGCATGATCCCCCTTGAGCAATCGCTACCTCTTAACTATGGCCGCGTTTTTCCCTCTTCTAATTTTTGGAATCATTATTACATTTTATCCCCATTCGTTTTATTTAGTTACTTCGCGATTTTTAAAATTTAATATCAATTTATGGATTTCAAATGAAACTCCGAATTTTGCCTTACCACGGCGATTACTCAAGGAATGTCATGTTGCATGAAGTCTTCACAAGCGAATATCTATCGAACCCGGACCTATGTGGAAGAAAGCTGTGACATTTTTTTCTACCTTACCTATATAGTTTCAGAAAATAACATCAGTATCCAGATCCTGAACATCACTTTGGCGACGTCTCCTTGTGAGTACAATCCATTCGTGCGAAATATATCGGCGCCCGCCAAATTGCGAACTTCTGACAATACTGCTCAACTGTTTTCAATTCCAAATATTTAAGTCATCCAATATAGCTCTATCCCATTGCTCATGCTATGAACTAGCATTATTGATGAGAAACAATTTGAAAAATCGGTGAAATCGAATTTTTTTTCTCAACGGTTAAGAATTTTTGATGACGAATCGTGGGATTGTAGTAGAATCTCGTAAAAATCGTTCCATTATTATTGTTAATAAATTGTTACAAGTAGGCCATTGGCCTGGTGGTAACATGTACAACATATGATGCAAAAACAATAGAAAACATTACAAGAAGCCCTTGGTCCCTATTTCTTCAACCGCTTTTTAAAACTATGTAAATTTTTCGGGAAGGGCTCAAATAGTTTTGCTGGTAGGTCGTTCCATTCCCTTATGGTCCTATTCAAGAAGGAGAACTGCTTCGCATTTGTCCTTTGTGATCGGCACTTTATCTTGAACTGGTGATCATTTTTTCCAACAAAGCTGGGTTTTGAAATGTCCTTTCCAAATTCTTTCCATGCTTTTTCCCCACTCATTATTCTAAACATGCCACATAGCCTGCTTCTTTTCCTCCTCTCTTGTAAACTCTTCCACCTTAGAACTCTGAGCATTTCTGAAACACTTTTCGTTTTTTTTATGCTTTCCCAACACGTACCTAGCAGCTTTTTGCTCTGCACCTTCTCCAATTTTTTTACCTCTTCTTTAAAATGTTGGTCCCAGACAAGAGATGCGTACTCTAATGTTGGTCGTACTAGGGTTGTATAGGCCATTTCTTTGGTGGCCCTGGCGCTTCCTCTGAGGTTTCTCATCACATTCTTTTACACCCCAGATATATTATACTATTTCACTTTCATCTAAATCTACATACTACCCCGCAAGCCATTGCTATATCCTACAAAATATATAAGAAAATGATAAGAATAGCATACATGCAAGAAAATAAAATATACCTCTTTACATTGGGTGGGTATCCTTTCATCTAGGAACAACACTTTTTATGCTACAGTAGTGGAAGCTCGCGCCGCCCCAATTATGGCGCGATTTTCTCTCTTTTTCTATCCTAGCCCTGAATAGAATTAGTATTCCTCATCACCTAGAGATTTTTTTAAAGCTTTCTTAAGTCCAGCCCAATCAGAAAGGCAAGGAGCTAATGTCTTTCGACTTGCATGCCTCGGTTCTGGATCCCGCCAGGTCGAAATACTCTCTATTCTACTCCATATTACTCTTTCAAAGTACTGAACGAAGAGGTTTAAGGAGATGTTTGCCAAAATAATTAGTGCATTTTAAAACAGGAAATACACTACAGGAAAAATTAAAAGATGGAAGAGAGGGAATTGGCACTCTTCTACGACTGAATACTTCTGACAGTTATTGCGGATTAATAACAATTTTAATGTCAGGAAGCATGGGCGGATCCAGGATTTCTTTCTGGGAGGGGCACAAGCAAGGCCGTATCCAGGATTTTGTTCTGGGTGGGGCACAAGGATATCTCGTCATACAAACGAACGAAATGACAATGGGACCGTATTAAAAATCTAGCATATTTTTAAGGGTCTCGGGGGGGGCACGTGCCCCCGTGCCCCCCCCTGGATCCGCCTATGGCGGGAAGTCATAAAGGAAAATGTGGAAAAAATAACTGGAACCAGGGAATCTAAAATATTGCACCTCTAACAGCATTCGAACTTGCCTCCCAAGTCTAACTAGTACTCTAGCCACCACCATTTACGAAAAATTTAAATATTGAAATATGGCTAAGAAAAAGGATCGCTAACTGCATTTTAACTTTTACAACAAAAAATTATTTATATTTATACATATTTTTAAACAACTTACATGCTAAAACAGACATTAGCACACGTGAGAGGCGAAATTCGAACGGGTAACGAAAAGAAATGCTGCGCTCATATTCCAGGCAAAGAAAGATAAACATTGAATTTACAGCTGAAGCAATCTAAACGCTGAGTTATCCAGGCGACACTATCAGGCCAAAATGACTCATAAGGACACTCTCGACACTTTCCCAGTCGTAAAACGCAGCTTGCCTGTAATTTCCGAGGGGAAAAGGGAAATTCGGATCTTAAATTTTCAAATTTAACAATCTTCCAAGAATATCTACGCTGATACGGTCACAGATTTCTTTAATTTTTAAAGTTAGCAAGCTCTGATATATTCGGCGAAATCGCAATTTTTTCATAACAATAAAGAGTTCTTAATGGTTAATCTTGGGAGTGCAATATAATACCATAATTTTGTTCCATTAAATTCCCAGGTATATTATTCTATTTAACTTTTCCTTAAATCTGCAAGCCGCCTCAATTGGCGATTGGCAGGAGTGTTCGAACACCCGCTTTTAGCAAAAAAAAAATATTATTCAGTCATGTTAAAGGGGGAAAGATGCAAAATCTCTAATTTGGCATGCGAAGATTAAATGAGGCTCTGTCTTTTCCAGTACTTTATTTAATTAATACATGAATTAACTAGCGCAAGCAGACCAGGCCCTAATACAGACCATGGCCAGTACGAATTATAATGCGCAAGGTCATTCGCCTAATCATGCGAAACAAATTCAAACGACGTGAAAGCAAGACAACTGCAAAACTTATGGCACATAACAGGGGTCCTAACAAGAAAGCTACTATTTTAAAAGATGGGGTAAATCATTCCAAGGAATCATAATCTTTCATAGTTAATTTTTGCGGCTCCTGCTATCGTTTCAAAAATGCCTATTTACCTTAGGAATTGCAGTTAATTGAGTAAGTTTAATATTACGAATCGCTCTGAACTGAATTGTTAGAATAAATATATTGGTCAATACTTTACCAACTGTCTCAAATACTTTGGGACAATTTTAACTTGGCTGAATTAGGTCCGAGCGTAAATACGGCGGATACGTAATTTCCGGAATAAGATTCGAAAGGTTAATGATTCCAAGTTCCTTAGTATTCTTTTAAACCAAGAAGGAGTGTTTCCGTAACTCAACTGTTTCCAATGATAGGTAGTATTTGGATTTTTTTCAAATATATTTCAGCAATAAGCACTAAAAGTTTTCATGTAGGCGTTCGCGGAGATTTTGACCGTAGACAGTGAGACTACCGGGTTTTCCGTTAAAAGAGGTTTGTATGTCCGCAACGCGTTTCCATACGGCTACACGGATTGCGCCCAAAGTTAGTACATAGGTGCATCACATGATCCCAAACCCAGTGATTCTACTTTTGCTGGCGTCCGACGCGTCCTATGCGTCATTTTCTCGTTAATACTTGTTACGTTACGTCATACAACTGTCGTGGTTGGACATCCTTATTTTTTTTAACAGAAAACCCTAATTGAAATATCGGAAATTGAACAATCGGAAAAGTTATGGTTTCACTCATGGTCACCATAATTATAAATTTCACTGCACGAAATCCAGTTTTTTTATATGATTGTGCTGGAATTACGTAATTATAAGGTGCAGGCGCGTTAAAGCTATCGAGATACACCATGATTACCACAATCATTAATCAAAGTTAATAATATAAAAATTTTGTGACGCATAAGTCTGTATTTAGTGTGCTGTTTGTGTTTTCAGAAACTTATACTCAAAAATGTTGAACATTGATTAAAACATTTTTCATATAAACATTGGTGGCAGAGTTTTTTTTTCTATTATCTATTGTTTTGTATTTTTTTCATTTTTATTGATATTATTACTTTTTTGTATATTACAAATAGCAGAGTTCATCCTTTTGCGTACGTTTTTCGTTATCTTCACTCGCTCAAAAGGAAAACATCCCTCAAATAGCACAACTCTTCTCTATCATACTTCTCGGTTATAACCTTTTGACTGTGGTATGAGTTCATCGGACATTTTTAGTCAACACACGTACGAACGCACACCCCGATCAATGTAGTTCCCGTGTAGGGTATAAGTTGATCCCGTGTGCGTTTTACGGGAATTATTTTTTTCCATTGTTAGCTATTCAGCGTGCCTGGAAATCTTACTATGTGAACATGAAGTTCTAAGTTTCCCACTTCTCTGAGTACTACCTTTCCCGAGAAAATACGGGTGGTCTGCTAGTGATATTATGATTCCGGGAAACATTCTACGGAAAAATAGATAAAAACGAGGAAGGAAACCCGGAATACTCACTGCCTACAATTAGTACCCACAGACTACCAACACTCCCTGCAAGTGTCCTGCATGCATTGCTCAACAAATCGTCATGATGTGGTGATACGAAAATATCGCGTGTCGAAGCAAACCAATTGCAATCCACTGAATTGCGCGAGGAAAAAAGATTAGGATTTGACCAGAGATAAGTCGCCATTTTCGACGGCATTCAACCGTGAAGGGATCATAGACGCAATTCAGGGTAGATAATCTTCCTCCAGTCATCACTTTTATCCTCTCAGATTTTCACTTTTTCATTTAACCTCGACAAAGCGATATGAGAGTTCTGAATGACCATAAATCAAAGAATACAAGACTGATTAAACATGCATGTTGTAAAAACAGTTAACAAATATAACCAACTCTGCAATGAAACGGTCAGAGGGATATCATAAATATTTCGAGTGACTTATTAGCGAAATTTTGAATGATCATATTGATATCAGTTGTAATAAGTTCACATTGTTTGAAACCGTTTCACTTGCTTGAATACGTGACCACATAATGACCACATTCATGAAATTAAGTTCAGGATATTGTGAAATTCTCGTTCTGAAATTATATAAAACAAAAATACATAGATATGGATGGAATATATAAAAATATATATTTTTATGAACGCGTGGGTAAAACCTCCAATTCGATAAATTTAAGCTTTAGCCATTTTATAATGTACTCGTAAAATCCCCGGGAAACCTAATGGTGATGATGATTTCCGGTTTGATGCAAAAGTTGAATTTTCTTCCCCTTCTTTGAAAAAAGTACTCTTCAACTCCATGGTAAAGAAGGAAGTGAAATCTAGTTAATTTTTAAAATTGAAAATCCTAATTGAAAGAATAATCTGAAAAATCTTGGTCTTACTTATCAACACCATAATTAAAAAATTTCACTGCGCCAAATCCAATTTTTTCGCTATGATTGTGCTGGAATTACGTCATTAAATGGCGCGCCGCAAGCGCGTTAAAATTATCGCGATAAACCGTGATTACCACAATCATTAACCAAAGTTAACAATATAAATATTTTGTGGCGCATTTGTCAGTATTATGGGAATAGTGTGCTGTTTGTATTTTCACCGACTTATACTCTAATATTTTCAACATTGATTAAAACATTTTTCATGCAAATATTGATAGCAAAATAGTTTTTTCTATTCTATATTGTTTTGTATTTATTTCAAATGTAATCGTATTATTACTTTTCCGTACATTGTAATTACCAGATTTCGACATTTTGCGTTCATTTTTTGTTTTATTTTCTTGTTTTTTTTAAGAAATCATTCATTGAACAATATGTTTATTAAAAATTTGAAAAAATAACACTATTAGAAGAAGAAAATATTTCAGGTCGATTAATACTCAAAATGAGTAAAACCAACCGACCCATTTTTCTGAGTAAACGTAATTGTGAATGACCGACGTGAGTGATTTTCGACAAATTCTATGCCAAAGCTTTGTATTCAGCAGTCTCTGGAATCCTCAGCCTTATCCAGGAACTACAATCACTAAATTAGACAGCCACAATTCTAATGACGCAAACTCATCAACAATCGCGTCCACATAGCACGATAAGATACGAATGATGATTCGTCAAGTACCTCGAACTCACTTCATACCATCCTCTACACGTGTGACGTTCGCGCGACTCACTCACATTCCATGAAACAAAAGACGTCCAAAAACAAAAGACGAGGGATGGCAAGTGAAACGAAACGAAAATTTTTCGTTTCGACCCGGAGCGAAACGAAAATAAGAGGCCTAGGTTTAGTCACGTTCCCGCACGAAACTATAAATCACCAATGAGTTTAGTTTCGACCCGGGACGAAACTTTACTCTCGGGAACGAAACTAAATTAATCGAAACTCCGCTGCTCATGTGAAATATAGTACCATG
Source organism: Ischnura elegans (assembly GCF_921293095.1). Lineage (NCBI taxonomy): Eukaryota > Metazoa > Arthropoda > Insecta > Odonata > Coenagrionidae > Ischnura > Ischnura elegans. Next base: position 64,585,631 of record NC_060253.1, on the reverse strand, counting down.
TATAATATAGTACCATGAGCCTCGGTATAATTGCCATGAGAATTAAGGAACCTGGATAGCGTAGTGGTCTGCGCAGTGGCCCGGAAAGCCAAAGGTCCGTGGTTCGATTCCCGGTCCAGGGGAATTTTTTCTCATGGCAATTCTTGTATATTCCGCTGCTCATAGTTAAGTTTCGATCCCAGTAGTTTAGTGGAGGAGGAAAAGAGGGAATAGTTTCGACCCATTTCATGACAGAATGTAGAGGTTATAAAGCATTTAGCCTCGTTATATTGCGATTGAATACTCCGTTGCGCATTATGAGTGGAAAAGTGCCCCATGCATATAGAGGAGGTTCGGCAAACCTCTACTCCACTGATGCATACTTCGTACTCTGTGTGTGAGTCGAAACAACTGTTCGAAGGTGAAGGACGTGGTCCCTCCAGTGCGAAACATATCATAATCTCTGTTTCGTTTCGTCTCAGAGGTTTAGTTTAGACTTCAATATCGTTTCGACCCTGAGTTTAGATCCCCGAGTTTTTTCTTTTTCGTTCCGTTTCTACATTTCGCTCCCCGGGACGAAACTATTAAAATTTTATTGGTTTTCACTTTCGTTTAGTTACGATTACCATTCCTGCCACATACTACTAAGACCACGAATACTACAAAATAGGATTCGCAAGTAAGCCCCTAAGGACCGTATTTATAGCCGTTTCCATGGAATGCTTCCAGACGTCTTCTCGACATCGGTGTGGTCACCCACCGCTTATTAAAATGGGCTTACAGAAAGTAAACGGACGGACAAAGTGATCCAAGTTTCACGGAGAAATCAGGTATAATTCGGGGTGTTAACCGAAATTTATATGCATGATGATGTGATCTATCAAATTCATGACTTTTCAATACTATTCCTCATAATCGCAAACATTACTATGCAAAATATTGGGGGGGAAAGTGGATCGCATTGCACTCATCACCGCGCCGCGGGCATTTTTGAAAGCCGATTAAAATGCGACCGAAGTGGCAACAGAAATCACCCTCCTATGGGGAGGAATTGGGCCTCCTCTATGCAGTTCCCATGACAATGGCCATCGCAGCACTCCCCATCTCACTATCATGCATTCAACCAGCGGAGTAGGTCGTTTTGATGGCCCTTCAAAATGGAATCATCCCATGACTAATTCTTTTACCTGCAAACAGAAAAGAACTGAATAATGTCCTCCTTGGGATCGCGCCACTGTCCTAGAGAAAAAAAATTGACGCTGTTTACAACAGTGCAATTTTTTAACTGACCGACAAGCAGTGCCAACCTGACTGTGGAATAGCCAGGTTGGCTCTGCTGCGCTCCCGGACGTTCCCTCGTCACCTACGTTGTGGCGCTGTGATGGTGTAGCAACTGTTGTTGGTTGCAAGTTTAAGTTTTGCAAAGGAGAACCACAGCAGTGAGAAAACGGGAATTAATTGTGGCTTGCTACTATTAGTCTCCCGTTTTGTGGGAAGGCTGTTTTTGGTACGTTTTTTGGCCGCAACTTGTGAGCAGAGATTCTGTGTCGAACGCACCAAACCCCATCCCTGTAGCACTTAGTACGACTGAGATGAATCCTAAAGTGTAATTGAGCAAAATTAAGACTGACTGACTCGCAATAAACTAAGTATAAATAAATTAACTTGAAATTATACTCCCGTTTGACTGCAATGAGATCGGCTTTTTTTCGTCTTCAGTTATTCACGCATTAGCAAGTGTTGGAATAATTTGCTGTTTAAAACGATGCTACTTCCTCAGCTACCTTTCATGCAAAATAGAGCATGAATTAATTTATCGAGTAAAATTTTCGAAGTTCCTCAGGAGAAAAAGCATTTGCCTTGAGCGGAATATATGATTATCCCTCTCTGGAATATTTCCACTTTCCATTCACTTGTGGCTGACTCAGCAAAGGTAAGCCGCTAGATAGTCAGCGGATATTTCTTTGACTAGAATTAAAACCTACTTTGAAGAGTCCGACTTATCCGCCAAACTTCAATTTACATGCATCAACTGTGAACCGCATCAAAATGAAAAATATGACGGTCCTTCGGTACTACACGATGTAACTTAATACTTCTTTGGCATAACTTGGGAAAACTTATTTCGCATATGAATTATTTTCTCATTTTCTGAATTATGTAATGAAATGCTGTCTTCTAAATGATTTATCAGAATAAGTTGCCATAAATTTCAATATTGTAAAAATTCTCAATAGTATGAGTTTATTAATAATGATTTTGCAATAAAAGATGACGCATTTTCTCAATTTTCTAAAGAACAAAAGGCTCAAAAAGTCAATTTCCGCAAAATAATAAATCACAATCAGTTTTGAATATTTTCAAACTCAAAATCTGTATACCTATATCTAATAAACATTGATTTTGTGATAAAATACGATGCACGTAGCATAAAAAACATGATTTGTATATTTAGCATATTAATTTATGAGCAGGCAGCAGCCAAGGAAACGACAAGAGGAGAATATATGGGTTGCAAATCGTATTTTCCATTTAAAAGTCAATTTTTTGCTATTGATTTTATTTTTTATTAATATATTCACTCACTTCCACTACAAAAACAATATTTAAAAAAATATAAATAAAACCTATGTATTTTCCTCATTTCTTCTCTCTCTGTTCGCTCATACAAAGTATATAGTACGAGCGTGACGATAGAAGATGTGTCGGATCAGCCTATTTGTAACCCATGAATAGCATAATTCTGGAGCACAAGTGACTTTTTGTTTTCAACAGAGTTAGGTAGAGAAATTAGGTAAATGAAACAAAAGAGATAAACTAGGTATATAGCAGTGCATTCGATTTTCCACTCGATGTCAGCACAGAACAGAGACTAACTCGTATTCCTTGGCAACCAAGTTTTTGCATGCTTCTTCAGTCTATGCTGGTACCTAACCCTGCTTGGAAAAAAATCACTTGTATCCCTTGGCTTCCCATTATTATTTTAACCCCTTTCACCTCGATTAATTTTCTGAATATCGTGCTCCTATTCTCCAGTTATTTTTTCTGCGGTTCTTTTTCAAATGATAGGTAATCAAATGATATTTTGTAATTCGTAATCAACGTAGAATCGTGAAATAAAATGTGATTATTAAACGTAGAGAACACAGCTATCGCTACTCGAATAAAATCCTTCCAATGCATCATGTTTCATGAAATATGAATTATTTATTGTTCCTCAAAATAGTGCTAAACTTACGAATAACCGATGACGTGATACACTCGTCATTGCGCGGTTTGGCATCGCAAATTCATGACGAGCTAGACTCGTCATTACAGCGCAAGGGGTTGACATAGCTACCTATCGCACCGAAAGACGTATTGAATTCAATAAATTCCACGGAGGATTCGTCAAAACAATATCGTCTCCGTGGCCGTATCGTCATGATCATAGGGGAATGATGAAAATAACCGTACTCACTCATAAGATGACGACCCCATTACGCGCTCCTTCAATATCGGTCAAGTGGAGAAGAAGAAGAAGCACCAACAAGATTAATCCAGTGGCCTGAGGAAAGCCGCGTCTCCGCAGTGGCTGTGGCAAAACTATCCGTCTTTGTTGTTATTTGCGAGGAGGATTTCCTGGTCCCTGTTACCGTCGACAGCTCCAAACCAGGACTGAATGTTTCATCAACACCGGTCGGCTTGATCCCAACCCCTCTCCTGTCTCCCCCTCCCCTTCCTTTCACCCCCTCCTCCCTTATCCTTCCAACATCACCGATTCGCGAACGCCTTCCTCCACCTTTCCGCCTTAAGACACTTTTCCCGATGGGGAAAGGGAAGGAGCCGCCCCGCCAACACAACAACAACGTGCGTGGCGAGGTCGGATGACCATCGGCGAAGAGTCAAGAAGGTCGCGGAGCGAGGGAGTGGATTTAATAATGGCAGGAGAAGAGAAAGGAAGTCGACCGACACTTCAAATCCTTCGTGCACGCTCGCGAGTATGTACTATTTTCTCGTGACAGGTTTCATTGAGACGGCGGGCGTGGGTCAAGATAAAAGCTATTTGACGTTCTTCTTTTTAAGGCCGCATTACGCGAGGCATTTGACTGCGCTCGTAAAGCGGCGTGATTCGTGAAAAACTGCCACTAGAGTTCATTTAAAATATCTTTGCGACAGAGAGTTAGGCCCAAGGAGGTTGCAAATATCTGGAGGGGGCACCACTGGTTTCGAGCGTGGAGCGAAGTGGGCCGGAATGGGGGTGCTTGGGTAGGACAAGCCACGCCCACTTTGACCAAAACATTGACAATCCCATGACGATCAATGCTTTCTATTTGGTGAAATTTTTTAACATAACTCGTTAATACATTAAAATAACCTATGGAACGCACAATGTAAACATTTTTTCTTACTTCATTGGTAGTCTTCGCGAAGTTATGACTCAAATATCTTTTCCCAGGGAAAAAAATATTATCAATCACCACGGTTACGTTCTTGAACTCTCTCAACGGAAATCTAACAATTAAAATAATACAGTATTTTTTAAGGATATTCCCACTGGTAAGGTGGCTAACAGACACAGTCTTTATATGTTAAAAGAAGTATCGCGAATGATGGAAAAAATCCAATAACAATCACGGGCGATATACTTGTGATTGTAGTAGCATTTTTCACTTATTATAGTGTATTTTCAGAACACAACTTAGCCACATCAAATATTAGTAGGAGATTAAGTCCAAATATTTTTAAACCAAGATGGCGGAACTTTGACTATGTTAAAGACTCGGAAACAGCGCCTCCAAATATTTACAACCTCCTTGGGTAGATATTACAACCTCCTCATAGGCCCAAGTTTTTGGAGGGATGTGAGGACACGTGACTTCCTGAAAAACAAACAAAATGCAACAGGCGGAGCCAAGTTTCCGAGAAAATGAGTCGTTTCAGACCTCCGAGGTTAGCGGTGTTGCCAAGTGGGAACAGGGTTTTTAAGACAGCTCCTTCGTTTCTATTTATTGACAAACTCTTTGGAGGAAACATGGCAACGCCCGCCTCTCTCTCCCCATCCCACAACCCAAGTGTCGCCCACCGATAACCGCGACGCTGCTCGAAAGATTACGAACATGCACGATTGGGCCAGTCGCAAAGATGTTCGAAAACGATCATAGCGTGCAGAAAGCGTGTCGAATTCCCAGCGCGGATTACGGTGATACCTGTTCGACTCTGAAGGCTACGCGCTAGGTTTAAATTTATTGAGCATTTAAGGACAGACATCTTTCAAAGCGACTCGAGGAACATCATTGTTGGGCCGCACAATATCCAACATGTAATGTATGATGTTGATTTTATCGATTGCATAAAATATTGTCCCCTGGATTATGACGATACCGCCAGGGAGACAATATTTATTGTCGCAGGAATTCCTCTATGACATTTATTGATGTTAATACTTCTTTAGACGCGTTAATCGATATTAACATTATTAAATAAAATAATAAGAGTGAAATTTTCCCCAGTGGATAGGTGTAAGAATTCTTTTTTCCTCCGAAAAATCAAGATCTCCAATGAATGCCAGATCGTACTCAGACACTCAAATTTCAGACAACATGCGCCTAGTTCTTTTAATAAGCTCGAATAGGTTACCTATTATTGTCCTGATACCTCTCACCACACGCCTATTGAGGCGGCTTCAGGGGGAACTATGTGTTGTCAAATGTACACACCAATACATGAACTGACAATTGATACTGTTCCCATACTCTAGCAATACTGAGAGAAATTAGTATAGGGCCGTTTTATCGGCTGCAGTCAATATGTGTGAGCGTCCATTACTGTATTCGTTCGCATTCGCCAGCGAATTAACGCATTCGTCTGCGCAATGATTATTGTGCCCAAGATTGAGAAATGAATCCAGTGCTAACGTGCGCAATGACGTGCCCCGTGTAAAACGGCCTTTATTACAACGCGCAATTTCCACCACGACCCAACACATGGAATGTACAAAAAAAATTCAGGTTGAAAGAATTTTTTGAAGGTGATGTCCCGCACTCTGCTTCCACCTTCCGATAAAATCCCAATTCACTCTGCCATGATTTCATATCTTTGCGCATGCTGTGTGCGAGGTGTATGCGGCCAATTTGGCAACTTCTAGTTCCAATACTGCCTTTTTTCGAAATTTCACCGCATAGGTACATGTAAATGGCCCGCGAATAATCATGTGGTCCTTCTAACCGTGCACTCCGAAAAATCGTGTTTCTTCTTATTTTCTTTCACATTTTCCCATTGAGAGGTCAACATGTCCATGAATTCCCGGTTCTAAGTTTCCCCTTCTATGGGTACCATCCTTCCCGAACAATGCCGGGTGGCCGGCTAGTTACTAATAATATTCATCAGCACCCATCGATTAGGATAGAAAGAGGCAAATATTTCGCATTTTGGACAATTTTGCGTCACAAAATATATTTCCGTCCATTGATGACGCTAGGTTACCAACTTCTAATTATTATCTATCCAAAGTATAAATCAAGTCACTTACCCTTTCCCTTCATGTATCACCCAAAAGTAACAGCAGTACGTAATGATTACGTGAAAGGCGCTCTAGAAATTATAAATTAACGACTAGTTTGTCCATATCGGTCTCACGGCAAAAAACAGATTTTGGCATTCGAGAAATGACTTCAACTCGATGTTAATTCTTCCGGCCTGACAATTTCTTCGCCGAACAACAGAATGGGTACATAAATTTGAAATCAAAATCCTGAAAACGATTTCAATTCCGTGCTCATAATCTAATGAAGCCATTTATTGGTGTAGATATAATTTTATATTATACATACAATATTTATGATGCATCAATGTCAATACACACATGTAGCCTATAAAAATAGCATTGTAGTTATAAACTCCCTTCACTAGGTAGGTATACATTAACCAAATTACAATATAGTGCAATTTTTACAATATAACATGGTCAAATGTGTTATTAAATTACATATAAATCTTATAAATATTTACAAGTAAGTCCTCCAGAGCCACTGGCTCGTAGGAGGTGCATGTATAGATATAGTTCAAAATAATAAAACTAAATGGTATACAAGTTATCAGTTAAATATAAATACAGAATAAAAGCTATCCAATTCGTTGAGCTTTAGTTGTTTACAAATAACAGCTTCTTACAATTTCTTTTTAAATCCGCAATGTAGTTATATTTAGTCTTCTAACATTTGCATAGTTGAGTAATTTCGTTATAGTTACTCTTAGCATTCTGTCTCCATGATTTGTGTATTTTTCCAATCTATATTATTTGAAAAAATAATCAATAAGATTCACCGAAAATTGAGGCCCCAAGTACGAATGAAAAAGTTCACCACTGTGCGCCATCCGAAATCTCACTCAACGGTTGGACAAAACAAATCGTTTCGGATTGGGAAAGCTCTGCTTCGGGAAGACCGAGATGATGAAAACAACTTGGTCCGCTGCAGTATCTTTTTATCCCCAAATAATAAAGGAGCAAGTTACGTAAGCTGTTGTCATATGAAACGTATCCTTGTATCTGTGTGCTCGAGGCACCGACCGCAAGAAGAGTCCAGACTCTTGAGGTTGGGAGGAAAAAGCGGCAGTGATTTTTTTCATAAGGGGGTTGCTCGAATCGACGGATAGTCACGCAATGAGACATAGGCCTCGTTATTTCGAGGCGACACGGATGACTAATGGTGATAAAACGAAGAGGAATTGATGGATCGAGCAGCATGCACTAAGGAAGTTGCGCCGACACAATACTATCAACATCAAAAACAAATTTGTACCCGAAACTTTGACAACTCGAAATTATTATTAGAGTATTCTACCGATTAAGGTAGGTTTGCATGGAGTACTAAAGAAGTGATCTGGGAGCCTTCCTTTCCTTCCATTACCGCCTTCTTCAATTCACTATAAAGCCTACTCCCCTTCAATCTATCCAAAAATCCTACTCTTTTCCTTCCCCTCCTTCGTTTCCCTAACATTCTACCCTCTAACACCTTTTTCAACATCCCCTCCCCGCTGAGTACTCCCTCCATCCATACCTTCTGTCTCCTCCGTATCTCATCCAAAAGCTGCCTCTCCTCACCCACCATATCCAGCACTTCGTCGTTCCTTTTCCTCTCCGTCCATTTCACCCTCTCCACTCTTAACTCGAAATACTACTTGAAAAATACTAGTTCCGCATATATCGTTTATTTATAAAAATCCAATCAATGTACACATAATCAATAAATATTTGGCACAGTTCCGATACATGCTTAAAAATAACTCAGCTTAAATCCACCCAATTTCTCGATGACGCGGCCTGAGTTTTACCCGCTGCAAACGTGCCGAAATAATTTATTTTTTATCGTGATTCTTCGAAATCTCCGTCAAGTGATTACCAAAATGATTACTGATTACGTCTATATTTATTTCATACTTTTTTTTCGTATGAAGATTTTACAGCTTCTTTTATCAATGGTGTTGGCTGTTCTCGGGAATTGCCTCGTAGGTAACATTTTCTTTTTGAGAGTACGCAACAGTTCCCGAAAACAACCACCAACATTTACTTCATACTTCTTTCAACCCGTTTTTACGCCCTTTTCATTCAACCAACGACTTCATTCGAAGTCCCAATTTGCTAATGACTCACAAAATAGTGGTATTAGGTAACACCGTTTTATTGCAAGTTTAAATGTCATAATTCTGACGCAGTATGCGACAGTATTGTCTAAAATTATATTTAAATTTTCAAATATATTTTCTTATTTGTAATTTATATTTTATCTACCAATAGAAAGGCCTAATGAAATTAGCAAATTTTCAAACGAAATTTCAATGTTATATAATTCAGAAAGCCATGATGTTTAGAGCGCTAGTGATGGCTGACTGGGAAGGATATTTTGTCTCGAAAATCATGCATATTTCGTTTCGCGATGCAAAATACCGGTTCACGTGAGGCAGGAGATAGCGCAGTAGAAAGTACCGCAAAGACCGCTTTACACGGGGCACGTACTTGCCCAATCTGATGTGTGCACGAATGCGCAGTCAAAATTGCGTCGTGTAAAGCGGTGAATTGCTAGAGCACATGCGAGAATGCGTGGACGTGAGATGACAAAATAGCCCCTGTTCTGATTTCTTTCATGCATTTGCACAATTCCACGCCATTTTAGAAATTAATTTGCAGTTCTAACCAGCGCAATTCCGTGCCTCGTGTAAAACGGCCCTTAGAAAAATTCTCCACCGACTGTGAGTCATCCATGCAGTTTTAAAAGCAATTCGCAAGGCCTTCTTACTCGGGGCACGTGATTGCGCAGGTTAGAACTGCATTAATATCTCTTCTTGGAATGGAATTGCGCGAATGCATGAACGAAATTAGCACAGGGGATATTTTTCCAACTCACATCCGTGCATTCTCGCATACATTGTAGCAATTCACTACTTTACACGGCACAATTTAGACTGCACCTTCGTACTCTCGTCAGATTGTGCTATCACATTCCCCGTATAAAATGGCCTTAACAATCTTCTTTCTTGCATTAACTAATGAGCTTCCTTTGTGCTGGCGTTCATACATCCGTCTACACGATTTCATGCATCCTGTAAAACTGCACAGTGCAGGGATCGGAAAATCCTCCACCCGCATGTTGGCAAGAAACAAACTCATGGGACCGCACAACCAGCAATTAATTACTTTTACACTCAATATAATGAAGGAAACCGGACCAACACGAAGAGAAAGGTGATTTAAGAGGGAGGGAAAACTTTTCCTCAATGAACGTGAAAAGGAATGGAGTAACCATAGAGTTTATATAACTACACAATATTTATGTATATACAGTATAAAATACACAGTAAACAATGTTTATGGGAGTGACCGTGTAGGTGAGACTTTGGCTTTCCAATATGTGGATTTGGGATGTAATTATTTTAGGCATAAGTGTATAAAAAATAATAAGCATATTGGAGTACCGTATTAAAATACTTTATTGTTGTTGAATATCTAGCACCAACATATCGTTTTGACAAAAACTTGATGCGACATGCATAATATCGAAATAGTCGTGATAAAAATTAAACGTACGAACTCAAACTTTCTTAAATATATACACATCAAACTCCAGCAGGCTGCAAACGTTACACAAACCCTCGGAAATAAAATTCTTGTGTCCTAAGGAGTACAAATGTAAATGTTCCTCTTTTAAATCAATAAAACAAAATCTCTACCCACATTTCGTAAAAAAGGAATATGTTTTAACGTGGAGTGTTTAAATGAAATAAATACAATCCACATAATCATTCTGACTTTATGTGACTGTACGAAATCATGACCTTGCGTGAAACGAAACACTACAATTTATTTTAAAATACCACGTCACAGGTTAAATGGTAAACGGGAATCATCTTCATGTGTATACCACCTCCATCCGACTTTAAGGTAACCAAAAAAACTAGGGCAGGAAAAAATGTCTCAAAAACGTACAAACTTAAATTTTGCATTCAAATACTCAGCATTTAAATTCCCTTCAAGCAGTACGAAAAAATATCTAGAGCGACAGATGGACAGGATTGGCGATGGCAATGATTAACGCAATAGCTACAAACTAGAACTCGGTAAGAAAATGACATAAATCTAGATCATTTAAGTTAGAGCGAAAGGGAGTAGTGTGCATTCTTTTCCTATTAGCAGTTGGCAGGAGATATAATATTCATGAGATAATGCATGCCACATACAAAAGGTCTCCAACACTGGTAAATCTGGTATCACAAGCATTGCGTAATACATTCCATTGAAAATGATGCCATTCATTGACTCTTGCAAAGCATTATAGGGGAAGAAGGACGCGAGTTTCAAGAAGTGTCTTACGTAACAATATCGAGGCGAAAATCATGCTGGAATCTCAATTTTTCACGATGAATAAGCTCAGGGCAAAGTTTCAAAATTGTTAGGACAATGGAAAATACTCGTCATGGCTTTGTATAACTTTATACGTTGCCTGAATATTAAGTTCGGCCTCATGAACTGTCCAAATTGATTTTTTTCAACACATTCCTCATTTTATTGCCTTTCCTAAGTTTAATAATGTGGTATAAGACAGCTTTGCGAAATAGTTACCTCGATGTACTTTCAATTAGTGAGGAGACCAACCTTATCACTCACAATTCAGTCTTGTTTTATCGGCGAAGATGGCTCGCCATTGTAGGCAAAAAAGAACATAGCACAAAATGAAAGCATGAGAACCACTACAAGAGATCATTCACGGAGCATATATATCAGCATTAGTGTGTATTGCGAATACGAGAATATACACAATATTAGGAATTGTCCGCCAAAATAGTTCTTAAAGTGTAATATTTACATATTTATGCTATAGAATAGAAAATATTGGTAATATTCAACACACTGAAATCAATTCTCAATAATGCTAAATTAATCAAACGAAAAAAAGGGACTGTGAGATTTTAAAAACATGATTCAGATTTTAGCGAAAGTACACAGGATTGCAAACAAAAGACTCTGCATCGCATTTCATAATTTTATTCCCCACTATTCCATTCCAAAAAATATATCTAGTACATCAAGTAAGACGGGCTTCATTTAGGTCACAAAGGTTGCTGTAAATGGTGCGCTCACATACCCTAGTCTTGCGAACCCAGAGACGAGTTAGTCCCGAGACCAATAAGTCGGAAATAAATGCTACAAGTTATGCGAATTCAAATACCACTTGCTATACAGCTATCCATTTCTGTACATGTTACATAACTATTTCATCCCAACATTTGGTCGGCTAAAGCTATGGGGTCATAGGGAAGACGGATTCCTCCAGGAAAACGTTACGTAACGAAATCCGGTCGCTTCACCAAACTTTCTCCAAAATCTTTTATATTCACCAGTCATCTCAATCTCGACAGCCCGCTTTATATTTCGGCCTCCTCCTCAACATACCTATCCTTACTTCGACCAATCCAGCTGGGCCACCCAATCAATTATTACCGGAAGCCCCGAACAGTCTCGACAGATTTTGGCAACAATATCGAGTCGGTCTCTCATCCGGTCCGAAGTGATCCCTCGTGTTAAGATGACGCATCACTCTCGCCCCATCGATCCCCATTTATTTATCTGGCGACGCGTTACTAATGGTGACGAAAATCTATTTCGCCGCGCTAATTTTTTAGTGGCATTGAATATAGGGCTATATGGATGAGCTTGAATAGCACTTCATACTGGGTGATAATGACTGAGCAAAGCGAGGCCTGGATGTATAAATTAAATAAAGCTGTTAGAATTCGTGGAATATGCAAATAAACCACAAATTATATTCAAATTAAAAAGAAGAACTTTGAGCAGCATTATGCTGCACAAAGTACTTCTTTTTAATTAGTATAGTATTTTTCAACAAATTTTAAGCTTAAAGGTTAACCCAAAGATAAAAACCTTTTTGCGGGTAACCAAATTTACTGTCCAAATGGAAAATTAAAAAAAGATTATTTTACTAGGTTTACATCAGTGCAATGTTGGGGCCTACCAAACATTGCCGCGGAGGAATATTCCAAATAGTCTTTATCACCATCACGTCCACCCGTGACTCCTTTTACGAAGAAAAGAACGCATTAATCATTTCTTCTTGCCATCGTTTAAAAATTTTATCGATTCCATCACACTCTTCCTGTTTTTTTTAGTAGAAAATTTTGCCCTCACGCTATCCATTTTTGTATGAAGCGTTGAAAAATTTTTAAACGCGGAGTCCTCACATTCTCGGCATCGTGGCAAGACGAATATTCAATAGAATAAATTTCCCCAAGGCCTTTTATTACCAATTTACATAGAAATTTTGATTGTTTAACCCTAAAAATCTTTAACCTACTTTCACAGCATGTAAAAATGAAAAAAAAGTTATATTTTTCTCAAGAAAAGTCAAACTTTTGCTCTTCAACTTGAATAATATTGAAATCTTTTTCAATAGTTCTGATGATTTTTTTTCTCCAAACAGAAAAATCTTCGTAAATAGTGATACTAATAGTGTTGCACTGATGTAAATCTGGCACATATATTCTTCTGTTAATTTTCTATTTGGACAGTGACTTTTGGTTACCCCCAAACAGGGTTTTATCTTTGAAGTAACATAAATCTTCCATCTATAGCTTAAAATGTGCTGAAAAATAGAGTACCAAAGGGAAGGTGACAATTTTTTATTGCAAAGAATGTTAGATTTTAGCATCCGATAAAGTTATGCAATTTCAGTCATATAGAAATATTGGGGGATTAGCTTTAGTCTTGTTAACATATGTTTTAATCTGGTATTCATCTCTTGAGAGCTATCATTCCTAACCTACCGCGTAGAGATTTTTTTACTCTCAAAAATAGCCCAAACGCATAGTAGTCCCAAATCGAAAAAAGCTGGCTAAAATGAATAAGGTCGTTATTTTCCCAAATGACCAACCAAAATAATTATTTCTAATTGGATTTTATCACGAGATTTTGACATTTTTTCGGTATCACTTCATTTTAACATTTTTGAGCTGTTATTATTTAAACAATTTTAGAAATATCGATATAGAGTCCATTGCGATTGGCGATAACTAGTTGTGTGTGGATTACCTAAATAAGATTAATTTTAAGTAAATAGATATATATTTAATTGTAGTCTGAAGCCATGATAGAACATACGACAAGAAATTGACGGGATTCGATCCCGCGAAAACCAGCATAGTCGACGAGCTACCCTGATAGTAGAAGCAGCGTTGCGACGCTGCTATTAAAATATTATCACAATAGTAAATTTATTACTTCAAAATGTCTAAAATATACAGATTTTGGCAAAAAATGAAGGACCTTTAGTTAGCTTCTGTGGTTAATGCCAGCGTGGAAGCTACCATTCTTAAATTTAAATGCAATGCTAGTCACAAAAATTATTATTTTTTTATTCATTATAAATATGCTAAGTAGGAAAAAAACCATCTCATTTGATTAAAAATTTAAGTAAGATAAGATAAAAAACAAGAGCATACAAGAAAAAAGAAGTACAAATTTTAGACAAAAATATAACTCTATTTTACGCAAAAAATGTAATAGTTAATTCATATACCTATATAGATGTAGGTATACGCAATGTAAAAGAGGATGTCCGTCCGTCAGCTATGCATTTCTATATGTCAGCATGGATTGCAACCAAAGTTAGTACGTAGGTCCATTTCATGCTCCCAAAGCCAGTGGTACTACGTCTGGTTGTTTCCGGTGCGTCCTTCGCGTCGTTTTCTCAATACTATTTGTTACGTGACGTAATACAACTTCTGTGGCTGGACATCCTGGCGGGTAGGCATACCTCTTGATTCACTCTAAGGGAAAACATCCCTCAAATAATACTACCCTTCTCTATCATTCTTCTCGGATCTAACCTTTTTACTGTGGTATGAGGAAGCAAGATAACTAGTGACGGGAGAAGTAAGAAAGAAATTATCAGCAGAATAGCCCAGGCGAAGAGAGCATTCCACCAAAAGAGAGACCTGCTTACAGCGGTAAACTTAAATATAGAAGTAAAGAAACAATTTATAAGAACCTACATCTGGAGTATGCTCCTATACGGAAGTGAGGCATGGACAATGACCGCAGCGGAGAAAGCAAGGATAGAGGCCTTCGAAATGTGGTGCTACAGAAGAATGATGAAAATCAAATGGATCGACCGAGTTAGTAACGAGGAAGTCCTAAGAAGGGTAGGAGAGAAGAAAAGCCTCATGAAAACCTTAATAAGAAGACGGAACAACCTTATAGGCCACATCTTGAGAAATGATGGCCTGATGAAGACAATCGTCGAAGGACAAGTGGAAGGCAAGAATGGAAAAGGAAGACCTCGAACAAAATATATGGAACAAGTAAAGAGAGATGTGGAAGAGAAGAAATACGTAGGAGTGAAAAGATTAGCTGATAGGAGAACTGAGTGGAGAGCTGCGTCAAACCAATCCTAGGATTGTTGACCAGTGATGATGATGATGAGTTCATCGGACGTTTTTGGTCAAAACACGTACTAACGCACTCAGCGGTCAATGTAGTTCCCGTGTTGGGTATAAGTTGATCCCGTGTGCGTTATACGTAAATTATTTTTTTCCATTGTTTGCTATTCAGCGTGCCTGGCAATCTTACTATGTGAACATGAAGTTCTAAGTTTCCCACTTCTCTGAGTACTACCTTTCCCGAGAAAATACGGGTGGTCTGCTAGTGATATTATGATTCCGGGAAACATTCTACGGAAAAATAGATAAAAACGAGGAAGGAAACCAGGGATACTCACTGCCTACAATTAGTACCCACAGACTACCAACACTCCCTGCAAGTGTCCTGCATGCATTGCTCAACTAGTCGTCATGATGTGGTAATACGAAAATATCGCGCGTCAAAGCAAACCAATTGCAATCTACTGAATTGCGCGAGGAAAAAAGATTAGGATTTGACCAGAGATAAGTCGCCATTTTCGATGGCATTCAACCGTGAAGGGATCATAGACGTAATTCAGGGCAGACAATCTTCCTCTAGTCATCACTTTTATCCTCTCAGATTTTCACCTTTTCATTTAACCTCGACAACACGAGATGATAGTTCTGACTGATCATAAATCAAAGTTGAAATCCAAAAAATCTTTTTGCTTGGGTATGAGTTCACGCGACGTTTTTGGTAGTATAAAACATGTAACTGAAATAGAAATATTTTTTTTCGAGAAAAGTGAAATTAGTATAACACATGTAACTGAAATAAAAATATTTTTTGGAGCAAATAATTTTAAAAACTAATATAGCGCTGCTACAATTTTCTTGAAATTTTGGTTTCATAACATTTTTTGTGTCACAACTTGAAGTACCACGCTTGCCCACCTCTGGTTTTACCTTTACAATCGCTGACTTCCATATGCACGACTCGCGACTATTATTGTATGTTAAACATCACAACGCCGTATATCCACAATCTTATATTCCCGGCTCCTCGCCCCGGAGAGCCCCAACAGGAATTTAAATAAGAGGCGAGTGAGAACGTTGGGCTTACGTAAGGATGGATGTGCTGGGCTCGGGTCGGAGGGGACGGACGAGCTATAGGAGGAGAGAGAACTTGCCCCGAGTCGAGTAGAAGCCCGCAAGGCCGCGGTGAATGCGGTTCTTTTGGTATAAGGTCAAGAACTTTTCCCGGAGGCGCGATGGAAACAGCTGCTGATGGGATTGGACGCGAGATTTGGAAGACCAACAGTAGAAACCAGTTTCAGCGAATTCGAGCCAAACACCTTCCATTGAGCCCAACCTTCCACACTGGGTAGTTTTTTTTTACTGTAGCACTGAATTTTTGAGGCCTTAACCTTATAAACTTCCATTTTAAGTTAGGAAATGTAAAAACTTCGCTTTCTAAAACTTAAAGCGCATTTGGGAGTGAATATCCATGGAGAAAAAATTAGCATGCTAAGATTTGCCGATGACGTAGCCGTTATAGCAGAAACAGAGACGGATTTGAAAAATATTCTGGTTAATATGAGTAGGGTAATGGGTACATATCAACTGAAAATAAGCACGAAGAAAACCAAGATCTTAGTATGCAGCAGAAGAGAAGAAGTCAAGACTAACATTAAAATAGGGAAGCAAAAACTGATAGAGGTGGATGAATTCTGTTATTTGGGAAGCAAGATAACTAGTGACGGGAGAGGCAAGAAAGAAATTATCAGCAGAATAGCCCAGGTGAAGAGAGCATTCCACCATAAGAGAGACTTGCTTACAGCGGGAAACTTAAATATGAAAGGAAAGAAACAATTTATAAGAACCTACATCTGGAGTATGCTCCTATACGACAGACTCACTCACCCATACAAATGTTTTGGATGAAAGAGACGAGATATGACAAAATTTCATGGAATCGAATCACCATATATTCGTCTGAAACCCTAGAAAAAATTGACGAAACACTAAATTTTCTAGTTTGTATATATGGCAGTGTTTCTAAATGCTTCTAATTTTTTGGAGTAAAAGTGAGGCATGGACCATGACCGCAGCGGAGAAAGCAAGGATAGAGGCCTTTAAAATGTGGTGCTACAGACGAATGATGAAAATCAAATGGATCGACCGAGTTAGTAACGAGGAAGTCCTAAGAAGAGTAGGAGAGAAGAGAAGCCTCATGAAAACCTTAATAAGAAGACGGAACAACCTTATAGGCCACATCTTGAGACATGATGGCCTGATGAAGACAATCATCGAAGGGCAAGTGGAAGGCAAGAACGGAAAAGGAAGACCCCGAACAAAATATATGGAACAAGTAAAGAGAGATGTGAAAGAGAAGAAATACGTAGGTGTGAAAAGATTAGCTGGTAGGAGAATAGAGTGGAGAGCTGCGTCAAACCAATCCTAGGATTGTTGACCAATGATGATGATGAACCTTTTATCGTCCACTAGTTTCAATACACTCCACCATTTTCAAGACTAGATTTCACTGGTCTTGAAAATAGTACAGTCTATTGAAACTAGTCGACGAATTAAAGTTAACCGTTTACAGTCACATGCTCCCATTTAGGAACAGAATTATAAAATTTAATGAAAATCATATTTCGTATCTGTGATTAATTTTACAGCCTTTTTATCTAAACAAAGTATGGAAATATTTTTAAAGTGAATTGCATGCCTTGTGTATGCATTGGTCGTTAATTATGCATTTTGAATCAAAATTGGTCATTTTCATCACCTCTGTAGTGAGTATGCGGTTTTATTCGATATTTTCCCCTACAGTCGCTCTCTAGTAACAAACGCACATTTATTCAAAAGATCAATATATATTACATTGTTAATCTTAGTTTTTTGGTGAAGTGTATATTTATTTTTCAAGGAATAGTAAAATTTTGTTGCCTTTTCCCATTTGGGAACATACTCGAAAACGCATTTTAAAATGTTTGTCCGGCTTTCCTACGTAATATCTCTTAATTAGTTCTAAAATAAATAGGATATGCAAAAAATAATAATAAACTCAGTTCTTAAGTTACTTCTGCCTTTAAAGGGTTAGGTTGTAGAAAGCAAAGTTTTCATTTTTCCTACCTTTTTTTACTATAACTCAAGATGAAAAAGATCACAAAAGCAACTACAAAAAATGGTATCGCCTTAGCGAAATTTTCTACCATCAGTAAAATACTGACGAGAGGAGCATAGGAAAAGGTCAAAAATGATACCATCTATCCATATATATTTACTATGAAGCCCACCTCCGACCACACACTGACAGACTCACTCACCCATACAAATGTTTTGGATGAACGAGACAAGATATGACAAAATTTCACCCTATAATCGTCTGAAACCCTTGGAAAAATTGACGAAACGCTAAATTTTCTAGTTTGTATATATGGCAGTGTTGCCAAATGTTTCTAATTTTTGGGAATAAAAAATAAGATTTTTCAGAAATGTCATTTTTCGAATCTAAACCCCGTGATACGCCAAGACACCAATTTTCAGGCCAATCGGAGCACTTTTGATTTTGCCAAAATCGAGAAATTTTATATTTCGTGAAGTATTATCTTAATGATGGAGGAAGATGCGGTGTTGCGTCATGGAGAGTGGGTTTTCTGGGGATATCCGGAGCGCAGAGCTCCTACAGCGAGCAAAAGCGAGTTAAAAACAGGGTGTTTCAAAAGTAATCTGCAGTACTTCAGGAGGTGGTATGGAAGAATATTTTAAGCATTTTTTTCATAAAAACGGTGTCTCAACTCATTAGTTATTTAGCTATGGCAACGTAAACATTCTTGAATGTATTTTGCGGTTACCATGGAAACGGTTTTTCTTGGGTGTCCACTCTAAAGGAAATTTTATTCAATACTCTGGATTTTTAAGGACATTAAATAATTATGGTTGGATTACGTCTATTTTTACTTCTTTCCACCAGTTCTTACGCCCTTTTCATTCAACCAACTTCAAATTGGGACTTCATTTGATGTCCCAATTTGCTATCGACTCATAAAATAGTGGTATTAGGTAACACCGTTTTATTGCAAGTTTAAATGTCATAATTCTGACGCAGAATGCGACAGTATTGTCTAAAATTATATTTAAATTTTCAAAAATATTTTTCTTTTTGTAATCTATATTTTATTTACCAATAGAGAGGCCTAAGGAAATTAGCAAATTTTCGAATGAAATTTCAATGTAATATAACTCAGAGAGCCATGATGTTTAGAGCGCTAGAGATGGCTGAATAGGAAGGATTTTTTTTTCTCGAAAATCGTGTATATTTCGTTTCGCGATGCAAAATACCGGTTCACGTGAGGCAATACATAGCGCAGTAGAAAGTACCGCAAAGACCTTTTCACACGGGGCACGTGTCCACTCTAAAGGAAATTTTATTCAATACTCTGGAATTTTAAGGACATTAAATAATTATGGTTGGACGGAAATGTGCAATTATAATTGTCCGAAATGATGAATCTCAAAATGGTTGAGGTCGCGCAATCATACTATTAATACTCACTCAAATCTGTCGTTTAATTAAGCACTAAGATCTATTGTTTCAGAAAATTATAATATCCTTATATATGCAGAGTATTAAATAAAGTGTTGAAAAGGCTGAATACTAGGGTGTTGCTTATTTTTTTTTCTCGGATTTTTGATTTCTGCCTCTTAAACTATGCTATGGGGTACAGAATGGTTGTCCTAAAAATTTCATCCAAATTATTTAGCATTTAGAGGTCGCACAAAGAGCATAAATCAATTTTCAAACATTCAATTTTCCCAATTTTAGGAAACAACATCATTTTCAAGAGTAACGGACAATTTTACAGTCCTTTATGGAACCTCAATTCGCTCCACCTGAGGTAAATGGCAAGAAGCAAGGGTTGCGATAATTAGTTGAAGGTCGTATTTTAAATCACAGAGTGGAGGAATCTGGACAGATAATGCAAGAGGATATCAGTAATACTACTCTTTTAATAGATGAAGTGTGTGTTTCCTTTTCTGATCAATTATGATATTATTGGTATGGCATGGTATTTGGAGGAGGCGACCGACAGCTTAGGTCATTTGTGCCATGAGGAAAGGGTAGGTAAGTAAGGGTGGAGAGAAACCCGGCGTCGGCATTATTATTTAAATTGTTACAAGTAGGCCATTGGCCTGGTGGTAACATGTGCATACGATGAAAAAACAATATAAAACATTGAAAAAACAATAGAAAACATTATAAAAAGCCCTTGGTCCCTATTTCTTCAACCTCTTTTTAAAAATAAGTAACTTTTTCGGGATGGACTCAAATAGTTTTGCTGGTAGGTCGTTCCAGTCCCTTATGGTCCTATTCAAGAAGGAGAACTGCTTCGCATTTGTCCTTTGTGATCGGCACTTTATCTTGAACTGGTGGTCATTTTGTCCAACAAAGCTGGGTTTTGATATGTCCTTCTCAAATTCTTTCCATCCTTTTTCCCCACTCATTATTCTAAACATTCCACATAGCCTGCTTCTTTTCCTCCTCTCTTGTAAACTCTCCCACCTTAGAACTCTGGGCATTTCTGAAACACTTTCCGTTTATTTATGCTTTCCCAACACGTACCTCGCAGCTTTTCTCTGCACCTTCTCCAATTTCTTGACCTCTCCTTTAAAATAAGGGTCCCAGGCAAGAGATGCGTACTCTAATGTTGGTCGTACTAGGGTAGTATAGGCCATTTCTTTGGTGGCCCTGGTCTTAGCCTGCTTTTAACGAAAGGCGCCAAGGGGACCACAGTTTAACGTCCCATCCGACGGACGGAGTATTGCGCTTGAAATGTTCTCCTCATAGCATTCAAACAGGGATCGGGAAGTCTCCAAAAATTCTCTGCCACCGCCAGGATTTGAACCCGAGCCCACCGGGTGGGAAGCCAACACTCTAGCCACCAACCCAATCCCCTATGATATTATTATCTATGGGAATACTTATGGTGCATTTTTTAAGTCCGCTCAACAGTTTTCCAGGAATAAAATACTTATCCGCGAGTTACAGCCGCGAGTCACACCCCAAACGGCGAGCTGGTCGCTGGCAGGCCGCATTCACGGTCAACTGATGGGTCCCGCGGATACCCAAGAAAAATCGCTCTCGTGGTTACAGCAAAGTACATCCAAGTAAATGTTTACGTTGCCATAGCTCAGTAACTAAGGAGCTGCGACACCCTTTAAAAAGGCTAAGAGCGTAACTTGGGTATACGCATAGGATAAAATTAACGTTGAAAAACATTAGATTGAGCGGGAATATGAACCTGGAAATCCCGACGACCGCCTAAGCCAAATGATTTTTTCAAGCTCAATGTAGTTCAAGGAACTTCAACGAGGTGTTACGTGATAATGATACGAATGTAAGCCATCGGAACTTGAGCGCGGAGAAGAATAGAAAAAACCGGAAGAGAGGGAAAGTAAGGTGATCAACTATAGTACCACGGCGGATGCGAATAGAATACATGAGGCTATTTCTAGCAATAACCTTTGGCCATATAGAGCCAATATCAATAACGTCCATGATATGATAGGTCTGAGTCGCATGACTTCAATGATATTAAAAGCTATAATACACTAATATCACAGAGATCGAGCCACAAAATAACTATATTTTAAAGTCAAATTGATTGTCTACGAGTTGACTTTGTACCCACACAGCACACGGACATCTTCAGGACGTCCGGTGACTCCGCTAAGTAACCTAAGGACGTCCGTAGGCTGTTCGCATTTATTCCAGGCTACTGCACGTCCGCAAGTCAGTAGAAAAAGACTGCCTGCGGACGTCCTGAAGGTTCCCGGAGAGGACACTTTCAGGAAACTCAAAGGATACATTTAGGTTAGGACTGAATTTTGTACGATACTAATAATTCTAGGTACGATACTAGTAATTCTAGGTCCTGACCAGAATGTAAATAAACGCGGCATCAATTTCATATACAATATTTATTAGACTTCTTTAGTGCAACTATTCAACACTTATTAGATATTTAGAACTACAGTAATAATTCAATACTTTTCTTTTCCAAAAAGCATGGAAAATTACAACAACTGTTCGAATTGGTAGTATATTTTAAGTTTTCCTTTTGTTTTAAATATGATTTTACTCACTATTCCTCAGAGCCGTCAGCAAAAAATTGTATTCAAACATGTTAATATATCTATGGATACGATATATTAAAAATCATGCAAACTTCTAACTCTTTCATCTGGCTATACAGAATGCTCTAATTAAAGCCGATTCGGGTGTAAGTGGCGCGCACATTCATTCACCTCGTAGTTCAAGAGCTAATGAAATAATATACTTTAAAAAAATATAACTATCAAGAAATTCTTTTTCTCGTGGGTTTGTCTTTGCTGCTAGTAGATAGCTACTTACGCACCCTGATGTTCACAATAAATTCACCACACAACTCGAAATTGAATAATCATTCTTGTTTAAAATATTGCTAATATATTCCAAGAAAAATCACTCTCAAAAATTATCTTCTCAGTAAACTTTATTTAAAACTACGGAAACAAGCTACTAACTTACTAGGCAGAAAGAGAAAAAGAAATTTCTTAAGAAGGATGGTTAGAATCATTCATTACTCGCCTCATAAAATTAAGGCCGTACGCTTATGAGAAAATTTTTACTTCACTGAGCCAGATTTTCAGTAGCTATACCGTCATTTTCAAGGTGATAAAAAGTTGGTGTGTGAATGCCTACCACATTAAAGTCGATGATTTAACCCATTGATGAAGCTCGGGTCATTCCAATAAAATTTTTATTGAATCGTAAAAACATTTTCCTCTAAGAAATGCATCCACACCGTAAATTATTGCCCGAACATCAATCGTTAACCG
This sequence comes from Ischnura elegans, assembly GCF_921293095.1. Classification (NCBI taxonomy): domain Eukaryota; kingdom Metazoa; phylum Arthropoda; class Insecta; order Odonata; family Coenagrionidae; genus Ischnura; species Ischnura elegans. Next base: position 64,562,873 of record NC_060253.1, on the reverse strand, counting down.
ACTACCGGGCATGCAACACTAAGTTTATGCCAATTTTAACGTTTAAAATGAATATGCATTCGTTAAATCTCACGAGATATTGACACAATTATCCGCGGCCACGACATTACTTTGAAGATCGAATTTGTCTACTGAATCATTAATTGAATTCATTTTTAACTGTCCAAGGTACTTCTCGGGTTAAAGGATTCAATTACAATGATAATAAGCTTAATTTTAACCAATAGTCACTTTGCTTTAATAAATTTTAGTTGCATTAGATAACATACAATTGTTGCAAGAAGTGAATCATTAAATAACATACATTATTGTCGCAAGAAGTGAAGTGAAATGCAATTATCCCTTTAGATAAAGGCATTGCTCAGATTATAGTCACCCATTGTCTATCTGGATGGGTCATTTATCACTCACGATATTTGTTTACATTTCACCACTTACGACACAATCGTTTCCACGCGTCACAAAAGTCAAGAAACACGACATTAGAGAAAAGCGTGAAAAGGCTGAAAATTACCTACTTTCAATGCCACCGTAAATTGACATAATTGTTATTTCCTTCTCGCCCATTACTTCCTGGAAACGCCCTGCATTTTGCTTGATCAATGACGTCAATTGCCTCACACATAAAAACAAAAAAAATATTATAATGAAAGCTGAACTAAATCTAATATCCTACGACACGTCTAGCTTCTGAAATTAGATCGAGGTTTGAATTTTTAGGAATAAATAAGAAATGACGACAAAAACCAGCCACACCCATACTTATGGGTGGCCAAGAAGAGTTTTATGGTCCAGAGTGCGATGCCGAAACTTTTAGAGAGGATGGTTAAAAACGACGTCAAGGTGGAAAAAAAGTTGGATCAGCAAACTTAGGTGCTCTAGTGGTCTTGTGATGAGGCATTAAACCATTTTCCGGACAGTGTCTAAAGGCCTGGTTAGACGCTACATTAGAATGTGCAAGATCCTGTACATTTTTCTGAATGATTTCCTGTATAGTCTCTTGTTTTTTTCCCGACAAACAATAGCAGTGAAGATGTCTCGGGTTTTACACCGGGTGAGATCCATAACTCCTTGAACCAACGTTTCGATGGACAACTCGCCCATCGTCCTAAGTCATATTGACGGATCCAAGCTTTGAACGATGAGTGAGTAAACGTTGGAAGGAATAAGAAGGATATGGAGGAACTTACGTGGTGTAAAACCCGAGAAATCTTCACTGCATTTTCCGGACTATCCCCCAAGCTTTCTGGCGATTTTGGAGCGTATGTAGATCAATGCGAATTCCTTGTTGGACTTTTCTCAAGTACACGACTTCGAAATGCAATCACCATTGAGTGCTAGGCATACTACCTCAGGCATTTACAAGTCATGAGGAGAGGGAGAAAACAACCAAACTTGGAGACTAAAACATCCTCAAATACAATCAAATTTAAGGTACATAAAGTATAGAACTAATAATAATTAATCATCAAAAGCTCCTTGTTATAATCTCTTTCTCATTTCCACCTTGACATTTTCTTTAATTCCATTGTGTAAAATCATTTGCCTTGACCGGGATTCTCCCTAGTCTGCCTGATTAGCGAAGTATTTTAAATGTTCCAACTCTTAAACTACAGCCTTAGTTATTGAAGTGGTAAGAAGGCACATAAGTAATAACTAGCGAGAATTAGGGAGACCAGGGTTTGATTCCCAGCTGAGGCAAATGGTTTTTTTCTGTAGAATTTTCGCTTGTCATCTATTTCTCCTACTTAGTCCAAATCTAAATTCAAAATGGCGCCCTTTCATATTCCTTGCTTTTCGTAGATATTCACCAGATTTTATTTAATTACCTTTTACCGTGGCTGAAATGATTTTTTTTGTTGTGGGAAAAAAGAGGTTATGGCATTTGAGATTCTTTGAGTGGCAAATGATGTCTATAGCCATAAAAATGGAATAACGAGATAAAAGGAGGGAAGAGCATTAAGAATTAACCAGAAGTAGTCTCTATCGTAAAAATTTATACTGCCCAAAAAAATTCCAAAAATGCCCACCTTCACCACGGCACCACGGTCAAACCGTGAGATTACAAAAAAATCACGCAGGCTTCTCGCGAAAAATTCTTATTTTCTCTTCGATTCAGGTTTTTCTTTAATGAGTATGGGAACCATCAATGCAGAGGTAAGGCGTTCTTAATTTTCAGAAAGCAGTTTGTGCGGGTCATAGCATTCTTCGTTTCTTCCAAAATCAAAAAGACACGAGTCCAGGTAACCTTGACCGCGAAGGTCCGAGAGCTGTGACCTTAAAGGAATTCGCGGCGATTCGTGGCCATAGGAAATTCTCAAAGTGGAAACAGCAATCCATTACAGCATAATGAATTAACATTCTTTTAGGACATTACGTTTCCGGGCACAGTAATGAAGGAAAGATTTTTTTTAACAAAACCAGGAGTTATATTATCCCATTAATCGGAGAGCATATAAGGGGGTCCCAATTAACATTCTGGTAGGACATCCATAATTATTGGAAATAAAGAAATAAAACTTTGTAAGGTTCACCATTATTTTAACATGGGCACGAATATGGAGAGGTTTCACAAAGTAAAGCCTGAAGTTATCAGTTATATCCATAATTATGTTTCTGGGTACACTAATTTACGAAAGATTATTTTTGAGAAAACCAGGAGTTATATTATCCTATTAGTCATAACCAGGGGCGCACATGAGGAGGTCCCGCGCCACCCCCGGAATGTGGAATATTTTTAGCGTTCAAGCCGTCTACTTCTCACCGCTTAGAGCTATCGTAATAGTTTCTATCCATCTGCTGATGGTGACGTACTTCCATAAATTTTAAATATAAATAATCATGGGATCCCCTTATTTATACTTACGTAACATAACCTTACATTGATACTGCTTCTCTCCCCCAAGATATAATACATATACGATTAGAACATAATTATCTGATAAGTTAATTTTATCTATAACACTGCTCAAATTTGCCGTCATTTTGAAACAAAACCAGATCAATAAAAGGCTCCTTCTAACGAAATTTTAATAATTCAATCCAGTCTCGAGGGCAGGTATTCTAAATAGTAACTACGCATTGCATTTTACCAAAGGCTTTCTCATTACACCAGAACTCCAAGCTTCCCCTTTTATCCAGGATGGGCTAGGAGAGAGATGAAGGTGGGAAGGTTATTTGGCAGTTTTTCTAAATAGTGACTACGTATTTAGAGGGAAGTTTTTCTAAATAGTAACTACGTATTACAAAGGCTTTCACATTACACCAGAACTCCAAGCTTCCTCCGTTATCTAGGATGGGCCAAGAGAGAGATGAAGATGGGAAGTTATTTTGGCGAGGCCAGATTAAAGAACACGGACATATGGACAATTCAGAGGGCTTCAAATTCATTGAAAATGCAGTACAAACAATATTCCACATAAGCCAGTCTCGGTGGCGCCGGGATAATGACCCAGTCTGCCAATATAAAAGGTCGCGGGTCCTAATTTGCTTGTATAAAAGATAAATTAATTACAACCATATTTAAGTTTACCGGGAATATCCACGGTGATAACTTTACAGAAGTCACCCGCAATGCATAAATTGTGCGAAAAATCCATAGAGAAAAAAATTATTGCCTTGACAGCGTTTCGAACCCGAACTCTTGCTATCCAGCCGAGTGCTTTAGCCAGTTGAGCTACCAAGGAACTTTGGATACTATTCCAGAAATTGAGATATTCAGGTTCGAATCCCACTGAAGGTGAATGATTTTTTTCTCTTTGGATTTTTCGCATAATGGGAACAATATTTTATGCTTAAAATCATATAAGCTGGCCTAATAAATGAAGGCCCAAAACCGTCCGAAATATATTTTCCGCGTTCATTTTATCAAGCGTAATATTAAATCTACAAAGGGGAATGAACCAGCTAGAGCCCCTCCTGCTATGGCCCCTGGAAGAAAGCAAGAGAAAGTAATGAAAAAATCACGGAGAAAAAATTCAACGGTTCAACCAATCTGCACTGCTAAAGCAAAATTCCCTTCTGCCTAAGCAAAAATCCTGATCAAGGCGAATGATTTTTTTCTCTGAGGATTTTTCGCATAGCTTCTCTGTTGAGAGAACATTTTTTTAAGTGGTGGCTGGATGTAATTCTCCAACCCAATGAGATTACTGCGCTGGAGGTCGGGTAATTTATGGCGATAGAAGATTCCAATTTTTTTGCGGCATTGGATATTTAAGCATAAATTTCGGCGATATCATCTACGGCCAAATAAATTATCAGCGACAATGATGATTGAAATTACATCAATTTATACGCAAATGGTACAGAATTTGCGGCATTGGTCATTTCAGAATAAATTTGCGGGTCAGGTCAACCATAATCAGTGGTAAAATTAATTATTAGCAACAGAGATATTCGGAATTATTAAATTTATATGCAAATTGTCCAGACTGAGGGAAACATGAATTTCAGTGCTGTCTTTGCAGCAGCCAGAAAGTTACGCATTGGCATGTTAATAAAGTTTTCTCGTACAAATTAGAGCCTAAGCCACTATACAGACCAGGTGTAACAGGTGTAGTACCCAACGACATGAAATATGAACAGGTGTAGGAACCAACGACATCTATGACGTGACGCAGCCTTCTTTCTCTTTATACGTTTCCCTCTTTTAATGAAATTCATGTTCCCACATCCAGTGGCGCAGCGAGGGGGGGGTTTGGGGGATCACCCCCCCCCCCCCCCCCCAGAGCTCAGAAATTTTTAAGTTAAATCTATTTTACTTAATTGGATTAATATTTCTTATAGGATAGTGTGAGGATTAATAAAATATCCCTCAGAAGGCCGTAAAAAAATCACCATTTTGAATCATTTAGCGGGAGTTACGGAGGCGGATGGCCTCCGTAGCTCCCGCTAATCCTGGCGAGTATGCAATACCCCAAGCAGTATTAGTTGCGCCTGAAACCCCCCCTAGCCGTAATTCCTAGCTGCGCCCCTGTCCACATCTGTTCTCTGCATAAATATTGTTACCGTTTTCTATGCATCAGCCTTAATTTATGTAATGCTTATCGTGTATCTAACTGCAAATTTAACAAAAAAAATGTATGAACCTTATTCGAGCAACTTACTTGAATGTGCGTAGCAGTAAAATGACACCAATATATTGATTAAATGTTTTGTAAATCGCTATAAAATCAACTCGGGTCACAATGACCCGACGCGACCAGTTACTTAAGTTTTGGGATGCGACCAATTAAGGGCTATGGAACAATATTGGTTATATATAAGATGCGTGGGTTGAGATAGCTTAAGCCTGAATCAAACGATTATTATTTTTCCATCCCATTAGAGGGTCAGCTCCAGCAATCGCTCGAATGATGGTGGGAAAAAATGACCGTTCCACACGATCATTTACCGCGCTGGCTCGAGGGATGGGATTTCCATCCCTCTGTGCGTCCCTTTTCCTGTCGCTAGAACCGTCCTTCAGCCAATCAGAACACCTCAGAAGGCCCCAAACAGCGATTGAAACGCCACGCTTGGTTTATAACTGGATGGCAGATGTAAATACGGAAAGTGACGAAATAAGGGATGGAAAAAGGGACGGTGGAAATGAACGCGTAATCCAGAAAATGATGGGTCAAGCGATCATTTATTTGGTCCCTGAAAAGCTATCGTTGGAGCTATCCCTCAGAGGGGCGTTTTAAAAAAATGATCGAGTGATACAGGCTTGAGAAAAATCTTGCTAGTAATCCCACTATACAATTTGGCAATTTAAATTATAAATCATAACACTCGCACAGGAAAGATTCTTTGTATGGGCATTTCTTTTTTATATATGTTGCTTGGAAAGCGTTAATCTAGTGAGAGATGACCCAAAAACTTTTCCCACATTATATAACGTGGAACAGATTAATTGAATTTCCTAACTTGAAAGTCGTTAGAGGCCTATAGCTCTCCATCAGTGGAATTTCCATGGCCAGGTTAGCCTGAATGGACGCATGCTGTCCCCGCAAGGGAGGTATATTATATAAATTCTATTATAATAACTCAAAGACCAACGTCCCACGAGGATAATGAATCAAACCGGTAAGATTTAAGTTGCATGGACAAAATTTAAAAAAAACGAGGTTACGAAGCTTGTTTATTAACACATGAACCGCAGGAGATTGCTACGTACCTACCCATATCCGCGCATGGAATGGATCGACGGAGTTAGTAACGAGGAGTCCTAAGAAGAGTAGGAGAGAAGAGAATCACCATGAAAACCTTAACAAGAAGACGGAACAACTTTATTAGCCACATCTTGAGACATGATGGCCTGATGAAGACAATCGTCGAGGGACCAGTGGAAGGTAAGAACGGAAAAGGAAGGCCCCGAACAAAACATGGAATAATTTAAGTATACCGGGACTAGCCACGGTGATAACTTTACGGGAGTCACCCGCGGCCGGAAATCGAGGGATCCGGGTTCGAATCCCGGTCAAGGCGAATGATTTTTTCTCTGTGGATTTTTCGCACATATGGAATAAGTAAAGAAGGATGTGAAAAAGAAGAAATACGTAGGTGTGAAAAGATTAGCTGATAGGGGAACTGAGTGGAGAGCTGCGTCGAATCAATCCTAGGATTGCTGACCAGTGATGATGATGATGATGGGACAAAAATGTCCAATCGTCAATTTAGATGTTCCGAGAGGTATTATCAATGTTTTAACGCATGAATTATTTTATTTTCAAGAATGAGAAACTTTTAAATTTAAGAGCATTCTCATTAAATTTCATGCTATTCCCATTTGAATAAAAATTACAAAAAAGTCCTTATATAACCATAAAATATCTTTTTTCACGCGCATGATGAGCATCTCTTTTTGTTAATATATTTTGGTTAGTAACTTGAGAAATCAAAGCTTTAAAAAGCATGTAAATGCTTAAGGAAATAAATGATTGTGCGAACGTTTATAAAAACTGATAAAAAATGGTTTTGTGAGAATTCTATGGTCATAGTCAAAAATAATAGTATAGTACACTTTTATGAGACAAAAATTTCCCGATATCTTGGGAAATTTTCCGATGTTTCAGTGTTGATCGATCGATCGAAATGGGATTAACACTCGCTTCCTCCAAATTTCGCCTGTAACAAGATCCTCGCATCTTTAAGCCGAGCGCGTGGTCAAAAGATAAAACCGCAGGTCATTTGATTCAGATGCAATAAAATAGTGGAAAATTTCCCAAGGTTGACTAAAATAGCAGACAATTCCGAGGGGAAATGAAAACAGGACAATATCGAAAGAAGGATATAAATGATTATAGGGCGGAGATGGAGAGGACCTCAATCAACTATCCACGCGGGAGAATGGGGGTGATTTATCAGTAGAATAACGACTATAATGAAAGACGCGCTGATATACTAATCATTCGCATTGCAAGATACGAGAGCCACAAGAAGCAAGGTATGTTGGAGAATAGCTTGTTGTCTCAGGAAATCAAAGCAAACAAAGTAAATATCCTAAGTAAATCTAGATTCCTCAACCGGCTGCCTCTCGGCTAATGTCTTGCGGCCCCTAGATGCTAATGAAAATAATGTATCGCGCCACGCAATATAAAATATATATCAACACACTCGACATAAATAAAAAATGTCCAAAATGGTATTGATTGATTGAACTTTTTACCAGTGAAGATTATTGCACTTTTAAATTGTGCTTTTTATCTTATTGTTGTGGTGGTAAAGTGACATGGAGCATTGCGACCCCTCCAAAAGATGTGAAATCGATTTTTGGCCCTTGCATTAAAATAGGTTGAAGACCCCTGCTCTAAATACTGGATTAAGGCCTCCACGGGCAGTACTCGGCTCGAAAAATTGCTTGAATTTAATTACATAAAACACTTAGGTAATGAAAACACTCGTTGAGAGTAGTGTTTGCTTAAATATCGAACTATGACTATTTAACCATGAAAAAAAATTGAAAATGCTGGTGTCTGCACACCCACGTAGTCAAGAGAATTTGAAAATGGGACCCCCCCATGGGGGTACCCAGAATCAAAACTAGGGGGGGGGCAAAACTACCCGCGATCGTTCAAGTTGTAACTTTTTTGCAAAGAAAAAGCAAATGAAACGAAAAGTTTAAGGAAATGATGACAGCAATTTATTAGTTTTTATAATTATTTGCTTGAAAAAACAATGATTTTTATTTTAGTTCCATCAAAATTTATTTTCGCTTCTAGGGGGAGGGGACGCCCATGGACCCGCCGGCATGGAAAAGTTACACACCACAGAAAAATGCTAGGCCTGGGAAACATATATTGGAAAAATATGGGCAAATATCATGATATTTAAATGTACGGGGACTACGATATTCAGCATTGACCACTGGAAATGCATGGCTTCCGATAAAATTGTTATGCATATATCGCCCGATAAAAATACCGAAATATCGCACACGATATATAATCAAATCTTCGATAAAATATCGTAATACTGCATCCAATAATAAATCGCCGCCCGATTTAATACGACGATACATCATCCCATATTTATCCAATGTTACGATTTATCATCCGCTTATATATTTCAGTACAATTTAGTCCTTTGTGGGAGTACATGTCAAATATTTAGACTCAAAAGCAATTACAGAAATATCCCTTTAAAATGATTACGGCGTCCCTTGCCGCTTTTGATATGAAAGTACGAAAAGGTTACCGACCCCTTGAGTATACGTTCTTTCTTTACTTCAAGGAAAGAGGGACATTCAACCTCAGACACATTACGTAACATGCATGTGAAATTCGAGTCCTCTTTCAACCAAGAGAGATATTTTCAGAAGTAACGTTTTCGATGTCACAATGACAGACCCTTACATAATATTCAACTCCAGATTTATTCTAGTAAGAAAACTTTGGTGATTCGTTATCTCCATCACATTTTCTTGAAGGAAAATATCTGCTTAGGAAAATGCTTCAAAAAACCAATAATTTGTTCACTGGGACTTATCCTCATGTGCCTTGGCTATTCCATTCGTAGGTTAAGTTACCAGTGAGATGATAAGTGCTATAATTGTGTAAATATCAGGTAAACATAATATTTCAGAAAAGAAAATGTTTCCAATCCATATTTCGTGAAGCTGCGTGGAGTCTTAACCGAAGGCCATCTGATCGTTAGTGAATTAAAAAGTGGTAAAGGTCTAAAATAATGAAAACACGACACTAATAATACTTATAATACGGCTACTAAGCATTCTGATTTTTTTATGGCTTAAATCTCGATAAAATATGTCAGGGCCAAAAATGATTTTTTTAATTAAAATGTTGGGAAGGGCACTGGTTTTTTTCCCCTAGCATTATTAAGGACTTTTTTTCCGTGTTTCAGTCCGATTGTATTTAGCGCTTTAAGTTGAAATTTGTGTATGGTAGTTATGTTTTTCTTAACTTAAGATTAATCATTATTTTTTGGATAATTTGGACCTACGGCGAGAATTATCACCCATTTTTACCCTAATAGTAAACAACGTTATTGGATGATAATTTTTATAGAAATTTACTTACTATCAAGGAGATAATTTATTACAGTAAAACTATATCCTTGAGGGTTAGGCAACCACTCAAAACACCGCTGCAAAACGCCTAATTCAATGTATATTACAATAAGCTCTTTGCTCACATCGTTAAGATACATGTTTCAGTCGACGTAGCATTGCAAATGGCATTCAGTTTACTAGTAAACTCAACACTTAAGATAGGGAATTATTTCAACTTGTTCATCGTGTACGACGTAGTATTTAATCAATCAACCTCTAGTTAGAATCGGCATTCAATTGGCCATGAAAATTATCCTCTTTTTTACATTGTTTCAATTCTTATTGTGCATAGTCATCATGAATCTCTGATGCCTTTCATTGTACTCCAAATAAATTGATAGATAAAAAGACTAATGGCATACTTTGTTAATTATTATTAAATAATTCACGGATATTGTGCATGTCTTCGAATATAATGTGCGTTTGCTTACAATTAGAAATGAAATACACAATTTGTAACACATTTTCATATTTAGATCCACCATTGGCATACTTACATACAAGACAGTGATTTAGTTTAATAGGTTTATACATGGAAAGGATGCATGAAAGAATATGAAATACTTGACCATTATTTATCCAGGAAGGTACAAAGAATTTGAGGAGAATTAAATTCTGGAAACTCATGTGGACTACTTGGATAAGGCAGCAAAAGAATTCATAAAAAAAACCTAAGCCCACAGTAATAAGAATTAGTTTACTGTTTCACTTTTATAATAGAATTGAATGCTACAAAGATCTGTGCTTTTGGTGCCGTAACGGAGAGAAATTAGCAACAGCCAACGCTTGCCATTTTTGTGGACTTTCTCTTGCAACTAAGGTTGCAAATATCATTCTATTTTATGATTATGCTAGTTTTTTGCAGCCATACACTTTTACTTACCTAACTTATGGACGACAAATGATGAAGAAAGAATGGAATGATGGAAACCGGTGCTTAAATACATCAGTGAGTGCGAAAAATCCACAAAGGAAAAAATCCCGGTCAAGGCGAATGAGGCTATTTGTGCATTGCGGGTGACTCCCTAAAAAGTTATCACCGTGGCTAGTCCCAGTATACTTTAATACATCAGTGAGGCCCGAGAAAAAAGGCGGGAAAAGGCGGATCAATCACAAGTCACCTGACGAGGAGCCCATACTATATAAGTCGGTTCACTCAACTCGAAGACAAGCCCTGATGATGATGGATGACATGACCATCCAAACGTCAGCAGAGATGGAGAACCTCATCCGGTGGGAAACCCGATCCAACTTCGACAAATGATGAAGAGTTATCATGTCTTTGTCACAATGAGCCATATGCACAATCGGCAAAACATCATTACTCATTTTGCCTGTGGCCATAGACACTAAGTAAACAGCATCACTTCGCTATCTTCTTGAAACATCTCTTTTGAATTGAGCAAGATATCACCTTTTTCAATAAGAATACTTCGTTTCCCCATGCAGTTGCATTCACAAATCTCACGAGGGAGAAGTCAAGAGTGCTGTTTGCCTCAAGACCCTCTCCGAGGCCTAGTGTTCTATGTCACTGTGCAGTATTATGAAGGTGTAGGGTGTAGCGTTGGGGGGATAAGGCTAGAGGCTTCTAGGCCTCCATTGCCCACGGCCCCAAATGTCACTCCACAGCCAACACTTACAAAGCCTTTATCTACATGGGGGTTACGGTGATGGTAAAAAATTTTAATGAGAAATGATACGAGGACAGAAAAGTTGATTCCAAGCAAGAAAGGTTGAGAGTAGTAACAGCTGCAGTTGACATACTTTCGGAAGACATTTTGCTCACTAGAGTATGAGGCTGCTGAGTATTTGATACGTTCAATTTATGCTATTTAACGTAAACACATCTTTATCTTCAAACTTTCACAAAAAAATTCAATTGTTATTATACCCACACTGTCCATTCAGGGTTTCCATTCCAATGCGAAAGAAATGTAATTCTGATGGAATGAAGAGTAAGGAAATGATGCGTTAGAACATGGCTCAAAAACTTGCAATTTGTTCAGTTCATTCACTTGCTTCACAAGGGATGCTGGCAGCCCTCTCATAAGCGTTAAATTTCCAGCATCCTCATCAATTCACTAAATTCTTCTTTTGACATCCAAATTCTTGGCTATACTCCCCTGCTTTTTTCAACTTCGGTGCAGTGAAATTGGCTCTTGTCACAGAGTGGCGGAATATAATCCAGCATCATTGTTGAATGTAGGGTCAAAAATCAATTTCGTAAACAAGATATACATAATGTCAAATACCTCATACTATAATGAGACAACAGAAATTGGGAGTTGACAAAACCTTAGGCTATCCTGGATTCCTGGAAAATCTGTAGTTTACAAACGTGAATCAATGAAGGAAAACTGAAAAAAAAACAGCTGTCAGTTAACCTGTTTTCAATTATAAAAATGAAAGGTCGTCATTTTAGTAGTGAACCAAATAATACACGAATGTGATCCCCAATTATTTCCTTCAAATGCACCTACTCAAAAACCCCAGCTAAGACATTTATAACACCAAACCACTGGCATACTCTTATGCTACAAGAGGATATGGAGATGTAATCAAATAAATTCGAAATACTAAAAAATTACTAAAATGCAGTAGTTTATTAATAGTAGTAACATTTTTTTCTGTTTCATTTTGATACACAATTTTGATTATGACTACCTCGGTCCTCTCTAATGGATGAAAAACTGTACAGTACATAAAAATGAAATGGCTTACAGACAGCATTACTCGAGCTACGTCTGTCGGCTAATCCACTCCAGGATATCTAACAGTCATCAACTCAATACCCATCATCAATCTAATTGTTTTATTTTACCTTGGTTACAATGCACAGTGAAATGCACTCTCCATCAGAGTTTTTTTTTAAATCTTTTGACTTTAAATACAGCAGGTTTTACACTGAACATTTTTCAAGCTGCCAAGTAGGAAATAAGACCTGGGCTCATCATTTTACTTGATACACATAAAGTAAATAAGAACATGGTCAAACTAGCGAACACATAAAGGTGCGCATATTCTGAAAACACATTCTCATACGCTGAAACACCTAGTGTAGGCCAATCATTTACTTGACAATCACACAAAGAAAAATACACTTCCCCATAATGCAACCAAACTGACAGCATACACAAACACAAAACAATTTCTGCTGCCTTCATTTCATTTTTACCGGGTGAAGAAACAAATTATTTTCAATTAATATAATGGTAATACTTGAGGTTTTATAAAATTAATAACATACACAAATGAAATATACACAAAAGGTCAATAAAATTAATGGTTAATTCCTAAAAATCTAACATTCTGCATAATTTAACAAACAAAAGTTAACAATTCTCATTCACAGCAATAAATACAAAATATATTAAAATTATTTGTCTATGGTCCCGATAATACTTTGTGCTAAAATGAAAAAAATGCCAAGTGACTTTCAAAAGCTTAACTTTGAAAAAGAAATTCACTCTACAGTTCACTGACCGTCACTCATTACAGAGGTGCTTAATTAAGAAAACACAAGTCAACAAGTTAAGCGCACATAATATTCACAGTAAACAAACTTAGAACAAGATCTATTTACAGAAGTCAGGGAGATGGCAGTCATGTTAAAACATACACAATTTCATCATTTGTAGCACTTAATATTATTCCTCAAGTCAATTCAAATGCTTTTTCAAGCACAACATGCCATGCATTATGATTTAAGCATTGATTTATGATATGCTTAGCGATTGAAAATAATGTAGTGAACTGCCAGGAATACAAGTACCACATAAGATTAGAATCACATGGCAGATTCCTCATCCTACTTTACAATAAACACCCTTGTAACATTCATACATAATGTTGAAGAGATTTTAAGATAACTCAAGATATTTGTACATCCATTAGCACTCAGCAATCATATTTTTGGCACTCAAAACCCAGAGAGTACATGATCCGGGACAAGCATGGCAGGATCAAATAAAAAAAAGAAATAAATCACAAATATTTATATGGATTAAAATTATAGGTACTTATCTAATGATTTAAAAAGGGACGATTTACACAAAAAAATGTGGGTGAGACAATGAGAAAAAAGCTGGATTTTATATTAAGGAAACATACTCAAGAGGTCAGGGAATGAGAAAATCAAAGGTGCTGAGTCATCCAAAATAATAATATTGGCAACATTCACTTTAAAAATGCTCATAGACAACCAAGAAAGTACTCTATACTCAAGTACTCCATATACCCAACGGAAAATTTTTCATTCGCGAAATGTTGATACTAAATGATGATTTGTCAGAGTAAATGGCTAGGAGAAAAAATTCTCCAGCTGTTTTTTTTACCTTCTTCACATAAATTGATGTAATTAATGCCTCACTTGATCTCTAGGAATCAGAGAATACAAATAGACCAAAAAGAATTAATTTTATTGTTCATAGCAGATATGGTATAAGTTGGTAATGGACAGCACAAAGAAATCGTCCACTCAAAACGCACAATCATCACTTATATATTGACTGAATTTTCACATTTTCACAAAAAACTTCACATTCCATTCGACAATAAATAAAATTTCTAAAAACAGTCTATCACCAGACATTCAATTATTTGTTACATGTCTCTAATTTCTTCGTTCTATAAAACCAATATATTAGACATGACCACCAAAACGGATCACACTGTGAATATAATATTTTCCAAATAGGAAAGAGATCTAGAAAAACCAAATGATCAAATTTTTTTCCTGCTATGAGAGACATTCCCATGAAAATATTTCTGTGTTTCGTTACCACTCAATGGAATTTACCTAAGTGACGAAAACCATCTCTCGGATAACTAATTCCACCCATTTTAACGCAACGTAACTACAAGCACGCAAGAACGAAATAAATGGATGGAATTACTTCCAACACCTACAAAAACAAATGCACTTTACACAAGAAATTTCATTATATTTTACAATACCTAACGATATTGACCATCAGTTAATTTTCTTGGTGTTGCAAAGTATTCATTCTTGTTATATTCGTTCCCGATTTGCACTCAGAACAGTTGTTCCCACTATGCCTTTGGCTACAGAAATTTCAAGGACGTGCATAGAGGCATATTTCTGGCACAAGGGGTCTTTTCCTACTCTTAATCAGTTTAAAAGTTTGATATTAAATTGTACAAATCCATAAAAAATATCAAACTTATATCACTGCTGACTGGCCTTAAGAATTCAAATCTCCAACCCTAATTGGTACAAATGCAAGTGAAAAAATAAAGGAATTAGGAACCACTGGCTTGAAGGAAGGAAAGCACAAACAGGATACCACAGATCATAGTTTGGCCTCTTTTGAAAGCAATTGACTTGAATATAAGATTGGCGTTCCTCATGAAAGACATACAATTAGCTCAAACATTAAAAATGTAGAAGCATGGAATATAGCATTCAAAAGAAATGGAATTTTTCTGGAAGATACATGGAAGTAATTTCATTAAACATGGAAAAATGCTAAATAGATACTCCATATCTATACATTCCGACAGTAAAAACAAGTTCTAAATGCACCACTGGTTCATAAATTTCACCCATAAAATTTTTTGACAGGGTAGCAAAATTAACTTTTTTCTCGTAGAAATATGGGCCAAAATGAAAAGTGATTCATTTCTTTATGAGTGCCAACAGATGTTTCTTCCATTGGTTTTCATAATAGTACATGAACATTATGGGAATAAAAAGGGAAGACTTTATCGCCACAAAATAATGCTATTGAAATCCATGTTATAAACTTCTGACGATTCTACTCAATTCCTAAATTTTATCAATGGCTCCCATCGTTCAGGATGTGCTCTGAAGTATTTTACGCATCAAAATATCAATTATACTGAGAGATAGATAGAGTGTACAAACTAGGGTATTGTTACTCACAGGTATTTAAATATCACTCCAATATTCCATCCACTTTGAGCATGCGCTTCATTAAGCTTGTTCGCATTCCCTGCTAAAAATTGACTAATTTGCATGGAATAATTTCAAAACATAGAAAACATATAAATGAATAGCATTGTAAGTTAATGCTATCACTAATTACAGTAGAGTATACTTTATATCTTGGAAAAGTAATTATATGTCAAAGACTGGACTAATTACCCTCAGATACAAAATTGTTTTCCCAATAGAAGGAAAACTATTAGCTACACTCTGACCTTTTCTATAAATAGCAACTTTTGAACTCTCAGAAGATTAATTATTGGATACATAGGTCATTTAAGCTTTTAATCTTCCCTGGAGGCAGGAAAGATGGTACTCACATCATGCTATTCCTCATATCAACAGACGAATTCTTCCCTTATGCCATCATTCTACCCATGACACAAATATTGGCTTACCTCCAATCACTGGACTTGAACCATCTTGTAATTTCAAGGACTTATACATCACAAATATGACTTCAAAAATGCAGTTCTCTGGAGGTGTATTTAGACATGATCCATCAGTGGAGCAAATATTTTTTTCTACCGAATCACGAAGTTTCATCACATTCCACACATTAAAAAAATCAATATGCTGTCCAACCAGTCAAGGTATGGACAGCATAAAATAAAACACAAATACTTGACCGACTATATCCAGATGGAACTCCATACATTGGGCTGAAAATAATTTGCCAAGCGACCTTGACGTCATCCCTAAATGCACCTTAGGTGAGCACCAGAGCTTGGCACATGACCAAGCCAAGAAAATCCAATCGTATCACTCATGTCACCAGCAGTCCAGGGAGCACCAGATAATTTCTAATATTTAGCCGTCACAGGTGTACCTTCAATCATTTTCACGATTGCGTTCCTTTCTCTCTCTCACATACAGACATACCACTATCAACAAGAAATCTTAGGATGCACACTTTCTCACACCAAAATTCACATTGACTGGATTTCACTGCCCCCATCAGTTATTGCATACAGCTTTTCCTTCCTCTTCGCCGAAGCTTTCACGAGTATCTGCAACAACCCTGTATCAATCAGTTGAGCAGGTTCACCATGTGCGCCTTACAGCAAACTACCTCCACAGCTTTTGTACCCTAACTAAAATAGTCAACTGAGTTAAAACTCACTCTTAAGAGTCTACACGCATTGCCATCACCCACCATTGTCCTTCAGTCACGCACTCTCAGTGTGAAATGTTTTTAATAAGGGCGTCTCTACAACTGATTATGACTGGGAAATAAATTCAAAACGCAAAACTCTATCACATTCACATTCCATTCAATGCACACAGCTCAGTATTGCAAAAATACAAGCGAACGAGAGCCGCCTTCATTTGCGCAAGCTTCCAATGCCCGCAATGCTTCCACCGCTCATGTTGCAGCTCACACTCGACCGGTTTGCCTTCTCTGCCATTTTTTCCGCCTTTCTTTGAAGCCTCTCTTTCTCCTTTCGCTCTCTCTCCGCTTGTTTCTTCTCGCGATCAACCTGCGTATATTTACACGGAACAAAAATTATTACTATGCAAGTAGTTTTAGAATGCTAACATTTTCACTGGATTATAGAGTTATGAACTATTCACTGGATTATAGAGTTATGAACTATTCACTGGATTATAGAGTTATGAACTATTCACTGGATTATAGAGTTATGAACTATTTTAAAGAAAACATTTGTAAACGTATTCTATGAGCAGTGCTTGTACTTAAAATTTTATGCTGTAACAAATATGACTTTCTAAATGTATACTTTTTTATGTGAATGTTACCTGATATATCATCCCATGTTATTCATCAGTGTATTGTATTGACAAAGCCTATACCAATTACTAATCTGTATTGGTTCTCTTGGCTAATAAAACTATTATTATTATTATTATTATTATTATATAAAAATTGATTTCATAAATAATTGGGATGGGTTAGCTCACATGTCTGATTTACCTCTTCTTGAGCATAGAAATGGAATGGATGTCAAAATAATTTTCACAAAGGGAGCATTCAAGTATTATGTAAGAATTTTTTTATATTTGATGCCTCCCTCCCTATATCAGTAAATAAAATCATTTGCATAATTTCTCCGCTAATTTGATATCACAATTCAAGATTTCAACTGTAATACGTTCACTCACCAAAACCCATTGCAAGATTAATTTGTAATATGGCTAGCCTCAAAATGACAAGAACATAACATCAACTTCAAAAAATTTCTGATTTAAAAAAAAAATAAATTCATTGATACTAAAACCAGTGTTTTAGGAAATATAACAGCAGGTTTATTAGCTTTCCTCATTTTTATTGATTGGAAAATTCAACACACCTGTACTCTGAGCTCTTTGAGCTTCCTCTTCAGTCTACTCTTGTCCTCTCCCGACACCCCAAGAGATTTCAGCTCTCGAGAATCCAAGGTAAGCAAAGTGGTACCACCAACTCGCTCCTCCATGAAACGTGGTATGTGCTGCTCAAGTCCTAGAGCCATCAACCACTGGCATACCTAATAACATCCAAGAAGAAACAATAATTTACTCTCATATGGAAAACGTACTCTGAAAACAGATGAACCACATGAGTGACTCACAGCTGAGTATTAAGGTCTAGTACCATGGTACATTAACACATACGAGTTAATGTAAGTTTTTGCATGAATGATTTTAGTGGACTGGAACAGAACATGCATGAATATATGAACCAAATTAGAACAGGTTCTATTTTCTGTTCACGTGTTCATGCATTTGTACATTTTGGGATGGTTACAAAGTGAATTTTCCCGTTCATTCTCGGGTTCATGCTTTCATACATGAGCTTGTACATTGAACTGTGTAACCATGGTCTTTAATACGTTTGCTGCAGCTTTAGAAATAGTGACCGAAATGTGTACTTCATCCTCATGCCGCTTCGGTCATAATGACCAAAGAATGATTCACTTTTTGGCCTCTCATAGCACACCATTGCTCACATCTACCTTGGTGCCACAAATAAGATATGACCAACACAGTGAGGAAGCCAAATGCACACAAAAACTCAAATGTAAATATTCCAAGTATTAAAGCAAAAGGAAAAAGAAGAAATTGCTAAAAAAGATCTAGAAATTTCGATTCTTTTGTCTAGCCTGACATTCCACGTTTTGATTTGGCTGTAAAAATTCTACTGAGATACTGCACTTAAGATTACAAAAAAAGACATTTTAGGCCGGAAAATGGGCGTTGAACAGGCGAAATTTTATGTGAAATGAAATTTTTCCATTCATGCCTTGCCTAGAAAATGCCTTGCACGGATGTCATATGTTAATGCCAAAAATGTTGTCTGGATGCAGTTGGAATATTGATTGCTGCTAGGGAATGATCAATTTTGTTGACTAGAGAATAAATCCTATCATAGGATAACCATAACGGACATCCAATTCTTTCAAATGACCCAGAGCACGAAAGCCTTCAGAATAAGAGTTTTCATAATTACAGCTCTTTTGAGAGAATGCAGTTTTGTAAATTGAGTTCTTTTAGGGTTAAATTGAATTAATAGTTGAAGTAATTTGGTGGAAACAATCAAAACATCGTGCATTACCTGCTCTTTGGACCAATCACTGACAGGAGCACTCTGCCACATATGAGATTTCTTCTCAGCTGATGAAGGAGCTGAGGACGAATGCAAGGAGTCTTGAAGGTTGGAATGTGTCCAAATATCACTACCCATATGAATATCTGGGGGAAAAAAGTAAATAGCAAAATCAAAATTGAGCTATATTTTTTAAACATAAGCATACATTATTTGAAATAATGAAAATCAAACAAATGGACTATTAAAATGATTAAAAGTCAGGAAAATTTGAGACAAGGTAAGAGATGAATGTTGCAAGGTACCGTCATAAACATTAGTAGCAGTACTCTATCAAAAATTGTCATTCAAAGTACATAATCAATCTGGATTCATGATATATGAAGAAAATTAAAAACAGCAAGAATTTTGAATGCTATAGCTTATGATCATATTATCATTATTGAATTTGTGGTATTTGAAATATTATTTGTTAATGGGCCTAGAAATTAGAAATTAAAAAAACATAAGTGATGGGTTGGTTCTGGTTAGTTTGGTTTTTTAAGACACCAGGATCAGCCTATACGTTCAGTTATTAACCAAATAAGTAGTTTTCTTTGCTTCTGGCCTAATACACTATACCAACAATAATTACCCACAAAACAACAATGAGAAAGTTTTTAAAACAGCATGCATTGAAATAATTTCTACCATATCACCAACTGATCATACTTAAACAAACATGTTGAACTCTGAATGATTAAAGCCAACATTATAAAGTACACATCAAAAATTCACAAAATGTATTATTGAAGGAGGAATCGTGACAGAAATCAATATTAATGAGAGTGGCATTTTCAAGGGGTAAATGAAAAATTCATGAAAAGTTTCAAATAAAATGAACTGAAGCACATTTAAGTGAGTGATGGAATATGAAATGCTAAACACTTGCACACAATGAATACTCATACAATTACACCTCTACATGAAAAATTGGAGTGGTTTGAATGAGATAAAAGACCTTAAAACCCACGATAAAATAACAGTTTTTTTAGGCACGCCAGGCTGCAATCATCGTAACAGTTTTAATTCACTAATTTAAGGTTAAGTACCACTCAAAAACTATCCTTAAAGCCAACAGTAGGAAACGGTTAACATTAACCCTTAACCGGTGACGTGCAGTCTGAGAGACCGCTGCGTTTCTAAAATTATGAATACTTTCAAAATTAAGATTTCAAAATATCTATAATTCTCGTTAGCTTCATATTTTTGCATAACAAGGACATCCCACTCTTAAAATTTAACGTTCCTTTTATTAATTTCTGTAAATTTGCAATTGAACTCGATTAGCGGTCTGTGAGACCGCACGTCACTTACTAAGAATGCATCAAGAAAAGGAATAAGCGGGATAAATTTCATGGCTACTTACTACTTAGCCTTCCAACTTTAACATTGAAGGCCTTTTTTGAATCTGGCAAAATATTGATACATAAATATAATAATTATAACTCAAGTGTTTTTAGCATTAGTTTTTTGATCCTGCATCAAATCACAATTTTTTATGACAAATTGGTTCGTATTGGGAGTGCAAAAATTTTAATATAAGTTTTAAAATAATTAAGCATTCAAAGAAAAATTAAACAAAATAATAAAAATGGCGCAGCAATATTTTATGAATTTTTGATTTATTGCGGTCTCCCAGACCACACGTCACTGGCAGTGTAACAAGAATTGCACGTCACTGGTTAAGGGTTAAACAAGGCAACCTTGACACATATTAGGGAAAGGAAGGAATGTAATTAAACCAGAATCTACATAATTATATTATTCTATCATTGTCAAGGCTTGTTTGATAGAGGATATTAGCCTTTAAAAGATTATTCAAGCTATATACAGATAATGATACAAATTTACCACATTATCAAATTCAAATGTAGATGACTTACAGAAAGTAATTAATGACACAAAGATTGTTTTCATATTCCAGCTCTAAGCTTGAGATAAAATAAAGTAGCATAGCAGCCAATCATCAAACCAAACTGATTAAAAAATAATGAAAATCAGCATCCAGCTAACGATATTGCATGGAATATTGACGTCTTGGGACCACCACACTTAATGAATCCAATCATATCCACTAAGTCATTTTTTGTAACAATAATGGTTACACCTTGAAACACTTGGCATGACAGCATTATAATGACACATACTCATAACATGAATACCATAGTTATCCACTAAGAAAGCCAAAAATCTAAGAAGGCTATACTCCTAAGATTTGCATCAAGATAACTGCAGGTGCACTTAAGCAAAGCATATTTAGATTCAGGAATTCCACATACATCTACATTCCACATACTTAAAGCAGTGAAAGATATTTAAGCCGAAGCTTCGCTCAATGCCTTCACTTTTTCTATCATATTAACAGATTCAATGAGGGCCAACTCACGATGTGTCATACATGAGGTTTTTAAACCTTCCAAATCCTGATCAAACTTTTTCATTGAGTCCAAAACGTACCCTAAACACAAGCCTCCCCTGGGAAGGAGCTCACTTAAGGTCACAGCCATGAACAGAACTCAGCTAAGAGCATTTTGGTATATTTATAATAAAGGATGTGAAAACTCGACAGATTCTGCAGGATGAAGTAGATATGTAATTTTCCAAACCACAGGCAATATCATTCAATTGGCAGGGATCCAGAACGAATAAAAGGCCAGTAAATATTAAAAAGGAAAAACATACCACCAAGAAATCTAATAAACAACAGTCACTAAGATGACAGTAAAGTGACAAAGTTGATTCCACAGACACTGTAATTACCTAACATTTTTCATTCCGAAACCGATGTGGAACAGTTTAATGTGAATGACTATATGATAAGATGCTGAACTGAATATGTATGATGAAAATAGGATACTTTAACAATGGCTAAAACAAGGAGGAAATCGTAAAGGTTTCCGAAATTACTGAGTAACTACGATAAGTACGACCATAAACCAGACTTCGAGTCAGTGTTCCATCACCTCATGTAAATTATATTTTCATTTAGAATACTAATTGCATCAACCAGATATTTTTTCTAAACTTAAAAACTAGCAATACATAATAGTTGATTAATCTATGGTATGAAAATTATAGGTACAGTAGACTCTGGTTTATATGAACAACGTAATTACGAAGTTCTCCTTATTACGAAGCAAATCGTAGGTCCCGACGAAAAGGCCTATCCAAGCTATAGTAAAAGAAACGTTATTACGACATTTTCGTAGTTACGAAATTACGAACCTGTCCCGGTCCCGGCGGTTACAAAATGAACTTTATTATGAAGTTCCACGCATAAGCAATGGCATTTAGGTGGCTATTCACTATGCCAAGTTTTAATAATCGTGCCACGTTTAAGTTCTTCTCGTGTACTGTGCCCAAGAGCGTCAATTATGGTTCTTCATTCATTTTACACAATACATCATATAATAAGCTTCATTCCTGTGCAGTCATAGTGACCCACTCATAAACCACTCATAAATTGAATGTACAGTTAGTCCTCTTCCTAAGCACATTCAATTTACGAATTTTCAGATGTACAAGCATTCAAAATTTTCAAATTTCAAATTTGGTGCCTTTCGATTTGGCCGATCCTACGCTGTGTGGCATTGGGAAACTCACTGTGGGCACAATCTGAAAAAAGTATCATTGAATCCGGTGTGAATTTAGGAACTGTTAAGCATTTTGCCCATTCTTCTTCACCGCAGGGAGCTACTTTTTCGGCTCCAGATGCATGGCACGCCAAGCTAGATCAGTTCGTATCAATCGTGAGGTAGCGCATACGTGTAATGCAGTGTTGCATTCTGCAGGATAACCGTACTCCTCGATTCCTTGCATACAGTCCGGCCGGCGAGAGTTGTCCGATGACGGCACGATAGGAGGGACGGATAACCCTGCGCCAGCACGGTTTACCGCCAATTGCTGTCCCCCAAATGCATCTCACACCCTCGCCTAGTCATACAACGTTGTCAAATGCATAGGGAGCACCGAAATGAGCCTGATCTACCAAAACAAGCCCTTTCTTCGAATCACCAAAACAAGTGATTCTTCCTCTGGGTCCTTCACGCTCATCGTCCCTTCCGGCTCCTTTCTTCACGGAACCCTTTGTAGGCATTTCCCCTTCTTACCAGGCTGCCTTGCCCCCTACCCCGACCTAGACCATTCTGTCTAGACCGGCCTGTCATCGGACAACTCTTGGTGGCCGGACTGTAGGT
Organism: Ischnura elegans; assembly: GCF_921293095.1. Lineage (NCBI taxonomy): Eukaryota > Metazoa > Arthropoda > Insecta > Odonata > Coenagrionidae > Ischnura > Ischnura elegans. The sequence continues at coordinate 64,539,576 of NC_060253.1, read as the reverse complement.
TTATCAATCTACTGATTCGATCGATGGATTTTTCTTCCTCATAGGAAAATCCACTAGGATTGGTAGAATATTAATTGCGTTCGCTTGGTTTCGCTGTTAGTAGGGCCCGCCCGCCTTTGTGACAGTGCGGGATTCCTCATCCCCTCCCTTCCTTTCCTATCCTTCCCTTGGAGGTGTCGTCGGGCTCTCATCGCGGCGATGCCTCCCATCCTTATCCTTCCTCTGTCCTCCCCCTCTCGAGGTGGCACGGGCGTATAAGTCTCGGACTTGGTTCCCGGCCCCTCGAGAGCGTATTCTTTGCGGGGTCCGCCCTGGGACCCCCGAATCCACTATAGGTTTATCAACTTAGGAACAAGGTCCTGGGATGCATCTAGTTCGTATATCGGACTTACTGTATTCGGGAAGATATCAACCCTCAATAGCATCATGTTGCATTCTTCGGTTGAGAAACTGAAACATATTTTTCTGTTTATATATATTTCCACGTAATTTAAACATGTTTATTGCATACTGTTTTTTTTGACGATTCCTATAAGAAGCGTTCTTAAGAACTTCGTGATTACAAACCTCCGGTTTTTTGGTGCCGCAAACTTTATAATAACAATTTGAGTCTACTGCATCACTTATAGTTCCTCTGCAATCTTTAAGAAAATCTATCATTGGAAGAGCAAGAGACCGACCCTATCAACAGCATGCCACCAGTACAGGCTCAAGATGAAATAAAGTAAAGTTGAAGCCAAGCACATGAAAAATCAATAAAATACAAGCGTAGAAAGTAAAAAAAATTATTGCACAAAAAGCTTTGTCTGAAAATCCATACCTTATTATTTACTCATCAAAAATATGGTAAGTTTGTCGTCACAAGAAGCATGAAAAACATGCAAATTAGTGAAAGAAAATATGATGTTTAGCATAATGTACGATGTCTGATAGTATAATTACCAAACTACAAAAAGAAAGCAATAAGTATGGAGTAGCAATAGCAGTTTCAATGGTCTCCAATCCCTTCCGCGAAATGCAAAGATTTAATGACCATTAGCCTAACGACTCATACGTCAAAGATGTGAACTAAAATCATCCATAGGAGACAAGAACAGACAGCAGAGGAAATCCTGGATGAAGATTAATTCGGATATAGGAAGAGTACAAGGGAAGAAGCTATATCTGCTCTTAGGCTTCTCGTAGAGAAGAGAATGGAGAAGAACAAACCTAAATTCATTGTCATTGTTGAATAAGGAGAACTGAGTGGAGAGCTTTGTCAAACCAAACATAGGATTGATGACAGTTGACAATGATGATGATATAAATTGTGTTCAAGAAGTTTTAGCTCCCGAGCCTGCTGACATTTTTATATCATAAAGTTTAGAAAAAATCAATCCTGCCCACAATTCTATTCTTCCATTTGCATATTGTTCTCCTAGCTTTTCTAGCTAGGAAAATATACGAATGTATACATACTACCAGCAATGGCTGTACTTATTCTGGAGTCGTAGGCCATTTATGATTTACAGTGGAACCTCAATCTATCGTTTTACAGCGGGATGGATGAAAAAAACCATGAATGTGAGAAAACGATCAATGCGGGAATGTTCGGCTAGATTGCCTGTGTCCCAGGAAATGCTGGATTTTTGCTAGTAATTACGAGCTTCATTGAGGGATTCAAACAAGATTTTAGCTGATTACAGGAAAATTAGTACTTTATCGAAACACTTAGGTTAAATTGTTGATTCGAGTAATATCTCTTTCTAATATCCATAAGGAACACGCCACCTTGCTAAAAAATGTTTGCCCTCCACTCCGCATTTGCACTGCTATTATGGATTTCTGTCTGATGAAAAAATTCTTATCCATCAAACGCCATTTCAAGTACACTTGTTTACGAAAGCAATGTTCATGTTAGCCTAAAACAACCGCTTTCGCCGGGGCAGTGATTGGTTGTGAGATGGATCACAAAGGCCAAAAATAGTTTATTATTTGAAATGTTCCTTTTTAAAAATTGAATTTTTAATATAATTGAGGCAATGTATAAAACGTGAACAATGTTGCGTTAATCGTCAGCGGCACGCCCTCCTGATCCTAAGCTTCTTGTTTTCACCTGGTGTCTCACTCTACCTCACCCCTGCCGTCATGTGCTAGCGGACAACCTGAGGCGTTGCAATACTCTCACTCTACTAGCCCGGATTCTTTTCTTCATCTTCAATTATTTTCAGTCCATCTTTTAAAGTTCTATTTTGTTTCTTCGGAAGGGCCTTGGTCCGAAGATGAATAAAAATAAAACTAATACAGTGGAACTTGGTTAGTACGTTCCTCCTTAGTACGTTTTCCTCCTTAGTACGACGATTTCTCTCGGTCCCGGTACCATCGGAACAAAATACAGGCAAAAGTATTTGGTTAGTACGTTTGAAAAAATTGCGCTTTCCTGGTTAGTACGCTCAATTGCTAGCCGTGACGCAACCCGCAATTCGTTCTCCAGTATCTTCTTAAGGGTCGTAAAGCTCCGAATTCATGATTTAATTTATTATTACTAGCCATTAACATTCTTACATTTATTCTACATATCTTTCTTCGACCGTGATTTATCCAAATGCATTTCTCAATTCTTATGACGTGATGAATTTATCAGGAATGTCTGACTATGCAAACCTGCAGCCAATGAGAAGCCACAATTTTCCCCACCCCGAGCTCCTCACCTTCTGTTGCCTCTGGAGTGCCCACTGCGCACAAATTTCACGAGGGGGCATTTGTTGCTATTGCACGAGTTATCATGATGAAGAAATGAGTCTTATCCAATTCCCACTTTATCTAAAGCAGTACTGCACGACGTCAATGCTACGGGGTGTGTGCATATTTGACTACTGCTGCGGGAGCAGACGATGCTCTGGATCTCCACGCGAAGCTTAGCTTAAAAATACTTGATCTCGGCACGAAAGCAGACGACATTAAACTAATTTTTAAAGAAAATTTCATCATTATAATATAAAATCTTCTTGTAATTACGTCGTAATATAATAATCTTGCGTGTTATTATTCGATATATCGATCGATATAACAATCGATATGGCTTTATTCCAGAAGCGAATGTGTACGGTTGTTGCCGTAATTTAAGGTTAATATAATTTTGTCCAATTTTTATGATGTTTAAAAACAACCCGTTGACATACTCAGGGTTGTTGTTATATTCTTCGAGTATCCTGTGACAAAAAAGAAATGACATAGCTTTACTTGTCCTCTTTCTATAAATACATATAGGATAAATCACGAGAGAAAGACGCCGTTTTCATGTAATTGTCTTCGGGAAATCTATGAAACATGTGATTTTTATTCACATGGTATTGTTTTTCAATGTAGCGCCCATTTTCTTTACTTTAAAGGTGAAAAGAGCTCAGGAAGGCGATCTTACGAGAACTACCGACAGTAATTGTAATTATGACGACTTTTCCTCAGATTGCAATTACCCCGACTGCTATTTTTTACTTTCCTCGTTAGCACGTTTTCCTGGTTAGTACGTTCATTTTTTGTGGTCCCTTCAAAAACGTACTAAACAGGTTCCACTGTAAATATGAAACCAGACTTCATTGAATCCACATGGAAAACACTAGCAGGTTTGAAGTCAACCCACCCTGGAAAGTATGGAACCACTCATACAAGGTGAAGTTCGGCACTAATGCTACCGCGTACGGCGTAAGCGGAGAATACTGAAGAGGGTGAAGCATGACCATATGACTGCACAGTGAAATTTTTTATCCCACAGAAAAGGCAACTTACCCACTCATTTGGAACAATAAGTAGCGTAGCTCTAGATGAGCAGATGAATTCAGATTGCTAGTAGGGAGAATCAAATACTTAAACATTGTTTGCTGTAGCCAATAATGTTTACCATATTTTGTAAGTCGCAAGTGCTAAACGCAACGATCACCTCAATACTAATAGCTCCATGTTGTTCAGACTAAACTGCTGAGTGCTGTTGCAGTCAAACAATGTGCATGGCCATGTGAACATTTCTTAAATATTTGTTCTGTTTCCATTACAATTCCACCTTATCATGTTCACTTTTCAAAGAAGGATTCACCATGGAATCATGTGGCAAAAGGAACATATCTTCCATTTCTCTCAACAACAAGTGCAGATATAGGACATACGTCACATCATTTGCTGGCTGAGTAAATTGTTCTCTCACTATTGTGGAAATAAAGAGGATGATATTTTCCAAGGATGAGTTTAAAGTCACAAATTATACCTCTAAATAACACTCAAAAACTGGTAGACAAATGAAGAGTCAATTGCACATGAGTCATGATATTTTATATAATCACTTCAAAGAAACTTTCAATGTTTAGCTTTTTGAATATTATTTAGGAAAATATAGTCACTTTTTCATGAGCCAGGAATCAGACCGACGTGAATTAATTTTCGCACACACTAAGTACCAACATACTGATAGCTTTTCCACTCGGTTACTATAAAATTTCCCTTCACTGAATGGAAAATGGGTGAAAAAGTTTTCAAGATGTGTTTATGAATTCTCATGGTCTAATTTTTTAATATATACATTCTAAAATTTATTAACACCGTAAGCAATCAACAGTGCATATGCTACCAAGGAGAGAAGATAATAACTCTTTATATTATAATACATCATTAAAGCAACAACTTAGCAGTAGCGAAGAGCAAGACAAAGGTAAAAGATGGCTATTACATTTATAGATCAAAAGACCAGCAAAATACCTTACAGAGCTGACAGGAGCAGCAGTGAAACAAAGGTTATTAAAGAAAGGGAGGAAAACCTATGGGCCTAAATTATCAATGAGGAGGCCTTAGGAATCCCACCCTAAGCAACGGGATTGGCATGAGCTGACAATGGTTCTCAACTGTTTTCCCTTAACAACAAAAAAAACAACTTTAAATCAATTTCAGCTGCCAGAGATTATGGCCGTTTTCCAATTCGCAATTATTCACCCTTCGTGCACTTTTCGATCGTCAACTTACGGATGTGACGACAGCAAGGGTGGATCCAATAGGGTGGTTTCCTATTATTTTTTTATTGCCTGAATCGAAAGATTATTACTCCTGGAGTACGTATTTCACGCTTTTAGATTTTTAAATGACGATATCTATTTTTCGCGATTAAATGAAAACTGAAAAATTTCAAGTGCGCGAAAACGCGACGCGTAAGTATGAATGCCGGGAAATCTCTCCGTGTGGCGTATTTCTGGTTCCCGCTGCCGCTCTGTGAGGTGACCTTGAGGCGAGTTGAGTGCTGATACGACGCAGGCTGCTAGCGGGTAGCTGAGTACCCTGCTGGCTGGTAGCGCTTGGCTTAAATAAGGATTATTAATACCTTATCAAATGAAGAAAACTTTCCGACCTTATCCAGTTTTAATAAGTGATTATTAAGACATGTTTCCCTGAGCTCTGCGCCTCATGCATGCATTGGTAATCTCAGACGACGTATAACTCCTATCCTCTCGGATAGAAACTAGGTCCCTGTGACGTCACGTGGAGTGGCATCGCATGGGCGCCAATCTGGCCCTTTTCAAATGAGGATAAAAATGGACCATAGCCATTCGTCTAAACCGGTATTTCTAAAACGAAATAATTTGTATATTATGAATACAGTAATGGTGGGTAACGAATCGCAATCAATGCCTTTCATTTTCTTTGATGAAGGAAACTACCCTATCGGTGAGGGTGCAAGGGAACAAAGGGTAAGTGAACAAGGGAACGCGGATGCTCCCTCCTTAACGTGCCCTCGTAGGAAGTGGACGTGAAAATGGCGGCAATGGAAAACTCAGAAATCTTGAACTGGAGTTTTAAGTAATTTTGTGTTTATTATGTGAGCTCTTTTACGTAATATTATATCGACATTGTGAATTCTTGCTCTTCACATGCAAAAATATAAGTAGAAAGGTGAAATTGATTCTTAAATCAACCACCAGATGTCCTAACACTACCCTGCGCGTCACATTTCGTTACTGCCAATAGTTCGCATCATTTCCGTTCACACTTTATGGCGCCAGTAGCATTAGTAAGGGAGCAGGGCGCAAGAAAGAAAGGGAACAAGGGAATGAGTGCATACCACACGGATTGGAAAACGGCCTATGTCTTCAAGTATACGTAAAACATAAAAAACTTTCACATAACAGGAAAGGAACGATAAAGCTTTTTTCAACAGAGATTCCTCCAAATTTAATTTAAAAAAACACTGCATGTAGATATTACATTCACTCCTCATTTCTATTTCAAAATTGTATTTGGATTACTAAATTGTAATGCTGTTAACAGTTGAATCTACCAGAAACCTAAACACAAGAAAAGTAAACATCAATCGGATGAAGAAAATAGCTACAAAATTTATATCCATTACAATAGCAAAAAAAAACTCCATATGATATTCTTAAATTGCCAATGGCAAAACTGGCCAACAAACAACTGCACATAGTGAGAAACTCCTCAATCCAATGTGAAACTTGCTTAAGGGAAAGAGGTAAATTTACTGCAATAAAAATTAATCAATAATATATATTTTGAAAATTTTAATAATGTTTGAATGATAAAAAATCCCATAACGTACCACAATAATATCATTTAATTCAACAATATGCAGTAATCACCATTTTATGAATCAACTACAAGGAAAATCCTAACGTCACCTATACCTCACACGACCCCTAATTTAAATAAAATATCAGAGCTAGTCCTTTATGCACTATTGACTGCCTAAAGGAATTCAGAGGCATATAAATAGCTTCGGAAACTGAATTTCCATGGAATGACATATAACCGAGAGAAATTTTCACTTCATATTCATCTCCCCAAAAATGACGCAACATAACTTCACAAAAGGACCAATCAGGTTGAGAACCATTGGAATTAGAAATGGAGGTAATTCAGATCATACCGTATCGTGCATCACGGTCAGGCGTCCTAGCAAGCGCATGTGGGGATGCACTGCAAGAAGAAGAGGAGAGAGAGGAGGGTGAGGGAGGGGCCAACCCATCACTCAGCCTTTGAGGAGAGGTACCTCCTGGTTGCCACGGAGACGTGTTGACGGCTAAGTTTTGGCTTATAGGAACCTTTTTCACTGTAAAATGAAAGGTAAAAACAAGATTTAGTGCACAAACAAGGTGATTTTAAGGCTTAATCATATCATTAGCAATTAAATTTTAGTTTTCAATGTCAAAACAGCAGGGAAAATTAACTCTCCTGCTGGGTTTCTTCTTCATTTCTTTGCACAATTTGGTTTTCCACTATTATGGCTTGAGTACTTTAATTCAAATACAGAGGAAGTCCGCTATAATGAATACGGCATATAATTTTACACATTGATGGCATGACCTATGGCCAAAAATTAATTTTAGTTTCCAATGTCAAGTCAACAGAGAAAATTAACTATGCTACTTGGTTTCTCCTTCATTTCTTTGCACAATTTGGTTCTCCACCATTTTGGCTAGAGTACTTAAATTCATATGAGTGGAAGTCCGTTATGAAGAGTGTGGTGTATAGCGAGCATAGCACTATAGCAAGTGATTATTTTCTGTTGGTTGGTCCATATGGAAAAGTATAGTGAAGTCATATGCCTATAGCATGAGCTCTTATTTGTGCTAGTGCTATAACAAGTAAATTTTCTCATGAAGTAATATCATATATGCATAACTATCGTAACGCCACCTTCCCACTGTGGAATTTCCCTACATGTGGGACTGCTATATAAAAATTAAGTGGGAGCACCCTATCATTTCTCGGAGCAGTATTTAGGGCCTCTAATTGCCTGAGTAGTAATTGCTGATTGACAGGAGTCCAAATATTGGTTCAGAGAGATCAATGATGTATGCTAAATGATTCAAAAGCTCCACCATATCGCTCTAACAATTTTTCCCACTCAGGGAGGTGGAGAAAATGATACATAGCAGCCCGTTTCCATGAATTCCACAGCTCTATGGATGCTTAGTTAAATGCTTGGTGATATTTTGGGGCAGTCTTTTTGGCTGTCACATGCCTGCGAACTCGTTGCTGATAGCCGGTAATTCAAGCATCAGTTCTTGTTTATCAGCTTTTGTCTTTTTGCACCATAGTAAATGGCTAATAAGGAAATTTTTGCTAGACAATGGCTTATATATTATTCTGGATTAATTATTTCTTAAATTAACATAGCATTATTGATGCATCTTCTTCTACATAAAAATGCTCAAATAAGCCAAATTCTGTTCTTTCCGTGCCACAATAATTAGACAATAGAGATTTTAAAACTATACATCGGCTTTACAGAGTTCAGCCGCAAAGAGTGATTTTCCAGGGATCTTCAGAACTCATTATAACAGACTTCTACTGTATAATAATATGAAAAAGTAGGCTTCTAAGTACTGAGATAAAATTACAAATATAAATTTATATTTTGAAAACCTATCAGTGAAAGTAATCAAAATAGGAGTCAAATATACCTAGAGAGTAAAGCAGTTTATGTGCAACACATAAGGATGACATGAGGAGTAGCTTATACAGCACTTTTACATAGCAAAGGAGCTATGATTTTCTTTTACAGTGAAACGGGACTGTAGAAGAAAGTCTTGGCTCCTTTGAGAAAAGGCCAAATTTTCATAATCACTATACCAGGAACAGTGATGTCCTAGACTTCTGTATCGTAGACTAGCCAAAAATAGCAATTCTTTTAAAATCTTAGAAATACGTCTTTTCAATAGATTTCCCCCTGAGGCTAAAGATATGTGTGTGCCCAAATTTAAAAACGTAATCCCTAACTGGCAAATAAAGTAAGCATTTTACTCTGTAAATGAGTTTTTGGATGGTAAAATTGTGTTGTCCTTAGTAGTATGTACATATAATCTTTTGTCTTGCCATATTGTATTTGGGGTATTTCCGTATTTTTTTTCTTTCCATTTTGTGTATTTTACTTTGCTGATGTAAATAAAGTAAAATACACTCACTCACTTATGTATTATGTACAAAATACAATCATTCAACTTACAGTCCAGCCGGCGAGAGTTGTCCGATGACTTTTCAAAAGGAGGGGCGGAGGACCCTGCACCAGCACAATTTGCAGCCAATCGCTTTCCCCCAAACGCAACTCACACCCTCGCCTAGTCATACAACGTTGTCACATGCATATGAACCACCAAAATTAGCCTGATCCCCCAAAAACAAGTCCTTTCTTCGAATCACCAACACGAGGGATTCTTCCTTTGGTTCCTACACGCTCGTCGTCCCTTCTGGCTCCTTTCTTCACGGAACTCTTTTGTTTACATGTGGCGTGGGCATTTCCCTTTCTTACTTGGCAATCTTTCCCCCCTACCCTGAACTAGACCCGTCTAAATGTCATCGCATAACTCTCGGCAGCCGGACTGTCTTATATATATGAAGAAGACTATTGCAAGTCAATTTTTTTTATGCCTGAATTATTAGATATAATTGAAATTTCCTTACCCCTGGCATTAGCCTCTTGAACAGCCTGCCGAATCTCTTCAACAAGAGTCGCTGGCACGGATGACACAGATGACGATCCACCATTCTTCCCAGTCCCAGATGACTCCGAGTCTGAGCCGGATCCTCCTCTCTGCTCCCCTGCCGATAGCCGCCTCTCCCTCTCCGCTAGCACCTGCTTGAGCTGCTCCGCCAAGGATGGAGGTGGCCCTGTCGGTGGACCCCCGTGCACCGCATGCGGATATCCCTGGTGCTGCTGGGGCTGCTGGTGTGCCCTGCCAGTTCCCGCCCACGGATCCGACGCCGGCCTGTGGTGCATTGAATGCTGTACCTGCGGGGAGGTGGAAGCGTTTGAAGAAGAGGAAGTAGGGGACACATTAGGGGCACTGCTTGTGGCCGTGGTAACACTCCCTATCTGCTCCTCTTGCTGCTGCTGTTGCTCAGAAGTAGCTACATCCTGCTGCTGTACTGAGATCTGTCAGGGAAAGAAGGAAATAATGCCATGAGCTTATTAACAAAGAGAAGAGAACTTATATTTAATTAATAATCCCAAGTTACCCATGGAAAATCCCGAGATTAGAGGAGACATTAACCCTTTGCATTCCACTATCGATTCCAACTTGAAATGAGGGTGGGAGAAGTCAAGGGGTAGTAGCGGATCCAGGATAGGGACAAGAGGGGGGCTAAGTAGGGGTCCAAACAAAATTACAATTCTACCTAGTGTAAATTGGATGCCCAAGGGGGGGTATAGCCCCTTTGGCAGTGGCTGATCTATGAGGGGGGGCCAAGGGGCTATACCCCACTTGGGCATCCAATTTACACTAGATTTGATTTGATTTAATTTACAGCAGACTCCCGATTATCCGGCTGCGGTTTATCCGGGTTGCGTATTATCCGTGCATGATTTCCACTCTCGCTCATTTTTTCCCGCGATCTTTATTTAAAAAAAAAAACAAAATCGGACGCATATTCATCAGAATTACTGCATTAATGCTCGGATACACCGGGCTCATTATTTCCAATAGTATCCCCTTTGTAAAACGGAAGCGATCTTGCGCTAGCTGCATTCACGGTGTTTCTGTTTTCCAAGCTTCGCAGTGCGCGACTGTGTACAGTGATCACGGATACATGTCCCGCAGCAGTTGCAACCCGGGCAACTTGTGCCAGATGCGACTAAGTGGCGTGGTGCCTGACAGTGTAGTTTCCAACGTCGAGCCGTGGTTTTGAAGCATTCGTGCAAAACACTTTTCTGTATCCATGATCACACAACCAAGGATGTGTTTCGAAACCAGGCCATATACGGAGCATTAATAATACGAGTACAGTCATGTTATTGCCGCTAAAAAGGTCGCCAACTGGCCTAGAAAGCTCTCATTGAGTCCGGGAAGCTCTCTAAAATAACATTATAACTGCATAAATAATAATATATTGTTTTTTTTAGGTTAATTATGAACATTGCAAGACATTAAAGTGAAAGTTTGGGATATCCGTGTTTTCCGATTATTCCCATCATTAGCCCGGATAAACGGGAGTTAACTGTATTTCTTTTACCTGGCCCAGATGAGGCCACACTCCAGCCCCCTCTTCCTCTGGACCACGGCGACTAGAGAGAATGCTAATTTTGTAGGTTGACCCCCACTTAGCTAAGGAAATAATGCCATGAGCTATAGTCCCCTTGGGGGGGCCAAGGTGGATTTGGCCCTCCTCCTCCCTCCCCATAGATCCACCACTGCCAAGAAGTACCAGTGATTTTTTTTTCTAAACAGAGTTAGGTACAGAAATTAGGTAAAGAAAACAAACAAAATCAACTAGATATTTAGTACTGCATTTAATTTTCCACTCAATGTCAGCACAGAACAGAGAGTCCCTGGTATCTCTTTGCTTCTAAGTTTTTGTATAATTCTTTCGTCAATTTCTGTACCTAACTCCGTATAGAAAAATAATCACTCGTACCCCTTGGCTTCTCAACCCCTCAAATGACATATATCCAATTCCACACCAACGTGGAGTCTCACTAAACAATTATTCACGGAAATAACTGTGGACCAGCTGGCAGCCTTTATGGAGTCACCTGCAAGTGCATATTGAAGTGTGAAAATTCCACATACATTCCAAATAAGCCTCGTCAGGGATCCCAGTCGAAACAAATGTTACTCTTTTCCTATTCATCAATGTTTATGAGTTCTTTTTCTGGGATTTTACAGTCACATGCCTTCTCCTATGTAGCATCTAGCTTGAAATTTGGCTATGCACTGCAGTACGCAGCCATCTCATATATTTTGTGTGTAAACATTTGCAGGAGAAACTTCACTTGTTTTAATGGTTGGTTTGATGCATCTTTGAGCAAAAGTTGATAGAAATAGGAGTGATTGGATAAGCACATGCTTCTGGTTATGGAGTGCAAAGGGTTATTATTTTTTGTCGCCACATCAATGATTTCTATAGCTTTGATGGCTTCTATGCCTCACATTTTAGTTGAAGTTTATGGGTTAATGAGACATAAAGGCATCAACCTGTTTCTCCTCCAAGTTGAGGAATTTTTGGTAAGTTTTATGGCCAAAAGATTGATTCATGCCGGAAGAGAATTATCTAGCCCTCACTGGCTTAATGTCTTAGCTAAAAAAAATCACTAAAGAAAGTGGACAATGCAACCTCACAAACATCTCATGCATGGATAATTGAGATTGCTAATTTTCATTGTGACATTTCAAAATTTTGCAATTAAGAAAATGCTAAAGTTAGTAAACATGCAACGTAAATCAGGCATCAAAATAACACTAGTTTTTTTTCACTGGGTATCCAATGTTAAGAATAGGGATGGATCAGTTTAGTTTTTCACGTTTTATTTCCACCAGTTCTTAAAGCTCCAACTGTGTCCAGAATCAATGCCAAAAATAACCAATAACAATGTAAATAGCCTGAAAACCTGTTTGAACTTTGTATTCACTCATTGAGAGTAAAAGCTTTGCAGATCTATTGTGAAAGGACAAACATTTAAGCATCTTCAATACAGAAATTTAGACCACAGAAGTATCCATATATGTAAAGGTTTCCCAGAATAATGGGAACTTGTTTTTTTAAAATGCCCAAATTGGCTATCAAGATATTCAGAAAATGAGAATTTTATTTACAGCATACAAATTAATTCACTGGTTATTGTGCACAATGGAATTCGCAGCATGTACATTGACTTATTGCACAGGCTTACTCACATGTCAATTCAGCTCGCTTAAGAGCTCGCTTCTAAGAATTTTGAGTCCCCTTAAACTTTCTGCCTGCTGTCACAGTAAAATATATCAAGGTTTGAGAGAGTCTTAATAATGTACAATTTTTTTCCCTCTGACTGTTCCAATTTTAGCATAAGCTCTGATTTCAGGATGGGCACTATGGTCACTCTTCATGTTTCTGATTGCCTTAAGATACTTTTAGTAATGGAAAAAGGACAATTTCTCACAGATGAAATCTATATTATCTGAGATATGCTCACGTACTTATGGGGCAAGATATTCTGTTCATATTAAAATTGAGGCATGTAAGAACTAAATTGCGAAACTGGACCGAAAACCGAAGCCAAGAACTCCACAGGAATAAAAAAAAGTGAAACTAATCCATCCCTAGTTTATAATTATGGGAATTGAAATAGACAAACAATATGAATAATTGTAAGAGATCCCTCCGTTTGAGGGACAAAAGTGCCATACAGACCGGACATAGGCATCTTGAAAGCTCAGGCCTTTCCCTGCTCATTGAATTAGTCAGAAAAGTTTTGCAAAAGCAGGAATGATTTGCTTGAGCCTCCAAAGTAATACTTTTCATTCGTTACGCCTCTACTGAGGACAAACAAAGCTCACAATATTATTACATGGGATAAAACATTACCAAAGGAGTGAAAGAAGAACTAGTAAGTCAACACCAATTAACATGCGACTTCACCTGAAATGGATGAAATACATCAGGATCACACAAAGTTCAGGAATAAGAAAAGGGAAATCACACTTAAGAACAAAGATATTAATAAACTGGGGTGAAAAGCAGGAATAAACAGCATCACAGCTGGGTTGAGGTATTACAAAAGAACAAGAAGGCCTGAAAGAAAGTAAATACGTGATTACAAGACAGGCAAGAGAAGTTAGAATTTGCCAGAGAAATCTACAGTGAAGTTTACTGTTGATCAAAGGGTATAAACTAGTCAACATTCATGTAAGAATTTACAATGTTATGATTTTTTTTTGTTTTTGCTATAACCCACATTATCCAGTAATAAGCACATAAATTGCTACACTGATCCTAGTTTTCTCAAACTTCAGCCATTAACCATTCAACATCTTTGCTAACACACCTAATGGATTAAGCTACACCATAAATTCCTACATTTCAAAGTCAGCTTCTAAACCTCATAACTATGTACTAAATCCACCTGACATTACTGATTCTTGTTCTATTGTGACAGAATTCAGTGGCAGGAATCATGTTTTAAGGAATTCCAGTCATCCTTGAGTTCCAGATGCAAAGGATACTGCCAGAAAAATCAAGGCCATAGCTAGTAGGGGGAGGAAGGTTTTTTTTGGGGGGGGGTCATACCCCCTGAAATTCTCAGGAGTTGTACTTAGGTGTTTCCCTCCAAATGAACCTCCCCTTCTCCCTAATAATACCACCTACCCTTAAAAACCTTCAATATAATTTTTTTAGGCTGCGGCTTCGACCAAAACCCATGCTCACATCATTATTACAGTTGCAGAAATCCATACATTCTCAATGAAAAGGTGCCATTTTTGGATTTAACAAAGAGACTATTGAGGAGTACCTTCCCCACAGTTCTGCAATGTATAAATCTATAATCATGTTAACAGATCAACAAATTGGGGGAAACAGTGAACTCCCTGACAAGTAGATTTGCCCCAATTAATTTAAGAGTTCTAATTAAAATTATGGCAGCATGCATACTTCCTCCACAGTAACTGCAACCTTTAATTAACAATCTGTCCTCTTCAAGAATGGAATATGGTGGGATGATGTATCAATAGGCAAATATTCCCTTACCAAACCAAACTATCATTATCGAGCTACCAACCTGAGGTGAATCGAGTTATTCATTTATCTTCTTCAGAAAAAGTGCCTCGAGAGTAAAATCATCACACAGAAATGGTTTTCATAGCAATCAAGCACATTCCTCCAAGAGTTTGATAGTTCCCCACTGTGACTCCCTAATTTAAACAGGTATCTCGAACATGGCTAAAAATTAATGAACTTCTAAGTTTCTCTTGATACATTGATAAAGCTGTCTTTTACCTAACTTCAATCTCAATTACCGTAGATTGGCTCAACGCGAAGCCAATCAGTCCAACAAGCGTTGGCAAGCTCTTGACGCTGCCCCCTGATCGGTGACAGGCAGCCTTGCAAGCTGACCGAGTCTTCTCCTCACATAAAGCTACGCTGGCCTTATTGGCTGTTGAAATAAATGCCGTAAAACTGTTTTTAGAGAAACTATTTCTTTCATCACTGGTAAAATGGGTGTCATCATTTATTTACAAGATATCTACGTAAGCACCGCTCTGAAGAGATATACCTCCTAATACCGAGCTCAGCATACTGTGGCAGGAGTTTCTAGGCCTTGCTATGTCTATATTTTGTTACATGTTATTCATAGGCTGTTTGGTGGTACACTGCATATCAGTCGTTAAAACGAGATTCTCCCTATATGCTCTACTCACTAAAACAAGATTCCACTGTATTCAAGATGTACATATTAAGTTAATGACCTTGTCTGTCTGACTTACAAGCAT
Source organism: Ischnura elegans (assembly GCF_921293095.1). NCBI lineage: Eukaryota > Metazoa > Arthropoda > Insecta > Odonata > Coenagrionidae > Ischnura > Ischnura elegans. The sequence goes on along the minus strand of NC_060253.1, from coordinate 64,524,361 downwards.
TTCATACTTGATTTCATTTTAAAGGTCTATCTATCACCTAATCAATAACGTATGCTAAATTATGTGGATATATTAAAAATGAAGTTAGAGTCATTTATCTAGAGATACAACTCACTTAGATTTCATAAAATTTGGTATCCTGTAACTCTCTTACTGATGGTTGGAAATCTCCACATTTCATTAATATTTAAGAAATTATAATGGTGCGTAAATATCCTAAAGTTGAAAAATTGGCAAAAGATTGAGTCAAAAATGTTACTTTTTTGCAAAGAGTTATCAAAGAATGACCCCTCTTAAAAACGAAGATTTGAAAAATCTCTAAATGACAGAGACTTGAGATATGTGAACAGTTAAATATGTACTAAGAAAAGGGAAACCAATATCCTAAGATTTATTCATTGACTGACTCTTCATTAAGAAAGTAGCTTTTCTCAGTATTAAATGATCTTACAACACTTATGTAATTATTTTGTCTTATTTTAATTAAATTATTCTCCACATACGGCAACCAACAATTTGAGGAACTGACTTGAAATTTGGCTTGGATACTTTCACTTTAAATTCAATCTCATCATCAAGACATCTCAAATATCTCTATATAGTTGGTTAAAAAGAATATTTGACTCACGTTTAAGTACATCACCAATAATGAATTCACACAAGAGTGAGAAGAGTCAGTCATAAATGAAATTAAATAACAAAGGAGAATCACTAAATGGGTACCACCTACAGATTGAAAGTTGCATTACAATTACCTTTACTTAATTTTAAATAGTCAATACTACTACATGCACAGAATGATTGTCTAATTAAGTGAACAAGGCAATGGGTCTTTACTGAGCAAATATGATCCACAATCTACACTCAGTTTATACATCACTATTCATACATAAGAAATAAAGTTTTGCCACCCATTACTCTTAAGATTACGCTAAAAATAATACTAACAACAATTTTAAAATTGTAAACAGAATTTTACTTGTAATGAAACTGATACTGATGATACAAAATATGAAAAATGCTCAATCTTGATATATTCACAATCACGTTGATTATGGAGAAAAAACTGAATGAAAAAGGCTTACCTGAGGATAATTATTCTGAGCTGATTGCGAGACAGAATGGTGGACAGAGGAGTTATTTGCCATGGGTTGAAATGAAGAAAGGTGATTGTTAGGCACTGAATTGGATAGAAGAGTGGTAGGTCTAGCTGTCTGGACAACTAGAGTGGCACCAGTATGCGATTCTGAAACTACTGGTTGAGACTCAGATGTAATTACTGGTTGAGCTGCAGCAGGAGACAACACTTTATTCTCAACTGGCTGTTCTCCATCAACACTGGAGTGGTAACTATCATCCAAGCCATGATCCTGTAACATGTGAAGAGCCAAATTAAGGGTTGTATTCATCAGTCCTAAGTAATCATAAATAGATGCAGGCAAATTAATTTTAGTGAACAAAAAAGCTCATAGCTGGATCAGCAAAGTGACTATCTGGATATATTATAATGGTGTTTTATTCAGTCATCGTCATAGTAATCGACCATATTCATAAGCCACAATTCCCCACTGTTTTCTAATTTCAACAAGAACTAGCGTTTACGTATAATTATTACCACTGCTTTTTATCAATCATCAAATCTGCTATATGTACTCCCAAATCAACAACACAGAGAGCATTCGTTAAAATCACAGCTAAGCAAAGAAAGTCATCACATCCACCAAGAATGTAACAATTTGCTCCTTAGCAATCAAAGAAATTTGCTTCGAGGGTGCTTTGGTGGTATTCTGGTTTCCTACACTGCAAATTAGTTGTCAATTTGAAGAAAACCATAAATTTCATTACGTAAGCTATAAATTTTGTTTTTACAGAGATTAATTTATAGCCATTTTGCCTTTCTCTGAAACTGACATTGTTATTATGGCTACATCTCCATGGGCATTTGTTCCAGAAATCCACCAGATCTTTAGCAAAAATTTTACAACTTTTCGGCAAAAGCAATCAATGTGTTTCTTCAAAGTGATTTGGTGGCAGACATTATGTAACTGAATCAAACAACGGAGTGTTAGAGGAAAGGTGCCCCAGGGCTAGTGGCCTCCTGAGCATATGTATTGCGAGCAGTCGACACAAATTAACAAGTCAAGGTTTTCAGCCACTCCAATTTCTACGCAGATGCCTTTTCTTAAGTAATATGAGAATGGGCTGCTACTGAATCTATCCACATTAAACTTAGACATCTAGTTCTCCGCAATATCGAATGTCACTCATTCTCTCTTTCACAGGGACTTCTCAGAAACAGTTGGCAATTTTTAAATGGATGCTATTTCAGGAAGAAACTAATCTTATACTAAAAGTGGACTTGGAATAATCAATAAGAGGACACACAATTGCCACTGAACAGCCTGTATTTTGACTTTTCCGCGATGTACTACTTTTTTAAAACATGCACACCTTGAAAATTTCAAGATGACAAGGATAAATTCATAATGAGTAATAAAGAGTGACAATGGCAAGGTGAATCATAGGAGGCTCCAGCCTGAGGTTACAGTTCAAGAGACGCAATTTATTTTCCTGCTGCATAAGAACTAAAGCGTCAGCAAAATGAAGTTCTTCTGTATCATGAAAGGATCCTGTTAGTCTCAGTGAATGAGTAGAGTGGCAGCTAGGGAGACAGGTAAGCACTGGTATATTGGTTGAATGATACGATGTTGATAATCCCATGGTCAGTTAATTAAATGACAGATAGTCATCTCTATGTTGTATTACAATTAGCTTCGTTTGTCAATGCCTCAGATGGACAGTTAAAAATTCCATCATAGACATGCACACTAATGACTTTCAATGAGATGAACTTTGTAATTTCCTTGTGTATATTCATATTTTACCCATTTTTTCTCAAATACTGGCTATAGAAAGTTAGTGGTGTGATTAATCAATCACATATCTGCACAGAGGCAAATTCATGTAACTTATAAAATAGGAATACAAAATCCTTTTATAAAAACCATTTGATTTGGTTCACAGAGTCTGAAATTTTGGGTCACTTAGACTTTGTAAATTAAAGTTTCCACTGAAAAACTATAGCATAAAAATTAACAAAATATTATAAATCAAGAAATAACATATTCATGTATTTTGAATTTTAAATAAAGCATGATAAGACCCTCCCTTACACCATATGCCCTCACAAGGATACATATTAAGAAGGCATTACTTTAGTGATTAAAATATAAATTAGCATAGGGTGATCAATCAATAAATGTCCCTGAATACTCAGGTTAATTATGTACAGCCATTTGTCAGTAACTATAGTTATTAATTTTTAAACCATTATTCTTAGATTAAATTAAATTATTTGAAGAATACCATATGAAAACAAGGACTCAGCAGATCTTTCAAAGGATATACAGCAGATATAATAACCCCTAATATCTGTTAAGTATTGAGAGAAAATTGGTACAAAATTTAAAACTTAAGATATTCCTTTAAAATTCTTTCATAAATAGACAAGTTATACACTACAAATTTTCCTAAAGGGACCACAGTAAAAAGAAATCCCCAGCTAAATTAGAGCCAAACCACATCCACAATCAATCATACTTCCCCATTACTACACTAAGCTAGTTCATGCAAAGATACCACCAAATGTTAGACCTGAAAGACTAATAGTTTTCTACTCATGCATATGCACCAGGAAAATTCCAAGAGCAGGAAGAGGACAAAGTGGCAGGCAAGCATTGCATGCAACTACTCCTAAACATAGAGATTGGCACTTATTGTCTCTTTTAAGGCCCCACTTGTGTGAGTTCTTTATAGGAAATAATTCCTCAAAAATGAAAAATATAGCATTTACCTTAACCATAACTTTAAGATTTAATTTAAATTATGGGTCAGTTATATCCATGCACTGAATCTAAAAATTTTGATATTCAACTAAAAATAATCGATAGTTTATACTTTCGAAGCTAATAATGCTTGATAATAATAATTGCTCCCTCCACAGAGCTAATTAAAGCTCTCAGTAAAATAAAATTTTACTTCTTAAGAGTAAATAATTTATTATAGTCACTAGAGTAGAAGACTTGGGAAAAACACCAATGCTTGAATTATAGCCGTCTGGCTTAAACATGACATTTTCATAAACAATAACAAATACTCTTGATTTCCATTGGCAGTCAAGTTTTCATCTGCAATCACTCCATCAAAAACTAGCAGTGACCACTGTCAATGACTAAAGATAATCACTTGGCCATTAGCAATCAAATTAACATCAGCTATTGAAAAACCATTGAGCTGACTATCCACAACTTTATTTGAGTACCCATAGAACAAGCCTAAGCCTACAGATTAAACAAACTCCACACCATGAAATTCCATCTCACCATTCTTACCACTTCCTTTAATGAATTACCTACATTCAGTAAAGAGTATTATGATATTATGAATCACTTTACTTCGGTAAATTAAGTACTTCATCATAACGTAATTAAATTGGCCACAGGTAGATAATAAATAAAATATTCCCAAAGACAAAAAATTGAAAAATGAGGGCACAAATACTGATCACAGAACTGAGGAATAATGGTCAAAGACAAAGTACATGAATGCATCTGACTTTTAAGTCATGAAAGTATGTTGGTAAAGTGCTCCCTCCATGGATTCAAGAAGAATGACCTCTCGAGGACAAATATGCCAACCTCCACCAAAGCACACCCACAGTGATTAGTAACAAATAAAGTGAGTAAATAAAGTGGAAAACCGCAACCCACTCGCTCAATCACCCCACTGCCCTAGACTAGTATGTTACACCACGTGAATATGCTCACAGAACTGCAGTTGCTCATCATGCCGCTGCTTCCCTTGTGGGCGGTGGGCACATTGGAAGAGTTGGGCGAGGACGCCGTGGCCGCGGAAGCAGGGGCGGATGATGGGAGTTGCCTCCCAGCGAGACCACCCCTAGTCGCCAGGTCGGCCTTTGCCTTTGAGGCAGACACGTCGAGGAGTTCGTGGGGGGGAACGGCACGGTCCAACTCTTCTTTCACTGGCATCTATGCAAAGCCATTCCAAGCCATGCAAGAGGAAGTCCATTATGTGTGTGTATTCCCAAAAAAAAAAGTGTGTGTCATGCGAAAACACTGAGGCAGTGTACATTAGGAGGAAATGACGTTAATCAGCAAACAACTCTGATGATTTATTGTGACTGGAACAAGGAGTGATGTGAAGGTGCATAAGGATTTCACAGACCCCAATTTCATAATGCAATTTGGAAACATTGAAGCGATGAAAATGATGTTTGCCATTGATTCTTGAGGTCTGCTGATGACATACTGATTCCGGCATGGCAAAAATAATTTGTGAAGAGCAATTCTTAAATAAATTTATTTTATTTCCTGTTTCCTCACTTCATATAGATTGAAATTTCTCTGAGTGAGATAAGGTTTTCTTAATGTTCCACTTGAACCAGGAACAAAAAATCAGTACATCCCCGGTTGGCATTGGTTGAAACTTTCAAGCAACATATATTTTGTTTCTCCACGCAAAATCTAAGATTCTTTCGCCATTTGTGGACATAGGTAGATTAGAAACAAATCATACCATTTAAATCCATTTTTTCAGAAACATTTTCCCAGGCAACTTCGAACGTTAAATGCCAAAAAATTTTGAAGCTAACCAAGTCTCAGTCACCATAAATTATCATGATATTTGCCAATATGTCACACCTGATCGGATAAGAGAAGAATGTTTCCAAATCATTGTACACAAAATATTCCAAGAAGGTAGTGTTCATGAAGGCATGACATCAACAAGATGAAGCAAAATGTGTATTCTTGAGCACAAAAAACAAAATGTATATGGGCAATTATCATGATTCACATTAAATTGTCCCCTTATTTATATTTGTCCACAGTCATCTTAAAGCCTGAACAAAATTAAATATCCATATGCAGATAATATGAATGATTGTCAAGAATAAGGCAGGAAATATTTCAGAGCAATGAATTTTTTTCAGACATAGAGACATTCAAATCTCTATTATTAGGATATTTAGCAGGACTACATTAGATGATATTGATAGAAAAAAGGAAGTCAATGAAAGCAGTAGCTTTTCAATCAGTCTAAACCAAGCACTGAAAAAGAAAATCACTGTCTAAATCAAGACAAAAATAGCAGAAGGAAAATTAAAGAGTATTTTCCAGAAAATGCTCTCTCAATGTAGTTTTTTATTTCACTCCAAAATGTTTAGCAATAAGCAGATACTCCCAACCTGAAAACTAATTTTCACAGAATCATTTAATAGCATACTCGTTTCATTATAGTTTTCTACCACACAAAATTCTCTATGTTCAACTTATAGGTTTTTTTAATTTGATGCACCTTTCTCTATATTGAATGCATGTAACTTTTATTTAATGATTTTTCTCGTAATTGAATCATTATAATCCTCCTCAGTAACCTTCTCACTCAAATTAATATTCACCAGTGCTAGTGCAAAATAACTAAGGATTTTAGGAAAAAAGTTATGCATAAAAAACTTTTTACACTTATGAAATTTGGAAATACTCCTCCCATCACAAATGAAGTGTTTCTTCAATCTGCCTCATTCCACATCAAGATCAAACAATGTAAAAGGGATATAAGTTTGAGAGTTTGCTGATGTGAAAAAAATGTAAACAGTTGCTATTATGCTATACTGGATCAGAACAGCAATCAACTCTTAATGCAAAACAGTGAACCCTACCAAAAAATATTTATCTACTAATTTTGTACACTACAGGGCATGATACATACAACTCCTACTCAAAGATATTTTCAGTACTCAATAACATGTTGTTTCATACAAGAGCAACCAACCAAAAAGGCAATCATTTCAACTACATGAAGTGAATCACTGCTCTAATTTTTGAAAATAAAGAATGTTACAGATTCAGTTGCAGCTCCCAAAGTGTGTGAAAATAATGAGTGTCTGGTGCAACAAGAATTCCAAAAATATTTAACAATCATCAAAGCTAATATTTTTGCTATTGAGCTTACAGCAAAAAAATAATTCTCTTTGTCCACACAATTTAAACACAGAATATCCTCAATTAATATCACCTTATTTGGTATAACATAGTCAACCATTACAACCTTAACCCAAAAAACCTAATTATTAGGAAAAACATCTTATAACCTGTAGAGGCAAGAAATTTTAATTTGATTGTATACATTATATCAACTATACACATTCCCATACAGCACTGAGCATAAATATTCTCATGTATATTAGGCCAAAATCAGGTGAATCCACTCAGTCCAAAATTATCCCTTTTTACACATTTATACAAGGTGTAAATATTGGCCACAATGGCCGGCAGCCAATATTTAAAATGAGAAAAATTTAATTCGAAAATGCAATGCATATAATGTAAGCAAATTAACTTAATTTATAGGTGCTACACTGAATATGAACTATTTTTTTTGTTTCACAGTAAAATTTCAAGCATATTGATTCTTTCATTTTTTTTCAATTACGGCCACCCAAATTATTCATATAAACTTTCTGGTATCCAGCTGCTAGCTTCATCCAATTGTACTCAATATCAAGGTATCATAATCACCTTAACTTTTGATGGTATAGAATATTTTTTTCACTTCATAAAAGAGGTTTCCCTCGAATTTCGCTCCTACTTTCACAGCAATTTTGATACTGAATCGTTTGACCATGCTTGTTTTCTAGAATATTAACTGTGCTTATTGTTACTCAAGTGTGTAATACCTGCAATAACGAATTTTTACAAAAGTGAATTTAACCTGTGTTCAAGTTCTAGATATTCATCGAAATGTCAGCAGTGGACTTCAGAATATTTTGGTTGAGTTTGTTCTTCGTACAATTAAATAAAATTATTGAGCTAAATCGTGCACCAATTCCGTTTGGCATTTTACATATCTACAGTGGCTCACATTACTCTATTGCATGGTATTCAAGACAAGAGACCCAAGAGAATGCAAGGATGTGCTAAGTTTAAGAAGAAAGATAAGAATTTGGACATCATGGAAGAGTGTGGCTTTAGCTGTAAAATAATTTAAAATTTTTCATGAACAATATATATATGCTGAAAAAGCATATTTTTAACAAAAATCTTCAATACTTTATTAGCTTAATTCTGAGTCATCTTATACTCTCAAGTGTTTGAGATTCCCAATGCTGGCAACATGTTGCAATTTTGAGTTCTATGGTTCACTAGCAGAGGCGGATCCTGGATTTTTTTCTGGGGGAGGGTGTGAACTAGGGGTCTGACAGGCGGAATGATCTTCGGAGGAAGGCGGAATATCGTTGGGCTACTAGATGAGCGGATTTGATCTGGTGGGCAATTTTTGAGTGCTTTTGCAGTGGAGGTATCGTTATGCTGGTCCCTTCGCGAGATAATTTTTGCATTTTATACATCCTGTACAACAATTTGCTACTCTATATGCTGTATGGGATGTTTCCAATTAGATTTAAAGCTTCATTAAAGTCATTTTACTTTATATCAAATTTTTCAAGAACGATAAGTGACATTCAACGAGGACAAACTGTACTCTTTTGCATTGATTTATAAAAGTTTTTTCATTCTTCTTCGATAAAGGAAAAATTATATAACTTTCTCCCTAAGACCACCCCAAAATAGGACGAAATCAAAACTGATCGTCAAGAAAATTGTAATTTGTAATTACAAGATCCAGCTTAAGATAGGAAAGTGTTTTTAGGGACAATACTTCAAACAACTTTACATAATGAACATCCATTTTCTATTCTCAAATTAATACTTTTTCCATTAGTTATGAAGTTAATTTTTTTCTATCTGAGATTCACAATTAGTAAAATATATAAAACTCTCTCATTTGGTGTAAAATTCAAAATAATCCTTAAGAAAATAGTACAGAGTGATAATAAACTACTACTTGTGATTGGTATTGTTTTTCTGGACACATTTCAAAAAGTGTACTTGGGTTTAATTAAAAAGGTTATCATACAGTTAGCAAATAAGGCATGAAAATCTGAGAAGTTACACTCATGAAATTATTACTAATACAGTGGAACTTGGTTAGTACGTTCCTCGTTAGTACGTTTTCCTCCTTAGTACGGCGATTTCTCTCGGTCCCGGTACAATCCGAACAAAATACAGGTAAAAGTATTTGGTTAGTACGTTCGAAAAAATTGCGCTTTCCTGGTTAGTACGCTCAATTGCTTGCCGTGACGCAACCCGCAATTCGTTCTCCAGTATCTTCTTAAGGGTCGTAAACCTCCAAATTCATGATATAACTTATTATTATTAGCTATTGACATTCTTGCATTCGCTCCACATCTCTTTCTTCGACCGTGATTTATCCAAATGCATTTCTTAATTCTCATGAGTGATGAATAATAAAATGCGGCCATTTATCAGGAATGTCTGACTATGGAAAACTGCCGCCAATGAGAAGCCCCAATTTTCCCCACCCCGAGCTCCTCACCTCCTGTTGCCTCTGGAGTGCCCACTGCGCATAAATTTCGCGAGTGGGCAATTGTTGCTATTGCACGAGTTATCATGATGAAGAAATGAGTCTTATCCAATTCCCAATTTATCTAAAGCAGCACTGCACGTACTCCATAAACTCGACGTCAAGGCTATGGAAGCATTGCATTGCTTCTCCTTCCAAGGAACAGTAGAAATAAATGAGATAACATTCTACAATTAGTATTATACTGCCTCCTTTTAAATGGTCTAGATTAGGTCTAGCGTATTTGACTACTGCTGCGGGAGCAGACGATGCTCTGGATCTCCACGCGAAGCTTAGCTTAAAAATACGTTATCTCGGCACGTAAGCAGACGACATTATACAAATTTCTAAAGTAAATTTCAACTGTATAATACAAAATCTTCTTGTAATTACGTCGTAATCTAATAATCTTGCGTGTTATTAATCGATATATCGATCGATATAGCAATCGATATGGTTTTATTCCAGACGCGAATGTGTAAGGTAGTTGCCGTAATTTAAGGTTAATACAATTTTGTCCCATTTTTATGATGTTTAAAAACAACCAGTGGACATAATCAGGGTTGTTGTTATATTCTCCGAGTATGCTGTGAGAAAGAAGAAATGACTTAGCTTTACTTTCCTCTTTCTATAAATATAAATAGGATAAATCATGGGAGATAGACGCCGTTTTCACGTGATTGTCTTCCGGAAACCTATGAAACATTGTGATTTTTATTCACATGGTATTGTTTTTCAATGTAGCGCTCATTTTCGTGATTTTAAAGGTGAAAAGAGTTCAGGAAGGCGATCCTACGAGAACTACCGATAGTAATTGTAATTATGACGACTTTTCCACAGATTGCAATTACCCCGACTGCTATTATTTACTTTCCTCGTTAGCACGTTTTCCTGGTTAGTACGTTCATTTTTTGTGGTCCCTTCAGAAACGTACTAAACAAGTTCCACTGTAATCACTTATCTCTCATTACTATATTTGCAATCCTAATGACTTAGCTAAGTCTAAAAATTCAGGTAAATGTGATTTGCCAACTTTATTATAAATTTACACTTAAAAATTGATGCTTTTTTAAATGTATGAACCTATGACAAGTCTTTTGAACTTGAGCACAATAATTTTAATTTACAAAAATACATACTAAGGAATTAGTCATAGAATAAAATTCTTCTGTTTTTGTGACCCAAAACAAGTATGAACTGAATGAACAAGAAACATTTAGAAAGACAAACAAAGTTTATCCAGAAATGTCATAAGCAAGAGCAAAAGATCAGTCTCAAGGAGTGGAAAAAAACATATAGATAACAAGTTTTGAAATTCATATTTGTAATATCCATTCAATCCAAATATACATCACAAAAGGATTCAACAAGCATTCACACTGTCACTTTCACCACAGATTTACATTTTCAATGGAACAAAAATATAAAACAAAACTTTAGTCAAGGATATCAGTAATGACTCGGCAACAAGAATATGTTTGCACAAAATTTCCTGATATTAAGGGTCAGAAATTAGAATAAAAGTTACAAACACAAAGTAGGAATATCTAACATCTAAATAATTATTTTTCAACCAAGGCTACATCACTTAAGCCACTACTGACTTTGGGCTGGGCCATCTAAATACAGAACTACACTATTGGCATAAAAACACACAAAATTTCTTACATACGTATTCCAAAATATCTCGTCTACACTAATTCCCTCTGACCACATGAAATTAGCACACTATAATACTTAATTTTTCAGGTACAAAACTTAGAAACACAAATTCCAAGCCTACTTGGAGAATATTTTACATACAAACTACCACAACATCAAGCCTGGAAAAGAATTAAATTCATTTAAACATCAGAAATAAGAACAATAAATTTCAGAGAAGTGACTTGATAAATGCAATTTGATGACTATATAATAAATAAGTAAATTAAGTTACTGCCCATTGGAGAGATACATGATAGAAATTTGCCACAGAAAATTATTTGGATCGTAGACACCACTTGCCAAATGTAGAAAATACTTTTTGTCCCCCATACCCATTCTCATCCTACCCCATTCCAACTCAAATCTCTTCTCACCTTATTCATTTTTCCCTAGATTGCTTTACAAATACAGTTGTATACTGGATCAACCACATATAGATCTAACTAAACAACAAAACTCAGGATGTGCCCATTAAACTTGGAGTGAACCTTAGAGTAATATTAAAAATTTATTTTGTAGATAAAACGTATCACATAGTAAAGCCCAAAGTTATCCGTTTAATTGTTTCAGGACATGTAATATTTTGAGAGCAAGTGGCATAGCAGGCAAAGCTTAATTACTAACTTGAAACGTGAGATTTTACAGGAGATTCATCAGTATCGCAGGCCTTCAGGAGCCTGCGATACTGATGAATCTCCTGTAAACCTTAGTCCTGAAACCTTAGTCAAGAAAGCTTTCCCGCTAATTGCAGGATGTATCATCAGGCAATGAATAAAAATGGGTCGACAAGTATATTGATGAAATCCACCTTCCAATTCTTATTCAATGCCTGATGATGTGCCCTGCAACGGCTGCAAAAGCACGCTTGGCAAAGCTTAATATACAGCTGCTCCCAAAAGCCTCTGATACTTCATTTCTAACTTTTGATCAAACATTATGGCAACTTAAAAACATATTGTCTTGCATGTGCTGGAAGCTTGGGAGTAACATCCGCGTACATGTCTATAAATCTCTCTTATAATTATTTAATTAATTAATTATAAGTCTCATCTAAATCAACATCATCAGCCAGACATCCTTCCTTTCTCCTTCTGCACTCACTTAACCTTAACTCCTCCTCAGTCCTTCCTTCCCATTCTCCTAACTCACTCAACCCCCCAGTGCTCGGAGACTCATCTACCCTGGAAAATCCCCCAATCGTCCATTACTGCTCCCACAAATATTACAAAAAGATCCTCCAGTCGGCTTCTAAATGTGTTGTCAACCACCGCGCATTAAAATGGGTTTACAAAAGTCACCATTCATGTTGCTAATGGACAAGGTGAAAAAAAAAGTTTCTTGGGGAAATAAGGCATAATTAAGGGTATTAACCGAATTGTATACACATGATGATATGATATATCACATTCATTACTTTTCAATGTTCTTTCTCGCAAATAAAAGCATTACAATGCATAATATTGGCAAAAAAAAATTGGATCCCATTGCACTCATCACCGTGCAGCGGACATTTTTGAAAATCAATTAAAATGCAACCCGAAGTGACAACAGAAATCACCCAAGGGATGGAAATGTGCCCGTAGTCCATTTGACTGCTCCATTTGCCCCTTCCCCCTCTTCCACTACATCTCATTACACCACATGCCAACTCCTATCTCTTCCCATTCCATTCCATCAGGGCCTAATTGTTAGATGACTACAAAAATATACATATTCAGTCACCTGAAGATATGACTATGTTGTGAAACCCTGATCGTGCTCATTAAAAATCAAAGTAAATCTTCCTAAGAGCGACACTTTAATTTTACATCTTATGCTATACTTAAATTGATCCTAATGTAAAATATGTGAGAACAGGGAACATTTAGAGCTAAATTAAGTGGATGGATAGAGAAAAAGTGTAAGAACCTTTCTTTCAACAGTGGCAGTCTTGTCGGTATCCTCCGGGCTGATATCAGATATCTCAGTGTCCGACAGTTCTGTCTCAAGCTGCTGCAACAAGGGCTTCACAGGAACCTGGAAAATAAAATTCCCAATTCATTACGCGACTGGTTTTAATACCTTAAAAGATTTACCCACAGGTAATTATAAAACCCAAAATTACTATCAGGAGACTTCAGTGTGTTTAAAGAATAACAGGAGCTAAATTAATCCATTCCTCATCCAGTGGCGGTTACAGATTGGGGGCACAGGAGTGCACCCCCCCCCCCCTTGCGGGTCCGCCCGTATTGCCGAACATTGCAAAACCACAATTCTAACTTTTTTTACACCATAAGATGGCATTGTCTTTTACATGTGTATAATCACTTTTTAAAAAATTTTCTTATACTTTGCCAGTGACTTGATCATCTTTTATTACAATAAAACTAAAGACAATACAATATACATTTTGTGCCCCCCCCCCCCCCCCCCCTTGAGTTTTTCCTGTATCCACTACCGTCCTCAACCATCATTCAATACGAATGTAACATCAATTACTAGGCTTTTAAACCCCATGGCTCTAAAAATACTATTAGTGAAAAAATATGGATCTGGAATTAATGACTTTCTATTTAACTTCAACATTTGAAGTTCAAATGCATTCAAATTTTATTTAATCCAAAAGTAACATGTAATTAGAATTTTCCTAGTATGGTATTCGGACAAGGGGACTGACAGCTGAGATCATTTGTGCCACAAGGCAAGGGTAGGGAAGGAAGGGTAGAGAGAAGCCCAGCATCAGTATTAGCCTGCTCGTAATGAAAGAAGCTGAGGGGATCACGGCTTTTTGTCTCATCCAACTCATGGAGTTATGTACTTAAAATGCCCTCCACATAGCACTCAAGCAGGGATTGGGCAGTCCCTGAAAAACCTCCACCACAATCTGGATTAGTAACCAGACCCACACAGCCATGGTTTCTCAAGCCAACACACTAACAACCATGCCAACCCAACCACAGCATTCCAAGATTTTGCTTTCTTCTGTGCTCTATGTCCAAAAATTTTTGTTCACAAAGGCTTTTGTATCTGTTTTTTAATGCTTTCACTAAATTTTGGAAAATGATTGCTCTAAAACTCAAGTTTTTACCATTACCATCTACCAAAATAATTTCATGGATGAAGTTTGAGTATGAATAAAAACTTTTGGGCTATCTCGCCACGTCAATTCTTGGGTGGCCCCAACGTTTCCCAACCGATCCCTAGAAAGCGACTAGCATCGGTCGGGAAACATTGGGGCCACCCAAGAATTGACGCGGCAACATAGCCCAAAAGTTTTTATTCATAATGACAAGTGCTTGCAAAAGTTTTAACGAAGAAGTTTAAGTATTTAACTACCTTCCCAAACATTAAGAACTTATCAATTACACAATTTTCTGCTTTAAGGATAGGAACTCAACCAAGGGGAAGCTGAAGCCAAGTTTTGCACTCTGACAGAAAATCCTGCCATGCTCTTTTCAAACATATGATTGGGCACCTCCCTCAATTGCCATGGACAATAGGCCAACAATCTGGCTTTTTAAAATGCAGGCAGAATCACCTGGGCACCAGTAACATACTATTTAAATTGGTAAAATGGAGATATCATGATTTGGAAGTTTTTTAACTCAATTTCACTTCATGTACAGTCAGGACTAGTGATTAGTGAGAAAATTGGTGTCATTTTGTGACACAGGTTCTTAAATCCGCGGTTCTACCATGCATTATTAAGACATAAATTCCCAATAAATGAATGTAGTAGATAACAAAATAAGCAAAACGAGTTGTTTAAAAAGGTAAATATTAAGGTTGGAATTCACAGCCACGATTTTAGGCAGACGTAGACTTCTTAATCTATCTAAAGTTTTACTCAGACAAATTTTTAAAGAAATATTTTAAACAAAAGAGATGACTTTACCTGGTTATGCTTCCGACTGAGCTGTGGCGTCAATTGCCTTAAACTTGTGCTGTCATATGGAAGATGAACAGGCAGTCCAGCTGACCTTTGAGTTTCTTGAAGTTCCTGCTCCAATTGAATAACCTATAAAATAACACAAATTCAAAATTATTAACTACAAATTGCAGGTAAATAGGTACACAAAAGTTGATTTCCAACCAAACATTGTAGATCAAGAGAGACTTCTACATTTGCATGTTCTTCCCATGAAACACTTGCTGCAGTGTTGCTGCAGTGAATGTCATTTAACAATGCCTGTCTTACAATAATTGTTATGTTTGAAAAGAAGTAAAAAGGATGTGAATGAAAACAAGGAAGGTCCAAAAATCTTGACACACTCAGAACTTATGCATTTTACCATGATTATTTAAGGATTTAAGGAAGCATCATGGATTAGAGATGATATGGTTCCCAAAAATGATTAACAGGTCTTACCATAAAAGTGAGTGTAAAAGGCACACCTTTTTTCCCAGAAATTACAGCCGAAAATGGTGGTGAATCTCTTACACAAACTTATCTTCCCCCTCCCCTTCACCGGTCGCAAGTCCAAGGGGAACTGAGTGGCCTTGGTTTTCAGCGTGAATTAGTCATGAAACCCTAGGTCAAAAACAAGCGGCAGGCAGGGGAGTTTCTCCCTTAGTGAGGAATTTTTAAAATGCTCCTGTTTGCTTTTCTTACTTGTAAGCATTGCGCTGTCACATCAGTGCCTCAGAGGTGAACATGGAAAAGATCGTGTGGGGTTTTTTGCTTTGAGCCTCGTAGACCAAAAAAGGTCAGTTGATGAGATGGGGTAGGGATGAAACACGTTTCGATTGTTCCCATGTAACTTGATATTTTCCTTTGAGGCAAGTGATTTATGGTCTGTGGGGTCTTGAACAAGAAAAAAACAGCAGAGGCATTGGCTGATGGAGGGCTGAGTGTGGTTCCGTGAAATCTATGACGTGGTTATTATCCTACGGCACTGAGATTCCCCCGATTGTTGTTAGGAAGATTCATGCTATGTGCCTGTCATGTTTTGCCTTAAAATTTTCCACGACTGCAATTCTATTGCAATACTCCTACAAGAGCGTTTAAACAAAATTTTTCGTGAGTAGGACAAGCATCGGAACTCTTTCTAATGGGACATTGCATTCGCGAAAGCATTGATTTAAAATTTCGGCTTCAGATTCAATTTCTTCGACGAATTTGGATCTGGAGTATAAGGTGAGGGCATTATCCCTGGATATTTGGATACGAGGTATCCAATCCGACCATCCCTCATAAGCATCATAAGGTTAAGACTACAAGTGAATACCTACATATCTCCGAGCACCATACATATCACGTAAATTTAGCTGAAAAAATTCCACATAAATTTTTAGTATGAAAAGAGGAAAATTTTATAACTGTCGTAAGTCCAGGCATACGTCTGCAATACCGTACAATAGGATAAAAAAATGCCGCAAAATTTTTTTTCTTTAGCTTCAATGCCAAAATAGGGGTGCGTCTCTTACACGTGTGTGACTCTTACAAGTGCATATACAGTATTCACTAAATGTAAAATACATAACTATGTAATATGCTTTACAACTAAATTTCAGTCAAATAAGTTAAACCATACTTAATTTGAATTGCATAGGATTCCACAAATGAATACTTTTTAAGAGTCAAACAATTGACACACTGGTTTCTTGAGCGCAGCCAGCTCATTAAAATGCATTTGAGCTTAACATAGAGCACAGAAAAAGGATTATTTACACAAGTACGGCTAGATCCAGAGTGACTACATTTTCAACTTTTCTAGGTAAGGACCCAAGTCTATATAATAAGTTTTATGTAATAAATTTAACTTATTTGTGAGTAATAAATACCATTGGCTTGGACAGATGAAGCCTGAGATGATTTCTGATTTTAGGTAAACATTTCACTTATTTTTTAAATTCATTCAACTATGACACCAAAGAGACCAACTCATTGAATGTTATGATCTCCAATATTGCTAAGCATTCACTATCCTCTATTAGACATTTTGAAACTTACCCTATCTTTAAGAACTTTCACTAAAGCATTGTACTCAGTATCTTTCTCCTGAAGAAGTTGTAAATGGAATTCTTCCCTGTGGAGGAGATCTGCTTCTCTCTGCTGGAATTCCCTCAGCAGCCTCTTAGCTTTGCCATACTTCCTGTCAAGAGCAATGTACTGGCCTTGTGATTGCTCCAACATATCCTGGTAAGACACTACTTCCTGCCTGGCCGAATGGAAATTTCTCTCTGCTTCCCGTACTCTAAGGGACATCTGGCGCAACCTTTCCACATACTCCTCGTTCTCAGCCACTTGATTGGCTGGTGATGCATTGGTCCCATTGGTTCGCTCCAATTCATTGATCTGAATAAGAATTTGACCGATTACAACAGAACCACTTTGAAATTAATTACTAGTTCCACATTAGAAATAAAAATAATTACAAAGTTTTAATCACAACTTCCTGATTTGTGATGCAATTTGATAATCAAAATGAAATCTACGAAATAAATCAGAAAAATATAAAAAATGACTATTGAATCAAAAAATATGAAATATAAACAGCATTGCAATGGTAACAAAGGCAGAAATAGTTACAAGCATTCCGATTTAGCTGGATTTCAACTGTCAAATTTTTTGAGCAAGTTACCTTCTGAAATCATCTTCTGATATAAATTTTCACACTTTCAGCAAGTTACTTTGTGAAGCATAGCATCAAGTAAACATTAACCACTTCCACCTAATTTCCTCAAAAATTTCCATCAATTTAAAAGGGGGATTTAAAAAAATCTTTTGGCAATAATTCCATTAAGTAGAAAACTCAATTTTCCAATATAACTAATCTGAATTAAAATAAAAAACATCTGGAGAGATTTAAACCTTAAGTTTGGTGAAAGGGGAACCTCACTGAATATGTGTTTCATGGCAAACAATTGTTGTGACATCATTCTCTCATCCCTTTAGCAGGAAAAGGCTAAGGGTACAACAACAGCGGCCGCAGCAACAATGAGAGAAATAATGCCACAGGAATACGATGCTTTATGAAAGCAGGTGAATTTCAAAATTAAAAAAAAATAATTGGCTCCTTTGTAACAAACCCACCTGGTAACGTTAATCAAGTGTATCCATTCTGACTATACATGAAATAAAATGCAGCATTTTTTTACATGAAAGTCCTGAATTCTTCCACTAAAAATTGCCAGCCTTAAGCCAGCCACTAAGTAAACCCAGCCTAAGAAATTGGATTTAACTCAGAAATAAAGGAGTATCAATATAATTAATTAAATGAAATAACAAACTGCAAGTACATATACAATTCAACCACTTATGCTTGGTTTTTCTCTTAATATCCAACATTTTTTCCAACTATTCTCCTCATTTCTGACATGTACCCCACAGAGAGAGCTACTAGCACAAAGAGTGTTAAGAATAAAAACAGTGTTTCTCAAATAGAAGGAAGTTTAAAATCCACCACCTAAATCAAGAAGTAACAAAGAGCTACACAACACCAAATGAATACAATCAAAATGAGAAGGGATCACTCACCCTAGATTTTAATCTAACAACATCTGCCTCAGCCATTGCCAACCTGTACTGATTCTGAAATGAGAGAAAAAATATCAGCACTGACTATCTATTTATTTTTTACTTGATTGCCAATCATATCAGCAAATCTTTAACTATTCAAAATGTATAATAATATTTAAATTACTAGCACAACAAAATTGACACATATTAAAACTACAAAGTATTTTAAAACTACTTCATAAAATAATATAATGTTTCTTTCATGTTTCTGAAAAGAAACGTTAACATGAGATGTGTTAATATGAACTCATGCGTCCAAATTTTTGGTCTTGAGAACTTCATAATAATGAGAATCCATGGTCAACCATTTTTAAAAATACAGAAGAGCATTGATTATCTATTGTTATGAAGGGGTAACCCCAAAGAGGTGATCCATTCAAGACAATTTTCTCGAGAATTTTTACTTTGGTTTCCAAGTCACACTTTCTCTGCATTATTTGGACCCACTACATTAAAAAAGTAGTTCTATGAGGTTGGGAAGGATCGAAAAGGGAGAACAGAGAAGGGTGTGAAAGAGAGAACACAGTTTAGGGTGACTGATTACGGAAGCGATGGGCAGATAATTCAACAAACGGTCAATTGAATTACGGATAATCAAGACTCCATTATAATCGCTTCAAAACCATACATTATGAGTAATACAAGCATGATACATAGCATCAATAATTGATTTCATCACATATTCTCTTAATAACAAAAATACCCCAGGCAAATGGCGAGAATTACGCCACATAAAATTTTCCATTATCCTTTATTGCTAGTCCAATTTTTCAACTCCTATAATAACCATCATCTACAGGAATGAATATCATATAGATGATAGCAGAGCAAACAAAAAATATTTCTATTGAAATGCCCAACCAGCTAGAAAAGTTCTTAGAACTTCAAAACTATTTAATTTTACAAGCCAGGAATTTCTTAGTATGTATGTGATTCCTGCAAGCCTGACTAAAGTGTCACAAACCTCTTTGAGTAACCTCCTCAATGTATCCACTTCTCCCACATCGGAGTTCACTGATAGAGGATGGGTTCCCTCAGGAGGGCTTGGAGAACTGGGAGAATTCGATGCAGAGTTGGCAGGGACGGGAGCAATGGGTGGTGTCATGGGGGAGGAGGGAGATGCTGGTGCCCGCTGGTTGTTGGTACCACCTGGTGGCTCCTCATCTGGACGGTGGTGGTGGTGATGGTGATGGTGGTGATGGTACCTGGTGCTGCCATAAGTCTGCTCAAACTGCTGCTGCTGCATATGCTGCTGTTGCATCCGCTGCCTTTGCTCTTCTCTCTCCCTGTCGGCCTGCAATCAAAACCAGGGATAAATAACAACGCATTATAGGGCATCCATTAATTATGTGAGGCGTTTAAGGGGAGTAGTGGATCAAGCCAATTTTCACCTAATCTCACATGGGGTCCTGGCAAGTATTACCTAATTTTTTTCTCCAAGAAACAGAGTAAAATGTGATTCTAGAATCTCAGTAATCTTAAATACTAGTCTTAACTAATCTTGAATAAAAAATGACTAGACAAACATTTTTTTTAATAAATCCAACCCAATGAAGCATAGATTGATGCATTTACACAGAAAATACACAGTTTGAAAATTTTCACTTGAGATTAGATGGAGGTGGAAGGGGTCGAGCCAAATCTCATGATATTTCACCATGGCAGAAGTTGGGGTCTAAAAATCGCCAAAATTACCTCATGTAAATAATCGACGCCCTTAGCGATGCGTAGAAAACATTTTAATTCAAATTTATATCACAGTCACAAATACCTTCCTTCATAAATTACAACTGAAAATTGAACAGTACCCAGTAGGTCCTCGACATACAAACAAGATGCGTTCCGAAGCCTTGTGTGTGAGTTAAAAAACCTAAGCAAGGCAACAAAAAAACGTAGATATTCTAATGAATGCAACAATGCAATGCAATTTTGTACTAAGTCACAATGGTGACGAACTGATGGCCAACTGGTGACGGCCAGCGAGAGTAGTCTGATGACAGCGCAAAAGTAGGAGTGGAAAACCCTGTTCCAGCATGGTTTGCAGCCAATCGCTGTCCCCCAAATGCACCTCACACCCTCGCCTAGTCGTGCAACGTTGTCGCATGCATATGAAGCACTAAAATAAGCCCTTTCCTTGAATCAACAAAACAAGGGATTCTTCACAGAAGCCTTTTGTTTGCACGTGACATGGGCGTTTCCCTTTCTTACCGGGCAACCTTGCCCCCTAACCCTAACTAGACCCTTCTGCCTGTCATCGGACAACTCTCGGCTGTCGGACTGTAGCTGCAAGTGTAAAGTGGCTGGAGCCGAAAAAATTTTGCTCCCCACACAAAGAAAAAATGTGCGAAACACTGAACAGTTGCTGACTTCACAACGGTTTAATTGATACTTCATTTAGACTGTGCTAAAAAATCGAGTTCCTCTACATCACTGCATTGCCATGGCCAACCTCAATGCTGCCAAATTTGAAATAAAGGGGCACGTTTTAATTTTTTAGATGTTCATATATCCAAAATTTTGTAAGACTAATATTCGTAAGTAGAGGACTAAGTGTATACAGATATTACATTATCACCTTTTATATTCTGCCCGCCTGTTTTGATTGGAATGACTGAAGCTAGCCAAGGCTGTTCTAAGAGGATTTACAAGATTTCAGATTTTTCATCATTTTTAGTACGTTAGTTTATTTAATACATTAGTATTTGTACAATACATTTTTAGGTAACACATCTCGATACCCAAAGAACAAAATGTGAAAAAGGTTGAGCCAATAAATGTGGCAGTTTTCAAACATACAGCAAGAGCCTGTATATCTGCTCACTGGATGTAAAATAGTTAACAAAAAATATTGATGACTGCTATTTTCACTGGATGGAGAGACACAAATTCGAAGTCAGTTCTATAAAGCATGAAAATATAGATACAATTTCCCTGCAGAAGTCCTTTCTAAGGATGTTTACTTTCTTTCCATGAAAATAAAGTACACATACATAGGGCCTTGAACCCAGTCTCCAAAGGGCCCCTAAAGATACAAAATTTAGACACTACCCCGAAGTTAGCATTACACAAAAATTTACATCAGATAGATATAAATTAATAGCTTACCTGTAATGATTGCCTAATAAGTTGAGCTACTTCACTATTTTGAGGATCTTTTTCCCTTCCAATGAGGAAATGAACCAGGCCTGAGGTGTTGCGAAGAACAGATGCTGCATATGCTTGGGTAACACCCACCAATGACTTTCCATCAACTTCAATTATTTGATCATTGACCTGTATAGTAAAAAGTAGACAACTTAGATGATAACAGCTTAAACAATGAATGGCAAAATTCATTCATCACAAGTTTTTTAAGGGAAAAATGTTCAGATTAAAAAATTTTGAATCCGCAACAATAGTTGTCATTTTATACAAATGATGTATGAAATAAATCAAACTAACAGATTCATCTTTATATTCTTCACATTCATTCCATGCTGTGTTTCCAGACTTAAAATAATTTTACTTACACAAAAAGGAAATCATACTAACAAAATATAACTTTAAATATTGCTTGCATTCAACATGGCGGCCGGTCAAGTAAACATTGAATGTCACGCTTGTAAAAACCATTTAAAGGATTGTGAAAAAGCCCTTCCTTGTGAAAATTGCAAGCAATTTTATCATTATAAGTGTACGGGCCTGAAAGAAATTGCTTTGAGAGCTCTGGAGGAAATTTCCGGATTATTCTGGAAATGTCTTTCATGTCGCGTTATAGAAGGAAACCGACTTAGCAAGATGGCGTGCGACATCGAATTATTAAAAGAAGAGATTAACAATCTAAAGGATAACCCTAAGTTTCACGCGGGGAATGAAAATCGTGTGAAAAAGTTAAGTTTTGCTAAAGTGGCAAATCACGTAACAGAGGCCTCACATGACGTAGCTAAGCCGGCAAAACATCGTCAAAGAGATGGAAAAGAGGCTGAGTTTGGAGCAAACACTGTTTCTGACTCAAAACCTTCGGCAAAAAAGGAAAAAAACGACCCATGTTGATCAAACCAGCTGCGGAATAGTGCGCCTAAACCATGAACAATCACGAAGAGAATCAGACGACGACGGCTATACCCGAGTGCAACACAGAAGAAAGAAACGAAACTTCTTTGGTATTGGAAAAGGTGCGACTGAAAACAACGGTGCAGGTCTCCGAGCTGCGAAAATGATAACGTACGTATATGTGGGCCGCTTGGCCAGCGATTCCACTGAAGATGAAGTGGTAAAATATGTAAAAAATAAGTTTGACGTCACGTGTGATTCTTGTGAAAAAATAGATGGTAAAAGTGTACATGGTGCATTCAAACTCGGCGTTGAATACAGTGATTTTAAACAGGTGATTAATCCGCTTCACTGGCCTTCTGGCGTGATTATCAACAAATTTACAAGACCAAGACAACAGTCGACTGACATGAGAGTCGAACCTAAGGGTAAGTCTTCCTGACTAGCTTTCTGTGACTCAAATCAGCAAAAGACGCACTCAGGGTTTAAATTACTGGTTTTAAACATTCAGTGCCTGAGTAACAAAATAGCAGAGCTTGAAGCACTAGCAGAGGCAGAGAAACCAGAATTTATATGTTTAAGTGAACATTGGATGAGAGATATAATTATATCAATACCAGGCTATGTGATTGGTGACTTTTATTGTCGGAAAGATCATCGTAATGGAGGTGTGGTTATTTTTGTAAAAAGTACATTAGTTTTTTCTAATATGTCGCATTTGGTGCATAATCTAAATGCTGAACTTATATTTGAATGTGCAGCAGTGAGGTACACTGTAGCAAGTAATGATTTTATTGTATTATCTGTATATAGATCCCCTGTTAGTAGCTTTAATAGTTTCCTAGAAATTTTAGATAATCTGTTGTACACCTTGACAAGTCAATTGTCAAGACCAAATGTTATATTGGCAGGAGACTTCAACTGTAACCTTTTTAAGGACGGACAAGATAAAAGAAGATTTTTGCAAATTTTACAGTCCTATCAAATGAAACCACTGGTAAATACTCCAACAAGGATTACTAATGGCACAGGGACACTACTGGATAACGTTTTCACTGATTACAATGAATCTAATGTTAATACTTCAGTATTTGACCCAGCAATATCTGATCATTCAGCTATTGTATCCATCTTTCATATACATGAGGAGCATCCTCAATCAAAAACCCTAAATCAATGTAGGTTCTTTAATGAGCATAATATGAATTATTTTTGTGTATTGTTGAATCAAGAAGAATGGAAAGACATATATGGTGGAAGACCTCTGAATGTTAACTTTGATGAATATCTTTGTAGATTTAAGTATTACTTCAACTTAGCTTTTCCGCTGCAGTCCGTGGAACACAGGAGTGTCAGCACAAAAAAATGGGTTACAAAAGAAGTTCAAAACTTATCCAGAGTTCTAAAACAAACATTTTTGCAAATACGGTACTCAAATGATGATGGGTTGCGACAGAAGTACTCTCAACTTAGGAAAGAATATAAGATATTTATAAGAAAAGCAAAAAGGGAGTATAATGACCAAAGGTTTAGGAATGCCTCTAATTATTCTAAAGTAGCCTGGGACATCATAAAAAGTAATGTCAATGCCAACCCAACAGTTCTGCCAGATCAAGTTACAAATGAACAAGGGGAAATTACTACAAACCCCATTGAAATCTCCAATGCCCTAAACCACTCATTCTTGCATCTTCCTAAGAGGGTGATTACCACCCAAAGTGGAGCTACTCTCGAAAACCATAAAATAAGTAGCTCATTGTATCTTAAGCCTTGCTCAGAAAGAGAGTTGTCTCTCTATATAGCCAAGATAGGAAAGAAAAAGTCTGCTGACATTGAGGGAATAACGGGAAAAGTAATTAAAGATTGTGAGTCCCTCATACGAAGACCCTTACTCTCGTTAGTCAACCAGTCCTTGTCAGAAGGTGTATATCCTGATTCCTTGAAGGTATCCAAGGTGGTCCCAGTGTATAAGAACAAAGACAATAGAAATAATCTGCAAAACTACAGGCCAGTATCTATAGTGCCACAATTTGGTAAATTATTTGAGTATGTATTCTGTAAAAGGCTCATTGACTATCTTGATAAGCAAAACATAATATCACTCCATCAATATGGCTTTCAGCAGGGAAAATCGACAGAATTGGCTCTATTTAATGCAATTGATAATATTACACAGGAAATAAATAGTAAAAATAAGGTAATGGGGATATTTTTTGACATGAGCCGAGCCTTTGATGCTGTGGATCATGACAAATTGCTAAAAAAATGTGAATCAATAGGTATTAGGGGCATTCCTCTAAATTGGCTTAAGACATATCTTCATGGAAGAAAACAGAAAGTAGCATACAGGAAAGATGGGACAGTCTATTTCTCCTCCACGTTAGAAGTCCAAAAGGGTGTACCACAGGGGTCAGTATTGGGTCCTCTTCTCTTTCTAATATTCATCAATGACCTACCTAATAAAATTGTAACCCAAGATAATAAGTGTGTATTATATGCAGATGATGTAACCATCTTATCAAAAAGAAAAAATCTGACCGCGTTAATTGATTCCAGTCAATATATAATAAAATGCATGCAAACCTGGTGTGATGTCAATGAACTAAGGCTAAATGATGATAAAACCCAAGTGATATTGTTTTCTGCTGGGCACAGCCCAAAGGACAATGATCTACTGCAATGTAAAAATAATTATCTTAATGATATGGAATGTGTAAAGTTTCTAGGAATTTATGTGGATAGAAATATGAAGTGGGATGCACATATAGAGCACCTATGTAAAAAACTGAATACAGTGTTTTATCTTATATCTGTATTAAAGCATAGTGTAAGCCAGTATGTTCTGAAAACCCTTTACTATGGATTATTCTACTCAAGAATTTCATATGGAATTATAATATGGGGATCTTCGCCCCAACTTCATGATGTGTTTGTTATACAAAAGAAATTTGTGAGAAGTATGTGCAAACTAAAGTGTCGAGCTCATTGTCGCCCTTTTTTTAAAAGCCTTAAATTACTCACTGTACCTTGCGTATATATATATATCAGAGTGTCATATATGTAAAAAGGTATAAAGGTTGTTTTACTATGAATAATAGGATACATTCCTATGAAACCAGGAGATGCAATGACGTTCATGTCAAACAATCGAACCTAGCTCTGGTATCTAGAGGGCCTGAGCTCATGTGTACAAAATTGTATAATAACCTACCTGTATATATTAAAAGTATAGAAAATATTGATGTTTTTAAAAAGAGTGTCTTAGCTTACTTAATAGAGAAGTGTTTTTATAGTATAAAAGAATATCTTCAATCTGAAATGTAACATTTTCTTATGTGAATTTGTTAATTTTGACGTGCCCTATATACTTGTTTTATGATTGTATCATGACATATAGTATCCTTTGGGCAAATAAATATTATTATTATTATTAATAACGGATATGGTCGGAGTAAGTAAATGATAATGAATACATTATGATAGGATGTCCAAAATTAAGTTATAAGTTTCTAATATAGGAATCCGCTACTTGAAAAAATATTCATCCCTATTAAGATTTTATCTCTATACGAGTTTAACTAATCCTTGAAAAATTCACATGTCCCCCTAGCTATATGGTTGTTTGTATGGTCTTCTTAGCAACATATAACTCATTTATAACTTAAGCTATTGTCTTAGAATTTTCATGGTGCATAAAGTAGACTTATCAACATTAGCTTGAATCTCAAATTTAAAAAATTTACTTCATCATTTCTCCGATTTGAATTATTATATTTGAGGTACATGTAGATGCTGATAAAAGTCCACTCAATGACTCCTAAAAATTTCAAAATTATACGTTTTTAACAATAATACTTCACTAAAAATGAAAAACTAGAACCAGTCATTCAAAAAAAACTATAGAAGTGATGCATCCTATCATGAGGAAAATTAAAGCAAAAAGAAATAAGCTTGTGCTGAGACTTATAAAATTATTTTTATTAAATAAGAAAATTTGCTTAAGAGTTAATTCTCAGCACAGTTCAATATTAACCCCACAATTTCAGGACACACAAAAAGAACACCAGCATATAAGAGTTATCACTAATTAATCACACAAAAAGAATATGTGCATCTAAGAGCTAAAACTATTTTCTGGGTGATGTTTCCCTTGTTAGCTTATTTATGATTTTTTAGTTTTTATTAGAATAAACCATAGTTTTACGACAGGTGTAGGGAATATTATCTTTCAGAAGTCACTAATTAAAATATAGATGCCTTCCATAAAAAAAAACTCACCTGAATACGGCCATCCCTAGCAGCTGCACCCCCTTCAGTTATAGTCTTTACAAAAATTCCTAGCTTCTCAAGGCCTGCATCAGCACCAACGCCCATTCCGATGATGCTTAACCCAAGCCCCTCTGCCCCTTTCCGCAATCCCACAGCCATCACGTCCATTCTCTCCACCCTTTTTTCCAGCTCATACTCGGCAGATGCTGCCACAGGATCCACATCTTCATTGCGACGATCATACTCCCCCACTGAATAGGTGCTGTACACCTAGTTTTTTTTAAAACCGTGAATAAATTAAGCCCATTTTAAAAGAATGCACTTATCTTCATCAATCACAACAAAACATACAATTTTACAAATTTATTCATGCTTCATGTACCACTACTCAAACAAGGGGGAAAGAGATGCATATGATTTACACATTCAGAATTTCTTTGATCAATTGAAATCACAAAGGTAAGGAGAAACTGGAGTAGATTGGGATTACTGTTCAAAAATATAATACCAATGAAAATAATTGCATTTTACTTAATTGACCATATCCACGCATAAGTTATGGTAGAAATAGGGAAAATTGAATTTATTTCCAACTTTTTTTTTTCATTTGAGGGAAAAATAGCCACTTGAATGAAAATTAAGGCCATAAGGCAATGTTTAAAAAATAAGAGCTCACTCCTAAATGCCTTATGAGACATCTCCAACACACAGTAGATAAAATATAACTATAATATGATTTCTCAATACCTAAAATTCTAGGCAGCACAATCTGAACTTCAATATTGAATGAAATAACTAATTTAGACACATTGGTTTCTAGCAGTGAATAAGTCAGTAAAGAGAAATTAGCACTGAATTTGTTTAAGAGATAACAAATTGTTCAAATGAGGTATCAACACCTAAAGTACAAGGTGTATTTTTTGCTGCGCCAATACCATGAGAGAAGAGATTGAGATATGTAATTGATTAACCTTGAAGAATGCAAACAATAGCTATTAAAAGGTAAAAATACAAAGAGAAAATTCCATTCATGGATAATAACTTGAAGACATTTTGTGGCAGATCACCATCTCAGAGCTTAATCAAAATCAACCCAACATCAAAGAAATATATATACAAACATAATGAACACTTTAGAGTGAATATCTCACCTTGATAGGCCCCGTGCTGAAGGTAACTTTAGTATTGCGCTTTACAGGAATGGGATAGTCTTCTTCACCCTCACCCAATCCTTCAAACGCATCATCATCATCCTCATCTGTTTCAGGTAGCCCAGGGACCTCCATCCAAAAGTGACCATCTTCAAGGTAGTGCACTCCATTCTCCACAAAAGCCTGGATGTCCATGGAGAAAACAAAAAATAATTCCACCGCCAACACACTTCCTTACTTAGAAAAATATGTCTTGACCTGAAAACCTAGGGAAACATAAATCCACAATTGAGGTCACCATTCACGTTTTTTCATGTTTTATCACACGCCAGGCACTTGTTTCCACACATTAAAATGAACCTCAATTCAAAACGAGCACTTTTTGGATCCTGATGGTAGATGATGAGACAATTCAAATTTGGAGGGAACAACAAAAAACATTAAGTTTTTTTCAAGACACTAGTGCACAACCTTGAAGGCCAAAGGCAGCCTAATAAATGACAACTACCCTACTTCTTCCTTCTCGCAAGTAGCACCTGTATGCGTCACACAGAAGCTGTACATGTGCTATGTGCTAGATAGAAGAAGCTCTATGACTGTTCCAATGTCAAAGAAAAGGCTAAACTACAATAATGGATTGGATGACAGCATTTCTCATATGGTGAGTGACCTAACATAAAAATTAAATGCAATAAGTATGCAAACACCCTTCTGATAAAATTTTTAATCTAAAAACTCAAGTTTAACTATTCACCATTAAAAAGAAAAAGTAATATAAACAAGGCATGGGTTTCAACAGACTAAAATATAGGATAGAATTTTATAGGAAATCGAGGGATCCCGATTCGAATCCAGGTCAAGGCGGATGATTTTTCCTCTGTGGATTATATTATAGAAAAATTTAGAAGAGTGATGCAATTTGAATTTAGAAGCAGAGAAGTGATAAACTATGGAGAAGGTTTTGGTGTTAACCATCAGAATTTTTACACAATTGCTATTAATAAAGAAATGGTATAGACATGCCATCCAGGGGTGGATCCAGGATTTCTTTCTGGGGGGGGAGGGCACAAGCAAGGCTCTATCCAGGATCTTGTTCTGGGGGGGGCACGTGCCAAAACAATAAAACACAGTAACATATGTACATAATTAACAATTAAGACAATACCTCTTTCCCTGGTTGAATAGCCAAAAAAGATGCTTCTGTTGTTGTCGTTGTGGATGACGTAGAATTTATTTCCTCTTCATGAGCAGCTGGACCTTCTTGATCATTGTTGAGACTGCTAACAGAGCCCAAGAGGCCAGATTCTGATCCAGTCTGAGATCCTCCACCCACATGGCTGGATGAAATAGAAAATGTCAGACAAACCTAGATGAATTTATGATCAGGAACCTTCCCTTCCAAAGAGTAACTTTTTTCTCCTGAGGGGATGTTCAAGTAATAGGTAAGCACTTCTTGAGGTGAGGAGGAACATGTTTGCTTAATTTTACTGATAAGTGGAAGGGGGTGTCACAGTATTGCTTACATTATGCAAGAAGGTGTTACTCTTTAGCAAATATGAATAGGAGTAGAAGTAATGTAGAGCCATAGGTTGGCTTTACACTAGAAGACAATTTTGTCTAAATTGCCAAATCACCCAGATGGCACACATTAATATGCATACTAATAATATATTAATAATAAATACAAGTGAATTTAATTAAAAAATAAAGTACTTTCTCATCATCCATTTTATAGCAATTATGAGACATGAATGCAGAAAAGATGTTTAAAACAATCTTGATATAGTATTATCACACACCCTTACAATCTTTTTAAAGTAAAAATGTAATGATTGCATCAAGTACTTTTAAAAAAATGTCAGTTGATTTAGGTTTTAAGAGCACAAATTAAAAACAATATTAGGTGGAAATTAAATTTGTTGTTTCAGGTAAACCATATGAAACCAAAAATATTCAAGCCCAAACATGCATTAAACGGCCAACCTGTTCTCTTCACAATACTTGTGCTGTACATCATGTATAATATCTTAGTAAGATTAGAAACGAGTCACAAAGGTCAACACTTTATTATGTATTACCAAAACAAACATACATTACACAAAAGGAGTTATGATTTGAATTATAAGGAAATTGAAAATCTTCTCTAGGTTATTAGTTCAGCATAACAAGGTAAGTTGTGAATCCCTTCTTTTTCACGGTCCTGAAAAAAGAAACTCAAGACCTTGAGGAGAGAATTCTAAGAAATTCAAGAAAATTAAGTATACATACTGTATTAAGTTAGCATTATTTCTTCCCATTCGATGAAATGTGACAAAACCCTGCCAAAGGAATTTTATGAGGTTGTATGTATCAGTAAACCCTAATCAGATAGGAATACAAAGGTTTCATACGCCTACTAAAATACCTATATCAAAGCTATCCCACTGATATATACATTTACATGCCGAAAATGTATTCACAGATACAATAACAAAATGATTTGGACACACAATTGTCTTGAAAAAATATTTGAAGAAGGAATATGATAACAATTGGAGGGGTCAAAATTTTCCTCTATCTCAGACCACTTCATAAGTTTTACCGGACTTAGCCTTGCACCCTAAAAATTATCCCGAAAGGTGACCATGATGACAAACCTAACCACTTTTCGACCCACCTATAATCCAGGGTGGAATCCTGTTGTGTGCTCGATGAAGTTATGGAGGAGTCCTCAGCAAGCGAGGGTGTGTTGGCACCCGCTGCCACAGCCCAATCACCTTCCTCGCTCTCTTCCTCTTCTTCTTCACCATCTTCACCTTCCTTCTCACCACCCTCTTCTT
Organism: Ischnura elegans; assembly: GCF_921293095.1. Taxonomy (NCBI): domain Eukaryota; kingdom Metazoa; phylum Arthropoda; class Insecta; order Odonata; family Coenagrionidae; genus Ischnura; species Ischnura elegans. The sequence continues at coordinate 64,493,384 of NC_060253.1, read as the reverse complement.
CAACACCCTTCTCTGCCTTGCCCTCCTTCCTTGATGCCTCTTCCTCAAGTAGAACTGTCTGAGGTGATGACAAGGCCGACAAGTCGGCTACCGTGGGGTTGAGCAATTTCTTCACCTCCTGGGCCTCCTCATCCGAGAGCAAAGACTGCGATTGCCTACATGTGCGTGGGGTCAGAGAAGGATGCAACGAGGCTCATCATTCACTTGCTAAGGCGTGGCATCAAGATGAGGGATAACAACCATTTAAAGTTGGTTGAGAAAATAATACTCAAGGCTCAAGCCTAAGTGCCTAGCCTATCATACCTATCCCACAATTGCCTAAACTTTTGGTGCCAGAAAATACCATAAAAACTTTATGAAATTTAACAATATTTTCAAAAGGGTCAAGAAAACACCTTTTGCTGACATTTCAATGGCAATATCTATCATCTCCATCAGTTCTGATGCCTCACCAGTCCTGATGACCATCAGCCCTGATGAACAATGAAGAGACAGGCGTAAAACTGCTGGTGGCAGCCGTTATTCTACATCAGTTTGGAACTAAAGAAAATTTCCTCTTAGCATTGATCGTCAGGGTCATTTCCTTCATCCATCCCCATAAAAACCTTAGTTGAAGGTTGGTGACCTCGTTTCGCAAATAACGGAGTCAAGATGAGAGGAGAATTTGCTTAGGGGAGGAAATTGGGTTGAGAAGGCAAGTCTCTGGCTCCAGTTGGGTCTAAAGAGGCACCCCTCCCAGCTTTCTTTTAAACTCTTGATGAGAGTCAATGCTAAAGAAAGCGATCAAAGTTGAAAATGGGTTCATGTATACAGACCATGAGCTTTTAACTACATAATAATAATCACCAAAACCCAGGTACATTGACCAATGAGAGAGATATATCTTTACTTTGCAGTACAGAGTTTTTAGATTTCATCTTTGCAGTTCGGGTTACTAATCAATCAACCATAGGATTCCTAATATCCTACTTTACCAATTGATTTTCAGGGAAATCTAATACAGTTTTACTTATGGATTGAAAAGTAATTTAGAAATATGTATTAAGTACACTAAGCGTTCTATTCATAATGAAAGCAACTTTGTAAAAATCCACACAAATTTCAAACTGACCAGGACTCCAACACAGGTTTTCCAATATCTAGGTCTCACATTTTCTTGTACCTGTACCAGGTCTCACCTTCAGTTTGAAATACTTTGTGGTTTAATAAAGAGTGACTTTTCACAACAAATGCGCAGAACTTCCACAAACTAAAGCCTAAATTGAAGTACTCTTTCCTTTTTTCCCAGCATACAGCATCTCATAAGGTTATTAAGGTAATATTTGACATTCTGCTAACAACTCTCTTCAGCCCTAAAGATGGGCACTGATTAGGCTTTGAAACATTGGCACCAAAGTCAGTTATCACCCAGAGGGAAACCCTTAAAGCTTGAATTAATTGAATAAGTAAAATTGAATTAAAAAAGAAAACCAGCAAAACAGCAAAAAGAGAAAAATTACAATATCCAACCATCACACCCTTTCAAATACCCGTCAGGGGCAGTGGTGTAGCCAGGAATTTCATTTGGGGGGGGATCCAAAACCAGGGGGAAAATTTTTTTGAAAAACCGGGCACTAAGTAATGGGTTTTAAACTAGTTTTAACACTTTTCATAATTGAAAAAACTTAATTTGTTAAAGAAACATTTTGTAAATTCCTGATTTTTCAATATTTTGTTTTCTTTTATGAAGGACAATTATTGTGTTTTTATATTTTGGAGTGGGTCCGGACCCCCTGGACCCCTCCCTGGCTACACCACTGATCAGGGGTACGCTTGACTTTCACCACTCTCATTATATCAAAAGGGCATTAAACACAGAAAGGATTACATCTACACAGATCACTGTATAAAGGATATCATCAGAAGCAAAATATCTATATGTACTTCCTACATACAACTTATAAAAATACAACCAACACCACTGCTTTTTCGTCAAAAGTTAAGATTTGATATCAGTAACCCATGAGGATTAACTTACTAATGGAGAATAGCATAAACTACAAGTCAGGGCCGCTTGCAAATCAATGATCACAGTAGGTTTCTTTAAATCTTTTGAGCAGTATCTTACATCAAAGCCATCGAGATGCTGAAGGTCACAAAATCAATGATTATTTGATTGTCATATTTGAGCGAGAGTAATATTAAGTAATGGACACAAAGACTGGAATATTCTCTTGCATAAGCATTTTGGAAATATTAACAACACACTCACAATCATAAACGAGGGAAGAGCACTAACTGACAGGCTTCAAACAAATAGCAAATATGCTACAAATACAATTTTATAAAATAATTTATCTCCGAATCCCCTTAGGTATTTTCATACGACCACAGCAGGTTTTCCTTAAATTTTTATTGAAAACAAATTCAAAATATTTACCCCTGACTAATATTGCAGCCAATATAAGTTTACACACTAAAGCATTTACAGCACAATAGCAACTACAGATAAGGCCCACAAAGTATACATACATTTAAGCTTGTCTCAGATAAATGCTTTCATTTGTTTCACAACTCATCCAGGCACTCAATCCTATTAATTCAAATTTACATGGTGAGGACAAGAAATAAAGGATAATTCCATAAATGTGCGAATCATAGAAACTTTCACCCACATGAAGCTATCACTGTGCCACACTAAAGAGGATACATTCCAATTATACTAGTTGGAAAAATTAGAAATAATTTGCAAGTACAAGCCCAAGCCAAGAGCCTCTACAAAACAAAATTGAACTGTAGTTCAAACCTTGGCACCATAGAACTAAGTGTAGACAGTAGAATAAGATGGGAAGGCCCCCCACTCTCACATAGATGAAAATATAACAGGAATGATAAATTCTGTTATTCTCATATGAAATATAGATAATTACAAATATTCATAAATGTCATGGAGCAACTGGCTCACAAGCATCTGATTGATTTAAATACTCATTGACAAATGCACATATTTGCTTAACTAAAGTCCGGCCGCCGAGAGTTGTCCATTGACAGCTAGAAGGGTTAGGGGGCAAGGTTGCCAGGTAAGAAAGGGAAACGCCCACATCACATGTTAACAAAAGGGTTCCGTGAAGAAAGCAGCCAGAAGGTACGACAAGCGTGAAGGATCCAAAGGAAGAATCCTTTGTTTTGGCGATTTGCAAAAAGGGCTTGTTTTGGTGGTTCAGGCTCATTTCAGTGCTTCATATGCACGTGACAACATTGTATGACTAAGCAAGGGTGTGAGGTGCATTTTGGGGACAGCGATTGGTTGCAAACCATGTTGGCGCAGGGTTCTCCGCCCCTCCTTCTAAAGTGCCATTGGACAACTCTCGCTGGCTGGACTGTAAAGTGATCAACGTCAAAAGGTGGTTTTGTTGAAATTATATGAAAGAAGAGGAAAAAGGCACAGAAGAAGAAGAGATAAAATTTTTCTTCGAAGTATATACAAGCATTAAATTAGAACACGTATCAATAACAGAATGTGATAATCAATATTTACAGTAAAGCCACAATTATCAACTTCAAAAAGTACATAGGAGTAAGACAAAAAGGATCAGAAATGTGCACCAACTAATTGACACACAGAAGTAAGTTTCTACAAATCACTGAGTAATAACCCAATGCCAGGCAATTGATAAATATGTTTTTTATGAAAATATGTTCATAAACAAAGGACCTAGTGAACTGTAATCATATAATGAAGCATTCGACGAATCAGGAATACAGTTCTAAATAATACCATTCTCACTTTCATCAGTTATCTCAAATTATGAATTGAAATCGTACCTTATTCCCATTTAAAAATGATTCAAATAATAATTGGTCCCATCAGCAATCACTATACACAATTATTAATCTTTTGTGGGGATAAGTAAAGTAATGGGATAATAGAGCCTTCAACATGATTTTTCAGGGACTAAATATACCAAACAAGTTTAATACTTGACTTTAACTAGCTATTCACTTTGATTTCAAATCATAACAAATTAATATTTGTACAGGCGCTTGTTAAAAATAGGCTGAGTTGCCATGTATACACAACAACACAAAACATCAGTGTACTTTGTTTAGACTACTTAAAAATCCTTTCCCCTAAATATTCGCAGTGTAAGAAAATAAACCCAAGGTAAAACATTATCTTTATGGGTCACGGGATGATATAGAGGGGAAAAATCTAGTTGTCAATTAGAACATGACTTGATAACCTGATTGTATTGTTCAGTGATCATTTGCTTCTGTAGGTGGATTTACACAAAATTTTTATAAGGCTATCATTACATTAGTTTTGTTTCATGTATTACGGAGCCTCACTCATTTAATTTCATATTAATAACTTTCATATTAAAATAAAGAGAATATTTTGTACAGTAACTGTTGAATCTTGCTTTTAATCTCAAGAGTATGAGAAAATCACTAGCCTGCCAAACCCTTGTCCCCCCCAGAAAAAAATCCTGGTTCCGCCCATATTTGCTTTCCATAAAATACATCATGAGCATTAATGTGGGAGCAGCATTTACTTTCACGTGCTCCAGCAACTCTCGGGAAAAGAATTATCCTGCATTCCTCTCTCTCTTCCTAACTCCTCAGCATCTGCTACATGAAATCAACTTTTTCTATTCAGAAATGGCAGAACTGGAGAATCCAAAATGATTATCCTCACATTCCTATGATATTGCACTCTTATCATCTTTGTCCACTTGTCCATTTTTCCAGTCTTTGCTGCCTTCTATTAGTGTCTGAGAGACAATCTTGAGAATTTCGTACGCCTATATGTTAATGAGGATCCATCGAGATACCTATCCCTGTCAACCTCATTCAATGAATTACTACTAATTAAAAAACCCCCTTACCCCATTAGCTATGCCACTGCGTAGTATCTATCACAACAAATGATTTCCATCTTCTTCATGTCATACAAATTTTAAAACCTTGGAGATTAATTTCTTCCAGTAATTGCATATGTTATTTAGGAAATGATAAATATAAATAATGAATAATAATGTTTCAACGGGATATGATACCTCGTTGGGCAATCTCAACAGTCATATGCTATTCCATCCATTTAGTTGGCCGTGCAATCTCTAATTAAATTTTAGTATGCTCACTAAAAAGTATTGACTTCACTATGACATTCATGAAAAATGCCAAAATTGTGAAGAAATACAATGTTTGTGATAGCTTTGACAAATTGTGCTTTTCATCCTCTCATGATAACAGACATTTACTAACTAGTGAACTGCTGTGACTACAGTTAATTTTCTGATCCAATGAACCTTAAGATGATGAATCTCCTACCATCGTTATGTTACATGCATTTGTGACAAAACCAAATGCTATATTGAAATATTATATGTACTTAATAAAAGAAGGAAACAAAGTTCCAGCCAGATAACAAAAGATGGCACTGGCCATATATACATGGGCATAATATTAATTCAATACACATGCTGTTTTGTAAACACAAATATACAGGCAAAATGAATGCAACAGTAAAAATTCCACAATTCACAAAGAGTCCAGGCAATCCCAACATGTATATCAAAATCCATTATGACCCTCAAAGCAAACTTTCCTAAAATTTACAGCATAATGATATTGAAAATTTAATATTTCATCATTATCTAAAGATGACAGTGCATGAAGTGAAGAGTGTCCAGAAGAACCACCCATCCAAAAAAGAATTAACAGAAAGAAAATCAAAGATAGAATATGAAGAAACCCACACCAGACACTAAAGTGTTATTGAAACAGTCATGCAGTGCAGATTAAGATGGCCACATTCTACCATCAAGTTTATAGCATGTACATTAGGGCAGATTGGAAAAATTGTTATTTTTCAGGGAAACTTTCGCCATCAAAAAAGTTGTGGCGCTAACTCAAAATAAGGCCCGCAATAATTGATATCTCTAGGTCAATGCTAGATCCTTGCCATATGACCTTTTGCGGGGATGGAGGTTGAAAATCTAAAAATGTATAATTCTATATTCATTCCTAATTAATTAAGGCAACTTAGACCTCATTTTGTTGATGTATCACGTCTGCAACTGTTTAGCAAAAAACTGACTATACAGAACACAAGAATGGGAGACCTTTGGCAACTGAGATGCAGTGCGGCATCAAGGCATGGGGGAATAGGCTTTAGTTCGCTCATGCTTCTTGCCTTCTCACCTTGGGACAGGGCAAAATTCTTGCTTGATGTGTCTTTTGCTGAGAATCTTCACTAATATGCCATAAACGACCAATGTCAGGGGAAAAATATTGGCAAAAGCATTATTTGAAATTAATATATCACATGCCCCTAATTGACCCTCTGAGACTATTATTTCCATACATAGACAAGTGTACTTCCATAGATTTCTGATAAGTGAATTCTTCGGGCATATTATCCCTTATTTTCACGTCTTGAGAACTTTAAAATTTAAAGTTACCAAACTAAAGCCCATTTTACATGGGGCATGTACTTGCACGATCTGACACACATGCGAGAGACTAAATTGAGTCATGGAAAGCCGTGAATTGCAGGAACGCAAGCAAGAATGCATGAATGCAAAATGACAAAATAGCCCATTTTGTAATTTCTTCAATAGATCCCTGAAAAATATTGACTTTTTTCCGATCTGCCATAATGAACATCCCACTCCCAGGAAAGATAAAAACATTAGGGCTTGTATAAATGCAAAAGATTTCCAGCAGAACAGCTTAAAAATCTAATTTTTAGCTTTAGTCCTCAACCAAATGCTCAGCCAATCACCACCCCGGCATTTCTAAAATTCTAGGTTTCCAAGAAGTAAACGACTTTGGAAATAAAATAAATAAAAAATACTCTCCATTAGAAATACCTGAAGTTCACCAGAACCCAAAAATCTAACCATACGTGAAAATTTCACAGGAACAAACTCATAACAGCATATCCACACTTTCTATGACAGCTCCCATAGTAGGTAAAAAAATATGATGTGCTATGAATACTCACCTCATTCTTTTTTCCAGAATGCTGAAGATGTAGCAGAGACACAGGGGGTACGAAGAGAACAGAATGATTAGTGCTTGTCAGGTAAATAGAATTGCAAAGAAGTTAAATATTAGAAAATATTGCAAGTCAGCCAGTGAAAGCAAGAACAGCCCAGCCCACTCCATAAAATAGGCTACTTTTCCACTGAGAAAATTCCCAATATATCAAGTAAAAGCTGTGCCATAAACATCATTTAAAATATTCAAATGAGAGAAGAGACCTAAACATTCACATACACAAATGAAGGCAGATGCCTAAATAAAAAATGAGCCACTATGTCCCCACCTGCACTATACTCCACAAAAGGATAAAAGGAGCAACAATCAGTAGATAATAATATCAATATCCCATATGAAGATACCGCCATAATTTAAAATTTTCCAAATCCTAACACTCAGGGGAGGAAAGAAGACTGACTTCTCACACCATAAATACACCCTATCACAAAAACCAAGTGCATACCCTAAATGGAATGAGGAGAAAAAGTTGTACAGCAAACAACTACAAATACTAAATTATTCAAAGGATTTTCATCACTAAAGTTCTATATCCACAGTCCACACTGGTTCATTTCACAAACTCAATAATAAAATATAAGATAAACAGCTCACTTTGAACTCAATCGCCCACAAAAATTATAATAGGATCTCCAAAATCAGGGTTGTCATACATTTAGATCTAAAAATTTCTACGGCAGCCCAGATTTTCTATCTGTCCGCCAAAAGATATTCCCAGCCCTAGTAAGATTTATACAACACTAGAATTGGCCATCACTCAGGATACCCATTCCTTTCCAAACTATTTTAGAAACAAATATTTTAACTCATTGATTTAGAACAACAAGACATGTCTCTGATATTGATAAATATTCCTACCTATTTTTCATGGGTGATGAAAAAAGTTGATCATAAATAATTCGGATGCCAACGTAGCTTTTTTTGCATTGCTGAATCAAATACAGTCTGCCAAATTTAAAAAAAATATATTTTTCTGATATTTAACCCACTGATTATTTTTAGAGCCCTTGGTGGAGACACATCAAAGTTTTTTTTTAGCCTATCACACAAAAATTTGTTTACATCACTGAATACTGTCCAATTACCTTGGCTTTAATGCAGCACTCCTTTACACCTTTATTCAGCAAGCTATCTGAATACTGAGCTAGATGTCTGATGGCATCACTTACTAACCTTAACGCAGTGACGGCTACCTATTCCATATTATAATGACATCCCCATGTTTTATTTTTTTCCTGTCACAAATCATACATCACATTTGTAAATACATTTACCTACAATGAAGCCAGTACTTTTTTTTACTCATTACTATAACACTCAACAAAGCAGGTATGTATTTATGCAATTTCTACATAGCAAAATGATGAATGATAATTATTTAAACAAAATTCAGTAGATTATAATAAGGCCCTTCTTGGATAATTTCTTAGAAATGCCATTTACTTTATTTAATAAAATCAACTTTGGCAGTTAAAAGATTGTGTCTATCACGGATAAATGCATCATGGAATGGATCCTCCATAAATGGGAAAACACCACAACTTGTGTTAGGTGAACAAAAAAATTGCATAAAAACTTGATAACTGTGCTAATCTCTGCATTAAATAATACAGCTTTAAAAAAAAAACACTTCCAGGACTTATCCGGGCTCATTAGGATGATTTTTAAGCTATAAGACTACTTTCTACTTGATTTTTAACAAATCTGAGGGAACATAGCCCAAAAAAATTCCAAGTATCATAGCTATAGCCTATTAAAATAAACCAGCATACTGAATGTTGGAAAGAAGCTAAAAAAATTATGAAATGGAAACAAAAATTTAAAAGAATATGATTGTCTTCCTTTGCCATTCACTTATAAAAATTGTTAACAGAGAGAGAAACAAATCACTCCTAAAAACAGACATCTTAAAGCAAGCTTTTACTGAAAGGAGTCAATAGCCCAATATTTCATTTAATTACTATTTCTAGAGCAAATTTAAGCTCTTGTCAAAATGGAGTCAATGATTAGGCTGTTCTCACCTTCATTAATATAATTAAAGAAATTTTAAGCATCATTTATCAGTCAATAAGCATCCAATAATTCAAAGCATCATGCACATTTTAAAATGAAAAATTATTTTATAAGCTTTTATTAAGTAAAGAGAACTTGTTAAACAATGTTCTGAAAAATGTTACGCTACAAGCATTATTTTTACGGCTTTATTTAACACAATTTATTATTACAAGTCATGATAGTTATAATTGGATGCATTATATATATTTAAATCAAATATTGAATGCACATTCTTAATACTAGAAAGGAACTTCCAAAAGTATTGTTATCTAAAGACAAGTTAGTAACAAATGCTCACTTGACAGCAGCTTAATTTGTTCCCACCTTTCCTTGGAACTTCTATTTCATTGATAATGACTTGACTAACTCATGCACGTGAGATTTATGTTTTATGAGCTACAATGTTCGGCTTCAAGATTAATGTAAGACATTGGGTTATGAATCACAATATTTATACTTAAAATGCAGTAACACCTGTTACCAAATGATCACGCCCAAGATGGGAAATTGATCTTCAAGGCCATATATGAAGTATCAATTGTTTAAGAAAAATACCCACTTTCTTTCTGATTGCAACTTGTGTTTTGGTATGGTGCAGCATGCAAATGGTTCTCACTCGGATGCAACTGATGGTATTTCACCCAAATACAAAATGCATAGACAAGCAAATCCATGAGATGCATGGATGATAACTAGTACCAGTACATTCAAAAAAAAATTAGAGTGTGCTCTATTTAATGATCATTCACTCATGCAACCATTTCAATTGCTGTGGTAACACTCAATTTTTTATGGGTTATGTAGATAAATGGGACATTGATGTTATGAGATAATTGTAGTTAAATAATGTTGGAAGGCCAAGCCTAATGTATGCCATCATTTTAAGAAGAGTAAAAGACATTTATAAGATTTTAGATGCATGAAAATTGAAAATATGAGTAAGTCAAGCTATTATTTTCCCAAGCTTATTAAAAAGAATATTTTCCACTAAAGAAATTTTATAATAAAAGGAAAGGTTTGCATTTAACTATTTACTTTTCTGAATTTATTATTCATGCCTGCATAGCTACAAACCAATATCAATCAGACAAAAGGCTTTACCATAGAACATGAAAACAACAGAGAAGAAAGGAAACGGAAGAGTTAATAACCACATTACAATTTTTAAAAACTTGCTTCAACAATAACCACTGGCACATGATTCACTGCAACAAAATTGCATGCAAACATTTTCAAAGGATATTTTTTCACTCACTTGGCACTAAGCATTTTTTCCGCCTCATCAGGAGTCATAGCGTCTGGCTCTTGATTTTTTGAGTCGTTCAATGAGCCCTTGGGCAGCTGGTCATCTCCAGGCTTTCCCGGAGGGAAGGCAGCATCGGTGTTGACCGAAGGCATCACACCATTGATGACGGTTCCACTTTCCCAACATTGCTGATCTGGTTTCTTTAGATCATCCTGCATTGAACAGACAAATTAATGAAACACAAATATAATAATAAATCCTGGAATGGGAAAGTCATGCAACGGGTTGACAATAGAATAAATTGGAATTATTGGGGCTCCTTAACTGAGGAAATTAGCAGCCCAAGAAAAAGAAAAGAAACAATTTGTACATTAATAAGGCAGCAACAAAGATGGTATGTAATGCACAAACAATATATATTTTTGAACTACTCACATTGAATCATATTTCAACTAACAAACACCAAAACTCAAGCTCTTTTATGAGTGCCTGCCCAGAAATGAAAACTATCATTTGGCATGCCTAAACAGGCAAAAAACATGAAATATTTAAAACGATGACCATCACTTACTTACTTTCCAGTAACCCATAAATGCTGACTGAGTAAATTGTAACTGATTGTGAGTTAATTGATTCATTTTTTCATTGATACGTTTTATGTTCATTGAGTGTCAGAAGAAGAAATTTAGTTTTTTTTATCTTGTATGAATATTTTGTCACCCCCGTCTATTGTCAACTGAGTTAATTGATTTATTTATTTGTGGATATGTTTAAAGTTCATTTTGTGTTATAAGAAGAAATTCAGTTTCTTTGTTGCATGATTCCTTCGCTACCCCTACGTCTATTGTTAATGCTCACCTTGTAATTTAATACCATATTCTAAAGGAGATCAGACTCCTAGAACAATAAATGAATTTATTTATTTATTTGGTGATTACATGTGTACCACATCTCCATAACCACTGGACCAATTTGGATGAAATTTGGAAAATATTTTTATTGGTACAGAACATCCCGGCAGGGGTACAAAAAAAATAATAACAGATTCTTTTTGGGTAGGGGTGTGATCAGGGGCGGATCCAGGATTTTGTTCTGGGGGGGCACAAGGACACCAAGTCATACAAAACGAACACAATGATAATGGGACCATATTAAAAATCTTGCCTATTTTTAAGGGTCTGGGGGGACTCATGCCCCCATACCCCAGATTCGCCTATGGGTGTGATAAACAATCATTCACTCAACATAAGCCAGCTGTCACCGTGTCTCCATTAGGCGTTCAGTGTTTTTTTCCCCTTTTGATTAAAAAAATAAAGCATTGGAATGTAAATATATATGAACAGTTTCCTTACATTCTCGTTAGGGATGAGTTGGCTCCATTTTTTCCCAGTTCCCATTCAATTCTATGCTTTGGCTCTTCCTTATGGTACATAATTCAGCACTTATATTACTCAATTTTCAATGAAAAAAGAACCATTCAGCTTAATAACATACATATATGTTGTAAAGTAAGTAATTGATAGTAGTTAGGAATTTTATTATCCGCCTTATTTAAGTTTTGGCAATATCCTGAGATAAATCTTGGTTGTGTACAGAGTTCTTACTATTTTTCAACACCAACTAAATTGCAGAGGGCTTCAGAGTTGAAAAACAATTTTATCATTAAAAAATTAAGAAGAAACAGCAGCATTGGATGCAAAGCGGTATATCGCCACATGATTATTTTCTATATCCATTTTAAGCAACTGCATATAAATGTTAGTAGATGCTATCATTTATTTTCAGAGACGGTTCATCAAAGGGGCTCCCCATCGCTTTCTTCACGATTGAGCATGTTCCTTTTTTCTTTTTGTGAAAATATTATTCAGTCATTTAAAGCTATCATAAAGAATGATTTAGGCCTTCAACGAAATTTAATTATTTAGCTACAATTTGTTACTGTAGTAACAAAGAAAATATTAATTATTTCGCCTAAAATTTTAAGACAAGATTTCATAGCTAAAAGGAAAATATTAAATAACGCTCCCATCAAAAATTGCATTTTTAAGGGACACCCTAACCCCCACCTATTCCCTCTACCTGATTGAATATCTTACTTCACTTCGACATGTTTACTATTACTTTACATTATTTTTTTGTTGTTTTTTATACAATCATCACTTCAAAAACTACACTATTTAGCCAATTATTCGGGAGGCTACAACAAATAGCAATTAACGACAAAGAACATCCAGTCCCTGGTTCTGTGTGACCTTAACAGGTGGGGCTTGAACCCATGACCTACCGTTACCTGATGGAAGAACAAAACTAACACATGCTAAAGTTTCTTAGCACACAAAATGCCATGCTTGTGCGATTATCGCAGGTCAGTCACATAGACGCCCACCCTTGATTCATAAAAATTCAAAACTACAGCATTAAAACAAGTACGGTCACTCGAAAGATCTGTCCCTTTCACAAACACACACCGAGATGAATAGAGGGTGAAAGAAAATGATGGTAATTGAATGATTTACACGACGAAGGGTGAGCCGACGGGAGGGATAAAAAATAATAATGTATTTTGAACGCGTCTGGCAACGCCGCTCAACTTGCCTGACGGTCTCGAAACTTACAGAACTATTCCGCTCTCTCGATTTTCCCGAAATACACCGTCTACGAAACCGAGAGAATAAATAAAATACACTGAAAGGGCAATCTAAGAAGACTACGACACGTTTTTGACGACATAATGCTCTGGAGATGATCCAGACGGAGAAAAGATCGCGATGCTCTCACTTCACTCACGGCAGACCCTGATCTCGCGAGGAAGGATCTTGATTGGATCGGGGAGGCAGCAGATAAAGGAACTGAAAGACGGGGGAGTCGCTTTATTACTTTCTTCTCGGAGGGGCGGGGAAAGGTCGTAGCCCGAAGACGACTCCACACAAGTCACTCCGAGCGATGGAAGGCAAAAAATAGGATGCAAGTACACGCGGTAGTTCTCATGGATACCGTCTTTCAGAGCGAGCACGAAAAAATATGCGAGAGCAAAAAAATAGAGGGAAAAGGATCCCAGGGTAATAGGAGCAGCTGACGACGATGGTACTGTGGCAGCTGCACAGGGACTACAGGAATTTAAATGTCACCCGTGTTCGCAATCCAACAAGCCCAGAATTTTAGGTCCTAGGTTCCAGCGGTCAAAGAACCAACAGACCGATCACTTCACTCAGATCCACGTTCAAGATTCAGACAGGAGCAAGTCCGTAGCCACCAAAAAATTAGGGCGATTAATTAAGGGAGGAGGGGCATATTTAGGGATGAGTGTTTCACGTGGAGGGGGACTCATAACACCGCATCACCCAAAAATTTCGGGGGGTTTCGAATCCCTTAACTTCCCCGCTCGCTGTGACCTTGGTCAGGAATTTTTGCGGAAGAGATAATTCGGCATGTCAATTTTGAAGTTAGAAGCCTATTGGTTTCAAATTAAGAGTAATATAGTGTTTTCCGGCAAATAATAAAATGCAACTCCAACAAGCTGTCGACTCGTTCTGTATGTCGGCTGCTGACAACGTTACAATGGTTGCCTCTGCCATTGTTATCACGGTGATCCCCGGCATAACCCAGACCCTTTCATCCAACCCCTTACATAGCGCTGATGACCATTGGCATAGCCATCCATTGAAACGATGACAAGTGCCGGTATCCTCATCCGGTTACTTACGCGTTAACATTTCCCATTTCCATGGCCGAAAAAAACCGTAGGATGTGCAGACTGTGAGCGGGTTTCCCCGATCTCTTTGGTAAACAAAACCCAGATATTGCAAATCAACTTGATAAAAGTGACACGGTATATGAACAGCAACTATACCGGCACCCCAACCTGATAGTATCGAGTTCAGCATCGACCAATGCCTCTGGCAGTCCCATTCCATATTAAAATGCCCGTATCTGAGTAGGCTATTGATGAGTGGATAATGACACCTGACCTTGCCGGCGTCGGCGTTAGTCTATAAGATAAATCATAACGCAAAGCGCGTGGGGAATCACAACTTTACGTCCCATTGATCTGACATATTACCGTATTTGCAGTGCCTTCCAATTACTACCCAAGCGAGGAGAGAGCCTCCACTTACGCCAGGATATAAACATAGGTCCTCGGAATGAGATGCCAACACTTCAATCACCACACCAACCCGATCCACACGCAACGATGAACCGAATGTGCCATAAAATCCCACGTTTTCAGATGACAGCACGACACAACGTGCATAGAACACAGTCGAATAGTCCGAGAGAGGTCTTTCGTCACGTCAAGATAGTCACGGATGGAACAAAAATGCACCGTATCCCGAAACAGTCCACTCTGCAAATCTGTCGAGAGTCGTGGACTCACCGAGGAGATGCACAGTACGGCTCCCAGGTTGGCGAGAGGAGGAAAAGGAACCGAGATGCAGACACCACCGGCGACGGCGAGTATCCTGGACCTACCCAATGGCACGGGGCCGAACTCGAACAGGAAACAAACACAAAAACACAAAACGGACGCAAAAATAAATGCTCCCAAGGCGTGGAGTCTGCTCCGCCGCCGCGGGGCCAGGACCATTCAAATGAAGAAGAGGGAGATGCGACGGTCTCTCGTGGGGCCGGCAGACACGGGGCGACTGCCGCCGGATGGTCTGAAGAAGTGGGGGAAGAGTACGAGCCGTCCCCCTCCGACCAAAAACTGCCGAGGAGGAGGAGGAGAAGGACAGAGAGGGAAATGAGGGAGGAAAGAAGGAGAAAGAGAAAACGGGGAGAGAGAGAGAGATGCTGTATGTTTGCGGGGAGGGGGAAAAAGGGGAATGAGAAGTGTGGGAGGTGGATCGAGGAGGGGGAGAGTGTGGGAAGGATAGGGGAGATACATACGAAGAGAAACCCTTCTGGAATATAGGGGACGGGCGAGCTATGTTATTACTATTAATTCATTATATCCTCACCAATATGTTTTAATACATCGATTCATTGGCGACGTATAGCACGAGCGATAATCGTTCTAGTCACAATGATTTGCAACGACGAAAAACGATAGGCAGACGACTATAATTCGCGTGTTATTACCATTAAATCATAATATCATCACCAAAATGTTCTAAAACATTGATTTATTTGCAACGTACAGCACGAGCGATAATCACGATAATCGCGACAGTCTCAATAACTCACAACGACGAAAAACGACTGTCGGAGGACTAAATATCACGATATTTCGCATATTATTCCCATTAATTCATTATATCATCACAAAAATGTTTTGATACATCCATTTATTAGCGAAGTATAGTACAATCACGATAATCGCGATAGTCACAATAATTCACAACGTCGTAAAACGATAGCCGGACGACCACATATCATGATATTTCGCGATACAAGGGCACTTCACGAAATGTTGTGATTATCGGGCAACAATATACCGGGATGAAATCGATTAATTCGGCTTTCACTTTGCGAAAATTTCATTCTGAATAAATACAAACAACCTTTGTAATTTTCACAGAATTTTTTTTCAATGGTACGACGCGTTTCAACACTGAGGCGTACTCGTGAATGGCGCTTCAGCGTCGAACCAAGTCGTATCATTAAAAAATTTCTATGAAAATTACAAAGGTTGTTTTTATTCATTCATGTACCGTGATGATCGGACATAGATAAATGTATCGATAATCGGACGACGACCAACCGCTATAATAGGGAAACGATATTAAACGATGCATAGAGATGAATGTGCAAATACATATCGCGACCAGAAGGATCGCGATTAGCGAAGCATATGAAGTAGGAGAGAAGGACGAGAGAGGCGGACCGAGAGAGAACGAAAATGGTGTCTGTGAGCGGGATCAAAGGAGGGGTATTGAGGGGTAGGATTCCCCCCCCTCCCTTCTCTGGATTATATGGGGGATGGGGGAGTTGGCAGAAGGAAGTGTTGGGTCGGGAAGAAGAGGGTTGGGTGGGGAGCATATATGAGAGGGGGGGTGGGTGTGAAGCGGGCATTGGGGTACTAACAGGAGCGCGGAGGGAGGGGGGACGACGAGAAATAGGAAGGAGGGTGGACGTGAAAAACTCAGCATCCCGGCAGCACCCGCGCCGTGTCCCTCAGAACCTTTCAAGTGCACAAGCACCGCTCTCATTCATGAAAGAAATGACGGACCTTAATAAATAACGGCGTGTTTACTAAACAAGCGAGTTTAGAATTGTTCGCACTACTGTCATCTCTCACAATGAACTAGATGGGCAGCCCTTGGGTACTGAAAACACCATCCTCATGGGCAAAGTTTTGAGTTTTATGTCGGGGGGGCCGGCAATCCTGTCGAGGGTTTAGGGGCTATGGAATACACCCAGTTGAAGAGGGGGATCCCCGCGGAAAATTTGTTTAAATTAGCCTCTGTAAACAGTATTTTAAGTACATACTATCAAAGAATAAAATTTATTTAAACTATTTTTGTTTTCATTGTTCTTGAATGTAAATGGGTTCGTACTTTTTTCGGACAAATTACCATAAGTTGGGGGGGCCAGGCTCCCCCTAACCGCCCCCCCCCCAAAAACACCGCCCGTGACCACCCTGGCGGTATTAGAACTGGCGACCTCTAATTAAGAAAGTGATGATTCCTCAGCTGCCGCCACTAGCGTGTTGGAGAGGTTTCAACTCACAATCAATGATTCAACCCAATGTTGGTTTGGATAGGTGAGGGTCAGGGTCGCGTGTGTTACATTGTGATGGAAAGTATTTCGGAGGGGTTCACTGGGAGGGGGAATGCATTTCGGGGTGGGGGGAGGTCTTTTGGAGGGAGAGCATCTTAAGACTGTCACTCTCAAATATTTCGGGAGAATTAGGACCCCTTAACCCCCACCCCCGCTCGCAATGGCATTGGTGAGGGTACAGCTAACCCCTGACTTAGCCGAAAGCGGCGTGAAATATTCATTTTTCATACATTCAGGATAGTGAACAGTTTCTTTCCCTGGAGTACCTAGAGCGGTCAACTGAAAATAAGCACAAAGAAAACCAAGATCTTAGTATGCAGCAGAAGAGAAGAATTCAAGACTAACATTAAAATAGGGAAGCAAAAACTGATAGAGGTGGATGAATTCTGCTATTAGGGAAGCAAGATAACTAGTGACGGGAGAAGTAAGAAAGAAATTATCAGCAGAATAGCCCAGGCGAAGACAGCATTCCACCAAAAGAGAGACTTGCATACAGCGGGAAACTTAAATATGGAAGGAAAGAAACAATTTATAAGAACCTACATCTGGAGTATGCTCCTATACGGAAGTGAGGCATGGACAATGACCGCAGCGGAGAAAGCAAGGATAGAGGCCTTCGAAATGTGGTGCTACAGAAGAATGATGAAAATCAAATGGATCGACAGAGTTAGTAACGAAGTCCTAAGAAGAGTAGGAGAGAAGAGAAGCCTCATGAAAACCTTAATAAGAAGACGGAACAACCTTATAGGCCACATCCTGAGACATGATGGCCTGATGAAGACAATCGTCGAAGGGCAAGTGGAAGGCAAGAATAGAAAATGAAGACCTCGAACAAAATATATGGAACAAGTGAAGAGAGATGTGAAAGAGAAGAAATACGTAGGTGTGAAAAGATTAGCTGAAAGGAGAATAGAGTGGAGAGCTGCGTCAAACCAATCCTAGGATTGTTGACCAATGATTATGATGATGATGACCTAGAGCAGAGCGGGTTTTTGTGAGAGAATGAACTAAGGCTTCAGCTGGATTTCAACCCGGGACCTTTCGACCCAATTTTCCACAGACTAGGCCATCACACACACGTCTCCTCTCCTTAATAGAGGGGAAGATAAAAACAAGATGTTCTATGATGGTCGTTCACTAACTTTGATTTAGCTATCGTACTCAAATCTGAGGGCACGGGGTTAAATCCCAGGGGTGACGGAGATATTACGAGCTCCATTCCAGTCACAAACATTTTTTTTTATATAGACCAAATAATGACCCGACCAACAATTCCATTTAAAAAATCAAAATACTTGGGTTCTTTCAGCGAAAAAATTGCATTAAGATAAACATTTAGAGGCATGATAACGATGGCTACGGAGAAGTAAGGAAGGCCTTAAAAGGCTTTTAACTCCTTTAAGAGTTTTTTTTTTTTTTTCGAAAATTGTTTGTTTTCTCCGAGGAAGAGACAGAGTTCAAGGATTTCACATGCATCTGAGCGTCATATTTTTTTACATTTTAACTGTTATACGAGCGTAAAAACAAATACGATATCGTAATTATAAGAGTAGGGCAATGTCTGGAACTGAAACTGACAGATGCATAAATTGAATTCCGGTTATATTATTTCATATTTCGGATTTATTTCTCCGAAATTTTATTCGGCATAATAAAGTTAAGAAAGAGTTCAAAGGTTAGCGTATAACATATGCCATATACAGGAAATTTAACAAAAAATACAAGATATGAGTCAAAAGAGATATAATTTCATTCTCCATCCGCTGTATTTTGCTCTTAACATCGGTAACTAGGAAGCGAAGTAAATAATTTCTGACTTGAAATAAATTTACACGCCATGACCCTTGATACACCTCAACGTTTTTTAACGATACAGCTAAAAAAACTAAAGCAACTTCATCGTTAGTACTGCCATAGAGTAAGAACATATACTTACTCTATGGTATTACAAATTTAAACACCCTGACTCTTGATAAATTATACCATCCATTTTGCAAAAATATCGGCTAACAAACTAAAGCAACTTTACCATTAGCCATCTCGAATATGCGACAAGTTTTTGGGATGCGGGGCAGAAAGAATCCGTGAACTGCATATAAAATAAGCTCTTATAAAAATTTTTTTTTAAAAACCAGCCTTTATATTTAGATTACAGGGGATGAGCAACGTTTATATATGGCACAAAGCAAAAAAACTCAGTGACCCCGAAAAACCAAAAGTGACGTATTAAAAAAGTCACTATATTTATTAAATTTTCAGTGAATGGTAAGCCCCCTATGTTTCAAAATGCCACCCCTATGCTTTTAAATGCCTACTATGTGGATATGCCTAAAGTGGATAACTTTTACTGTGGTCGCAAAACACGAAAATCGACCATTTGGAACTTCTTAGATCAAAAACATGTTTTGGGGGGCTATAGGTTGACTGGGGTGGTTAAAGGGGGGTTGGAGAGAAAAAGTTATATTTTCATGTATTGTCATCGGAAATGAAGAAGTGTGCAAAATTTCAGCGTTTTTGCTTCACAGGAAGTGAGTCAAATTTGAGTTACAAGATTTGTACCAGACAAACAGACAGGTTGGTGAGTTGATATAAAGGCTGGAACAAGGGAAAACGGCTCGATTCGTTTAAATCAGCGATGGGAGAATTACTTGTTAGATATAAATGAAAGACATAACTTGGTGAAAAATGTGCGCAAAAATTATGCCGCGATCTATCTTCCTGCGCAGTGAGGCAAACCGCGCCAAGTCACCATGCCAATTTTGCGATAAGGATGCGAATTCATCCCGAACCATCTCTGTCCCGTGGGACCAAGCGAGCGACTTTTACCCTCGAGGTGGGGGTCGATCGCCGCGGGCAGCGGAACGCATTTGCGGTAGACCGACAGTGAAAAACCGTCAACCCTCGCACTAACATTTCCACCGGCCTCGTGACTTAACAAGCTCCATCAGTCTCGGCGCTAGGCGCCCCCAGACCTTGAGGAGGGGTAAGAGGTCATCGCTGTTGACGGACCTCATCGCTTGGGTAGCCCGAGAGCTATATAAAGTCATGAACACGACAAGCATTTTTGGGACACTGGTGCCCCTTGGCAGGGGCGCAGCTAGGAATCAAGGCTGGGGGAGGGGGTTTAGGCCAACTAATACTTACGGGTGTGGAGGTATTGCATACCCACCAGGGTAAGCGGGAGTTGCGGGAAAAATTTAAGATTAATGGTTCCAGAAAATTTTAAGATTAATGGTTCAAAATGACTAGATTTACCGCTTTATGAGAGATATTTGATGTATTTGATTAATCCTAACACTATTCTATAAGTAATACTAATCCATTAAGTAAAATGGATAAAATTTAAAAATTTCTCTGAGCTCTGGGGTAGGTTTTATCCCCCAAACACCCCCGCCCTCGCTCCGTCACTGCCCCTTGGTTCATTAGCAACAAAAACATCAGAAAAGACTTAAAGTAAACTGCATTTTTGACCACTTTGAAATCATTATTAATATGTTTTTCCAAATCTTTTAATTCCACCGATAATGAATTTTTGTCATCACTTTGGGGTTACACTCCATCACCCTCAAGCAAGCACAAAGTCCGTAAAACCTCCCTTCACCCTACCCACATCCCTGTTGAATACTGGTCAGCAATGAAAACTCGCATGGTTCTTAATGACACGTTTTATTGCAAGATCACGAGACAGACTGACTGGAATCGTCTGCTTGGCGGTGACACGCCCACACCCATATACAAATGAATACATAACGTAAATAAATGAAATTCATAATACATTCACACCCTCAATTACTGTTGGGAGAAACATTTTTACATCTGACCACGAGTCGCTCGAGTGCTCCCTTGTTCTCCCCCTCCCCCGACTGTCGCATTCATCCCAGCCCCCCAGGGTCCTCAGAGCATGGAACAAAGCCGCTTGGCCAGAGCTTAACCATGCACTTTCACTTCTTCCTTGGGCCCTCTTGGAGGGAGGGTCTCCCGAAGACGGCACGGAAGTCTTTTATGACCTACTCCATGCTGCCATTGAGGATTTCGTCCCAGTTCGCCGTCTATCCAAAAAAAGACCCATCTGGCAGTCCCCGGAGACAACACTTACCCTGAGAAATAAACTCAAGGCTTGGAAGCATTGGAAAAAACACCCCAGCCCCCTGTCCCGCGCCTTGTTCGTTACGCTACGGCGCCATGCTAGCTTCCTCATTCGCCGAGACTACAAAACCCACATACAGGACATTTCTGTCGGAATTCGTGTCAATCCGAAGCGATTCTGGACGCTCATTAATGCCAAAAGAAAGTCACACAGAATCCCTGCCTCTGTGTCCTGCAATGGAAATATTTCTAATAGTGATGAACGCCCGGAGGTGTTCAATGAGTATTTTTGTGCAAACTTTAACTCTGCCACTCCAACACTCCCTCTCCCGAAGCTTCAACCCGTATGCCACCAGTCCCTTTCATCCATCTCCACCGATCCTAAAGAAGTTCTGTCCTTTCTAACGGCTCTGCCCTCCTCGAAGGCCACCGGGTCCGACAATATCGGCTCCCTCTTTCTCTCTCGCACCGCTAATACCCTTTGCATCCCTATATCCATCCTCTTCAATAGGTTCTTCTCCGTTGGCGCGTTCCCTGAACAATGGAAGAGCGCAAATGTCACACCAATTTTAAAATCTGGCCCCAAAGGAATCGTGGAAAATTATCGTCCGATTTCCATTCTCCCTGTTCTGTCCATTATTTTTGAGAGAATCATACATAGCCGTCTTCTTCACTTCTCCCTCCCCTACATTTCTCCCCATCAGCATGGTTTCCTTCCCGGCGGGTCGTGTCTCTCTAACCTTGCGGTACTGCACCACCATATTACCAAATCTTTCGAGTCTAACTCACAGCTCGATGTTTGCTACGTAGATTTCTCCAAAGCTTTCGACACCGTTAACCACACATTACTAATACATAAACTTAAACACCGTTACAATATACATTCGAAGTTTCTATCTCTGATCAACAGCTTCCTCAGCTCACGTTACCAACGGGTATTGATTGACGGCATCTCATCCTCTTACTTACGAGTTAAATCTGGTGTACCGCAGGGAAGCGTCCTCGGTCCCCTCCTATTCGCACTCTTCATTGACGATATTACGGATGGTATCAGCCCTTTTGGCTGCAATGTTCTGTTGTACGCGGACGATTGCAAGATTTTTAAAAGAGTGGATCGCCCCACCGACTCACATTCCCTTCAATCGGCACTCAATTTTATCACCGATTGGTGCTCGACTTGGCTGATGCGGGTCAACCCCTCCAAATCGGTGATGATGACATTCACGTTGAAAAACAATCCCCTGAAGCACTCCTACTGCCTTTTAAATAAGCCTATCCCCCTTGTAACCTCCCACTGCGACCTAGGTGTGATTTTTGACGATAAATTAAAATTTCATGATCATATTTCGCTGATCGTGAGGAGAGCAATGGCCATTGTTGGTATGCTTTATAGACTAACAGACCTTCACGACCCTACCGCATTAAGAACAGTTTTTTTCGGTTGTATTCTCCCCATACTTGAATACTGCTCACCAGTCTGGTCTACCGCCTGCCCCACTACTCTAAGCTTGCTCAACCGTCCTTTAAACTTCTTTCTTGCAGTAGTCCGCCATCGAATCCCCACACTCAGATATTACGCCCGTGACGCTATCCTTTCCTCCCTCAGGATACCTAACATAACAAGCCGCCGTTTCTTATCAGATCTCATGTTTCTACATAAAGTCTTTAGTGGTTCTCTACGGACAAACGAAATTCTCCCTCTTTTCCGATTTCATATTCCTCCTCGCCCCTTACGAAATAACTCTCTGCTTCACATTCCGCGATTCCGTCTCTCCATCTCTCAACGCTCTCTGTTCTTCCGAATCCCCTCCTTGTTTAACTCCATCGCTTCGAAAATCCCTTCCCTGGACCTATTTTCCTCTGCTACTAGTTACAAAGCCACCTTAAAATACCATCTCAATAATTCACCATTGTCTAATCAATAGTGCCCCTTCTCACGTTTAAAAATTTTGTTTACTGTTACTTTTCATTTACTGTGCTATTGTTTGTTATCTTTTATATATTATTTATTTAGGAACAGCCAATGTAAAGGCCTTTGTGCCGTTTTTGGTGATGAAATAAATAAATAAATAAATAAATAAACATCTCTCCTATATATCACTCCTACTTGAGTGATGCTATGCCAGGACTTACCCTCAATTTTTATTTGTCAATAACAAATAATATGTAATACTCTCAGTAGACAGCTGCAAAGCTGGAAACTTGAGTTTTCAAACAAAAAAGTGATATTTCAGCGTAGCAGATTGTCGGGAAGAAGGGAAAGAGCATGGGTGCCTAAACACGTAGGCAGTGTTTTCGTTCAAGATTTTACAATATGGGATGTAAGGTAGACTTGTAGGCCAACAGAAAAATTCGCTTCACTCTAGCCACCACACCGACCTGAACTCGATTTGAACCCGGCCCTGAGAAGTGGAAAGCGAATGAATGCTCACTACATCCTTCGCGCCGATCTGACCACCCTACCGAGCATGCCAGTTCACTTCATAAACACGATACGCCCACTTGGGAGGAAGGTTAAAAGGGAACGAGGTCCATTCCTATACAGTGGACAATTGAATGAAGGGCTGCGTGCAACCAGCCAAAGGATTGCCAGCCTAAATTATGATCATGAACAATAATTACCGAACCAATTTTTATCTATAAACTCATTATCATATTTACTGAATATTATTAATTCACTCCTGAGGATTAAACCCAATAACTGCAAGTGGACAGCCGTTTATCTATTCACGGCACTAATCCGACTGCCCTAACGAAAATGCCAGTGCGCCGCATGCGCCTCAAAGTAAATACGAGCGTATTAACTAAACTCGTATTAACGAAAGCGATTTTCGAATTCCAACTTCCGACCAAGATTAGAATGGCAAAATCCACGATCACGTGAGGAATCTGGCTGCCTTAATATGACGAAAGCAATTGATTTCATATTTTTCATTTCAAGTGGAAATTTTGATTCTAATAAATTCCATCTCATGAGGAAGAAGTATTTTTTATCACCCATTTGCCCCGTAAAGAGCACAAGTGTGGTCTTTCACGACGGGGAATATTCAAAATTTAACAATGAACAGTCCCAAACACCCATGTTCTGGATAGGGGATACCTACCCAGGCGGAACTCGAACCTGCGACCTTCTATTTGGCAGGCGAGAGCTCTACCTCGACGCTACCGAGGCTGACATTTATGTAAAATGTGAGATAAAAATCTACACATGAGTATTTCGTTTTCTTGCTTTTTTTCCACTTGATAATCCTCGATATGATATCCTAATACATCAGACTATTGCACTTTTCTACCAAAAAAGTTTATTTACCACCAATTTTGATACATTTACCATCATCTTCAGGTGACTTCCACCAAATTAAGCCTGATAACTCACTCAATTCTGTTGTTATTTCCAATCGCCGCCCTCGGTGGCAGAAGGGTACAGTCCTTCACAAAAAAATGGTCGCGGGTTTGAGGCCCGCCTGGGAAGGTTGCTCCTATCCAGGACATGGTTGTTCAAGCACGTGAAATTTATTGAAACCCCCGAAATAAATTCGTGCTGTTTTCGGTAGTATGGGAATAAATAGTTTTTATTATTTTGCCTTGGCTTTTAGTTGCTCCGCAGCAACCTAGAGTGCTCTACTCCGAGACGTAAACACGATATGCCCGGTAGAGGAGAGGGCAAGAGGGGGGGGGGGGGGGGGGGTAAAGACGGAAAAGGAAAAGTATGAGAAATATGCGATAAAAATCTAGATATAAGAATTTAGTTTTCCACTTTCCATGATAATCCTGGCGTAAATACATCCGCCTTGCACTTTCCCACATCAAAAAGTTTATTTACTACCAATTTCGATACACTTATTATCATACTCAGGTGACTCCTACCAGATTATGCCTGATAACACACTAAATCCTGTTGCTGTTGGGTTTAAAAAATGTTGGCCTCGGCTATTAGTTGCTGCGCAGCCACCTCGAGTGATCTTGTATGTATGTATATATTTACTCCGAGACGTAAACACGATATGCCCAGTTGAGGACAGGGCAAGAGAGGGGGGGGGGGTGAGGACCCCGCGTAATGGGTGAACTACTCCCTACCTCCGACTGAAAAGACCCGTCTCCTTTGCAGACGACCAAGAGCAATTGTTGAGGGGAAGAGAGGTTGTGGAGATGGCAATGGCGAGAGAGAAGGGGCAGGGGAGGCGAACGGGGGTCGGGGAAGGCGTAGGCGGTGGGGCAGCAACTGGGGGAGGAGGCGTGGGCTGTGAACAAGAAGGAAATGAGGGGAGAGAGGTGCGGAGAGAAAGACGGGTGCAGGAGCGGGGGAGGGGGAAGCTGGAAGGCCAACGCGACCCAAGATCAAGGGAGTGGGGGAGGGGAACACAGTTGTGAAGGGCTATTCCGCCCTTTCCTCTCTCCCGATTATTTCTCGTCCGCTCACAGCCTGAGACACGGGACCCGATCGACGACCCGTCGCTAGGCACGTTCCGTGGTTCGATTCTTCGATCACACACGTAAACACAGAAGTCCCTTTACACACTAGCACTGAGGCCCGTGGCGGATCAAAGGATGGGCTAGGAAGGGCTAAATCCCCCCCCCTCTTTGGGATATCCAATTCAAGCAAGATAAAATGGTAATGGACCTTTTATACTGAGGAATAAAAACGAAATGCATCGTAGAAATTGTGGGAGAATTCCACAGGGAAAAAATCGTTCGCCTTGAACAGGATCAGGATTCTGGTAAAGGCGGAATTTTCGTATGATTTGTGCATTGCGGGTGACTCCGTAAAATTATAGCCGGGGTAGTTCCTGTATACTTAAATTAGCATTAGAGAAATTTACGATGAGGCAAAATTACTAAACATGTAGATAAATTCAGGAATTCTTCTCGGGCTCTACACCGGGTTAATTCAGTCGTTTTGGCCGACATTTTGGAAAACGACTTGTCTTCCATTCTCAAGGCGTGTTACTGTCTGAATGTCCAACTGCGAGTCGTTTTCCGAAAAAACAGCCAATACGACTGAATTAACCCGGTAGAGAAGAATTCCTCGGAATTCATGGATATTATTCATCAGGAAAAATTAAAATCGTTTATCATGTGGATCAATGTTTGTTTTAAAAACGGCATTTGTTGGAAAATTAGTAATGATACATGATAGTGTTGTTACAAGCCATGAACTTCTAAAAATTTTCGTAACCTCCCCGACCCCCACAACTGCTGGGAGGTTACTCCCTGAGCCCCCACAAGGCCGTGAAATTATAAGAATAAATCAAAAATTATAGAAATTCTCTAAGCCTCCACTAATTCACACGAGCGTTTATAACTTAAATAGAACTAATTGTAAGAGATACCATAAAAGATGATAATGTACTCAGAATTAATTCATTGGAGAAGAAGCGTGTAAAATCTGTTTCAAGTAGAGTTCAAAATATGCATATATTCGGGTAAGTTATGGGAAAAATACCACCGATGCGTGGTCTGTTTAGTTGGATTTTTTGTCTTGATAAACCGGAGAAAGCTTAAGGAAATTCAAGATTTAATTCTGTTTTTGGAGAATTATCCCAAGTAAGTAGGTGCTTCTTATAATCGGAATCTACTGCATAGCCTTATTGTATTACCGATGTCAGGTCAACATTCGGCCATCGGACACGAATGCCTGTCTGTCAATGCTAAATACTAAAATGAGTACTTCGCCACACCCTTCACCAACCAAAACATTCTGCCTAGAAGCTCGAACAACCATGCTCGAGTGTGTCCTTGCGAGTACCACCTCGCGGTAGGTAATTGATAGGAACCCAGCAGCCACCCACGACAGTGTTCCAGTAATTGAGACAGCAAAAAAAAAGAACAAAGAAAGAAAATTATAAGCATGGTGGTGATAATACCGAGCAAGAGGAGGCCCGTCCTGCCCGACGTAATTGGATGCTTATTTACGTAATCAGGCGAAGTAGGTATCAAAACAACGGGCGATCTCTAAAGGAGGGACGCGGACAAAGCCTCTCCATAGATGGGAATTTTCATGAGATCCGAAATTGATTATATCGATTTTTAAGCCAAAACTCTGTCGCGTTAAGTCGCGTTCTTCAAATTTAAGCTCATCGTAGGCTGACACCCGCTCCGGGACATCCGAGCACCACCGTTTCGATTGAAAGATTGCGGTGAGGAATTTCTAATCTGCCGGCAAATTGCATCAATCACGCACTCCATATAAAATACGCGAGCAGGAGAGGCTATCTTCAACTGTTTCTGCACGGCGCGAGAGCATAACGGACGTCACATCACCGATGCATGGATGGCAACTGCCAACTTTCTCCGGAAGGAAAAAGGCGAGTGGCTAGAGCGAACAATATTGATTGAAGTGCAGACGGGAGTTAAATTTATCATAAGAGGCGGGCTTCGCTGAAATTCTATTCACGCCGGTTGTTTTTTTTCATTTTTTTTCTGCTCGAGTGGGAGAAAGAGGAACCTCACCCTAGGCCCACTTCCACCCGATGAACACCCAATCGGATCACGAAATCTGCCGCACCACATCAAAACCACATATGCGGACTGGAGAAGCATGTAAAAAACTGCCAATGCAGAGAGAGAGAAAGATGCAAAGCCACACGGGTGGAATGGCGACCGATCGAGTTTTCATTGTCAAGGTCCCGCACTGGAACATCAATGAAAATCTTTAACCATTCACCGCTCGAAAATATGAATCGATAATAACGCCCGAGGAGAATCTACTACAACAGGAAGATCCAGAGGATACAAACGCAAACTGGCAGACCGGAAAGCCGTGGTTGGCATCAGTGGCGTAACTATGAGGGGGGATGAGGGGATAGATCCCCCCCCCCAAAGCCTCAGATAAATAAAAAAAATATTTAAAGATATTGTCCAGTTTTTACATGTAATAACTGCATCTGCATAAAGTTACATCTTATGGTATGGTATTGGCACGGTATGGTATGGTAGTGGCACGGGATGATTCCATACCAGGCGTGCAGAACTCATTCTAGTATTAATCAGAAACGCGCTAGCTTGCCGGACACAGGCCAAGCACAAAGGACAACAAAAACGGTCAGATCAGAAACTAGAAGATTGCTATGGACACGAACACGTTACCACTCAAATACAACTACTCGCTGGTAATGTAATAAAAAAATAGATTGCAGTATGATAATATTGTATGGCAAAGTATTTGGAGGAGGCGACCGATAGCTGAGGTCATTTGCGCCATGAGGGAAGGGTGTTGCAGGAAGGGTGGAGAGAAACCCGGCGTCGGCGTTAGCCTGCTCTCAACGAAAGGCGCCAAGGGGACCACGGCTTAACGTCCCATCCGACGGACGGAGTGTTGCGCTTGAAATGTCCTCCACACAACATTCAAGCAGGGATCGGGCAGTCTCTGAAAACTCTCTGCCACTGCCGGGATTTGAACCCGAGCCCGCCGGGTGGGAAGCCAACACTCTAGCCAACCCACCAACCCAAGTTACATCTTTATGGCCAAAATGATGTAATATGTACTTCCACGCATATCATTTTTCAAAAATTTTCGTTGACCCCCACCCCCATTCCCAGGCCATTCCATCCCCCCCCCCCCCCCACCAGAGCATATACCTAGTTACGCCACCAGTTGGCATGGTTTCACAGTATAAATGCTCCTTAAGGCATTAGGGGCCATCTAAAAATTGCATTAAAATGCACAAAAACACAGGTCAGGTCGTGTGATTTAGCTTGAATTAAAAAGTAGTTCAAGCTCATGCTAGTCTAATTGTAAGTCCCGATAAAGTAATTAAAATGAGGTCATAATTTTATCCTTTTCACTAATAACTCCGTGGCAGGATCCAACGTAGCAACAATGAACAACAAAATCAAAACTAATACCCAAAAATAAACAAAACAGCATTGTGATTTTTCGTCAAGGAGTTCATAAGCGATCGGGGCGAATGATTTGCTTCAAAGCTAATGTTTTACTTATTAAATTAAACGATATAACATATCACCTAGGCACGCGACTGAATAAGGCTATTCGTTCATGCAGTGATTTGAAAAAGTTCGCCCGTTGATTTAATCTGGAGAACGAATAGCTCTTTCTAACTGTGGTTTATTACGACCTTGACCTCTAGAGAACGAAGTAGATTAAAAACTAGTCCGGAAAATACACCGTTCTGAAATACGCTTCCAAATATTTTGCGTTGGTGGAGAGGCAGGTAACCGGGAAGGGTGGGTTAAGAGATCTAGGTTCGAATGCCCACAAAATAAAATTTCACGAAGCATATTTCATCCTGGGAATAAAGCAAGATATTGAAACTCAAAACTAACACAGTAATTAACTTATTAAAAATAATTAACCATTGGGAAAAAAGAGCAATACTGGCAGTGCGGTCGCTTAACATATTTCTTCCTATTTAATATTTTTCCTCTCCTTTTTCCCTGTACATAATAGCATTAAATATATAAGTGATACGATTCATTTGGTTAAGAACATGGTGGACCGTTGAATATCCCACGAGAGCCGGGCAACTTTCCTGTTCAGCGCCAAAACATACTACTCGACAAGCAAATTGAAGTGCGTTTATTAGTACCAAAAGAAAGGAGTAAAGGCGATCCATCCCAATTATCTGCGCCAACAGGACCAAAAAAACGAGGCATATTCCAAGCCTAAGGAAAGAATTGCACTTTCGAGAAGAATATAAAAACGCGGGATTAAATTAAATGATTAAGATCAAGCGCACGACTGAAAACACACAATAAAGGCGAGGAGAGACGGAATAATAGCCGCTGACTCGCGACCCTTCTTATTGGCAAGATAGGGTGGTTATTGAGGAGGGACCAACGCCTGATGTCTGCTGGTCGGCTCATCGGAGCCGGCGACCACATGGCGAGGTCAGAGGCGCGCCGTTTGGGATAAGTATTCCGTGGATTTCTTTTTCATATTGGTGAGATCAAAAGCTGGGAACGCCGATGAAGAAACATATGGTCAAACCGCACTTATCTCGAAATAAGTCAGCATGTTGATATGAAAAATATTTCAAGGGAAAAGGAAGAAAAACTTAAATATAACATCGTGGCCAGTAGCCTACATCCACATTTAAAAAAAAAAAACAGAAATTTTGGCACGAGAAAATAATTGGAAAAATAAAAGTCACGATGTCGTCGCAAATAATAAATACAATCCTTCCCCATTTTCAAAATAGCGAACACTTACATGTATGTGTAGTACCTTGGACACTAGACCTAATGAGCACTCTCCTGATCATCATATACTGTCATTTTTAAGAAAAAAATCCAATGTAAAACGTCGTAATGCGTTTGTTTTCAGGAGCGTTGGAAATAAAAAATATATTATTTTAAGAGGTCTAAATAGGAAGAATTTACATGAAATAGTGTAGAGTAAAATGAAGAGCTAGAACTTTCCTCGGTTTTAGATAGTATTGGCTTCTGGATGCTAACAAAAAAAGCCAACGTTCCCATTTCTACACCTTTTACACTAATCCTTAGCCCTTATCGGGGTTCTTCGTCAAGTCTCGATTTAGCAGGAGGAAACGCCGGTTTATTTTTAATCACAAAGGCGCGGGTATTCCAAGAAAACTACGGAATAAGTTTTTACAAATGGGATCCGCTGAAATTATAACTTCACAAAACTATCGCAATTATTACGATGAAGTCATGGAATGTAATCAAAACATCGACCGAGTCCAATTTATGCTAATAAGTGTACAATAAAAAAGAGAGGAAGAACTTGTTTCGCTTAGGGTGATAACGAAGTCTTGAAGCTAAATAAAGGCAACATTCTCATCTCTATGCTACTGAGGTTAATCCCCAACACTCATAAGGGCTTATCATAATTCTTCAAGAAGTCAAAAGAGAGGAAATACTACACCGCGAGTATTCTCTAAATCTTGAATAGGTTTTTCTTAGATATAGAACGCGAAACTTATAAGTTGACAACACTAACGGGATGTAATGTTTGGTTCTTTCCCGGCGAACGATGGCAGAGAAGGTTTCTCGGGTTATGCACCGGGTAAGGACCTCCACACATCTATTTCCAACGTTTGGACAAGCACGTTTCGACGATGGGCGAGTTGCTTGTCGAAACGTTGGAAGGAGATATTGAGAACCTGACCCGCTGCATAATCCGAGAAACCTTCTCTGCCAACACTAACGGGAATTTGCTTTAAAACATCGACCAGATCCATCGTCCATTGGTATCATTAAGGAGCTACCAGTCGGCGAAGGTACGGAAGGAGACGAGAGTGGGGCCACATATATTTGGTCGGGATACGGATAGAACGGAACCAGAAGGAAGGGGAAAAAGCTGGGAAGAGAAAATAAAATAACACGCCGGATGTAGCGCGGGCGGATTTTGGCTCCCCTTACTTAACGGCGGGAACACGGTCCCTCAAACGTGAGACACGCGCGTGCCCGCAGATGCCCGAGTGGGATTTAAAAACACGGAAAGCGAAGGGAGAGAGGGGTCGGGGGGTTAACCTTTCCCCATCCCCCGAGGGGGATAAGATGGAGGTAAACTACACAGAAAAACAAGTCTGGGGGTTTGGCCTCCAAGATGTACGTACGTTATCTCGGAAATAAACTTCGTAAACCCAAAACCGGTAACTCTTTCAAGTAAGACAAGACCCTAAAATCTGTATTAATATTTTATTAGATACATATTAATGTTATAAATAACATACTAATACATACTTAATTAATACTACCTAATTCTGTAATAATATGTTATTACTATATTAATTTTCAATTACTTTCAACTCACTAATTCACTTTTCCTTCGCCTGACGCAACTGTCTTGGTTGGAGCTTTCGGTTTCAACGCTCATAAAAAGTACATCGCTCTGAATATTATGAATTGGCGTGCCTAAGATCAGTTTTTTGACATCTTTTCAAAGCGACAGTAAGGAAAGTATCAATAAACGAACCATATTTAGTAGTGCCACTACTGCTGACAATTGTGAATCTGTTGTTTAAACACGGGGTACAGCAGAAAAACGACTAAAAATATTCTTAATGTCGATAATACAAGATGGCACTAATACATTCCACACATATATTCTTACGACGGACACATAACAACTGTAAAACTCTCTCGATTACAGCGGGTATAGAACCCTAAGTTGACGATAGCACGGTAACGAGTTCGGCGAGTTTCTGATCGCCAGTTTAATTAATGTTTGAACATATTGGTAGGGACTTCACTTAATGCTCCAAGCCCTGACTCACCTATTTTCACGCGATACAAAATTGTTTATCATGATAAATTGAAAGATTATTGTTATAACGATATACAAAATGGATGATTACCGCAGAATAAATACAATCGACAACGGTCAATGTGGCTGTGCAACAACCTGAAGTTGAGGTCATGCCACCTCAAATATGCAAATGGCTTTTAGTGGAAACTAAAGAAAAACTAAACAAATAAAAGGTTAACCCTTTCACTGCTGTGGACGTACCTAGTACGTCCGCACGACAGACTGCGGTGGACGTACTTTTTCGTTCCTCCCTGCCATACGGTCAGCACTTCCACGAAGCACTTCGAAGGGACCCACTAATCCAGGACCCTTTCCTCGACGAACACACCCACGCAAGACCGTCTCATGGGCCCTACCAGCGTGGGCCCTACCTCCGGAAAAGTGACCGCTCTGACTGCAATTTGAAAATCAATCAATCAATCCGATCATCACAATATGATTGTTTTCATCGCACTCCTGCCAATCAAGCAATAAAGTACGTCTTTGAACCGTGTTTCTGCGATGAAAAATAATGATTTTGTTAACTTTGATATAATGGCCATTTTCCGGTTGTCCGCAGCCACGTTTTATTGCAAAGTTAACAAAATCGTTATTTTTTATCGCAGAGACACGGTTCAAAGACGTACTTGATTGCTTGATTGGCAGGAGTGCGATGAAAACTATCATATTTCGATGATCGGATTGATTGATTGATTTTCAAATTACAGTCAGAGCGGTCACTTTTCCGGAGGTAGGGCCCCCGCTGGTAGGGCCGATGAGACGGTCCTGCGAGGGTGAGTTCGTCGAGGATAGGGTCGGGGATTAGTGACCCTTCGGAGGGTGTACCACACCCATCCTGGAAGTACCTGCTCCATGGGTCCAGGAGACGCATTTTAACATTTTCGCCGCATGTGAGGAGAAGGTTTCCGGAGATTGAACAGCAGTGAAAGGGTTAAAGAGACCGAATCATTCCCTCTCGGCTGTTCTATTTTGTCTTCATTACAGATGAATCACATTTTTTTCAAACTGAAGCTATCACATTTTCGTTTACAGTGTACATCTATAGAGTACACCCTTTTCGACAGTTGCCTGTATCTCAAAATAAACAAAAGCACATCTGAGAATAGTTTGAGGTGAATTTTTCAAATTTGAGATAAGAGCAGATGATAACAAGGGTCTCCTTTACATGCCCTGAAAATTTCAAGAAGATAGAAAACGTTTTAATTTTTAATAAGAAACAAAAATGAGAGGCCGAACAGGAGTGAGTCGTCCCCTAAAAACGGTTCAATTAAAATGTTAATGCAAACTCTGCGAAGCGCGGAGGCGTATTTAGACGACAGAAACAAAGTCTGATGCCTCATTTACAATTTAATAAAGACAACATTGCGTGTCATAAAACAGAGGTTATTTGTGTTACTGCAACGATTAAAATATGGACTAGCTCTCGTATATAACCATACAACTTTTACTGGCGATATTTCTTCTTGTTTTCGAATAGCAATAGGTAGCCTAAAACCCTCAAAATAACACGTATCCAAATACTGTGTACAAACATTTCAAATGAAAGATGAATGGCCCATAAAATGAGCCGTGTGGAATTAGCTTAACTTCATCCATCTCTGCCACAATGAGGCCATTGTAAGTAATGGAACATCCTTTTTCCAGCCTTTATATCAACTCACCAACCTGTCTGTTTGTCTGTTTGTCTGGTACAAATCTTGTAATTGAAATTTGACTCACTTCCTGTGAAGCAAAAACGCTGAAATTTTGCACACTTCTTCATTTCCGATGACAATACATGAAAATATAACTTTTTCTCTCCAACCCCCCTTTAACCACCCCCCAGTCAACCTATAGCCCCCCAAAACATGTTTTTGATCTAAGAAGTTCCAAATGGTCGATTTTCGTGTTTTGCGACCACAGTAAAAGTTATCCACCATAAAATTTCCCATCTTTTGACACCCATTGTAAGGTTTTGTAAATGTTTGAATATTGTTTTACCGTTACATAAAACGTACGGGGTGGCATTTTTAACATAGGGGGGTGGCATTTTTAACATAGGGGTAGGCATTTAAAAGCATAGGGGTGGCATTTTGAAACATAGGGGGCTTACCATTCACTGAAAATTTAATAAATATAGTGACTTTTTTAATACGTCACTTTTGGTTTTTCGGGGTCACTGAGTTTTTTTGCTTTGTGTCATATATAAACGTTGCTCATCCCCTGTAATCTAAATATAAAGGCTGGTTTAAAAAAAAATTTTTTTTATAAGAGCTTATCTTTCCTTCTACTCCCTACTACAACGGGGTAGCAGTGCTACGGCCTGCTCAATCCTCCACATCCCTTCCCTTGAGGGAGAGCAGAAAGACGAAACAGTGAATAAACAAAAATCCAATGGAATCCTGAGAGGTGAAGACAATGAGAAAACGATCCATCCACAAAGAAAACAGGTAAGTAAGACCTACCTTACGAGAGTCAGTGTGCTTAAATATTGAAACTAAATGTGCCTCATTGAGGCGAAACATAGACATTTTCCTCAAAATACTAAGTCTAAATTTAAGAAATTCCTTCGAGAGAGACAAGTTTCCTTCCCCCGAAATATATGACGCCGCAGCAGAATTTGCTTCCGAGGAATTGGCATCATTTAACTTTGGCAGACCCCAACGAGATAAAAAATTATAAAAATACGAAAAGCCACTGCATATGCATTCCATCGATGGGTATTCATTACCTACGCAGCAATCTAGACACGGAAATCGAAATAACCTTAGGTTTATCATGCGTTCCATGTCACCTTTGGGAAAGATAAGCTTCATCGACTTTTTTTAAAAAACGGCCTTCACAAACTGCAATCCTCTACGACCTCTGTGAATGATAAAATGCTAATTTCAGACCATTCCCGTATCACATTCGGTTCTCAGTAGCCGTCAAAACTTGGCAAAATGTTTAAAATATCAACAATCCTCACACTCTCATCTTTCCCTTTCTTTCGCAACTAAATCCGATATCATCGGATATCATCTAAATATAACATCGTGGCCAGTAGCCTACATCCACATTTAAAAAAAAACAAATCGC
Source organism: Ischnura elegans (assembly GCF_921293095.1). Lineage (NCBI taxonomy): Eukaryota > Metazoa > Arthropoda > Insecta > Odonata > Coenagrionidae > Ischnura > Ischnura elegans. The sequence goes on along the minus strand of NC_060253.1, from coordinate 64,457,943 downwards.
CCTTTTTTGGACTCAGTAAACCTTTGATCTATGGAGGAAATGACAAGCATACATGCCAATATCGCGATAGCCTTTCGCGGAGTCAAAAGCGATAAATTACTGGTGGCACCGGACATGAACAGCTGGCTCTTTTTCAGTTATTTCTTCCGCATGCCCTTAACTCGATGAATTTCCTCCACCTCAATTATACTTGAAGTGAGAATAACATAGACACGTAATAATTAAGTCGCTAAATAAACTCATGTTAGTATAGATAAGAGAAATAATGAAATGTAAAAAAAACTTTGTAAATACACATAAATTTAATACAGTACGACCTATGTTTCGACGAGGCACGTTCATCATCCGGTATATTTGCATCGAAGACAAAGAATAAATACTCATACACAAATCCAATTCTTTATCCAGAAAACACAACGGCGTATTCCCCACCTACTTAGCCACACCCCACCCATGGGAACTCCCCTCCCCCCTTAACCAACACCTCAGACCTTTGTTTTTTAATTTTTTTCTAATGAATTTGTGTGTGACTATTTTCTCTGTCTACTATTCAAATGTACCATATGACGATGACTCGAAACCAAGGTAGCACAGTATTAAATTAACGTAGAATAACAAAGTGTATTACATCTCATAATGTTAAGTCGATTCCATGAAGTCACTTCAAAGTCAACGAATCATATTAGTAAAGCGGATAAATTTTATCCCTATATTATACTAATAGAGTGAGACCTCAAAAGTGTCGCATTTTACAGCTAATAGTAAAAATCTAGGCAAATAATTGTCGATAAAATTATGATTTCAGCCACATGATCACGATTAATGAGCTCACCCCTTGAATCTTCTTGTGGCCAAGCCAATTTAAAAAAGAAGGGGATGAGAAGGATTTTTACGGCGTCGTTAACTACGATCCGAAATCGCAACTTAATTTCCGGCAAATGACGGCAGGATTTAAAAACCGATTTTTGGATGGAAAAAATCTTGTTAAAATATTCTGTTGGCTACTCAAGCCGTTAAGTCACAAGGATGACAAGGTTTCTTGATATAATCATTACAGACGCATGAATTTTCAACAATACTCATTATTCTACCTATTTCCGTACTAACTGTGAAACAATCAAGAAGCCAATCATTTTATCCACTAGCCTCGACAATTTTCCATCAAAACTTCTCCGTCATCGACAAGAAAAAAAACATTTATCTGGTTATTTACTCCAGAGCTAATAAGAGAAAACGCGAACTTGTGTAGCGGGTCGCCGACGACGCAAAAATATGACCTAGAAAGCAATTCCTTCATGAAATATGAGCATTAATCAGGCATAATGAGGCTTTAAAGAAAGTTTTCATCACAAATAATGCCTTTTAATAACTAAATTTCTAAGGATCGAAAAAAGTAGACGACGATTTTGTAAATTTTAGTCAAAATTTAGGTTGAAACTCTGGTAGAAGATATGAACCAAATTATGGGAAAATACTCATCAGTGACACAGATACGGGTTCGTAACTTGTACCAAAAATTACTATGAGCTGGAATAGATAAGATGCGATTCAAGAAACTTAAATAAGAACTAACTTGGATATCATGGCCAGCACTTTACTCGCAATGCGTCACCGAGGTACCGACTATATTATCTTGAAAGTTTGTGGGTTTAATAGAGTTTAATGTGGGAATAGTCGTCTAACGAGTTCAGAGACTATTGTCTCCATTAGTCCATTCTACTCAACAAGGAGGAAAGATTTAAAAAACGATAGATAAGAGGTGTATTTTGCCGAAAGGATAGGTACTTAAGATTTTTCCCCAAACAATAAAGGACTTTAAATAATCCTAGACCGAGCTCACTATCTCACACCTATTTTTTTATTATCGAGCAGGCTGGTTTCTGAACACTTCCCGCCACACGTCTATTAAAGCGGCTGGTTTGGCAGTGTGTAGATGTAGTTTACTCGTCCCAAGGAAAGCGAGATCGTAGCGAGGAAGAGGAGGTCAAGGAGTTCAAACAAACAATCCTGCAATGGTAAAGAGCAGCAGCCTTCATTAAAACCCCTCCCAATGGACCCCCTTCCCTCGAAATATATACCCTTCCAAATTTGACCGGACCCCTCACGAGTTTGCGGAATTATAACCCCTCCACATGAAATAAGCCCCAAAATACCCCCTCTCCAATTGAAGACCCCCTCAAGAATTGTCTTTTCACGGCCTAGCTTGTATCTAAGTGATTAATGCTCAGACGTCTCCATTTCTCGTCAGATACGGGGGCGGTAGGGAAATAAGTTTGGTGCCAAATGTCGATTACTGCTAATGTACACGTCAGCTAGATATGAAACTGATATAATGCTCATTTTAACTTATGAATCATGATAAAAATAATATATTGGATCTTCACTGCACTACTTGCTGAATTATAGGCATGAATAAATGCTGTAATTGAAGTCAAATCACGGTAGTAACATAAAATGGGCCTATGGTCAGCTCACACAGCTGGGAAAGAGTTCATTTAATTATATAAGGAACGAATCATCCATATAAATATAAGTTGTGCAGCAAGCATACAAAGTAAAAATAATTTTTAACGTCCGTGGATGTCGTCTGTATCGGGGAAATATTTTTACAGCCACATAAGCGAAAAATATTTTCTTTCAGATCTAGCAGTCGCGAATTTATCTCCTTTAATGGGCGTAGTGAATGAGAAGAGGGGAAAGAAAAAATGGACAATGAAAGCATGGACAGTGGAACAGCTGTGGCACGCAGTGAAGAACTAATCCATCTGTGGCGCAAGTCCACTCATGCCTTACACCGATAAACGATTCCGATGCTCGAATTAACATCAACGGCGATCACTGCCACCAAAAACAACTCGGCCGGGCTTGAGGAAGGTTGATCGAGAAATAAATAAAAAAGAAGTCGCTCGAGACGCTGAGGACAGCCTGCGGGAAAGAGCGAGTACCTCCAATTTCCGCCGACGCGCTACCATTCAGGGGCAGGCGGAGTTCCCGCGATTTAAAAAATGAAAAACTTCGCAACCCACGCGTTCGCTCAAGGAATTCGGGCAAACACCACGAGAAGATCTCCATTAATTCAGTTCAGCGATTCGACGATGGGGTGTGAAAGTGAAGGAACATCAAACGTATGACAGAGTATGAGAACTTTCGCGGTTCGTAGATATTTGCAGTCTCTTTCTCCGGTTTACCACATTCATGCTACCGAGGAGGTAGCAACGCAGAGCGATGAAGATAAGATTTGAAGAAATTTTCAAAACATGTCCTTTTTGTTCCACTCTATCGGCTGCAATAATGGGCTTTGCATGCTCTATATACATAAAAATAAGATAAAAAAAGAAAAAAACACGCTTTTTCCAAAAACAATAAAATACACTAAATATTAAAAAAAAAAAAATTTTAATCACTCTCAGAATAAATCGTGGCGGCAGATTAGGCTTATTGGAATTGGGTGTAGAGGAGCCTGATAGGTTAGCAAGGATCGGCAGGCTATACATAATATATAATAATTAATATAATAATTAATATCCAAGCGTAATCAGCACCAACGCTTCATTCTCAAAATGATGAAAAGCTTAGCTTTAAATTTTTAGTGAATTTTATACTATTTTGGAAAAAGCATATTTTTTTAAATCATTTTATATTATTTTTGTTTTATACTTTTAAGTGGTGAATCATTGAATTGATTAAACCAGAGCTATTAGTGAAATTTCTGCAAAAAAAGGTATAACTAACACCATCTATTGAGAAAGTAAAAAACTATCAATCCAAATGAAAATTAGTTAATTGATTTAGAGCAAAGGGGAGTGAAATTTCAAACGTCTGATTATTTAATATTTTATTTTCATCAGAAGGAGGCTAGTGTGCAAAATTTTTCCCCTGATCTAACCATAGGAAAAGAGTTAAAAATCAATTATAAGATTCCATCAATGAAACAGACGAAGCAAGTTAAGAAAAAGTAGGAAAAAATGGCATATAACTTCTGCAAATTTCCAAAGGTTCTTATAATATTGCCAGTTTATAGAAAAAAATTAATATTTTATAAAAATATAAAATTATTTTTTGACAAAACACCACAGTTATTACAAAGTATTGACAAAAGTATTGAAAGGAATAAAAGATAGGCAACTTGCCATAATATGTTCTGATTAATTAAGTATTGATGCCAAAGTTGAAAATACTTTTTTAAAGGAAGATAGCTGTACAGTCAAGTCATATGGTTTGAAAATATTAAGATTGAAAAAAATCATCGAAAAAACTGCATCAGCCAGATTTTTCATTATTCGTCAGTTTTATAATCATATGAGAATGGGCAACAGATGAGTGAAAGCTACAAACATCACAGCATATGATAAAAACAAAAATCTAGGAATTATAATAACTCTAGACATGTAAGAGGAAATTCCTAGACTGAAAATACATGGAGCACTGCTGGAAATAACTAAAGTATTCATCAAAAAGTCCAACAAGGTATTTCTTTTTTTGTAATAATGACTGCACCATTTTAATCTCATAACTTATAGCAAAATTGTAAATAATTTTTGACTGTAACTGTAGAATAAACTTGTGGATTAGTTGGTGCACAACAAGAGGGGAAGGAGGATGAAAGAGTGATAGAGATTTAGTCTCCCAATGACAACATTATGTTATTTTATTTCATAAATAAAGATAATATATATTCAAGATAGAAGTGATGAAATTAATTTTCAGCAATGGATCGAATGTAGTTCATTATTTAACTTATAACGCGATAAAAATGTCCTCTTTGCTGCTTGAGATGCCATAAGTGTTTCACTGTTAGAGATTTGAGAAAACTGAAAACCCCCTATCATTGAGAGCTATTTCCCAAGCAACCCCTTTCACCTAGATACCCAGATATTCCATTCAAGGCAATTTTCTCATCAATTTTAATATTGGTTACTGTGTTATGCTCTCTCTTCATTTTTTGTTCATATTCCAATGGAAAGCTAGTTGTTTTGATATCGAGAAGGGTAGGGAAGGGAGAGTAGAGGAATGGGGACTATATAAGAAATCCACAATAAACAGAGAATCCAACAAACTTGTAATCAAACAATAGGGTGGTTTCCTATTATTTTTTTATTGCCTAAATCGTAAGATTATTACTTCTGGAGTACATATTTCACGCTTTTAGATTTTTAAATGACGATATCTATTTTTCGCGATTAAATGAAAAGTGAAAATTTTCAAGCGCACGAAAACGCGACGGCTAAGTATGAATGATGGGAAAACTCCATGTGAGGTATTTCTGGTTCCCACATCCGCCCTGTGAGGTGACCTTGAGGAGAGGCTTGAGTGCTGATACGACGCAGGCTGCTAGCAGGTAGCGCTTGGCTTAATTATGGATTATTAATACCCTATCAAACGAAGAAAACTTTCCAAACTTAAGGTATTTTTAATGTGTGATTATTAAGAGATGTTTCCCTGAGCTCTGTGCCTCATACATGCATTAGTAATCTCAGACGATGCAAAACCCCTATCTACTCATATAGAAACTAGGTCCCTGTGACGTCACGTGGAGTGGATTCGCATAGGCACCAATCTGGCCTATTTCAAATGAGGTTAAAATTCACCATTACCATTCGTCTAAACTGGGATTTCTAAAACCAAATAATTTGTATATTATGAATACGCTAATGTTGGGTAAGGAATCACAATCAATACATTTCGTTTTCTTTGACGAAGGAAACTACCCTATTGATAATCTACATTCGAGACTCAAAGGCTATGTGCCACATTAAGATTACTAGAGAATTTAAGAATATATTCCTTCCAGAGTGTCATGGAAAAAACCATCTTAAAGCCACACTATACTTGCAGGTCTTACAGAAACGATTAAATTACAGACATCTCGTTGAGCGGATGAGTGAGGGAAGTGAGGAAAAAGGACTTAACCCTTTCCTGCCGGCGCCTACAACAGGAAAAGCTTTTCCTGCTACGAGTAGCTTGAGCATATTTTAAAACTCTCTGCGCAGAGCTCTTTTTTGGGGGTGAGTTGCCTGGGTATTTTCGTCCCTCAGATTTGGGAGCCAACTCAACAGGTCCCAGCTTAACCCAGCCATTGGATTAAACCCTCTAAACCTATCTTTGCACGAATCCACAGTAATCTTACTGCGTTACCAATGTTTTTTTTTCAACCAAGCATTGAATTTGATTTTCAATAATTTACTCTTCTAAAAAAATTACTAAATTACATTGTGGAATTTTAAACAGATTTCTAGCATTACCAACAAAAAAGTTAGTGAACACAAGGTGATAAGGCTATAAGTCCGGAAGTCTGTTATTTTTAGCACTAAAATTTCATTTAAAAATTGCTTACGTACAGAACAAAACAAATAATTCATTTCAAAGTATAAAAAATTGTTATATCATTGAAAAAACTATTGACAATATAACCACCTTGCAATGGATTCCTACAGTGAGGATGATCATAAATGAGTGGGAGGGTTGGGCAAAATTGCCAAGGAGTGGCCCTAAAGTCTCACTAAGCTGGGTCTCGGACTGAGCTGAATGCATCCGACAATTGCTACCTCAGCGGTCACTTCCCTTCCCTTGCGTCGGCCAGAGCCGAAGTCCAGTTGTTTGCGTTAAAAACTCTGCCACAGCTATACCTGATGTCAGGTCTTCTACGTATGAAAATGCCCGTAGGCTCCACCCAACATCCGGCGTGAAAGGGTTAATAAATAGGCCATAGTCAAATCACCACACCGACGCACATATTAATTTTTCGGGAACAAATACAAGGCTTGTGGGCACTCTGTTCCAAATGTCTTTGTGGCTGAAGGAACAAAACTGAAACAAGTTTGTGAGGAGGGAAAATTTCTCAGTACTTGACCTTCCCATTACCAATTAGATGACACCAGGCATGGTCTAAGAAATTTAGTCACTCTCAGACCTCCATGGCATTAACTTCACGAGTATACTAGCTGTGTAGTCAAACCAAGCATTGCCCATCAGAGCTCTTTCCTTCGCCGTTTTTTCCATCTGAATCCGCACTGCAGGTATGCCTTTCACCCACTCAGGGGACAGGGGCCACTCAGTGAGGATTATCCTTATTCCTTCATATGAGTGAGGACCTTCCTATTGAGAGTGGAACTAAGATACCAGTGATTTACGCGTTTCCTTAAAAATTAACGTATGATTATGCACTTTTGGCAATGCCAAGGTCACTTTGCCCCTTAGTCTCTCTACTACCCACCAAATCTGCAGAGCCCATTGATAGAATCTGGGCTTGAATGAAGGGCACCCTCCCCACTGTACATGGTAGCCCTACCTTCTCATCCAAAATTATACTTGAAACTCAGTATAAAATGCAGGTTTAATCTACAGCATTTTCTTTCAACCACAGATAACAGGGTTCCCACTCAAACTAAATTATAAAATTCACGGTTTTTTTCAGGTTTTCACGGTCTTTTTGATAAGCCATATTAGGAAGAAATATTGATCACATAAAAATCACTGGCCGCACGTTAACTAAAAATATAGCAAAAGCGATAAATGCCGGGAATGCAAAACGCAGCGATGAAAGTGCACTTATGACGTCACCTATTGTTAGCAAAATTTAGGGCCGGCTAAAGGTTGTGAGTGAGAAAATGGAGGGTGACAGGGAAGTGAAGAGGTGTCTCATTTCTCGCCAGGGTTAATGATCACTTTGGTTAAAGGTCGTCCAATCACAGCCTTAAGGTCTGTGTCGTAGTGACACACGGAACAATATTTGCACTTCGAATATACATTTGCAGATAAATGCGAGGACAGTATCTGCGAGTGACTGACCTACTTTTATTTTGATCCGTCAATCGTAGATCTAAAATCAAGTTTGAAAGGTTTTTAAGGTTTCATGACGAATTTCACGGCTATTTCCAGCTTTTTTCACAATAGACGAAATTCACGGCTTATTCACGGTTTTAAGGTTTTCACGGTTGAATGGGAACCCTGGATAAGGATGTTAAACATTAAAAAAGAAATGAAGGGCAGTGTTCTTACCTTAGCTTTCGTGCTTTCCTTTTCCTTTTTAGCTTCTCTTCCATCATCCTCATCAGCAAAAGACAAATCTGATCCCAAATCCAGGAAGGCTGGCGGTGGGGCAGGAATGTTTCCACTATCACTGATGCCTACATTGCTATTCTTCTGAGAGGTACGCTCCTGTTCTGGGGTTGAGGCATCAAATCCAGGAGGTGGAGGAGTGACATCCCTTGTTGGACTTGAATCTCCTACAGTGAGCAATAATGACTCCTTCTCCACTGCCGCAGAAGGAATGGGACTGCAAGCCTCGACTCCAAATGGAAACCCTGGTATGTGCTTGCTCTTCTTGTCAACATGGGCCACATCAACACGAATGTCACCCACATCTTCTTCTCGGCTTCTTTTCTCCCCTGAGGACTCAATACTTTGCTGAAATTTCGCTACTGGGTCGGCCTGGAAGGAAAAAAATTGTATCAAAATCACAAGTCCATTTAGCTCGCTGATCAAAGTAACCGGATATAGGGAACTGGAGTGTGTAAAAGGTGATGTAAGTAACACATAATTGATAAAACTCTTCATGAACTTCCAAGTTAAATTTTAAGTCATAGAATTTATTTTTCGAATTAATTCTGAAATGCCTAAATGCCATTAATTTCTTTTCGAAGATTACTTTACTCTTTTAAGTGACCTATTGACAATTCTCACCATCTAACTTCTTACAATCATAACAAGCGTCCGACAACCTTCTCAACGTTCAAGATTCTGATCTAAATCTATATCATATTGTAACAGAGTGCTCAAGACAGTCACGTGCGTGTGATGAGTATTCACTATTGTTTGTTGGGGAAGCAACTCACACAGATAGTAACTCCATGGTCATTCTACACGTTGCACATTTCACTTATTATGGTAGATAAAGTGACCAGCATAAGTCAGGAAACGTTGGAGTCACCCAAAAATCGACACTGTGACATAGTCCAAAAAGTATTTAACTACCATGTTGAATACATGCCTACAGAAGTTTTACCGAAGAATTTCACTTGTCCACTTGTGGAAGGAAGGGATGGGAAATAAAAATGCAAACAGTATAGGACAGGGAGATAAGTGAATCATAAAAAATGCATCCTAAGAATGTCTATCACATTGACAGTTTTACTACTTAAATGATTTACAACATTTTTGGTGAGGAAAATCTTATATACTAATCATAGAGTGGAATAATAGGCCAAGAGCAACAAGAAATTACAGGGGCAGGGATTTGACCATTTAGAACAACATAGTGAGTTTCAGACATTGGAAGAGGGTCACATAGCTGAAAAAAATAAAAATTTGACTGGAAAACATACTAAAAATAAAGATACAATTCACAGACACACATTCAGGGTCTTAATGGTTAGGCTCTTTATGTGATACATTCAGAAAAGAGGTGAAGATGGAAAATGGAGTGCAAATATTGGACTCATGCCAGAGGAGTCAGAAATGAGGTCATCCAGGGAATCGGTATGAAGATAAAGAGATACGAGAAATAAGCGTAAGTGTAAGTCATCAACAACTTCAAATTTTCAACCTAAACATTTTACCATACAGTCAACTGACCTATTTTAATGTCTCTTTTGATACTTTCTACACCAGAAAAAGTTACCAATTTAAAAAAGCTTAATCCAACCACTTTTACATAATTGGAAAAATGTGTATGTCAGCATGAAAAGGTCATCAATACACTGAAGGAAGGACCCTCTGTTTTATTGCTAACTTGGTAAAAAGAATACTATGTCGCATTGCAACCACACAAAAATTAGTAATCCAATACATATATCCAGAATATGCAAAACGTAACTAATTTACTTCCACCCAAAAAGTAAACAGACTTCCTTTTATGATATCAGTCGATAGAACAGGGGTGATATTGTGAAGTGAATTAAAATTGTAAAGCAAACTAGCTCATTATAAGGCAGGTATCAATTTTATACATTAACACCAATGCTACAGAGAAACAAAATAAAGTAAAAACAACACTATCTGAGGAATTGCATATTCCAAATTCCCTTTGATCAAAATTTAAGCTTTGAATGCAGAAAATTCTCAACACATTAAATCATCCAAGAATTCCTAAACAAGACATAAACCCTTGGCACCATACTATTAGTCGACCTCCGTGGTGGTGGGGATAAGTCCTCGCCTACTATACTGAAGGTCGCGGGTTCAAGTCCTGCTTGGATAGGTTGCCCCTTCCAGGACATGGAAGTGTTATCGTCTGTTGTTGATTGTTAAAAAAACTGCCGATGTAAAGGCCTCATCGGGCTGTTTTCGGGGGTAATTGAGATAAATAAAATAAAAATAAAATAGTTCCACTAAGACCCATAACCAAGGACCTAGTACTGAATAACAGATTACTAGTCTTCTCTAAAGAAAAATTTATAATTCACATTTATTTTTCAATCAGATACTTATTTAACTCATATCAATAGGTATCTAATGGCTAGAATGGACTTTACTGGAACCCAACAAAATAGTTTTATAATTCAACCATGTCTTTCCTTGTTCCCTCACTGAATTTCCTCCCTTTACTCAGGTCCATAACAGGTCATTCTATGCCTGATTTCTGTACTCTTCCTCCTCCTTACTTAATTGCCTGCATTCTAGCCCCTATCATTGCTTTTAGGCATTCTCTCTCCCAATAATATACCCTCACACGACACCCTTTGTCACTGCTTCAACTTCTCCAGCAATATCCTCTCCTTCCCATCAACTCTAGAGCTTCCACACTTGTTTTCCTCCCTACCCATTCACCTACTCCATTTCCCTTCTTCCTCTACCTTAAGCCTGTATCATACGATCATTTTTTTCCATCCCTCAGATAGATAGCTCCAGCCAGGGGCGCAGCTAAGAATTAAGGCTATGGGGGATTTTAGGCACAACTAATACTTACGGGTGTGGGGGGTATTGCATACCCACCAGGGTAAGCAGGAGTTAAGGGCCCTCCTCCAGAAAAATTTGAAGAATAATGGTTCAAAATGGCGAGTTTTAGGGCTTTCTGAGGGATATTTGATTAATCCTAACACTATTCTACAAGTCATACTGATCCAAATAAGTAAAATGGATTAAAATTTCTCTGAGCTCTGGGGGGGGGGGGGTTTATCCCCCAAAAACCTCCCCCCTCGCTGCGCCACTGGCTCCAGCGATAGGTTTCCAGGGTCCAATAGAGTGTTTGCTCACCCCATCATTTTCTGAATCACACGGTCATACCCACTGTCCTTTTTTCCATCGGTCATTCCATCACTTTTCATATTTACAACTGTCATTCAATTAAATGCCAAGCATGATATTACAATTATGTACTACTATGTAATGGTCATGCATTCTGATAGGTTGAAGGATGGTGCCAGCTATGTTTTCAGTGACGGAAAAAGGGACATGCTGAGTGATGCCGAGAGATGGGATTGGCATCCCTCGAGACATTGTTGAAAATGATTGCATGTAACATTCATTTTTTCTGCCATCATTGGAGCGATCACTAGAGCTGTCCCTTGAAAGGGATGGATAAAATGATCATATGTTTCAGGCTTTATTCTCAACCTCTCTCCTCAGAATCCATATTTCTATCATGCCCAGAGCTAAATGCCATCTGAGACTAATTTCTAGCCCTTTCTTTACAACAGGGTGGTTTCCTATTATTTTTTTATTGCCTAAATCGAAAGATTATTACTCCTGCAGTATGCATTTCACACTCTTAGATTTTCGAATAACGATATATATTTTTCGCGATTAAACGAAAAGTGAAAATTTTCAAGCGCGCGAAAACGCGACGGCTAAGCAGGAATGATGGGAAAAGTCCGTGAGACATCATTCTGGTTTCTGCCATCGCCGTGTGAGGTGACCTTGAGGCAAGGCTTGAGCGCTGACACAACGCAGGCTGCTAGCAGGTACAAGAGTACCCTGCTGGCTGGTAGCGCTTGGCTTAAATATGAATTATTACTACCTTATCAAACAAAGGAAACTTTCCGACCTTAGCCAGTTTTAATAGGTGATTATTAAGACATGTTTCCCTGAGCTCTGTGACACATGCATGCATTGCTAATCTCAGACGATGTAAAACTCCTATCTACTCGTATAGAAACTAGGTCCCTGTGACGTCACGTGGAGTGGAATCGCATGGACGCCAATCCGGCCTTTTTCAAATGAGGTTAAAATTGACCACTGCCATTTGTTTAAACTGGGATTTCTAAAACCAAATAATTTGTACATTATGAATACACTAATGGTGGGTAACGAATCGCAATCAATGTCTTTCATTTTCTTTGATGAAGGAAGCTACCCTATTTCAGCTGACAATGTTTCCTGTTCATGAACAACTTCATAACCAACTATATCATGATATCTCCACTGTTGTCCCCATGTTTCTCTTGGGGCTGCTTAAATAAATAAATCATTCCACCTGCTCAAGAAAGTGATGATAAAATTTTATGTTCAGACCAACACTCATCACTTTCAAAGCTTAGCAAAAACTCATGACTACGGTTTTCTTGCAATTAACCTTCATACCACTATGCAAGCACTGATTTTACACACCTGAGGCACCCACAAATGCCTACAAGCTTTCGTCAAATGTAATCTCATATAATACTTATAAAAAGTATCAAATGATTCAGTTTATTATGCATCAAGTTTATTATTTACATAACTAAAATCCATTTTGTACGCTGGGAATAAATGCAATAACACTGATTTATCTTCCAGCCTTATGCTCATTCAACTTAAAATTGTATCTCCTAGCTAATTATAATAGGAATTCATATCTCCAAAACCGAAAAACCGATTTCACAGATATGAATTCCTACTATAACAGGTTTCGCACTTCTATTTTTCATTTTATCCTATTAGCAACTACAGTCAATTTTGCATTGATATGGATATAACAAACAGTTATGCATGATGGATCAGTTAGAATAGCCAGGGTATAGTAAAATGCAACAGGAGGCTTCTTCAGGAAAATATTCATTTTTTTAGCAAAATATAAGAAGATACATCAATAAAGATGCAGTTAACCAAAAATGACATGCACTCAACTGATTAAAAATTTATTGGCAAATCATGAAAAAAATTCTGTAACTCTGAATATAATAAATTGAGCTTGGCCATTGTGCTGATGATTGTGTGATCAATTACGCCAAACTTTTATCAACTCAAAGATTGAGCAGCATACCATTTCCTAAACCTTTACCAATATTTTCACTGGCACCTTTAAATTTCAAAATGTTTAAACAGGAGTTACTGCGACCACATATATCTGGTTTACAATTACCTGTACATCCTTCATTGAGTTGTGGTTGTCTCTGGCAACAGGAGGCACAATGAATTCTTGCTTTGTCTCTTTGCTTTCCTCTTCCGTCTTTCCCCTCCTCTCCACATCCGTTTGGCTCAAGTCCTTCTGCTTTACAGATTCATATTGTGATGTACAATCCTTTCTACTGATGGGGGAAATAGCACCAGAACCTAAAATAGGGAGACGAAAACATAAGTGGCTTACATATAATTGCCACCTAAAAGCTTTTAACAGCATTACACATTATTCATGGTATTATTTTGACTATTCTTTCCATTCAATATGCTTCCTTCAAAAATTTTCAGCTAGCTACAGTAAACTGTGTCACAATATCCGCCACAACACGCAGTAGAGAAAATCGGGAATGTTCCAAGAACTTCCAGCTCGGCGCTCGCATTCGCCGTTACTATATAAACAAGCGATCTTGGCCAACAATGATTCAGCCAGTTGAGTCTATACTTAGAAGTGAGAATAAACTCTTCACAGCAGTAAAGACACAAGTGTGTTATTTAGCCTACAAAAGTATTATTTAGCATAGTAAATAGCTACAAAACGATTAAGCAAGTTCCAAAAAGTAAATGGAGAGAATAATCAAAGATTACCAAGGATAGAAAATACAAGCCAAACTGTGATAGAGGTTCAGCAAAGACTGGTGTAAGAGGTCAGCTGATATGCAATGGCAGAGGATCAGAAGGGGGAGGGTTGATCCCAGATGGGTCATTCAACATAGGTATGGTAACACAGGGGTGTGTGACTTTAAGCATTCGAGATAATTCAGAGCAGAACAAACTTGATCAACTAGTACACAGAAAACTTATGGCAGATCAAACCTCATTATGAAAAAGAACAGCAATAAAAATGAGGGTAATTAGGGAGATCCACCACTCCTATACTTCAACAGGGGTACAATTTATAAATGAATTTTAAAATTAAACATTTTTCTCCCTGAACACATCACTACAAGGTGACTTCATTTGCACAAAGTGGAGGTCATTCAGGAATTATTCTGAAGTTCCTCTTAGACCCAACAGAGAAGGTTCAAACGTAGGAAAGATCCCTGAAAGAGAGGATGCCTGCAGCATTGTGTTCGAGCCACTGGAGATAAATCTGAGAGAAAAAAAACTCAGCATAGGAGGACTAGAGTGTGTATTTAAAAGTGCTCAAAAATCCTGCAGAACCCATCAGATCGAATATTATATTCATAGATCATCCCAAAATATTTGAGATGATCAGAATGAAGTTATCCAGGAAATCCAGTCAGTTGTTCTGCCACAGATCTCAAGAGCATAGGTCCAACACAAATCACAAGAAATAATATGTTTGCAATCACTGACAGAAATTTCTAACATACCTATATTCAGGGTGTCCCATTTATCTTGACCATCCGAAATAACTTTTTGTATGGATGCAAATTCAAAAATGTGTCAAGCAAATGTTCATCAGCCATCAGGGGGACATTAATCAGCATGATTGCCTTCCTTGTAGCTTTGTTATTTACAAAGATATGAACATCGGTATGTTTTTTTTCAAGGGCACCCTATATTTTTTATTCGGCAATTCATTTCCTCTTTTAAAGACCTATTCAAAAATGTAGCACAGTGGACCATTAACATAAACACAACATTATGAAAACATAATGTTGTGTTTATGTTAATGGTTATGTTAAAACATAAGAAACTCGTCGCACATTTTGTTTGGAGTTTGTTTACCACTGTTTTTATCATCCCTGCTGCCTTATATGAAATATTAAGGAGTACATACATAATAATTACATAAAATTTAAGAAGCAAGGAGGTAAAATCAGAGGAATGTAAAATATTAGTATGCACATACAAAAACTGACGACTAGAGAATTCCTCAGGTTTGGCCACAAAAGGAAGCATATTACACTGATATCTATTTGTACAGGGCTCTCATGAGGTTAATTTCTGATTTTTTGGGGTAAAACAAGGGTCGTGTGTCCTCAAATCATCTAATATTTAGCATCTCCATCATTTTTTGCAAGATAATTTCTTCAAATATAGTCCACACAACATTATGGAGGGTTGGTTGCTATAGTAAGGGACTGCTTGGCAAGGTATTGAGGTAAGGTTGATAGAAGTTGGGATTAGGTTGAAATGGGTCAAACACCCCTGACAGCAGCTTATTCCCCAGCAAAATGATGCTAACCATAGCTGTTGATACATACCACTTTCCTTTTCAGCAGCCTCTCGCTCCTGCTTTTCTTCTCCACAACCTTCCCCTTCCTCCACCCTTTCCTCCTTCCGCTTTGGAGGTGACTCGACGGGAGGGCTGGCAGGTTGCTGATGTGCCTCCCTCCGTCCTTTCGCTGGCATCACATGCTGGTGGGCCGTCGCGGACGCGGGCGGCGGAGGCGGAGGGATCGAAGGCGCCCTCAGCGGCGCAACCGACGGGGGACTCGTGGCCCCGCCGGCAGCGTGGTGCCGACTCCCGGCCGTCGTCCTCGACGTCGAGAACGACGCGCTCCTCGTCGCGTTGTTGGCACTCCCCGCCGAGCCACGTCCCGCCGTCTGCCCTATCCTCTGGGCCGCCGCGGCCGCTGCCACCTGCTGCTGGGGGTCGCTGTGATACCGGGAGGGAGGGGGAACGGCCGGGGGGACGGCCGGCGGAGAGGACGGGGACCCGGACCTCGCCTTGCTGAAGTGCGACGTCCAGTTCCGCTGCTTCTCGATCAGCTCTCGACTAGTGGGCTTACGCTCGGGTTTCTGAGGGGTGATGGCCGGAGGTGCGGGGGGTGCGGGACCTGGGGGCCGGATCCCCCGGCCGACGACCCTCCCCCTGCCGTATTCCGCTCGCGACGGGGGTGAGGTCTTTCCCGAAGGGGTCTTGCTGGGGGCAGTGGGGGCTTCCGGGGAGGATCCGCCGTCCGGCGTCGAAGTCTCCGCCGTCGCGGGGACTTCGACGCTCTCGTCCTCGTGGTCAGCGGATCCGTTGGCCTCGCCGTGGACGTGGCCGTTGGCTGTCACCGGGTGGTCGTCGCCGAGGATGGCGGCGGAGGAGGCAGGCCTCGAGGGTTGGTGGGTGGGCGAGGGTGAGCGCGACGTCTTGAGCGGGCAGCTGCCTGCAGAGCCCGGTCTTCCCTTTCGCCCGAGGTCGGGTTTCGCCGGCTTTCCGCCGCCGGCGGGAGCCCCATCCGCGCCGCCGAGTTTCTCGAACAGGGCTCGGGCGTTGTTGAACCTGGCTACGTGACTTTCCGTCCTCACGACCGTTACCTGAAAAATCAGGGAAGATAGACATAAATACCATGAGCATATCCAGATAAATTTGAAGGAGTCGCCCGGCGTGTAATTGTTAACGCATGTGTAACTTTTTTACGGCACTTACAGTGAAAAAAATCTATTCTTAACTGGATTACAAGTAATAAAGTAGTTTTTGAAATTGATTTTACAAATTTGCCAAATTAATGATGAAAGAATCATTTCGATAGGTTTAATAGTTATTAAGTATGATTGGAATTTCTACATTTCTATTAATCGAAAGAAGTGACGAGGATATTTTAAGAGATCGTTACAGCTACACCAAATTGTTGATAGGAACCAATTCAAAAGACTGACTTTGCTACAGTATTAAGTAGAAGCCTACAGATTAATCTTATTAACCCCTGACCCGGCATGTATTTATTTAATACTTCAATATAATTTCATACGCCAGCAGGAAGACAAATCATCAATCCAACCCAACTTTGGAATTGAAGTACTGAGTGAGTGACATCAATCTTGGTTCGTATTTTCGTTATAAATAATGATGAATCCAACGTGATGATATTTTCTTTTAAAAAATAATTACAAATGAACTGACAAAAAAAAGTTAATTATACATTGGAAATTAAAGAGCCATTCAGTGAATAAAAAAGTCATATTCACAGTGTTAGAACATTTTAAAATACATTCAGAAAAATCGAGAGGAAATGTATGCATTTTTTGAAAACGCTAGCTATTGAAATATACACATTCTAAATTTATCAATCGATACAATGCCTTAAAAAAATCAAAATGAAAAATAAATAATAAAAATTGCATTTGCTAGATGTCAAAATTCGCAAAATATGAAATTTTAATCACAATCATAATGTATGATATGTAAAATACAATGTGGTCAAAATTATTTACGGCGATCTTCCATTTGAGTATAAGTATTACCTGAGAGGGTGTTCCGGGTGCATCCTTGGATGCATCCGCGTTCGGCAGTTGGTTGTGGTGCGTGGTGGCCGGGGGCGGCGGCGAGGAGCACGAGTCGCTGGGGGGCCTCAGGGGCCCAGAGGCCTTCTTCAGGGCCACCTCCTCTTTGGCCGGGACCATCGCCTGGAATATGTTGGCTATCTGTGACACTTTGGAGCCTCCTAGGCGACCCCCGCTGCACGCCGCCGGACCTCCGCCACCCATTGCCCTCTTCGTGCTCTCGGCGTCCATTACTGCGAGATCACCGCGCGAACGCTGCGGGAGAGATAGAGGAAAAAATTAACATGTAGATTGTTATTCTTCTACCGGTTAAGGTAGGTTTATATTGAGCATAATGCGAACCACCCTGGCCTGTCCCCCTCCCAATTAGGTCGTTTTCTATTTACGATAAGGACAACTCCTCAGAGGAGGCTGCTTGACACGAGAAACACCAGGTATCTTTTGAGACAAACGCGGAAATTTGTTCCTCAGAGCAAATCCGCGAGGAGCGTGAGTATGCATTTTTTTTATTGTTTATTGCCTATTTCATTATTGCCGAGTGTTTACTTAATGTGTTTTCAGTTGAAATCGTTGTACTTCATCCCATTCACATCCTTTCTAACTCCCCAACAAAAAACATTTCTCTCCTTTCATTTCCCTCCCCTGATCCATCCCATTCCTGTCCCCCCATTTCCGCCCACTAAAGAGTACGGCTTTGGAGAATTTATTCCTTTCAAGCACTACATTCTATCTATAAATCCTATCTTCTTCCTTACCTCGTTTGCCAAACTTTCTTCTCCTTACCATTGATTTTTAACATCCTTCCACTGTTCAGTAACAGCAGCATCCTAACCCTGTATTTCCACCGTATCTCACCAAGAAGTTTCCTCCCACTATGTCTAGCACCGATAATAAGGTTGATATATTTATTATACCGATTAATTGACAGGTAGAAAAATGCATTGCATCACTTAAAAAAATAACAATACAACTGAGCGACATAGGATAAATGCAATGGTTTACAACAGTGTATAACCTTCTGAAATTGAAAAGATATACAGTATAGCAATAGATTTTTTGACAAGACCTATTGTGGCCAAATCATTACCTCGGTTCAACCAATGGCATGGTCAGAGACAATTATAAAGAGCGGAATGATCGAGCTCAACATACTTACTTGATAAGAAGTAATGGTGATCATACATGACCAACAGAGCATCCATTTTCAAATAATTTTTTATATATTTAGGATAACATACCCTCTACTTCTATCATTCCAAAGGATTGAATCACATTCATTATTCCACGAGAACATATTACAAATAAAAGGAATTCATACGTTTGTATAGAAAAACTCTGCAAACAACGAAACAAATATTTAGTAGACGGAACCTTAATAATCGAATAATTATTTTTTTAACGATCCCGAGCGGTTGAACTCGGAAGCGAAATTTTCTGTAATACCCGTTTTATTTTTTTAAATACTTTTAAATATAATTCAGTGCATTAAAAGTATTATGGAACAAGTAAAGAGAGGTGTGAAAGAGAAGAAATACGTAGGTGTGAAAAGATTAGCTGATAGGAGAATAGAGTGGAGAGCTGCGTCAAACCAATCCTAGGATTGTTGACCAATGATGATGATGATGATTAAAAGTACGTATTCTCTCGTATTCTCGTATTAACCTACTTTTTAATAGATACGCTCATTTACTACTTGTTGGCATCAAGGCCTAATGTCGCATTTTCGATAAAAACCAGTATAAAACATACGAATAGTTATGCTGTTAAGATAAAATCAAGCATTAGTTTGCATTTTCAAAGCAATATTTTTGAGAAAATATTCTATCTTGACATCATGAAGAGAACAGAAGAAGAGCAGAAAAGATTACATTGAATTGAACAAACCTTTATACAACCGTACACATGCGCATGTACAAGAATATCACATATTCTCACCACATGCTAAGGATAGCAGACAATAAGTGGTCGTAGGGGCTTGGGCGTGACCGCACGCAAAACAGCCCGTGACACTCACCCACGCCATTTAGGAGGGTCGCGGCTTTAAAAGCCTCCATCAATCCCCATCGAAAGGAGCGATAATTACCGCTTTCTTCCGAGCTTCCGGCTCCGTCCCCTTTTAAAGAGTCACCTCTACGAGCAGTACGCAAAAGATGGGTCGCCCCCATGTTCCCGCCCTTTGTACGATTCATCATTCATTTCGGACACGCAGCCATCCAGTTCACTTTTTATCAGATTACTTTCACCCCGGGAGGAGGACGAATGGGCGACACGAACGTGGTTATCCCGCCCCGAGGCGGAATGAAAAGTGGTCCCGAAAGCACGAGACAAAAGCCCCCCATTAGGGAGACATCCTTCGGGCACAGCTCGCGTTGCTCAGCGACGATGGTGACAACATGATGTAACGCAAGCGGCACGTAAGTGTTCCATGAAGGATTTCGAAAATGTTCCCGAAAGGAAAACAGGGCGTACAGCCAATCAAAGCAGAAAAGTGCATGCATAATTCCCAGTTTTCCAGGAAAATGTTACCAAATTCCAGGTTGATCTTGCGTGATTACTGCGATAGACAATAATATTACAAAACCCAAAATGACTTCAATAATTAAAAAAAATTTATTTATATATTTACAAAGATAAGGAATAGGTTAGTTATCAAACATTGTATTTGAAATTTAAATTTATTCAATGCAAGCAAAGAAGCTGTTACGACCTCATACGTAGATATACTCGTCACCTGGCATTCTATTCTTCGTGTTTATTTAATCTTACCAGAGTCAAGAGACTAAATATTTCGATTCTTTTCTCTTGGTTGACATTCCGCGTATCGATGATGCTGTAAAAATGTTACTAAGCGACTGCACTTAAAATTACGACAAACACATTTTAGGCCTGAAAATGGGTGTTGAACTGGCAAAATTTTACGTGAAATGAATTTCGAATAAAAGATTTTGAAATTCCAGGTTGGAGAAAAAATTCATGAATAATTCAAGCACAATTCCAGGGACTAAAAATTCACGCACAATCCCCGATTTTTCCGGTCGCTACGGACACTCTGGAAAACCTTTATTTAACAACACCCTCGGAGTGGGATCGGAAAATCCCACCCAGCGCATTTATCGACTGAGAGACATGTTTCTCTCTTAAGATTTGATGCTTTCCCGACGAATTATGTTAGTAAACTTTTCACGTGATTCCCACCTTCTTAAATACCCCACTTCCGTCGAAGTTTTGAGTTCCGACTCGGGACTAATCCTCAGGGCTATTGAATTTTTTTTATTAAAAAAAAAAACAAATAAAACGACATTCAGCACCCCTGAGGATGAATCACGTGTTGGAGTACGAAACTTTGATAAAATGGAGTATTTAACACGGTGGGAATCCCGAGAAAAGTTTAACCACCGGTTTCCCTATTTTTAGATAACGAAATACCCTGACAAAAAGGCAGTAGGAGATTCGTACACAAGTCAATTGTACGAAAGTTATACCCATACCGTACTACTCTAAATAATATTAAGCCCACTTCCGACCACTGATTGACTGACTAAAATGTTTGGGGTGAACGAGAAGAGATACGACCAAAAGTCATAGAATCGACCCCCTCTAAAATAGTCTGGAGCCCTAGGAAAAATTGCCAAAACGCTAAATTTTCTATCTATCACAGTGTCGCCGAGTGCTGCTTTGCCTCTACATTTTGGGGGCATTTGGGGGTCAAAAAATCGATGGTAGCGAGGAATTTGAACATCGCGAAGAATCTTTTTAATGGCACCTAAGTCATTGTGGCAGCCATTAGTGCACATCTTGTAACAGTCGGAAAGCCTGGAAGCCAAGAACTGTTTGGTTTCTTAGGATTCAAATTCAGTAGGTTAGATATCACCGGAAAAAAACGATCCTTAATGTACAAATTGCAGACAAAAAATTGCCTTATACGGGAGTGTCTGCGAAAACGAGTATTAAGAGCGAAAACGAGAATTATTATATACATGGGTACGAATAGGTAAATTTGCACTGATCCATATGATAAAAATCACCAATAACGTTAAAATGTCACGCACTAGTTGAATGAAAATTCTAACTCCAGCACCAGGGACTACTTCAAAAGGCGAAGAGCGCAAAAACTAAATCCTCAAGCTCACTGTCAGGGGTGACGAATCATTTCTATAGATCCTGACCCCATCCCTAAAATGAGTACTCTGAGATAAATGCACTTTCTGAGGGCCATCAGCATCTGTTACGAAACAACAATACCTACATTCACTTCCTTCTCAGAAGCAGCAAACGGATTACTTCCTCAGCGGGGGTGTTTCGCTACGACTAAGCAGAAGTTAAAATTAGGACACCCTTGTTCGTATTCGCTTGGTTAACAGAAATTATAACACTGCATAACTTGGTTGGGCAATGCACTGTATAAAGGCACATTTGGCCTAGAGTAGCTGGTAACAAAGCAGAGGTGGCAATCTTCAATAATAATTAATCAGCTTGATAGCGGGCAATTTATACCTTCAACCACTTAAGCATTAGGAGATGAGTAAATGCTAATGCCATTGTATCATATTAACAAGCAATCATTATAGAATGTCATGAAATATGCATTTCACACCTATGATTTCACGATTTAATACCATTTTCACACCGTAAAAAGTCAAATGATTGGTGAAAAAAGAAAATTTGAATCCGTCTCCAACGATATATCTGTATCGTCAACTGCACGATCAATTTGAAGCCCTATAAACCTAAAACTAGTGATAAGCTACTAGTAGGAAATACGACGATAAAATACACAGCCCGAGTTATCAAATAGAAAAAATATAACAATGAATAACTCCAGTTAGATATAATTTAATACCAAAAATGTTCTCATAAACAATTTATACTTATCCACTCATTAATTGCTCAATAATCTCCACTATACCCAATGATGGTAACTCATAAACAGGAAAAAAACGTAATATGTATAAACTTATAAAAATCCTATGAAAATACATTTATGTGACTCTGTCGCATAAAAATATTGATAAATGGGTTTTACAGAAAGTAACACTTGAGGATGGTATTCACAATTGTCCAATGGAACTGAAATTTTTTTACAGATTCATAATGAACAGGGAAATAAGTTCCATAGCAATGAGGTATTGTTATGAGCATATAGAGTTTATATTACTATGTGTTACTAGTGTAGAGTATTTATGGTTATAAGATTTCAAGGTTGTACAATGAAGTTCATAAAACTATGAAAATATTACTTTTGAGCCAACAATGGTTAACAGCGGAAACCATTAAATTTGACGCAAGCGGTTTATTATTGCATCGATAAACTGTTTAGGTTAACACGACATCAAATTTGGCGTGGATTCTTTCGCTTCCTTCGCGGTTCTTTTCAATTGCAACTGCCACATAAATAGTACAGCTACATGAGAACCGGGAAACGTAAGGGAAAGTAAGGCAATTGGCAACTGACTCGAATTTACCGGGTTCATATCCCGAGTGAAACCTTGGAATGCCAACCAAAAACCCTCCCTTATCGTGAAATTATGTCAATCACACACCTTTGAATTTGGAGCAGCACCACACTCTCCTATACCAACTTGAAAAACTGACCTAGTGAACGATATTCTCACGTATTTAACCTACACCAGTGTAAGTGCGAGTATTCAAACGTTTAGGTTATACAAATGGAGTTAAGTTACATTTATTGACTGATTCCACTTGTATTTTCCACCGTCTAACGTCACCTTATCAACCAATTTCTCACTAGGCCTCAACCGTGGTCTCAAAATAGCTTTCGTTGCCATGATAACACCATTTCCGACCTTCGTCCCCACTTTCTCAACGTTCTATCCTCAATAACGGTCTTCAGCGATACCACGCCTCTTAATTATCAGGTCCCGAGTCAGGATACCTGTACCTAACACAGTAACATAGATGAAATTTCAAGACGACGCATCATTCCCGCACTACTAGACTACAACAAAAGTTCACTCGTTTAAAACCCACGCCTTCACGCGCAAAATTACATAAAGAAGACATCCTTATCAAAATTTATCTGAAACTTAAATTTGAAAATTTCACCCCAGCATATTCTCAATGTCCATTATTTGTATTTGATGATCATATGGGTCTACTCAATGTACCCTGGACATTTCTAGAAGACGAAAGTTTTATATGAATAATCCGTCGCGAGAAAATACAAAAGACTACAGTTGGAGAGGGATTAGTGCATCTTCTTAATAGATTCATACATAACAATGCACTCGCGGTACGCTGTTCCAAGGTATTATTTTTGCAAAGAGTAATTTAACAGCCTCCCTATAAAATGACAAACGTACGCAACACACTTAAGCCTAAATCACACCATCATTATACCATCCCTTTCGAGGGACAGCTCCAGCGACCGCAACAGCGACGGCGGAAAGAATGGATGTTTCTCGCGACCATTTTCCGCGATAGCTCGAGGAATGGGCTTTCCATCTCTCGGCACGTCCATTCTTCCGCAACTGAAACCATGGCAGGCACCGTCCTTCAGCCAATCAGAAAACAAAGGCGCTAAAAGCGATTGTAACGCCACGCTTGGCATTTAATTGAACGACAGTTGTTCATACGGAAAGTAAACACGGAAAAAAGCGTCGGAGATACGATAAGCGACCGTGTGATTGAGGAAAGGATGTGTTGAGCGATCACTCTTTTGGCCGCTGAAAACCTACTGCTTGAGCTATCATTCTTAAGTTCTGTTTACACGGTACATTAACTCGTACGGGTTAATGTGTAAATGTATGAATGCGAGAATGAACGCCAAAATGCACCGTGTAACCACCCAACTTGTGCAAATGCATGTACAGAAAATAGAACCTGTTCTAATTTGGTTCATGCGTTCGTACATGTTCCGTTCCGGTCCACAAAAATCATTCATGCAAAGAGACATTGACTCGTACGTGTTAATATATCGTGTAAACAGGCCTTTAGGGACGGAAAAAATTATTCAGGCTTAACTCATAACTGAGCAAGGATTCCTTTCTCAGAGTCGAAGATTCTAACCTGATCCCAGGAGCATCCCATAGGATGGAAGGCGTCCCTTGTTCACCGGCATTATTTCTTCTCGCCAGACACACGAGACGACATCCCCGTGATATATGTTATATTCTATGAGTCTATTCCACTTCTTTTCGATTACAATTCTTTCAAATCGATTATCGATTACCGATTCCATCGATTCTTATTCCTACTAACACGTGGGGGTATTGATTTGTCAAGAGCATTGCTATCATTAAAATTTAAGAATTGGATGGAAAAAAATAACAAAGATGATTAAGTGGCCCAAAAAGTATTACATATTTATTAAAAATAGCGAATTAGTACCATGATAAGATATCCTCAATGTACATTGCACAATAGCTAAGGTGTGCGGCGGCCTTTATGCCCCAAACTTATCGTATATTTAAAAAATATCTATCTTCCTGGAATCGATGGAGTCGGAATCGACTTTAAGTGATCGATCCCGATTCCCTGCCCGAGAATTTGTGTAATCGGGAATCGACATTTGGAAACGAATCATCCCTTATTTAATCCCTTGCCCCGGACCAATTCCTGGCTCCGCTAGATAGCGGCCAAGGCATTGAAGGAGGTGTATCTCGAATTTACTGAGAGCATCGAGTTGGGATCGGGACGACGTCGGGGGCGCTTGCTCCACACCGCCCCGGGCACATTGTGTGTGGCTCTGGGAAAACGGACCCGATCCACGGCAACTCTACCTCTCAGACCGCTTCCTCCATCCGACCCGCCACTTAAAATTCCTCCGACTCCGACGTGTTCATCAATTCCCTCGGCTCATCAACAAAACTCGGTCCGGCAACGAGACCCATATAGCGGGTTACGCCGAACCACTACACCTTCCTTAGCCTAGGTGCATCGGTATTTCAACTTGGGCTCCTCCACACCGTAGGCTGAAGCTCTCCTACCACACACTATTTAATGCCATTATAGCCGCGATAGCTCCTCTATTCTGAAAATCTCGAGTGGCCAGCCACAGGAACGCTTTTATAGACCATGTTCTTGGGAGTGGCTAATTTAACTTGAGGTGTAAACCCTAGCGCCGACGCCAATTCTGCTGCAAATAAGATCGTAGACTCTTAGTTACACGATACATTAACCCGTACGAGTTAAGGTCCGAATGTATGAACGCGTTAATAAACACGAAAATGCACCGTGTAACCATACAACTTGTGCGAACGCATGCACAGATAATAGAACCTTTTATAATTTGGTTCATGCATTCATATCTATTTGTTCCGTTCCGGTCCACCAAAATCATTCATGTAATCAGAAATTAACTCGTATAGGTTAATGTATTGTGTAACCAGGCCAATAGAAGTAATATGATGCATATTCGACAGTTAATCTGAGTTTGGCGCTTCTTAATTCTTGGAACTCAATTTATAATCATTGGTGACCAATGCGAATCGTGTAGACCACTGGCGTGGACGCTAGCGCGCAGCACGCCGAAAAAATGCATTGATCATCAGTTCATGGAGAATAATGTACTTTTCAGCGTCGTTCACCCGGAATAAAGAGAGATTTCAAGTCTAAATGTTGCACATGGAGTTATTTTAGGACGTAATGAGCTTCGTCAATGATGCAAAAAGTGATTTTCGCATCATTATTGCGAAAGTAAAATTTGATATTAAGAAATGAGAAGTGGAACCTATCCAAAACGATCCAGCGAATACCAAAGAGTGGCTCAGTAAATATTTGAGCACAGCGTAAAGAGGAAATAAATACAGCCTCTCACTAGAAGCTTGCAATAATAAACAGTCAAAAGAAACGAATATTATAAATGCGAGGAAAACATAAATTGCACATTTTGTTAAGTTTTAAGAAAGTAAATATAGGAATTTATCATCCAATTCACATGGCCGTAAGACTTAAGACAAGAAGATTTTAAATATTTATGAAATAACTTTTCCCGTAGAGAATATTCACAACTGTAATTATAATTTACGAGAATTAAATTTGGGGTCTTCTTGTCATAACCCATTCTCAAAATTATTGAGGTTACCCAAACGTTTGAGATTTAACTACAGAAAATAAAAAACACATACATGATCATGGGATTTGCACCTCATTTCTGTCCATAAAAATACAAGGTAAATGTTGAAAATAATAATTGATTCGGGGTAAATTATCAAATTAATTCATTTCATTTTTAAAAATGTACGTAAAAATGAAAAAAACGAATGCTCCGTTTCAACACTAGAATGTTCTTACCATGGGAAAAAACTTAAAATGATTTCATCGTTTTACACACTAACTTCGGAGAAGAATTACAAACAGTAACCCTATTGCTTAATGGTATATAAAAAAGATTTAAGCATGATTTGATACTTGAAAACACATTTTTTCTTAAGGTTCTCTAACAGAAGGCGTTCAAGAATTTGAGCTTAACGATAATAACTAGCCGAGTCCATGAAATCCGATAAAAAACTACGAAAAAATTCAATGTAGAATATCTACTAATTATGCCACGGATACACGAGGACGCAAGTCTGCAGAAACTATTATTTGAAAGCCTAGCGCCTCCAATTACGCAATATAAAAAAAAACCGCCTGGAAACCTATGATCACTGTCTACTAGCCATAATTGGCGACAAATTGAAAAACAATATAATTTGAAATTCATAAAAAATAAAGTACGCTTATCAGCTTTAAGAGTTAAAACAACAATAGGAAATTATTGCAATCTGATCCCCAACATCCATACATTTGCACCATTTCATAAGTTCTGGAGGAGGCCCTCCGTAATAGAAAACAGTAATTATAAATAAGGATATTTTTAACTTTGAAGATTAATATCGAATTCTAAAGAAAATAACTTGTTTCAATGGTGTGTAAGAGTTCAAAACTCAAACTCTACTTCCGGTTACCTATGCCGATGTTTATTCAAACGATTACACTGTAGCGAGACCAGGAAATGACTTCATTTCTTATGCAGAGAAACATTCGATTCCTGAAGGATCAACACGGGCCTTCATAACTGCCAATATAAGCAAACGGCGAGCTTGCTTCTCGGAGGATTTTATGAAAAGGTTACCCAAATTGTCAGTCCAATTTCTGATGTTAATTGACCGAGGAAATTACACGTTGAGCATCACCAAGACATCCGCGTCGCTTAATGAAACTTCTCGATGGCACAGTTGTTAAAACTTTTTAACTCAGCACTTCCCTTTAAGGGACACTTCGGAGGTGGCAGCGGAGGCGCAGAGGGGGATGCTGCGACACTTTGCGTGTGCAATCCTCTCCCTTTTACGATTCATTCCGAGAGGAGCTGATGCTATTAGCGAGAGGCGTCGACCTCCCCGGCACCCATTAACGAACTCCGGGTAACTGAATTTTCAACGACGACAGCGGAAAATTTCCCTCTCTTGAAATTAAATCTATTTCTTAAGGGCTAAAAAAATCTCGTAGTAAGTTACCCAAAAAAGAGGAAAAAACAAAAGAAAGAAAAGTATATTCTACGCTTAAAGCAAGGAAAAGGATGTAAAAGATTGCTATGAGGTCACGCAAAAGTGTCGTCCTGAGGAGCCGGTGAAAAACTCTTGGGAACCTAGGAACACAAATTTTTACCTATGACCAAAACTATAAGGTATTCATAGCAAAGTAAAGATTAATTCTAACGCTTAGTGTAAGCAAAATTATTGTGGTGAATACTTAAGGTGGGCCAAAAAACTGCATAATGACTTTTGACGATATTAAAACGTTAATATAAAGGGTCTGTATATGCTAAATTTCATACGATGTGTTCATTCTACATTATTACTCATTGTACAGTCACTACAATTTTGAAATTTATTACGCACAAAATTCCTTCTATGTTATCTTTAGGTAACGAGTATCTCTGGTTTTCTGTTTTCATGTCCACATTTAAGAATCTTTGAAGTTAGCCTAACTGCATGCTTATTCCCTTATGGGCTACCTTTCTTCCGAGAATGCAAAAAATATACTGCATGTTACATGTATGGAAGAAAATATATTATACATTTAAAGGACGTACAAGATTGCTACGAGGCCACACAAAAGTGTCGTCCTGAGGAGCCACTGAAAAACCCGCGGAAAGCTAATAACACATACTTTTTTCGCAATGAACATAGCAAAAAGATATTCATTGCAAAGAAAAGAATAATTCGTCTCCTCTTTTTGAACTAGTTCGTGAAATAAATACGTGCAAATAAATAAGATAATTAATAGCGTGGGTGCCGATTAGGATTATTAAAAATGATAGTAGAAGAGGCGCGTTAGGTTTGGCACCCACGCCTTATTCTCCAAGAGGTGAAAAGTTAATTTTATGACTTTAAAGTACATTATATACTTTTTTCGAAAAAAGAGAGTTTTTTAACATCTGATTTATTTTATTTTTATTATCTACTTTTCAGTTGTGAACAATATAATCGATTAAACTAGAGCCGTTAGAGAACTTTCCGCCAAAAAAAATTATAACTTACAGCATCTATTAAGATATATTAATATCTAAACCAGTGGCTAAGAGACGAGGGTCCAGGGGCTCAGGCCCGAAATAAAAAATCACAATTACTTTGCTTCATAAAAGAAAAAATATTGAAATTCATGAATTTAAAAAAGATTTCTTTTAAAAATTATTTTTACGATTATGATAAGTTTTACATTAAGTTTAAAACCCTCTACTTAGCACCGTTTTATTAATTTCCCCTTGGTTTTGGACCCCCCCGAACTAAATTCATGGCTACCCCTCTGATCTCAGCCTTAGCAGCATCCACGCTATATTAATCGAGTGATGAAAAACTTAGATCTAACTTTTAGAGTATTTCATAGTTTTTGGGAAAAGCATCTTCATTATTTTTTAAAATTTTATTTTCATTTTCTACTTTTCATTTGTGAATCATGTGATCTATTAAACCACAGCATTTAAAGAAATTTCTGCCTTGAAAATTATAACTAACGCCATGTATTGAGAAAATTTAAAACCATTTTTTTTCATTTGGAGATTTAGTTATTTAATTAGAGCGCAATGGAAAATAAATTCAAAAGTCTGATTACTGAATATTGCATTGTCATCACAAGCAAGCCACCTCGCAAAACTTCAAGCCCATCCGATAATGGACAGTGGGACAAAAATTATTGACATGATTCCATCGATGAAACAAACAAACAGGCGAAGCAAGTTAAGAAAAAGCGTGTAAAAAATCACTTCGTTTCTAAGTAAACCGGACACTTCATTTGACAGCTACATAGGTCAAAAAATATTTTTATTTCGTGAAAATTATAACTCTATTTCCGAGGAAGCCAATGGGGAAAAAAAGGAAAAAGAAAAATATTTCGAAGGGAAAAAAGCGACATAAAAAGTTCACAGTACAACTGTGAAGGATATGCTAATCACGTCTACCATTCCATACATTCCGAAAGCATGGACTAGCTTAAACCTTATTACCCAGACCAATTTCACCTCCAGCGCAAAGGGTATATACACGCAAAGACAAATGAAAGTGAGGAGTGCAAAAATAATTATGAAACATCGATAATCCGCTGCTTAGAGGCTGTTTCCGCGACCATTTCAATTGACACAATTGAATTGTGTTAACACAATTCACCTCCAAATATACAAGCATTGGGTTCACTCAAGAACTAATTTAACGCACCAAAGAGCATTTTAAGACAGAAATAAACTCATATGACAGTATCGGCCTCAATTATAGATCAAAAGAAGAATTTTAGCAACACCACTCAACACAGCTCACACTGAAACTGAAAAATATGTCTTTGAGAGCAGCCATTATCGTCGGCGAATAAGCGGCTTATCTTATTCAACTGCACTATGGATGCAATAAGTCGCTTGGCGATGCTAGCGGATTATCAGCAGTCCGGAAAAGCAAGCACGGATAATTGGAGTTTTGCTTTAAAAGGATGTTGCGTAATTGAGAAAGTTAACGGTAAAATATGGCCTCTACCTAAGATACCGATGCGAATGAAACATTGTGCAATTAATCCCAAGATGAATTTCTGCAAAGAGGAAAAGGAACCTTGTACGGTTATGGGGCCTCGTTTGACGTGATTATATTTATAATAGGCCAAGCTTTTCTAACAGCACCGACAAAATAGCTAACAAGTGGTTTATGAAGACAGATATTAACCCCAAACCCACGATTTAATACAATCCCGTTCCTTACCCTCACAGCTATACAGCTTGATATTTAAAATCCCACGTCCGAAGATCTAACTGCACTAAATCACGGAAAGGTGTGCTGCAATTAATATACTTCAAATGGAATGTACTTATATATTTCATTAACCTGGCATACACGAACATAACAGCAAATGCCATAATGTTTCCTGGAGTACTCGAGATGCGAGACTCAACGAAACTTCAGCAATAGAATTAAGATCGGCGTCGTTCTTAGAAACTCCTAGAGTGCATGTCGGAGGTACTGCGCACGTATAGCCAACTCAAACAATTGACAATTAATGACCTGGCAAGAGAAATAGGCGAAGCAAGCAACCAAGCACCTACGCTCACTCCCAACGTGGTGTCGAGGTCAGTTCCGATTCTAACGTTAGGCTCCAGCATGACTTTCGTTCTCAAGAAATCATCATTCGACCTCGCACATCTCACCTGACTGCTTCAATTCACTGAAAACAAATACAATTGAATTTTATAAAGGAGGTTGTAAATATCTGGATGCGCAATTCCGCCATCTTGGTTTGACAATTTTCGGACTTAGTCTAAAACAGTGTATGAAAATAATCAAGTATTCTATTCCTTATATCGCCACTGCTTTATAAAATGAAAATGCAACAATTACTTCTTGATTGCCGTCGGAGTATTGCGATCGTTCGTCATACTACTGTGTATATTAAACTGTCCATATAGTCATATCGTGGTGATATCGTCGTTAACATACTTTCGTACTATTATTGCGACCGTTTCGATATCGTAAGATTTCCATTGGCTGTAATCTTATTAATTACCAGTATAAATGCAGGGGAATGGATATTTTACACTTGTAAAATGTTATTTTCGGCTAAGCTAGTTGCGGAAGGTTTACTGTGTTCGTTTGCGATAGTTTATTTTAACGTAACAACGATCATGACCAAATATTTCACCAAATAATTAGAATTGAATCTTACGGGATTATGAACGTTTTGGTCAAAGCCTACCCAAGCACCCCTATTCCTGCCACACTGCGCTCAACGCTCGGAACCAGTGGTGCCCCCTCCAGTATATTTACATCCTCCTTGAATTTTATAAATGAAAGATTTCCCGGGATTCAGTTTATTCGAATCACCGTCATCGGATCACAAATGCACGCATTGCCGTTATAAAAAAAAAATAACTATCAGCTGCGAAAACGTAGGGTAGAAACACCCGGCGTTCGTCGACGTTCGAAACCATCGACATTTTTTTTTTAATTAATCGAACTTAAGAGTAATGCCTACATATATCGGTATCAAGTTGCCACGAAGTACCTCCTTTAATTAATCCACTGCTTCATCCCTTCAACGCAGTGGTTCCCTGGAGAATCTAAGCAGAAAAACGAGCTAAACTTGAAAGCACCCTTGGAGTGCTAAACGAATCCTGGAGTCCACAGAGTAGAGGACAAAAAAAAGGAAAGGTACACCTCAAAACAACCAATTTAAGGAAAGACGGAGCAACTTGGAAAACTTCCATGGAACCACCTATTTCCACCATTCCTACTTGGCATTTTTTAAACTGGATGAGAGAAGGAAAATAGGAGGGTAGGTAAGCCAGCGGTCCCAGCAATTGATTTCCCATGAACCAGAGGTAAAATAATGACTTGGAACTTTTCCCAAATATCCGCAGTGCTTTCCCCGGGGAGATTTTCCATGTAGAAGGCGATCCAAAATACGAAATAAAGAAGGCTTCATCAACAAGAAGGAACAATGGAGTTAATTCACATTTTCCAAGAAATTATTACGGTACTTTCAGAGGGTGAGGTAAACGACCCTTCCGGTTTGTTATCGCAATGCCTTCATACTTAAGATTGCAAAAAATAACGACGAGTAATTCCGATCAAATTCAAAGAAAAACAGGGTTTCGGAAGGAAATCGAGGCATTGGGACATATAGAAAGTAAAATTAAACAAGCGTCATGGTAAAAACACATTGTTTATCATTCATCATCTAATTTTTATACTTTTTTTCGCATGAAAGATAGACGCTTAGAGATCGCAACGGAAAAGGAAGCTACAGTGGCTCAGAATGTATGAGTCATCAGAGAATAATCATCAAAAAATTTCCATTAAATAAATTTCCCACTAACTTAACCATTGAATCCGGAATTAGTCAAATGGGATTTTTTATCAGGGTAATCTGAGGATTCGCGCTTGAAAATTAAAAACTGCAAGCCGAAAATGGCAATTACTAACTCCGTATTCGTCATGCAAGCGGATAAATTTGCTCATCAGTTCTCAAATAGCATCTGTGAACCAAAGAAAACCAGAGGAGGATACATATTTAGACCTTTCATTCCACGCTTATCTCAGAAAAATTATGCCATCTTTTCGGGTATATCCAGATGGCGCGGATAATTAAAATCACTATGAACATTTTGGCCTACAGCCCACAATAATTTAATATTCAACAATTTCACACTTTATGGAAATTGCATACATCAAGTAAAAAACTGAACAAAAAAACTGAACCATCAGGTAGAGAGAAAATGGAAAAAAATGGGCAACAAATTCGAAAGCCAAACACCATTTCGATCAATATTCATTTTAAAAGAAACACTTGCATTTTCACGATTATGAACTTTTATTCCCGACTTAGGTTTTGATGTTACTACATCATCCTCAAGGTACAAAATGGCTATACCTTGTATAATTGGTTGTACCTTTTTGTACCTTGAAGATGATTTAGTAACATCGGAATAAAAGTTGATAATTGTGGAAAATTGCTATTGTTTCTTTCAATATGGAAAAATTCCACTCCATCGCGCTTAGTTCTTCTGAATGTATTCAACTTTCATTTGTCCGAGAACGGCAATGCGTACGGATGTGCGAGTACTCGAAAATTCGAGTCGAGTCGAGTAGATGGTACTCGACTCGAGTGTTTCGAGTAGCATTACGAATGTCAAGTCGAGTCGTTTCTGTTACAGTGCTGTCGAGGCCAGTTAGCCAGTGATTAATTTACGTATATAATTTATATTACTATTGTGCCTCTTTACTCAGGGCTCTTTCAAGCCGTTTCGATACGCACATTAATTAAATGTTCGACATATCACTAAAGGTTAATTCATTTATACTGTGCTTAAACTGTTCAAGACACATTAATTCCATTCGTCTCCTAATGCTGAGACAGTTATCATCAACGTTGCTCATTATTTTTTCCTTTTTACATCAGGAATAGCATTCAGAATAGAAAATGTACTAGGGGATTGAAAAAAAGAGAATGTGTTGGAGCATTCATTGTTGTATTGCCTGGTCCAGAAATTACCATATTCGACTCGATACTCACGAGTAGTTTTCAACTCAACTCGATACTCGACTCGAGATTAAAAAGTACTACTCGCACATCCCTGGCAATGCGTGCTTCCACAATCACCAAGTACCACGCTTGCTGTGATCCCTCATTCAGGGAATCAACCCGAAGGTTGATTTGAATAAGTAAGGGTAGAGCTCACGCCATAATAAGCCAGACGTGCATGAATAGCAAACTTTTAAGGCCGTTTTACACGGTACACGGAATTGCGCAGTCTGACGTACGTGTGAAGGCGCAATCGCGTCGTGTAAAGCGGTGAATTGCTTGAACACATGCGAGAATGCGTGGATGCGAGACGGCAAAATAGCCCCTGTTCTAATTTCGTTCATGCATTCGCGCAATTCCACGCCATTTTAGAAATTAATGCAGCTCTAACCTGCGCAATTCCGTGTACCGTGTAAAACGGCCTTTAGGGCATGGGGCAATTCCTTTCCCAGGGCCAATACACACTTCTGGGATTTTTGTTTGGGGGAGTGCTTGAGCAGCGAATTGAACGCGGGACCCTTCACTCAGCTGCCAGTCAATCCAGCAGGCAACCACGCTCAGGCAACCCATGAGAAATTTGTTTGCGCCCCTGATAATTCCACCCATGAAAATCAGTGAGGAGGTGATTTCATGGAAATTGATAAAATCTTCACGCGCAGCCATAAAGATCGGTTGGAAAATTTCTGACGCTTATCTCACGGAAGTCGGGCACAACTTCCTGAGCTGCCTCGCAATGGCTGGGCATGAAAATCACCACATATTCGATCATGTCACGAAAAATGTCACTTCGCGACAGGAGACAGTGAAAAGAAGAGGGACTGCAAGCTAGAGGCGCGTGATCAATGCACACGTAGCCCGGCCCTGAATGCCGCGAGATAATACCGTGGAGCAGCTCCTGCATTTTTCCATACGATTTTATCGAACAAGAGAAAGATTAGCCGCGAGCGGAGGAACGTGGCTGGATCTCTCGGTATTTTCCGCGTTTGATTCCGCTTCAAAATTAGGACCGGACGCCCAAAGAATACGCCGACATCAAGGAAATCTCGAGGATAAACGAAAAAAAGGATATAAGCTTCGTGATGTGCAATACCATAGACTTTTTATCCGTAAGAGAATTACCTTAGTATTCACTGTTCACCTCGTTGAGAAGATTATTCACTCCCAAATGATGAGATCGCATTTTGTCTCGTTTCGCAACGAATAACTCGTTTCAAACTCAAGTTATCTTTTTTTTAATTCGATGGCGCATTGAGTAGAACTAAGCCAACATTATCCTGCATTTCAAATACAAAAATTGTACACCTGAAAAAATACTGAGGCAAAATTTTCTAACTTGAAATACAAGCAAGTGTTGACAAGGGTCAACTCTGTGTACCCAGAAAATTTATAATGGAAGTATCATTTCTAAAACAGATAATAATTCGCGAATAAAGGTCGGTCTAGGGGAAGTGATTTCTTTCCTTAAATGACTGAAAACACGAGTATTATTTGCCGGAGTTTTCATTAGTTCCACAATAATCATAGCCCGTAGAGAAATATTACTGGAAGAGGTAAAGTTATCCTGTTTACATGGGTAGTTATTGATCAATCGATCACCTAGACCCTTAAACTAAGTACAGCTTGATGCTTATCTCAAAATTATAAATACTCTCATTGTGGGTATCGACCCCTGCTGTAGGTAAATACTAGGGATGATAAAATTAATAAATATCCTACCTACGGGGCATATACCAGGACCATATCACTAAAGAAGATACATCGAGAAGGAAGACCATGATGGAAACCACATCATTACGAAACGTATACTCAGACCTTTATTTCCGGGCAACGGCCTGCCACTTAAAAAACAAGTGCTACACCTAGGATCCCAAGAAAAGCAACTGAATGTAACACATACCATGAAAGTACAAAAATGATTTGCTCAAACCGCTTTAAATCAAATTACAACAACCCTTCAAGCCTTTATTACATCCATTTTTTTCAAATTTCCCCACAAGCCGTATATCCTTACCGGTGAATTATAGATTGGACCGTGAAAGACGCAAATGTCAACAAAAGCGAGCGATTAATTTATAAAATAACAGGATTAACTTCTTCGAAGGCAAGAACCTTTTCGTCAGCCCAGTGGAAGAAGATGTTTTGACAGTGAGTGTAAGACATTTTGTAATCGAATCATTCCGAAGCTTTAAAAACGACAAACTTCCAAGCTATCATCACCGATCTACAAACACACCGCATGATGGAATGCGGGGTGGAAAGCTTATCTCGACTCGCTTGCTACTCTTATCACACCTCGATTACCCATCCTCAAAAGCCGAACGAATCTAAAACATCTTGGAAGCCGACGTAAGAGCCTGGAGAACTGGGTCAGGGATTTATCTCGCCCAAGCGTGAAGAACAAAAATCCCTAGAACATTATTAGCGCTCGGCGGTTTGAGAAACCTAACCAAAGACTCCACTTTAACTCTGATCATGCCCTTTCCGTGCTCAAACTACAAGTGTGTGACAAAATGGTAGAAGGGGAACGCAAGTAGTACGACGCCGACTATTAAGCCGAAAGAAAGCCCACGGTTCCGTGGCCTCCTAAGCCTGAGGTACCCTATCTTTTTTTCCTACCGTACCCCTCCATATACTACCGTACCCCTCCGTATATAACTAATATTAGTCCCAAAAAAAGTAACGTGCACAACGAAAAATAAAAGCTTTTTAAGCCAATTACATAGCCGTTACCCAAACATACTATATGCCCCTACAGCAATAAATAAATTGAATGATTAATAACCATATTCTTCTGCGTACACTTATGCTACTTATTAAATTTTCCAGAATTTTGTAATTCCGAGATATTTTCAATTTAATCATTAAATCATACAGATATGCTCCATGTCCTCAGTTTAGAAACCCACAGTTTACGATGCAAACATTTGATTTCATACCTACGCTTGGGCTTTCAACCATTCTTCATTGCTTAGTTCCAATAAAAGCGTTAATGAGAAAAACCGTATGCGCCACAAACATATGCCGACACAAATATCATGCTTCAAGATGACGAGAAAATCATCCCACAGGAAACACAAAATTGCGAGCAGATTACAGCAAAATCAATCTGTTTCTACAAGAAAATGTAATTTTTAGATTTTTCAGCACATGATAAATTCCAATAATGAGGAAAACCTTACAGTACTCAGTATGCACTTCAGGTGCAAGGCGTATTGAAGGTACCTATTGACCTTTTGCGACACAAAAATTTCACGTATACCTTCAAATTTTCCACCAAATGACTTGTTTAGCGAAAAAAATATTCACAGAAAACTTGGAGAAGTTGAAAATTAAATAAAAAATACATCAGAAAGTTGGAAAATACTATTGGTTTTTGGATAGGCCGGATGACCAACTTATTACAGAAGGGAGTGGTATTTACAAGGGAACATAAGAGAATACACCACATGGCAAGAGGAAAGAAAATTATCGTCAGGGTTGATGGAAGTTTCTGCGTCACGACAGACAATAGACCGGAAAGGGAGAGGGTGCTGGTAAGAGGCAACTGAGGACAACCGATTACAGATCATCACGCGCGTCATGCTATAAAAAGTCGACAGAAGAGCACGGGGCGAATATTAAACAGCGATTCGAAACGCTGAGCAATTGTCCGACATTTTTTAGTGCTTTGGGAAGAGACATTCGATAGAGCTCCAGCAACAGGGGATACATCGGGGTAGGATTACACTATTTTCAAAAGCTATTTCTCGATTTTGTGCGGCTGCAGCCATTTATCCGTTTTCATGCTCACTCGTTTGATTAAAATTCGGCTTTCTGTTTTACCCCTAGTTTTCCTTAAATTACCATATTTTGATATGTATTTGATTTTTTATGGTCATGTCACATGCGCAAAGTAACCGGAGCTAAATCACATTATTATAACCTTGTATTCGTTCACTCTCAAATGAGAGCTTCATTCGTGTAGTGATCAATCAATTTAAAAGCCTAAGAAACAAAATTATAGAAGAAGAAGAATAAAGCGTTACCACAAGACAATATTAAAAAGCATAGACGCTACCATACCAATGCTGAGATTCACTCACCAGAAGAGAAATCCGAAAAAATACTCGATTTCATCGGTCACGCGTGTAATAGAATCCAGAAGTTGAACATATACTATCTAGCTATGAGATACACAATACCATTTTGAGAAAATATAATTCCTGATAAACTGGATACATATCTTGGAATACGATAAGTCTAACCAAATTTTTATCTTATCATTAGGGTGTTGAAAAATATTTATCGTATGAATCTATCGCTTTTAACCTCTGTGGTACCAAAATCATAAAGGAATATCTTCCTCGAGCCTCTCTCGTAGAACGAACTAATGCAAGGCGCGCCACGATTCATTTGTCTCATTTTCAGAGCAAGGCGCATAAAAATGGAACTTGGGAAATAATAAAAAGCAGGAGATCTTCATGTCAGCAGCAATACTTCATGCAGGAGGCAGATGTGCTTTTTTAAAGAATGAATCTCTCTCAAAAATCAGCCTCGGGGAAAAGCAGAGACTGCCTATGAAGCATTGGGTATTGGAATTTCCAGGTGCTCTAGCGTCTGGCACGCAGGTCTTTGAAGCTCTAGTGCAGAGAGCACAACGCTGGACGACAAAGCATTCAAGTCTTGAGACTAAAACCCGTCCCCTTTCCCATTCTGAATGATTTAAAGATTATTTTTCCTAGAAACTCTGCCTAACAATACAAAACCTTAATATTTTCCATGAATTGTATTCCATAAAAAAGATATCTACAGCTAGGGTTCGCAAATTTATGAATTTCCCGAGATATTTAAATAATCCCCTTTTAAAAGTAAAATAAATTGGAGAAATTGTGGCCATCATATTAACAAAAAGTAAATTGCGATTAACTATACTCAATTTGTTAAAGCCTTTTATTAACTATTAATTTAATATACTACATTCTCCAGATTTCTTATATGAAAAGACCTTGCCTCACAGTAAATAAAAATTCAAAATGACATTTATCTCTCTAATTTGAAAACATCTACTTCCATCAATCGGAGTCGTACATAAAAAAATACAGGTGACCAAGGCAGCATGAATTTAAAACGAATATCACAGGTAAAGAGCATAACTAAATAACGAACCTTAATTATTGCCTAAAATTTGGTCCACGTTTCCTGATAT
This sequence comes from Ischnura elegans, assembly GCF_921293095.1. Lineage (NCBI taxonomy): Eukaryota > Metazoa > Arthropoda > Insecta > Odonata > Coenagrionidae > Ischnura > Ischnura elegans. Next base: position 64,418,762 of record NC_060253.1, on the reverse strand, counting down.
ATTCAGTCAACCACAGAAAAGCTGACTTAGTGAGTCTCAAAAGAGAAACTTGACTTTTTGCTACTTCAGTCAAACGGGAGCGACGTTTTCATACAAAATCAATAAGATCCCAATGAAAAGCGCGGTGTCACCATCTTAGGGATTAAAAATACATTCAAGTTGTACACCTATCTGAATGAATAACGAATTCGCCAATTCTAACTCTCTTAAAGAATAAGTTAATATTTTTTTCTTTTCTCGGAGCTCTTGCATGAATCTTGTAACTGTGTGATTGTAAACGAATATTTCTCTCAGAGGTTTCTGATTTCAAACCCACCTGGACTTCAATGATGTTAGCAAATGTACTATAAGCGTAAAATTTATTATATACATTTAAATAAAAAGCGAAATTTACGAACGTTTCGGGACAGTCAAATATATGCCGATTGAGTTGAAATTTTGCTATTAAAATCTAAAAATCACATAAGAAAATGGAAATGCCATCTCATCTTTCAACGCTCCGGTTTTTTTGGGACACCGTAACCAACAATCATCACACTCCGACAGGATATGCAGCAAACTTGGGAAAGAGTCGTAGTAAATACATAAATATTTCTCCCTTACGACCGTTGAGAACGTCCAAAAGAGGGCAAGGTGGTACGGGGGCGGGTCGACCCCACCTTTCCCCCTCCGCGTAGAGCCGACACCCAAACAAGAGACATGACGCGACGGAGAGACGAGTCATTTATCCGCGGGAATGCTCGATACCACCTACGTCACGGAAAGGCGAAGGACGACAAGAGAGAATCGACAGAGGCGCGGGAGAACCTGGACTACGTGCATATGGTTATCACCTATCGCGAGATGCTGGCGTCAGGTCCGCCTTCACGGACGTGCGTCACAGTAACATGCGTCCTCGCTCTCAACGGGTGAGCAAATGCGGATATAACTAAACTGCGGGGATATTATTACATGAAGAATATTTTTTTCTGCTGAGGACCGATATTTGGCCACATGCCGGCATTGTGGCAGCCATTAGTCCACACTTCGTAACATTCAGAAAGCTTGGAAGCCGAGAACTGTTTGGTATTCCTAGGATTTAATTAAAGTAAGTTAGATTATTTGAACTGAAATGTGTATGAATGAATTATACGATGAATAAGTTCAAAATAGCTGATGTTTCAAACAAGTTTTACATAAAACGAGGGGCCTCATTTCTTTAAAAGACAATGTCATATCAATAATATCATGTAAGATATGAATTCTAAACAGATACTCATAATAGGCTATCAATTCTTCCATTTGTGGGTAAAATATGTAAAACGGAGGATTGGGCGAGAGCAATAACCTCGATCGCGCCCCAGATGTTCATAGTAGAGGGTGCAACGATTCGTAATAGAATGACATGTCTATCATCCCTACAGAAATTTTATGCGCGGTGCATTCAATGAAACCATGCCTTGCAACAGATTTTTCATTCAGAGGGAGCAATAATGGATTCCCACTGGGCCAATAATGCGGATAGTATTCGACGACGAGTCTTTGCGGTCAATCGAGCCCCATGACACAAGGGGTAAGGAAAAAAAGAAACACCCCATGCGAGTTTCAAGAAATGGAGAGGCAGGCACAGAGTGAATGATTTCTATGGCTCCCCACCCAACACATCATCGATTGCTCGTCAATTGTTTCGGAGCCCGCGGATCGATGCGCGACTGTTCCTCGTTTCTCCTTTTCCCTTCCGCGCGGGACGAGCGTTTCAACTAGTGTTTCAACAGTCGGCGAATGAGCTATCGGAATAATAAAAATAGATCACGGTCCTCTGTGAACGAGGGAGTAACCCCTCGGTCACGAACCGGTCACGAACGCATTATGTGATGTAAAATACCCGTGTACCATATATATAGGTATAGTTCAGGCATGTAACCTGAATACTTAACTGTCTACCTTGACAGGGAATGCTCCGAAGCCTTACAGGCTACCTAATTGTAGCGTCAGAAATCCTCAAATATCTATTTTAAAAAAATAATAATTTGAAGGTAATAATGACACAGAGCTTCAACCCGAAGGTTGGTTTGGATAGGTGAGATCACCTAGTTTTCGTTCCACTAACTTGAAATTTTGATACAAGAAAATCAGATCTAGTATTAAAACTTTGCCGAAAACTAATTATTTATGCCACTTAAAATTTATCGATTGGTTGTAAACAACTCAAACCTCTGCTAACTTCGAAACCAATAGGGTGGTTTCCTTCATCAAAGAAAACGAAATGCATTGATTGCGATTCCTTACCCACCATTAGTGTATTCATTATATACAAATTATTTGGTTTTAGAAATACCGGTTTAGACGAATGGCAACGGTCAATTTTAACCTCATTTGAAAAAGGCCAGATTGGCGCCCATGCGATTCCACTCCAAGTGACGTCACAGGGACCTAGTTTCTATACGAGTAGATAGGAGTTTTACATTGTCTGAGATTACTAATGCATGCATGAGGCACAGAGCTCAGGGAAACATCTCTTAATAATCGCACATTAAAATACCTAAGTTCGGAAAGTTTCCTTCGTTTGATAGGGGAATAACAATCCTTATTTAAGCCAAGCTCTAGCTGCTAGCAGGGTACTCCGCTACCTGCTAGCAGCCTGCGTTATATCAGCGCTCAAGCCTCGCCCCAGGTCACCTCACACGTCGACAGCTGGAACCACAAATACGTCACACGGACTTTTCCCATCATTCCTGCTTAGCCGTCGCGTTTTCGCGCGCTTGAAAATTTTCACTTTTCGTTTAATCGCGAAAAATAGATATCGTCTCATTCGAAAATCTAAGAGGGTGAAATTTGCGCTCCAGGAGTGATCCTCTTAGATTGAGATCATTTTATAATCCGAAGAGAATAATCTTTCGATTTAGGCAATAAAAAATAATAGGAAACCACCCTATTCTGAAACTCATTTAAAGGTACCCACTGGGTCACTATATGCATGTTATACCTATCTAACCACACTCTTGGTCCCGATGGTTAGTGAATCACTCCATACTTGCAAGCTGAGTTTAGACCAGAAGGCTAGCAGGTCCTAAGTGTTCAAAGGCACTTACATGATTCATCGGATGACGGCGTAGTCGCTTCCGACGTCACCTTCGCCGAACGCTCATCACCGAGCTCGCTATTGCTCCTACCTAAACAACCGTCAATTGAAGCCAGTAGCTGGCGGAGAATAAAGATGCCTGAGCGCATACACTGACCAAATGAAGGCACGGGCAGTTAATTTTTCCATAGAGACTTAAGTAAGACCCAAAAGTCATGACGCAATAGTTTGTTTTGCAAATCTTCCTGAAATTTGCACAGAAATTTAATTTTACCATCATATTAGCTTCCGAGTTGATGAGAGCAACTGGCGCTGGCTGAAATTTATAAGTAATCCGGTAAAGCCAAAATATCTAACATCATATAAGCATAGCCACAGATAAAGAGGTAAGTAATTGGCAAGTTCTGGTTTAGTATGAATGTGGGAGAATAATTTGTTAGTATGCGTAACATTTTCATGACCGTGTGGTCTGCATGTGGGAAACCTCATGCATGCTGCATGCTTGTGATTGATCACCCCCTGCCAAACACCCAATAAGTGCCACGCAGGGTATTATGAAGATATAGATATCAACTGGATTACTTAAACCAAGTGGATTTAAAGGGATCAACTAGTCCCAATATATCAGTCAATATCCACAAACTCACTTGCACAAATACGTCCCAGGGTAGTGAATGTTTATTCAACGGCCATGATGATCAATCCAATGATCCTAATCCAATGATCACCCATCCCGGCGATATTGCCAATCTCTGAAGCCGCTACTCATTGGTGAATAGACATATATAAAAGTACTCTATCACTCAAAGAAAAGGGTGCGTTCTTTAGTAAATTACAATGAATCGCTTATCTTATGTTAGACAATATTGAATCACACTGCTGATAACAGAGGTACCGTCCTTTCGGTAAACAGCTATGCTATGAGAGCAACTGTCGCCGGCAATAGATAAAGAGGTGAGACATTCAGCCTCGCAATACTCAAACGTGCTAGCTAATGGTATACATAACGCTCAAAGCATAAACCCACATTTATGACTATTTCAAGTACATGACCCAAACCGGTGATGCACTATAATTCATTGGTGATATAGGGGCTTAATATAAGCAGACACTCCGTCCAATTCGCAAAAGAAATCTCTGTCACTATGGCACCAAATAATGTGTAGCATAAAATCTCTTCACAGCAAGTAATACAGAATATCAGGTATTTGCGGCTTAAGAAAGTGAGCAGCGTATACAGGTACCAAGGTAAATGAAAAATACTCGAGTATTCATGAATTATACGATAGTTAAATAAATAATATACGATACATACAACCATAACCAGCGATGGAATAACTCCTATAATTTGGTTTCGAGGGGTAAGACTATGAGAGCGCACATTCCGAAAGATTGAGTGTCAGCATTAAAATTCTAAAAATCTTAAGCATTCATGCTTAGCATTTATGAGATGTGTAAAAATCCCTAATGATGACATCTATGTCCTACTTAACTTACTTCCATGAGAATGCACCACTTCGGCTTTGAAACAAATGTGGCTCAGAGCCATGCCTCAATAAATTATAAATAGGTAGTTGCATTTTGGTGCTTAACTCGGCTATTAGTTGAAATCTGTGTAAATACATTAAGGTATTAAAAAGTAACAATAAGAGCCGCCCATGTTAACCCGTATTACAAACCCTGAAATTCCTAACAATATAAAAACTAGTACGACTGTTGAATCATTCACGTACAAATGCTACAAATACCTCCTACATCAATAATCAAATAATTTATTTTTACTTTATGCCACAGTTACTTCACGAGTATATAATGTCTGTCCCTATTATACATATAATATTACGTTTTCAGCGTTGTTTTTACTTAATATAAACTCAAAATATCATGTTACTTTACGTATCTATGGTTCTTAGGTATACCTAAATACCCAGAACATTACACAATTTTCATTTCATTTTTTTACACAAGGTATTTACTAGGTTGACATAAATACTCACAACAAGTTTACACAATGAATATGAATCAATGTTCACGGATTTTTCCCCGGCATACATAATCACTATTCTCACATCATAAAGCAAACTCTGTGCTCACATGCAGTAAGCGGCGAGTTACCATGGAAGTTACGTCACGGTTAACGATAGTGACAAAGCCTCGGAAGGTTCCGTGATCTCCCCTTTTTGACGCGCCTCTGATTGCTGATAATAAACGGGAGATTATTCCATCTCCCACTGATAACCATCGAGATTTATCGCAGCAACATTGTGTGTATTCCACTCCAAACTGGAAGGCTGCTACCACCGGAAAACTCATTGAGGTTTTTACAGGATAACTTTACAATGACATACTGCAGGACGAAAGCGCAAATGATTTACATTAACCACGAATTCTGCAATAAAACCATACATTTTAGGCGACTGAAAAATAATTGATAACGGTAATATTTATAAACAGCAACATTTTACAAGCGATGACATCATAAGCATATTACTTTGCGTCAAAAACGTATTTTTTGTCACCTCAAAAGAAAATATACATAAATCACAAACAACAATGGCCGTTTAATTGCATCATAAGAATAATACCAATGATTTTCATTCACGAGGATACAGCGGCCTTAAGTAGTAATGCGACTATGCATGGGAGCGGAAGAGCAGAGTTTAAAAGGATAGAGAAATAACGAAATGCAGGCAATATGGCAAAATTAGGACCACGATAAGGCTTCGCTGCTTCTCACTAAGCCACCCCTCAACCGGAGAGGAGCAGTAATATTTTGTTTTTAATTTAAATAGTCACTACATGATACCAATTCATGACATCCACCACTCTGTTGTACGGCTTAGCAGTAGTTAGTTGGTATATCAGCCAAATATGACCCAGTAAGGTGATATCTTTCCACAATTTATTTTCATGGTACAAATAGCATGTTTCCACGACCACTTTCATAGCTGAAAGAAACTGATAATGACACAGGAACACGCTGTAACAAGAAAGCAAATCTATAGAAGGAAGCTAAGTTACTGTTTCATTTGGGAAATTAAAGTTTCATTTGGTGACGCCTGATAGGTACTATTGAACATATATCCCGTTGAGTGGTTCTAGAATACAAATGTATTATTAGCATAAAAGAAAAGGGGATAGAAAAGTAGGAATTATTGACTCCCGTCAAAATCCCAACCTCACAGTAGGGTAACCTTAAAAAGTACCAATATTGGTGGTGGTTTTCGGGTATTGCTGTGTAGAAAACATTTTTACTCGACGTTTCACTCCTCCTACTGGGAGCGTTATCAAGAAAATGGAAGGAATTTATTCTCGTCCCGAGCTTATATATGTTTTTCGCTACCCATTGTTGTGCCGGATTTGAATTTTAGGCGATAGCCGTTGGTCATTATATTGTGCTAGGAACCCTCTCCATATACGGCTGAGGTTATACCCATCCTCCCTATTAAAATTATTAGGTCTTTTCGCTATTTCGATGGATTCACGTATAAGACGCGGATGGTATTCTTCCGTCTTCGCTAATACCCGTGTAGCGTCAAACGTTATTCTATGCCCAGGGCTGGAGGCAAAATGTTCAGCAACAGCTGATGCGTCCCACTGATGTAATTTTAACGCCCTTTCGTGCTCCTTAAGCCTTTGGGAGATTGAACGCTTGCTCTGCCCCACGTAGCTTCTGCCGCAGCAGCAAGGAACCTCATACACTCCCATAGATTGAAGGGGAGGATGGCTATCCTTCGGTGAAGGTGAGTAAAAATGTTTTCTACACAGCAATACCCGAAAACCACCACCAATATAGATAAAAGAAGCTGTGAAAATCTTCAGACGAAAATTAAAAAGTACCATTTTGGATTTTTTGATCGCCTTATATATATTACATTTATTGATTATATTAGATATTTTATTAATTGATTCAATTAATATGTACCCGTATCACAAACCCTTTGAATCTTAGCACAAAGCGAATCGATAAAAGAAAAAAAAGAAGGTATAGATCAAAACTTCCAAAATTGGAATGTTAACAGCATGCACTCTACCTCACAGCCACCCGTTAAGTATCAATTCCATTATAAACACTCTTAAATTAGTATTTACTGAAAAAGAAGAATACATTTTCTCGGACAGGAGCAACAAACAATGAAATATGAGACGGAAGTGATGAGAGACAACGGCAGAGTAATCAATGAAATATTCTAGCCAGAAATGAGGTTCTAAATCCATTTCAATGAACCAATTCCACAAGCTGCACGTATAATCCGTAGACAGAAAAAATGAAGTAAAAAATACGCATGGCTTGCGTGTCTCCGCCCTTAGGTGACTTATTAACCTAGCTAAGCAACTGTAATTGGAACTACATCAAGCATCAAGAGCATAAATGAACATCGCAAAGACAAAAAAAAAGTAACGAGAAATATATTTTCCGGATGAATAGTCACTCGTTCTAGGCAAACAGCGGTGCAGCAGTTGCATGTTTTGGATTCCGCGCTTCGAAGGAATTAATTCCATCTGGGCATTCGTAGTCACTGGAATGAAACATGATATAAACCAATGCGACTATGCACGGGAGAGAAGAGCTTAAAAGGATAAAGAAATTCATGAAATATGGCAAAATTAGGACTAAGATAAGGCTTCGTCGCTTCCCACTAATCCAGCCCTCAACCGGCGAGCATAAGTAATGTATATTTTTTTCATTTAAATTGTCTCTGCATAACAGTGAATGACGTAGTTTTACTCAGATTGAGGACACATTGAATTAGAGTTATAGTAGAAACAGAGAGATATGAAAAATCGGGAAAATACATCGGCTATCAATTCAACTGCAAATGAAAACAATGAACTTCAAACAATACTTCTCACTTCTGGGATTTGATACCGATATGCGTAATTTCGAAAACACATAATTATTTTCGATTTAAATCAAAAATCAAAATTCATCAAATACCGATTATCAGCCGATTTAGGATACCAAAAAAATTAATTTTTATTAAAAATGGAATTTGGGGATTTTCAATGCTATGCTTACAATAGAAATTTTATCCTAATATTTCTCTAGTCGAAACTGGCGATTAATTTAGCCTCATCGATACTTCACAACATCAAATAAATTATACTTGCACTGATATGAGATTTAACTTTTACGTATACACTGCCTAAGCTTTCCTTTATCAGCAAAAGCTAGACGAGTATTATTCCACGTCTAGTGGTGGATTTATGCCAACGTTTCGAAGGTAGAGTCGTCCATCTTCTTTAGGCATGGGAGATGTTCTGAACAACTGAACAACCCCCTCTCGACCGGTCGCACTTAATCTTCTTAAACGAATTACTCGTTTAAAAATTATATATTACAATAATTTACAGTAGCGGGCGTAATTTTGTGGAAATTCCTATACATTGTAGTATTGAAATTTTCCGAGTATATACAGTGGAAAATTGTCAACATCTTTCTGGATCTCAAATACAAACAAATCACACCAGAAATGTTGAATAAAATCATGGCAAATCACAAGATACATCACTCATTAGAAAACGACCATGCATTTCTGGTTGAAAGCCAACACGATTACCTAATTCATAACTACCTCAAAAGAGATCAAAAGCAATACCAAATATTCCTTTGAACTACATTTCTGCTGCGACACATTCTTCTGCAACAAATAGTGCCGAAATTTGCGAAGTCATTGCATTAATTAAAGAATTCAGTGCAAATTTATAACGCAGTGAACTACTTATAAAGCTTGAATACATCGGCGTCCGTAACGACGGAGAGATCTTGGATGATAACCATGGTAGAATCGTGGTTTCATTCGCGGATGATGCTAATATCGGCAAATACCCAACGGAGGATTTTAAATTAACCTAATTAACCAACGACCGCAACAAATCTTTCGGGCCTCAGTCCAAACCTCGGGAAACTTTTATCGTGGGATAGATTTTTATGGAGATTCTCAGCTTCGTGGCGAAGAAAAGCAACAGAAAAAAATTTTAAGTCCTTTTTAACTCCCGATACTGAATTCAACACCACGAGAGATGAAACATGAGCAGGCGAGGCATCATCGTATCCTTTGAGTCGCGAGCGAAGCCATTGATCTATGTTACTCATCTATTAAGGACCAATTTGTTGAAAAATACACATCATAAATCCGTATTGCGGGATCTCTCAATGGAATCAACCCATTTATTTCCTTCGCTGAAGACTCATATCATTAGCGTTCAATAATTCTCAATAAGGCAGTCAATATTCAGGGCATACGGACGAGGATTGGTGTCGAAAACCGAAGTAGACACAAGGTAATATATTCTCCATTTGGGGGAAAAATGTAAATCAAACTCTTGAGCAATATAGATATCATATCAAATACCCAGTGATAAGTTTACGGCATTTTAGCACATTTTTTAATTTAAGTTTGAAGTCCCCATTTCTTACCCCATTTAGCGAGTTGCATCAACTGAGTCTCCCAAAGAATGGATAATGGCATTAAATACACACAATTGAATTAACAAGCAGTCAAATAATCTGTGAAATAAAGATTTTCACTGATTAAATATTAGAAAGTGTCCTTCGACAAATGGTCAATCAGCAATCATTCAATAAATGTGTAATATACGCTTCAATATGCAATAAATACTCATCTAAACGGTGTTAGCATTATTTACAAAGAGACTCAATGAATTATTGCCGCGAATATACACACCTACCCTACCAGCATATCGCATGTCTAAACCGCATTACTCATTCCGCGCTCTTAAATAAGTGATGATACAGCCCAAATGGTATCATTACAAAGCACCGCGAATAAAAAGATTACAAAAAGCCACCAAGGACCCAATTAGATTAGCCGTCAGTCTTACGATATTGTCCATCTGAATGAGAAAGCTGTATATAAATGTGATCGAATTATTCAACTTACAACTCGACTATGAAGTCGAGTCGTAACAAAGAAACCCTCCACAAACTTACATCCCCATCAAATCAAAACCCATGGGTAAAGGGTAAAGTGTACTGCTTGCTTACTGCTGAAATACCCGGCAACTGCAGATTTATCGGATTCAGTCAGGAGTGAGTCAGTCAGTTGACCAATGCCACGGATAAAATGGCGTTAGTATAACGTAATCCACAAAAAATTCTCATGCTATTGATATGATTTCCTTCAGCTTTAAGAGAAAAGACAATACCTCGTGAAAGTTATATACTTCACTGCCTCTCATAGGATTTTGCCCCCTTTCAAATTTGAGCGTATGTTTCGATTCCTAACATTCATATTATATCAAATGGGTTTCCTGAAACCCATCTATGCATACGCAAATACAAAAAATACATTTTCTTTTGATTGATTTTTTTGTAAATATTATAATGGCGGCGAAAAACTAACATATAAAAAATATAGGTACCAAATCTGATGAAGGATCTTATTACGAATTCATGCGCCTCAGTGTAAACCACATAATTAAAGTAGGGAAATTATTATAGGTGATAAACAACTAAATTATTTACGCAAAAATCCGACTGGAGCCGACCGTATTCACCATGGGGATACCCACACAGATTTGATATTTTAACATCTAACAGACAATGCACATAACCCAACTTCTATTTCATTTAAATAAGGATGATTATAAATTCGAGGCTTCCCCAGTGCTCCCGAAAACTACCTATCAAGCAGTTAATGCTAATCTTGGATAAAACCTCAGAGTAAACATATGCTGAAGTGCTTTTTTTCTAAGGCGAATGGGACCAAGATTGAAATGGCAAAATCCGAATAAAGAGATGGGTTTAATACGCACACAACAACTATAGCGTTTATTTTCATACTATTTCTGTCACTGATTATTTGAAAATATAAGCACGTTCGTTCCTTTTAAGTAAGTTTAATCGGGATAGAAAAAAATAGGCGAAGTGGACGAGAATGTCGCTGAGGAGAAGTGCGCTAAGTACTACAAAAGAGAGCGCTCAGAGAGACTACTGCCGGCGTCAAAATGATGTGCCGCTGTACTTTGCAAATTTATATCTAGACTTCAGTGTATGCCACGCCAATGAATAATGCGTCATTTTAAGGAAAATTTTATTCTCAATTCTGATTTATTTTTTTATTTTAAGAAAAATTCAAAAATGTAGACACGGGAGTGCAATAAATGACTCCGTGAACCATAAAATTAGCCGTTTGTCAACTTAATGAACTTTGTAACTCAACCTAGGAAAAACTACTGTGTCTAAAGCATCTACCGATTCGATCGATGGATTTTTCTTCCTCATAGGAAAATCCACCAGGATTGGTAGAATATTAATTGCGTTCGCTTGGTTTCGCTGTTAGTAGAGCCCGCCCGCCTTTGTGACGGCGCGGGATTCCTCGTCCCCTCCCTTCCTTTCCTATCCTTCCCTTGGAGGTGTCACCGGGCTCTCATCGCGGCGATGCCTCCCATCCTTATCCTTCCTCTGTCCTCCCCCTCTCGAGGTGGCACGAGCGTATTAGTAGGACTTGGTTCCCGGCCCCTCGAGAGCGTATCCTTTGCGGGGCCCGCCCTGGGACCCCCGAATCCACTGTGTCTACAGCATTCATTTTCCACAATAAGTTGTGAATATTAATGTAGATTAATAAAATGGCTTTTGAGTATTTTTAAAACGTATATTTTGTTGTAAAATAACGAAAATGCATAAACACTATCTATTCCTACAGTTTACCCCGAAAGAAAAAATAAAATTGATAAAAACAATGCTTAATTTATTTTCAATTTTTCTATGATCCGAAAATACGTGATTTTAATGTAGTATAGATTATATACGGGCATTATAAAAATGCGCCAGAGCGAACGAATGCTGCGTTGCCACGTCTTGCGTGCGAAACTTTACTTCCTGGTAACCGGCTAGGCCACGTTTGGCAACATGAAATTAATAAAAGTTATTAACATTCACAAATATCAATATTTTTATAGATTATGGATCATAGAAAAATTGCAAATAAATTAAGTAGTGTTTTTATTAATTTTATTTTTTCTTTCGGGGTAAACTGTAGGACTAGATAGTGTTTAAACATTTTCGTTATTTTACAACAAAATATACGTTTCAAAAATACTCAAAAGCCATTTTATTCATCTACATTAATATTCACAACGTATTGTGGAAAATGAATGCTGTAGACGCAGTAGTTTTCCCTAGGTTGAGTTACAAAGTTCATGAAGTTGACAATACGGCAAATTTTATGGTTCGCGGAGTCATTATCTCGCGTGTCTACATTTTTGAATTTTTCATAAAAACAAAAAATTCATCAGAATCAAGAATAAAATTTCCTTTAAAATGACGTATTATGCATTATTATGGCATGTACTGAAGCCCAGATATAAATTTGCAAAGTACAGCGGCACATCATTTTGACGCCGACAGTAGGCAGGTGCGCTAACAAGTTGCACAGTAGACACTTTCTCTGGCGGCAAGGGCTGGGACTGAAATTTACGTAAAGGTGCACAATTGAAACAAAAATTCACAAAAAATTCTCTCCACTGAAAATTTTACTTCCATTAAATATAAAACCCACTAAGGGGGAGAAATATCCGTATTTCAATAAAATCTGTTATTAACTATAAAATTCGCTACTTTTTCTATTTCCCATATTGATACTGAAATCGGGGCCAACATTGAAAAAATTCAATGTTGGCCCCGATTTTGGTCACTGCGCAGCCACCTCGAGCGCTCGAGTATATTTTAACTCGAGTATGTTTGACCCACGAATTTCAGAAGACCTCGACGACATGGGCGACGCGGAAAAAATAAACTTGGCCAACCAAATATAGCCGGATGACAAACGCAATTTTCAGTCCGCCTGTCTTCGAAAGATAACGATAACGCGACTGGAGCGAAAACTACGGTCGTCACGGTCATAGCACACATTAAACGGCTGATTTTTTTCAAAAAATTAACGGACAAGATCTTTCAGAAGCACGTATATACGGCGCCGTTCCATTTACGCCGTCATTTTTCCTCGCCGTTCTTTCATTTGTTTTACGATCACCAAGCGGTGGGACGCCTAAAGGCGACATTATCGGGAGAAAGCAGAAGGCTGCCAAAGCGCGACCTAAAGCGTCGCTGAATTATTAATTGTACCCCACCCCCTACCTTCTCGCCTAGCTTAGTCATTAAAAACTCGGCCGTCTTCCGTGCGAGCGGAACGTGTCTACAAGCCACGCCCCCGAAGAGGGCACGGCCTCTTGAGCTGACAATTAGAAATGATTGTTAAAGAAGACGGAGCCTATTAACGCCAATGTGAGAAAACCTTTCTCAAGCTGCCAAATCCAACTTAATCCAACATTTCGTCAAATAATACACCTTCCTCCTTTATCACGCAGCCAAATCCAACTTAATCCAACTTTTCGTCAAATTATACATCGTCGTCAAAGGAAAAAGAAGCACTCACGCGATCAAAATACATACTTATACTCTTAATACGGCAGAATTATCTTATGGTCGCACAAAACTTAACACGGATGAATAGGAATTTTGATCACGCCAAATTATTTCTTCGACTATTATCATTAATAGTAAAACTATAAGCCTTCTCGCCCAGAAGCCCAAATCGAATTAACCATGATGACTCATTATTCCAATAAATATGAATGATAATACAGGGCTATCATTAAAGAATGGTGCAGTTTAAATGAAAACAGAATTACTTACAGCTTATTTATTTCGAATTTATAGACAGTGTTTTTACACAATAAATGTCAATATTTGCGCCCAAAATTAGCTAAAATTTCTTTTAATGGTTGTCATTGCTTCATTAATCCTCTTCATTAAGAGGTTTAGTTTTTAGTCTATAAACAACGCTTTTAATTTACTGCCACAAGAGAATTATATCTTGAAATTTTCCCACTATAATCCTATGAATTACTGAAAATGCACCATTCTTTTATGATAACCCTGTTATTCAACGCGCGTAGCACAATGATTCTTGATAACGAAATTTATAGGACATCCTTGAGTGATTTTCGCAGAAAGATAGCAACAGCCACAACACAAGCATAATAAACCGAGAGACACGCCTCGATAATTATGGTCATGAATTTTGGGCCTCTGCGAAGTGAACCTCTAATGAATTAATTTCCAAGATTGGAAAAACACAAACTGGACTACTTTTAGGACATTTTTCCACAGCGAAAAATAACAGAATACAGCTATACTAGGGAAAAAATAATTATGTAGCAAAATAAAATCATAACTTGACCTTGAAATATTCTTAAAATACAGCAGGAGACCACCAGAATACTACGATATGATTGGGTGAGAAGCCAAGGGGTACAAGTGGTTTCTTTTTTCCATACAGAGTAAAGTACAGAAATTAGGTACAGAAAACAAACGAGATCAATAAAATCTTTGGTAGAGCATTTGATTTTCCACCCGACGTCAGCACAGCGCAGAGACTCACTCGTATCCCTTGGCAACCAACTTTTTTGTGTATTTCTTCTAACAATCAACTTTACCTAACTCTGTTGAGAAAAAAAATCACTTGTACACCTTGGCTTCTCACCTTCTTATATGATCTTCGTATGCCTTGAAATTTTTAAGAATATTTCATGAACACTTTAAATACATAAGCATACATACGTAGTATGTATGCTTATGTATGCATGTTTTGAGTATTCGTTTAGATAAAAAAGACACACATTGTATACGACACCTGTCACTTTGAGCATTTACCTCATTCACATCGGAGGACCTTCGTTGTCCACAGAACAATTCCACGAAGCTTCGATAATCATAAACACAATGTATTTAAAGTAAGTACAAAGTTTGTCCTTACTTTCTCAAGGATTCAAACGTCTCCTAACTTTGGATCAGCCTCCTTTAAAGTGTACGTATTTCGATTCCGCAAAACTTGAAATATAGCCTTTGTCATTTTCGAGAATTTTAGTGAGTGCATGGTGTCTATTAACAAGCTAGAATGCTTGAAAACTCCAAATTAAAAAATTCACAAGATAAGGAATTAAACGACGCTTGTAAGAATGAAACCTAAGGAAATGTTATTTACAACAATAATGTATTGAAGATCTGACACCAGAAACTGTACACCGCTTCAATCGCAAATAGGAAATTTGGTTTCAAAGTTACCAGCTGGAAACAAGTATCAAACTTGTGATTATCGCACCAACTGTAAGAACGAACAAACGACTCAAAAATGTCTACAGAATGTCACGTCAACTTTCAAAAGTTCTCTAAAAATATTTTACGACTAGTGTAGGCTCTAAGTTGAGATTGATGGAATATTTTACTAATGTCTGGGTTAAGTTACATCAACAGCGATAATTTTTTTAGTAAGTATCAATCGGACTTCACTTGAAAGTGTACAGTAAATTTTAACACTGAGACATTTTAAAAAGTAAATTTTAACACTGAGCAGGAATCAACGCTTCAAAGCGGCAAGTCGGAGAGTTATTTATGTGCTGCGACTACATTTTAGTTTTAGAATGAAGTGGAGGCTTGGATTTTATTTTCCCCGATACTCCCCACACCAATTCGTTCGCTCTCTTGCGGCAGATCTCGACAAGACGGGTCACGAACCGCCGCCGATAACCCCTCTCTCCGACCAGCACAGACCAAGTGTTTCTTTTCATTCTCGTACACTTTCGAGGGTTTCCGACAAGGAGTTCCTCGGCACGAAGTTGTCGAGCGGATATCAAGGAGTCAGTCAGTCCACTCCACGCAAGCCGAGGGCAGCGAACTACGTTTACGAGCAATGACTTGAACGCGGCAGCAATATCGTGGGGATTCGGAAGTCCTCGCATTTGCAACATTTCAGTTGGTTTCACCAATACTAACACTTGGTTTACACGGTACGTATGGTGGCTAAAGAAAAGGAAATTATTACACGAAAAGAATCGTTCTAATAATGAACTCAGCATCCCCATGCGATTTTTGGATTTACTTTCGGTTTCCTATGCTACTTACCCAGTTTTGTCGCCGATTTCGGATAGAACAATTGGTTCATTAAAAGGTTAGATTAAATTTTTAACTAATACAACCAATAAAAAACTTATTTATCATAATTCATTAATGGATTAACTTAGATTTCATAGACGTCCCCATTGATGTTTTTCAAATGTGTTCAATTGCACTATTATTTTACAGACGGCAACAATAATTGCGTTCTCATCTGATTAAACTCTTTATTTAAGCACTAGCTCAACCTCCCTAATTTAAAAAACCTGACCTCTTTCCGTTCCCAAACCCGGCAAGCATCCATCCAATAATGATCTCAGCATCCCCATGCGAATAATTATCAGAATTTCCTCCAGGCACTGACTCTGCCTTCTCCTCGGCAAATACTTAAAATCCTTCGTAGTCCCTCATACAGAGAGGAGCCTAGACGGAGATTTATCTCGCAATGCGCGCATTCGAGCAAGGAGAAATCAATTCTTCCGGCTAAGCATACATTCATTACAAGAAATGCATAAAATATTCGACGTATATGGCGAAGAAAAGGATTTCGAAATGGCAAAACCACAGTGAAAACGAGTAAAAAAATCCTGTAATAAGTTCATAACATTTATGACAAAATGTATACCAAACCGGCAAAAGAAAAAAGCAAATCAGCTTTCTGACTTGAGAAAGTGAAGTATTTTCAGCATAAAATTGCGATTAATTTTACTGAGTCCCGCTCTATCTTTATGAATAATTTATTGATTGAAAGAGATCAAGTGGAGTTCTGTTCTCCTAATAAAAAAAACGAAGCAGCAAAAAATCACCACTAGTGGGCAAGTTTCAATGAAACCTTGGAAGCCAGCATCGGGCTCATAAGCAGCGTCGGCCAGCATTCATACTTAGCCGCCACGTTTTCGCGCGCTTGAAAATTTCACTTGTCATTTAATCGCGAAAAATAGATATCGTAATTTAATAATCTAAAAGCGTGAAATACGTACTCCAGGAGTAATAATCTTTCGATTTAGACGATAAAATATAAAAGGAAACCACCTTATTATCAAACGTCTTCGAAGCCACAAGTCAAGGAGAATCCTTGGCTGCGTACATTGCCGCGAAGTCTTTCAGCAAGTTACCGTCAACGCTTATGAATCATATCAATAACTTTGACTCAAAACTTCTAATAAGCGATAAAGGTTCACGTTCTGTATCTCCTTCCGTCTCAACGGTACAACCTTTGCAAAATACTCGAGGACGATTTACAAGAGGCATTTTAGATTACACTTTGAAATAAGTGCTGGGGTGAAGTGAAAAGTGACCGCGTTTAAGCTAGAAAGAACAAAAATAAAGGCCAAAATACATGCATAGAGGTCGCAAAAAAGCCCGTTATTACTTTACGGCATGCTGGACAGCGCGACTAACAGCACGCATTAAGGCCGTTTTACACGGGGCACGTACTTGCACAATCCGACGTATGTACGAATGCGCAGTCAAAATTGCGTCGGGTAGAGCGGTGAATTGCTAGAACACATGCGAAAATGCGTGGACGTGAGATGGCAAAATCGCCCCTGTTCTAATTTCGTTCATGCATTCGCGCAATTCCACGCCATTTTAGAAATTAATGCAGTTCTAACCTGCGCAATTCCGTGCCCCGTGTAGAACGGCCTTTACGCCTGTTTCACAAAAAAATAACTTTTATTGAAATTGTCGTAGTTAAGGAATTAAAAGCTAAAGAAGAGCGCCTGCAAGTCTATAACAACTGAAAGCAGCGCAGTTAACTTAGAATATTCATTACCTCAGAAAAGCACGTATTTCTCTCACGTGGGTAGCAGCATAAAAGTTAGCTACGTTTAGAGATTCATGCAAACTTTCGACAGTCCTCCTATCATTAAATTCACAATTGATACGCGGTCTACGCTGTGATTGGTGGAACATTGCAGTAAGATGTCTTGGTCATAAAAAATCAATTTACGTCATATTACGTAGTGGTGAGCGAGACTATTTATTTTACAGTTTAATGCCTTATACAGCACGGTCATTAGATAAGTTTTACATTGATAGGGGAAGGTGAAGGCAAGGGTATGGTATTTAGCAAAATCAAGATTTTCTAGTCCAGAGTTTTGTGAAGTCACACAGGATTCCGTCCCCAATATTGACCATCATCCATCACACTATGTCTTCCACTGTATCAATGATCGTGTGAAAGTCTTTATTCCCGAGCAGGGGAGATTAGATGCGGAGTCAATAACAGAAATAACCTTACCGTATTCTCTGGAACCGCGTCTCAGATCATGGCGTGACCCTGGTACGAAAACCCTCTTCAATCATCATTGAGCAAGCCGTTGCTCATGACCGCCCCGGAACTATCCATCACGCCAACTGAAAAAGATATGCCCGGATCAGAAATAACGAAGGAGACTCGGGAAAAGTTCATATTAAATTATGAAAAAAAGGGAGGAGTCGAAAACCTTTTTCACCCGATCACAAACAGAACTAATTTGATAGGTACCTCTTTCCAGGTGGCGCAGCACAATTACACCAAGAAACTGACACCTGGAGCACAGAATACAGAATCGAAGATTTTAACAACCAACTGTGCATGCCGAGACTTTTTAACAATAGGCGTTCACAAAAGAACAAGCTTTCATCCGCACGAGAAAAGATAAAATCTTAGAACCAAGCATATAATAGAACATAGTAAAGAACATTTTCGTATGAAGATTTTCATAGCTTCTTTTATCAATGTTGGAGGTGGTTCTCGGGTATTGCTGTGTAGGTAACATTTTCATTTGACGTTTCACTCCTCCAATGGGTAACGAAACATATATAAGCTCGGGACGAGAACGGTTTCCTCCCATTCTCTTGATAACGCTCCCAGTAGGAGGAGTGAAACGTTGAGTGAAAATGTTACCTACACAGCAATGCCCGAGAACCGCAACCAACATTAGTAAAGAACATATTTCTCGTAGATTTCACATTCACGCAAAATGGGAATTCTAGAGGACTCATCAATCCCGCTGGACCAGTCGTAATCGGTGTTTTTCACAGCGCATTCCACGTTCCTATCTAATGCTATCATATTGAAATTTTCAGCGTGTACACAGTGAACCCTTATCAACATTAGCCAGAATATCATCTACATAATAAATTTTACATTTGAGTAAATGCAGAGGTAAAATTTACGAATTTAAAAAAACAGGCAAAATACTTTGAAACCTGAACAATTGAACATTTCATAATGATGGATGAATTTTTAGTCTAGAAATACCACGAAAGAGACCAGTCAAACGGGGTTGATGCATTAATAAGCAAACGGAAATGATGAATTGGATGGATGAGGCAGATACACTGTGGAGATCCATTATGAGATACGAAGTGAAGCACTTTGCACTTTCCACATAAAAATTTATTACACTAGAGGCGACATGTTTCGCTGCACTGCAGCATTATCAAGACTAAACCAAGAAATTAACCATACCAATATATATACACAAATTGCACACTCGCAAACATTTGAGAAATGGGGGTGGAAGGTGGGGTGGAAAGGAGGGTTGAGGGAGTTTAAACTGACCGTTGGTCTGGGTTGACATGAAAACAGTCACCACTCCCTCCCCTACCTCAACCCAGACCAACGGTCAGTTTAAAATACCCAACCCTCCTTTCCACCCCACCTTCCACCCCCATTTCTCAAATGTTTGGGAGTGTGCAATTTGTGTATATATATCGGTATGGTTAATTTCTTGGTTTAGTCTTGATAATGCTGCAGTGCAGCGAAACATGTCGATTCTAGTGTAATAAATTTTTATGTGGAAAGTGCAAAGTGTTTCACTTCATATCTCAAATGAAAATGACTTAAATAGAAAGCAGAAATGAGACCTCGTACATAATCAAAATAACTTTTAAGTTTAATTAAGTAGTAAACAGAAGAAAAATGATCATCATGAAAGATAAATAAGCGATGCACTTTACTATCTCGCACCAAAATATTTTATTCTACCTTATCTCAGAATGTAATAATTCCATAGCAGTCTGAATAAGTGTAATTAAGTCCGTTCCTTTGCATTTTTTTAACCTCCGTCAGAGAGGCCCTCCGGAACCCTTCGTAAATAGACCGAAACTTCCTCAAGTGTTCGGGTTAATGTACTAGCAAGAGTAAATGCTTCCCATCCGGAGGGCCTGATTCCAATCCCGGCACTGAAGGCTTTTTAAAGGAACCGTTCATATTTAGATGGCAAAGGGGAGCACTTAAAGATCATTTTAAGTTCAGCACTGGCTCTGTCGGATAGGTTGCTAAGAAGTTCAACACTCCCAGTGCATTTCCGGAGGAAAATGAAGAAACTCATTATTCCTCCACCCAAACCTCCATTACCAGCATCTCCCTTCGTAAACCAACGCAGCGACGATGGCGTAAATGACCACCCTTATCACGATTTCCTTGAGTACCGCCAACGGAAATTACTACACCTCAACCACTGCTCTTCAGACCCGTTTCCAGACCACCGGTACCAAGTGCTATCACGACGTAAGTGAAGGTCAATTACATATGGCGTATTTTTTTGTCAACGATAACAAGGATAAAGCTATGCAGTGCGACCTACTTAAGATTTCACTTCAAATACTCCCTTAAATATATCTTAAAATTTACATTCCTACACAAACATGAAATGGCGTTGGCCTCGGTGGCGGCGGGGGGATAAGTCCTCGCCTACCATGCCAAAGGTCGCGGGTTCGAGTCCCGCCTGGATAAGTTGCCCTTTCTAGGATATGGGTGTGTGTGATCATCTGCTGTTGATTGCTTAAACTCCAGATGTAAAGGCCTCGTAGTGCTGTTTTCGGGGGTAATTGAGTTAAATTTAAAAGAAAACCCCAAAAAAAGCAAGCTCTCTTAATGAGAAGGGTTACGGTGTCTACAGTAAAAACACAAAACGATAATAAACACGAAAAAATAATACGCTGATAAAATAAATGTGATAATTATCGCTCTATACATAAATTCGCGAATATGCAATTCATTACCCTCATAATCCAAATATGCAAGATTCATAATTATACAGTTTTTCTTAAATAGCTTTCACTATAAAAAGACTTTTCGTATCATAAAATAATTAGAGACATTAGGGACACTGGAATAGACTAAGATAAAAATTACAAGTACGACGTTCGTCTTACGTTTCAAAACAAGCAGTTCAAATACTTAGCTCATAATAATCTCAGAACTCCCGTAAATTTGTATGAATAATTAAAACTCAAAAACCTAATCACATTAGCGATTAAAATCTCTGTACTACTACGAGACGGCACACACAAAAAATACGCAAAAAAATGAGACCGTTAAAAAATACCTTCCCTGAAAAAAGAATGAGATCATTTTTTGCCGCTTTCCTCCAGCCTGGAGAAATTCCTTGTTAGAGAAGATATCTTTGAGCTGATAAAACTCATAAGACTGAAAGCCGGTTTAAAGAAATAATTAGCAATAAATCATCCGCACGGAGCACTTAGCGTGAGATTCCAGGGTTCATACTTCAAACGAGGCGCATGAAAAACAACCGAATACAACACTGCGCGTTCTAAGGTATTACGCTAATTTGGCCGTAAATTCAAAATCGGAAAAAAAACACGATAATAGCCCAAGTGAAGAGAGCATTCCACCAAAAGAGACACCTGCTTACAGCGGGAAACTTAAATATGAAATTAAGGAAACAATTTACAAGAACCTACATTTGGAGACATGCTCCTATACGGAAGTGAGGCATGGACAATGACAGCAGCGGAGAAAGCAAGGATAGAGGTCTTCGAAATGTGGTGCTACAGATGAATGATGAGGATCAAATGGATCGACCGAGTTAGTAATGAGGAAGTCTTAGGAAGAGACGAAGAAAAGAGAAGCCTCATGGAAACCTTAATAAGGAGACGGAACAACCTTATACGCCACATCTTCGAATTTGTCGACTTCACGAAAACTGATAGAAAGTACTCCAAAACATAAAATCATGCTTCATTCGATGTGATATTAACCCTGTCCTGTGTTTTTCTAACCGCTATCGTAAATCAGTAAATATCAAGATTTCTAATCGTGAGACACAATTCATAAGCCTAAAAATTCAATCTATATGTTCACGTATCCATTAGCACCTATGTACTAGGGATGAACCTAGTTCTCCGTCACAAATATGAGGCGATTTTCTTATTAATGATCGCTCTCATCCATAATTGCAATCTACAAACCTAAAAAGACATAACCCAAGTAAAGCCTGAATCTCACGATCATTTTTTCCATCCCTTCTGAGGGACAACTTCAGCGATCGCTCCAATGATGGCGGAAAAATGATCGCATCACGCGATCGGTTTCCGCGATGGCTCGAGGGATGGATATCCCATCCCTTTTTCCACCGCTCGGCACGTCCCTTTTTCCGTCGCTGAAACCATCGTTAGCACCGTCCCTCTGTCAATCAGAAAGCACGGCCGCTGGCGGCGATAGTGACGCCACGCTTTGCTTTTAATTGAATTACAGTTGTAAACACGGAAAGTGACGGAAAAGTGGCACAAAAGGGACGATGGGAGTGGGCATGTAATTCAGGAAATGGTCGAGTGATCACACTTTTGGTCCCTGAAAACCTATCCCTGGAAGCTATCATTCTGAGGGACGGAAAAAATGATTGTGTGATCCAGGCTTAAGAATTATACCGATCTTCGGTAACCGTTTTACGGTATTCAAGGGCGCCCGCCGTATCTACGCTATCTAAAACAATAGCTAATTTGTTCGTAATATCCAAAAAAAAAGTTTAAAATCAATGCTCAATGTGAATGCTAATGGAAATTTAATTTACTGATGAGAGATGGTCGGGAGATTGCTTCCAAAGGGCAAAAGAAACTGACAAGGAGAGCTAGCTGTTTAGCCACTATTTCATTAATTAGTCATGCAATTCGAATATTGAGCTTATTTATACGTGCAGTATACATTTATTTCAGTTCAGTTATTATTTATATTAATACATTTTTCTTAGCAAGGATTACATTACCTTTACTATGAAAAGAAATTATTCTCTCGTTACTTCCGATTATGCACTACAAAGACGGCTACACTCACAGTGTTCCCTATATAACACATGCGCGATGCTGAATATTTCACAGAAAATAATTATCATTACCACCTAGATACGAACTCGGCACAGATACATACATGATTCAGTATGCAAAGGCCTTCCCATAAATCGCATAAAATTCACCGAATACATTTCCCTAAAAAAAATATCACATTAAATAGGCATTCGCCAGCGCACGTTGATTTTAGCGTTGACTGCGAAGCAAATACGCTCAAATATGAAAGTTCTCCCCTAAGACTGACGGTTGGGATTAAATAATTTTTTTAACGAAACCACAAAGCAGTGATAAGTAATAATGCATCACGAGGACGGAATGCATCATAAATCATTTATATGCACAGGTCAAACTTTTCCGATTATCAAATAAACGTATTACAAAATTAATCACGAAAAAATCTTTATACTCACACGCAAATCAATAATAAATTATTGAACTGGCCGAAATTGGACTGATTTTTCCATTCTGGAATCAATATTGACGAACAGAATCAAAAAATTAAAGATAACGGCATTAGTTCGATCACAAACACGGCAAGATTTCTAGAATTACTCATTGATAGTAACTATCGATCAAAACTAAAAGATGTTGATATTCAAACGATAGATATGATAGCATAAAGGAAAAATTAAGTTACTTTAGGCCACAGTATCTCGGAACCAATGGAATACGTTTCGATAATTTAATTCTTTAATTCTACCCTCAGCTTTGTACTCAAACGATAATGAATGTTCATCCGAAAATAAAAGATTCAAAATAATGTAAAGTTTTCGTAAGGTTGTTCGTTTAAAAAAAATGTTTTCGTGTTATGCATTACTGGACATTAAGAAAATGAAATTAATCAAAAAAATAAAAGGATGAACCATTAAGTATAATCTTTTTTCAGTAATTTAAAGCAAATTATCGTGACTTTAATTCAACTAGATAGTTTACTTTGATTGCGGTTATGCAAGCAATTACTACTCGTAGAGTACACCGATGACGTGCTTAGATTCAACTATCATCATAATTTTTCTGTTATGACGCACTTTATGAAAGTTTATCGCCAAATATATTGAAGACGCTCATAAAACTTTTCTTCGCATGGGCGCATATCGCCTTAAGATCCAATTTTGAAAAGCAATTTGATATTTGAGAATTCCACTCACGATAATTATGACAAAATGGGTATTCACACCGTTTATCGGAGGAAAGCCCTAAAAATAAGGCAGAATGAAAGAATGCAAACAAAGCCATAGCGGAACTCCAAATGAGGTTGAGAGAAAGGCACGGTAATGTTCCGAAACTTATGAACTTGGGTTCTGTATCCACTCAAAAGCGATGCAGTTACCCAACCGTCCAAGGGGAAAAGCCCAGCATTATCTCTCCACTATGGCTTCAGTGTCACAGGGATCAGGAACAAAAAACGTCAAATATTTCGAATCTGCGCATTTGGCGAGTCGACAGCCAATGCTTAGAAAATAGGCAACCATGCCAACTTACAAAATAGTAATAATAAAACTAAAGGGATGCAATATATTCATTAAAATTCTTAACCGATCGAATTTATGGACATTTGTTGACGAAAAGCAACAGGCATGGGTTTGATTCAAGGCCAGCAACCTTGGACAAATGAATTAGCTAAGACAATAATTTGAATATTGGGGTTATACGCAATATTTGAATCACGTAGACGGACATTCAAACACATTAAGCTTGACCAATAAAGCCAGAAACTGTTTTGTAAGTATTTTCCCAGGAGTAGACGCTTTAAAACAAATATGGCATAAATATTCCATCCGCGCTTTTGTATATAAGCGCAATACAAAATACAAATCCAAAATGTCAAAAACCCGACAAAAGCTAGAGAAAATGGAAGTTTTAATTGAATATTCAAGTGAACAATCACTTAGGACCTGCCTTAGGACGCAGGGGTGGGTAAGGTACTAGACTTTTTATCTCGGAGAGTTGTATGCGTGGCACTATTAAAAATAATTTTAAGTTAAGGGATATGAATGAACTTAAAGGCTATTAGACGGAATTAAAGTTTCTGATGCTTGCATGTAATGCAGATAGAGATAACGCCATATTTAACTGATTTTGTGGCGAGAAATGTTTGCTACCTTTACTTCACAAGTCAAATTGCATCCTTAGCTAGCCGTTATTTTGTTTATCGCAGAAATGGAAAAAAAACATAGAAACTGAACACTAAATACAAAATATTTTACGTACTATCCCCAAGGAAATATCCTCAGATTAATAAATATTTAAAGTCATCACATTGAAGACAACGACTTATTTTAAAATCGGAAAGAGAGCGTGCTGATTCTGAACTTGGTGAAATACAAAAATCACACAGGCTTCCAAACGACGAAAATACTCGACTGCAAAGAATCAGAAATAACAGCACAAAAAATATTGTGAACCATCGATATCTGAGCCTCGCAACTTCGTTATAAATTATCAAGACAGATTGGATCGAGGAGTACAAGGGCTAATTTAAAAAAATTAAAATTCACTTCTCAAGATACAATATGATTACAGGAAATATAACAACATGATTATTCAAAATTTATAAAATGTCTATTTGCAACAATGAATCTTCTAAAAAACGTAAAAATAACTAATTTATTCCACAGCGAATAACTACGATTCAGCGAAAAAACATGTAAAATTATACTTAAACATAAAAAGGTCCCTTCACGACAATGAATCTTCAGTAATATGGTAAATACACAAAATCATAGACTTATTTTCCCACAAAGACTAGTATCATGATCGCGCAAAAAATGCTTCTCATAAAAATGAAGTTCACTTTAAGAATTAAGCATAAATTAATTAAAAACGTATTTTTCTAGCATGACTAATATTCTGGTTGAGCGTATGGGGAATGAAACTTTTACAAGCGTAAGACACATTTCGTAACAATGAACCTTGACGAAAATTCATTTACATAAACATAAAAAAAACCTCTTGTCACAACAAAGAAGCTTTAGCATAAAAAAATAAGAACACGCATTCCTCCTTAAGCATACCAAATTTTCGAACTCCTACTCTCACTACGTAAGGGACCTCGTCCGCATGAACTCGAGAACGCGGAAACTACTTGGTGGACAGGAGGATAAGGAAGTGCGAGGGAGACTTCTTTTTTCCTGAAAGACTAATATCATGATCGCGAAAAAAATTCTTTTCATAAGAATGAAGCTCACGTTAATAGTATGAGCATAAATAATTTTAAAAACTTATTTTTCTCGCAGGACTAATAGCAAGGTTGAACGAACTTGTACACTCATAAAACACTTTTCGTAACAATGAACACTCGCGAAAACGCATGTACAGAAACATAAAAACTTCTCGTCACAACAAAGATGCTCAAGACAAAAAACAAACATGAATACGAAATTCCTCCTCGAGCCCATAAAATTTTCAAACTGACTACAACAAGACTTCGTCCTCTTTTGAATCGAGAACGCGTGAACTACTTTGTGGACAGGAGGGTAAGGAAGTAGGGAGGAGGAAGAGGGGTAGAAGGGTCGTCAGAGAAAAAGAGGTTGCAAGCGCACAGTGCGTTAAGTACATTTCTGAGTACTCCTCCAACCGAATCATTCCGCGGAATGGCTCGAGATGTTCACCCGGCTGAGTCCACGCCGCGTTAACCCCGATTTCGCCGCACCACGAGAGCGGAAAGTGGGAGACGCCTCCGCACCCGGTCGCCAGCTCAATTTTTCGAGAGATGCCGAGTAAACAGCGAAAACGTGTCGAGGTGTCGGCTGAGCGACGCCAGCGAATGACACCGCACTTCATTCTCCCCAAAACTCCCGAACGCAGTCTCGTCCACTCCCAAAAAGAGTTGCCATGAAGCGACAATTGGTAGCGAATACCTACACATATTTTGCCGTCATTCATTCAGCGTAATCCCACATTAGAGTTATTCATAGTGATTGAAATACCCAGGTATTAATTTTCTCGGTAAATATGCATGTCATCCTGCTACGTAAATGGTACACCCTGTCATTTTAGGACAGTTACCCTCATAAATTACACAAAAATAATAATATATTTTATTACCTGGGGTTTTATATCCTAGATTTAAATTGATAGTACAATACGTTAAATAAAGCATTAAGTATTCACAATGTAAATTGGATTAATTAGTGACTTGACTGTAAGTTAATTTAGCAGTAACAACGCCGAATTGAAAAAAATCTTGCCCTTCAAACATCAGTTAGGCATAGAAAACATGGAGTATAACAATAACAGGTCAGGGAAATAGTACACGAGTGTATAATAAATGCTGTAGTGATAAATTGAAATAAATATTAGCATTGACCAATAGATACTTCATACTTGTGTTTTGAGCAAAGGATATATTGATACAATTTGAACGGAATAAATAAATAAACTTTGTTTTACGTATTATTGGAGGTAAAATAAGTCCACAGTATTAAATGAATAGTCCGTGCTTCAAATGAATATAAGTAAATAATAATCCCAAGCATTATCTATATCAGTGAAGGAGAAATAAGAGTTCGAACTATAACATATGGTTTTAAATGGCACTGTTTCCATTCAATAATGGCATGCTTATATTTATAAAAAGTAATTTGTGGTAAATTTTTAAAAAGTAAGTATTTTCATTCCCACATATTCCCATGAACAGACCCGTCCACATTATTATTTCAACAAGTTACAAACTTATTTAAATTTCCTGACATTCCGTCACTTTCATGGTTTCCTGGAGAGCGGCAATCCTGATATCTTTTGCTTCGTAGAGATTGATGCACCAGCTGAAAGAATTGATTTCGCTAAACGAACTAGAGTAAATAGGTAGGATAGAGCAAAGGAACTGCTTCCTTCTCCTTTCGTCGTTAAATGAAATACTATAGCAAGGAAGATATCGAAATCAACCTTATCAGGTACCTTAAGTTTTCCGCAATCGATTTCACGATCGATACGAGGTCAGAGATGTGTTTGTTGGAATACTTATTTTATAGCTCTGAGCCATAAAAACTCAATTTTGAGAGCTATAAGGTAAGTAAGTAACTGTGAAACGGGATTTAGACGGTAGATTACTAAATTTCATAGCTTATAATTTTTTAATTTAATATTTAATTTAACTTTTAGTACTTGAATAAGAACTAAAATTATTAAGCTCGCCCGATGGTTCAATATCGAAATAAAAAGCGCCATAGCAGTGCATTTTTTCTCTTCCGAACGTGGAAAATTCTAGTTCCAGTGAAAAAACAGGAGTCCACTTCACATACTGCGGTTTTTTTTTTTATACGTCCGTCTGTTTTTAGGAAGGGGGACGCGCTTCAGGTTTGGCAGAGCGAGGGAAACAAAAAAAAGTTTTTTTATCGTGTCCAACGGTGTCCAGGTGGGAATAATCGCCCGCGAGCCGAGGACACGGGGGTTCACAATGTCCCGCGACCCGCGACGGCCCCCGACACGGGAGAACCACGGCTCGTCGTCCGCTTTCATTCAGGCGACTCGCTCGTCCGTATTGTTCACTACAGGGGTGGAACGGGGGATGGGCCGTGAAGGTATGGATGGCTATTCGGAGGTCTTAGGGAAGTGAACGTACAGCGCGCTTTTTCGCGAACGGGGACCGTGTCCTCTCCGCGCATCGCTTACGTTCGCAGCGCCTCCGAGAATCCCGACAGCGTTGGTATGTAGATGTAAATTCCGATTGCCTTTTTCCGGTTCCTGCTTTCAAAAACTCCTCCATGAAAGCGAAGTGGTGATGGGCTGGCAAAGATCTTTCCTGTGAGTTTGCTCCTGCTCCCTGTACCAACACAATCCGAATTTTATAGGTGTATCGCTCCCCATAAGAGAGAGGGTAGGGCTCAAACATGGGCTGTAACACGTTCAGCGCCATTCTGAAGGAAGGGGCAAGTGTAACACGAGAATAATGCAAAACCTGTAAACTGCTGTGACACGCGAGGACTCGATTCATGATGGGGCTTAATACGAACCAAGAGATTTGAATGTGAAGCTTGCCATTTACAATAAAAGATCCGTAATATTTTTCCGCATCCAGGTTTGTACAGATATGTAAGCTGTAATTTATTTCTACCTTCCGAGAAAAAGAGGACCAAGCTGGAATTCACGGCGGGTATTTTGGTCCATTAACTCAACTTTTATCCAAATAAAGAGTCAGTCTGTGTGTCGTAAATAGCGAGCTTGAGGACCCTTGTATCACTTGAAACTTCAACTCCAGTCTTCAAGTAAAGCCCTCGAAGCGAGTGCCTACCTCGTACGCCACCGTATAATGGAACTCTGGCTACATTTGTGCACCTTTTTAATCAGTCTTCTGTAAAAAAATTCGATGGCCTTTTTTTTAGGAATATTCCGCCTCATAAAAAGCGTTTTGAAGCTTACGTGATAGCTAACTCGTTTGAAAATTCGACTTTTTGTGGCTCACTTGAATCAAATTTGATGTTACATTAGTCTAAAGTAAAATTTATCTTCGTATTATGTACAAACATGCAAATTAAGTAAAATCTCTAATCCGGCCTTGCGGTAATCCGACACAACCAGTAATCTGACATGCAGGACTGGCGGCCTTCCTTCGGCTAAGATAATTTTGTCAGTAATAAATAAAGTATTTTTAATACTAAGAAAGTATTTTTATTAATATGCACACAGATGTTCACCAATGTATAATGCTCATGAATGTTTGGTTACGTGTCCCATTGAACCGGGAAAAGAAATGTTCTTTGCAGAGTCTCAGAGGTGTCCAGGGTTTAATTATACTTTTATCGACAATAATCGTTAATATTATAAGTAATATTAATTTGGTTGTGTTCCTTGGCTCACAACCAGAGCAGTAGGCAGATTTGGCGTCACTATATGTATTCCATAGCAAAATTATACTTTTGCTATAAAATACATATAGTGACGTATATAGTATAGTAATACGCTTTCTGTACATTGTGTTTGTTTCCTGTACGTTTCCAATAATCCGGCTATGCCACGGCTGCCTATACGTCGGAATGCCGAGACTGTAATGTATTTCTGTTATTACGTTAACTTTTCTAACACTCACACAAGCGTTACCACTCAAGTTGGTTTTGATCGTGATAAGTAAGGTCAAATCACACTCAAATTTAAATCAATGATCATGGAGCTGCCAGTCCAGTTATTTTTCCTGTTTCCGTATAACATCACAACTGTCCTTATAGAGTAAGAGGAGCTGCCAACGAGAACTTTTTAAGGAGGTGTCGAAGACTACACCCCACCAAATCAGAGTATGTCACGAAGATTTTTCCATTTCATTATTCCCATACGACTAGTAAAATTACTGAAAACCCTCCCGAAAAATAATTTTAAACACGATGATCATGAGAGACGAATTTTAAGACAATGGTAAACAAATGTAATTTGGTGTACAAACATATTAGGAAATAAAGGATGCCAGCAGGTTGGTTAAAGCCATACCTATCGATATATTCCTATCCATGTATTCGCTATCGATATATTCCTTGATTATGGCTACATTCAAAGATTAAGTTAATATTTTCTCAATTGATGCCAATTCCAAGTTAGGTCATTTTAAATTCTCATTAGAATAAAAAGGTTTGTCTTCTTTTACAATGAACCATATACTCGCAATCCACTTCAGCGTTGTCTCCAAAAATATTTGTTCGCCTGCATTCAATGAAGTTATTTTCAGGCACTTTGCATAATTCTGGCTTATCACAAAACGATCATAATAGCGAAAAATAGGGGTTAGTTTTCAAGTCATGAGAGCAAAAACGTGAGAAACATTAAGAAAACCTCACGAGATCTATAATCATGTCTATGAGAGAGATGGTAGAAAGACAAATGCTTCAAAATGAACGGTGGGAAAGCCTTGTGAATAATATAGATGTGGAATCACGATAAGGAAACAGCCTTTAAGAGTGAAAGCACTCTAATGTGTTTGCTAACGGCAGCAGTAGTATTGTACATGGGGTTGATAGTATCGTCAACATCATCTTATACTCGGAAAGTGAAATCTATGCTATTTAAATCACTGCTTTATCACACCAAAAAGATACAATATAAAAGCTTAAAGAACTTTTACTACATACCTATATCGGGAAGACGAAGAGAATAACGATTTTATTAAGGCGAATTCATACTCTTCCATCCATTAGACTGACAATATTAGATGCTTTGGTTTCAATTTCAGCCTCACGAATCTTAATTTCCTTCTTTTTTCTGGATACTTTTCCGCAATTCACACTATATTACAGACAGGAAAGTATTCTCTTCCCGAATGTCGGACTCGTGTCATCTAGCTCATTAATCACGTCCAAATGGCTCAATGTCAGAGGGTGAACGTGGAATCATCAAGGTAACATGGGTTGTGCCCCGCTGCACCAGAGGAGTCAATATACGTTAGTGAGCAAATGCTACAGGTAATATAGACACTCGGAGATGTAAAATAAATTTTATCCGCCATCTGTAATCGATCACTACAACGACGTAAGACACTCGAAGAAACCTAAGGAGCCATGAGAAAAATGATTCATCAAAATCAGCACACCACCCCGGTGCACCGTTGCGCTGCCACAGTGCGAATAAATATCTGGGTAATGAATACGTAAAACACGAATGTTAAAGCCAGCTGCGTAAAAAAAGCATTTTATCATGATATGTTGGCAAAATTCTTAAAATCATTATTTTTCATAGCTATGTTATCAAACTCTAACCACCAAACTAAGGGACTCAATTTTTCAACCAATGATAGTCACTACGCAAAACTGATAAGATAGTTAAAGGGTTAACTCGACTCATCAGATTTTTACGGTCAAATGAATTTTTAATAAAATATAATGCTACCCTTTCTATTTTTTTCAAACACATTTTCAGATCGGATTAGTATTTTAATTGGTATAATTATTTTTTTATTTTTCCATCAGTAACCGATGCAAAATGGCCACGTTCGCAGATGCACCCAATAAACTAAATACTACATCTACTAATGAGCACGCAAATGACAACCAAAGCTACACATAGTCCAATGGGACACGCGAATTACGGGGCGTACGGGATCTGATCTCCTCGGGCTATCTCACGTGGGCGGAAACATAAATCCTGAGGACCTTTCCCACGAGGAGCCAAGAGCGGATGGCCGCGCTCGATTTCACCCAAATTACACCACAGGACCCTGCCGTCCTCTCACGTTACGTGCGCCATCATTTTTCCATCGCTGACCCCTTCTTCCCCTGCCCCGGTGTACTAACTTCCCCCTCCGCACCGCGAATGGCAGAGATAGGAAATCGAAGGACGAACGCGCGAGCTATCGCAAGTTTCTTTCCGATCGTTTTTCCAGGCTGTGAGTCGATAAATAATCAACGTCATGCGGTATGTTCATAGTGACCTAGTTTAAAACTGAAACGAAAGAGAGCTTGATCACGACTTTGATCGACGGAACAGCCGCGGACCGAGCCTTTTTTCCCGCCCTCATGCCTGTTGGATGTCATGGAACGAGTAGCGAAAATCCACTAAAATCACTGCGTGCCAGAAAAGTGTGAGAAGGATACTCGTTTGAATGCTGACGAAAATTCAGCTGATGAGGTTTTGCAGGGAAATTTTGCGAAATGGAGGAGAAGAAAAGGAGTCCACCGCTGGAAATTTCAATGGGGTCGTCCTAAAATAGCAGTGAAAATTCAAACGGAATTCTGCAACTGATATTAGGAAATAACCCTGGCGATAATGCCTTTTTCGGCAAAACCAAAATTCCAAGAATATCCAAAACGTGGGGATCAGAAATTTGAACTACAGAGCTAGGAACTAATTTGGAATTTTCACAGTCAACATTTTGGAGTTGAATCCGAGCGAAAATAAAACAAGACTGGAATGAAACTGAAATATAGTCATTGGAGCTGCAGAAGTATGTTTATCACCCTTCAATACGGTTGAATTGAGAAAGATTTAGTTCAACGATTCTTTCCCCGCAGTGACATCTTTTATTTGATTTCCACTCCAAATTTCCACGAAGTACCGATCAATTGTCATGATTCTACTGGGCGAAATAAAAAACAACAATTTTTGCCTGTACCCATGAAGTAATGATTGACTCAAATTAAAGATCGAGAAATCTACTGATGCATCGAGGAAGCGTTGGGCGTGGCACCAAACTACATACGCAATACGAAGGTATATTGCCGGAGCCATTAAGAGAAAACCATAATTACGGGGAAAGCCACAGGGGAAGAAATTTTGTTCTCGTAAATTTTGAGATAGAGATCAAAAGAATGTGATTCGTCTCAGTTCTGCGCCAGAGAAAATTTCAATTCGGAATTGAAGACTAGGCTCAAAGGCAAAGTTTACACAGTCCTCGA
This sequence comes from Ischnura elegans, assembly GCF_921293095.1. NCBI lineage: Eukaryota > Metazoa > Arthropoda > Insecta > Odonata > Coenagrionidae > Ischnura > Ischnura elegans. Next base: position 64,385,389 of record NC_060253.1, on the reverse strand, counting down.
TTTATTCGCCATAACGGAGGATACTTCATGGTGAAAATATTATCGATGATGGCACAAGAAAACCAAAATGGTACTAATATCCCCTCTGTTTATATTAAAGTACTTCTACGATGAAAATTTTTCCTTGGATATTATTCAAGCTGTCAAAAAACAATAAGAAAATTCAAGATTTTCCACTCCACGTAACATCACAGGGACCTAGTTTCTACACGAGTATATAGGAGTTTTACATCGTCTGAGATTGCCAATGCATGCATGAGGCACAGAGCTCGGGGAAACATGTCTTAATAATCACTTATAAAAACTGACTAAGGTCGGAAAGTTTTCTTCGTTTGATAAGGTATTAATAATCCTTATTTAAGCCAAGCGCTACCAGCTAGCTGGGTACTCTGCCACCTGCTAGCATCCTGCGTCGTATCAGCGCTCAGAGCCTCACCCCAAGGTCACCTCACTTGCGGCAGCGGGAACTAGAACGACGTCAATCGGAGTTTTCCCGGCATTCATACTTACCCGTCGCGTTTTCGCGCGCTTGAAAATGTTCACTTTTCATTTAATTGCGAAAAATAGATATCGTCATTTAAAAATCTAAATGCGTGAAATACGTACTCCAGGAGTAATAATCTTTCGATTTAGGAAATAAAAAAATAATAGGAAACCCTTTTGGTTCAACTCCCAGGTGGCTAGCGTCTTTGCAGAGGGGTTAAAGAAGATGGTGCAGCGGCATGAAAAATGTTTAGAAGTGAACGGCGATTATGTAGAGAAATGAAGTAGGTTTGTAGCTAACTAAAAGTGCCAATAAAATGTGTTTCATATGAGCATATTATTTCCATTGACCAAACGGCCCTTACTTTATGAATATGTTTCGTATTCTTTCAAAAACAGCACCCGGTCTAATGATAAAAATCTGTAATAACTTTATCGACTTATTGATAAAATTAGAAAGTTTCCGCTTCGAAGCCTTCATACAATCGGTTGCGAAAATAGGATATCACGGCTAATATTTGTTGAACGCGAAGAACTTAATTTCCTTAACACAATCTCATCCACTTAGGACGGAAAACATTCAGATACAAGCGACTGACACGCAATCGTGCGACACCGGTGGGAACACTTCAATTCAGACATGCAAATTTCATCCATAAAAATCCCTGTTATCTGCCCTAGCCAGGAGGAAATGGCTAACAAAAACGCCATGAAAGACCCACTTGTAGCTCTTGATCTCGAGTCGGACGAGGCCGGCGATATTCCTATTAAGAGTGCTATATGAATTGATAGGCGCTGTGACAAGAAAGGAGGGTTGTTATGGGCTTCCCGGGTCCAATTTCCTTTGCATTGATCTAGCGAATCAATCATTCAAATCAGAGACGAATGCGGAGCCTCAAAGAGAATTCTACTCTGTTCATATACCAACGGGTAGAGCCAACTAAATGAAAAAGCAGAGACGTCAAGCCTCTCCTAAGCACAATTATGGTGATAGCGACCATTCATTGCGGCCAGACAAAAGTGCGCACAGTTGAATCTGGTCTCGTCATCACCAGGATTGTTACCACATCGATGCCGCAGGCAAGGAGTAACGAGATTTAGTAACCCAGCATAGCATTACATGTGATGCTGGCTGGTATTGCATTCATTACTAGATAGTGAAGATGAGGACAGTTGAAAGCAAGCTCAATAATAAGCATTTTTCAATGGCAAAGAGTCTTATAAAGATTGAAAATAATCAAAGATTAATAAATACATTTTTATAGGTTTTAATGCGGAGCTAAATAGTTGCAGATATTCAGGTGATAAATTACCCAATCGAACATTTCATATTTCGTTTGATTTAATTCCACGTCAGTAGTTTTTCTATGTAAAATAATCTTTTTTATAGTTCGCAAAATCCCAAGCAGAACTTTCAGTAATCATAGAAACGGAGTAGAAGCGCTAAAATAACACACATATTATATAAAAGGTATTTGCCGGCCATGAAAAATACACGTAAGACATCAAGAAATTGAAGATTCAACAATAAATCAATTGCGATATCGTATTTGATATTGTAAAATATGCCGAATAACAGAAATAATGGAGTAACCATCAATAAAACAGGACGAATAAGAAAATATCAAACTGAAAATTTCTAAGGTACATGGAAGACAAGATACATTTTCTGCGTAAAACTATGATATTCCACCCCCTTCTCCCCTAGAATTGGGAAATAATTTCAATACGTCATCGCCCAGAAGTCAAGAAATGGACAACGGATCAAAAAGAAGAAATAAGCAAAGTTTTTATTACTAATTTAATGCTTCGATGTTTGCAATTTATTAGGATTAGAGAAGGAGCCCTTTAGCCAAAAACTACCAGGGGCATTAACTCACAAACTCAGTATAACCTAGGTCAGGCCATTTTTCCTAAATGGAACGCCAGGCCAGCTAAGTCCTTACTAGCCCGAGGGGATTTCTTTCCTCATTAATATCCGTATCGAAGCCATTCACCCCCATTTGATGATAAAGGCGTAAAATATTAAGCAAAGGCGTTGAGTGGGTGGAACTGTCTATCAGGAACGAAATGGTGACACTGACTCCGGCTAAATTGCTGCCCTTCGAGAGGAAAATCAGCAAAAATTTAATGTACACGAAAGCAACAATATGTATTACAACTACCGCTATCTGGACTCGAAAAATCATACACGCATGTACGTCAGATCACTATGAAATAAAAAATCAGCTCTGAAATATTAACTGTACCTGCAATTTAGATAATAACCTTCGGAACGTTGATGTTGTTTTTCTAGTATGAAACTGAAACAACGATTTTTTGCTGTTATTAAAACTAATTTAATACACTTTTAATGCATCCCATTCAATATATAAGCCATTCCTAACTATTGTCCAATTCCCTACACAGTTATTTGGTTATCAGGTTATAGAAGGTTCCAGATAAACCCATAACTTAAGTTCTGCCGTACCTACAACTCACTTTCAACCGGGACACGCAAAATCTAACCCAAAAAGATATCTCAGGAACTCAAGGTAATATTGTGACTGGCAAAAAGAAAGCCCCTTTTAATAATGTTAATTTTTAACATCCATTTCAAACTAATACTATTTAAAATTATTTCATTTAAATAAAATTTTATCAACATACAATATTATTTTATGCACTTGTTGTTTGATAATAATCATCAACCATTTCATAAAGCCTGTACCAGACGCAGCTTAATACCACTATTCATAGCAATCCCATTAAGTAATAAATACTCTATCCCACACCAGGAGGGGGGAAGCCCAATCGCCACAATGTTTCCTAAAATCACGCGTTGATGAAAGACTCCTACACAAAAAATAAAACTAAAATACACGTAAACAATGTTTTTCCATTCACTAATGAGCTTTAGTCATAAGTCCCTGGGATTGTTCTAGGATGAATAATGCGTTCTTATTGATATTGCGTTTAAAGAAACCACAATAAAAAAACGTAATTACTTAGGTTTCCATAATCTCTTACACCCATAAAGGCCACCGAAAACGAATTAGTAATTACATCGAATTTCCGACTGTAATTTTCCACTTCCACTGGCATTTAAAGACAAAAATCGAAAGTGATCGAGGTCTACTATCTCAAACACGCGAACACGAAAGAAACCCCAAATTAGGGCTATTTGGAACGGTGAGATTGGGGTAAATAAATACAGCATTCACAAATATATCAGCGATGAAAAGACCACCACTGCGATTAACAAAGGGGAGTCGTGAAGTTGAACCTCACTGGGATTAGCTCAGGGTATATGAAAATTAGAGCGATTTTCAGTTTCTGTCCATTAGAAAAAGATTGAAGAGGCAAAATCCGAGATAAAGCGATAGGTCTGATGGGTAGGGTTGGCTGACAACTACGACAGTTAGTTTTATAATGCTTATTTCGATTGTAAATTTTACGTCCTTTAACAAATATTTATATTTAATATATAATCACGAAAGAGGAGGAGATTCAGAATGAAAATAAAATTCAGTAATGATAATAAAAAAGTTAGGGTGCCAATGTTGGCCTAAGATTTCGGCCACTGCGCAGGCAACTTTAACGATCTCGCAGAAACCTAATCTGAGGCTACTGATGCCTTAAGAGCAAGATAGGAGGGGTTACACACCTTATGCAAAGTGACTTATAGAACGGCATCCCAGCTAAGAAATTAGCATCTCGCAAATAACAATGGCTTAGCACTGACCACAAACCTACCTAATTATTACCGAGCATGAACTTTTCCCACGACGAGTAAAATGGCATGGTGGTGTGAAGACACTAATATATGCAGGGTGTTTTTCACGACGGCTATGCAGCGCCATCAAAAAACAGATTAGTGGTAGTTTGATTTAGATTTCACTCACACCAAAAACATTTTGCTCTTCCTTAAGCGTCACAAGATAATGATGTAAAAACGTCGAAACGCGTTGTGCCTTTAAGTTTTTAAGTGGATCCAACAAATCCATTCGTGATGGAACGTTTCCACCACATTTTACCTTAAACAATCAGTTTTATTTTAAAAAATAATTGAGTTACGGATTTATTTCGATTAGAACGGCTAAAATATTCATTTCTTAAGCTGCTTATGGTTGTCGAAGGGAAACAATTTTGGCATTTAATTTAACTAGGAAAATATATCGTCCAAACTGTGAAACTTAAATAGTTCCAACGCTTGAACTTAACCCCAGTAATAAAGGCTGCTATATCAACTTTTAGCTACAAGTCTACAACTCAGGCATTTGCATCTCGGGATATGAAATTAAAGGTTAGTGACTATAAATTACGTAAGGATGACATACTGGAGATTCTCAGTTTACAGCCGGATATAAGTAAAATAAACTAGAAAGATCGCCACATATGATTAACTTACACGGAATAAGCCTTATACAATTATACTGCAATAAAAATATCACTGTATTGTTAGACCTTAATTAAAAAAGTTTCTGAAATAATATAAAACATTTTACACAAGTAGCCAAAGTATTAAAATAATGGTAACTCAATTTATTACAAACAGCGACTTTCAATTTAGTCATGAATTCTTCATGAGTTGCTCGTCGGGTAGAGGCTTCCTTATCAATTAATAATGGAAACAGGTAGGAAACGTGAGCAGTTCATCTGAATTTTCGCTGAGAAAGTGAGTCATCCTAAATTCAATCTAAACGTTTCATAATGAAGTGCGAACTACATTTGTAAGTAATTTGAAACAAAATGATTATCAACGAAGCTCCAGCAAAGCATTATGTAGCCCTATTCAACGTGGTTCAAATGCATAAACGAAAAATTGTAGCAGGGCCTACGTTTTCAAACTTTTATTGGTGTGAAATTCGCTTACACTTTCAGAAAAAAATAAATTTTAATTAACACCTATTTACATGAGATTTACCGGAGGAAAACATCGAGGTTATACACTACACATTCTTTAAAAAACCTATGCTACAACTAATTTAAACATTAAAATTTAGCCTATATTTCGACTTGTATAATACATGGTCTTCTTAAGGACTGCAGGGATCATAATTAAACTCATTTTCAAAATCTTAACGTCACAACCGATTTCTAAACACGATAATCAATATTTACACATTCGAAAAAAAAAACAAATACAAATGAAATTCAACTGAAAAGCGTATAAAAAAGTAATTAAATTAGAACGTGGAATCAATAGTAAAGTAACGCATCAGTAACTCACAGCATTAGGGACCGAATTCTCCTCATTATTCCGTAAACAAGACAAGCCCAGAGTCATACGCATCCATCGTAATTCGAATTGAATGTGCAGGTAAAAATTAAAAAGACTTGGCCTTAATTCCCACTAATAAGATTAACATCGCCATATCTTTGTCACACGGAAGCCACAAACAAAAGACGAATAAAAAAAGACAGATTTCAAAGGCGAGATAACTTTTCGCGGATCAAGGATTACAATAGGGCCATTACAAATATGTATTCGTAAGATTCGTTCAGTAATACCGTGACACCCGGAAAAGCATGTACCAAATCGTGTATTGGCCAAATCGTTGGAGGAACTTCGAGATACAGCCAAATAAATATCTAACTTTACTACGCTTCAACGGACAGAAATGTGGAATTTTTATGATCTTCACCTTTTGCACAATACCACTTCGCTTCGCACTGCACGGAATTCACCACTAAGCGCCGGGAAGGAATTCGCCGACTACACACACTCCTGGCACATGTGCGCCGCCGTTCGTGTGAGACCTCAGGTTTGATGAGAGGAAAGAGAGAGAGAAAAAAAATGACTAGCTTCGAGCCGTGACCGTAACCTTGCGATTTTCTCCCGACAACACACACTCCCCGCGGCCCCCGCTTTCTAAGCAAGGCGCACCACCGAAGCGGGAGGCGGGGATGAGACGCTCTCCTGAATGGGGCAACGAACGACTAATCCGCCGCAAGCCGGAGAGAACGCCTTAATTAACCAAGCACACACCGACGCACACATGTGCACGGACAAAGCGGCCGCCTTGGCTTCAAGCTATCCTACCTAGCCAAACGCTGTTCGCCGCAAAACGCAATGAATGTCACTCACTTCATACTTATGCCCCTGCATAGAGGAGAGGCCCAATGCCGTCCCATAGAAGGTTGATTTCTCCTGTAACTTCGGTCGCACTTTAATCGGCTTTCGAAAATGTCCGCGGCGCGGTGATGGGTGCAATGCGATCCACTTTTTTTCCAATATTTTGCAGTAATATGTTTGAAATTGCGAGGAATAGCATTGAAGAGTTGCAAATTTGATAAATAACATCATCATGTACGTAAATTTCGGTTGACACCCCTAATTAAACCTTATATCCCAGTGAAACTCGAATCAATTTGTCCGTCAGCGAAGCGAGTGGTGACTTATGTAAACCAATTTAAATGCGCGGTGGTCGACAACACATATGAGGCCGACTTAAGAATCCTCAATTGTAATATACGTGCTTATTCCATCGGGCCAAAGCAATACTACGAAAGAAGACGATCCCAATAATATATCGTCATCGTTATGAAGGAAAACGCTTTGAAAAAGATGCGGAAGATTATAATGCGACAAAAAATTATAGGACAAGTTATGTTGAAAATTCTATATTGCAATATTTTATCAAACTTATGGCGAGTCTCTTTAATTTTTACTTGCCAATTCAATCGAAGTCGAATTACGATACGTATATAGGACTCGGCCCTAGTTCTGTCAACGGAATAGTGAGGAGAATCGGTTCCTTCATCAGTGATTTAATGAGTAGTTACTTTTCCATTGATTCAACGCTATAATTTACTTCATTTTTTTTATTTGGCTAATGGCTAAATTTCATGTGTATCTGCTTATTCCACGAAACGCAATTGTTGAGTCTCAGGAGGTATATTAAGATGGTTGTTTACAATAGAAGAAAAATGTAAACATATTCTAACTAAGTACCAACCTACGAGTGTTTAGTCACAAATCAAGGGAGAAAGATTAATGCAGAGATGTAATTCTGGCATCCAGCAACATTTAACAACGAATACTTGACTTTAACCTTATTTTTTACACATAAGAAACAAAATCTAAATTGCGTAACACGTAATTACGGGCCCAACATGAGAAAATTACTTCACTGATTCCCAAACTATAAGGTATTTTCCCGCGGACTTGTCGGTAACATGTTAATTATTTCCATGACGTATAAAAGTGATAAAATTAGCAACCATTTTTCAATAACTTAAGCGACTTTTTCAGTTTGTAACCATGCCAAATCGACCTATAGCAAACATCAAAATATAAAATCTTAGGCTCGATAGAAATGGCACATCAGTTAGCGTATATGTCAGAAAAAATAGATGACCATTAAAAATATAATGATTAGCATATCTGCATCCTTTGGATGTAAATTCTGCGATTAAAATAAATGACACTATCGTATAGTATAGGCGATATATAGTATAATAATAGTATAAGCGATGATATTTAATCAGTGCAAAAAAATGTTTCGATAAATAATTCGAATTGTTTCACTAAGGCACACTTGCACCTCCTTAAAATACCACGCACGTAAACAAAAATACACGCATGTTTCTTCCATACAAACGGTTTCTTCTTCTTTTTTTATCATCCTATATCCAACGTGACGAAGCGTTGTGCCCGAGATGGCCGCGTCGTTCGCTGACTTAATGTGATAAATCGGTTCCAGTGGAACGGCTGGCCGAGCTTTTCCTCGCTTAACGGATTCTTCCCTCATCGCGAGACTAATTTAAACGCGAAGTATTCGGGCATCGGTGCATGCCGGCTTCTTTGCCATTCGAAAGTACACCTAACCTAGAATCAAAAACCTTAATGTAATTCCCCCCGATTGACGTCTATAATTTACAACATGGTAAAAACCGCTATTATTTCGAAAGCGTATACAACTGCCATAGGAACATAGAATGCTTAAGAAAATACATAATACGCAGGAAATTTAATAATATATCACTTATGGAAGTACATCTCTGAACGACAAAAAGCAGCATCAATTGTCTGAAAGCCGAGACAAGCGCCAGTGATAGGTATCAATGAAGGGCAATACTGCTACGTAGTGAATTGTCCATTCGAATACTATGGCGCTCAATGCATAAGAATGGTAAATATATTAACATAATTATCCACCCTCAAAGATATAATCACCAAAATTCTGTACTACATATTAGCCTACACTGGAAATACAACGATGAAGTGAAAAGATATGTATCAGAACGATAGCAAACGAAATAGATAAATAATTAACGACATAACGATTGACAAATTATTCACTTACACAAGTCTCTTCAGAAAAACATCGATGGAAACAATTTTTCAAATTAAGCGTATGCAAAAGATCGAATACGGGTTTCAGTAAGTAATCAACTAGATAGCGATCTATATAGTAGTGCCCTCACACTAGCACGTAAATATGATTAAATTGAGTCACAATAGCTTCACACGCCAGCTTGCAACCGTTTGCCGTAATGATGCATAGAATAACAACTACTTAGAATTTAGAAAAAAAAAGCCGTTTACTATTAGCATTGTATTCAAAACAGAGGTTATTCATGATAACCATAAGATTACTTAGCTAAACGAGAAAAAAAACAAAGAAATGGTATAATAATTATAAGTTAAAGTCGTTTTCCAAGATCAAACTTCTATAAATTAGGCCTCGATAGAGCACCCATTTTGGCTGTGGGAAAGGTTTTACAGTAAAGACCCACATTCGATTTTAGCAGCGATACTGCTCGGAAGAGCGACGGAGATAAGTATTCTCCGTACGTAGCTGACGAAAACAAATTTCCTATAATATTATGAAATGTTGTCCTGACTTGGTCGGAAAAAAAACTGCTCGGCGCTGTTGCCCTTACGGTCGCCGATCGCATGTAACGGTTGCATGCAAGGGCAAGGGAAATGAGCGGGGTCAGCAATGACCAATGACCTGGGCACAGCGACCTCGAACCCGATGCAGACCTACGCGATCACGCGAGTTCATTCACGAGCGGAAAAACACGCCTGCTGTCCAGCAAAACCGTTGAAAAGAATTCGCACCCAACCATCGGGCCAAAGCAATACTACGGAAGAAGAATATCCCAATAATCTAACGGTTAGAAGAAAAACGCCTTGAAAAAGATGCGGAAGAATATTCTAAAAAGACAAAAAATTATTGGACAAATGATGCTAAAAATTCTATCCTGCAATTCTTTAACAAACTTGCGGTAAGTATCTTTAATTTTTACTTTCCAATTCAATCGAAGTCGATTTACAATAGATACATAGGACCCAGGCCTTGTTCTGTTTACGGAATGGTGATGAGAATTCCGTTCCTACAGCAGTGGATTACGGAGAAGTTAAAGGACATATTTGCTCACCTATTTTTAAGACCCGGATGAAATTATCGGAAGCTACAAAACCGAATATCGATCTCCTAAGGTGTTGCCAAACCCATCTACTGGTACTGAATATTTACTTGAAAATAATTCGGGATTGTCTACTATCGTGATTAACAAAATTGGTGAACCAACATTTCTTCACTTTCTCAACTTTCACTGAGATATATTTAATTTCACTTACAACTTTAAATAACCATTGACTCCATTATAGCGCCTAATTTTAAAACTATGTATTTAGCATATAAATTAAAATATATATATAAGTAGTAAATACATATTGTACAATATTTAAAATACAAATTGTAAAATACGTATAAAAAGTATAATTATAAAATATGAAGCACCCAAGCAATCACATCCTTAAAATTTCTCAATGAAATCCCGCAAAGTTAACCTAAAAATTCTGAAAAATGGTACCTATAATAGTAAAAAATGTTTCGTAACTTTTATTCCACCAATTTTATTAATAAAAAGGAGAACGCCATGAAAATAGCAGGATAAAAAATTTAAAAGAATGCAAAAACGAGCCCTTAAGATGATCATAGCAACTCTCAATCCGGTATTCGAAACACATTATCATGGAATGCGAACACCGACGTGCTAAACGACGAGTCGTACCGTCAGAGCCGAGACTACCTCGCTAAACGTTCAGAGGCACTCTAATGTCATTGATACACCAATTACGTCACATACAAATGCCCAATATTTTGCAACGCCTTTCCTCACACGCAATAGCAGCCAAGAAAAGACACAGTGCATTTCATAGTTTTGAACGACCTATTGAAATGGATATTTGGGCTAAATTAAGTCCTCACAATCCTGCGAAGTTTAAAGGCTAATTTTACAAAAATCACGGAGCACTCATAATACCTACCTTTGCCAAATTTGGTTATCTTATCTTCTTAACTTTCTACTAATATTACTACGTCTTCTAAAAAGGCTACAACATTTCTTTTAGCAGCAATTTTAATACCATGGTCATCCTGTGCAACTTCCTTCAGTGGCTACCGAACTACAATATCGAAAAGCATTTGGAAGAGCTAGTATCTCTACATACCTCCGCTTATCTTGTAAAACAAATACATCATTGAACGGAAATGGGCCGATGGTCCACACTAAGCCCAATGGATCTCTTGTGCTAAAATTTGCTAGATGTATCAGTTTTCTAATGATCGCAAACTTATCACAGATAAATAAGCACATGATAAACACTAATTTTCGAAAAAACATACCCTCCTGTTCGTAGTCAAACAATTTAATTGATCGCAGGCGAAATCTATCATTTCGTCGAGCCGAAATGAGAAAGTAACACAAATACGACTCGGAGAATGAGTGTTGCACCTTTAAATTTTTTCAGAGGTGACAAAAATTGATTCACAATCCCATTTCAGTTTTTCTTCAAATCTATTCCAAAATTTCCTGAATTGAATGACAGCAGTTTTGGTAATTCCTTCAATCACGACTGTTTGATCGCGGAAAAAATACTTATTTACCTGACACACCACAACATCAAAGTAGAGGAATGCTTATACTCCTCACCTATTTCAGAAACACGAGATGACATCCATGACGGATGACTCCACGCGGGAAGTGTCTACCTTCTTGACGTCGAGGGAACATTCCCAGCGATCAATTTGTCTCTTGAAAACCTTTTGAATCCTCGGGGTCTCATATGTAAGGGAGCCATAAAGGAAAGGTAGGTATCCTCTGGGAAAGAAAAAAAAGGATGGAGAGGGAGAAGAAAATGTCCCTCCGTCCAGGTGACAAAAATCACAGAGAGGAGACGGAGCGAAGACGAAAGAGGAATGGCATGTGTGACCGTTCTTTTTCATTTCATTCAGAACTCTAAGAGACAGCAGGAAGAGAAAAACGGACAGTTAACATGAAATGGCTGCCGTAAGCTAAAATTACGATCAACAGAGAGATATTATTAGGAGTTACAAGTCTAGACGGCTATGGTCATTGTACGCCAATTAACCCGGTAACGCCTGAATTAAAAGGTTTCTGCGATTTTTGTGGTGATCATGTATCTAAATATCAATGAAATTCGGAGTAATTAGGTGCAACATTTATTATTTTACCACTAATAATTACGCCTCATGGTAAGTTACCACTTATAGCGGTACCATGTGGTACCACTAAAATGTTTTGCATCATTACACCCCAAATATTAGGCTCACATAAAATAACCACACTTTATATGAGATGTAAATGTTATAACAACCATAATATCATAATAAAACCTTTGTATTAACAGTACATAAGGCGTAAGTAAAGAAAATAGAAATGATTGGTCTAAAAAAATCCGTTTTTTTGGGCTTGTTGATCATTCACAAATTTCAAACGGCTCTAAATGCGTTAATTACGGCTTTAAAATACCAAACTTTTCGGACAAATGTTATTAAAAATATTCTTATCAATTTAAAACTCTCAAAAACTCTAAAAAATTACGATGAATGACAAAAAGGTTACGTTTAGCACTGCACTACCAGCCGGGACCATTTGGTACCGCTAGGCGTTAACGGGTTAACTACTCATGAGCAACTTAAAATATGATCATGTCCAAAATTGTCCAACGAGTTCCGGGTAATAACCACGAAACAATCGAGAATTGGAACGCTGAATTTAGCAAAGTTTTCCAGGAATAGTTTATTGGAGGAGCGTTGTAGCCTAATGAGTAGAGCGCTTGACTGCAATCCAAATCAAATCAACTGCGATCTAATCCCGGGTTACGCCTTCAGACACCCCAACAAAACAAACCTATTCTTGAAGCGTGAGGTTTTGAAAATGACTTTCCAAAATTTAAAGTGTGAAATTTACACCCTTTTGCCTGATACCTTAGATTTCTTATACGATTGTGTGGAATTGTGTGATTGAGTGGAATTTTTCCATGTTAAAATAAACACTTTCTCTTTTCCACGATTATAAAACGGAAATAATGGCGGAAATTGCAAGTATTTATTTCAATTTAGAGTTTTAACCTCATAATCCGAAGCAACCTCTTAATCATAGAATGATTGGGAGAGTTACTGCCAAGGATCACATATACATGATAAATGCGATGGTGGTTGGCGTAACATGGTGAAACTCCTTCATGATGCACAAAGGTTAAGAAAAGACTTAGCTGTTTCACAAAATATATTTAAGTTACTCAAGTATTTTGTGAAACAGCTAAGTCTTTTCTTAACCTTTGTGCAACATATACATGACCCTGGATGCCTTGAATCACACGTTCACTACGACACGTACCAATAACGCCAGGAGTCAAAGACTATGGGTACTAAGTATGAGCATAGTTAGCTACCTCGATTGCCTGTTTTAACAACAAATATCGATACTGAATCTGCACGAGAACTGGGTCATTGAATGAAAGTACGTCTTTCATATGCAAATATTTCCATCGACTACTTATGTCTTCATCATTTTAAGAGCATTTTCTCCTTCATTTGTCACCCATTAATTATTTTACTAAACATTATATCAGTGGCGTACGCAGAAAACGACTAGAGAGATTTTTGAAGGAATTCCTCTATCATTACTACCCAAAGGAACCTCTTAAATAAAATGTCTCTGCATATAAAAATAAAAAATACCAAATAAATGTGATATTAATAGTAAAACCTTTTCTCAATACTAAACTGAACAATATAATATCTATTGACAACGCAAGACCGCTCTAAAGAATGTTGTAACACCCACCCTACATCCTAGCCACTCATAATTCCATGCCCACGAAGTGTCCTATTATTTTTCTACTTTGCGCGTATTAAATTATCCACTAGGCATGCATAGCAAGTAGTCGCTCCCGTAAAGAAGACTCAAATATGCATGTAGTCAACCAGGAGACGAACGGCCAAAATAGAGTTATGACATAAAGGAAGACTCCATGACGAAAAGGAGCTATGGGGATCCTCCTTCAACCCTAAGGGATTGAAGATCTTAAAAAAAAAGGTCTGAATGGAAGTCAGAAGACGAGATCTTCCTCCTTTCCTTTCTCTATACACCGACTCGCTTCTGTTCCCTTGTAGATCCCCCCTAGGGAGGCATTACGAAAGGGATTGACTACCCCCGGGCGCCAACTCCTGCTCCATCGCTCTTTAATTTCTTATTCCGCTCCCTCCCGGTCGGGAGCGGCGCTGTCGGGTGCAGACACGGTGAGGAGGACGAAAACCGGCATGCGCAGGGATGAGGGAAAACATTTCTCACCGGTACCGCTCCAGCTTCCGTTCCCGGGTGAGGTGAGGATGAGGAGAGCGTTGGCATGGCAACGCGCATCCACACCTTCCTCTTTTTCGCTCTATAACATCGCTGTTGACATATTTTCCGTAATACATAATTTGAAAATACGTCCTCAGTATTCCCGACTGCCATGCCAAAAAACCTGAAAAAAATTTCACTCGTTTGCTCACAAATATCTGTTCTCGTGACTACGTCTGCACATGAGCAGAAGAAATAACTAATTCACTTTACGATAATCAATAGATAAAAATTAATATTTAAGGTAGAATTGGGTAGTTCATAAATTAATTTGGCCGATTAAGGCGTGATATAGCGTGATAAGTTCGACATCATAAAGTAAAAGGTAATGCCACTTTCCCAGAATTATTATAACGCGTCGTATGCATTAAAAAAAGAGGAAAATTGCAACTGCCTTTCATTTCAATAGTTCAAAAATTTCGAATTCACGAAAAGTGATAAAATTTGCGCCAAATCATAAATGCATATTTCACCCGATGTGATAGTGACCCTGTCATAGATTGTACTAACCGAATACGTAAATGCAGTAAATTTCAAGATGTATAGTTGTAAGATACACTTAATATGCCTAAAAATGTAATACATAAGCTCACTTATCTATTAGATCATAGATCAAATTTTATCATGCGTCATTAACGACCTTACTGTCATTATTGTAATCCCGAATTCATTTTTACAATTCAGTTCTCCGTCACAGACTTCGAGGTGATTTACTCATCGGCAATGGCTCACACCCATAATAGCAATCAGATACTACCTACAAAAACGTAACCCTAGTAACTATTGACGTTGGTTTTTCTAATCCTGATTTCCTCTCATCTACTAGAAGACTCGCCTTTCCTACGCCCTTCTCAAACTGATTATCTCGAGTGTTTCCCAAAGCAGCTCTTGACGCGCACATCAATGGCATCGCTGATGGGATTGAAAAAAGGAGAAAATACATTTTTAAGACGGAAATATACGAATGCATTCCAGTGTAAGTCGGGCGTTCTCTGATCGAACACAAAACGAGTTTATAAACGACAGAAGGAGAGGAAATTGATACGGACATTCAAATATGAGAACACAAATATTACGAAAGAGTACCTACCCTCAAGTCGTCCTATAAATGTGTTGTCGTAACCCTTCTTGCATTTAAATGGGTTTACAAAAGTCGACACTTGCATCGCTGACGGACAATATGATTCGAGTTTCACGGAGAAATAAGGTATAATTAGGAGTGTTGAACGAAATTTATATACATGATGATGTGATCTCATAAATTCACAACTTTTCAATGCGATTCCTCGCAATTGCAAAGACCATACTGCAAACTAGCAGAGTACTCTGCTACCTGCTAGCATCCTGCGTCGTATCAGCGCTAAAAGCCTCGCCCCAAAGTCACCTCACTTGCGGCAGCGGGAACCAGAACGTCACACGGGGTTTTCCCATCATTCATACTTAGCCGTCGCATTTTCGCGCGCTTGAAATTTTTCACTTTTCATTTAATCGCGAAAAATAGATATCGTCATTTAAAAATCTAAAAGCGTGAAATACGTACTCCAGGAGTAGGTAATAATCTTTCGATTTAGACAATTTAAAAAATAGGAAACCACCCTATTGAGCCTCCTCTAAGAAGTCCCCTTAGAACAGAAACTGAATGCAATCCGCCGATGCAATTGATGCTCCTGACCAACATAAGGGAAAAGCCCTCGCCTCCTCGATGCAGCTCACGTGCCTGCTCCTCCATTTCTCCGAGCGAATGAAAGCGAGCAGAACACATCGCATCCACTCGTCTCGCGCGGGTCAATTACACCTTCCTCTACACTCTCTCGACTCCGCGAAGAAACCCCATTTGGAATGAGCGCTTGCCACTCTTACCCCATCCCTCCCTCAACGAGACATTACATTATTAACTCGTAACCTACATTCGCCACTCAATTATACAGGTAGAATTCGCAGCCGATGAAAATAGCTCCCGGTTTCCGACCACTCTCTCCATATCAGCGTGGGCACCAAGTTCTCCACAAGGCAAAACAAACCATAGATATTCAACAAAAAATACTTAATAGGGGCTCCGTGACAAACATCTCACTAAATTTGCATTTTATCACCAATTAAAAGTATTCAAGAATTTTCTTATACAGGTATCTCACTTAATATACACCTTATTTCCTCTTAGATAAATATTCTACGACTCTCGGATCAGTAGCGACGAACATACGCCGTATAAAATATTCAAGAGAATCAAATGAACGATTAAAAAAACGGTTCACTGAATGCACGTAAAATAAGCAACTAGAACATAACTTGCAGAGATTTCCGCAGTGTGCGATGAAATCAATCATTTTCGGTTACTAGTGCGTCGGTTGTTGCGGCGAAGACAGCTATTTCGATGATACTACTGCCAGCGTTTTCAGTTCTTTCACTAACAGCATTTTTAACAATTTCAAACTAAAAAAAATACATTGGTTTTATTTTTTAATGCATAAATAATGCGGCCATAATATCATAGCTATCACATATTGCAAGAAATTAAATCAATAACTCATATTAAATTATAAAATGATACAGGGCGGTGAATAATAATTTAAGATTAGAGTCCCTGTCTTGTAACTATGTCCCTCCACTCGCTGCTTGAAGCAAGTCAAAGTCATTTTATGATTAAACTTCAGAATGGACCTCCACTCAGTCACGACCTCGGTCAATCATCATCAAATAAATTCTCTACCTTTTCTTGACCTATATTCATATTTATTTTGATTTTTTTACCATTCGAAATAAAGCAAATCACCCGGTTATACGTCCAAAGGAATTTCATCAATTAAACTCATCGAGATAAACTCAGATATATATCTTTTAATTTTTGTACTGCACACACTTTTCCATAAAAGAATTCATCAAAGCGATTTTAATTTTTAGTCGTATTCATTCGATAAGAGGAGGAATAGGAGAGTAGGTCATAAGTGGAGCTCCACTCCAATGCAAGGTCGCCAGATTTCATGAGGGTCATTCATGAATGATGTCAGCCAAATCCTCCCACTTCACCTGCATCTCACTCGTGCGCAATTCCGCTAAAGTCACAGGCCTCCAAAAAATCAAACCATACAATTCACTGCGGGCACACATCGATCGGAAAAAAGAAATAAGACTGCAGTTGCACAAGACGAAGCCAATATTTGCCTGCATTTTGAACATATGAACTTCTCCTCCACCCTGACCTTGAATTTACCTTCACATCACAATAAAAACTTGGCCGATCGAACCTACTAACTTTTACAAAGAACATAGATTGATGGGAGATGCTGTCCTCCCATATCTCACCAAACACAGTAGAACGTAAGTTTAAATTCGGCATAGGCCCGGTGGAACCCGATTCCTGTATTTACATGAAACATTTTTACGACTAAAACCATTATTTGAGTGGGCCCCACCCGACTCTTGCGTACTCGACTCCTATTTCATGCTATTCCTTCAAGCATAACTAATAAATTGCAATACAGTCAAGATTAACAACTTACATACGTCCGGTCATTCTCGTGCAGATAAGAAAAATTTTAAATTGTTAAGTAACTTAATATGATTCAGCATTCTGGTCTTCTAAGATATTTGTCGAGGTATTGCTTGTTTACTACTTATAATATCGTCTAGAGGTTTCAGGATAAAAGAGAGGACCCAGGAAAAAATTTCCTTGTACCTCAAATTTGAAAATTTTACCCATAAAGTTTCACAATTGTAATACTTGAGTAGGAGACATAGGTCAATGTTGAAAAATGAGGACAATATCCATACTATATATGTTGAAACTGAACTAACTGACAATTTATAACATTATAATTGAAAATTTCATGAGGTAAAAATAGGTTTGATGTTGTGTTGTAAACCTGCAAAGATGTCGTAACCAAAACACTTCCAAGAGTTGGCAGCACTGTTTTTATATGTTCTCGTGTGAGCTGCTATGTTCTTGTCAGTCTGTAACCCGCCCTGCTACACAGCAGTTGTTCTATAGCAGATTTTCTCGAACTGTATTCTAACTTCCTATTTTACGAGGCAGTAAACGGCCTTACATACATTGCAAATGGAGCAAATTATTTACGGTTGAAATTCCAACATATGACCAGTCCAGAGGGTGAAAGGAGTCCTCTTAAGAAAAAATTATAAGAGACAAAAACCACATGTAAAGCATGTGGATAATTTTGGATAATTAGTAATAATTATCTAAACGATGTATCCACAGGTGCACTAAATTTTACTTCTCACAAAAACCTTAACGACTATCAAATCACAAAAAAATCTACCACTGCACGCAATCACACATTATCCATTACATTAATGATGTGTGATAGTAAATAGGTATTAAAAAATCGACCCCGGTTCCCAGAAATGATTTTTTAATTTTCCCATGCTCAATCTGAGACACAATGTTCAATAATAAAAATTTATTCATTGGGCCATGTAAAAGAAATTCATTTGTCATCCTTTTTAAGAACGAAATTTTCATCAATCACTAGCGTTTATCAGTCAAAAAGAGAAATCAAACGAAATCGGAAGTCGTTAATTAACGGGAGAGGCAAAATTAGCACTGTAGTTATGCACAATTAAGAGGCATGAAAGCGAAAAAAACACCACCATTCTAAATACAAATCACTGCAGTAAATTCCAAATCACGACTTTCATCTGTAACAAGACCAATAGAAAATTTCAATTTCTCTCGTTCCAACACTCGTCGACTTTCCTTCCAAGCGTGTAATACACCTCGCAGACTAGACCGAGGTATGACCTCCACAAGAACTGTTATCGGCAGATGCAGGTCGAGCATATTATCCCCTGAGGTACTACATGCATGCATACTTCGACACCTTTCCACCGAAATGTAACCCCTGAGCAAGTGTGAGTCGGGTTTCTAACGGTGCCTATCACCGCGGAAACTAGCTCCCCCCAAGCCTTTTCCGTGCCAATTAATGCAACGACTACCCAACCTCCGCCACAAATTCAATTCCGTGCGATTAACGGTTTCGCCGGATGAATTTTGCCTTCGTGGCTTACTCCCGCCGACGGAACTGGTGAAATTCCATGAAAATCCGGTAGTGGTGGAAGGTCAATCGAAAGCACACCTATTCCTCCCCAGTCTCGTTGGGAATTTTCTCTAGACCCTTGGGGCCGCATTTGAGCGCAGCCAACCAGATCTTCGGGTGATAGGTAATGAAAAAAAATTTGAACATATTTTTTTTTGAAACTTTTTTACTCTGATAATTTCCAGATCAGAATTACCAGCATATGAAATGTGACATAGTTTGCCATTTCTAACATTAAAGGTATATTAAAACATCTTTCATATTCTAGGTATGTACCTCTTAAGTCGAAACTCCAGTCATGTTTGTGTACTAGGATTCCAATTTGGTATAAAGCTGAAAAACCTTATGTACAAAACTGGTGATTATAGGTAGTTGAATCAGGTCGCAATGAGAATCCAGCATGGGTTAACTGCCTGTAAGGTAAGTAGTCATCTGAAACTCTTTGGAAACACTAGACTGCCATCAATATTATTCGGAAAAGATCAAGAGTGAAACGCGGTTATAAAGCCCTTCATTTTATTCCTTGCCTAGACATTGAAGGGAACCTTGACGACCCATTTCGTACACCTAATGGCTGCCGATCGAACAGTTCTGCGTTCAAATCCCGGGTTAATCTCACGAACAGCCCCCACAAAAGTAAGAGCACCCTCTAAGTACGATTTCGCCCAGGAAAAGTTATTAGCCTCACTGCTCTCTATGAATGTACTTCATACTCCCAAGTCTTCATCTGGTGTGAGCTCTACCCTCCCTTTTCCAGTTCAACCTACGGGTGAAATATTGAGTAAGAAAATATTTAGCCAGCTATTTATTAGTTCGCTCCATTAGGTGCCCATGCTAGTAATATGTAGTATGTGGTAGTAGTATGTGGGCCGGCTATATACTCATTGGGTAGGGTGTTTATAAATATTTTTTTGTATTTAGAACTTTTTACTTTAGAGGAGAAGATATTTCCTCTAAATTGATAAAAACAAGAGCTATTTACAGCTCCGATTGATGCAACTAAGATCTCCATGGCAAAATCCAAATCACGTGACCCCTGGGGAGTCACATGCACCGATTCCGACGATACAGTTTCGTATACTTTGCTTACTTTGATTGCACACTTAATTTCTATTAAATCCAATTCTTACGTAGCAGAAGAATCATAGTATTTAATTGCTAACTTTTTCTGTGACACGATATATCAGAACGAGCTGGGACGAGACACCGAATTGCCAAAAACGCATCGACAACGTGATTCGGCCGACACCAGTCTGGCGCTCTGCAAATCTTAAATGCGGGTCAGGGTACCCGCGCGTTCCATTTTAATGAAGAAGGGGACTTATGGGCGCTGGAGTGTAAGGGCACCGAATTCATAACCCTCTCCTTAACCCTGACCCGTGGGCGTATCTTATCTTACATTCCCCCGCAAATGGCAACCGACTGACCATCCTCTCGCGCACTCCATTATTACCTCTTTTGATGTTTATACTTTCAAGAGGGAAGCCATTTACGTCTTTCCCTTACGAGTCCCTTTCGGAAGCGACCTGGAGTCCATTAATCTACACAGAGGAAAAGGGGACCCAAAAGTGGTCAAATGAAACATTTTAATGATTACGCATGATCGTAAATGGTAAGCTTAATTTTTTTCTACTCATAAAATTGTACTTCGATTTAAAGTAGGTTTTAGAATCAGCATTAAATATAAAAATCAGATAAAACTTTAAGCTATTTTCCTTAATGCACTTTTCCATAAATTAAAATGGCTTGCATAAATCACCATTCCATTTAAACTCATGTAAAATAACTCAGAATAAAGGTATGTACTACAATAATTATAGTCATTAAATTGATACAAAAAAGCATTTAAACACTATTCTTGTACTGATATAACGACTATAGGCACAAGAAAAAAATAATAAAATTTTAAAAAACAAATGAAACACGAATAAAATGAAAAAATAATAACAGGGAGCTTATCAAAACCACTCGAACATGTTCTAAGATGAATACAATATTTTGAAGAAGATATACCAAATAAAGCAGGGGTGATTACCGTAAAAAAGGAAGAAGGAACTTCTAAACAGTGACCTACAAGAACGAAAGCACAGCAGCCTATTTTTTCTATTGATATCAGAAATTGAATCCCTCCAACACCACTATTAACCTAAGTTCTTTTGTTTGACTAATTTTTGACTCCTTTTATTTGCATAATCGTAATTACGAATTCACTCACCAAAGGTTAAAAATTTCAACACAAATTATGAATAAGTAATCATCAACGGCATGAGTAAAAAAATTTGTTCAACAAAAACCTATCACCTCACCACAGACGAGAACCAAGATTCAAAATGAGAAAACGCTGCTGGCGGTTTAAGTAATAAAAATTTTCAGAACATCGTCAACACATGATTCCGACCTTTAGAGTGAAACTAAAACATTAACATTTATGGCTTAAGGTCGCGAGATGAGTCATTGTAGTATGCAAATTGAAATAAAATTAACCTTGAAGTTTCATTATGAATAGAAAATTACATCCATTTGGTTCAGGGGGAGCGACTCCGCTGACCTACCTTTAGGAATAAAAAAGTAAGCATAGCGTAGTAAACGCAAAAGCGAAAAAACTCCCCGATGATATTTTCATGACCGCCCAGAGCCTTTCCCTCATTGCTCCAACTCAGTGGAGTAGCCAGGAATTTCGTTCGGGATGGGGGGAACCAGAGGGGAATTTTTTTTGAACAGGGTAAGTACTAAGTAGAGGGATTAAAACTAATTTAAACACTTTTTACTATCGAAAAAACTTCATTTTTCAAAGAAATCTTTTGAAAATTCATGATTTTTCAAATATTTTGTTTTCTTTCATGACGTAAAGTAACTGCGTTTTTATATTTCCGGACCCCCTGGACTCCTGGTATGGCCACTGCTCCGATGTCAATGGATCAAAAGGCAAGACTCATAAAAATTCTTTTAGAGACTGAATAATACACCGTGGGAGCCTTTAAATCGTACGATATCTCGGATACATTGCCAACAATCCAATAAAATGAGAAAAAATAAAATCCGAAGAACCAAGCGTGTTGAGTGAAATGAATACGTGCAATTTTCCACGATTGTAAAATTTATTATGACCTAGGTTTCAATTGAACTACATCATCTTCAAGGTAAAAATGGTAATTTTTGCACCTTGTACCTTGCACCATTTATGCCTTGAATATGAAGTAGTAACATTAAAATCTAGATCGTAATACATTTTATAATCGTAGAAAATTGCGAGTATATATTTCAATAAGAGAAAAAAATAAATGTTTCGAAATTCTAAACGTTAGGCCCAAGCTCCCAGGAGATACAGACTGCTTTATACGCTTACACTACAATGGACTCGTTAAACGAGACAAATACACGACGACCCTGTCACCGCCCTCCACTCGGAGCACCGACTAATTCCCATCTGAATGGGCTACGATCCTCAAGCCTTCGCACTAAATTATTGAGAGTAGCGGCACATCCAGCGTGATATGCCGAGGTGGTCGATGCGAATCCAATTCAAATTTCAGTACCCTCATTTCAAGGCACAGAGGACATCTACATTCCCACTGGGAATGTGGGACGTAGCGAACAGATGTATGATGAAAATGATGCACAGATGAAAATGTATGCACAAAACCGCTGTTGAACTGGGTGACATAATCACGCCGGATGAGTCCTAGCGATTTACTGCCCGGTTTAATTTCCTAACATCAACTAATCATGTTACTTAGGAAATTGTCGAAACATATCCCAGGTAAATGACTACACCCAAGACTAATTGTCTGTATAACAACATAAGCAAGATAAAAACAGATTTAACATAAAAGAATCGTGCGGTTTCAGTATTCATTAGAAGATAGTAGAGATAGGTTAACAGAGATTTTTCAGGGGCTGCCGGATCCCTGCTTGAGTGCTTTGAGGAGGGCCCATCAAATGCAGCCCTACGTCCGATGGATGGGACGTTAAGCTGTTATCTCCTTGGCGCCTTTCGTTAGGAGTAAGCTAATGTCAACGCCGGGTTTCTCTCTTATCGAGCGACTTAGGGCGTACATATTGAAATTTATTTATTACGTAAAATAAAACTGTTTGAGACGACAAATTCGAAAAATATAACAATAAACTGTAGGTAAGTATGTTTACATTAAAACTATGTGCAAAACCGCACCATTATTTTATGCTAACCCTTTACCTTAACCTATTAATATCATTTTTATCAAATTATTATACCGGTTACGGTAGGTTGACATGGAAAATGTCGCGATTTAACCCGATCGGTCGTCTCTTCCCATTTGGACTTCTCTTATCAATTACCAATGAAGCTTTCCCTTTCATTCCATCTATAAATCTTACTCCCCCCACTTGCCTAACATTCTTTCATCTAACACGGTTTTTAACATTTCCTTCCTGCTCAGTTCTGGCTTATTTGTCTTCTCCGTCCACTTCACCTATCCCATCTTCTCCACAACCACATCTCGAACGCTTCCGGTCTTTTCTCGTTCTAATTCCTGCTTGTACGAAATATACGCTATGATAATGACTCGCTGAGGATACTTGCATTTAGTATGCAGTGACATTTACTTAGAAGCTAGGACTCACAAAACTAGAGTGCTAAAACCTACATTATATCAAATTACTTTTTTCATCTTTCAGAGAGGGAGATATTCCTTCAAAAACAAAAAATAATCGCCACATTTATCTTTAAATTTCCCATAGCGAAGCTTCGATTTACACGAAAGCGCACCTGAACGCTTTCGATCCAAGGACGGTGATTATGAAATTATCGAATAAAAAAATCAATCCTTTAAGTTTTCATAATCCTTGATGAGCTGCAACTGAGGCCATATGAACAGATTAAACTCGCGACCCGAGCCACATCTACTGGGCCAAAGCTTGAAGACCCAAGATCCCCATGTAAAGGAGTTTAAGGCTCGTTAATTAAACTTTAATTTCTCATTAATAGCGCCAGGGAAACTTCTAATCACGTACCTGAAAAGTTAATCACGTCTCTGTAACTCCAAGGAACAAACTCTTGGGAAGTGAAACTGCTGACAGCTCGGTGTCTAAATATTTAATCAGTAAACCTGCTCAGGCCACAATGAATCTTTGACGTGACAAATACCTGCATTCAACACACAGGAAAGTAATATAGAGAGGCTAATGGAGAAAACTGCTTCCTGTTGCGGCAATGTAAAATTTCCCCTTCATGTTTCGATGGGCAAGTAGTCGTAGCACGTATTTTCTTTATCAAATAATGATAGAGTGTACATCTGATATTCAAAAATCAGTAAAATAACGGTTCTAAAACAAAATCAAAAAACTTTTCAATTAAGGCACTGTTTTAATAGCCTTTTATCATTTTTCGTGTAAAGTTCCATCCTAAAGCAAAGCAAAATAATATAGAAGGCGCCTGCTGACAAGCCGCTTCGGAGAAGAACCTGAACGGTACTTATTTTCTACATTTACTTCCGAACTGGCTTCATTGCATTGATTGAATAGTGTTTAAAATAAAAACACAAAATGAAAAATTAACGTTACCAACTGAGAGATTAACTATCGCACATTAACTACAGCTATATTCTGAACAACCAAAAAATCAAGGACAGGGTTAACTGTTATAACTTCTCCATTAAATAAACCGCAAGTTGTACAGTATATTAAACAGCTCCACCATACAATAAGCTCTTTCAGTTACATCGGCCTCGAATCGAGTATCCTGATATATGCCGAAAAGAGGGACGGTATCTGAATAGAAGAGAGTATGCATGTATGGTACATTGCAGACACATACAAAGCTAGAAATGAGCTAACGCTACATTCAAAAACTATTTAAAAGTAATTTTTACCTAGGCAGAATTTTTTAAAAATCCCACACGATGTTATAAAGAGTACATTCGTTAGGCCCAGCATTTTCAGCTCATGCTCTCAATAAGTTTGCAACAGGAGAGTTTATCCTCCAAAATACAGACGATGAATCCCTTCCAGCTAGGTTTATACATGATTCGCTACCTAGAAAATGACATACAGAGAAACAGAATGACACATTGTTTTTCAATTATCCCCATAGTGATTTTAAATTTGATAGCAACTATTATGTCAGCTACTAGGTTAATACCTATTTCGGATAGCTTTAAAACGCAACAAGCAATCACAACTAATTAAAAGACGTTAAAAAATATAATTATCTTCGTTTCGCATACGCAACGTACTGCATAGAACATCCATCTACTGCGTGTACACCTGCGAACTGCCAATTTGGAACAGGCTCGAAAGGAAAAAGAATTAAGTAGGTACTGTATAAAAAAAAGACATCGTACACTGTAGCGAAAACTGGATCAGAGATATAAACAACACGGGCAGAAATTTGTTTTCAAAATTTAAATTTTTTGCTCATGGGCCTGACACTATTATTCAACGGCTGCAATAACGTTGGTTCTTCATTGAAACTTATTGAGTTGATAGGCAAGTTTCGTGTAAGCCCAGCAGCACAATTTTAACAGGCCTTATGTAAGGAAAAGGCCGCATTTTACAAGAGTAAATACAGCATTTTTTAAAGGCAACAACATGAATCATCTATCTAACTTACATATGAATGAAAACAGGAGAAAATAGAGTATATTAAAGCCATATACCTAACTGAGAAAAGACAATTTAAAGACTAGAAATTGCTGGAAATGTAAACAACGCGTGAACCAGATCCTTCAAAGAAATGATGCATTTTCGCGAAATTTTCAAAATATGCCACACTAACTCACTCCAGACTACCAATAACGACTAATCTGATTTCCCTTAAAACCTCCCATTAAACATTCGTTTATTTAATATACCTCTCAGAGTGATGCTTTCTCATGCTTGCAATAAATGAAGACCGAAATTAAAAAACAAATGGCATTTTGGGAGAATGATAGCCCATACATGGTAAAACCAAATAAAAAAGTAAATATAATAACTATTAGCTCATTAGCATACTTTTTAGGGCATATTAGCACAATAATACTGGAAATTATGAAATAAAATAGGTTAATTATAAGAAAATAGCGTTAGAATTGATAATTTACACATGAGGCACTGACTAACCTGAGAATTAATACGCTAATTTTTCATTTCCCACCACAAAAGATACCACCTACAAAAGAACTATTTACGTATGACAAGAGCCGGAACTTTGGTTTTACTATGAATTGCAAATCCGTCGATGACCCTCCATCGAAAAGGAGCAAATGTTACTGAAGATGAATGATGAAACCGGAGTAAATTTTCCGTACAGTAATTCTACGAGGAAAATGGACCTCCCCTGAATTCAATTAATAGCAAACATAAAGGGTGCAAAAAAATTTCGCCACGCTCTTCCGAGAGGAGGAAAATCGATGATTTCGGATCAGTTCATCCGGCGACGAGGGCTTTCCTTCCGTGGGATGTAACAGCCACGGGCGAGTTCTATACTCCCACGGTCTCTATAGCCTCACTCGTCGCTACATAGAGAGCCATTTATCTCGCCCGGCTCTCAGCCCATAACCTCCACCACTATTCCCGAGTCCTGCTCATGCAATGCTTTCGGCTTTGATTCCTAACGCTCGCGGGAAAAATGGTGATGAAAAATCACCGCGAATGCGCCGATAGAGAGAGAGAGTATATACGATTTGAGGAAAAAGAAAAGAACCCCATCCCCCTTCTCAGCGGAAAGCTTCGACATCGGAAATATCCATCACTTCGATGAAAGTATAGGTTTTATTTTCATCCTTGTCCCGAGAGAAACGGTGGAAAACCCACGCTATTACATGATCTAGTGACCGCAGTTGCAGTACGTTTAGGAAGCCGTTTTCAGCCCTGAACGAATATTTTTTTTCGTGACACTTAACGAAAGAATAGCATTTCCGTATTAACAAAAACCGTTCAGCAAGCTTTTTCCGAAAATTTCGCATTTCGCCGTGATGATCTTAAGAGGACGTCTCAACCCTCTCGCCCGGTTGTATATTTTCTTTTTTCGTTTCAAACTTATGCTATTATTTTTGACTCACGTGTGACGTTAAATATCTTTTTATGTAATTATCTGCTTCCATGTAAGGAATTTCGCACCACATCAAAGATAAAAATTACACGCCTGAGCAAATACTGAGGCGAAACTGACATGTTTGAGATAATGGAACATTTTTATAAGGGACTACTCTGTACAACCAAAAATTTTCAAGACGATAGTTTAAGTTTTAAACAATTCACACATCAGAGGTCGAACGGGAATCATGCGTTAACTTAATATGCGAAAAGATTCATACTTATGAAAAACTGTAAAAATCCAACATGGACGGCGAATACTGTGCACTTCCATACCTTTCAAAAAGGGTAATAAAAACTGAAATGGGCACAGTTCGTGATTAACACTAATTTTTTTTCTAACATAAACAACAATATATTAACTACGCATATAGAAGCAACATTCATCGCTGGAAAAAGTCGGCACAATGGTCGGCTATAGCTCTCAGAAAAGATATACATGGCGGGAACCCGAAAGAGTTAAATTACATAATAAAAATGTACACAAAGAAATAATGTCAAATGAATATCGAATACTTCAATCCGCATGCCTGTATTACCTTCCGATGATGGCTGGAAAATAAGGGATACTAGCCCATAGTAATGATTCTCCATCAAAGAATAGTCTCTCCGATTTCATCTAGTGTGGAGTTTTAGTTTTAACAAAAATAATAAATATAGGATTCGAAAAACCACACTTAATTAAAAAAATAAAATTTGAGGAAAACGTATTACAAAAAAGCCACAACGGGAACGCATAAATGTGTAAAATGTAAATTCAAAGTCCAAAAGTAAGTAGTTTCTCCAGAGATGAGATGCTGATCCCTTAATCTTTCCGACGAAAATCTCCTCTCAAGCCTAAGCCAACTCATAATGCTACTGTTTCAGACGTCTTGTGTTCTCTACCAAATAAACGCCCTTGGAGAGACATAATAATCCACGAAAACAAATGACACGGCATGAAAACGAGCTCTCCAGCTTTTAGAGCAAGTAGGTACTATTCTAGAACGGAA
Source organism: Ischnura elegans (assembly GCF_921293095.1). Classification (NCBI taxonomy): domain Eukaryota; kingdom Metazoa; phylum Arthropoda; class Insecta; order Odonata; family Coenagrionidae; genus Ischnura; species Ischnura elegans. Next base: position 64,357,155 of record NC_060253.1, on the reverse strand, counting down.
AGGATGGGGGGAGGCAACGGGTGGGTTTCCTGACGTCCTACGTTGAAAACAAGTCTCCGAAGCCAGAAAAAGTTCTCATTTCACGAACGCTTACGTATTTCATTGCGAGTGTGATCAGCATACAAATAAGTCCCAAGAGATCTCCAAATGGCAGGTATTTCCCACGATGGAAGAATGCACCACGATGAGACTCTGACACACAAAGTACTCCATTGTTCATTTCCTTCCCCTACAGCTAAAAGTTGAATATTCATATCATTTAAGTCACAGAAAGTGCCCGACGAATTCATTATTAGGACGAACTGCGCGATTATAATTATTATTTCCTTATTTTTTAACTCAGTTAAAATCTTAAAGCGGGAAATAGAAAAATATATCTGAAAATTTCTTCTAAAGGTACGATAGAAAACATTAAGTTAAACAATGTCAACCACTTCGAATAAAACCTTCATCCACTTGGAATAGAAAATTTAAGCCAATGAATAAGAAAAAAATTCGTCACCATACAACTTCACCACAAAAATACGTCGCACTACAACGTAATAGGGTAATTTCCTTCATCAAAGAAAACGAAAGGCATTGATTGCGATTCGTTACCCACCATTAGTGTATCCATAATATACAAATTATTTAGCCGTCGCATTTCCGCGCGCTTGAAAATGCTCACTTTTCCTTTAATCGCGAAAAATAGATATCGTCATTTAAAAATCTAAAAGCGTGAAATACCTACTCCAGGAATAATAATCTTTCGATTTTGGCAATTTAAAAAAATAATAGGAAACCACTATTGTATAAGGCCTCAGCCATCCATCTATTATGGTGAACTGCTCGAAAGATGAAGCCTTTTCATTTCTCGAGGTTCAGATAAAACAAAGGATGTCGCTATTTTTAAAAACGGAGCGTCATTATCACGAAGAATCGCTGATAAAATCCTGGTGTTATCGGAAAAGTTACGGAATACGGTTTTGCTCATCTTTAATCGTTCTCAATTCAGAAAACATTTCTCGCTCACTCGCGAAATAACGCATCAAAATGCATTCTACGATGTGCTCTGAAAATTTCCGCAGTCACTGCAATTTTTAGAACGAAGCCAAAGTGGAAGTTTTCGTGTAGTCGCTACTCTTAGTCAGAGTACAGCACAAATTAAATTCAATTCAAATGCGCTTTCTCGCGGGATAGTGACGAAATTACTCACAGCAATAAAAATCAATTATAAAGCTGAAAATGCAACGATTTCATCGGATCATAGAGGGGGAAAATATTTATTTAGCACAGAAAATACGCTTGAAGGGCACACTCGCCATATATATACTAACTCTTTGATAGTATCTACAACGAAGAGCTTCTAAATAGTCCAAATTAACTTTAAAATTACATACATAAAGCGCAGGAAAAGGAAAAAGGAAATAATACCCATATTCTCTGTAAACATCCCATGGTATTATGGACCACTACGCCTACGCTTATTCATAGATAAGCAGTGAAATTAATAATTATTTATTTCAGGCCATTATGATTCAGACTCCCAATAAGCAGAAATTATTTGGGCAGGAAGGAACAAGCCATTTTGGTATTGCACTCAATCGTCCTCGTCAGCTGTTTAGTTTCAAATTTTGAACACAAAAGAGGTTACCAGTGAAATGTTCACCCTTGTGAGGTAGTTTCGCGTAAAAAATTGAGAACCGAATCCTAATACCCTAATTCTTGACTTCCCATGATACCCAGCTGTTCCCACTCACCTTTAGGCAGTATTTGAAGAAAAGAGATGATACATTCCACAGCAAGAGTTTTAATTCCGATCAGCTTCTAAGTATTTTATATCACCCCCCGTTAAATGTATACCATCTGTCACCCGACGGATTTTAATAAAATAACAGTTGGATAAATTAAAATAAGAGTTTTAAATTTAATTCACCACATGTGTGTTCTCTCTTCTCCATATATGCTCAGCCCATCACAGTCTTCTGCCTTTTATCCAAGCTATAACGTCCCGATGGCAATAAAAATCTCTCCATTTAATCCACGGTTTTCGGAAATACATAGAAACCGTCAGAGGTAATTTTCTTAAATGAAAAATTGCCAGCCTCATCTTTAAATACGCCACATCAAGCCGAAAACTACTCCCTTCAACACAAGGTTGCTAATCAGGAGTTAACCTAGGAATTTATACGAGTACTATCATAGATTAAGTTTGTTATTTACTTACTCTAAGGTACTATATTGCTGAGAGACGAACGAGATCAAATACAAACCTCGCAAACGCAACAACCTTTGACGATCCATCCCCATCAAAAAATGCACAGAGTGAAAGAGAGAGAAAGCATGAAAGATCGAGACCCAGGTGTGATTAACAGGGCACCACTACATGGGAGTTGGCGCACCCGCATTCTGGGTCAGCTTCCTTCCGGCTTGCAGCTGAGCGGTCCGCAAGATCTGAATCATGCACCGCGGACGCATCCCCACAGTCCGCGGTGTTCGCGACCATACTTACGGTGGATTAAGAATGATAAATCCCCGGGTCCAGGGCGATTAATACCCACGTAGTGATGAAAAAATCAATTTCGATTAAAATCGAAAATAGAGTTTTAAATACAACAAATCCTGGAAATCGAGGCCGAGCCTTGACCTTCGAGTTTCGATCCAAACTCCGTTTTCGAACTCCGATCCTACACATTTAGTGTGATCTCAGCAGCGTCTCTACCCATGCGAAAGACTTTCCTCTAAGGCCGAGAAAATTGGAAAGCACCCCGTCCATCATCAAGAAAAAAATCGCAATCAGCCGATCTTTCCGAAAAAATTTGGTAAAGCCGAATGGTTCCAGCCGGTGATCCCGATACTTAAATGTGCTTTAATTCGTACATTATTATCACTTATAATTCACGCATGTACCCTACGTAGATAAGGTAAATATGACACAAAATATAAGATAAATGCTACACATGATTCAAGATTGTAATATCACAACACTCGTCAACATATTTGCAAGTAATAGGCAGAGGGTGTGGGAGCTAAAAAGCAATGACATCGATACCGTTTGAAACCATAAAACGGACGTGTACCACACTTCATCGACAATACATTGAATGTGAAAGAATGGAAGAATTCATCCCGCTCGGCCTATCTTCTATAAGTAAGGGTCTTGAAATGTTCAAGGTATATAAATTAACTCCTGGTCGGCATTTGTTGTACATCAATTTTGAAATTTTTCGATAATATTGCAACATATAAAGTTTTTTTTACGATTCATCAACAGGAAAATGTAGAAAAAGGTCAACTAGACATATTCTGAAATTTTATTGATAAATCAAGTTTTAAATGAGTAATACCCGACCAAAAAATACAGAATACGGCCAGCAGAAAGGGAGTGACGTTCTCGTTAAATTGCTGATTCCTAAAGAAGACTATTACAAGGTTACCAAGCAGCGACGCAAAATTTCACGGGACCATCTCCGAAAACTACCCTTTAATGAAACTTGAAGCGACGTCTCCTAAAAATATAAAAGCCATCAACCCAAGGCTCCGTTTTATTTTAACCTAGTTTGAGAGGCGACACAAGCACTCTTGACGTTACGACCTAAGGCTCACCTCTCACCACCATTACAGAATATCGCGGAGATCTTTACCTCCTTTTACTCTCCTTATTTTCTCGACTCCTCTCCATACGAAGTTAACGACCCTTCCTCTCCCTTTCACCGCTCGGCAAGATGAGGGGAGCCGGCTGATATAAAAAGCTTGGACACGAAATACTGAGAGCCGCGCGAGATGCGATAGACGGCCAGTGAACTTATGCCACTGAAATAACAGTAATTATCGGTGACTTATATCGATCATTATTCTGGGGAGCTAACCCTAAGATTCGAGTGTTTAGAGTTATTAATTGTCAGAACTGAATCCATCACGAAGGTGAAATACAGAAAAGGAGAAAAACAGATTTCAAATGGGCAGTGAAGCATTTGCAGACAAATGCACCAATGCTGAGAAACCATAAAAAGAGAACATGAGAGCGTGGATAGAAAGGATCTCAAGATACCTAATTTCAAGACCAAGTACTTTAGTAACTATTTGATCAATAGAAATTACTTTAGTACTTTAGTAACTATTTGATCAATATCTATTATGAAATTATGACTGCACATTGTAAACCACTTCTTATGATAGCATACGATTACACAAAATTAAATGAATTCTGGCGCAAAAAGGATTCTTATTTAATATTAATTAAATTTCAAGACCACGCCCCTGGCAATTAGCTACTCTAACCACTCGTTTTGCCCAAATGTAGACCGTAATCTCAGCGGTGAGAGGCGATCGCGTCTGTCGAGACACTCCATGAATATACGTCAAATTCAGTTACGTGATTTTGGCCCGTTATTTTGCCTCTCCCTATATCTTGCGCATACTTAGGGTTTCAGTGCTTCGCAATACCTTAATACAATGGATCGCGAATTTTAGGCCGAGGCCTAGATCAATGTAAGGTCAGATTAATGCATTTTAAATAAGGGCACCCCATGATGGTATTCACTTTAATATAAACTAAAAATAATATAAATGATGGATGATTACTGAATACCGATCTCAAGCCCTCATGCATGATTCATTGTATAAAACAGACTAAGGTACTAAACTTTTCCTTTATTTTCCTCATTTTTGGAATGGGGACTGCTTTTTCGAAGCCCCCCATGGATCCTCATGACTCATGAATGAAATAAATACGACAAATAGCAACAGAAACATGGCATAAGGAGCAGTGCCGTCCTTGAGGAATATAGGATCTCGTTCTAAGGAATGATGGGACCCCTAATGTCGCACATTTCCACACATTAAAAAAAAAACATAAATCATGCAGATTACATAATACCCCTCAGCTGCTAATGTGGCATTCTTTGCCACAAAGAATAATACTTTAGCTTACACAGAATTTAGTTAGTTTAGCTAGTTTTCATTACTAAAATCGAGTCGTTGTTTATTTCATATAGTTAATTTCACGAATTCAATATTTTAACGCGGAACAGCAATATTTTTGACGAGGCATTCTTCGTGAAAGACCCCGCTGAATGGCTGGAAAATCCCATGAGTCCTTCCTTCCCATTATAGACAACCCAACATATTCCTTCCTTTTCCAGCGAAGCACTTCCCCTCCTCTGCCTCCATCGAAAAGTAAGGAGCGCCACGAATCAACCACGACTGGTAAACTCCACCCAACATACATTCCCAGTTAGCGATGTATCACGTAAAAGAGGCTCGCAGTTTTATACACGCAGAATCTACCTTCGCACCTCTATGGAAATTTAAAACATTCACATGTAAGTACCGCGAACTTAACTCTCGTGCAGAAAAAGTACCTAAACAAATAGCCAATTACGAAGGTCAATAAGGCGTGAAAATTTTTAACACAAATAATCAAAAAGTTTAATCCGGCTTGAGGCTACGATGCATCAATTCAGGGGCAGGAAAAGGAGGGGAGGCAATATAAATATATACTGGTACACTCGTCTCCACTATATCCACACTCACACTACTTTTGTGAAGTACAATTTGAGGTCCATAGTCCTCGGAGGCTAATTAAAATACGTAAATAGGAAAAAAAGGAATATTAAAAAACGCACTACCTCGTTAATTACGATTTTAAAGTAGGTAATCATTCAACTGCCATATGACAATTGTAAATCGAGCACTTAATATTTTATCCACATCATGCGATATCACCTTTTTTTATTTACTCGCATCATTTTTTCCAATCATATACCGATTGGTTTTTACCTTTTGGGTTCAGATGTGGTAACACTTTACAGTGGAAATTAAAGTAAATAGATGGTTTAATTCGCCGGCGAGATGCAAGTATTCCGCACAAATTCAATCAGCCCGCGCCATGGCGAGCCAGAACGACTCTGACGAAACGACGACGGGCTTGGGACAACTTCACGGTAGTCCAGCAAAGAAAGTGCTCTCGGGAAACGAATTCCGATCTGGACAGCCGGACTCAATCGAAGGCGAGAATCGGCTTATTTCTCGTTTCAATTTAACACATTGACCGCCACGCCGGTCATAGTGGCCATCAATAAAAGTTCCCGCCACCCCATCCCGGTCGTGGTGACCGCCCACGGAGCGACTAAATCCCAGTGACACTTTGGTCAGATTCTGACGACACGGGTAACCGGCACCGATTATTATGGCATAGATCGTCACCGAAGTGGTCTTTATGACATCATTACTTCAAAAGAGAGTATCTACAATTCATTTGCAATGATATTCCTAGCGTTATGAACCAAAAATACGGAACTGAAAACAATGCCAATGGCGACACAGGAAATATATACTGAAACGCCATTGCGGTCAACGCGTTAATATCATTGTAAAGGAACACTAAGAGGATCTATAAGGTGGCTAATAGGCTGGCTTTCCACTTACAATTCGAGGGCGCCGGTTCACATCCTTTTGGGGTAAGGATATTTCTGAGACTGCCCGATTCCAGCTTGAGTGCTTAGTGGAATGCACTTCAATTACAGATGGCTATCCATCTTTTGTCGAACGGTTAACATGTCAAGTCATACTTCCCTTAGTGGCATTCGTTAAGAACAGGCTAGTGCTCCCGCTGGGTTTCTCTCCACCTTTCCAGCACTACCATATTCCACGGCGCAGATATCCCAAGCTGGCAATCGCCTCCTCCAAATATTTCCCTACCCAACGTACGCCAACTCTCGATTCGCCTCTGCAATCACCCCATGCCTACTCGAGAAAAAATTAACAGCAAGGAACGTGACACCCTGCAGCTGTAACACTGTCAAGGAAAGAAATGTCTCAACGCGGAAAGGGAGAGGCAAGGCCACCACACCAATAAAAATGAAATCCCTTTTGAAGCAGGGGGAAGTTTTGTGGCTTCCTCGCGGGGGAGAGATCCAGTTTACGACCTAGGGAAGCAAGCCCCCTTGCCATCAGGTTTCGCAAACGAACTATTACCCACCTACCAGCCGTAAAGACGGAAGAGGTCTCACGTGAGAATGAAACCTCACACTGAGGGGGAAGGAAGGAAAAATGAACGTGGTGGCTGTTGATACACCCCAAGAGGGTTCAATCGCCTATTATTGGGGTCGAAGGGAACCATTACCCACCCACGAGTCAGGCGCCTTGAGGCATGAAGGAAACAACAAGAGCTCAGAAAGCTGTAAACGTACGTCAAGCTTACCCAGAAGCCATATGGTTCAAGATAAAAAAAATCATACACAAAGACCAAATAAATCCTAACGATATAACTAATGACTTCAGGATTAATTGTGTGAAACATCTCCATTATTGAAAATGAAATAATAAACTTTGTCAGGCTCGCCAATATATTTGAAAAAGCACGACCCAGGTTTCATAACATAGTTACATCGTCAGGTCCTGACGATGCCATCACCTGACAATGTAAATATGTAATTTAATCCGGGTCGTGCTTCATCAAATATATAGGTGAACCTGACAGAGTTTATTCTTTTAGTTTCCATGATAATAACGTTGGTCACAGAAACGAAGCATATGATATTTTCAAGGATATTACTAATTTTGCTTTCGTAATTGACATTCCTCGACAGACAATCACAAAAAAAATTATTTCCGTAATATATTTTCTGAGAATCGCAATTTTAAAATCCGTATATTTATACTGGTTCTTATGACGATATTTTTCCGAGCATACGAACTATATTTACTGGTGCTAGAAAAAAATATATACATATACTTATGATATAGAGGCCGTTATACCTTATTAATCGCGGTAAAAATGAAACTGAGGCTCATAATCGAACTACTTTTAAAGTTATCAACAAATACATTCTGATATTAAAGTCACTTTATTTGTATGAGAATTAAGTTACTTTCGGCTTTAATAGCTGCAATAAAAGTTAACTTAAAAAGGGAATTATTCACATAATTTGCGCCCTTAATTTACGATTTAACCCTGCTGGAAGTCGTCCGGTTAAAAAAAAACTTTCCTAATAAGATTATAGAGGTTTTTTTTAAATCGCGTAAATTGCAATCCTGTAATATATCTACGAAAAGATGGAAATCGCTTTTGGAAATTACAAAACGGAGATGATAAGTCTTGCTTCCACTACGTTAATCTGACACTGGTAAGCCCGAGCTATGGGTACACTTCGGCATTGGAAGGGCACCACCACGAGCGGACGACCCCATGCTATGCGGCGTGTTTGAAGTCGGAATAAAAACACTAGAAATATGGAGGCGGTGGCCATCCACTAAATCAATTTTGCTTCTTTCAAGCGACGAAATTATAATGCTTCGATTCAGCAAAACACCGGTTAACCGTTGAACATAAGATCCAACCCGTCTCTATTTTTTATTCGATTATTCCTTGTACAATAAACATAAGTCAACTCTAACGACTTTTTACGGAAATGAACTAACGGCAATTCGCATACGCTGCATGTCTGCTCTTAATTAATTTCTCCTACAACTGACAAGCAATAATGAGAATGCAGCATGACCATAAGGGGGATGTTTCGTTTAATTACTCGCCAAAGTATCGAGAACAAACATTGAGCAAGCCTACACCACGGCTCTACCGAGAAGCTATCATGAGTGGAGGCAATGTTCCGCATCCAATCTCACATCACGAGGGTCAAATTTAACAAGGTACAATGCTCTGAATTGTGAGAAGAAAATATCTTTTATTGGCTAGTATCACTTCATTTAAACAGGTAAGAGAAGACAAAGAACAAATACAATACTTTTCCCTGCACAAAATAGAGTCCATGGCGGCGATATACTGTATTAAAATTCTAATGCATATTTCTCTTCGATAAAAGATTCATGATTTGTTCATCGTTGTCAATAACATATCATAATATGCTTATCCAACTTGAATGAATATAAGATTCGTATTTAATCTGACATATTTTATCGATGGAATAAATCTCCATTAATCCACGGCTTTCCTGGGGAAATAATCTTTTATTAGGGTAATATGTGAGGCATTGGCTGAATAGCTAATTTTCTCAGGAAAAATGATTACACATTTCGTAAGCTACACTCGTACGTAAAAAGCACGACATTCTTGGTTCAATACATACAACATTGAAAATTTTAACACTGAATCTTAAGTATATGCGAATTAAAAGAGGAGACTCCTTTATATACCGTCTCTTGAAAGAGGTTACACCATGATACGGTAACTCCTGTACACCGCGTCCAAATAGACTAATGCCAATTCAGACGCGGTTAAACCCATAAGAAATGAAGTTATCTGAACAAGGAAAACTAAGAGTCAACATTGAAAAGAGATTGTGCAACGACTATAATTCTTTACCAATGAGACTTTTAGGGCTCCGTAGGCTTTTCCAAAAATGAAATACAAATATTTCAATTCCTCCAGTCTTCATTCATAAGTCGTCGCTATTTCTGCATATAAAACGGCAATTCGTAGGGGAGGCAAGTATGAAGGCCGTTTTACACGGGGCACGTCATTGCGTAATCTGACGTGTATACGAAGGTGAAGTCAATATTGCGACGTGTAAAGCGGTGAATTGCTAGAATGCATGGATGCGAAATGGCTAAACAGCCCCTACTCTAATTCCGATCCCGTATTCTCGCAATTTCAAAAATATTCTCAGTGCTAACCTGCGCAATGACCTGCCCCGTGTAAAATGGCCTCAAAGAATACATCCCATTTTATTTGACAGACTGCAGAACAGCCGACAGAACATTTTTCAACGAGTCCTATGATCTAGGAGAACTCGGCCGAGGATGAGAGTGCAGACCCGCATTTTGTAAACTCCAAGGGCATCCCCAAGCCGCTGGGTCACCGAGTGACCTATATCGATTGTGGCGGCACGCGAGGTAATTTCAAAACGTTCAGGGGGTCTATTTGCCCGATACTCAGCAGCAAGCGCGGGAACTGTGACGAAGCACACTTGGGCATAAAAAAAGATCGCCGCCTTCGAAGATGGGAGATACACATTAATTGGTCCGTGAAGCGAAGCATATGGAGCGCCGGACCAAGCAGAGATTCCAAGAAAATACTGTAAAATCCAATTTAACGACCAGCGTAACGTTAACTATTACGGGTATTCGGAGTTCTCCGCGAAGACACTTCATCGAATATAATTGAGAAATAACAATGACATTAGGGACACAAAAACATTTAAAATCCAATGAAATTTATTTTTTTTAATCATTGTATAAATCTGCTAACTTTATTTATATTCAATCAATGGTCTATTTTTTGTGTAAAACTTTTAGTTTTAAGTATTCTCTTCACACAGACAACATTTTAACACCGATAACGCAAACACATGCGCAATATAAATGTTTACATTCAATTAACTGGCTGGAAAAGGTGAGTGAAGGACTCACCGGTCATTGAATGTAATTGGCCAATTGAGGAAAGGCTGCACGATATTTTTGCGAGCAGTCATTTAACCTCATTTGATGAGGTGTGAGGAGAAAGGATTCATATTCATGGTGAACACGGTTCAACCAATTTTCACACACTATATTCACAAATTAATTCAATGAGCTAAGAAAAGATGAGATGAATAAATATTACAAGTAAAGAAATAAAAAAAAATTAAATAACGTTTGTACATTATATAAATACCAGTCACAGAAAAGCACTAGAAGAGTAGCTTCAGTAAAGGGAAATTGAAATAATGACTATCATTATCCTGGAAATTGGTGTTCAAGCATATTAGCAAGATAAAAAAAACGGGAAATATCTCAACTTGTCTGCAAATGGTAACTAAGCAACAACTGTTACGCCATTCCAATCTTTCAAATCAATCAATTTCCTAACCAAATTCTAGTTTTCAAGCATCTTAAAATATCGCAACGCTGCCACCAGACGATTCCACAATCACAAGACCCCATCAATTGGGCCAGGGAATCGAAACCAAGGTCCTTCCTCTTGCGGGTCAAAGCAGAAAACATTACGCTAGTCAAAATCTTCAGTTCTCAAGGCAATTTCCGGAGGATTTCAAGATACTAGATGTCATACACTGCCAATACATTAATATTTCATCATTGTTTAATAAGGGAATGATAGGAGAAGAAAGAGAAGAGAGAAACTAACATATTCTGCATAACGTATGTGCTATTAGAATCACTGTTTGCGGAGGAAAAATAAATTTTGCAAGCCTGATTCGCTATTGGTGGGTAGAGGAACGTGGGAGAGGGCTTTGCTACTCTTACGGCACCATCCCTTCCGAGCTTGACAAAAGGAGGATCTCGCGCGGTCAGGTCCCAAAGAAAAGGAAGGCCCACGCCCCAAAATCCTCCCCTCAAAGACTCTTCCTCACTAAAGACCCTTTATCGGAAACTTCCCGTTCCCATTCAACTAAATACATAAAATACTCAATTCCGAACGAAATACTATGCTAAGTCCTTTGTATATTTATTTCATGCGATACTTGAACCACATGTTTCAGAAACATATAGATAACATTTTGCACACTACATTAAAAAATGCAAAGTGATCTGTGGTCATATAGAGTTCGTTATAAGTACAAAAATATGCATAATGTCAATTAAGTACAAACATTATCCTATAACATGTCTTTCATAACATTGGCGATGTCATCAAAACCTTGATTTTCCTATAACAACCAGGTAAGTCTTGAGAATTAAATGTCTATACTTCGAGAGGATTTAAATGCAGTTTTCGCTCTGAAGATGCAAGCCCTTATCCAGCCGAAAGTGTGGCGGTTCTTTCCATTCGCGCGTCATGACATAAATTTTGCCTGGGGTCATCAGCGATGTTACGTTTCAAAGCCACTGTATTTTTTCCTTTGATTCCCCGGTTTCCATGGACCATTAAAAAAATCCAATACGATGAAAAGATTCATGCAGAAAAGAACAATATTCACGTAATGTCTTTGACAAAATGAATATCGCCATAGTGTACATGCTGTCATTAGATCGTAAACTTTTTTGATACCTGATCATAATCTTTTGTGATATCACAAAAAAGGAAAAGGTAACCCTTATTTCCACTTGGCTAATCTGATCAATGTGATCGCGAGCCTGCGAAATTAAAAGGGCAGTTGGCGCCAATCCAAATTAATATTTTAACCACGACCTGCTGGTCTCAAATACTGCGATGGGTTTATAGTCACAATGGAAGCGTTCGGAATCTGCACAAAATCAAGAATGTCAAGTCCTCCTTCATATGTGGGGAGTATTACTCTTTCCGTAGAGGTCTTTGGTTGGTGTAAGCGGTGTATCGTGGGAAGAGTTCCCACAATTCTATTATTATTAACAATAATATTTATACAGAACAAACTGTGAACGGGAAACATAAATACAGAAAAACTATTGTACTGTCCACAGACAAAATGAAAAGGAAAGGAAAAAAGACGATTACACTTTTGAATAACTTGTTATGAGACCAGAAAATATCCAATGAAAGCAAAAGAAAGGTATACAATACTATGGCGCATAGTAACTTACAGCAGTTAAGTATTATCACCGACGAAAAAATCAGGAAAACCTAATATCGAGCACAGAAATGGACTTCTTACAAATAGGCAGCCGGAAAATCAACAAAAGAAAGGATAGGGTCAGGGTCGGATTAATTCGTAAGAAAAGTACGCGGCAGCGTAGGGCGACAAATAAAAGGGGGCGCCTTAGGGTTCAGTCCAATGTTCAGTACTAATCCTAATACCTTCCATGTTACTTTTGAGGGGGGCGGCCAAAATGTTGTTTACTTACACTAGAAATAAATCTAGAACCGGCCCTGGATTAGGTCTAGTCACATAAAGACAGATGTCCCTTCATGAACTAACTTTTTTTTTAATTTCCCTCATTCCCCTGACCCAATTCAAATCCCCTGACTTTTCCCTGAACTGTAACGAACACAAAAACCCTGAAACTGACGAGCGCGGGCGGAAAACTTCCGCGAACCGCGAATTCATCATCGACACAACGACAACTCCACCGCGAGGAAGAGAACGAACGGAGAGAGAGAGGAGACGCGCTCACACACTTCAAAAAAATATAATAAAAAACCTTCCCCACCACTCGACAGAACGCTACCCTATACCGTCGAAAACCCTAAGTTTCCAACCTTCCCCATTGCGTCTTACCGCCTTCCACGCCCCGACCCTCCCGCGAGCACAAATCCCCACTTCAACTCCTCCCGCGTACGTATGAACCCAACCGTACTCCACCCCCACGCCCCCGGCATGCCTCTCTCCCTGCCCCTCCCCTACCCGCCCCCGGCCCCTCAGTACCAGAATCAATATCCGGCAGCCGCCGTCGACTGGACTGAGAGATAGTGGGGAGGAAGACTCTGGCTATCCCCCCTCCCCGCCACTGTGAGTCTACGGATGAGGGGAGCGAGGAGAGCAGACACAAGGTTACGGCCAAAACCGGGAAGGGGAGGGGGTGCCCTGAAGGATCGGGGGGGGGGGGGCGGGAGTTAGAGGGGAAAGGGGATCCGAGGGAAACACCCCGGTGTGGGCTTTAATGCCGTCCTGTGCCAAAAAGGGAGGTGACGGAGATGCCGGTAGCAGGGGGATTAAGGAAGCACAGAGGAGCGTAGTGCAGGGAAGGAAGAAAATTTTCATCCGTCAACTGAGTGGCTTTGAACTAGATAGTGGATTTTCATAGTTTTGCTTGAATGGGATCCTGGACCATTTTTAATTAATTTGTCCCTTGTTACTATTATTATTTTATTTAACTATTCCACCGATTAAGGTAGGTTTCCATGGAGCACTTTAGGAGCATTGCGGCAGCCTCCCCTTCATTCATGTACTTCAATTCATGGGAATCCCCAGCCATCAACTGAAATGCTTTCACCTGGTTTTCATACCGGAACTACTCTACTACGTACTGGGTGATAAATTTACGAAGTCACCCGCAATGCACAAATTGTGCGGAAAAAACAGAGAGAAAATATCCTTCGCCTTGAATGGAATTCGAACCCGTATCTCCCGATTTACGGTCGAGTGCTTTAGGCAGTTAAGCTACCGAGGCGTCAATCTCCAACGTAGAAATTTAAGGACAAATACAGACAAGGCGAATGATTTTTTTCTCTGTGGATTTTTCGCACAGGGAAGGAAGAAAATTCTCATCCGTCAACTGAGTGGCTTCCACCTAGTTGGTCGATTTTCATTGTTTCGCTGGAACGGGCTCCTAAGCCGTTTCTATTTAAATTGTCCATTGTAATCATTATTTTTTATTAAATTAAAATTTCTACCGCGGGGACAGATAAGGGAACGTTTTGACAAGGAAGTATAGTGCGTAACGAAAACTTTTTAAGATGATATCGTAAGTTTTAAACGTTTCACACGTCACTGATGGTTGAGTGGAGGTAATGCGACCCCATAATATGAAACGATTGATATTTATACTATTATTATTAAATTATTCTACTGATTAAGGTAGCTTTCCATGGAGCACTCGAGGAGCATTCTGGCAGCCTCCCCTTCCTTCACGTACTTCCCTCTTCAATTCTTCACAGCAAGGCCTACTCTTTTATCTAAAAATCTTATTCTCTTCCTTCTTATGGCTATTTTACCTAACATTATACCCTCAAACACTGTTTCCTTCATCCCTTCCCCGCTAAGTAGCCCTCCATCCATACCTTCCGTCTCCTCCATTTCTCATCTAAAAGCTGTCTCTGCTCATCCACCATGTTCAGCATTTCGTCGTTCCCCGTTCTCTCCGTCCACTTCTCCAATCTTCGCCATACCCACATTGCTTTAGTGTTTCAAAACTGAAGAGACCCATATTTTTTAGCATTTCAACCCATCATCTACTCTTCGAGCTATTCGCAACGAAAAATTTACCTCAACCCTTTCGCAGAAATGTTGATGACGTCACGAACTCACCCCCATCGGGTCACAACATCTCGGCTACTCCTCATTCTCGCGTGGTTCGCTGATTTTTGTGTTCATTATTTTTTCGTTGTTAAGTTCTCCAAGAAAAGGTAAACAAACACGAACCCTAGTGACGTCACTAACTCAAGAAAAGTGGGAGGTAACTTTCCTGTTTTCATGTTTTAACTTACGCGAGAGTGGTTGAATGCATAATATATTTTCTTCGTCATTTATACTTCCAAATTAATGAAAAACCACACTCTCACGCTTCAACAGAGTAATTTGGAATTTCCATAGAGTAATGCCAGAATTACAGCAGACGTATTAAGATCACAGAATGGGACTCCTCCTAAAACGGTGATAAAATTCATGGCAATTTTTAAGTCACACGGATGAATATGAGTCACGCCGTGAAAGCCTTCGCAAGGTATTCTCGCGTTTTCCCGACTTACTTTTAAGCGACTTTCTAACACACTTGCCGACAGAGTAAAGTCTTCTCACGATTTTAGCGGAGAGAGAAACTGCATCTCTGCCGAAGTTTCGTCGACAGACTCGGACATGGTCCTGAGCCCAAGTACGCCATGGTTTACCGGATTACTAATAGCACTGTAAGTCTCGAAAAAATAGATTCGTCCCCAGTAGTTGAGTCGAGAAGAATTTATAATGTCATTAAGATACATTCTGCTTGTTAAAGTAAATTTTCATGGAACAGTTTGCAAAATCACCCAGGCCTACTCCTTCCAAAATTGATCTTCTTAAATGGGTTTATTACTCTCTCCCATACTATTCAAGAATACTGTTCTATTGTTCCTCCTTCCCCGCTGACCAACATTAAAGAGAAGTGAAGAATAACTATATTAAGACCCTCAAATGCGGAGGGATCGGGTATGACCTATTGCTGTATTTTGGGTCATCAAAAAGAGAGACTGGTATTTATTCAATTAATACACGTACACAATCCATTTTAAGAGAATTAAATGGAATGGAGGTCATTATAGAAAAGTGTGTTACCGGCAAACTGTGAAACCTAACTTAGCATTTAAGTATCTAAGATTGATAATCGTAAAAGCAAATAGTTTAATCGTAACTTAAAAACGCTATTAACGAAACGCATCTGCTTTGAACTAGGAAGTCATAGTGATACCTCCCAAATGCCGCTATGTGCCTAGAAGGTAGGAGGGACGGAAGCGAGATTAGACTTTAGAGGGCGCAAGTCCAGGACCTATAACATAATGGGATCGGTCCCTCCACCCTCATAAGTCCCCACTCCATACAGGCAATCGATAAGTAACAACCAGCTGAAAATGAGTTTAGCATTAAGGGAGGGAACGCGCCATGGGGCACGATTTGTTTCCTTTTACTTCCATCACTGCAGTCGACAGAATCACAGCCAAGGGAAAACCAGGGTCCCAGCACCATTTCCATTCCATGAATACTTCGGCAGATCAGTTGATGCCACACGATTACTTCAAACCTTCGTTTCGTATTTATTTCTTGGAGATGAGGCTCCACATGCATACTGAATAAACGTTTACTAATAATCATGTATACAAGCAATTCATAGCAAGCAAAATGATTAGGAAAATAGATAATATCCCTAACTTTAATCGGTGATGCTTGAAACAGCCACAATTAAAGTGTAATTCACAGTACGACGGAAAAATACTTGCAACAAAGATAAATCCCGCTGCGGAAACCAAACGCTGATCAAAACTGAACAAATGAACCCAGGAAATCAAGTCAAGAATAAATAGAATCAAGTCAAGAATAAGTAAGATCAAGTCTTAAAAGCACCAGTGCACAAAAATAACTACTTAACCTAGTAGTTAACCATAGACAAATTCAGCATAAAATACAAATAAATATAATTCGTAAGCGACGAAAAGAGAGGATGAACGTTAAACAGTTTTATAGTTTCCCATGACGAAACTTACTCGAAGTAACGGACCAAGAAATAGGTCTATTCACATCGAAAAGGGACGTAATTGACACATGAATGAAACCAACGAATCAAGGTACCATAAAACACGGACAGCTCCGTCCAAGGGGACTGCATAGACGAGGCCCAATTCCATCCTATACTTAGAAGGTTGATTTCTGTTGCCACTTCGGTCGCATTTTAATCGGCATTCAGAAATGTACCCAGTGCGGTGATGATTGCAATGTGATCCACTTTTTTCCAATATCTGCAGTATGGTGTAAGCAAATTCGAGGAATAGCATTGAAGAGTTATGAATTTGATAAATAACATAATCAGAAATGTATATTTCGGTTGACACCCCCAATGAAACCTTATTTTCCCGTGAAATTCGGATCAATTTGCCCGTCAGCGACACGAGTGGCGACTTTTGTAAACCCATTTAAATACTCGGTGTGCGAAAACACATTTAGAGGCCGACTTGAGGATCCTTTTTCGTAATATTCGTGGTAACGGACCAAGAAATGGGTGTATTTACACCGAAAAGGAACCTAATTGACATGACGAACGGATTTAGGTACCAGACAACACGGACAGCACCGTCAATCGCTTCAAGAATAACGTTTCGCGATTCGAAAACGTGGAAACAAAGAAGACCCCCATAGCACACACCAAAGAACACACACTGGGCGAATAACGTCCAATTACGCAAGACCCCTTCCCGTGAGAGGATGCTCGCCTAATGAAAGTGTTTTTATTCGAGGGTGTTGGCGCGACTACACAAACAACCCCATTCAGGGGTGCGCGCGTACAAGAGGGATCGACGTCACAGGAGAGTTGGGTTGGACTGAGCCGCCAAACCCCCCTCCCCACCCCCGACCTCGTATCTCTCACACACCTTCCTACAACAGCCGCGAGCTGTCGCGAGAAAGCGAGGAATACATAACAGCCCCGTTCACAGCGATTCAACTGAGCTTAACATATATATCACGTGCTCAAGCTTCACTTGGATGAACAACATATCTAATGTGCTAAATAAATCACTTAGTAACGTTCCACGAAAGCTTTTAATGTTCCGGCCCAGGTTTTCGACTAGCATAGTATAGATTTTGATGATGGCTGTATACTAGTTGAAACCCTGGGTTGGAACAATGAAAGTTTTTGCGGAACGTGACAAAGACATTTATTTCGCACACTGGCTTAACACGGCTCAGGGTGGCCATTCAACTTCTAACGAGGAATTCCACGGCTATGCCACACTATTGACACTATATTTTCGCAATTTTCCTAACTCGTGATGATTTTTAAAAATCTTTAATTTTCCAATGAAACTTGAATATATTTAAATATTGGAAATCCTATTTAGAATTAAAAATAATAAAATTCTAAAAAATTTAGACATTCCCTACTCACACCGATCCTCGTTATTTACCTTGTATGAATTCCCAGCAATGGATAAGGGCAATGTACTTATTTATGCCAGAGTGTACAGAAAAAAGTTGGGCAGCTAAAAATAAAACTTCAGCGGGAAACACAAATTTAGTACACTCACCATGAATGTACAAAATTTCCACAAAGTAATACCTGAAGTCGTCAGTTTCAAATACTTAATAATACGTATTATAGCAAATTTTCATCTCTAAAGGGGATAATTTTGAGTGGGTAAATATTGCCCTTAAATAAAATTACGCAAAATCGCGAAATTAAAATTGTAAAATTTAAGGACCAAGATTTGAAAGACACACTGGGAATGCGATGGTTAAATATCGCATATATGCCTCATGTGTAAGAGTAAGTAGGAAAACCCTCAATTGAATTTTAAATAAAACATTTTTTTCTTTACTTCGTCACTTTCCCTGGCTTTCCACGACTTTCTCTGGGAAAAATACTTGACTTTCCTGGTTGTCCAGAAGTCACCAATCTGGCTTCTGGTGACCCACACCAATGAGAGAAACATTACACCAACCACGAGATCGAATTTGAAGGACTATTTATAGCCAAAAAAAATGTAATACCAATTATTATTAATATTCCAAAATGTATTGCTTTAACCCGATAGGTTTCAATATTTGATTGTAATTAAGGAAACTACCAGTATAAAAATGGGAGTCACAATGTACAGGCATTATGGGCCAACAAATAATAAACGGGATATCAATGTAAAATAAAATATCATATCAAAACCACCGTTTAGAGGAAAAATTGAAAACAAAATGGTGATGATTTCAAGAGGAAAAATACTATCTTTCCTACTCCTGGCTGGCAGTGTAAGAGAGCTTATTTTTCTTCACCTACTGACTACGGCAAGTTAAATAATGCTGCTTCGACTAATTGTGACCAAGCAGATGCTCTTCAGACTCCCCGAAAAAAGAGGCTTCACTCCAGCCCAATTGGTACTTCATCGTTGACCATTATTTGTTTATAACTAAAGGCATAAAATTAAAATATCCGTATTTAAAATTTGAATATTTGCCTCAGTATTAAAAATTGCCAACTTTAAAACACAGGCAAATGTTCACAAAGGTCCAATCTACATGAACTGTTAACGTCCAGAAGACAGCGTGATTTCTGATCAAGTAATAACTTACGAAAAAACAAAACACGAACGATGGAGAGAAGGATTCGTTCTCTTAAATTTAAAGTCATGTCAATTAAGTTTTTGTGTATGAAGCTTTCCGCCACCCCGAAAAACCGCAGGGCCACCCCCACTCTTCACGTATCGCCCTACCCAAATTGTATCGTCGCCATATTTCCACAACCCCACGCCTCTCGTGTACTTTCATTTTTTTTCCACAAACACATGCCGATAGCGACGAAAAAAGAAGTGGTTGCGAGCGCAGACAGAACACACACCGATCGTCGCGCGTGTGGAACCCGCTTCCGCGATCAACCACCGCGATGTTTACACTGTTTCCGGCGTTTGAAGGGAAAAAAGGGATATCGGTAAAATCTCATTCACGCGTCTACTCATCCTTCCTCCCTTTAGCGAAAACTCCATGATCCGAAGCTCCCTTCATGACATAAAATAAATAAGGACTGAGGAAGAGATGCAGGAAGGGAGTGTCACACTGACTCATCCTCTTTCGCATTATAAGGAAGAATTTTACCGCAGGGGAAGTTGTTCCATCAGTGATTTTTTACGCCAGCAGGAAGGAACTAGCAAACTGCAGTTGGCTGAGTTTATAAAATAAAAAAAATATTTATACACACCCGAGCATGATTCTATTATTATTAATGTAGCGTCCATAAATCACGTGAGGTGATATCGGTGATAAATCGATGTAGAAAAGTCACAAGGAACAATAAACATAGTCTTGTCACATACTTTGGGATATTCATCGTGACACTAAAAGGCTCACAATTTCAGCTCTGCTTCAACACTAAAGTGTAACAGTCAAGTGAACAATGGAACTAAATTTTTGGGGATACATTAAAAAGCTCTTAATTCTTTTTGGCGCTACCTAATATCGTGTTGGGGAAGGATTTCACAATTAATCACGTATATTTATTTCATGCCAAAAAAACCTAATGATATTTTAATATTTTTACTTAAAAATAGTAAAAATATGTCATGAATAATGCTAACTAATAACGTTTGATATACTAGTCAAATTTATATTTAATTTTTTCCGAAAAGAAAACATTTTTACCAATTCCTATCCAAAAAATACTTTACTTTCTAACAAAACTACTGTCGGATTGACATCTGGTATGTACCGATATGTCCTTAAAGGTGCCGTAACACGTTAAGGCATCCCCTACGTTCTACAGAAAAACCTTTGAGGTTTTTACGGCACTGAGGTTACCCGCAGAATCGTAATATTAGGCGATAACACAGTGAAAGATGCGCTGAAGGGGACTTCTCAAACTATCAGGACTAAAAATTGCCAGAGAGCCAGAATAAAAGCGACAAAAAACAGGACACCAAGAGGTTGAAGGAGCACGAGACGGATTTTTCGCTGATGCCGAACATGCAAGAGATACTCGAATGCCCTCTTCCCAATATTAACCCATTCTCCATAGCAACGACAGCAAGTGCTCCCAATGCGACAAATATCCACGAGCCTTTCACCAATGTTCCCGAGACATCGAGAAGTGAAAAAAATTGACGACGACTCGACCGCCAAAAGTTCATACTACAATAAATAGCCAGGATACTAACTAGACCTTTTGAGGATTCAAGATATTGAGGTCCGCTAAAATCATTAAACCCTGCAACTACGTGATTGCTGAAACGTATTAAGTCAAGATTAGAACAAAAAAAATTAAAATGAAATTTCGACCAAAAGCTGGGGACTACGCCAGGTAGCTCCGCGCCTAGTCTTGATCCTGTATTGAGAAGGGTCTCCTTATTGAAGTACCAACACACGGCATTAGCTCTCAGGTCCTTTTTTAACGAATCTTACTTCAGACCATACAAAAAATTAAAGAAGGTGAAACACAAAAGAAGTAATATGAAAAAGGATGAAAACCGTGGAAAGAATTAACTCACCGAAGGATCTCAAATCATCTCGTCGCGTCCGAATACCAGGCACTGAATACCTATAAAAATAAGAGAGGGATATTAGCCTCTTTTAAATTAATAAATATGAATGATTACATGCTAGATCAGAGAAACAAACAGTTACCATCGATTCCATGAAATGATAAAATCAGGCTTCCACCATACACAATTAATAGGATATCCAAAGATAAGGATAAATCAGGCTTCTATATATAACCAGGCCATTATAAATAACCATCTTCGAACCATGCAAAACCAAGGATATGTCGTATGATTTTATTCTTTCCCGACGCATAATACTGGTGAAATCTTCCTGTTTCTATCAGGTGAGTTCCTTGTGGGCCGTTGTTTCGATGGCCTACATTAACTCGGTTGAAACCCCGAGAAGATTTCACCAACAACGATAAGTTATCTTATGATAAATGAAATCCAGCTGATTTAATATTCCTAAGGAAATGGGGATGATGGCAGAGGTAGTCATCGAAGCGTCGGCCCACAAGCAACTCACCCGGTGGGAAACCCTGGAAGATTTCACCAGCAACTATACGTTATCTCATGAAAAAAGCAATCCAGATGAGTTACAATTTTTATTTTATAACACACAATCCCTTGAGCTAACGATTAAGATCACGTTTCTTCGGATAAGCTGGAACAAATTCTTTCTCCGAGTTCCCACACCGCTAAATAACCTGCACCACCGAGAGAGAAGCTTCCCACCCTTTCCACTAGACCAAACCTTCCCCCTCCCCATGAACCCATTCACAACCCCGACTTCCCTCCGTACCCCATGTGAGAGGTGCGTGAGGATCGCGTAACCGCGTCTCCTCAGCATCCAGCATCCCTGGCGCATACACGCGTAATTAAATACGACTGCGGTGCACGCTCCCTTTCTCCGTAGCAGCACCATGGCCGTGCTCGAAAGAATGGCGGAGTGGAGACGGAGCGGGAAGGGTAAAAAAGACTTCTTCCACGGTAGACTCGAGATAAGATCCTAAAGAGATGTACCAAAAATAATACGAAACGGTGGCCAATCCTTTCATTCACAGTACCACAATTACAAAATTGTCACATGGTAAGAGCATTCATTCCTCGGGGACAGCACCCAGCAGCGTCGTTTGTACCATGATAAAAAATTGCGTCACGAAGAAAAGTTGTGCGGGTATTATCAACAAAGTATCTTCCTTAGACAACATAATTAAAAGCCAATAACGAACCATTAAGTAACTAGGAGAAATATTACCATTTATTTCCCTATTAGGTACATAGGTCAGTAAATAGTGTAGGATTCGGTCCCAATTACAAAAAGGATATTTAATCCAAAATTAAACTCCTGGGGAATTAGCTAAACAGATACTAAACTTACGGGGATCTGTTCAGTAGTAGAGCTCACGAAAACGCTCAACAAGATCACTCGAAATGGTAACCTATTCGAGTTAACTTTATTACTCGATTGAGAACATCAAAATGGCTGGATAGAAATGATACAAACAGCTGTAGTAATATTCTACCTACTATTACTATCGATGAATTTCGAAGTGAACTCGTCAAAAATCGATTTTATATTGGCTGGAGTATAGCTTCTACGACCGATGTGATTTTAAAATGTTCTGGCACCACAATCCATTCCTAAATAATTTTTAATTACTAAAAAAACATTATTTCACTACACTCCCACCAGGTGTATAACCCAGTCGGCCGCTCATGCAAGACTAGCATGCAAGCTGGTAACTACTGATCTCGACCCTAAAAATTAGTCTCATTACAAATAAGAGCTCCTCGTCAAAAATAGGAGCTCCCGCTGATTTATTCGACGGATTCTTTTAATCGCTAGACTACTTTTGAAGGAAAACACTCGAGCAAGAGCAGTTCACTGCACACCTCATTCCATCAATTCGGGATCTATATGAAGGTTTATAGAAGCAGAGACGCAGCTTCTTCATCCAGATGAAAATGGTCACCTTCCAAAGCCAAGCGAAAACAAATGCTGCATT
Organism: Ischnura elegans; assembly: GCF_921293095.1. Taxonomy (NCBI): domain Eukaryota; kingdom Metazoa; phylum Arthropoda; class Insecta; order Odonata; family Coenagrionidae; genus Ischnura; species Ischnura elegans. The sequence goes on along the minus strand of NC_060253.1, from coordinate 64,333,929 downwards.
GAAAACGAATTTGAGGGACAGTAGAATTAAAATAAAAACAAATTTCCTGAATTTAAACTGATAATATTCGAAAATTTAACGAAGTTATATGTAGCATATTAAATATGAACTAACAATAAATATCGTGTATATTACATTTAAAGGAGTAAATTTGAGCTAAAAATTAACGACACCATCATTTCAAAATAAGGTAGACAATTTCAAATATCTAAAGAACTGGCCGCAAACTCTAACAGAGTAATTCTCCGGTGCTCAAAAAAGGTCATACAAACAGTTCGCACATCTAAGAAGTCTACAGAAAAACTCCACAGTAAAGGGAGGGACTCTGTTTTTTTTTCAAGAGTTTAAATATGAAGAGGAATTTCGGACGAATCGCTAAGAAATCAGTACCCTCCATTTTTAATAAGCAGGCAAATAACGCTGTGCATTTTACATACGAACTAGTATCATTAATTTTACTTCCCCTCCAATCAAAAATTATCTTTCTGTCTTCTTAAGAATACAACTTCCGCAAATCTCTGAACCTATTTCAATTTAATTACACTACCACAAAACCACGGTCAACAGAAGGTGCCCGAGCATCTGTCTGGTTTCTGATAAAAATTCTTCCTTCTTCATAGGCATTCTTCCAACTGATTCCTCCAAAGAAACCTGTTTAGCCACAATCACATTTATATTTCAAGAATCACAACTGAATAGACGCAGAGTGAGGAACATACAGAGGAATTCTCATCACGATAACCTATCGTCAAGGTGAGGAAGAAGTGGAGATGACGAAAGACATTAGACACTGCCTTATAGATAACGTGGGCAGAGCTGCACTTGTAATGCGTCATGCAGGAGTGTGAAAAAAAGGCAAGAAAAAACATATTTGATCACATACTATCCCATAAGATAAGAAACCCGAGTAAACATGGGATGGGTGATAAAGCGATAAGGTATTCCATGGGCTTGCGAAGAGTGAAGAGAGCCTTGGAAAACCAAATTGGGAACAAATGGCCCATAATTACGGCATTTGAGCCTTCATATAATGATGAGAACAACACCTAAGCATTATTATTTCTGCTAAATGTACTAATAATCATTTTTAGCGATCAACTTTACAAATTTGAGTCGACTCGGTAAATTATCATTATCATTCGATGGGCAAGCAAAATAATTCGGAGGATATTTAACTTTCAATTCAATTTCTGTATTACAATGCTCTATTCAAGCATTCACGTAACAATAGGCACACTACCCGTATGTTACGAAAAATGATGGTTACGTAATCATTTCTTCACTATAAGCCTTTCATCGTTCCACTCTGAATAATATTAAAATGAAAACATTATCATGAAAAAAGGGCATGTGAGGCATAGTTTTTCTAACCTTGATGCACCCAGCTCAGTAAAACGCCTAGCTTCCCACTGAAGAAAGACAAATTATAAAGGGATAGCAAACGGCAAAATTAATTTTAGAAAAAAATCGATTTAATCATAAAATTCATTAAAAATGAAATAATCAACTCTTTTTTTCAATTCATTGGAAAAAATGGGGAACATCACATTAAAATACTTAAAGTATAAGGCAATCGCAAGCTAAATTTCAGGTCAAAGGTCCTTTATACTCGATAAGGAGACGGAACAACCTTATAGGTCATATCTTGAGACATGATGACCTGATGAAGACAATCGTAGAGGAACAAGCAATTAACAAGAACGGAGAAGAAGGCCTCGAAAAAAATATATGGAATGAAGATGTGATGGAGAAGAAATACGTTGGTGAGAAAAGATTAACTGAAACAGTAATTGAGTGGAGAGCTGCGTCAAACCAATCTTAGGTTTTTTGACCGGTGATGATTAATGTTACTGTAGCTGACAGATCTGTAAGATCTAATAGATTTCTAATTTCCTAAGCCTAATTTCGACTAATCAGGTTAAAATATAATTGCATTGCGAATGAGCTTATTGCACAACTAGAACCATTGAAAACACAATTCGATACAGGCAAAGGCGATGCTTCTCCCTCGTTAAATTGCGCAATATTCTACTTACCCCGCGTGCGGTTTTCACCTCACACGCTGGGATATAAGACATGGACTCACCGCGCGTGTTATCATCCGATTTCATGCGGTTGAGCAGGAAATACCGTTTTCAAGGCGTCACGCGGTACCAGTTCTGGCTTTAACAAGGGGGACGGTTGGTAGCCCTCAGCCCACCCGAAGAAAACCGACCGGCTACGTGAACCTAATTATCATCCAATTGCACTCCTTTGGAAATAAAACGGATAACCACAAGTCCTTTGAAACAGAGTTTCCAACCAATCAAAGCAGAAAATTTCATGCATAATTCCTGGTTTTCCGGGGATATTTTACAAAAATTCCAGGTTAATCCTACATGATTACTGCGGTCGATGAGATTTAAAACTACACCAAATTAATTCATTACTTTTAAATAATATTATATCTATGCAGATATTTTGTTTCGTGCCCAATTTAAAGATTTTTAATTGCTTCATTACTTTTAAATAATATTGCATTTATGTATTATTTCATGCTCCTAATTAGACTAATTAGACTAAAATAGCTCCTAATTAGACTAATATAGACTTACATATAAAAATAGAAATTTTAAACTTATTTTATGAATGTCTCACTCGACTCCTCAAGGTATTCGTCATAATTTGAGGAGTTATAAAAAAATAAATGCATGTTTTCGTTAAATGCATTTTAAAACGTAATCAATACATTTTAAAGCATACATGTACATAAATTTTAAAGATTTTTAACTTCCCGGTTGGAACAAAAATTCACTAATAATTCATGCATAATTTTAGGAAATAAAAATTCACGCATAATTCCCGATTCTCTAGGTTTTACCGGTCACCGGACACCCTGTAATAGCTCTAAAATACGAAAATTGTAGAACTAATGATAAGTGAACAGATGGTTATTCACAACGGCCGTTGTTTCCCGGGCCCAGCTTCTATTCCTCTCCATCCAAACACGCATATGCTTCTATTTCTCTCTAGAATTTGTTTCTCGTTTGGGTCCAAGTTCTTCCTTTTCAATATTTCTCCAAATCTTTCTACTAAAATTTGTTCAGGCCATCTGGTTAGACCCGTACCACTAGAATGCCGAAACCAAAAGATTACTTTAATCCGTATCTCACCTGATATGGCCTTTCCTATTCCAATGAAGCTAATCATATAATTAGCGTCACATAAACATGACGCTAAATATATAATTAGCGTCATGTTTATGTGACGCTAAAATAAGCAAAAAGTGTTAAATTGTCGTTTCCACAACGTAAAGATGACCCTAAGAGCTTTAAGATTTTCTGAAACATGTATATGTTATGGAATGGCGGGGAAAATGTTGGTAGAAGTGTGGAGAAGTCTGAGAAATTTGGGTAGATTGTTATGTGGTAACGCTCTCAATATTTGTTGATACATATTGTGACATCCGGCTCCGTATTTTTTTGCTGTGTATATCGTCTCGTATTCTTATCGCTGTTCTTTTCTCGATAGCCGAGCTCTTGAGGATGTCAAGTGGGTCTCGCCATTCATTTTACACCTATCGTATTTAGCGTTGGAAGAAATAATCGAGTAAAGAGGTGGGGAAAACTGAAACTGAATGGAGTAAGAAGCATAAACATGACGCTAATTATATAAATCCATCGAGCGAACTCATTGCATTCTTGTCACCGCACTCGACTACAAGGGAAGACGATTTTCAGGACACCGCTTCTCGCCCGGCACTGCCCTAACCTAAGCTTCCCGCCGCTCGACGCAAGAAAATCGCCCGTTTCAGCCACATTCTTCGCCACTCTAGTCACCGCCCCACGGGCGCGGGCAACGGATCTTCTCGAACTGCCGGACGAAGGAGGGAGGAGAGAGACGAGGAGACATAGAGAACGGAGGAGAAACGGTAAGAGAAGGACGTGGAGAGATTAAGGAGGCATGGTAAGGAGAGGTGCCGCGATCTCTCAACGTCTGAACAGATGCAGGTATTTATTCTTTAAATAGGTTAGTTTCCTCAGACCTATTGATGGAAAAATCGATTTCGATTACAATCGAAAATCGAGTTTTAATAGTCGAAGATCGAGGCATGATCTTCGATTTTCGATCCAAACTCGAATATTCAACGCCGATCCGGACAATTACTTTTGATCACAAGAGCGCATAGTAGTCAACTACGCTACAGGCCTAGAGCACGGTAAACAACGCATCCATTTCATGTGAAAGACTTGTATCATTAAAACCTTGATTTGCGTGCATTTATAAAGTTTACTAATAAAAACTGAAGCATGCATTCTATGTACATTCTTGGGATATTTTCTACCACTCAAATGTGTATTTAGGGAGTATTCCGAATGAATAAAAAATCCTGTTTTGTACAAACTGTATTTTATTCAAACAAAGAACAGTAGCTTTTTTTCGATCAATCGATCTTTTGGCTCAAATTTCGATTTATATTGAAAATTCGAGCTTTCATTTACGATTAAAAATCGATGACTCGAAAAATCGATTTTTAAGGACTTATTTCCAGCACTACCCAGACCTGATGTCTCAATTCATTTTCAGAAATCGGTAGATGGGCGAAAAAGGTAAGTCAAGACGAAAAAAATCTTCCTCATTCAGTCATTCCCTCTTTTTAAAATAAATGAACACGAAATTTGACCCCCACTCTTCACGAGTAGGTAACATCAGTAGTTCCGGTGTATTAACAATTGCAGGGAGAACAGCTCATCGAGTGAAGGGATCACTCACAAAGAAGTAAACAATAGGGAACCACGCGAAACCAAGGAGTGGCAGTGAAATGATTACCAAATTGTTCGGACGTAGTGACGCTATCCACACGACTGTGAAAGGGTTAAAAACGTACATTATTTGCCTGGGATAGCTGTATGCGACTCTTCGAAGAACTTTTAGAAATGGGTCTACTATTAATATAAGACACGGTCTCAGGCGTTCATCATCATCATCACTGGTCAACAATCCTAGGATTGGTTTGACGCAGCTCTCCACTAAGTTCTCCTATCAGCTAATCTTTTCACTCCTACGTATTTCTTCTCTTTCACATCTCTCTTTACTTGTTCCATATATTTTGTTCGAGGTCTTCCTTTTCCATTCTTGCCTTCCACCTGTCCTTACTTTGTGGAATTGCTTCATCATAGAATAAACTTAAATTAAATTAATTTGTTTTATTCCACACTTTATTTTAAATAGCACGACCCGTGTTTCAGCATCTAATGATTCACCTGATGATAGCATTAGATGCTGAAACCCGGGTCGTGCTATTTAAAATAAAGTGTGGAATAAAACAAAGTAATTTTATTTTATTCTATGATTGGTCAACTAATTATTCGAACTGAAATCACATTCGAAAAGAAAAAGAAATTTGAGAACGAACCCATTGTGATGTCGTTGCTACCAGCGTAGCCCCAATGCAGAATGACCATGTTAAAAAAGAACAAGAACACTTCCCATTAATAAGTACAGTATAATTTCAGGGTACTGACAGAGACTAATTTCTAATTGCATCTGTTTTGATTTCCATCTTAATAAGTTTTCTCGCCCAGAGGTTTCTAACCCGTTAACCCTTAAAAAAAGAAATTCTTAAGCTAGTTCAACAGTACCTCAGAAAAATAAAAACAAGAGGGATCGACTTTGCCGCGCAGACACCGAAAGCTGAGTCAAGAAAATAAATGATATCTCAGAAGTGATGATGTACTAATATCACTATGGAAACTGGAAAAAGTACACTGATGTCTAACACTCCCGCAGCGACGTAATTCATCAATAGTGGAGACGTTAACACATTTACATTGTAAACCCTTGCACTTCTTTAACGTGAGTCCTAATTTGCACATGTAGAAATTAAATTTTGGCCAGGGCTAGCCATCTCACTCAAAATTCACCCATTGCTAGTGTTGAAAATCCCTGTCGATGAAATCGGCGTCCTCTGGAACCTATGAATAAAGTAGGGGGAAGGGGAAAGTGAAAAAATATTTCAAATATAGACCACAAGCGCATAATCCTATCATCTTATGTTTCCACCTTTAATCCTAGGACTAAACCGAAAAATAAAATAAACTTTCCGGGGCCACCCGACTACTAATAGATTGGTGCGTCGCCTTGATAGGAATTAGAACCCTACGGCAGGACCGTCCAGGGGATTCGGGTAGAATTACATTTACAAAACCGTCTCAAACGGGGCATGTCCTTCCCGTCTAGACGATGCCCATTATACATATACTGGAGAGGACACAAATTACGTTAAATCTCGATAATTTCAAATAAGTAGGCCAATTCTAATTTAGCAATGTTAGATCAGACCTAACGGATTCCTACCTTTTTCAAATACCACGGATTAGTGGACGGAAAGGAATATAAGACCTCCTGAGAGCTTTATGAAACATGATGAAGGATGTGAAAGAGATGAACTACGAAAGTGTGACAAAAATGACTGATACGAGCAAGGGGACTGCATAGAGGAGGCCCAATTCCATCCAATAGAAGACTGATTTCTGTAGCCACTTCTGTCGCATTTTAATCTGTTTTCAAAAATGCCCATGGCGCGATGATGAGTGATAATTCCCCTAATTATACCTTATTTCCCAGTGAAACTCGGATCAATTTTTCCGTCTGCGACAGGGGCGCCGACTTCTGTCAGCCCATTTAAACACGTGGTGAGTGAAAACACATTTAGAGGCCGACTCTTTTATAATATTCGTGGATATGAGAATTAAGTGCAGAAATAGTAAAATACAATCTTGCGACTACTAACTGTGTATCAGGGGAACTCTCATGAGACTTAGACAAGCTAGTAGAACGCTGGCGAAATATTGCCCTAAGAATTGGATACACGCCGGAGGAAACCCGGAAAACCTACTTCATCAAATGAAGCCACTCGTCACTAACGCCTCGTAAACTTGTCCCAGGTCGGCCCACCACTGTGGCACGCACGCAATACAGGTGTGGTATGAATTCACGTAGAATGGGCTACACATGTAGCTACCCTCGCCGTCTGAACGGGAGGTAGACGGGGAGAGAGAGAAACGCATCGGCGGCGTGCCTTGGAGCCCAGAGCGTAGGAGGAGGCAACGACCTCTCCCGCCTCCCCAACTACCGCCCTACCTCCCCCCGGCACTCGGCGGAGGAATGCCTGGCTGTGGCCGCCGCGGTGAGAGAGAGAGAGAGAGGGAGCCAGTGGTACACCTTCCAACCTCCCAAGAGTCACCCTGCGCCGGCGAGGTCCGGCCGCTGCGTGCGTGAGACCTTCGGGAGTGGGTAACGGTAAGGTTCGGATTCAAACTCGGGAGGAATAGCATCGATTTAATTCCAGCCCACAACGTAGCGACCTCCCGAAGACCCGTTCGCAGATTGTTTCAATTTTATGTTGAACCAATAGTCGACATTATCAAATGGTTGAAGACCTAATGGTCTTGCTCTTCGGCTGTGGCGCCGTGCGCACGATTTACACCGCTAGTCGCATAATATGCTCAGCAATATATGCTCGCACAATATGTCCATACCACCTTGTCCGGTATAGTCCACAAATTTCCACAGGGGAGAAAACGGTAGCTAAACTGACTAAAAGCACTCGACCGGAAATCGAGGGATCCGGGTCCGAATCCTGATTAAGGCGAATGATTTTTTTCTCTGTGGATTTTTCGCACAATTTGTGCATGGCGGGTGACTCCCGCAAAGTTATCACCGTGGCTAGTCCCGGTCTAATTAAATTCACCTGATGGTGTCGACCGCTAGACGAAACCGTGGTCGTGCATTAAAGCCGTTTTACACGGGACACGTCATTGCGCAATCAGACATATGTTCGAAGGCGCAATCAAAATTACGCCGAGTAAAGCGGTAAATTGCGAGAACACATGCGAGAATGCGTGGATGCGATATAGCAAAATAGCCCCTGCTCAAATCCCGAGCTCGCATTCTCGCAATTTCAAAAATGTTTTTAGTGCTAACCTGCGCAATGACAATGACATGGCCTTTAAGGCCGTTTTACACGGTACACGGAATTGCGCAATCTGACGTACGTGCGAAGGCGCAATCGAAATTGCGTCGTGTAAAGCGGTGAATTGCTAGAACACATGCGAGAATGCGTGGATGCGAGACGGCAAAATAGCCCCTGTTCTAATTTCGTTCATGCATTCGCGCAATTCCACGCCATTTTAGAAATTAATGCAGTTCCAACCTGCGCAATTCCGTGCCCCGTGTAAAACGGCCTTTAGACAATCCTGTGGAGGTTGACAAATTTTTTTTTTCTTGTGGGTTCAACATAATTTGAAGACCATAGAAGCCAAGGGGTACGAGTGCAATTTCATAATTTTGGAGATAAAAGCAGATAATGGTTGGTGGGGTACAAAATATTGTTGTGGCAAATGGAAACACTGCATCAAACAAGTGAATCACTGGTAAGTAAAAACACAGATTTACGTGTATCACTTTGCCACAACAACATTATGTACCCCACCAAACATTATCAGCCCTAATCTCCAAAATTAAAAAAATTGCACTTGTACCCCGTAGCTTCTTGGGTTCTCGATTGTAGAAACAATAAAGATACGCTATATGCCACCTTATTTATTTCACTTTCCTTCCGATGATAAAAACAAAACTTCCTGAGAGGCGAACTTCGACGGGCTGGAAAGTCATTGTTTCCCATGGGCGAAGGAGAATCAGATGTTCATTCAGAACCCGTCCACAGCTTGGCGCGAAATGCGACATGACGAAAGGATTGTTATGGAGAAGGATTTAGAGCTGGCACCGTGTCCGCTGAGGCAGGGTCCTAGGATTGTGATTTTCTAACGGGATTACATTCCTCGCACATAAAATTTGAAACGGGTCAAGAGGTTCAGAAGGCTCTCAAATACGACTGTGCGCATTGATGAATAAATGAAAAGTCGCATAAGTTTTTTTTCCGATAAGTTAGCCATATCTTATGAACGCCAACATACTACGGTAGATCAGATCATTTAATAAAATAAGAGAGAGATAGACTGTAGAACAGGTAGATTCAGAATGTCATTTTCCAACGATCAATAAGAGACTATTACGGCAGCGTTAGAACTTACAAATAAGTTAGCTGACTTGTAGTTTAGCCTAATAACTTAGGTATTCCTTAATGCATCCTTGTAAATTTTCTTACAGCAGATTGTTAGTATTTCTAACAGCAAGTTCTGTGCATTTTAGCTTTAATGGTAAACCGCCCTTCTAAGTAGTTGGCAAGTTTTGCCTTTGCATGAATTTGAAGTAAAATTTGTTAGTATGCGTAAAATTTTTATGTCCGTGTGGCGTGCATGTGGGAATCCTCTTGCATGTGGCATGTGGGTGATTGATCACCCCTGCCACACACCCTAGAGGTGGCTCGCAGGGTATTATGTACATTTTGAAGGGGCGGACGCATGGAAAATAAAACGAACCAGAGTTCTGGAAGGAATGAATTTTCCCGAATTTCGAGGAGGCTCCAACGACACTCCCCCAAAAAATTGTATAAAGATTTCTTCACACACTCGCATTCAGTTTAAATTCTAAAAAACTGAGGTAATAACCATCCATTTCCGCGGCTGACTTTGGCATGGCGCTGTGAAAATATTTTTCACGTCATCTCCGTCGGCTTCATGGTCACTTCCCATTCATCCGTCCTTGGATGAGTAATGAACTGGAAATAAAATAGTGACCTCTCCTCATTCCCCTTCTTTCACGTGACAAAATAATGCAGTCACCCAGTTTCTCTCCACTACGACTTCATTGCCTCAGATAAATTCTCCTTGGCAACTAAATACAAAAAATTAAAAAAAAAAGAAATTGAAAACAGCCGAAGGAAGAAAAAGGCAACATTAACCAGTAAAAAATGTTAACAAGCCTACGTTAACAGAACGCCAAATTTAATACACCGAAATAATGTTCGCGATGACGTCTGGAGGATAAAAATACGGAAAAATATCAAGACTAAATACTACAACGCACCTTATTAATATAATGATTCGGCATGCATAAAATATAAAAAGGCTTCACTCTGAATCCTACCACAAAACTATGATTTTTAATATTATAATGTACCTAAAAATACACACACCAAATATTTTATGGCGTAAAAAATATGGGAAATGAGTGTTTTTAATAAATTGTAACAGATCAAAGGTGGCACAAAATTCACGGAAATTTTTCCCGCAGAAAATTCGAAGAGAAACAAAATTTTACCAACACTGGAATCATGAATATGAACTCGAATAATGAAAAATCTAGAGCACTTTAAACTCATTGGATAAGCTTATCATCTTATTGGAATGCATTGGCAACACACATAAATCACCAAAACTAGAATTTAAATGCAATCACAGATAATCATAGAAAATTACAAGGCAAAGGACAAAGAACGAACGGTTTTCCAAATACAGTACCTTCATACGCATATATGAGTAACATTAAATCTCCATAAAATACACTCCAACACGCTCCAAATTCTTTCGAATCTTTCATTACCATAAACCAGTCTACCTCTTTTACAGCTAATATAAACTTGAAAGTCTCAGGAAAATAATTTCACGAGAAATGAGAATAAAATACCTAGCTTAATTCTAACATGATGCCTGCGGTAGTTCATATACCTTCCAAACATTCCGTCCTCGAGGAAAAATGCATGCGAAGACAGTGACAGGAGACGAATCATTCCGAGTTCCATATCTCGTCGAGTTATGCATGAGCAAAATGGAGATTATGTCGAGAAGATGCACCACTCCGTTCTCAGCACTACACTTAAGTACTGCGCGCAAAATCTCCTCGTATCCTCACCAAACCAAGAAATCGAGGATAAAAACCCCCGCGGTTTTGTATGCAAATCTTACGTCTACAGCGAAGCAAGCACGAATTTTCCCACTGTAAAAACTTCGAGAGACACTCCCAAGACGCCAGGACTCCACATAAAAAGGAGGATTCATGAGCTCATTATTTTTTCGAGACATTCCTCAATCGGCCGATACCGTGCTATCCTCCTTTTATTTGAAGGCTGACGATGATTCTTCGCGACCATAAACGAGATTTTGGGATACTAATGTCTTTGGGTAACGGCCATGAATGATGTACTGAAATGCGACTTTGAGTCAAAAATAATTATAATAGTAGTTATGACATTCTAAAGGCCTGTATACACGGTACATTGCCACGTACGAGTTAATGTCAGATTGCATGAACGATTTTGGTGGACCGGAACGGAGCATGTGCGAAAAACACGAATCAAATGAGAAAAGGTTCCATTTTCTGTTCATGAATTCGCAAAAGTTAGGTGGTTACACGGTGCATATTGGTGTTCATTCTCGCGTTCTTACGTTTAGATATTACTTGGTACGAGCTAATGTACCGTGTTAATCGGACCTTAGACCCTGGGTTAGAAAACAATGACCATGCCACTTCCTGATCTTATTCCTAATTTTCCTAATCCCATCCTCCTCAAATTAGCACACGCGCACAGATGGGAGGGAAATCCTTATTCTTTAGACAGAAAAACTCAAAAACACCTAGATCGAAAACTTCGTAATTTAAACCTTACGTATTCGCCCAGATGATGAACACGGGACAAAAGGAGGAAAAAATCACATTGGAATTCCAGTAATACACGCTTAATCAACCCCAGCACGCAAAGTGCGCATGACTACTTTTTTTATTCCATCTCCCCTTGCGTTTGTGTACTAGCAGCGGCTCTCAGCATTGGCTGAGTGGCATGCTAACGGGCTTCCAGCTCCAACGCCGCAAGAGATGAGGCTGCGTATATATTTTTCATTTACTATAAAATTTTTTATAGCTATCTTACAGTAGGGAGGCTCTAAAAGCTGAGGATTGACAAGTTACATAGCCATCCGCCACGTAAATCCGTAATTTCCGTTCGCATTAAAGCCTGCCGGTTGAAATGTATTCCACATAATGGACAGGTCGGTACAGAATGAAGTCAACGCGCAGGATTTTCCAACCGCGTGAAATCATTGTATAAAAAATGTAAAGTGGAAAACGCCATTCATTGTGCACTTTCCGCAAATGGAAAGTGTGGCGAGAGAAAAAAAACGTATAGGAGAAAAGAACTTACGTAAAATGGGAATTCTTCTGAACATCAAGCCAACATAAAAACCAGCCGACTAGGAATCGTCTAGATTTGCGATAAATCGGCCTAGATTTGCAATAAAGCAACGTAGAATAGTATCTTCTTTCGCTTAACTTGCACAACTGGGGTGAAAATAATAAAACTGAGTAATATGAAGGAATGTAAGAATAAACTTACACTTCATTAGGCCACTTCATTTCGTTGATTCCTAGTACCTACGTCGAGGTTCATTCATCGCATTTCCACCATTAAGTTCCCTCGTCTAGCGCAGTTTCGAAGCGAGGTTACGTTCCATGCCCCTTATCCTTAATATTCTGTCACCTTCGACAGACGTTCTCGTCACGAGCCTCCTCTCCAACACGAGACGATACCACTTTTTACGAGCCGAGATAATAACACTACCTACGTCTAGAAATACAAATACATATTAAAGAGGTTATAAATACATATTTAAGAGGTTAATTCTAATTGACTGTAAAATTAACATTAAAACTTAGTCTGACTTAAAATACGAAATAAATGGAACTTTTTCCTAAAGTAATAAACTATAATACAATGATGTTTTGCGATGCATCATTTGACCATCAAATTTTTTTTCCGATACCAATATTTCTGGTTGCAAAATCCTGACATTCGGAGACAAGTAAGGTGGTATTATTAGCTTCTAATATTTCTTTATCATCTTATTTTCTTATTTGCTTGAAATATAATCATGAAACCCCTTACTAACGTCGTAACCAGTTATTCCAAGTCCTTACTTCCATGATAAAAACATACTGTCTTTTGGACGTAAAATGTGTCAAATATCGCCCATTGGCTCCTGCAATGCTTACCTTATAGCTTACCTCCCCCCGAAATGTATGTCGCAACGTCGAATTATACCGCACTCACCTTGGCCAAAGGATGGAAAACAACTGAAATCACTAGGTTACTTAGATATTAAGTATAATTTGCTAGTGTGGAGCCACGTAAAAAACGTTATGACGATTTACTAAACATTCACTTACATCGCAAGTTATCTCTTTTGTGCGTGACTTGCGCCTTATGGATGCAATAATGGCGTTCATTAAACGCAAAATACCATTTTTGCTATTGTAGAACTATATTATGAAATGGATTTTGGGAACCAAATTATCTGGCATGGAATGATCCTTTCTTTATGGTAGCAGCTTAAAGAAGATACATTTTGGATGCAATAGAAGCATCAGTTTAAAGTGCATGCGTTGTCCAGTGTCTTATCCTGTGCTCTGCAGCAATTGCAATGCCATTGTTTAACTTTCTCCTTAGAATCCCATGAGCCACATTTTCGCATGAGACACTGTGATCATTTACTAATATTTTCACCAATATTTACTCATTTAAATATTAAAGAGGTAAGTATCACAACCTACGTTTTTACGAATTAAATATTTGATTTAAAGGTCGTCGGTAAATAAAGCAGGCAAAAGAAAGCAAACATAACACAAACTACTGCTACACAGAAAGTAATACCTAATGCTAAATAATCCGGAGTGATAAGCCTCCATGTCTTGTGCATGCTTCGTTCTAGAGGTCAATCTAATATTCGCTGAAGCAAACAGGATAGTATAATATTTTATTAATTTAAACATTGTACATAAAAAAATTTCGCGATAATTTGAAAATAAAAAATGTCAAATGACTACCTTTCCGTCATTCTTTCGTGACATTATATCGCCTCGTGCAACTTGCTTGGCTCAAGCTTTTGTTTTCATTTCACCCTATGTTCATGTTCAATTGTCACTTCCTGCTTCAGAGATTTCAATCATGGTTCTTAAACTTGAGTGGATTTGTACTTATAAACATGGTTACTGCATATTCACCGATTTTATGAGTCATATACACGCGTTTTCAATGATCATCAATGAAATCATTGATATAACATGCAGTTGGATGCCTTCGGTTTCAAGTTTAATATATCTTTAAAGTATTCATAAATTTAATTGATATTTCGAGTGTACAGATGCAACGATCGTACATGTTACCACAACGGATATTTTACTGTACTTCACAAATTTTCCAAGAAACGAGAAAGAGCCCTACGCACGAGTTTCGTTCGAGATTCAAGTCGATATCCAAGTTTAAAAAACGAGATCGATAATAGATTCGATCCAGTTTCGTCTAGTCGTAACACTAGGTACGTATGACCAATTACAAGTCAATACACTCAAATTACGTTGAAATGGCGACACTTCCGGATCAAACGACAGTTATCACGAGTACATATAAAAACAAATTTAACCATATATGCGTGTTAAGTACCAACTTTTTTTTTTAAATATAATAAGATGTGGTATTTTTACAAATGCATGCGACGGAACCTCCTTAAATTACAAAAGAATAAAAATATAAGTGAGGCTAGCAAGTAAGTAATGGACATCCAACATGAAACGCGGAAGGCAGAGACAAGGTAGTTGAAGGCGGGACTAACCCACGAATGACCACAAACAATGAGGGGGTAACCGCTACTTTCACCGACGAGGAAGAAAAAGCGACGAATTTCATAACCGCCTACACCAGACACTTGCCTCTGCGCGACAACCATATAACGACTTCATATATTTCACCTACCCCACAGATCTTTTACAAAACGTAACATCCTGGTCTCGAGTAGGTATCACGTGCATAAAATTCAAGCAATAACACAGCGGGTAAAAAACTGATGACTTATTTTTACAAGCAATAAACGTTCCCTGAAATGACGAAACGATTAATACAGCATCCAGACAAATATCATCACTTACAAAACGTGTAAGATTAAATTGTCCTTAATCCATTCAATACAAATTCCATTTCAAACGAAATTACTTCAAGAATAGTGTTTATTAAGCCAAAACTGCCGTAAAATCCTCAAACGAAGTAAGGATGCTGATACTCAATACTCAAAAATATAGCTGACACTCAAAACCAGGCGGCCTTAAATATTTGATTATTTTTTCACTTCTGAACATACTTGGAACGGCAGACCTCTCAGTTCATTTAATGTTAAAATAAATATATTAAAATATTCACGTATTTTACAAAACTAGCTAGATAAGGTAGCGAAATTTTAAGCACTAAGAGGAAGTCGACGGGCATGAGACAGACAGTCCACAGAGGCGTACTGTGACCACATCACGAACACAGAATTAAAAAGTATAGACATTCCGTAGGCACGTAAAGACCAACGTCGACTATCCACAGGAGAAAAAAAATAGTATCAAACTGAAAGGAGAATAAATCACTTACAATTAGTAAAAATTAGGTTTAAATGGGCGTCCATGGTATGTCATGGACTCTTTCCATATCGCTCGTTAGTAACGAAGCAATAGATTAGAAGCGAAGATTTAGAGCCAACCTGACTTCAGGAACATCCGAGGGGTGGTGACAAAGAATTTAAAGTGAGATCAGTAATTAACCTTAGCAGTGATAAACTAGCTATCGAGTATACACCTATTTACACGATATGAGGAAAATTTCAACAATGTTGTCCCTTACTTTTCATTTATGATCAATTGAATTCTTTTTATATTTTTTATTTAATTATTGCAGAAAAACTTTGTAAAAAATCGTTCATGCATTAATTTATTGGAACCATTTTTATTCATAGCCCTGATGAAGATATAAGAAATTTATCGAACGGTCGGAAAACTTTTTGCACTTCATTCCCAAACTAATACTCCGAGACATAATTAATTATTACGATTACTTTCAACTCAATTATTAAACCTACATCTACGTTCGTGGAGTATAGGCGACCTAGATCGCCAACATGGGCCTTCCGTTGGTCACACGTTATCGGAGCGTGCAGTTATAACGTACACGCTGAGGGCCGAACGCGACAGCTTGCGACTGCGCGGCTTGCCGCCCACCTGGCGATGGGAGTTGGTTAGAATAGGCGGCAATGGCCGGGCCGCGGGAAGTTGGGAGGGTGCCCCGCGGTGCGTAACGCAATGCCTCGCCGTCCCATGGTTCGCACACATGGGGGTCAACGAGTCCAGCCTGGACGACCGCGGATGCTTCACGTGCCGGAAGAAGACCGGAAAGACGGAAGTATCCGATCTCGCGCAGCTGGGACGCCAAGCTGTCGCCGAGACATATATTTCGTTTCTGCGACGAGTGTCGAGAGCGGGGACGGATAGATCGATGCTCGCGAAATCTCTTTAAACTACGGATGAGTCGATTCTTGATTCCACCGATTCTTGGGAACGGAATGGGAATCGATCGCCTTTTGTCGAATACAGGAAGATAAATATTTTTTAAATAGACAATGAGCTTGGGGCATAAAGGCCGCCACACACCTGAGCGGCCTCTCAATGATACCGTCTCTCAATGCCAAAATATCAACGGCTGGCGAGATAAAATAAAATTTGGAAAACACACTTACCTAAAACATAAATTGGGCAAACTGACTGATTCCCAAGCTTGATCCTCGGATATAATCACCTCTAAGGGTCCAATTAATATCGCCGCTGACAAAATCGAACACTGAACGAGGCAGACAAGCTTTCAACTAGAGTTGAGTCGATTCCAAATATCGATTCTCGATTCCACCGATTCCCGGGCACGGAATCGATCGCCTAATTCAGATTTTCATTACTCCAGGAAGATATATATTTTGAAAATGGACTATAAGCTTGGGATATAAAGGCATTGTGCACTGTGCATTAAGTAAATAATGTACGTCAGAAACAGTTAAAGTGTTTATTAATTTATTAAAGCTGATTGTATATTACTACAATAATAATTCGCTACTTTCAAAAAATATACTTTATGGGTCATTTAATGTTATTTTATCCCATTCAATTCTTAAATTTTAATAACAACATTGCTACTGAAAAATCAATACCACGCCTGTTAGTACGAATAAGAATCGATGGAATCAGAATCGAGAATCGGAAATCGATTTGAAAGACTCGGAATGGTACAATTAGGGAATTCCAAAGCTTACTAGTCTTTCGTCTAAAACATAACATGCAGAGTGCGTGAGAAACCATGAGAAGTCGATAATGACGAAATTGTTACAAGTACAAATCATAGTCTTGCGTACTCCTAAGACACCAATCATTAAAACAATGAATTAATCAAAAAACGAGAAACAGCTTCATGCCAATGAATTAAGGGGAAACAAGATTCAAGGGACCAAAAATGCTAACTGTACAATTACATGCAGATTTCTTCACGGTACTTAATCAAATGGGCCGCGGTGCCAAATCGATTAGGGGGCACAATTTAACGCAAGCCACACAAAGAGTACAACGAATTAGGAGCAACGAAGCTTCAAGACAAAAACTAGAAGACTTCGAACAAAGCTTCTGCACGATGCATTTCTCTCAAGGAAAGCGTCCCCCAAAAACCGTCCCTTTTTATTTTTTTCTTTTAATTTGTTTTAATCTTCTTTAATTTAAATATTTTTCTCACTTTAACAATCAGGAGACTACGCATGAAGCCTAAGAAATTGTGTAATAGCATTTTTAGCAGGTTTTCACAGCAAGAGCACATTGCTGACCTTGGATTTCAGTCACTAGGCCAAAGGTCAAAGTCTCATAGTCGATGAAAGGCATGCTGACTAGGAATAACTCGCACTCCAAAATGTTTGAAAGTTGATTGCAACTAAGATTTAAAAACCTTAGCATCCATATAAGATGTATAATAACTAATTGTCGTGTTTTAATCATCAGCAAAGAATCATGGGGTGATATACACCCCGGGCGCCCTTTCCCGGGTTAAGCTTTGGAATTCCCAAATTGTACCACGGCCAGAAAAGAGCAGTTATTCATCAAGCACGATTTTTTTTGTAATGTCCTTTTAAAATGAGAAGCAAACCCCATTTCAAGTAAAAGAACATCTAGAGTAGGTACCTTTATCACATTTTAATCGAGTGAGATATACCTTCGTACATTAGTTATTTAATTTGCATGCAGTAGCCCTACGAAAAATGGATACATTAATAGGACAGTATACTTCACATGGGTCTCCTTTCTAGACGACGACTTAACTTAGTGTTATTGTGATTACTGTTGGCATGCTAAAAAACAACAAACCCCGGCAAAAATATAAATCACAAAAATTCGTGGGAAACGGATGAAAAGTGAAAGGAAAAAGGAGGGTCGCCTCATCGCACCGCCATATTCTACAGAGAAACACGCGGCTGCAGCAGTCGCGAAGGCCGTCGGATAAACACTAACTTTTCCGCACGAAAGAACAGGCCTCACCCCTGACATTCACTTTCCCATCCGCCTCTCGACATCAGACAGAACTCGAGCGAAACGCCAGCCCGCTGCTTCCATGCCGCGACCACAGCTACGGATAGGTAAACAAGGCTGCATGCCTTGCGTGAATTACACTATTTCACTAGCAATACCTTTCACAATCACGCAATAGAAAGACATAAATTTACTCCAGACATAACAATGAATGTTAAAGCCAGGTTGCGAAATCCTGGAACCTGAATGGAAACCAATTTTTCGGAACTGGTGAGATCGATTAACAAAATAGCAAGACTATAATATCTGGGACAAAGAACAGTTTGAATCCACGCTTTCAATCACATTCTTGAATATTGAGAGAATACCTGCCGGACCTCGAGTCGAAGTTGATAAAATTGTAAGTTATATTTGAACCAGAAATCTTCGAAAGGTCCCCCAAGCCAAGCCCACGATGGCACAAAACCTCTGAAAGTTATTATTAGGTAGATCTCCTCCTTATAGATGTTAAGAGGAACTATTCCAGGATCCCTCTCTAATCACCTAACCTGATGGGAAGATTCAACAAGGTTATATCGAATAGAGACTTCAAGGTTGAGCAAACTAAAATTTAATCCGTATTTCGCGTATTTAACCTAGAATTCAACGAAAGCACCCGTAAGTAGCTTGTTCCCATTCCTTATCGAGCTAATTGCTCATGGTGTAGAATAGTACAGGTCAACTTGATTGCTGGTCATCTCCAACTTTCAGTAAAATTATTGTACGCTAATTATTACACTTATTCCAAATAACTTATTTCGTCATCCCCCTAAATATCACTCATGCTCATCAATTAGATAAATCCCTCGGCTATAACCTATTTTTTTTATTAAACCATCTCTTCATAGCGGCCTCGTTAGAAGAAGAAGAATAGGATGAATCCCAAGCTTCATATGATACCTGTAACTGCATCGATACATATTAGCTATATTTTAATCCCTTAGTAGCATTGGCTACAAATATATTTTTACGAAATAATTTAAACGTCATAAGGACTTTTTAGCCTACAATATTGAAGTAAAATTCAAAAAGCTAAATCAAGGCCACTAACAAAATATACTAGAACCGCACATCATAAAAAACGATATTATGAAATCCGTAAGTAAATGCATTTAGGCACGATAAGCAATAGAGTGTATTAAAGTAAAAAAAAAAAGTTTTTTTGAAAAGGCGGCCAGGCCGGATGCGGTCGCTCAACTCGCACCTTGGAAATCTCATTTGTGACCATAGCTTTCTTCGCGGTGCTATTGAATACACGAACCTCACGATTCAATCTCCATTTCGGAGATAATTAATAAAAATCGGCGAGTTTACCAAAATTTTAGCTGTTCATTCCGCCACGGTAAGAAAAAACATAAGGCTCGCATTTTTTGGAATTTTTAACCTATCCGTCTCCAACTTTCCGAGAGGTCGTTGGTGAAACGTGAAACATCAAAAGTCTAGCTTTTTTTTGTATTTTTACCCATGCGTCTACAACTTTGGGAGGTAAAATGGGGAGGAAAAGTGGAGACGTCACACAAACGCCCCATCCAATCAGCTTGAGTGCGACCCGGCATTCCCCATTCCACGCTCACAAATGAATAAGTAGCAATCTTAACCGTTCGGAGTGGTTAGCAACTTACGCCATCTCTCATTCTTACCTTGACGAGAGGGTGGCTGAATATTTTTTTCGGTAATCATATTCTTCAATCCATTTATCTAATCCGTACCTAATTTAAAATACGAATTCCGGTCACACAAAATTCCTCACTGACCTAAGAAATACATAATAAGATACATAAAATAAAAAAATTACGACAAAAATAAGCATGCAAGATGGGGAGAAAACATCAATAGTTAAAAAAAAAACTTTAGTTTATTAGAGAAGGAAAATATTTTAAACGCAGGAATAACGGGGAAGAAAAACTCAAAGAGAAGCCAATCATCATACGAAGGAATATAAAAGGATTACACTTCCGCTCCGCACACGGCTGTGTAAGAAAAAGCGTTAAATATAAGATTTGTAACATTACCAGCTCGATTTTTTTAAATATACCCTAAAATGGATGATAAAATTACTAATTCCTTTTCTTTTCTCCAGTATATCCATTATAAATTCCTTCATCTCCGGAGCTCCCCATTTAAGTTCACCGAATCAATTAGAGTATTAGAGACAAGGATGAAGGAGCTCGACCGACTCACTGAAATTCAAAGGAGAATCTAGTGAAAGAAAAATAGTGAATAGGGATAATATAGGTTAATGCAGTATTCGAGAGGATATGTGTGAACCCTATAGTGAGAGAAGTAGAAGCGCAGGTTTGAGGCTGCCAACCGGTCCAGAGAAATTTTCTCGTACCAATTCATGCAAATTATAGAGGCAAGGCTGTTGGACAAATTTTAGTAATATAATTAATTACTACACAATGCAATGAATAATAATTCTAATAATGGAATATGGATATGGAATGGAATATAACCTGATTATAGATAGCTTAAAGACAACGTGTAAATTCAGAAAAATCTGCCAATAATTAATTCATAGACTCGAATATAATATCCAAAATGGCACATGTGAAAAGATTCACTCGCCAAACAGCCACACAGACGAATTTTATTGCGATTTTTAACGACAGTCAATCCGTTAAACTGGATAATTACATCGGATATCCGCGAGCATGAGTAAGTGAGATGAACGATGAGTGAATGACCTCAGGGGCAATAATGAGAAAGAGAATCGGTGAGAGTATTTGTACCAGAGCTCGTGATCACGCACACGACAGCCTTCTCCGCCCACTGACGCACAGATACGGGGACAAAAGATTAAAACCGACATGCGAAAAGCGGCGAGACCCTATACACGATCACAATGGGATACGGAAAATTGTTTCAGAAGAATTAAAAGATTAAGCCTTGGCCACACGGAATGCGAATTTAAGGATGTAGGTTCGCAAATGAGCGATACAAAATTAATAAGTTTCGAGATCATCAGCTAATTATCACCATTACAGACGAAAGACATCGAGGACAACAATCCAATAGGCCACATGGAATTTGCAAGTACATTACATTTCTTATACTCTTGAGTTAAAACTTTTTTCAGATACATTTGTCAATCGCAGCAATTTTTCCACGTGATTAACTGATTTGACTCCAATTATAGCATTCACTTGGTAATAACTCAAAAAGAAACACAGCGATATGCCTGCTTCTTAGGATATTTGGAGAATTTCGTTAACTTTAGGTCTAAATGATAAATTTATTAAAGGATAAATCAACAATTTTCCTTTCCCAACACAATTGTCATAAAACCCAGCTGAAAAAAGCGATTATTCTAAAGATATTTCCTGTAATTTTAACCGGAAAACCTATTTTTTGAGGACGTCAGCGCAAAAAGAAGTGACAAAATAGATGAAGTACAAGTAGAAGGGTTTATTAACGACATTCAATCTAATTAATTAATTCAATCATTAATCAATTCATTCAATCTTATCATTAATTTGAAGTTTTCATGATGATGACTTATACTTTCCAAGCACTTTCATACGTTCCAAGCACTTACATACCTACTTGGGCTAGAGAGCTGTTCTAGCGGCCTCACATCAGAAGACAAGCCAGTGAGAATAACATGCATTGAAACAAACTTGATATTTTATTACAATTTTAGTTTAAAAAATTAAAGTTATATCACATCAAATATTTTTGTTGACGAGACAAAAATTTTTAGAAATGAAAATAATGGATTACATGACATGAACGTCAGTGCGCGAACGCGGTGCTATTCGACAAATTAACGTCAGTTCATGTCATGTAATCAGAACTTCCGAAGAGTAGATTACCTTGCCTTTAGAATCAGGTTCACAATCTACGTGGAAGCGATATTGAACTATGAACAGGTAATCTCCTGGATCATTTCCCTTCCCATATTAAAATACTATGTGGCGTTCGCAATTTTACAGTCCATAAGTACGTTACGTCCCTTCACATAACAATCTCTAGAATATTATCTCTAAAGAGTGCATTAAAGGCACTAAGAAGAACATGGGCGGGTATTTCCTCTGGATCTATAGATTTATTGTTTTGAATCGACCGCAGTTTTTTTTAGTTATTCAATCACCCTCGAAGTGGGAGTTTAGCTCGTTAGATTTGTTAATATTTTATGTTTGTTTCCACGTAATTGTGACAATTGCTCCAGGAAACAGATTAATGAGGATCAAATATTATAGCCACGTAGAACAAGCGTTACACGGCGTAAAAAAGCATTCCTTTCCTGACTGTACGGCGCAAGATAACCGACATTGATTAAAAGCTTGCCAACCTACCTTATTTCCAGTTAGGGAAACTAACGCTGTGGTGTCTGGCATTTTTGGACTTGCACTTAATAACCGACGGAACCTTTTAAGGCACAAACAATCATGTCTACCACCTATTTTCCCCCCTCTGATATCAAGGACATTATTCTTCCCGAGCTCCATCAGGGAGAATGGGCTCTATCTACCTTTTCCGTTTCATGCCGCAGCTCCATAGGGAGGAATTGAGGCACGCGATGCTATTCGACAAATTGGTACGGCTGCGGGAAAACATAATGAAAAGAAAGATTGGGAAGAAAGGCGAGGGACCCATTAAATAAGGATTCATCAAAGAATTACGTTTACTAACATCACGTGCCCCATCAGTAAACATCAAGTGACGGGACATGGTGTCACAGGGGTTCCATCAACTTCCTCTCCTATTTTACTGCATTTTCGATCACTGGCATTTAAAATTTTCCTGAACTCAATTCCGTGATATAACACAGCAACTACCTCGAGTATATTGCTCATCATTAAGCAGTGTTCTGTTAACAGCAAGGCGCTCATGAATTCTCAGACATATCTGCCTGAACACATATCCGCTATCACGGTACAGCCCAATTATTTTCATCCAAAAAAGATTTGAAACACCAAATGCGACTTATTAATACAACAATGAATATTAATCTTCAATTTCTATAAAAGCTATGAGACTTGCCAACTACTTGTCCATTAATTGATCTATGTGACCATTTCGCATGAATTGGACAACGTTAACTTTACCTTACCTTTCTAATGCTTAATATTTGGAGCGTTGCATGCTATAGCTCATGTCTGAAAAAATATCTATTTTCCGGTATTTTGATGTAAATATATATCCTTAACTCATTTTATTTTCGTATACCATGGTCTTTCGTGTAAATCATCACGAGATTAAACGTACCCGACTCTTTAACTACAAAAGCGATTGTTTTTTTTTATGACAGGCACTCATATAGTATTTTCAGAAATGAAAACGACCTAAGTCGTTCAAAAAAAAACTCCCGCTTCAATAAAAATGACGAATAAAATTGTAAGAGTAAATGACTAGAGACATCAAAATATGGGTTGTTTTTATGGCCAAAAGTGGTGTTCATGTTTGCAAAAGTGCTGTTATTTACCCTGAAAGCTGTATTATTTTGACAACATAATGGAGAAAAATTTGATGGTATCAGGCGTAACTTTGTGAAAGCGATTAATTTTGAAAAATGAAAAAGAAGAAACTTTGTACTTTCACATGAAATATATATCATAGCATAATGGATGTTGATTAAGTACCATTCATTTATTAGGCCGACCTATTACCTCTCATTGTTAGCTCTGCAAATCATTGGCAAGGGTTCATTTAAGGAAAAAAAATGCATTACAGACAGGATGCATACGATCTAGTTTGGGCTTGTGAATCATCGATCGACACTTAAAGATGTCAAAAGCGCAAAAGCCTGTCTAATTCCTAGAAATGATATAACAGATTCCTAGAAATGATATAACAAGGGCACAGAAACATCTTAGATTGAATGTTAGACCATACGAGTGTTTGAGAGGCAGAAATAAACCTCTTTTTTCCAGCCTTTATATCAACTCACCAACCTGTCTGTTTGTTTGTCTGGTACAAATCTTGTTACTGAAATTTGACTCACTTCCTGTGAAGCAAAAACGCTGAAATTTTGCACACTTCTTCATTTCCGATGACAATACATGAAAATATAACTTTTTCTCTCCAACCCCCCTTTAACCACCCCCCAGTCAACCTATAGCCCCCCAAAACATTTATATTTATTTTTGTACACACTACACGAATCTTTACAATTTTCTCATTTATTCACATATACATTTAATTTGTGAAAACTATTCAACAGCTAATTATGATCTTCATATATTTATTAACAATTGTAAGGTTTTGTAAATGTTTGAATATGGCCCAGTCCATATCGATTCAGGCAGGGGGGTTACCTTCATAGTCTCCGATTTTGTTGAATTTAGCATATGTCAAACTTCAGGACAAAGTAAGTAATATGTCATTTTTATTTTTGTCCAAAAAAATTTTTGGCCCGAGATACATTCCACCGAACATGGACCCGCGGGTGCTATTTTTCACTTGCGATTTTGGACAAAATACTAAAATGCTCATATCTCAGGAATGGTTCAAGATATTTTGCTAATTTCTGTTTTATTTGAAAGATAATAATTATGTGATTAAATTCATATGTTTGATTTGAATATTTATGCCCACATTATTTTGCTGCAATTTTTTATTTTTTAATTTTTTTTAATTAAAAAAATTTTTTTCTCGAAAATGCCAATCCTAAAAATTTTTATTTTTTTTCTGTTCATCAATATCATTGAGCACTACAATCCCTGAAAAGGAAAACTTCCACTTTTCAGTTTAACAGGTTTTATAAACAATTCAAAAAATTTCCATGCATTACGCAAGTTTCCATTACCACATTCTCAGATCACAACACAAAATCACAATCTATAGTCTAACTTTAATTTTTTTATCCTTCTTAACTATGAGTAACAGGCACAAATTTCAAACATATTAATGGATTTCAAATTATATGTGCAAGTTAAAAATATACAGCTTCCAAGGCATACTTCTCTGAACTCTGCTTAGAACTGAATTTAACAGTAGGGTGGTTTCCTATTAATTATTTTTTTATTGCCTAAATCGAAAGAATATTATTCCTGGCGAACGTATTTCACACTTTTAAATTTTTAAATGACGATATATATTTTTTGTGATTAAATGAAAAGTGAAAAATTTCAAGCTCGCGAAAATGCAACGGGTAAGTATGAATGCCGGGAAAAAGTCCGTGTGATGTCGTTCTGGTTCCCGCTGCTGCAACTGAGGTGACCCTGGGGCGAGGCTCTGAGCGCTGATGTGGCGCAGGATGCTAGCAGGTAGCATAGTACCATGCTAGCTGGTAGCGCTTGGCTTAAGTAAGGATTATGAATACCTTATCAAACGAAGAAAACTTTCCAACCTTAGCCAGTTTTAATAGGTGATTATTAAGACATGTTTCCCTGAGCTCTGTGCCTCATGCATGCATTGGTAACCTCAGACGATGTAAAACTCCTATCTACTCGTATAGAAAATAGGTCCCTGTGACGTCACGTGAAGTGGCATCGCATGGGCGCCAATCTGGCCTTTTTCAAATGAGGATAAAATTGACCCTTGCCATTCGTCTAAACCGGTATTTCTACAACCAAATAATTTGTATATTAAGAATACACTAATGGTGGGAAACTACCGTATTCAATGAACTAAAAATTAGTTCAATGGCATCAGTATCTTTCTTTGATATTGAATGATGTCATTGAGAATCATCAAGAATAGTCCACATTATAGCTGAAGATCGTTAATGATTTGGAAATTTGGTTCAAAAACTTAACAGAATCTTCTAGAACAATTTAGAAGCGTCCAAATAATTCAGGAGTGTAACCTAAACTTCTAGAGCAAAATGGAAGCTTCCAGATAATTACATATCATTATAGAACACTACAACAATCAACAAAATTGAAAATAATTCCAGAGTCTAGCAAAACACTCTAGAACCATGTGGAAGCTTCCAATTACTTTCAGAAAACCTCTGTGGACAAGGTGGAACCTTCCGTATAATTAAAGAATGTACAGAACACTATAACAATCTGAAATAAACCAGAAAATCATATATTTTTGACCGAGCATATAACAGGGAGGACACATGAACTTACAGTTCAGTTGTCAACAGGCAAACAAAGAGAGCAGTTAAGAAATTTTTGGTTAACAGTACCTGTGAAACTTTTTGAGAATTCTGCTGACGGACCGAGTTGTGGTGTTCGTGGAAAAAAATTCTTGAAATGTCTTCTGACTGGGGCCATAGGAGAGTGAAGTGTACGGACTATTTACATATCCACAAAATAGTGTTATATGTATAAGACTAGCAAAAAGACAGACTTGTTTCAGGTTGGAAATAAGAGTGCTCATTTTAAAAGACTGTTTCAAAGTGAAAATGCTTCCAGTAATGACTTTTTACATTCTCAATGCTTTAACACTGTATAATAAATGACAATATGTGAACAAGAAGCCTCTCATGTTGTGTGCGATACAGATTTTGTAACTGCAGTGGAAGAACTACATATCCTGAATCAGTCAGCTACAGAAATTGGTGTTAGTCCTGTTAAGAAAGTTTAGTCCAAAGAGGAAGTTGAAGAACTCCGCCAGCAGAAAATAAAAGAATGGTCAAACCAAACTACCCCTGAGAAAGGAATTCAGAAGACACATTTCTAGATTCAAATTGACGGGCAAACTTATATTGCACGAAATTTAAAGAGTATGAAAGAAAAAATTTCATTTGTCAAACCAAGATCTCAGAAATCCCAAAGGAATATTCAAATTCACAACCTACAAAAAGGAATGTTTGTGGCCTGTGTGTATGACTGTGACTGGTGGATTGCAGAGATTATAGATATCAGTTGTGAGTTAAGTGAAATAATTGTAAACTTTATGCTGCCACATGGACCGGCTGCTGGATATAGATTCCCAGATGAAAGACAGCAACACCACCACCAGTGCTCACTTGCAATTCACGATGTTTTGAAGATTTTGAGTGCCCCAGTTCCTATTGGTTCAACAGGAAGACATCATTCAATATCAAAGGCCATATCTGATGCCATTGAACAAATTTTTAGTTCATGGAATTGTTAAATTCAGTTCTAAGCAGAGTTCAGAGAAGTATGCCTTGGAAGCTGTATATTTTTAACTTGCACATATAATTTGAAATCCATTAATATGTTTGAAATTTGTGCCTGTTACTCATAGTTAAGAAGGATAAAAAAATTAAAGTTAGACTATAGATTGTGATTTTGTGTTGTGATCTGAGAATGTGGTAATGGAAACTTGCGTAATGCATGGAAATTTTTTGAATTGTTTATAAAACCTGTTAAACTGAAAAGTGGAAGTTCTCCTTTTCAGGGATTGTAGTGCTCAATGATATTGATGAACAGAAAAAAAATAAAAATTTTTAGGATTGGCATTTTCGAGAAAAAAATTTTTTTAATTAAAAAAAATTAAAAAATAAAAAATTGCAGCAAAATAATGTGGGCACAAATATTCAAATCAAACATATGAATTTAATCACATAATTATTATCTTTCAAATAAAACAGAAATTAGCAAAATATCTTGAACCATTCCTGAGATATGAGCATTTTAGTATTTTGTCCAAAATCGCAAGTGAAAAATAGCACCCGCGGGTCCATGTTCGGTGGAATGTATCTCGGGCCAAAAATTTTTTTGGACAAAAATAAAAATGACATATTACTTACTTTGTCCTGAAGTTTGACATATGCTAAATTCAACAAAATCGGAGACTATGAAGGTAAGATTTTTTCTTTGACTGCCTGAATGGATATGGACTAGGCCATATTGTTTTACCGTTACATAAAACGTACGGGGTGGCATTTTTAACATAGGGGGGTGGCATTTTTAACATAGGGGTAGGCATTTAAAAGCATAGGGGTGGCATTTTGAAACATAGGGGGCTTACCATTCACTGAAAATTTAATAAATATAGTGACTTTTTTAATACGTCACTTTTGGTTTTTCGGGGTCACTGAGTTTTTTTGCTTTGTGTCATATATAAACGTTGCTCATCCCCTGTAATCTAAATATAAAGGCTGGTTTTAAAAAAAAATTTTTTTTTATAAGAGCTTATTATCCATGATAATAACTACAAATGGTAATTTCCACACTTTTATACAAAACTCAACTACCGACATTGGTTCCGACATGTTATGTCATTTTCAAGGTCTAATGGGTTTCGACAAGTTACGTCTTGGATATGGCATAACATGTCGAAACTATGGTCAATTGATGAGTTTTGCATTAAACTTTGGAAATTACCATTTGTATTTTTTATCAAGGATATATCGCACTTCAACCAAGTTAAGCCTAAAACGATTTTATACGCCTCTTTTTATCGGCGGAAACATCGCTCTTTATCGAAGTCAATTCTTTCATAAGTAGCAATACAGATTGAAAGAGGAGATAAACTTTAATGTGACACCGAAGTCTCTTCTAACCGTGCAGCGAAATCATTTCGAGTGGAAGAATCTGCTGGCCACAGCAATTTAGCGTGAATGGACACGCAAACCGTATTGGCTACCCTTCTCGAGTAAGCGGATTAAGATTGCGGCCACCCCGGATCACCTCCCACAGCGAAAATAATGCATGGCGCCATTTTTTTATCTTCCGCAACGATTCTAGCTTTCCCAAGAAAGGGGAGCCATTATCGGCTCTTTTGATGAACAGCGGAGAAGGTAACACCAGGATATGACCAACACCAGAAAGAGGTTACATGTTTTTTTTTATTATCAGAAATATTACACTTAAAAATAAACTGGAACATTCCAATCCCTTCTTGGTAACTGAATTTACTAACAGCAAGTTAACAAAAGACATTAAAAATTGGCGCACATGTTTCCGTTGTCAGTGTAATTTGATATTTGTGTAAAGAGGAATCATAAAATTAAAGAGATAGCATAATCAAAAAACAATTGTACAAATAGCAACTAAGTGCAAATACTCGACATTGCTATTTTTTAATTTAAACATTTTTGTGGTTGCCTCGATTATATTTCGTGGGCTGTATGGGTGCTGCACTCTGATTGGCTGTCTCTTGGATGAGTCATTTCCAGGCGCCCTGAAGTAGGTATCCATCCTCTCTGTTGAAATTCAACGGTGTTTTTTTAATTTCTATGGCTTCCCTGATTTGCCGAGGAAAGTATCTGCACTCCTTCGTTAAAAGTTCCGCCTCCTCAAATTTAATGCCGTGACCGGGTCCTGACCACGCGAGTTCGGCAACGGCGGAAGACGAAATTCCTTATTTTTCGTCGCCCTGTGGTGATCTTTTATCGGCACATTCATCGAGTCATAGACATCTCCTATGTACGTTTTTCTGATGAAGCAAGATACCTCGCATACTCCCGAGAAGTACAACACACATGGACGGCGATTAATAAATGAATTATGCCCTGAACCAATACTGTGGGAGGAGTAACTCCCAATCAACGTTAAAGGGGAGTACAAAGGGATGAATTACATGGCAAAAACGTGGACGTTGAGGAAGGAGGAGGACCTGGGGAAAGAGAAATCTGAGACGTGGGTGTGGTGGACGACGAATAAGGCGAAATGGACGGCAAGAGAGACAAACGAGGAAGTATTAGATATGGTGAGGGAAAATAGAAAAAAGGAGTAGAAAGACAATTTTATTGGAAAGAATCTCTACTAATGTAAGAGAAAATACTGAAAATCGTGATAGATAAAAAAAGTTAACGCGAGGGTTGGAGTTAAGAGAAAGGGGAAAGGAAAAACAATTAGTTGGGCGGATCGGAATAATCGCCTTTATTTTCGTGGATGCCTCATTATAAAAAAAGTTGCCAAATAAGACAATTGAGACCGCTACATCAACTCTTGATCTTCACTACATGACCTTGATAGGGGTTGAAAATATAAAAGGGCATAATTTTATATTCGTTCCCAATAGATTTTGCTGCGTTGCAGTCTTTTCACGCTAAAATTTAGTCTGCTATATCGTTACATCAGCCTTTAAACCACAACCTGTCTAAATTCAGCGCGAAGGTGGGGGACCCAAGGGAGGGGCGGATTCAGCATCAAATTGGGGGGGGGGATCATGACCTGGGTGAGGGGGTTATGGAATACCCGCCGAGAGAGAGGGGTACTTTGACAGAAGGGAGTGTTTCGCTCTACGATAAATACAACTCCTAACTTATCCCATGTTTGAGACATGTAGCCATGCATTGCATATACTCTCTCTTCGCTCCTTTACAAGAATACAAAAAATATTTAACTAATAACTACCAAACATTTATGATAAAATTTTAAGGGGGTCATGACCCCTGCGACCCCACCCCCCAAAACCCCAACTGACCCAAAGCATAGCAGACGCAGCCCGGCGTCGAGGCGCCGGTAGGCGGGCAGTAGGACGCTCGCCGCGAACGGGCACACTTATTAATCTTCGAAGCGTCTTTCACCGAGAATCCATCTATTACGCGTTACATGAACAATTAGAGGGGAGCAATATCGGCGGAGAGATTATTGTAATTAATGCAGCTCATGTCCTTAGCTGATCCTCCGTGGCTGCAGAGACCATCTACATAGCGAACTCAGCGGAAATTTCTATAGATTTCTGAGGGATGAATTCTTCGGGCATTATTCCTTATGTTCATGTCTCCATATCCTTAGAACTTAAGTTACAAATTAACAACTAAATATAACAACCTATTGGAAACGAGAGAGAAATAAATCTTCATATGTTTACGATACTTAATGAAGGAAAATCGCTAGAAAAATAGGGTACATCAATGCGCAAATCTAGTCGAGAAAAAATATTATAAACTTCACAGACTCGTATGAAATAATTAGCCATTAGTAAAGATGCGAGAAAACACGTAACACCCGTTTACAAGTGTAAACCTACCTGTGGAAAAAACGTGACACACGTAATTGGGTGGTTTCCTATAATTTTTTAATTGCCTATATCGAAAGATTATTAATATTGGAGTATGTATTACACGCTTTAAATTTTTAAATGACGATATCTATTTTTCGCGATTAAATGAAAAGTGAAAGTTTTCAAACACGCGAAAACGCGACGGCTAAGTATGAATGCTGGGAAAAGCCGGTGTGACGCCTTTCTGGGTCGGCTGCCGCCGTATGAAGCCACAGTGGCGCTAGGCTATGAGCGCCGCTACGATGCAGGCTGCTAGCAGGTAGCAGAGTACCCAGCTAGCAGGTAGCAGAGTACCCAGCTAGCAGGTAGCGCTTGGCTTAAATAAGAATTATTAATACCTTATCAAACGAAGGAAACTTTCCTACCTTAGGCAATTTTAATAGGTGATTATTAAGAGATGATTCCCTAAGCTCTGCGCCTCATGCTTGCACTGGTAATCTCAGACGATGTAAAACCCCTGACTGCTCTAGGTCCCTGTGACGTCACGTGGAGTGCCATCGCATGGGTGCCAATCTGGCCTTTTTCAAATGAGGTTAAAATCGACCATTAATATTCGTTTAAACTGGGATTTCTATTACGAAATAATTTGTACATTATGAATACACTAATGGAGGGTAATGAATGGCAATCAATGCCTCTCGTTTTCTTTGATGTAGTGAACTACCCTTTTTTATGAAAAGGTCATACCTTCCCTCATCACCCTCCTAAATTAGAGATGTAAAATGCCCTTGCATCCAGGGCTACATTAATTGGCATAGGCAAAAGTAAAAAAATACAATTTGCAATGAAATGAAGCTTAAAATACAGCAGAGAGGAATACATGCCCGCGAGTGGCATACGTGGGGGTTAATACTGGCGCAGTTCACTTTCAATAATGGCTAACTTTTGTTATTTGAAGAAAGTGGGGAGAAATGTCCTTTTTAAGACGATCTTTGCTACTTTTAAAGTTTTCTTGAGCTATGTAACACCAGACACCTCGGAGGAAGGGTTAAATTCCCTTAACATCGGCACCTGAATCGCCCTCCGAAGATGTCCATAAATCAAATGGGGAGCTAAAAAATTATGCATAAGGGTGAGGGAGACTCTCTAAAAATTGCGTGCATTATCGTCACCCCGGATAAAAGTTGAATGATTTTCACTGATCCACGTTAAATAAAAAAAGAGTGAATTTCTGACAGTATTTGATTAGCAATCAAATTCAACCCTCTCCTCAAAAACAACTTCCTCCAACGTCAAAATGAACAATACACGGTAGTTTTCTAAAATATACACAACGAAACCACACAATCAGTGGAGGCGTAGCTACTCCAAATTTCCCCTAACGACATAACGTGGGTGAATTGGGACACAAAATGGCAAAAAAAAAGTTGTGTGAAAGTTCACGAGTGATAATAGTTTATAATAGGCTAAACGGAATTTTAAAAGCGTACAAATCAAGCTAAGAAATTCTAACTTTTTGATGTAACAGTCGATATTTTGAACGTATTTTGATATACCCTCACCGTATTACGATCAAAAAAATTGTTTAGCCCTTTTATCTTTCAGGGCAACGGTAAAACCTTAAACCACTTGCCAGGTGACCACGCACGGGTAAGAACTCAAATATTTAACATTGCGCAAACACAAAAGCCGCTATTTTCTGGTGCAAGCCAGCATTAACTGTATAAGAGTGTGCACCGTAACAATAATAGCAAATAAAATATCACAGAGCTAAGGACAATATAAACTATCCTCGAAAAAGCTTAAATATTTAGGTTATTACATTAAAGCTTACAATTCTTTCCGAATACTGCGAACTAAACCACTGGGTGAGACCTTGAAAGAATTGCAAGGGTGCAATAAAATTTCTGCCAGTTCAGCGCATTTTGGGTATCTAGGGGACCATGGAGTTTCCTAAAACTAAGCAACGGTTAAGCGTGAGATGAACGACGAAATGAGTGTCAAGGACACACGTTTCTCTGAAAAGGTACTCTTAAACGTTTTCTCCACATTGAGAGACATGGATGAGAATATAACTACCGATTTGCGTCTAGAGTTTGGCACAAAGCAGTTTTCTGTAAAGGATTTGAAGTATTTGGAACGATTTTCCGAGGATAATCTGTGTAGAAAGAAGCAGTTCGCCAACGACAAGGCAGAGATACAGCCATATCGAGAAAATACACTTTCTCGGATTGTGGAAAATGTCCAAGTGTTTTCAAGCTCGCCCGCGAGAGGATTCCCAGGATTGATAAAATGATAGACCGAGGGCAACACAAGAACTAAAATTTTAAAAACTCCATATAACAAGCACAAAAGAACTTTAAACTGAGAAATAAAAGTGAATCTAAAATTTATCTCATAATTGAATTATCCTCACGGAATTTCGAAGAAAACAAACAGAGACCATTATTTTCCACTTACCAGAAGCACGAAATATTACAAAGCCGAATATGTAGTCTGGCCCGCTCAATTCCGGAACGGGAAATGCGATTGATCACCTCAATGACCTAGGTAACCTTACTATGCTACGATCATAAAAAAAATATCAGTTTTCTCTCTCCAGACTGCGGTAAATGCGATTTTTCTTTTTTTTTATGCAGCCACAGCATCCATAACTATTGTAAATACAGGCATAAATGGGCACCTCACTGGGCAGAGAAGTACGCTCAATCACAACAAAAAAAGGTTAATGCAAAGTTAAGCACCCACACATTTGAGATCAAGACGATAGCTACGACGTGGGATTGCATTTAAGGTCATGATACCACTGTTTTTGTTAATCAATGACTGATAGTCCCGCACTCATTGGTCATCAATTTGATTCGCCGCTTCAATGCCTGCGGCGAACTGATAAACATTTATTTTCATCAAATAGTACAATAAAACAGTGTAAACGACAGAATGCCGCTTCTGGCACGGAGGTACTCAAAGCAGTGTTAGCCTACATGATCCAAGCACCACAGTGGGTATACACTGGCCTATGATAGAACCAAGAACCTTACATGGGTTCACGGGAACCTTCTAGGGTTCTTGGGTAGAACGAATGCCCAGTATTAGAACAGGGTCTGATACCTTTTTCCGGCAATTAGTTGCGCTGATACGAAATGGCTTGAATACAGTAGATGTCATACATCACCTCAATACCTAAAAGGGTCAAGGTATCAGGTGACCAGGGCTTAAAATATGTTTTTTTTAGGCATTACCTATGCATATAAATTTGAAACGCGTTACTTCAACCCGGATGTTATGTGTGACATGCTAAAACGCGTCCAATACCTGAAGGAAATCAAACTACAGAAAACGATCCTAATTTCAAGATGTACACTAACTTAATGCAAAGGTAAAAGAATGAGAGCCAAATACTTCCTCCAGATACATCTGTATAGCCCAATTTCATAAGATACCTAATTGGATCAAGAACAGAAAGAAAGGATTTGACAAACCCTTAGGAGGAACTACGGGAGCCTGACACTCCGATTTAAAATATCTTTTCCAGCGTGATCATAGAAATCACACCCATACGGGCCACTCTCGCTATTTTACAGATACCAGCGACAGTCGCTCGCTCGCGTGGGCAAATATGTTACCGTAACGGTACACCCAAGAATTCTGCACGCGGATATCGGCTCTACAGCCTTGAACCTCCTCAGCCTATATCATACAAATAACATTACACGTTGCTCTAAACACAATCAAGCAATTCGCTCGTATTTCGCTCAGCTGAATTTAAATGTCAATTGTACATCATGCGCAGGGATAACGTACGACGCTCGACTGCAAATCTACCAATTGCAATGGATTCGCAGAACAAAGACCTCCCGAAGTGAAAATAGTTAAGCCTGCTATAGGAAGTTTGATATCCCTATACATTTCAGTGATTAAATGGATCTAACGTATGGTTAACCGATTCAAATCATATTTATGTGAAGAATCAAATCTTTCTTTTCAGTTCTGACAAAAGAAAGGGCTAACCAGTAACCACTCGATACAACACTGATGACGGCACTATTATTATAACAGTACTAGTGTTACCCGGGGAATTCGAATGAAGAGAAAAGGCTATAAGAAATAAACAGTTTATGAAATAAATTAAGTAGTAAATCACTCGCAACTCTCTGACACATTTCTACAATAGCTTTCACTCACTAAGATTTTCTCGCCATTTCCATACGAATACGAATCCAAACGGATGCATGAGGAAAAATGCCGTTTTAGCAAACCATGCAACCAAATGTATTTTCTCAACACAAATCAAATTACAATACGAGCTACTATAACCACGAGTTCTCGTTATATTTAAAGGTAGCCTATCGCCAGGGCATAGCAACTACTCTTAACCCAAACATCTCCCGGTGTAAAAAACGTAGAGACCTAAATCGTGCTGAGTGTCTCACAAAATGAAAAAGAATAAAAAATTGCCGGTATTCGCATAAATATTACCAATAATATCCCGAACTTAAACGACTTTAAAGTGACAGAGAACTCCCATACCTTAATTCGAGAATTCTTTTTGCAACTGGTAAAAACTACCGCCAGGTGAGCTCTACCTCGACCACCTCGCCCTAACCGACAACCACGTATGCCGCAGTTCAGGCAACCATTCGTCACCTGGCATGCGACTGTTCACTTATTTTCAAATATGCATTCAAATTCAGGCCATCATTATACGAGGCCCGATATTTCTGATGGTCTACGAGGACTTACGTTGCACAGGTAACTATTACTAACACTATGGAACGCTAAGTGCAAATTCTAAGAGTCTAACAAAAAAACTGAGTGCACATTCACACTTAATCATTACTGTAAACAAAAAAATCAGCATTTGCACAAACACAATTTGTTAATAAAAACAATTTTGCATTCGGGTGCCTTTCGCTGGGTGCACCGAAACGCATTATGCTAAGGTCATGTTTCCCGAAAAATTATAAATCACTTTTAAGAAACTATTATTGATTATAATAAGTATTTTACCCAACGAGTACATTCGCTAAGGCATTCGAAAGGAGTGACCACGCTACCTAGTCGGGAGGTCCTGCTATTGAGCAATGACCTACACTCCCCCGTAGCGACAACAAGTACACATGCCACCTTTGCTCCCGAGCTGAAACCATAATCGAAAAGAATATAACCTACAATTACTCACCGAATTTCACCTGTTCTTCGTCCAAGGAAATTAAAGAAACGCTTCAATGCAGAATATCCGTAATTGGCTCTCAACACAAACACTAACAGTCAAAAAATGCAAACACTGCAGTCACCTATTTCAACATAAACAAAAGGTAAACTGACGTCAAGAGGGCTTCGGAGCATCCAGGAGCAAAGGTGCAGACTGCATAACATAACACACACGTCATTCGGACACCGAAATTGATAAAACTAATTTGACGACACAGTCAACCTCTAGGAAAATTGACTGATTCCGTAAGAAATGGAAATGGCCACAACGCTGCACAAAGTGGAGGCAAAAAGCCCCCAAACAGGGGAGGGACATAAGGAAGACAGAGAAACACGGTCCATCACTGTAACTGAGCAGACAACCAAGCAAACTAACCGAGTTGAGCATCGAGAAGCTAGATGGCGCGCTACTAGTTCAAAAATCTCCCAGAAGAGGTATTATCGCTCCCAGTTTCCATTGAAATTATCAGATTTCATTGAAAAATGAAATTTCACGGGAGTATTAGGTACTCATGAAAATTTCCCTTAGAAAAATTTTATTGGTGAATTATATTTTGGAGAATTCTATTTTCCAAAGTCGCATTTTCGCTGGAAGTTTTCTCATAAACGTATTTGCTGTAATGACGGAAGATGGCAGCAACCACCGGGAGAGGATCACTAGAGGGAAAATTGAATGGTACGCGTTAAGTTCAAACGTAGTTTTTCGCGGCGATGATCAAATTGAGGGTATGATTTCGGCCAACGTGCTCATGCGTTGAGCGCATAATCCTACTCGCAAAACACCTGTCTCACTTCACCGAC
Organism: Ischnura elegans; assembly: GCF_921293095.1. NCBI lineage: Eukaryota > Metazoa > Arthropoda > Insecta > Odonata > Coenagrionidae > Ischnura > Ischnura elegans. The sequence goes on along the minus strand of NC_060253.1, from coordinate 64,296,816 downwards.
GTACGCAGTGGTTAATAAGAAATCTAAATTATTGTTAAAACGAGTAAATTGTAAGAAAGGACTAAATAGTCCTAAATTCGCTTGAAATAAAGACGGCATTATTATTATTAAATCTTTTCATTCGATGTGCAGCATATACTACATCTCTAATTTAATTTCCAGCCCAAAGTGAAGTCAACTGAATGAAGTTATAAAAATATCTACCACACCATTCCTTCAATACATACCTATTTTGTATGATCTTAGGTTTTCCCGGCGAATCAGATGCAGAAAAGTTTCTCGGGTTTTCCAGCGGTTGATGTTGTCCATGTCCCGTGACATTTCGAGCAGCGACTCACTGATCATCCTCAGGGGATCAGAATTCGGAAGATCCCCCGAGGATGATCAGCAAGTCGCTGCTCGAAATGTCAGGAGACATGGACAACATCAAGCGGTGGAAAACCCAAGAAACTTTTCTGCATACCCATTTTACTATCGGAATGTAGTGGCAGTTCAAATTCTCCATGAAAGTTACCAATTGCAATTTTTTCTCAAAAAATTATTATTTCCACACGAAAAATATAGACAGCATTGCCCAGCTTTTGTATTGCTTCTACCGATATATCACAATCAATATTTGATGCATGGGCGTACCCAGCAAGGGGCAGGAGGGGGCAGCTGCCTCCTCTCGCCATCCCCCACTCCCCCCGCCCTAGAAGAAAAATCGCAAATATCAAAGAAAATAATATTTTTTCAAGCAACTAATTTTAAAAACGAATACAGAACTGCTACAGTTGCCTAAAAATGTTGGTTTCATTCACCTTTGCCATTCTTAAATCTTACCTATAACTTGAACAACCATGCGCTGCTCCCCCCCCCCCCCCCCTAGTTTTGGCATTAGAAACCTGTTCATGGCATTAGAAAAACTGCAACTTCATTGTTAGATTCCCCCCAGCATTTGAGCAGGATTCTTGGAGGTTTTTCACTGACTCTAAGCATATGTAAAAATTCTCAGGGAATCCTCGCTAGTATTGAGAATTCCCGTTACTACTTCAAAAATTGTTCTCCACATAAAAATGATTCACAAAACCTTGCCTTGCATGAAAAATTTATGCTAGTTGGCTCTCTCCCTTGAAAACAACACGTTAACGTTGCAGAAATCAATCAGGGCAATTAACCTTTTCCCTACTAAAGATGTATATATACGTGTGGACGTTTCCTGACCCGGGAGACGAAAGCCGTATATTTCCATCTGAGATTTTCCTGGCCAGAAGAACGAAAGCCGTATATATATGTTTTCTAGCTCTCCCCCTTTTATGATGGTCGCGGGTGTACAACGTCTTTGTTTCGGAACCCAACACAGTGGGGTTTTGGCTTTACCCTTGGAATCCGGGAGCAGGTATCCTGACCCCTCCTCTTTTATAATCCCTCTTAGTGGTAATGCAGGTCATGCTATTGTTTATCCAGTCAGTTTTTGAAATAAATATTTGTTCTTTTCTCAAGAAATATAACTTAAAAATTGAATTCTTTGTCTTTTGAGCTGCGTTCACAGTTTTTAAACGAAATCCTCGATATATATTAACTTATATCTCAAGTTCTGTATAAACATCAACATGGAAATTGTTTCTGCATTCAATGTGTTAATATTGACCTTAGAGCTTCGTTTAAAATTTGACAATGCTCAGAAAAAAATGAGGAATTCAATTCAAAGCCTGCAATTTACGTGCAAGCAACAATTATCCATGAGCTAAATGCATATAAGCAATACATAAGTTGACCGTGAACCAATGCCACAGGTATGGCCATAAACCCGGTAATGAGGGAGAACAACTACTCTCAGGGTCCCAGCGGGGAGGGGTCAAAAAAGGTTCCACGAGACCCTTCTTAACAAATGTCCTCCAAAAATGCTCCGTACCATGAGAAAGAAGAGTCTCTTGGGGCTCAGTACTGCAGTCGTGCTAAGACGAAAACTCCGCCATCTCAAAAGGGTTAAGCTGAAAGTAAAAAGTAGTCTCTTCCAGTGTTTTCAAAATTTTGGTTTTTATCGGCTTCTTCCCAACATGGAAAATGTAATTTTTTTACACATTTGCCAGGACTCTGATTGTCCTTACACAATGTTACTGTACCAAAATCAACATCCTTTTTCTTAAAGAGTCCTTTAAGCAGAGGTAGGTAAAATATGTTTCAATCCTATTTTACATACAAATTACTTCTAAATATTGCAATTCAAATACTCTATACAACTGTATGAAATTCAAAAATATAATAGTTATTTTAAAATACTTTCCTCACTTGTCCACTCCTGTGGGCACTCAAATCCCAGCTGATTTTTGGCCTTGTTAATCAGCCTCCTCCAGGCTCTCTGCCAGCTCAATGTCTCCACCTAATTTTCTCATGACATTTGCCACTTCGTCGCCCCAAATTGTTCTTGGTCTCTCTGGTGAGTGCTTCACTTACCATTTTCCACTTTTTTTATATTTCTGTTCACTTCTTCTAATATGATCAAACCATCTGACCTTCCTGCTTCTTATCAGTGCCAAAAATATGGCATTCTGAATAATTCAATAAGTTCTACATTCATTTTGACTATCCACATCCTTGTTTTATATGTTGGTCTTTGGAGTCTTCTCAATATTTTTTTAGCGTAATCAACTACTTTTTCTGTCTCACTATTGTTCACACTTCTGACCCATACAATAACATTGGATGGAAACAAGGCTTAGATGAAGCCTTGTATATCCTAGCTTTTATATTTACTGATAGAAACTTGGTCTTTTATAACTTTGATAGGCTCCAGTAGCACCTCTTGGCCATGCATTTAGTCTTGTTTGTATGTTCCTGTTTCCTGTTCTATCTCACCTTCTTCATAAGATTAATAATTTGGGAGTAGGCATTGCCAATAAATGGCCTCAGTCATACCTTAGAAATTAGACACAGGCTGTCTCACTCTCTTTAAAGAGTAGTAGATACTCTTTTAAAAGTACTTCCACCACCATAGGAATCCCTCAAGGGTCTATCTTATGCCAAGTCCTATTTTTAATCGTTATAAATGATTTAGCTCTTTCTCTCAGAAATATTCCAGGTTCCAAATCATACTATATGCTGATGATATGAATATTTTAGTTTCTGTTCCTACCCAAAACGACATCATTATGAGCTCTAAAACTGTGAATGAAAGTACTTTAAGCTGGAGTACTGATAATGCAAATTTAAACACACAAAAATCACATATATTTTGTGGTAACCCTAATGTTCTTGAGAGCATCTTAATTAGATTGGATAAGAAGTCTTTGGAGAATGTAACCCATACTAAATTTCTAGGTACTTACATAAGTAGTAATATGTCATAAATGAGATGAATATTTATATCTGTATCGATAGCAGATTTACACAAACTATACTGACTGTATTCATAATAATGACTTATTTTCAGCCATAGTGGCAGTCTAGGATTACGAAATTCTACTCAAAAATTTATTTAGATTTTATACTTAGGAAATAACTAAATTTAATGTTTAAATAATCCTAGGTAGTGTAGGTGTTGAAGGTCTTGACTGGAGTCGCGCACTGCTGCTATAAAAGACAATGCGTGAGTTGGCCACTCCTTATTTGGACCTCGTTGCGATTAAGTGGATTTGTGCGATTTGAGACATCTTTAGTTTTTAGAGCTTGCTCTTGACATATTCTCTCCCGGCTTTGACCCTTGCTTTTTCATCAACATACTCTCCTGGCATCGACCCTTGCTTTCCATTAACATACTTTCCCGGTTTTGACCCCTGCTTTAAAGCTAATTGTTTCGGACTTGATCGTGGTTGATTTTCAATGTACATATATCATTCCATATATACTCTTCAGAATAAAAAATAAAACTTAAACAATGAATGCTTTATTTCTACTTGGTATCGCATGTTATCCTTACTTCTATTTACCCTGTACAATATATAATGGAAATTTATATGAACATTATACGTATTTAACTAACATGATGTATTCCACTGTATTACACGTGTATTAGAGAATACCTTTGAAACATATATACACGCAATATGCATGTGATTTACAGCTTTAATACATGTGTATACAGCACTTTGGATTACTGTAATTCACATGTAATACAACTCTAATTAAACCAAGTGTGCTGTCTAGGTATACAGATGTATTTCGAAATCGTAAAAATATACAGATATGATCCTTTTGGTACTAATAGGAAGTAGGCAAGAAATTTACCTTGAGCATCCAATAACCAGCATAGGTGACTTCTCCTTAATTGCCATGATTACTGAAGTTGAAGATACTGTTGATACCACTGGGATTAGTAGTCCGGTAGTAAGTACGTAATAACCTATTTATTATATTAATGAAGTTTTTATTATCGATATCCTTAAAAATATTTCTCGCACCAAAAATAATTTCCTCAGAACTCAAACACTTCACTAAACTAACCTGATCGACCACTTTCTGAAATTTGTGTTCCCCGGTTCCCGCCCACTCTATCGAACACAAAGCGACAATCGAAAGGCTGAAAGGTCGAGGCCGCCGATTGCTGGAACCGCTGGAACAACCATCGACCTCTCAACCGAAAGTTAATCGATATATCGTTTGTGAATAACGGTCATAATTTGAATGGTGAAGAAGCACCCTTGAGCCAGTGTAGTGTTTTTCCGTATGAATTTTGTGCGGCATTCGACAAATAAAATCTGAAGTTGTCGTGAATTAGCGTGAATCATCTTTGATAATATAGCTTAGATGTCATACGGAGGAAATGATGATTGAAAGAAGTTGTTGAACGTCGTTGCTTCTGGTAAGTGTAGCTGTACTGCCTTTTACTGTCTTCGTTTGTTAGTGGTATGAATATTTCCTTCGTGTATTATGCTGAAAATACCCAATATCTTAGTTTCTTAGTAAATGGCGAATCGGGCGCGAATGTCGAAAAGGCTGCTTCCTTGCGACGCCAGTAGGAATGACAGCATTCAAGAAAAAGCTTGGCGAGATGCTGGTGACAGCAGTTTTTCTACTCCTTCTGATGATACAAGGTATTCTTTCCCTTACCTTTGAAATTTTCAGTATTTGGTGGATGGTTGCGGTTGTGATAATTATTAGTGCCGCATTGTTTAACTGTGTTTCTATCTGTGAATTTTCCCTCCACTAATGTTTTACCGTGTGGTTCTTTATTGTGGTTCATGTTATATGCTTTATGACCTTCCTCCCGGAACTTCGTATTGTAATTATGCCTCACTCTACATGAGTGATTTCCCTACGTATTTTCTCTTTGGGCATATTGTGCTTTTAATAATAGTTATAATTTTTACAGTACGATGGGTCGTTAAGACTGCTTTTAAAAAGAATATGTTGTGTGACTTGAATATCGATTAAGGTTTGCGAATTCTATTGGATGAGGTGTAAAAACTCTAACACCAAGCTATCAGCAGCAGAGGGGTTGCCACAATCTATCAAACACTTATTCAAAGCTTTGTCTTAAGTTCAATGTTCCCCATTGGAATACGGGACTGTACTGTGATTTTGCGTGGAAAGGATATCAAAATGATCGAAGAAAAATTTTTAGGAAAGTAGATACTTACTCATTATAACATTGCTCTGCTGAGAGTTTAACCAAACGTCTACATAGTTCAAAAGAACAAGTTCTCCTTTAAATTTAAATGTACCTGATGATGCTGCTTGGTGGTGAAACATTGTACTGATATTAATTTATAGTGGATAAATACTTATATAATTATTAGTATAAATAACTTCCACGTAGTGAAGCCTGATGTAGTTAAATGAAAATTATGTGAATTGTAATTTTTATGAAAATTGTAAAAATCTGTTCTCCGATGGGAAAATTGGACTGTAAAGGGTTAAAATGATTATATTTTCATTTTTCCATATTAATTAATTAAGAATAAAATAATTAACCATGAATAATCCTATTCATCATAGAGGCGATTATGATTTTGCTAGGTAATCGGATGTGGTGAAGATTAGCTGATATACTAGATCTTTGCATGACTCTGTTTTAGCCTTATGTAGTGGTCAGAAAGTTACAAATTTATTTTCATTTGTTATTCCACTCCCTTCCTGTGTAATGATCCGGAAATGAAATATGTATTTCCATTACCTATATTATGCGTTAGGGTCAATCCAGTTCATCCGACATTACACCCACCGACTCAGATTTTGATGAAACTTGGCAAATTTCATCCTTCCATGTAGGAATGAAACTGTGTATAATATTTCTTTGCTATCTCGACTAGTTTTTTCATGACCGTTTGAAGTTAGGGTGAAACTGCAGTTTTTCAATGAATGCGGTCTCCAGAGGGAAATAATTTGTCTCATCCGTACTTGTCACCCAATTCTTATGAAAACTTTCAATTTTACTATAGAGATCATGGGGATTCCAATTACTAATTGAAAAATATCCTGAGGGATACTGAAAATTCTCTAAACTCAGATGTTTCTTAAGATTTTAGGAAATTTTTCGTCAAAAACATGGTTCCAAAAATCATCAAATTTTGACCTGAGGCAATATGGAAATCAAGCTAAATTATTTTTTCTAATATTTCGTGAGGTATAAACCTCTACCTGTAAAAATAAAATTCATGGCTTTTGTAGTTAGTTAGCTACATTAGTATGTTGTTGTGTGATGTCTTATAATAGCCAACTGTATTAAACTATGACTATGGATTTGTACCCCTCACATTCAAGAACAGCTCACCTTCCTTTTCCCCTTCTTCTGTGTCATAAACATCCTAGTTGCACGTTTCCTATATGATAGCACTGGACGTATGGCCCGCGCTTCAATACCCACTGATGGTTACATTGTGACTGCACTGTCAGCGAATGGCTATTGATTAACCAATAATCAATAACTGATAAATGAGGGACTTTACATAATCACTAACAAAATCAGATATAAAAACATACAGCACTCAAAATCTCACCATGAATGACTTCATCGTGTGCTTCCGAAAAACCTGGTGAATTTCTAAAATCACTGCAGTGTGATCAGAAGTGAATGACATTAGTGTCTCGTTTATACATCCACAAGCTCCATCGAATTGTTCCACATGGCCCATAGTAGAAGTCTTATGTAAAGTGCCATTGAAAAATACTCTGTGCAAATTGTGACTCATTCACCGTTTCCAGCCAGTAGCAGTGGGTGTTTGCACACATTGGATGCCATGGAAGTAAACAAGATTGAACTTGCTTTCAGTCAATAGATGTAACCAATCATTCAGATATGAACTTTTCACTGTTATGAATGCTAAGTAGAATGAAACTTCATTTTTATCCCCTTGAAGGTATGCAATCTTGGTGTAAAAGAGTCGAAAACATGCCTAACTTTGACATGCCTTAAAACAAAAAGTATAAAAATACTACCTTTTTTTATTTTTTTTATTGAAAGCAGAACATTTAAACTACCCCCTGAGAAATTTAAAGAAAATAAAAGGTGGCCTTTTTAGTAATAAATTGTTAAATAATGACTAATTTTTATTGTTTAAACAAGTCCTATTTGTTTATTATTGCTTCAAATCACTTGCAAGTTATGCCATAATGTGCATAAATGAATTCTCTTCAAAATGAAACTATAACCACTGCATTACAGGCCATGGTTCCTTAGTAATCAGCATTTATGTGATTTTTCATTTTTTTCTCTGATGCCTGACACTGCAATGTTCAAAGGACTGTAACTTTATGACGGTTCAGTTCTGAGCTGAGATAAAGGCATCATTATTCATCATAAGGATACTGCTTTCACATATATAAATTTAAGAGAAATCGGTGATGGTCACCTGACACCTCTCTGCCTGATTTGAGATGAAATCCCCCATGGTACAAATCCCAAGGCATGCTTTGACATAGCTGGCTATTCTTAGGTGTCATTGAACAGCATAATTATGCGTATTTTGGAAAATGGAAATCTTCTATTTCAGGATAATTATACCTGTTTAACCCTAGAACGACGGACTGGGTCCAATGGACCCAGTTGGTAGTTTTGAAAGTTTATAATTATGTCAAAAATGCACGAAACTGATTTTGACGCCGTGACTTTTCCTAAATGTATGTCCTCTAAAACATAGCAAGAAATAATGAAAATGGGCTCATAAAATTTTATAGTATACTACAAAGTTACATAGTGGACGGACTGGGTCCATTGGTCCCAGTCGACTATTTTCAATGCTATGGGTAATTCATTTCATCTTATCAGCAATTTTCTTATTTACTTTGTAGTTTTGGGAGGTTCAATGCTTATGTAGTTATAAAAAAAGTCGTAGGCGATACTAATAACCAATTAGTGGGCAATTTTTGTGGATTTGCTTGAAGCCTTTCATATTCTCTTACAATGTCACATTTAGAGTGATACGGTCAGAAACATGTATCCACATCGTTTCGTATTGGGTAGTTTTTGCAACTTACTCTGGTTTGACGCATAGACAGTGTGAATTATCCACATTCAGTCCCATAATCTGTCAGTTTTATATGTGAGACCGTTCATCTAGCGTCTGAGGTGCTTTCGTGGGGGTCAGTCAGAAGTTACGCTCGCAAGCTGGAGTGGTCTCGCTGCCTGCCGACATTTGCTTTTATTCCAACTAGCTGACTGAAGACATTGAAGAATTTGAATTCCATAATTACATTTTGATACCGTACATGGTAAGTAAAAACCTTTATGGATTATATAAAAGAATTTACTCTTTCATTCTAATGTACTACACCTCAGTATTTACCACATTTACCAAATCGTTTACTCTTCAGATGTATTAGTTAGATGAAGTGGTGCATTGATTTTCATCTACTATGATATACAGCAATTTTATTCCTATCTTTACAGGATGCTTAGTGGTACCAAATTTTGTGTTGTGTGGTATTGATGTGACTGAATTCATAGAGTGACTATTGATACACTGTGTAGTTGAGGAGCTAAGAAATCGGCGTCGCCCTTTGGATATTACAGTCAAAATAACTATCAAGATATTTTTGAGGCAATAATAAAAAAAACCTTGTTTATAATTATTCTAAAAATTAGCTGTTCTAGTAAAATAATTGAGCTCTTAGAATTACTTTATGATATCAGAAACATAATATGAGTAAGTGCTTTGCTTATTGTTACCTCAATTCACAACAAAGGACTAGCACGAGCAATGTTCCATTATTCCATTTATACCTAAGTAAAGTTTGGAATGAAAAATTGTTAAATTTCATCATCACTTTATCCACAGGCTTGGTAATAGTGACATAAATTCGGAGTGCGTTCATCTAAAAATTGCAGAAGGACGTGTTCAGCATCTAAACATACAGCGCTGACAGGAGGAGGGTATTAGAAAATGGACCACCAAAGACATATAGTTTTTCAAGCTTGTAGAATGAATAAAATTACTCTGAAATAAATAAGATTGTGGGACTGCTAGTATTTATCGTTTTTACAAGTCAAAAATGAATATGTTTCACAACTTTGGAGTAAACTAAACGGGCGACCAATATTCAACAGTATTATAGTCAAAATAATACTGCGGGTTATTCGATTTGATAATGCAACAGAAATGAGAAAAAGCAGAGGCGAAGATAAGTTGCAGACTATTAGAGAGATATTTGATGGGCGAAATGAATACTTGAAATATGCACACAAGCCAAGGTTCTGCATGACAGTTGACGAACAGTTATTGATGTTCCGTGGGCGCTGTACCTTTAGAGAGTTTGTTTCATCAAAACTAGGAAAGTATGGAATTAAAATTTTAAATAAAATTAAAATTTTGGCTGCAAGTGGTAGTAGTGATTCATACGAGTGGAATATCCAAGTATACACAAGTAGAGAATCTAATATAAGTCAAGAGATCAATCAAGGGAAAAGATTAGTTACAGGCATGGTTGTGGGACTAATCAGCCAGAAACATAATATGTGAAAGTAGACCGCCTACTATTCAAAGGTTTAGCGATTGTAGAGATCATGAGGTAAAATAAACGAGGGATTCCACCCGAGCTCACGTCTGTAAATGCCATACAGCCTACAGGGTTTCCTAACAAAGTAGTATCTCATGAATCTCACGGAATCCAAGAGAAAACCAAATATACGAAGAATTTACATCGTGAAAAAGGAAATGTGACACAGTCCTTGATAACCTCAGCAACCTAGGAAAATAAGTGTTGTAAGTGAAACTACAAAATAGATAGAAATACATGAGCATCCTCTTCACGATGTGCACAAAAAATAAGCCAAGAGCATTCAGAAATTTTATGTAATCAGTCCTTGTAGTAACATAACAGTTTTTAATAACATTTGTAAATGTATCATACTTTTGTTTCATTCAATTTGTATCATACTTATTTGTCATTGACAAATAATCCGTTTTGTAATTTGTGTTAATGTAATTGTGCTAATGAACATACATAAAAATGGTAAAAGTGGAGTGACATTTCTGGTAGAGGGAATAATATTATGCTTCGCTGCAGTAATGTTCTCCTACAAAATAACTAAATAATAATAAATAGGTGAAGAAATATGTTGAGGAAGTAAATAAGATGGAAACCATCACCTAACTCAGCCTAAATTCATCATAAACTAGTAATATTGTGGAAAAAATGTTTGAGGGTCCATTGGACCCAGCCAGGCTACTACGCGATAATTTTTTTTCAGTCTTCCTAGGGTTAACACTCAATTTTATTTTTAAATTCTTTAATGTTTTTCTTATGGTATAAAACATGAAAATTATGAATGAAAACAGGTTATAGAGATTCTCAAATGTTTTTAATCATTATAACCATGACACTCTCCCATACCAGCTCCTTCCTTTCTCACCCTCTATCTTTGAAAACCCCTTTTCATCCACAGACTCAATGAACAGAGAGCCTGTCCTCCTGCACCAATTTAATCATTCCCTCCACTCTTTCATTCCTTTTTCTACAATGGCTTTATAAGCTGTGATTTTAAAGCAGTTTCCCTTGCCTTTTACTATGATAATGATGGTGTGAAAATTCAAAAACTGAATGTTAATTAGAAGTATTGTAGGATTTAACCATTACTTATACATATCAAAATTAAGTCACTTTTACTTTCATCATCCTCTCTTAAATAGGGGATTTTAGGCACCAAAACAAGGAATTTTCCCTCACCCATCAGGGAACTTCCTCAAATTTTTACTGGATCTTTCTTTTATTTATTTATTTGCATTAAACCCAAAAACAGTTCATAAGACCTTTTGCATTGGATTTGTAAACAAATTGTTAAATAATAAAGTATAACAAGAAACAACAACAAAATAAATCAAAACTCAACACGATACGTTTTGCGGGAAGGAACAAAATCACATATGGTACTGTGGAGGAAGTCATACAAAATGTCAAGAGAGTCCTCCACTGATCTGCCCTCTAGGAGGTTTCAGGGTAGAAGGGAAAGTACACGGTTTATGGCATCCCAATTGGCTTTGTTCCAAACGTGAACAGTTCTGGGGGAACGGGGGGCCTGGTTGCACAGCATGGGGGAGGGAAGAGTTTGAACTCAAAGTATTCATGGTCGGATAGGAAAATGCTTCTGCCTGGGGATACACTTTGTAAACAATAAGAGGCAAGATCAAGGTCCAATGTTGCCAAGTTTCTTGGTGGATTTTATTTGCACTGCAGCAGGCCTAAACCCTTAACGAAGTGGTCAAGGAAAAATTCATCCTGCACACCATTTGGGACTCCATTGTCAACAGTCCTCCAGTCTATGGATAAATTAAAATCACCAACTAATATTATATTGGGGCTGAGGGCATGGACTCTGAGTACAAATTGAAAATACTTATCAAGAACACTAATATTACTGTTGGGACGGCTATAAAAGCAACCCAGAAGCCACTTTCCCCCCGCAGTGGAGATACTGTCAGTGGACACACCCATGCTCACTTCAGTCCATATAATCTCGCAGTTATTTTTGAGATCACATCTACGTTTAGAGGAAAAAGAAGAATTAATAGCTATAAGTATATCACCCCCTCTAGCTCTTAGGTTACACTGATAAATGTTGTGCATCGTTGAAAAACCAAGTTCACCATCTTCTACTGTGTTGTTGAGCAACGTTTCTGACAATGCAATAATACCGAATTTAGGAAGGTCACTCAAATTTGTAACTGTAAACAATACTTTGTTCTTCAAACTACTCATATTCTGGTTGTTAACCTCATGATTGGAGCCAGGGTTTGGATGGAAATCATTTGCAAGCAAATGGATGACGAGGATTAGATTTCTGACCGGGCAGTGTTGCTAGCCCTTCCCGAAGGCATTTGTCGCTGTTCCCAGCAACTTCACTGCCCGGTGGAGAGACAGAAGGAAGAGAAGGCTGGTATGGGTGAGTTCTGAAAACTGAGGGTAAAGCTTGAATGAGGAGGTAAATATTTTGTCCACTGCTGGTTGTCAACAATCGCCACATCTGGTGACAATCGGATAATTCTCACACTGGGTATAACCACTAATATCACAGCAACAAACGCAGCGGCAGAAACACATGCGAGCATACTATCCGCCATCTTGGAACTCTTGGGAATAGAAAAATGTACTATACTTATTAATGTGTCTGAGACTTGTATTGTTAATAGAAATAGAAATTCATTTAATGGTAAGTTAAGCCCTGGGAGCTATAGGCATTAAAATGCATCCCAAATGGCATCCAAAGTCTCCATCTCATGCTGGGAAAAAATCAAATGGTTAACTTCTGTGCTTACTCGTGATGAATTCCCAACACTTTTCCACACTCTGTGTGCAATGTCTGATTTTCAAGGTCTTGAATTGAACAATAGTATTAAGGGACTTGTTTATGAAATTTCGGCTTTTAATATTGTTAGTATCAAACACAAATTTGCAATTTTGATTTTTGCCAATGTTACAACCTCTTTGATTTTTCTAAATTTTTCATATGTTGTAGGTACAAATTCCTTTACTAGGTAAAAAAATTGATAGCTTTACTATTTAATTGAAGAAAGACAAAATTTTGAAATGAAGGTGTTACACTGGCTTCCTGCCACAGTGGCATCTGGCTCTTCCCATGGCTAATTTTTAGGATCTTGAATTGAGAAAGATAATTAATGTATTATTTTACAAAATTGTATCAAAGGAATCAAGTAATAATAAAAACAATTGGTCAAAATCAATATTATGGCCAGGCCTACTCCAGGTGTTACTCCAAGCAGATACCCTCTTCTTATGATCATTTTTTCCTAATAGCCTCTGAGCTGTGTCAGAAATTTCAAATGTTCTTTCCACAAGTCTTGGAATCATGGAGAATTTCTATGATGGATGGTGGAGGGAGATAGCCATTGATATACCAAATTCTGTGGCAATGCACAGATAATCTACATTACAGCTAACTTGTAGATGTTGATTTTTAATTTTCCAGACCTTTATTTCAAATTAGCCGATTTCAATATTATAGTAACATTTTCTATGGTTTACTGTAGGTATTCTACTATCCAGAGTAGACTTTTCCCATATTTAAATTTATTTCTACATACATATTTGCATTTTTAATTTGATATTAGTCTATTATATTTTGTTTGTCACTGTTATTTCTAGTTGAATGATATTGGGTTATTCCATGCCATTTTCGACTGAATTTGACCCTTGATCTCTCCCAATTTGATGAAATTTGGTTGAAATATTTTCGTACTGAATATGTAGTGGATATTTTTGTAAAGGCTATTTTTGCATGCTTGAAAATTTTGACGGTTCATTTTAGGCAAAGGAATCAAAGTAAGGAAGAGTTTTATGGCTTCTTTTATGATATAAGTTATGAAAAACCAAAAATATTTACCAAATTATTGAATCAATTCTCAGGTTTTTATCAATATACTTATCAAGGATTTCAAATTTTCATTATTTAAATAATTCTAATTTTTAATATTTTTGTTTGCCTATGTGTCATTATGCTATTTAGCACACCGATACCTCCACTGCAAAAACACTCGCCAATCGCTCACCAAATCAAATCCTCTCCTCTAGTAGCCTAACAATACGAATTCACTCAACTAGCAGTGTCCGGAACATAAACACTCATCTCTTATTCTCCAGGCTTGGAGGTGAGCGTTTATGCTCTGGACACTGCCAGATGAGCAGATTCGTATTGTTGGGGTACTAGATGGGCGGAGTTGATTTGGTGGGCAGGTGGAGGTATCGATACTATATTTTAAAAATTTAACAGTGTGTTCATTCAATTAGGAGAGTAAATATGTATGTTTGAATATTTGTGCAATGCCTGTTTTTCGCTCATTTACGAAGACTATTTTCAATGATTTTAGCTCTTTACCTAATTAACTGACCCCATTATATTGAAAAGATGTGGGGAATCAAGCTTTGGCTGAGATTTAGAGCTTGGAAATTAATATCTTCTTTGTCTATCATTGATGAGAATATTATCAATGCTCACATTAATATAGTGTGTATCGTTAAATGCTATGAATTGTTTCTAGACATGCTTTTGTTACCCAAACTTTTCTTCCCTCTTATCTTTTAGGTATCTAGAAATGAAACGCTCGCATAAAAAAAGCTCAAGGATGACTACAAAGGACCAAGTTTTTAGGAGGAGGGTACTCCCAAGTGGCAGCAGTGCAGATAATAGTGTTGAAGAGTTCAAAAAGACAGAGAAATGGTGGGAATTTCTGGATGATGAAAGTGATCCTGGCGCAAGAAATTCTAACGGGAATCGTTCAACGAGAGAAAGTAAATCATTTATGAGTCAGAGGACATCAGGAAGTGGTTTCTCATGCAGTGATTTAAGCAATGCATCTACTAATATGTCAAGAATAATACCTCTGAAAAAACGGGAAAAAAAGACCCTCATCTCTCCAAGAGAGTACAACATGGCGATTTGTAATGAGACCACAATGAGATCCGAAAGGACACTTCACCAGACTGCAGATGCCAACATTAGTTCTTTTAAAGTGGATTCATCCCATGAGGATGTTTCTATCAATGAGCAAGCAGTAAACATCAACCCTCTCTTGAATCGTCGTCCTTTAAGGAAATTAGAGCTTAGTAACAACTTCTCTAGGGTACTGCCTGATGTGACACACCATGTGTCTCATGTTTCTGATGTTTCTGTTACCAATTCTGTCTATGGTCAAGGTGTAGAGGAGTATGAGGGCCCATCCACAGCAACGTATTGCAAGCAGACCGTGGAGAGAAATGGTGCCACTACAACTTACGTTACCATCTCTGAAGTTAAGGAAAGGATACAGATACAGAATAGAAGTTGCCGTGTCCCTAAGAAAAACTCTGCCTTTGATTTAACTGGGGCAGTGACTGATATAACTGCTAATAGTGACTGTGTGATTGTTCAACACATTGATTCTTCCACCAGGCAATCCTTCAGATTCGGTAGTATGAAGACAGAAGGGAAATATCAAGACACAAATGATATTTTAATAGAGAATCAGCATGCTTCAGGAAGTTTCTCTGATGCTGAGGTGGAAGATATAGATATCAGTGATCTCCTCAATCGCTCAGGGCCCGTAGAAAGGAAAAAATTCAAGAGTGGTAGGGTGCGTGATGAACGCAAAAGCTTATTGGCTCTATGTCCTGTCGAATTCGAGGAAATATTGAGTGAACGCTCCGATGATGATGCATCTCTTGACGAGCATGATATTAGTCATTCCACTTCTCCATCAGAAATTCATGAGCTGTCTGGAGGGAATGATTTACACAAATATAACAAGAATTATGGAGAAGATAGTGACCATACTGGAGATAAAAGCCCAACTATGGTTGAGAGGTCTGGAAGAAAGAACTACAAGAGATCTGGAAGAAAGAACTTTGAGAGATCTGGAAGAAAAAGTGTTGTGAGATCAGGAAGAAAAAACTTAGAGAGATCTGGAAGGAAGAAGTTTCCCGAAAATAACGAGAATTACAGTGAGAATGATGGGCTGTCTGGAAATGGAGGTTCAGAAACTTTTGAGAGGTCTGGAAAAAAGACTTTAGAGAGATCTGGAAGGAAGATATTTGCCGAAAATAATGAGAATTATGGTGAGATTAATGAACTGTCTGGAAGTGGAAGTCCAGAAACATCAGAGAGATCTGGAAGAAAAAACCTGGAGAAATCTGGAAGAAAGAACTTGGAGGGATCTAGAAGAGGTTTTGAGAGATCTGGAAGAAAGAATGTGGAGAGATCTGGAAGAAAGAACTTGGAAAAATCTGGAAGAAAGAACTTGGAGGGATCCAGAAGAAGTTTTGAGAGATCTGGAAGGAGGCAGTTGAGCGATAATTATGAGAATCGTGGTGAGAATAATGTTAGGTTATCCAAAGAGCAAGACTTCAGTTCGTTTGATGCTGATGGCAGTAGTTCAATCTATGAAAGTACAAAGTTGGAGATTCCCGCCTACCCATGTTTTGCCAGTAAAAGAAAGAGAGGGAAAATAATCAACTTTGACACGTTTTCTGACGCACTCAATTCCGAGTCGTTGGCTATCAGTCAAAATTCTCCTGATGAAAATGTTAGTGGAAATAGTCACTCGAGCTATTCATCTGATGCAAATTCAAGTAAGAGCAGAAAAAAGTTGTTTTTTGCAAATGAAATTAATGGTAAAAATAAACCAGATGGAGCAATGGAAGGTGATATTATGCCGAAAAAAGGCAAGCGGTCCAGTAAGGGAAGTAGCTCTTCTAAAAGTGACTCTGTTGAGAGTCAGGACTCTCGGGTCTTACAAAGCTCTCCAGCACTTCCAAAAAAGAAGAGGAAGACATTACCAGTTAGCACAAATGCTTTCAATGATGCACTTGGTGATAGTAATGATGATGTTGGACAGTCAGTGGCATCTGGTGGAAACAGTCCTTCGGGAGAAAATGACCCAAGTAGTAGGGATAGTAATAATTTTATTCCCGTTGAAGATAATATGCTAATTCAGCATGAATGTGGACCTCCTGGAAAGAATGTTTTCCATGACAGAAGGATGAGCTCTCTCAATCAAAATAGCATTTCTAGCGATAAATCTTTAGAACTTGATATGAAGCGAAATAGCTGTATTCTCAGTAGGAGCAGAGGCAGTGTAAAAGAAGCATCTGTTAGCATTAGTCAGTTTATGAATGCACTAGATTCTGACTCGAAATCTGGTAATACCTCTGATAATGCCAACAGTAAAATTTACGCAACTAGAGAAGAGCACTCTATCAAGAGTAGCATCAATGATAAGACCTCTGGAACCTGTAAGTCACTTGATGAAGTAAGCAGCTTTGAGATTGATGACATAGTTGCTCCCAGTAAAAATCCTCTTCATCAGAGAGAACGAAGGAAAAAGTTAGCTCCATCCCAAGGTTCAGCTCAATTAGCACTTGCAATAGACTCTGAAGAAAGAAGTGAGTGCAATGTATCCAAACCTTTGTCCCAGAAATTTGAAGGGGAGCCTGGTGGTAGAAAGTCAATTAATAGCTTCAGTTCAGAAACTGACAGACTCCCTACTTTGCTGAATAAATACGAAGACTGCAGAAGACCAGGTGCTGCACGTGAAACTGAAGCGTTTCTAGATAGTAAAGAGGAAAGCATTACTGAATGCCAGTCTCTTGGCTCTGATATTTGTGATGAAATGCAGGCCAGTAGTATTGTTACAAGGAGAGGGAGAAAGAAGGGTAATCAATCTATGAGATCCAGTGAGTTTGCTGTGGCATTGGACTCTGATATAAATGCAGAAACAGGTGAGCTTTTAATGGAGCCCCTTGCACAAAATTCAGCTGAGAGAGAGACAGGAAACAGACGTGAAAGTAAAGTGTTAGAAAAAGCTTCTAGTTCAGAGTGTGCCAAGAAAGATGAGAGTGTATCCTCTGACGAGGTTGAGGTTGCACCACCCAATATTGATAATGTTAGCCAGCTAGTAGTTCATGGTAAGAAGAGAGGAAATAGAACCAGTGTTCCAATACAAGAAGATGTGTATGCTGAGGCAGTTGAATGCAATGATAAATCTAACAGTCGCAGTTTTCACTCTCTTGATGCTGTCAGTGAAGGTGATAGAAAAGAAAGGAAGTCTGAGGAGCCTTTGAAGATTGACAAGCAGTCATTTAATGTTAGTAAACAAGGTGAATCAGACAATAGCCAGTCTTTGAATGAGGTTAGTCATGTGTCAGAAATTGATGCTGCAAATATTAGTCCAGTTATCCTAAGGAAGAGGAAAAGGAAAAATGATGTGAAAAAAACAGATGGAGAAGATGATGTAGTGAATGAAGACCTGATGGTAAATGGAAGCAAGTTGAAAATTGACAAATCACAAGCATTGAAAGTTGTCTCAAATTCTGATAGTCTTGCTGTTGTTGAGAGCAGTGGCATCAGTGACCATATTGAACCAGTGTTTCATAGAATGAGAAGGAAAAAGACTGTGTTTCCTATCAATGCTAGTGCTTTTGCCGGTATTTTGGAGTCGGATGAGTCTGAGTGCAGCAACATTGAGGGTTCATCTGAAGCTGGGGAAGGGAGAAATGGGATAGCGATGACTGAAAGCATATTAAAAAGTGGAAAACTGGAAAAGACTGTATTACCTGAAAGTGAGAAAGTTATTGAAGGTGGTGCAGCAAGTGTGGATTGTTCATCTGAAGGTGGTCAAGGTAGGAAGGGGATAGCGATGACTGAAGGCATATTAAAAAGTGGAAAACTGGAAAAGACTGTATTACCTGAAAGTGAGAAAGTTATTGAAGGTGGTGCAGCAAGTGTGAATTGTTCATCTGAAGGTGGCCAAGGGAGGAAGGGGATAGCGATGACTGAAAGCATATTAAAAAGTGGAAAACTGGAAAAGACTGTGTTACCTGAAATCGAGAAAGTTATTGAAGGTGGTGCAGCAAGTGTGGATTGTTCATCTGAAGGTGGCCAAGGGAGGAAGGGGATAGCGATGAGTGAAAGCATGTTAAAAAGTGGAAAACTGGATAAGACTGTATTACCTGAAATCGAGAAAGTTATTGAAGGTGGTGCAGCAAATGTGGATTGTTCATCTGAAGGTGGCAAAGGGAGGAAGGGGAAAGCTATGAGTGAAAGCATGTTAAAAAGTGGAAAACTGGAAAAGACTGTATTACTTGAAAGTGAGAAAGTTATTGAAGGTGGTGCAATCAGTGTGGAAGATCATCCACCTAAATCCCGTCCACCAGAAGACATCCACCCAGAATTCTGTGCTCATGAAGATTCCCCCCCTAAAAACTCTCCCTCCGAGTTACCTTGTCACGAAAATGTCCCCAAAAAGAGTGAGTCACTAATAGCCCTAGGTGATGACGAAAATTTGCCAGTTGCTGCTAAGATCAGCATTGAAAACTCAAGAGTGCCAGTGTTCATGAGAGAGAGAGAAAAGAAGGTTCCATTGAACATTAATGAAAGTGTTTTTGCTGGGGCTTTTACAAGTTACACAGACTCAGACAATAGCAGTTCTTCAAAGACCTCTGAAGTTGTCGCTGAAAACCAGGCAGAGGTCCATGATGGAGGAAATTCTAAAACAGTGACTACATCTGTTGAAATCCCTAAGAGGAATGGGATATCTGCCAGTCCAATCAGCAGTAATGTAGGTAGTAGTATGAGTGGTATTGAAGAAAAAACCAGCCAAGTAACTATGAAAAAGGATTTTAAGCCAAATTTACCAATTTTAGAAAGAAATGGAGGAAAGAAGGTGCCATTGCATATCAGTTCCAGTGTTTTTTCTGGGGTTCTTGGTAATGTTTTAGAATCTAGTGTCAACAGTGTTCCTGGCCCTTCGGACTCTGTTTTAACTGGAAAAGAAGATGACTCCTTCGTGCCGGACAATGAATATGCCCAAGCTAATGTGGCTGGTTGTTATTTTGAAAGTACTCGTGGATTTATAGTGCTTGATGCTAAATCGCCATTTTCCAGAATTAACAAAGACTTGGGAGATGTGAGTAGTATACTTACAGATTCATCTATCGAAAAGAATCCTTTGGAAGAAGTTAGCAATGCAGTGCCTTCTGTTAAAGCCAATGATTCTAGTAACGCTTTGAAAGCATCAGTATCAGTAGCTGATGTGGAAGTAATGAGAAACCTCTCAAATCATTCAGCATCTTTTGATATAGTTAATCCAGTTCCTTTGTCATTACACCCTCAAGAAATAGCTCCCATCCCTATACACTCATTACTCCACAATTCCGATTTAAAAGTGCAAGCACTTTCTCCGTCATTGTCTAGAGTAATTCCAGATGTTGCTTCTTTGGGCTTCGAACTGAGAGAATCCATTCGTCCTCTCTCTATGTCACCTTCTGTTTCAAAGGCTGGCTTATCTCCTTCTAAATTGTCATCACCCAGCCCTCCTGAAATTTTGCATTCACCAAAGGAAGGTTGTCCCGGTGAAATCTTAATTGCTGATGTGAAAGAACCTATACACGCCAGCCCCACTAGTTCAGTTGAACGAGAGAATGTTGCACAATCTTCAGACAAAGCTCCAATTGAACCACCAGATTCAAGTGAACCCAAGAATGCTGTGCTTTCTCCCGTAAAAGGTCCAATTGAACCACCAGATTCAAGTGAACCCAAGAATGTTGTGCCTTCTCCCGTAAAAGATCCAATTGGACCGCCAGATTCAAGTGAACTCAAGAATGTAGTGCCTTCTCCTGTAAAAGATCCAATTGAACCACCAGATTCAAGTGAACTCAAGAATGTTGTGCCCTCTCCTGTGAAAGGTCCAATAAAACCACTTGAGTCGACTCAGACACTTGAACAACCACCCAGTAGGATAAATCCGAGGAGAAGTTCTGCAAGGGGTATTTCTGCCATTCCTAAGCCTATTATCCCCGCAGGGAGCAAGAAACGTGAATCAACGGGCGTAAATAAAATAGCACCTGAATCTCTCAGGCCTGCCTTAAGTGTGAAATCTAAATTGATTCGTCCCTCGACAGAAAATTTGCTGTCAGTTGATAAAAAGTCTGATACTGTCAAGAGTAGTGGTGCACCTTCAGTTCCCCTTCCTGCTAAGATGAATAATACTTCTCAAACTGAGGTTCAGTCTCATGTGTCAGAGCTGTCATCAGCTGCCAAAAATTCGGCAATACATTGCAGCTCTCCATCTTCAGTGCCTAAGTCCCAATTACAAACAGTTGATTATTTAGTTCCTAATACTTCATCAGAGGCCCATCAAAATGTAAGACCAGCAATAAATGATACTACATTTGTGAAAGAAGTTGCAGAAATTTCACATGAAGCTAAGGAAATCTACAATTTGACCTTCATCAAATCCTCCTCTGCCTGTGAGCATGTCCCCACTAATATTGTTGATGTTAGTACATCAGCAGTGATTTCTCTTGGACCTAATGCTGTTGAAGAAGCTGTTCCTGCAGAAGATTTGGAAGGGAGAACTTCAGTAAATGAAGCCAGTGGTCCAAAACTTCTAGCTATTAAGCCTGTCTCCCTTTTTGGTGTTGGAGAACCTCAGGTTATATCTGAAAATGTTGTATCTGTCTTGGCAGGAGTTAATATCCAGACAAATATCTCTCCTCCAAAGTCTACCACTCAAATAGAGCCTAAGTCCCTCGCTACCACAGAGGTAGTGAAATATTCATCTGATGACAAAATACCTGAAACTCAAAATGTTAATACAATTTTAAAGGAAATTGATGATGTGTCTCTACCTAATTCCACATTTCAATTGGAACCTCAAGTGGTTATTTCTCAGTGTGAAGTTAACATGCAAAGTCCCAAGGAATCAGTCAAGCTTGACCCCCCTAATTGTGAACTGCCCCCACTGATGAGTGAAATTTCAGTGGATGAACAAGAGAGCCACACAAGTGATATAGAACCTGCTCAAGCTTCCCACAATGTGTCCGGTCCACCAAGGACCAGGTCATCTCTGTCTGTTCCAGAAAAGGTTTCAGTTTCTCTTGCTACGGAGCCAGAGAAGGAAAACTCTGAACTACATCTGAAAGATGCATTTCCAGAAAATTCTGTCACTGATAAATTGAGAGAGATGTCATCAAATACTACTGTGTTGTTGGAAGGAAATTTGAAGGCTGGACTTAGAAAAGAAGGGGATGATTTTACTCCTGCATCATTGCCTACCAGTCCTGAATGTGAACCTGTACACCCAGTTTTGGAATTGCAATTTCATGATATTAATATAGGACCATCTCCATTACCCAATAAACCTAAAGAAAATCAAACCTCTCCATCACCTGAAGCTGTGGAAATTGAGTCTGATAATGGTGGAAAGGAAATCAGTGTTATTCCGCAAGGCTCAAACTCTTTATCATCCGAAGTTGTGACTACTGACTCAGAGAAATCAGCCAATACTTCTGTGTTGGTGGAAGGAAATATTAAGGCTGCACATGAAAAAGAAGTGGATGATTTTACTCCTGCATCATCGTCTACCAGTCCTGATTGTGAACTTGCACATCCGGTTTTGGAAGTGCCATCTAATGATATCAATATGGGACCATCTTCGTTACCCCTTAAATCTGACGAAAATCAAAAAGACTCTATGCCTATTGACCTCGTGAGTGACACAGTCACATCAGAAGAAGGTAAATCTTATGCAAATTGTAGAAATCCTGTATCAATAGCGACAAACCCTGAAGAACCAGTCAAGGCCATATGTGACACCAATGTCATCTCTTCAGCTGTCACTTCCCCATCGTCTCAAGCTGAGGAAACTGAGTCTGATAAACTAGCTGCAATTATAATGGAAACCAGTTGTATTCCGCAAGACTTAAACTCTTTATCATCTGAAGTTGTGAATACTGGCTCAGAGAAACCAGCAGAACCCACTCATAGCAGTGTCATCTGTGAAGACTCAAACTTTCCACTGCCTGCATCTGAAGAAATTCGTCTTGAGAAACCTGGTGAGGCTATTGGCTCTTCAACATGTCACTCAGCCAGTCAATCATTACAAGAAATCAAATTGAATTTGCCATCTCCTTCCAAGGGTGTCAGTGGTCATAATATAACATCTGAAGAAATTAAGTCAAGTGGGTTTTCTGCTGTGAAGCATGCAACAAGAGATAAGTCAGGTAATCTCCTTTCTTCGACTAAAATTATTGAGAAAGTTGGTAGTATCACTATGAGCTCAGAACCCATGCATGCTGCCAATGAACCTAGGCCTTCAAATTCAGGTGAAGTTGGTTTCAAGTATTCAAACTTAGAGTGTGACTCTGAATTATTAATGCTCAGTCCTCTGAACTTCAAGCAGCTTACATCTGATTCATGTGGACCATCAACTTCCTCGTCAGTGGTGTTCAGTGGGCAGTTAACTGAAACAGAATTTTCCACCAGTGCACTCAAAGCGGCATCAAATTCCACTTTGCCGAGCACAATACATTCCCAAAGTTCTAGGGATGCTTCCCCATTCCAAAGTTCTGGACTGGTTGAAAGTACAAAGTTGTCCAAGAAATCTCCTCATGCCAGCAAATCTGTG
This sequence comes from Ischnura elegans, assembly GCF_921293095.1. Lineage (NCBI taxonomy): Eukaryota > Metazoa > Arthropoda > Insecta > Odonata > Coenagrionidae > Ischnura > Ischnura elegans. The sequence continues at coordinate 64,273,507 of NC_060253.1, read as the reverse complement.
ACTTTCTGCAAACTTACCAGCAAGGACTTAGACGACCAGTCCTCAGGACCCATTTTTAAGGGAGATAAATCAGGTGAAGTGCAGGGAGAGAGAGCTGCTGAAGGAGAGTGTCAATATCGACAAGCTTCAGCACCTGCATTAATGGAAACCAGGATGCGTAGCTGGTTCAGGGCGTCAGATTCAGCATCCCTCATGAAGGGGAGCAGGAAACATAGTAATCTCGTAGTGCCTTCCCGTGGTGAAGTATCAGGACCCACATTAGCAGAATCTCGTTCAGAAGGGTCTATGTCACATTCTTATGAAAGATTGCCTCATAGTCATGCTGTGTCACAGGTGTTGGGGGCAGTTCCTAAATTAGGACATTCAGCTTTTCGTCACAGTGAGATGAATTCAATGTCATCTAGCCGAGATGAATCAGTGGCTCGTCGAGGACTTATTGATGCATCTCATCGAAAGGAAAGTTTGGTGAAGTCAGTGATGAGTAAAACCTCATCATCATCACTTGGTACTGAATCTGAGCCCTCATGCAGTTATCATTCAAGTGATGAAAGCAGTAGATTGACTGAGAAAAGCAGCAGAAAGTGTGATGATTCGAACTCCTCTAATCCTGAGGATGATGTGGGCAGAATAGTTGATACTGTTCTCAGAAAACTTGATGAAGCCTGTGAGCAGCAGAGGAAGTTGGAGATGAAGAGAGCTGAATCGATCGTACAACAGTTTGCATCATTAGTAAGTCAAATCTCATATTTATTTTCTTTTCCTTAGTTTGGAATTTGTTCCTCATATTCCTTGTTGAGAGTGATTTTTAAAATATGTAATCCCACTTCATTTGAGTTGACTGTTGGCATGGTTTGGAAAAAATTAGTTGTAAATATTAACTTATTTAAGACAAAATAAATCTCTGTAAATAGTATCCTGTGAAAAATTGACTTTTTGAAAAAGTAACTCATTAAAAGCTTGAGCTAAAAGACTCAGTTAATAGTCTTGTTTCCATATTCATGATAAGGTATGTGCAGACTTTATGGTATTGAGACTTTTTTTAAGTGTTCGTGGGCAGTTGCATTCATCTCCAGGGGCATTTCATGATTATGGATTGCCTCCAAAGGGTCCAGGAGCCTATAAGTCTTTTGAATCTTATATATTATTTCTACTGTATAGATACCTTTTTCTCAACTTATACGCAACCAAACTCTACAAATGAGGTACCAAAATGCACAGAATTTATCAGAAAACATGCGATGGCCTATCTTACTTCCTAAATATTGCTATTGTTTCCTAAAATTGGTTTTTAAATGATAAAAAAAAGGTAAATATTCCTGATGTGAACGGTGCACAAACTGATACATTTGTTTATTTGCTACAATATCTCGCATTCTTTAAATAACTTTTATCAAAATGCGGCTGATTCCACAGTCAAGTCTCCTGTTGATACGTAAGTATGAGTCATCATGTGCGTTTAACAGAGGATAGTGTAATTACTTCCAATGTTGTGTTTAATGAGGTCCTCTGACCTCAATTTGTACATGAACATTCCAATTAAATTTGTACATAAGACCCTGCCTTTTTTGTTAGAACGTAGGTTTCCGCGGCGATGGTTTGATCTCTGCATTTCTTCCGGGTTTCCTTCCGCGTCAGATTGTTAATAGACAACAGTTTTGCTGGCTATCCTGCCAGCGTCTTCAGGTCGAAGGTGTCGGCTGTCGGTTTCTGCCTCGCTTATATACCGTTGGCTGGATGGGAGCTGCATTGTGATTGGCTGTTTGACTGGGCGCTTCTATCTGATTGGCTCTCTCTTGGATTACTCTTATCCACGCACTGTGAAGGAAGTATCCATCTTCTCTATTGAAATTCAATGGTGTTTTTTGAATTTCTATTGCTTCCCTGATTTGCCTTGGGAAGTATCGGCACTCCTTAGCTAAAAGTTTCTTTTCTTCAAATTTGATGTCGTGGCCAGGTTCCGACCATGCATGTTCGGCGATGGCTGAGAGCTGAAATTGTTTGTTTTTGGTCGCCCTTTGATGTTCTTTGATCCTCACATGCATGGAGCGGCAAGTTTCCCCTATGTAGGATTTCCCGCAGGAGCAAGGCACCTTGTATACCCCCTCGTACAGTTCCTGAGGAATGATGTCCTTGGGCCCGGGGAGGAAGTCTCTTATCTTGGTCACACAGTTGTATCTAGTGACCACGTCATGCTTTTTTAATATTCTGGCGATCCTTTCTGATGTTCTAGCAATGAAAGGGATGGTGACGTACAGCTTCCTTGACGCTTCTGCCTCTCCATCGTCATCACTCTGGTTTTCTATGGTGGCCTTGCGTCGCTTTTCCTCTTCCTTAGTGGTCCTTTTAAGGACCAGTTCTCTCCGATATCCATTTTTCTGGAGTGCCAAAGTGAGGTGTTTTATCTCCGTGGAGAGGGACATATCATCGGAGATATTATATGCTCTGTTGACCAATGTAGCTACTAGTGAATTGCCTCGGCGCTTTATTACTTTATGGGATTATTTCCTTGAAAAAATAATTTTATTTTAGTTACATATATCTTATACTAATACATATCATTTTTCGTGTGTTTAAAGAAAATTTGTTAAATACTTTTTTTTCAATTCAGTACTGACTTTGCTTAAAGACTTTGGTGATATTTGCTTCTCGGGGGGAAGCTGCCCCCCCTGCCCCTACCTGGGTACGCCCATGGACTCTTTCCCAACATTTACAGGGATGGCAGTTGCATTAGCAACTATACCAAAAATTAAGGTTGGAACATTGAAAAATCTAGTCAGTATAAGTAAATTGCGTAACAGAGAGTGAAAGGACAGAAATTACTGATAAAATAAGAATTCCTACTCATTCTTCCTTGTTACAGTCAGTTCTGGAGATTATAGCTTGATTTTTTTCTTGTAATGAGCAAATGAATTCTGCCTTTAAAAAACAATTTTTTTCTATTTTCCCTTTCTATTTATTCTATTTTCTAAATTCATTGAAGCATTTATGCTAATTCTTTTTTCTGGTGACAAGAGATCACTAGAGGCAAAGATTATCGGTGAATAAAAACTGTGAATATCGTCATAAAAATCTGTCAATTTCGGTTTAAAATTTCGTCAAAAAATTTCAATTTAGTCACAAAAAATACAGTTTCGTCATAAAAATTCACTCGTCATAAATATTCCTTTTTTATCCCCAGAAAAATAATTTTAACAATAAAAATGCTTATTGCCTTTTAAATATATTTTTAACAGTAAAAACCTTGATAAAGAAGGGTCAAAGCAAATGCTAAAGGAATAAGTTAAGCATTTGTTAGATACTCATACCATAAACACTCTTTGTATGTACATATTTCAACCTCATAGCGCTAGAGAAATGTGGGAGATGTACAGACGGGGAATATTTTTGATTGGTCTAAATTTCACTGTCTCATTGGCCTGCATGATCTAAAAAATGTATAGTTTTCACTTAACACATTGATAACAAAAGTCTTTAAGGTCTTACACAAAATATAATATCAACACTCACAAATATGTATTTATCTACTAATGGGTTGCTTCTATGTATAAAAGTTTTTTTGGAATATGCCATCTGAAATTATTCACACTCTGGAATTTAAAATTGGCAGAATCTTTCTTTTACTGGAATTGAGATCCATTGGTCAAACTTGACTTTAATTCTGCATTTTTTTTTGGAAGTTCAGAGGTTCTTATATTTATATTTCCATACATGGAAAAGCCTCTTTCTACATATGCATTTGCCACAGGGTTTTCTCACTATTTTCTACAAAATGGGGAAAATCATTTTAAAGGGCAAGAATTAGTGGAAGTACTGTAAATTCTTTTCCTTCTTCCTGAACTGATCTAACAGAATCCTTCAAAGCAGAATAGCCAAGAAATTCTTGTGTTTTTGTTAATGATAGTATGAGGACATTAGCTACAATTGTGCTTAAGTCCCTCACATCAGTTGTCAATATACACCTTGTGTTGAATAATCCTCCCATGGCTGTAATAATGTTCCTCCCTGGGTCACTGTATACAAGGAATGACAACTTCATATTATGTTGTTGGTGGTTTTCGGGTATTGCTGTGTACAAAACATTTTAACTCGACGTTTCACTCCTCCTACTGGGAGCGTTATCAAGAGAATGGAAGGAATTTATTCTCGTCCCGAGATTATTTATGTTTTTTTTTTTTTTTTCTCGCTACCCATTGTTGTGCCGGATTTGAATTTTAGCCGCTAGCCGTTGGTCATTATGTTGTGCTAGGAACCCTCTCCATATACGGCTGAGGTTATACCCATCCTCCCTATTAAAGTTATTAGGTCTTTTCGCTATCTCGATGGACTCACGTATAAGACGCGGATGGTATTCTTCCGTCTTCGCTAATACCCGTGTAGCGTCAAACATTATTCTATGCCCAGGGCTGGAGGCAAAATGTTCAGCAACAGCTGATGCGTCCCACTGATGTAATTTTAATACATACCATCCGCGTCTTATACGTGAGTCCATCGAGATAGCGAAAAGACCTAATAACTTTAATAGGGAGGATGGGTATAACCTCAGCCGTATATGGAGAGGGTTCCTAGCACAACATAATGACCAACGGCTAGCGGCTAAAATTCAAATCCGGCACAACAATGGGTAGCGAGAAAAAAAAAACATAAACATAAATAATCTCGGGACGAGAATAAATTCCTTCCATTCTCTTGATAACGCTCCCAGTAGGAGGAGTGAAACGTCGAGTAAAAATGTTTTGTACATAGCAATACCCGAAAACCACCAACAACATAGATAAAAGAAGCTGTGAAAGTCTTCAGACGAAAACTTCATATTAGTCGTTACACGCTTCAGGACCTCACACATGGAAAGTTAGGCAGATTTTTGAGACTATTAAGAGAAGATTCATTTTCTTTTCCAAACTGTGCATTGCTGACTAGGGTAAAGGAATTCAATAAATTAAGGTTGAGTCGGTTCTTAAATTTTTTCGGCTCTCAATTGATACTGGTCTGGTTTCCCCCCGCCGGTTCTCAATATGTACTCAGTTCCAAGGATGAACTCTAATTATCTGAATTAATGGAAAATTTAAATGAACAACCACAAGAAGTGAATGAAAATAATTTCACGAAAGATGTTAATCAGCAGGAAAGCTCTGTAAAAAACGTCTCCATAATTTTATTTGCCTAGTAAAAAAGTTAAATAACACGTTTTTAAGAATGCATGATGGACCAATTTGTCTCATTACATCTGGCAGCCACTGGTTCTTTCACCAGGTTTTTTTGTAGTAACTTGTAAGTCAGATCAAAATACATTTATATGTAGGAAGGTTATATATGCGTTTTTTTTCACTTTTTGGCCATGAAAACGCTGCAGACAAATACGGTTTTGGGCGCCAAATTCAAATCCTCGTCACAGTTCCGAGCCTGTTGCAAAGCACCGACTTTATGCGATCCCTTCTTGATACCGGTTTTTAAATAGATCTTGAAGTGATGGGGTAATTTTTATCGGTCATGGTAGAAAATATCGCGCCAAATTCGCAGAAAAAGTGCTTAAACGCGAAATTTCGCGGAACCAAGAGAATTTCGCGCAGCCTTGGAAATTTCGCGTTATAATTCGCGGTTCGCGAAAATTCGGTGCCCTTAGAGATCACTAATTATTCATCGTTGAGTATTTCCCAACAATTTGGCTTAAAATTATGGCCTTTTGGAAATCTTTTTGAAAAATCCTTAAGAAATCCAAGATGTTGCCAAATCGATCTTATTTTCTACCACGTTTTATTTAACTCACTTTCTTATTTGTGTGTTTGTCCTTCTGGGCAAAATCTAGCATCTCAAATTTCGACCACCTTCTGGTTAGTGCTGAAATTTTCAGAGTAGCACAGAACATGCTGACAATGCAATGTTGTTACACTTTTACCATGAACAGTCTTTGTAAGCCCTTGTTTTCTTCTATGAAAGATGAGGAAACTTAGTAAATGGTTAAATTAAAGAAGATAATTTTTTATGAAGTTTAATCTGTATGTTTTAGGAACTTGCTTAGCCCATAACCAAGGACTACCAGTTGTTGAGGAACATTTCTCATACAGCTGGGAATTTTCTCACTACATACCCCCTTGCACCAAGGAAATTCAATCTTATATATGTATCACAGTTTGACAATGTGTAAAAGACCCAACTAAGATTTCCTACAATTTTCCATATTATGGTTTCGCCCGCGTATCACCTGAAGTTGTCTCTCATTTTTACATCTGTGAACACAGCCGACATATTGAACAGAATCTGCTGCACACACAATGTGTACCATTTTTCTGGTCACATTAACTTTGTAGATCGGAGCCTGAGGTCCAGAGGGTGACCATACAAATCTCAAGTACTTATTTACTTGCTGATATTGAACTCCTACCTTAAATGGCCTCTGGACCTCTAGTTGTTCTGCAAAGTTTATGTGATCAGAAAAATGGTCTACATTGTGTGTGCAGCACCCAATCAACCATCACCAATAGTTGATCTATAGAACATCTGTTCCATAGCATGATACCTAACCCAATACACCACTGAAACATTAGTGTTCTCAAGCAGTTTCAATCCCCTTTATGTCTGCTGTGTATGCAGGTGTCTGGATTAGAGTGAAGTTCATAATAATAATAATATTTTATTGTAGCGTTGTGTCCTCTCGTGGACAGCTCGACAAGGGGCGACTCAGGCTAGGGACCTTGACTAACGCTGAGGGATTCCGGACAACGAAGGTGGTCCTCTCGGAGGGACAGTATCGGGTAGAAATGAATTCTGGTCAGAAGCATAAGCATTCTGGGTCCACCGGTTACTTGGGGCAGATCTTGAAGAACAGAGCCCAATAGAGGAATATCCCAGAGTATTCTCCGCTTAATTGGGACAGCATGTCGCTTTATTGGGCCATGAGTCGGCGACATAGACTCTATACTCGCGATGAAATTAATTTTTGTTTTCAGAATACTATTTTTTTATATTTTCCTCCTTTGATTTACTCTTATTTTTCATAAATGTTCCTATTCTTGCCCTATTTTGAAAGCTCTTGTTGTTATATTATCCTTAAGAGGATAGGACTTTTCTTTAATATGACTTACAAAGTAAACTTACTTGTTAGTAAAAGACATTCATTCAGCATCGCCCAAGGCTGTGAAATATATTTTTAACCAAATTGTTATAATTTTTAAAAATTATAATAAATTAACTAAACTCGCTGATTTATTAATCAAATTAATAGTTTAATAAACTTATATTGCATTATAAACATTCTTTAGTCTTCTTTCTATCATTTCAACGATTGTTTATGCCCATATGTACAGGATAGTTCGCCTAATTGGGGCAGCCGCTTAATTGGGGCAAAGTGCATAAGTCCCGATATGTCCCAATTAACCAGAATCTACTGTAGTTAGATCTTTTACACATTGTCAAACTGCAACTTATAAGATTGGATTTCCCAGGTACTAGGGGTTTGTTTTACTAGTTTGAAAATTCCTGATTGCTTGAGAACATTACGCGTACAAAATTTTGCAAGCACACGTCTTCTAGTAGTTCCTCCCCTGGCCGCATTTAAATGCCAATGAGCTTTGCATTATTTTTTCTCCATCACTGCACTATGCTGTAAAAAACCTTAGCTTGAATTTGTATGTAGTAAAGAAGTTGTCCAATCGGAAATAGTCATGTCTCCTCAGAGGTTTCACCTTGGTATTTTTATTTTATTCTCGTAGTTCTTGGAAGAGGAAAAAATTAAAAAGAAATTATGCTTGTCCTTAAAATGTAAGTTAACCTGATTTTTCTGTACATTTGGAGAAGTTTCTATGGTTAACTCTAGTAGGTTTAACTTCTTAATATATGTGGTTTATTATACGTTTTGCTCAAATGCAGTGTTCTGTAAAATTCCTTGCTTGTAGAACATCAAGTGAACTCATGGTGAGGAAGGGTCTGCTGCATCTCATGCACTATAAATTGCTACTTGTATATCCTTCTTCTGTGGATGTGGTTTTTCAATCATAATGTAGCAAATACACTTTACACAATTACAATCATTTCAATCTTCTGCCATTTCAGTTGCCTGTACAGCATACTCTGGGAAACAAGAAAAAACTTCAGAGCTGTGCGCGAGGAGAGCCACGTAATTTGCGCAAAAAGAGAGACCCAAGTGAAAAGCCGGTGCCGAAAAGAAGGTTACCTGCCTGGTGTTCTAAGACTGTGAAGAAGGTGTTTGTTGAGGCAATGGAGGGGAGAGAAATGTCTTTCCTAGATCAAGAGAAATATCTTTTTGACTTTGCCGATACAGTGAAGCTGGTGATTAAGAGCAAAGATGCCAGCGAGGTTCAAGATGGTGTGATATCTGTACAAAAGCAGCTTTTTTATTTGAATATTGTGAAGACTCTTGGAGATTTCTTTCAATTTGTTCGCACTTACTTGCCTTATGAATTCCGCTGTCGCAGCATCCCTTGTACAGGTTGGAATGATCCCATTTATGCTACTTGGATGGATGATTCAGATTTGAACAAGCCCCTGTTTGAATAATGTGTAAAGTAATTATTGATATGGCGTTTAGCTCATTGATTGGGTGAATAATTTTGAATTGTAACATATTGTATTTTAGTTTTTTTATTTAATTTGTCTCACAAAGTGCGGTTTTAATGCATGTGTGCGTTGTAATGTTAAAATTAAGTGCATACTTCAAAGAGTAAGTGTTTAAATGAATGTTTTTTTCTTTTTACAACCTATTTTATGGTCTTATTCATTTGTTTTATTGCCCAGAATTTGAGCTTGTAATCAGTGTGTTGTTGTGGTATGCACTAATTTTTTTGTCATTAGTCTGTTACTTTAAATTGCACATTAATGAAGCTGCTCTCCATTTTCAAAAATATGTGTGTTGTAAATTTCTTTTTACCAAATATTTGTTTTGAATTGTTCATTTATTTTCAATGATGATTTTAATGCCAGTATTATTAGGTGAGATCTCTTTCAAGTACTTCATGGAAGATTAAAGTAATTACTTTTATTATCATGGTGTAATTGTATTTTGTAATCCTTTTAAGAGCAAGTCGCATTTAGATAAGTGGCCTACATTTTCATGCAATTGAATTGTGACAATTTTTCAAGTAATTTTATTCCATGTTCAAGTTCTCTTCATTGTTGTCTTGTATGTTTGTACATAAATGCATAATTCAAATAACATTGCTCCACTTAAGTACCTGTATTCTTTTTTCTTTTTTTTATATGGAATATTGTTATCATGAGTAAAAATATCATACTGAATCCATATTTTTTCACACCACTGTAAATAGTCATCATTGAATTAATATGCAATAAACTTACCAGAAAATATTATGTACCATTGCATTTGCTTGATGTAGTGGAGACCTAACCTAATACCAATACTGTCGGCATCAAAATGATGTGCCGCTCTACTTTGAAAATTTATATCTGGACTTCAGTGCATGCCATAATAATGAATAATTAGTCATTTTAAAGATAAATTTATTCTCAATTCCGATTCATTTTTTGTTTCATGAAAAATTCAAAAATGTAGACACACCAGTGAAATAAATGACTTCGCACACCGTAAAATTAGCCGTTTTGTCAACTTCATGAACTTTGTAACTCAATCTGGGGGAAACAGTTGTAAGTTGCAAACATCAATAAAATGGCTTTTGCGTATTTTTAGAACCTACATTTCGTTGTAAAATAACGAAAATGTTTAAACATCTAGTCTTACAGTTTACCACTAAAGAAAAAATAAAATTGATAGACACTTCTTAATTTATCTCTTATTTTTCTATGATCCATAATTCATAAAATATTGATATTTGTGAGCGTTAATAACTTCTATTAATGTCATGTTGCCAAACGGGGATGTGCCGGTTATTGAGAAGCAAAGTTTCGCACGCAAGACGTGGCAATGCAGCATTTGTTCGCTCCAGCGTAATTTTTTAATGACCATATGTAATCTATACTACATAAAAATCATGTATTTTTGGATCATAGAAAAATTGCAAACTAATTAAGAAGTGTTTATATCAATTTTATTTTTTCTTTCAGGGTAAACTGTAGGACTAGATAATGTTTAAACATTGTCGTTATTTTAAAACAAAAAATGCATTCTAAAAATATGAAAAAGCCATTTTCTTGGTCTAAATAAATGTTTGCTACTTATTGTGGAAGATGAATGTTTTAGACGTAGTAGTTTTCCCTTGGTTGAGTTACAAAGTTCATGAAGTTGACAAAACGGCTAATTTCACAGTGCGCGGAGTCACTTATTGCACTGGTGTGTCTACATTTTTGAAATTTTCATAAAACAAAAAATAAAACGGAATTGAGAATAAAATTATCTTTAAAATGACGCATTATTCAATATTATGTTATGCACTGAAGTCCAGATATAAATTTGCAAAGTACAGCGGCACATCATTTTGATGCTGACAATAGTAATTGCAAATGTGAGACTCTTGTGAAGGCTGGCTCACCACATGCAGTGCATCCGAAAGAGTGCCTCCCACTGTGCCACTCCGAGGTCATTTCCGCTTCTGCCTCTTGGCGGTAGAAGTTGGGGGAGGGGAGGCAGGAGACAGGGAGGAAATAGAGAGAGAAGATTGAGGTGGCAGAGGAGAGGAGAAAGGAGGGTGATGCAGCAAAAGTGGGGTGAAAATGAGGCTCTCTCTTTTCTATGAGCAGCCTAAGAGCCAGAATTGCTTCCCTTGTGCCCTTGCTTTTCCTGAATCCAAATTGGTCCTCATCCAAGAATTCTTCTGCCACTTGTTCTATTCTTCTGTAGATAACTCTCGTCAGTATCTTTGATGCATGTGTGGCGTGGCTTATGGTCCTAAAATCTTCACATTTCTCTGCTTCTTTTTGGGAATGGGAATGATGATGTTCTTCTTGAAGTCACTAGGTAAATAATGAGAACATATTGCAGATAGTTTCATACAGTTGAGTTAAGACCTTTTCTCCCGCATTTTTAATTAGCTCTGCTGGAATGTCATCTATTCCTGGGGCCTTATTCTTTCACAGGTCTCTTATTGCAGCATCAAATTCCGATCCTAAGATGCTCGCTCCCATGTCATCCTTTTCTACTTCACTTTCCCCTTCGATAATTTTTGAGCTAAGTTTGCTTCTGTCGTACACATAATTCCTCCCGCTATTCCTTCCATCTTTCGGCTTTGTCTTCCTTTAATCGCGTTTGTCTCAAAGTTACTTGGTGTATGTACTGTTGTGAGTACATTTCACTAATGGTTTTGTAAAGCCGAGTTAAAGGCCCTTCTACTGCATTTTCAATAGGGTAGTTTCCTTCATCAAAGAAAACGAAAGGCATTGATTGCGATTCGTTACCCACCATTAGTGTATTCATAATACACAAATTATTTGGTTTTTGAAATACCGGTTTAGACGAATGGCAAGGGTGAAATTTTATCCTCATTTGAAAAAGGCCAGATTGGCGCCCATGCGATTCCACTCCGCATGACGTCACAGGGATCTAGTTTCTACACGAGAGGATAGGAGTTATATATCGTCTGAGGTTACCAATGCATGCATGAGGCACAGAGCTCAGGGAAACATGTCTTAATAATCACCTATTAAAACTGGCTAAGTTCGGAAAGTTTTCTTCGTTTGATAAGGTATTAATAAACCTTTTTTAAGCCAAGCGCTACCATTCAGCAAGGTACTCAGCTATCCGCTAGCATCCTCCGACGTATCAGCGCTAAGCCTCGCCTCAAGGTCACCTCACCGGGCGGGAGGGGGAACCAGAAATACGACGTACGGAGATATTTCCCGGCATTCATACTTAAGCCTCGCGTTTTCGCGCGCTTGAAAATTTTCACTTTTCATTTTATCGCGAAAAATAGATGTTGTCATTTAAAAATCTAAAAGCGTGAAATACGAACCCAGGAGTAATTATCTTTCGATTAAAGCAATAAAAAAATAATAGGAAACCACCCTATTAGCTCTGCTGGAATATCATATTTTTCCGCAGTCTTCTTCCTTCACTGGTCTCTCATCGTCACATCGAATTCCGATCTAGATGAGATTGGATTAAGAGCCAAGATGCCAACTCCCTCATCATCCTTTTCTGTTTCACTTTCCTCTTGCATCTGTTCCATAACTCCTCCAGGTATTCATTCCATCTCCTCACTTAGTCTTCTTTTTCAATCAAAATATTTCCATAATTATTCCTAATGGTACTACGTCTTACACTGTCCTTGAAGTGGTTCTTCACAATTCTATAGGCAGATTCCACATTCCCTTTCACGAAGTTATTTTGCACATCTTCACATAGATTCATCATCCACACTTCTCTACTTTTCCTCGCTTTGTGATAGATCTTATGCCTTATTCTCTTGTAGCCAGCCTCTCCTTCAGTTTTTGCATTATTGTATTTTATCCTTTCTTCAATGTGGTCCAGGACTTAATTCATTATCCACAACTTTTTCTTAGCAACTTTTCTTCACCCAGAGCTTCCATTGCATCTTCCTGTAGTCCACTTTCAACATTTTCCTAGCTATCCTCCACCAATGTTTCAGTCAGATGTACACCTATTTTGCTCTTCACTGCTTTTTGAAATGCACATTGATGTTGTGACTTTAATTTTATTTAAATGTCATATGTTTTTCAGTGGTTTCTTGAATTTCAAATGGCATTTCATCACCGCAAGATTATGTTCGCTGTCAAAATCTGCCCCAGGGGAGCTTTTGCTGACCTTAACCTGATTCCTAAACCTCTGTTTGAATAAAATATAGTCTAGTTGAAATATTTTTTTTGTCTTCTGGCCTTTTCCATGAGTATCTTCTTTGTATATGATTCTTAAAAGGTGTGTTGGCAACCACTAACTTGTACTCTGTACAGAATTCTAGGAGCCTTTCTCCCCTTTCATTCTGATTTCCTAATCCGCATTTTCCTTTATTCCATCCTTGCCTTCGTCAACCACAGCTCTCCAATCGCCTTAAGTAATAAAATTTTTCCACCTCTTACCTGTTTGATTACTTCCGTGATATTTAAATCTTCTATTTCTTCAGTCTCATTTTAGAAATGAGAGTACATGGCGCCTCTGCATGAAATGCGTACAGAAAGTGAGCTGAAACACTCATTACATCCATGACTAACAACATTGTGACAGTAGGGAATCAGGAATTATGCACGAGTTTCACAAAAGAGGGAGTTAGGATGGAAGGTATGGTATCATAAATTGTTGAAAGGTGAGTCCGGCATGACAACTGAGTCACAACTCCAACACAAGTCAAGGTCAAGGAGCACCCAGGTCTTTTTCGCTTCTGGGGGCTGTTCGTAAGGCAGTTTTACACGGGGTATTGTGCAATCAGACGTATGTACAAAGGCTCACCTGCTCACAATCTGCCCATCGCAATGACCTACCAGTCTAATAATGAGATATATAGAACATATTCCCCAAACCTGGGTTGAGTGATGAGTTGACATAAAATCATGAGTTATTCATTTAATTAAACAATTTTGATTTAAGGAGAAAACTGAGCACTTAGAAAAATTAAGGCCATGTAATTATGCTATAAATGTAATGCTGGATGACTTTGTAGGACAAGACAAATAAATAGATGCAAAATACCTTGTAAGAAACCTATTTAGAATCGCACAAACAAAAATTATGGCTCTTCATGATTCGTTGGATGGGGCAATTTCATCCTATGAAAACATGGTGGTAATTCAAAATTATTTGTTCCCTATTATGTCATATTTATAAATACTGATTTTCCTAGTTATTCTATTCCACCAGAATTTTGTCTCACAATTTTTATTTACTACATCATTTTGATCATTAATATTTTCTCACTGAAAATGAATTCATTTCACCATGCATGGTCACAAGGCCACTGAAAAACATGGAACTTTCCTCAAGAGTGCTGCACCTGGCAGATGGGGGAAGGGATTATAATTTTTCTAGGGACTAGAACTTAGGGACTTTCAAAGGGCATTTCTGCAATAAGTTGAGAAACTTTTTCTTCATCACCAATTACTCAGAAGTGGAAGCAATGGATGGAGTAATGAATAATCCATCATTTTCATTGGTGACCAGGGGCGCAGCTAGGAATTAAAGCTAGGAGGGGTTTTAGGCACAACTGATACTGGGGTGTCTGGGGGTATGGAATACCTTCCAGGATAAGCAGGAGGTGCAGGGGCCCTCCCCAGAAACATTTTTTGATAAATGGTTCAAAATGGTGAGTTATACGGCTTTCTGAGAGATATTTTATAAATCCTTACGCTATTCTACAAGTAATGTTAATGCAATTAAGTAAAATGGATTTCACAAAAAAATTTCTCTGAGCTCTGGGGGGGGGTTTATCCCTCAAAACCCCCCCTCGCTGTGCCACTGGTAGTGACAATTGTCTTCTTGAAGGTAAATACTCTCATGATGTGGTCATAGGAGTTGCTCTGTCTCTTTCTTGAGTTTTTCATAAAACATATCTCCAAACTTCCTCCATACTCACTTGGTTGATCAATTTGATATTCACCATTCTTCTGCAGCATCTCATTATGAATGCTTACTGAAGGGGTTTGGGATAGTTCCATAATTAACCTCACCACTTCAATAATGTAAACGGAAATAATTTCGACCAATTTTATTCCGATGGCAAGCGATACAGAGGTGTACTATCGTCTCTCACTTCGGAAGTCCTTCTCCATTGCCTTTCCCTGAGCATCTCTCTCTCACGGCGCCTTCCTGGTGCTAGCGCCTGAATCCGGCAGCATCGGCAGGGACCTCAGGATTCCAGGGCAAAGACCTCAGCCACGTGGTTGTCCTTTGTGGTGGTGCTGGAAACTAAGATCTCCGCCACACTTACACCCATGACTTCTTGTTGCCATCACCATCCATGCTTTGTGGATTCCTTAATCTACCTATATTCCCTACTTTAAGTTGAGTAAGTCAGGTGCAGAAATGCATCACAGAGTAAATCAAAATGAATTATTCTTTGGCAGTTGCCTCTACCACTTGCAGGAGCAAGATATATGCGTGTGGCTCTCCAATTTTGTAGTCGTGAATTGAAGTTGCTGAGTATTCATCCTATCCATTGCACTTCAGAGCTTAAAAGATGGTCGCTCGAGTATTCAACACACCACCTGATGATCAGCCAAGAAATTCAAATTATAATAAAGCCACCCAGTGGTGGATCTATGGGGGGGGAGACAATGGGGGCTGTAGCCCCCCCTTTGAATATCCAATTTATACTAGATAGAATAGCAATTTTCTTTGGACTGCTGGGAGATAATTCCCACTTAGCCCCTCCTTGTCTCTATCCTGGATCTGCCACTGAAGCCACCCTACCTCCAGTGAGCCAGATCATGACCATTTTCTTTTAGGACCACAAAATCCTACTGGTGGAAGTCGTTCCCCCAGGTGAAAAATAGAGCTCGCCAAATGCTATGACATCCTGAGGTAAATGTGCAAAAGCATAATGAACTGGCATATGCGAATGTTCACATATATGGTATTTCTCTCCTGAATGACAGTGACAGTCCTCTCATTAGTTTGTATCCACTCCTATCGTTGATATCTCCCCCTAAAAGATCACTTTCCTATAAGCTTAGAAATTTTAAAGAGGTAAACTATATTGACAATGATGTGGTGAAAGAAATGGTTAAATAATGGCTTAAGGAGATGGAGCCTGAGCACAATAAATGGATTTGTTAATTTTATGAAAGTATATACCCTTTAAATTTTTTTACCTCATTTGACTGATGTACCCGACCACGTAGTCCCTACCCAGAGATCTGAATGGGAGACTAGTTTACCACTGGAATATTTTGGTCAAGAGAATGCCATCTTATCTTTAGAATGGAGCAAACATAAATGGTAGAGTACCTGTGACTCCTTAAGATATAATGCTGTTTTTTTCCCTTACCTTCCACATCACAGTACTACAGCTGTTTACGTAAACGTTACCATGCCTACAATGAAATGAGTGTCACTGTGCTGACCACTGAAATTTTCACTTTCAATCATATCAATAATAGCTCCTCGCCTCTCCTTTGGGTGATGGAGAGCATATATTATAATTGTTGGATGCCTACTGTCGCCAAGTCACAGCACCTTTAGGACCATAGCAAACACTGATTTTGGATGGCCGGTAAAATACTAGCCTATATTTTACTGGTAAAGAACTGCTTGCACACACACCGGATTTTTACAGGTCAAACCATCACTTGCTTGAATGTTGCGCCGGTGCTGGTGATCCACAGTGGCAATAGCCGGGTGCTAACCAGCATTTTACTGGTGCTGGTGCTCAGTCGATCATAGTGCAAGCTCCTCCCATGGTTCACTGTTGGAATGTGGACGACCAATATTTTAAAGGCCGTGCAGAATTGGTGTGTGTGCAAGGGGCCTTACAGGCTTTAAGTATCATTTAGATGGCCAATCTTACACAGGGATAGACCCATAACACCTTAGATTGCTGTCGGTTTCTGTCCACAATTACTCATTCAACAAGTAAACTCGCTTGGGTACAGCCCCAAATGAGTCAATTAGGACAGATTTTAGGACGAAGAGAAGAAGTACGTCACCATAAAAAGGCTGGCTAATAGGACAGTGGAAAGGAGACCTGATTCAAACCAAACTTACAATTATTGACTTATGATGATGACAGATTTTTTACTTATGCTATGACTAACTTTCACGACAACCCTCATTCATATTTTAACATGATTAATGCATATCTCCTTTCAAATCCAAAAAAATTAAAACTGTCGTAAAGGCAAGCAGAAAGAATAAATTTTCTCTTAAGTTATTCATGGAAACTATAATTGATTGTCATATTTTTCCATTGAGTGAAAAATCCACAGAGAAAAAATCATTCCCCTTGACCTGGATTCAAATCCGTATCCCCAACATACATCCCACACGCTCACCATTCAATACAACTTGGATGTAAATTTTCAGGAAGATCTGGACATAATCTTTCTTTTGCTAACTCTGGCAGCAGGCATTATATTATCTGACCAAGAAACATTTCTCCCTATGCCTCTCTGATCTGTCCGTCATGGGAGAACTCTGGCCACCTCAACTGCTGGTTTCGTGCAAAAAAAATCTGATGCTTTCCCAGCGTATGCTGGTGGTGAAGGTTGCTCCACCAGCTCTCCACCATGGCTGCCGACGTTTCAGGGTACGAGAAGAAAACCATGCCATCCATCGTGAAGATCATCTCTCCAGAGAAGAAATACTAGGATAGGATTATGAAGGAGCCCATAGAGATCTGGCTAATGAAAAATAACACCGATAGAGATGGCACTTACTCCCTCAGCAACACCTGGAAACCCATCCAGCGAAGAATCCCAGTGGCCAAAACTAAGGACCAATCAGAGGAGACTTCAGGCCCAGGCACAGCTATGTAAGGTGAACTCTTTCAGAGACACAACTTTCAGCCCTGAGGATTGAGTACATCTTGTACCCCGAAAATTTGGCAGCCATGGAGGAGATTAACCGGTGGAGCACCCAACCAGCCTTCACTACATTGGTGTTTTACCCTTGCATTTCATCAAAGATATTAGAAAGAATACCTAGTTCACTGCCATTAATGGTGCTGCCACCATTGACCTTTTTATTCGCAAATAGCTGCACACATTCAGGGGGCGCAGCCAGGAATTAAGGCTGGGGGGGGTTTGGGTGCAACTAATACCGGGGTGTGTGGAGGTATGGAATACCCACCAGGATAAGCGGTAGGTGCGAGATTAATAAATTGCGGAATTTTAAGAGAAATGGTTCAAAATGGTGAGTTTTACAGCTATCTAAGGGATATTTTATTAATCCTTACACTATTCTATTGGTAATATCAATTCAATTAAGCAAAATGGATTAAACTTAAATATTTCTCTGAGATCTGGGGAGGTTTTAACCCCAAAAAACCCCCCTTGCTGTGCCACTGCACACATTAACAGCCAGGCTTAGGCTTTAGGGCTTATATGAGGTTCAACTTTTAGTCCATTGTTAGTTCAGAATTTTTTCCAGTGGCGGCTTGCCCATAAGGACTCTCGGTAGCTGCCCCTTCCAAAGATTTGAAAAATGAAAAAAATTAAATATCCATTCAATTCTAACTATACATCTAATTAACCAAAGTATTTTTTTCAATCGCATACATCGAAAATGTAGGAAAAACACTCAAAAATAGTGCGAGAAGTTTGCATTTGTGGCCGCGGGGTGCTGGCCAGAACACCCAAAACCATCACTGTGAAGTTATATGAAGTGGTAGTGGTGGGGGCTACTGGTGCTATGACACGTCTAAGCTTGTGCCTTATGGAAGTCTTGGGATGCCGTCCGAGCATGCGCAGAGCGATGTATCTAGTGAGTTGACATCGCAGCGCCGCGGCCGAATAATCTTGGTGTTGCAGAATACCTTGTTTTGGTGACCAGTTGACTAATTATGTGTAAATTGTTTTAATGTAAAAAGGCCTAGTTGTAGCTGATTTAATCGATTCAGTGATTTTTAGTGTTTGAGTGAGTAATAATGGTCTCTAGATTGCCTTAAAAACTCACTAAAATACACAAAATATTAATAAATTTTGACCCCCCGGTGGAGCGAGTCCCTTCCAGCATTTGATTAACGAGCCACCACTGATTTTTTTTCCAATGTAGATCTCATTGCTGTTCATGAGGCAAAATAACATACCAAAAACCTCTCTCTAGTCCATTATACTAGTTATCCATAAAATTTAAAAAATGTTTGCAAATCAACCATTTAACTATGCTTGGACGTCTCTGTTTCAAGGGTTCATGTTGGATTGGACGGCTTTCAGTAGATAAGTTTTGCTAAGATTCTATCGAACTAGGATGAAGTTTACTTTGACCTAAAGATAAGCAAAAGAAACCTGATAAATCTGTTGCATGCATTAGACTGACCAACACAGCGAGAACTAATGAAATGAAGATAGCCGAAAACATTTTTCATGAATAAGTTTGGAGACAGCATCAAAAACAGCTACAACAGTCACTTGTCCACAATTATACTGACATCTGAGAATTTTTTGTCTGTCGCTGAGAAAATACTGGAAATCATATTGATGAGTTCTTATCGAGTTTTACACCAGGTTAATTCAGTCGTATTGGCCGATGTTTTTCAACAAATGAGTATTTTGCACATATTAACAACAATAAGAAACATGAGTTCAGCATTCTTTCGGGCTGCATCCACGTCCGTTGTCGAAGAACCACAACAGTTTCGCCAGCTCTCCTGCCAGCGTCCTCAGGTTGTATGAATGACACCTGAGGACGCTGGCAGGAGAGCTGGCGAAACTGTTGTGGTTCTTCGACAACGGACGCGGATGCAGCCCGAAAGAATGCTGAACTCAAGTAATCACCGCGGAAACCTGCGTACGAATAAGAAACATGCTTGAAACCAGGTGTGTACACTATGTTCCCTATTACAAGCAAAGGGCTGCGCGATAGGTTAACCGTTAGCTAGTACGTTAAAAGCATTACTCTGGATTTGTGCATGAAAAATGAGCAATGAAGACCATACCATTAGATAGGGAGATGCAAAAGTTCTTTTCCACGCACATTGCTACTGGGACTGCATAATTAAGGAAGCCATCGAGATCCCCCTCCATCCCAAAAATTTCAATTGTGATACTGACCTTCATCTTAGCAATACATTATTATTAAAGTATTCTACCGATTAAGGTAGGTTTCCATGGAGTGCTTAAGAAGAATTCCGGAGCCTCCCCTTACATCATGCACAATAAGGCCTACTACCTTTCATTCTATCGAAAAACTTATTCTTTTCCTTCCCCTCCCTCGTTTACCTAACATTCTTCCCTCTAACACTGTTTTCAACATACCCTCCCCGCTAAGTACTCACTCCATCTATACCTTCTGTCTCCTCCGTATCTCATCTAAAAGCTGCCTCTGCTCACCCACCATGTCCAGCACTTCGTCGTTCCTCCTCCTCTCCGTCCACTTCACCTCCTCCATTCTTTGCCACACCCACATCTCCAATGCCTCCGATCTTCTCTCGTCTTCTTTCCTCAGTGTCCACGTTTCTGCACCGTAGAGAGCTACACTCCAGATCAAACTCTTCACTAACCTTTTCTTTAAACTCTTACATAGCAAACCTCCCAGAAGCTCCTTTCTGTTCATGAAAGCCTCCTTTGCTAATGCAATTCTCTTCCTAATATCCTTACTACTGTATCCGTTTTCCTCTAACATACTGCCTAAATAGTTGAACTGCTCAACCTGCGCAAGTTTTTCACCACCCACCTTTATCTTAAGTCTAACATTCCTCGCTGGTGAGGCTATACAAAACCGCGTAACCTTGGTCTTCTTGTGATTAATCCTCATCCCATATTCCTCGCAACACTCGTGTAACGCATCCACTAGAGCCTGAAGCCCCCTCGCTGACTGGCTAGAAAACACCTGATCAGGAGACCTGTAATCAGTAGCTTAAAAAACATAAGGGAATTACATAAAGAACTTCAAAAGACCATCAGCCAATCGGAAAGCACCTGAGCCTTATCATTGTAATCGCCAAACAGTCGATTCAGTCCAGTGTGAAATTGGACTTCCATTGAGTAACACGCCTTGAAAATGGACGAAAACTCGTCTTCCGAAACGCTGGCCAATACAACTGAATTAACCTGGAATAAAGCCCCGAGAAGAATTCATCAATACTGGAAATCATTGGACTCTATCAGTGCGCAACAACAATAATAAACATGTTCAACACCAGGTGTGAACACTATGCTCCCTATTGCGAGCAAAGGGCTGTGCGATTGGTTAACCATTAGCTAGAACGTGAAATGTATTGCTCCGGAATTGTGCATTTAAAATGATTGAGATTCTCGCCTCGGAGATACTAAGGAAACGTACACACTAGCTTAAAATTGAATTATAAGAATTCATATTGTGATGTTATGCCTTTGCTGCCTCATACGAATGAGTGAAATTCTGGCAATACACATCAAAAGATGGCATTCAACATTAATCTATAGCGGAAAAACGAATCCAATCCTAGCCTATAACTAAGAAGAGTACAACAAACAATGTCAAGTATTTTATCATAAGTATCCAGGAGTCGAAAATGATTCATTGATCTTACGGATTGCAGAGAAGTAATTATTTCAAATTAATGCTGAGATATTCTTGATCTGAAAAAGAATAGATGTATCAGGCATTATAACGTGGAATAACAATATTATAAATAATAATTATTCATATTTTTAAAATATCTAAAAATTAGGTCTACCTCTACCCAACCCATTTGTTAATCACCTATTCTCACTGAATATTCAACCGTCAGTCTTTAGCATCCACTGCCATTCAGTAAGCATGCTATTCACACCTGCTTGATCCAAGACTCCTATTGAAATTCCACAACCACAAGCAATTAATTGTCCTTTTCATTTCATTTTAACTTTTCTCAATCCCTTTCCTCATATTCCTCAACATACAATGCTACTCCCCGAGTAAACCTTCACCAGATTTTTCTTTACACTTTTAAGGAATATTCCAGTCATAAACTTTTCCCGATAGGTTCAAATCTTCTTTTGTCAAAATTATCTTATCCTAATATTGCAAAAAAATATCCTGTCCTAATACTGTAAACAAAATACTATTTCTAATGGACGCATTCTTTTATTACAACAAATTCATTTTTGGCCTAGGACATTATCTACTGCTGCACTTTGAGTTTTTCAGGTGTACCCCATGTAATATTTCTATTGTTATCCCTGCTAAAACCTACATAGTAGGTAGGTAGGTGTACACAAGGTGCTTCCAAAAATCTCTTAACACAGCTGTGCCTGTGAGGGCTTTAACTGATTAAGAAATATTGCATACTACAGCATCAAGTATAGAAATTCACATTCCATTACTGATGATACTGAAACACCAAAAAAATAACCAGAAAAAAGTTTTCATGGGGGGTAGCTAGAGTTCATTCACTAAAAACGGCGTCTTTGGAATACATTGGTACGTTTGACTTCCTTGACCTTATTTGCTCAAGCCTTGAGTAAGCATATTGATACTTATTACTGTAATTAATTACTTCACAATGAAAAATTGCTCTATGTTCTTCACACCTAAAAGGATTTATGAAAATTAACTCAGCCTGCCATTCCAAAAACGAGCATCACTTCGGGTGATTATTTCTAGTTCACTGTACCATTCAGGAGGCACTACATAACCATTTCTAAGTGTTACATATCTCCAGATGAAAAAGACAAAAAATACAAATGTGTGTATGGATATTTAAGAGATTTTTTTAATACTGCAGCTGGGTTTTTTCAATGCCAATGTCATGTCGTATAAAATTCATCTCTTGAGGTAGGCCTTTCCAAATACTTTTCTTTGATTTCACGATTTTCGAAGATCTTTATGGTGAATGAAGGAGTTCGGAGTTCCACAAGTGTAAATGCATATCACTAAATGTATGAATTCACATGTCTCTTGCACAGTAAGTCTTTTCCGGTGTGGCATTTCAAATATTTTTAATCCACCAAAATTTATTTACATATGCACAACATGTAAACTTTTGGATACAGCGAACTTTACACAATGATCGCCACTGAAAAACAAGTTTCACAGCGAAAACTGCTCAAGTACCAACACAAGAGTACTCATTGTATAAACTTCAAGCCATATCCATGTTCAAAGCATTTTTTTTCTGCAGAATTTTCTTCAGGCAGTAGAACTTCTTCACATGCATAAGTAACATGGTTAATAATAGGAATACTTTCATCACTATCAAACTCAAGTCATTTTTTTTCTTACGCTTCCAACCAAACTAACGTGAGCAGTTCAAGAACACTGCAAGCCTATTTAATCAAAGATGAAATGAAAATTTTCTCCATTATCAAATTGTTACAAATGAGTGAAGGCACATGGGATGTGAGAAAATTCTCTTGTTGACGACACTGATAGCACATGTATCACAAAGTTGGAAGTAACTTGTAGTAAGAGGAGGGCCCTAGAAGCACATCCAATTGACTCCAGATGCTCAAGAAGGTAAGTACTTTTATGAGCTGACTTCGAATAATTCACACGAAAATAAACAAAATACAATAATGTAGTCGTTTAACACCCTAGAAAGAGCAAAAAGGAACAACAGATGAACACTGCATCAAGATTTCAACACATAATTACAAATGTTCTTCAGACACTTATTGGACCATCGAACACATGACAACTTAATCTTGTACACCCATCAATTGTTAGACATGATACATCTCCACAAATGTTTTCAGCAGAAAAGAAATATGTCAGAAGATTGCTCATTAACCATTCCAGCAGAAAGATTTTGGCTGCTAAGACATACTGACACTAACCTACAAAACATTTACACATTTCACTGCAGAAAGGTTGACTCAAAAGTAGACTATAAAAAACTGAAACATTGATCAGCACCATTCCCACCCTAAAGCAGTCGAAGAAAACAATATGCTTTGAATAGATCTCTTAAGAGTTTTGATGGGGTGTCTCAGAACACAATCATAAAACAAAAAAATGGTTTTTCAATTCAAATTTATCATCATAATTTGATCATAAAATAATTATTTCGATATCTTGCATGCATTTGAAATGAAAAGAATAATTACAGTCAGGATTTGTAAGAAAAATGGTATCATCTAATTTCCACAATTGTAGATAGTCAAACAGGAGCACAGAGTTCTACAAGAAGTTCGATGAAAGAAAATTTCCAATTCAAGTTTTACATCACACATTTCAGTATTCATATATGGTTTAAAATATCACAATCAATGTACAAAATTTATCAATTTTCCACACACTCTCACTTACTCTCTTTACTCTCTCTCCAGAATCCAAGGGAGGGTTAAGACATAACCCTCCAATTACAGTACCACAAGGACACCGTGAAACCTAATAGAAATCAAATTATAGGAAGTGACATGTACCTTGCAAGATAGGTATTCACAACCTTCAATACCTAAGAAAAGAACAGAACAGCATAGTATTCTTACATGGTTTACATGTCACTGCACCAATCAAGAAATTAATTATCAATTGCTTCATTACATAAAAGAAAACATTCTTTAAGACTTTGCACCTTTCCCATTAAAAGGAAGATGATGACAAGAATATTCAGAAGCAATTGTTCAAAAAATCATTTTTACTGGGCTTCCACCACTAAAAAATCAGTCTTCCGCACACAAACGACTGAGTGCTAGGAATCACTGAAAATGCAAGATAATAAATCTCCACTCAAACCGATATACTGCACAAGTTAACAGCAAATACTTTGATCTTGGCCTGAAGGATAAAAGGCCTTCTTCATTCCTACCCTGACAATCAGTGCTGGCCTCACGCGCAGGACAGCGATGCACACTCCCAAATCCCCAATGGTTCCACGAAGGGACACCAAAAGGTGAATTCAACGCCTGTCTCGGTACCTCATCTCCCTACCTCGCTCTCTCCTCTCACTCGTCCTCCACAAGAACTCGTCCACCGAGCGGTCGTAAGACCGCTTGTCGGAGGACCTCGATGAGGAGTGGTACTCAGGGAGCGGTGGCAAGGTGTCGTAGTACCGAACCGGCGGGGGCGGCGGGGGTGGCATGCTATCGTACGGAGGCGGTGGGGGCGGAGGCGGAGGGCCTCCCTGACCCACGTAAAGGTGCGGCATCGGGGGCGGCGGCGGTAGGTACGGCACGCCCCCAAGGTGGTGATGATGGTGGTGCGATCGAGAATGGTGGTGGTGGAGGCTGCGCACGTAGTCTGCCAAATAGGACGATCCACCCCCGCCGCTGTTATACGGACGGTCCCTAGAGGAACTGGGCGGGGAGTTGCCGTCCTCGTACCAGGGAGAATAGCGATCCCTTCGATGGGGTCTTTTGAACACGCGACCACGGGCTACGGAGTAATGTTTACCAGACCTGCTGTCTCCATCGTCGCCACCGCGCCAGCGGAAACGCCAACTATGGTGTCTCTGATGGTGCCGTCCGGAAGACGGCGGATCTGCCCCGTGCCGGCGCCGTGGGGCTCGGCTCACCTTAGATGCCTCCTTGGACCTCCGGAGGATTGGCGTCATCTCGATGCCATCATCAGCAGGAAAGAGGCGGCAGAGTTCTTCAGCCACCCTTGGTTCTATTTCCTGTCCATCCCGCCCGATCTTCACCGGTTTCCCCTCGTTCCAGGGATTGTAAAGGTGTAGGGTGGCAGCGAAGGGCAACTCTTTCCTTGAGACCCAATCTACCCGAAATACTCCGCCAAGGGCTTTGGCAGACAATCCAGGAGGAAGCACCCATGAAATGGGAGGTACATCCCGGCGAGATTCACTGCCCAGTCTAGCGAATCCAGCAAATTTCCCACTCTCCTTGACAGAAAATACTAACATAACATTTCGGGATTCGCGATAAGCTTGATTGAGCTTTGCCTCGTTCTGCGGGGGTGTCGACCACACCCCCTTTGCTTTGGACAAGGTGACATTTTCTGCGTTGTTGCTCTTGATCACAAAAAAGCGGGCATCACGGAAAAGATAGTTAAGCTTAGTCGCATAGTCATACGATTTGCTCTTCTCACGAGAAGACTCACTCCGTTTGGGCGGCGGGGGAGTTGGGGCTACTGGAGATGGGGGTGATGGACTCTTACGCACCTCTCCTCTTACAGACCTAGTCCTTCTGTGCTTGACGTCTTCTCTGCTGTCCTTATCGTCATCCGACGAATCCGAACTGGCAGAACTAATGCTAGGTTGGCTGGATTCACTGTCAGATTTTGCGGAAGAAGATGACGTGACCTCACTACATGTCTCATACTCATCCATATCTTCTATCTTCAACTCATCTCCAAGTTCATCCCCAAAACTGAGATTCAAATTGTCAGCCTCCGCACTAACTTCGACGTCTCCGTCTTCCATGTTGAATATTTTATTGCTTACTTAAAACGATGTAACTGAATTCGCCAAGCGCTGATCTGAAATAAGTGTATAAGATAAAAATAAGAGTTAGATATGGAATTCGGCATCACGATAATCACATCTTTTTCACTTCAAGTTTGAAAAAAAATCGCCAACTATAAATAACAACAAGTGAAAAATAAAGATCTTCCTCACAACTATAGCCATTGAAACAACATTTCACGCGATTAAAAATTAGTTTAACCACGAACCGCAACAACAGTGAACTAAAGTGGTTCCTAGAAATAATCATAAATGATATACCGCTATCATTACAACCATTACATGGTTCAACGAAAGATTAATTACCGACTTACCGGCTAGAATTTGCTGCTCCCTTTACTGAAAACCATCTTGACGGTTGAATATGAATATAATGAGAGCTTTAGAGCCTTATTTTGACGAAATAATTATAAAAACAATTACTCTTCGTCACCAACCCAAAACAATTCTTTGTAGCGTGACAGCTTTCATCTGTTTAGTTCCAACTTCTACCGATTGAGCCCTTAACGGCGCTTTTGACGCCAAGATGTGCATTTTTATATTTCCGCCAACTTCAAACAGACTTTAAGATGGATCCTCCAGGAGCATGCATATATTTTTCACGAAATTTTATCGTAGAGGTATTCTATGCACAATTTTGTAATAAAATAAATAAATAATTTATATATTATCTTTATATAGCTCAAATATGAAAATAATTATTAAATAAATAATTAAATTTTAGGCTTCCCGATGACATTCAGTCATTTTTGGAAACTGTGAATATTTTCAGAAAAATTAAGATTCTAAACATTTAAACAAAACCAAAGTATTAAAATTAAATGAAAACAGATAAAATTAATGAAAAATGAAAGAGTAAAAAACATAAATGATATCATACCCGAAGCAACTTAAGGCTTATCCACTTTCAATTGCACTAACTTTGTTCGGAATGAGCTCACGCATTATTGCGGAATGAATTGAAAATAAAATCAAGAAATATTGAGGGTGTTGTGGAAATGATTAATCTTTCGATACTAAAAAATAATTTTATAATAAATGAAAAAAACTGCCCCATTTGGTTCAGAATCTGGCGCGATAAGAAAAGTATCTGAAGGTCATTAGGCAGGTTGTGGACGAAGGGTAGTGGGCAACACTGTCTATCCTCAGTACCTGGGAATCTGATAAACTTTATCACTTCGCGGAGAACTGGAGTTCAAATCCCGGTGAGAAAAATATCTTTTGAATGTAATCCCACCCTTACTGATTGTGAGTGTAAGGCCGTCGAGATCCAAGGCAAGGATTCACTGCTGCCTTTATAGGGCTTTACAAACATTTTGCCGACAATTATTTTTTTCTTTGTGATTTCATGTAGTCAGCATTACATTTTCATCCAACTCATTTTCGTTTCGGCCATCGAAACACCGGTCGGAATACATTTTGACGCGAGAAGAAAGGCAAAAATGTATCGCGGGTTCTTGTCGCAGTCTAAAATTAAAACCAGAAAAAAATATACCTTGGTAATGATAAGCCTGTATCCCCGTTATATACGAAAGACTAATAGCCAGCCTCGGAACAAGGGTGGAGCAGGGGGTGGGGGCACGTGACCCGGGCGGCAGATTTCAGGGGGTGGCAAAATTTGAAAAGTTTATTTTTAAAGTTGTTCAATTTTTTTGAACATTTTATCAACTATATTAAATTGCCACTGAATACCAAATAACTTTCTTCTTTATAAGACTTGTCACAAGAATTAGCGTTAATAATTAGTTGCCTGAGCGCTCGGTAGTAGGGTCAGGGGCGCGAAAATAGTGTATTTTGGTATATTAATATAAAAGTTTTTCAATGTAAATTTGATTTGTGCATTAATATGTACAAGTTTTTTTAATATAAGTGTTATTAAAAGTGTTTTTCATAAATAAAACTTCTAAGTAGCATACATACAATGTCACTAGCGTAGTCAGGATTTTGAAATGGGGATCTGAGATTATTTTGAATCATTTCAATAATCCAATCACGTTTTCCACTGTCACTCTCTTACTCATAAGCTCTTGATTTTCGTTCTTTTGTTCTCTGCTTAATGGATTATTTTTCGTTTTCCTCTGAGGCAATTCAACATTTTCATCAATTTTCTCTGAAAGACCTCTATATCCACTATCTGCTTAGGTCTTAACGTCTGGTATTATATATACTTTATATATATATTTACACACTTCGAAATGCTCCTCGGCGAGGTAAATAACAGAAAAAACCCTAGGATGGGCAGTATCAGAACACACACGAAAAAGATTATAAACTCACAATTTATATAAACTACAGTATATGCGCCTCTTTTAAAGGCTCAATGTGGCTCTAACCCGGAAAACCCCCTTCCCCCTGTGGATACGCCACTGTGCGGTGTGTAATTTCAGCTACCGCACTTCAAAAAATAGCTTTTATTAGTATATTTTAGTGGTGGCGGAAGTGGTAAGGGGGAAGGTAATCTTTGCTCCCTCTGACAAAACTCATAGTTCCAGCCCTGTGAATAGCTATTTTCGAGTTTAAACCCGGAGTTATGAGGAGTTGAAGACAAAGCAAATACTGGGTACAATATGGATCGCCATGCTCAAGTTTCATGAGAGATGAAATAATCAACGAGCAATGGAAAAGAAGAAAAATAAAAAATATAATATATCCCCACAAAAAATAGCGAGGCCAGGCAGTAGGCATGGCTTAAAAAAATAAGCTAACTGCCAATCAGTGGGGTAGCTACTAGGTATGTTAAGAATTTCGTTCGGGGGGAGTCCAAAACCAGGGGAGGGGGGAATTTTTGAAAAACAGGATACCAAGTGAAGGATTTAGAACTAATTTTAACACTTTTCATAATCGGAAAAAAATTCATTTTTCAAAGAAATCTTTCGTAAATTCATGATTTTTTCCATATTTTGTTTTCTTTCATGAAGCAAAGTAATTGTGTTCTTATATTGCGGGGCGAAGGGGCTTCCGGATACGCGACTGCTGCCAATACTTCTTGTAATACTGCCACTTTAAAAGTAACAATACCCGCAATTCAGCGTGTTGCAGATAGGGGAGTCCAAGCGGAAGGACTTCCTTATCACTTTTCTGACGAACACCCACTCTTCCGACGGAAGAAATTATCGTTTGCTTCAGTTCCATCACTGATTGGTAGGCAAAGACGATGAGACCTTGCAGCAAAAATGACTTCCTTTCGAAGCTTCTGTCAAGAGTACGTGGTTGTTCGGAGTTTATAATGACGTTCCTCAAATTCGTAGCCGAACACCTACCTCTGTTAACGCTTGTTATGCTTGCGCTGCTGGTGACAACTTTACTGCACGGCGACCGCGAAGGGCGGCATTTTTCACATCTATTATTTCACTCTACGTCTCTTCCAGATGCTGCGTGCAACCATTGTTTCAACGCCTCCGACGTTCCAAAACCCCAGGATGTTGTAACTGTGAGCGAGGATATTAAGAGTCCCGCGAACGATGTGACTCAAGGAACAAACTACAGTCGATGCATTCAGACTACGACGAAGGAGACCGTCTATGATCGTCAGAGGGTGCAAGTGAGTGGAATCTTTCTTCAACAACGTCAATACAAAGAAAAGAGGGGAAGTAAATGGTATTGGGTGGGCGATTAGACCCCTGTCTTTACTAACAGCGGCATTTCGCCGAATTTTACCGCGAAATATAAAGATTCGAGAGCAGCAGCGGATTTTTGGGGGGGAAGGAGGCTATATAGCCCCTACCCTCCCCAGCGGGTCGAAACATACACAGAATAAAATTAAAATTTTTGGAGGTTACCAGTTTGCACAAGAATCTTTTGTTATATTTTCCGGTAAATTTACCCGGTAATACGAGTTGAATTACAAACTACATAATTTTAATCTTAGGGCATATTCATGGCTTTTTTGTCAAAGAATTAGACTAAAAAGCTGTATTTGAGCCTAGAATATCCCATATTTCCAAAATTTCTGAACCCCCCTTCTGCTGGGAGAAATTCCCCAGACTCCTCCCCAGTTTGTCCCCAACCCCCGTCAGACCAAATCTAGATCCGCCACTGTTTGAGAGCAAACTTTACCCTACATCAGGGGCGCAGCTAGGAATTAATTCTGGGGGGGAAGGGGTTTAGGTGCGACTAATACTGGGGTGTGTGGGGGTATGGAATACCCACCAGGATAAGCGGTAGGTGAGAGATTAATAACTTGTGGAATTTTAAGATAGATGGTTCAAAATGGTGAGTTTTTATGGATTCCTGAGGGATATTTATTAATCCTTACATAATTCTATTAGTAATATTAATCCAATTAAGTAAAATGAATTAAACTTACAATTTCTCTTAGCTCTGGAGGGTGGGGTTTTATCCCCCAAAACGCCCCCTCGTTGCGCCACTGCCCTACATCTACATACTACCCCGCAAGCCGCCTAAAAGGGGTGTGGTTCTTGAGTGTGCTAGGACACCAGCTGTTGATACATAAAAAGGAAAGCGAAATTACAATTAGCATTTATTAAAGTCCTTCATAGCTCGGGGGAAAAACAAATTCCCATATCTATCTCTTCCACTAAATATCTCTCTTAATTTATCAGTTCTTTTGGACCTAGAAATATAGTGGGGCTCAAATATTATGTTATCCATGTCGCTATTAAAGATAACTATTCTCAATAGGGTAGTTTCCTTCATCAAAGAAAACGAAATGCATTGATTGCTATTCGTTACCCACCATTAGGGTTTTCATAATATGTATACAAATTATTTGGTTTTAGAAATCCCAGTTTAAACGAATGGCAATGGTCAATTTTAACCATATTTGTAAAAGGCTAGATTGGCGCCCATGCGATTCCACTCCACTTGACATCACAGGGACCTAGTTTCTACACAAGAGGATAGGAGTTTTACATCGTCTGAGATTACCAATGCATGCATGAGTCACAGAGCTCAGGGAAACATGTCGTAATAATCACTTATTAAAATTGTCTAAGGTCGGAAAGTTTCCTTCGTTTGATAAGGTAGTAATAATCCATATTTAAGCCAAGCGTTACCTGCTAGCATGGTACTCTGCTACCTGCTAGCAGCCTGCATCGTATCAGCACTCAAGCCTCGCCTCAAGGTCACCTCACAGAGCAGCAGAGGGAACCAGAAATACGTCACATGGACTTTTCCCATCATTCCTACTTACCCATCGCGTTTTCGTGCGCATGAAAATTTTCACTTTTCGTTTAATGGCAAAAAAATAGATATCGTCATTTGAAAATCTAAGAGTGTGAAATGCATACTCCAGGAGTAATAATCTTTCGATTTAGGCAATAAAAAAATAATAGGATATTGTTGAAGCAATCTAAGCCTAGCGCACAGCCTCTGAGTCTCGGGTGGCTCCCAGCCTAATTCGTTAACATCTGGGTAATGCTGTCTGTATGCCTGTAGCAGTTTTTGGCGAACCGCGCAGCCTTCCTTTCTATTTCATTGAGTTAATGGATTGAGTCTTTCTGCACCAGATCCCATATGCTCACTGCATATTCAAGGTACAGTCGGACAGGTGGAAAATAGTTATTTTCTTTTACTTTATCATCGGAAAATCTTCCCGCAGTATGCTTCACGAATTAACCAATGCTTACTGGAACAAACCAACCTGGTGATACGTAATGGCGGTTGAATTTATTTATGACATGCTTGATCATACCGGTACAACACCACCCACCCATAATTTCTGTAAGAATTGAAAAGATTGTAAACTTTAAGGTGGCTCTCTAATGAAAGTTTCAATAGCGTATCCCCCCACCACAACAATGACCAAGATCTGCTCCTGTCCCTGATGGAGATTGAACATTTTAAATGGAGCACTTACCAACATTGAAGAATTTTTGAAATGAGAGAGAGCATTATAGAGGCAAGCTTCATAATGGTTTGCTCTTCCTACTTGAAGGATTAAATACTGAAAAGATTTGATTCATGTAAGACTTCATTGCTTGTATGATAATGAAATATACAATTGTAAAATATAGCTGCCAAATTCTAACAAAACATTTAGAAAATTAAAGACCTGATCAGCAAAAGGCAAATTCAATACAGGTAGCTAATGGGTGGATAACCTCTTTATGTTCATTAGGAAGAACAGTTGAAGCGGAGAGCTCATCTTCAGGATGCCTGCATCTCGGAGATAGTAAATTTGTCAGATTTCAAGCTGAATCGAAAGCATTACCTGATAGATCGCAGCCGTCAAATCCTCTATTGTTGGATACACAAAGTGGCATCTACATCTTGGATTTCATTCATGGCAAGACTAAGAGGACTGCAAGTGAGGAAAAATCGGATTTACCGTGAGATAAGTCGTCTCTCAGCTTCGTCTGATGAAGAGGTACAGACTGCTGCACTCAACTACCGTGTTCGCTTCATCGTAGTTCGGCACCCTTTCCTCAGACTCATCTCAGCATACAGGGACAGAATATGGGCCGCTACACAAAAGTATTCAGCCCAAGCATTAATTTACGTTCCTCGGATACTAAGACTGACAAGGCCTCACCTCTCCCAGTAAGTTATCATCAATTTTAAAAATATTTTAATCAACTAAGATTAGATTGACTTCCATTTTAAGACATGATTTAGAGCAGGGGTTCCCAAACTGGGGGGCACGCTCCCCTGGAGGGGCGTGGAGAAATTCCAGGGGGGGCGTGACACCCAAATGAAATAAATAAAAAAATTACAAAAATAATTTCCTCAGATCTTTGAAATAAAGTCTGTCTAAGTTTTCATTATTGTTTTTGTAAAGTTTCAATAAAGTTGTAAACTTTATCAAAGAAGGTTACAGGTAATTATATTCGTTTTTCATGTAATACTTGTTTTAATTTTCATCATACGTACAATTATTGAATCTTTCAATTCTGCGTTACCGCATTCAACAGTGAACAAAAAAATCTACCTACTCACCATATCAAGTAGGCACATACTTGTACGAGTACAAGTAGGAGTTGGTATGCACGGCACCTTGGAAATAGGGTATTGCAAAATGGAAAGCTGATATGTGTAGCAGAGGGGGGTGGGGGGGGGCGTGGTACAAAAAAGTTTGGGAACCCCTGATTTAGAGGAAATAAGATTATAGATAAGATTGGTATAAGATTCTATTTCAAGCAATTACTCCTAAGCATATGCTAATTGAACTGAGCAGTGACCACCAAAATCTTTTATAGTGCATGAAAACTATAAGTCAACTTTATGGCAACACATGTGAAATAAGTTTCATGTAAATGACTTATTGGATCCTTTGTAAGCTGAAGGTGGGAGTTTTCCTGAGAATTCACTTACTGGATTGAAATTAAGTTTTAGTATTTTAATATCTCTCTTACAATTAGATTACTATTGGCAGAATCAATAAATAACATTACAAAAAATGAAGAATGCTATGGGAAGAATTTGAGAAAAATAAAAACATACTTATAACTACATTATAAAGTGGATTAAACTGTTCATTTTTCATTGTCATCCTGTTCAGCAAAAAGAAGCTTAAATCTGCTCTTGATGAAAAGTCAGGCCATATACATATTATGGTACATACCTACATAACATACTTTCCATGTTATTACCTCTCCCATTTAGCCCCTGCTTGAACAAATGATGGAGGCTGATGCTATTCCTATATTTTACTAAGGCAACCAGTAAATTAATCCTCCCCCTGGAAGTTTTTCTGTGTTTAGTAATGACAATTTGAAAGTCCATATTCTATCTCTCCAAATAGGATATGTGATTCAAATCAGTTTTTTTTTTATAAGTTCCATGATGTTGTGTTTTCATGCTTCTATAAAAAATTAAATGACGAAACTTCATTAGTCATTATTTCCTGAAGCATAATATAATTTTCTTACGACCGATTTATGAAGGTTGATCTTTACGTTTTACGTTAGTCTGATTGTATCTATAAAGTACCAGAATATGGAATAATGGTGCTTAGTGGTGTCATATCTGACTAATTTTTAGTTGAAACATAATTTTGGCCCTAATTTTATTCTCTCCAAGAAGTAAAACAAACTTTTTCTCAAATTGATATCAAGAACTTTATTCAAGTTACAGTTCTCTGTTTATTGTTACAACTTTTTTCCCCATCCGACTTGCTATTTATTTTTACAAGATATATGCATACTTCTCACTAAAATATTAAAAATATTTAATATTCACATTAAGAAAGAAAATGCTAAAAATATTTTCTATCTTAAAGTGAACCTAGAGCAAAGTTTTTTCAAATGAACACCTATAAGAATGCAAACAGCAAGACGAATATGAACGGTAAAAGGAACATGAACACCTGGACCAAATAAATGTCCAGATGAAAATGAACACCCGGGTGAAACGAACACTTAGATGAAAAAAAATGGTCAGATGAAAATGAATACCGAGACGAACCGTTCAGCAGTTTTAACTGTTCGTTTTTGTCTGGGCGTGCTGACTTGAGGCAAGATGGAGGGGCATGGGAAAGAAAACTACAGAGGGGCTTGGCAGTCTCTGTCACAGCTTCGGCAGCCTTGGATGTTCTGCATCGTAACCACCATATCTTGTAATCACAACGCCCTTGCTGCAGTAAGCTAGTGATTAAGCTGCAGTTTAAATTACTTCTTGGTGAGCATACCTACTGGCCTGATTATACAAGATGAGTGCAATACAGGCATGAACATTGAACAGTTTAAAACAATTTAGACTATTAGAGAACAGCTCATTTTCCAACCAGTTCATTTCAGTGAACAGACGCTTTGGCTGTTTGGCTCTTTATAAACCATATCCACTACATTAGCCCTCAAATTTACCCTGAGTCGATCTAGTGAGTCCTCCATTATTTCAAGGTTTTTTGCCACCCTTGTCGATTTGCGGCAGTTATGCCGCTATTCCAACAGGATTAAGGTTGAGCTGAAAGAATCAAATTGCTTAAAATCCTAGAAACAATGACAGATAAAGTAAATCTGTGTTTAACTACTGAATCAAGGACAGTTCAGATCACGAATGCCCATAGCTGCATAATCAATAAGGCACGGTTGGGAGTTGACGATGGGGCTTTTGGTACTGCACAGGGGCCACCGCAGGTTTGCAACCCCTCATCTCTGGTAAGCCCTGGTTCTAACTCATGCTGCTCATGCTCCTAAAGTTGATAATCCAGCACTACCAAAGATAATGCAATCAAAGTTGTATCTCATCCATTTGAATCACATGATGAGTAATCTACCTCTTAGAGGGATGAAGCTATGGCTCACTCTTACCCAGTGCTGAAGTTGGAAAAAAAATTTACTAATAATTAAACTTAATAATTAATTAAAAAAAGTGGTACTCACCAAAAATTCCAACAGCTGAACTTGTATTATACATCTGGTCGCAAAGGTATTTTAACTGGTACACTTATAACGAGTTTGGATTTTAGGGGGTACGCCGTACCGGCCCAACAACTGCTCTTACATTATCTGTACTGAATGTGGAATGGAATTTGGGAAAAGCAATGTTATTAAAATGACCTTCAAATATTTATAACATAAAAATTTAGAAAGATTTATTAAATAATGAATAACAGGTAAATCAACTGCATAGTCAATTCATTAGATCAATCAATTCAATCCAATAGGCCACTCAGTGGCATAGCCAGGTTTTAGGACTAAATTTAAAAGGCGGAACTCATTAATCATCTAAAGATTCCCTCCTCCTAGACTGATTTCATTCCTTTCTCTATATAGGTTCCACTCATCATCCATCATACGTAAAAATAGCAGAAAATTGGCTATTGTACCAACATTTGAGGAATTTGTGCAGTACCTTCTTGTATCAGGCAATGTAAGCTCTGTAAGTGTAATTTCTTAAAACTGATGGATACTATAATTTCAAAATAACATAATACTATTGACGGTGAATGCATGTGTTTAATTAACCTGTTTAATTAGGTCTATTGTCTACTCGAGAAATCTATTCAGTGATTTTTGTCTTAAATGTTAGCATATGTAACACTAGAAATCAAAATGAGCATTTAAGACGTTAGCTTGATGAGTTGTTTGCTCACAACACTTGTTTCGTCTGAAAATATTTTGGACAGTTGTCACAGAAAAAATGATGACCATCAAATAAGAGGAGGCGAAAGAGTTCTGTTACTTGGTAAGCTGAGTAAACAACTACGAACAGAGCGAGAGGGAATTATGTATTCGGTAGAATGAATAGCCCAGGCAAAGGGAGCATCCTATGACAAAATGATCATCACACAAATGGAAATACAAGGGTAGAAGTAAGGAAACAATTAATGCGATAATATCCCAATAGCATATTTAATAGTGGCAGTGAGACATTATTAATGACAAATATGCTCCATATGTCAGTTCTGATGAATTTTTTCCTCACTTGTACCCGTTCATTCACAGTTGAGAAAATATCCTTTCGTAGCGGAATACCCTTTTTGCCTGGGTTATTATTCTGAAAACAATCAATGTACTTAGTTGCTTTATCTACCACTGGTTATTCATCTCACCAGGTAACAAAATTATTTCTCCTCTTCAAGCCTTTGTTCTCCTCATATAATGTAAGTCTTGGCCTCTTCCATTCTGATGCAGAGTTATTTCTAAGAGTTCTTTGCATTGGTTTTCAAATAATATCTGGTAATTTGCTTTCTATTTAAGATGAATCTTCGTCAAGTTCTCACCTCTACAACAACTAATTTATTATCGATTGGTGACATGCATTCCCTTGTCAATTTTTCATTTCTACTAGTTAAATTGCATTGTTTGTTTCCTGTTTATATGCGTGACTTTTATTTTCAGGAAACCCATTCAAATCAATCTAGAAAAGCAGCTTTTGATGTACACTGGGTTCCATATTATCAACACTGCAGTGTTTGCAGTATTCCCTTCAACATAATCATTAAACTGGAAACTATTGAAGATGACAAGAACTACATGATGGAGGAACTAGGACTGAAAACACAAAACATGAAAGGGACAGAAGGCACGATAAATGAACCAAGTACATGGACGCCAGAAAATGAAAACAACGATAAAATGTCGCCAAAGAAACAAAAAGCAAATTCAGAACCCATTTCTATAGATTTACTATTGAGAAAAGGAGGGAATATGACTTACTTTTACCCCACCACTGAAAAGACAGAGAAAGCAATAAAATTTAACCAATCAGTAACAACTAAATTACATCACCTACAGATTAGTAACATAGGGCCATCATGTCCTTGCTATTACTTCTCTCAGCTAACGAATGAACAATTACAAGGCTTGACAAAAATTTACGAAAAGGATTTAAAGATTTTTGGCTACAGCACAGAAGAGTACAAAAAATGTTTAAGATAACATTTTGAATTTTATAATTAAAATAAAATGAAAATTTTACACTCATTTATGCATGATGAACTTCTTTTCATGGTGTAAAAATTGCTTGACATGATGCAAGTGTCAAAGAAATTATAATCACAACTAACACCCCCGTCCTTATCAAAATAAATTTCATACATGAAATTGGATAATATGGAACATTTTGCTTACATGGAAATGGTAAGGAACTACTTGGTAAGCCAAGCTGCAGTCAATATCCCAACAACATCCAGACAACATTGTTGACATTAGCATATGACATCCATGTTCATTCAATTAACTTTGTATAGATATCTGTCAAATATACAAAGCACCTGCCAAACGATGTTGCAGGGATGTCCAACAATAGACATGGAGGTCCATATTATGACATCTCTTAGATATCTTCACAACATCTAATGAGTCGATAATGGGAGTGCTTATTATGGTTATTGGCAGTGGCATAGCCAGGAATTTCTTTCCGGAAGGAGGGGGAGAAAATTTATGAAAAATGGTAGAAAATTAAAAAAAAACAGGGTATGTACTAGGGAATGATTTTTAAACTAATTTTAACACATTTCATAATCGAAATAACTTCATTTGTTAAAGAAATATTTTCAAAATTCATAATTTTTCAATATTTTATTTTCTTCTATGAAGGAAAATTATTGTTTTTTCATAATTTGGGGGTGTGAGGGGGTGGATACCCCGGATCCTCCCTGGCTATGCCACTGGTTTTTGGTTAATCCCAGACAAACAAAAAAAACATTTGTACTCTTCAATTCTATACAGTACATATGATACCTATTGAAACTATTTGGAATAACAATTTTTTAATATCATGGATTGTACAACTTGAATATCTATGTAACGTCATTTTTAGAGCTCATTGCAAAGAAATACCAGCTCCCACAACATTTTTGTTTGATGGGTGTTCAGTAGGGCAAGAGTTTCTCAGCCCCTCCAATCCCCCCAAAGCATATTCCTAGTTACTCCACGGACCACACATACAGTATGATCTTAAAATTTCTCCCTTTTTCTCCCTTACACTGTTAAAGTTATTTTCTATGACTAGAGGTCCGTGAAAGTGGTTTTATTTTTTGCTAAAACTCATTTCAAAACCATGTGATTTCGGTGTTAAAGAAAATCTTGGCGGTGTTATTATAATGCTACAATTTTCCCACTTTTACCGGTGTTTTATTATTTCATGGTACACATTTCATGAATACTTATCCTTTAATAATCACATACTTTCTTTCACATAAAATCCTTCTGAGCTGAATTCACTTGCCCCGGTGTGAACACTATCACTAGCTTTTGAGATTTTAAAATTTCTTTCCTTCATTCGATATACCTATTTAAAGCTGGAATCCAACAAAAAACAGCCCAACCGCAAAACACAACCACTCAAGATGGTGTTTTCAAACTGAGTGCTGGGTTGCTATGGTATAACCATAGTACTTTATAACTTACAAATTGGCTGAAATGTTTCATGTTGTGGGTTCCCTTTCGAAGCCCCTCACCCAGGTATTGAGGGAAGGTAGGGCAGCAGCTAGATACAACAAAATCGCTTAGTTTTGATTACAGCTGTCGCCAATCGGTCAGGAAAGGCAGTGAAAGAAGCACACATAACTAAACATAATCGGATTCAAAGAAACTTGAAAAATTATTTCCCATTTATCGATCCTGAAACATCTAGAATGAGACACTTTCTCACCTGAAAAATTAGATATTAGATTTGGCCAATGTCGAAATGATTTTTTTTGCATTGAAGCTCAGTGGAGAGCCAAATATCTGACGATCCGTCCGCTAATAAGGAGAACCCCCTCTCCTCCTATCCTTTCTGTTCCTTCCTTCCCTTCCCCCAACTGCTAGCCCTTCATGCTTTCAAAAAACCATGCGTGTCTATAGATGTCTTTAAACGAATGGAATTGCACAGTTGACAGCACGGTCCCTTTGATGGGCGCCGTGGTCACCACGGCGCCCATTTTAATCCGGCCCAGCGGTTCGCCATATACGGCGTGAAATAGAGGCAGTGCTATGTTGAGGCCGCTTTCTGAAGAAACAAATTTTCGCTGGCCGCCGTTCACATCACGACACCATGAAATTTAGGCCGCTTTGAGACGAGACGACTCTCTGCCATGCTGTGGGCCGTGCCGTGAACGGCGGCCCGGTCCCAGCCAGTGGCCTTGTTTAAGTCAACTAAATTGTTACATTAGACCCACACTCAAGGTTTTCCTGCAACAAGTTATCCAATAACTCTGTCTAATGCATCGCGGTGAGTCACCGGAATTACTGCTCAGCATTGACGCGTGCCGGGTGCGTCAGCTTGTATTTCATCTCTTCCGCGGCCACGTTAAATTTCTTTCAGCACATTTTTAATTCATAATATCTAATTCTTCAAGTGATAAAGCTAAATCTTTCAGGATTGGTACATGGGAATCGAAGAGAGAGGCTGTGATAAATTTAATGGCAAATTCTGTGATATTATGCGGATGCGTTATGCGCGAGACTAAACAAGCCAATTGACCTTGGAACTAATGAGATATAGCAAATAAATGTCGGCAGCATTAAACAATTAAGGCTTAGGCTTTAGTAGATTATGACTCATTATATGTGATTTTTTCGCTAATTAATCTAAAATTGCAAAAAATGCAAAATTTCGTTTCTACTTACCGATTTCGCGTTATTTCCAGTGGCGCCGACTCCATGGGGCCTGAGGGGGCCCGAGCCCCCTCAAAAATTCATTATGGGTGTGAGGAAAAAATGTGTCAGGCTTGTCGATTTTCCCCGGAGTGTTTAGATATCGAGATTTGAGTTATCGGGGTTCTAATGTTGATCATATGACTCTTCTTAAATGCTTAAAAAACTTAAAACTCACCACTTATAAAATTTCCCAAGGCAAGATCCCCGGTTTGGGCCCCCCCAATATTTTTTGTAAGTCGGCGCCTGGTTATTTCGCAATATCGCGTCTCCCGAATTTCACAGACCTCTATCTATGACCTTTCCTGAAACCTTCAGCTGGTTTCATCAGGCAATGACTATCTGCTGAAATACATTGCTGTCTTGGAAAGCCATGAGCTACAACAATTACTTAACACTTTAACTAGAACTATAAGATGATGATAATGAGTTTCCTCTTTCAAATATAAAAGAATTTGTACCAAAATTTCATTTAAATCAAAATAGTTTGTAATGTTATATCATTCTATACAAACTGTAAAACATACATAATTATTGCAACTACGGGAGGAAGCTGATTCGTACACTAAGTGCAACCTTAGCATAATATTTATATTATTTAAATGTGAAAGCCAACACATCAGCTGGTCAAACCATCAGAAGGAACATAGGTTTAACCCTCAATTAGAATAATCCAATACCAACCAATATCTGTGTTTTATCTGTGACATGTAAATGCCTAATTTCCAAATTGGTTCAGTCCAATATCAAGAATATCTTCAACGCAAAGGGAGTATTAAAATTGTTGAAATGACACATTGCAATATTTCAACTTATAGATTTATTTTACAGAAAGTATCTACTAGTAGTAGTAAAGTACAGAATCTTTGACAGAAGAGAAAAAGAAGACAGTGAATGAGTGCGGGGTACCCTCACCCATCCTAGAACCCTTCTTTCCTTCCCCCTCACCCTCCTTCAGTTCGAGACCCTAAAAACGACCCTCCAACCCCCCCCCCCCCCCCCCCCCCCCCCCCCCCCCCACAGCCCTCAATA
This sequence comes from Ischnura elegans, assembly GCF_921293095.1. Taxonomy (NCBI): domain Eukaryota; kingdom Metazoa; phylum Arthropoda; class Insecta; order Odonata; family Coenagrionidae; genus Ischnura; species Ischnura elegans. Next base: position 64,232,640 of record NC_060253.1, on the reverse strand, counting down.
TGCTCACTTCTCGTCACCCAAACCCCATTCTCCATCTTACTCCCCCCCCTCCCTTCAAGCACCATGATATATAAGGAAAATCTTTAAGACTTTTTTCACACTTGAAAATGACGCTGTAACGACGAAACGCGTAGTGTAAAATAAATCTATTAGTGGAAATATTGCAATGTGTCATTTCAACAATATTACGAACTTCCACCACATCGTGCCTAACATCATACAAGATATGGAGTATTAAAAGATAAAGAATTTGTTTTAGAGCATTTATTAATAATGCTGATACAATAAAATAAAACAATATTACAATAGATATTAATTTAAGCATAATTTACAATAAAACTGAAATTAAGCTTTAGTAAATTTAGTTATTTAAACATTTGATCCCAAATGAGCTGCTAAAAAGTCTCACAATATGCAGATTTCTATAATGTTCAGCTATGAAATGCGAACCAAAGATAAAAATCTAGTGCAAAGACTATGTTCATTAAGTGCAGGGAATAGAAGACAAATTTAAATGTGAAACACTATTAAGCCTTTTTGAAAGTATACAGGGTGTAACATAAGTTATTAGCCATTTGGACAAGATTTAAAACTAGACTTCTATCCTTTAGAATAATATCTACTGATTTTTAAAGTCAATGGCAGAACAATTCATGCATAATATACATAAGACTTCCAAAGAAATTTAGTGAGAATTTAAGCCTTTTGTTGTGCTTGTTGCAGATATCAGCCAAAAGAATTCAACAATTGTGCAAAATTTTCTCCCTTAATTTTGATACTTTACTGATATCCTGGAATGGCTAAAAGTATTTGCCACATCCTATATAATCAACATGTCAAAAACATAGTACAACTGAACAAAAATATGTAGCATGAAATTTATCTTTTAAAAATAAAGAGTCTTTCACAATTTCATGAACCAAAAATAGACTTGGATTCAGTAAAAAAAATCATCAATTGTGATAAATGTTAAGGAAGACTGGAAGTAGGTTAAGAGATAGTTCCATGACATGATTACCACCATAAAACAAAAATAACACATGGAACCAGTAAAAATAACTATTTAGTAATGCTTTGTTATTTTATCTTCCATCACATTAAAATTCTATAAATTTCTAAGCATTATAGCAACTAATGGTCACAAACAAAAACTTTCCAACATACTCTTTAGTTTGTCTCTTATCCATTTATTAATTCCTAAAGCTCAATTCAGTCAACAAAAATTAAATAACAACTACTATTTCACTTTCCTTTTACATACCATTGAAAATATTTCATTTGAGCAAGTTTGCTTTGAGTTATTAAAAGAAGATAGCAGGCAGAGCCAAATAAAGTATGTAATTGAACAAGATAACATAAGAAAACAGCCATAAAAACGTTCATAAGCTATAAAAAATTCCCCCTAGACTTTCCATAATTTTTCACGTAGAAGAGGAAGATAGGAATGTACTTAAAGACCAATTGCCACACGGTAAAAAAATCACATCTTTTTAATATGATTGCTTATGTTGGAAGAGCTACGATCCTTTTTCTTATTATGCTCCTTTTCATTTTTCTTTTACGAACACTGAAGAACAGGCTTTGCTTGCAGCAATGTACAGAACATGTGATGAATCAGCAGGATCTGGGAACAAACCCCTCTAAGGCAACTTTGTTATTTCATGTACGCAACTATGATAGTTTTCCCCTTAGTTTGAGATACACTGATAGGATAGCAGCAATGACATTATGGATCATAAAAAAAAGGCTGGTGCAAAAGGATGGGCAATGGTTGGGTTGGATAGGAGGACCTGCATGTTGGATGCTCACGGTGAAATTTCTGCATCAGATATGATCACCTCAAACTTAAAGAGCATAAGGTTCCATTATTCCATCCACATATGTATAGAGAAGCGAAAATTACCTAATTATACTAACGTGATGTCAAATTATTCAGATGATTGGTACAATTCTGAAAGAGCTTTTGAACTGACAATAACAATTACAGCAATAGTTTTAATTCTCAAGTTCAAATGAATTACAATTTTATTACTTTAGAATATATACATATTTTTTAAAATTCTAATGAAACTAAGCTTTTGCTGTTTAATTTTCATTCTCGTTGTGATCACTCCCTTTTGTGAGCTTTCTTCACAATATTGATATGTACACCCGTGACCTGAGATATACTTTGCGTGAAAATCTGTACTAACTAAAAATATTTCATTTAAATAGCAATTGATATCTTTATTATTGATACTTTCTGCAGTGATAATTACAAATATCAAAAGAAATATGACGAATGGGCAATAAGGGGGGCACATTGCCATATATCTCTAATGTAATGCTAGGTTTGACTGAGCACACAACCGAAATCATCTCAAAGAGATCTGCCGCGCAATGAGTAATTAACATCTTCACAAATGGAGTAAGTCAAGACAGAAATGCAGCGATACATTTATCTTGGTATACGAATTGGACTTCCTGAATATTCCAAGCAGAAGAACTAATTCTTTCTTCATTTATTCAGTTATGCACCATGGAAGCATACTGCAACGACAAAATATTTGAAAATAACGAAAATTAATTGGGATACCATATAAAAATGTGGAGATGTATTTTAATATAGATGTACACTAATGATAGTCCATCTGAAAACTGTACTTGATGCAGAAGAGCAAGCAGCATGCAGGTCCTAAGATATAAAATTGGTGAATGGGTGAGCAGTATGGGGATGTCTGGGATCAAGTAAACAGGATGGGAGACAGATTATGAAGACTAGGCACATTTTGCCGTGAAGGCACATGATAACTCACTCCAATCTGCAATCCTCACCGTTCTCGCAAAAGAGGTTGTCATTCATACAATGCTTGCATCCAAAACCTCTTGAAATTGCCGAGGTTTGATGAGCTAACCAAGGAAAAGAAAATAAGAAAGAGGATACACCAAACAGAGCTCATTAAGCTTTCCCGAAGTAAATAAATGCCAAAGAATAAAAATCAAAATAAAAAAGACAATTTCTTCTCTTCAAGAGGGAATGATTAACAATAATTTCAAGATAAGGTGATTTGAGCAGCATTATATAGGACTGAATCAGTGCAGACCATTTCACCAAAAAAGGCAACAAGAAATATCTGCTAAAAGCTGATTCCTTCATCTGAAGCCTAAAAATTTCTCATTTAACATTGGGTGAGTTGAGTTAGTTTAAAAACCGTTTCAGAAACCACTTTCATTGAAACTATTTTCTTTCTTTATCATCAGGCAGTGTGTATACTTGTGTGACACAAACTCAACACTTTTTAAGTGTCTCAGCTTTTTACCATATCAAATTTCACTTTCATTAAATATAATCGAGTAGCACCGAATACACTACCCACTTAGAACCTACCACATAAACACTCTTTCTTGAATGAGTCAAATACGCACTTCCATTGAAAAACAACATCCAAGAGCCTCTGTCAAATATCACTTTTTAAGTTTGACAATATACATAATTAGATTTTCCTGGCCTAGAGCTTATTTCTTCCAATAAAATTTCTACTTCAATATTTCTTTTGTGCCTCCCTAGGCCAAATCGACACATTTTTTATAAATAACGGACTATCGCCTCAGTCAAATGATTCACCAATGGTTAATGGAACATTTCAATAATACTAGGAAAAATGCCACAATTAAGGCCAGTTTGGGAATGAATTTCCGTGAATAAGAATCAACGTTTAAAAATGCCAACAAGGCGACAATACTCTCACAACAGAAAATTCTTTCCTCCCTTTTTCTCCTTCTTAACATTTTTTTTCATATCCTTATTTTTTTCCCATCTCCAAAACACACAAACACCAAACCGATGTGAAATCATCACACCATAAACTTTTTTTCAATGAATTCACCCTGCATTCCAATAACCGGAGCGCACACGTTTGCTTGCCCCTCAGTCCTGAGACACGAAATAAAATATGTACTCTAAATTGGTGTTTCTGAAGGAGAGAGAGGAAGAGGAGGGGTTGGGGAAAAACGGACACGCGCACAATCAGTAGCAACAGTGCATCATCCTTTGGGGCCACTTCCTCCGTGCGTCTGTCACGAGTTAAAAGCCATTCGGACATTCATTCGCACATTCACACATGAGAAGGGAGGGAAAAGATTAGAGCAAGAGAGACAGAGAGATGACTTGGTGCAGTTTTATGAGTCATCCTCTGGTCAGGTCGCTGCCTTCATCTGAGGCCTACCGCCTTCCGGGTTGAGTGCAATGTTCTCCACGCTGAATATTGACATCTCTGCAAGGAGGACAAGAGGGATCAGTGGTGATTACCATGCCTTCCAAAAGTTCTAGTGAGAAATTTTGAGTAGAGCAGAGCTTCAACTGTCTATTTTTAAATTAACTATTTGTCAGATTATCCATCAGTTATTTCTTTTTCCATACCTCCCTGATAATCACATCCTTACCTCCCTTTTCTATGCCACCTCTTAGAAAAATTAGTATTGCAGATGAATGAACACAAGAATAGGGAAAGCATAGCATGGAAACAAATGCCTTAACTACCAGCGAAATTATCAACAGACATTAGTTATTTCTCAATCATCCATTTTTATTTATCACAGATAATTGGAGCTCTGCTGTACTTCACAAACATTCTTAGACTAGTGAAAATATTACTGTGTCCACAACTTAACTGGAAAAACAACACATTCAATACTTAATATTACTCTCAAGTCAACCCACTGAGATATAAGTATTTTTTTCATGAAACTCATTGGAAAAGTCTACTAATCTGACTGGAATTATGAAGAGAACCGCAATAATTGTCTTACCAAACTTCATTAATAATTCACTATGAGTAAAAGTTTAGGCACACCTCCACTGGGAAGTCACCAGCATGTTGAGTGATGAGTAGAAAACATACTTATGAAGATAAATAACTTAAAATAAAACATATTGGATCCTAGGAAAAAAAGAGATCTCAGGAGAATTTTTAAGTTCATCATCAAGTTGCCCCATATCATGCAATATGGTCACTCTTTGTGCTAATGGCCTCAGTTTTGTTGACCCACTAAAAAAATGTATAACTTTCATAGTCATCCAGTTACCACTGTCACAATCAGAACACAACTTAGGCAACAAATCAACTCAACAACCTAGGCAAGGACACGTAGGGATATCAAATACTGAGCAGAAGTGCCTGAACGCATTTATAGATTAATTAATTAACAAAATATAGAAGCATTTGCACAGATTTCTGCCCGACTAAGGAAGGTATTGATAGATATTGCAATGTCTGGTAGCGAATGCTATCAACAAAATGGGAAATGGTATTGAGCATGAAGAAAAAGATGTTTTTATTTCTCGTTTGCATCCAGTATTAAGCACCTGTAGTTTATGCTGAAGAAGCTACAGCCGTGATTTGACAACTTATTCTGCAAGTTTTTTGCAAGGTGGAGAATTTCTTGAGGAAAAGGGAAGAAGGATGGACTGCTTGGAGGAGTTGGAGATTGGGAAACACATCAGGAATGGAATTTTAGCAAATGAAAATATATTTGTCAACTATTCCCCCCTCTTGGAAATTCCCCTAAGTTGAATAACGCTGCAACCCCATCGCAACCCTCTCCTACCAAGGCGTAATAGCAACGAATAAACAACAAAATAAAAATAACGATTTCTGTACCTGAAGATATCACCTCTGCGACGAAACAGGTCGTGCTAAATAAATTGTGCGAAAAAGTACCATAACTTTTTATTGTGTAATAAAATATAATATCAATTGAACCTGAGTAGGCAGTGGAAACATATGAGAAATGTTGCAAAACATTTCAGCTTGCATGTTTTGTCCTTCCTTAGCATGAATACCATCTACTATACTGACAGCAACTTACCATCAGGCAGTTCATACAGCTTCTTTGGAAGGCAGGAGAAATAGCGATGCCTAAGAGCTGCATCAGCGCCAATCCTGTCATTAGGATTTAGCTGCAAAGGGGAGAATTAAAATTAAAATTTTTCATAAGACAGAATGAAAGCTAGTAAATATCATTCTTCAGCACCAATCCTGTCATTAGGATTTAGCTGCAAAGGGGAGAATTAAAATTAAAATTTTTTATAAGACAGAATGAAAGCTAGTAAATATCATAAAGTAGCCTGTCATGGAATGATTTTTAGTTTCAAACAGAATATTAATGCAACTTATAATTCCTTGCATTAAAACGAACACGATTGTATAAAAATAATACTTCATTGCTTGCAAATCACAGCCCTTCTTCATAATTATCTGTAGAAATATGAATTATAATAGAGGTACGAGAGCAGTTTTTGTTTCTTTCAACCTCCGATGAGTCATGAATAGAAGGCAAAGCGATTGATTAAAAATTGGTGCGAAGGCACTCTCAGTGAACCTGGACACGACATCAACTGGGAAGACACAAAAGTTATCGCCAGAGAATCCCGATATTTTCCGAGGATCATCCGAGAGGCGATTGAAATATCCAAACATCCTCATAATTTCAATCGAGAGGATAGCTAACTCCACAGCACATGGAAGAGACTCTTCGCCCCATACCCCTACGCTATTGGCCGCAAGGCGACCAATCAGGGCGAACCTACACCACTGGGCTGCCTATATAACGGCGGCCAAAACACGGCATAATTACTTCGACCTGAAGACGCCTGCTGGAATACAGGAGAAACTGTTGTCACCAACGCAACCACGACGCGGTGAAACCCGGAAAATGCAGCCTACAGTGATTAAAAATTATTTCATAGCTAAATATTGAGCACACTTGTGGTGTCCTATTGACATAATGGCCTCGCCCATTGAGGAATTGGTCGTGCCAGTGGACGAGCTTTACTAAACCTTCATAGGTTGCTGCTGGAAATGACTACCAATTAATTTCACCTTTGCGATGTTTTTTCCATCGCGTTGTATCACCATCAACCTACGTCCATACTGCAAATACAGTAATCTTTATTGGATGACCTTGGAAGCCAACATTTTGGTATGCGAGGATTTTCTAACAGCTCATTTGGGCATTATTTCGCAGGGGCGATGGAAAACTTCTAGAAAATGGAAAAATTCTAGAAAATCTTCCGTTTTAGATAGATATTCCATAGTTCATAATTCCGGATTGACGATCATCTATTGTAGTTTAAACTAATATCTAATAAACAGCATCGCTCATTGTTAAAGCTTATTTATTATGTTTAGTCTTTATTAACATATATGTATATGTAATGAGCACATTCTACTCCCGCCCCTGTGACTAAAATCGGCGTTCATACCATGATCTTCTTGTAGAGCAGTTCTCTGACAAGTCGAATAAGTGAGGTATTTTACCTCATTGGACTGGAAAAATACATTTTCCAACCGAAGTAGTCGTATAAGTGAAAAGTTTCATAACTGAGGTTGGAAATACATGGGTTCATGTGGGGTTATTCACCGGACAAAAAAAAATCGGTGTATATGTGAGGTCATCGTATAACTAAGGGTCGCATAACCGAGGTTCTACTGTAGTTGTCTCCTGACTTTACAGCAATGAAAGAGCTTTTTTGGGAAAGACTACCACAGATTCTGTTGAATGAAGACAAAAATTTACTCCAATTTCAGAAAAAAATTATTCTTGTTCACATAATATACTATTCATGTAGAGAAATACTTGATTTTTTTATTTCTGGCCTTTGGTTAACACTTTATCGGCTTTCATGTGAAATATTTTCCATTTTACTAATAACATCATTTATGTCTCGACTACATGTACTATTTTATTGATTATCTACATCTTTCAATTACCCACGCCTTGCCTTATATTCATTAGTAAGGAAAATGAAGAAATTAGTAAGGAAAATTGACAAATGACTGTGGCAGCAATTTAATTTAGCTAATGTTACTTGAATTCTATACCTGAAGGAGGACTGAAGCTAAGCTTTCTCCATCTGCTACGTCATAAAGCCTCGGGAATGACATCCCCAGTTTTTGACACTTGTAGAAACATAATTTGTGAGGCTTGTAGCCAGGTAACCTGCTCACTCCTCTCCATGTTTCTTCTGTAGGCGTTCCAAGGATCTGTAATTGAAATCAAGAGTTAGATATAATATTGGATTCAATCAAATAGAGAGGGCTAAAGAGGATGTTAAAGGGCTTACCTTGAAAATTTTGTCTAACTGATCATACGTATTACGAACTCCAGGAAATGTGGGCACTCCAGTGACCATTTCAACAAAAATGCATCCAACACCCCACATGTCTAATGACGTAGAATACTCTGTGGATCCGAGGAGTACATCAGGAGGTCGATACCATAATGTCACAACCTCATGCGAGTATGTGTGACTTGGAACTGACTTAGCTCGGGCTAACCCTGTAAACAGACATGTGTTAAATTTAAATTAATTTAAAGAGCAAACTCTATATCTATGCTAAATGCCTATGATATTTCCAGTATCCACATAAGTATGACCAACTTCATATGTTTTTTTATTCTTTATTAGCCTTTGCTGTATAAGTTTTGCACTAGTTTTGGCATTGTATACATTTCACAATGATCCTAGTAAAACTGCATCAGGAAAAATATTTATATTGCTAACAACATAACCTGCAACTTGAGGGACTACTCTAAACCAATCATACGTGACTAAGGCTGTTCGAATATCAAATTTTAGAGATTAGAGCGAGAAAAAAATTACTGCCCAACTTCCACTCATTTTTGAGATTAATATGCTCAAAAAATCGAATCTTCAGCTTGTCTGGAGATGGTTTGAGATTCCCATAGTAGTAGACATAATATTTTTGAGTCTTGCAATATTGTGTGAAGAAGTAAAGTAATATTAATTCCCTTACATTTTGTGGCAATGTCAAGATGCCATGCCACAAAATATCGAGAAATCTCTTAGTTTTAGGCCTAAAATCAAGAAGATAACATAATTTTGGCCTTATTTTTAACAAATGTGTTGTATAAATGGCAATTACTTTGTTATAGCAAAAACTTTCAATGTTTCCCGATGATCATTTCAACAAGCATTTTCCATTTAATTTTTTGCCTTCCGAACAAATATTTTTCATGACAAAAAACGATTGACTGAATGCCTCTGCACGATTACCCAGCATTTACAAGCTGTAGACAAAGATTTTAGCTAATGAAAAAAAATAGGGTTCAGCTAAGGAATAAAATTAAAAAACTTTCAATGAAAGGGCATTTTTGAACTTTTTTGAAAAATGTTACTGATAATTAAATTCTGAAAAATGGCATCATCAATTGATATGATACTTGGCCTTTATTTTGACTAAGTTTTTTAAACTTATACAGGTTTTGGGCTGTATTAAATTATATATATTGAAAGTTTTTGTTATAACAAAGTAATTGCCATTTATACAATGCATTTTGTTAAACATACGGCCAAAACTCTGCTATCTTCTTGATTTTAGGCCTAAAACTAAGAGATTTCTCGGAATTTTGTGGCATCATGACATTGTCACACAAATGTAAGGGAATTAATATTACTTAACTTCTTCACAAAATATTGCAAAAGGACAGACGTCAATTTTATGTGATTTTTCATACAAAATACCATCAAAATACTCTTTAAAAAGTGCAACTGTTGATTTATTCGGATCAGGAATTCATTTAAGTGCTTATGAGACACATCTGAAGAAAGCCATGTCAGGATAAGCCAAAGGAAAACAAATTTCATGTACTTAAGGTATGAGGCCCCAGGACCACCTTACACTTGAGGATCATAGTTTGGGAGTATCTAAAGGCAACATACAGGATTTGAACCCTTTGACCACTGGACACCACAAGGCCTCCACTGTAATTATCACCATTATAACTAAGGGTGGGTCAATTAGCCAACCAAGATATTACATACCAAAATCTGCTAACTTCAGTTCCCCAATTTCACTAATTAGAAGATTCTGAGGCTTGACATCTCTGTGCAAGACCCTTCTTCTGTGACAGTAGGCCAAACCCCTCAGAAGCTGGAATAAGAAGAGGCGGACATTTGCGTGGTCCAAGCCACCCCCACCACCTCCTCCGCCTCCATGCTTTTCCATATACTGTGAAAGATCCGTATGCTGAAAAGAAATGCAAAAAAATAGTTTATTTAACCACCAACAATTCCACATAGGCTTTTACATTGGCTGCTCTCAATAAATTAATAACAACTTAAAGATAACATAATAAATGAAAAACAAACAGAAAACAAAATGTTTGCTCATGAGAAGGGGGCTAGGGGTTAGAAAGCGGATGAGGATCCAGGGAGGGCCCATTCAAGGTCAGTGGCACAGCGAGGGGGGGTTTTGGGGGATAAAACCCCCCCTAGAGCACACAGAAATTTTTAAGTTAAATATATTTTACTCAATTGGATTAATATTGCTTATAGAATAGTGTGAGGATTAATATAATATCCCTCAGAAGGCCGTAAAAATTACCATTTTGAACCATTTATCTTAATTTTTTTTCCGGCGGAAGGCCTCCACACCTCCAGCTAACCCTGGCGGGTATGCAATACCCAAAGCACCCCAGTATCAGTTGCGCCTGAAACCCCCCCTAGCCTGAATTCCTAGCTGCGCCCCTGTTCATGGTTACAGCATACCGAGACTGGGACCTAGTGCCAGAACTGATCTGGCCAATCACCCAGGGAGGGGAAGGAAAATGGAAGGAAGCTCTGCCTACTGATCCGGAACCTGCCGACACCTCCGGGATGAGGATAGGGATGGAAGGGAGGATATGATATATGGATAGGGTTAGCCCGCACCACCATTTGGACGATAGGGCCCACTACTAGCGAAACCATAATTTAATTATTATTATGGCAAAAATTGTTACAAGTCGACTATCAAGTTGGGTAGTAACATAAAATCAGAAAATATATAAAGACAAAAATATAAAAATACGAAGTACCAGCTTGTTCAATAGGTTTCATCACACACAAAAATATATAAAAACAAAAATACAAAACATAATATACTAAGTACAAAAAAATGTTTTTTGAAATAGCCCTCTAAATCCATTATTACACACTACATAACACAAGAATACACAAGAATATAAGAAGACCAAAGAAAAAAACATGAAACACCAAATACAAAAAATAAAGGTTTGGAAAACCCTCAGAATTCAATTTTATTTCACCTACTCACAAATATCTTAGCATTAGTTGGGAAGGGCTCAAAAATTTCCTCCGGTAAACCATTCAAATTCTCTATCCCCCCATGAAGGATGGAAAATTTTAGTCTATTTGACAGCTGCCTCAGAGGCTTAATCTCATAATTATGATCCTTCCTCGCCAGATAACTTGATCCTTTTAACCACTTGGTTAGGTCCCTCCACGCTGGATCACCAATGTAAGCTTTTAATATACACTTCAAGCATGCTTTCTTCCTCCTTGACTCCGAAGATTTCCAGCTCAGTGCTTTTAACATCTCCATGATGCTTGCCTTCCTTCTGAAATTTCCTAATACAAATCTAGCTGCTAATCGGAGAACTTTTATCAGTTGCTTGATCTCCCCATTCAGATAAGGATCCCAAACCGTATTCTATAATAGGCATAACAAACGTTTTATATGCGAATTCCTTGTTTTTTTGCAGCTTTCTCCAAGGGTACGCATCAAAAAATGTAATGCCCTGAAAGCTTTGGTTGCAGTTCTTTCGATATGTGATCCCCATTGCAAATCCAAACGTAATGTCACTCCTACGTATGTACAGTAAAACTTTGATTTTACGCAGTTGGAGGGACCGAAATATGGGCACTGTGTAAAATCAAAGTGTGTAAAATCAAGAGTTGGTATTGAGGAGAAGTATAGTTTTCAGGATAACACTTGCTCATTATTTTTAGAACGCTTAGTCATACACTTGTATAGTTCTGATTTGAACCAGAACCGGATCCAGAAAAAGTCTCATATGTGTGCCTTTACGGTAAAAGAGCATGAAATCCTTTTCAGTCGTATCAGATATATGTTTCCTGGATTCAATTACTCATTTGGGGGCAAGAAAATGAAGCCAAATAATCTTATTTACTCACAAGCAACACCACAGATGACGTGTTACCTTGAGAAAAACAACGTTGCATTCCTGAACAATGTTTCCCATGGTTGAATAACATGGTAGAATTGCTAGCATTTCTGGTGCTAAGATTACTTCTGTTACCCAGGAGAAATGTTGCAATGGTGATACTAAATGCTCGCAGAGAAGCTAATTTTCGAAAATATTCTCATTAAAAGCAGTTTTCAGGAAATCCGTTTAACCACCTGCAGACAAACAAAGATTGGAGATTGAAGAAATGAGATATCTGAGGATAGTCATCCAAATTAACCCCATTAACAGGAAGCAAAATTTTGCTAATACATCACAAAGGCTTTACACCCTGTGGGCCTAGGTTCAAGTCCTGGCAGTAGCAGAAACTTATCAGAGATGGCATCTTCATCTTCGACCTGAAGACGCTGGCAGCAGTGCCAGCGAAACTGTTGTCATCACCAACAAACCTACGCGGTTGCACCGGAAACATGGAGAAATTGTTATCAGAGATGGCCCTATCCCTACTTGAGAGTAATGTGGAGGACACTTCCAGTGCACCACTCTGTCCAGCAGATGGGACGTTAAGCCCTTTAAGGCCTATCATTACAACCTGGCTAATGCCAATATAGGGTCCCTATCCCCCCAGCCCTTACTTCATGGCACTAATGACCCCAGCTATCAGTATCCTCCTTCCAAATAGCATACCAAGAATAATACGGAGCACATAGGACCCGGGATATTCGGAAAATCAGATTTTATCAGAAGTCGAATAATAAACGAAAGCTGATAATGTTAATATCTCCGGCGATCATTTGTCTTAATCACGCATACACGGATTGCCGTATATTTTAGGTTTCGATATCCTTCTACGGCAAATTTTAACTAAGAGCGATATTCGCGTTCGTAAAGGAGCCTGAAATATTACTGAGAGGTCGTAGGGGGAAGCAATAATTAGATTCGCGATGTTTTTAGTTTCACGATCAACAGCGCGACGTCATTTCAACCGTTCTTGTATTCATTTTTGTAACTCATTTAGACGAATAAATAACCTAACTTCATATTGCTCCAGTCGGGATTTTCAAAACGTGTCGAAAGACAACTGCGTAAAATCAAGATTAGCGGCCTCATTGGGGCTGGGGTTATGCTGCGCAAAATCGAAAAAACTGCGTAAAATCAAGAAAAGATGTAAAATCGAAGTTTCACCATTGGAATTCCCTATGCTTGCCGGCCGGACTTGAGTGTCGCTGCGTAAAAACGAGACTTGATGTAAAATCAAAGTGCGTAAAATCGAAGTTTTACTGTACTTACAACTTTTGTTACAACGTAATGGGAATATTATTCTGTAATGAGAATAATCCATCAATGATTCCATTGGATTATGGGTTAGACAGAGGTGAATTGTTCAGGTGACATTTTAGGGAGGATTTGGATATAATAATAACAATGCGGTCTTTATTTCAAGCAAATTATGGAGTAGATAAAAATTTTATTCTCCATCTTTTCCCCTAAGAATGCTACCTAAATTAGAATGGAACATCTTAGTCCCTTCCTGCCTCTGGTCATATCAATGCCATAATGATAAATATAATACAAAAATGCTGAAAGCCTATTTCATACGAACATGAAATCTTGAGAGAATGATTGAGAAACCCTAACACAACTACAGTAGGCTCTTGTTTACATGAACAACTTTATAACAAAGTTTTCCATACTACCAAATAAAGTCATGGACCTGATGAAAGGGGTATTTTAACATTTGGTAAAATAAATGATATCACGACATTTTCAATCTTAAAAATTATGAACTTAGTCATCGTCCCGACAGTATCAACAGAGAAGTTGTTGCGAAGTTTGATGTTCATGCTTTGCAATCTAAAAAATATGCTTAGCTACAAATCACAAGGATTTGCCTGGCTAGATAACCGCATTTAAATTTCATACTGGCCTCAGAAGACATAAAACAGCTTATAAATATTTTAAACATATTTAAACTTACCACAAACTCAAAAACGAAGGTTAGAGTTTCTCTTGTATGAATGATGTCATGAAGAGTCACAATGTTTGCATGTTTGAGTTCTTTCAGAAGAGAAGCCTCTCGAATTGCAGTGAAGGGGGCCCCTTCCTCTTCTTGAAGCCTAATTTCTTTTAGGGCCACAACTTGTTTTGTCAAACTAAAATGTAAGGGAAGAAGTACAAAATCAGCCAAAACAGACATTCAAAACTGAGATTATAATAAATATATGAAAAAATGATTTTACTAGCTCAGTCGAGGTAGGATAAAAGTGAATTTCAAAGGATTTAGGTAAATTTACTTTAAAAAATGTTCATCAGGCAAATTTTTTAATCTAAGATCACTCATAAGTGCATTAAAGAAATTGATGAGTATATAAATTTATGAAGAACGTACAAAAAACAACATTCATACAAATAAATATTGAACTTAAAGAGGATCAAGATAAGGATACATTCACAATTGAAATAACCAGGATCAGGATATTCAGGAAATGTTTAGTTTTTCAGTTTTAGTGTGTGATCGAAAAGTAGCAGGTTGAGCACTAAGAGATTCAGAATATTACTGGTTTTAAATGAAAATTCTGAAGTGCTTTAATAAACCGACTAATGTCAGTTGATGTTAAGAAAACGTTTATAAGTGTATAGATTCAATGACTTGTAATTCAAGGTCATATTTAAAATAGTGCAATTATGCATAAATAAAATGGCTGCTTATCAGCACTTGCTTTGTCCTTTTCTTGTGAATACCTAGCTACATACCGTATAAGTCTGAATATAGTCCCCCCTTTTTTTTTCCAAAAATGCCCATGGTAAAAGTAAAGGGGGGGACAATATTCAAACGCATTTTTATAACTTTTCCCGAAACTGAAGCCTCAAAATTAGGGGGGGGGACTATATTCAGAGGGGGACTATATTCGGAGAAATACGGTAGTTATAATGAATATTAAATTTTACACGGGACTATCATATCTTAGTTTAAATTTTAAGAAATAGAAATGACACTCAATTTTTACTGCCAAAGATAAACCTGAACATATCAAGTATTCTAGAAACTTACTTGCTATATCCTTTGTACACTGTTGCATAGGATCCTTCTCCAAGTTGTTCCAGCTTCACATAGGATTCAGATTTTCCAAATGGTGAGTCACCCTACAAGAATAATAATGACAATTTGACATATCATCTATCACTTACAAATGTAATTAATTTTAGGGAATATATAAACCAAAACATAACACAGGCTACCCTTTCGGGTTTAAGTATTAAGAAAAACAGGTAATTTCAATACAAGTGGTGTTGTAAAATTTTTTCTTCATGCAGTAAAAAGCGAATCACACGAGTGAACCTGTTTTAAACGGGGGATATACTTGCTCAATCTGACTTACGCGCGAGCATGCATTTCAAATCGCATTTTTCAATTGCAACGGCACCAATTTAATATATTTACACAATGTGCTAGGGTCTATGACACTGCCAAGTAACTTAAGTCAAAGATCGTTTTAGTGAGTATGGAATGTACATGGGACTTTTTTTTTCAACCTTCGATGGGTCATGAACAGAAGACGAACTGAATGATTAAAAATTATATCATTGCTAAATGTTGAGCACACTTATGGTATCCTTTCGACATAATCGCCCCGTCAATTGAGGTATTGGTCGTGCCTGTGGACAAGTTTTACCATACCCTCTTCAGAAGATGTTGCCGCCAGTGACCTCCAATGAATTTTGCCTTAGTTCTGAAGCTCAAAGCCTGTTTGAAAACCCCTTCCTTCCTAGCCACTTCTTCACTTCAGTGTAAAGATGGAAGTCACACGGCACTATGTCGACATTGCACGGCGGACGATCGAAAATGTCCCATTGAAATTGCTCAAGGAGCAGTTGGGCTGCATCAGCGCTGAGATGACGGGCATTGTCATGGATCAGAACACTTCCTGAAGCCAGCATGTCTCCTCTTTTGTTTTGAATGAGAATGGGTGTAACGTTTCACAATCTAACCACAGTGCATTATAAAGTTCTCTTTAATCAGCATGAAGGTCAAGACATGTCAATGCTGAAGCCATTCAACGAGTTTTCTGGCTTTCGCTCCGCAGTGCACACTTGGCAGTAGAATCCATTGAGACAGTGTAATTAATGAGATTGCTATTAACCTTAAACTAAAAACTTAAGACCAGAAATTACTTGAACGTGTGGTGTAGAGGATGCGCAGTTGCCCTATGTATGCAGTACCCGCCTGTCGCTTGTATGGTGTTTTTGATGAGCTATCAGAGGTTGAAAAAAAAAAGTCCCTCACAGTAAGAATTGCATTATAAGGAGTAAATGGTAACAAGCCCTCAAAAAAACATGATTAACATGTAAAAATTATTGATATGGCAAGGGCAAGAAGTCACTGCCACAGTAGGTGCCCAATATTTTCAGTATATCTCTTCAGAAGCTTGAACAACTAGTTAACTTGAAAGTAATCATGGACACCCATTATACCAGTGATGGCAAAAATAATAACTGTGAAAACAGGTATACGATGTGTTCTTTGCCCGCCACTAAATTGGTAAGTACCAAATACCATACATCTAATTGCACTGATTGAAAATCCACAGAGAAAAAAAAAATTATTTGCCTTGACCGGGATTGGAACCTGGATCCACCGATTTCTGGTCGAGCACTTTAGCCAGTTCAGCTACTGAGGCATCATTCCGGTATAGTCCTCAAATTTCCACAGGGAAGAATGATGCCTTGGTAGGTTAACGGGCTAAAGCATTCAACCTCAAATTGGGAGATCCAGGTTCGAATCCTGGTCAAGGCGAATGATTATTTTCTCAGTGGATTTTTGCACAATTTGTGCATAGCGGGTAACTCCCATAAAGTTATCACAGTGGCTAGTCCTGGTATACTTAAATCACTGATTGATTTGCTAGGCACAACTCAATTGAATGACTACCTCGCTTGTGAGCACGACGTCTTTAAAAAAGATCTGCAACATTGATGCTACCATAGCTTTGTGCTGGGAGAAGACTCAGTCTCCTAGCTAAGTTGTCTGTCATCAATCAGGGGCAGTGTCAAGAGCTTGCTGAGGTCAAGTGCCACACTGATCAGCAAATCACAGGGCTAATTGACTCCACACCACAGTAAGGCAGATTTCTCACCAAAAACTGATATACTTCAAAGCAGTAGTGATGTTAACTACACCCATGCCTCATGTAGCGCAAGGGATGCATTCCTTCGAGTCTTTGCGCTGTACGAATTTGCGTTATACAAGGGTGTTTGAACATTGGGTAGATAGGGATGCGTTCCTGGTAGCATAGGTGTTGGGTATCGAATTTCCTCCAAACCATATACATATATTCTCATAAATAGCCTTAGAAAACCATAATTATATACATTTTTATAGTTTAAAACATCTTTAAAGATAGTAGGCACATATTTAAAGACTTTTATTCACGTTAAAAAAAATTCGTACATGCTTTTGAAATTCCCTCCTGCTGTGCGGGTGGGCTGCTATCTCAGGGGTTCGTAATGCACTGCCGGCAGTTGACGATTTTTCAAACCAGTCTAAAAACAATTATTGTGTCACCCAGGCCCTTTCGTCGCTCATCAAAATGACAGGCAAATGCTACTTTGAATGCCATTTCATAGCTAGCGGAGTTTATGAATGATAAATCATTTTAATTTGAAGTCCTCCGAGGCAATAGCAGCTACGTGAAACAGTCTTTAAATGCCTTGAAACCTGACCCAGGTTTTCCTTCCCTGAAAATGAATGAATGAGATTGCATTCTTTTCCAAAACAATATCATCTCGTCAACACTAAAAACTAGTTGGGGGGGAAAGGAGCCACCTTCAATCACAGCTTGGAGTTTAGCAGAAAATGTTGCGGTGACTGCACTATCAACACTTGCAGATTCACTTGATATTGCCGTACTGAAAATACCTGCTTGCCGTTTAAAATTCTGGAACCAACCAGAGCTTTCAATAATTGTCTCAGAGCGATTACCACCATCTTTTTGTGCAGATTCACAATGAACTTTCCGTATGTCTTGACCGCTTGGTTGAAGTTGATACGGCTGAGGTTAGTGATGTTTTAACTATCTCTTTATTCAGAAAAGGCATCGTGAGTTTAAACTTCCGTGCAAATCGCTTTGACGCTCTCCATTTTCAAAGCGATTGACCGCTTTCAATTTCTCTTCTTGGTTTATGGTTTTTCTTGATAACTTCTTGATTTTTCTACCCGCATTCCTATTTTTTTATTGGTTTTTACTCTGTAAGGCTCAATTGAAATCACCTTCTACGGCTGCACAGTATTCCTGAGACGCAGAGGGCCTAAGACTGTTGGGAGGGAATGAAGCCATTGTGTTTAAGACTCTATAGCGGACCCTTTTATGTGTTGATGCTTTTCATACGCAACTCGGCCACCGCACCATTTCTCCCCCGTGAATACTGATGACCTTGAAGGCTTTAGCGTAGACCCTCTAGCAGCAAGTCAATTGCCCGATGACCTATGACGGCAAAAATTATGTCTCATACCGTATTGATTAAAAAAACTCATTTCCACCAGCTCCACGCTTAATTGATGATCTAAATTAATTATTGTCATTCTGTTAAGGAGACGAGATAAATTACTTCGGTAGGCCAGCTATATGGACCCAATGACGAGGAAACAATGCACAGCAATGGATTTTGATCAATATATAAACAAAAAAGAAGATTTGAGGTAAGCAATACTATTAATATGCGTAAAATGATAGCAATTTCGTGCGTACTTAGCACAAGTTCACATTGCATCATGAGAGCACTTAAGTTTTCTGATAAGGCTACACTGCGATGCGATGTTTCCCTAGGGAACGAATTTGCGCTATATCGAAATTGTGCTATGCGAGGCAAGGGTGTATAGGAGATTCTCGTTATTACAAAGTTGACGGGTCCGAAAAACCAGAGGTTCGTAATAACGCAGTTGGTACTCACGTTTCTTTTAGGAATCATCGCAAAAAAAATACTTGGTCAAAATTTCTTTTCTCTTCAATCTCCCTTACTTGTAGCTGCACTGCTGAATAGCTTCAGAGTCATGTGTATACTCCATACGATTAAATTATGCGCAAATGTACAAAAACAAGCACATTGGTTTGGTTTTATCAATAGAAGAATGCAGCAGAACACAATTGAGGGTTGACACCTTTCTGGCCTTGGTGCCGGTCTTGGATTAAATTTAAAAAAATTTGTTTAGTTATTTATATCTAAGATTAGATAAAACTAATATCGACGATTACTGAGATTGCAATTTCAGACCATGTCTTGCAGAAAAAAAATTAAGTGATACTTACCAGGACCCCCTCTCTTCCCCACATTAGATTAGGTGAGAATTGCCTAGACCCCCTCCCTCCCAAAACGTAATGAACGGAAACCCCCTAAAATGGAAACCATAGTTACGAGCTACCTTTGCCAATACCTTGGCAGATGATAAACCTTTGTAGCAGGCTTGACTTAATATCAACTGACCCCGAACGCTGAGTATCTCTTGGTCCTCCTAGCCCCATGTCTGTGGTATCGGTGGTGATGACCACCTAAGCAGTTCCTCGCACCACCACCAGCACCAGCCTCATCTCCATCACCCTCGGCCTCCCCCTCTTCCTCAGCACCACTACCTCCCCTGTCCAGCAGGAAAGCTTCTGACTTAGGTCGCGGAGGCTTTCGAGGCCGCATCACCACCCTGGCTGTCTCCTCCCGAACCTCATCGTCCAGTAGCTTGGAATCACTAGAAACTGAGAGCTGCCGCTGAACAATTCGCTCCACGCCACCCCCATCTTGATGCTGGTGGAACTGATGACTAGAGACCCATTCTGCAGGTAAAAATGAATATCATTGAAGCAATTAGGATAATGCCAAAATCAACTGATCTCAATGGCCCTTAATGGGGGATGATGTCCAAAACACCTTTATAACATCTCCTATGAAACTAATCTTGTGCCATCCCTTGTCCATCTTCCCTTAACACCTTTTAAATGCAAAATTTTGCTATGTCCTTGCTTGTTACATTGAAGCTCTAGTGTAATTAATTTTTTAGCACTCTCCTCTAAAAATAATAGTTTTTCCATGAATAAATCAGTCATTTTTGAGAGTCACATACATATAAGTATTTTGGACATAAATTCTAAAAATTAGGACCTAACCAATCATTGTTTCTTGTAGTTAGTGAAAAAAAGGTTGGAACAGTGATCTTGAAACTAAACTTCATCTTATTTAACCAGAAATGACAATTTCTTCAAGACAAGAAATCTTCAATATTAGCTATACTACCTAACTTTCAAAAACAAATGAAATTAATGCAAAGGAAATTTTGCTCACCCCTGCCACATTCTCCATAGCGTAGATCTTTGTCAACAGGAATGTTGCCATTCGGCTCCAGCCGATCAAGGAACTCGTCTGAATAACCATTGTATGGCACTTTGTAGACATGGGTGGCTGAGGTTTCCTCACTCTCTTCCTTGGAAATAGCTAGAGAAAGAAAAGGTATAACTTAGACTATTTACATAGATCACAGCCTAAGCACGAAAATAAGTAAAAATATATGAGAAAGGAGATTGCTGTAGTGCGTGTTGAACTTCTTCATTTCTGGTTGCTACCGCATAGGTTGCTGTCGTCATCTCCACAGCAATCTACACTGTAGTAACCGGAGATGAAGAAGTTCAGTAGGAATATATTTTTTATTTGCAAATGATAGTTATTCTCCATCATTAGAAAGGATTATTTAATGTATAACAAACATACAAAAAAACAACAACTACAACATAGAAAACATAATTTGATTGCGCCATAATAGGTTTTCATGTTTAAATGATATAAGCTGTGCTTCTAAAAGCCAATAATTGAGTTAACTTGATTTTGAGTTCATTTGTGGACATACGGTAACGACCTTTAGCACACGGCATCAAATATGGCATGTAGTATTTGTCATCCACAAATAGTTTATTTATGATGCAAAAACGCTCAATCAGGTTAATTTCATTTGCAAGTGCAAAATGCAAAGGATAACTGCAAGCCTTTTTTCTCTACCTTAGGTATTATGACTCTGCGTACCCTTTCCATCTTACACATTTACACCCTTTACATATTGGTGTCCATGCAATGCAAAAGAAAATTTCAGCCAATTTGTGAAAATGTCAAATTTTCATGCACATAATACCAGGAACACGGATGATGTACCTTGCAGTAGACTTACAAAAGAAGTAATTCCTTTGATATTTCAAAAATTCATCTCTTCAATAGATAGTCCCCAAAGGCTAAGAATGTAAGAGTGCCTAAATTTAAATCAGTTATACGTATGTACGTAACTAGCATACTCAAAAAGCTTTTAACTCTTCAACTGAATTTCTTACAGGAGGTGACACTGTTATATAACAATTGATGTTATTCAATAATTTATCTCATTGTGTATTTATTAAATATTTCATCTATTTCTGAAGGTCTCGGGTATACCCAATGAACTTTTCACTGTCCTTAACATGTGTATTTTTCAAATGTATATTGATGTATTTTATGACAAGGACAATTGCAAATTCAATTCCTTTAATGCCAAAAAAAATTATAACTATTATCTCCCATGAAAATTTACCAACTACCTGCAACAGAAGAGACATTTTGTGATCACCATGTCACTGACTTTGACACTATGACTGTTATCAGAACTCTTGGAAAATTGATGCTGATTCTGTTTCAATTGGTGATAACCTCCAGATGTCTCTTGTATTGGAAGTGTTCTGTACATTGCCACATAAGATTACTGTCCTTTATCATCACGTGAACTTGAAATCAATTTAACTCGATTATTGGCATTATTGAAAACACTCAACGAATCTTGATCTTGTGTAATATGATGCTCTCTCTGTCACAAATCCTCCCAAAAAATTTTATTAGACGACAGAAATCTAAAAATTAAACCACAATTTAAACCAATATCACTTGCAATACAACTTTAAAAGCTTTTCACATACTTACCCAAGCGACCAAAACTATGACTCAGTCTTTTCTTGAGCTTTTGCACACGGCTTAGTGCACCCCCTTTCTTCTCCCGCATTGCAACAACTCCTGCAAAATAAAAATAAATTAAATAAATATGTAATAGCAACCAAGGGCAGATCAAATATTTTTTTCTGGGGGGGGGGGGGCGGAGGAGGGGGACAAGGGTCTGACAGGCTAACGTTCTTCTCATATTTGAAATTAAAAACGACATGGAGCAATTATTTGCAGTAGATCTCGAACGACGACTCGTGTGGGATTCGAACCGGGTACGACCAGGTCCACGACCATCGGCATCGCCTCTCCCTACTCGCCGCCACGTAAGTTTTATACCCAAGCATTCCACCTCCGTGCGAGCCAGCCTCAATATCAAGAACAATAAATCTGAGTTTAGTAACTCCCAAAGAGCATTTGATTCGCTCTCCCTTCGGAACCTTATCCCTAGTAGGCAGCAGTCGTCGTCCCGTCGCGACATATTGAGCAAAATATTCCCATTGTTTAAATATGAAAGTCATTACAGAAGTTGATGCGTAGTTTTCCGCGGCGTTGTCTAGATGATGTCTCCATGTTTCTGGGTTTCGCCGCATGGATTTTCTTTGTGACGACTTAAATAAGTCACCAAAAATTGAATCCCGACATCGACCTGAAGACGCCGGTTGGAATACCGGAGAAACTTTCGTCACAAAGAAAATCCAGAAACATGGAGACAGAAAGTCATTACAGTATTTACCCGTAGAAGCCGCTCACCTTTTTTGCCAGTGAAAAAATGGGGTTGCGCGGCTTACACAAATACTCCAAATTTTAATGTAAGCCACATTCCATTTTCCCTCAAATTTTTATCGCTTAATTCCCCAGAGTTTAGCATTGAAACTAAGAAACCTTCGCAGGAATTACATTTCTAACATTATTTATCACGGAAACGTAAATTTATCCTTTTAGCAAGAATCACGAGTTCCTATATTAGACTGCACCAAAAAAGCTTTTAGGAAGTTTTTTTTCCTCACGAGCCGGTTCAAAAATGGGGGTGCATGGGATACATGAGGGCGTGGCTTACACGAGTAAATACAGTAATGTGAAAATATTAATAAGTTACATATATAATAACGACAGTTTTCAAGCCCCCTTCCCACTTGGACGATGGTTTTTTTTGAGTGCTGACTAGCAAACGACCAATGACCGCCCAATCTGTCTTCTTGATTTGGGCTTACAGCTTAAATGAGGCTCTGTAATACACAGAACAAATTGAACGTAATAATAACTGTATTAAAAATCTTGTCTATTTTTTAAGTGTGTGGGGGGCACATGCCCTCACGCCTCCCCCTCTAAGTAATAATAATAGTAATTATATAGTATTTATTTCTGTATGGTCTAGAGACATTGGAAAGCGTCAATTAAAACAAACTCATTACAAATTAGAGGGAAACATAAATAATAAATTACATGAGAACACACAAAACTAACACATAACATACGTACATTCCTAATATTTAAGATATTCATCAATGCTATATAAGATCGTGAAGGAGAAAATATTTAATTGCCTTTTAAATTTCGCTAATTCTGAGATAATTTTACGTTAAGGAGGCAAATGATTATAAATTTGAGCACAGGTAAAATGTGGCCCATTTTTGCTGAACATCCCTTTTGTCTCGCGTGTCATAAGAGTGGAAGGAGCTATTTCGACGAAATAAACAGGGTGGGGTTAAAATACCTAAGGATTTGAAAAATGGTCTGCCATGTTCTCTAATTGAAATTCCTGCGATTGCTTTTACAGCTTGTTTTTGCAGAGAGAAAAGCTTGCTAGCCTGGGGAGAATTACCCTAGACAATAATACCATATGTAAGCAAGAACTGAAATTTAGCAAAATTCAATAATTTTAAGTATTCGTATGAGATAACAGAAGAGAGTCTTCTAATCATAAAATGTCCAGTTGCCACTCTACTGGCAAGCTTGTCTATGTGTTCCTTCCTAGAGATATTCTCACTTATGGTGAATCCTAAAAAATTAAAGGTTTCTAAGTGCTTTATACTAAGTCCATTTAGAGTAAGTAAAGTACTATACGTTGGTTGGGACTTTTTCGTACGGAAAAATAAATATGTTGTTTTGGTATTATTTAGCTGTAGATTGTTAGTGGAACACCAATGCTTCAAGTCATCAACTCAGGATAAGTCCATCTATGATATCAACTAATACTACCAAGTGTGGCACAGAATGTACGTTCTGAAAATTCAGGCAGGAAGAGCACCTAATAAGTACCAAGCATAGATCATGAGAAAACAATTTCCACGTTGAAAACCAAATAATTCAGCAGATTAAGAACAAAACATTCGAATCTATAACGGATATTATAGGTGGAAATGACATTGGTAATGAATAAAAAATAAATGGAAGTAATATGCGACTTGTAGCACAATGATAAGCATTCAAAATAAGCCGATGTCAACATGCCCTCAGGAATAATATGTAATATAATACATATATATAATGGCAAGAAAGTGCCACAGATGGAACTTAGCATTTGGGGAGCTTCATGGAAAAAGATGGCATTCAATTGACAGCCGCAAATGTTTAATTTAAGAAATTGTAACTTAATGAACAATAAAAACTTTCCAATATTAAAATATTTTCAGCAACGAAAAGGCAAATAAAAGTACTGCCTATTGTTTAAAGACACACAAGCCCTCGATCATAAAAAATTGAAAAAGTCTAGCGCTTCCTTAGCAAACAATGTGAGTCAGTTTTCACAGATTTTCCACAAAATCCAATGCTCAACTATGGAGAATTGTTTGATGGCCAAGTCAGCAGTTGAAACATCAGAAAGGGAAGAGCATTACATGTAGTCAAAAGACTGCAGTGAATTTACTTATGTCAGGCTAAACTCAATCTTTCTGGGGTGGGGGTCACTAATTTCTGTAGCACTTGGAGGGTATATAACAAAATAGTAACATTTTAAAACCATGATAACAATTATCATTTATCCTATTTTTCCACACAACTCAAAAGGGCATGCCATCTCCCACTTCGACAACACTTCAAACAGGTACTGCTACATAATTCAATAATGAAATGGTAATTAAGTCAGATTTTGCTTCACGAAAAAGAACTTTTCATGCGAATGACCACTCCCATTAAAAACTAGGTACTAAGACAGCAAGGGAAATTTTCACTCATCATTCTATTGTGGTAAAAATTATTTTTCAAGAAGTGCAAGAGTTGAGTGGTTTTCAAATATTGGTACAATCATCAATGGTAACATACTTCATCAATGGTAGCAATATACGTAGGAGAAATTTGATATCTACTAATATTTCTTTGTAATCTGCAAATACACACAACGGCTAATGATAACACATAGCTGTCATGAAACTGCATATAATAGCTATGTTGATGCTGATGAATGCCTACTTTATACAGTAGTTACATCCTAAATGACAATCAATCATTTAGGGTGTAACTGCTGTATAAAGTTGGCCCAAAGTTATAAAAACCCATAACACAGCACAAAACTCTAACTCCAGGTGCAACTAGAGAAAATTTGTTTTCTTCAACAAGATAGCATAATAGCAAGATAGGGAATCCAGAATTTCCCACGTAAACTTCATTTAGGGTTTTCCTGAGAAATTTTACACTTCGCGGTTTTTTATTCTCCTCATCATCCTGCCCCCCGGGAAAAAATTTCAGAACATTTCCCCCATAAAAATTAATAGTCCAGTCAATCCAGCTTTGCAACTCCTATTTCTTTTCGCCCTTATTGCCCACTAGGGTAACTCGTTACCCCAGGTTTAGAAAAAGTAAAATTAAAGGTCTAAAACATTTGAAATTGATACAAGTAACTACATCTGCCAGTAGTAGACAAGGGTGACTCATGATCCCATTACATAGGAACCCAAAAAAATGCGAGGGGGCGCTTCGAGTGTTCCATTTATCGATGTGGGGTAACTAATCACCCCAGTGTGGCCATGAACATGGCTTGAGTCAGATCTATTCTTTTGTTACTTGTTTTTGGTGTCAAACGACAAAATAAAGGTGAGTTTTAATATCCTAGGGAAAAATTTTTTTCTCAATTTTAGTCGTCGTGAAATCACATCTGTCCATGTGAAACAATTCGGTTTCATTTTTGCATGATAATGTTCATTGAATAAAGCTAGTGTACATACAAAAAAGTTGGATAACACATGGATTCTAGGTTATGATACTATATGTTCGTTGTTTTGTCATCTTTTCCCCTGTGAGAATCCATACGTGCCTACTAAATATATATACAAGTGCCTAGCAAGAATGTATAAGGATAGAAAAATACGGGTTGGATGCTCGTCCTCTAGAAGGCCCGCTTGCATGGAACATCTGTTGCCTCTGTAAACGCCGTGTGCTGGTCAATGAATTTGTTTTTTTCCAAATATCACGTAAATAATATTTTTTCCTTCTATATATGTAAATATGTATTTAGAAGCCAACAAAAGCCCATAAAAGCAAATTTTATGACGCTTGATAATTTCGAATTTTCCCAGCAGTAATTCTGCAAAATAAATATGTATACTTTCTTCAAGATTGGTGGATATGTACTGCTATTTTGTTATAGTAATGCTATATCTTGTGCATACAGCCCTAAAATATTAGGACCATAACATTGAAAAATAGTGGAGCAGTGAAATTCATTTGTGGAATGATGAAGAACTGTTCAACATGAAGCACCCGGTTAGTCCTAAAATAGCCAAATGTTTTGTACCACTAGGTTTTTTCAGCATGGGGTAACGATGGGGCCGCGACGCGGCCAATAAGTGTTCAACAAAGCCAATTAAAATGAACTTTTGTTCATGGTCAAAGATTGTGTCAACAAGCATTAGTTACAGAGCATCGATTGAAGCTTCCACCCTGGGGGTGGAAATTATTTTTTTCCGCAAGAATCCCTGGAAATCAATGGAGGACAAATTTTTAACCAAAAAATGTAGAATGAAGTTTTTTTGTTAAATCTATACTTTCCTAGTAGTTCATGATTGAAAAATTAATATTTTTATAGAAAAAAAACATTTCCCACAGTGTTTTTCATGAATAATTAAAAAAACTATGCATAGTAGAAAAAAGTTACACAAAACAAATATGTAGCTTATGAAACAACAAAGACAACAGATTTATATGAAACTATCAAAGTAAGACATGAAGTAAGACATGGTTGGTGGAAGGGAACTCTTTTTGTTGAACACTTGCATCGATGTATTCCAACTCAAGTAATGAGTAATGGAAAGAATATTGCTTTCACAGTTATTATGACCTTTGGTATTATGGTATGGTATTATGTCTTTCATACTGCTTGAATAGCCCCTTTGAATGAGCACTCATAGAAGAATGAATATGAGGAGATAACTTTTAAGTGAAATGAATTGCATATAAGATATGTTAAAAGAGTCCGTTAAGTAATGTGCCTAAGCTTTTAGTTCATAATTTGCATCATCACTTTTTAAAAAAAGGAGGATCAAGGAGAAGTGATGGATTTATAGAATAGCAAATTAAAATGGGAAAAACAAACAAGAACTCATCCACAGGTGTATGCATAGCACTTTAGGTGATATGCAGGAGGAGATAAGATAAGGAAAGATAAAAGTAGACCTTCACAAGTGCCATTCTTTATGAGGCTCAGCCTGGAAGAATTGAAAAGTTTAAGTTTATTCTCAAGATTTCAGGAACAGCCAAGATTAATAAGAGGTTATAATATAAAAGGCAATTAAATGACAGCAAATAACTAAAGAGGTAACATTAGCCACATAATAAGATAGATATGTATTTATAAAGCAATTACTTTCTGTACTTAAAAATCAAAATCTTCTCAGGATAATAAAACAAAAATATAATGCAGTATTTTAAAAACTACTATCTGCTAGTATAAAAATAATGCCAAAAAGCTCAATTTGTTTGTTTGTCCTAAATTTTTCCACAGTGGAAAAAAACTACACAAGCATTAACTTTCTTGCAATATTAAATATATAAAGAGATTATTCTAACAATACACAATAAAAATAGTATGATAGAAAATTAAATGAAATACACAATCACCTTTTTGCGAAAATCATATGACACTGATCATAAGGTCTCGGTTGAAAGACTATGGACAGCTAATTCTAAATAGAGGTAACACTAAAACAGTACAATGCAAGAAATGAGGCAGGAATATCATTTTGAAAATTGGATTACACTAGATATCCATAAGAAAATCTGGAAACAGCAGTGGAGAAAAAAGTTGATTTTTAGGAACAAAAGCTCAATATTCATAAGTAACTCCTATTAACCACTTAAACAGCTTGGAAGTTATTATGATGGTACTAAATAATGAGAACATAAGAAAATCTTTCAGTGAAATGAGTAGCACTTCTACCTCATCATCTTTACATTGTCACTATAAATTACAAAAGATCGCCTACAATCCATATAGAAGACAATTAAATTAACATTGAAACCAATCATATTTTTTAAACAACATCCAATTATAGATATGTACTATGTAGAGCATAAAAATCTGGGTTAGCAGGTTAAAATCATCAAGCAGGAATCCCATGGGTTAAAATATTTTCATAAGTTTTAAATGAAATATCTTTCAATATATAGTAGGAATTTATTTCATTTTTTGGATTAGGTGCATGTTTCCTTAATTTTGAATCTACCCAAGGACATTCAAGCTACACCTATGCTACCTCCTCTATTGGAAAAAAAATGCTGGATGGAAATAAGATTGGCTATGACTTACAACCAAAGCAGTCAGGAGAGAAATGGCGAAACAAAAATTCCTGAATTAATATTTTAAATAGTATTTTGGTATACTGTAAACTTTTCCTATACCTTTCCACCAATCTGGTATTCCTGATAATCAGGCAATTTCACCATCGCATATGTGTCGGATTGCCGAGTTTACACCGCATATCATTATTTTAAAAATGACTAGCTTTCAAGTGAATCATAAGTATTTATTCCACAGTGCTTTAAAGCTATTTCATCATGGAAAAAGTATACATGTAGGTTGATGACCAAGTTTAACTTCATCGTTGATAAAGGATCAGGAGGCTCCTCGTAATGTCAACATAACTTTTTTTTAATTGGGCAGCATACTTAGCAGCAGCAGCTTCACAAAAGACCCTGATTTGTTCCCCACACTAACCACTCGTTACCAACATTTGTTAAAAAAAGTATGATCAGGGCTTTTCCTATGCGTGTAACAAGGAATAATAGCCTCTACCTCAGACCCGCTGTAGGATTACAATAAAGAAAATCCTTGAGCCATCTAAATTCCTCAATCCTAATAATGTAAAAAGAAGCAAGTCAATGACAAATTTCTGAAATACACTTGAAAGACCACGTTCAAGTTGGCAAATGTTAAAACCGTAAAAAAGAAGCAAGCCAAGGCCCAAGGATTCGCATCTCATAAATTAAGGATGTAACTGCAGACATCAATTTTAAATAAATACATTAAAACAGGGAAGAGATAAGACTTCAATAGAATTTCTAATGCAGGATCATCAAAAGTACTTGGTAATAGTTTTAAATATTTATGAGAATGCATTAAAACATTAAGCTGTATAAATTTTAGACAAAGTAATTGCATTCAATTAATATTTACAACAGAAACCTTTGTGTAATGTTCTTGGAATGACATGGTGAAACAATTCATTTATAGAAATCGGGTATTAACTTTATACATTTCTAGCATTCACCATGAAATTATTCTTAGAAGTAAAACACCACAAAGTCATGAAATGTAATATGCTCGATGCAGGTAGTAGGTCACTAGAAAACCGATGAACTAAAACTACACTAATTTTATTCAAAGGTTGGCAAATGAAACAACCATTAATGAATATTTATGAGAGTGAAAGAATATAAATGCCTATGACCTACTAGTGCAAATAATAAATTTACTCAAATATTCATGAGAAAGAATCGAAGACATATAATCTGTAATCTGTCACAGCTAAAATTACTTCCTCAAATATCGCAATTTAAAATGGTAAATATTGAAATGAAGTTTGAAATAATTAGAAAAGACTGGAAAAAAAAGGTTCTATTCCTACCAAGAAGACTCGAAATCATTTTTCAGACCATTTTTGAGAGGCCACATGAACAAGAACTTGATTAACCACCCAGTCCATGTTTTTCCAATCTGTATCAAAGCAATTGCAGCTTTATTCAGGGGATTTGCCATTTTACATTACAGAATTCCAATTTATCCTCTGATACATACCAGAATTAGCATTTAAATGCCTCATTGACACAAAAAGTATTTACTTTTCTAGCTATTATCATGGGGCAGCTGCCTCCTACTGAAATCACCTGTTGCAGAATCACTAAATCCGAATTCATTCATCGCCTGATGATGCAACCTGCAAAGGCTGCTAAAGCTCGCGTCACAAAGCACAATACGCAGCTGCTCCCGAAAGCCAATGACAACAATGCATCTCGCTACGAAAGCCTACATTCCAAACTCACGGGACAGGGCCAGAGATGAAGCTATAGCTATCGAAAGGGAGATTTTACAGATAGCTCATTGGTCTCTTCATCATCTTCTTCAGGGACTTTACTTTCCAAATCAAATCAGTTCACTAAAATTAAGCCCCATACTTTAGAATTAGGTGCACGAAGACAATGAATGGATGCTAAGTGACATTTCATCATTTCACCACATTTGATTCTTTCTCTCAGGTCTTGGATCAGATCATCTTAAATTCGCTGGATAATCTTGCCCTCACTGGGTCATTTGCTGAGACCCAGAGACCTTGAATAGGCTATCTGGACCCAAGAACCATGTTGAGCCAGATGCACGTAACAAAATGTACAGTGATGCATGCATCGTCATGTCATTTGGTGTTTATCAGCAGCCAGACTCCTATAAGACCTTAGCCTCCAAAGTGCTTCAATACAAGCTGTTTGATACATTTATAAAATATATATATATAACTTTTGTTGAGTTATTCACATGTTTTACCAATGCAACAGCGAGGTGTCACCAGTATAGCATGTTGGCGGGTATTATTGCTGTGTTCTCATTGTTATAATGAATAACTCTGTTCCTCTTCACTGCTAATTAGCGGCAATATTTCTCTGTAATTCATGTAGCAGGTGTAACTTTGTGGAAATCCTTAATCGTAGGAATAGATGAAATAAAAACTTGGCTATTTCCACACTGTATTTTATTGTTACCGACCATGGTTTCGTTACATCATTGTAATAATGTTATGCTGTAAGAAAACCATGGTCGGTCACAAAAGAATACCATGTGGAAATAGCAAAGTTTTTATCTCGTCTATTCCTACAACATTTCTCTGCAGTATCAGGATAATCAAATTATTAATCATGCTTGTATACCTTCATTACAAATATACAACTAAAATTAAATAAGGTATTCTATGGCTCACTGGAAACTTGAGAAACATGACAGACATAAAAATTTTATGTATGCATACTTGAGCTAGACAAGTATTACAATATTAACGTCCAATCATGAGTCCAATCAAATATGAATACTAATTGTGTCCAAAAATCATTATGGTAATAATAAATGGAGTAACATTTATTAGGCCACACTAAATACAACAATTAACAATTATGTTGATGAATGACTACCCCTACGTCTCAGTTTCATCCGAACTAAAGAAGATGTTTCTCAGGTAAGCTCCACAGGGAACCACTGTCGAATTATTACTAAAAGTCCTAAACATTTCCAATCACCACTGTATGTAAATACCGCGATTACTACATGAGAGTCAACTCCTGATTGTGCCATATCTTAAACATTTGATAAGCAACGAAAAGTGAGACACTTTTCGTCTAATGATTAACTTACTATTTACATAAGCAAGTTTCTAATGAGCAGTATTCTCAATCCCAACTTGAGAAGGTGGCACAGCAATATTTACGTTTTCCGTTCAATTCAAAGAATCTGGCATCAACAAAATCACAGCGTTATGGAATACAAACTTGTAAATTCATCCTGATACGTAACGGCATACAGGAAGAAACACGCAAAAGAACAAAATTATGACTCACATACGTGCATCGCATTCATGGTGTGAGTTAATTACAACATATTGGCGAAATATGAAGTCATCTGCGACAACGTCACCATTTAAATAATGATCTGCCCTTAACATGTGATACAGATAATAATGGAGAGTTCGAAACTACTAGGGATCCGAAAAACCTTACGAAGGCAATAGGGTTGGTGTTTTTTATTGAGTAAGTATGTAAAACGTAAAACGAAGTTATTGATGATAGGAAAATTGAAAAACGTGGACTTAAGTCAAATGTCATGTAAGTACACACCTAAGAATCATTTCAAAAGACTGCAAATAAGTAGATGTCAAAGCAGAAATTAGAATGCAAAATAACACGACATTCTAGTTTATGATTAATTTCCGAGCCCGTTTCGTACGGAGGAAGATGAACCTCTAGCCACCGTTTAATGTGTATCCAAAGAAAATCAAAGTAATGCACAGGCGAAATCTAATAATAAGATTCAAAAATAATTACAAGAATATTTCATTCAATCACACTAATGTTTATGTCAATACAGATCACGATTTTCTTCATTCCGAACTT
Organism: Ischnura elegans; assembly: GCF_921293095.1. Lineage (NCBI taxonomy): Eukaryota > Metazoa > Arthropoda > Insecta > Odonata > Coenagrionidae > Ischnura > Ischnura elegans. Next base: position 64,200,075 of record NC_060253.1, on the reverse strand, counting down.
AATAATGCGAGTGCAATGAAAATAAAACTTCAAATTATTTAAAACATTATATTTTACGCTAGCAAGCACAGACGATAAAAGGGTAATAACGTACTCCAACATACAAGTCGGAATGTCAACGAAAACAAACACAAGATGTAGCATGGCGGGGATACCTTCTAAGAGGGATGATACGTACTACAAACAACACTTGGGTAAAAAAATAACTAACAGTACACCCGATATTTTGATGAAAGGTGAAGTAAATTGCACAATTAATAGTATCACTCACCGTCTTTACCTTTCGAAGTAGAATTGCTGGAATTCTTGTCGACTTGAAAGTACATAATTCACAGTATCTACCTAATAATAAAGGAATATATCACCCTCACCCTTACAAAGAATCATAGTATCACCATAAAAAATACCTAGCAAAACCTCAACATTTCAATACGTCCACACACTGCACAATTAACATAAAAATTATGAATACTTGCTGCATGAACTCATAGAGAGCGTCACTATTGCGAGAGGTGGTCGGCAAACAGCGGAAACACGAAAAACATGCGTGAACCATGGTGAACCGCGTAAACTCGAAGTAGACCATTGAGTTCGCAGGTACTGATGAACAAATACAGCTGCAAAATGAGTGTTTGTATAGATTTAATTTGCTGCTAAATGATTCGCAGAAATTTATTCCTGGTTATCGTGATGACGTAGGAGCCGCGACATAAGTGGTAATTCATTCATAGCTGTACAAATAAATGTAATTTAAGAGAGGAACATTGGATGCTTGCATTACATTTGAGTTACACGTTTATAAATTTTAATCTCATGGTAATGCACTTGTATGATTGTTTTTCATTTTTTTCTATCTTCTTGTATACAGTAGTAGGACATAAATGTCTTTCCTGCAGCTCGATAAGGACCAAGTGCGGGATAGCCAGGAATTTCCTTTGAGGAAGGTGTATCCAGCAGATTATTTTTTGCCTTGAACCAACTAATGGTAATGTGCTAAAAACTGTATGAAACCTATGCATTCAAGTATAATGAAAAGAAAAACCAAACGTTTAAATGAATTTTATTCTTAGATATCACTTAAAATGCTTTTTTCAGTCTAATATAAACAAAGTTTCCAGGGGTGGGCCCCTATTTCATTGGGGGATATTCCGGGCTGGTCCTAAACCCCCAGCAGGATTGCTGACTCCCCAACAGAAAACTAATCCCATGACTAACTGTGTCTCAGCCTCTGAAATGTTCACTCAAGTGGCTGCGTTCTGTCGAAGCCTTTTTTTGACTACTGTACAAGTCTCTACACATGACTTCAAGAACTGCAAACAGAAATTGCAGCTATCAGAAAAATTAAACAATCTTCTCATTCCACATCTGCTAATAAACTATCCTGTCAGAATGCAATGAAATATTGCCCATAGATTATTGTTGATTTTAAAGTTCCATGATGTGGGAAAAGATATCAGCTTACCAACTATTTGATGCCAAAGGTGAAGTTAACTGTATCTTTACTCAGCAATGAATTCATTTACTTTTTAATCAACATCATTTGCATATGTAAATTCCTAATAGTTTACAACCATACTTTGCAACCAATCTCTTCAGCTCAATATTTATCAGTTAATGAGAATCAAAATGTATGTGTAATTATAGTTAAATACCGCCATGCATGGAGGAATTTTGATTTTGCTTATTTTATTGATTATCCAATTTGGAAGCATTGGGCATAGCCGATAACAAGTGGGGGTGGTCTGAGTGTTCTTCAAACCCATCCTGAAATGCTCAGGAAATATGGTCTTACTACTAATGCACCCCACAAAAATATACATTTATAGTATAACCAAAACTTTTCTGGCTATTCGATTGGGGGCACACAGTATTTGGAGGGCATGGGGGGCACACAGCATTTCAGAATACTTGGTCCTGTAACCAAAGTCATATCTTGGTTAAGTTCATAACTTAAGTTCATTGACTTTGTGGCTACACTTGACATTACATGCATCTTCATCCAGACCTGCCGAAAAGAGAGTCAGAGGTCAAAAGGGGAGTGGTGAAAATCCTCTTGTACTTAGTTGCCTGCAAGCATACAGAAAATGCAGTCCTTTTGTGACTGGAACCCTTGCTGGGCTGAGTGTTTACCATTACTGCACTAGTTTAAAAGAAAAATATTGCTGTTGTTTTTGCCCATTGTTTCATTAATTATAGCAATTTTACAGCTAATTAATACTCACTTGGTATTATAGCTGTTCAGAATATACGAGATGTGCTGGCTGCTCCTTCATTTTAGGCTAAGGTATCAGCATCACCTGCTCTCTAACTGCAGTGATGCTTTACCTTGAAGGTAATGGCTGTTTGTTACCTGTAAAGTTTTAATTACAATGTTCTACCACTACAAAAAATCTGAAAAAAAGTCAATGATAAAGGACAAGTCGGTGCTCTTTCATAAATTTTACACCTGTACAATTGGAGGAATGATGATTTTTTTTCAAAATTTAAATGCTAACCAAAATTAATTGGAAATATGGAATTCATGAATTTTTATTATTATGTGTCTAATACAGATATATTTTTATGTTTAAAAATTGTTTCAATTCTTGAGTTGTCTCTTCGATGTTTGGGTTTCATTCTTAAGAATTGTGTGTCACACAATTGTGTCAGCTATCAGGGATTGTGAGGAGAGATGTAACATGTGTCGTTCAGAAAAGTTGTTCGCGCCTGCTTATTGAGTATTTTCAGTGCCCTCATCAATGCTACACTGCTAATCAGCCCACAGGTTATGGGTCCAGCATACCTATCAACCTCAAACTGATAAGTAGTAACAAGTGTTAGTCAAGAGAATAGCATTGAAAAGAAAATTCGTGCTGTCGGCGTTAAGCGAAAGAAAATGGTGGATGAACGGAAAGTGCGTGAAGACGATAATTACTTGAGGTTGAATCAACAGAATTACTATGTGTGGGGTATTCGTACACAAGTGGGACTAATGGAGAAGAACTGTTGGAATGCAGTTGACCCTGGATTCGGCAACGTGGAAGAGCTGAATGCGGAGAAAGCACGAACAATGTTAATGATGATTATCTGCAAGACATAGGTGATTGTGAATGAGCGAGAGAGGCCTGGATGACCCTTGAGGAAATCCATGCAACATTTACCCTACTTCACTCTGTCATGCTAATGAAAGAGATAGTAAAGGTGGAGAAGACTGAAAATATAAGTATGAAGGGGTATATGTTGAGAATTCAGGATATTTACAGAAAGGTGAGCAAAGGCGGAATAACCTTTACCAATAAGCAAATTGTTATGATCTTCCTAATGGGATTGCCTCTTAGCAAATATGAAGGGCTAATCCATTCAATGGAGCAGGAAGGGAGCCTTATCAATAGAGCTGTGAAAGCAAGGTTACTTGTAGAAGAAGAGGGTTCAGAGGGAAAATGATCGGAAAGAGAGGACGGACCGACAGCATTGACATTGACGAAAGGCCATCCATTCAGTAGAAATAACAGATAACAGAGGCGAGAGGAAAAACCATCACAGAGGAAATGGAAAGATGCAAAGAAGTGACATAAACGGAAATAAGGTGATAAACGTAAGTGATTGTAAGTGCTTTGAATGGGGAAAATGGGGACACGTTGCCAGAAACTGTGACAATCCTAGGTGCTTTGCTTGCGGCAACTGTGGTCATGTGGCGAGAGAGTGCTATCAAAAGAGAAAAGTGCAATCAACAGGAATCGAGGAGAAAATGAAAAAAAGAGTGAAGTGGCCACAAACCGATTCAGAGCATGTATTCTAAGGACTCCTACTTCTAACTACAGCAAATCTTTGTGGGTTGTGGACTTGGGAGCTTCAGATTACATAATGCCACATAGTGAATTTTTCAGCACCTTCAAGGAACTACGTGGGTCTATAGCTTTGGGCAAGGGGAGAGCGGACGTTAATGGAGTGGGAACTGATAACGTAAATTTGACAGAAGCGTGTGGAGGCTGGATATTGGGATTGACCAGAGTACTTTAGTGCACTGAGGACTGCGAAAATGTAGCACCAACGTCTTGGGCACCTTCATGAGGCAGCAATTAATAAGATACTTGGTATGAAGGAGGTGAAGGAAGAGGAAAAAGAGAAACGCACAGTATGCATATGAGGAAAGATGACTAGAAAAGGATTCCCAAAAGAAAGTGATAGAAAGTTGGAACATCCATTAGACATGGTACATAGTGACCTTATGGGTAAAAGCTGTCCTACTTCAAATGGCAGTACGCAGTATATATTGACTTTCACAGGTGATTTTTCAAGATATTTGAGAGTGTATTTCCTTGCCACAAAGAGTGAGTCCTTAGATAAATTTTTCAGTTTAAGGCTGAAGCTGAGAATTTTCAAGGGACCAAGCTGAAGTCCATTCAGACAAATGGTGGAGGAGACTATTGCAGTGACAGATTTGAGAGTTTCTTGCAACAGAATGGTATAGTGCACAGGAAAACTGTTCCTTATTATCCTCAGCAAAATGGAGTATCCGAGAGACAGAATAGGACACTGGCAGACATGATTCGTTGTTTGATTATTCAATCAGGAGTACCAGCAAATTTCTGGGCAGAAGCCACGAATACCGCTTGTTACATCCGTAATCTGTGTCCATCTAGAGCAGTGGTTCCCAACCGGTGTGCCGCGGCACTAAGGGATGCCGTGAGATCTTTTGAGGGTGCCGCCAAAATTTTGGGGAAAAATTGCACTAACGTCATTCTTTCTTGGCGGGATTTTTTATTAAGGCAGAATCAGTGTAAACAGTATTCTCATATCATCTAGGACTAGGTATAAGGTGTTGTTGCATGCAAACTCTCGAAATGAAACAAATAAATAAATAATAATAAAAAAGCTACGGAGATTTAAATATCTATTTCCTTATAAGGGTGCCAGGAACTTTTGAAAGGCTTTCCAAGGGTGCCTCAAACAAGAAAAGGTTGGGAACCACTGATCTAGAGCAATAGGAGACCAAAGCCCCTTCGAGCTGTAGATTGGTGAAAACTGAAAGAGGATAATTTACAGCGATTGAAAGATTTGGTTGTAGACTTGGCTAGCTGCAGAAAGTGAAGGAAAATTCGAATCTAGAGCAGAAGAATGTGTTTTCTTAGGTTATGAGCAGCATGTGAAGGGATACAGGCTTTGGCACTTGAAAAAGAAAAAGGGGTATTTGGACATAATGTGGTATTTGAGGAAAACCAGTTTCCATTTAAGGAAAATGTAAGAGACCAGATGAGAGAGGAAGCGAAGGCTCGAGTCAGAGTAGATGATCTGTATGATGAGGACTTTGAATGGAAAGTGAAGGTTTAGGAGAGAATGAGCCTGAGGAATTGAAACTGGTGGGAATAGAAAGGGAACGTGGTGAGCTAATAGAATGGGAGAATAATGAAATAGAACAAGTGGAAGTACAGCAACCTGAATTGACTCACAGACATAGCAGCAGAATCCCAAAACCAGTCCATTGTCCCTGTTGCAAAATGACAATATTCAGCAACACCCTGCCATGCTGCGAGCCCAGCAGCATGGAGCCTAACAGCATGGAAGAGGCATTTAGTGGAGGGGAAGCTGAACTTTGGCGGGCTGCTGTGATGGAGGAACTGGTACATCTCAAGAGAAAGGGTACCTATGAAATTGTGAAGAAACCCGCTGGTAAGAATGTTCTAGGTTGTAAAGGGGTTTTGAAGGTTAAGCAAAATCCATGCGGTACTGTTGAACGATGTAAAGTTTGGTTAGTAGCTCAAGATTTCTCGCAAATACCTGGTATAGATTTCAAAGAGACTTATTCCCCTCTGATTAAACGTAAAAGCATTAGATTGTTAATGGCTTTAGCAGTGGAAAATGGATGGGTTCAAGAGTATGTGGACGTTATATATCTAAACAGTCCATTGCATGAGGAAGTATACATGAAACAACTTAAATACTTTTGAGGAGGGAGGTCAAAATTATGTCTGTAAACTAAATAAGAGTATCTATGGTCTTAAACAAAGTGGGAGAGACTAGTATGAACATATTGATAAGGTACTTTGTGATCTAAAACTTAATAGACTTATAAGTGATCCATGAGTGTATCACGATGAGGAGAAGGAACTCATATTAGGAGTGTATGTATGTAGATGATTTGGCATTGTGGGGATAGAAATGTAAAGTTGACTGGGCCAAACAACAATTATCTAGTTAATTGGAAATCAGAGCATTGGGTAATATGCACCAGATGTTATCCATGCATGTTGTGAGACCTAATGATGGAGAAATTATTATAGATCAACACAATTATGTAAAGCAAATTTTTTGTGAATATGGTATGTCAGATTGCAAAAGTCGTACCCCCCTCCAAGGCCTTCCCGGTTTTCTGTGGTTCTTCCCATGAGTCGTTATTCTAAAGTTATGCTTAAGAGTCCTCCTTCCACCTTGCGTTTCAATGCATCTCTTTAGTTGTATCTTTTCTCACTGTCTCAACTCTGTACGCCCATTTCCCACCCCGTCTTCAAACATGTGAAACCCTCCCCCATCCCTTTCTCAAAAGTATAAAGGTGATCTTCATATGTAAGACAGTGTGTTGTTCCCGATGATGGCTCCGTGAGCCAAACATGCGGTATGCAATAAAATATTGTGGAAAAGTGCTATCATCTGTTATTTGAATGTTACCATTTACTATTCTCTTCGGCACATCATTAATAACATTAGGAAAAGTAAATGGCCAAGCACTGACCCCTGAGGCAGTGGCACAGCGAGGGGGGTTTTGGGGATAAACCCCCCCCCCCCTCAGAGCTCAGAGAAATTTTTAAGTTTAATCCATTTTACTTAATGGGATTGATATTACTAATAGAGTAGTGAAAGGTTTAATAAAATATCCCTCAGAAAGCCGTAAAACTTGCTATTTTGAACCATTTACCCTAAAATTTCACAATTTATTAATCTCGCACCCACTTCTTATCCTGATGGGTATTCCACACCCCCACACACCCCGGTAGTAGTTAAAGAGTTTAGGTGCAATTGCACCTAAACCTCTCCCATACTTAATTCCTAGCTGCACCCCTGCCCTGAGGTACTCCTTTTTTGACCTCTTGTGAACTAGAGAGGTAAACAACAAGCTAATACTGTATATCTCCAAAGTTAGTCCCCTTCTGAATTTAGTCCCCCCCCTCTAATTTTGAAGCTTCAGTTTTCGGAAATACTTAATAAAAAGACAAGGAATATAGTCCCCCCTCTACTTGTACAAGGGCATTTTTGGAAGGGGGAATATATATTCAGATTAATACGGTATATACTATAAGGCTTTGATAGCCATAAAGTGAATAAGAAAGAAGAATAATTATTCTATCAGCAATATTTACTTTAGCTGCCAAGTCATTCTTCCTCAGAATTTTTTGCACCACTTCCATCCCAGGCAAAAAAATATTGACGCCAAATGTAAATTTCCAATAAAAAAATCATTTTTCTTGGTCAGGATTTAAACATGAATGCTTTTCCGAAATACTGAAAGTGGACTCAAGTGCAAAGTGGCCCCCCTTCCTCCTCCCACTTCCCAATTTCAGATTTTTTCCTTGTGCGTACATGACCAGTGAAAGGTTCACGTTCCCCCCACCCCATCCCTCAAAATAACACCTGCGAGCATCAAACCCTCTCGTCTTTTGTTTTAGGTAGGCCAGAATGATTTTGTTTTTTATTTCACAGGCCAGTAATGTTCTTTAAAGTAAAGATAAACGGTCAATTTCATGTGTTTCAGTGTATTTTTCCTTATTGACTTTTGCAGTAAATGTATTGTTGAGTTCGTAATTTGTGTAGCAGCCTTTGTTCTTTCGTGCATGCCAGCCAACCATCAGCAAATAAACCCACCCCACACCCACTTTCTCTTTCTTCCCCCACTTCCCCTTTCTCCCAACCCACGACCCATCCGTCTTGGACAAACCCTCCAAATGAACCCTCCCACAGTCCCACGCACCCCAGCGGGTTCGTGTGATAATACTTGGATAGCCCCCCCTAGCTTTATTCCTCTCAATCGCCATTCCAGAGAGGACCCCACACTGGAAGCATTTAATAACTACATCAGCCTTTTCACGAAATAAAAAAAAAAATCTATTGAAATGATGGTGATAAGACAGAAAATATTGGGAGTCAACATTTATTTTCAAATCTATACAACATCATCACTTCATTACATTACAGAATTTTAATGAATACAGATTTCAATTTCAACAGTGTTTGTACAATTTTACATACTTGCTTGACAAATAAATTGTATTAAAATTACTTTATCCAAAGAATTTAGTTAAGAATTGTAACTGATGATGACCATAAACTTAAAAATAGCTAACAAAGAATCTATGGAATACTTTTACCAAACCTCTCAGTCTTGAAATAAATAAGATAATTAACAGAGGACATCAAGGCAAGAAAATCTGAAATGATGTACACAGTCACATAATTAATACCTATTATTAATTAATGAAAAAATAAAAAAGTTCTTTTACATTAATATCTCCTATCTATCAATTTGGCATATTCAATATAAAAAATAAAACTTGGTTCTTTCATTTTTTCCAAGTCGTAAAAAATATTTATTAAAAAATCAAAACATTTATTCAGTGTTATCCCTAGCTCAGAGCATTTCTAAAGCCCTAAGACAGATATTTACTCAGGGTAAAAACTTATAAAGGCATTTTTCTCTTTGCTGCACACCTTGTTCTGCTAGAAAAATTCACCCCAAAATTAATGTTTGACCTCCATTTTAAGTAAATGAAGCAATACTAATACATATAAGAATAAAAAACTGAGACTGCAAAATAGTTTCAATTTTGGAAAGTCACAAAAAAGCTTGAAATTCATGAATGTCAGGGAAATACCTTCCATTAGTAAGAGTGACATTTTGCTTAGGAATATGCTCATGGGGCCCACAAAAATCTAACATTGATAACATGTCACAACTAACCTCATGAATAAGAAAAATAATTCCAGAATACGATTCTATTACATTAATTTCAATAATATGCAATTAATCATACACGAATGATTGAAATCAACACTTTATGCAAAACACGATAGTAACTTAAGCCCTTAAATGTGTTATGTACAAGTATATTAAGGGTTCTGTACCTACTGTGAAGACTTCCATAATCAGAAAATATGGACCAGAATTTCAACTCTGTACATTATGAGCAAAACCGTAAAATCACATTTTCAACAGTAGAAAATAAGAGTAATATCCTCAGACTAGTTGATTGATATCTAGTAAGTTCCTTTACTTTTATTTGAGCAAAAAATGTTTCCAATGCAGTATTTTCCAAATGGAACTTACCAGATAGATAAAAGAAGTTGCGAAAATCTTCAGACAAAAATTACTCTATTGAATCATATAAATCAAACTACTACACAGATAAAGGCTGTGAGTATGATTCTCAAAGAAGACATAACATCAAGTAAGTATTCTCATGAATTTAAGTAAGGTGTAAATGCCTTCTCTTGATAAACCAAAACAAGACCAAGATAAGATAATTTTTTGATATCAACTGCCCTCCTACGATGTTGCATTCGAACCCATAGGAATAAATATTTACAGATGTTTTCAACACAGCTGCACGACTCCCTCTTTTGAAAGCTGGGAGAATATTTTTATTTTTCTCGAATCAACGTGAAAGTGATAATCATAAATACATAAGCCTCTGCGTAGGATATTTAAGGATGGGATCTTATCAGTCAGCAGGAAATAGAATATGATGCAAATAGAAAATGGAAAAAAACATCATTTTCTTGGAAAAAACATACATCATTTTCTTCAAAGGTTAAGCATTGCATGAGTGTAAAGACAGTTTGACATGCACAAAACAATTATCAATTGCTTCAGACGTATTATTTTGAAATAAATTATTATTTAAGACAAATAAAAAGAATTTTCAGATGCAAAAGAATATGGTAGAGGGTCTAATTTTCATAGTGAGGCCAATGGGATAAATTATTAAGGCATTTGACAAATGAGACTGAATTCAGTTAACACCTTGAACAAGGTTCTTCATTTACATTACATGATAAATATACCAGACTTCCAGACCTACTATCAACCTATACACACACGATTTTCCATGCTTCCTTTAAAAAAAAGCAGATGTATATACAATAAGTGGACATTATAATAAGGATGTTATCATTAAGATTGAGTAGAATAAGAGCATTTGATACAGTGTGATGTTCATATACAAATCCATAAAGTATTTCGCGGAGGCATATAAAGTGACACTTTGAAACTTGAAGCATCATCTAAATATGAAACCCCTAGTTTACTTCCCAGGACATTATTAAAAACAAATGCAACATCAACATTTCATCTATGCTACTCGGATATTCCCTGAAAATACACATATAGGTCATTGGACACTAGCGGAAAAATTGTCAGGCTGGAGCAATCAGTGCCATCCCATGGGCATCATGTTACCAGAATACCAGGTATGGTGATTAATTGCCAATTCCACTACTCTCTCTTCATGGTAGTCATTCAATTTTTTCACCGGTTATTTTTTGGTGATTTGAGTTTTCTCTAACATCTCCCAAATCTTTTCATGAGCCACTGGGGGAGGGAGGTGGGGGCAAGAGCTCACCCATGAACTCCCATCCCAGTGCCCATGGTTTGGCTCCACCTCTGGTACCATCAATCATAATAGCTGTCACTCACAAGTATTTATCTCCTAACTTCTGCATCAAGTCAATTGTTTCCACTAATGACAGAAACATATATCTCCTTGCAACATCAAAATATATTTCTAGAAAACTTCATTGATCTCACGACATGTTACACCAAATAAGTTTATCAGATCTAACTCATGAACTAAATAAATTATCAATGGAATTACAACTGAGGCCGAACCACAATGTGAAAGCATACTGTAAGATAATGATAAAATTCTGCAAGTAGATAAATGACTGTGCTTACATGTGATAAAACACCTGGTGATATCATTTACTATAGTTATCAGTTACCTAACCGGGAGCTAAGTCAGGATGGCAACTCAAATCTCAAACTGAAACTTTTTTCCAAATCCCATAAACCATTTTCTCAATTTTTCAGACTGGATGATAGTGTATTATTCGTATTTCACCCAATATTCAATTTGCGAGGGATAAATTTGCAAGTGGAGTGTAGGTAAATTTCAGAACTCTAACTAGCATTATCATAATATAAAAATAAATTTTAACAGTTTTGGAGCCCCATCTGAATGGTATGTTGGGAATGTGAAGTTCAAATATTGAAGATGCATCAACATATACAAAGATGAGTACAAATAACCATTAACTTTCGAGAAAACATGACATTTTCAGTTTATTTTGTAACTTTCCCAGCTTCATATGTTTCCCAAAGGAGTGGCCACCCTATATGAGCAGAGAATACATATAACATATGACACAAACATTTTTCGAAAAATTAATTTAGGAAATATATTTTGGAACCTTCCATCCTGAGTTTTATTGTTTTTTTTTATGACCAGTTACCCTTCCTGACGTAAACCCTTTCCATTTATCTGGGCTTGGGACCGGCACAGAGTTGTGCTGGTTTGTTCCCCCGGAAAAGTGTAACATCCACGAATGTAAGAACTACCAAGGAATTAAACTAATGTGGCATACTGTGAAAGTTGGGAGAAAATAGTTGAAAAAAGACTGCAGAAACAAACAGCTACGGGAAACAAACAGTTTGGTTTTATGCCAGGAATAGGAAAAAAGAACCCTAATCTTCATAGATTTGAAAAAGGCATATGACGCAGTCTCAAGGAGAAGAGGGAATGCCCGAGAAGTATGTTGGGATAGCGATGGACATGTATAAGGGAGTACACACCCTGATTAGATCAAGTGTAGGAGAGACGGAGCAATTTCCTGTGATGGTAGAACTCCACCAGGGGTCCAGTCTCAGAGCTTATCAATTCAACCTCGTTATGGATGTCCTACCAGAGGAGGTAAAGGGAGCAAGCCCCATGGTCAATGTTGCTTGAGGACCACATTGTGTTGGTGGGAAATACCAGAGATAGATTACGGGAAAAATTGGAAAAATGGAGGGCAGAGATTGAAGGTGGAGGGCTTAACATTAGCAGGTTGAAAACAGAGTACAAATGGTTTGAAGGAAAAGCCAACTTCAGGGATGTGGAGATGTTACATGAGAAGTTGAATAGAGTAGGGAAATTTAAATCCCTTGGCTTCTATCTATCTGAGGATGGTGGGGTGGAAACAGGTGAACAACAGAATCCAAGCAGGGTGGAGAAATGCAAAAAAAAAGTATCAAAGATGTTGCTTGACCACAGGAGCGGGAGTAGGATCAAGGGAAAGGTATATAAACCCATTGTGCGACCAGCACTGACACATGGAAGTGAAACCTGTCCTGCTAAGAAAGCCCACCAAAAGAAAGTGAATGTGACTGTGATGAGAAGTCACTTGATTGTGGCCTTGTATGGAATTGAAATTTCATTTAGGCACTGAAAACATTAAGTCATAAAGGCATAATCAATTTTTGTATTAATACAGCTCCTTACAGCATAATTACAAATACTGCAGCACGATGGATGATTGGAAAAACAAGAAGAGATGAGATTAGGAGTAAGCTGATAAGGGAGATGGCAGGAGTCGTGGAGGTCTCAAGAAAGGTGCAAGAAGGAAGGATGCAAAAGTTCTACTGGGTTCCCACTCTAAGTAAATTATAAAATCCACGGTTTTTTCCAGGTTTTCACTATCTACATGTCGTCAAATTCACAGTCTGTAGATAAGCCATTTTAAGCAGAAATATTGATTAAGCAGAATAACAATCACCGGCCGCACGTTAACTAAAAATTTATCAACTGCGTCAGGCACTGTGAATGCAAATGTAGCAATGAAAGTGCTCTCTCTCATGACGTTACCTATCGTTAGCAAAATTCAGGTCTGCATAAAGGTTGTGAGTGGGAAAATGGAGTGAGCAGGGTGGCAGGGAAGCGAAGAAGTGCCTGATTTTTCGCCAGGGTTAATGAACACTTTGTTTACCGCTCTTCCAATCACAGGATCAAGATCAATGTGTTGTCATGGCACGCGGACCAATAATTGCACTTAGAATATATGTGAGCATATTAATGTGTGGACAATGTCTGCACGTGACTGACCTTGAAAAATGATCGACATATCGATTTATCTTTTGATCTGTCAATCGTAGGTCTACAATCAAGTTTGAGAGATTTTTTAAAGGTTTTATGATGAAATTCACGGCTTATCATGGTTTTAAGGTTTTCACGGTTGAATGGGAACCCTATTCTAATATATTTTAAGAAGGGATGAGGAGTACATCGGGAAGAATATTCAAAATTTGCCAATGGAAGGGAAGAGAACGATGGGAAGGCCTATGAGAAGATGGAGGGACTGAGTCAAGAATGATTAGAGGGAGAAGGGTTTGACTGAAAGAGATTCAGAGGATTGAAAGACTTGGAGGCGACTAGCAAGGAACAGTGATCCCCATTGGGAATTAAGCTACAGAGAAAGAAGAATTAGGAACCACAAAAAAAATACATCACACATAATCAGTATCATAATAACGCTCTTACACCAGATGTAGATACATGATGCATGATTAAACACTTGACTTTGGTATACAGTGAACTCTGACCATATTCAATGCAATAGCCAATAAGCTCAGCTCAGCAGGAGAGTAGAATAACATTATTCATTCACAGTGAAATTTAATTTCCAAGGTAGTAACTAAGTCAAGAGATAATAAATCCGGCAATAATTCAGTCTATGAGAAAAATGGCCAATGGAGTTGCAAAGTAATAGAGAAATTCACGTACATATGGATTTCGTTTAGCACATAAATAAAAGTAATCAGTCTAGACTTCAATGCAATTAAATCTCTCTATTCCACAAAATTCACATACATGACAAAAAAAGCACATCTATAACCTAACCAAAGTAAATTTTACAAAATCATCACATATAATTTCCACAAACAATCAGGTAATACTTGCAGAATATCATGTCTGCCTTTTAAAATACCAGCTCTCAGCAGTCACTTGATTGTGGCCTTGTATGGAATTGAAAATTCATTTAGGCACTGAAAACATTAAGTCATAAAGGCATAATCAATTTTTGTATTAATACAGCTCCTTACAGCATAATTACAAATACTGCAGCACAAATTGACACATCAATTTATACATTAAGGCTGATGTTTCATGTTTGTAATTAAAAAGAACACACTACAGACAATACATATTGAGTTATTTGAAAATGGAAAAGGCTATAATAGAATCTTCAGTCTCTATTCAGCCCAATTATTTGCAGAATATACATGAAAATGTTCACAATATCAATATAAATATTGAGGGCTCCAAAAATGTATTCCTCAGGGGAGATTGAATTCTTATGCTTTCCCCCAATCATTAGCTGAGTATCATACACAAGATAAAATGAAAATAGAATAGCACCAATGGAGGCATACACAAGTAATAAAACTTTACCAGGAAAGAAAATGCATATGATACCAAACAAGGTGAACACAACCAAGCATACCAAAAGTACCCCAGAGAGCACGGTAAAATCCCACTTAGTTTGGAAAGCGAATATACTCAAGGCAAGGCAAACAGCTGTAGTTATTCCAACAGCCATAAGCACTGCATCAGTATCATATCTTGCAGCTGTGGTTCCCAGCATATAACTCATTGCCAGAGTGACTATTAACAAGCAGATATAATTTAAAGGAGATTTTCGGCGTACACTTTCACAGCAAGACATTACTATGATAACAACAAGTGATACTACCATAGCCGTTATTAACATAGCAGGGTGTTTCTGCACATATACTTTAGCTGGCATATGGAATGTGAATAGCATGATAAATCCCATGGTAATAAGCAATTGACACATTAGGATTCCATATACTTTCCTGAAAAAAAGAAGAAAAAATTATAGAAAATAGCTGATAAAAGCAATCAATTCCAGGAATGGGAACAAAATTAATCAACTTAAGAGTAGATGGTGATACTTTGTGAAAACTATGTACCACGTAATATAATCACAGACAAAAGGTTTGTGTGATCTAGAGATTGTAATTGATCAGCCCAAGTTTTGACAAGCTATGTCATCATCTATTTGGGATCATCCTCAAGGGATGAGCGATCTATGTCATCATTAAGGGATGTGCAAGCAGTACTTTTTGATCTCGAGTCGAGTTGAAAACTACTCGTGAGTATCGAGTCGAGTCTGGCAAATCCTGAACTAGGCAAAACAGCAATGCATGATTTAACATATTCTCATTTTTCCAATACCCTTGTGAATTTTATATTCTGAATGCTTCTATATTATTCTAAATTTCCTAACAAACTGGGATGGCAATAAAAAATAAACGAAAGCAAAACCAGAAAAATTTCAATAGTTTCGTTCTTGGGAGTGAACTGTAGAAAGAAAAAGAAAAAGTTTAAAACCCAGGGAGCTAAACTCAGGGTCGAAACGAAATCAGAGTCAAAACTACAGCACACTCCTGATTATCCGGGCTAATGACGGGACGGCACAAATAATCAGAAAACATGGATAACCCAAACTTTTCTCTTTATTGTCTTGTAATGTTCACAATTCATGTAAAACAAACAATATATTATTATTTACGCAGTTATTCTGTTAAATTAGAGTGCTTCCCGGACTCATTGAGAGCTTTCTTCGACAGTTCTCCATCTTTTAAGCGGCTATGACATGGTTATACTCATATTATTAATGCTCCATGTAAGGCCTGGTTTTGAAAACCACGCATCCGTTGCTGTGTGATCACGGATACAGAAAAGTGATTTGCACGAATGATTCAAAACCACTGCTCGACGTCGGAAACTATACTGTCAGGCACCACACCATGTAGTCGCGTCTCGCACACGTTGCCCGGGTTGCAACTGCGGGACGTGTGTCTGTGATCACAGAGCACGGTCGAGCGCTGCAAAGCTGGGAAAACAGGAACACGGCGCTCCCGTGAATGCAGCTAGCGTGCAATCGCTTCCGTTTTACAAAGGGGGTTCGAACAGGAACAATAAGCCCGGCGTATCCCAGCATTAATGCAGTAATTCTGGTGATTGTATGTCAGACTTTTTTTTACAGATAGTGGAAAATAATGAGCGAAAGTGAAAATCATGCACGGATATACCACAGCCGGATAATCGGGAGTCTACTGTACTTCTACTAAACTAAAGTTCTGGGACGAAACAAAACGTAGATAATGTTTCACACTAGAGGGACCACGTGCTTCACCTCGGAATAGTTTAGTTTCGACCAACCCACTGCGTACGAAGCATTGTTGAATGAAGAAGAGGTTTGGCCTACCGCCATCAGATCCATAGGGTATTCAGTTTTATATTCAGGTATATTTTGACTACAAACAGGAGAACGGTGAAAGCAAACTGAACTTCAATCACTGTGTTTTAACCTATCTACGTTCTGTCACGCAATGGGTCGAAACTATTCCCTCTTATCCCTCTCCACTCAACTTCTGGATTCAAAACTTAACTATGAGCAGCAGAACTTCGACTAATTTAGTTTCGTTGCTGGGAGTAAAGTTTTGTCCCGGGTCGAAACTAAACTACATGGTGATTTTAATTTAGTGCAGGAATGAAACTAAACCTAGCCCTCTTATTTTTGTTTCCTTCTGTTTTTTGTTTCCTTCCGGCAATTAAAACAAAACATTTTCGTTTCAATTGCCATCCCTGCTTACAACCTCGTTTTGCAAGTAAATTCCTTCCCTTCAGAAGAAAGAAGAAATTCCTTCCCTTTTTTGTCAATACAAAATAGAGAAAGTTAATTAATTGTATTGACATGTATCCTGTGTTTTGATGTTTTCTGTACAGCAACAGTCAAGTTATCCCCAGCAATGATGGGTAAGTTCTATGAATTCCTTAAAATATTTCAGTTAAAAATGTTTATATAAATTTTTGTTATCGGGACAAAAACAACCTGCACATAAAAAATGTTTAAATTTTTTCAATGATTATGTACTAGATTTATGCCATGAATGTTTGCTCAGGCATAGAAAACAGTTAACACAAGCATTTCATCACACTTGCAGGAAGACCCAAAACTGACTCCAGAGTCGCGAAAAGGATATTTTTTACATAAATTTTTTTTAACAACAAAGCAAGCAAATTGCCATGAATTTTATTTTTACAGGTGGTGGGTCATACGGCATACCTTAAGAAATATGTATTATAAAAAATGATTTAGCTTGATTCACATATTGTCTCAAGTCAAAATTTTCTAAAATCTTATGAAACATCTGAGTTTAGAGAATTTTCAATATCCCTTAGGATATTTTTCAATTAGTATCTGGAATCCTCATGACTTCTAAAAATGAATCTGCAAATTTTCATAGGAATTGGATGAAAAATATAGCTGAGACAAATTACTTCCCTCTGGAGGTACAAGTGCCCCTGGAGACCGCATGTATTGAAAAACCTGCAGTTTCACCCAAACTTCAAATGGTCGTGAAAAAAAACTAGTAGAGATAGCCAAGAAATATTTTACACTGTTTCATTCCTATACGTTAGTATGATACTTGCCAAGTTTCATTAAAATCCGAGTCGGTGGGTGTCATGCTTGGATGAACTGACATGGAATTACCCCGGTGGCAGTATTGGGACCACAGACTTCAGGAATAATCAGGACTGGGCAATTAAAGCTTCATCTGTCGTCGCTATTGTCGCTGACAAGAAATTATTCTCATAGATGTCAGCACTGCAGCTCGCCCGAAACATCTGGGGAGTTTTATGGTGATTGTACAGGAGTGATCTTTTTTCATCTAACTTTCGAATATAGAAGCTACTTAAGAACGATCAATTTTCTTGAGATACCAAGTGCGATGTGTAAGGAAATTTTTCTCGATGAAGTTTTTTGACTCTTTCGAGGGAAAGGACGAATTCTTTGCTGTAGAATTGACTTCGTTTATATTTCCATATCTATCCCTTAAGATTTTCAGCCTTAAACTTTTCGACCACAACACAGTGGAAATGTTTATTGGAAGCCTCTATTCCTGTTGAAATAGGGCACTTTAAGCTAGTATATTAGATAGGGTCTTATCATTTCATCCTGTTCCTTCCGCCTCGATTAGTAAAACAACTATGATGTGCAATAGGGTAGTTTCCTTCATCAAAGATAACGAAAGGCATTGATTGCGATTCGTTACCCACCATTAGTGTACATATTTATTCATAATATACAAATTATTTCGTTTTAGAAATACCGGTTTAGACGAATGGCAATGGTCCATTTTTATCCTCATTTGAAAACGGCCAGATTGG
The DNA here is from genome assembly GCF_921293095.1 of Ischnura elegans. NCBI lineage: Eukaryota > Metazoa > Arthropoda > Insecta > Odonata > Coenagrionidae > Ischnura > Ischnura elegans. Next base: position 64,181,812 of record NC_060253.1, on the reverse strand, counting down.
CGCCCACGCGATGCCACTCCACGTGACGTCACAGGGACCTAGTTTCTATATGAGTAGATAGGAGTTATACATCGTCTGAGATTACCAATGCATGCATGAGGCGCAGAGCTCAGGGAAACATGTCTTAATAATCACTTATTAAAACTGGCTAAGGTCGGAAAGTTTTCTTCGTTTGATAAGGTATTAATAATCCTTATTTAAGCCAAGCGCTACCAGCTAGCAGGGTACTCAGCTACCCGCTAGCAGCCTGCGTCGTATTAGAGCTCAAGCCTCCCTCAAGGTCACCTCACAGGGCGGCAGCGGGAACGAGAAATACGTCACACGGAGAGATTTCCCAGCATTCATACTTACCCATCGCATTTGCGCGTGCTTGAAAATTTTCACTTTTCATTTTATCGCGAAAAATAGATATCGTCATTTCAAAATCTAAATGCGTGAAATACATACTCCAGGAGTAATAATCTTTCGATTTAGGCAATAAAAAAATAATAGGAAACCACCCTATTATTTCCAGTCTAGCATTCACTTTCGTAGCATCACATATGCTATGAAACGGAGTTACCTGTTCACCAGTTAGAAGCTGAATTTCACTGATAAACTGTTGAGATAAGTATTAACTGTTTATCCATGCAGTTTGTACTTAATTTTACATTGTTCATTGACGTAATGAAATCCTAGAAGATGATATTTAATGATACACTAAATGCGAAGTTTGGGGGCCTACACTTAGGTTTTTCACATTTCTATCGCAGAAAAGTGTGTTAAAAATGCTATTCAGGGTTTGATTCGATAATAAAGGATTTAAATTTGTTGTTTAGAACCTCTTTTATAACATACGTTGATAAAATACTATCACCTCTAGTCTGGGACTGTTTCATAGCATGATATAATCTCCTTGAATTGGAATTACATGCTTATAACTCAGGAAGTTGAATTCCACTGATAAGCTTTTACGATAAGTATTAGCTATAATCCCATTCTGTAGAGTTTGTGCTTGATTTACGCCATTGATTGATCTGTTTGAAGCCTAGCGGATGGAATGCAATGAGGTAGAGAATGTCATGTTCCAGGGCTTATTTCATGGTTCTCCACGCATTTATTTCATAGAATAAAGATTTTTAATAGGGAAGTGCACTAGTGTTTCAAATGCACCAAACACATTTTTTAAATTAGAGTTCAGAATAACATAATGTCGTAAAACCACAGTTTAAATCCTAATAGTGAATACTTGATTCGAGATGACCGTCTGAAATATGGAAAAATTCAAAGGCCGCGAAAACGGGTGTCCATGTTGAATATTGGCCGTGACGTCACAAGGCAGTAGCAGAAGGCAGCTTCTACACCGTTTAGTTCTACCACTATTATTGCATGGAAAAATTACAGAATTTGAGGGTATCCGTTTTTTGCTGTCATAAAATATCTTCAGATTATATATGTGGCTGCTTCTCTTTTGAGTAAACGACTTCATCATTGCGTAATATATTAATATTCATTTACGTGTCAACTTCAAGTTTGGAAAGAGTAGTACGAATAGCACATTGAATCTTTAATAAATGCATGATGGAATTTATTTTCGCTGGGTATATTTTGGCACAATGCCATTTATCATGCCAAAACTTTTTTTTGTAAGAACCGAGTCAAACTAATAAACCTATTTCAGACGTTTGCTGCAAGACTTATTCGTTGCGTATGTATTCACGCCGGCCGGAACGTTCGCCCTTCGCTACTAGAATAGGGATGTTAGCCTTATTTCCGAGCTGGCTGGTTGTTGCAATGGTTCGCTGTCCAGGATGGGTTCAAGAAAAGATAATCTTGGTTGGGAGAAGGAAAATTCCAACGATTTATAAATGGTTTACCAAACTTTGATGTATTTATGGTTACTGAATTTTTGAATAAGGAGGACAGGTTCAACGCTCCATAGAAATGCGAGACGTTAAGGCTAACAAGGGGAGACCGCGTACCTTGCTGCATATTTTTCAATTAGGGCGTTAGTTAGGCTGTAATTAATTAATTTTCATGCGTTACTTTTTACAAATTATATATATAAATTTAAAATATCCACGTTTTTCGAATGGGGTCGGTTGGGGTAGTGGTAGCGTGCACGAGTGGAGGGGAAGATGTTACCTGAAGGACCGTGGTTCAAGCCCACGTCATGGCATTATTTTTTGTTGCCTTCATTGTGATCATACGGCGTCTAGTTTATCATTAATTATAATTGCAGCAATCATTGACATGAGACAATTTTTTTATCGTCATTATGGCGTTTAGGTATTTTAGCAGTGTCATTAAAAACGCCGAGATACGATGACTACAAGGGTTGGTGTGCGCTAAAATGTTAATTTTTTCTTTGCTTATATTGACCAACTTCCACATTAAAAATGAAAACCACTCTTGCAAGAGCACATACCATTAAAGGCTCGCGGCAAGCAGCAATATGCGTACAGGCATAATTAATAAGAACACAAAGTGAATATAAAATGTCATATATCTCGAACAGTTGTAATTCACATTACTCCAAAGGGAGTTTACTTACTCAGTACATACCTCAGTACCTTGTACTCAGTACCTACCAGTTTACCTCAGTAGCAGTGCTAAAAGAACCATTCTGAAATATAATTTCAATTAACAAATAGGATGAAATAAAAGTTGATAACCCTGGACCGGGCGCGCTGGCGTATAAAATACGTCAATCTTTTGAAAACCAAGGATTTCGACATTGTACGTAGATTCTGGGCTATAATGGTCTCGTGTATTCTTACAATGTACTTTGACTGCCTATATTGCGAGTTTTCAAAGTTCGAGGTATTGTAGCTAATTTTTTAGATCAGCAAGATGAACCCGTCACCAGTGGAGTACAAATTACGCCGCGCGACCTGCCGTGTACCTTTATATCTGTATCACCTATAAATGTACTAATTTCAACAAATAAAGATTAACTTTAACAAAAATCGTTTGTTATCATATATGCACATATCATGGGCAAAGTACGCATTTTGCCCGGTCGTGTAAAAAAACAGTCGCGCCATAATTCTTTAACCAAACTACTTTCAATTTATACTTAAATTACGTAGGTCTACGCGGAAGATGCTATATTTTGACTCAACACACTTTCTGATGTGACTGAGGTACCTATTAAGTAAATTATTATAATATAAATATCAATTTAATCTTACAATACCTTCAAATGATCTTCAAAACAGAATATCATCGATAGGTAAGAGTCAGGAGCAGCCTTGAACCATTTATTCCGTATAGCTTGTGCTTAAGGCACGGGAATGAATATCTTCTCCAGGCTTTTGTTTCGACGTCGAGATGAAATTTGGAACAAAAATCATTTATAATTCTATTTTGAATTCATGTTTTCGGTACTAGACGACATTTTTAGGAAGCAAATTCCACCGATTCCCGGAAACTCTCGCCGCGCTAAAGAAGGCGACGGAATACAGCGATACTCCACTGGTGACTACTGCCTTGTGACGTCACATCTCAATCAATATGGAGGCACTGTGTTTCAGGGCAACATGAAATTTTCCGACTTTCAAAACGTTTTAAAGTGCATACCCCAGATGCAGAAAATAAAAGTGACTATACTAATGTTTCTTTTTTAGGCTAAACTTTCAAATTCAGCAATAAAAAAAAATTAGTGCACTTCCCTATTGTGAAAATAAGTTTCAGCGCTTAAGTCAGTATTTAAAAGATATATATTCATATTAAGAGCCTTTTCCGCTAAGTCCTAACAAGGTAAATGAATAGCAGCAGCACACGGGCGAGCTTTGGTGCTGCCATCTATATTTGAAACCATCGCCGGGTGACATTAAGGACGATATCGCTTGGCATTACCAGAGTTCGGGAGTTGCACTGGGCTGATTGGGACATACCTTTACAGGTTATTTTCAAATCCAGTACATTAGAGTGCAGGCATTAAAGTACCAGATGGTCATTCAAGATATCCTTACAGATAGAGGAAGTTGATATGAAAGATTTCTTTACACACAGAGTTAGGTGAAAGAGAGTTTCTCCTGGTAAAGGGAAAAGATATTTCCCATGAGACTCAAAAGTGACCCTTTGCTGAGCAGACTCTGAAGTGTGGGCAGACTCTGGGTGTATACTGTGGGGTAATAGGGTGATTATCCCTAAAAAATTGAGATCCTTAGTTTTGAGGGATTAGCATGCTGGCCACCATTCTCAAAATGAAATCCTTGGGTAGGCCTTATGTTTGGTGGCAAAAGTTGGATGTTGTGGAGTATATTCATTGAAATGCAACAATAGGGTAGTTTCCTTCATCAAAGAAAACAAAAGGCAATAATTGCGATTCGTTACCCACCATTAGTGTATTCATAATACACAAATTATTTGGTTTTTGAAATACCGGTTTAGACGAATGGCATGGGTCAAATTTTATCCTCATTTGAAAAAGGCCAGATTGGTGCCCATGCGATTCCACTCCGCATGACGTCACAGGGACCTAGTTTCTACACGAGAGGATAGGAGTTATACATCGTCTGAGGTTACCAATGCATGCATGAGGCACAGAGCTCAGGGAAACATGTCTTAATAATCACCTATTAAAACTGGCTAAGTTCGGAAAGTTTTCTTCGTTTGATAAGGTATTAATAAACCTTATTTAAGCCAAGCGCTACCAGCTAGCAGGGTACTCAGCTACCCGCTAGCAGCCTGCGTCGTATTAGAGCTCAAGCCTCCCTCAAGGTCACCTCACAGGGCGGCAGCAGGAACGAGAAATACGACGTACGGATATATTTCCCGGCATTCATACTTAAGCGTCGCTTTTTTGCGCGCTTGAAAATTTTCACTTTTCATTTAATCGCGAAAAATAGATGTTGTCATTTAAAAATCTAAAAGCGTGAAATACGTACTCCAGGAGTAATAATCTTTCGATTAAAGCAATAAAAAAATAATAGGAAACCACCCTATTGCAATGGTGTATACATGGGACAGACAGGAAGAAGTTTTGAAATCAGGAAGAAAGAACATTTAAGTGCTTCCAAACATAACAAAAATGAAAAAAGGAATTTTTGCTAAACACTTAATATGCAACTGCCTTAGGAGCGATTTTAAAATGAGTACTTTAAAATTTTGCAATGACCGCCGTGTACTGGACTCTAGGGAGCAGTTAGAAATTTTAAAAATTATTGAAAGTCAGAACAGTACTCTTATAAATGAATATCTCTACCCATCTTTTTCCCCTATTATGGTGTCCGTTTTAAAATTCATCAAGTAACTAGGTAACAATATGTAACAATTAATTTCGAGTTTTATTTGAGTTGAGTTGGAGAATGTTGATGTGACAATTGGTGGGAGAGGAACAATGAGGCAAGTGATGGTGGACGGAGATTGTTGTGAACGGCAAAGAGAGCGAGTGGGATTGTAATAGTCACGGTGTGCAGCTGTTTTTTACACCCGAGTTTTAAATGATAAAACTTGTTTATAAAGTGTAATAAAATTATTTGTTAGGTTAGAAGTGAAAAAAGTGAAAACCAAGGACACACGCTACACCAGTTCCTAAGCCAGTGCACTAGCCCACCCCACGGCAGTACTTGTGAGGGAGTGATAACTCAAGGGAAGTCATTGTGCACGAAATCTTTACATGCAAATATCTCTCTTACCCGGGCCTATGTGGAAGAAAGCCGTGACACTTTTTCTACATTATCTATTTAGTTCCTAAAAATAACATTGGCATTCAGATCCCAAACATCACTCTCGCGATGTCTCCTTGTAAGCTTAATTACAGATAAAACCTTTGATTTTTACCTGATGAAGGCATTACGGATTGTCTTGGTGTTAAATCCAAAATTATCTCCACCCATAAGTGTGTCTTCATTATAAGATGAACCATAAGTGGCTGCTGGGTGGACTGGGGGTGGTGCACCATATGGTACCTGACCAGGCATCATTCCCTGTGGACCAGATCCTCCATAACCTGGGGGAAAGCCTCCAGGCTGTGCTGGATAGCCAGGCTGTGTGGGGTAGCCAGGCTGTTGAGGGTAGCCAGGCTGCTGGGGGTAGCCAGGCTGTGGGGGGTAGTATGGCTGTCCTCCTTGAACCATAAAAATAAATATAAATAAATGGAGTTATCCATGAATATCTACAAGATGTCAAGCCAATCAAAGCATGTTTTCAAGCAATCAAGCAAAATTTCATGCATAATTCCAGGTTTTCCAGAGAATTTTTTTTTTTAATTCCCGGTTAATCTTACATGGCTGATCATATTATATATGCATTAGCAGTAAAGTTAGTTCTACCTGTTACTTGCTGTGACAGCTTAGTGTACGGTGTTGTAGATTTGGTAAGGAAGACATTGAGTTTAGGTGAACGGGAAATTCCTTTGATAGGTAGTGATGTGCGACAAAAAAAATCTTTAACGAGAGTTCCACGAGCGAGCGAAGGGCCACGTGACGCAGTAGTCTAGATCCCAGTGATGTTGGCTCAATCAGAGGTAATACCCGCGAAGTGCGAAAGATTGTCGAGGATAAGAGCGAAAGATGATGGCGTCAAGGAGGGCGATATCTTTATGACGGAACCCGGGGATCTAGAGATAGAAAATTGTGCCATCGCCCGCAGTCTTGGGAATATTTCTGTGGAGGGGAAACACTCTTACAAGTAGCAAATTTTGGCGAAGGGGCGCTTACTTTGACAAAAGGGACCAAGGTGGCTACACTATGTAGGGTGGATGGAGTAGAAATACAGGAAATTGCTGATGACGAGGCCGTTCTAGTGAGAACAGTAGAAGGCGTCAAAAGAGTAGACTTCGAGAATAAGCTGTGCCACTTGAAGGGTCGGGAGAGGGAGGAATTACTTGATTTATTGCGAGAATTTGAGGGAATTTTTTGCGAAACTGACCTACCCCCGGCGACGGATATCATTTCCCACCGAATACCGACGGGAAACGCTGCCCCAATTTATCGGCGCCCCTGTCGTTTGCCACATCATCAAAAGCCCTTAGTTGAGAAATTCATTGAAGAGCAATTAAAGGCGGGGGTGATAGTACCAAGCGAAAGCCCATGGGTCTCTCCTGTGGTAATTGCCCCGAAAAAATCTGCTGACGGGGCTCCTAAATTTCGGTTCTGTGTAGATTTCAGGGCCCTTAATGCAGTAACAACGCCCGATGTTTACCCACTCCCCAACACCACCGAAACTTTAGACTACTTAGGCAATTGTAGATATTTTTCGACATTAGACCCAACCTCAGGGTATTATCAAATTCCAATCCACACGGAATCACAAGAAAAAACAGCATATAACGTACATAATGGCCATTTCGAATATACTAGGATGCCATTCGGGCTTAGGAATGCCCCTAGTTCGTTCCAAAGATTGATGGAGTGTGTGTTGCGTGGATTGAAGCCATCGCACTGCCTCGTGTATTTAGATGACGTCTTCTTCTTTGGGGCGAACATGGAGGAACTCGTCTCTAGGCTAAGAGAGGTATTTTTGAGATTGAGAAAGGCCAAACTATCCTTGAAATTAGAAAAATGCAATTTCGCGTTAGAGGAAGTCAAATACCTGGGGCACGTGATCGGCAAAGAGGGTGTGAAGCCTGATCCTAGCAAGATAGAAGCCGTTGTTAATTTCCCGACTCCCACCTGCGTTAAGGAAGTGCAATCCTTCCTTGGCTTGGCCAATTATTATCGGCGGTTTGTCAATGATTATGCAGTCATCGCGCGCCCGCTGACGCGCAAGATGAAAAAGGGGGTTGCTTTCGTGTGGACGCCGGAATGCAATGAGGCGATGAGAGCGCTAACGAAGGCCCTGACCACTAGCCCTGTGTTGGCCTATCCAAATTTTGATGAACCTTTTATCATCGACAGACGCCTCCAACTTTGCAATCGGGGCGGTGTCATCACAGGAAATTGGAGGTGTCGAGAGGCCTGTCACGTACGCATCCCGGCAGCTACACGCAGCCGAAATTAATTATTCAACTACCGAAAAGGAGTTACTATCTGTGGTTTGGGCTGTGACCCACTTCCGGTGTTATATATTTGGTCAAAAATTCAAAATTATTACGGACCACGCGGCCTTAAAATGGTTGTTTGGGCTAAAGGACCCCAAAGGACTATACAGTGGAATACAAGCCAGGGAAGTTGCACTCGAACGCAGACAAAAGATGAAGAGTGTTCTAGGCTGATGAGTGAACCAGGGTTTGATATGCGTGATGGCCTACTTTGTAAGATCGATCAAGGAGAGTGCAAAATAGTTGTTCCGAGAGAGATGCGGGTACAAATTCTTAAACAGAATCATGACCATCCGATGTCAGGTCATTTGTGATTTAAGGCAATGAGGGCACGCGTAGGAGACCAGTACTGATGGCCCGGTTGGAAAAAGGCCTGCGAGGAGTACGTTAAGGGTTGCGTGATGTGTCAGCAAAGGAGCCCGTATGGAAGAGGCAAAGCCCCTTTACACCCTCTGCCCATGGCTGATGGGCCATTTGAATTTATTTCGCTGGACATTGTTGGGCCCTTGCCGCGGACTGATTTAGGAAATAAATATTTTTTGTCGATAATCGACCATTTTTCGCGGTACCTTGTAATGATACCCTTGCGGGATTAGATGGCAGAAACAGTGGCAGTGGCTCTAGTGAGGGATTGGATACTTAAATTTGGTGTGCCATGTAGACTCCTCACCGATCAGGGAAGTAATTTTACATCCGACTTATTCAAAAGGGTTGCCGCACTTTTAAAAATTTCCAAGTTGAGAACTTCCCCTTCTCACCCTCAATGCAATGGGAGAGTGGAACGAGTGCATCGAACAATCACCCAAATCCTTTCCCATTACTTGAACTGTAAGTCAAGCAATTGGGATACCTGGGTAGATTACGCTGTCTCAGCATATAATAGTAGCTGGCACTCTAGCATTAAGTTCTCTCCATATGAGGTAATTTTCGGGAGGAAAATGAGGGGTCCGTTTGAGTGTGCAGTGCGGGATCACCCTATTTTGGACGACACTTACGTCGCCACTTTAAACGAAAGGTTGCTTAAAATGTGGGAAAAATTTAATAAAAATAGTGGGGAGGCTCATCGGAAACAAGCTAGGTCTGCGAAGGTCACCAAGCAAAGACATTATCAGGTGAATAACCTCGTTTACTTGAGTGACCCGACGGTGAGGAGTGGGGGGCAAAGAAATTTCACAAACCTTGGAAAGGACCTTACAAGGTGTAACACCTAATTTTGAGTGGTTTGTTTTGGTTGTTGGTGTGACGAAATAAAAGCAATAATAAGCAGCAGAGGTGGAGTGAGGTAATTGTTGGGTTTGTTGACGGCTGGGAAGAAGTGAAAAAGGAGGACTCGGATTGTGATAATTATGGTGGACGGGTGTTTCCCTGCTCCCGAGTTTGTATTATTTTAAAGTGAAATAAAATGTTTGAAAGTAACGTGAAAACGAAGTGAAATTAATGGGGAACTTGCATGAATTTTTTTTATTTCACAGGCGGACAGAAAATTATTTTCTGAATACAACAAAGAAAACCGCATGTAAATCTGAGTTTTCCTTCGCGAGATATTCAATGATAAATATAACGAATTTTAAAGCGCGGGAAAAACTCCCTCACCCCCCAAGCCACTGCCGACGAAGCCTCGATGACGTCAAAGGTGCCTAAACATCACGCGAAGCTATTGTTGTGATTGTTTGTAATAGTTGCCAGCAGTTGTGAGAGCTTCGTTTGTTAGACGTGTTGATTATTTTATATTTAAAGATAAATATCCGACGATAGAGGCTTGGAAGCCCTCATATTTTGCATTATTTATAATATTAATATCTGAGTAAGGGCATCAAATATAAAACTGGAGCAGTTAAACCAAAAATTTTATAATACCTAAATAACATCGTTGTAGGAGTCTGAGCCACGGCCATTGGAAGGGGGATACGTTAATTGTAAGTTGATGTTATCGACGGCATATCATTCATTTAAGTATGTAATTAGAACGATTTTGATGTTTACTAATGTCCACTTAGCTTTTATATACAATAACTTCAACCGTTTATTCGTAGGTACCGGAGAATTCGTCGTTTAGGACTGTATGTGCTTGTATTATGGGGTGAATTCCAGTCAATGCAACTTTTGCTCGCTGATTGGAGACATCTAGGAACATTTTTGTGCCAAAATAGTGTTATTTTCAACGTGACATCTCCCGTTAAACTGCTACTACTAATCACAGTGCAGGTGGTTGTAATGCACAAAGTTTGACAAGGTTGAAAAATATCGGCCAAGAGTTATCAGTGTTCCATCATGATTGAATTGTAAAAAGTGCTATTACGCTATCGATAAGTGTCTAACAGTAGTGTAAAAATTGTCAGTGGCGTGCTAATCTCCGTTGTTCACCGTAGATATGACATTTCACGATCACGCTATTGAAATAAAAACTGTGAGTGAAGTTTGTTATTCCATTATTTCAACGAATAGTAGTGAGAAAAGTCACCTGTGTCACTTGTGTGGGCTAATTTAACGGTTTAAATCAGTGAATAAATAGTTGTTTTCATCATAACGAGTTCTGTTATTGTAAGTTGTACGTGATGAATATAAGAATGTGACAGTGACATCCAGTTCTTGATAAGAGTATTTGCCTATTTCCCACTATATTTTTATGGTATATGCTTGTATGTTGTTTATGGATTTACCTATATTATTTAAATAGGTTATAGCTTGTGTGTGTGTTGGCAGCGGAACCGATTCGCGATCTCACATGTGGATTGTGTGCAGACTGTTTTGCTGTGAATTCGTACCGTAGGACGGATAGGACTACCTTCTCCATTAATTCGGTGTTGCCAAATTCAACAGCACAGCTTACTCTAATGTCAACAGCACATCTTACGATCGTTATCCTCCAGAATTAAAAGTTTCTTTTACAACTCGATTTGCCGCCGACGTATAGCAATAATTTGTCTTAACAAATTCCATGAGGGTCGTGGCATCAATTTTTGGTGTCCTAAAAAAAGGCTGGTGTCCTAACACCCCATGCCACACGCCTTTTAGGCAGCTTGCGGGGTATTATGTAGATGTAGATGAATTTCAGGTGTACTATTCGAACGAGTGGCAACGTTATCATCCATTTTTCTGATCACTAAAACATGCGAAGTGAAACGCTTGTACTTTATCATCCCGATACCGCATTATTAATATCCCAAGTAATAATCTATGCACAATAGCAATAGGAAAACTTGCCCAAGAATAACAGAACAAAATAAAGTGACGATGAGCGGCTAAATACTCCCTCAAAACAAATTTTACACCATGCGCTCAGCGTATTTCCCTACTCCCTACGGTTGTTTAGGCACCTATGACGTCACGCCTGGCCTCGGCAACGCTCGGGTGTCTTCGCGCAGTGGTCGGCTCAGAGAAATTTTTCTCGATTTTAAATGCAATTTTTTTATTTCTTTTGATGCTGAATGGAGAAACTGAAGGTATTTTTGCGAGCTAATGTATCAATTTGACTTATTCAAAATAGTTTTTAGAGCAATTTACGACCCATGCAAGTTCCTCATTGAAACGTTACAAAGGTAATTGAAATTCTGCCACCCGTTAATTTAAAATTGCAACTGCAGCACCGCACAGTGGTTGTTCACCGTGATCGCGTTAAGCCCCATCCCACCCACTTGTCACTTCCGCCCCCTCCCACTGGGGAAAGAAAGAGGGGAAGACCACGGAAAAGTGCGCCGGAAAATGAAGAGGAAAGTTTGGGGGAATGGAGTGATTTCGATGGTGAAGTTTGCCCCCGACACACCGACGCTTTTCTCTTAGCAGAGGAAGGCGGAGACTTCACCCCAGCCATCTCTCTCCATTCCCGCTCTGACCCCCCCTCATCGCCAGGCCCCGCAGACAGCACGTTGCCAGCCGGCACAGCTGATAGCGAAGAAGAGAGAAGATTTAGCCCCACTGCCCTCCCAAACCCCCTTGTGATGACCACTACTGAAGAACAAGACGCTTTCGGCGAGCGCACACCCTGCCCCTTGCCACCGCCCCTCCCGCCCAGATCCCCAGAGTATGCATTGAGATCCCGAGGACCACCGAATTCTCCCTCCGAATCAACCGAGGACCAGGGAGGGGAGGAGAGAGAGAGGAGCGATTCCCCCATAGAAGCGGGTTATAATTTGCGCCCCCTCAAGTAGTGTACGAAGAAGAAGATGGTGTGCTTTACGCTGTTAATTGTGTTATTAGCCTGTTGGCTGGGAGCCATCACGGCATACTTGTGGCGTTATGGCTTAAGATGGGCATGTGACAGGGGTATCGAATTGGGGTAGGGGTGTAGAGTGATTGATTGTGATGGTTATTTTATCTCGTGAAGAACATTGGACTAATGTGTTGATTTGAAATGTCTTTGTGTGTATTCCTTTGTATTTTAATTGCAGAAGAAATTGTGGTGAAGGTTGAGGGAGTAATTTGTGAATTTTGGATGTGGGTTTTTATGGGATTTCTTAATATTTTGTCTGTGGATTTCGTGGATCTGAAACAGGGCGAGTTATTGATTAGGTATTAATGGGGATCATCAATATTTAGTGCCAACTTTAATTTCATTATCTGCCAGTGAAGATTGTACCATTTAGTAATTTTTATTATTTATGATGGCTGGACTTTCCAATGACATTTTAAGATTGTTGCATGATTTATAGAAAAATTTCCAGGGTGTCAATTTTTCTCCTTGGGGGGGAATGATCTCGTCGACTTCCGTTCGCCACTCGCTGTTGCTGACTCGCAATCCCACGGTAGGAGTGAACGCTCACCTCAAGGGGGGGGGGGGTGGGAAGGTGCTGATGATGGGTCAGCATACACGAGGCGGACGACGGTTGCGCGGACGGGAGGCGCGTGGAGGAGGCGTCAGTCGGTTGGTAGAGCGGAATAAAGCATGTCGTAGAATGTACTACTGACCCCTTAATTCATCATCCCGTTCCCTTGATGCGTCTCCGACAAACTCCCAATAGTCAATCGATTTACAGATAGCATGTATCATAGTAGGGCACTCGCCTGCATTGATAATTTTCCACAAGTGCTGGTTTCCTATAACCGCTTCTGCGCGATGGCATGATTGTGCACCCATTGCCTTCACGGGAGTTCTGTGCTCCTGTTTACCGAGCATCGCGGTGCGCAATCGCAGTCAGTGATCACAGATCCGCATCCCGCAGCAGTTACATCACGTGCGTGAGATGTAACTATGCGGCATGGTGCCTGAAAATGTAGTTTCTGATGTTTCACAGTGGTTTTGAAGCATTCGTGGAAACCACTTTCCTGAATCCGTGATCTTGCAGCCACGGATGCGTGATTTTCAGAAACGAGGTATCTCACGTAGCAGTAGGAATGCGAGTACAATATCGTTCTCGCAGCTAAAAAGATCCGAGGTCGGGAAAAGAAAGCTCTTCATGATTCTGGAAAGCAATCTAAAATAACAGGCGATGTGCGTATATAATATTTGATCGGCTGATTTATATGTATTATGAAAATTAAATGATATTCAACTGAAAGTTTGGATTATTCGTGTTTTCCGATTATTCGTGCTGCCTCTCCACCATTATTAGCTCGCATTAGTCGGCCTCGGTGGCGGCGGAGATAATTACTCGACTACCACACCGAAGGTCGCGGGTTCGAGTCCCACCTGGATAGGTTGCCCCTTCCAGGACATGGGTGTGTGTTATCGTCTGCTGTTGATTGTTTAAAAACTCCCGATGTAAAGGCCTCATTGTGCTGTTTTCGGGGGTAGTGGAAATAATAAAAAAAAAAATTACACAAGATCTCAAAGTGATATTCACCACAATTTTGTACAGTCGGATTAAAAAGCATTACAACTGATGGAGCGGCGCCAATTTCGCCGCAGTTTGGAAATTGAGTTTCGGTATTTTCTATTGTACCAGTGGGAGGGAAATTTGAACAACATTCCCACCTCCCGCAATATTTTTATAACAACATCGTTAAAGGGAAATGTATGCGGGATATGTGCAATGTTTAATGCCACATATATTGTGCAGCTCATACTACATAATACATCCACGTCCATAACATATATATATAAAATATCCGCCGAAATATCACAGCAAATACTGCCACTGAGTATTAAAATTCAGTTTGATTAAGCAAGGGAGCTTCAGTATCTAGTGGATGCGTTATACGAGCGTTGCGAGGACTATGGGATGAGGATTAATCACAAGAAGACCAAGGTCGTACGGTTTTGTAAAGCATCACAAGCGAGGAATGTGAGATTTAAGATAAAGGTGAGAGGTGAAAACTTGAGCAGGTTGAGAAGTTCAACTATTTAGGCAGTACGTTAGAGGAAAATGGATACAGTAATAAGGACATTAGGAAGAGAATTGCATTAGCAAAGGAGGCATTCATGAACAGGAGGGAACTTCTGAGAGGGAACTTCGTTATGTAAGAGTTTAAAGAAAAGGTTAGTGAAGAGTTTGATCTGGAGTGTAGCTCTCTACAGTGCGGAAACGTGGTCACTGAGGAAAGAAGATTGGAGGCATTCGAGATGTGGGTATGGAGAAGAATGGAGAGGGTGAAATGGACGGAGAGGAAAAGGAATGACGAAGTGCTGGATATGGTTGGCGAGGAGACATAATGGCCTATAGACAGCTTTTAGATATGTATGGAGGAGACAGAATGTATGGATGGGAGGATTACTCAGCGGGGAGGGGATGTTGAAAATGGTTTTAGAGGGTAGAATGATAGGGAAACGAGGGAGGGGAAGGAAAAGAAGAGGAATTTTAGATAGATGGAAAGGGAGTAGGCCTAACAGTGAATTGGAGAAGGCAGCGCTGGAAGTAAAGGGAGGCTCCCAAATCACTTCTTTGGTACTCCATGGAAACCTACCTTAATCGGTAGAATACTATGAAAAAAACCTGTTCTATTTAACTCATTCGGGGCCTACTCTTGCCCTCCTTCCCTTCTTGTATTTTTTTCATTTGGTTATCATTCCTCAAAATATAATCAATTTTTCCAGTCTTCTCTTTTCAAGTTTTTACATGACTTCTCATTGAGAATTTTAGAAGACTTTTCTCTCACTCTTCTTAGCACTTTATCTTTACTTACTCGATCAATCCATTTATCTTCATAATTCTTCTGGAGCACTACATTTCAGATTTACTCTTGACTTCTCTGCACTAGACAATGTCTACGCCTTGCTCCCATAGAGAAACATGCTCCACATGTACCATCTGATGAATTGCTTCCATACTTCTTTGCTTGTGTTCTCAGCTATAAAGGCCGTTTTACACGGGGCACGAAATTGCGCAGGTTAGAGCTGCATTAATTTCTAAAATGGCGTGGAATTGCGCGAATGCATGAACGAAATTAGAACAGGGGCTATTTTGCCGTCTCGCATCCACGCATTCTCGCATGTGTTCTAGCAATTCGCCGCATTACACGACGCAATTTTGACTGCGCCTTTGCACGTACGTCAGATTGCACAATTCCGTGTACAGTGTACAACGGCCTTAAGAAGATTCTTCTGTTTGTTATAGGCCCTCTTTGTCTGCACTATTCTACTGACTATTTCTTCCTCGTTTATTCCATCAGAGGTAATTCGGCCTTCTTTGTAACTAAACTCTTTCACCTCTTCAAGCTTTTGTTTTCCTAGATAAATGTTTGTTATAGCCTCCTCTCTTTTGCTGCATACTAGTATCTTAGTCTTCCTTTTAATGGTTTTCAGACTATATCTGGCCATTGTTCTTTATTTCATATTAGTCGAATTCTTCTTAAAATCATTCACTGCCTTGGCTACAACTGCTATGTCGTCAGAAAATCACACCATACTAATTATTTCTGTGTGTTTATTGACACCCAAAGCCTTCTCCTTGATATCATTGATGGGTTTCTCCATGTAAACACTAAAAATTACGTGGGAAGGAGCAAAACCTTGCCTCAACCCTTTTCTTATCCTTAAAACTATAAAACATGATCAGCTTCTTGATCATGTTGAAGCCACACTGCAATTCCACCATAAAGGTTACCTTTGCTCCATTGATGATGTCTTTCACGGAAGCAAACAAGACCTTCACAATCAAAGTTACTTTTTGATGGACATGCCTTGTCCGGTGAAGCTGCCCAGCTATCAAAGTACAGTCACACTCCAAAGTCATTCCATAAGTTCAGTTCAGTAGTCTCTATAATTTTTCGATGTAAACCATTGCATATTACTTATGTGCTCCATGCGTACTGGGAGTCCATTTGACTTGATCTGGTTGTGCAAATGGTGCTACAAGAGTATTTTACCCTTTTTAAGAGGCCCAGGCAAGATTCCGGAGATAGAAAGGCCTGGTGAATCCCCTCCCATAGCCAAAGCGTTCCACTACTGAAGAAAACCTTGACGAATTTGTTTTTTTTTCTAAGAGGCACATTATGCAAAGAAGATAGAAACATCCGAGTTGTCCTAAGATCTCCAGAAAACTGAATACAGCATTAATAATAAAAAATTCAGCACAATGTGAAATTGTCTGACACTTCCAGTCCAGCGGCAGATGATGTAGTCAACATAACAGAAATGTTTCGGCTATTACCAGTGAATGGGGGGACCCCTTCTCAAGGCCGTCCGTTTAGTGACAAATATTCCTTTTGTACAAAAATAATTTTGGTTGGCACACAGTTCCATTATGGCCGTTTTACACGGTACACGGAATTGCGCTATCTGACGTACGTGCAAGGCGCAATCTAAATTGCGTCGTGTAAAGCGGTGAATTGCTAGAACACATGCGAGAATGCGTGGATGCGAGACGGCAAAATAGCCCGTTCTAATTTTGTTCATGCATTCGCGCAATTCCACGCCATTTTAGAAATTAATGCAGCTCTAACCTGCGCAATTCCGTGCCCCGTGTAAAATGGCCTTTAGATGATAAAGTGCACAAGACATACTGTTGTCAAATGTTGTAGTCTCTCAGTAAGTCTCTCATAAGTAATAAGGTTTTTTGTACAGGTACAGAAGTAAATATATCTTTTACGTCAAATGGAACTAGCTTGCAGTTGGATTGTAACGTGAGGTGTTGAAGTTTCTGTGACAAAATGATGGAGCTCTTAATATTATATTTTCGTGAAAAACCAGGCAATTGCCTAAAGATGATATATAATTTAAGAGGCTAACTTATAAAATTAGAGCAGGAAGATAAAGCTTTATTAAAAACTTTTTGGAATCTATCTGTTGGATCACGGGGGAGAATCACGAATGAGTAGATGTCCGTGAACTTCGGGAGATGCGATATCGCAAAATAGTATGAAATAACGCGAAATCGGCAAAAAAAACTAAATTTCGCGTTTCTTGCGATTTCAGGTGAATTAGCGAAAAATATCACATCTAACGAGTCATAATCTATTAAAGCCTTCATTGTTTAATGCTGCCGACGTCCATTTGCTCTAACTCATTATGATTCCATGGTCAATTGGCTCGTTTAGTCTCGCACATAATGCATCCGCGTAATATCGCGCGCACTAGTGATTTCTCCTCCAGAATTCGCCGTTAAATTTATCACAGCCTCTCTCTTTGATTCTCATGTATCAATCCTGAAATATTTAAAATGAGGCACTTTCTTACTTGAAGAAAGAACTTAGATATTATGAATAAAAAGTGCTGAAAGAAATTAAACACAGCTGCAGAAGAACGGGTATACAAGCTCACGCACCCGGTACGCGTTAATGCCGAGCAGCAATTCCAGTGACTCACCGCGACGGATTATTTATTTATTTATCACAACCCCCGTAAACAGCACATAACGGCCTTTTACAACGAGGGATTTCAATATTAACAGAGTACAACACAAACATCCATGCCCTGGAGAGGGATCACCTACCCAGGCGGGATTCGAACCCGCGACCTACGGTTTGGCAGGCGAGGACTTTACCCCGCCGAGACAGCGTTATTGGATAACTTGTTGCAGGAAAACCTTGAGTGTGGGTCTAATGTAACAATTTCGTTGACTTAAACAAGGCCGCTGGCTGGGACCGGGCCGCCGCTCACGGCACGGCCCACAGCGTGGCAGAGAGTCGTCTCGTCTGAAAGGGGCCTGAATTTCACGGCGTAGGGACGTGAACGGCGGCCGGCGAAAAGTTGTTTAGTCAGAAAGCGGCATTATTGTAGCACTGCCTGTATTTCACTCCGTAGACGGTGCACCGCCAGGCCGGATTGAAATGGGCACCCTAGTGACCACGGCGGCCGTCAACAGCACCGTGCCGACAACTGTGCGATTTGATACGTTTAAAAACATCCATAGTCACATATGGTTATAAGAAAGCACGAAGCCCTGGCAGTTTGGGGAAAGGAAGGAAGGAAAAGAAAGGATAGGAGGAGAGGGCGTTCTCCTTATTAGCGGACGGATCGTCGGATATTCGGCTCTCCACTGAGCTTCAATGCAAAAAAATTATTTCGATAATGGCCAAATCTAATATCTAATTCTTCAGGTGAGAAAGCGTCTCATTCTAGATGCTTCAGGATTGATTAATGGGAAAACTTTTTCAAGTTTCTTTGAATCCGATTATTTTTAGTTATGTGTGCTTTTTTTCAGTGCCTTTCCTGACCGATTGGACACAGCTGTAATCAAAACTAAGCGATTTTGTTGTATCTAGCTTCTGTCCTACCTTCCCTCAACACCTGGGTGAAGGGTATCGAAAGGGAAACCACAACATGAAACATTTCAGCCAATTTCTATGAGTGCCACGTAATACGCTACTATGGTTATACCATAACTACCCAGCAATCAGTTTGAAAACACCATCATGAGTGGTTGTGTTTTGCAGTTGGACTGTTTTTTTATCGTGGTTCCAGCTTTTAATATCGAATGAAGGAAAGGAATTTCAAAATGCCAAAAGCTAGTGATACCGCTCATACCAGGGCAAGCGAATTCAGCTCAGAAGGATCTTATGTGAAAGACAGAGTATTATTGTGCAAAGTTTGCAATAAAAGATTTGAATTTGAAAGATGTGACTCGTTTTTAAAGCAAATCAGTTGTGGTACACATAAACGTGCAAATGAAAGAGGACCCGTAAAACGACAGCTATCATTTGAAAACACAGTCACTCAGTCAAAGAAAATGAAGGAGGAGCTTGTTGTTGCTACAACTGAAGCATTTTCATTTGGTGTAGAGAAACTTGAAAATCCAAAAATTCTGGAATGGCTGTCTAAGTATACACATGTAAGGTCATGAGGATTTGCAGTTTTCTGATCATATTCGCCAAGACTACATATGTACTTGAACCATTCATATACCTTGAACCGGTATAACTTGAACCATTTCCTTCATTTAGTTTTATCAGAAATTTTATTAAATCGAAATTATGTTCACTATTATGTAAAATACTAAATAAAAGAATAAGTATTCATGAAACATGTACCATAAAATAATAAAATGCCTATAGACGTAGAAAAATTGTAGCATTATAATATCACTGCCAAGAATTTCTATAATACCGAAATCACATGGTTTTAAAACGAATTTTATCAAAAAATAAAACCACTTTCATGGACCTCTATGAATGAGGTATCCTCCAACAAATTACACATTCGACGATGTTTGAGACCTTATTACGGATTACGACATTGTTCCTTTTTTCTGCTTTGGAAATAATCAAATCTTCTTCGTTTAGCTTCTAATTGATTGATCAAAATCAACTTGTTTGTGATTAACTTTCATACGGTGAGATGTACTTGGATTAGCAAAGGTATTATAATTATATCTACACAGTTTTGTTTGATGCCTACATTCTTGCGTCGGAGGGCTACTTGAACGTCGACTATGTCCAAAGTTTTTTACCTTAGAGAGAAGTTTTTTAACCTTCTGAAAGCATATCACTTGTTTTTACTCGTTGGGAAATAAGTCCCTAACAATGGAGGAAAATGATGGTTACACCTCGGGAAAATCATTAATAGATGACATTTCAGCCAGTCAAAGGAAGTATCTCTGGAGAAGCTCTTCAACAGGTTGGTTTCAGTTCGAAGTTTGGACTTATAACTTTATGTTGCATGATCTCTGCATTCTCAACGGGTTTCCACCGCGTCCCTGGGCTTTTGGCGACAACAGTTTCGCCAAAAGCCAACGGACACAGTGGAAACCCTGAGAGAACGCAGAGATCATCTGATCAACACCGCAAAAATCTTCGAACCGACTTTATGTTGCATGATTGAAACAAACTCTGTATTAGTGTTGACAATCAACATTGTAATGAATAATTTGTTATCAAAGACAATAAATTGGTTTTGGACTGTTACATTGTGTACGAAAAGCAATCAATATCTAATATACGTAGAATCAATTATTTTGTAACAATTAATGAATGGATAACTCAAGATTCTAACGCGATGACATATTTTATCCTACGGATAAGGATTCCCAACCAGGCCTACGATGCAAATTTTGTTTTGCAGTTTAGATTCACAAAACTGCATAATAGGAGGTTTAATTCCGAAAAAGAGGATGGCGGATAGTTTTGAATTGCCATATTTTTCTAGTGCCGCAACAACTTACAATCGGAACATGCTAAAAATACTCCATTTGATATTGCTGTATAAATGCTCACCGTGTAAAATGTATCTTTGGATATTTCGTTTTTTGGCCCCTGGCAGAAGGGATTCATTCATATACTGATGGCAAGAATTTAAGCAATGAGTGAACCCGGGCCCAATTGCAGCCGCTATTTGTTTTACTTTTAAGAATCTCAACTAAAAGTAAACCGATTAACGCTTAAAACAAAACTTTCCTCAAATGACAATGCGTCTAGCTATTAACGAGACAACGATTATCACAACTATGATCAGATTAAGGTCTCAAGGGAAGACAAAATCATACATAAAATGATACCCGCCCCATACGTAAGACCCGAAGTTTAAGTAGAGCCGAAAAACCCTTTTCATTTTTGACGTGGTAACAGAATGGGCTATTACTCATCCTGCTATCATGCAAACAAATCAAGGTCACCAATCACCCACTTTTATAGCTTTAGTTGCCACCTGTAGTAAAGAGGCTATGAATGTTAGTGAAACGCAAACAGTGCATTGTTTTTCAGTGTAGAGATCCAATCTTGCATTCCTATTTTATTGTAATATTCTGGCACATAATGTTGTAAATAACATTTACGCTGCACCAAAGTGAGGTAATTCCTAACTGAAGTCCTGAAGTACACAACGCGAAATGTATTTCATTCGATATTTTGATCGCTCAAAAAAGCGATGAACATCAGTAAGATTTATATTGTCTCTTGAAGCGAAAAAATCTTCCCTCATGGAAAATCTCTTCCTCGTCAAAACAAGTGCCTCACCTCGCCAACCTATCTAATGGCAAAACGACCTACTCCGGAGATGGAAGCCTTCAGCGCAGACTCAGGCCAGTAAGGAAAGCCTGACGAGGTGTGGCCATTAAAAATTCATAACTCCCATTGTAATTGAGATAAAGTTACAATTCTTTCACCAAAAATAAATTTATAGTTTTATCTAAATTTCATACACTGCATATATGGACCTATTGTTAAGATTTCTATGAAATGTATAATTTCGTATATTCACGGACAATGCCATTTTTTTTATCAACAGAAAAAAAGTATCTATGTACTTTTTTGTAGTCAAGGGTTGTTTTACTTTGTTGTGGGTCTTTCTAAAAATGGTTGAGAATAAAAACTCGACGTAGATGGAGGATCCTGATTTTTTTCTGGACTAACTGCCGAAGCTTATATAGTTGACGAAGACTTCGTCCACGGGGTTACCGAAATAATATTTTTTAACAGGTTATGGACCCAGCAGGTATAAGTGCGGAGAATTAAACGTGTTGGTGAAGACGCCTGTGGCTTAAGCAAACGGTGATTAACTTCAAGTACAAATCAACCAGAGTTTGGCTTGGAATAACTCGTAACAAGAAAAAAAAGAGGAACGATGTCTGGATGGCGGCAAAATCAAATGATGGATAGTGAGTCTGCCCAGGGGCAGTTACCTGTGGCAGATAAACTTGAGGGGCTGAACAATTACGAGTGGACATTAGGAATGAAGGGGTTATTCTTAAAAGCTCAATGTATTGAAGCTATCAAAGGTTTTGAAGAGTGGACGATAGAAGAGAACGGTGTGTTAGTCGCGGCAGATCCGCCGGATTATGAGGTGAAACGGAGGAAAAGGCTGGATAACACATTTCTGGGACTCATCTATTGTAACGTTCAGAAGACTTTTCTGGAGCATGTGGACGCCTTCGATAATGCTAAGGCAGCGTGGGAAGCGTTGGAGACCATGTGCACGAGTTACGGCCGCTCTGAGCTATGCAGCTTCAATCGAGCTATGTGGAACACACAGAAGACTAAGGAGATGAGTATTCATTAATATGTTGCCATAATAAACGATCATCGCAGGAAAATCAAGAAATGTGGTATGGAAATTGATGATGATATGCTAGCTAATGTATATCTAAACGGCCTTCCATCTGACTGGAAATTTTTTGTCCAGAGTTATCGGAAAGGGAAATTAGTCTCAAGAGAAGTATTGGGTGACATGCTTGTGGAATAGCAGAAGATGCTATGCATGTCAAGAGAAAAGAAAGGGCTCAAATCTGAAGATAATAGCGATGCACATCAAGTTTACAAGGTCACAAAGGAATCAAGAGTTTTCTGAGCATGGAGTGAACAGATTTAAAGGGAAAGGAAAGAACAAAGGTAAAGGTGGAAGAAAAAGCCATCCTCCCATCTGTTATGTATGTGAAACAGAGGGACATCTATTTTTCCACTGCCCCGATAGGAAACCAAATTTAATAGAGAAGAATCAGAATTTTGAATCTGTGAAGAAGGGGCAAGTTTCTGTCATCACAAGGGGATATAAAGCATTGTGTACTCACCAAGAGAAAAGTATAGGAGGTGGGGGATTATGGATACTGGACGGTGGAGCATCAGACCATATGACTAATAGGAAAGATTTATTCATAAACCTTCGTCCTATAACTGGTCCAATTGTTGTAGGTGATGGATACGCTTTAGAAGTCAGAGGAATTGGCACCATAAAATTGGAGATCTCCACAGAATGTGGTGGATTTAATATAGATTTCTCAGATGTACTGTACATCCCTGACTTGGAAGGATAATTTGCTCTCACAAGGAGTGTTGGACAAGAAGGAAATGAAGTTCTCGTGTTATCAAGGGGTAATTGAGATATCTGATGAAGGAGAAGTTTTCTTAAAGGCATTTCTCGTCAATAATTTATATTACATCACTACAGTGGGAGGAGTCAGCATTGAAGATGTCAAGATTATTTCTGAGACTAAGAAAGCATCTAAAGTATCTACCATAATATGGCATGATAGACTGGGGCATCTAAATGAAGATGAAATGAAGAGAATTCCTTTGGATAAAAAATGTGGAATTAATCACTTTAATTGTGACACTTGTAATGCTGGGAAAATGAAAAGGTTAAAATTTCCAAACATAGGTGGAGAAGATACATGCAAGGTCTCGGATAGAATCCATTCTGATGTGGCAGTTCCATTTACACCCAAGACTTTAAATGGAGCTAAGTACTTTGTCACATTTATTGATGATTTTACAAGGTATTCTATGGTCTACTTATTGAAAAAGAAGTCAGAAGTATTTGAAAATTTCAAGAAATTTCAACGTAGAGCGGAGTGTCTGCACGATACGAAAATTAAGGAATTCCAGAGAGACAATGGTGGAGAATACACAGATAAAAAATTCTCAGTACACCTGGAAGAATGTGGAATCTTACATCGTTTCTCAGTGGCATATACTCCACAGCAAAATGGGGTATCTGAGAGGTACAATGAAACTATTCTGAATACAACGAGATGTTTACTGATAAAATCTGGTCTTCAAAAAAGATTTTGGGGAGAAGCTCTCATGACTGCTGTGCATCTCAGAAATTTGTCTCCTACTTTGCACGAAATAGCAATATTCCAATGAGTTTGTGGAAAGGACGGGAACTAAAAGAGATAGATTATAACTATCTAAGAGTTTTTGGATGCCAGGCATGGGCATGGCAGCCAAGAGAGACAAGGGATGGAAAATTGAGTCCCAGAGGAGAAGAAAGCATCATGTTAGGATATGAAGAGGGCATCAAGGGATATCGACTTTGGAGTCTGAAAAAGAAGAAAGTAATAATCAGCAGAGATGTCAGGTTCAATGAATCACAATTTCCTTTCAAGATGAGCCGAGATGATATCAAGATTCCCGATCTAGACAGCGATGGTGAACCTGATCCAGGAGAAGGCATTGTGGAACAAGGCTATGTTTTCACAGGCGATGGAAAAGCTGAGGAGACTAAATCAAACCAAATTTCATCACACCCGGTGGTGATCCCAGGTCTGACTCCAGTGGTCCCAGATTCAGTTTCAGGGGGAGCAGTGCCTGAGAAACCGGAAGAGGCAGCGCCTCATGTTGCAGTTTTGGAGGATGATGTCGAACAGCCTGTCTTGGTGGTCTACCCCACAGTTACTAATTTAGAGGTACCAGTGACAAACCTTGGCCCTGGTGAGGTCGCAGGTGAGGTACCAAGCCAGTCCATTCCAAGGAGGTGAAAGCGTGTTAGGAAGCCAACATCTTGTCAAAGCTGCAACTATGCTCATGCAAGTATTGAGTGTACTTCCATTCCAGGGACAGTAACAGAGGCTTTAAATAGTCAATATTCTGAGTTTTGGAAACAGGCAATGCAAGGAGAAGTAAAAGTTTTGTCAGACCAAGGGACATGGGAAATAGTGCCAAGGCCAGAGGGATTAAATATTGTAGGTTCAAAATGGGTGTTTGCCTTGAAACGTAATGATAAAGAGGAAATTATAACGTTCAATACAAGGTTAGTTGCTCAGGGATATGGTCAAATTTATGGAGTTGATTACCATGACACATTTAGTCCTGTTATTCAAAAGAAGAGTCTGAGGCTTCTTATAGCTATTGCTGTTGAGACAGATTTAGAAATGGATCAGTTGGATATTGTAGGGGCATATTTAAACAGTAAAATAGAAGAGGATGTGCACATGGAGATTCCAAAATATCTCTGAGAGAATATAACGGTTGATAGAAAGTTTTATGTATGTAAGTTAAACAAGAGTATACACTGTTTAAAGCAATCAGGTAGAAATTGGTATTTGCATCTGAGCTCAATTTTGTCTGTGTATGGATTAAAACAGTGTTTAAGTGATCCATGTATTTTTAGCATGTCTGACCTTAAAGTGGGGGTTTATGTTGATGATATGTTGCTTGTCGGAACAAAGGACAAGATATCACAGTTTAAGAGTTATCTAGGTAAACATGTAGGAGACAAGGATCTTGGTTCAGCCCATAATATTTTGTCCATAAGAATACAGAGACCTGAAAGAAGTGTGGTATATATTGATCAGGAGAATTATATAAAATATATGTTCGAAGAATTCAAGATGCAAGATTGTCATGGGGTGAATACTCCTTTACCAGTAGATTTTCAAGAGAGAGATGTCGAGAACCAAATAAGCAATTATTTGTATCGACAAAGGCTGTTTGTTGCATTTGTCTGGAAATCCAAGACCAGACATTTCCTACGCAGTGTGTATTTTAAGTCAGTATATGGAGGAGCCATGTCAAACTGATTGGAAAAATGTCGAGCATATGTTAAGATTTTTGTCTAAGACTAGAGGTTATGCTTTATGTTATCAAAAATGTCAAAGTAAAATTAATGCATACTCTGATGCAGACTGGGCAGGCAGTAAAGGTTATTGCAAGTCCATTACAGGATATCAAATTTCTTTACCAGGGGCTCCATTTATCTGGCAAGCAAGGAAGCAAAAATGCATGGCAACCTCATCAACTCATGCAGAGTTTATTGCATTGTATGAGTGTGTAACTGAAATAGTATGGTTATCAGAGTTGTTAATAGAAATTAATCAAGGATGATTAATGCCTAAACCTTGTGTTATATAATGTGATAATGAGAGTTCCACTGTCATTGCCAAAAATGACGTTATTACAGAAGGAAACAAACATTTCTTTGTTAAATACCATTTCATCATGGAACAAGTCAAAGAAAAAATGGTGTATTTTATATATGTACCATCAGACAAGAATACTGTGGATATATTTACTAAAAGACTGCCAGGGACAGGAATCAAAGATGATAGGACTTAAGGATCTGTACAATAGAATTAAAGATGCTTGAATATTTGATAATTATAATGTCTTGTGTTGTTTGGTACTCATTCAGAGATTGGTGGCTAAATGATTATTGCATTTTCAAAACAGATATTATCTGAGGGGGAGTGTTAAGATTTCTATGAAATGTTTAATTTGTATATTCGCGGACAATGCCGTTTTTTTATCAACAGAAAAAAGTATCTATGTACTTTTTTGTAGTCAAGGGTTGTTTTACTTTGTTGGGGGTCTTTTTAAAAATGGTTGTGAATAAAAACTAGACGTAGATGGAGGATCCTGATTTTTTTCCGAACTAACTACCGAAGCTCACATAGTTGCACAAAGACTTCGTCCACGGGCTACCGAAATAATATTTTTTATCACCTATATCGTAATATACGAAAGTTTGCAGGCAATTGATTTGTACCCTGCAAAATTCCAGATATTCTGTCCGAAAGATATATCAACACACATAACAACGTTGAAACTGAGTTATGCACAAATAAAACTTTACCAGTATGGAAAAAATGTACAATAAACGTTTCCTGCAAGTTTCAACTTAATACTAAGAATAGTCTGCCGGCAAATGGATTAGGAATATAAACTCGGAAAAGTCAAGTTACTAGCCAAAATTCAGGAAAATATTTTTTTTTTATTGTTATAAACAAAATCGAATAACCATGTCTC
Source organism: Ischnura elegans (assembly GCF_921293095.1). Lineage (NCBI taxonomy): Eukaryota > Metazoa > Arthropoda > Insecta > Odonata > Coenagrionidae > Ischnura > Ischnura elegans. Next base: position 64,155,075 of record NC_060253.1, on the reverse strand, counting down.
CACTGAACGTATCGACCCTTTATGTTTCAGAATATATTTTTAGACTTGTGGAACGAGCAAATTTAAAAAAAAAAAAATCGCAAAAAATTGTTCCTCGCCATCTGATTAATTGTTCCAGAAGTACATACATCAAAACTGCATACGATTTTTGTACGTGTGGTGAGCCCTCTATACATTACTTACTCTATGCCTTGCAATATTATTGCAAGCCACTGAATCAACATTCATTTATGATGTCAAAGACTCCTTTGAGAAATCTAAAAGGTAATTGTAACCTGCTTAGGCAAATTCAAATTTAGAATCAGAGGAGTGAAAGTCAGAGATCTCGAGGTTCCAATATTCAGGAAGAATCCCCAGAAGGCACCAACACCTCCTGCTCCACCAGTAGGCTATCAGTTGAAAATAAATTCTAGTTACACCAAAAAATATTGTATTTTAGTCATTTATCCAAAATTTTCCCAATGGATCCAATTTGAATATGAATTTCTAGAAAACATCATCTCAAAGATATCTTGCAATGTCAGAAAAACGGACATTCAGATATCTACAAAATATGTATAAGAATAAGTCTAGAAGATATCACAAGATATTTTATACACATAAGCTGAAACGCTCTAGATATTTTGTAGACATCTAGAAGATATTTCGTGCTATGTGGGTGCTGCTTCATACTTGTGTTATACGGCAGGTACCTGCCGGGTCACAAATAATATACTTGCCTTATTATTCCTGCTGCAAACATTTCTCATCATGTGCAGAAAAAAAGCTAGCTTCACAGCCGCTATTTATGTAATGACACTTACTCAGGGAATAGGTTTTAAATTGTCTTCTTCTGCAATACATATTCATTCCTACATCACCATTTTAGACTATAAGGTTCCACAGCAATACTATAGCGTGATGATTATAGGCGGGTTGTTGTTGAATATTGTATCTAAGAGATCTAATCTGTTTATTAGTTACTGTGCTTAGAGTTGAAGTAAAATAATATTGTCCTGTGCGTTGTGTGAAGTTATTAGTAAATTAATTACAGAATTACCGGAAGTTTCAACAGGTCATGGGCCCAGGAACCTATATCCACCGAACGCTTAGATTCTGAAGAAAACGTAAAAAAATAGAAGAAAGAAAAAAAGATAAAATTGGTGTTAAAAAAAACGAAAAGAAGATTGTAAAAATAACGCACTCGGCAACAATGACAGAGGATCTATCAAACATTGAAATACTAAAAGGAGCTGAAACTTTCGAATTGTGGAAGTTCCAAATACGAATATTCTTCCGAGCAAGTGGCCTACTGGACGTGGTCGACGGAATTCAACGTCTGGCTGATGTTAAAGATGAAAAAGACGTACGTCACTGGAAGATATTGGACGCCAAGTCACAGAAGTATATAATAACGACTATTGATAAAAAGATAATGGTGCATATTATGTCTTGTGTTACTGCCCATGATATGTTTAAAACCCTGACGAATATATACGAACGTGATACTGAGCAACAGAAGTGTAATTTACTGCAACAGTTCTACAATTTCCGTTTCGAGAAGAGTGCCGACATAATGACGAATATTTCCAACATCCAATCAATAGTTCACAAACTTAAAATGCTACAGCAAAATATTGATGAAACCATGTTAATAACGAAGATACTTAGTGTGCTGCCCACTGATTATCAAAACTTCAGCACGGCATGGGAGTCTACCGCGAAAGACGAAAGAACAATTGAAAACTTCGTAGCGAGATTGGTGGCAGAAGAACAAAAATTTAAAAGCTCTAACGATGAAGTAATACAGAACTCAGCATTAAGAGCGGAAACGAAATACTCGAGGAACCAAAATAAATGTAATAGCAAACCATTGTTTTGCAATATTTGTAAGAAAAACAATCACGAAAAAAAGAACTGTTATTTCCGAGAAAGATCGAAAAATCAAAAAGTGTGTCATCACTGCCAGAGACCGGGACATTTTATAGAGCAATGCCGTTTCCTGAAGGATGAAGAAAGGAAAGATAAAACAGGCAAAAATGCATTCATCAGTTCTACTGCATTTTTCAATGAACGAGTAGATGAAGAAATTTGGTACTTAGACAGCGGAGCCAGCGAACACATGTGCAATGAAATTGGAATATTTAAGGAATACCAAGAGATTAGCGAACCCAAGAAAATAAAAATTGGAGACGGATCAACGCTGGATGCGGTTGGTTGCGGGTCGGTAAAACTTCTGGCGAACAACGGTGAAGAATGGATGGAAACAATCCTGAAAAATGTCTTGTATGTGCCTGAACTTAAAACTAACCTTTTCTCTATGGGAATAGCCCTTGATAAGGGATACAAACTGGAGTCTGATGATAAGAAATGCGTATTGAAGAACATGAACAATAAAATCTGTGCACAAGCAATTCGATCCGGTAAATTATACGTAATGGATTTTCGAACAACCAGGCAATCAACTGTTGAGTTATATTTGGCAAAGAAATCCGAAACTTTGCAGGAGTGGCATAATAGATTTTGTCATCAAAACTTCACCTTAGTGGAAAGAGTTTTAGAAGAAAATAAGATTCCATTTATAGAAAATAACCTCAAGTTTTGCAGTTCCTGTGTAGAAGGGAAATATGCAAAAAGAAAATTCACTCCAAGCAGCAGTACCTCTAAAAGCATATGTGAATTAATACATGCAGATTTATGTGGACCGATGGAGACAGAGTCGATTGGAGGAAGCAAGTATTTTCTGTTATTGAAAGATGACCTATCACACTTCAAAGTAGTATATTTTCTCAGAAACAAAAGCGAAGTGAAAGAAAAGCTGAAAGTTTTTATAAAATATGTAAAAAATCAGACTGGAAAAGGGATTAAAATTTTTAGAAGTGACAATGGATCAGAGTTTGTAAATAAGGAAGTAAGAAAAATATTTGAAGGTGAGGGCATTTGTCATCAAAAATCTGTGCCCTACAATCCTGAGCAAAATGGGAAAGCTGAACGTGAGATGAGAACTTTGGTAGAATCAGCTAGAACAATGTTGTTGAATAAGAAACTGAGCAAAGAATTTTGGGCCGAAGCAGTTAATACTGCAGTGTATGTGATCAATAGAACTGGAACAAGCTCAATTAAAGGCAAAAGTCCTTATGAGTTTTGGTTTGGTAAACCATTTGGAGATTTTGAAAAGCTTAGAGTTTTGGATCAGAAGTCTATGCTCATGTGCCATCTCAGAAGAGACAAAAGTGGGATGCCAAAGGCAAAAAAGGGATGTTTGTGGGACATGAAGATTGTTCAAAAGGAGTAAGAGTATTTTTTATGGATAAAAGAACAGTTGAGGTAGTTAGAGATGTGTTCTTCATTCCTGAAATTCAAAATAACTTCAAGGAAGAGAAAGAAATTAAAAAGACCATAAAAAGAGCAAAGGTAGAAAATTAAGATGAAGAAGATATAGTACAAGAAACAGACGGTGTAACAGCTGGAAGAGAAGAAGAAGATGAAGGATTACACTACAATCTTAGAGACAGAAATAAACTTAAAGCACCAGATAACTTGAAGGAATATCAATGTAAAATGGCTTTAATTTCGTATAATGAAGCTGTAACTGGTCAGGAAAAAGATAAATGGATAGAAGCAATTGAAGATGAAAAATCAAATTTCAAAAATAAAATTTGTCGTTTAGAAAAATCCTTATATGGATTAAAACAAGCACCCTTGAAATGGAATCAGAGGTTGAAGAAGATTTTACTGAACAGAGGGCTTTTTCAGTTGAAATCAGAGCAATGTGTATTCAGAAATGAGAACAGAACTCTGTATTTAGCTGTGTATGTAGATGATGGGATCATAATAGGAGAAAATGAATCTGATTTAGACAATTTATTAGATAGTTTAGGAAAGGAGTTTGAAACAAAGACAAGAAATAATCCAAAGATTTTAATTGGCATAGAGGTAACAAAAACTAAGGACTCTATTTTCCTATCTCAGAAGGGGTATATAGATTATATATTAGATAAATTTGAGATGAAAAATACCAAGGGAGCTAATACACCACTTCAAATTGGGAAAAGAGTTGATGAGCACGAAGAAAGGGATAAAAGTGTTCTCAAGTTTCCTTACAGAGAAGTGGTTGGTAGTCTTTTATATTTGACGAATAAAACAAGACCTGACATGGCGTTTGCAGTCAACTATGAAAGCAGAAGTCTAGAAAATCCAACAAAAACAGACATTGAAAATGTAAAAAGAACATTGAAGTATTTAAAGAATACAGAGAACCTGGGTATTTGGTACAAAAGAAGATCAAACTTGACTCTGACTGCTTATACTGACTCTGACTATATGCAGGTGACTTAAAGACTAGGAAGAGCGCAAGTGGATACGTCCTGATGTTCTGTGGAGGTCCAGTAGCCTGGTGGTCACGTAAACAACCAATTGTGGCTCTCTCCACTACAGAGGCAGAATATATTGCAGCAGCTGAATGTGTGAAGGAAGTCATATATGCAAAAACCTTTATTGAAGAATTGATTGGTAAAGAATTGAGTGTAAGTTTACATGTGGATAATCAAAGCACTATTCGACTAATTGAGACTGGACAGCTTAATAGACGAAGTAAACACATTGATGTAAGATATCATTTCATTTCCGAAAAGGTGTCACAAAAAGTAGTGACTTTAAATTACTGTCCAACACAATATCAGTTAGCCGATATATTTACAAAGCCCCTCAATAGTATCAAGTTTCATGCACATAAAAACTTATTACTGTCAAGTAATTGAAGGAATTTTAATTTTTGCTAAAACGTAAATGTGTGATTAATTTGTTGCATTAAGGTTATAATTATATGAATTAATTCTGTGATGTAATTTTCAAGAAAAGTTTTATGGTGTTGAATGATGTAATTTGTTTTCTGTTGTTTCCAAAGAAAAAAAATTAAGAGAGAGTGTTGAATATTGTATCTAAGAGATCTAATCTGTTTATTAGTTACTGTGTTTAGAGTTGAAGTAAAATAATATTGTCCTGTGCGTTGTGTGAAGTTATTAGTAAATTAATTACAGAATTACCGGAAGTTTCAACAGTTGTACAAAATGAATTGAACTACATACCTTGAGGATTAAATCCCATCGGCGGCTGCTCTGGCCAAGTACTCATTGCGTTCAGAGACTATCTACGACGTTACCACCGACTCTGTAAAAAGAATAACCCAAGTTGTAATTACGCAACATGCATTCGTCAATTCGTTTGTGCGTTATCCCAACTCCAAGTATTTTATGTAACTGCCAGCAATCGATGAGCAGCAGAATTCGCAACGAAACGCCAATTTCAATCAACACCACGATTCTCTTAAAATGATAACGACGTACACACTATCTGAAAATGTCGATGTCATGGAATTCATTCGCCCAAAATCAAAATATCTCATTTCACTCAATTAACTGCACTTTCAAAACAGAATTGGAATGAAAAATAATAATTGACAATGATAATATAACAACAATCTTGCCATGTACTCACCTTCCACGAGCAGACGTCTCGTGATTTCCGTTCTCGATCGACTCGGGAGTTGGGGCCGGAGTGTAGGAGGTGGTAGTGGTGGTAGGAGGAAACTCGAGTTTATCCAATGATCCACGTATGGAGCCACTCGCGCCACCATATACAAACGTAAAGTGGCCACAGCGTTGGCATAAGTTACAGGATACACGAAACAGAATTTTCTAGATTCAGCCAGAATGGTGAAATTCTAGTAAATTTCATAGTGACACGTATATATGACACTCAAATTCTTTCGGTGCGGCGCATTAATTATCATATTGTGGTGAATCTCAAGAGTTTTTATCGTGGTACATATTTTAGAGGATGTTCTGATAAAATTATTCTGGCATAAGTGGTGTTCAATTTTTACTCCCGAATTCTACTTTCGCCCGAAGCATAGTTTTTAACAGTTTTTAAGCCTGATATGAAATCGTAGTGGGAATGAAATAGAATAAATACTGAGGAAAGAACTATTTGTGCCCGATTAGTAAAAGCTTGGAAGAAGTCAAATGACGACGATACCATCAAGGTCGTCTACTACTGATCGTCCTACATACTGATTTCTGATGGCATTTAGCCATTTTCGCGACAGAATATATTTGCGCAGGGATTTGAATATCTGGCACCATAACCATTTGGAAGGCGAAAGCTGTTATAGGCCCAAACAATAGAGAAATTGCAGTGTTGGCTTTTCTAAAACAGCGATAAATTCATCTGCGTTGTAGCATCTCAAATCCTAATGGGACTACAGCTATTTCATTTGCTGTGATTAATTTATCCTGCGGATTATGTTACTGATACGGAAAGTTGTTTACTTGACTCGTATTATAAACACAAGGAATCTGGGTTAACTTCACGGTCTTCTAAGTGAATGCGTCATAGCTGTCGTAATAATTTGGTTTTCTGGGTGCATCGTTCGAAACTGTTGGACATATTGATTCGTTGTCAGATAAAGGAAGGTATCAACTTGTCACTCTTCATATTTGGCTATGCATAAATGTTGTAACTGTTTCAGTCACATAGGGATTACAGCCTTTTGGTTTTCCTTGTGGGGATCTAATACGTCATATGTTTATGGTATGCCACCAGGAAAAATAACCTGTATCGTCTTGTGTCTTCATATTTCAGATAGCTTGTAATATAAAGGTAAAAGTATATTACAAGGACATGTCAACTTGGCAGCAACCTCCTATACCACCGGTTGGATTTCACCCTCCGCCACAAGGTAGCCACTTAATTGTCAGTATTTTGTATATTATTTGGTAGTAATGCCGTTTCATGACACGATGAAGCAGCATAATTACCTGTTATCTATTTTGGAGAAGTCGTTCTCATTATACAAGAATCTATAAAAACTCATGATGATATAAAATAGATGTTTTGATGAACTTTAATTACCTCTCTTTAGTTATCTCTCGTCCCCAATGAAAATCGTGGGTGTTCTGAGACTACGTTCAGGTTTTCAAGAATGTATATCGTCAAAATCCCCTTGAAAAGACGATAAAATGCTTTAGAGGGTTTTGTGCATCATACGAAAACTCTGCATGCTTCCGTCGAAACCCTGCTGGTTCACTGATTGATATTGTTAAGTGACTCTCGTTGAAATTATCTCAGAACTGATTGTTGCGAAACCACGTCAGATCCTGTAGAAAACCTCATAGCGTCTATAAATACTGATACCTTTTGATAAGGCAAAGCAGAAAACCTGTAGCAAGTTTCTTGGATACCCCTACGAAGTAATCCCATCCCATTCGGCTGTTCCGAAACCTCCAAAATTCCTGTTGAAAACCTGTTCATAGCAATAGAGACATTGTCATCGCTTTAATATGGTGTCTGTAGCTTTGAAAGAGATTCCTTGATCTTCCTCACTGGCTCCAAAATCCTATTCTAATTCTCAGGGAATTCTGTAGACAACCCCTTTGTGTCAAAATTATTTTCCCTAGAAAGATTCCATTATGGTTGTCATTGAGACTTAAAAAAACCTCTTCAATATTTTTACTGAAACTTTGAGAAACCCCTTGAAGTCTCTTCATTTTCATCAGGGGTTCTATTGGCCATATGGGTGGAAACAATTAAAGTTACTATATTTGAAATGTGTATTTTTATCACCCAGGTTATTTATAATTGGTATCAGAAGTATAAATTACTGGAGGTATTTTAGTAAGATGCATTTAAAATAAAAATATCTATTGATTTTGCAATGTTTCACTTTTTATTTACATTATATGGCTATTTTGACCTTGTGACATATTCAAACAGCTGCAGTGCACTATTTGTACATCAATTTACCAATTTTGAGGTATTTTATAAGGTAGGTTCTGTGGAACAATTTGCTTATTACTCTGGCCTCTTCCCAACCCATGTTATACTTTCCTGTTCAATTTAATTTAGGGCTAATAGGGTGGTTTCTTATTTTTTTATTGCCCAAATCGAAACATTATCAATTCTGGAGTATGTATTTCATGCTTTTAGATTTTTAAATGATGATATCTATTTTTTGTGATTGTATGAAAAGTGAAAATTTTCAAGCGCACGAAAACATGACGGCTAAGTATGAATGCTGGTAAAAGCCCATGTGACGTCATTCTGGTTCCGGCTGCTGCCGTGTGAGGCCACCTTGGTGCGAGGCTATGAGCACCGCTATGATGCAGGCTGCTAGCAGGTAGCAGAGTACCCAGCTAGCAGGTAGCGCTTGGCTTAAATAAGGATTAATAATACCCTATCAAAGGAAGAAAACTTTCCACCCTTAGGCAATTTTAATAGGTGAATATTAAGAGATGATTCCCTGAGCTCTGTGGCTTATGCATGCATTGGTAATCTCAGACGATGTAAAACTCCCAACTACTTGTATAGCATCTAGGTCCCTGTGATGTCACGTGGAGTGGCATCGCATGGGCGCCAATCTGGCCTTTATCAAATGAGGTTAAAATTGACTATTAACATTCGTCTAAACTGGGATTTATAAAATCAAATAATTTATATATTATGAATACACTAATGTTGAGTAACGAATCACAATCATTTTTCAATCACCTCAATTTCTTTGATTAAGGAAACTACCTTATTTCTGGTCTAGTATTGTTTGATACATTCAGCAAGCTCCCTGCACTCCTATTTATAAACCCTTTCATCACATCTTTGATCATGATCTACATTACTCTCCTCAGCTAAAGGTACAGCAGTAGAATATGGCTTGCAATTTTGCATTCCATGCTTCATTAATAACTTATTCACAAACGTGCTTTGGGACAATGACACACTATTGTCCTTCTGTTCAATCTGAAATGACAAAAGATTCGTGGCCTTTCCCAGATGTCGAGTTTTTAAATGACTAGCTAGTTGGCATTTGAGCTCAGCAACCTTGTGCTTTACGCCAACAACCAATAAGTCATCAACGAACAACCCTACTACAATTTCTGAATTTGCATAGACACACGGATCACTCTTGCTTTTTCTGAAACCTAGCTTACTCAGAATTTTATCCACGCATACATACCAGTCCTTGCTAGAGTTTGGAAGACTATAAATTCTTTTCTTTAAATAACACACATATCCATCGCGTCCCTTACCTTTTTCCTTGTATAGCTCTGGTTTTTCCATGTACACAGTTGTACTAATTGGACTATTGAGGTATGCACGTGTTACATCTATATGATCTATGAACCATCCATTTTCCACACTGATAGCAATTAATATTCTCACTGTCTTCCTTCTGATTACAGAAGTGAATGTGGTTTCCCAATCTAGTCCCATTACCTTTCTAAACCCTTGTGAAATGACTCTAGCCTTAAAATTTTCTACTTTCCCTCCTCCGTCCCACTTCCCTTTCCTTCCTCATCAACAATCATGGTGCAGACTGCAATGGGATTGACAGCTCCATCTGAAATACAAAGAAATTTCTCACTCTCCCATCCCACTTTTTCTTTGAATGGAAAACATTCTTCCTGAAATATAACATCTCTCCTTATAATGGCTCTGCATCTCTCCAGACTCCAAAGTCTGTAACCGTCCATGGTACTCTTCTCATATCCAATCATGATGCATTCTTCCGCTTTAGTGTCTAGCATGTTTCCCTGTGAATGTTTTGTCCATGCCTTGCACCCAAACACTTTGGTTCTGTTATCTTCATCTTGAGTAATTTTTCGACCAGTCCATAATTCCAGTGCAATTTTATGTTGAATTGCAGCACATGGACAACGAGTTCTGGCGAACGCTGCAGCCACCATGGCTTCAGCCCAGAATGTTTTCGATAATCCTGATTGCATCATCATAAACATCACCATTTCAGTTAAGGTTTGATTTTGTCTCTCAGCGACTCCGTTCTGTTGTGGGCACTCTGGAACAGTTTTTCGATGAAATATGCCTTCTTGCTCCAAGTGGTTCTCAAACTCTTTGCTTGTGTATTCCCCTCCATTGTCAGATTGAAACTTGAGTATCTTCCTTCCATGTAGTTTTTCCACCAGTGCTTGAAATTTAAGGAATTCTCCGTGTACGTCATTTTTATTTTTCAAACCCTTAACTGTCACATATCTCAAAAAATCTTACTTCACCATCTTTTGGAATCATAGGGGCATTTATAACGGATGAAACACTGTCTCCCTCAAGACCAAATTGTGAAGGCTTCTGAGAATCCATCGTTGTACATTTGAAGTGTGAACATATTGGGCCATCCTGTAGGGCATAATTTTTCGAACCTTCACTTAAAGGCTTTCCAGTTTATTAGTAAACTGTAAGCTAAAATTCCTCCCATAAACAAGTGTGATACTTTTATCTATTAATAAATTTTTATACAGGCTGCCATGAAACTTAAAAGTTGTTTCAAGCATTATCATAAATGGCCTTATTTTTAAACGACTGTCACTTCCTTCATCTAATGAGGTCTAAACAGTGCTCTAATCTTTCAAATTGGTTACATTGCATGAGTTCTGATAATTGTGTTGGCACCTAATTTTCTTTTGACATTGCAAATGTTTGTTTTGGTATTTTGCTCAGCCTTAGCGTTTTCTTTCTATTAGGTACGAACGCATTAGCTGGTCCTTGAAATCCCCCTTACCTATGAATTTATTATAATCTATCAGACAAACAGTCTTGTAGGTCTCATTTTTTCCTTTCAATATGTTCCCATTTCATCATTGTGGAATGCGGAGATCATGGAGAACATTTTTTTGTTCCTCCATTTGTAAATAACAAGAGGCCCAGAATGTTGTGCATATAATTTGTCCCTCTGCAGTTCCTTCTTATCGTATTTTGGGACATCCTTTCGGTTCAACCGCAATGTCCCAATGTTGTCAGTTTTTTATTTATATTTCATTTGCGTTGCAAGAGCAGATGATTATTAAAATTGTCCAAGTCCATCCAAATGCAGTGTCCTTGATTCATTCAACTGAGCGGTCCAATTTCTGAGGATTCATTGATGTTATTTTCTCCATCACATGCGGAACTTACCCTTTCATCCAAATCTTTTGCAAGCGATTCTTTAATATTTCGTTGCCGCTTGGAAATTGTGTTCTTTTTGTACTTATTGAAGCCATTTTAGGGATATCCAATGGTAAATATTACCACACCCAGGAAGTACACCCTAGGAGAATTATAACACACTACCTGAAAGTGCTGAAAAAAAATGAATGGTTCTAGCGGACTGAAACACATGGTTTCGAAACTTAAAAAAAACAGGAGAATGTCTCGAAGGGGTACTAGTATATGCTTGCTGTTAAGAAGGATTTTTATGTTCATTATTCACTGTCTACAAGAGAAGAAAAAAAATGCAGGGCAAAGCTTATGGCCCCATCGCTTAGGACTAACAAGGCAAACCAAATACACTTGGGGCTCGAGGTGATGACACACAAGGAAAAGGCAGTAAACTAACAAGGAAGAAATCGTATCTCATGCTAAAGAAGCTGAACCTTCTTGACGTCTCACAAGCAGAATAGGCTGCAGTTTTCAAGATAGTACAATTCAAGGTTAGTGGAGATTTTTAAGACCAAATTAATTCTCTCACTGGCTTTAAACAGAATTTCATTGAAGCATTAAGAAAAACCTGAAGACATAAAATTGCTATTGATATTTAATTGGAAAGAAAAAAAAACATTCTTTAAAAAAATGGAATAATTAGTTTCAAGTTAAAATGAAACATCTGATGGTGAAAAATTTTTAGATAAAGAAGTTCAGTAAGCATACTGAGTACGTATGATGGTGGCATATGGAATTTAAATTGTATAAACTGGGTATGCATCATGGTATTGAAAGGTTAAGTTCTTCAGTAAAAACTTAACTTGGGTCATTTTGAGACTAGGAAACCATAGCTTTTCCAAATTATGAAAAATAAAGGCCAGATTACTGTGTAGGTTGGTGAAAATTCTTTCATTACTTGGTCTCACATAAATGCTTGTTGACACCTGGGCCTGCATGCATAGTTGGACCTCCATGTCTCCTCTTCGTTGGAAAACCGAACAAGTGATTGTACCTCCATCTCGTTTCAGTGTCTTCCGAGTAGAAGGTCTCGTAAGATTGTAGATGTACAACTGACTGACTCACCCTTTGTGTAACTGTTATGGCATTTGCCAAAATTTTTCATTTTCTGTGACATCTTATGGAAAAAAAGACTCAAAAGTGAAAGCCAAATGGCAATGTTGATTTTAGCTAAATGGCATCACAAGGAGCAAATAGAATGTTGACACAGGAGAATGCATTATTTATTGACTTAGCTGTGGAACACAAAGGTAGAACATTAAAATTTACCATGTTAATTGGTAAGAATAACATGATATTAGTTCTTCACTCAATTGTTGCCGTTCATGGAAAGGAGCAAAGTAGTCCATGCATAACCTTACATTGCATTTCAAGTACATATTCTGTTCTTATTCTACTGGTTCAGTTTTCAGTAGCAAGCTGTCTCCGCTAGGGTTTTTTTTTATAGGTGGTTGTGCCTGTCAAACCTATTTCGTCAGGGACACTGAAAAGAAGATAGACCAATGTCGGTTGAATTTTCCTTTGAAACATGGATCAATTACAAATCCATTTCTTTTGCCAATTTCCCCATTCTAGTCACACTTCCTCTGGATAATTGTGCACGTCATGGAGATTTTGGGGGATCCTTGCATCCAGGTGTAACTGTGCCACTGCCCATCGGAACTCAAGCTGAGTTATGCCTTCTCAGGAAATCCATATTGGCACCCATGCATTGCGTCATTTCGCTTGGTCGTCTCTTGTCGCTAGCCGTCTTTGAATTTTCCCCATAGTAAACACCCTCTCATAACCCCTCCTAATTGAGTACACGGTTACTCTTACTTGTCATCTTTCTAAATTGGGTTGAGGTTTAAAGTCATAACTCCCACCTCTTGGTGAGGGAGTTTATAAAGGGTACGAGATTATGAATGAATGGGGACAACTCAGGGCCTTAGGATTTCATATGATGTCGTTTTGTAAAAAAATTTAACCCATAGACATATTTTATATGCATAATAACATTAAATAAATGCTATATTTATAATATGAACTATGAAGAATAAATTATTGCGAAGAACCAGAAGAAAACAAAAACCAGAGAAATATTCGTACGCTTTCCGCTAAAGCACGGCAGTGTAAGCGCCTAGTAGTACCATATGGTACCACCAAAACGTTTTTCAATTTAACATCCCAATTATTATGCTCACATCAAATAACCATACTTTTTTTGAAATGTACGTATTACAACAGTCATAATTATTAGGGATGGATGGATCCAGGATTTTTTTCAGATCCAGATTCGAATCGGATCCTTAATTTTCGGAGCTGGATCTTTCGGATTGGATATTTTTGGATCCAAATGCATTTTCGAATTCCTGCTATCAAACGAATTAATTATTCAAGTTTATTTTGGGTACATACAATCAAAGGAATTCTTTTTAGATTTTCATACACATTTCAATATATTTATAAATAAAAAATCATTTTTATAGGCTTTCAAATTGTTTTTTAAAAACATCTTTACATAAAATCAACAGATTTAGGCGTTACTTGGTGGAACGATGAGATATTCATGGTGAAATAAAAACACAGTACAGTGGAACCTCGTTAAAGCGAGTACGGGCTATAGCGACACCCCCGCTATTACGAGAGATAGCCGATGCACCGTCAATTGACCCTATAATAAGCGTGTTAAAAAATTCGTTTTTACGAGACCCTTTCGGTGTTGGCTCTCGCCATAGCGAGGGTTTCACCGCCGGAAGACTTTCATCAAGACTCCTTAACCTCTGTAACCTCTAGCGATCTGTTAGAAATGAAGTTAATGGAGTGCTCAGTCTCAAATTCATGTGGTAAACTGTCGTTCGATAAATATAATGATTGACGAAACAATGCTTTGCATGATTTTTATTCAGTGCGGCGCTTATAAATTGTTTGAATAGTTAGTCGTTATTTGAGTAAGGAAATTTAGTGATGCAAAAAAACATCGCCTTTCGTCTGAATTTATGCTTACGTTTATCGGATAGATGTTTATCTGTCGCCGCACCACTCCTGTTCCTGTATATCTTTTCGCAACAGGTATATTGGCTATTATTTGTTCCACCTCCGGTAAAGCGACAATTCGCTATAGCGAGTGTTTATTAGTGCACCGTGGGATGTCGTTATATCGAGGTTGCACTGTACTATTCCACAACCTTATATTTTTGCAGTCTACTAGTTTCAACGTTTACACCGTCATTATCAAGACTAACTATCTAACGATCTAACTAAGACCAGTTAGTCTTGATAATGACGGTGTAAACGTTGAAACTAGTAGACTGCAAAAATATAAGGTTGTGGAATAGTACTGTGTTTTTATTTCACCATGAACATCTTTACATGCTCAGGACCTAAACTGTTACGTTAAATACATGTTGAACACAGTAATATCATGCCTCAACAGCTTTGCGAACCATCAGTTTCTCATTCACTTTAGATTTCAGCACTGGAGAGTAGTGCAGGTTTTACAGTTGTGTGAATGTGCCATAGTTCCTACGAATACTGGAACAATCGTAATCTGAGCAAGGCACAAGAAAATCAACCTGGGACACATTTTTTAGGAATGCAAATTTATATTTCCCTTTTGGTGATTTGAACATCTATGGTGTTGCTTGTGAGTACATAAGAATAGATTTCTGTGAAAAACTGAAGAAAAGTTTATTTTGTACCAGAAGTTTGGAAGGTAAAAAATAGAGTTGCAGATTTCATGTTTTGCCAATGAAGAGGGCAGCACATAGCCAGTATTTTGTGCCATCTGCTGCTGGTTACAACTCTTAGTTTCCTTAATGTACCTCCTTTCTTAGCAAAGAAACCAGTGTACACGCTATCAGAAATGAAGTGAAATTCAACTTTAACACTTGGTGGAGTTAATTACCCCTTTAACCTCTAGCTGATGGATTTAAATGTCAAATGGTCACCTTTCACTGCCTGATTTACCTACCCTTTGATTTAGTAGGCCATTATGGGCATGCTAAGCAGGGAGTGGAGCTTTATTTCCATACCTGATGAGCTCACTGGGCATTTAAAAGTTAATGATATAACTTACCTTTGTCATTGTAATAATTAATGATGGGCATTGTGCGAGTCAGTTCAAATGTGCGACTCAGCTGATAGAGCTGTGAGGCGAGAGAGTCTTATTTGGTGAGTTGCAACTGCCTCCCATCTGCAAACAACTCCCTCCCCTCCGCACACGACTCCCTCAGCGCACAATATGCGCATTAGAAGCCTGTGTGGTGAGAGGTTGACTCCGTGTGCCCATGACTCCTTTCGCACACACTGTGCGCTGGAATTGTGCGAGGCAAAGTCAGACTCCTGGTGCCCATGACTCCCTCAGCGCACACTGTGCGTGTTGGGGTCGTGAGCAGTGGAAGTCGGACTCCATGTGCACATGATTACTTCCACAAACATTTTCCGTGTCAGACTCATTGCACATTTGGATCAAAGTGAGCACAAGGCAGTTTTCGCGGGTAGCCCACTGCTCACCACGCTGCTTGAAATATTCTCCTGATTCATTTTCTGGGTATTACTCTAAAGAATCTCATATGACCCTTATCGTAATTCTCTCTCCTGCATGTTCCATGCATTGTGAATAATAGTTGAAGATAAAAAATAGTTGAAGATGCTCATGTAAAAGTTTTCGGCAAAGGCAAATTTATGAAAATAATACGAGACAAAAATGAAAATTAGTACTAATTCAAACAACTACAATTAATCAAGGAAATTAACTATGAATTGTCAACATTGTCATGTAGTTTTGGGGAGAATATTTTGTAACAACAGATTTTTTAAAATTGTCGTCATCTCTAAGCTCACGAGACGGAATACATTTTCCGTCTCCCATGAAATATATGTATAACATATTGGGAGAAATGGTTCCTCAGTTACATCACCAGTTAAACATGGTGACTATGCAATACGTGATTGATTTGAAATGAAATTTTCAAATTGTGATTTAGGAGATGTTGCATTTTAAATGTTCATTCAGAAATCCCCCCTCACCACCTTCCCCTCTTCCTCTTTCTTCCACTCCCCTCTTCTCCCTCCCCTCAACCCAGAAATGCTTCGTTGAGTCGCATTGTGTAAGAGGCTCTCTTGAGTGTGTAGTGAGCGGTGAGGCAGCTCCACAAAAAGTGTTTATGCCATCACTAGTAATAATTAACAAATCTTGAAGCCAGCAGTGGCTCTAGCATGTGTCATATGGGCGGGCTAGACGAATAAAAAAACCTCAGGTTAACATGGATAAGTACGAAGGATAAAATGTAATTTTAAACATTTATTTATTGACCTTACACAAATGGCACCCCTTTCCTGACGTGCCACATAAAGAAAATTATACCTCAGGCCTTAATGTAAGGGTGCATTCATTTTATATTCGCTTGAAAAATAGCAAAATTGATCCTACTGAGAAGAAAGTGAAAAACTGTGAAATATGTATTAATCGATATGGACAAAATAAAATCATTTTGCAAATTAACTGAGCGGTTCTCCTTATACGTATAACTGTACACATTTTATTTTATAAAATAAAGTTTTACTTTGGACTTCGATTCTAAAATTTGTCCATCTTATTTGGGTGAGCCCTGGCCCCTGATGCCACCACTGCTTGAAGCAGTGAAGGGGCCTAGAAGGGAGGTTTTGTTACTTCTGATATTTTCACACAAAGTTCAGGATGCATCTTGTTCACTGTTTATTTCTTTCTTTTAATATCCATTAGGTCAGCAAGAGTCTTATCCTCCACCAGGTACTGCGGCATATGGCTCACAGCCAGGGGGGTATCCCCCACAGCCAGGAGTATATCCCCCACAGCCTGGAGTTTACCCTCCACAGACAGGAATGCACCCTCCACAGCCAGGAATGTACCCTCCACAGCCAGGAATGTACCCTCCACAGCCAGGAGTGTACCCTCCACAGCCAGGAATGTATCATCCACAGGCAGGAGCATACCCACCTCCATATCCCGGAGCTGAACCTATTGGAGCGATGGGTGGTCTAACTGCATCATCGGGTGATAATGAAGATCCTTTCAAAGATCACAATGAAAACTTTCAATTCAGTACAAAAAGTATTCGACATGCATTTGTCAGGTTAGTGTTGAAGCTAAAGTGTATTCCCTGAAATAACTAATGTAAGCAGGTCATTCCACCCAACGTTTTCCTCCTCAACATTTTGACTGTCAGTCAAAAATGACAACAGAGGAACTGTTAATTCAGATTATTCAAATTCAAGTTGATTATTTATATGGTACCAGCTGACCCTGCGAACTTCGTACTGCCTATTAATCACTGAACAGTTGAGTTTCACCATTTTTAATCAAGAGCGGCTGTACTGATTTTAATAATATTTAGCTTACAATAATAAAGTAATAAAAATTTAAAAAACATATAATGAGCCTAACAATAGCTTGTTAGAAATATATTTTCTTTATTCAAACTACACCGGGAAAGTAGATCAAGGCATGTACATGCAGATTTTTTCAATGAATTTTCTAATTTTCATGTTTTAAATTAGGTAATTTAAGACACTGTGGTCTTATAAAGCAATTATTAATGTCAAACCCGTTCTTGGAGCAAGTTAACGCCACGCTAGACCGATACTTGACTGACGCTCAAACCGCGTGAAAATAGCCCCTACGAAGCAGCATTAATATGCCTTATACTCGTGGTGCACTCGTTATGACTAGGTTCGGGGAAGTGCACTGCGTACCAAATGTACCACGGCACCTACATATTCGGGTTTAATCTTGTGAGTTAAGCACCTTCTAATATATGACAGTTTTTGTTTTTTTATCAGATGCAAGATAAAGCAGATGGATCGAAATAAATAGAGCGAAGCGAAGAGACAGATTAAGCGGATGGTTTACCTACTCATGAGCATACTACGTATAAAATCTTGGGTTTTTCATGATCACATGAGCACAAACATTGAAAGATTAACATTGTGATTTGTTAATCATCATCACGAATGCAACAGGAACTGGAATTCGTTTAAGATCAAAAGGGCATATACGTTGGGATCATGGAATCTTCGGAATGAGAACTTCCTCATCTTTGAATTTTCCTTTGGGTATAGTCGCGTGAATCATATTCATTATCAGGTTTTTTAATCACCAAACGCGTTCCGTTGGATAGTTTTAGTTGATTTAGGTTTCGAAAGATAATGAACACAGAGCCTACCTTTAGCTGTAAATCGTGCCGTGGTAAGCCAGGTACATCCAAGGACTTTAAATATTCAGATAGATAGTTGGTGACTTCATCTTCGTTTGTTACACTGTTAAATGATTTGAATTCATGCAGAGTACCAACAATTTGATCCTGATTTACCTAGTTTGAGTCATCCACATCTTTGTTCTAGGCTGTCAAAATTGCTCGCTCAATCAACCATTTGTGATTTTTGTTGTGATCAATCATATTCGGGAACGCTTTGTTGATGAGCTCACCTTCCGATGAAATTAATTTGCAAGCATTCCAAGGAAGTGAAATCAAAATGCTCGATTCGTTGACAGGAACACGGACAATACTGATTGTCAACAATTGCTTGGAGATTTGTTTACAAACACGGTAGTGAAGTGTCAATTCGCACTGGACTTATAATTAGCTCAAATTAAATTTTTTAAATACAATTTCAATATTTTGAATATATTTAACAATTAAAATGATATATTGTTATGAATTTCAGCCATTAAATTGGCAAAAACAAAACATATAATTTTTAGTTTTGACTGACTATTCAATCGTTGTAGTGTTATTAACTCTTAAAAACATATACCTAAGAAAAAGATGGATTTTTTTGTGAACTTATCCTATTTTTTAATGTTCTATATGTTATCCGGGACTGAGACGAATCCAAAGAACATAATATCGTTCAAATCGGTGCAGCAATTCTCGAGTTAAGAGTATTTTAACTAACATGATTTTTTCTTTCTTTTATATATATAGATATAGTGTAATAGATTACGTTCAGCCATTGTTTGCATTTTTGTGGCACAGGGATGTCAATAGTTCCAATTCGGTCAATTCGTGGACCTCCCTGATCCATAGGAAACTGATTACTAATCACATTAGATTATCCTGGAATTTTGTGAAATTTCCCTGGAAAACCGAAATACATAATGCATTAATTTTTTTTGCTTCGATTGGCTGAACACTCTTGACAGGGCAAACTCTCTACCAGTCAAAGAGCTTGGCTCAAATTTTTCTGTAGTTTCAAAATGGTATGTTTTCGTCCTGAACATCATCATTTATCCAGGGTTAAAATTTTGTGACAATTTTATCCTACCTGTATATTAAAGAAAAATTATGGTTGTGTATGCCTTCAATCTCTGCCTCTTTTTTTACCTGAATGAATTGAAATTGCTGAATTTTTCTACAGGCTGTCTTTTAAAATGATTTCCTTTCTATTTGATTTATCCTAGGAAAGTATATGCTATTCTCATGAGCCAGTTGCTGGTGACTGTGGGCTTCATTGCATTCTTCATGTATCATCAGCCGACCAAAGTGTTTGTTCAACACCATCCAGGTGCTTTGTATGCAGCCTTAGGTGTTTATATAGGGGCTGTTCTTGCTATCTCATGCTGTGAAGGTGTTCGCCGCAAATCTCCTGGCAATTACATATGCTTGCTGATGTTGACATTGGCTATGAGTTACATGACGGGAGCTATAGCCTCGTTCTATGATACAGAAGCAGTGCTAATGGCTGCTGGGATTACCACTGTTGTTTGTTTGTCACTGAGTATATTTGCCTTTCAAACCAAGTGGGATTTCACAATGCTTAGTGGCGTATTGTGTGTGGCTACGGTGATTCTTTTAGTCTTTGGTATTGTTTGTATTTTTGTTAAAGTAAAAATCTTGACATTGGTGTATAGTTGTCTTGGAGTTCTCTTGTTTTCAGTTTTTCTTGTGTACGACACTCAGCGTATGATGGGTGGCAACCACAAGTTTACCATTTCACCGGAGGAGTATATATTTGCTGCCCTTTGTCTTTATATAGACATAATGCAAATTTTCCTTTACATTCTGCAAATAATTGGAATGTCCAAAAAGTGATGTGATTGATTTGGCTTACCAAATGCTTGAAATTACTCCTTGGAGTGAATGAAGGGAATTAACATTTAATGATGCCGAATGGTTAGCCTGAAGCCATCAGCATCTTTCTTGGGCAATTTTGCACTTTGCCTGTAAAATTATATTAGTTTCAAAGTAAAAGTATAACCAGAACACTTTTCTATGAAATGATAAGTAAACATTTGTATCATTTTTACAAATTGACAGCAAATCTGGCCTTATCCTTTGACTGGTAAAAGAGGCAAGAGTACCTATCTTTCAAGATTTTAATTCTTATTCATGGATTAATTCAACCATCTTGTAACGTATTCAGGTTCTATAGAATGATACATTTCACAAAGTCTGTAATATATTGTATTTCTAATTTACAACGGAAAAGTTTTAATGATCATTTATTGGATTTAGTGTTGCTGGATATGCACTCATGTAGTATTTTGCTATCTTTCTCAGGAACATTGTGTTAGAACTTTGGAACATCTAATTTAGCATTGTGTAATTTTGAATGATTATGGCCACTAATCTCTGTCATGACTTAGGTACACATATGTATTCCTTCCAAAAGCCTTTTTGTGTTTATAAAGAGTTCCATATTTATTTTAATGCTGCGTTTAATCATTGTGAAATATATATGTGTTTTACCGTAGTTTGGAAGTGTCTTGAATTTACTTGAAATGAAAGTTACCTTCATCAATGTAAGATTATGTCACTTTAAAAAATTTACAATGAATCTTATGAAATGAAATTGTAAATTTATATACTGAGGGTTTTAATATGTAATAAAAGTTGTATTTTAAATCTATTTTTAATGAATAACGAAGTTATGTGTATCTTAACAGAAATTCCTGTATTCTTTCAAAGTTGATGATGAAACCACATCCATTTGTATTAAAAATGTGACTAAAAATTAATTTGCTATTGTTGCTGTTATTAGGAGAAAGGAACTATTTGCATGCGACTTCCATAGTTTTGCCTTTCAATTTAACAGGGAAACTGAGATGTGGTGTACTTATTATACCCCTTGAGGGTTCGTAATTTGCTGTTGTCTTATTGTAATTGTGGCTAGATTTGAAATTGGAAATAATTTTTGAACATCACATTTTACTTCTCTATTCTTTTTAAATACTCTTTTAAGGCTCTGAATAGAGGTAGAATGAAAGGCCTTAATAATTACGTTTTTATTAATTACTAAGGCCTTGCATAATAATCATAGAAATAATTATCACAAAGTAAGGAACGTTTTGGAATATAAGAAAGCTAAGTATAGTAAAAAGATTTTATTATTTACATCTATAATAGCGACGAAGTACATGTCTGGATTAATCATGACATCTGGTCACCCTAATTTGAGGTATACCCCTTCCTGCACCTAAGCGGGGTGACTGCTGTTGTCAGCAATATTGTCCTCTTCCTTAGTGTTGAGGGCTGAGGTTCTTAGGGCTGAGGTTCCAGGGCGAAGAAACAGTTGTGATAAGTGAGAGCAGCAACCTTCTTGAAGTTATGAAATGGTCGTTGTTATGTAGACTGAGGTGCTAGTGCTTCGAATAATAGGGTGATAATGGGTGATGTCCCCATTATGTTGAAGGGAATAGCTCTTCCGCACCCTGGTTTCCATTCACCACAGTAAAGGGTAACAAAATTTGTTTCGTGATTAGTACTACCATTGATGTTTACATGCTCACTTTTGTATGACGTGAAAGTTCTGAGCATGATCAAGATGTCAGATTATAGGGGGATAACTAGTGCATATGATGTGCATGCATCCTAAAGAATTGGCAATAACACGTTCCCCCTTCCATTGCCAGCTGACCCAAGTTTTCACATGGGCCGAGGTGGGTGCATGAAGTTTGCCGTGACCAAGAATATTGCATTAGAGGATTCTCGGGGCCGTTGCTATAATTGTCCCTGCGTAAGCATATTCAGCTTTTAATAAATTGCCACTCGCGATGCTACCTGGAAAATTGATCCAGAGTCCTCATGATTGCACTCCCAACATTACCCTCTCACCATGTTGAGTCATTGCATAGGCTTCCACTATGGAGATCACAAGGTCTGCCATATTTAGTCCCAACTCCCTGTTTACCCATATCATACATCTACTTACTCTATGCCCATATGGAGATATGGGCAAATGTCTTCTTTTTTTTGGAATGCTAAGAATGTTGGGAATTTTCAGATAGTCGATCGTAATTCCTGAAACCTTCAGTAATGTAAATACAGAAATTATAGGCATGACAACAATCGAAAAGGCAGAAAAAATAAAATAAAACCACGGCAAAGATTACAACCTGATAACCCTTGTCTTAGTGGGTTGACAGTCAATTGCACTGAATAATTGTTTCATCTCTAAAAATAATATAAATGCAAACAATTACCCTCAATAAAAAGGCTCTATACATTAATATGTACGGATGCAAGCAATGTCACAGCGAGTTTGATAACTGAAATCAGAGAGTAACCCAGACAGTGGGTAGATGCATGGGCGTACCCAGCATAGGGGGGGTAGCTACCCACCCCTAGAAGCGAAAATAAATTAAGTTCAAAATGGAAGTTTTAAACAAATTTCCCTTTGGAGAAAAATGACATATTTATAAGATATATCGAACTAAATTAAAAGTCATTATTTTTTTCAAGCAAAATAATATTTCAAGCAAGCAATTTTACATACACCAAAAAATGCTGTCATAATTTTCACAAAATTTCATTTTCATCCACCTTCTCTGTGCAAAAATTTTACTACATATTTGAATGACCACGGCCTGCCTCATCTTGTTTTGATTCTGGGTACGTACAAGGGTGGATGTGCTCAATATCAAACGCCAATGATAGAAACACTGAGGGCATATCTGTTCCAATGACAGAAGTAACCAGCGCCCTGGGGTGGGTGATTGAGGGCCCTCGGCTGAAGCTCATGAGGCCCACCCCTCTGTGGAGGATTCATCACGCCCCCCCCCCCTCGGAAAATTTCATGATATTGCATGCCGGGAAAATGGATTTTGATGCTATTCTGGCTCTTAAAAACAAGATTAAATTAAAAAACACAATTTTGTAAGAAAAAATACTATTATAAGTAGGAACTTCGCAGCTTATAAAATTTAATTAGGTATTATATGGTTCTATTAATATAGATAAAATACATATATCTATTTATTGAATTTTTCATTGAAAATGCCCTAGGGCCTCTTGCGTGGCATATAGGTGTAGTCACAAGTACGTAGCTTTATATCCATACCCGTTTGTTATTGTTTTAAAGTGTAGATAAAAACTTGTGCAAAAATTGAGGTAAGTTCTAATTTTGCAGAAAAATGTAAGCCTGAATAAAACTAACATATCTCAAACTATTTTTTTAAAGGATAATGTTTAACAATTTGTTTCGTCCATATAAATCAGCTGGCCAATTAAAACTGTCCGTTAGAGAAGAAAACTACAGGTAAAATGTTAGGATACATTTATAATATTTTTATTCATATCGATTTTTTTTATTATTGATATTTATTGAAGTTATTGAAGGTGGTAAAATTTTGGTAATCGAAGTAGCGAATGAAGTTAAAAATTTAAAATTTCTGTACCAAAAAGCGGTTAGAGAGTAATTTAGAGTGAGCTCAAAGAACGGTGCAACAAATCGTGCAGATATCATGATGAATTACGTTAAAAATTTCTACAGTAACTGCATAGATTATTTACAAGAGCAGATGCTTTATCAAAATTATATTGAACATTTTCCTTGGATTACATGAAAACATGAACTTAAATAGAATGATATTCGAAAATCATTCGATCATTGTACACAAAATTTCCCTTATAATAATATTTCTGAAAATGATCTTTTTACTGAGGTATCATTATTAAAAAAATATATTGGTTAGAGAAGGGTTATAATCTTGGGCTTCAGCACATATCTTGACGGAGTACAAATGGTTATAAATATTTCATAATTTTGAAACAAAGCATATTCCATACAATAATGCAGTAAAATTAAGTAATATTCGTTGCCCTTGCCACAAGGTAATGCTGCGACTGAATGCGTTTTTTCTACTGTAAATGATATGTGTGCATCAGAAAAATCACTATCAACTGTTGAGACTTTGAAAGCAAAAATTTCATGACCCTTTCCGCAAAAGAAATTAGGAAAAAAATAACTCAAATATAAGAGATATGCCAAATAAAAAAAATAATACTAAACTTAATTTTTAATGTATCATATTTGTAAATTGTAATTGTGTTGACATTAAAAAATATTAAAATACTATTTTTGGATTGTAATTTTTTCTTATAATGACTAAATATTTAAAAAATAAATTAAAATAAAGACCTCATTTTTAATCAAGAACCCCCTCCCCCTCGGTCAACGGTATCCCGCTCTACGATTGTAAAAATTTGGTCACCTCTGGTAAATATCTTGTAACGTTTAATGCGTTTAAACGTATTACGTGTTTACATAAAATAAGGGCATACACAGGATCAGGCGATGCCGACTTACAAAAAAATTGGGGGGGCCAAAACCGGGGATCTTGGCGGATTTTATAAGTAGTGAGTTTTTAAGTTGTTTAAGAATTTTAGAAAAGTCATATGATCGACATTAGAACCCTGATAATTCGATTCTCGATATCTTTACACTCTGGGGAAAATCGACAAGCCTGGCACATTTTTTTCCTCTCATCCATAACGAATTATTGAGGGGGCTCGGGCCCTCTCAGGCCCCATGGCGTCGGCGCCACTGCCCAGGATCATAATTAAGGGGGGGAAGCAATGGTATGGGGGGGGGAAAGCCATGATCTAGGGAGGGGGGGCAAGCCAAATTGTGATATTTTAGCATGGAAAAGATGAATGAAACCAACATTTTAAGAAATTTTAACTTTATTAGTTTATGAGATTATTTCCTTGAAAAAATAGTTTTATTTTAGTTACTTATCTCATACTAATACATATCATTTTTCGTTGGTTTGTAGAAAATTTGTTGAATACTTTCGTTTCAATTCAGCACTGATTTTGCTTAAAGACTTTTGCGATTTTCGCTTCTAGGGGGGGCAGCTGCTCGCCCCTGCCCCTCGCTGGGTTTGCCCATGTTTACATATGACATTCTTAATCAATGTCAATTCAATTAAAATGACATTCTTAAGCAATACGATCGCTTCTTGCTTAATCTTAGTTTATGTGACTTTTTGCACACAGTCAAGGCTATTAAGATGCCTTCGTCGCAAAAATAAATGTTTTAAGTCTATAATCATTTTGCGTGCCCAATATCTACACTTTTCAGCGACTCTGCAGCGGATGAGCGTTAAAATATTTCAAGCGTATCCTGTTCAAAATATTTCGGTATATCGTCTGCATTCCCAACCGTGACGTCATGCTCCCTCATCCCCCTCACTCCCCGCCGAGCGATGTTGGCCACAGCGTTCCGGCCGAACGGCGGATCTACTTGTTTATATGTAAGATCGCCGATTGCCTTTGTTTTTCTTGACTTCGAGCGCGGAAGACAAGGGGATAAGCGGGATAAGACAGGATAAGGGCCTACCGGAGGTTACTATGCCTTGTGAGCCGTCTCTGTTTTGCGATGATATTTCTGTGATTAACCAAAGAAACGCCTCGAAGTTTCAACAATATTTTGAATGACACTTGTTTTTTTCCGCGAATTTACCATTTTGCCTAGCCAATAAATGTTTAGTGATAGTATTATTTTTAAACACCCTAGTTGCTGAAGATGAGCGCGCTGATCTGGCCATAGTTCTTTTATCCTGTAATCTCATATTTTAACATGACACTACCGAATCCTATTCGTAAATTAGACCCGACTGTAGTAAACCGTATTGCTGCTGGCGAAGTTATCCAGAGGCCTGCTAATGCCCTGAAAGAGATGCTTGAAAATTGGTAAAAGGATCAACTGACAGTAATTGCTGGTTGCAATAATGGTTTTACTAAGTTGGGCGAGCTTATAATCTCAGTTATATTTTGAATTTCAGCTTGGACGCCAATGCAACGAACATACAGATTACTGCTAAAAATGGGGGAATGAAATTGCTGCAAATCGTCGACAATGGCTGTGGAATAAGGAAGGAAGATCTGGAAATTGTTTGTGAAAGATTTACGACAAGCAAATTAAGAAACTTCGAGGATCTCACGAGTATTACTACTTACGGATTCAGGGGTGAAGGACTAGCAAGCATTAGCCATGTTGCTCACCTTACTATAATAACGAAGACTGCGGACTCTCAATGTGCTTTTCGGTTTGTTGTTTTTCCTACATTATGTATATTTTTATTCAGGAATCTGGGATTGCACATTGTTTTATGTTGTGCTTTCAATGAATTCTTCGTGTGATTGTAGGGTTAGCTACCTTGATGGCAAGATGAAGTCTGCACCTAAGCCTTGTGCGGGAAATCAAGGAACGCAAATCATCGTGGAGGACTTATTTTACAACTTAGCCACTCGAAGAAAAGCTTTGAAGACAACCTACGAGGAGTATGCCAAAATTGCAGATGTTGTTGGCAGTTATGCTATCCATAATTCTCATGTAGGATTTTCATTGAAGAAAATAGGAGAATCGTCTGCCTGCATTCGAACTCAACCAAACTCTACCCGTGTGGATAATATATGCAATATCTTCGGGAATAGTGTTGCAAGGTTAGTGAGAAACCAATGAGTATGCTATCTATGGTGAAAATAGAGTAGAGAGGTGGACAGTATGACAATATTTATCATATTATGCACACACGCTCCCATGCTCACGACTTGTTTATTGATTTAAAAGTCAACCTGTGTCCACAATGGCTGGGCTATTCTGTGTCTCCACATCTACTGGGATCACATCGTGTCCACATGGCTATGCTCACTGTGTTTTGTCATTCTGAATGCACAGTATGCACAGCACTGATCACACGTGGGTATGAGCCAACTTTCACAGTTGCAATCTGTGTGTTTTTACACTTTTTGATCATGTTCGTAGCACTTATTATTCATGCATTATTTATTTATTTTAAAAGCCCACGTACAGCAATATTGCCATTTTATAGTGGCCTAATAACAAGAAAATACATATATAACATATTACAAGAAACTAAATACATACAATGTAACAGGAATCAGATACATAAAATATACTGACAATCAAATACATAGAATACAACAAGAATGAAATCCTTGAAATTAAAGAATACAAGTACTCAAAGCTAAACGGAATCGGAGCAGTGGTAAGAAATGTGAAGTGTTGCTGTTGATGTTCATAGAGAGGTAAGTTAGAGTCAAGTTAGCAAAGATGTTCACAGATAGGGAAAAGGGAACAGGAATATTTGGAGGAAGGGAACCAAGAAGTGAGGGGAGGCAGAAAAAAAGTGAGTGTTGAATGAGTGATAATTTGGGAACTGGTATGTGGAATAGTGATTGGGTGTGCATAGGGAGGGAAGTTACTCGGAAATTAAGAAAAGAAAGGAGTTCAGGACAGTCAGTGATGAGTAGAGGATATTGTAAATTAATTTTAGGTCCCTATTAAGGCGTAGAAAAGGAAGATTGTGAATGGAGAGAGCAGTTAGAATGGTGTGCAAATTGCACATGTGAGGGACTCTATATTTTGCCTTACTTGAGAAGAAGATAGCACTATTTCTTACCACTGCTCCGATTCCCTTTAGTTTTGAGTACTTGTATTCTTTAATTTCAAGGATTTCATTCTTGTTGTATTCTATGTATTTGATTGTGAGTATATTTTATGCATCTGATTCCTGTTACGTTACATGTATTTAGTTTCTTGTAATATGTTATATATGTATTTTCTTGTTATTAGGCCACTATAAAATGGCAATATTACTGTACGTGGGCTTTTAAATTTTTTTGTCATGTTTGCAACCCTGCTGTATGAATACCGTGTATGGCTGAGGGTTAAAACTTTGTGTATGGGCACAGTTTCATGTGCTTCAACTTCCTACCAAATTTCAAGCAAATCTGAGACGGTCGGGTTGAAAAGTCCACTTTTCTGTGATGATTTGGCATGGAATGACCCAGCAAGAGATTTAAAGGGTGAGAGATTTGATGGGGCTGACATCGCCCAAATAGGAGAGCAATGGTTTATCACAGGAAAGACAATAGGGTAGTTTCCTTCATCAAAGAAAACGAAAGGCATTGATTGTGATTCGTTACCCACCATCAGTGTATGCATAATATACTTAATTATTTGGTTTTAGAAATCCCAGTTTAGATGAATGAGAATGGTCAATTTTAACCTCATTTGAAATAGGCCAGATTGACGGTCATGTGATGCCACTCCACGTGACGTCACAGGGACAGAGATGCTATACGAGTAGGTAGGAGTTTTACATCGTCTGAGATCACCAATGCATGCATGAAGCACAGGGCTCATGGAAACATGTCTTAATGATCACTTATTAAAGTTGCCTAAGGTCGGAAAGTTTCCTTCCTTTGATAGGATAATCTGATACTAATAGGATAATTTGATACTAATAATCCTTATTATAATTATTAATATTATTATGAAGCCAAGCGCTATCTGCTAGCAGGGCGCTTGCAGGTGGCTAGCAGCTCTGATACCTGCTAGCCACCTGCATTGTAGTGGTGCTCATAGCCCCACACCAAGGTGGCCTCGCATGGTGGCAGCGAGAATCAGAATGACGTCACGCGGGCTTTTACCAGCATTCATACTTAGCCGTCGCATTTTTGCTCACTTGAAAATTTTCATTTCTCTATTCGGGAAAAAAGATATCATCATTAAAAAATCTAAAAGTGTGAAATATGCACTCCAGGAGTAATAATCATTTGATTTCGGCAATACAAAAATAATAGGAAACCACCCTATTGTTGAAAAATAACAACGAAGAGCTTGTGGATCTTTAATTTCCGAACAGTAAGCCTAAAAGGGTCATGGCTTCAAATTTGACTGTTTGAATGTGCTTGGAGAAATTTTGTTTATTACCAATAGTATGCCAAGATCCTTCACTGACGACTTGCGGTTCAGGAGTTATTAGTTTAAAGTGTAATTGAAGTTAAGAGGGACTTTTTTATTAGGTTGATGAACATGGTATTGCACTCATAGGCGGATGCACTCATGGGGGCACGTGCCCCCCCAGACCCTTAAAAAATATGCAAGATTTTTAATGTGGACCTGGTATCATTGCGTTCGTTTTGTATTACGGGGTATCTTTGTGCCTCACCCAGAACAAAATCTTGGATATGGCGTTGCTTGTGTCCCCCCCCCCCCCCCCCCCCCCCCCCCCCCCGGAAAGAAATCCTGGATCCGACCCTGTTTGCACTTATGCACATTGAGCTTTAGTTCCCAGGTGAAATAAAAACACCAACGTGAAATGGTATTTAAAGCATATTGTAGTTCTAGGCAGTCAGAGGGAGTGTGGATGGTTTTGAAAACTTTGCTGTCATCAGCGTAAAAGGGCATGTGGGCTTGCAAGGTGGGAATTAGGGAGGCTAAGTCGTCAATGCATAAATTAAATAGATATGGCTGTAATACACTGCCTTGGGGAACTAATGATGTTGCAGGAGACCATCTAGATGAGATACCAGAAAGAATAACATGCTGATTTCCGTCCCTAATAAAGCTAGAAAAGAGTCTGAAAAATTTACCATTGATATTAAACCTATGACTTATTTTATGGAGGAGACTATGGTTGACAGAATCAAAGGCCTTTGAGAAGTCGAGAAATATTGCATCAAGTTGGGCTTTCTTAGATATTGAAGCGACAGTATAGTGTTGGAAAACTGATGAATTAGTTAAGCATGATCGCCCAGGGAGTATGCTGTGTTGGCAGGTGGATAAAAAAGGGGATGTGAAATAATAAAGTGTGTTTAGAATAATTCTCTCACAAACTGATGAGAGAATTGGAAATAGAGAGATGGGATGGTAGTTGGAGACATTACTCTTCCACCCTAATTTGTGAATTGGTGTGGCGTTAGCAAATATAAGCTGTGGTGGAAAAGCACTGAAAGAAAAACAATGGTTAAATATTATGGATAAGGGTAGTGCGAGGGAGGAAGCACAGTTTTGTATGAAAATACGGCTGAGGCTGTCAGGGCCAGGGGAACAATGGGGAAAATCTTCCAAAGATATGAGTAGACTTCCCAAGGGTTGGATTGAATTCGGGTTACGCAGTGATTGGTGTTCGGAATAAGTGTAGATCATGGGTTAGAGGGTAACTAGATGGCGATTTAAGGCATTCAGAAAAGAAACTGAGAAATAGATTAGGCCTATCGGAATCTACTACATTGAGTTCATCGTATGAAATGGTATCCGGAATGCGAGGCTGGTTACGATGACAATTGACAAGGGACCAGAATTTCTTTGGATTGGATGTAACGGATGAGGAGTGGGTTTGGGCTTATTCTTCATAATAATAATAATATTTATTTGCCTGGAGATCTTGGTACACGGCACGTCAATGTTTAGTTACAAAAAAGACATTTAAGGAAATAATAATAAACATTACCCATACAGAACATATTTACATAGTTAAATATTCGTCAATAGAATAAAATAAATGTATCAAAAAGAACTCCTTCACCTTAAATTTAAAACTAGACATTTTTTCCAAGCTCTTAATGTTTCTAGGAAGCTTGTTGTATAGTAGTAGTCCCATGTAAAGGGGGAAAGGCTGGTTTTACTGGTTCTGATGAACTTTACATGTAAATTGCTAGAGTTCCTGGTGTAGTGGTCGTGAATACTATCGTTGGTAGCATACAGACCAAGATTGCGTTTAGCACAGATGATTGCACTCAACATGTAAACACACGGAATTGGGAGAATGGAGAGTTTCTTGTAAAGAGGGCGACATATCTTGACGGATCAGGGTTTTAGAATAATGCATAGGTCAGAAAAGGAAAGGCGAGTGTGGGCTTTGGGAAAGGATTTAAAAAGATACCAGGCACAGTTCATGTTTTTTAAAATGTGGATTGTTTCAGTTTTAAACCGGAATGGGAATTTTTTCGTCTTGGGGTTGGAGATCAGGACTAAGTCTTTTGTGATGCTCTCAAGGGCAGCTTTGAGGAAGCCCACTGCTTCGTCAGGGTACTAAGAGGAAACTACACCCCAGGGTATTAAGTTGAGACATTGGTTAATGTCCTCCGAGCAAAACTTTGCCCAGACAGGGCGGGGACGAGGATCATGGGTTGAACTCTGCAGAGCTTCCTAGAACATTTAAAAAGGAAAGTCGCATCCACGGACTTATGGTCCGAGTCAAAAATATTTCACTCGGGGGTGATATCCTCAGGGGTAATGGTAGAAAGGAGTAGGTTCACGATTGCCATGTCACGGGTGTTGTGGAGGTTATGTTGCTTTAAGCGGAGAGCATGGATAAAATGTTCTAATAGGAAGTTATCGTATGCATTTAGAGGATGGCCGGACATTGAAGACTCCCAGCGAGTTGACAAATTAAAATCACCCACCAAGATAATTGGGCCAAGATCAGTAGCCCTTAATACAGAGTCAAGACAGTTATCAAGCACATTAATATCACTCACGGGGGTACGATAAAAACAACCGTCAAATACTTCCATTAATTTTGCACATTTGCTAGTGGGTAGATGGACTTAACACCACACTATTTGCACTCCGTCCTGAGGTCTGTGCGGTGTTTTGAGGGGAACTGTGAATTGATGGCAAGGAGCGCACCACCATCTCTGGATAGTTGATCCCAACGTAATACTGAATGGGAGGCAGAAGGATAACTCACTATTGCGACTATTAAGAAGATTGCTGTGACCAACGGATACAGTGCCGACATGATCAACTCTCTCCTCACCAAGAAACGGAAGAAGCACGCGATTGGCCTTAGTACTTCCCTCTTGCCAGCAGACATCAATAATGGAAGAAAGTGGTGTAAACTTCCGTTTTTTCAAAAGTTATCCTATAAAATAGGGAATCTCATTCCAAAGGACAAATATAAAGTCGCCTTCTACACACCTAACTCGCTCAAAAAATCACTATGTAAAAACAAGGACACTATTGAGAAAACTAATCTGAGCGGGGTATACGAGGTATGTTGTGATTGTGGTGCGAGCTATGTAGGGCAAACAGGACGTGATTTCACCACGAGAATGAAAGAACACAAGAAGTGCAAAGAAAACGGTGATGAGACATCCATGGTAGCAAAACACGTGTTAAATTCGGGCCATGATTGCGAATTTGATCCTGTGATTCTCCACGTAGCCGACAAAGGAAGGAAACTTGATGCCCTGGAACAAATAGAAATTAACATAAGGAAAAAGAGTAATAAGCCCCTCCTCAACGAACTTCTGTACTTCACCAGCTCACCCCTCCTATCCATTGACTTCCATTAGCCATTCGTCCTCCCCTCCCATCCCTCTTTCCCCCAGGACGCGGTTGCCCGCCCCCCCCCTCATCCTCCTCGACGGCCGACACCATGAGACATCCAGGGGTAGGTGACCGGACCGAGCGACTGGAGCGTTGGAACCCAGCGGAGAGGGTACCAGGGGCCTTCCCACCATCCCCTTGGAGGAAGACATTAACCTGTTAACCGAGCGGGACGTATATATACGTCCAACATAATCAATATCGGGTACGGGTGGGACATATGAATACGTCCTTGAAATATAAGTTGCGCCCTGGAATGGGCGGGACGAATATTTTCGAACGACAAAGGTATTAGTCATCCATACATATCTCGACTTGATTTTAAGACAGGGAGGGAATCAGTATCATTTCGCCATTGGGAGTGGTTGGACGCGTTCTGGGTGAGTGGCGACAGGTACTTACTTACACTTCCCTACCTATTTTCGTATTATATATCATTTACTATTATAATTCATTTTCGGGAATACGTCTGCGTGCTATTAATATTTAACTCAACGTTTCGTTCCACTAATTATGAAATGAATTATAATAGTGCATCTAATCGCTGCGAAAACCTTAAAACTAAAATATATATCATTTACTTATATTTTTTACATTTTTAACCTCTTTATTTTAGAATACATTTTTATCATCCATACATGTCTCGACTTGAACTTGAGATACGGAGGAAATCAGTATCATTTCGCTATTGGGAGTGGTTGGACGTGTTCTGGGTGAGCGGTGGCGGGTACGTACTTACACTTTCCTACCTATTTTCGTATTATATATCATTTACTTATATTTTTTACATTTCCAACATTTTTATTTTAGGATACATTTTTATAATTATCCATCAAAATGAATGAAAGTGATATCAGCGATGACGAAATCAAAGCACCGGCAGGTAGAAAAAGGAAACGTATTATGAGTTCGTCATCGGATTCATCTGACAGTAATTTTGACTATGATACGGAATTGAGTGTTACTGAGAATGAAGAGGGTGAAGAGGTTGATAAAGTTTGCCCTAGCAACAGCATTGCTTCTGAAGAATGGCTACCTCAAAATGCAGAAAGACCACCATTTCCCTTCACTGCACATCCTGGAAAAACTTTCGATACTCCTCCAAAAAAAGTTCCTTTGTTTTATCTTGAGAAGTTTTTAGATGAGAAACTTATAAAATTAATTACAGAGCAAACAAATTTGTACGCCGCTCAAGTTTTTGATAAAAATCCTGAGTTAAAACCACGTTCAAGAATTTGAAAATGGAAGGATACAAATGAAGCTGAAATGAAGATTTTTTTGGGGCTCCTAATTTTACAAGGAATAATTAGAAAACCGGCTTTGGAACTTTATTTTTCAAGGAGAAGAATAATTGAAACACCATTTTTTTATGAAACTATGAGCGAAAGCATTTTTGGTTTATTATGTAAATTTTTGCATTTTGCAGACAATCTAAGTTTTGATCCTAACACATGTAAAAGAAAAACATATAAAATTGATCCAATCATCAATAATTTGTCAGTAAAGTTTAAAAGTTTTTACGTATGTGAACGAGAAATATGCATAGATGAATCTCTTTTATTGTGGAAAGGGAATTTGTCTTGGAAACAATATATATGTACAAAAAGAGCTAGATTTGGAATGAAGTTGTTTATTTTGAGTGAAAGCTAAACTGGATACATCCAAAATATAATTTTGTACACAGGGAAGGACACAAATTATGGTTCGAACTACCCACAAGAAAAACAATCATCAAGAATTGTTTTGGAGTTAACACATGACTTACTGAATAAAGGATATAGGATTTACTTAGATAATTCCTATACCTCAATTCAATTGGCTGAACTCTTGTGTAAAAAAAATACAGATATTGTTGGAACAATGAGGATAAACAGAGTCGGAATCCCCAAGGAAATAAAAACAAAAAAAT
This sequence comes from Ischnura elegans, assembly GCF_921293095.1. NCBI lineage: Eukaryota > Metazoa > Arthropoda > Insecta > Odonata > Coenagrionidae > Ischnura > Ischnura elegans. Next base: position 64,120,814 of record NC_060253.1, on the reverse strand, counting down.
TACAGAAAAATGAACATATAGTAAGATTCAAGGACAAACTTATGGTTTTAAAATGGAAGGACAAAAAAGATGTGTTGATGCTCAGTTCTATTCATAATGACGAAAAGACAATGATTGAAAAGAGAGGAAGAAGGCAAGAAAAACCGAATGTTGTCCTGGATTACAACAAGAATATGGGCGGCGTAGATTTGGGAGATGGAGTTATGGTGGCCTACACGGCTACCCGTAATAGGCTAAAAAAATTTTATAAGAAAAATTTTCTACGATTAATTGATATGTGCTGCTTCAATGCATATGTTATATACAAAAAAGATAAAGGTAATTTGGATCGATTACACTTTTTGATAGAGTGTGTAGAGAAATTGGTAGATAACAACATAATGAAAACCCACCCAAAGATATCAACAAGTAGCTCTACACCTAAACCATCACGCTTAGTTGAAAGGCATTTTCCAGAACAAATGAAAAGCGATGTAGGAAAAACTAAATCCAGAAAATGCCGAGTTTGCTACAAAAAGGGTCTTAGGAAAGAATCTACATACTGGTGTCCAGATTGTAAGGTAGCACTATGTATCAACAATTGTTTTAAAATATATCACACGGAAATTGAGTTTTTACGTATATATGTATATTTAATTTAATGTTTTAAACAACATTTCTATTTTATTTGTTTGGTTTTTTATTGTTCTGTAATTCATAACTTTTTAAAATTTTTTATTTGTTATCTAAATAAAAAAATACATATTGTAATCTTTATCATTACTTCTGAAAGTTATAATTCTTTAATTCGATGTTTCAATTTTATGGTTGGTATTCTTTTTTATTTGCTTGTAATTTTGTACATTCCTTTGTGCCATATGTATAAATTAAGGAAAAAATATATATTTCATAGTCTTTTCATTTATTTTAAGCATAAATAAAAAAATAATAATATGAAATTACGTCCTCCGGGCGTGACGTACCGATACGTCCTAGCGAAAGTGTGCGCGCCCGTTGTATGCTGCGTAATTAAAAAGGGGATTCCCCGGTTAACAGGTTAAGGACAATTAGTGTATTTGTCATACTCCTCTCTAACCCCACCCTCAGTTTTCCCAAGCCCCGTGACTGTACACCCTCCCTCCATCCCCTTCCTCCGCCTTACCGCCCACCACCCCCTCCTACCTTTCCTATTTAAGCGTAACGTACTTGATATTTTTGTACCTGATGATGCTGAAAAGCGAAACCGGTAGTATTAATAAATGTAAAATTGTGGAAATTGCTCCTGCTTTTTCATTTTCATTATGTCACGTTTCCACTCCATCTCGCCTGAAACTTCAGACTATATCTCTCCATACCTTACTTGTGGACGCTAAGTCCTCACACTCACAGCGAACTATAATTACTCAGTGTCATCGCAAATTGCGGGATAGGAACACCACAAAGAAAATTCTTTTACCATTGGCCACTTCACTGCACTGAATATGAGATTATTGATTGTTGAAACACACAAATTCGTAAGCAAAATTAAGATCACCATACAAGCATTGATGAGCTGAATATACGTGACTACTTTAGATGATCACTATTTTGAAAATATAACGTTGTTAACCACTTCACACACCATACGCAGGCTTAAAAACTTGATGTAGAGAGAATTAAACTAAAATAGAATCAACAACTATGTACAAACAATGCCTAAAAACGTACACTGCGAGAGCACAAGATCTAACCAGCCCACAGTTAGTAAATGTTTTCATAAAGATCAAAACTTTTGAAATGAGGAGACGAAATTTCATTCGGCGATGGCAAAAATCCATGATTGGTCAATGGGTGAGACAGAGGAAGCACACATATTTCATATTTCCTATTTATTATTAAAGATACCAACTGAGTGACATTATAAAACTTATGAAATAATTTTTAACGTAATAACTTTTATTAATCAAAACTATCTTACAAAACCATAGTGTTAGTTCAGGCACACACTCGCCAAGCCCATGGTGGTGCATGCTGTAGGTAGTTCGCATGGCCAGTGCCTCCATTGTGGGTCACAGGGAGAAAGCACTCACGGCAAAAGTTGAAAAGGAAAAGCTTCTGTAGCCAAACATCTCTATTGGTAATGAATCTGAGAAAGGCTGTGATCGGTTAACACATACAACTGTAGGTACACGCACCGCAATATTTACGGATAGTGCAAAAGTCAAGGTACAAATAAAAAAAACACAGGAGCTGGAGCATATTGTGCTCTCTTACTGGCCATCTTTGCATCCCTTTCATCTCACTGAACATTTCGGAGATGTTTCACTGGGGCATTCATACATTCATTCTGCACAATTTTTCATGTTTTATCATTTGTGATGGTTGTGTATTCTTCACACAACGAAATAGTATAAAATTCACTTGTTACAATGGTTGATCTAGTTGGGATAACATGATGTCCATTTTTTGTTGAATGGCTGACCTCCTGTGATGTGGACAGAAATTCAACACTGTCTAAAATCCTCCTTGGACAAACTTATTTTCAGCATCTTTGTCATCGGAAGGTCCATCAAATACTGTTACCGCAAACTTTTAACTATGAAATAACTTTTCATGGGAAGCTTCTGGAACACAGTCTTCCCTTGAGGCCTCATTGTTCGACAAGTCACCCTGCATAGCATCATTACGATTCTCATGCTTTAATGGTGAATCAGCAGATGGTTTTGCAGGGGTACTGACACCACCTCCCAAATATTTCTGCACCAGCTCTCTTACATCTGCAGCACTCCCCTTCATCCACCTCTCCTCCTTTCACCTCTAATCTGGCTGCATTCCCTAGGATTTTTGGACTTACAGCCAAGGCGAACGTTGAACTGTGAGATATGTATCAACGTCAATTGTTCCAAAGGTTTTGAGATCAAAGCAAAGAAACTTATCCTTATACATATCACCCACTCTGCCGTGCCGCATACTCTCCAGAAGCCAATAAACTCGCACTACATGAGGACTGAGTTTTCTGTACTTCAAAGATTTTATTCGTTTAAAATAACTCTCCAGCAATAGCGTGGGAAGAAGACTCAGTAATTTGATGAAAATAGTTGCTCCACCTCCATTAATAATTTTTAACACCAAGAATGAAATTTGCCAAAAAAGTCATTTGGTTTAGCCGGAATTTGAAGCCTGATCTTCGAATTGCCAGTCAGGTATGTTACCAGTTATGCTGTTTTAAGTATACCTGGTGGCGTACCTGACTGGCAATCTGAAGATTTGGGTTTGAATCCCAACCAAGACAAATGATTTTTTAATGGCAAATTTCATCCTTGGTATATACATCTTTGAACAGTACACAAGACTGCATACAAAGTTACTTGTATCATGCAGTACTCCACTATTAATCTTCCTCAACTTTTACCCTGGACTAGGATTGATGCTATGTATTCCAATAAAGTTCACTGGCATTCAAGGATGTCCTTCCTTTTATTGCTTAAGACACATTTAGCTTTTTAAATAAGTCAATGTATTTCTTGCTGCCTCCTTTCTTTTTCTGGGAGTATGTGGCTCCGGGACAGTTGAAAAATCTGTATTCAGTCTTATAACGTTGAACTGTGAGATATGTATCACCATCAATTGTGCTACACATAGAGAGGTTTGAAAGAACATCTTGGTTATTTTCAGCTTCAGAAGTTGAACATAAGGAGATGTAAAATGGCAAACAGAATCATTTGGCTGAGTAGTCAAATATTCACTGAGGAGTGAATCTTGGAAATCACTTTGTTTTTTGGCATAGGAATTACCTGATGACTACACTTATTGAAAACTATGATACATTTTTAGTATTTTATATCCACATTATTAAACAACCACAATTTATTTTTTGTGCTAAGAATTTTCTTGTTAGCCTCTATTAAGGGTTTTTGAGGCATCGAATTTCATATATTCTTTCTTTCTTTATATTAGAGAGTTGCTGGATGTGGAGCTACAAAGTGACTCTTTGGGCTTCAAGATGCATGGTCATATCACAAATGCAAATTATTCTACGAGGAAACTCCTTTTTTTACTTTTCATCAACAATCGGCTAGTTGATTCAGTTGGTGAGTCCCTCACAATGATCATTTAGTAAGTAGATGTGTTTGTAAGAATAAATTCAATTGATATATAAATTAAATGAATGACAGTAACGAAAATTGTCCAATTCTCGTTGCTGTCATTCAGAAAAATAATTGAATGGAAAAAGACCAATTGTTTTGGAGGCATGCAAAATACTACCTGCTCTTACTCGGGATTGTCAATGTAGGTGTATCGATTTGAAGTTTTGTAAAAATATATAGATATGATGTTTTTTGTGATTGAATTATGGGGTGGCATGAAAATTTGTGCACTTTCATTTTTTGGGACCACTAGTGTATCAAATTTTTGGGAAAGTATGAAATTGTAATTAATAAAATAATAAATTTAAGTTCATAGCATTTGATGAGAGGGAGCATGCTGTTTAGGTTCATGTAGATATGTATTTAAAGTAGGCACATAAGGAATTCAACGCTCTCTGATTCACAGGCATCCGTAAGGTGGTGGATCAGGTGTACAGCAGTTATTTGCCTAAAGGTGGCCACCCTTTCATCTACCTGAGTCTGGAGATCAACCCAAACAATGTTGACGTGAATGTCCACCCTACAAAGCACCAGGTGCACTTCTTACATGAAGAGGAGATCACGGAAAAGATCCGTGAGGCCATAGAAATGCGTCTCGTGAACTGCAACACATCCAGGGTCTTTTACACCCAGGTGAATTGTAGCTAATTAACTCCTAATCTGTAAATCATCATGAGGATATTTGGTTGGGGTTTTGAGATGAGGCAGGATAGTTTGCTGTTTAAGTGGTCATCCCTTTCTCTTGATGACAGAAAGTCAGATCCTGAGCCCCCACAAAGTCGTAACTCTTGGCTACAGTGTTTGAATCACGTCATTATTGATTTCAGCATACTTGGAGACAGGTTTCCCATCAAATGACCATTTTCCTGCATCTCAGATGCTCTCTGTTTATTCTCCTTTCCTCCAATGCATCCAATTCTCCCTTCAATAAATCATGTACAGTTGCAATATTAATTCGTTCCAGTGGACAGATCGTTAAGCAAATTCCATTGCATCTTCAATTGCCTTATTTCTGATGAGGAATCAGGTTAGAGACGGTCAGGTCATGCAAACAATACTACATTAAAAAATGTGTTTTGCTAACAAATAAGGATTTCCCCTCAATTTGTTCTTCATGGAGAGACACATTTTCCAAGTGTTGCTGGCTTTTCCTCCCTCTTCTCTTCTTCGAGAGAATTTTCTACATGGTGTCCATTCTTAAAGTTCTTCACCATCTCCTCGCATCCCCTATGCCTGTTTGCCTCTCCCCCAACCTCCCCTCTCCCTCTGCTTTGGTGGTATATGCTCTCACTCTGTGTATTACCAAGTTACCAGAATATTACATGAATTTAGAATGTATACATGTATGTAGTGTATACTCTGGTTGACATTGCAGAGTCTGAAGTGCTGTGGTTCTCATTATAATTTGCTTATTAAAAGGACTTACTTTTAATAAAACTTCATATTCCATTTTTTTATTTCTCTGCATATTTCTTTTTAAGTTTCTCATATAATAACATAATTGCTTTATTAATGTAATTTTAAGGGTTTCTCTTATAGGGAAGACCATCTACAACAACGAAAAAACTAGAAAAAATATCACTGTTGCATTTAAAAACTTATATAGTATGCCTGGAAATTTTAAAACCAGTGAAAAGTGTTGAGCTTAGTGTTTTTATATGGGTGTAAATGAATCTTGCATAGTTTTAACTGGTTTGTAGAAGTTGCTGAGAAGTACTTAGTTTAGCACCTTGAATTTCTGTATCTAGCAATGCTATCACAAAAATGGTGCTATGTTGCATACATTTTTAGGACAGGAGTCACCAACCACATGAACATCCTCATGTTTCATTTTTGCAAACAAGGCCATAAGTCTCACATTCTATAGCTTTTTTAATTCCTTAATCTTTGATAAAATACTCTTTCAAACATAACAGTCATTTCTCTCGGTTTTCTCTTGGTTTTCCCCTTAGGCACACTTGCCAGGCAGTGCACTGCCAGAGCGGCGACCCGAGACAAGCACTGCGTCCCCCTCACAGGTTGTGCGCACAGATGCAGCTCAGCAGAAGATGGAGCGCTTCCTCTCACCACACGCCCCACCTGCTGCTTCAAACAGCCTTGAGTCCTCGAAGCGTACATCGGAGGGCAGTTCTTCCACTGACATTGATGAGGAGAGAACGAGGAAAAGTGGCTGGCAAGTTGTTTGAGATGTGTGATGGGAGTGTGGGAATCATTGTTGAGGGTGATATTGTTGTTTTTTCTTTGTGGAATGTATATTAGCAGAAGGAAATCTCATTGGGTTTATGTGTTGGCCTTTATGGTTGTAACAGTTTAGTTCCCTCACTCTGACCCGAAGTCACTACATATTCATTAAGAAAAATTGATAGATTGGTAAAGATGCGCTACAGAGATAAAAAATCTTTCCCATTCATCCACTCTCTTGTAAGTTTGAAATAAAAAATAGCAAAGTTGCTGCAGGGCTGTTCATGATTTGAGTATATGTATTTTGATTTGTTTACTCATTGGGGGAAAGAATCGCTCTCAAGTGTGTAAGCAGCAATGAGCCACTTGAGGCCTGTGCATAAGGCTGTGGAGTAGCTGAGAAGTGGTTACATACATGCTTGGCAAGGGTTTGTGGCATCATCAACATATCAGCAAATGTAAAAAGGCCATTGACTTTTCACTATCAATAGCTCAAGAAGTAGGCAATGGATCAAAAAACAGGAAAGTACTGGTCTCTTTATTTTTCAAACACTACCAAATTGTACGAACAAGTACACCTGAGGCCTACCAAACTGTACGAACAATTTACACATTGACACGGACAGGTAGTTAGAGTGGTTTGCTGCTAACGCTGCTTCGTTTGCTGCCTCTGTGGCACCGGGGTAATGTCCCCGACTGTTAATTTAGAGGTTGTGGGTTCGAATCCCACCTGGTTGGATTTATCACCATCCAGGGCATGGATGCATGTGATTGTTAAACAATGGAATTGTAAGAAAGGACCAAATGGTCCTAAATTCGCTTGAAATAGAGACGACATAATAATAATTATTATTTCCTGCATACTTCAGTGTCAAATTTCAAATAATTAGTGTAGTACACGACTCAAATACGAGGAAATTTAGGAAATGAATCACTCGTACTACCTCACCACTGGACAGTTAATTTCAATAAATCTTTCATTGTCGCCACATGATAAGAGTGAAACATCCTTGACATATTGCTACATAAATCACCATCACTCGCTTCCTTCAAAAGGACATAGCTCTTCAAGAGACAGGAAACTTCACCAAGCTCAGTGACGAGACATGTCACATCCTAGGTACACTAGGCAAGATTCAATTTTTATCTCCAGCTGCTTCTTTTTATTATTCTCTTTCTGGGTGCTGGGTGAAATTTTCTTGTATCTTTGTGTATCCATGCTTTTGCTGGTTTTTCAAGCCCCCTTCTTGTGGGGGGTTGAGCAAATGATGGTTAGAGAACGAATTTTATGGATTATGTGAGAGACAATAAATTTTATGCTGTTATGTATAAATATATAATTCAATTTCCTGAAAGGGGACAGACTAGAGTCATGGTTTATGGAAATCTATCTGAACCAATGCCATCCAAAATATTGATTGGTGTTTTCATTGCATTTTTTATAGAGAGAACAACATCTTCGCATTACATACAGTTTTTCAAAATTAAATTTTCCCCATTCCTTGATTTTTTAAAAGGTTGAAAGGTAGATTTCAATTTCCAAGATGTAGAAAGGAAAATTAATATTGCAGTATCATATACTATGTGTAAATAATATTTCTAAAATTTTCATGTAAGAAAATGTTTAAAATGTTCCTCTTACATAAAATAAAACAAAAAGACGAAAATCGTCGTTTTAGTGGAGTGCATTGGTGCGGTGCGTTTGTCATCTTTTCAATTCATGATTTATTTTAAGTAAGAGGAACAATATAAACATTTCCTTGAATGAAAATTTTAGAAATATTTTTTTAAATTTAGCCTCCGTAACTTCATTATTCATTTACTCTTCTCAACCTCGGAAATTGAAATATACCTTTCGGCCCTTAAAAAATCAAGGAAATGGTAAAATTTAATTTTAAAAACCTTTTTGTAATGTAAAAAGTTTTGTAATGCAAAAAATACAATGAAATGCACCAATCAAATATTTTGGATGGCATTGAGAGGCCTTGTACTGGTCCAGATAGATTTCCATAAACCATGACCATAGTCTGTTCCCTTTCAGGAAATTGAATTACAGTGGTTCCTCGTTAAAGCAAGTACAGGCTATTGCGAGACACCCACCATTACGAGAGATAGCCGAGGCACCGTCAATTGACCCTATAATTAGCATGTAAAAAAAATTCATTTTTACGAGGCCCTTTTGGTGTTGGCAATCAAATATTTTGCTCGTATCGAGATGAAGAAGATGACTGTTTCACAGTTTTATGCATGCTCTTCTTAACTCTTTTGACCGTAGAAGCTAAACTTTTACGTTAAAAAAATATTTAATGATTCATTGTTGTAATCGAATAAAAAATGAGTAATACGATATGAGACCCTATGGAGCTTCGGCAGGATTTTATACAAATACTTAAAGTTCAGCTTTCTACCTTTTTGGCGCTAATAGTAAGCCGCAAATGTCTGTGAATGAGGTATCCTTGGAGTTTCGAGTCAAAAGGGATTGAAATGTGGAAAATAGTGACATGTAAGGGCAGATCCAGGGTTTTTGATTTTTTCATATTTGAGATTAAAAACTACATACAAGAGTTAATGTATGAAATATCTCCTTTATTTTATTTTGAAAGTTATTAATATGAAATCAGATGATTGAGGCTCTGTAATTCATAAAACAAAACAAACGTAATGATAACCGTTTTAAAAATCTTGTCTATTTTTTAAGCTTATTGGGGGGACACGTGCCCCCATGGCTCCCGTCCTACATCTGCCTGTGGTGACATGTGTGTGCTGCTATTAAACATTCCTCTGTTGCCTCTCTTACAGGAAAGAGACAAACCTTCACAGTGTGTTGAGTCTTCGAGCAGCCATTGAGAAGGAATGCCATGCAGGACTGAGGTTGTTGTTCAAGGAGCATTCCTTTGTTGGTTGCGTGTCACGCAGCAGAGCTCTGGTGCAGCACAGCACCAGTCTTTACCTCTGCAACACGAGGCAGTTGTGGTGAGATAGGGCATATCTGCATATTATCGAGCCACCTTACATATTTATTGCAATAGTATTCCCATGACCGTCTGACCTTTGCTGTAGCATACCAGGGGAAACCTTCCATGTTGAATTTCCCTCCTTAATTCTTCATAATGCCTACTCCCTTTAAGTCTATCCTTAAACCCTATTCTCTTCCTTCCCTTACTCACCCAACACCCTGTTGTCAATTGTGGCTTACAGCATCCTTTCTTAAAATTACAATTTATTGGCCTTGTTTGCTCTGATCTTTAATCGTAATTAAAGCCAAGTACCGTATAAGCGCGTGTAAGAGGCACACCTTTTTTTCCCAGAAATTGCAGCCGAAAATGAGGGTGCGCCTCTTATACAAACTTCTTATCTTTCCCCCTCCCCTTCACCGGTCGCAAGTCCAAGGGGAACTGAGTGGCCTTGGTTTTCAGCGTGAGTCAGTCATATGAAACCCTGTGGCAGGCTGGGGAGTTTCTCCCTTAGTTACGTATTTTTAAAATGCTCCTGTTTGCTTTTCTTTTAAGCATTGCGCCGTCACGTCGGTACCCCAGAGGTGAACATGGAAAAGATCGCGAGGGACTTTTTTGCTCCGGAGGGTGCGCTAAATTTACTGCCACGAGTGGGCATCCCGTGGCATTTATACTGCATATAGTAATCGCTTATCAAACGTAGAGAAATGCATAGTTTTGAAGGACATACCTGGTTAATAGTCAACTTCTGTCTTGCCGATCACTTTCCATTACGCTGAGGACCTGATTTTTCAAAAATCATCTTTAGACGCTAATATGAGGATTTTTGTAACTGAAAATTATATTGGTGTATATATGTATGTATATACCTGCGGTTTAAAAAAATCAAATGAGTGTGTTCATTGTTGGACTAAATGGTGGATAGAAGAAATCGGAAATGCTTATAAGTGAAGAGCGCTGAAGGAGCATAGATCTTTTATACAGTAGATGGCGCTTTCCCCTAACCCCTTACGGCCGGAGCGCGTAGCCAACATACCGCCCCCCCTTTCGCTCTCGGAGTCACGTGGTTCGGGTCAAAATTAATGGCGGCGTTTGAATTCTCTGCTGTGAATATCGTTCCCGCTCCGGTAAAAGACATGTTACTTTTACTTACAGCGCTAGAGAAGAACGTGTCTATTTTGCTATTTATTTTTATTTACGTTTTGCTGTATTATATGTGAACCTGATAGCAAAATAGAGTTCATTTCAATTCAGTTTTAGGAAGAACTATAGTAAAACTGAATTAGTTTCCCCAATTATGCGCAACTGAAGCATCCTTCAGGAATACATGTTTGGTTTCGTTTGTGTCCTTTACAGAGGAACACCTGCGTCCAAAGGCTACGTTTTTATACGTAAATAAAGTTAGCAATAACACAAAGGTAGATTACATGGTTTGAGAAATATGTATACACAACCATAGACTATGAATTTCAACCACCAATCCAGTACATTAATAAGTAATCTTTCAAAAATGATAGGTACTATCTTTTTTTCAATAATACGCCATTAATAGAATGTCATCGTTAAAGGAAAGACACTTCCAATGTTGCATGACTTTCAAAGCCAGAGAAGAACATTAGGAGCTGTAACCAACTGATTATTCCTCCTATCTGGTAATTATCTTTCGTTCCTCGGGGAAAATTGATGAAAATATAATTTAAGATTCCTCAGAATGTTAATTAACAAAAGTACCCACAATAGTCACAGTGTTGCAGCCAGCATTGATTTTATGAAATTTTATACGTGAACATCTCTCGTACGTAATTCAGTTCGCATAAAATGATTAAATATCCTTCAACATGCACTAGTAATAAATCCTTGTTTATTAAAGAAACCTTTAACAATATACGTCCACTGGAGGTGTGATGAAAACATCGCAGATAATAAAGATGTTTTGCCGACAATGGAAAACAAGGTTTGAATACAAAAGTGAAGCTCAATTTTCACTCCATCAAAGAAGACTATAAATTTTACATTCTAAATGACTACAGTGTGTATGTCCATATATTTGGTAGAACATAGGGGAACCCGGTGCGCAACAGGGTGGCGGGGCGGAACGGGGTAAGCGATTTTTAAATGCGAAATAAAGCAGGAGTAAATATAACTAGTCAAAATTGTTGTTTTTAACATATAAGCAACACCAATCTGGGCTAGATATAGTTATTCCCGCTTGCGCAGAACCTTTTTTCGCGTTAAAAAAAACCGCTTACCTCGTTCCGCCCCGTGTTCCCCCATATATCAATTTCATAGAATTCCAAAATGAGGATAGAGAGCATCCATCAAACAGAATCTACAAGAAAAAAAGGGTTAAGAAATAACATAATAGTAATTAGAAACCATACAGTCTAAACGAGATTCAGTTGGCATAAGGCAATAGAAAAAAAGAGAAACCTGAAGAACTGATTAAGGGCTCAGCCTCAGCTCACACTCAAATAGACATAATGTAGCCTAAAAATAGTCTTTACAGTTACATGCATGGAATTGGATGCCATACAGATTCCGTAAAATACATTTTGTTCAGGTAGCCGAGTGAGTTGAAAATAGATTGAAAATAAATCTTACTTGATCTCAAATTTTGATTGATTAATTAGGTGTTCGAATATTATTTCACGAACTAAGTTATTTGTCTGATTTTCTTCAAAATCTTGCTCCAGAATATGGTCCCTTAAATGTAGAAATAGGGAAGTAATAGCTGTGAATACTTCCATCGTCAATACAAGGAAAATATCCTTGTTCCGTAACTTGCCGGATGCCTGAGCTACCCTTTTGATTTGAAAATGCTTTTATTTTCTTATTAAATAGCGCATGCATTGCATTACACGTATCGTTACTCAGTAATAAATACATCCATGGCTAACACGGCTTTAATTTTAACAGGGAAAAACTTAGCAGCAGACAAATTCCTTTCAGTAATCTCTCATCGCAACCGAAGGCACTACGCGTATTCACCATAACGCTGACCCGAGTCACGTGATACACGACCACGCTTGCGTGACGTCATGCGCCATCTACCTATATGAAAGATCTATGTGAAGGAGTGGTCGAGGGGAAGGAGCGCGCTCCCTCCCCTCCGTATTTCAAGCTACGAGGCTATGAGCAAAGGAGCAAGGGAAGAACACGTGCGATCTTGCATGTGACGTCGTTGCCTTCAAAGCGAAGGGGCGAAGACGCAGCAATGTGATATACGCAGTTTGCGTTGCCTGAAGTTACCAGTCCGTCTCGTCATGTTTGAATGCGCTTATGCTGTGCTTGTTTCTTCCGAAATTGTGCTTTTTGGACTGTGTTGAATATTAGTAGCCTTGTTTTAACTAAAAATCTTTCTGTTAATCAATTACAGCTTAAAAAACTTAAATTCTGTCAGATATACGTCGCGTTAGGTCCCATTCTTTTTAGAACCTCGTGCATGTCATACAATTGCTTAAAGATATCGAGATATCTTCGAGCTCAGTAGGTGACTCACCTAGCATTTGGCCTCCAGAAACTAGGAGAATTGAAACAGACCGAAAAAGGTCAGTTGGTGAGATGGGGTAGGGATGAAACACGTTTCCATTGTTCCCCTGTAACTTGATATTTTCCTATTTTCCTGTGGGGTCTCGGAAAGGGAAAAAAACGGCAGAGGCATTGGCTGATGGAGGGCCGAGTGTGGTTCCGTTAAATCTACGACGTGGCTATTATCCTACGGCGCTGAGATTGCCCCGATTGTTGTCCAATCTCTTGGGAAGGTTCATGCTATGTGCCTGTCGAGTTTCGTCTTAAAATTTTCCACGGCTGCAATTCTATTGCAATACTCCTGCGAGAGCTTTTAAACAAAATTGTTCGTGAGTAGGACTAGCATCGTAGAGCAACGGCGTGTGAGAAGAGAGGATCGGAACTCTTTCTACTCCCTCTTGTGCCACTATTACCGCTGCAGTTATCAAAAATTCCTCTTTCAATTAGCATTGAAAGAGGAAATTTCGATAACCGTCAAAATTCCAGGCATATGTATGCAAAACCGCACGATAAGATAAAAAATTCTGCAAAATATTTTAAAATCTCTATTGTAACAGGCTCAACTTTCTGGAGGTTCATTCTAATAAATAAAAGCGAACAAACTATGTATAAATCCACCAATTTATTTATTTGGTATCACTAGTTTTGAGGCAGTGGCGTCATCATCAGGTACCCGACGCCGCTGCATCGAAACTAGTAGTACCACATAAATAAATTGGTGGATTTATACATAGTTTGTTGGCTTTTATTTATTAAAATTTTTTTTCTTTATAGCTTTGATGCTCAAAATAGGGGTGCGCCTTTTACACACGCTTATACGGTATTTGGTGGATGGATGGGAAAAATTAGTTCTGAAGGAAAATATCTTCCTCTTTCACAAATTATGACATTGCATTCTGGTTATCAGGGCAATTGAATGATAGGGGCAGCTGATATTTGAATCTAATGTCCAGGAACAGAACCCCACTGAAGAATTACCCTGATTTTATCTTTGGTTAATTAGGACAGAAAGCTGTTTAAATGGGCCATGGATCAGAGGTATTTGCCCACAACTCAAATGAAGTTATGCAACCTTTTTTGACTCTGGAAACCAATTTTGCTCCGTCACCCTCACCATTGAACGAATCCTGGGCTCCTGTCCTTCTCTTTTGTTCATCTTACCGCAACTTCAGTTATAAGCGTATATTCAACGAATGCCTAATTGTCCAAAACTTACCTTCAATGCTAGTACCATACTCTTCAATTATTATTACCGTTGCTGGTTATGGGTTAAACATTTTTTCCCCTGGAATGTCTCAGATCACAATTTCAGGTTGGGAACTTAAGACACTGGCTGAAGTATTGAGCATGGAGTGATTGAGGTGATGGAAAACAAGAACACCACCAAGTTTTCCAACTGTATCATGTCCAAGTAGGTTAAAATCTAGCATGAGGGAAATGAATACAACTTGCAAATTTTAATCATAACAAGACTTCAGGTTTCAGTACTTTGTTCATCTTTGAGTGAAATTACATCGTTTTAATCTAATGTACAGTGAGTCCTTTACCTACAAACATTCAACTTACGAACTTTCAGAGATACAAGCATTCAAAAAATTGAAGTGTGCCAGAAATATCAAATTTGGCACCTTTGAGGTGGGAGGATGCCAACACAGTCTTAATGAAGTGTCAATTAAACCATTGTGAAGTCTGGAACTGTTCAGCATTTCATTTTTCCTTCCTGCTGGCAGCTAAATTTTATTGGCTCCAGCCATGATGCACATGCAACAAGATCAGTTCTTCACCATTGTGAGTCAATGGAAAATTGTATTGCATTGTTGCATTCTGCAGGATAACAATGCTTTTCGTTGCTTTGCTTGAGTTTTTCAACTTACTAACAAGGTCCTGGAATGCATCTTGTTCATATGTCTTGGACTTACTGTATACTAATTGAGGGCAGAAAAAAGGAGGCTTAAGGGGAAGGGGGTAGGGAAGGTTTTGATTGGTTTATTGGTGGACGGAGGGTGCGTTTCTGTTACAGGAATTCCACAGTGTCCACATGCAACATCTACTGACGGCTAGCTCCAGGGTGTCGTCACTGCCTCTGACATTCTGAGGGCCTCTGCTAATCTTTCTCATATGGAGAAGCCCAGTGCTGCTGGATGGAAGGGTTGGGGGAGGGTTTTGCCTTTGTTCAGTAATGTCTGCCTGGTCACGAGCATGTTATGTGAGGGGTTCAAAAGAAAGGGAGAGGGAGGGGAGCATTTGCTTATTTACTGCTAGGGGATTTTTTTGGGGTATGCTGAATACTCCTCAGCGCATCAATGTGTTTTATCTTAGTTCCTTATTGTCAAAATGAAAGATGTCTGGAGAAAATCAACTTGAATGACCACTTTTAAGGAGGTGCCTGGCAAATGCATATCAGGATAAATCAGAAATCAAATCTGTGCTTGCTGACATAATCCATATGCTGATTGAGCTACGTGCCTTAATAAAAATTATTTCATTTGTAATGTTGATTGTCCTTTTCTCTTCTATCTGAGATATCTATGGTTAACCTTGAGGAAAAATTATTCTGTTTATGCAATAAGCTCTTGGGTAATATTTTTAGTCAGACCTGCAATACATATTTCTTTTTATGGTTTAAAATTTTCATGATGAAGTTTTGACCATTACGAATTATTCATTATGATATTGTTATAAGTGAATAAGCTTCATATAAAGAAAATCATTTTTAATTGTCTTTTCTTGTATATTTTCAGTGAAGAACTCTTTTACCAGATAATGATGTACCAGTTTGGGAACTTTGGCATGATAAAATTTTCCGTGAGTATATGTTTAAATCCTGATGTATGCCATTGAAATTGTAATGAAATTAGTAGATGAAGTGATTTTTGCCTAATATGTACTTGATTGATTGTGGTTGATGGATTTTTTTAAGAGGGCAAATCCTTAGTAGCTGGTATGAAATTAAAATGCATTCCTGAACTAATTTATCTCATTGTGCTCTTTTGAAAAGGAGCTGTGGTCACAAAAATACATAGTTAATGTACAGTAAACTCTTGATTTTACGAAGTCAGTGGGACCGGAAAATTGGCACTTCGTAAAATCGAGTTTCGTAATTTCAAACCTTTTTCATAAGTCACGAAAAAATGTTCGCTTTTGTTTCTTCTGCCCTTTTTTGTCTATAGTGGTCTTATTTAAATGTTTTTGGTGGTTATTCTCGGTATTATTCATAGAAAAGGCTTTTTGTTATTGATTTATGCTGTGAAAGATCGTTAAATAATTATACCACCATAAAATTCCCATTTCTCGTTCATACTTCAACATCAACGATCGCCTAAGAAATTCCCGACCAGTTTAGAAAACGTAATCAAATAATGAATTGCAAAGTTTATTATAAGAATTTAATGTTATAAATTTGTGGTTAGGAGCGAATAACAACTATTAAGTACGCGTAAGATAGATACAGTAGAATCCTGATTTAAGGTTTTTCAGGGGGGACAAAATTTAAAACACTAAATGCGAAAAAACACTAAATGAGGACCAGCCATTTTTTTCAGGTTTTTAGGGTCTGTAATGATTGGAATGGCTTTATATTAATAAAAAATATATTTTTAAGTCACTAATAGGTGCCACACAGTGGAGTAGCCAGGAATGTCATTTGGAGGGTCCAAAACTAGGGTGTGGGGGAAAGTTTTAAAAAAAGTTAGAAAATAGAGGGTTTTAATTAATTGATTAAACTAATTTTAACCTTTTTTATAATGAAAGCAACTTCATTTTCCAAAAAAAATCTTTTGCAAATATATGAACTTTCAACGTTTTGTTTTATTTAATGAAGAAGCAAAGTAATTGAGTTTTCATATTTGGGTGTGAGGGAATTCCAGACCCCACCCCCTCATCACTATAGTGCCATATGCGGCAAAAAAATTCATAGATTAAATGTTCTTATCCCAATAAGATGGTTTCGTGACAATTTTTAGGAGTGAGCTAAAAAATTGGGAAGTAAAAGTGTTTGGATAAGAAGGAGAGTGAAACATCACGCGAAGACAAATAACCCGGCTTGCAAGTTGAACGTCCCAATACTACATTTGTGAGAGAATGCTGATGAAAAAGTATTGCAGGGTAGATTCAATCGACTCTTGCTAAAATTTCACGAGAAATTTCTTGTTGTTGAGCAGAAATTTAAAGATTTTGATAATCATTTGAATAAACCATAATGAAAAACATTAAATCGGGCAAAAATATCTTTAGCTGAACAATTTTTTACGACCTTAAATGCGGAAAAATGCATAATGCGGAAACACTAAATAAGGATAATTTTTACATTGCTCGCATAGGGAATGAATCGGGACTCCAAAAAAGGAACACTAAATGCGGAAAAACACTAAATGTGAAAACCTTAAATCCGGATCTGACTGTATTTGTTTCCAGCACCCACGGAATTTTAGCGGCAGCCGGCCTAACCGCCATTTATGTCGCCCTCTATCGCTCAGTGACGAGAAAAAAAAAATAAAAACGAGGGCCTTAACCCATTTCCAAAATAACCTTCGTAAGTTAATATTTCGAGTTACTCCGTATTTTCAGCTGAATGTGCTATCTTTTCAATTAATTGTTTTCATTGAGATTCAGTCACGATCATAAATTACGTAGGAGATCTTCTGGCGAATATTTGAAGTAAATTCTGTTTGAGTTCTCTGTCCGGATACTGTGCTCCATCATCTTTGCAGACGTTGCTACGTAAGACTTTATTCTTCATCAGGACCATATTCTTCATACCGGGTGTGAAGTGCTATGTTCATATAGTATTTCTCTCTTCTTTTATGCCGACAGGAGCAAGGTTCCAACCGGAAAATGACAGGAGAAACATCCTCCATTATCGGAGAAATAAAGAGAGAATCGTTATTATCCGCATTGATTGTTTTCCTACAAGAGATGTTTCGTCATTTCTCAACGTGTGTGAAGTATTGGTTCACTTGCGTGAATTCCCAAAAATGACACGCAAAAACCTGTACCTTCACCTCATTTAGTTTTCGTGTTCCTTTCTCTGCCGTATTGAAAGTTATGCAAAGGATCATTGACATAGAGAAAAGATTTTCTTAGCTTTAGCACTAAAAAATAGTCGCGCCATAATCGTAAATAAATATAGTGTGGAAAGAGCAAAGAAAATAATTTCAATAGAAACGTCAGCAGAGAAGAAGAGAGACAATTATAAGCGCGGCACCATTTCCCCGATAGTGGAAGATACTTCTTCAGCCTCTCTCCGGTTAAAAACTTACCCCCGTTGCAGGTAAAGATGAACCATGCCCTTCTCCACAATCGGGGAACGTTCCCAGTGGGTGGGGTGAATAAGAGTGGAATGGGGATTGCCTGAGGAAAGAAGTGGTCAGCATATGGTGGGGTGAAGGGGGCAGGAGAAAGAAGGGTGGGGAAATTGTCTGAGGAATAAAAATTTTAAGAATCTTTACAAAACAAGGGAATAAAGTAGTTTTATTTAGTAATAACTAGAGATGTGCGAATAGTATCCGCGAATACTCGAATACCTCGAATACTAGAAAGTATTCGATATTCGAGATCTCGAATATTTATGCCAAAGGTGCCGTCTCGAATACCTCGAATACTTTTAATTTCGCGTCATACACTGTCGCTCGCACGTCGTTGGTAGTTGACTCGAAAAAATGAGGAGAACTCTAGTCGTTTAGTGCATGCAGCGCCGTTTTAGGCAAGCTGACGAACTACATCAAATTCGCGGGTTAGAGCGGTGAATAGAGTTCAACGTGGGGAACCGAAATTGATCGGGTGAAAAAAATCCGAAAATCCCAGGTGTCCCCCATCAGGAGAAGCTCAGTGCCGTGGGATAGTGACATTGGCGCATTTCCCACGATCCGCTATCCACCTCAATTCAGCTTTCGCCCCACCCCCTCCGACGATTTCCTCTTCTCCGAAATCAAACAAAAGGTCCCGGCTTGCCCAGGGATCGTATTACGAAGACCTCAGCTTCGAAAAAAATATAAAGTTACCGGAAAAAAATAGAATCGCGTTTCACCCTTCTTCCCTCGGAGATGAAACTACCATAGGGAGGAACTCATCAGTGCCGTGGGATAGCGACATTGGCGCATTTCCCACGATCTGCTATCCCCTTCCATTCAGCGTTCGCCCCACCCCTTCCGACGATTTCCTCTTCTCCGAAATCAAACAAAAGGTCCCAGCTCACGCAGGGATCCTATTACGAAGACCTTAGCTTCGAAAAAAATATCAAGTTACACGAGAACAATAAAAACGTGTCTCACCCCCCCCCCCCCTCTACTCACCCACTGGCCTTTTTCTGCTTACCTGCTTCGAAGTTCCCCATTTCTGGAGGTCAACTGCTGCATGAGTTATCTACTAGCCCAAAAGTTGTCTAACAATGACTTTCGGCTATTGATATTACGCTTTTAACGGATTGAAATATTAGTAATAAGCGCGTAATTTAAAAAAGAATAAGACCAAACACGACATATTTCTGACTTTATTTAAGCATTTTACGCAGGAAAATAAATGCCGGAAAGACGAAGAAATACGACGGAGGCTTAGCATTTTGGCGTAATGCTCAAATACGGTGCTCTCCTATTATTTTTTATAGCCTCAATCGAAATATTAATACTCCTGGAGTACGTATTTAACGATTCTAGATTTTTATAAGACGATATCTATTTTTCGCGATTAAATTAAAAGTGAAAATTTTCAAGCGCGCGAAAACGCGACGGGTAAGTATGAATGCCGGGAAAAACTCCGCGTGACGTCGTTCTGCTTCCCGCTGCCGCGAGTGAGGTGACCTTGGGGCGAGGCTCTGAGCGCTAACACGACGCAGGATGCTAGCAGGTAGCCGAGTACCATGCTAGCTGGTAGCGCTTGGCTAAAATAAGGATTATTAATACCTTATCAAGCGAAGAAAACTTTCCGACCACAGCCAGTTTTAATAAGTGATTATTAAGACATGTTTCCCTGATCTTTGTGCCTCATGCATGCATTGGTAACCTTAGACGATGTAAACTCCTATCCTCTCGTGTAGAAAATAGGTCCCTGTGATGTCAACTGGAGTGGCATTACATGGGTGCCAATCTGGCCTTTTTCAAATGAGGATAAAATTGGCCATTGCCATTGGTCTAAACCGGTATTTCTAGAACCAAATAATTTGTATATTATGAATACACCAATGGTGGGTAACAAATCACAATCAATGCCTTTCATTTTCTTTAATGAAGGAAACTACCCTATTGTTTATATAAAATTAAAATATTCCATTAATCAGCTAAATTCCTGTTTGAATCCTTTAAAGGCAGTCACAATTACTCGCCAAAATCTTGGGTTTCCTGCTGCATAAGCGACCTAGTCAAACATTTTCACATTCATCGTTTAGTATTCGAGGTATTCGAAATTCGAGGTATTCGAATATTCGAGCAATGATTTGATATTCGAATTCGATATTCGAATTCGAGAAATCTACTATTCGACCCATCCCTAGTAATAACGTGTAATTATTAGTGATGGTTGAATTGGGTACATCAGATCAAAAAGTCCATGGGTATCAGGTTTCACTGGATCACTAATCCAGATTCACTGAAAAAACTCAGATGATTTTTGCATCTCAAATTAATGATTTAGTGGGAAAACTCTAATGGAGGAAGTAAAAAGATCAGTGTTCCAATTCTATATTTGTTGTGAAAATGAACTATGTTGCTTGTTCTACGTGCATGACAATTTCTTTCTATTGTGATGACTTATGCAATTAAAAAATTGTGATGACTTAATGCAATAATAGGTACAAAATAACATTGCTCTCACATTTTTTACATCCGTTCTCAAGTTTAAAATTTACATTATTTTCTGATTTTAACTTAACTTTAATCCTCATTTGAATGTCTTAAATTGCACATGCCTGTAATTTAAGTTTATCAATGATTCCCCATTAAGCTTTAATCATGATTAAGTTTTCTGTCAGTTTAGCTTTGCCAAGTGTAACTTTATAGATGGCAGAATATTACTAAGAAATTGTCAGCTGTGGTAGACATAACAGTTAAGACAACATATGTTAATTTTTATAGCTGGGCATTTCTTTACACTTCATGAAGGCTTTGATGTTTGTTTTTGGTTCATGACAGGAGGCACTGCCACTGCAAGACCTTGGCCTGCTGGCACTGAAGAGCAGGTGGTCAGGGTGGACTGAGGCAGATGGTTCACAGGATTCCCTCTCAAAATTCATTGCCTCATTCCTAGCCTCCAAGTCGGCCATGCTGCTTGATTACTTCTCCATTGGCATTGAGCCTGACGGTGCCCTCCTCACTGGGATTCCCATTCTCATTGGTGTGTATGTCGTGGTGATCAGAATGATGAATTTCATACTATGATGTCGAGGGTTTAAAAAATAATATTCATCATTATGTACTTACAAGAAGCTCATAAGTGAAATTAACATTTAAAAAATCTTTGATGGTAAAATATTTTACCAGAAATATCTTACCATCTCCAAACATCATATTTCAAAATTTATGTGATCCATTGGTTTTATCAATCTGATTTACATCGGCGAATTATGTTTAATTCCAAATTCATTATTGACTCTCATTCGTAATGTGCCATCGGTGCTGGCCTGGTTTCCTCTAACAGCCACTAAGCTCATGTCTTCTGATGAGGGGCCCACATGTGACATGAATGTTGTTATTGAATAAATAAAACCTTATAGACTTCACATAAATAATTTTAATATTGACCAAATACATTGCTGTGCTGACCTAAGGTCAGTGGCGGCTGGTGGTAATTTATCTAGGGTGTGCATTAGAGCAGATATAGGATGATTTAATTATATTATGTTAATCCTAATCCATGAGCGTCATATTTCGTCGTAATAGAAAACATAGCAAGCAAAACATATCACTGGTACACTCTACCCTTAAAATTGCATGAACAGAAATAATATTAGCATGTATGAAAATATTTATTCTCGACACACCTTTACAAGTGACGGTAGTTGAAATTCATTCTCTTTTCCTTGCACCCTATGAGGAAGTAGTGTAGAAAACGGCTACAGTAGACTCTCGTTAATACGAACAACGTTGTTACGAAGTTCTCGTTATTACGAAGCAAATCGTTGGTCCCGTCGAAAGGGCCTATCCAAGCAATAGTAAAAGAAACGTTATTACGAAATTTTCGTTTTTACGAAATTACGAACCTATGTCCCGGTCCCGGCAGTTACAATACGAACTTTATTACGAAGTTGCACGCACAAGTCACGGTATTTAGGTGGATATTCACTACACTTAAGTTTCAATAATTGCGCCACGTTTAAGTTATTCTCGTTTACTGTGCCTAAGAGCGTCAATTATGGTTCTTTATTCAGTTTACACGCAAAATCATATAACTAGCTTCATTCCTGTGTAGTCAGGGTGCCCTACTCATAACCGTTCGTAAATAGGATGTACAGTCAGACCTCTTCCTATGCACATTCGATTTACGAATTTTCAGAGATACGAGCATTCAAAATTTTCAAATTTCAAATTTGGCGCCTTTCGATTTGGCCGATACTACGCGGTGTGGCGCTGGGAAACTCTCACTGTGATCATGATCTGAATAAGGTATCAATGAAAATGGAGTGAATTTAGGAACTGTTCAACGTTTCGCCCGTTCTTCGTCACCGCGGGGAGCTATTTTTTCGGCTCCGAATGCATCGCAGGCCCCGCTAGATCAGTTCGCCACAAGCTTGAGTAAGCGCATACGTGTAATGCAGTGTTGCATCCCGCAGGATAACCTTACTCTGCGATAAATTACATAGTCCGGCTGGCGAGGGTTGTCCGATTACGGCACAATAGGATGGGCGGATAATCCTGCGCCAGCAGGGTTTAAAGCCAACCGCTGTCCCCCAAACGCACCTCACACCCTCGCCTAGTCATACAACGTTGTCAAATGCATAAACGAACACCGAAATAAGCCTGATCCACCAAAATAAGCCCATTCTTCGAATCACAGAACAAGTGATTATTCCTCTACTGTCTGTAAAAAAAAGCAAGATACTCGAGTTTGAGGAGCTCTAGCGTCTAAATGAAGCAATCGATTTCAATGCAATAAAAAGCATACGAAAGAGAATTTAGTTCTACGTTATATCATGTACTTTAAAAATCTTCGGCTCAATAGTATATCCTGTACTTAATTTTTTCTCAAAAAAGTACCCGTTTTTTGCGCGTAAAATCAAGGTGCCCAACTTTGAGCCGTTGGCATTCCCGTAGTTTTCGTTCCTATAACTTGCAATTTTGATATAAAGAAGCCACATCTATTACTAGCAGTTTGCCGAAAACAAATTGTTTATACCACAAAAAATAACGGAGTTGTTGTAAACAACGCAAACCTCTGCTAACTTCGAAACCAGTGAGTCAATTGAAAATTGATTGGTACTGTTGTCTTCCGTAGAATGTTAGTTATGTATATACGTACATCATACACGTTAAATGTCAGCAGTATATTCAATATCTTTTTATATTTATTTTTGTTTTTAGCTCTTGTTGTCGCCTTCTCCCTGCCTGACGGGGGTGGCCTAAACAAAGCAACAGAAAAGAGAAAGTCTCTCGAAGTCGTGCGCAGTTGCCACATAGCGCATCCTGACTCACAGTACCCTAGCAGTTAATGAATCATTCGCTGGTTGCTTTAAAACGTTTACCTTTAGGGATGATTCGACTATTGTTAGTGCAGATTCCCTCGGTGAATCAATCGTCCAAGAACGGGTTTTTCGGAGACGGAAGTCCAAATGGTATTGAGTGCAATTTGCTTTTTTCGCTGCGAAGCAGAAAAAAGTATGGACAAAAGATATCCTGTGTATCAAACTGTTTCTGATTGTCTTGGTATCAGCTTGATATCAGTGAAAAGAGTCGCAGCTAAACATAAGGATTGTGAAAAGTAGAACACAAGTGGTGACCTTCCTACGGCACGGAAGAGGGTTCGTCTTTTGGGAAGGCCGAAGATCTTCATCGACGACTTCACGATTGGAGTAATAAGGAGGACAGTGCACGGTTTCTATTTGAGGAATATGTTTCCTACGTTACGCAGAATGATGGATCACCTGCCAGAGAATGTTCCCGATTGACCACGTTTCTCTCTCCCAAAGTTAAGATCCATTCTGTTAGACATGGGATTTAGGTACAAAAAGTTTTTACCATCCGATAAAATTTACGCTATTATGGCTTAGAATTTACGTCGTAGAAAAGCATTTTGATGGAAGCTCAGCCCAACCTGACCTTAAGTTTACCTGAAGGGTGCAACAACGATACTTTCATTGTGCGAGTCGGTCATTTAAAGGAAGCGCGCCCTCTACTGAGTCGGTGGCAACGACGCGCCTCTTTTCGCCTCCCCCTCCCACGACGGAGCTGCTGGTACGCGCATAGAAACATCTAGATAAATAATAAGTGATATTGACGTTATTATTGATATTTAATATACATTTCATATGTGCTTGCATTACTAACATTCTACGGAAGACAACAGTACCAATCAATTTTCAATTGACTCACTGGTTTCGAAGTTAGCAGAGGTTTGCGTTGTTTACAACAACTCCGTTATTTTTTGTGGTATAAACAATTTGTTTTCGGCAAACTGCTAGTAATAGATGTGGCTTCTTTATATCAAAATTGCAAGTTATAGGAACGAAAACTACGGGAATGCCAACGGCTCAAAGTTGGGCACCTTGATTTTACGCGCAAAAAACGGGTACTTTTTTGAGAAAAAATTAAGTACAGGATATACTATTGAGCCGAAGATTTTTAAAGTACATGATATAACGTAGAACTAAATTCTCTTTCGTATGCTTTTTATTGCATTGAAATCGATTGCTTCATTTAGACGCTAGAGCTCCTCAAACTCGAGTATCTTGCTTTTTTTTACAGACAGTAGGTCCTTGACGCTCGTCGTCCCTTCCGGATCTTTTCTTCACGGAACACTTTGTAAGCGTTTCCCTTTCTTACATGGCAGCCTTGCCCCCTCCCCGGACCTAGACCATTTGGTCTGTAATTGGACAACTCTCGGTGGCCGGACTGTAATTTTATCAACCAAGGAACAAGGTCTTGGGACGCATCGAGTTTGAATATCGGAGTTCATGTATTCGGGAAGATATCAACCCTCGAATGCGTCATGGCGCAGTCTTCTGTTGAAAAACTGAAACGCATTTTCCTGTTTATATTTCTTTCCGCGTATTATAATACACTATTGCTTTCGACGATTCCTAAAAGAAACGTTCTTACGAACTTCGTTATTACGAACCTCCGATTTTTCGGTCCCGTGAACTTCGTAATAACGAGAGTCTACTGTATACAGATGGCTTTGTAGACGGACTAGGATCCTAGGCGGAGGTAGTGTAGGTGGCGGCTACACCACTACACTACCTGCTAGTCAGTCACCAAAAACATGCGCGTGCGCATTCGCATGGTTTTGAGTCTGCTCCCATCGCCCCTTTGAACAGCACATACCCCCCCGCTTACCTCGTCCCGCCAGAGCTCCCACAAGCGATCGCACAGACCGAAAATGCGCCCGGCATGATGCCACGGGATCGCACACTTGTAGAGCGGTGAATTCGAAAAGGAGATAGCTGTAGCGTTCGGAGGCTCATGTTTCTTGCATATGCAGACAGTACTTTTATCCTTCGCGTTGCAAAGGAATAGTTTTCTTTTAAAATCTATTCATCTTTGGGTGTGCACTTGCTAACATGCGTATACGCACGTGCCGCCACTGCCTAAGGTACCTGACAATGTTGCACAGGGATGAAACTGGCCGATATTAAAATTATTTATTTGAAGTCTACAAGGTTTTTTTGATTCAACATGAATCATTTTCACTAAGTCATGCCTCAAACTATTAATTTTTGTATGTTATTGCTTTTGTAGATGGCTTCTTCCCAAGGTCAGAGGACTTGCCACGGTGGGTGCTCCGTCTTGCGACCGAGGTGGAATGGGGTGACGAGAAGCTTTGCTTTGAGACGCTGTGCCGTGAGACAGCACGCTTCTACGCTATGTCCTTAGATCAGGGTGAGGAGGACGAAGAGAAGGGGGACGAACCGGTGGAGAGGGCAGTGGTAGATGGGCAGTCCGACTCAGAGGTTAGCTGTCTTTGCCATTTATCTTTGAAACCCTTTATCATCAATGCATAAAATCCCTTTTCTTGGGCTTGCTACCAGGTTAAAAAATTGATGGCAGCTCAGAAGTAGACATGAGAATGGACAACGAGTGGCATATATATGCTCATGAGTAATTGAGAACTGTTTTTGCAAATAATTCATATTCTGCTTGCGTTACCCACTGTACACCCATACCTCGCTTAATGCGAGGGATGCGTTCCTTGGGGTCTTTGCGCAATACGAATTTGCTCTATTTGAGAGTGTTTTAACATTGGGATGAATTGGGATTGGGAAGATAGGGATGCGTTCCCGGTAGCATAATTGTTGGGTATGGAACCATATATATTCCTGTTAATAGCTTCAGAAGACCTTATTTACATAAACATTTACAGTTTAAAATATATTCAAAGATTGTAGGCACGCATTAAAAGTTTTTTTTTTTTTCGCATTAAAATGAATTTGTAGGTGCATTTGAAATTCCACCTTCCGGGCGGGTTGCCTAACATCCAGGAAAAATGCGTGCTATCTCAGCGGTTCGTAATACATTGCAGGTAGTTGATGAATTTTCAAACCATTCTAAAAACAATTCTTGTGTCACTCAGGCCCTTTTGGTGCTCATCCAAATCACAGAAAAATGCTACTTTGTATACCATTTCATTTCTGGAGGAGTTAGTTGGTGAATAATAAATCATAACTGGCTTCAATTTGAAGTCTCCCGAGGCATTAGCATCATAAGCTACCACGTGAAATGGTCTTTTGATGCCTTGAAACCTAACTCAGGCTTTTCTTTCCTGAAAATGAATGAACAAGATTGCATTCTCTTCTAAAACGATTCCTTCTGGTCATCATTAAAAACTAGTTGAGGGGGAAAGGACCCACTCTCAATCACAGATTGAAGTTCATCAGAAAATGTTGTGGTGTTGACTATGCTAGCAGCACGTGCAGATTCTCCTGATATTGTGGCACTAAAACACCAGCTTGAAGTTTAAAACTCTGAAACCAACCGGAGCTTTCTCTAAATGTCTCAGAGTAATCACCACCCTCATCTTCTTTTATAGATTCAAATAAAGCCACAGCTTTTGCTCAAATAACTTCCTGTGATAGAGGAACATCATTCAACCGTTTATTATAAATCCTAATTAGAAGTCTTTCCGTTTTTTCCAGCAATGAACTTCGAGTACATGTTGACCGCTTTGCTGAAGTTAGTGCGGCTGATGTCACCGACGTTATAACCTCGTCTTAGTTCAGAATAATATTGTGGACTGTCGACGTCGTGAGCTTAAACTTACGCACAATATCGAATTGATGCTCTTTATTTTCGAAGCAAGTGATCTCTTTCAATTTCTCTTCTTGGTTTATGCTTTTCCTTGTTAACTCCTTTACTTTTCTATCCAGGTTCCTATTTTTTGCCATTGTTCACTTGATTTTTACTCCATATGGCTCTATCAAAAACACCTTCTACTGCTGAATAACTGCCACACTGTATTCCTGAGATGCAGAGGGCCTATTGCTGCTGGGAGTAATGAAGCCATTGTGTTTGAGACCCTCGGACCCTTATACGCGTTGATGCTATTCATATGCAACTGGGCCTCCGCTCCCCGATGACCTTGAAGGCTGGACTCTTTACGTTGTAGTCTATTCACCGGAAAACCTATGATGGCAAAAATGACGTCTCAAACTGTATTGCTTAAAAAAACTCATACCACTAGATGCAAACTTTGTTAATGATCTAAATTAACAAAGTTTGACGAGAAGAATTACTTTGGTGGGTCTGCTGTCAGGATGCATGACGAGTAATGTTTTTTCCCATTCCGCAGCAATGGATTTGGCGAATATATAAACAAAGAATAAAATACAAGGCAAACGATACTATTAATATGAGCAAAATTAGTGTAATTTCATGTGTACTTAGTGTACCTTCACATTTTATCAAGAAAGTATTAAAGGTTATTTGACTAGGCTAAGCAGTGTTGGAATAAAAGATGCAGTGTCCGGCGTGATACAGTGGAAATCTTTGATATTCAGCTTATTAAAACCACTTGTCTGTTTCCACACACTTTTATTTACACTGACCATGGTTTCGGCAACTTGTGCCATTGGCCTTGATAATGGCACAAGTTAAAGTGTGTGGAAACAGACAAGTGGTTTTAATAAGCTGAATATCAGTGTTGGAAAGTTTCCCAGAGGAACAAACTTGCGCTATATCGAAATTATGCTAAGCGAGACATGGGTTTATATTGTTTGTGACTTTAAATGACATGTACGGTATATGCCTCGGTAAGGGTACTTGCATAGTGAGGAGGTAAGAGGTGGAGATAGAGGTAGAGGTCGGGGTACTTTGAGGTAACAGAAATGCATTGTGTTTTATGGGCGCGCGCATAGTGAGCAGGTCGAGGTAGAGGTGTACCTCATGGTTCACCAGGAGGTTGCACGGGACCATTTTCAAAGACAAACAAGTTTGTTTTTCGAGCGGTATGCCTCGATGTACATCGCGAGGCTTCTCCGTGATTGGTGCGTTCAAGGCCCGTTTCATGTGATATCCTAATGTTTTCCTGAAATTTGTTTGGGTAATACTTAAGTTGCTAATACAGATGGTGATATTCTGGTGAGGGTGAAACATGTTTCTATTATTCTCCTGTAACTTATATTTTCTTTCGAAGCTTTTGATTTATGGTCTTTGTAATACAAACCCTGCGCGAGCTGGGGCCTTTTGTTTGATTTTGGAGAGGAGAAAAGCATCAGAGGGGGAAGCCGAGGGCTGATGGGAGGGGGGTAGCAGATTTAGGGAAATGTGCAACGTAGTTACTATATCATGGCACTGAGCTTCTCCCTATCGTAGTTCCATCTCCAGGGGAAGATTCAAACACACAAGTGACATGTTGTAAATATAGTGAGTCCTCGTTCTACGTCACCACGTTTAACGTCATTTCGCGATAACGTCACGAAAATTTTGAGATCGTCATTCATTTATCGCACCTTTGCTTTGCGATAACCTCAAGTCTTTTAAATTTCGCGCAAGTAAAAAGGTGAAGTGGCAGGTGTTGCAGGTTGTTCGTTTCGTGGGTGGTAATACAGTCAGTCTATACAAAGTGTAAAACGTAGTGTATATTGTTAATTGCGATTACGGTTTTAGCAAATTTTAGCTTCAGAGACATTTCCACGAAAATGTCCAAGAGAACAATGTTCACAATAATTTTGGTTCCTGTTACTGCGACGATGTTTCAGCGATGATGATGCCCAGGCGACGCCAGCCCGCCTCAATTCGCAATTAAGACCATCTCTTCGATTTCATAATCCCAGTTTGCCCGCCCTCGTTCATTTCCGCCATTTTGATTTCGCTCCTGACCGGTCCGAAAAGAAATTCTCATAGCGAACGTAGGGCCTATGGACTGGTGCTCCGAAGCACCATCTGTAGAGTCTGGTAGCGGAAGTAGCATTCATTGGACCGCACCTCTTAGCGAAGCCGAAAAGCAAATGCGGGAAGATACAAAAATCGAGAAGGATTTACGTCACTGCTGCTATTGTCATCGATGAAGACAGGAACTAGTATTTATGCCATAGTTTGGCATTCCCATCGTAAAAAATGCCCCAGATCAGGTACGCTAAAATTTTTTCGCATAGGAATTTGAGGTCTAGTGGCCGATTTTCACTTTTTACATTGTTTTTTATGGGATATTATGTTTCGATTAACTTCATTTCGTTTATCGTCACATTTTTCAGGAACGGTAAGTGACGTTAAATGAGGACTCACTCTTCTTCATCCCATTTTTGTTAAATGATGGTTATGGGAAAAATATATGTCAGGACCGTGATTGCAGGAAACAATACTTCGGTTAACGATTTATGTGGGAAAAAATTACATTATCTGTATGGGACTTTATTTGGGACCTGAAAGGCGAATGATGAATGCGGGAAAATGATCAATGTGGGAATGATAGAACAAGGATCCACTGTAGAGAATTAAGGAGAGAGTCAGTGGGAATGATGATCAAAAGAATGTGGGGGCCATTTTGCTGGCTGCTGCTGCAGTGTGGTTGGTGATTGGAGGTCTTTCTCTTGCAGGAGGCATCCTGGAGGCACGTGGTGGAGCACAAAGTGTACACAGCGCTGCGCAAGACCCTCCTTCCACCCAAGGGCTTCTCCACGGACGGCTGTGTGCTGCAAGTGGCACATCTCCCTGACTTGTACAAGGTGTTTGAGAGGTGCTAATGGACATCCCACCATGTGGATTCCTTGTGCATTTGTGGACTTCCTTCCTTGGTTCAAGAGCATGAACACATGAGTCTGGTGTAGCATTCACAGTTTTCTACTCAACTTTCGAGAATCACATTGCCAATTTTTTCGTAGTCAAAGAGTCTCGATGGATATATGTAGATGATGTGCTAAGCTATCAACATATCAGCATCACAATTATTAACCTAGATTTTCAGTTGATAAAACTCTTGAGTATTGGCTCAATTGTTGTCCATATATTCCAGAAATGGCTTGGATTTATAACTCTTGATTTCTTTTTAATACTCTTATTGAGTGTGTGGCCTTCATTAGTGCTGGTATTCAGCATTGAAAGGAGGCTGGATGCAAAATTAGATCTCATTACATTTCTGTTGCTTTTTGTGCATCTTTTATAATTCTAACACTTCAATTTATGTGTTTTTGCATTTTTAATGGGATGCTGTTGTCATCATAGGGTACTTGTTTTAGATTTCACAAGATGGGATCCAAAAGCAAACAGCTTGGATTCATTTTTGTGATACATGATCTTCCTGTTTTAACCACAATGATTCCAGCTACAGACTCTTTTCAGTATTGAATTTCACACCTTCATGTGCTCCTATTCAGAATTTGATACCCTTAGTATCCAATATTTTATATTTTAAACATGATGTAAATACATGTACAGCCTTAGTACTTAAGAATAAATTTTGTACTTGGATTAATGATATGAGTCACAAAGTGATGGTGCCAGTTTGGTTGAATAGTGTGCCACCTTTATGCTCTGAGGGCATTGGGAGGCCCTTAGAGCCTCAGAGTCCAAAAGAGAGACTACGGAGTCTCTTCCTTGGACTCAAACGATACCAAGTCTTTCAACTATTGTAGACTGCAGTGTGCTACAATCCAGGTCTGAACGTATCTATGAACGAAAATCAGAAGTGGTACTTATTTATCATCTTTTTTAATCTTCATTACATATTTCCTTCTTTTTTTAGAAAATTATATTTCAATTCAAGTATACCGGGACTAGCCACAGTGATAAT
Source organism: Ischnura elegans (assembly GCF_921293095.1). Taxonomy (NCBI): domain Eukaryota; kingdom Metazoa; phylum Arthropoda; class Insecta; order Odonata; family Coenagrionidae; genus Ischnura; species Ischnura elegans. The sequence goes on along the minus strand of NC_060253.1, from coordinate 64,089,682 downwards.
TTTTACGGAGTCACCGGCAATGCACAAATTGTGCGAAAAATCCAGAGGAAAAATCATTCGCCTTGACCGGGATTCGAACCTGGATCCCTCGATTTCCGGCCGAGTGCTTTCACAGGGGATTTTTCCTCTGTGGATTTTTCGCACATTATATTTCAAATTAGCTGATGTGATGCTGACAGTCTATCTGTTACTAAAATGGCCACAAAGAGAAAAGGAAGTACCAGAAAGTGAAAACTGAAGGACAGGATTTCTGAAAGAGAGTAGGAATAAGATTTATCACAAAGCTAGATAAGTGTGGAAGATTTACCTAAGTGAAGATGCGTAGAAAAACATTGTTCACGGTAAAGTAGAAGCTGGTTACAGAATTGTTAATTTTGCCTAACTGCTTTTGAGAAATGATCATTGCTTGCAACGAAATTCCAAAATTCTGTGGCGCAGGACTTATGGCGAAGCTTAGCAATTTGTAGCATGTATATTTAATATCCTGTTGTACGTACATCAACTGGAACCAAGGCGGGCAAAAAAATAAGGAACAGACCCATCACTAACAAAAACGTTAGCTGAAAGAAGAGCGGAGTGGTGATCTGTGTAAAATCAACCTTTGGATTGTTCACTTAAGATGATGTTCAAGTGTCTCCCAATTTAAAAAGAAATAATGACATATTCATTGGATTTGTTTATTAAAAATCTCAAATGGTAAAAAAAACCATTACATCAACCACAGTACACAACTTTCACAATATTTCAACCATATGACTCTATTAGACACGCATGCGTTCAATTTACCATTCAAAAATAGCATCTCAAAATTTGGAGCAACATAAGGGAGAAATCTAACACCCTAACTGGAACATGAGCAGAATGGAACAGTAGTTAACCATAGAGGGAGAGGCTAAAGGTGTGACTGCAATAAGGGAAGGATTTTAGGTTTTGAGGAAGTTAAAAGAAACATTTCCCAATCTATCACTAACAAGTGAACGTCAGTCACAGACCCAATCAATAAGTCATAGAGGAAAAGTAATGAGATGAGGTTGTAGCGACTTAGAAACAGCTCAAAATGAGGCAGTGGGCTTTTACACAAGAAATATCCCTCATGTCAGCAACACAATTTAGAGGTTAAATGACAACATATCTCAACATAAACAAAGATTTATCGTAAAATACAAAATATCTAATAAATAATAGATGTGATCTCAACAGAACTGAAACCCAAAAAGCAAACAAACAGCAATTTAACAAGTCTACTCCAGGAAAGTTCTTTTGCCGCACAACTTCCTTAGAATGGCAATTCATGAAACAAGGCTGTTACACAGTAGTCAGTTTGTCCCAATTATAAATATCCAACAGGTGAATGCTATTGGCTTAACAATTCTGGAGGGTCACAGCCATTCACTTTTACTCCCAAGATAGTCACCTAATGGGTATCATCACCAAACTTCATACACACATATTCATAATTGAGCTGAAAACAAAGAGTCTCACCACGATTTATTAGGCATGTGCACCGGAGTCTAACAAGAGACCACAGGGAAATACTGAACAGTCCAGGTCGTCCTGCTCAGATCACTCAATCATCAGAGCCAGCTGTACGCTTGGCTTTCCTCTGTCTGGGACTCTGTTTGGGGCTCTGCTTAACAGCCTTGGGGGATTTGCCTGAGGGATTAGAATAGAATCAAGTGAGTGGGGTGCAACTTCTCCTTCCTGGGATCTCCTTATACTGTTAAAATGATAAACTTTGTCGATTTCAAAATAGTGACTGTAATGTGACTGGTTTCAGTTGTTTGCACTGCAATAACATGAGACAATTTCACAAAGTCATGCCACAAAATATTAATTTCACTTTATATATAGGCCTTGTGTCAGCACCCGATCAAATTTGAACTTTGCTGAGCGGTAGAAAATGAACTTGTAGGGGATATCCACAATTGGTCAAGAACTCAACAAGAACAGGTAATAGATATTTGCCATAGAAAGAATGCATATGTACTAGTATATTTTCCCACATGCATGCAGCCGGAATTTCAAAAAAAAATATTGCCCTGGCTCCTCTCGTATCTATCCAGCATAGAAGTCGACCCAAAGTCTCTTAGAGTCAATTAGAAATAAAATGATTGACTTCCAATACAACAATTTAGAAGGGAATTGAAGGTATTATATTTGTGGTATCAAGATTTGTTAAAATGGCATCTAGCATTGTAACGAAGTTGAGACAAATTTGTATACATGATAGAAATACATAGACTCATACTTCCAATCAAAATTTGAGAATACCTTGAGAAGGCTAAAATAGCCAGAAAAGTACACAAAATTATACAATACATATCATGGTGGCACTGTTCCAATTTCTAATTACCCTGTACTCAGTAGTCTTCACAACTAGTTTTCTCCCAGTAATTTTTTTTTCTCAAACAGGGTACTTTATAGGGAGAAATATGGCAATCCACATCTATGAAAATATTTTTATTAAGCTACAACTATAAACAAGTGATAATCACCACGATTTTTTAAGCTTCTAAGGTTGAGTAGGAATCTGTGAGAGGATAAAGTAGAGGACTTACTCATGTTGTTCAGTGTTTGGACGGGCACCCAGTCGTAGTCAACATCACTTTGCTTGCTTGTGCCTGTCTCCACATGTTGCCCCTTGCCCCTCAGGCTGTTGACAAGGCCAGCGGCAGCACGGCGGCTGCCAGCACCCGCACCACTGCGCCCCACCGAAGAGGCAAGCAGCTGCTGCCCAGCCACAAGCATCAGGACAGCGCATGCCGCCAGGAACACATATAGGAAAAAGGTCTCGCCGTCCAGCCCCTCTTCCACCTCAACCACCTGCACAGTCTCGTTGTACACGCTCTCCTTGAACACGGCTCCTGACTGCAATCAATTCAAAGGCAATCAATCCCCTGTGGTTATCGTCAGACTCATGAATTTGCAGGCACCAATGGAATATTTTTCACACAGAGGTCAACTGACAATAAGGTAGTTTCCTTCTAGGAGAATAACTTGTGTCATCAGTCGCCACGTAATCATTGAAGTCGAGTTCAAGAAGTGAAAGATAAGGTAGTTACAGGTTATTAAGGGATGACTTAACTCCATTAGATCAAATTTGAAACAAAAAGTGTTTGGATAAGAAGGGGAGTGAAACATCACGGAAGATAAATAACACAGCTTGAAAGTTGAAGGTCCCAGTGCCACATTCGCGAGAGAATGCTGATGTAGAAGCATTCCCGGGTAGATTCAATCGACTCTTGCTAAAATTTCTAGTTGTTGAGCAGAAATGCAAAGGTTTCGATAATCATTTGATTCAACCATGATGAATAAACATCAAATCGGGGAAAAATATCTTGTGTGGGAAAATGTTTTACGACCTTAAATGCGGAAAAATGCAGAATGCGGAAACACTAAATAAGGATAATTTTGACACTGCTCAAATAGGGAATGAATCGGGACTCCAAAAAATAAACATAAATGCGGTAAAACATTAAATGCTGAAACCTTAAATCCAGATCAGACTGTACACCCTTTCCAAGACCTACAAGACTTGATTGATTGGGCGCATGCAGTCGACAGGATGATAGAAGGGGTAGAAGTATTTCAATTGCTCTCTTCTGCTGAATGCTAAGGCCCCATCAGCCTTGGATCATGCTCAAAGGATCGGGTGCATTGAGTTCACCCCTCTATACATAAGTCTCCTTCTGCGTTGATACTCAATTATATTGTGCCTGATAATGACTTTCTACCACTTTAACTTCGCTAAAAACTGCAGAAATGAAAGAAAAACTGTAAATACAAACGTTTGTGAGGCTCGGGTGGGTTTATTCAACTCCTTTGGATACAACGAGCGCTCGGTTTTGCGAGTAATTTCCGAAGGGATCATGAGCACTCATAAAACCGGACTTCTACTGTATAATACTAGTGACCGCCACAATTTTTCTCAGGTTTCATATTTTAGCAATTGAGTTTCTCATGCAAGTGAAATATATCATGAAATGTCCAAAAAAACATAGGGATTAAATATTTATTCCATTTGACTTATTAAAGTGTAATTTTCTCATTTCCTGAAGAGAGTGACTCTTAACTAAAAGACTAAACAGACAAGTCTTCATTATATAAAACAGTAAGAAGACACAAGAAGTTATCTCCATTCTTACCAAAGAATCCCTGTAATGAAGGTTGACACTCAAGCCAAAAGGCCTGCCAGCAAACGCCTCTGATGGAATGAATGAGTAGGCCAGTGTTGCTTCATGTGAGGGTGCCACCACCTTGTTGTATGCAATAGTGGAATAGTTCTGGATGTGGAAGGCAAAGTCCATTGGATAGCGGAAGGAGGCATCCACAGCTTCCAGGATGAAATCCTGTTGGCCCTTGTTGGAGAAGCCAATTAGCAACTCGACCACATTGCCTCCAGGCAGCTCTACAAATAGTGTGAAAATCGCTGATTAAAACCAGATTGAATGGGGACAAAAAGAGATGATGAACAAATTGAAATTCAATCAGTGGTTCCTTAGAAGACTTTCATGGATTATCAGTCTTTCTGGTTTTACATCATGTTGCAATAACTGCTCATAATGAGATAAAAAATAGGATCTGAGAAATCTAAGACAGTAACACCACGAAACATAGCTATTATTAATATGTGAATTAGTTAATGAAAAAGTTAATGTAACGCCAGTAGTAAATATCCACACACTCTACTAATTGACCTTGTTCTACCCTTCGACAAATAACTAGTGGACCTTCTGGAAGCAACTTTCTCCACCCTTACCAGTACATAAAAGCCAAATAAAGATGTCCCTAGTATGTGGGCAAGTCACTTCTCCTCAATGACAAGGTTTAATCCCAAAAAATATCAATTAATTTGAAAATCTACAAATGAAAAACAGCCAAGTCAATGTTCTCACTAAGCTGCTTTCTGCCACCTCACTTCGCTGGAATGGGACAACAGACCATATTGTGATGATGAACAGTGACTGTATCGTTGTACAGCGAATTTAAGTACTCAACAACACCTCTGCTATTCTAGCAAATGTATCATGGAAAGTCGCTTATTGTGTCCAGGATAAAATAGGAACTCTATATATAACACAATGAAAAATTTGAACCGAGAAATGGCAAAATCGAGTCGAAAATGAGGACTCCTTATCACAAGAGGCGCCGCTATTAGTAGTAGGTCACTAACCAAACAGGCATTTGCACACAGTCTCCCAGCACGAACCGTAAAAATGAGACTATTTAGCACAAACCCAGAGCAGTGGATGCGGCCGTATGGACCGGCTTGGTGAAGAGAATGGTGGTGTGGGCGTCAGGGGAGGCTCTGGGCGCCGAACCGCTGCCATCCGCCTCTTCTTCTTCCTCCTCCTCAGTCACGGCCGTCTCCTCGCCCTCCACGTCGACTTCGTCCTCCACCTCGTCCTCAACAACGTCTGCTGCCCATGTCGGCCCTGAAGAAATACATTGAAATGAGCCAATTACATCACGGCTGTTACATGCACAAGGCGGCTATGGACACGAAATAACTTTCGTTATTGAGAAGTCTCATGGCATATGCGAGTACTATCTCCCGTATGTTGCCCTGATTTTCAATAATAATTCCGAGATAGCACACGCTGGTTAAGTGCAACTAATCAAAACACAAAATCATCCCGGAACCAGGTCGTAAAAAAAATGCTGACCCACATATTTACAATTCTTAGGCGTCGATAGGAACTAGCAGATAGGAAGAGCCGGTGGTGCGGTACATGAAAAATCAGTGATATTTAAAACAAACATGCACTAACACGGAATTGCTATCCAAGGCGCTACTCACAACGAATTAAAATTGAGAATTAATGTTACGAATGAGTTATAAGATCACAACTTTCCACGACTAAGGCAGAATGCAAAATAACCACACCTCTGATCACATACATAAAACATTAACAATGTTCACTGTGGAGAAGCTTCCTCAACCAAGGTAGGTATGCTTACCTGTGCAGAAAGCTACCAAACAAACACCACTCAAAAGGAGGCAAAATAGAACCGATTTCTGCATCTTTTTAAATATTGACCACTTCAGAGAACTAAGCGAGGAGGAAAGGAGATAGTTCCTTATTTTCACAGGCGGCTTCGTTCGGTCTGCACTCCAATTAGGAGAAGAGCCGATAGCAACTTCGAATTCCTGACTCTATCGTGTCCAGCTGTAGCAATGCTGAACCGAACAACACCAACACACGCGATACCACGTACACGTATCTCACTTCCCTTGCACCGTGGCTGGCCGTCGCATCAAGTGACGTGGATGTTTACCAATGCCCTCTGATTACTAAAGTGGGCATAAGTGGAACTTCACCTGGCATGAGCATCGCCGCACCTGTTCAGAGTCCTCTGTACAGATTTATAAAAACTACTTAAGGACCTCCCCGCGAAAAACGACTTTTGGATATTTATTTTTCGGAAAAATAATTATCCATGTCTATTATAGGGAATATTGTCATCCAATCTTTTCCCCTGTCCTCATTCGACAGAAATACCAACGGAAGTGTGCTTTCGGCGTATTGATAATAATATGTATTGCAATGCCGGCATGTGTCAAGTTAAAAAGACAATCGAAATTGAATCAAAATCTTTCGAAAACGATTTTAATCATTTGTAACTAGTTTGCCGCGGTTATTTCTGTCGATTAAGTTGAATTTATTCTGAAGTCATGGAGGCTACAAATACCAGTAAAATTGGTTTCATTGGCGGCGGGAACATGGCTCAAGCAATTGCTCATAGTATTTTGAAAGCAGGTATGAAATCAATTCCGTAGCAGCCCATGAGAACACATTTGCTTTGGTACCGTGATTATATGCCTTGAAAAATCAGTTTGCGTTTTCTGAAACTATGTTGAACTCTCGTGTAAACTGATTGCCCTGTAATCTCCTTTGAACTAAGTGTCCTGGAACTCAAATGCCCTTACTCTTTCGAAACTGGCTTCAAAAATAATTTTATTAGTTATGAACTTACATGGACGTATAAATAGAGAACATGCCATTAATTGAATGGTTATATATCGATAAAAGATATACGTAAATATCACAAGGTTATTCGTTAGTAGAATTGAGTGGGTATCATGCATGCATGAAACTAATCTTAATTTTGTTGACTTTTGATTTTGTTACTTATTTTGAAGCTCCATTGACTCATTTGTTTAATTAGATTAGTCTTATTTTCTTCATTTCAATTAATTGCTACTGGAAAGTTACTTCAACTTATTTATCATTAGTATCCATCTTTTTTCCACTCTAAAAAGTTTCCCATACATTACCCTTGTGTAGAGTTAATCACCTATCTTTGATTTCACTTTCGCCAAATATCAGCTTAATTCTCACATCCCTTTATCCCCATATCTCAGAAGCTCTCAACTATTATGAATGTCAGTATCGGTCTTGTGTTACTCCATTGCAAGAAATATATGAACTCTGTGGTCTTGGAAGGACATTTGATGAAGATGCTGTGGTTTTACTTAATTAGTTTTGCACTCTGCTGAAGCAACTGGAACAAACTAAAAAATATTTCTAATGCCAATTGTGTTTTTATGGTATTTTTATTTCGTATTAACTAGAGAAATAAATTGCTGTGAAATATATCATTTTACTCAAGCAGGATTCAACTCGTTATGTGGTGCCATATCACTGCTTTTAAACGTAATTTCTGGTTAAGTATGCTACGATTTGTTCTTTTTTCTACAAATTTCTTTCATGTATGATGCAATGTCTGGTGTTTTCCCTGTGAACAGTGGCAGTGAAGATTTCTCAGGTTTCACACCCGATAAGATTTTCCATATTTCCTTCCAATTTAGCAAAATTCCTTTTGGAGAATTTTTAATTAGTGGCACTCAATTCAGCCCTGCTCCCAACAAAGCATTTATGTATGATAGGTTGATTATGTGGTCACACAATGAACAAATTGTTTGTCATGTGGCTATATGGACCTGATGCTTTTAATGTGTTTCTTCAGCATATGAATGGACATTACAGGAACGTTTACTGTGGATAAGGAGATTGATGGTCAACCTCTCTTCTTTGATGTACTGATTTACTGTTTTACAAAAGATATGGCAACCTGGGTTGCAGTGTGTATAGGAAACCCTCTCACACAGACCTTGACTTGGAAGAGAAGAGCCGCCTCCATCATCAGAAGATTTTGGTGTTATCTATATCATACTTTGGGCCATCTCCATCACTGATGAGGAAAACCTCCGTTAAGTAATATTGCACTGGAAGAAAAAGTTTAACCAGAATGGCTACAAATACGGCTACATCCTATGCCAAATAGACATGGCCCTCATAAGGGTCTTGGCACCAAAGAGGACCTCATCAAAGGTAGAGTCTACGTCAGCGACCATGGCCTTCCTTCCATACATATCCACCAAATGAGGGAAGATCTCTCGGATCCTGAGGAGGTTTGATATTGACACCATGCAGCTTGCTCCATCAAAATTAAAAAGTCAAAGTAGTGAAGGCAAAGGAACCATTTGGACTGAAAACTTCAAGAATGTACTCCATACCATGTTAATGCATCCAAATTTACATTGGAGAGATGAGCTGCACATTAAAAACTAGCTTGAACGAGCATAGGAGACACCTCTGATTAGGGCAGCACAGTAGTGGCGCGTGCGTATACGCACGTTAGCAAGTGCACACCCAAAGATGAATAAATTATAAAAGAAAACTATTCCTTTGCAACGCGAAGGATAAAAGTACTGTCTGCATATGCAAGAAACATGAGACTCCGAACGCTACAGCTATCTCCTTTTCGAATTCACCGCTCTACAAGTGTGCGATCCCGTGGCATCATCCCGGGCGCATTTTCGGTCTGTGCGATCGCTTGAGGGAGCTCTGGCGGGACGAGGTAAGCGGGGGGTTATGTGCTGTTCAAAGGGGCGATGGGAGCAGACTCAAAACCATGCGAATGCGCACGCGCATGTTTTTGGTGATTGACTAGCAGGTAGTGTAGTGGTGTAGCCGCCACCTACACTACCTGCGCCCAGGATCCTAGTCCGTCTACAGAGCCATCTGTATAGCCGTTTTCTACACTACTTCCTCATAGGGTGTAAGGAAAAGAGAATGAATTTCACCTACCGTCACTTGTAAAGGTGTGTTGAGAATAATTATTTTCATACATGCTAATATTATTTCTGTTCATGCAATTTTAAGGGTAGAGTGTACCAGTGATATGTTTTGCTTGCTATGTATTCTATTACGACGAAATATGACGCTCATGGATTAGGATTAACATAATATAATTATATCATCCTATATCTGCTCTAATGCACACCCTAGATAAATTACCACCAGCCGCCACTGGGGCAGCATGAAAAGTTGGCAGTAGTTGAGAATTCATGTGGGTGTTGGGATTGCTTAGTGAAGGAATCTACTCAGATCTAACAGCTCTGCAACATGACCAATACATAAACTGGCTACAACCAGGGCTGGGCAGTATTTAAAATACAAGTGGTTTAAAATATGTATTTGAAATACACTTGTATTTGGTATGCCTACCAAATACACAACTTGATTATATCATGTATTTTATATTTCAGATAAGAATGTTTGGTATTTTCTAATTGTAAAGTAATAAGTACATTAGAAGTAGCTCTGATAACACTTCTGTAACATTAAGTTTCGGTTTTCGTTTGAATCGTTCTCTTCAGTTCTGCAACTATCCAAAATGTGCTAAGACAAGTTATATATATGTATATATACTTTTTTTTAAGATCTCTTAGTGTCATTCAAATTTATTTTGAATTTAAAATACTATTTTGTTGTTTGTTTTTCAATTACCCAAATCAAAGGTTTTTGCATTTCAAATACATTTGGAGCTGTATATAGTATTTCAATTACTACTCGCCCTGTATTTTGCCAAGCCCTGACTACAACATTCGGAGGGTATGGCACCACACCCTGAAAGGCCGAGGGGATTGGCAGCCAATCAGGAGACACTCTGAGAGCAACTGCTCTTGCCTGTTTTTAATCGTATATTAACTTGATCTGATGTATGAATAGAACGACATTGCATTCCTGAATCCCTGAGGACAATGGGCAAGTAACTTATGGAAACATTGGAAGGAGATATTAAAAATTTTACCTGATATGAAAACCAAAAAATCTTCGCTGCTCTTCCTTCTGTATTGTTTAGATCTTGGCATTCTGCAGATATGACTGCATTCAAAGAATTGTTTGTGCAGTGCTACTTTGTCAGTTATAGTCACTTCAAGAGTATGTGGGAAAGATTCAGTCCATTACCAGAAACTCCACCCTTATCATTAGTATCTTAAAATACTTCACAATTGAAAAAGAAGACATCTTGGTTAGTTTTAATGTAATATCACTGTTTTCTAACGTCATGATCCAAAACAATAAATGAATTAATAAAGGACTTAAATCAGCTATAATTCCTGAAGATTTCCATCATTAGTTGAATACTTCTTCCTACTTTTTGAGGGCGTTCACAAGCATACCATTATCTCCATTCATAGATTAATGAACGTATCTTGTACATTTTCACAGCTTATGTTGATACTTGGTATTCTTTGGGTTCTTTGAGTACATATATTTTTGAATAACTACGTGTGACAGTTTTGTCGTCCTCTGCTTCAGGCTTTGTTAGGCGTTTGTGAACCAAATGCTGAATACTGACCGCCTAACAAGGCATGCTGCAGAGCACAGTGTAGCTGTCAATAAAAAAAAATATTTAAAAAATTGTGAATATCACCAAATATCCTTAGAAAATCTTTATATGGAGCATTTAGAGAAGGCCCATGACACTTAAAACAAAAAGCCATTCCTGTGGCTTCAGTACGTTGCTGACTTGTTTGCCGTGAAACAAGGAGGAACTCCAGAAATTCATAGATCATATGACCTCCCTGCACTGAGCCATTCTGTTTATTATGGAAATATGGTAGAATAGACAGCTGCCATTCCTAGGTGTATTAGTGAAGAAGAGAAGTAATGGCAGCTTTGGTCAGTATACCAAGTGGCCGCTCACACTGATAGGTATCTCAATGTTGCTTCCCACCACCATCGCATGTAAAACTACTCAAGACTCTTAATTTGCTGAGCCCAATGTATATCAACGGCAGACTAAATGAAATAGGAAAGAAAATACATAGCCAAAGGTAGCACTTGGAAGGAACGGGTACCACAGTACAGCCCATGAAAGAGTCTTATTGATGAAGGAGCCCTTGCGAATCGTCAGAGACTTCTAGGCAAGTGAGAACAGGTAAGCAAGGGCAATAATGCTATGCATTTAGGGGGCTGGTCTAAGGATAGCAAGAGCATTGATGAAGCATAGCATCACCACCAGGTTCGGTTGTGCATCGAAATCGATGCCGAACTGACTCCAGCAAAATACAGGCTCCAACATGACCAAAATGAGATACTGTACCTAGTGACATGTTCCTGAGGCAAATCCTAAATGAGACTTGCCAATCTTTGAAGGTCCACCTGGAACAATATGGTAGAGGTACATATGAGGAATTGGCAGTTTCATATGCCAGCCATAGTGAAGCATGTCTAGACCCCAGAATAACACATACAATTTGACGAATTAAAAGTAATGTTGAGAGAGGGCAGATATTACCTCATGAAATCAATGATTTGTATGGTTAATTTGTGGAATAGAGACATGATATGAAGAAACTAAACTTTGTTGTGCTCCACACAGTCTTTTAATAAATACTCTGTGGAGTACAACAAAGTTTAGTTTTTAATCTATCAGGTATTACCTCAGCCTGATCAGAATAGAGATAGCGAAATGGCAACTTCAGCAGACTGGGTACTGCGTGGAATATTTGTAGAAGACAATCAGGATTGATGAGGTAGCACCTCTCAGCATTTGTGGCAAAAAGGCCCAGTGTAGTGGACATGAAAGCAATGACCCGGCACATTTGTCTCTGGCTGAAGATAGAAGCAGCAATGCTTGCAAAACTTTTTTCCTACGAAAAGTATTGGGGGAGAAATCTGTGATGTGTGGAATTTGCTTGCAAGAAATAGATAAGAATTAATCTTGACTTAGCTACAATAATTACACTGCCAGTCCCTGTTCATGAATGTGTCTACTGAAGGGAGTAAGTTAATTAATAGATATTAAGTGAACCACTTATTTTCATTGTATAGGGGAAACTCTGATTTAGTTTTTTTTCATGACATTTTCAATTAAATGTGTCTTCGAGAAAAATATTCTGTTAAAAATTATTTGGTGAAATCATTCACATCTCTATTGAATGTCATTACAATTAATTTATTTATAAAATGTGGAGAAAGTCTGAAAATGTTCTAAAATAATTGTTATTTTGCCTTTTCCGAATATTTTTGAAACACCCAAGGAGTTTGGATAAATTAGGATGATGTTGTGGTTTTTGTTGGAAATTATTCTAACTATTATATATATCTTGAATTATGTGACTTAAATTTCAATTATTTTTTTTCCAGAATTATTACCTGCGAACAATATAACCGCATCATCTCCATCTGACAGAAGTTTTAGTGCATGGGAAAAAATGGGAGCTGCTACTACCCATGATAATGGTGAGCGGTAATAAATTCTTCTCAGCATCTGTGGGGATCTAGTACCAGTGTAATATGTTATTATCTGTTCACTTTATCTCTGCGGGTGAGCTTTTGTGAGACCCCGGACACTGTCGGAAGGCCTCACTGAAGGGGAAGGGGCCTCGCTGAATGGGAAGGGGTAGTACCGAGAGAGAGAGAGCAGGAGCGACCTCAACGTTGCCGAATGTACATAGCCTCCCTAGTGTCTCACTGAAAAGGTGTGACTCCTACGTGGCCACAGATATTTTGGGCCCGGCGGCGAAACAATGTATACCTACTCATTTAGAGGGGATTGAGGATAATCCCATCCCTGAAGCCAGCATATTGTCTGATAAATGCGAGACCGCTGGTGAAAGGCATACATAGGCATAATATTCTGATAAACGGGGATTGCAAGGGAATTCGTGAGGATGCAAAAAGAATGGAAAAAGTAGCACGACGGGTATTTTATTAAATAATTTATTGTGTAACTTATTCTTAGAGTGGTGTGGCTAATAAATCAACCTCATCGTCTTCCCTCCCGTCAGTGTCTTCATTTTCGGAGTCACTTTCCGTGAGCTATATAATGATCTGCTCCATAAATAGAAAATAACGAAGAACATTAAACACAATGTTCTTTGCGCCACTGCGAAGCAGCATGTTGACTTTCTCCATAGCGCCTTCAATAAACTCTCTCGGATGTTGCTATTTTAAATCAGAGGTATCCAAAACTATATATGTAGGTTGTAATACCCAAAAGTAAATACGGAGTTGAGGAAAAGGGTTAGGGTTTGGTAAGAAAGGGATCGGAAAAGTACTGAGAGGGAATAGGTGGAGGGAGGGAGTCGGTGCTGATGGGAATGCAAAAGGTGAATAAAAATTTTCTGGAAAGGAGATGGAAAAGGATTGAAGTGAAAGAATAAGGAACGGTAAGTTATAAGTTGGATTCAAATGGTAGAATCGAAGAGCACCAAGAGAACGCGCGAGATTTGGCAACACAGCTAGCAGATTCACCAAGTTGACACGACGGAGGTCTGAGAGCGACTGAAATTCCAAAGTGATAGGTCACGCCTACTGTCTGCTGATTGGCAGATTGAAAGTCACGTGTAGATAAACTTTCCCTCCTCTCACCCCAACTCGGTTAAGCCACACCAGCTCACCTGCAAAGATAAAGTGAACAGACCTTAGAAGCATGTCATTTTGAACATATACAATATCTGTACCCAGTTACCTTTATTGTGTACTGTTGTATGCATATTTGTTTTAATACGTCTGTATTACACATCTGATGGGTATGGGAAAATGGTGACTTCGTTTTAACTAGTTTTGGGTTACTGAGGTACTTTTTGTGTTGCATTTCCTCGGGATGAGCGAAGAGTTCACATAAATTGAAGACATGAGTCACAAGTAAAGTAGTTCCTGTTGACTTTTGTTTTGAAATTTTTTTGAAGGATTGTGAAATTCAATTTTTAATAATAAAGCTTGTCAAAAATATATTAAACCCCTTGAATGACTGATTGACTCACTCACTGATTGCTATGAATTGCTGATTACTTCCAGAAGAGCTGTAACTTTTTAATTTTGTATGTAGTTGGGAAACTAGAAATGTTTTTGAGAATAATTAAGAAAACCTCAACTTTCGGTTCATTTACCCATGAAAAAATTCTGTATGGCACAAATTCTGTTTTTTTAAACACTAATGTGAAAGATAAGAGTGTTACATTTAATGCATATCAATGCAAGAATCTTACGCTTTCAAATTTGAAAAGATCTGTTCACTGCAAGAAAACCATGTTGTGTCATTTTATTGTTTGTATCCTCTCTATCTATACAAACACAAAGGCTTCCCCTTCTGCTGCCTATCCTTTCCCTGTTGATTCTACTTTCATTGACATTAATTTGTACAGGACTTAAAACTTTGAGATGTTTCTTATCAAAATTCTGTTGTTTTGCAGGAAAAGTCATCGAAGCATCAGATATTGTATTTTTAGCTGTGAAACCACACATTCTGGATTCTGCTCTTCACTCTATAAAAGTCCAGCAAAGTTATAAAACAGGAACCAAGCTTTTTGTTTCTGTCATTGCAGGGGTCACTCTTAGAGACCTTGAACAGGTAGTAAAGTTTGTAGCTAATCATTTTTTGACTTTAAGTGAATTGTAGTATTTGCACTTTTTATGACTTATTTGTTCTATTTAATTAATTATTAACCTATTTAGTAGGTATGTCATTTAAATGCATTGTCAATTTTCCTATGCATACAGTTTGTCCCTGTTTATTTTTTTTCTTTTCCTTGTCTCTTGGCTATGTTGTTTGAAATGTAACACCATTATAGTAGACTCTCGTTAATAAGAACAACGTTATTACGAAGTCCTCGTTTTTACGAAGCAAATCGTGGGTCCCGACGAAAAGGCCTATCCAAGCTATAGGAAAAGAAACGTTATTACGAAATTTTTGTTTTTACGAAATTACGAACCTCAGTCCCGGTCCCGCCGGTTAGAAAATGAACTTTATTACGAAGTTCCACGCATAAGCCATGGCATTTAGATGGATATTTACTACGCTAAGTTTTTAATAATCACGCCACGTTTAAGTTCTCCTCGTGTATGTAGTATTCCAAACCCTGCCGCGTGAACGGCGGTGAAATATACAAGAATTGCCATGAGAAAAAATTCCCCTGGACCGGGAATCGAACCACGGACCTTTGGCTTTCCGGGCCACTGCGCAGACCACTACGCTATCCAGGTTCTTTAATTCCCATGGCAATTATACCGAGGCTCATGGTACTAGGTGTTAGGCCCTCGCGGTCCATCAAGGATGGCAACGCGAGGGAGAAAGGACTTCCAAGAAGCCACAACCGGTTGAGAGCCTCAAACCTGCGCTAAAGCCGCGCAAAGCGGTATGTGTAGTATTCCAAACCCTGCCGCGTGAACGGCGGTGAAATATACAAGAATTGCCATGAGAAAAAATTCCCCTGGACCGGGAATCACCTAACACCTAGTACCATGAGCCTCGGTATAATTGCCATGGGAATTAAAGAACCTGGATAGCGTAGTGGTCTGCGCAGTGGCCCGGAAAGCCAAAGGTCCGTGGTTCGATTCCCGGTCCAGGGGAATTTTTTCTCATGGCAATTCTTGTATATTTCACCGCCGTTCACGCGGCAGGGTTTGGAATACTACACATACCGCTTGGCGCGGCTTTAGCGCAGGTTTGAGGCTCTCAACCGGTTGTGGCTTCTTGGAAGTCCTTTCTCCCTCGCGTTGCCATCCTTGATGGACCGCGAGGGCCTAACACCTAGTACCATGAGCCTCGGTATAATTGCCATGGGAATTAAAGAACCTGGATAGCGTAGTGGTCTGCGCAGTGGCCCGGAAAGCCAAAGGTCCGTGGTTCGATTCCCGGTCCAGGGGAATTTTTTCTCATGGCAATTCTTGTATATCTCCTCGTGTAGCAAGAGCGTCATTTATGGTTCTCTCTGCACCATATACGCAACGTCATAAAATAAGCTTCATTCCTGGGGAATCGTGGTGGCAGACTCATTGCAGTTCGTAAATTTGATGTATAGTTAGTTCTCTTCCTACGCACATTCGATTAACGAACTTTCAGAGATTCCAGAATTAAAAAATTTCAAATTTGGCGCCTTTTGATTTGGCCGTTGCTACTCGGCGCGGCGTAGAGGAAATCGCACTCTGGGCATAATTTGAACAAAGTATCATTGAATCCGGTGTGAAGTTAGGAACTGTACAGCGTTTCGCCCGTTGGTCCTTGCCGCGGAGAGCGATTTTTTTCGGTACCGGCTGCGTTGCACGCCCAGCTAGATCAGTTCGCCACAATCGTGAGTTGGCGCACAATTGTTATGAAGTGTTGCATTCCGCAGGATAACCGTACTCGATGCCTTGCATACAGTCCGGCCGGCGGGATTTGTCCGATGACGGCACAATAGGAGGTGCGGATAACCCTGCGCCAGCACGGTTTGCAGCCAATCGCTGTCCCCTTAAGGCACCTCACACCATCGCCCAGTCATACAACGTTGTCAAATGCATAAAGAGCAGCGAAATAAGCCTGATCCACTAAAACATACCCTTTTTACGAATCCCCGAAACAAGTGATTCTTCCACTGGGTCCTTCACGCTCGTCGTCCTTTCCGTCTCCTTTCTTCACGGAGCCCTTTGTAGGCGTTTCACTTCGGACAACTCTGGTGGCCGGACCGTAGGTTTATCAACTTAGGAACAAGGTCTTGGAACGCATCTAGTTCGTAAATCGGACTTACTGTTCTCGGGAAGATATCAATCCTCGATTACGTCATGCGGCATGCCGAAACTGAAACGAATTTTCCTGTTTATATATATTTCCGCGTAATTTAATCGCGTTTATCACATACGATTTTTCCGACGATTCCGTAAAGAAATGATCATACGAACTTCGTTATTACGAACCTCCGATTTTCGGTCCCTCGTAATAACGAGAGTCCATTATATCATTTTTTCCTGCTGGCTCACAGCAAATGTCAACTAGAAATCAAATGACTCATTTTAAAGGGAAGTGGCATTGATGTATTTTTAAGGATGCCTTTCATTTATTTTTACCCTATTTAGAGCATTGTTTTGATATTGCATAAATGCTAGTGATGGGTCGGTTCGATTCTTCGATTCCTCGATTCTCGGCCAAGAACCGGAATCGAAAACGAGTACTTGCCAAGGCGAAAAATCGATTCCGATTCCAGTATTACTTCAAACAACAAAATAAACGACCGCGTTTCCAACAGTCATTTGAATTTTCGCGCCACGTAATCGTAATAACAAATCACATATCTTCTTGGGATGTGCGAGTACTCAAAAATTCAAGTCGATCGAGTAGTTGGTACTCGACTCGAGCGTTTCGAGTCGCATTACGAATGTCGAGTCGAGTAGTTAAGTTTACAGTGCTTTCGAGGCTAGTAGGTCCAGCAATCTGCCGACAGGAAGCGCTATCATGAAACTCATGTAATAATGCAGTTTTTAAAGCCGATAAGTCATTCTAATGCCTTGGCCTGGTAGTTTCAGCTTGCCGAATACACTATATAGTTGTCGACGTGGGCGCCGAATACCTTTACGCCAGCCGCAGCGGCCGATCGTCTTCCTACCCGGCGCACACTGGTCTGAAATCGGAAAAAGCTGGAATAAAGTCCAAAATGACCTTTTTGGGGATAGAGACTTGAAACTCAGCGTAAATACTCATAAATCATTACCAAATATTGCTTTATATGCCATTTCACATAAATACGAACCTTTAGTGAGATACAGAGGCCCAAGCATGACCAATTTTTCAATGCCACGCGAGATATCGTTTTTCCTCAAAAAATCTTTGAATTTATCCAAGTGGTTTTGCGTTGGTGTGAGTTTTATGTAATATAAAACGCAATATTCCTTTGATCTGGTGCTTTGCCTATACTTTCAATGACTTTCGAAGATTTTGGCTCTCATCTGTCGGGTTTTACAACGCAAAATGGCCGACCCGTTTTTCACGTGAAATTTGACATAAAGTAGACATTATCTTTCGTTTACGAAAAATATAACTCGGAAAATTTGAACCACAATATAAAGTAGAGATTTCTAAAGAGTACTAATAAGAAATCTTGAAAAAAAAGTTTGCGACGAAGGAAATAAGAGTGATTTTTCAATCGCGCGTCAAGGCTGAGCTACACGTTGCGGAACTTTAAGGCTCGGTAACTGAGGCCGATTTTTCAAGTTTTTTAAAACATTAGTCTTGAAAATCGTCATTTAAAGCATAGATAATCGTCTTTATAGACTTAAAACACTAAACTGAGGATGTTAAAAAGGATTATATATAGATCGACTTGACCATTTAGCGCATTACTCGAGTGAAAATACTAAGGATTGGGTTTTTTTGGAACCATCCCACGCATAAGAAATATGCCTCGGGTATTGAAGTAAAGTGAAGAGATTAAGTCAGCATGCTTAAGATAGAGAAAAAAGAACTATTTCCGTGAAAGGCAACAACCGATACCCTTTTTCCCTTTCCACCTTCGCCGAGGTGAGTCGTGCGGTAGGGGGAGTTTTCACACCACAAGGCTCTTTTAGCCTTTTTTATTACTGCGACCGTCCGATGTGATATTCATTTGTAGCGTTTAGTTTCTTTCTTGAACTTAAAAAAAGCAAGAGATTTTAAGGTTGATTAAATGACGTGAGAAGTATAGCATTTTTTTTGGCTCTACAAAACTAAAGTTTAGTTCTATATAGTTGTTCGCTTCGACCACTTGAATTCCATGAAGATTCAAGATCCAAAAAATCGTTGATATAATTTTTAATAAAAATTCCAAAGTCTCCGAAATCTTGCAATTTTGGTGGGAAAGTACTTGCCCAATAACACACATGTGTAGCAAAAGGCAATTTTCAGGCAGGCAGTA
Organism: Ischnura elegans; assembly: GCF_921293095.1. Classification (NCBI taxonomy): domain Eukaryota; kingdom Metazoa; phylum Arthropoda; class Insecta; order Odonata; family Coenagrionidae; genus Ischnura; species Ischnura elegans. The sequence continues at coordinate 64,070,736 of NC_060253.1, read as the reverse complement.
ATACTGTAACATGGAGACGTCAAAACCTGCTGGCTGAGCATGTAGAATAATTGGTTTTTCTGCTTGAGAATTTGAAAGGGCCAAATATTACATGATTCATATACGTAGTATGTAATCTTTATTACAGCTATGAAATTTTCTGTACTCAGGTATGTTCTGTTTTGAAATTAAGCTATTATATTTTAATTACATAGTGATTATTTGAAAGATGCTTTTGTCAACTGACTCTTTCACAGACTAATATTTTTTAAAGTGGTTTTCTTGTTGCCTGGAAGTAAGTGATATTTTTCTTGGAGCCTATGGCATCAGAATCGATGGAATCGGTATCGGTAGAATCGGAATCGAAATGTCAGAATCGGAATCGGGATCGGAATCGATAAAATTTTGGAATCGACCCATCACTAATAAATGCTGTTTTACTTTGTTCTAATTTTTACTGTTAAGTATTGTAGGGTTGAGTAAAGAATGTAACCAAATGAAAAATGAAAAAGCATGGGTTGACTGGAGATTAAGATTTGATCAGGAATTGGGTTAGTAAGGCAGCTAGATTACAAGTTTGGGTATATTTTTCTCTTGCATGATACATTTCACTTACCTGCGGTGCCATCAGATGTACAAGAGACATTACAAGATGATGAAACACTATACGCACGGAAGTGTACCTGGGGGAACATTGGGCACCATAGTGCGGGGTGTAACAAAATTGTACCTTGAGTCTAGTGCTTGAAGGGGTGGCTACCGTTATTTGACCTGGGCACCTTGTGGGTGCCAAGTAGTCTTGGTATGCCCTTGTGCACACAAATATCATTAAAAATATGGGGGTTGTATTCATTATGGGAATGTTTGTATTCTCTTATTCCTATTTGAAGTTGCATGTTTTCCCCCTAAATTTAACTTGAATTCACCATTTTTTTATGTGGTTGTGTTTCCCTCAATTTCCCCAAACATTTCTTACCATCATGCTCAGTGATGTAACTCTCTCTTCCATCAATTCCTCATTAGAACCTTGCCGTATATACTAGTGAAACTCAGTACTTCATTTTTTTGAGGTTTTCATTCTTTTAAGTCTTTTCTCAACCACCCTTCTCCTTGACTATTGAACAGTCCTGGACATGAAAAATAATGACCTTTTTGTTGAGAGAGGGGAACTCATTCTAAAAAGCTTGGCTCAGAGGAAGTGGCAACTCTGTTCCCATTCCACTTGTAGTACATTCTGCCAGGGCGAGATTGGGGCCGTGATTGGCTGAGTAACTAGCTCCAATCTTGAGAGCGAAACATTTTTCATTCTTATCTTTGCAATCTGTCCTCTGGAATAGATTAATATCCAAAGCGAGGGTCTTCTGTCATCACTTTGCCGAGGATAATGGCAAAAGCTATGATTAGATGCTACATTGCTTATTCTATCAAGAAGAAATTATAGTAGAGGTTGTCAGACTTCTCAAGTCCCACACCCACCTTTAACCCATTAGTCACCGAAAGTTTAAGCGAAGAGATCACAATGGTCAGGTAGGTTGTGACTGTCTGATCATGGTATGTCCATCTCATAAGTATCACCGAGCAGAAAAACTATTTGTATGAATTGAAAGGGGCAGGATAATATTCTTATAAGAAAGAATACTGTCATTCCTTGTTATTGCGCAAATTGGAAACTTCCTCTAAGCTGATCTTGTGATTCAGTGACAAAGACATACAGTTTCAGTCAGATGAAATTTTTGCTCAACAAATGCAATAAAATTTCTATCTCAACATTCTGAAATAGTAACTTGAAAGATCACTTTTATAAACAATATTTCTACCCTGTTAAAACCCTTAAAAAACATCTCAATTAATGGGTTATCTTTAATGAATTGATGCTGTTATGCGTAATTTACTCATAACCACAACCCAAAAACAACTAACATACTTCAGTCGTTATGTTATAAATTTTTAGCGTGGGTAATGAGTTATTGTAAACGAGTGTAATGTAAAACAATGTAAACGAGTTATTCGAGATGCTTTTTTTGCAAAAATAGGGGCTTTTGTTTCTGAAATGTTGCCGTTGCTTTCTCAAAGCCCTTTTCACTGAGAGAATTTCTGAGCATTTACCCTTAGAATGTGTGATTTTGTGACTCTTCAGCAAGCTGTTTCCTTGTGAATGTGTATGTTGTTTTGGCTTGTATGAATGAACCCTCCTAAGCACTGATAAATCGGCTCTGGTAACTGGTTCTTGGTCCTTAGAAGAGGTAGTGGGAATTGATCGCATAAAATCGGTACTTGGGAACGAACGAGTAGCGAGGATTTGAATTTTGCACCCAAGAGTGAGGAAGAGTTGAACAAATATTTTCCTTAGTGATGAAACAATTAATCTTAGGTATTCACTAGATAAAGGCCACTACTGGTCTATAATCCCCTTCAAACAACTTTTGCAGTTGGCAATAAAATATCTGTGTATTCCATTTACCACTGTTTTCAGTGAATACCTGTTCAGTACTCCAGGCAATATTTATGATGAAAAAAAGGTATAGATTAGACCCATATGGGGTAAAAATGTTGATTTTTTAAAAACAAAATCTGGAGAAAGCACCAGTGGCTGCCTGGTGTAGTGTGACATATTGGTCGATGATGCACTCTGTAGGAACATGCTACTTTGACTTATTGTACTTAGTAAATTAAATTATGGAGACAGTTTTAATTTTTTACAGAGGTTTCCTGCTTATTTACCTCCTTAGTGAAATTATTTTCATTCAGGTCTTGTGATAAATCATTTAAACTTGCCATTCATTCAGAAAATAAAGAGTTCATTGTTGGAACCGAATATCCAGAATTAGGGACCGATGGGGGAGAACTGGCTGACTCATTCTTACTCCTAAGATATGGGGCAGGGTTTTGGAGTTGTGAAATCGAGGCTGCTAGCAGAGTTGGTGAGAGCGGTACTCGTAGTCCAGGCGTGATTGGTTCACTTTATTTTTGTTTGGGACTGTTCAAATACATGCTGTAATTGTGCTTACAGGAGGTAGTAGGAAACAAGCACAACTTTTCTGTATTGTAGTTAGTTTAACTTTTCTTACTATTACTATTTTATCCTTGTTTTACAGAAACTTATTAATATTGGATTTCATCCCCGTGTTGTTCGTGTGATGCCCAATACACCTATGACTGTTGGTTTTGGTTGTTCAGGTAAATCAATCATGATCTTTGATTTTTTGTCAAAATGTTTCACTTATTTGTATTGTACCTGTACCATTGATATCTCCCTCTTTTAGTATAGACTGTGTACCAAGTTGTTAACCTGTTTATCTTAGCATTGAACCCTACATGCATGAAATCCCCATGTGAAACTGTATTTGAGTTTATGTTCAAAGCTTTCTAATTTTGATAAGGAACCAAAATATTCTGCGGTAATCAGTCAAAGTAATTAATGATGTGGGTGATTTCAAATCTTTGGTATTCTTTTGTTTTCAGTTTATTCAGGTGGCACCAAGGTCAGTCCCGATGATTTGTTAGCAGTTAAGAGGCTGCTGTCTGCAGGAGGTGTATGCGAAGAAGTTCCTGAAAATTTGATCAACTCTGTTGGTGCCCTTTCTGGTTCAGGCCCTGCTTTTGTGAGTCAAAAAATGGAAAATGTGAACTTTAAGAAATGTCATTTTTTAAAATATCATTTGAAAAAATACACCTTTTTTATCCCATTTAAAATGTATTCACTCTGAGCAATGCTGTCAAATGAAATGCCCAGGGGGGTAATTCTGTATTTCCAAATTTCGGCTATAATTCGGATGAGGTCATAGATATAGCCACGTTCCGGCATTGTTTTGAAGTTCATTAAGTAACCGCATACAGCACTTGAGTAACGGCTCACTTACTCAGAAACAGTCAATTTCCCTCATGTCATCATTGTTGCCTTAAGCAATGAATGACTCATTAGTCATTGGACAATTTTATTGAAGATTCTATACAGGCCCGTCGCTAGCTAATCTGGTGCCCGGGGCAAACTGGGATCGTGCCCCCCCCCATAACATTGACATACCTGCATCGGGAGATTTGAAAATTAATTGAAAACTTTTTTCATAATAAAGATATTTTATTGATTATGAAAGTACAAGGATATTTAAAAATTTCGGTGAAAAACTTGCCGACCGCGTAAGTCACGAGCCGATGTTATGTGTGTCTGCGTTTTCGACGTGAAGGAGCCTCGGAGCTCTTTCATTGTGTTGAAGAGAGCTGAGAGCGCCACATAGCGGATAACGTTGTTAGTCAAAATTAAAAAAAAAATTTAGTCCGCGAACACGGTGCGCCCAGGGCAAAATGCCCTGGTTGCCCCGCCCTCGCGACGGGCCTGATCCTACAGCTTTCCAATTATGGTCATTTCAATCGAAAATACAGAATAACTGCTCAGTTATGTCATTTTTGGTTTACTCATGTAAATTCATTCATATCTATTCAAATGATGGAGGGGGTCTCAATGTTTGGAGAGGGAAAGTCTACGGTTTGCCAGATATTGGAGCAGAGAAACATGGAAAGCAGGGGTTTACAATGGGTAAATGTCACCTAGGTTCAGTGCCTGATTGCTGTATTGGCAGACCCAGTGGCGCCGACTCCATGGGGCCTGAGGGGGCCCGAGCCCCCTCAAAGATTCGTTTGGGGGGGGTGGAGCCCCCTCAATATTTCAAGAAAATAATTAAGTTATATTATGCTTTGTGAAATAATCCTTCTTCACAAAAATATATTGGTAATTTTTATTTCCCATGTTTGAGGATAGTTACCTTTTAAAATAAATTCAACAATGTGTTAAAACAAATAATTATAAGGTGAAGCAGGTTGACTGAATCAGGTGGTGTGAATCATGCTTGTGTTTCGGTGCTGCGACACACTTTGAATTTAACCTCTTCCCGGGGCAAGACCTCGGATATGGGCCCCCCCAATATTTTTTATAAGTCGGCGCCCCTGGGCAGACCTAGGCATCTGACTAGGGGACCAAGTCCTTAAGGAGCCTGAAATCCCTAGCAGCACCTAGTCATGGTCAATATCAGTTCACAAAATCTAGTGTTAATGCAGTGATGGAGCTCTCACCTCCATGTTTCAGACAAACATTTGGTGATTACAAAAAATTAACTACCTGTACTTGTCCTTCAACCTATCCTACTTATTTTTCCTAATCTTAGGTTGACTTAAGCACTTGGACTTTTCCTCACAAATAGGAATATTGCTATTACATATATTGTGGCTGCATAACTTAGGATAAAATCTATTGAAAAAATGGAATTCCTTTATGGTATTTGATGATACTATACTGGCACAGAATTAGAAATTGTGCATTTTGTGCTATTAATGCTAAGGTATTATTATATGTGCATTATATATGTGTTTTAAATAACATAAAATCTCTTACTATTAAGCTGTAAACTTTCCTTTTACTCCTCTATAATTACTTCAGAGGAAAATATGATGATAAGGAAAGAAAAAAGAACCAGTAACATCATGATTAACTGCTTTCATGAAAATGGAATTACATATATATGAGCTATATAGTTATTCCTCTATTATCTGTTGGCCAATTAAAGGTTTTTTGTATTATTTGCCTATCACTTCCTTGGCTAGTCCCTCAAAATTCTTGCCTACTCTCCTCAATACAGGGTTTGGCAAAATACTCGCTCTCCAGTATTTTAAATACAAATACAAAACACTTGAAATTTTAGTATTTTAAATACTGTTACAAAATACATTAGAACATATCTGTCATAATTAGGGATGAGTCGATTCCAAATGTTGATTCTCGATTCCACCGATTCTCGGGCACGGAATCGGAATCGAGAATTGATCGCCTAAAGTCGATTCCGATTCCATTGATTCCAGGAAGATAAATGTTTTGAGCATAGACTATAAGTTTGGGACATAAATGATGCCACACACCTAAGCGGTCGCGGTGTCAGCCTTGCCCGCGCGGAGGATACGCCAGCACGCGGGTGCTGCGACGAACATACCTAAGCGGCCTCGGAAACATTAAAATGTCGGCAAGAGCGACAAACCGACGAACCCTGAAATACCTCGTGTTCATGAGCAACTCTCAGAGAAAAAAAATTGAAAACCACGGGATCGGGAAGCAACCCATGCGTTTTCCGTTCTTTTATTAACCGCTGGTCACGGCAAATCAAATTGTTACGATTATGAATCACATTCGGAGAATTCATCTGGACCACCAATTTTAAAGTATAATAGATCGAAATATATTTTTTTACTTTCGAATGATATTTGAAGTCTGATGATAATAAAAACGTGCAGAGAGCGAGTTTTTCTGTGAAAAAAGTTTCTTATAAATACGCTCTGAGAGCAGTTTTTTTTATATAAGTAACTTTTTTAGACTAACACGCGCCTGCGTCAATAATAAAAAAATTAGACACATTCGCGTTTATATAGCCCAGTTTCATCAATGCAACCCTTGAGGAAGTTGATACTTGCTTGGCATAAGCCGCCGCGGCCTCTGGGCGGACTCGACAGGTTGCGTTCGGCCGCCACCGCGCACCCGCCAGGCTGCTCTGGTATGTATCGACGCCATGAGCGCTACATTATTGTTTAGCCACCGCGGCCAAACGAGAATATAGCCACCGCGGCTATTGTTATTTTTAGGGATGGTCGGATCGGATACCTCGGATCCAAATACCCGCGGATATTGCCCTTCATCGGATCCAAAGTTGCGGAAGACATCGGATCTGGATCGGAAATTTTAAATAATAGCTTCAGTGAATGTAACGCCCCATAAGAGTGGAAAGATTTCCGATTCTCTCTTCGAATGCGCCGTCGCATGCGATTCTTGTCCTACTCATGAACTGTTTTGTTTGAAAGTCTCGCAGAGGTTGCAAGTAGATTTTCAGCCATGGCCAGGATTTTCAGCATTTCAAAAGTAACTATGTCGCAGATTTCAGAAAACCACCCTCGGCCGTCCATCAGCCCGTGCCTCTGTTGTTTTTTTTTCGCATCCGAAATCACACGGACCAAAAATCATTGTCTTCTAAGGAAAATATCAAATCACACGAAAACAATTGAAGCGTGTTTCATCCCTACCTCGTCTCACCAACTGACCTTTTTTGGCCTACCTGCTTCAATTCTCCGTTTCTAGACTACAAATGCAAGGAGAGTGACTTTCTGGGAAAGTGTTAAAATTAGTTTAAAATCCATTATTTAGTGCCCGGTTTTTTCAACAATTTTCCCCCCTGGTTTTGGATCCCCCTCCCCAATTGAAATTCCTGGCTACGCCACTGCTCCTTCCCCTCCACCTCTCCTTTGCACGCTTTTGCTGCCCACTCCTTCCTCATGCTGAGCGGTTGAGCACCTCGTCGCACGTGACGTTATTACCGTTTTAGATACTTTTAATTGTGTTGCTGATTGCGCAGTTGCAATTTAATTTAATGATGCACCAATAAAAATGTCTTTCATTGTGTATAAACATTTCCATTAACAGGAGAACCAATGAATCCAGTGTGCGTGCACTATGGCGTAAATTATTGCGAGGATGTGCTAAATCCACCTCACCATACTGAAGCATTTTCGGATGAAACACGAGTCTGTATGCGATGAGAAAGTTAAATTCGGGGGAAACGTGTGTGAGGAAAATTTGAATTCAGTCGATAGCAGGGGGGTAGCCAGGAATTTTGTTAAGGGGGGGTCCAAAACCAGGGGGGAAAATTTTTAAACAACAGGGTACAAAGGAGAGGTTTTCAAACTAATTTTAACGCCCTTCATAATAGAAAAAACTTCATTTTTCAGAGATTCATTTTTTTTTTCATTTTTGTAAATTCATGATTTTTAATATTTTGTTTCCTTTTATGAAGGAAAGTAATTGTGTTTTTATATTTTGGGGGGTCCTCTCGCTACGCTACTGGTCAGTGGTTCATCCTAAGATTTTTCCTATTTTCATTTCCAAACCCAAGCGTAACAGTTTAGGCCCTGAGTATGTAAAGATGTTTTTAAAAAACTACTTGAAAGCCCATAAAATAATTTTTAATTTATAAAAATATAAAAATGTGTATGAAAATCTAAAAAGCATTGATTGTATGTACCCACAATAAACTTGAATAATGACTTTGTTTAATGGCAGGAATTCGAAAATGCATTTGGAATAGAAAATATCCGATTCGAAAGATCTGGCTCTGAAAATCCTGGATCTTTCCATCCCTAGTTATTTTATTCCATTCAATTCCTAAATTTTAATGACAGCAATACCACAGATAAATCAAAATCCCACCTGCTATAAGGAGTAAGAATCGATGGAATCGAGAATCGGGAATCGATTTGAAAGAATCGAAATTGGAATCGGAATCGAAAAAAAGTGGAATCGACTCATCCCTAGTCATAATACTTGTTAAAATACTGTAATACATATTTTTAAATAGTGAAAATACTCTAAATACTTCACCAAAATAAAGCCTACCCATTTGATCCCATGAATCCTGACATTACATTGATACCAACCGACAAATATGTAATAAAAAGACTAATCAGTAGTTTTGACAAATGTCTACAGTGAAGAACGAAAAAGATTTTATCCTGTCTTACTTTACCAATCGAATTGCTGATAAATTGTGCTTGCATATCTTTCAGTATTTTAAGTATTTCAGTTACAATAAACTCCCATTCTTGTGTATTTTAAATACAAATACAAAATACGTTGCATAGTCCGTTTGAAAATGCAAAATATTAAATATGTATACTACTTCACTCATTCATACGGCGCCTTAAGCGCAAACATACATATAAATTCAGAGGTAAGGAAAGAAAGGGATAGGAACATGGAATAGAAAAAGGACGAGGACAATGGTGCTGTGGTAGATGGAAAAAGCCAGAAATCAGAGGGTAAAAATGCGGCCTGACTGGGACTCGAACCCAGAACCTCCTGGTTGCCGGCCAGGTGCTCTACCAGTTGCGCTACCAGGACGCTTAGATTTACCATGATTTAATGCATTTGAAATATATATTTAAAATATGTACATGTATTTGAAATACTGCCAAACTCTGCCTCAATTCCACCTCTGATAACCTTTCCTGCCCTAAAAACTAATCTTTGATTGGAAAGAGAGTATAAAATGAAGAGAAGTCATTAACCAGAGACCACATTGTTCAAATTTCAAAGGAATTGATTATGTCTCTTTTGATCGTCTTACTGGGATTCCCCCCTCCATTGGGACAGAGAGATGGATGTAATGTATATTTAGACTTAATTGGTTTGTATTTTAATGGAGAATATTTTTGATTTGTATATTTAACAGGTATATTTAATGATTGAGGCTCTCTCTGATGGAGCTGTGAAAATGGGAGTTCCACGAAACATGGCCTCCAAGTTTGCTGCTCAAACTGTTCTGGGTGCAGCTCATATGGTTTTGGAAACTGGGCGGCATCCTGGACAATTGAAAGATGAAGTATGCTCGCCTGGAGGAACCACAATAGCTGGGATCCATGCTATGGAGAAAGCTGGCATTAGGTAAATCTTTACTGACAATGAGTTACAAATTTAATGACATTAACAATTTTTATTGGTCAGAAGAGCCATTGTTACAGCCAATGACCTTGTCGATTTTATTTTATATGCAGTAAGACCTCTATACAACTAACCTCCATGAAGAAAATTTATTTATAAAACCCCTTATTTCAAAGTCATTGGCCCAGTCCCGGATTGTGCAATGGACAATGCACTCTACAAAACATCTCGTAACAAATCTCTCCTATTACGACAACTCCTTACAACAAAGTCTGCACTTGGGCCCAAAACTTAAGGCCTGGTTACACGGTGCATTAACCCGTACGGGTTAATGTATGAATGCGTGTCTGAATTCATGGATGTTTGCGTGAACGAGAAACATGAATGAGCGGTTACACGGAACATGCGTTCGCACAAGTTTTCACACATTTTCTCGTAACGTGAGGCGTTTTGTTTTTGTTTATTCCCTTCACAGTGCACAAAATTTAAATGTGTAAACAGTATCATTAGGTAAGAAGCAGACGATACCTACCAGAAAATAATTCCCTTTTCGTTGTTTCCTGTAGGACCAGGAAATTTCACATACTGGTAATATATTTGCACTGCCGTGTAAACAGTGGTGTTCATTGTAGTCGCCGAAGTTGTTTCATTTCGTGCCAGTAATATTTATTTATATTTAATATTTATCGTTATCGCTCGCGTAATGTTATATCTCAATAGAAGTCTATTTATTTCAAACCGTTATCAAAGTTAATACTTAGGCTTAAAATTTGTGGATGCATCTTGTTTTTAAGCTAGTTTTTTGTTTACTAGACATTTTTCTGTCATCTGTTTTTGTGAGTGTAGATGATGTATGAGAGTAGATATTTTTAATACTTTGTTCTACTTTTGTCCGGGACGGTTATAAAGTTAAGAAGATATTTGCTGTTGATGGAAAAGATGCTGGTTTAGAGGTCTGGTCGATTTATGAATATGTAGGTCGTCTTTTTGTGGTGGGCCAGTGCATTCCCACCTCGGACGTATCAAAGGTAGAATTGTTGTTAATTCATATGATATAAATTATGTTTAAATGTGTTCTATTACTCGTATGATAGCTGTTGTATTTCACAAATGTCGTGTTGAAAACTCGGTTATAACCTCATCGATTGTTTTTTTCCGGCATAATACAACCAATAAGATACCATAGGCATAAACTTGGTATGTCCGGCATACATGCAGGGATACTCCATATGAATATTAGTGTAGATGCAAATGGTGAGTTTGTGGTAGGATTCAAGCACTTACGATACATTACAAATGTACAAATATGCGTAAGGAGTTACTGAATAGCCCTGCAGATGACAACTAAATGTGTCGTATCCTTTGTTTCTCACCAGGTGGCTCTGTTATGAGTTCAACTTAAACGTGAATGAACGAAATTAGAACAGGTTCTATTTTCCGTTCACGCATTCATGCATTTGTACATTTTGTGGTGGTTACACAGTGAATTTTTCCGTTCATTCTCGCGTTCATACATTTATAGACATTAACCCGTACAGGTTAATGCACCGTGTAACCAGGCCTTTAGAAAGTGCCCCTCTAGAACAAATTATTGAGGAAAAGAGTAATATTTTGCATTTGCAGGTCATTTCTTCCATTGATATTTACATAATAAGGTGGAAGTAGAACTGCAGCGGAGGGTACTGCATCTTTACTGTTTTGATTAACTTGACTAATTATTAATTTATAAGTTATTAAACAATAATATGAATAAAACTTCCTAATAGCAAACATATGGTGTGTAATCAGTGGCACCGACTCCATGGGGCTTGAGGGGGCCCAAGCCCCCTCAAACATTCCTTATGGGTGTGAGAAAAAAATGTGTCAGGCTTGTCGATTTTCCCCAGAGTGTCCAGATATCGAGATTCGAGTTATCAGGGTTCTAATGTTGATCATACGACTCTTCTAAAATGCCTAAAAAACTTAAAACTCACTACTTATAAAATTTCCCCGGGGCAAGATTCCCTGGTTCGGGCCCCCCCAATATTTTTTGTAAATCGGCATTCCTGTGTGTAATTTCAACTACCACATCTCAGAAAAATACTTTACGGATGTATTATATTTCAGTGGTATCAAAACATCAAAATCACTAGTGAAGTTGAATGTGAAGGAAGGTTAAATTACTTAGAGTTAACCATTCAAAATGTAAACAAAAAATGTGAATTCTCGATTTTCAGAAAAAATTGTTACACTGACCAAATAATACTTCACAATTCACGACACCACTTCTCTCACAAACTATCAGCAATACATTGTATGCTTCACAGACTATGTATTATTCCATTGTCGAATTACAGCAGGATGAAGGAGCTAAACACAATCAAACTAATTGCATCCAATAATGGGTACTCCGAAGTTCTCATTGACAAACTGTACCACCACAAACAAAAATGACTCGCACTCAACCTTATTTACACAGAAAGGGGGAAAGATGATGACAGGAAATGGCGTAGAATCCCCTAACTCGGTTGTATATCTAACAGAACCGAAAAATTATTACCAAAAGATCAAGTGAAAGCTGCCTTCAACAATAAAAATACACTAGGCAAACTGTTAGGCAATACCAAAGACAAAATTAGTGCCGGAGAACCCAGCGGAGTATATAAACTCCAATGTAATGACTGCAATTCCTGTTACATAGGAAAAACTGGACGGAATTTCAACCTCTGGGCCAAGGAACATCGTTCATGTTTTATTAACAACAAACAAATCTCACACTTTGCCAAACACCTCTTGGATTCCGGCCACACAAGCGATTTCGAACCGATAATCCTACATAAAGAAAACAATGGCCCAAGGCTTGACGCACTCGAGCAGTTGGAAATTTTAGTGGGCCAAACCTCACCCAACATCACATTAGTTAACGAGCAATTGTATTCTCACCATTTACCACTGTTCAATGTTTTTTCCGAGACACCATTACGGATAACACTCACCACTCCATAACACCCCTCCCCGTATTTCGTCATCATACACAAACCCTCGGCTACCCCGTGCAGTGACCCATCAGCGACGTACTTCCCAAACCTACCTTCCCTTCCCTTACCCCCTCCCCATTCCCCCCCTTTCTCCACCTCCACTCCACCACCCCTCTAACGCCTTCAAGGGTATAAATTCTATGTACTGATACTTGTAATTGCCAGATGATGATACGCTGTATCGAAACCGGTCGCAAATATATTTTATTTTGTGGAACAGCGAAGTCTTTTTCTTAACCTTTGTGCATCATGAAGGAGTTCCACCATGTTACGCCAACCACCATCGCATTAATCCTTCTTCTATTTTATATCTATTTTACAGTTTATGTTGATACTTTATAAATGATAGGTTTTGCTTACAAGAAGACTTTGCATAAGTGATGCCAAGAAAGAAGATGAAACCTTTTTTATTTGAAAGTAGACACTTAGATAGGAATACTGCTGAAGGGTTTTATTCGTATAAGCCCGGGTTAGGGAGAAAAAAGCATTTAAAAATTTAAAAATACAGTCACATTGAATTTCATTTAAAAATTTCGCTGATTACTTCAAGGCTGATTTGGCCTGGCGGTAGCATATCGCATTTTCGTTTTGAAAGACCAGGGTTCGAGACTAGGAGAGAATAAATTTTTTCCAGTCTGCCACCTTCTCCATTTTTTGTAATCTGTTCCATTTTCTTCAGATGTGCTGATTTCAGACGTTTTACATTTTTTTTACTTGACTGCTTTTTGAGAATAACCCTAAATTGACATTTATGTCACTAGCTAACCCTTGCTTCGAATTATTCTTTCCGTTGCCAAGATTCATCCTAGCAGGAGTGATAAAACTGTGGTGATGGCATCGAAGTGAAGGGAACTCATTTCCAAAGCAAAAGATTTTAAACACACTGTCTTCGAAGAGTTTCCCAGGTTCCTCCTGTGAGTGGATTTTTACCCGTTTACCTATATGATCAATTGTGAGTATTCCAAGTGCTAAACGTCGCTACTGCTCTTCTTACATACACACACTCACCAACAGAAGGAATGGACGAGGACACTATCCCTTTCTTTCCTTACCTGAGAATTTATTTGTATGTTTGCGCTTAAGGCGCCGTGTGAATGAATGAAGTAGTGTATCAGCCATATTGGCTTATTTCACTTAAGCTCAGTGTGCCCCGAAACGCATGTTCCTGTCTCATTCCTGCTATCGTGTGAGTGTGTATCTTTCCTTTCTTCCTTGTGTCCTCGTCCATTCCTTCTGTTGGTGAGTGGTGAGCTTCCCCAGTGCCATCGATTGGTTACTCTAGTGGGCCATAGGAAAGGGAGTTTCCTGTACATAATCCCCCGTCGAAATCATGTTAAATCTAAGCGTACTGGTAGCGCAACTGATAGAGCACCTGGCCGGCAACCAGGAGGTTCTGGGCTTGAGTCCCAGTCAGGCCGCATTTTTACCCTCTGATTTCTGTCTTTTTTTCGATCTACCAAAGCACCGTTGTCCTCATCCTTTTTCCATTACATGTTCCTATCCCTTTCTTTCCTTACCTGTGAATTTATGTGTATATATAACAGAACAAGTATTTATTTTGTCTATGGTAAGGACTCATAAGATTCAGAGAAAGTTAGGAACCAATGTGGAAGTCATCTTGATATGAATGGAAATGCATTATTGTCCCTATCTTTCAATTTTGTTTGGTCTCTCTGTTTGCTCTACTGTGTTTGAGTTGAAACTGGACTTTCTGATAGGGATATTATGAGCCAAGAGAATGGTTTTGCTTGTTGACATAATTTGTCATGTAATTTTTTGCTGTAGGTTTTTTATGTATGTAACATTTTCTTGTTATTTATTGATTTTCTTTCATAATGTTTAGGGCTGGGCTAATGGATGCTATTGAAGCAGCCAAGAAGAGAGCAGATCAGCTTGGAAGTTCAAAGTGAACTATGAGTGTGTGTGTGTGAACTATGAGTTTGTGAGGAGGTATCTCGATAGATTCAGGGTTCATCATTTATCTGAATGTTTTCTGGTGTGGAGAACAAAGCACATCAGTGCTGCCAAGGCAGATTGCAGACTGATTTTGCTTTTTCTAAGGTGCCTTTGAGGAGGAATGTTTTTTGGTTTAGCTAACATTGTATGTACTCATAGAGTAATTGTGATATTTTCACTGATTTGGTGCATCATTCAAGATATTAAGGATTTTACTAACAATTAAATATTTATATGTAATTATTGTATTATGAGAACAATTTGATTCAATGCTAGTGATTTTGTTAATTGATCTTGACTTATATTTTTATTGATTGTTATTATGCTCTGTATTGCAATTTTGTTTTGTAAGCAGTGGCGCCGACTCCATGGGGCCGGAGGGGGCCCGAGCCCCCTCAAAAATTCGTTATGGATGTGAGGAAAAAATGTGTCAGGCTTGTCTATTTTCCCTGGAGTGTCCAGATGTCGAGATTCGAGTTATCAGGGTTCTAATGTTGATCATATGTCTCTTCTAAAATGCTTAAAAAACTTAAAACTCTCTAATTATAAAATTTCCCGGGGCAAGATCCCTGGTTTGGGCCCCCCCAATATTTTTTGTAAGTCGCCACCCCTGGTTGTTAGTTTTTTTTTCTAATTTGTCATTGTGTACTAAAGGCTATTGCCTTTAGTACACAATGACAAATTGCTAAATATGCTATTAGAACATGAGCTTTGATTTTTTCTTTGAGTCTGTACTGCATTGTGCCATTGATCAGAGTAATGCTGTTAAATCTAGATGACTGAAACTGAATCTCTTGGATGTAGCTTAAAGTTTCAAGTAGCTCTGGGGGTAGCGTATTTTAGACAATAATTAATTGTGCCAATTAACAAACCTTTTAGTGTTGAAGTTACTATTTTGCAGTTAAAATTCATGAAATATCAGGTGTAAATCTTAGAAAAGTTTTATGCATGAAATTTCTGCCCTGATTGGTCATCATTCTAACTTCCCATAGTGGGTGTTGGTGGTGAAAAGTTGCTTCAAAATAAACGTGGTAGGGACTTAACTAACTATTTTTCAGTGTTTCTGCATTTATTTCTCTGTGTGAGAGTTGTTTGTGCTTATCTGTGATCTAATTTTTCATTATGGTAAATCTAGATTGTTTTTGAAATGATGAGTTCAAATACTGAAGTGTTGGTTGGCTATCCACTGAGATAGAAAAATTCATGGTTGTGTGTGCTGCCTTGTCACCTTTGTACCATTTTTCCAAAATTGAAAGATTATGATTGAAAACAAAATCCAGTTATACATTTATTAACCCCAGCATTTATTCCTTCATAAATCTCAGACTTGGAATTAAGACTCATGAACCAGTTGAAGTGATCATCAGAGATGATAATGTACGTTCCAACAACGTTCCAACAATGAGCATAATTTCATCGAAAATTGGACTCTCTTTCTTGTGAATATATTCTTTTTAAATTCTTCGAAACATCTAAAATTATGAAAAAACTTTATCATTTCCACGATGAATCAGTTCCATGATGCCACCCCACAATCTACATATAGTCTTATATAGTTATGTGATTGGATAATTTGGTATGACTTCAGCATTTTGCAGTGACTTAATGAAGTAAATATTGTTTGCAAAAATTTTTTCTGGGAGTGCTATTTTCATATATTTTTAATCGATAAGGGCTTTTGGCACATTCATCCCTGATGAATTCTTTTCCCTGTAAGGAATATAAAGTTAGTTTGTCACTGGTGTCGAAAATTTTATGTACCCATATCCATAAATTCTAAAGGATGATTTTACAAATTTTTCAAACTGTAAATCACGGGCTTGCAAGTTCAGCTGAGCAGAAATAATGCACATGTGATACGGAGTGAAATTTTGTGATTTTTACTATTAATTGACTGCATTGATCATCAATTCAAGGCATGTGCAGTGCTAAAGGTTTGAGTTGTTATGTTGGCAATTTTTTATATTAAATTTTTCAAAATCATTTTCTAGCGTTCAATCCTTCCTGTTCTGCAGTAATATCAATACTTTTTTAGCTTGTTTTATCAATAAGAAATTGCCTAGTTCTAAGCTGGCACAATTTATAATTTTTAATGTGAGCTCAAAGTATGATTTCTTATGATCTCTGCATTCTCTTCGGGTTTTCACCTTATCCGTTGGGTTTTGCTTGTTCACTTTGAACTTCCAAGCTCGTCTGCAGTCTTCTTGGCTGCTTCAATAGCATCCATTATCGAAGCCCTAAAAATTATGAAAGAAAGCCAATAAATAACAAAAAAATGTTACAAATACAAAAAACCTTCAGCAAAAAATTACATGACAAATTATGTCAACTTGGAAAAACCAAACGGACGTGGTGAAAACCCGAAGAGAATGCAGAGATCATCTGACTAACGCTGTGAAAATCTTCAAACCTTTATGATATCTTATATCTGTGCCAATATGTATTGAGAGATATAACAGATCGTAGACCTAGTCGCCGGTCCATTTATCTTAATCCACCTCTCCATTCCATCTTTACATGTTACGGAGTTCAGCTTGGACCATTTGAGGGTTAGAGTGCATTGTTCTCTTTCCAGTGTGGCATTTTCTAATGGTCAGTCATGTATAGGTGTGTATTTTCCTCTCAGGTGATGTGACATTACCCATCAGGCACATTGTCCATAAATTCTCAATGAGTAACATAAGAGTAGCCTTTTCATGAAATTTTATATTAAATTACCCTACCTGAGAAATGGTTCAATGCTTATCATTCGCTTAAACCTAGTACCCACTGCCTAAGGGCGTGCTTTGAGAGCTATATTGAAATGACTGTATAATCAACAGAAATTTTCTTAATGGGGAGTGATAATAATGTTCTCACCATAAAATTGGAACCTAATTGTGTCGGTGTTACCCAAAATATTTTTTATTTTGCCAATATGTGTATCTCTTATCAAGGAAAATGAATTTGATAGCTAACTTTCCCAAAGTTGGCAGCAGGATAGAGATTCAAAATAGCCTCCATTAACTTCAAATCGATGGACTCGATAGGTCATATCGGTGGAATCATATCGACCAATTTTCGTCATTCACTTGTAATTTTAATAACCAATGTTTATTGTCGTAACTCTCGTGTCCACGTTGCATATTGTACTAATTTAATAATTTATCGAAAATAGTCTCAATTTTTCTCGTTTTTACCGGTATTGACGGCCGTAGTGTTTGAATTTTATACGTAAACTCGCAGCTGTTTTGCGTCGATAGTTAATGCTGCGATATCCTCCCACACACATATCGATACCAGTCGTCTAGCACGTTCCAGAGAAGTGTTGATTGCACGATGTCTACCACGGTTATGAGCCCTTTGTCCCTTGCGGGATCCCGTGCCTCGGGGAATTCAGTTCGCACTCAAAATGGTAATTTTCATGTTCTTTTTGTCAATTGTAATATTAGTTCAACATCATTGTTTAGTTTTGGTTAATGCTAGCTTAAAACCGGCACACGCGGTCATCCGGCCATGTTTAAGCTATGTTGGACGTATCTCTGTAGTTAACTTTAACTATTCCTGAAGTGGCGTTGTTTAACCGTTAAATTTAATTTTATTCCCTAGTTATGGCAGCGTGTTCAATTGCTAATATTGTCAAGACCTCTTTGGGACCAGTAGGTTTGGACAAGATGCTGGTAGATGACATTGGGGTGAGTTCTTGTTACTTTGTTGTGATGTCATTTTAAAGGAATCGGAGGAGGCCTTATGTGAATGTCGGTATTTTATGACTTAGGATGTCACCGTCACGAATGATGGTGCAACGATCTTGAAGCTGCTGGAGGTAGAGCATCCGGCTGCCAGAGTCCTCGTAGAATTGGCTCAGTTGCAAGACGAAGAGGTCGGCGATGGTACCACCTCTGTCGTAAGTTACTTATCTAATATAAATTAGAGTTGTCTATGTGTTGTGTTTACCAAATGTGTCGTGTCGGACCCTTAAGGCATCGATAATTTTTTACTTTTATAACTTCAAGCCATCTTAAATCGCATTGCATTTCTTCTTCATGCTCACTTATTTCCGGGTGAAGAAATTTTTAATGTAAAATCTGTGGGTTTTTGAATCTGACGTTTATGAAGAGAAGAGTTAGTTATGCCTGAATGATGATCGAAACGGGTTGTGCTGTCGTAAATTCTTCTATGCCTGCTTCAGAAATTTCAAGTTTTCACTCCTAATTAATTCTGCAATTATTCAGGTTATTGTGGCTGCTGAATTACTTAAGAATGCGGACGAATTGGTGAAACAAAAGATACACCCAACCTCCATAATTAGTGGATATCGCCTCGCATGCAAGTAAGTGTAAGGGTTTTATTAATATCATGCATGTTGAAGACTGCTTTATTACTATTGTACTTGTTGTAAATAGTAGTGGGCATATGGGAAGCCTGGTCAAAGATTTACTTATTCCCGAACCCAAGAATGCATTCTGCAGACTTAATTCCTATGGTCATGATCAGTTCGAGACTCGTGAATTGAAATAACATGACAGTGGAGGCCATGCAGTGGCGTAGCCAGGGGGAGGTCTGGAGGGTCCGGACTCCCCCGAAATATAAAAACAATCATTTTCCTTCTCAAAAGAAAACAAAATATTGAAAAATCAAGAATTTACAAAATATTTCTTTAACAAATGAAGTTTTTTCGGTTATTAAAAGTGTTAAAATTAGTTTAAAACCCATTACTTACAATTAGTACCCTGAAAAAATTTCCCCCGTTTTTGGAACCCCCTGAACGAAATTCGTGGATATACCATAGATGTCATGTGATGCTTAACCAGAAATTCATTGGTTTAATTATCGCTCTCTGTCATGTCTGATGTAGTTTTATTATTATATCCTTCCATCGAAACCTATGCTGTATGTGGAATCATATTTATTCAGTTGATCAATACTCTTTGGAGTCCTAAAAGTCACAGAATTGATATTCGGAAAATATTTTGGTGGTTCACATTTGTACTTACTAGGATATTCATGTATTCAATAAACAGTAATGCAATCACAAGAATGGGAGTACTGTTGCTCTCCATTTCTACCTGTTGCCTCGAGTACCTCTCTCTTCCTTGGGGGTTTAGGGGCCCTAAGATATGAAGTGAAACACTTTACACTTTCCACATAAAAATTTATTACACTAGAGTCGACATGTTTCGCTGCACTGTAGCATTATCAAGACTAAACCAAGAAATTAACCATACCAATATATATACACAAATTGCGCACTCGCAAGCATTTGAGAAATGGGGGTGGAAGGTGGGGTGGAAAGGAGGGTTGGGAATTTTAAACTCCCTCAACCCTCCTTTCCACCCCCATTTCTCAAATGCTTGCGAGTGCGCAATTTGTGTATATATATTGGTATGGTTAATTTCTTGGTTTAGTCTTGATAATGCTGCATTGCAGCGAAACATGTCGACTCTAGTGTAATAAATTTTTATGTGGAAGGTGCAAAGTGTTTCACTTCATATCTCATAATGGATCTCCACAAAGTATCTGCCTCATCCATCCAATTCAATTTAGGGGCCCTAATTTTGACATGGATTGGTGTTGGTGGGGTTCACCCCAGCCTTAGTGATGATTTAGGCATGAATTGTCATCCATTCGTGGTAGCGTCTGGTCATTTCCCCTAATACCTTGTATGACCTGTAGTTATGTTAGGAGTTTCTAAAGGCTTCAGCTGTGGATAGAAATAGAAACTATGCTCTATCCACAAGGTTACCGCACTCACTACTTAGCATAAAAAATTGTTGAAGTGATGCCAATCTTCAGATGTAAATGCTTATTGAAATTCCTCCTCCAACTAACTACCATATACAGTGAGTCCTCGTTTAACGTCACTTACCGTTCCTGAAAAATGTGACGATAAATGAAATGACGTTAATCGAAACATAAATCCCATAAGAAACAATGTTAAAAGTGAATATTAGCTTCTATATGCAAAAAAATTTAGCGTATCATATCTGGGGCATTTTTTACGATTGGAATTCGCTATGGTGGCCGCCCGGGCGAGCGTCGCCTGGGCATCATCATCGCTGAAACATCGTCGCAATTAAAGGAACCAAAATTATTGTTAACACGGCGAAAAAAGTGACGACAAAAACTCAGAGTTCTACACGGAAAAATTCCTTGAAATCACTTTTTATGTTCCTGAAAACCATTATGTCAAGTAAAACCTTGCGCACCTACCTAAGAATTCATTTTGCAGAAAATTTGCTGAAACTGTAATTGCAATTAACAATAAACACACCGTTTTACACTTAGTTTTGACTGACTGTATGACCGCCCGCAAAATGAACCTGCAACGCCCGCCGCTTCGCGTTTTTCCTCGCGCGGAATTTAAAGACTTGACGTTATCGCGAAGCGAAGGTGCGATAAACGAATGACGATCTCAAAATTTTTGTGATGCTATCACGAAATGACGTAGAACGAGGACTCACTGTATGTAATTCCCTGTAAGTGACTTCTTATCTAGGGGAAGTATTTCAGTTTGTTATTTATGGGCTGGTTTTAGTGTATTGGTATTTTTGGGGAGTTATATTTTAAAAAATCGGCTGCAAGAACTTGGTCTTGGGGAAGGATTTGTTATTAACTCATTTTGCTCTTATTTATGATATCTTTTCTAACTTTTTTCTTTTAATTTCTCAGAGAAGCTTGCAAGTACATCCAGGAGCATTTGACCGTCAATGTGGACACCTTGGGAAGAGAATGCATTGTTAATGTTGCAAAGACTTCTATGTCCAGTAAACTGATTGGACCGTATCCTTTTATTTTGAGCATTCTTTTATATATAACCAAATTTTCAAAATTATGGTAGGTAAATGGGAAATTAAGCCCTTGTAATTTACTGTTTGGAAAGTCATTGTTGGAGTGCAGAAAATGAAGTCAAGTTAAATGTACTTACATCTGTGGGAAAATGGTTTCATGAGTTTTATTTTCTGCTTTTAGGTGCATCAAAGTCAATTTTTTTAGTTGTCAAAATATTCCTGTTCTTAAATTTAACTTTTTGATAAGAAAAGCTGATGCAGAATACAATGTTAGCACTCCCTAATCTGGAAGTGAAATGAGTATGGTGTACCTTTGTAAAATAAAATTCTGAAAAAAGGAGATGTTGTTTCCCTCTGGGTCTTAAAACAGACATTTGTCTTTCACCTTCACGGTATTAACCTTGACTAAACATCAGTGATTCTGACTTCTTTGCTTCATTAGTAGTTGATGCTGCCATGGCTGTTAAAATAAATGATGGGCGTGGTGGATCATTATATCCAATTAAATCTGTGAATGTGCTGAAGGCTCATGGTCGCTCTGCCAGGGAAAGTACTTTGGTTCCTGGTTATGCACTGAACTGCACTGTTGCATCTCAGGTAGGAATTGAATGAAAGAACTCTGGGCTGAAATTAGTTAATTAATATTTGCTGTGTTACATTTAGTAAGTGTGATTTGCATAAATTTTTTCGCATATAGGTCCTAAAATTTTCTTATTTTGCTTACAGGCTATGCCCAAGAGAATAGCAAATGCCAAAATTGCCTGTTTGGACTTCTCTCTTCAAAAGGTCAAGATGAAGTTGGGTGTTCAGGTATGGAAATGAGGTTGGAGTAATATGGTTGGTTTGATTTTCAGGATTTCACATTTCAAGGTTAAGTTTTTTACTCTCCTATTGCTCACTAAGTACAGTGGAACCCTGATCTATTGTTCCCGCTTTCATAATTCGCCGTTCCTTGTCAAAAATTAAGTTCCATACAGACAACGTAATTTTTTCCCTCATCTATTGTTCCCCGAAGTATTGTTTTCCCGCAGTGATAGTTTGAAGATCAGGGTCCTGGCATAATTTTCCCACATCCATTGTTTGACGAAAATGAGACGAAATATATGCAATGTGTCATTTATGGCTAATATCGACAGGCACATAGTTTGAATCCTCCCCAGGAGATGAAACTACCATAGGGAGAATCTTAATGCCATGGGATAGTAACATTAGTGCATTTCCCAAGATCCACTATCCCCCTCCATTCAGCACTCGCCTCCACCTCTCTAAGCTTTCCTTTTCTCCAAAATCAAACAAAAGGTTCCAGCTCAATCATGGTTTGTATTACAAAGACCTTAACTTTGTAAGAAAATATCAAGTTACTAGAGAACGAGGAAACCTTATTCATGCCGCCTCCTTTCTCGCCCACTGACCTTTTTCAGCATACCCGCTTCAAAGTTCCCCATTTCTGGAGGTCAACTGCTGCATGAGTCAGCTATTTGCCCTAAAGGTGTCTAACAATGACTTTCGGCAGTTGGTATTTTACTTTTATTTGATTGAAATATTAGTAATGTGCATATAATAAAAAAAAAGAATGAGACCAAACACGGCTTATTTCTAACGTTATTTAAGCAGTTTAAGCAAGGAATTAGTTGGAATAATACGATGGTGATTTATGGCAAATCTCAATATCCTCGCAGACTTAGATTTCTGGTGAAACTCGCTATCTTTGCATCTGAGCTTCTCGGCCTTTGATGCGCCTTTTTTTTCTTCTGAAAACTGGACATCAGGTTACAGTTATACTATGTCTCACTTGTCAGTTACTGACGAAGGGATATCTTCGCTGGATATTTTATTTCTCCCTATTAGCAATCTGAATTCAACAGCTCATCTGGTGCTACGCTACTTAAAAATGAGTGGGTAAGTTGCCTTCTTCTTAAGGACAAAAAAATTTCATGGCGCAGTCATATGGTCATGCTTCACCCTTTGCCTCGGCACTGTGTACACCATACATGATAGCATCAGTTCCAAACTTCACCTTGTACGAGTGGTTTCGTACTTTCCAGGGTGGATTGACTTCAAGCCAGTGACTGTTTTCTGTGTGGGTTTAATAAAGTCTGGTTTAATTTTTATTAGTTTTATTTTTATTCATCTTCTCGACCATGGCCCTTCCGAAGAAACAAGTTAGAACTTTAAAATATGGACTGAAAATAATTGAAGATGATGAAAAGAATCCAAACTAGAAGCACGTGAATATTGCAGAACGCCTCGGGTTGTCTTCTAGCACATGACTGTGGGGGTGGGGTTAGAGTGGTTAAAACAAGAAGTGGGTTGAAATCGAGGATCGGGTGGGTTTGCCGCTGACGATTGACGCAAATTTGTTTATGCATTACACATTACCTCAATTACTTTATAAATATATAAGGATAGGAAAGGAACATTTCAAATAAATAATAAGAAAGGAACATTTCAAATAATACACTATTACTGGCCTTTGTGATCCATCTCATAGCCAATTACTGCGCTGGCGAAAGTGGCTGTTTTGGGCGTAGCATACACATTGCTCTCGTAAATATATGTACTTGAAATGGCGTTTGATGGATAAGAATTTTTACATCAGACAGAAATCCATAATAGCAGTGTAAATGCCGAGTGGAGTGCAAACATTTTTTTAGCGAGGTGGCATGTTCCTTTAGGATATTTGAAGGAGGTATTAGTCGAATTAACAATATGGCCTAAGTGTTTCGATAAAGTACTACATAGTATTCTTGTAATTAGCTAAAATCTTGTTTGAATTCTTAAACGAATATCATAAATACTAGCAAAAAATCCTAGCGTTTCCTGGGACATAGGCAACCTAGCCAAACATTCCTGCATTGATCATTTTCCGGCATTCATCGTTTTTTTTTCATCCAATCCCCTGAAAAACTAAGATCGAGGTTCTGCTGTACCTAAATGAGACTTTAATTTTCCATAAATTATATTGATCGTCCCTCTTTGAATTCTCAATGTATTATTTTATAAAGAATTTCTCATTCACTATTTAGTGTCGCAGAATTGGTGGTTAAAAGGCACAATTCTATGCTTATTGGTGAAGTTTATTGCTTAAAATTACTCTGTATTGATGGTTTGAATTACCCTATATTATGCTATGGTAATATTTTGTTCTTTCAATATATTCTGAATTTTTACAGCCATATTAATTGACCATGCGTCCTTTTTATTGAAAGCCTAATGGTTATTGCTGTGTAAATATGCTTTAAAAATTGGCTAATGTTAGCAGTACTGTGTGCACACTAAAACAGAAGTACACTTTTAGGTGTTAGTGACAGAACCTGAAAAGTTGGAAGCCATCCGTCAAAGAGAAAGTGATATAACCAAGGAGAGAATACAGAAAATTCTGGCTGCTGGGACCAATGTAATCCTCTGTACTGGTGGAATAGATGATCTTTGCTTAAAGGTAAATATGCTTTCATTATTCTTTATAATTCTTTAGCTGAAGTACGGTAAAAGTCTCTTATAATGAATAAGGCCTGTGGCAAGAGTAGCACAATCAGTAGCATACCATGAATGTGCTCTATTTGTTATCCATCCTGTAGTGTAAAAATCTTATTTCTATTAATCAGATTTTTATATCAGTCATTGTTTTCATTGGCAATGGCATCCACATATGTATTTTGCAGTGTGTGGGGATGCTTTGGGACACACACACCTGCTGTTGGTATATGATGCATGCTTTCTCGTAATGACTGAAAGTTTAACTCCAGGAAATCAAAAATGAAAAATAAAGATTAAATATTCATTTTACCTTCTTGTACTTAGTAGTACTCTGCCTTCATGATCTTATATTTACTGTGAAAGTGTTGTGGCTCTCCTCTTGCAAGCGGGCTCAGTGCTAGTGGTGTATTGGGAATTAATTTTTGGCATTGGTGAAGGCAAGGTTTATTTCTGAGTCCCTCTTGAGATTTCGGGCATCAAAGGATACCATTTTCCGAAAGTACAGAGACCCTGTATGAAAAGTGTTAGTGCTTTCTTCCCTATATACCAAGGTTTGAGAGAAAAATACTAGTAAAGAATCAGTGCAGCATCACTTGAGTTCAGCAGTCAAGCTTTTCATCAATCCGCTGTGGTGGGAGTGCGTAAGATCGAGCCACGCACAAACTGTCACATTTTCCTCAGGCGATTCGGGTTCGAGTCCCAATAATGCTAATTTTTTCCAGTCTTATAAATATCACAGAATCACTGATAAATGCTCAGACCCGTACAATTAAATTGGTTAGAATAAAAATGTTCTATTATTAGTTTTCAGCGTATTTTATGGATTTTATTTAACAACTGGGATTTTATTTTCCCATTACTGGCTTACATGCCTCCTGAACCATTAGATTTAGATTTTGTATACCCGTGAATGCTTCTGTGGTATATGAAGGCCTTCAATTGTTTGCTTTTAACTCATTCAAACCAGGGGACTTGTGGCAAAAGTGACGTGCGACAGGATGTGCTATCCTACCCTTTTTGTACTCAAAACTTCGTAATATTGGTTGCTATATTGTCAAATTTCTGTAACATTCATTTGCTTTGTTCCCATTCAATCAGTAAGTGGAAATTCATGGTGCATGTTTGTGGAAAACTCATTCAAATATGTAGTGCCGGACATCCCAGCTCAAGACCATTGAGAGCTTTTGTCACTGCATCAGTGCGAATAATTTTATAACATTTATAATTTTGTAATAATGTTCATAGAAACGAGAGTCCACCATTTTTCAGAACAAAATTAAATGCACACATGAAATTTATAGTGTTGTTTATTGAATTGGTGTTTATTAAAACATCAATTAATTTCATTAATGTTCAAATTAGCTTTAGCAGACATTCAATATTGAAATGTCGTGTCAACTGAGCCAGTTTTGGGTAACAGGAATTGTTTAAAATGTATTGATTTACTATTTGTTATCGTTTTCAGTATTTTGTTGAGGCTGGTGCAATGGCTGTTCGAAGGTGTAAGAAAGTAGACTTGAAAAGAATTGCAAAAGCCACTGGTGCAACGTACCTCACATCTCTATCCAATATGGAAGGTAAATTACTGGTTGTATTTCTTTTGCTTTAAGTCAGTTTTAATTAAAAAAATTAATTCAAAAATTTTGTATGGTTGTCAAATCTTCAACAAACTGAGATATTCACACTCATGAAATTGTGGAAGTATGTTTATTTACTGTCTAGGATTTACAATTTAATGTCTAAGTTCTTTAGCATGTGTGAAACAAATTTCTTGAGGCAAGCATTTTTTGAGTTCAATATCCCTCTATTTTGCCTTTGAGTAAGTATGGAAACTCAAATTTTCTCTATGATAAATATTTATTTCTGTTGCTACAATTAATGTTTTTTTGTGAATTTTAGGTGAAGAAAGTTTTGAGGCTAGTTATCTTGGGGAGGCTGCAGAAGTGGTCCAGGAGTATGTTTGTGATGATGAACTTATTCTTATTAAGGGGTAAGTGTTAAAATAAACAGATCTTGGTTTAAGTGGGGTAAGCTTTTGCTATCTGAAATTTGAATTCGACCTCTCATGAAGACTGTTTTCATGGAAAGCAATCAAATGAGAAAAGAAGTTTGTGTTGTTGTAGATTTTTCAGGATTCATTGATTGGGCAAGTACTAAGATGAATAATGGGTGGCTCATGTTTTTTCTGCAGTTTCATGACATCGATAAAATCTCTATTTATAATGCTGTAGGGTTACATTTAATGTATATGCGAACCAACCAAATAAGTTGCTAAAATTCCTTGGCAAAAAATCTTTTATCTTGACTGGAATTAGAACAGAGTTCCCCTGTTTTTAGTACCAGGTGTTCTACCTCTTAAGATAAGATGGCATCTTCTTCCTTAGTGCATCAATTAGTTCTTTTATTGCCCCAGTCCCTTCCATACCCTCCCTTTCTTCTTCTCTATACTGTTTACTTATGTACTGTTCTTTTACCATTTTCCCCCGTTGGACAAGATTTTGGATAAGATAGGCGAAATAAATCATTGTAACTAGGCTGAAACCACTTGGAAAATGATTATAAATGGATTATCCATCTTTTTCAAATTTCTGTTTGGGCTTCTCCCTCCATTACCCAAATAATAAAATCAGTGGTGTACTGTTTTTGAAAAATTATGGGTCATTATAATGAACAATATATGTGGGTATTTATTGACAGTAGGGTGGAAAGACTAGTTTATTGGGTATGAGTAGCTAGAGATCTATATGAAATCATTCGTAGCTCAAAAGTTGTTTTTGTCTTTAATTTATTCATGTTTTGTTTTCAAATTAGTTAATCAGTTTGTGAACATAATTTCATGTATTTTATTAGTGAATTATAACTCCCTTTTTCTCTTTGTTCAGTCCTAAGGTCCGTACAGCAGCATCTATCATACTTCGTGGTCCTACAGATTCTTATGTGGATGAGATGGAAAGATCAATCCATGATTCTCTGTGTGTAGTTCGTCGTGTTTTGGAATCAAAGTCCGTTGTTGCCGGAGGAGGATGTGTTGAAGCTGCTCTGTCTATTTACCTGGAAAATTTTGCCATTTCAATAGTGAGTTCTAACTTAAGTGTCTTGCAATGACACGATGAATTACCAACAGCTATGAAACTGTGAAGTAAACCTACCTCTTCTCTTGTAGAGCTCTCGTGAACAGCTTGCGATTGCAGAATTTGCACATTCGCTTTTAGTGATCCCCAAAACTCTGGCTGTAAATGCGGCTCAAGATGCTACCGAACTGGTATCTTGTCTTCGTGCTTACCACAATTCTAGCCAAACGAAAGTGGAGCATGCTGACTTCAAATGGTAAGCTATTGGATTTGGGGTAACTTGATTGTTGCTTTAGGTCTTGTTTATTTACATCTCTCTTATGGTTTTAGGTTGGGGCTGGATCTATACGAGGGCACAGTAAGGGACAACCTTAAAGCAGGTGTGTTGGAGCCAGCTATATCCAAGATAAAATCTCTTAAATTTGCCACAGAAGCTGCTATTACAATCCTACGTATAGATGACATGATCAAACTTGATCCAGAGCCAAAAGAAGGGAAGAGTTATGGTGATGCATGCCATGCCGGGGAGTTGGATGATTGAAATCATTGTACTGTTATGCATTAATTTATATTGATTCCACACCTTGTGGTGAGTGGTAGCTGTTCAGAGAAATAATGATCAGCGTTGTACTACCACTTGAAAATGCTTGAAAATTTCATTTCATGGCCGCAAACTTGAATGATCTGTAACCTTTGGCATGTTTGTCATATCATTTAATATTACTGCTTTTAAAGACATGATTAGTGTGATGCATTTACCTGTTGATCAGATCTCTCTTTTGTTTATATCCATACTGCAATATTTCCACTTAACACATGATTTGTAATTTTAAAATAAAGCCTCTCGAGTAATTTTCTAACCAAAATGACTCATTCATTTACCATGTCGCCCTCCCACCTTGACACTTCCCTCCTCAAAGCTAGTAGTAATGTTCGCCACCAGAGGGCTTGGCTTAGCATCATTTCAAAATGGACGTCAACACAGATGAGATTGCCTTATCGGTGTCAACAGTGGACTTACGGACTTGCATCGACAGTTGTCACGAAGTGTCAAAAGCTTGTTTCATTTTACAGAACTGCGGCCATTAAAGGTCGCCAGTTGTTCAGTCTGTAAGAAGTAATTGTGCAGAATAGCTTTCCAATTTCAAATACGTCAGCAGACGTATTGGTTGGAGTGGGTGTTGCCAGTGGAGAAGACAGTAAATATGAGTAATTTCCGGTTCAGGAGATTAATTTATTTTCAGCTGGAAGATTTTTTAAATCAGTGATCGTTCTCTTATTTCGAAGGATTGAAACATTTTCAATAGGCATAATCTGCTGATCATTGTAACTGGTGGTTTTGTGGTTAGCGAAGACAATGAAGAATACGAAAACAGCTCTGAAGGTTTTTACCTCAACGATGTCAGTTTTACAAGTTATACAGTCTGTAAAGTGATGCAAACAAATGGCAGTTGCCGAGGAGGATATCGGTCATGATTGGGCGGGGTTATGGAGCCACTCTGCGTATGGCAGTCATTCTGGTTGGATCCTTGCTCTGTTTGTGGCTTCAACTTTGATATGCGGGCTTTCTGCCGCCGCTTGCGTATGTGGCTGCCGGAAAACAAGAAACAAGTAAGTATTCAAGCGCTGTCAAAAGAGCAGTAGCTTTACTGGTATTATTGTATGTTGTAT
The DNA here is from genome assembly GCF_921293095.1 of Ischnura elegans. Lineage (NCBI taxonomy): Eukaryota > Metazoa > Arthropoda > Insecta > Odonata > Coenagrionidae > Ischnura > Ischnura elegans. The sequence goes on along the minus strand of NC_060253.1, from coordinate 64,041,329 downwards.
CACATTTTCATCCATATCCAAGTATCAGAACAAGTGTTAATGTGTCACTGGTGGAGGAGCAATCGCATGGTATTAAAGAATTGTGTTCTCTATTTATCGAATAATGCATTATTTCCATGGAATGACCGCTGACATGTGGGAGAAATTCCTTTTCTAACAGAATATCTGGATGAAAGATTTGATAGGTTATGGTTGACTACCTTGCTTTCTGTTGTTGTTTGTGTTGACTAAGAACAGCAATATTTTTGTTTATTAATGCGTTAAAATATTTCTCAATGGCATGTGAATGGTCTGTACCCACTAATTTCCGTCCAAAATAATTCCTAGTTAAGAATTGTGAAGGCTGCCTCTTATGTTGTACTTTTCCCTTGGATTCAGCCTTTAAAAAGCCCGTAGGATTCTAGTTGTAAATGTTATGTTTAAGATAATTAATTGTAACCTTGTGATTGTGGATACTTATTTAAGTTTTGATGTCACCCGGATCAAAATCGTAAAATGAAGAAAATAGGATTGTGTGGTTACCAACAGAATCCCCAGTTCATCATGGAGTGGGCTACAACTTTCCAATGTCAGTGCATTGTTAATTTTGTAGGTGACTCGGTTTGCCAATCCAATGCATATTTTTAATGCACTAATCATTTACAAGCTAGAATATGATAGGTGAGATGGTAGAGAATAAAGGTTTATATAATGAACCATTCATAGCTAGGTTGATCATTGAGGAGGCAAGGAGGACATTGAAGGGAAAAATTCTCATTATGAATGCAATGGAGAATGGATACTTTACAAGGCGAATGATAAAAAATTTGAAACCAAGCACAACCCATCATGCTTCGCCATCTATTATGTACTAGATTTCTTCAAGTTTGGCACCATCTAGATGGATAGCTATCAGAAAACGTACAACAGTTTGTCACTAAGAAGATCTAAATTTTCAACTTATCATTTCTCTCTTTGTGGTACAGCAGCCCTTGATGGGTGTTGTGCCTTCAACCTTCAAAATGTTTCTACAGTCTTCGTTTCTTCTGCTCTTCCCCTGTATCTTGTTGTTCTTTTGGTGCAAGTTTGGAGTAACATCATCAATCTGAGTCTTGGTCTGTCTCTCTTTCTTGAGTGGTAGAATTTTTCCTTTGTCATTCTTTTGGACATTCTTTCTCCATTTCACTCTCTCTCTATGTCACTCAATTTCCTTTGCTTTCAAGTTCCTACAATATCTTGAAATGATTCATATAACTTTGTAGTATATCTTATTCTCGATTCATCCTTTTTGTTAATGAGTATGTTACTCTTTCTTGGTATTTTTCATTTGAATGTGCTGAAGGCACATTCATCTGACCTCTTTTTGGTCCATTTCTTGACCATAGGTGAATACTGACCAGTGTGACCATTGCCGAAAACCTGAGTCTTAAATATTTTTTATTTTTGGATGCCTTATAAAAATTTGGCCCCTAATTTTTTGTTTCCTTGCAGAATATGCATGATTTCCTGGTTGAATTTGGTCCTAATTTCTCTTGTTATCTCATATCACTATTGACTCCAAATACAATTTTATGTGTGCTTTTAAATGTAGAGGAAAAAGGCCTAGTGAAAGCTGACAAGTTGTAGTGAAACTAGGTGGTAATATCGGCTAATATTTTAGTAATCTGATATTTGATTGTTATTGAATCGAATAAAGGACTGGCTACACCATACATTAACAGATATATGTGAGTTTGTGTGCGAGTGTATGAACAATTTTGGTGCATCAAAATGGAACATGTATGAATGCATGAACCAGAATAATGTCATAATTTTGTTCATGCAATGGCATGTTGGGTTGCTACCAGGTGCATTTTCACATTCATTCTCACGTTCAAGAAATTACTCTAAAACTTGTGTTTGCAAATGCACTGTGTTATCAGGCCTAAATGAGTGAAGGATAGTATTTTTGTGCTGTGAATGGAGAAGAGTTATAAATATAAACTATCTATTGAAGATGATGGTATGAAAGTTTAAACGTGATTCACTAAATTTTATTAATAATTTAATAAAGCTTTGTTTTTTACTAAGTTCGATCTGGAGCATAAAATCCATTCTCCATTGCAATGTCACACCAATAGAATTTTATCGGAATCTGGATGTGTTATAGTGTAAAATTCAAGTGATAAAATTTTTGATTACAAGTTATGTACTCATGATGTCTAAGGCAATAAAACAGATATTTTGTTTTTGGTTCTTTAATGGTTTAAGTACATGTCGGTAAGGCAATAAGGGAGTGTGGTAGTGTAGTGTGTAAAGTGCTTGGCTCCTGATAGAAGTGTCCTGGGTTTGGTAGTATATATCCTTTGCGTCCTTAAATTTCGGAAGTGTTCAGGGTATTTTATTTTGGATTGGGCTTTTGTGGCATTGTGCATGGTAACATTATTTGTTTAGCATTTGGAAAGGAGATGTCTTATCTCATTCAGTGTAATTTTTGGTGTGAAAGCTTTCATTTGGATTGATTTCCTGTTTCTTCTATGAGTTCCCATTTCATACCAGAAGACGGTATTTCTTCCTGGGGCAAGTATGCAGTACCACTCATCAGTATTGCCAGCTTTGAGTGTGTTGAACTTCATAAAAGTTACATGTTTGAGCCTTGGCTTTTTGGTGAATGAAGCAGTAATACATAAATGTTTTTATTGAAGCCATAGGTAGAAAGCTGATTCTCTTGTGTCTTATTAACTTGAAGGTAAAATATAATTTTTTTATTGATTTCTATATATCTTTTGTAGGCATAATGGTGGAGAAGAACTTCATGGACCAAAAGGAATGATTATAAAGACAAACCCAGATGAATCACAAGGTTGTGTTAACCATTCTGATGGGATACCACCTATAAACGACTCAACGGTGGTGAATATATATCCTGATGACAATACAGCTCATGAAACAAGGTAGAGTCCTCAACCCAATCTATGAAAATTATTTATACTTTTTGCATTCTTGTAGTGTCATAAGCTATCATTTGTTTCCATCTTAGCTATACATATTACCTACTTAAGAGGATCACAAAATGTTTTGACCATCTACTTCCCTACAAAGACAAAATCAGCAATCCCCTGATTTACTCTTTATTATGTTTAATATCTCAGGTACCTATACGTCTTAAAAAAAACATCTTAAACAATTGTTTTCTATGGTTTTTATTCTGTATAGGAGCTATTGTAATTTTTCAAGCTCTGGGGTGTGATTCTCTTTCCTGTCTCATACTGTTTATATTGTGGGATCATTGATGGTGGGAGAATAACAGGCCAGAAAATACAAGCACAGATAAAGTAGAAACACGGAAAATCTGAGCTGAGCAGGGTAAAGGGAGTGTGGTAGTGTAGTGTGTAAAGTGCTTGGCTCCTGATAGAAGTGTCCTGGGTTCAAATCCCAGGTGAAGCCTTCAGACACCCCCAAACAAAATCCTCAAGATGGCTCCTGGTGGTTCAGGGAAGGGAACTGGCCCCCCAACCCTGAAAGTGTGGTATTTACATGCCTATTGAGAAGTTTGGGGTGAGCTCTACCATCTCCTACTCAAACCAACCTTCGGGTTGAATGAGTGAGAGAATGGGTAAATTACAACATCTCTTGTTAATGAAGTCTCAGAATTAAAAAAATAGGATTGCTCTATTTTACTATCTAGTGTGGCATAGGAAAGAAAAAATCCCAGCCCATATGTGACATTAGTAGTGCGAATCATGTGCAGAAAACAACCAAACACTCTTTTTTACTGCATAATTTCATTCCAAAATAGCTACAGAATGAATAAAATCTGATCTAACTTGTTTATAGATGCATCCCAATCTAATAGGTAAGACTAATTATTAGCAAAGACCCTCTTCCACAAACAAATGTCCAACAGAATACTACCCAGTCAGCTCAAAGGATACGGAAGTTTGAGTGATGGAGGAATGAAGACGAAAGGTTATCGGTAATACATGTACATTTTGTGACGGAACATGACGTCACATACGTGATATTAAGGGAAACAATCAACCCTCCCGAGCAAAGGAATGATCTAGTCAAACACCACATTAATCACTCTTAACATTGCATGATATATTTTACCTTTTCTGCACATTACATTATTCACAACAAAAAAAATATACCCTGATGAGAATGAAAAGAATGAATTGATTACACTTAACAAAAAAAATCGATGATTTGAAAGTGATGTTTTTTCCCCCCCTCCAAAACAGTACAAGTTTGAAGGAAATATACCATGCAATCCTTGGGCCACTGTGAATTAGTGCCTTCTGATAAAGTTTCTGAAGTTCGCTAGCAAGTTCATTGACCTTTACTTTCTTAGCATTTCTTCAAATAAGTTGCGAGGACAAGTTGCAATGAGGACTGGGAGCTGTAGCAAAACGGTTAGGACCAGATGATGTGAACTCCTCCCGCACTGGGCATGTGGGACACGGCCGTAACTCGTCTGGTCTCCTTTCAGCGTATGCCACCAGCAGCACTCCGGTTCCACTTATGATGGCAATCATGCATATCAGCACTTCCCCTAATCTTGCTCCCTTGGTCGTTGTGTCAATCATGCCTCGCGAAGTACACCTTTTTTGGGTTTATATACCCCTCGGGATGGGAAATATCACTTGTGGAAAGGGGTTTGCCGGGAGAGAGGATGATTTCACTCAGGCCGGGGATAAGTGGGTCCCTAGGTAGCCCTTGTTGACTGGGGCCATCACACCGGCCTCCACACCCCTGACTCACACGCAAGCATACACACAACATTGCATGACACCATACTCCACTACATGACCATTTCCTGCTCGAGATATCACAAACTATATACCATGATCAAACTTATTAATAAGTTATTAAGTATATTAAGTAATTTTTAATTTTTTCATTGTAACACTTATAAAAATTAATGAGAATTGAAAAAAATCTCTGTTAGTCCTCTACTTACAAACATTCTACTTACGAACATTCAGTGATATGAATGTCGAAAAATTCAAGCGTGACCGAAATTTCAAATTTGGTGCCTTTGACATTGGCCGGTACAATGCAGTATTATGTAGAGGAACTCTCAATTTGGGCATATTCTAACAAAGTATCAGGTAAAGTTAAACCATTGTGAAGTCGGTAACTGTTCAGAGTTTTGCCCGACCTTCCTTCCCTCAATCAGCGAAATGTTTTTGGCTCCAGTTGCATTGCACTCCCAGGTACATCAGTTTGTCACCATTGTGAGTTGATGCAAAATCCTAATGCAGTGTTGCATGCTGCAGGATAACTACACTTCACGGTGCCTTGCTTCGGTTTTTCAACTTACGAACTAGGTCTTGGAATGCATCTTGTTCGTATATCGAGGACTTACAGTTTTAAGTTAGGATCACATTTTCCATCATGTTCGATGCTTGTTTACCTTTTTTTGATCAAGCCGACATTTTTAAAACAAAAATTCCAAATTCCAATAACATAAACTGTGATAAGGAAATATTTTTTTTCTGGAGCATGCATTTGTGCCAGCAGAAATAATGCATTGTTGAGTAAGGGGTCAAGTAATGAGAAAAACCCAATAAAATTTATAAAATTAATGATTAAAGGCACGATTAATAATGATTCAGAACATTTGCTAAAGTTCTTCGTCCGTAAATTGCGGAGGTACATCAATCATGAAAGCAATCTTGATTAGGGCATTTGTAAATAGAAGGAAAATGGCGTAACATTTTTACATTTCGATTAGAACATCAGTATTATGCCTTAGCATTTTTTTCAACATACAGCTGTTGTAAATTACATGTTATTTTCATGACTACTAACGTAAACCTAGTGGTAATTATCAAGTCCTCTTATCGGAGGTAATCCACTTTGTTCATGTTACCTTAAATATTTACTGATTTTGAATTTTAACTCTAAAATTTAATAGTACTAGTTGCAGCTAATCTTAAAAGTGTATTGATCTGCAGTTGTTTAGATGCTTCTATTATCTGGATTCTCGATCATCTACTGGATAATATATTTTAAAATATTTTTGTGTAAATATTTCCTTGTGTTAAAAAATGTGAATATTCACTGGTATAGCTCTAACATCTTAGTAATTTTATCCGTAAAAATGTTTAGGCCTCTGACAACGGCCAAAAGGAGCCTGCCAGACATTCCAGTTGATCAGCTGAAGGATGGAATCTTGGGAGATGGATGTAAAGTTGGGTCGAGGAGTGTCCCTCGAGAAATGGACTCTCTGGACAGCAATCACATAAAGTGCAGTGATGCTGAGATTGGAGAAAGTGGTGGAGGAACTCACAGTGGAGGTGATACAAGCTCTGACCTGTATGCTACAGTTGAGGATACCACTAGAGATGGTAAATAACAATGGTTCATTTCATTATTATTTTGAAGTACAGATTTATCAGTTTGGTTTGAGTTGAATTTAATGTTGGTTCTAATATTTTTATAGCATTTTGCCATTGTATATTGTATGACATCCTTAGCATCAACCTATTCAATGTCTCCTCTCTCCCTTAACTGTCTTCTATCTATCGGCAAATCTCTTTTACTCCTTCCTGTTTTACATTTTATTACCATATCTAACCTTTTACCACTTACTCGACCTCCTTATTCTCTACTGCTATCAAATATTCACTCATTCCTAGAGGTCCGTGAAAGTGGTTTTATTTTTTGCTAAGATTCGTTTTAAAACAATGTGATTTCGGTGTTACAGAAAATCTTGGTGGTGTTATTATTATGCTATAAATTTCCCATGTTTATAGGTGTTTTATTATTTTAAGGTACACGTTTCATGAATACTCATACAGGCATCCCCCGAATTACGTATGTCTCGACTTACGTAAATCCGTACTTACGTAAGCCATAACCGTATTTCAAATGATTACGTTAATTTTCGAATGCGAGCGCGAAGAAGTAGATATTCGCTCGTACAACCTATGGTAGAAAAAATATTGAATAGTTATCAAGTTTTTTACGTGCTAAAAATAATGAAGTGACCCATTTTTGTCATTCCTCGAAGGAATTTTTATTAATTTCTGTGGAAAAATCGCTTATAAATCCCGAGTCAGCAACCAACCTGAAAATTTGCAGTTCTAGCGATGGATGTGATTGCGCTCATTCCTGTACGATACAACTTGTTATACAGCATGCACACCCGAACTCCGACTTTCAACTATTTAAAAATTGTATCCTTAAGTTTGGACATTTCCGTCTGTGGAATTAAAAGAAAATGAAGTTCAAGCAGAAATCTTTATTGCGGAAAAGAATTGTTTAGTACCCACGTAACGGCATTGAAATTTTAAGAGTTGGTAATGAACGCCGCGAAAAAGTTAAGAAAAAGTTGACACACGATATTAATTGCGTGATTGTTTACATGTTTCTGGCGGAAAATTTTATTAAGCTGCATATTCTCATTCTCACATATTGTCAAATGATGATATTTTTCTGTTATTTGAGATATGAGAGAATGAAAGTATGTTTCTGTGCGTGAAAGATTGAGTGTATGTGCGTGTGAATGTATCTAAGAATATAGTAATTTACTTGTATTTTTTTGTGTGTTATTTGCTGGTAATCCTGGACACTCCTCCTACGTGTATTAACTGTGACAGTGAAACCACCAGATTCATCGATCAATGTAATATATAAAAGGCAGAAGATATAATGATTATAGGTAGGTAGACGATGCATTCTTTGAGCCCGTAGATCGCAGTATAACATAATGAATCAATTAAAGTATTCAGTTTAGTAATGTAGCGTTGAGATACCGTACTTTCCCGAATCCACGCGATCGGTCAACTCTGGGAATAATATTACGCATTTTGATTAGCAATGCTCGAGATGCAACTCTCAGACTATATTAATGTTTATCGATTTTGTATCTAATAACGTAAGAATACGCGGTAGAGTTAATGAATATCGCAGTGAATTGAATGAAACTTCACCGAGAATTTACCACGCATAGCTCCGCTGAGAATTTCACAGCACCGATCGCAATCTCTGAAGCACTAATGCAAAGGTTCGACTTACGTAAATTTCGGCTTACGCAGAGTCTGCCGGAACGCATCTCTTACGTAACTCGGGGGATGCCTGTACTTTTTTTAAGCATTATACATAACATCGAACACAATTTTGATTGTACAAAATGTCTGATAAAACTAAATGAAAGAAATGATTCAACTTATATTGGTTCAAGGTATATGAATGGTTCAAGTATGTAGTCTTGGTGAATACGATCGGCAAACGGCAAATTCCCACTACCTCATATGTACTTAGAGAGCCATTCCAGAATTTTTGGATTATCAAGTTTCTCTACACTATATAAAGCATTTAAAAATGCTTCAGTGGTAGCAACAACAAGCTGCTCCTTCGCTTTCTTTGACTGAGTGTTCAAATGATAGCTGTTGTTTTGCGGGTCCCCTTTCTTTCGCACGTTTTTGTGTATCGCTACTGATGTGCTTTAACAAAGTGTCACATCTTTCAAATTAAAATCTTTTATCACAAACTTTGATCAGTAATACTCCATAAAATCCTTCTCAGCTGAATTCACTTGCCCTGGTATGAACAGTATCACTAGCTTTTGGCATTTTAAAATTCCTATCCTTCGTTCGATATTTAAAGCTGGAACTACGATAAAAAAAGTCCAACCGCAAAACACAACCTGTCACGATGTTGTTTTCAAACTGAGTGCTGTGTAGCTACGGTATAACCATAGTACTGTCTAACTTACAAATTGGCCGAAATGTTTCATGTCGTGGGTTCCCTTTCGATACCCCTCTCCCAGGTGTTAAGGGAAGGTAGGACAGCAGCTAGATTCAACAAAATCGCTTAGTTTTGATTACAGCTGTTGCCAATCGGTCAGAATGGCAGTGAAAGAAGCACACATAACAAAACATAATCGGATTCAAAGAAACTTGAAAAATTATTTCCCATTTATCTATCCTGAAACATCTAGAATGAGACGCTTTCTCACCTAAAGAATTAGATATTAAATTTGGCCAATGTCGAAATGATTTTTTTTGCATTGTAGCTCAGTGGAGAGCCGAATATCCGACGTCCGCTAATAAGGAGAGCTCCCTCTCCTCCTATCCTTTCTGTTCCTTCCTTCCCTTCCCCCAACTGCTAGCGCTTAGTGCTTTCAAATAACCATATGTGTCTATGGATGTGTTTAAACGAATCGAATCGTGCAGTTGACCGCATGGCGCCGTTGACGGCCGCCGTTGTCACCACGGCGCCTATTTCAATCCGGCCCGGCGGTGCACCTTCTGCGGCGTGAAATACAGGCAGTACTACATTGAGGCCGATTTCTGACAAAACGACTTTTCGCCGGCCGCCGTTCACGTCACGACGCCGTGAAATTCAGGCCGCTTTGAGAGGAGACGACTGGGGGGGGGGGAGGGGGAAGGGTGGGATTGCATCGGAGGTCCGGGAAAATTTCTGAAAAATGACATGCCTGGAAACACATTTTACATCATCTTGACACTGAAGATTTAAATTTAAGTAGATGCAGTTATTACATGTCAAAACTAGACAATAGCATTAATAATTTTTTTATGAGGCTTTGGGGGAGGGGATGTATCCCCTCATCCCCCCATAGTTATGCCACTGGTATTAAACATTAAGGGTTTTCTCATTTTTAAAAAAATGAAATGACTTTTTGGTATAAATTATTTTTTTTTCATGGTTAATAGAATTTTCACTCACTCAGTGATTCGACATGATGATTGTTATGATAGGTGAGGGTCGAGCTAACCCTAAACTACTCTATAGCATGGCAATTTCACACTTAAACATTTGGGGCTGGTTCCTTTCTATTGAATTTCAAGGATTTTGTTTGGGTTTAACTTAAGGCTTCCCCTATGTTTTGAACCTGAGGCCCCTAGATCAGCAGCCAAGTACTGCACGCATTATGCTCATTTAATTATTTCTTGTTCTTTCATTGAGAAGTGCCTTTTATACTTTCATGTAAATCCTTATTATCTTGAGGTCCAAGAAAGTATATTTGACTTTAATTACATTTTTGTAATCAATTTGGCCTCACACATACATAACTAATTATTCTACAACATATCCTTTGTTAAAATTCTGCTGTTTTAAAGTTTTATCCTATATGATGCCTTGTGTTGTGTAAGTAAACATTATCTTACTACATATTTTGTTGAATTTACCAGCTGCAGTTTCAGTAGTGTTCTAACTAGCATCTTCAGGTTGAAGATCAAAATACGATTCATTGTAAAGACTTAATATTAAGTAAGTTAACGAGATTATTTTATTTAATATGACGAAAATTCACCAAGTAACACCTGAAACTATTGATTATTTATGTGAAGATGTATGTTGGAATATTGGCAAACGTGTTGTCAGAAAAAGTCAAATGTGCACTGATAACGTGGTAAGGAATCACCTGCTCCGCAGAAAATGCAGAAATAACCTAAATGTCCATTTGCCTTCCTTTTTATTTTAGCTGGGATGTCTGCTCTGGCCTCAACATCTTTTGGTAGCAGTGGTAAGAAGAGAATTGCTCCAGTTGTCCCTCCTCCAGCTAGGCCTTTGTCTAATTCTGGACATGAGTCTGGAAATTTAATTGACCAGGGGATATCCATCAAAAGGCCAGTAGATGATGAAGAGGAGGATGATGATGATGATGCTCACAGTCGCTACTCTCGCCTTAACAAAGAACACCCCTACGACTCCCTCAAAACAAGTAAGTGTGAAAGGGGAAATTTTACTCTCAAGTACTAAATTTGTTTTATTTTACGGCAGTGTTTAAATTTAGGTTGAGCAATACAGTGGAGCCCATTTATAACAAACCCACTCATAACAAAGTCCTGCTTTAGGTTCGGAGTCCCATTTCTCTTAGACCTGACTTAGTCCTATTTGTCCTCACTGTATAATAGTGAAAGCAGTACCTATTTCTGGTTTCACACTTATGAAAATTAGAGTTCATTTCAAACATGTCCAGATTTTTATGCATAAAAATTAGTAGAGATAATGAGTAGACTCATGGTAATGGGAGGATCTTTAAAGTTTTAAAGATGGGGTCGGAGGGAGCATTCTCAATAGACTTTTTATCAATTTTAATTGAAACACTTTTCAGGAGATGATTTTTACACCTAAATTGAACATTATGCGACTTTTCTGTGTTTACTTTCAATTCATTATCAATGCACCAGAGAAGAATGTTTTCGTTTGCAGATTTAGAACTCATGAAAAGGTCATTTTGTGATGGAGCAGAAAGTAATATGTTTGTATCATCAGCATATATTAAGACTTCAGAATTGGGATACAGGCAAATTGCTTATGCAGGTTAGAAAAAGGACTGGGCCCAATATGGACCCTATGGGGTGCACCAACAGAAGTGATACTACTCTCAGAGCAATATCTGTTACCCTTGACAGAGTGACACAGCTTGTGTTCGATTGGTGAGGTAAGAGAGTAGCAATTTGTTAGCAATGCCTCTCACGCCCAGGTACAGTGGAACCTTGTTAAAGCGAGTTCGGGCTATTGCGAGGCCCCCGCCATTACGAGAGATAGCCGAGGCACCATCAATGGACCCTATAATAAGCATCTAAAAAAATTTGTTTTTACGAGGCCCTTTTGGTGTTGGCACTTGCCATAGCGAGAGTTTCCATCACCGGAAAACCTTCACCAAGAGTCCCTAATCTCTCTAATTTCTTGCGATCTGTTAGAAATGAAGTTAACATGGAGTGCTCAGTCTCTAATTCATGAAGTAAACTGTCGTTTGATAAATAGGTAGTTCATTTTGGTGAAAATATTGTGGCATTTACATTCGCGAGTGCTTGATCTTCTTTTGTTCCTCGGACGGCAGAAAGCAGTCGTCAGCATACCCGCGCGTCCGTGAGTTGCGTGAATAGAAAACATTTTATGGTAGACGCCTTGGCCAAAAAACACCAAACACGTCAAAGCAAGAAAGTAAAAATAAAGGAGTAATATGAGAGTGTCAAAATTAATTTATCTTCCTATTCGCTCTTCAAAATTAAAAAAAGCAAAAGCGCCCAAGGAATGCAGACCATAATGTGAATGTGAACCAATCAATAATGTGAAGTTCATCGAGCAAATACCCAAGCACTTACAATGTACAGTTTCTTATCATTAGTCAAAACTAGACACATAACATAACAATCGAAGGTTACCGTATTTCTCCGAATATAGTCCCCTCTGAATATATTCTCCCCCCTAATTTTGAGGCTTCAGTTTTGGGAAAAGTTTAAAAAATCCGTTTGAATATTGTCCCCCCCTTTACTTTTACTACGGGCATGTTTGGAAAAAAAGGGGCACTATATTCAGACATATACGGTAACTCTTCATTTAGATTCATGCTCAAAAATTGGCTTGATAAAATCACTGTGGTAGATTTCACAAATATTATAACACCACCATTTTTGTGATGAGAACGAGCATACACATCTGAAATGACATATCCCATAAGAGAGATGGTAGAAAGTTCATTTAAGCTCATCCAGTATTCACAAATGCACAACACATCAGGTTGATAGTCATTTATCAAGGTATCTAATTCGAGGAGTTTGTTTTGTTGGCACTGGATACTTAAATGCATTACAGTGAGCTAGTGTTTCATTGCGAGATGAGGCGAGGGGGCTTGTCAAAATGCTTTCTTGCCGATATTGACTGAGTTTTAACTGTTTGAATTTATCTCCGCAAAAAATTTTCTTATGAAACGGAACTTATTTTCCCCAGCGTCGTTAGGCCAAAATTGAAGATCAAGAATTTTCGCAAGGTTGTTGGAATTGACTCCTCACATCTTGGCGGTGATATTCACTCGACTCTTCTTGGTGGTCTTCTGATTTACATTTTCCTTTCGTGATGATGTCTTTGTATGGAAAGAAGAGCTGCTGCTCGAGGATTTTTACCTTGAAGATGAGAGGGTGGCTGGGTTGATTATTTTGTCTATTGTGTTGTTGGTTGACTGCCGATTTCCATTGATTCCCTTTGCCTTTTGAGTGGGATCACCACTATTTCCAGTGGAATTATTCAGGCTATTATTTTTGGATTCTTGATTAGAATTCTACATGTCGCACAAGTTACATGCAGAAGTCGCCATATCACCGGAAGTCCTTTGAAAATTAGTGAGCCCTTGAAAATTAGTAGTAAATGCTCTCATGATATTTGGGATCCTGGGATGTCTGATGATGACAGTTGCACTGGCAAACTTGGAAAAGTTGAATGGGTGGGTTTACTGTACAATTCATGCCCGGAGGTGAATTGTTTAGAATTACCTAGCTAATTTCTATTCATGTTTTATTTCAGCTGAAGAGCATCCCTATGCACAAGTAAAAACAAGCAAGAGTGATCATGGAAGAGGACTGTACAGTGCTGAAATGAATGATGGGCGAGTTTCAAGCTCAGCTGCACCTTTGCCCAACCTGAAACCACAGACGTGGAATGAGTGTGTGCATTTCAAAAGGCATCTGGAAAGCAACTGCCAATGTTTCAGTCCTTCTACTTTTGCTCACTCATCATCCATTCATGCTAATGGAATCGAGGGCCAGAATCCAGTGCCTCCTCCAAGGGCTCATAGAAGGTCACAGAGTGGTACAAGTGGAAGCTGTGCATCATCTCCACCGGTAATCAAGCTTATTTTTTGGAGCTCGTCATTGTGAAATGACAAAAAAAGAATGAGAATGTAGGAGTGGGCAAAATAAATTTCAATTATATTTTAGGTACCAAGTACAAAGTTTTCATAAATATTCTATTTCCATTATAAAATAGGAATTGTTTGAGAAAATTGCTTTTGAAATACAAAAATGTAGTTGTAATTTCAAAATACTTGCTTAACATACAAAATAAAGTCCACCTTCAGACTGAAATTCTAAGTCTGAAATTTTTGGGATTTTTTTATGTGAAATGTGATATTTAGGAATCAAAAACAATAATTTTGTACGAGTACTATTTGAAAGTTATTTATTGAGGCCATCTTACTCATTTTTGGTGACTCTTTTAAAGGCTCCAGGGGTGGTTTGTAATGTCAGTGGATACGCCACTTACAATTAGTGCTACCGATTGAGGGGAGATGGGTGTGTGAGAGGAGATGGGATGAAGGGAAAAGAGTGTATCACTAAGAAAAATATCATTGTTATCATTAAGAAAATTTACAGATTTTTAAATTTCATAATTACTGTTTTTATTTGAATTTAGTCCCCCCTTTTTTTTCAAAAAATTCCTAGGTTTACGTGAAGGGGGGGTTTATATTCAAAGTTTTTATTTTATATTTCTCTAACCTGAAGCTTCAAAATTAGGGGTGGACTATATTCGGAGAAGTATGGTAAGTGGCTATTATATTTCATTAAAACTATACCAAAATTTTCCAGACAGCAGCACTTTCTGGATAGCAAACAATTTTCCTGGTCCCAGATCCGTCATTTATGTGGAGGGTTTAACTGTATAACATTTTAAGATGTGTCAAGTGTCAACCTGATAATTCGTGATTTCTCTTAAACCAGTCAAATGATGTATGTATGTTCTCTTTTTTTGTTTCCAGTCAGTACACATTCCAGCTGCCAAAGCAATATCAGGAGGTATATCAGCTAATCAGGAACTGCCATACATGACTCCGCCTATCAACTTAGATAGTTCCAACCCGTCCGCATCGGCCTTAAATGCCACTGTGTCTTCCTCATTGGTATCAAGAAGTTTACCCAATGGATCAACTCCTGGCTTGGAAACTGGCCCTGGGCCATTCCAGCAGCGGGGATCTCGAGGAAACTTTCATAATCTCGAGTCCCAAGATTCAAGTAATTTCTTTGTTTTTCATAGCATAGAGTAAAAAGGTTTTTCCAAGGAGGAAGGGTAAAACTTTAAGCACAAAATGAGAACTTAGCATTTCTTGAGGTTATGGAGTGGGTTATGAATGGAACTGATTTCTATGGATTAAATAATCTAAGTCACTAAAAGAAGATGTTTTATTCAAAAATAAAAAAATTTCATCAATTAAATGTGCTTTTCCTAAAGTGGGTCAAAAATCTCTTTCCGAAAAACAGCTAAAATATGGGAAGTTGATTTTTTATATGATAATGGGATATGTGGATGATATTTTGGAACTGGAGTGTTGGTGATATTTATGAGAAATTCTTTCATATGATATATCTATTATATATCCATTGTCCAGCTATTAAGAGTGTAAATCACCATTGTGACACTTGTAAAATGTTTTTTCAACTTCTCAAATATTTTGTTAGGTTTGTGTAAAAACTATTTTGTTAGGTTTGTGTAAAAACTACATGATTTATTTTACATGGTCAATGAAAAATAGGCACTTGGTGTGCTCTTGTTTAAAAAAATATATTTCTGAACCTTGCAAATGGTTATGAAACATAGGTATTCAATTTTTAATAATTGGACAAGAACTGGCAGTAACTGGGAGTGGAATCATTCTAGCATGATATCATATTTTAGCAGAGATTTAATTCGAAAATAAGTGAAAAATCAACTGATCCTACAATTTTTTGTCATTATGTTGTTGCAGATAGCTACACTAGTATTAGTGTCCGAGAACCCATAGCCACCATCAAAGCACAGATTAGTGAGCAGCAGAAAAATGCCCGATTGCCTCCTCTTCGCATTCCAAGCAAAAGCCTTAGGTCTACAGATCCTCATTATGCATCAGTATCAGATGATTCTGGTAAGTTTCTCTTGTTTAATCTAGTTTCTCTTATATTTTTGTTTTGCATGTGGGATAAATAAATCTTTAGAAATGGAGGGCGATGGCTTTGTTCCCACAACTGTTACAAAATTGTTGGCCAAAAATGCCAGGGTTGACACCTGTTGGCATGTCTTCCTGATCTTTGTAGAGTGAAGTAACGGGTTGTGTAAATAGCTGACTTATGTTAGTGAGGTTTAATTGTAATTATCTCATTGATGATGTTGATATTCTTCCTTATTTATCACCAAGTTCTGTTTTATCTGAAAAACAGTACTCAAGTGTTGTTTGACCCCAGTTTTTTTTTTCCAAAACACTTAACCTTCTTTATTTTGTGTTTAAGTCGGGCATCTCTTATATCCAAATGATGGTTGCTAAATCTAAGTGTGATACGAATCCCCTTGTTTTTTGTAATCTTAAAACAACTCCTCTGCAAACTTTCATGTTACAACACTGCTCTTAATGAAGTTTTGCTGTTCTTGCAAAAATCCTGTGATTGACCTTTTGAATTTAGGTAGTCGCTAATTTTGGCTGGTTCGAAGGTTATACATTGATAAAAACTTTTTCCTCTTGAACAAGTCTAAAACTGAGGATGTGTGTGATTGAGAATTATATTATTACTCAATTAGATATAATAATCAAAATAATTTTGCCTTTATTTATGGAGCATGCCTTTGACTTCACTCTCACTGCCAACTTATTCAGATTCAACTTCCAAGCCTCAGAAGTCATATTCTCCCTAGGCAGCTTTTGGACTGAAGATTCAGTTTGGCTTGTGAAGACTTAATCCTGCGCCACTTTACCACCTAGGTCAAGGTTATAACTTAGACATTCAGCAGCGAATTCCTTTTTGTCCATTTTACTTTATCTTATCTTGCCATGTTCAAACTATTTATTGTAAAATCTTGGAGTGTCTGAGTCTGAGATTTGTTGACATATAGCAACCATATTTTTCTTTTCATTGGGGAGAGATTCATCCTGCTAATATGCTTCTAAAAATTAAAAAAGAGCTGAAATCCCATTGCTTTATGCTTAAAAAATGGAATGCTCCGTATATCAATGCTGAAGAACTGTGCTGTATCACAGAGTACTCAATTTTTGGCTTCCAAGTTTTACACTGTGGAGATGTAGAAAGAAGTTGTGGAGTGCCTCTCCATATTGACCATTTTTTTGTGTTATTCCCTCATTCTCTCCACATTGACTCCTGAAACCCGTTGACTTTTATGCATTCAACATGTTGCCATAGGCACTCCAAGTATCGTACTGGCAACCAATGTAAAATCGGCAAATTTATTAATGAATGAATATTTTTCTTGTCATCCGCCCTCTTTATTTTCCTTGTTTTAAACATTTAAACAGAAAGAGAGACAAATTTTCTCTTCAACTTTGATGTACCACTCAATTAATATCTTTGGCTTCTAAGTTATGCATCATGATGGTGTTAGAAAGAAATGGTGGAGAGCCTTTGGACGTTGACCATTTTTGAAATGACTTTTAGATGAGATGTATGCTGCCATAGGAGACCGAAGTGGAAGCAGCCAGGCCATTTATGGCAGTGGCAGTGAAACATATGCGCAGATACAGCCGCAACCTCTTCCAGCAGCTCCGTCTGCCTCTCGTGGTGGTTCGTCCCCACTTCCTGGACTTCCGTCTCCCTTGCCTCCATCAGCAAGTCCCACCCCTCATGCCCTTCTGCCTCCCTCCATTTCTCCCGTCTCCCTCACTCCTGTCAGCCCTACTTCACTGCCGTGTGGTGCGACTCTAGGATCGCAGCTGCAGCCCTCCCCTCCTCCACAGCCTCCGAGTGTAGACAGCCTTCGTCAGGTGGCTCAAGTACACTCCAGGCAAGGTAAGATTTGTACATTAGCACTTTAGATACTGTGCAATCTTGGTAATTCGACATTTATGCAGCTGTGGCATAGCTGGATTATTGAAAATGCCGGATTATTGGAAATGTAGAGGAAAAAAAACACAATGCACAATCTAACTTTCCCTTCTGCCTAGGGAGTGTTGATAAATCAAGGCAGATAACCAAATTAATAATAACATTTGTGGCAGATCAAAGGAGAATAAACCCTGGACTCTGCAAAGAACATTTGTTTTCCCAATTCAGTGTGTCACGTCATCAAAACTTCTTGCAAATTATGAACTGAATATTTTTATTATCATCCACCCTCTTGATTTTACAAGTTTTAAACTTTAAACATTAAAAACTTAAGGAATGAATATTTTCACTTCAATCTAGATGTATCACTCAATATTTTTGAGTGAATTGTTTTTCACTTCTTAAAATTAACATGCTATGGAATTTTACCCTTTTTGCAGCATCCTCTTCCAGTGCTACAAGTTCCACAGTTAACCTAGGCTCTCCTAAGCCAGAGAAAAGGCAAGCCAACTCTCCACTTCCACCGCCACCTTTAGTTCCAACCCTTGCTGTCCCTGAGGTGGATGACGAAGATGAAATCAAAGTATTTGACCAGCCTGAAGTGGAGCTCAGGCATGAGAAACTTCCCCATACTCCGCAGAACCTTGAGGAAATGTATGCCAAAGTGAGTTAACTGCAAATTAACAAATATTGATTAAAAATTTGTCATTAATTATAACTCTTCATTCAATTATTACAGTAAACTCTCGATTATACGAAGCAGGATATTACAAAGTTTTCAATAATACGAAGTGAAATTGTGGTCCCGTCGAAAAGCCTTGGATAAATACATGGCGCTTTTCGATAATACGAAGTTTTAATAATATGAAATTTTTGAAATTACGAACTTCGGGTTCGGTCCCCAGGAGCAAATAGCGTTTGTACGAACTACAGCAAAAAGTTTGTCAACAAAACTAGTTATTCCGGTGAAAGTAGCAAAAAAATCGATTGCTCTGACATTATCTTCTGCCTATCGCCACTTTGTGATTGTGGTGATATTAACTGATAAATATTCTATTAACTCATAGTTCACTTTTTGAAACTCGACACTTAAGCTTATTTTATTGTTAACTTTTTTGCTTAGAATATGTATTACTATTACTTTATCCTCAGGTCATTAAAAAGAACAAGAGGAAGTCTGAAGGATCTACACTACAAAGTCTTCCAATGCCAGTTACTGGTAATGATTCCACTAGGAAAAGTGTTGGATCATCAAGTCCTTCCTTGATAATTGCAGCAATAAATGGTTAGTACTTATTTTTTTGGTATTAAAAAAATAGTGGAATGGCCTTTTATTAGATCAGAGCATCATATTTTAGAATGTTACTCAAACCTTTAGTGAAAACTTGTATTCTGTTCAAAATCCAGTTTCACATTAACGTTCTTGCAAGTTCCCTGATGAGCAGTGATTGCTTTGCCCCATTCACCCTTTACCTCAATCAGAATTGTATTCTGCTACAAGTTTATTTTGTTTCTGAATGGAAAATTCCTGATTTGAAACATTTATTTATGAACATTGTCAGCAACACATAGTATGAAAGAACAAAAATTTTCCTAATAGTTTGATCAAGGTTTTCGTCATGACATCATAAACTAATTCATTGGTGAACTTTTTGATTAACTTTTTACTATAAGTTATTTGTAGTGCAATGTAAAATTATGATATACTATTTTCCTGTTAACCTGGGTGGGTGAAATCAAAGTGTTAAGGCAGCTTTATAATTGAGAATGATATTTGGTAGCCTGACAAGGTATACGGTACAGTTTCATGTGAAGCTATCAATTGTCAATAAGTCCAGCATTGAGATGCCTCAATGCTGGACTTATTGACAATGATCATGATGCTCCCTCATGGTTCTTGCTTTTTTATATTCATTGAAGGCTTTTTTCTTTTTATCCTTACCATTTGGTCTTTTTTTTCGATAGGGTAGTTTCCTTCATCAGAGAAAGCAAAAGGCATTGATTGCGATTTGTTACCCACCATTAGTGTATTCATAATATAAAAATCATTTGGTTTAAAAAATCCCAGTTTAGACAAATGTTAATGGTAAATTTGAACCTCATTTGAAAAAGACCAGATTGGCGCCCATCCGTTGCCACTACCTGCGCTACCTGCTAACTGGGTACTTTGCTACCTGCTAGCAGCCTGCATTGTAGCGGTGCTCAAAGCTTTGCCCCAAGGTCACCTCACACGGTGGCAGTGGGAACCAGAAATATGTCACATGGGCTTTTCCCAGTATTCATACTTAGCTGTCCTGTTTTCGCGTGCTTGAAAATTTTCACTTTTCCTTTACTCGTGAAAAATAGGTATCTTCATTTAAAAACCTAAGAGCGTGAAATGCGTACTCCAGGAGTAATAATCTTTCGATTTAGGCAATAAGAAAATAATAGGAAACCATCCTAATAAAACACAGCTAGCAATCATAGATTCCAGCAAAAGAAATATATATTATTACTATGAAGTAAAGAAGTCTAACTCTCAGGTTTTTGTGCATTCGTTACAAATAGTTTTATGAGTGATTTGTTGACTATTTATATTTTACCTGTGGTTTATGGATTTCTTTTCTTCCTTATGATATTTTTAAAAGCATTGGAAGACACAATTAGATAGATAAAGGCTTGAAGTTCATATTTATTGTAATAAATAATTTATATTCACGTGGGGAAATACGAATGTAATGTGTGTGTATGTACAGTAGAAGATGGACTATCCAGAATACTAGCCTTTACAGCCTATACAGACTAGCCGTTAGGATTAATGATATTTTCAGTGAACAGATCAGTTACCTGGATGCTGGCAATACTGAAATATGGAACATATTTTTTCTGACCTTGCATTGGTGCCAGAGGAAATGATGCATTGTTGAGTAAACGGTCAAGTAATGAGAAAAACCCTGTTAAATTCATGAAATTTGTGATTAATGACATGATTAAGGGTGATTCAAAAAATTTGAAAAAGTTTTTCGTCTGTGAATCGTGAAGGTTGAAAAATCATTTAAGTCATTTTGAGTCAAAATTCTTGATGAGGCTACCTGTAAACAGAAGGAGAATGGCTCAACATTTTTACAATCCAACTAGAACATCAATGTTTTAGAATTCGAGAAACCTCCATATTTTCCAGTGGCAGCTTCTGCAAATTCCATGCCATTTTCATGGCTACTGGCATAAATTTAATGTTAATTTTCAAATCCTTCAATTGGATTTAATCCCACTTCGAATGTATAACTATAAATATTCACTGATTGTGAATTTTAACTTATAAATTCAATATTAGTAGTCGAGGCCCCTTAAGGTTATTTAAACCAACTGGTTTTGATGCTTACAGTGTCAGATATCCAAGTTTTATTCTTGAGAATGACACGGTGAGTGTTGAAGGTGGTTGGGTTAAATTTGTTTTTTGTGTGGATATTTTTCATTTTGTGGAAAATAATTTTATTGTTATTGTCGCATAAACACTTGTCTGTGGGTAGATTTATATATCAGGAAATCCTGAACCTAATTTAATCATGGTGTTTCCCATTCCTCTACTTCTGTAATTGATATTTCAGAAGGAATATAATTAAAAATTGTAACCCTAAGCCCTTGCACCAGAGTTCCTCCTAAATATTTACCGAGCGAAGACTAACTTTTTATTAAGAATGAATCCAAATAATCTTATATGTGCATATTTAAATTACATAGATTAGTGTGATAAGTAGATAAGTAAGTAAATCATTGAATATTTTATATATTATATTATTAATGTAATATCATGGTTAACTTAAGAAATCATTTGCACTCTGTTTTTCTCCTGTCTTCTGTTGGGGGTGAATCATGTGCTGTTTTTTTCTCTTGTCAGTGTATGGGAAATAAATAATTTTTTTTCTGACTGTAAGTATTTTGGAATAAGTTTTTTTTATTTGGTATGTGCACAGGGCAGCCATTTTTTACTCTCTATTTCCTGTGCATATCCAAAGATTTTTGATGTGACATGATTGCTTTTTTTTAATTCATCAGTTTGAAATACGTAACATTAACCAGGTTTGTCCTTTCACCTCAGTCAAATTGCAGTCATTTAAGGTTGAGCATCATATCACCCCAAAATTGTGGAATAACCCTGATGAAACACTTTTGTGTAAGTTATTGTTCAAATTCAAAATTTAAGTTTATTCAGCAAAAGGTTTTTTTTTGAAAGAATGATTGGCTTGTTTTCATTGCTTCATATCAGATACCTTAATTTTGTATGTTCATATCATCTGAAATGACATCTGTATGCATCCCACTCCAAAATCTACACATTTGCTTAGCATTAATGGATTAATTTTAAGTGTATGCTTAAACCTAATTTCAGGAGTTTGAAGTGATTGATGGTTTTATTTTGTGTTATGACTATTATTTTGCATGGAATTTGATATGTATAAATGTCAACATAATATGAAATGAGGCATGAATTATATGACCTGTATTTGTATGAGGTTGGTAAATAATTTTGATTTTGAAAGTTCAGCTCAAATGAGTGATATTCGTATTGGGTATTTCTTTGCTAGTTTAATGAAAGCTGTGCGTTTGTTAAAGTATTTGTCGATGAAAGTGCATATTGTATGGTAATACATCCACAATTCTGTAATTATGTGATTAAACTTTTAAAGCTCCAGTTTCAGTAGAAAATATAAGCTGTTTTTTATTCACCAGTAGTTACTGTCTTGTGGGTGAAGTTATGTAATCAACATTGTCCAGTTTAAGTAAGAGTTCAAATATTAATTTTTTCTTTGTGGCTGTAAAAAGGTTATTTATAGAATCTAGTATGTTCTAGAACAGGGATATTTGGTATATTTGTCTTCTATGATAAGTTTCTACAAAAATGCATAGCCTGTTAGTTATGGTGCCAACTATAGCCACTTACCCGTGAAAGCACATGAATGAAAGGAAAATGAAGACTTAGCTGTAAGCTCTAAGTTTACAAATGTCAATCATAATCATATTTATTTGCCTTCCTAATCATGGGCCTACCCAGCGAGGTGCAGGAGGGGGCAGCTGCCCGCCCCTAGAAGGAAAAATCGCAGAAGTCTGTAAGGAAAATCATGACTGAATTGAAACGAAAGTTTTCAATACATTTTCTTTAAACCTATGAAAAATGATATTAATATAATAACTAAAATTATAGTAATAATAACTAAAATATAATTTTTTCCAAGAAAATAATTTTAAAGCTAATGAAGCACTGTTATAATTTTCTTAAAAGATTGGTTTCATTCACCTCTTCCATGCTAAAATGGCTTGCCCCCCCAGTTTTAATCCTGGGTATGCCCTTGTTCCTAATGTTGACAATGCAAAATGAACTAGGAGATATTTGACTAAGAAGGCCTATTCCATCCAAGCCACTCATTAAAGTATTAGAGGAACTCGTACTTTGGGCACATTGTAAACAAAGTATCAATTAATCCGTTGTGAAGTCTGTAACTATTAAGCATTTTCCCATTCTTCATTCCCGAGGACAGCAATTTTTTTTCGGCTTCAGCATCGTCACACGCACTAGATCAGTTCATTGCAATCGTGAGTTAGTGCAAACTTGTAATGCTGTGTTACATTCAGCAGGATAACCACATTTTTCTATGCCTTGCGTAGGTTTATCAACTTATGAACTAGATCTCGGAACGCATCATGTTTGTATGTCGAGGACTTATGTATTCCAGAAGATATCAACCCTTGATTCCATCATGCAGCAGCCAAAGAGTTATTGTTTCACACATGAATGTTGCTGATGCTGGATGGTCATGAAAATGGGAAGATAACAAGAAACTGAAATGAATTTGGAGGGCAAGAACTTGGCAGTCGAAAATTGTTTTACCTATGATCATTTTTAAAGCAGATGACTTTAAAGTGAAATGAGAATATTTTTAGATATTACTTTGTGAGGAATTAAATTATACCTCCTTAGTCACAATTCTAGAGTCAGAATTCTAAGTAATTTTAGTGAGAATTCTATATAGCACTTTTTCATACCTCTTTGTACTGAGTGACACCCCTGGCTTCCTTCATGCCAGTTGGTGGTAGGTCAATGTCTGTAAGTCAGAGGGTTTGTAGCCAGGTAGCTATTTCGGTGATGTCAAGTGGAGAATGTCTCACTGATTAATGCACCACTGGAATGAAAGCTTGCATCTTTCACTACCAAATTCATATTTTCTCTTGGCTAAGTTTCTTTGTCGCATAGATCACAATATCCCTTGATCGATCTCAATGCTGAGGTCACTTTTGTTCCTAATTACCTTTGTGATATTTTTAATGCCATTAGGTCCTATAAACATTCAGTCATGCTTGATCATACTCTTTCATAATATGCTATGCAAATTTTAAAGCTCACTTCTTTCAAATCTTATTTTATCCTTGTCAATGGTTCTCTTTCCTGTGTGTCATTTTTAGTTGATTGAAAGTTAAAGTGACTTACCATTTCTGTTTGAATTTAAGCCTACCAGTTTAATTCAAATACGGCCTGTAAATTTTAGGGTTGGTGGATGATAACTTTCTAATTTTTAAGGACTGTACCTTTTGTGGATGAATATTATGATTGCTTCATACAAATGTTTCCTGCATTTTCTCATGTGGGAATAAATGATCAAATGAAATGCAGAATATCAGTTGGCATTTGAAAGAAGAAAGTACTGAGAGAAAATAAAGTTGCTATTGGTATTTCATGAAATTATGTACTTTCTTTGCATAGCTAATGAGTATGATATGATTACTGATAGCCAGAGATGCGTGAAAATCGCAAATGCGATAAATGCGATGTGCGCAAATAAATGCGACATAGATGCGATGACTGGACTTTAATGACATTTTTACGTAAATTTGCCTTTTTGACGGCAAAATTTGTACATTTTGTGCCAAGCGCAGTTTAAATGCTCCGCCGACACTCACTGCTTAAAGCATGTGCGCGACTGGCCAGCTGCTAGTTGGCTGGGACTCACCGTAGCTGCGAACTACAAGTGGGCGCGGGCTAGCTATACCTCCGCCATTATATGTCTTATTCCTTAATTTATTATTGTTCTACAACATAATTATTTAAAATATTCTGTATTTTGTCATATAACTGTGTTTTACTACATTTTATCGTCATATACCTCGTAATGAAACCAGTAGACGCTACAAAATGCGATAAACTGTTATTGAAAGTGCGTTAAAACAAAAATGAAAGTGCGATTTTCACGCATCTCTAGTGATAGCTCTTGGCCATCAGTTATCTGTAATTTACACTGTTAGAAATTTGAGTTCAGTAGTTCAGAGGGAACCCTATACTTGGCTCTATTTTAGCGAATATGGTTCATCTTTAATTTCGTTTGGAGGAAGAATTTTATTGTTGATTTAATAAATATTGCTTGGAAGTTTGTTGAATGAAAGATGATCATATTTTCAGCCTTCACGTAGGTGGAAATGAACCTCGAAAGTATGAAGAATTAGAATGAAATTTTACAGCATAGGTACTCCTGATTATCCGGACAAATGATGGTGAGAGGCAGCACAAATAATCGGAAAACACGAATAATGCAAACTATCACTTGAATATCATTTAATTTTCATAATTCGTATAAATTAAACGATTAAATATTATTTATGCACATCGTCTGTTATTCTAGATTGCTTTCCGGAATCATTAAGTTTTGTTTCCCAAATTATGCCATCAACAAACCTATTACCGTATTTGCACGAATCTAAGACGAACACGATTCTAAGACGACCCCCCCTTTTTTGGAACTCCACTTTGGGAAAAAAATTTTCGAAGGGAAAACAATCAATGCGGGAACGTTTGGCTATGATGACTATGTCCCAGGAAACGCAGGATTTTTGGCGCGTAATGACAGGAATAGTGGTACTTAATCGAGACACTTAGGTCTTATTGTTGATTCGACTAATGGTTTCTTCGAAGGGTCCTTGATCTCAAGATGAATAAAATTAAACTAGTGAAAATGAAACCTGACTTTATTAAACCCACACGGAAAACACTCCGTGGTATGAAGGCAAGCCACCCTGGAAAGTAGGTAACCACTCGTACGAGCTATGCTATCACGTTCGGCGTACGCAGAGCATATTGGAGGGGGTGAAGCATGACCATATGACTGCGCCATGAAATTTTTTGTCCCAAAGATACCCTTACCCATTCTTCTCTAATTAGCGTAGCGTCAGATGGGCGGATGAATTCGTATTGTTCGTAGGGAGGAACAATATATCCTGAGAAGATATCCCTTCCTCAGTAACTCTGACAAGTGAGACTTATGGTGTAACTCGTAAATTGGTAACTGATAATAACCTGATATCCTGTTTTTGGAAAAAAATGCCGCATTTACTGCCGAGAAGCTCAGCTACGAGGATAACGAGTTTCGCCAAAAATCACCATCGCATTTTTCCAAGTAGTTCCTTGCTTAAAAATGCTTAAATAACGTTAGAAATACGTCGTGTTTGGTCTCGTTCTTTTTTGAATTACGAGCACATTGCAAATATTCCAGCCTCATAAAAGTGTAATACCAATTGCCGAAATTCATTGTTTGACACCTTTTGAGCTAATAGGTGATTGCATGCAGCGGTTGACCTCCAGAAACTGGGGACTTTGAAGCAAGTAGGCTGAAAAAGGTCAGTGGGTGAGAACAGGGGGCGGGAAATGCGTTCCTATTGTTCTCGTGTAACTTGATATTTTTTTCGAAGCTAAGGTCTTCGTAATACGATCCCTGCGCTAGCTGGGACCTTTCGTTTGTTTTGGAGAAGAGGAAAGCGTCAGAGGGAGGAGGCGAGAGCTGAATGGAGGGGGATAGCGGATCTTGGGAAATGCGCTTATGCTACTACCCCAAGGCTTTGAGCTTCTCCCAATGGTAATTTCATTTCGTGGGGAATATTTAATCTATGTGCCTGTCGTTATTAGCCATAACTGACACATTGTATTTATTTCGTCTCATTTTCGTCAAAAGATGGATGCGGGAAATTTTCGTCGGGACCACGATCTTCAAACGATCAATGCGGAAAAACGATACTTCGGAGATGCGGGAAAAAATTAAATTGTCTATTTGGAACTTTATTTGGGACCAGAAACGGCGAACGATTAATGCGGGAAAATGATCAATACGGATACGATAGATCGGGGTTCCACTGAATAACTTTTCTTTTAAAAGCGGCTGTGTAATAACTTCTTTTCTCTGCCATCGTAATACTCTGAAAGGCACGGAATCACAACTGAATCGATCTCTCTAATCAGAGGCAAATCATGTTGCCTTCTTACCGTTGCTCTGAGAAAAATGCAACGACTTTGTAGCAGTTTATTCCGCGACGGCATTGAGGCTTTAACGTTACAATTTAGGTAAATTGTAACCAATCACACGAACATTTTGTGAGTTGATCGAGCTTTAACTTGAATGGAGCCGAACCCAGGGTAAAGTAGGCAATCTCGCGGACACTGCAGAAGTGCACCCGACGACTGATTGGCACACGCCGAATCTTTGCCTGCTGCCCAAAAATGGAAAATGTTTTTTTTTTTACTTGAACGCAAAATTAAATATGCTAAATTACTGTTAAGCTATTTTTGACGTTGATTTTTCGTTGTATTGCTATCAGGTGGCAACCTAAGGTGTCAATAATTTTTCCGACGTAAATTATGCAAGCCGATTGACATCGAGAATTTTGCATCCGATTGTAAGACGAACCCTCTTTTCCGCAGGTGTTGCGAGGGAAAAAAACCTCGTTTTAGATTCGTGCAAATACGGTACTTCACCTTAAAGAATGATCGCTGGCTGTCCCAGCATATTGTATCATGGAAGGTTACTAGGGATTTCCACTTGGTTAGTTCCTCCATAGGGGATCGGGTTGGTGTGGTTGCTAGAGTGTTGGCTTCCCACCTGGTGGGTCCGGGTTCAAATCCCGGCAGCGGCAGAGAATTATCAGAAACTGCCCGATCCCTGCTTGAGTTTTGGGTGCAGGACATTTCAAGCGCAACACTCCGTCCGTCGGATGGGACGTTAAGCCGTGGTCCCCTTGGCACCTTAGGTTAAGAGTAGGCTAATGCCGACGCCAGGTTTCTCTCCACCCTTCCTTACCTACCCCTTCCCTCATGGCGCAAATGACCTCAGCTGTCGGTCGCCTCCTCCAAATACCATACCAGTTCCTCCATTACGACCGATGTTTTGATGGAAGAGTTGTCCATCATCATCAGGACATGTCAAGTCTTGAGAATTGTCCTCCTTAAATACTGTCCTCCTTATATATGGTTGATATGCCCGTCATCTCTATGTAAGGAGGACGATTCTTGAGACTTCACGTGCCCTAATGACGATGGACGACTTATTGAAATGTCGGCTGTGATGGAGAATCTGACCCGAAGGAAATCCTGAGAAACCTTCCACTATTACTTTACCCTTTACGTGCAAGGTGTGCCATAGCATTTAAATAGTCATCCAGAAGACGTAGACCACTTGGTATTAAAATGCACTGTGTATTTAATTTTTCTTAATTAAGATTTTATAGGTGTATGAGTATTGGTTTAAATTGATTGACTTCTGTTACTCCCATATTTTTATTTTGAATGGAAATTGGGTAATGGAATTTTTCATTTGGGATACCCTGGTACAATATTTTGACCATAAGTTTTGACCATGTTTACAGTGTAAGTCATTAAATTAGTGGCAGATTTTGCTGGAGTCCAAATCCTCACATTAGTACTCTTGGGTGAAGACATTTCTTTTTGCGGAGTACTGTATTTAATGGATAGAATGCTTTGGTAATTTGGTAACTCTTAGGTAATTTGAAATTGGTTTTTAGCAGTGATAGATTTTGCTATCTTCTCTTACTTTATTATGTGGGCTATTTGCAACTAATTTATACCTCCCAATCTGTAAAGGTACAAATAATGTCGGTTCTTAGTTGCCTTTCAAAATGAAAATATGGTAGCGTAAAGGAGTAGGTCTGAAGTGTGTGTGAGAATGTTCAATATTGGTATGTGCGATATGATGAATTGTACTTTTAAATCACAGAAGTATTTTTAAGGAATTTGAATGCACCATGTAAAAGTGATCAGTAAAATAATATTCTGCATAGCTTATGAGGCATTGCCTGATACATATTTGGGTTTTGCATGTGCTTCGTTTGGAGAAAAATGATTTTTTTGAATGTACGCTTCATTAATTTAAGGAAAATGACTTCTGCATACTTTATTTGTAAGTATATTTTAGAAATTTTGTATGAGAATAATCATCTTTATCAATAATTTTTATAACTTGTGAAAATTATGTACAAAATAATTGATATGGCTTTATTATTTACTTCGGGATTCATATTCATCATTCATGTCGTGAATATGCCAAAGCAATAATTGATTGTTCAAATATCAAATGGATTCTTCTGGTTTGTACCTTGGTCTTAATGAACTCAAGTCTAGTGTGATCAAATTTGCATTCTTGTCAATAACCTGGAGCATATATGTGATTTCATGGTTCACTTTGCTATTTTAGTTAATATTTTTTTATGTTAACATGCTCATAATTACTTTTCCAGAGACCATATTTGAAGTATCCAAATTTCTCGAGATCGTATGCGATGTAGTTGAGTTGATGGCACGATTTTCATCGCAATGTTCTTGTATGGTTTACAGGAGGCGGGCCTTCAGCTGGAAGGTGGTCGGAAACGGATGATCACAAGCTTTCTGCTGGAGCTACTGCTTCGAGGAGGAAGAGCTCCGAGGGTTCAAGCATGACAACCTCAGATCCGGACCTTTCCTTAGACGTTCGGCTTAGTGTAGCCCTAGGGGAGGAAGCAGAAAGTGAGAGCGAGTGGGGTGCGGAGGGAGAGTTCAGACACACTGACCTTCCATCGGCTGCACCCGACCCCAGTGGCAGCAGGAGTAGAGGGAATATCCCCTTGAGCAGGTCTCTGGTGGGCACCTTGGCATTGGGGACTGAGGAAGGAGATGGCTCAGGGTACGAAAGTGTCGGTTCTCGCAACGGAGAGATGGCTATATGCCGTGCCTCGCTCTCTGGGAAGCAAGGGGAAGATGACGCTGGCTATGAAGAGCTGAAACCTAGGCGCACAGCATCCAGTCAGGGCGATCCTGGATATGAGAGGGTGAAGAGGAGGGAGGGAGCTTCCAGCGTCGATGACGATGAAGACGATGAAGAGGAGAGAGAAGGTGAACCGAGGTACGAAAGGGTGTCGGCACGAGTAAGGGGTGCGGTACCCGGCTATGAGACTGTGAGGGAGCGCTCATCTGGCGCAGGCGAACCAGACTATGAGAAGATGAGGGGCGAGGAAGAGGAACCCAATTATGAGAGTGTGGGGTATTCGGGAAGTCTCAACAGTGGTCATGTTTCCAATGGGCCAGTGGGTGATAGCTTGCATAATGATTATGAAAGTTTAGCTGGCGTTAGCAATGGTGATGAAATGATGTATGATGGCAGGACATCAAACTCCCCGATGACTGCACCCCCTTATTCCGGAATTGCAGACACCTCTCAGCTGGATGCAATGTATGCCAAAGTCCAGAAAGGGAAGAAGAATCCATAAAGGTGCATACTTCCAGTTTTTTTTACTATGTATCATTCCTACTATGGAAGGCAAGGAAACGTTGCTGAGTATGCATGAAAAATTTTTATGAGTATACACTTATTAAGTGCTAATCATTGGCCATGTATTTCATGAAATTATTATCAACTTCCTTATCCTTTTTTGCAAGTTATTGATCTTTGAAAGTTATTGTCCTGAATACAAAGGTACAATGGAAGAGCAGTTGAAGTGGTTTTTAATAGTTAGTGTGAAGCCTTGTTGATTAGCACGGAAATATTTATGATATTTTGTGAAATTATTCTATTGAATAATAATAAGATATGGTTAGAAGTAGCGAAAGTTTGGCTAATTCATGGCACATTGATAAGTCTTGAGTGCATTGGATAATAGGATCAGGTCGATGTAATGAAAAGATAATGTATGTGATTACATTATAGGAGAGATGCTTGGAAGCTGACTTGGAAATCAGATGGCTTGTTGAGTTGTCTGAATGTTTTGATGTATAGATTTCCTAGAGTTGCTATGAAACTTGCAAAGCCAATTAGAGTTTTACCAATTCTAAATGTAATCATCATGCATCACAAATGGACCTCATTGGAAATGTAGTGTCCATCATAATTTAATGCTCAATTGTAAGTCTGGCCATAAACTAAAATTTCTGTAGTTATTTTTTGAAAAAAGTTTACTGTTAAGTGATCAGATAATATGTGAAAATAGCACTTAAGTTGAATAATCGCTCTTTTGACGGTATTAACTTACGTAACTGCTGTAGTGTATATAATTCATGCTTTCTAAGTTAATTAATGTTAATTTGCATGCAAAATGCTAGTTGCTCCATGGCTTTAATTTATCACAATTCTGGGAAAATTTTAAACTAAAAAAATTAAGATACAATGTTAATAATGAAGGATAACCAGCTGACACTTAAGTATATTAGTGACATTATTAAGTTTTCTCTAATCATTTAATTTTCCCCAGAGGTCATGTAAAAAACATAACCACATGCATGTATGTACTGCATTAATACCTAGGACAAGTTGAAAAGGATTTACTATTACTTTTAAGAAAGCCAATAATTGGGATGAATTGATGAAGACTTCTGGGCTCTACCCTTTTTTCTGTGGGGAAAAAATCCTCTTAGGGTGCTGTTAGGATGCTGTGGCATTTAAAAAATATTTTTCATTCCTCTTTTTCTGCAATAAAAATATCAGCAAGTACGTATATGGTTTGCAAAAGATAGTTTGTAAATATGGGTGGTGAATTTCAGGCCTTAACAAGATTTACAGTCATGGGATAACACATTTATTTTTCACTTAGTTTTAAGCAAAATATCAGTTTACTTCTGTGTATGACAAACATGTTTCTTCTCTCTCTGAATTGGTTTAAGTCAAGAAACCAATGTCTTGGCATCAAATCTCTGGAAAAAAAGAGAAAGCGATACATTATAATTATTTTTTTCTTTTTTGGAGATTTAAATTAGCCTTGTGGCAGCTATTTGAGGCATGACTTCTTTTCTATGTTTTTATCCTTTCGATTCATTGTTCTTGGTAACTACTTACTGCAGATTATTTCATGCCTTAAGCTGGTTGAAGGGATTAAATTATGCCATATTTTGATAATTTATTCCTATCTCACATTATGTATATATTGTTTGCACGATTATAATTTTGTTTAATATTATGGTTTATGCTTTTATCAATTAATCATGTAAAGTAGCCCATAAGCAGTTGAAATTTTTTATCGCATACGAAATAATATTTTTACTCAGCTATCTGAAATATTTGAAAGTGTATTTGATGGATCACTTTTTATGGACTGAAAATCTTTTGCCTCTCTTTTGCCAGTTAATATGGCCTGGTGAATCCATTTTTGGTTGTGACGACTTTCGTAAAAAGTTCACTCTCCTTGTTTTCCTTCTAATACAGTGTATAATAGTATAGTTTCTTTATGCATATTATTCATTCCCTTTTTATACTTAAACTTAACCTTTGGTTTTTTGAAGGTTGTTTGAAAATCTTAATGTATAATTATCTTTTGGTCATAATTATCTGTCGAAAATTATTTACAGCCCTGCGTTTATGTTAAAATGAAGGGAGAGCCTCTCTTTGCATTTGATTGACAGGATTGGTGTAGGTGTTTCATGTGTGAAATTTCTCATGAAATGGCATAGTAGTGCATTTATGTAGTGCATATATAATTTTTATCTCAGGAGTATGGTGTTCAAGTTAGATAAAAGGGAAATTGACTTAAGTGGCAGTTAATTGGCTCCTCTGTCCAAAATATCTTTAAAAAGTAGGAGCTTGTTGTAGACAGCTGAGAAAAGTTCCGAAAAAGTGTATGTTTATAAAATTAGTGAGTATGTATGGCATATGATGCTTGATCATGTAATATAGGATTTTTTGAGATTTGCAAGAAATTGAATATGTAGGTATCAAAAAAATTATATGTTTGGTTTGATAACAATGTCTCAACCAGGAGATTGCTGCATGTGATTCTTGAGAGACAGTGTGATTCTTCAGACTTTAAAATTACTCTATTAATGGTTATTTATTTCCTAAACTGCATAAATTATTTTCTTTTAATGAACTGTGCATAGTTTTATGAATATGCTGAGAATAGTGCAATGCCTGAAAAAAACAAGCTGTGTTACCAGTAGTATAGGGTATGGGTTGTTTGAAGTGCAATTCAACTTTCTAATCACATGGCTGAACCACACACTAGTGTATTGGTCATTAGTATCACGTTTAGGGCATGTTCTAAAATTTACTGCCAGTTGTGCCTTAAAACAGAACACTATATATTATCAATGAGGGAGTCCTATGTGAAATAGCTCTATGACAGTGGTTATGAGAGTGTACTGCCAAGGAATGTAGATGATAACCTATGCCCTGCTGAAAATTCAATTGGTGAACTGGAACAATGTTTAAACCAATTATTAGTAATAGGCATATTAGAGAAAGTAGTTACCATTTGGTTATTTAAAACTATCTTTGCTTGAAAATACTTCACGAGTTATTTAGTTGCCTATAGACCTACTTCAGTTGTCCATGTAGTCTCCCTTCACCATCAATTGTGTTTTGTTATAATGCACTAGTTTCTTCAATCCCTCTGCATAAAAACTCAAGCCTGCTTTCTGCTTTGCATTCTGCATTAAAGTGGTTGGCTATAAAACCTTTGTTTGCCCAGCAATTGCTTCAGATGTCTGCAGTGTTGCTGATGCTTACAAGGTTTGGATTTTTGAGGGCTGGGATTGATGGTTGCTAAGTTTCATGTGGGAATTTTGCACATTATCAAGATTACTGAACCTGCCTCTCTGCTTGTAATCATATTCTTTAATTGGCTGCTATTTGAGTGCTATTTCCTTACATATTCTTACTCACCTCCATAGTTTAAAAAAGCTGACTCAAATTGTGATGAATTTCAGTATCTTTAGGAATTTATGTCCTATTGAATTGCCGATAATTTGCATCTAAGAAGAGAATGTATTTTTCGTTCATTATTGCTCTATTTTATCAGAAATCTTACTGCTCCTGTGTTAGAATGATGACTTCTGGCCTCTTAAACAGTCAATAGATGGCACTCCATGCTGACTGCTTTTTGGTAAGCAAAATACTTTGCAAGTTTTGATATAAGTTTTGCACAGTCCTCTTATGAAACCAAAAGGCATCATCAAGTTGTAAAATAATCTAAATCCTGTTTTTAGTCCTATTAACTAAAAATCAAATTCCTATTGTTTAATATTTGAAAGAAAATATATGAGTTTTCGTCTACGTATTTTTGTGCACATGTATCTTTTCCACATTTTCGTGGTGTGCCATCATTTATTATGCTGACTCCATTGATACTGGTGCTTGGGAAATGCAAATTCATTTTATTTGTTGACTCACAGAAAATGGATAACATAAGTGTTTTTGGGGAATTTTAGCCCAGCTGTGAAATTCGAGTGTTTTCGTGGAAATGGAGACTTGTATATGTAGTCAGTTCACAAGTGTTGCCTTGTTGTCAGGAGGCATGATTACCATGGTGGCTCAACTATTGGTTTCTGTCTGTGAGGCTTGAGGTTCATGCACTGTTAGAACTCTTTGAAAACTTATTTAATACCTGTTATTGCACACTAAAGAAAGCGCAATTTCAGTGCCTCATCTGTTAGATAGGGTATTGACTTTGGTATCCTTGTTGTTTTTCATTTAGAGTGTATATGTGGTTGATCAGCATCATTCTTTATTATCTTTCACTCTTATTGTAACACCTATCTTCCCTTCAACGGTTCTGACTTCTGCTAAGCAGACTTGGAGCATTCGTTGATTATTTGAAAATTTTACCTAATATTTTTAAGTAAATCACAGTGGTTGAATATTAAACAGTTTTGTAGGTGCCCATGCCATCCTGTATTCCCATTTTTGCTTCTCTTTCCGTTAGATATCTCCTTCCCGTTTTCTCTTCCATTTGGTCTGGAGATTAAAAGACTTAGAGTAGATGTATAGTTCATGGTGGGAACTCCACCAGTTCAGTGATACCACTTACTACTGCATGGTCATTCTACAGAGCACTGGCAGTGAATGATGGAATGTGCCCTTGAAATACACTACCTCTCTTTATCAAGCTCTTTTTAAGAGGTGGTTCAACGGGTTTATTTTGGTCAGAGCCAAATTCTTTGTGATTTTTTGAGGGTATTAATCCTGGTTTTTATGGGAGCTATTTCATCAGGTTCTGGTAAGACCTGTGTGTAGACTTTTTATAGATATTTTAACAAGCTTTGAGAGTTTTAAAAGCTGTATTTGTAGAGATTTATTTATTTTCTGTAGTGTATGAATGGCGGAATGAAAGTTGTGTATGCATTGCGCAGTAAAAATTTCATGGTATGAATCATTTATCTATTCAGTGCATCTTGAGTGCTACTGTCTCTTTTTCTTTACTGAAGCATTTATTTCTGTTTCATTGTGGAAACAATTAAGTATTTATTTATATGGGTCTTACTAATGCCTCTTTTCCAGTTAGATACTTCAATTTCTCTGATGCTTTATTCTCTGATGTTTCACTTGTAAAGGTTAGTTGATTTCTTTAATGTGTATTTGATTTCTTCTAAGTTGTTGGTGAAGAAGTGGATATAAATTATTTAAGTTGCAAACAAATAATTTAAAATAGTACTTGGGTTATAAAAATGTCACTTTGTTATGCCTTATGTGTATTTTATGTTGCCTGTTGATTGTGTACCTCGCCATTTCTAAGAAACTAAAGCTCTCTGATAAAAAATGTTTTCTTTTTGTGATCTTGTAGTTTTTTACCTAACCAATGAACACGAATCTAGATTTTTGTTGGGAATGATAATGCACTGTTACTGAGGTTTTATCGTGACTGAACATCTCTAAAAAAATATTTATACTTCTGCATAGTTTGTTAGGAAAAGTTTTTGCTTTCACAGAAAACATCCAGTGATGTCATAAGAAAAATAAGGGTACAAATAATGTGGGGAATGCAGAGCTTATATAAAAATGGCTTTTCAAGATTTCTGAGTCAGTGGCTTAGGGCCGTTTAAAAAAAAAACTAACATGATCTTACTGTAATTGTAGCATATGTTTGCTAATATCTCAAAAAGTGGTATTGAGGAATGTCTAATTTTTATTGTATTTTTTTCTCTAATGAAATTCATAACAGTATTTTGTTCTCAGAAACAATAATGCACTACTTCAAATAAATTAGGCATGCGTTTCAATGTCTTGAAAAGTTTTCATTGCCACAATTCACTTGTTAGCTTTCAGTATAGTAATTCTGGTAGGATGTAACTCATTGGCCTCTATATTTTGAAAACGTCTTTTTCCTATTAAGTGAACATGTATGATTGGGGATATATAAAAAAAAAAGAATATGTATGTTAGTCATATAAAAGTTTGACTTCAATAGTGGCACAAATTTTAGAGCTTCAAACCCTTCCATACTAGTCCTAGGGTCAAGAGTTCAAGTTCTGCCTGGTCATTTATCTTCATGGGTGTTTGTTACTGTTATGAATAACAAGGTGCTCTTGCATTAACTAAATGGGTTAATTATATTTTAAGAACTGCATTTCATTCACAATCACATCAGGCCATGGCTACATCACATCAAATTGGGCCTGCTACTCATGACGGTGATAGTAGCACCATATGCAATGCAAATGACATGTGAAAGGATGACGAAGATATGGAGGTGAATTCCAAGTTCATTATAGATACATACATAGGCGGATCTATGGGGGGGGGGGGGGGACGGCGGCACGTGCCCCCCCCAGACTTAAAAATATGCAAGATTTTTATACGTTCCCATTATCATTGCGTTCATTTTGTAGTACGGGGTATCCTTGTGCCCCCCCAGAACAAAATCCTGGATACAGCCTTGCTT
Organism: Ischnura elegans; assembly: GCF_921293095.1. Lineage (NCBI taxonomy): Eukaryota > Metazoa > Arthropoda > Insecta > Odonata > Coenagrionidae > Ischnura > Ischnura elegans. The sequence continues at coordinate 64,004,886 of NC_060253.1, read as the reverse complement.
GTGCCCCCCCCAGAAAGTAATCCTGGATCTGCCCCTGGATACATATTAACTCACTATAATATACCTAACAGTAACCTCACATTGGTGTATGCCTCTGAGAAAAGGGCAGTCAAAGAATAGAGATTTTCCATGAGTCGTCAGTTATGCCACGAAGAAGATCATTTCCATCTCCTCTTATTTCCTACCCTATCCAAAATTCCTGTCATGCTAATTAGCATTAGTTGTTTTATTTGAACTAATTAGAATCAAAGAGGAAGTCTTAATGGGCCTTTCATCCGAATGGACTTTTTCATGTGGGTTGATGGATCAAAGGCTGAATTAAGGCTAACCATACTTCGAATTTCCTGAGGGGGGATCCATTAATTACGTTAGGCATTTAGAGGGTCAGAAGGTTAAGCTGAATCCCACCCAATCTCACGTGGGGGAGGAGGGGTTTCGTGGCAAGTATCATCATAGGCGGATCCAGGGGGGGGGCACGGGGGCACGTGCCCCCCCCCAGACCCTCAAAAATATGCATGATTTTTAATAACGTCCCATTATCATTGCGTTCGTTTTGTATTACGAGGTATCCTTGTGCCCCACCCAGAACAAAATCCTGGATACGGCCTTGCTTGTGCCCCTCCCAGAAAAAAATCCTGGATCCGCCCCTGAGTATCATGTACATTTTTTCTGCAAATGACTTTGTAAAATTGCCATCTTTGTAATATTAAATACTAGTCTTAACTAATCTTACATTAGATAAAAATAATTGAATTGTTAAAAAAATAAATCCAATGCAATGAAGCATAGATTAACGTATTTACTGTGAAAATATGCATATTGAATAATCTCACGTGAGATTAGAGGGAGGGGGCTGAGCCAAATGTCACGATATCTCACTAAGGAGGGAGGGAGAGGGGCAAAAGTCGCCAAAATCACCTCACGAAGTTTATGGACGCCCCCTCATCTCTTCTCTGGCCTTGATAGTGACCCTGAGTCAAGCTATGAAATGTCAGCAGTCATGAAGAGCTTATCTAGGTTGAAGACCTTAAAGACTTCCTAGGTGTCGTTTTCCATCATAAAATCAAATTATGCTTCAAATGGAAGTAATCATTTTAGTTTCAAGGGGTAGAATGTTTAAAGCTCTAAAATCTATGCGCTTGCAAAGTTCATGGCTGTGGAGGGCCCTGAGTCAGGGGGGGACTGGTGTAACCCCATTGCGATGTGAGAAAGCGGGTTTGGAAGGATGTAGGAATATTTCCAATAAGTGCTGGAGGAGAAATATGTAGCGTACATTTCACAGTAATCAATAAAGCACATTTAGTAGAAGTATTGCAACGAGTTCTGAAGTTCCCAGAAAATCACTCGTTATAACGCGAACTCGTTGAATCCTATTCCAGCGAAAATCTCGTCTTTCACCAGTTGTTACGGCTACAGTGCAAAATGTCTTTTTTTGCGAACGCATTTATATTATGCCCTAAATTTTAAATTTTGCCAGAGGTAAATTCATCAATATTTCCGTTTAAGTTATGACATAATTAGAGTAGAATGATAAATATGCATAGTCGATGTCTAGCATGAAGTCAACAGTGCCTCAACGGTCAGTGTCGAAGGCGCGAAATGCCAAAATTCTATATACATTTACGCGCTAATATCGACAATCGTTCGATTAATGCATTCTATTTAATCTAAAAAATTGCTTTCTAAAACGCTTCATCTTCAGATGCACAATCGTAGCTAAATCTCTCTAATGCTAATTTATTAGAATTTTACTTTTTAACAGATATCGATCCGAAGAAAACTCAGAAATGGGAATCTCCTTTCACCATATAACTAACTCGACACCATGCCATTTGGTCAATCCAAGTGGGACGGATGTGGTAACTTCCTCTTTTCACCTGCTGGACCCAAGGGTCACCCGAAAGTATGATAGAAAAGAAAAAAAACGATACAATGCCATAGCACAGCAGAGTGCGGGTATACTGACGAGCTGCAGCAAGTACTTTTCAAGCCTTGTGGCCCTCACGGCGGCGGCCTCTGTTTCTCTGGGCCGTGCGTAGCTGACGGCTTGTCCTCTGGTGTCGCCTCGTGACTGGGTGGCAAGTGTTGAACTATGTACGCGGCACTGTGTGGTGAAGCTCAACACTTCTATTACTTACTCCTAACGAGCGATGCCGAGCATGACCGAGAGAAACCGAATGAGTAGGTCTGCCCAAACGCCACAACCGTCTTCAGAAGAGGGGAGGGGAAGGAGGGTGGGCTTGTGAAGCGGGAATGCCCCTGAAAAAGGCTCTCCAGTCATCGAATCCATGGCTTGTTTTCGATCTTTTCACGTAGTTTCTTCGGCAAAAAACGGAACAATGGACGTCACACCTATGCTTACAATCGTTTTCTGACGTTTTACCAAGTCTTCTTTACCTTTATTAATGTTGGTGTAGAAATCGGCAAATTCAGAGATGACGGCCACCATGGCCACCACAGAATAGGACACTTCCACACTCCCCTTACCACTGGTAGATTACCGCCCCTTCCTCGTTTTGATTCGTTATCCTTTCAATTTTGGGTAGATTAATAATTCTACAATTCCATGGATTTCCCACCATTAATGTTACGTCTCTGAGGAATTGCAAAGTCAGTACTCTAACTGTAAACTGAATTAAAATTGAAAACTTCGTCCTTGTCTCAAGGCATCACTGAATGACTTAACGCTCATCGGGAACGGAATATCTTTTGGGAAATCTATGAAATTTGATCTGAGACGTCAGCTACTTTTGATTCCTCTTGCCAGGGGCCAGCTAGGAATCAAGGCCGGTGGGGTTCAGGTGCAACTAATACCGGGGTGTGAGGGGGTATGGAATACCCACCAGGATAAGCGGTAGGTGCGAGATTAATAAATTGCGGAATTTTAAGATAAATGGTTCATATTGGTGAGTTTTACGGCTTTCTGAGGGATATTTTATTGATTATTACACTATTCTTAGTAATACCAATCCAATTAAGTAAGATGGATTAAACTTAAAAATTTCTCTGAGCTCTGGGGGGGGGGGGGTTATCCCCCAAACCTCCCCCCCCCTCGCTGCGCCACTGCCTCTTGCCAATAACTATCCCGCGCGGGAAGGAGATATGAATCCACTCACTGAACCCTCTTGACTTGGCGCCGTCATATGGGGCAGTCTAACAATAAGCTTCGCGGCGCACAGTGGGCGGAAATCGGAAAAAGCCGGACAAAATTACAAAATGGCTTTTTTTGAGTTATAAACTTGAAACTTCGCAGGTATACTAAAAAATGATTGAAATTTATTGATGTGTACTTCATTTGACATAGATCCTACCCGTTACTGAGATACAGAGGCTCAAACGTGAGCAAATTTCCATAAAAACGCCCGTCTTCAATTTTCTCTGAAAATCTTCCAAAGTAAGTGAATGGTGAAGTTATGGGTGGATTCTTGCCGAATAAAAAACCACATAATCTGTTAGCATGGTATTTTTTCTTTAATTTTCCGTAATCTTAAAGAATACAGCCCATAAATTCTTACCGTGCAGTAAAAAAATGGCGGATACTGTTTTTCGACGAAGTGTTACATTTAGGTAGAGTTTCAAATAGGTTTTCGGCAAGGTCGCGCAGAGTAACTTATATGAGAGCATTGTTTGAAGATTTCTTGAGGTCTTTATGCAGTTTTCTTTGAAATAAGTTTGCGTCGCCGGAAATTACATTGATTCTTCTCCGCGCGTCGGGAGTTGGATTAGCCGCGCCGCGGTAAGGTTATTGAAGCTGTATGGGTTTTTACGCTCAACATTCACCGTTTTTATGTTTTGCTTCAAGACACCGATTCTCAAATGGTCTATGGTGAAGACAGTGGAGGTTTTTCATGCGATGTACTTGCACGTTTCATCGAAGTTCATATCTTTGGATACGATCGAAGACCATGCTTCTATTAAAAGTGTTCAAATCTCGACAAAGTGAGTTGTTTTCCTGGGACTCATACAAAAAGACCTACCAGAAAGATACCAGCTGAAACCCTTATACCTTCTTCAATCACCGATCCCTGACCCTCAGGATTCTAATTTCGAAAACGGTCGTTTTATGGCACCCTGGAGCGGAGCCCTTGGCCGTCTTAACGGAGGTATTTCCATGGGAACGAAAAAATGAACGATTTTTGTGTCGCTTCAAAAATTGGCTCGCTGAATCCATAACATTTCCGGAATATGCTTTGCAATTCTTTTGCATTACTTTCTCAATACTATTCGGGCTAAGAGAGTTCTTTCAAAGTGGAGGACGAGTGAAAAGGTCCACCCTGAGATGACAGTGGAAGAGGCACTGTCATTGATGATTGCCTCTGATTTGACCAAGCGTCAACATCGGTCTTTTCGTAGGACAGCTCTGAGCCATGGGCACGAATTGTATCCCAGTTATGATAGAATAGCGATAGCAAAACAAGGCAGCTTATAACGAAAGAATAAAAATAACTGAGACCATGTGCGAAGTAAACCTTCAAACACCACTGAGCCACACCATTCTGGGAACAATAGCCTGCTTAGCCACCACTTCCACCTCTCAAGAATTAAAATGTGTGGTGAACTACAGATTAATCTCTAAGTACGGTTTTGATGGAAGTTCGGGCCACTCTCAATATAAGCAAATGTGGCAACAAGTGGATGATTCAGATAAATTCCTAGTCATGAGTTCCCTTGTACCTCTTAGTTTGATTAAAAAGCAGGAGGTATCAAAGGCGCTACAGGTAACGACTGAAGTTTCCACTTTCTCTTGGTTAATTACATTTATCTCTAAACTTTTGATAAAGAATTTAAATTGCATCGGAGGCACTTCTCACATATAGGCTCCACAATTTTAGATGACACTATCTGGGAAAATCCACTGCCGACGTCGACACGATATTGTCATCCCATCCGCTTCAGGTGAAAAAAAGAGACAAAAGAAGTTACAAAATCAGAAAGACATTACCTATATCGAAAGGCAGGTGGATGGCCTTAATGATTTCAACTCTGGATTTTACACGATCAAGTTCTGTTTACTACTGACCATGATCAACGGAAAAGTAATGCTTACATTGCTTACCTTATTTTCCTAATTTTTTCTTCATCTTATAACCCATCTAATTTATTATCCTACAGGGAAGTATAGTCATTTCGAAATTAAGAAAAACGATAATTTTTAGTTTGCAACACACTGAAGGACAGCTGAATCATGGGGTTCTAAATCTGCGGTGCAATAGCGTCGGGTATGAATAACTTAGGAGATGTAAAATATCATTCACCTGATATCGATAAATATTCTGTTGGTTTGTGTACGCTGCACTGCCACATATGATTTTCTGAATGCATATTGGATATGTCGTATCGATTGGAATTTAAACAGTGGCATTTGATAATTTAAATTTTAATTTATTTTCGTGAGAAGGTTGGAGGGGGAATGGGTGTTAGGAGGGGGGGGGGGGTGGGGTAGTGGGTGGCGGTTATGGTGAGGGATGGGAAAACCACTGCGAGGACAGTGTTGATGACTATATGCAAAGGGTCATTAGTAAAGGATTAGGGTGGATGTGGGTTATCAGTAGGTGTGGGGTTGAGTGGGAGGTTAGGGTTTTTACGTCCTTCAGTGTAGTTTAGAGCAGAGTCCTCTAGATTGCTCTCTCATCATGTTGTTATTATATGGCAATATAGAGGACTCTGAACCCGCGTGCTGGTGGTATTACCACTCTCTTAAAGTAAGGTCTTATGCCTGACACCGGTGGAAGACAATTTTTTTTAAATACTTAACTCGCGAAGGAGCTGATTCATTCCACATTGGCTCAAAATTCCACCATTTTACATAGCATACGATGAAGAAAGAAAGAGTAGAGGTAGGTAAACCCCATTCAATACTATACATAGATTACTGAAAACCGAATAAATAAGGTAATTTCAACGTGAGGGAATGACGAGAGGCTGGATATATTAGCAAAATGTCTCATTTAACCCAGATAAATCTAAATGAAAAACCCCTGATAAAAATCTTCTTATCAAGGTTCAAGCATTCTCATGACTCTTCTACACGTCGCTGCATCGGTGAGTCCTGGTTCTTATTAAAACGACGTAAGCATTCATAAAATGAATTTGACCTATAACTATTGTATCCCGTTACGTCCGAAAAAGGGTAGTTTCCTTCATCAAAGAGAACGAAAGGCATTCATTGCGATTCGTTACCCACCATAAGTGCATTAACAATATACAAATTATTTGGTTTTGGAAATCCCAGTTCAGACGAATGGCAATGGTCAATTTTAGCCTCTTTTGAATAAGATCTGTTTGGCGCCCATGCGATGCCACTCCACATGAAGTCACAGGGACCTAGACGAGGAGTCAGGAGTTTTACATCGTCTGAGATTACCAGTGCATGCATGTGGCACAGAGCTCAACCATTTCTTAATAATCACCTATTACAATTGCCTATGATGGGAAAATTATCTTCGTTTGATAGGGTATTAATAACCCTTATTTAATCCAAGTGCTACCTGCTAGCAGGGTACTTTACACTTCCGCCATACTCGGCAGCAAGCAGCCTGCATCATAGCGGCGTTCATAGCCTCGCACCCAGGTAGCCTCACACAGCAGCAACCAGACGTCACACGGGCTTTTCCCAGCATTCATACTAAGCCGTCGCGTTTTCGCGCTCTTGAAAATTTTCACTTCTCATTTTATCGCGAAAAATAAATATCGTCATTTAAAAAGCTAAAAGCGTGAAATACGTGCTCCAGGAGTAATAATCTTTTGATTAAGGCATAAAATATAATAGGAAACCACCCTAGTGGCCGAAATCCGAGAGACCTACAGAATTGCCGGACATTTCATAATTAAAACACAAAGTGAACTGTATCGAAAAAGATAACTAGCCTCCACGATAGCACTGAGTGACTTACCCCAGGCCGCCAGGCTATAGGCTCCACGGTCAGGCGTCTTGAATATTACGATGATGCCTGTTAGTCGGTGCGTCAGTGAATGAGGCCGGTTTCGAAGCCTTATGGGCCCAGGAAAGCATTAGATAACGAAAAAATATTTCGACAGGTGTCGCGGTTAGTGGCAAATCTATTACTGCCCTCTTTAGGCCATAAAAGAAAATCCACTAATGGGCGCGAATATCAAACATTATTAATTGTTTTATTAATAACATCATTAAGACAAAATTTTCAAATCTTACTTCCTTTATTTCCTTAAAAGTTTCAGGAAAATTCAGTTTTTTTCAATTACGTTCTACATCAAATAGTAGTTTTATCAGATAATTAAGTCATCGAGCAAAATGAAAATTAGAACCTTGTCACACTTAATCAGCGATGTGGTGATATTCCCACCCTCTAATAGTAAGGTCTTAAAGAGGAAACCGGCGAAGGGCAATAAAAAAGGAGCTTATTTATTAATCATTGGCTCAAAATGTCATCTGGTTACGTAGCATACGATTGAGTTTAGTACCCGAGACTTCATGAAGCAAATGAGTAGGAGTAGCTACCTCACACCTGCGATAATACTTACAACTCTTCATCATTCACACATTCGGGATTTTCTCTCGTGTTTTTATTCGCTCTGCATTCCTCAGGAATTCTCTCTTTTATATAACTGCCTTTACCTTGGCTTTTGAAAAAAACGCACTTTGTTTCAAATTATTGCGGCCCCTTCATACCAGTGCTCACCATGAAATTCTCTCCACACATCCCTCTAAGTTCACCTCAGCATTCTTTCCACCGTTTCATCACCGCTAGAATCCCCCATCGCTTTGAAAGTATTTTCGCTCTCATTCATCAAGATCCGTTTAAAATAATCACGGGGTTTTAGAACTAAAAAGGCAACGTTTTATTAAACAGTGTATGATACAGCCCAAAAAAAAGAATTTCTCACATATTAGCAGAGATTCCAGAGAGGACAAAATAACATTGCGGTGAACAATTTCTTACTAACTCTGACATGAATGTATTTGACTAAATGTAATTTTTAACAACCCATCTTCAAACAGTAAGTGGAGTTTGATTCATAATTCCGTAAGCCCTATTCCAGCATATGTTTCCGCGACAAACTCAAAGACTGGCCAGAAGATGTTCGCGGCATCTCCGGCTACACTGTAGACATCAAACATTAAAAAGCACGATGGAAGTCTGTTATATATTGTATCTAAGAGATCTAATCTGTTTACTATTTACTGTGTTGAGTTGAAGTAAAATAATATTGTCCTGTGCGTTGTGTGAAGTTATTACCCAGACGGCACAGGAAGTTTTCGCACCTGAATACGAGGGTGGACCATCAAGATACAAAAATCGCGCTTAGGAAGTTACTAAAAAGGTTTTGTTTCTTTATTTCCTTTAATGACGAAAAAAGATGCAAGAGGACTGGCAAATTCATATGCATCGATAAAATTGTATCTCATCGATAAAACTGTATTCGGTCTGGGACTATTTTCTTTCGCGGGTGGTGCCATCGTGCCATATCCTCCTAGAAAGATCACATACCTTCACAAGCCGGCACAAGCCGTTGGAGATCGCATCGTTTACGTCACGTCTCACCACATTTCAGGGATTTTTGTGGTTAAGTTTGTGAAAAATAGTGTCTGGTAATGGTGAAGTTTCCCTTATTCTTTAATTTCATTCACTGGGCTTCAGAAACGTGTTTGTGAGATATTTTTGTTAAAAGTGCCTTTCGTGTGTGTATTGTCGGGATGTAATGGAAACTCCGGGACATGGTTCAAGTTTTTAGCTTTCCAAAAGATCCTGAGTTGAAGAAGAAGTGCATTTGGGCGATAAGAAGAAAACATTTCACCCCTACGAAAAACTGTGAGGTATGTACTCTTTCTCGCTGTAATTATTTCCCAGACGGCACAGGAAGTTTTCGTACCTAAATACGAGGGTGGACAATCAAGATACAAAAATCGCGCTTAGGAAGTTACTTAAAAGGTTTTGTTTCTTTATTTCCTTTAATGCCGAAAAAAGATGCAAGAGGACTGGCAAATTCATATGCATCGATAAAATTGTATCTCATCGATAAAACTGTATTCGGTCTGGGACTATTTTCTTTCGCGGGTGGTGCCATCGTGCCATATCCTCCTAGAAAGATCACATGCCTTCACAAGCCGTTGGAGATGGCATGGTTTACGTCACGTCTCACCACGTTTCAGGGATTTTTGTGGTTAAGTTTGTGAAAAATAGAGTGTCTGGTAATGGTGAAGTTTCCCTTATTCTTTAATTTCATTCCCTGGGCTTCAGAAACGTGTTTGTGAGATATTTTTGTTAAAAATGCCTTCCGTGTGTGTGTTGTCGGGATGTAATGGAAACTCCGGGACATGGCTCAAGTTTTTAGCTTTCCAAAAGATCCTGAGTTGAAGAAGAAGTGCATTTGGGCGATAAGAAGAAAACATTTCACCCCTACGAAAAACTGTGAGGTATGTACTCTTTCTCGCTGTAATTATTTGGATGTAATTTTAAGTTAGAAGTGGCTTCGGGATGTTGATGCATCAACATCCCGAACTATTCAGTACTGAAGTACTATAGTACTATTCAGTACTAAAAATGGTGATTCAAAATATTGTAGCAGCAATTCTTTTGAAAATTCTTGCATTTTAGTTATTACACGTCGGCTTTCATCATTTCAAATTATCTTATGCTATAGTTTAAAACAATAATAATATCAGGCATACAAATATTTACTATATTTACGAGCCTATAGTAATTTGATTTCTCATGCAGAAATACCAAAAATTGGAAATGATTTGACCTAATAAGTTACATGGTATTTTATTATTTATTAATTTTAGGTGTGTGAGCTTCACATCGCACCTTGTGATATCAGAAAATAATCTGTGGCCTTGGACGAGAAGACGAGGAGAAAATTCTTGCTGAATTGAAGGTGCCCAGATTGGAGGAAGGTACCATTGCTTCACTGTTACCTGTCGCCAAGAAGACAGACATTGTGGCAGAAGTGACATGTTTGTGGATGTGGATTTGATTTGTGCAAGTTGGTGCAGTGATAGTGGACGTTCATCGGAGAAAGTATTGACGATAGTTTGTATGTATCGACCAGTCCTCTTTTAAATAATTTTCTATTCGAAAGAGAATAAGAGTAATTGTTTTGCTAAATTAGATGTGGGATAGAAGAGAAAATTGGAAATATTATAGTGGTTGACAATAGAAAATACATAATATATGTATTGTATTTCTGTGGGTTTTTTTCTTTCCTGCCTCTTTAAAATTTCTTGCGGTGGTGACTTCATGCAAAGTAAGTATAAAATCGGAGGTGTGATCTAAGAGATAATATGTTTTATTTTACAAGTGGTTATGCTGGTGATTTGGCAGGACTTTCATATTTTTAATAGGTTGATACATTTACTGCAGTGACCTAGGGACTTTTACTCATACCAAATAATTTTTCAAATACTTTAGCGCCTGATATGGGTAAGCTGAGACTGAACTATACGTTAATTTTTGCTTGCATTTTGATGAATTCGATCATACTAATAGCAGATGTGTCAGCAATCCTGTTTCATCGGCAATTTTTATTTAAAAATTTTATTTCGTCAGGCTTTAGGGTAAGCTTTTTAATGCTCGTGGGCTATGTGATGTCTTATTTAGTGTCAAAATTAATAAGAATTTACTCTCATTAACATCTCAAGGTTTCCAAGTAAGTACGAGCCACTTAACAATGCTGGATGCTGGGGGTGCGTGAATTAGCCTTGAGAATCTCATTTTTCGCAGTTATTTAAGTGGCCGAGTAAGTTTTGTAAGTTCTCAATGGGTAAATAATACTATATCATGAATTCTAATTACCATGAAAAACTCACAACCGACAAAAACTTTGTCGGTCGTGAGTCTTTCATGGTAATTAGAATTCATGATATGGTGTTATTTACCTATTGAGAACTTACAATTCATAATGATTCGTATCAAGGTTCTCGCTACGGTCGGTAGCTATCGATTGTGTTGCGTTCGATACATTTTTCGATCGTGCGAGTTACGATATATCTAATTTCGACCTAATCGATTGAGATTAGCCTGAGTGCCGTGTTCCTGCGCGCTTCGTATCCAATCGTACGTGCTTAGTAGCGGACATTCACATGCTGCGTACGCGCTTCGTCGACAGGCCGCGAACGGAAAATATCCATTGATGAAAAGCGACGGAGCGGCATAGTATCCCCTTAGTCAATGGGTACTATGTACATACGAATTAGATACTGAGGGTTCTGTGCCGTCTGGGTTGGATGTAATTTTAAGTTAGAAGTGGCTTCGGGATGTTGATGCATCAACATCCCGAACTATTCAGTACTGAAGTACTATAGTACTATTCAGTACTAAAAATGGTGATTCAAAATATTGTAGCAGCAATTCGTTTGAAAATTCTTGCATTTTAGTTGTCTTTTTTGTATTAATTCATTCGGTAAACGTGTGGTTAAAGGAGAAACTAGGAATAAGCTGCCAAGTTTATAGATTCGAATATTGCTTCTTAGCTTGCCCTATGGTGTATTACACGTCGGCTTTCATCATTTCAAATTATCTTATGCTATAGTTTAAAACAATAAAAATATCAGGCATACAAATATTTACTATGTTTACGAGCCTAATAATTTGATTTCTCATGGAGAAATACCAAAAATTGGAAATGGTTTGACCTAATAAGTTACATGGTATTTTATTATTTATTAATTTTAGGTGTGTGAGCTTCACATCGCACCTTGTGATATCAGAAAATAATCTGTGGCCTTGGACGAGAAGACGAGGAGAAAATTCTTGCTGAATTGAAGATGTCCAGATTGGAGGAAGGTACCATTGCTTCACTGTTACCTGTCGCCAAGAAGACAGACATTGTGGCAGAAGTGACATATTTGTGGATGTGGATTTGATTTGTGCAAGTTGATGCTGTGATAGTGGACGTTCATCGGAGAAAGTATTGAAGATAGTTTTTATGTATCGACCAGTCCTCTTTTAAATAATTTTTTATTCGAAAGAGAATAAGAGTAATTGTTTCGCTAAATTAGATGTGGGATAGAAGAGAAAATTGGAAATATTATTGTGGTTGACAATAGAAAATACATAATATATGTATTGTATTTCTGTGGGTTTTTTCTTTCCTGCCTCATTAAAATTTCTTGTGGTGGTGACTTCATGCAAAGTAAGTATAAAATCGGAGGTGTGATCTAAGAGATACCATGTTTTATTTTACAAGTGTTTATGCTGGTGATTTGGCAGGACTTTCATATTTTTAATAGGTTGATACATTTACTGCAGTGACCTAGAGACTTTTACTCATCCCAAATAATTTTTCAAATACTTTAGCGCCTGATATGGGTAAGCTGAGACTGAACTATACGTTAATTTTTGCTTGCATTTTGATGAATTCGATCATACTATTAGCAGATGTGTCAGCAATCCTGTTTCATCGGCAATTTTTATTTAAAAATTTTATTTCGTCAGGCTTTAGGGTAAGCTTTTTAATGCTCGTGGGCTATGTGATGTCTTATTTAGTGTCAAAATTAATAAGAATTTACTCTTATTAACATCTCAAGGTTTCCATGTAAGTACGAGCCACTTAAGAATGCTGGGGATGCGTGAATTAGCCTTGAGAATCTCATTTTTCGCAGTTATTTAAGTGGCCGAGTAAGTTTTGTAAGTTCTCAATAGGTAAATAGTACTGTATCATGGTAATTAGAATTCATGATATAGTATTATTTACCTATTGAGAACTTACAATTCATAATGATTCATAACATTCTCATCGATTGAGATTAGCCTGAGTGCTGTGTTCCTGCGCGCTTCGTATCTTATCGTACGTGCTTCGTAGCGGACATTCACATGCTGCGTACGCGCTTCGTCGACAGGCCGCGAATGGAAAGTATCCATTGACGAAAAGCGACGAAGCGGCATAGTATCCCCGTAGTCAATGGGTACTATGTACATACGAATTAGATACGGAGGGTTCTGTGCCGTCTGGGTAGTAAAATAATTAAAGAATCAGTGGAAGTTTCAACAGGTCATGGACCCAGGCACCTATATCCACCGAACGCTTAGGTTCCAATGAAAACGTAAAAATAAAGAAGAAAGAAAAAAGGCAATATTGGCGATAAAAAACACTAAAAGAAGATTGTAAAAAAATAACGCACTCGGCAACAATGACAGAAGATCTATCAAACATTGAAATACTAAAAGGAGATGAAACTTTCGAATTGTGGAAGTTCCACATACGAATATTCTTCCGAGCAAGTGGCCTACTGGACGTGGTCGACGGAATTCAACGTCTGGCTGATGTGAAAGATGAAAAAGACGTACGTCACTGGAAGATATTGGACGCCAAGTCACAGAAGTATATAATAACGACTATTGATAAAAAGATAATGGTGCATATTATGTCTTGTGTTACTGCCCATGATATGTTTAAAACCCTGACGAATATATACGAACGTGATACAGAGCAACAGAAGTGTAATTTACTGCAACAGTTCTACAATTTCCGTTTCGAGAAGAGTGCCGACATAATGACGAATATTTCCAACATCCAATCAATAGTTCATAAACTTAAAATGCTGCAGCAAAATATTGATGAAACCATGTTAATAACGAAGATACTTAGTGTGCTGCCCGCTGATTATCAAAACTTCAGCACCGCGTGGGAGTCTACCGCGAAAGACGAAAGAACAATTGAAAACTTCATAGCGAGATTGGCGGCAGAGGAACAAAAATTTAAAAGCTCTAACGATGAAGTAATACAGAACTCAGCATTAAGAGCGGAAACGAAATACTCAAGGAACCAAAATAAATGTAATAGCAAACCATTGTTTTGCAGCATTTGTAAGAAAAATAATCACGAAGAAAAGAATAGTTATTTCCGAGAAAGATCGAAATATCAAAAAGTGTGTCATCACTGCAAGAGACCGGGACATTTTATTAAGCAATGCCGTTTCCTAAAGGATGATGAAAGGAAAGCTAAAACAAGCAAAAATGCATTCATAAGTTCTACTGCATTTTTCAATGAACGAGTAAATGAAGAAATTTGGTACTTAGACAGCGGAGCCAGCGAACACATGTGCAATGAAATTGGAATATTTAAGGAATACCAAGAGATTAGTGAGCCTAATAAAATAAAAATTGGAGACGGATCAACGCTGGACGCGGTTGGTTGCGGGACGGTGAAACTTCTGGCGAACAACGGTGAAGAATGGATGGAAACAATCCTTGAAAATGTCTTGTATGTGCCTGAACTTAAAACTAACCTTTTTTCTATGGGAATAGCCCTTGATACGGGATACAAACTGGAGTCTGATGATAAGAAATGCGTATTGAAGAACATGAGCAATAAAATCTGTGCACAAGCAAATCGATCCGGTAAATTGTGCGTAATGGATTTTCTAACAACCAGGCAATCTACTGCTGAGTTATATTTGGCAAAGAAATCCGAAACTTTGCAGGAGTGGCATAATAGATTTTGTCATCAAAACTTCACCTTAGTGGAAAGAGTTTTAGAAGAAAATAAAATTCCATTTATAGAAAACAACCTCAAGTGTTGCAGTTCCTGTGTAGAAGGGAAATATGCAAAAAGAAAATTCACTCCAAGCAGCAGTAGCTCTAAAAGCATATGTGAATTAATACATGCAGACCTATGTGGACCGATGGAGACAGAGTCGATTGGAGGAAGCAAGTATTTTCTGTTATTGAAAAATGACCTAGCACACTTCAAAGTGGTATATTTTATCAGAAACAAAAGCGAAGTGAAAGAAAAGCTGAAAGTTTTTACAAAATACGTAAAAAATCAGACTGGAAAAATTATTAATTAATTAATAGAAGTAAAATAATATTGTCCTGTGCGTTGTGTGAAGTTATTAGTAAAATACTTAAAGAATCAGTGGAAGTTTCAACAAATTCCACAAAATAGAAAAGAACTATTCATCCAGGAAAGAACACCGGCAAAATATATATAATAAATACGTGCGGCTTTTGGCGAATCAGCTAATACCTTTAGACTTTAAATAAATACACGGTGACGTAAAATATTGTTTTCATTACTTATATTGTCATCAAAAATGATTTCTCGTATAATCGTAAAGATAGAGAGGCAATTCAGCTCATTTATTCCATAATTATCAAAGTAAAAATAACATTGGACACTGCGCAACATTCTTCAAAATCAGTATCCGCCGTAAAAATATGGTGATCTTAAATGGTATTTACCACTCACACAACATGATAATCCTCAAAACAAACAAATATTTCATCCACCCTCCTCTACGTGGACAGAACTCAGCTCACTACAATGGAATATAGCATAGGGAATAAACTTAGCGCATATTCTACCGCAGGCCAGCAGACGGCATATCTGGCGCGGCAACAATACTTTCGTTTACCTTGGCAACCAGAAAACGTAGCCGTACGGTGACATTTTATCAATTGGATTTTCCAAGCGAGAGAGAGCGGATGCGATAGCATATTGTGGTGTTATAAACGAAGTTTACACGCACTGTTTACAGTATCAAACAGCTACAGTGAGTAATACATCAATCACTTGAGTAGCAGAGGAAGAAAATAGTCATCTTGCAGGCGTTTGCAGTCAGCAACAGCCGGCGGAGTTCCGTCTTCGGCCAGCAGAGTTCCAAAAGAACTCGTGCAAATACGAGATTCCATTTATATCCTGCAGTTGAATCTCATTATCGATTCCATTCAGTGGATTTGGAGTTGATACCAAACAGCAGATCTCGCCATCCATATTTTCCGGCTTGTACATCATGGAACGGATTTTAAAGAGATGTGCATCGAGCATCTCTGGAAGTGTGATGGGTAACAGCCTGGAGGAGAGGCTGGATAAAGAGTATATCATCCACCTGGAGCACATTCAACCGAATTTGATTAAAATTCCCAACGAGCTTCGAACCCAGGCGGAAAAATGGTTGATTTATCTAGTCGGAGAGACTCCCAAGACCCTGGACGAAAAGGAGAGGCGAAACATCCACCTGTCCGTTCTCCTCAATGACATGGCATCCGGAACACTCACGGGGATATTTAAGCTCACGAATCCCCCAAGGCCAGGGGAGCCAATGCCTCCGTGTCCGAAAATATACTTCGACGACACCGAGGAGAAATTGCTGGCCACGGAAGTCGTTGAAGAAGACCTGAGCGACGGTTTGTGCTCAGAATTCAACGAAGCGGAAGGTGATGGAGGAATTTCGGCCAAAGGAGAACGTGTTCAACACCACCCAGTGACACAAACCCCTGTGGTCGCTAGTGAAACCTCGCCTGGTGACAAAAACCGTCTTCCCATGACGGATGATAAGAAAAGAGAAGGACACAACCATAGAAGTGGTAACACCGACGTTCGTCCAGATGCCGAAATTGATGGAGCAAATTCGGCCAAAAGAGGACGTGTTCAAGACCATCCAGAAACTTTGGATAAGGGAAAGGCTCACAAAAATGGGAAACTTATGGGAGATGTCGCAAATGAAGGCACTTATTACGACAACTATCGATATCATCCATCTGAGAGTAAAATCATTGGAAGGAAAAATGCAACTGGAGTCGAGAATCATTCCTTGCATGTGAACAGTAACGGTATTAATGCACACCACTTCTCACCAGAGCAATTTCATGACTTGGAATATTCTGTTATGCCGCCTAAGAAACAAATACAGTGCCATAACATTAAAACGGGATGCAATGACGCTTTCGGCGATGGTGAAGGTGATTCATTAAAGCCAATGTATATCCCATCAGAACCCGTTTACGCCAACATCCTTCCTCATATGTTGGCCGAAGACGATAGAAAGAAATGGGACAATAGAATGGACCGCGAGAAACCATGTCAACACACCGAAGGTGATTATATAAATAAAAACTTCATTCCATCACAAAAAACCAGAGCCTCCTACCATACTCTTGAGCCGGCTGAGCGGATGGAATACAGGACCCACAGAATGGATCGCAAGAACCCTCATCTTCACAACGAAGGTGTCGTATTAAACGAAAACTACGTTCCATCGCAACAACGTAGAGCCTTCCACGATCCTTATGAGCCAGCTGAGCACATGAAATTCTGTACTCACGGATTGGACGCGAAGAATAATCGCTTCAAAGCTGAAAATGACTTCAGGCATCCATGCCAACATGGACCCACAGAAGAACGGGAACAACGGAAAGGTGCGATGCTTGGTGTCAGGTTTGCAACTTATACACCACCACCGAGGCGACCCGCACAAAATCTGGGAATCTCACCAATGCAGTTGGATTATCTCCTGGAGCTAGTGGACCGGGCTTGGAGAGGCGAGGATATTGAGGAAGTTGAGATACTCCTGGAAAGCGTTTACGAGGATATGAGGGAGGAGCCAGAAAATGAATGGCTGTGGGAACAGCCAGACCCCCTAATAATAAGAGAGGCCCTACTGCACAGGTTGACGCAGACAATCATCAACGAAATGAGGCGACAGGAGCATAAAGAGCTCCACCCGCAACAGACGACCCCATCCCGCCAATTCTTCGGCCACCCTTCACCTGGATGCAAGTGTTCCCGCCACTCTAACTACCAAATGCATTCATCACAAAATGTAAGTACATAATTCAAATTATATTAAAATACCTTTGGCGAGGGTAAAGTGTTTGTTTCCTCTGAGTTACATACTAAATATGCACAAGAGGGGGAATCAATTTCTCTTCTTGAGGACGATATTGAAACGGCGAAAATCTAGATGCTGCGGTGGATCTGATAGGCTGCCTATGCTATTTTTTCATGCTGTTTCTTTCGTATGGGATAAGTATTTACGTGAATCTCACGAACAATGAAATCCACTTCTATGAGTCTTTCGCATGTCTTAACCTTCTTCTAATCACAGGTCATGAATAAGTATTGTTCATTTATTAAATTTTCAATATTGGTGTAAATACTCCACATAAAAATAAAATAGATCACAAAAACATGTGAATGACCCCATTCAAAACTTAATTCTATAAGCACATAAAAAGGCGTAGCCAAAACGATAAGTTTGGGGTGCACGAATAGAGGGAGTAAGGGGAGTTTAACTCTCCTCTGTGAAAAATATGAAGACTTTTATCTCTAGTAATCGCATTTTATGCTATTTTGACACTTAAAATTACACAATTAATCGGTCGTCGGAAAGTTGTTTGGCTAAAACATACTGGTGGAGTACAATGAGTTTGAGGGTTTTAGGTGAACTCTTCGAAGGATACAACGCACCGGGGCCGGGAACCAAGCCAGTAGCTAAATCGCCCAGACACCCGGGGAGGGGAAGGAAGGGAAGGAAAAAGGATAGAGGTGCTGCCGCGTTGGGAGCCCGCCGACAACTCTGGGAAGGGATAGGTTCGGAAGGGCCGGGACGAGGGAAAAACACCCCAACGCTATAGAAGCGAAGGAGGCCCTACTATTAGCGAAACCAAGCATAAGCAATTAATGTTCTTGCGATTCTAGTGGATTTTCCTATGAGGAAGAAAAATCCATCGATCGAATCGCTAGATATTGGTGGAGAACAATAAATTTGTCTTATAGGTCAATATTGTTCTGCTTAAATGAATTGTCTTAGGGGGTGCGTGTCCCCCCGCGCCCCCCTGGTTAAGCCACTGACCTCTTTTGATATCAGCTACACATTATCCATAACGAACGCTTCCTTTTTCATCGCAGATGACTCGTATGGATTACGGCAATGCATGGGAAGGAGGAGAAAGAACACATCATTCCCGCACCCATTGCCGTAAGCACAACAAACCATCCATGGAGGAAACGAACCAGTCACAACGCAGAACTGGACATCTGGAAGAAATGGTTGCTAGTGAAACTCAGCCGCGAGGAAGACAGCGAAGAGGTACAGCAGATATGGCTGCCTATCTGCAAGACTACGAAGAAATGGGACGCGATTTGAAAATTCTCGAGAAGAAGAGGAAATCTATGATAACGGCATACAATGAAGGGCTGCAGAAAATATCCAACCCAAATGTTCCACTCCAAAGTATATGGATGCCACTTCGCAGCGAACTGGATGACATCACGCGCGAGATAGATATGTTAAAATTAGAACTATCTCAATTGGATCAATGTTATGGAATGGATATCAAAAAAGATATTCACTCTTGTCAACCTGTGATTGTACACAAACCTGTGATTGTGACACAAACTCCTGTCGTCGCTAGTGAAACCTCGCCTGGTGACAAAAACCGTCTTCCCATGCCGAATGAAAAGGAAAGAGAAGGACACGACCATAGAAGCGGTAACGCCAACGTACGCCCAGATGCTGAAGGTGAGGTAAAAAATTCAATCTATTCCAAACCCGTGAACAGTGGAACATTTAATCATTCTGACGTGCCAACTGAACAGGAAACAAAAGGCAGGAATGAGGGTAATTGTCGCAAAAGTGCGAGCCACAAAGAAAAAGATAATTTGATAAAGGGAAAAAGCCTAGAAGAGGTAACAGATTGCATTAATACTCATGTCAGCGTTGAATATGAGGTGGTAAATTCTGAGCATTCCCCGCCAAAAAATCCTGGCGCTACATATCATTCTTGCGTGCCTACCGAGCGGAAGACAGAAACTTTGGATAAGGGAAAGAATCACAAAAATGGAAACCTTATGGGAAGTGTCGAAAATGACGGCATTTATTACGGAAACTGTCGAGATCTTCCATCTGATAGTAAGATAATTGGAAGGAAAACCGCAACTGGTGTCGAGAATCATCCGTTTCATGGGAACGGTAACGGTATTAATGCACACCACTTCTCACCAGAGCAATTTCATAACTTGGAATATTCTGTTATGCCGCCTAAGAAACAAATACAGTGCCATAACATTAAAACGGGATGCAATGACGCTTTCGGCGATGGTGAAGGTGATTCATTAAAGCCAATGTATATCCCATCAGAACCCGTTTACGCCAACATCCTTCCTCATATGTTGGCCGAAGACGATAGAAAGAAATGGGACAATAGAATGGACCGCGAGAAACCATGTCAACACACCGAAGGTGATTATATAAATAAAAACTTCATTCCATCACAAAAAACCAGAGCCTCCTACCATACTCTTGAGCCGGCTGAGCGGATGGAATACAGGACCCACAGAATGGATCGCAAGAACCCTCATCTTCACAACGAAGGTGTCGTATTAAACGAAAACTACGTTCCATCGCAACAACGTAGAGCCTTCCACGATCCTTATGAGCCAGCTGAGCACATGAAATTCTGTACTCACGGATTGGACGCGAAGAATAATCGCTTCAAAGCTGAAAATGACTTCAGGCATCCATGCCAACATGGACCCACAGAAGAACGGGAACAACGGAAAGGTGCGATGCCTGGTGTCAGGTTTGCAACTTATACACCACCACCGAGGCGACCCGCACAAAATCTGGGAATCTCACAAATACCGTTGGATTATCTCCTGGAGCTAGTGGACCGGGCTTGGAGAGGCGAGGATATTGAGGAAGTTGAGATACTCCTGGAAAGCGTTTACGAGGATATGAGGGAGGAGCCAGAAAATGAATGGCTGTGGGAACAGCCAGACCCCCTAATAATAAGAGAGGCCCTACTACACAGGTTGACGCAGACAATCATCAACGAAATGAGGCGACAGGAGCATAAAGAGCTCCACCCGCAACGGACGACCCCTTCCCGCCAATACCTCGGCCACCCTTCACCTGGATGCAAGTGTTCCCGCCACTCTAACTACCAAATGCATTCATCACAAAATGTAAGTACATAATTCAAATTATATTAAAATACCTTTGGCGAGGGTAAAGTGTTTGTTTCCTCTGAGTTACATACTAAATATGCACAAGAGGGGGAATCGATTTCTGTTCTTAAGGCCGATATTGATACGGTGAAAATCTAGATGCCGCGGTGGATAACGAACATTACTCTCCACTTCTATGAGTCTTTCCCATGTTTTAACCTCCTTCCAATCGTAGGCCATGAATAACTATTGTTCATTTATTAAATTTTCAATATTTGAGAGAATACTCCACATAAAAAGAAAATACATCACAAAAATATTTGAATGACCCCATTCAAAACTTATTTCCAAAAGCACATCAAAAGGGGTAGCCAAAACAATAAGTTTGAGGGGCACGTACAGGGGGGATCATGGGGTTGAAACCTCCTCTGAGGAATATATGAAGACTTTTATCTCTAGTAATAGCATTTTATGCTATTTTGACACTTAAAATTGCACATTTAATCGCTCGTCGGGAAGTTGTTTGGCTAAAACATATTGGTGGAGTAGAATAAATTTGTTTTATAGGTTAATAGTTTTCTGCTTAAATGAATTGTCTTACGGAATGCGTGTCCCCCTGTGCCCCCCCCTCTACGCCGTTGATCACTTAAGTATCAGCTCAACATAATCCGTAACGAACGCTTCCTTTTTCATCGCAGATGACTCGTATGGATTACGCCGATGCTTGGGAATTAGGAGATAGAACACGTCATTCCCGCACCCATTGCCGTAAGCACAACAAACCATCCATGGAGGAAACGAACCAGTCCCAACGCAGAACTGGACATCTGGAAGAAATGGTAGCTGGTAAAATTCAGCCGCGAGGAAGACAGCGGAGATGTACAGCAAATATGGCCACCTATCTGCAAGAGTACGAAGAAATGGAACGCGATTTGAAAATTCTCGAGAAGAAGAGAAAATCTATGATAACGGCATACAATGATGGGCTGCAGAAACTATCCAACCCAAATGTTCCACTCCAAAGTGTATGGATGCCACTTCGCAGCGAACTGGATGACATCACGCGCGAGATAAATATGTTAAAATTACAACTATCTCAATTGGATCAATATTATGGAATGGATATCAAAAAAGATATTCACTCTCGTCAACCTGTGAGACAATATTACTAGTTTCACTGTCATCATGTAACAATAGGTGGTCAAGTTCGAAATTATATTCCTTTACTCTTTGTAAAATGAAAAATTTTAGTTGCCACGCACCCTGATCATACCATGGCATTAAAAAATTTTGTAAGAGCATTAGGTCATTCATGATGAACTCTACTAGCTCAAAAAATATTTCTCGAACGCTTTCATTTTGCGGTTTTTTCAATTCTGTGTGTAAATGTGATTTTTTTCCTGCATGGCCATATTGTTCTACACATTATGATGCATGTCACCAAAGGCATCGTCACAATGTCACCATGGCATGCCAAATACCAAATTATATTTCCTTGGATGTACTTTGGGATGCATTAAAATTTGATGACGTTTTTGGCTATCTAATTGTATTGCATTATATTTTTTTACCCTTATTCTCCCATTGATCACCATAAAATGCATATTCCGCTGAATTTTATTATTTTTAATGAAATCCACTGCGCGTTATTTTTTTAATGGCCCAAAGCTCTTTACCAATTATTTTTCAAGTTATGAAGTGTTCAATTAGTTCCACTTTAAATATTTATCCACGCTTAACTCAGCCAGAAGGACGCGACAAATATTCATGAACTAGTTCAGGGATGCCGCAAATGACGGCACAAATTATGGCTCTCGGACGTAGTCATTTTCAGATGTGATCATAGTCCCTATTTCCATCATTTTTTTCCTTTGAGTTACCCATCATTGGACACTTACGTGGAATAAGCAGCAGCCAATTAAAGTACGACAACGATAAGGAAGCCTTAAATGACAGAGTGACGTAGAGAATGATGGTTTACGCAATATTTCCTCAAGGGGTCTGCATAGAGAAGGCTCAATGTCATTCCATAAAAGGCTGATTTCTGAGGCCACTGCGGACGCATTTTAATCTGTTTTCAAAAATGTCCGCGGCTCTGTGGTGTGTGTAACGCGATCCTCTTCCATCCAATATTTTGCAGTACAAAGTTTGTCATTGCGAGGAACAGCATTGAAAAATAACGATTTTGACAGATCACATTATCATGGGCGTACCCAGCGGGGGAAGGTCCAGTACGGGGAAGCTGTCCTCCCCTCCCCCCTCCCTCATATGAGTAAAAGTAAATTTAGTTCAAAGCGAAATTTTTTCAACATATTTTCTTCGGGAAATCAAAGAAAAGTGATATTAGTGCAGGGGAATGGAATTTTTACACTTATAAAATGTTATTTTCGGCTAAGCTAGTTGCACAGCGGAACCGTGATGATTGACAATAATGTTTCCTTGGGAAAAGATATTCGAGGCATATTTTCACGAAGCCATCCCATAATGATAGAAAAAAGGTTTACTGTGATCGTTTGCGATAGTTTATTTTAGCGTAACAACCGAATATTTCACCAAATAGTTAGCATTTACTCTTAAGGGATTATCAATGTTTTGGTCAAAGTAGGCTATCCTACCCAAGCACCCCCATTCCCGCCACATTTCGCTCCACGCTCGAAACCAGTGGTCCCCCCTCCAGTATATTTACCTACAATCTCCTTGGCGACAACATATTTAGAGGACGACATGAGGATCCTCTTTTAATATTCGTGCTTTCCCCAGTCAAAGAAAATCATAACTGAAATGCGTGAGACTCGAAGTACACAGACTGAAGAGGAAGGGTGGGATAATATTAAAACGGGAATAGTCAATGCGGCGGAGAAGTCAATTGGCTACGTTGACAGCAGAAGGATTAAGAAGCCTTGGATTACGGAGGGAATGGTAAAAGAAATGGAGGAAAGAAGAAGTGGAAGAACGTGGACACAGATCAGGGCAAAAGAATGTATAGGGAACTAAATACTCGATTACTAGGTGAAACTAAGAGGGCAAGGGAGGATTGGTGGAAAAGACAGTTTGAGAAAATGGAAAAGTTCCAGAGGGATGGAGAAGTAGGCGCGTTGTACGCCAAAGTTAAGTCGCTATCGGACGGCAAAACAGGAGAAGCCATGTCTAACAGTAAGGCTAAAGATGGAAGGATGCTAACCGAGCGAGAAGATGTACAGAGTAGATGGAAAGAATACGTGGAGGATCTCTATGAAGGAAGGAACAGACCGGAGAGATTGACTTTAGAGGATGAAAGTGAAGTGGGGGAGGATAATTTTGGGCCGGGGATATTAGATTCGGAAAAAGAGAAAGCACTTCGTGATATGAAGGCTAGTAAAGCAGTGGGCGTGGACAATATCCCGTGTGAGCTTCTGGAGAATCTAGGGAAGGAAGGTAAGAAAAGGTTTTTCAAACTAGTACGCAGGATATATGAGGAGGGATGTTGGCCGCAGGATTTCGTGAAGACGGTTTTAATTCCGCTACCGAAAAAGAAGAAAGGTGTGGAATGCGGAGATTACAGGACTACCACCCTAATATCGTATGCGACGAAAGTGATTCTGAGGATATTGAACAGACGAATGGAGGCGAGGGCAAACGACTATTTCCCAAAGATGTTTTGCGAAGTGGGACTGTGAAATATTGCAGTACCGGTAATATCTTTCATGTTCTTTAATTCTGCTCTCGAATGCGCGTCCGGTCTGTCCCATATAAGCCGCTTCACAGTCGTTGCACTTTAATTTGTAGATACCACTTCTTTCGAGAGGTTGTACTTTGTCTTTAGTGTTCACTAAGAATTTTTTAAGGTTATCACTGTCATAAAAAGCCACTCTATATTTATCTTTCGGAAAGAGGTTTCCTATTTTTTCCGAAATCAAGCCATAATAAGGTAATTTACACCATCGCAATTTTTCTCTGTTCACTTTCCCTGAATTGAAGAGTAACTGTTGAGCTTTGACGGAACGTTTCTTGAGGAGCATCTTTTCAATTGAGTTCACATTGTACCCGTTTGAGATGGCTATTGTTTTAATTGTTTCAAGCTCTTTGATGTAAGCGTCCTTGGATAGGGGGATATTCAATAACCTGTTGAGAAGGTAGTGAAATACGGACAGTTTTTGAGAAATGTGATGTCGGGAGTCTGAGGGGATGACCTGGTCGGTTGCGGTGGCTTTACGGAAAATTTAAAATTCGAAATTATCGTTCTTTTTATAGGATTATCCGGTTATTGTTACTAATTAATGTTCTCGTTGTATATTTGTAGGGTCACTGCGATAAATTGATTGCATTTAAGTATTCGAATGCCATACCTTGCGCTACGAATTCTTTATTACAAATTATTAATTATTTCATTTTTAAGTTAATTTCAGATATTATCGATTGCATGAGCTGCTGCTGCTCCATTTGATAATTTTATTTTCTCGTAACTGGCATGAGAGAGATCAGCTAGTGGTAGCATCAAGTCCGCTGAACCTGTGGATTGTGCATAACTGTTAATTGTCATCAAAATTTGTACCCCACTCATTGTGAAGAGAACTTTATTGATAAATGGAAAGTTGATATTTTTGACATGTATTTAGAGCTATAATGATTGCCTGGACTTCAGTTTTCTCACTATCGTCAGGCAGCCAAAATAATTTTTGGTGATCATCGGCAGAATATACCTAAACCTTGTATGCAAATAGGATGGGATTTCATTCCGATTCACCGAAAGTTTTATAATTTCAGCTTGATGGATGAATAATTCAATAAAGCATTTACGTATGCTGGCAATTTAATATCATTTGTTGAGCGAAACTGTTCAAAATACATTTGTGGAAGTTATGGAAGGAAAAATGGTTGTTGGGGTCCCCATTAAAAATCCTCATTCTATTAAAATTATTCGATGTGAATCTCATTTCAATATGTATGAGGGTAGTTTAAGCCAGTGAGAGTGTAAGTTGACTTCAGCCAGAAACCAAATGAGATGGTTTGTTGAATTTAGAGCCTTATCAACCAGTGTTCCGTTATCAATTTATCATTTTTTTGGATCGCATGAAACGACTTCTCTCCGGAGTCATTACTGGTGAAAGACATCCTTCTTAGCTGAAGAATTGTGAGGTACTCAGTATCGAACCTATAATTGCATTAGCATATGGTTTACTGTGGCCATTTTGCCTAATATCTTGAGGTCTGGCCATGGCTCATGACGATCTTTAATCAGTTATAAAGAGGAGCGATACAGCGGATCGGCTTATTGGCAAGTCAAACGGTGAATTCTCTTCATCATCTTTCGCATCGTTAAAATCTTCGATATATGGTCGTCTCTTCTAGTTGTTCGTTATTAACTTTTAAAAATTATCTACATATTGTGATTTTACTGAACTTGATGCTGGGTTAACATGTAAAAAAAACACATTTTTCCTATTGACTTATAATTTTCAGTAAAACACGTATTTCCAAACAGTATGGGATTTTGCGACAATAGTATGAAAAAGCAGGGAAATTTCAGTTTATTATTGACTTATCTTCCTGAGATTGAAGTGAATAGGTGACAGGTGGTAGCGTGTCTCACTTCTCCATTTGACTTCTCTCCTTTGACTATTGATTTTGAGTTATGTTTTTTGATGCATTGCAATAAATGATGAAGAATTATATACTCAGTACAAGACTTTAATTTACCTTGTCTATAACCCATGAAATCATGCGACGAGTCGGTAATATTTTATCCTAACACTGCGCAATATTTTGTCGTTAAATTGTTACAGATACGCTGCTTAATATTTTTATAACATAATCTATCTATTAATTTATTTTTGAAGCTGGTAGAAATATTCCCACTTGCTAAAGGAGACGGGAACTAATCGGAATTTCAATATGAACGCCAACTGTCTGTAAATAATATACAAGTATTATGAAAGTAAAAATACTTTGACATTGAAAAGATGATTTTTACTCTCCGTCATCCATAAATATGCTTTCCCTTAAGATTTAAAACCTTTTTTATTGCTGTTATAAAATAAATTACAGAATTTGACGCGTTACCGCTCAGTGTAGCCTTGTGGCCACTAAATATCTTCAAAATCGCAAGCAGGCATTTTTTCTGGGCGGAAAAGGATTAAAATTCGTTTTTATATATCTTTTCATCCGATGTGCATTGAGTCAGTCCTGCACTATATGGATCACTTCTCCATTGAGGCGTTTTAGATGGGCTTCGTGATGCGGAGACGCGGGGGACCAATTCACGGGGATGGTATAGCGATTGTTCTGGGTTGGGAATGAAGAGCTAACGCAAGGAAAGGGGAGGTGCTTTGGTGACACACCTACGCACCACTACACTCTCTTTCTCCACTGTCCGCCGACGGAGGAGTTGAAGCACTCCGGTCCAACTCCTCCGTCGTGAAACAAGGGGATTCCGCACACGCAACGGATTTATATATATGTATCTCACTCATTCGAATGGTCCACCCGAGCCATGGCCACGAGGGAGACGCGCATAGGAAGGCGAGAGAGAAGAATAAGAAGAGTATATGTGGCTAGGGGATGGAGGTGAAACTTGTTGTGTCATGGGGTCTTATTCGGGTGGGGAGAAAAGAGATTCTATGGGGTTTTGAGCAGAGAGAGACGGACCTCGGCTCGCACATAAAACTTTTATCATTCTTTTCCCCTTCTTTTCATCCCTCGCCAGCTTCTAAACTGCTCCCTTGCGACCCTTTGACCCAGAGAATAACCTTTTCAGTCTCTCTGTACCCCCAACTCCTCTTCTGACGCTGGTCCTCACGTTAGTAATGGTTATTTTCCTTTCCTTCTTCACCCTCGTGTATGCGCGGTTTTCGCACTCTCCTAGTCCTCTCCTGGCGCTTTCGTTATTGTTTGCGGGCTTTAGGTGTGGTACCCCTGAGAGAAGCCGGTGCGATGATTGCTCGAAATGGGATTGGAGAAATGTGACACGAGTTATAATCTTCGGCGTTCCTCCTTCTATCTCTCTCTCTCTCTAGTTGGTCAGTTGTAGTACATAATTCCCCAGTCCAATTACTTTCTGGAGTTTGATTTAATCGGCCATCACCATTTTGATGTGGATCTCGTTCGTCTAATAAATTCGGGCTCTATTTCGTTCCCAGGTTTGGCTGATGAGGGTCGAAATGAAATTTAAAATTGTAAGGAGACGAATCTTGAGTATAAGCGTTCTTGCTTTTACGGTCGAGATTTTATGTACCTCTCTTTGAGTGTGAACTCATGCAGGAAATTTTTGAAGGAGACGATCTGCATATACGCAGAGTAGGTTTCATTTTTTAGTTATACCCTCGCTATTTCTCTATGACAAAGTCACCACTGGTATTTGTAATAAATGGTGGAGGCTGATACTTTTGGATATAATTGAAGCAAAATACCTTGCACTTTTCCACATAAATATTTGTCAACAAATAAGTACATGTTTCATTGTACTGTAGTACCATTTGGACACGGTCTGGAAATCAGAGCCGTGCTGATGCTGCAGTTCAATGAAACGTGTTGTTTCATTTTTAAATAAATATTTATGTGGAAAAGTGCGAAGTATTTTACTTCATATCGTACTTTGAAATGTGTTCAATCATAACGAGTGAGATTGAAGTTGTTTGAGAAATGCAGTCATTAAATAGGATACAGTTCTAATAATTTCCTACGATTTTTCACCTTATTTTACGTGTCATTTTGCAATTTGCATTGCAATTCAATCAAACTTGCATGAATGGAGGAATTAGTGGAAATTGTTTGCACCGAGCAAGCAGGGAACTCTTAAAATTCCTATTTTTTTCGGTGATAGAGCAATGAAAACTCCAGTTAATCCTTGATGGCCGCTGAGTAGCAGCTAAGTATTGTATTTTTTTTCGAACTGAATGTATCCGGGTTTTGGTTCATTTTGTTCTCTTCATGAGAACAAAGGGCTTAAAGTGGCAATTATTTGAATCTCTCTCCCTCCATAAACGAATACCTAACGAAGGCTTCGTAATCCATTTAATGTTTTCAAATACTGCTTTGGTCCCGAGTAGCTCTATGTTTGCACACAATGACGTTTGGACCTTGTCTTTTAATGCTCGTTTGTTTATATTTAAAGGGAATGAATTTCGTTCCTGGGAATCAATTGAATCTCACGCGTTCGAGCAAACGATAACCTAATATCGTATTCATTCTCGCGGGCCGAGTCAATGTCTTTCGGGTTCATCTCACCAGGCCGTGCAATTCAATTTGGGTTACACGGAAAACAAGTTTTCCATAATTTTTATCGGGACCTCTTTATGGGAAAATATTTTGAAAGAGCATAAAGTGAAATTCCGTATTAAAAATAAACATTATGATCGAATGAGAGGTAATATTTTACTCGAAAGTCCAGAAATATATTCCGCTTATTTCTCTCGCTGTTTAATGATGTTTTTCCGGTAAAGAACTTGAAGTTTTGAATATACGAAAGCATTTTATGATGCGCGTCTAATTTGATGAGAGTATCACTGGGCCTCTTATACTCCTGTTGATTTTATATATCTACGTGAACAGAGGAACATAACCTTTATATCGAAGTATTTAACAATTTGTATAGATTAATCACTAAAACCCATTCCGTGTATAGGCGCAGCCTACCAAGATGAGACTCGAATTCGCCACATTCAGTTTGGCAAAACACCGGTGTCGAGCTGTACATTGCACTGTATATACAGGATGGAGGAAAATCACATCACGAAGGAATAGCTTACATGAAAGTGAACAGTAACGAATCACATAAGGATTTATGCCCAAGCCCGAGGAATAGCAGAGAAGCGGTGATCCTCTGGACAAAAGTTAGTGACGCCATCAACTTATATGCGGAAGGGCTAATATCTTCGATTTTTCGTAGTGACCAGCTCGAGAAGTGTGCGATGGGCCGAAAAAGTGAGAAAAATACGGGTTTCCTTATTTTTTACAACTTTATCACAATCGAAAGCTATAAAAAGCCCTATTTCTAGCTTATTTCCGTGTGATAATCTGATCGCTCTACTATCAGCGTTATATGGTGCTATCATGGCGCTCTATTTTCAAAGATTTTTATTCATCAACATCAAGTATACTACATCTCGTGATGTATTTGGCGTTTTCTTCTTTGAGATGTGGATAAATTAGACTTACGACCTTTGTATGCTCATTAGAACGCGCGGTGGGTGAGGGCACAGGTAGTGGCCTCTATAGCAAAATTAGTGCGTAAGATCATCCCTCGGGATCTCATTCGATGACCCATTTTCAGCCGTCCGCCCACACCGCTGTTCTTTTCTCCGTCAACATTCTTTCCCTTCGACGTCTAAGTGAGCCGAGAACTTCTGTTTTCTCTCCCATTTCGACACGTCCTCCTCGAACCGGAGTCTTATCCGGATCGTAAATCTTCGCCTCCATTCTCTCGCCTCATTTGACCCGCACTTACCTTCTCTCTATTCTTCTCTCTTTCTCCTCATCGTGAGTGTTCGATGTCATCCTCCCTGCAGCACTCCAAAAAATCACTCCCGTCTTATGTTAAATCCACCTTTTCTCTTCCATTTTCTTTCAGAATCCGTACCTCAGATATGGAGCTCTATTTTCAAAGATTTTTATTCATCAACATCAAGTATACTACATTTCGTGTTGTATTTGGCGTTTTCTTCTTTGAGATGTGGATAAATTAGACAAATAAATTTGTTTGTAAACATTTCTGTTTGTAAACATTTCATTTAGTATGGGGCAGACAAACTAGTCGGAAAATTCTTAAAAGTAATGGAAGCGATTGATCCGTAGGTTAAATCCATCTTTTACTTTCCATTTGCCTTCAGAATTCGTACCTCAGAGATGGTGCTCTATGTCCGATCATATTGAAAGATTTCTATCCATCAGCATCAAGAATACTGCATTTCGTGATATATCTGGTGTTTTCTTCTTCGAGATGTGGGTAAATTAGAGAAATACCTTTCTTGTAGGCATGACTATTGTTGGGGGTACACAACTTACCACAGATGTGATGCTCTGTATTGAAAGATTTCTACTCATGAGCATCTAATATATAGCATTTCGCGAAATATTTGGTGTTTTCTTCTTTCAGATGTGGATAAATTAGACCTACCGACCGAAAAATACATTTTTATGGACATGTCCATTATAGGGGACACACAACGTTGGCGGAAAGTAATTCTTAAAGGAATGGCAGCGATTGATCCCCCATTTTTTATGAATACGGTATGCAATATTTCATTTGTATATCAGTGTATAGGTACATGGGATATATAGACGCATATTTTATGTTATTTTTTGTGTTAGCTTGGAAAAAATTGAGGAGTTTGCAAGCACCTGTTGGAATTTTCAATTAGTAGCTCTTCATTAATAATATAAAATGAAGTATTGCATTTCGTGCACATTCAGGCGATAACAGACAAATATTTTCTGCTATTACCTGACTTCTTAATTTTTTGGGTTGATACTGAATGAAAGTGTGTTGAACATTGAGTAAAACGTTACTTTTAGGCCTATTATTCCTCATTGCCAACTTGAATGCGAAGGATATCTTGTTAAGTTAAGTAATTGAAAATTTCATGGGATATTGAGTAGGACATACCTATATTTTCCTGTGTATCTAAAATATTTCTCGTCTGAAAAAATATAATGAGGTGAAATTTTTATGCCTCAGATTAGGGAAAATATTAACGAGAGTCTACCCAGTACCCCCTGTAAATTTCAAGATGATGACGTTTGTTTTAAGTGAGAGATTCGTCGTTAAAAAAGAACTATCACGTATGAGCAAGGAGCCCTCAAAGCTTTCGCAAACATTTAGAAAGCCCAACGTTACCGTTTGAGCGCGAGACTTGTTTTTCAGCGTCTAAGATTGGCCTTGATGTCTCATATGTAACCCTCTGCCAAAAACTGTACCAAAAGCAGTATATAATCTTCAAACTTTAAATTAACCTAGAATATACTCGGCTCTTGCCTGTGTCGTTATCTTTATTATCTGAAATATCGTTGGAGATAATTTAGAAGAGTACCGAGGAAATTACATGAGCTCCCGGTGGATGATATAATAATTTTTCAAAGATTCATGTCCCCATGGTGGATGGTGAGTCGTTAGAAACCATTTTCAAGCATCACCAGGGCTGACTTAAATTCTAAGAAATGCATTCACAAGGATTAAATGAGGTGTCACTCATCCCACTATTGATGCTATTTTAAAATAATTCCAGCAAACATTCGGTTGCCATGGAGACACTGATTAGGTTTAACCCGTGAAATTTTGGAGAGAAATCAAGAAATTATACCCATTATGATTAGCAAGTGCTGGTAAATAACTTGGATATGAATATGAAAGAAGACTTGTTTTAGGAGGTTTAGTGTTGACTTGGAGGGATATACGTAATTTTTACGTAAAATTCACGTAATATTTACCCACTTACTTGTCCATTATTTATTCTCGTGAATATCTGTCATCTCTCGCGAAATAAATAAGTCGCCACTCAATGTAAACATATCCTTCTGTACAATTTTACTTTACACAAATATTCGACTACATAAAATAAAAAAAACCACAAACACGTCAATTATAGTCAAAATATAATTTTTGAAACTGATACATTAATAATATTGTATATTAATTCATATATATATATTCCAACACTGCATTATGGGGATTCTTAAAAAGTTAGACTTAGTTTTTTTTAAGGTGACGTAATGTAGAGATGCTGATATTTGGTCAGCATGAGCACAAACCACCCATTCATTATGCATCCTTAATTTTTTAATTTCTAAAAACCCCCTGTGCAATTGTACATTCATTCTTTGGGTACAACGATGTTTTTTTTAGAACAATCACAATGATAATAATAATTTAGTGTGATTAACATGTTTATGGTAAAATCTATAACCATTAAATAGCTTTACATTATGTTTTAGGCGCCTAACAACAGCATTATTTTTTCAATGTCCCAAGTCATTAAAACAAAAATATACCAGAAAAAAATGTGGAAAAATTGTATTTATTTTTGATTGAAGAGGGTTGCAGAAGCTGAAGAAAAATATGCAATAATTTTGCGTTTCATGGGTGAAAAGAACGAAAAAAATAAAATGAAGAATTTGTATTTTTTTTACTTCAGCGCAGATAGTTTTCCATAACTTTTTTAGTCTTAAGCGTCGGTATTCAATTTGAATTTCGCTGTAAAGAAGCACACCACTTGAAGGCTGAACCGGGTATAATTATTGGGTGAAAATCTGCCTCCGCAGGCTGATTATAATGGCAAACGCGCCTTAGGCCTAGCGGTCCTCGTAAAGTCTTAATTACTTTGACAAAGACGGCTCAGGCCTTCATTTGAGTCTCTAAATGACGAACCTTCTTGCGGTTGGCGCCGGGCACTGGACCAGGGGCTCGAACCCAGACCTGTCGCCATTGCATGGAGGATTATTACACTTATAAAAATGTATAATGACACATTCAGTAGTTAAAAGACAGAAATGGGAAACGAGAGTGAGTTTGTAAGCCTCGGATAAATTTTCAATAGTAGTGTGTATTACTGTTTAGCCATACGAAGGCAGTCTTTTAAATAACAGTGTTTTCCATAAAATAGTTTGCTTAATAATAGGAAAACAAATCAATTTAGTGGCTGTTATTTGTAATATACCCGATTTTACAATTCTGGTTGTAATACCCTTGATCACAATACAACTTTTAAATTAATATTGGAGCAAATGTTCCAGATTTTGTATATGTTTAATGTGTATCACAGCTGTCATACTGCTGCAAGAATTTACGAAAATTTTAATGCGATGAGCTGTATGTTTTTTCGACAGGATGAATTTTTATATGCGGCCAATTGTTTCCAAATTATTGCAATGGCTGTGAGTGAAGAATGTCTTATTTATTTAATCAGTCAACATTGCTGAGTCCTTGAGTCATTAGGATTACATACGCTTACTTCATCATTTATGGAAAATTGAAATGCGTGGATTAAGAAATTTGTCGAAGCAGGGAACCGAGAGTACTTTACCGGTCGTATTATTTTATACCAAGAGAAATATCATGTGAATTTAGTTCTAACAAAATCCAATTATGGTTAGTAAATTAGGAAAAAGAGTACTTTTGTGGTATGTGTCTTACATTAGGATCGATGGAAGTTCACTGCTATACAAATGCTGCTTGGGTATAACTTTAAGTTGTTTATTTAACTTCTGAAAATATTAATGGCATGCCAATCGTGAGCTTTTACTAATTCAAAATATCAACTCATGTCGTCAATTATCAGAGGACGCATGCCTCAAAGTTAATAATAAAATACTGAAATGCAACTGGGAAAATGATCTAATGCAGAATTCCTCTTTAAAAGTTGTATTATGATCAGCCTTTATTCTCATTGTCTAAATTTTGTTTGTCAAATTGTCTACTTTATTGCGAATCATTGTCCAATCGTCAATGGAAAACTTATCTTTTGAAGCTTATTTTTTTTTCAATCATTTAGGATTGTATTTGGAAGATAATTAATTGTCGTCGTGTTTTTTTTTCAAATTTTTAGTTGAGATCTGTGGCGAGGAAACATAAAGTACATGATAACAGAGAAATATATTTATGTATTTATATATAGTCATCAAATGGCGAGGAAACGTTTCGTGTGTTGGGTGGCTGCACGAATGCTCAATGAAGGATGTTCGGGGGTTGCTGAGAAGGACATCTATGATGAGAATGGCCTCAGCATCTCCTCTGCGGTCACCTCACCATCGCCATCTTCGTCCACAAATCGCCTCACTAAAACCTGTGCAAGTCCCGGGTTGCCGGCCACTTCGTCCGCTAGCCATTGGTCGGGAAACCTGCGGTTACAAACAGATGATATCACTTGAAACTTACCATTACACAAGTCATTCAAATAAGCAACAGTTTGATGACGTTTTGGGGGGTGAGATTATGGGTGACATATGCACGTGTGTCCTGTAATAGTTATAGAAAATATTTGCCAATTATGTTATCTCTTCAATTAATGGTTAATTTAATTTTTATCTTTGAAATGCATTCACAAGAGATAAAATGAGGTGTCACTCATATATTATGATCAGCCGCTATTCTTACTATAGTCTACATTTGAGGTTTGAAAAATAATCGACCAACTTTCAATAGAAAACTTATCTTTCGAAGCTTTTTTTATTTTATAATAGAATATTTCTCAAGAACGATGAAGTACCATAGGAGAATCCGCTGGGATAAAAAAATGACATTTCCTTGGACAAGTTAGGCAGTTACTTAATTTATGTTTTTACTGAAAATTATAAAGTACGAGTATAAAAACGATAAGTTTTTCTGTATTATATTTTTCTTATACATTACCTTGGTCAATTCTTACTCCTGGATATTTATCTCCGCTCATACTTCAAAAATTTTCTCTATCGTTTGAATTTCCTTCTCAAGAAATCATGTGTTATGTTCATGCTGTCATCGTGTGTCATTTTAACCACTAAAGCTATTACATATTTCCTTTGTGTGTCTATTGGAGTGAAATTCTGTCCTTTTCAGTGGTTTGTCCTGGAAATATAGCCTGGCAAGTTTCTTTGCAGATGGCGGAGGCGTGAGAGATGGTTCGATCACTTTATTTTCTCTAGTTTTCCAAAAGAATCAAGGAAGCTGGATTAGTTTGGTGGCCGGAGTACTGCCTTCCCATCCTTCAATACTGGTTTAACGTACCGACGATTGCATAGAATTCTCAGATGAATCATGATCTCAGTTTTAATGTTGTATGAAAGGATGAATATAGCCTTTTGCCCGTTGGAAGGAATGTTAAACCGTAGTCCCCTTTTTCTTGCTTAGGAGAAGTTAACGCTTTTAAGGAAGATTTCATTCTTCATTCTTCGCTTAATCCTGATCGCTTGTTTAAATATTTTAAATAAGTTTCACGGTGAAATATTTGCGAAAAAAGCCAATAGTATAATATGAGATCCTATGTATTGCGTTCGTTGGCCACAAAATCAGGGAAACTGATTCGTGAACGGATAGGCTAAAAAAATGAATTCTTCTCGAGAACGATGAAATACCACAACAAAATTCCCCGCGATATAAAAGACATCTTAGTTACTTATTTTATTTATTTTTTCTGAAAATCAAATAGTAACATGCCCTGCTATTACTACGAGGTCGTTAATTCTTCGATTTCCTTTCCCACCCATAATTCGTGATGCATACCCAATCGCACCTAATTGGTGTCGTTGTTTCGGTGATTAACAGTGCATGCTCGGGAAGTATTTGCTTCTCTTGGTACCTTCAATACATCTCAGAGGGTATCACGTAATTATGGATGCTCCATCCATGAAGTAAATGACCTCTCCTATCGATATCCTTCTTCAAATGCTACACCTTTCCAAGGAACCATCATACCTTAGGGAAAAATTTAGCTGGTCTCTCTTGAGGGCATCTTGAATGGAGAAGTCTATTCATCGTGTGCAAGTGAGGATGCTATGAATAAGTCTTATCAATTCCGAGGGAGCGCCGCAAACACATTTTGCTAGGAAGATTGATGCGTTGATTTCAACTCGTACATTCCCATGCAGACAGGTTCACTGACCTGTGATTACCTATTACCAAACTTGCTGCGAGATAACGTCATTTGGTGTGTCGGACGAAGCTTTACTCTTAGGGCCATTCTGCTTGCTCGTCTGCTGAAGCAAACTTTTTGCTTCTCTTGGTAGGGAAATTCTATTCACAGTCGTTTTTGCCACCGTCGAATGGATGATTTAGAAGCAGGAGTGAGCAGTATAAAATCGTTTTTTTCGGGATATCTGAACCTATTGGCTAATACTTTGGCTTCTTTTAGAGTTTCCAAGCTTTTAAAAACTTGTTTGCTATACGTTGCAATCTTGGAATGGATATAAATGAACTTATTTAAAATTATAGTTCTAATAAGACGATGAACTTATCTTTACTGGCATGGTACTTAATTAGATTAGCTATCGCCCAGCGTCATTTCAATCGCGGGCTTAACTGAAAGGATACCAAACCTCTTGCTGTCTATTTGATGGGTGTTTGGATGAAATAATAGGTAAATATGGTAGATAAAAGTGTGTAGCTAATTTGTTTCAATTGAAGACGGATTTAAAGAGAAGGCGTAGGCGGTTTCACGCTTCCAGGGAGTCAGACGAAATCAAAAGCAACGGAAAGAGGCAGAAATATTAGTCCAGAAAACACAAAAAGCACTTATAAGGTTCATTAATCAGTATAGCGGTGACTTTCTGAGCCAGTAATTATATATCCAGTCATCCCTATATTTTTTCCGTATTTAATTTTTTATTTGTCTATTATTAGCTCTATTGCATTGTATATATCTCGATTATATTCTTAATGAACAAGTCCAAGAACCATATCTGTATGTATAAAAGAGGAAATCTGTTTGTCTGTCCGTTATGCATTTCCATGCGGCTGAACGGATTGCGACCAAAGTCAGTACATAGAAGCATCTAATGCTCCCAAACCCCGTAGTGTTACTTTTGGATGTGTCCGATACGTCATTTGCTTTGTTTTCTCATTACCGTTTATTACGTCACGTCATACAACTTCTGTTCATCCTGCCGGGTAGGCACACCTCTTGACTTTGATGTTCAGCGTGCCTAAAAGTCCTGCTTTGTGACCATGAATTCCAAGTTTCCCACATCTTTGGGTACTATCTTCCCCGAGCAACGCCTGGTGGCCTGCTAGTTATTATTATTATTATTATCATAATGAATTACCTGCTGCCGGGTCCGAACTGCCACGGGTATGGATTGATGATGTCTTTCCTTGCCTCGCCTTCCAACGCCTCCGAGTCCTCCCCATTCTCCTGCTGTCCGCCGCTGAACCACCGGAGCCTTCCGGGTGCGGCCTGCAGGAGCGCGTGCGGCGCCCTCTGCGACTCCTCCCCGGCGCCTGCTCCCACCGCGCTATCCTCGCCCGACCGCTTGCCAAAGCCCCGCGCCACCGACAGCTCGAGATTCTTGAAGCCGCGGGTCGTGCGCTGTCCCTTCTGGTCGCCCTGCTGGAAACTGCCCCGCATCCGGGAAGGGTAGCGGGGTGAGGCATCCACCGTGGAGACGGCGGCCGACAGCAGCACGGCCGCGACGATGAAGAGACAGAGGGCGAGGGGGGATGACGGCATGCCTCCGAGCCACGGCACGCTCCCGCGAGATGTCCTCGGCATCGCTCTCTGTTGCTTTGAAAGGTCCTGCCCGATCGGTGATAAAGATCTCGTCCGTGGAATCAGGGCTCTCTTATTTGGTGACAGAGACCGGTCGCTCCTCAGCCCCTGTCAAGAAGAAGATTATTATTATTAACTTTATTGTTATTACTATTATTCAATCGGTGTTCAAATGTACTATGGTTTATAGGGGAGGCGACCGATAGCTGAGGTCATTTGCACCATCAGGGAAGGTTATGGAAGGAAGGTTGGAGAGAAACCCGGCGTCGGCATCAGCCTGCTCTTAACGAAAGGCGCCAAGGGGACCACGGCTTAACTACCCATCCGACGGACGGAGTGTTGTGCTTGAAACGTTCTTTGATGAAGTTCTTCATAGGCCTTACGTTGATTAGAATATAAGGTAATGCGTTGTCTCCAATGAAAAAAATTTTATTGACTAAAACTGACCTACACGTCTCAGCAGAAAATAAAACATTGTAATTTTTGTGGTCATTAGAGGAAAATAATGGAAAAAATAGCCTATATGTATCAAAAAGAATAAAAAAATATAAGAAATTTTTACTTGGCCAGAAATTTTTTTGGAAGGGTTCATTTGTGTAGGGTCAAGTTTCTCCCTAAAATTACGTAGGGTTTGGAACCCTGGACCTTGCCTCATTACAGCCTTGTTTGGCCCGCGAGAGGGTGGTCTCCCGCGGGCCAAACAAGGCTATAACAATTGAAAGCCAGATGTGAGTATATCTTATCCCGAATTGGTCCTCAGATTTAATCACAATATCATGGTGAGCGAGTGTGAATCGTCTCTGAATATGTTTCGTCAGGCAATTACTAATGTTCACTGGAATTCAATCTTATCTTCTAGGAGCGTGTCGAGGGGAATTCAACGTTCATATTGTGAATATACTAAACAGTGTTTCAGCTTAAGTTTTAGATAGGCGTCGAGTTTCTCTCTTAACATTCCCTCGCCTACTTGGATTCACTGGATACGGTGTACACCCATCGCCCCATCCAAAACACCTTTGGCGGCGTCATCTGCAATCGGTTAAATGGGCGATGAAGTACGCTTCCCATTCCCATCAAACTGTCAAGTGTCACCATTCTGCTATTTCGCTCTTCAAATGATCATGTTTCGGATCTCTCCTCGCCCTATGTGAAGCCAGATCTATTCATCCACTTTACCCCGATTATCCTTCTTCCATTATGAGATATGAAATGAAACACTTTGCACTTTCCACATAAAAATTTATTAAACTACAGTCGACATGTTTCGCTTGTCTAGCATAGTCTTGATAATGCTGCAGTGCAGCGAAACATGTCGACTGTAGTCTAATAAATTTTTATGTGGAAAGTGCAAAGTGTTTCACTTCATATCTCATAATGGATCTCCACAAGTATCTGCCTCATCCACCCAATTCACTTCTTCCATTACATAAGTACTATTCAGGGACCGGATTGGTGTGGTACTAGACTATTTCTTCACACCCTGTGGGCCTGGGTGCAAATTACGGCTGAGATACAGGTTTTTAATTGGTAGCCCGATCCCTCTTTGAGTGATATATGGAGCACATTGCAAGCACAACCCTCCGTCCATCGGATAGGACGTTAAGCCGTGGTCCCCTTGGCGCCTTTCGTTAAGAGTAAGCTAACGCCGACACCAGGTTTCTCTCCATCCTTCCTTCCCCACCTTTCCCCAACAGCGCAAATGACCTCAGCTATCGATCAGCCCCTACAAATTCCAGACCATACCAGAGGTATTAAGTCTGAGATCCAGCTTGTCGCCCTTAACGTGACATCATTCTAATTCGTGGCCCTGCGTGCTTCCCTACCTCACTTCCTACCTTTTCTCTCTGATTTTTTTCACTCCTCGCTCAAAAAATTTTATCTTTCTTCCATTGAACGTTCTTTGACGCATTTAATGCACATTATTTGCTTAACATGCCAAGGGAGTCGAGGATCATAACTATGGGGGGCAAGCCAAGTTGTGACATTTTAGCATGGAAAAGGTGAATTAAACCAAAATTTTAAGAAAATTATATCAGCGCTTTATTAGTTTATGTGATTATTTCCTTGAAAAAATAGTTCTATTTTACTCACATATCTTATACTAATACATATCATTTTTCGTGGGTCTAAAGAAAATGTGTTGAATACGTTCGTTTCAATTCAGTACTGATTTTGTTTAAAGGCTTTTGCGGTTTTTGCTTCTTGGAGGGGCAGCTGCCCCCCCATCCTGCCCCTCGCCGGGTACGCCCATGTAAAATGCAATATATAACTACGATATGATGAAGTGGAATGTCCATTGATAAATTTCAACTGTGAAAGTAAATAATTCACGTTTAAGTTTATGTAATACTTTTTCATCCTACCCTTCCCTCCGGTCCAATACCTATTAGGATCTCCTGTTGTTACGCTCACCCGTGATAAAGAAAACCTCACTCAAAGTTATTTGTCATGAAATGAATGATTTGCGGCGTTACTTCGTGAAATTTCGTCATGTTGAAACGAAAAAAAAAACTGCAAATTTCACTTTAATCCATCAGTTCCGTTGCTGTGAGATGTCGTCACATACGGGTACAGAAAAATGCACGACCATATCATGTGCAATTAAATTATTTCCATTTTATGTGTAACCCTTTTATTTTAATTCTCACATATAAAACGGGTTTAGAGAGGTTTATTTTTCATAATATTTTCATGTCAACGTCGCTCCAAAGGCTGAGGAATCTCTCGACGCCTGTGTTAAACCATCAGTGCTGTTCAAAAGCAAAGCCACGGCCTGTTTTATGCTGCACACCTAATCTACTACCCCTTCTTTCTCTGGTTTTAAATACTCAAGCCACTAGGTGTCTTTCCGCAAAGGAATTCTTCGGGTGCTCCTTCCCGCAAGAATACCTTTGTTTAATGGTAACACGACTTGCTAATATGGAACAGGCACTAACTAATACAAAGAGGTGATGCAAGGTTTCAAGAGGTTTAGCGCGACAAAGAGGATCTTTCTTAGTCAAAAGAATTCCTCAGGGTTTGCCATAGCCTTGAGGTAATCATGCGCTCAAAGAACCTTCGGGGAGACATAAGTAACAACTAGTTGCTCGACTGAGGTCGCTAAAGTTCAAGATGAGCATATCATCCCTATGAGTAGACTTCTTCTTGCGGTAAGTTATTCCTTCTGATGCTATGTAAGCACCCTGGTCCTTTGTGGATTTTATTGTCGGATTTTTACGAGATAATTAAAAAGCTTTGAAACTCAGAAGAAGGACGGAAAAAGGCTGTAATGGCGTTTTTTAAGCTTAAGGATGGATATGATTTAACCTCTTACACGTTCCAGAGAGAAAATAATCTTAGGGAAGGAATTTTTGTCATTTGAATGATATATGTATCTTTATCTTATACTACACCTACTTAAATCCGCAAGATAATGACGTTAGATAGCAATTAAAAAATTCCCTTAGGTGTCTGCCACAAGAACCAGCCCATGGCGGTATTATAGGCTGGTCTTGAATAGGGAGTATTTAATTGTGTTTACTTAAATGATTTCTAAAATTTTCATGCAACTAAATTATTAAATAAGTTGATTTTCATCTGCGATTCTTCTGATGAGGCAATGGTATCAATGTAGCATCTCATCATATCTTGTAGTATTCGTGTTATTTATAAGTTGATTGCTTCGAAAATTTATAAATAAACTAAGTACTGCAGGAACAAGTGACTTTATACGCAGTCACGCGTACGGGTGCAAAGTTAAATACACCAAAGGGTGAAGTTCGCCATGAAAAAATATTTGACTTAGCCGGGATTCGAACCCGGATCTCCCGATTGCCGGTCAGGCGGGTTAACACTTTTGGACTGCTTATGAGCATTAAATGTGAATAATTTTGAATCGAATCTAATCTACGCCGTCCTTTTGTGTGATGCAATCTGCAGAGAACCTTTTGCTTCATTGCCTGGCTTAATGCATTAAAATTTTATTCAGTGGTTCACTTCCCAGTTTTTTTTCATTATCCTTTTCCCAAAAACGTAGCTCCAAGCCCGTTGGAATGCCAAGTGTATAATGTATTTTTATTTTTAAAATATTTTGGAATCACATTGTGGCTGGCTCAGTAGCGCATCTCTGTACAATGCAAATCCAAATTTTTTATTCACTGATTTAGTCGAATTAATTTATTTATTCGGACAAAGGGGCCGGCTAAGTTAATTTATTTTTGTGTCGTGTTACGTACACACTTGTAGCCAAACATGGTACCCGGGTTCATTATTAAAGCATTGAATTTTTTGGAGGGTTGTATGGGGCATTTTTTCCTAAAGCTTTTTCCTTCACAGTGACATTGGGTCGTGAGATGCATGGTCGGTATGTTTTGGAGCTCTTCTGGATTCGGGAGCAGATTACGTGATTGTCACAATGCGGTGATGAAGTGTAGGTATGTTGAGCCATGCGGCATGATTGTTGTGTTCTTTTCCCCTTGAAATGCATTCTATTACGTGCCTTTCTGCGAAATTGTAGAATTATGTTCAGATACACGTTTGGTATGTATTTATAGAGCTTTAATATTTTCTCTATTTACATGGGAATTAT
Organism: Ischnura elegans; assembly: GCF_921293095.1. Classification (NCBI taxonomy): domain Eukaryota; kingdom Metazoa; phylum Arthropoda; class Insecta; order Odonata; family Coenagrionidae; genus Ischnura; species Ischnura elegans. Next base: position 63,962,520 of record NC_060253.1, on the reverse strand, counting down.
TTCTCTTGATTGGGAAATGATGATATAGTGGATTTTTCATGGATTTAAATCCTCTATTTGATGCTTTGCAAAATTATGATTTTGGATATAGGTACCGAGTGAATTTTACAATGCGATATAAACCGGGGTACAGTACGAAGGGTGATTCTCTTGTAGGATTGGTTTCTTCTACGCTTGCCATTCGTGGGGAATTAGGCACTTGTCTTTTGGCGTATATATGTGAATTGAGGGGGTGAGAAGCCAAGGCGTACAATTAATTTTTTTCTCAACATAGTTAGGAACACATATCTGGGAAAGCAAACAATCGAGGTCAACTAGATATTTAGGAGCGCATTCAATTTTCCCCTCGATGTCAGAATAGAACAGAGACACTCGTATCCCTTTGCCACCAATTTTTTGTATATTTCTAGTATCAATTTCTGTAATTAACTCCGTTTAGAATAATCACTTGTAGCCCTTGCCTTACAACCCCCTCAATTATATTCGTGCTTTTAGAACAATAATGTCTTAATTCCGATCCTAAAATCCTGAATTTGTTAATAATGCTTGTAATATTATCCACCGCGCCATAAAATAAAAATTCTGACGAATCCTTATAGCACCCCAGAATAAAAATCCTAGCGATGCGAGGTGGCCAGAGGAAGTGAACTCGTCTCCCTACCCTGACTGTATCATATTCGCGCGCCTATGGCTCAGTAATAATCTGGTTACGCTGACCTCTCCAAACTAGCTTCTCCACTGAAGCACAGAATCGAATGAGTGACAAAGGTCAAACTAGAATCACGGTGGAGCGACCTTATAACTGAATGATATTCAAAGATACTGCCCACTTAATTTTGATTTCACTATTTCTACTATACGTGTTTCGATTGGCGTACAATCATCATCAGGTACTTAGTACTTAATAACTAGCCAATAGAAACATATGTATTGGAGTTTTTGAAATTCAAATCTAGTGGACAGTATGATATCGTTGTGCATTATCATAGGCGGATTTAGGGGTGGGCCCGGGGGCACGTGGCACCCCCAGACGCTTAAATAAATAGACATGATTTTGAACACGGTTATCATTACATTCGTTTTGTTTTGTATATTACGGAGCCTTAATCATTTAATTTCATATTAATAACTTTCATATTAAATTAAGAGAATTTTTTCAAAGTAATTGTTGCATGTTGTTTTTAATCTCAAATATAAGAAGACCGCTTGCCTGTCAGGTCCTTGCATACCTCCAGAAAAAATTCTGAATCTGGCCATGTGTGTCATTTAAGATACTGTTCCACAATATCACTCCGTAAAAAGTTGACTTCACAATTTGACTTAATGGTGCTATTTTTCAATATTCTCACGTCAAAAATACGTAGGATCCATTTTTTCGAGCTATATAAGTGAATAAAAAGTCATATCATGATTACATTGGTAAGGAGTCTCATTGTACTCGATTCATGTGGAAACAAGGCGAACTTCCCCCAACCTTCAAATTTAATACGTGATGGGTCTGATCAGCGTGATTGGTCGACTATGGCGATAGCTTTTACTTCCATGCTTTTTATTTTCATTAGAAATTTTATTACCAATGAATGTAATATCCGCGATGAAGGAGTAGTATCTGAATTTTAAGAAAATGTATTTACAAGTATTTCCTTGGCTGACATTTTCATTTTCCCATGATTTCACTGGAATTGGGATTTCAATATGTTGCGTCATATATATTACGATATCATTTGCTCAATTTATTCAGGCGGTGAAGAAAGCATCGACGATACTCTCGTAAATGGCCTAAGGTACGTCCGATGCTGCATGCATCTTGAACCATGGTCGTCGACAGAGACCTCAACTTTCATTTGCACGATTTTCATCTCTTCCCATCTTTCGCCCCGCAGCTCTTTTAATCTTTGCTGATAGCACGCGCTCTAAGGTGATTATATGAGCATCTCTCCATTTCTCTCGCCTCTCCCTTTGTGAAAGTAATATCACGCTTCCCAGCGACCCTTTTTGCTCCCGGGGCAAAACCTTCTCATTCATCCCACCTCTCCGAGATCTTATTAATTCAATTACGAGTAATTAATCTTCCTCGGACGTGAGTGGACTCGAATCCGGGAAACGTTTTGAGGCGTGGGCGCGTGGATCGGTCGGTGCAAGTGGGTTGGTCGGAGCAAAAAGGTAGGTGAACAGCGTACAGAGGCGGGACGGAAGCGGATGGCGTATAGTCATCGCTTCGTTAGCCTCCTTCCTCTCATACCGCCCGTCCCTTTTCATCGTCGGCGGGGCGAGAAATCTTTTGTCAGGGGAGCGGAGCGGGTTTTATTCGTTAATTGGTAGCGTCCCTCAGAGTTGTCCCTAGAATATGTCGAATGAAGTGAGAATTCGGGGAAATCGTGATTCTTTTCGTTTCATTTCCCGGGTTGATTTCCTCCTCCTACCTCTCTGTCTGTTGGTATAACTTGAGGGTTGGTTAGGTGAATAATTTTTCAGTAAATCAGAGAATTAATTTGCGTATAATTCAGAGAATTATGCGTGCTCAATTGATGACATGGAGTGGTCACTGTCAGGTTCTTCATGCTAGCTTTACTGTTACTTTTCTACCTATTATTGGATTCCATCTTTGTTTTTTGTTGGTTATTTTTGTATTCTCTTTAAAATAATTACGTTTATGCAAATTTGTCTAATGTATCCTTTGTGTAGAAAGAGAAGAATCATAGAGAATATCGTAATCATGCGAAAAATATATTGCCAAACCTACTGTGGAATACTTATTGACTGAAAAAAGAAAAAAAAAGATCCGAATAAACATTAAGATCGCAACATACGAACGGGAAATAAAGACAAAGACTTTAAAAGCACGCACACATTCTGCAAAAGAACGCTGCGATTCACTGCACTGATGGGAATATTATTATCTAAATGTGTGCTTGTAGTATTATTATCAATGAAAAATCATGTGGTTTAATTTTGAAGACCACATAGCTACAATATTTTTCTATAATTTCACGGACGTGAATAATTATATTTAGTTAATCATCTCTAGATATGGAACTTGTAGAGATATATTCCTTTTGGAGAAGATCATTTTATCATGGAAGATCTGATTTTACTTCCTAGAATGTAGCAGTGATGAGTGTTGAAACAGTCATGGAAAAATGTTTTCTTGAGCATATTATGAATTTTTATTAAAACATGAGGTATTTTAGTTTTTCATCGACTATGTATAATTTTGTCTCCTATATTTTTGTGCGAAATAATTTAATGTCATCATTGTACTTTCTGACTTTATATAGTCTACCTCTGAGGAGATTGTTGGGCTGTGGACGAGTAGTCGTTTAACACGTAGGTATGGTTATATGATGATTAGAAAACTTAGATATAGACGGTTAAACCTTTCTAGTTAATTCGAAGGGACGGGCTAGTCATAACATAATATCGTATTTGATCTTCGAAAAAAAAGAAAACAGCAGAAGTGTTAGTTGCTCATTGATGAGGTATATAAGTGTTGAATTATATATACTTAATGTATTCGCATTCAGAAAATTCACATTTAGCTAGTTTCAAAGTTTTATGAAGAGTAGCTAAAATACGTGCTGGTATGAATGGATCCTCTAAAAAGTCGTTCATTTTTTGCATAAAATATTTCTACCTTTCGGTCCCAAGATTACTTTTTTACTTAATTCCTTTATTACTTTTGAGTTAAGTGGCAAAAAAACTTGAAATTTATGTCTTTCTGCCAAAAGCGCAGACGTGAATTCAAACGTGAATTAGATCTCAGGCTTGATTAAGTGGTGAGTTTAATATTTTTTATATTTGCCGGCACACTCTTTTGCACCTCTGGAAGATTGTTTTAGTGGATCTTCAGCTGAAAAGTAAGACGTAAAAAGTCGGAGGCGGCCCATCGTAACTCCACCTTGCGCATGTATTGGGCGTACTCAGTACGTGTACAGACTCTCGGATAAGTCAACGGGTGGTGAACGCGCGTAGGTCATTACAGCAGGGATGCCAAACGTATGACATCTGGATTGACGTGGTGGAAATGCGATATATCTTTTATAAAATATAAACGCCGATAATGATTTCCACACTTTAATATATAACTTCACTACCGACCATGGTGTCGAAACTATATATATATACCTTGAAAATGACAAAGAATATCGAAATCATGGTCAGTTGTGGAGGTTTATATTTAAGTGTGGAATTTAATGGTAGTGTTTATATTGAATCAGGGATGCCAACAATGGAATAGCGTAGTATGACTCCAGTCCGTGGAGAAGGTTAACTAGCCTCAAGGCTAGTTTAAGATGGATTAGAGGGCAAACACACTATATGGTGATCCATGATACATGGCGCGCTCTTTTTTCCTTGCTTATTGTTTAGTTTAAAGATTATCCTGAAAATGGAAATACTAACCTCTTTGCTCACCGAACACGCTACCTTGCCACACTGTAACGCGACTCGTAGTCTTTTGAATAAGTACATTTGCAAAAACCACCCATGCTTTTTGCTAGTTTAACAAGTTTGGGTATAATTAGGAAAGGGAATCATCAAGTTATTTTCAAGCTCATTAACTTTCCTAATAACCTTTTTATCGCGGTATGTGTGCTTATTTTTTTTAATTTGTGCAAATTATCGCGACGGTGTTATTTGGTAACGGAAATTTACTTTTGCGTCGCTGTTACTTATTCATTCGGTGTTAAAGTGAATTTATGCTGTAACTGACGAAGAAAACACATTGAACTCCATTAAAAAATATTTTCAGCGTGAAAGTTATAATAGAATTTCATCATTTCAGAAATGCATTTTGGATATCAAATCGTAGTACTCAATGGAGAAATAGGTCGTAGTCTTTAGAGTAATTAGTTTTGTCAGGCTTATAAATTTGTTCTTTTTTATATTTTTTTGGTTTTAGGTGGAATTGCTGTTTCAATCCTGAATAATTTTGATGTGTAGTCTATAAAATACTCAAAAGCATAAGTTACCTTCAATTCGATAATTCCGGCGAACGATACTACCAATGCAAAGGCAGCACTTTGAAGTGCAGGTTGTTCTTAATGAGTTATTCTCCTGCTATTATTAGACATAGGTGATTGTAGCTGGTACTCAAACAGGATTATGTTGTGAAGTTATGTTTACGTGTGCCTAATTTGAACGGAAGTTGCGTGAAGTTCGCGGTAGTCCGAAGGAGTAGAGATGCCTTCTCACCCTTATGATTGCACGCTCGGCCTATTTGGTAATTTTCATCTTGTTCTAGGAATTAATATGCGCGTGGAAATTCTCTTGGAAGTTTTGCTGAGAAGGATGTTTATCTTTAAGGTTTAATTTAGCAAACAGTCCTGCCAAAAAAAGACAATATTTCATGCTCCTTGGAAAAGCCGCTAAGTAAATTTCTTGGGAAATCCGTTAAGTAAATTTCTTTGCCTAATAAATTCTACAACCTATCTCCTTCTTTACTATGTATAAATAGCTTTGTTTTGATAACCAGCAACAATAACAAAATATCCTATTTTATCTTGTCTTAAGTCTTTGTAATTTGGCAAGTAATCAATAACGCCTGAATAATTTGCTTGCATGACCATACTTAATGATACACACTGCCTATCATCAAAATGTTAAGATAATGTTTCAGTTTTTTTGATTCAACATTAGTGTTTTTTAAATATGTTTAATTGAAGCCAAATATGTAATTTTTGTTATGTAAGGCGAGTTTAAAGTTATTTTAGGTAAATAGGGTATTTTGCTGCAAAACACCGTATTAGGGAAGCCGTTGGTTGTCTACCTTAAAAATATGATTAGATAGGAATAAAGAAACTTGTTATTCCTTTTTCTGTGATATTTCAGGTTGTGGAAGCAAGAAAAATGGCTCCGTTTCATTTTGTTCATACGCTTGTTTCTGCTGTAATTCATCTACATCCATGATCTCGCCGAGGAATTTCCGGGAATTTCGTATTACTGAATATTTTCCCCATCTATAAGTCTAACGGTGAGGCAAATACCGTTTTATCTTGGTTCCATTATTTTCTATTTTTTTTAAACGGTGGAACGAATTGGAAATTCAGTCGAGCAAAACGTGATTTCTAATATATAGGGGCAAAAAGTTTCTGTTTTTGGTTGTTATCAATCCAATTAATTTGCTTTAATATGCCAGTAAAGCATATATTTTTGTCACAAAGCACAGACGACAGAGGAAAATAGGTGTTTTATACTTTTTGAGCCAAAATTCCCGTCATCAGAGGAATAATGCTTTTTCATATGACAAGCTGATCATTGGATAGAGAAACGAATTATTTTCATCATATGGATTTTTACCATTTGTTTAAATCATTTTGTGTGTGACATCTATCTACGATTGTCGATGAGGCCTAATTAAATTAGACAACTACTGAGAGAAACTTATGTATCGAAAAAAATTATGAACGAAATATTTAATAAATGCATATCATTATTTTATTCGGATAATCGAATATATAATGGTGAGGGACTATGAATTTTGATAATTTTATGGCGGAGAAATAGGGATACATCAAATAACGCAACTGAAAATGGAAATGCTGTCGATGAAGACAAATAGTCTCATAATATGCCGTCGTGATTAAAAATCAGTGTTAGGGCGTAGATAAAAAATCTGATTATATTTATGTAGAATAGCAAATTATATATGTAGGAACCAGCTGATTAAGACGTTGGGAGAATAAAGACGGGCTGATAAGGTAGAAGCAGTACCGGCTGAGGTGTTGACAGCAAATTACGAAGAATATGGGTTGCTTTCAACACCGCTGTAGCCTTCTGAAATGGTCACGATAAAGTAATCTCTTTTAAAATGGTAGGCCTTTCTCCTCCTATTTTGTATCAGGAAAGGAAAAGTTGAATTATTATGAGTTACTTCTCAGATTTAGCTTCAGTCAGGAAATTGGATTTTTCACGCTGTATCATTTAGGCCGTATTGTTTGATACCGGTGGAGAACTATATTTTAAAGACGTATATTTGCGGAGAGAATATTTGTGTGGAATTCTCTGAAGTGCATTTGGTAATTCTCTGGAATTTTTCCTATCTTATCTCCGAAATGACATCAGGAGCAGGATAGTGATTTGTAAAATATTACGCTGTGTTCTGATAAAAGAAATGTAATAGTTTCCTTCTGTAAGGTTTTTATTCTCCTTGGCTTTATACCGGGTCTTTCAATAGGAATGACTGAGGTGGGAACCAGGTTAGCTATTAGTTTGTTATAATGGAGAATCGAAGCAATCAATTATTAGGGACAGCAATTTAATTTTTTTATTTTTTTCTAGATACTGTGTGGTTTTGCTGTCCAAATTATTTTAATATCTATTTGGTTTACATATTTTGTCTCCTGCTGTGTGAGATATTTTTAGGCTTTTTTTTCTTGAGATTTTCTTTTCTTTTCAACACTATATTCAGGTAATCTAACGTGAAAAGAGTCTACTTTTTGACTAAAAATCTATGGAGAATTTCGAGAGTGCTGTAGCTGAAATAGTTAATATTTTAACAAAAATCATTTTTATCTCATTTTGAAGTAGAAGCAGTTTAAATTTGTTGAAAGTTTTTTAGTGTGGTCAGTCCTGTCAGTAAGGTTTGAAACTTGACAGAATGTTTGAGTGATAAAAGTTTGGGCTGAACGTTCAAGATATTAGTTTGACGGCTCGAAGATGATATTGGGTAATTGTGGAAATTGATTTGATGGTAAAAATTTTAAATGTAGTATAAGAGTTGTGAAAAGAAAAAATATATGTTCATTTTATGGATTAAAATATGCATACTTCCTTTCATTCTTTTTATTTCATTAAATACGGAAGCTAGATACTAATACCTCATCAAAAAATCTAGTTTTCTAGTTTGTGAAAAACACAACAGATATCCCGGGAACCAATTGGTAGAAATGAAAGACATCAAATACGCCCTATGCGGAATAGTTTCCAACTTACATCAGGGGCTCAGATCAGATATTTCTGAAAATCGGTCATATTTAATCACCGCTCGGACCCCAAAGTTAAAGATTTTGCGAACTTCAGGCTGAATTTAGATAGAAGCACTCAGATATAATATTTAGATATGGAGAATGAACCACTGCTACTAATCCCGTTTTGGTAATTAAAAGTGATAAATATAACATTCAAGGTTGTATTGACGAACTTTAAAGTTTATCCAAAGAATTTTATGCTTTTACGACGAGTGAGAATGATCAACAAAAATTGAGAGTATGCAACCCGCGTGCCACCCAAATTGTCTGACTAGGGTGGCGCCCACTCACTCTAGGTGCGATATCCCGGAAACCAAAGGGCAGAAATGAAAGAAATTTGAGGTGGTTCTCTGAAAATGTCTAATGAGTCGTTGTAGAAGACAAAAAAGTAATAGAATAATCCGAGAGTGACATCATCGTCACTTATGTCCGGAAAATACCCAAAAATACCAAAATTTCATAACTTTAAGTAAGATGCGGCACGTTTTCCCGGTATCCGATTAAAAAAATAATTTTCATGATTTGTTTTCTCACCAAATGGAACAAAACTGGGGGGGGGGTCCCAAAAGAAATTCGAAAACTTTAAAAATAAGGGCCACCCTAATGTGGCATGGTGTGGCATGCGGAGGTGGTGCCCGACAGCTTAGGCCATTCTCGTCTTGAGAGAAAGGTAAGGAGGGAAGAGTGGAGATAAACCGGGCATCGGTGTTAGCCCACTCATAGCGAAAGGCGTCAAGGAGACCACGGCTCACCGTCCCATCAGACACATGGAGTGCTGTACTCGAAGTGCCCTCCACAAAGTACTTAAGCAGGGATTGGGCAAAACAACTGCAATAAAAAAACAACTGCACTTGTCAGCCATTGCAGAGTATGTTTGGAGTGAGGCGGGCCATAAAATTGATTTCGAAAAAGCGAAGATAGTGGCAAAAGAGATTCGCTACTACCCAAGGCAAATCAGGGAAGCAATTGAAATTCACAAAATATCAACCGAGACAACGGCTACCCAATCAGCAACGTGTGGAAGAGAGTGCTGACCAATCAGCGCACGGGGAGATCGGCCAGTGCTATATAAGACGGCAAAAAATGAAAACTTCTCACCTTCGACCTGAAGACGAAAGCAGGATGGCTTTAGAAACTGTTGTCAACATTTAACGACAGACGCGGCCGAAGAACCCGAAAATTAGCAGTCATCGTGAACAACGCCGCGGAAACCTACGCATGAATTTCTGAAAAATCTATCCCACGATTTTAACCTTGGCTCATGGGTTAAGAAGGCAACGCACACTTTTGCAACCTGGTTCCAGGTAGGAATTGGAGAACAAAAGAGTAGCAATAAGAGTTCCGTATGAGAATGAATAGTCATTTTAGCGAGATTAGTTCAAAAGTTAACGAGGCATAAAGTGAGAGGAAGAATAACGAGGGATGGGTGGAAAGAAGTGGAAAAGAAGAGCTGCTCAGAGCAGCGTGAGATATGGGTTGGAAAAGGAGGCGTCGGGGCGAGGTAAAGACAGGAAATGAGGGACATGAAAGGCTCAAGGCAAGGTCAGGACGAGAGGTTGGAGGTGAACCGTACCAGTGCATTGTCAAAAGCTCACAGACTTTCCCGGGAGTGTGGGGAGATTAGAAAGTAGGTGAAAGAAATGAGGGATAAATTATATTTAGGTCGTAATAATGATCTGAAATGAATGCCACGAAATTTACATACAATCGTTAATTCGTGCTATTTATCCAAAGGCATTTTATTTTTAAATCAATTCATTCATATTAATGTAGTTCTTTTGGAAAACTACTGCGATTTTACGTCAATATTTTTGTAATAAATTTATTGTTCGTATTTGGAAAACATTGTGAAGCCGAAGTTTGAGTGGAATTGAGGCAGAATGTTGAAAAGATGGAAGAAAAAAAATAAATTTTAGGCACTGTTACTCGTTGACCAAATGCTGAAGTTGATAATTACTACGGCTTATAATTGTGGTAACTCAAAGTGAGAGAAATAGAATTCTTATTTATTTATACTGGACTTGGATAGGGAGAAAACATTCTATTTATTTATGACTATGGAATAATGCTTTATCACCTCCCGTTGATAAAGAACGTACATCGAGTTAAAATCACAAAAGAAATCGTATTCTAAAAGCATGCAAGGAAAGTATCATTCAGCTATACATTTCCGATTGAAAAACAAGTCATATGTTCACGCAGAAATTTAAAGAAAGCAGATATTGGAATTTAAAAGCCACCTAGCAAAGCACACTCTTAAAAACTAGATATGCTGAAATGAGATATACTTCGCCGATAAGGTGAAGCAGGAAGCATTAATAATGCACCATATATTCGACACACCTCCTCTAGGCATATTATTCCTGCCACATATAGTAATTTCACTCGCTAACGGGGTATTTGAGTGGATATTTGGTTGGGTTGCCGTACAAATTCAAGGTCTATAATTAGATTTTATGGCATTTTAACAAATAATTATGTTAAACATAATTTGTGTTTTGTCTTTAAAACAATGATTTTTACATGTACTTATAGAATTTGTGAAAGGAGGAAATGGATAATATTGAATGATGCGAAATATCCGGTATCCAGTCTATCCGGAAGAGATCGGTGTTACAATATAAAAGGATATATGTACGAATATGGAATTCATTGTATTTTCCGATGAGAAGCTTGAATAAATTCAAATTTCTACTAAATTGAATTGAATTAAACTCTAATCGATTCCATGGAGACAGATACTCCGCTCAAAGCATGATTTGTGTTGCAGGAGTTCATTTTAACCATCACGTTAAACCTCAGTTGTCTCATATGGAATGTAAGTTATGTCATAATTAGCGAGAAATACCGTGATGCCTTTTGTCTGGAAGCCACTGAATTAATTATTTTTCTCGTTTTTTTAGGATTGTACTTGGTTTTTGATACATTTTATGAGGCGATGTCTAGTTCCTATTGAATGGTGCGTCGTTGGTAATTAAGGTTAGTCAAACATTTCAAACGCGCGGAATATATTTTTTGGTAATTTCATCACCATTTGATGCATTTTTATTGAGTGAATATTTATCATGATTCAGTGAAAACATTATTAAAAATGCTGCACCCAATCAAATCACTGGGAAATCGCTTTTAAACGAGCTGACATGCAAATTACCAATTTCATATATTTTATCACATCACAAAAATAAGCTCATTTCCCAGAAAATGTTATCAAAAATTTGTTTCAAGTCAAAATATATTTTGACCCTGTATGCTTGAATAGTCTTGGCGTAAAAAGTTTCTTGAAGCGATGTTAGTCATTTGATAAGAATACCAAAGGTCGTATGTTGCACAAATACCTAAAAAGCTTTGATTTCTTGTAATTTTCTAAATATCTATACAAATAATTACGATATTTCTTTCCCCCTCCTATTCTGAATTTTATCTAAAAAGAAGGATTGTTTAAAGGGGACTAAACTTTGGGATTGGAGATATTTTAGAGCTTTAAACAATGTACTCGAGTGCCAGATCTGGTCTTTTTGCTCGGAATGGTCTAGAATGGTTCAAGCATAAGGGGGAAGGAACTCGCCTATCCTAACCTGAGTTTGTGATACTATAACCCTTATTATGGCTTAGCGAGGGTTGAGGTTCTCCCTCACGTATTCAACCTTCGAATTAAAGCCGTATGTGAGTGAATTGGAATCGCCACAATATCGTTTGTGGTACCACAAACATTTAATCCGACGGTTTTTGAACACTTCCTTCTGACGAACTAGTAAATTACTCTGTGAATAAATGTACACTTACACATTGTTCATCATTGGAGAGCATTTCATAATACTACGCAGCTTCTCTTCTTGGTATGTGTGACGGAGGAGATCGTAAGAAAGGATAAAAAATTGTATAGAAAACGTGTCTTACCGCGTCTTCGTGGTACACTCTCTCCTATATAGAGTTATTGCGGCTTATAAGTTTGATCGTGTACATTTTGGAGATTTAGGGAATGTTAGTTACCCGTTGATCATGTTCGTAATCATCGCAGCCGCTTTATTTCTAAATTCTAATAATTGATTTTCAGTTCTTCATTTTGCTTTTGTTCACGCGTTTGAATATACGAAATTTAGGAACTGTTGGAATCGCCGTGACCTCAGTGGCAAATTATGCTGTTCAATTTCTGGAAAATGCATATTTAAAAGTCCATGCGACTATTATTATTATAAGGAGAGTCAAGGCTCGAATCCCGACGAAGGCAAATGAGTTTTTTCTATTTAGAATTTTCCCAAGTCGCGTTCTATTGCTCCTGTTCTATTACTCAGTAGACTCCGTAAAAGTAAGCCATTACCTAGCCCGCGGCTATTTCCTTGAATAAATCTACTGAGTCAATCTTGTAAGATTCTCATTTTTTCACTTACTTAAGTTGGTGAAACATATATCACAATCCTTGTGTTCGAGGAAAAAGGTAACCATGAATTCATATATTCCGCACAAAAGACTATGACTTCATAGGAAAGGGAGAGGAAATTACGGACGAAGCCAAGGGAACTTCCAGCCTCAATTTTCCCTCATATGAAACGGATGTCGGGCTTGATATTAATGCCGGCCTCAACAGAGAACCTTGACTCGAGAATGGGTGCCACTGTAGACGAAGAATTCAAATAATGAGACGGGACAAAAGAGACCGGAATCGGTACATTTTCCTAGACCCCTGCAGAGTGGAGAGGGTGACAAACGGGAGGGGAAAGGGGATGAAATGATAAAAAAAATCGGGGGTTGTGGGAGGGGCAGAGGGGCGAGAGAATATAATAACGCGGGTTTGCTGGGAAGACGGTGGATTGTTGCGGGCCGGAGACGTTCGAAGGTCAATGTAGCCGGTAAAGTACACGAATGCGATTGGTGGTGGGTTGGCGGTTGGGTGGGAGGCAATATCGTTCCTCGTGGCACGTGAGCCGGGGCGGAAATTGTCGCTCTCTATCCTCTCTGCAGGTGTCCTTGTCCTTGAGGCATGCTCTCGTCGATGAGTCCAAATCCCTGAGGCGACTCTCCCACCACGGGACAATGCTCTATAAATCTCCACGCTGGTCCAGTCAAGATATTCTCAACATGTTCCTTGCTGAGAAAGTTTTGGACAGTTCTTAGTGTTTCGTCTAATCTTTGGCTGCTAGTTCCGAATATGAGTTTTATTTAACAAAGCTTAGCTGACGCAGCATTAAATAGATGCAAAATAAATACGTTTAAAAATCTTAATTGTTGCGTTGTTTTTAGCTAAGAAAGTATCAAATTTTCAAAATTCGAAAAACCTTGTCTGTAACAAAAGTTCATAAAACTTTCTACATTTCTTGCTAATTGCTAGGTTATTTTCTCAGAGAATTTTAAAGTTAGCATTGAGAATAATCCCTAGGGTTCTATTTGTTCTTCTCGAGACCTTTTCTAATTTCTATGCTACCGAATATCAGTGACCCGAAGAACTAAATATTAGCTATTTCAGGTTCAAATATTTAGGGTATTTCCTTTCAAACAATATTCTTAGTGCCCATGTTTCCCTATAAAATATCTACAGTGGTCTATCTCTACTGACGTCATGTTTAGAAAGAGCCTGTTTACATTCCAACTGAATGGTTTACTTTGCATTGTACTGCCATGATGCGATATAAGTATTACCATGAGAATAAATAGAGATAGAGGGATTTTTTAGGCATATTGTAATAGAATCCTGCGGCCAGACGTGGTTGCTAGAGACGAAATTGATACCAAACGCTTCGAGTTTCAATAAATCGCCCGGTGCGAATTCTTCTTTACTTTCATCGGCATCCAAAAGAACTGGCACGTTTTCAAGGACACGTTTGGTATACAAGATTCCGTATGAATTCATCGGAAACTAATCCATCTCTAATGTTCAAGGTTTTCTTTGGGTGAAGGTTATATTTTCCGAGATACACGCTGGTAAGTTTGTTTTGACCCTCTCCGTCCAACGGAAACGAAATAAATAAGCATCACGTTTCACCTGACGAAGCTTTTCTGGAGCAATCCATTGAAGGTAGGTTGCTAGGTTGTCGACCTAAACCTAAAGAGTACAAAAATCATTAGAACTAATCATCATTTTCGCCGGTTGGCTACGGGTATTTAAGTATTTTATAGACATTTCTTGCATTATCAGGTATATTATCTAGGAGAACTTCGGAAGCAGATGCAGTTATGATAGTATAAATATAATAACTAGTAGAATACTATTGCACATAAAAGGCGCATACTCATTGATAGACATACGTGGGAATAAAATTTCGAAGAAAATCTCCTGTAATATTTCATTCACTGCGATGATATATACATAAGTTCGTAACAATATGGAAGATTCAAAAAACTGTAAATATTATTAACGTAATCAAGAGACTCTTATGGGCCTTTACTTTCTTTGTAGATATGAATGAAATACAAGTATGTGTTAAAAGTGGGCCTCATTGTTACTAATCTTCACAAGAATACAGGAAGTTTTTCAAAAGGTGTTGCAATCAGCTTACCAGCATGCTTGTAAGACAGACTTGCTAATAGGCCATTCGAACCGATATAATTTGCCCTTAAGTGAAAATTTCCTGATTTTGAAGTTAGATTTTTATTTATGAATCTCATGCGTGCAGGTACAAATTGAGTTGTAAGACTCTATGTGGTTGGACCTTTGTTTAGGGACCCAATGTGTGATCTAGAGGGTGCGGAAAGCCCTTTATTGAAATTAGAGTAAGCCTCCTCCCCAGAATAACATAAAAATTAAAATTGATTTAAAAGTGTACAAAGAAAAAAACTTATTCACTCACGCGGTGGTTCGACCCAAGTGTTATTTTATATCCTCAAGGGTAGAACTCTCCGTGAACTACTCCACCGGCGTATCAAATTAAAGAAATTAGACCAAATGGGGGAGGGATAGTTTCTTTCCCTAGGATACTTATTTCCAACGGGACGGGTGCTTGACACTGATTGAAATAATTCCGATCAGTTTTCATTGCGAGTGGTTGGCAACGCGATCGTAATTTGTTGTCTACAAAATTTTTCACTCCCACGCATTATGAGCCCTCGTAGTAAGCAATAAAAACCAATATTAGTAATTAAATAAGTGTCAAGCGCACCCCCTAATCACAACATTTTTGTATTATTAATCATTTATCATAAATGTGACATTGAAATGCGAGTCATTAACAATGGACTTTATTTACAAATATACAATTTATGAACACTTGCATTATCAAGACACTTTCAGCTTTTTACATGCGGAACCTTTCAACCATTACATTCATGCCAACCTCAAAGATCACCACTGTGCCCCTTAGATCTTAAATATTGTAATTAGCCTTTATAAAGTGTCAACTTAAAAATACTTACTGTTTTCTACACATTAACTAAAAGCTTATTGAAAAATGTAACCCTGTTACGGGTTTTGTGGAATTAGCTTACTCTAAAAGAACTTTTTAATTGAGAATTCTTATAAAACACTGAAATACAATACTGCCTTATTTATTCTATGAAGTGGGTTCATAAATTGCCTATTCTATAGCATGCACATAATTAAAATCCGACATATGATAACATGTGAAAACATATTAAAACAGTTTCAGAATTCATGAGTTTTATTTATAAAATTACGTGAATATTGGTTTTGATCTATTTAAAAAATCAAATATTGACAGCATTACACCTCAACTGTAGTATTGAATTTTTTTGTGAGCTGTTGAAAAAATGAGATAGACATGATAGGTACCATTAAAAGTACCTACGCAGTTGTTGTCACACTTTGTGAAATATAGACCAATGAGATGTAATTAAATTAGCATTAAATTTTAAATTAAATAAAAATAGCACATAAAAAGTTATAAAAATATCTGTTACTAGCTTTCTATTTGCTAAACGAATCTCTGTGACATCGACTAACTGCTTAGTTTTTATCAGGCGCTGCGGTGTGTCGCGAAATTTGTGTCACTTGAATGTGAGGGAATGGAGTAAATGCCCTAATATGATGTACATGTTGTTAAATTTATGAAAGAATTATTAACGAAAATCGTTAAGGTCAGATACAGTAAAAATTTCCCAGTTATAGAGCTTATCTATGATTTTAATTTTATTGGAATAAAAGTATTTTAGAAAGCAATATATTTTCAGTGAACCATTTCGGTATCAATGTAATTACAATGAACGTTACCAGTGGGAGAAAAATTCAATTAAAAAGATAGTCATTTCTTGATTATGTTGGTGCTACTTCCATTGTAATAAGACAATTATACTTCATGCTGTATTCTCTCGGAGAATGGAAATTGAATAATGCAGGTAGCTAGTAGGAAGTAAAGAGTGCCCATGGTTTTGATTCATCTGTAATATTCTTGTGCCTTTCATGTGTTTTTACTGTTATGCCTTTTGATACGTATGCTAAGCATATTATGTATAGTGTATCGAAAATAGTATACACGAGCATTGCTCCCTGGAGTCCTAAATCATATAGACTACCCTTGTGTCTTTAAAGAAACAATGGTTGTATACACTTTAGGATAAAACATTTAATTGAATAGAAGCCTGTTGTTTAGTAAGGGGCAGCGAATGAATCTAACTTCGTTTTCAATGAATTTACAGTATCTTTTTGATTAATTAGAGTAAAATATTTGTGTTATATCCCCTTAGTCTTGATTTTATTGTTAAATAGTGTGAATTGTTCTGAACCTAAAGTTTATGAAGGTAACGGAAGCTAAAATTAAAATTTATTTCCGATTTGGTAAAAAAATTACGCTATTTTTGGTAATATTTGCAATTACCTGAATAAATATGAAATTACATTTTTTATTCACTATGATCCCGGCGCTTCTTTGCAGTTTTATAGCAACGCGACAACGTCGGGAAAGAAGAGCACTTGTGTGCGACCAAGTGAAAGGCATGGCCGAAAAAAAAACAAAAATAAAAATCGCGGGAAAAATAAATGCGATGTCTATATTCCACTAGAGTATCGAGTTTCTCATTTTTATTTTCCCTTCCCTTTCCTCTCCCTTTTTTTCCCCTCGGAGAAACAATCACGCCGCAGAGAAGGGCACGATAAAAATTCCTGCGGAAACCTTGACGACACGTGCGTGGAGAAATAAAACTCGTGAATAGCGCTGGAAGGGCATTTCGCGCAATGTTGAGAGAGACGCAGAGTAAGGGAGAGTGATAGGCGAGCAGAAATTAGGTGCCGAAGGGAAATTTATGTTCCTGCCTGTTGTGTGAGTGACTGAAGTGAAGCGTCACGACCTTTGTCTCACTAACGGTCCATACCAGAGGACAATATTTCTCCTGCCTCTAACTTTTTCCCTCATACGCAGTTTCCTGCTCACAGAAAAAGATAGCTCTTCCATTTATTTACTTTTTATCACTTTCATGATGGCTTGATACCGTTCCGTAGTGAAGAAATTTTTATTTTTTAAACCTATAAGCACCTTTTAGAGGTTTTGCCGCGTGATTTACGTGTTTTTAATCTGTAGAGTCGGCTAAATCTGTCGGAGGAGTGTCATCTACAGCATGATTTGTTTGTTAAATTTTCTTACGTGGCGGAAATTGCTAGTTTTGGTAACTTTGAATCTACATTTAATTCATAACTAGCCGAAAAGTGGGGAAGTTTTCATTTATATAAAGAGAGGAATACATTTTCCCTGTCCTATCTTTTTTCCTTTTCCGTATCTTCTTTCTCGCAGACAAACGGAATTCCTCCTTCTGTTTATTTGCTTCGTGTGTGCAAACCCGCACGTTTGTAAACCGTAGTGGGATCGCTGGATTTATATTTTTTAAAGCTCTTGGGTCGGTTAAGTCTGTTGCAGTAAAGTTCTATGCGGCAAGATTTTTTGAGGTGTTCTAGCGCAGAAGAACGTTCAGTTTTCGGTAAATGTAATGAAAAAATGCGTATTTCTACGTTCAACTCCTAACTCACCGAAAAGGATAAATTTCCGTTTGCACCGACCTGGTAGTGGCTTTTTGGTATCGAATCACTAGACGATCGTTTGATTTATCTACTTAGATTTTATCTACTTAGTTCTTCCCTTCCTGTAATGAAAAATCATCAGTCAAACCTATCATGGAAAAAAATTAATGTGTTTTGATGCTTGTCTTGTATAAATTGTATAACTCATTGTGAGTTTTTGTGCGCAGAAGATTACTTTTGCATTTTAAATCTTCTTAGTGAACGCTTTGAAAAGTTTTTTAATGTACAATCGGTAACTCCGTGAAGTTCTCTGGACCACTGTAATGTTATTCGATTAATGTCAGCTCTTTTAAATGGCTTATTTGAATTTAACATCTGACTTGACACTAGCAGACGAGCCTTGACTGCGTAACGCTGGTCAAGACGATTCATACTCTTCTCTCTAGAGTTTTTGCTAATGCTTATCTTGTATATCTGTGCTTGAAATTCTGATATGTTTATGATTTTCAGGGTGACTCATCATAGGTCACCAGTATATTTCTCGAGGTTGTTGTCTAAAAACAGTTTGTTCCGTCGGTTAACGTTGTTCCCGAGATGTCATTTTAGTACCACGTTTGTCAGACATTCCTAGCTACAAATAATTGCTTGTTGTGACTCACGAATCTCGTAACAGAGGAGGGCTTGAGAGATTCTATTTGATTGATATTTATCCTCTTTGAAGCATGACGTGAATTACTATTGGTCCGTGACCTCAGAAAAATGGTGGTTAAACATATTTTTGTAACAATTGCTATCAGAAAATTTCATTTACTATATTTGTGAATAATGTGTTTTTTCTTTTAATGTAGCAATTACTGTTAGGAAGTAATTTAAATCATTATTCCTAAAAATAAGCGCAAAATTTTCGTAATGTAGTTATTATTCTTATATATTGACGTTTGGAGGAAGAAATTAATAGTTGAGGCCATTGGCACTGTAGCAAAGGCTAAGGGGGACAGGTGAATAGCAAATTTGCTTCGGAATCAGTCTGCTCTTAAAAGGGCCAAGGAATGGTCCAGAGGGCCTCAGTTTAACGTCCCATACGACGGACGGAATGCTGTACTTAGTGCAGTAAGTGAACTCCACAATGGACTCAAGAAGTGATCGGGAAGTCCTTGAAAAATCTCCACCAGCGCCGGGATTAGAGCCCTTACAAATCTATACGTCTTTGTTACAAAACCACATTACATGCCTCAAGTTGGTTGCGGTCACTGCGCATTAAAATGGGTTCATAAAAGTCGCCACTTGCGTCGCTGATTGACAAAGTGATCCGAGTTTCACGGGGAAATAATGTGTAATTAGGGGTGCTAACCGATATTCATATCCATGATTATGTGATCTTTCAAAAACTTATCAATGCTATTCGTCGCAATTACGAACACCATAGTGCAGAATTTTGAAAAAAAGTGGATCCTATTGAAATAGGGTGGTCCTTATTTTTTAAGTTTTCGAATTTATTTTGGTACACCCTCCAGTTTTGTTCCATTTAGTGAGATAATAAATCGTGTAAATTATTTTTTGCAATTGGATGCCAGGAAAATGTGCCGCGTAGCACGCAAAGTTTCGAAATTTTGGTATTTTTCGGACATAACTGAAGATGAATGGTATCTCTAGGATTATTCTATCGCTTTTTTGCTTTTTTTTAACGACTCGTCCCGCTTTTGTAGCCTATAACTTCAAATATCTTTCATTTCTGCCCTTTGGTTTCCGGGATATCGCATCAGGAGTGAGCGCGCAGACATTTTTGGGTGCCACTTGGGTTGCATACGCGCCATATTTGTTGATCATTCTCACCCATCGTGAAACTATAACATTCTTTAGATACATTAAAATTCGTCAATATAACCTTGAATGCTATATTTATCTCTGTTTATTGCCAAAACGCGCTCAGTAGCATTGATTTATTCTCCATCTAAATTCCACCCGAATATTCGCAAAATCCTTAACTTTGGGGCCCGGGAGACGGTGATTAATAATATTTGATTTTAAGAAATTTCGGATCTGAGCCCCTGATGTAAGTTGGCAACTTTCCCACGTAGGGCATATTTTATCTTGAAATAAGTCATTTTTCGGCCCAGCCCTGTTGCGGGATACTGTGGACAACTCGTGACTTCGAAGGCTTTGTATGCCAGACATCGCGATGAATCCGTATGCATACTATTGCACTCATTAAAGCGCCGTGGACATTTTTGAAAACCGATTAAAATACGACCGAAGTGGCAACAGAAATCAGCCTTCTATGGGATGGAATTGGGGCTCCTCTATTAGGTCCCTTTGGAAGTTCCATTCAAATCTATACGTTTCCGTACAAAAAACCACTCCAGCATCCTCAAGGTGGTTACTGTGTGAGATATGACCCACGTTTTAAACCGTTAACCCTGCTCACAGGCCTCTCGTCCGCTTGTTTATTCAACTGCGCTCATGGAAACAGGACCCTCGTCCCTGTTGCGTAAGCCCTCATGTGTGCCGACGTCCTTGTTTTATTTGTTTTCGCTTCCTTTCCGCGAGCTGAAGGTTTGACCACTCGTTCTTATCTTATGAGGTGGGTGTGGAATTTGGGAGACTCAACGCTGATTCTACATGGAGGGTACGTGGGATGGATCACATCTTATGCGTGGGCCGAAGAAGACAAAAGAACAGCGACGCTATCCTCAGAGGGATGTTCTTGTGACCCCGCTTTAGGAGGCTCGTCTAAGAAACGAAGTGTGTTGATTATTTTTAAGAAAATATCAAATTTTCTCTTTTAATTGTGCTTCGCCCACCGACGGCCAATAAAATATTAATATATAAATAATAAAATAAATTATATATATAGAAATATTGATTTTCTGATCTATTTTTCCTGTAAATCGCTTGAAAAAATCTGTATAGGTATTTGTTTTTTTTAATGACGAAGCATCTATAACGATACGGAGAATGCGTATAAATGCTGGATTATGCGTGCTGTTCCGAGTGAAACATATTATGTGCATTTAAATTTTAGAGTCATTGTTAAAAGTAAAACATAAACATGTTAGGGGACTACATTTTGAGTAAGTTGCTAATTAATGCCGCAATTGAAGTAAGATCACGATCTGGACATTTTCTCAAGTACCCTCGCGATGAATGCTTTGTTGATCCATTGAGCTAACCCCATGGTTAAACCACCTGCCTGCTTGTTAAATACAAGAGAACCGTCCAATCCTGGTCCGGGCCCAGCATTGCTGAACTTCGTTAATCTTACCTTGTGCGGTTCGCCTACGTGGCTGGGCTCAAATCCTTAAGTTATCGGAAAAGATTCTGCAAGTAAACAGGGAACGTTTCCTTTTATTGAAAGAGAGAAAAAGGAATCGAAATATATACTAAAAAAATTCTCTTTTACAAGAACCAACTGTATGTTTATTTATTTGAATATTTTGATATCTAAGGAAATCTTTCAAATTATAATGTGCTCGTTATATTATGTTCTTACACATTCTAAAAAACAGAATGCACGTTTCACACTCTGCTGCTTACATTGAAATCACACTTACAATGAATATCCTTGGACACCTTGAAATCATACTGCCTATCAATACATTTGGAAGTAATATTATCACTATTTTCGTAAATATCGCTTTTTAAAATCCGATTGAAAATTGATGGCACTTGATTAAAAACCAATTATGGGCGTGGGGAATTTATTAAGAGAATTTATTAACAGAAATGGGTGTGGCTGAAAATTATTTTATCTTCTAGGAATGTTATAAACATAATTCCTTTTCGTAACGTTTCTAAATTTCAAGCACAATTCCACAACGGACCAAGAATTTACACCAAACTATGTGCCATCTTTCTGATCGATTGCTTGCTGGCCTGAAATAAAAAATTAAATAAAATATTTTAGAGATTTTTAGCCTATTTCAGAGCGTCATTGAAAGAAAGAAGTGCTTTGCATACTCATTGAAAAATAAATGTGAAAAAATGAAAAACTCAGGATTTTAATTTCTGCAGCTACTATGCCGTTTAAGCATTCCTTGTGCCGCCGTTTTGTCGAAGTGGAGGTCTCGGCTGTCCCGGAGGACTTACCGTGATGATAGCCTGAGGGAAATTGAAAGGCATGACCTTTGAATTCGCCGGAAGCTACATCGATTCGTGGAGTATGCCTCAAAAGGGGAATGGAGTCGTGCCCTTCTGTTGTCGTTGCGAGCATCAAGATTGCGGAATCCCAGAAACGACATCTTCACTAGCGTAGGTGTGTTCTACTTGGAACGTGAATGGAAGCCCATGCTATGTAAATACACGAACATACACTACCACAAGAGCCACCGTAAGTGTATGTAATGGAAAATGATAGTCCTTATCGTAAAATAGGAGAATGATGGTATAGGGTCCTTCTCCCAAAAAAGTACATTTTCTGCAGGCAAAATTTATAATCGTCTTCATCAACGGCAGTGCATGAGAAGGCCGTCATCAAATTTTTGTCCTTGCAATAAAATGTTTTGTAAAATGAATGCTTTGAAAATTAAAATGTAATGCTTTTTAAAAGGACAATGGTCTGAATAACATATGGTTTTATTAAAAATTAAAAATTGTGCAGGAACTACTCTCTTACTTATGTGTTCAATAGATATTGTAAACGTAGTTTAAAAAAATACTTCTAGTGTTCGCTATAAATTTATCAACAGCGCTTATGTATGTACATTTGGGAATCCATAGGAGGTGAGAATTTGCACTAAAAATGGCTTTTAACAATTCAAATTTTCGAAAAAATATATTCTGTTGCTACGGTGTCAAATAAATAAATATATAGAAAGGGACGCGAAAATAGTTTTACGAGTCTATTGCAACAGCAATTTTGAAAACCACTAGTATGCCCCTTTTGATAATAAAATATGTCGTTTAAGCTAGTTTCAAATGACTGCATTGTCTTATGAAGCCAGCGGCATTATATTAGGCTCGGAATTATGATGAGCACGTCGAATATTGTGCCTAAAATGAGGGGAAGCATGAGAATTGGCATCCGAATCATGTTTTCCTCTTTCAAAACTGAGAGTAGAAGAGAATACCTGCAGGTTGAACTTGTGAATAAATTAGCCTGTTCATTTTACGTTGAGCGCAAGTGTATCTGTGGCTAAAAATATTTTTACTCTATGGGTACGTAATTCTTTGAGGCCTAGCTCGAATTTCTGCAAGTGCTGAACTTGCTTATGCTGTTACTAACTTATCCTGTTACCAAATAGTCACTGGCTTGTTAATAACACAATTTTTTCGAATTATTTGTTATTGCAATTTGGCCACATAAAAATATGCTGACAAAAGTTCGCAAAATTATAGTTTATTAGCTTTGAAATCCTGATATAGGCTTGCTTTTATTTGTGCTCTTACTTCCAGATCTGAGGCCGGACGTTGAAAAGTTTTTCATATGCTTAAGGGGGCCTTCACAGTTCGGCGTTGCGTTGACGCCGCGGCTAGCGAGCCAATCAGAGCCCGTCTTTGAGAATTGATGACGTCACGTCTCCAGCTCGCTGTGTCGTCGCAGAAAAACTGAACTTGTCGGATTTTCTCTGCGTCAAGGCGGCAGTACGCCGACGATTTCGAATTGGTGTTTGTTTTTGGTTATACAAATATGCAAGATTAGCTCAAATGGGAGTGGCAAATGCTATGTTTTTTCATTATTTACTACTATTTTGAAGTGTTCAGCTTAGATATTTCGTATCTTTCCTGAACATAAGACGAATGTTAATCATAAATTAGATTACAACCACTGAGGAGCATAGATTAGCGTAACACATATCCGTAAATGGTTTCACAAGCTAAATACAGCGTGAGAGGTGCTTGATGGTGACTACAGTCGCTTAAATTCCAATTGATATCTAATAATCGTGCCCTCATAATCTACTCGGTAAGAGCTATTTAGATAACGTGACTAGGACAATCTGTTTGAACAACAGTTATCATTAACAAATATTCCTGATAACATTCCACGTTACTCATGTTCATTGAGTGTATGTAATTAGCTATTTTTCGAATATTCCGAGATAGGAAATAAAATTTAAAGGTCATAATAATACATAGGCAAGGGCCATCACTACATGCATTATTATCGACTTTATGGTCGCCATATTAACTTCAAATGCTATTTATAGTTAAGAAGAACATTTTAAGAAATGAAATTGGGTAAACATGCAGAAAAAAACAGATGTATTGTGCGTTTGGTTCGAAATCATAAGATGATATGCTCACAGGCCGATTTTTAGGAGCCGACGCTTTTTGCCTTTCATTTATTTTCGCAACGCAGACCTGTGAAGGGCTCCAACTTGCTGCGATGAGTTAGCTCCGCCCCCAAGTACGTAACGCCGAGCTATGAAGGCACCCTAAGTTATACGGCAACATTTCAGGAAGTCCATCTTGTTGGCTTGGACTTGATACCATATTAAAGTAAACCGTTAAAAAGTTTTCCAGAACGCTCTTTTTGCGGCATTCTCAACTTCTCCGTCGAATGTGCATTTATCGGCGTGCGATCGCTTGGCATTACGGTTGGGTACCTTTTTTTTGTTTTTAGTGATCCTTCTCATCCAGTTTTTGTTGCGAGGCAGAATACCCTTTTAGCTCCGCGCGACTTAGCTCGATATTAAACCCACCATTCTACGCTGGTGTTAGAGGAAGGCGAGGCTTTTACCGCCTCTTCACCTCCACCCATATTGCTACTTTTAAAACCTCAACGCATCTCCTTGTTTTTTTATTCAACGCGAGATTCTTAACGTAGTGTGTCCGTAGTTGGTTGAGGGGCGTGAGGATTTGCGAAGCTCTTTTTTTTTTTTCTTTTACGCTTTGACTCCTCGAGATTCCTTATTTTTTTTATTCAACAATTTCTTTTCCTCTTTACTTATCAACCCTCCTCTTCCTTTTCCGCGCTTCGGGGCATTCTCATTGTCGCGAACTCTCATTTGAGCCTTTTTTTTGCGTCCTTGGTATTTCTCTTGTTTTTTTATATTTTCTTTTGGGAAAAAAAGGTTGCATAGCTATATAGATGCCGAAAGAGTGGAATAGAGCCTTTCATTAGCCTTGATTTCGGGATGGCTTGCTTATTTAAATGACCTCTGTCATTTAAGGAGGTCCCGTCTCGACTGCGCTGTTCAAAATAAACACTAATGCAGCATAATTTTGTATCCCTAAAAAGTACTTGTGTGAGAAATAATACCCTTCGGTAAAAAATAGTATTATTTGGGTTCAAAGCATGCAGTTAATCAATTAGAGTACGTTTGAATTCATATGTATGTATTTTGAGGTACGTTTTCAGAGCTAATAAGATGAAACTCTTCAATTATAGTAATAAAAATGTATACTGATGTATTTGATATCTGCATATTTTTCGCATTAGCCAATATTAATATTTGCTCTTTGGAAAATTCGTTTAGTTCGTCTTTTTCAAAATTAATAGGTACGTGTTTACTCTAAGAACTATTCGAGTAATTTGAGTAATCTACTGTAATGTATTCTCTAAAAAGATATTTTTTTTTAATAAGAGGTTTTTCATAACATTTTAACCATGTCTCGTATATCATAGCGGCCCTTTTCCTAGTTTTCTGTTATTATTTTACTTATATTCTAATTTAAATAAAAAAATTTTCGACACTTATCTTAAAAATTCCAGTTTGTAAATGTTAACATGCCTAAAATAAAAAAAATACAGCATTATTGTGCCCATGGGAGATGAACTATCATTTTGTTGAAAATATTTCGATTGCATTTAGGTGAAGTACCTACTTTAAGAATGGCTTCATTCATCGATTCTTATCAAGAAAATGAGTTCTCTTCTGCGTATCACGGAGATATTATGACAAATTATAGTCGTGTGAACATTATGGAGACATAGTTTTGATTCCTATTTACTAAAGTTATGCATATTCCTGCATGAAATTGGGAGAGAAATCTGCTGAAAGTATGCTCTCATCGCTACAAGAAATAATATAAACAGAGCCACGTCGTCGTATTTATGGCCTCATATGGCTGTCGTAAAATATCTCCCAATACAGATGACGAGATGATCGATCTGGTGTGGTTTAAAGGCCGTATATGTGGATATATGTGGAATGTGAGTTTGTTTGTGTAACTACGAGAGAACGAAGGGCCAAGCGAAACGATCCATTATTATCGGTATTTCGTCGTTTCCTTCCTTCTGGGCATTTTGTAACACGGTCGGGCACATTTATATCGCTTTATGTTTTTGATCGACCGATTTTCTCGCCATGATTCTGCGGCCATTTCATTCTCTCTTTCGTCCACTCATCTATTTAACTTCTTACGTCTTGAACATGGCAGGTTTTTTTTTAAAGCCTGAAAACGTATCCAGGTTTCTTCCATCAAAAATGAATGCCCTTGTGTCTTTTTTTAAGCTTTGGTCTTTTTGAAGAAGGCCGACATAATGCGATTTTTTTGCATTTTACAAGCGAATGAGGCTGTCTCCTGCTTAACTTTCCAGCATTTGCGGGATGAACGTAATTTTAAAGCCCCTAAATTAGCGGGTAATCCGCATGGTTTTATTGCTGTTTCGTCTATTTTAGTTTCACCATTAGCGGCTCATGCTGATCAAATTTAGATATTGAGACCGATAAAATGTTATCATGTCGAGATATATCCTGAATCATTGTCTTCTAGCCCCATTAGTACTTAATTGAATATGGGATTAAATAATTAATCCATTTTTCATACTAGCTACATTGGCCTGATTAGATTGTGGACAAGGATAGTCTTTGAAGGAGACAGGAGACAGCAGTAAACTATAAAGATAGAAATTATGAAGCGCGTTGTGAAAATTTTTGTATAACTTAAATGTGCTGGGTTTTGTGGATCTCGGTGGTGGACTACGGCTTGCTAACACGGATCAGGATTAGACTGAAATAATGGGGGATAGAGGTGTTCGGTACCTGGTGGTGAAGGTAAATACGTAAAATCAGATGTGCAGAGCTCATTATCGGATGAGAAAAGAGACGATAAAAGGCATCAAGAGCTTAGCAAAGAATTTATCACGAGCTTGGGAAGTACTGAATTTGAATATTTATGGAATAATACAAGTATGAGATATTGAGAGGACCTATCACTCCTACTCGAACGGGCAATTTTTTCCTTTTTTGTCGCATTCTAATCGTTTAAAACTTACGCTATCATATTAAAATTTTCAGGCGGCAAAGGGTAAAAACCTTAGCAACACTTTCCTATATCTCAACTGTAATAGTTATTTTTCCGAGAAAATACTTAGTTCAATTTTTCACATTTAAAATTTAAGCAGATGTTGACAAAATATTCTCTCTATACTCCAATTATTCCGAGAATATCAAAAAAGTTAAAAAAACAGTAAATCTTCGCGAAAAAAGACTAGTTATGCGGAAGAAATGTGATCTGATAAAGCAGCGGCACCCAAGTTCTTACCAAATATTCGGCGGAATTAGCGAGGATATTTGAAAATAAATGTCAGAATTACACAATCTGAAGGACAAATCCTAAGAAAACCAGGCAGATTTGTTTAGGATTGTCATTGACTATTTAAAATTTGATTTATTTTCAGTTTGATCATTCGGCTGGTTGTTTCAGTTTATTTTTCCCATTTTGTAATTCTCATTAATGTGTACCAAAATATGACAATATCTTTACCCGAACATGAGAATAAGTATATGAAATTTATAGCCAAGCAAATTGTCCGTTGAATACTAACGTTTAACTAACTGCTGGCCCAATTTTATCAACTCAAAAAGTTTAATGGAATAAAAAATTGAAAAATATGTTACGCATAACTTGGCCCCAAGAGTGGTGATGTAGTCGTCAAGTTTTTAACGACAAAGTAAACGTTTTCGCACCGCTATCATGTGAAAGAGGCGTTGGCTATCGACGGGGGAAATCGAGTAGGTTGGACAAGTTCTCGCAATTATCAATGGGTGATATCATTCGGATTCCATTTTCGCGTCCAGGTCAATTTCGACCTTATCGTGACATTATTTTTAGTTCTGTTCCTCCTTCTGTTTTTTAATTCACCCGCTCAGTAATTTTTTGGGACCTCCTCCTTGCGTGAGGGAGAGGCAGCAGCTGGAATCAACTCACTGGATTGACTGCATTATGAATGGTTCGTTTAACAGGCGAAAAAAAACTATGCTTTGCATGATGGGCCAAAATCGGTGATCTAGAGTCGAAAATTCTGGAAATCACGTTCGTATCACCGTTCCTCGCATTCCTAGGCCTTCTTTTTCTATTTGCATTCCTCGACCATGCGAACTATTTTATTTTTGGGATCCAGAGGCCTCTAACTCAATTTTAACTTAAAAAAGCTTTTTTTTTCCAAACGCACTGAATATATCATGCAAAAATGGGGAGGAATTCAAATTATTTTATCTCTAAAAGTTTATATTCAATTAGAGATATTAGGATCGCCCTTTCCGCCAGAAAGTTCCTCTTTACAGTGGAATTTCATTTATTTTCTCCGGGTATCCCGTTCATAGGTCCATTTTCATTACGTTGAAAATTGTTTTTAACTGTGACATACTCTCTTTTCGGTATCAAATCCGCTTATTTAGTTTTAAGCCACATATATTGGCTCCGTTATGTTTTCACGATGACGAGAATGCGTGGTGTAAACAAGTTTTCGGCGAAATATTTCTCTGCTGGTATTATTTATTTCTACTGCTGCTACAATGTTCACTTGATTACGCATAAGGACTTGCTCGTGCTTAGAAGCGTAAAACAGGCATATTTAAAGAAATTTGACAAATAATTATGACAAAAGTGTTTGAAAGCATTGATAGGTTTTGTTGATCACTTAGATATCGTCTACTTCATAGGAATTTAGGTCGTGTTCTAATTCCCTTTTTATGCCCTTTTTATGGTATTTTATTTTTTATTATTTTATTAGGTATTTTAGTAGTTTATTTTATAATATTTATTTATTAGTTCAGAACATGAATTTATTCATGATACATGTTTTTTAAATTAAATTTTATAACGATGCCGCTAGAAAATACGGAATTTTTTCTGCTGTGTTATCAAGATTTAATGCTAAGATGGCATGCTTTTCCTCAAGAAAAAATGTTTTTAAATTGGTTGCAAACCTTCGTTTTTCTGGGTCGATACCGATTGCAAGTTTGGCTGTTAATTAGCTGATGAGGCAATTTATGGTTTTTCTAGTGCTGATTTTTAATGTTATTGCCTCCGGGTTGTCAGCAAATAATGCTATGTATTCGGTCTATACCTAGCTCAGGTTTATAATTTTGCAATAGGTGACAATTTAATACATTAACGAAACTGTACTTATATTAATTATATATTAAATATGTCTATGTATTTTATAAATGGCATTTAATTAATTATGGCAATTATATACTCCCGGGCTAGGAAATAGATCGCCTTATTCACAACATCCTAGTTAACACTATTGAAAAATATTTGTACCAGTGAAATTAATTAAGTTAGCATTGTATTAAGTAAGAATGTATCTGGAAAAATTTCCTAAGGGATAAACTTATTTTAATCACTACACTTTATTGATTTTTATTACTACTGACTTTAAAATTGAAGAGATTAATGGATTTTTTGACATGGTTATTTATTAATGGGTATTTATTCAGTCGCTGGGAGCATTCAAGTCTTTATTTCTGACAGCCAATTAGGCGCTACATGCATTGATGCTGAGATAACCTTTAGGATAGCTTCATAAGAATGATATACGCCCTTATCGAGCGTTAAGCTTCCCTCGAAATCTATGTGGCTTTCTTCCCTGTGCCTATGGCGTTTAACCTCCGGTGATAAATAGGGGTCTTAGAGCACAGGGGTAGAAGATTTATATCTTTGAACGATGGCCTCCGAAGGAAATGGATAAAGGTGTCGCTTTCACCCCAAACCTTTCTCTGAAGCTCTCTCATGAAAGGTAAATTTTTTTCCCTTACTTATTACGGGATTAGCTAATGCATGTGATTTCGCTTTTTTCATCACTTCTTTGAAATATTATGACCTAAATCAGCCAAAATCGTATGGAATTAGCAAATAATGAGTATTAGGCATTTTATAACTTCTAAGTTCGTAAACCCGAGCTTATTTTTAGTCAATTATTATCAATTCAATTTTTTAAGAAATAAATAACTTCTTGTTTTAAGTAAATCACTTATCGCATGCCTTGTGTTAATTAAAATTGAACTCACTTTTGACGGCGGTTTAGAAATAGACTCTGAGTGAGAATGAGAACCATCGTTCATGAACGATATAGGGCAGTGGACAGCAGAAAACATTTTTGTTGAAGTTTAAAACATTTGATGTTTTTATCTTCATAATAATAGTAATCAATGGAAATTTATTACCATATACATTTTGGTAACAGTATAATTTAGTCTTTTAAAATAAATGCCCTCCGTTTTTTTTGCCAATTGTGGCCTTAAAATGTAATATTGTACTAGAAAATTGTATATTGGTGATTTACCTCAAAATATTCATAATGGTAGGTAAATCATTTTTATTCTTCCGTTCGAGCGGTTCCGTTGTTCTAACAAAACAAATTGATTAAGTCGTATTTCAAATTATGGCATTTCTATCATTTGTTTTCAATATTTCCGATAAAAAAATGCCGGCAATTTTCAGCAATCTCAGGTCGATCGGCGCCGAAAAATGGCTTAGAATTGCGTGAAAAGGAAGTGAAAGAAATGTCATCTGAGGCTAAGTTCGTGTCAGCGGTGGAAACTTTTGAAATATCCCATCTGTTGCCGTGATGGCGATTATATGAATCATGTCCGTGGGATGCCCTAATCCCTTTGGGAAATAAGGGCATGTGTCAGTTTCGCGGCGTGTTCTATCGGCGCAGGTGGGATTTGAGGGCACTTGACGGTGTGGGCGTTACATCATTTCAGAATCAATAGCCCATGAAATCCTCTGAGGGGACTTTGAAAACTCCATTGCTCCCCCGTTCAAAGGTTATGATTCTAAGGTTCTCCAATATCTGGCCGACTAAAAAGGATTGCCAAGAACCATTTACGGCCCCTCCATACGAACCGATAATGGTACATAGGAGAGATGTTTCCGAGGCTTCGCTTAGGCTTCATCGTAAGGTTTTTGGAGGAAATATTCGAGTGTTTTGCCTCAAATGACAATTGAAAATTTATGTCAGAGCATTCTAATATTTGACGTTCGCTTACTTTTTAAGAGAACTCAAAAACTTTTGCTCCATTGAGGGATATTTTAATGGTACTTGTGAGAGGTGTTACTGAGGCTTTGATTAGTCTTTATAGTAAGATTTATAGAGAAAGGCTTTGTTTTTTCTTGTCTCAAACGAAAATTGATATAATGACAATTTATACCAGAAATTTTGAGTATTTGATGTTCATATATTTTTTTGTGTCAACTCAAAAAATCTTGCTCCGTTGAGGGATATTTTAATGGTACTTGAGAGAGGTGTTACTGAGGCTTACTTCAGGATTTATCGTTAGATTTTTGGAGGTTATATTTGTTCGTTTCGCCGAAAATGGAAACCAACAAAATCCCCATTATTAGAACTTTTCAGTATTTTATCTTCACTTATTTTTTATGAGAACTCAAAAAATGTTGCTCTGTTGAGGGATATTTTAATGGTACTAGCGAGATATCTTGTATGATGTTAGGCACGATGTGGTGGAAGTTCTTAATATTGTTGAAATGACACATTGCAATATTTCCACTTATAGATTTATTTTACACTACGCGTTTCGTCGTTAACTTGAAAATGTCGCTGTAACGACGAAACGCGTAGTGTAAAATAAATCTATAAGTGGAAATATTGCAATGTGTCATTTCAACAACAGTACTAGCGAGAGTTGTTTCTCAGGCTTAACTCAGGATTTATCGTAAGGATTTTGGAAGAAATATTTGCGGCATAGCGACAGCTTATATTTGCCATTAGGACTACTTTCACGGTTGACAGTTTGGATCTCGCTTTGGTTGCCACTGTGGTTGATCCTCTAGTTTTATCATGCGGAGAAAGTTTCTCTGTAATG
Organism: Ischnura elegans; assembly: GCF_921293095.1. NCBI lineage: Eukaryota > Metazoa > Arthropoda > Insecta > Odonata > Coenagrionidae > Ischnura > Ischnura elegans. The sequence continues at coordinate 63,930,658 of NC_060253.1, read as the reverse complement.
TGGAGCTCCAGCATTCGTAGCACGCGTGGCGAAATCCCACAGAATTGTCATTGGTTTTCAGGGATGAGATGGCAAACGGATCTTCAATGTATCCCATTTGTATCCCTCGTGTCACTCTCACTTCCAAATCGACAGAACGAATTGCCTCGCGGAATTATGTAGCCTTAAACTCCTCGAAATCCTTTGGGGCAATCCGAAGGAGTTAGTCGGAGGTTTTAAGGCATTCACGCTTCGGATGTGGACGAGGTCACGGCTTTCGGGACGGGATAAGTCGAAATAAATTGCCCTGAGATGGATTGACGTGCTTCAAAGTCATTCGTCACAAGTCCGCGAGACTCAAGGGAGATGTATTCCCATCTCAACTTCATACCAGCTGAGACGCGGCCGTATAGCTTTGGAATTCAGGAAAGGATAGGCTGATGGGCCACTATACGGCACCTCAGGGCAACAGGTTGAGGTTCTCATTTTGACACCCGCTTCATGAAGAAGTCATATCTTCGTGAATGGAGGATGAAATGATGATGCAGAGGAAAAAGGATGGATGTGTAAAGTTGATACTTTGAAAAAAGAATTAAAAGATGAAATAAAAAAACAAGGTTATTCTGTAGAAATTGAGTGGATGCAGTTGATGATGGGAAATGGGATGCAGATGATGAGAAAAATAATCTAGCAAATCCATGGATTCTTAATTTTGCGTATAAGTGTTGGGCATCTAAGTTAAAACTTGAGAATGATGTGAAAATACTAGTGATTAGAAATACTTAATGAGTGATTGCAGAAAAATATTCAATATTCAGTGCCAATGATAACGAATGATGGTGTAGATGATTTTCCTCAATGTTCAGCGTAAGGGCGGCCATCACGCTATATAAGGAGCATTTAAAACATTGATGCTGGAAGCCGGTGCCAGGATAAATTGAAATTGAAAGCAGTTCAATGAATGACGGGGAAGGAGTTTTCTTACTACAGCAAAATACTCAGTGCCCATGATACTGGATGATGTAGTAGATATCTTTTCTGTGTGTTCGGAATTGACTTCTCATCATGCATTTGGGAGCCATTGATTCAACTTTCCGAGCATTAATCATTGTTTGTAATCAAATTTGGATGACCAGTCATTTGGAGTAATTCTCAGAATCGAGGTTATGGTCAAAACCTCGCGCAATTAGGTTAACATTTCGAGAATTTACTTTCCGCCGAAGCCACGTAAAACCGAATCTTCCATGTGTTAAGGAAAGAGAATGAATATATTTTTGTTGTAATGTAATACTTTATAAGACTATATATTGAATGGAAATAATTTCATTGGAAATTCAAACAATCTGTGGGCAATGAATACTAGCCTCACGATATGGTCTTCTAATACTCACCGTGTGTATGTAACGACCACTGCATGACGTTTAATTGAATAAATTGCATAATTACTGTCCGTGCCAGAAGTATAGAGACTTGAATTATGAACTTGCACGCTTATAAACACCATGCCCTTTAAGCTATTTTCATGATTTTGGTAATATTACTTTTCTTGTTGTATTGCATGTTGATAAGTATGGTTGAAAAAGTTTACCTTACAAGATCGATATAGATATTAGTGGATAAACTAACAAAGGACCGGTTTTTTAAGCCTTTCCCAGTAAACCTGAACTATAAACATTGGCCAACGTTAAACTTGCATGATTGATTTTACCAAATTCATATATGTTATTAAATAAGGCTCTTTTAGCGTTTATCTTAAGTTTCATACATCCTTCATAGTTAGAAAAGTTGTTATTTTATTTTTTTTGAAACAACATTTTCTAAGCTACAGTTGCCCGCACGGGGTGAATATTTTACATTTCTGTCAATTTTTATTCCTCCGTATCTATCGTATATACATTATAAATTGTTTACAATAATGCGTTAACTTTATAACGATTTTTATATTGTTACGCGGAGAGATGGGTGCCAATCGGTGAAAACAGCGGCTTTCGGCACCGTGCTATGGCCAAGTGACCGTGCAGCCAGAATTATATCAGATGAATTTTTGCATCTGATATAATTCTGGCTGCCAGAAGTATATCAGATGAACTGCGTCGCGTGAGCACTACTTATTTCTCCATTTGCGGCTCTTTGCTAAACTTCACTTTGGTAAATGCCTGGGGAATTTTGGGCAATGCTGATACAATTGCCGGGAAAATTACCAGCAGCGATTTCTCGGGAATTGATCCAACCGTCTCAAATGGACGATTATGAACCTGAGGCATGGTAAACACGAAATAATTGAATTATCCCATCATATGCACGACTGGGAATAGGGAATTGGAGAGAGAGGGAATGGGTGGAACTGCGTGCCTTACTGACATACTCGCTCATAATGTCACCTCTCATCAAAATGAGATTCGCTGATAAAAGTTGCTTGAAATTTTAACTTTCAATCTCAGGTTTAGAGGCCATCCGACTATCAGCGAAGAAAATAATTTTCACGCATGAAATAAAAAAAGCTTCTATCCCAGTTTATACTTCATTATAAACAAACACCTTAGGAAGTACTCTATCAGTATAAGATCATTTATCTCGTTTGTAAAATGAAAAACTTTGTTGCATTCCACCTATTTATTTTAAGACACGACTAGTTTAAACGCAGTGGCGTCATCCTCAGGTTCAAAGAGGCAAATTTTTTCCTCTTTGTACGAGGATGTCTTGTACCTGAGGATTACGCTGCTGCGTCTAAACTTACCTTACCTTACCTAAAACGTACCTTAAAATATATGGGTGGAATAGAACAAAAGTTTTCATTTCATTAACGTTAAAATGAACTTCCACTGTAGTTCCAAACTTGAGCCTGAGACGTTAGAGACAATCATTTCTATCTATGACGTAAAAAAAAACTATATTTGCATGCTTACTTGGGGACCCAGGATATTTCCCAGAGCATTTTATTAGCTTTTTGAAAGGGACCTAATCAAGAATGAGGATTATAACTAGTAATATATGCCATGACTTCATCCAGAGCTATTTAGATTGGGAAACATGTAGCTAAATTTTCCATTCACTTTTTGAAACGGATCTCTTTTCATTTGAACAGAATTATAATGACGCAACGCACTATATCTCTGGGTTGTGCTTTTAGAAATTACTTGCATTCACTGGGAGATCCATAAAATTAGTGAGACAGCTACTCTAAATTATTGATTTTGAATGAAACATCTCAGAATAAATGAATGACCCTATATAAGTTATTTATTTTATAACAGTTTTTGTTGAAAAATATTTGAGCATACATAAACACTACTATTTAATTTTTACCTATGATTCGAGTTGTAAAAAGCCATCTTGATTGTTTCATACTCCTCGAGCCAATGTCAAATATGTCAAACGCTGGTTTTAATGATGCAATGAAGAATTCATGTTAGTGCTCACTGCTACAAATTGAATAATAGATCAAAGCGTTTATTTTATTTACAAAGCCCAAGAGAATATTTGAACGGAAAAGTTGAATTTTTGGGCTTTTTGCCGAATATCGGCCTGGATTAGTAAATTTTTCCTTTGGTCGCCCGTGGTCGTTTAATCGAATCTCGTGTATTTGAGATGGAAATAGGCGATTCCCGAATTGGTAACATTGCAAAATGCGTTGCTTCATGTTACTCTTCCGTAAAACTTTTATCTACATAGTCGTATATGAACGAGGAGATCTGTTTGTATGTCCGTTATGCGTATCCATACGGCTGCATGGATTGCAACCAAAGTCTCTTCATAGGTGCATCTCATCCTTTCGGACTTCGTAGTGCTATTTTTGGTTTCGTTCGACGCGTCCTTTGCGTTCTTTTCTCATTACAGTTTTTGAGGTCGACATTCAACTTTTGCGGTTCGTCATTCCGACGGGTAGACACATCGATTGACGATCCTGAAGAGAAAACATAAATATCCTGCTTTGTGACCATGAATTCCAAGTTCCAAATAGGGTGGTTTCCTATTATTTTTTTATTGCCTAAATCGAAAGATTATTACTCCTGGAGTACGCATGTCACGCTTTTAGATTTTTAAATGACGATATTAATTTTTCGCGATTAAATGGAAAGTGAAAATTTTCAAGCTCGCGAAAACGCGACGGCTAAGTATGAATGCTGGGAAAACCCCGTGTGACGTCAACCTGGTTCCCGCCGTCGCAAAGTGAGGTGACCTTGGGGCGAGGCTTTGAGCGCTGATATGACGCAGGATGCTGGCAGGTAGCAGAGTAACCTCCTAGCAGGTAGCGCTTGGCTTGAATAAGGATTATTAATACCTTATCAAACGAAGGAAACTTTCCGACCATAGGCAGTTTTATTAGGTGATTATTAAGACATGTTTCCCTGGGCAATGTGGTACATGCATGCATTGGTAATCTCAGGCGATGTAAAACTCCTGACTACTTTTAAAGCATCTGGGTCTCTGTGACGTCACGTGGAGTGACATCGCATGGGCGCCAATCTGGCCTTTTTCAAATGCAGTTAAAATTGATCATTGCCATTCGTCTAAACTGGGAATTCTAAAACAAAATAATTTGCATATCTTGTGTACACTAATGGTGGGTAACGAATCGCAATCAATGCCTTTCGTTTTCTTTGATGAAGGAAACTACCCTATTGCCCACTCCTCTGGGCACTATCCTTCCCGGGGAACGCCGGGTGGCTTGATAGTGTATTATACATCTCATTTTATTTTTTTGGCGCTTGAAGTTACTGCCCCTCTAACTCTGTCATTTGTCCAAAATATTTTCAGCTATACCCTCCGTATTGTATGTGTTCCATTCAAAGCCATACCCATTTGAAATATACATAGGTGTGTGTGTGTGTATATATGTATAGTATAGCATTAGTTCTAACGATATATTCAAATATCCTTGCGGAACTTTAATGCCAAATGGCAGCTCCAGTGGATCGATAGCCATAATCCCATTTTATAAGTTCCTTTGAAATTTTCCGCTGGGAATTCTTGGTCGACTGTTCTCTTCAGCGAATGGCTAACTACCCTCGTTTACCATAGAATTTTCGAAATAACCTAATTATGAAGTTCAGGAGGAAAACTGAAAACTCATTACACCGGCCTCATTGCGGCATTTAATGGATTTCAGGTAATCATTAATGCCTCCAAAGCTATCACATCATCAACTTTCGCTCGGCGAATGAAGCCATGAGTGTACAGCGAAATGAGATAATCACATGCTGTGCCTTACGCAATTTTTTTAAGGGAACCGATCGGAAATAATTTTCCGTTCCCTCTCTTACTGTTGCTGTTACTTACTGTAGAGTTTCCCGTTCACCCTCTCGCTACCGATAGTCACAATTTATTTTCTTTGCTAGAGCGCATGGATTGGAGTGATTAACTCCCTTTTAACCCAGAGCTACCTCTGGGAGACAGCAAATTTCAAGTCTTCTCATTTTAAAAATGTGAAAATTTTCTACTCAATCATATTACTGTGGCAGCTTCATATTTTGCCAATACATTTTAGAGCACAAAAGAACATGTAGTCTGAATCTTTCTTAATAGAGCTGAAAATGTATACATTTTTGATGTTACTTATTGTTAGATGCAATATTGGATTATAACTGGTGAAGACGATTGATAGCTTCAATAATTTCAAAAGTATTGTGTCCTAAATATCCTGTTTTTAAGCTAAAACACGAGATATGAAAGAGTTATGCATGGAAAATATTTCTCATCGAGTTGTCTATGCCGCAAAATGTATTTAAAATAGAAATTTGAATAGAAAGGTTCTCGTCGGAATAAGATTATGTGAAGGAGAAATTTTAGGAAAACCGTTAAGTTTATTCCACTTTTGAGCGCTTCCATTCAAATGAGGCGATTTGTATTCAAATTAAGTTTTTATTTTAGGTTTGCAGTAAGGATTTATGATATGCGGGTTAGTTAGTATTTTTTTGTTTTCAAAACATATTGGAGCAATGCTTACGCATTTTAGTTCAGGTGTAACTCTTTAACAAATAAGTTTACTGATGAAGTGCTTTTCCGGTTTGAGTTTGATTTAAAGGTTTCTTAGAAGTCAAACGCTTCGTTGAAGTTAATGTTCACTTTCGCCCTATCTAATAAGTTTCCGGAAATGACAATCCACTCTCAATGATGTTCGGGGAGTTACGTTACGTACGTTAATTGGGACCCAAAATTGAAAATGACGCGTGTGTAGAAGAGACGATTGGACGTTATGGAACCCTTGCGAATCATTTTCAGGTTAGAGGATCAACCTTTAATTAGCAAGTTATTTCATCCGGTTTATAAATTCCCTCGTCGGTTCCAGTATAAGGGTGATATATGATAATTTCCTCGAATTTTGTAAGGTAAAATGGCATTAATATTTTATAATTTCGAATTACGCATGGAAATAATTTATGATTCGTGAAAAAAAAATATTCAGAATTTTTATATGGAGGGGTGGACGACTCATTACGCCGTTCGACAGTTATTTTTTCGTGATGTTGGTCATAAAAACTTTGCTGCTATCTTCCATTTGTCAGGGCATACAGACTACACATTTTTCCTGTATCACAAATATGATAATGTTCTCTCAGTATATTGTGCAAGGTAAAATTTATATGCTTTTGCTTTATTTTTATGGTCAGTCAAATATTGACTAGGGTCAATGAACAGTGAAAATATTAAAATGATAGCGTATGCTTATAACGAGTTATGCGTAACAAAGAAAGACAAATTCAGTGGGAGTTATGCATTCGGTGGATGGTTTGCAGCATCAAAAGGGAAGGTGGGGTTGAAAAAAAACCGATATCAACATAAACATGCACTCTTGGTGAATGGTGCCGAAGGATTCACGGTTTACCATCCCTTTCGACGGAATAAGTGCTGCTCATGGTGTCCTCCATTTAGGTAGTTACTTAAGGAATCCCATTTGAAATTTTACGGTATAATGTAAATTTAATTCCAGGTGTGTGTGATTTTTATTTCTTAGAAGGTTGGTAAACGCAGTTAGGTAGGTAAATGCATTTCTTATCAGAATATGAAAGCAATCGCATGATTCAGGAATCATGGCATCAAGACAATTTCCAATTGTTTCATTTTATCTCTTCGCAGTAATGTTACATAGCTTGAACCACTATCTGTTTGTGATGAAACACACCTTCCCTGTCATAGTATATAAATTGATATTAAAGGTCAAAATTCTGTGATCCAGGAAAAAGTGGAAACCTTTTTTCAGTTGTAGTTTGTTTCTCCTACGCACGTCAAAAATGCGGCCTGTTTCTGACGGCTGTGAGGGAAGATTACTTGGTTGATTTCTCAGCCGAAAGAACTCAATTCTTTCAATCCTGTGGGAATCAACTAAATTTTTTATGCCATAATTTTAATTTTATTACCTTTAATTGGAATCCGTCGTTAGAAATTCATCTTCTCTGATGTAGGGAGAGAAAATATACAATAGATTTTTTGCCTGAAAGCCGAGAGGTTGAAAGTTTGGAGTATTTAATTAAAACTTTTTGAGAACAAATGGTTTTGAGTGGGAAACTCATTTTTTATTTTTATCCTTTTCTAAAATAACACGTATGCATTGAATGAGATCCCCATCTCCGCGATTTATAAGTTTATGGATGCATAGCATCTTTACTAATGGATGTAGCTGTTTTAAGGTGAGTTACGTGTATCAATGATAACTACTCGGTATTAAGCAGCACTGTAGCTATTCAATAGTTAGTGAAACAAGTAGGGTATGGTCATTTCAAAATTTGATTATTAAAATCACGGAGTTCAAAGACGATTTAAGTCTCCAATGGCCTGCTTGTAATTAGATACTTTAGTAAAGAATTACTAACTATTCACAAAAATATGCGATGGTATGTTAAAAATAACATTAAAAATATATTATTGAGTTACCCTAACACAAAGTATAATTCTTAATGAATGCGTGACAGATTCTGTACTGGCAAGTGAAGGTGCCAAATGTTAACTGGTGGGAGAGAAGGGAGAGTCCATTAGTCTATAAACGCTCCGAAATTAATGAGTATTTTAATCCTTCCACTATTTATTCTTGGCTTACCCAAATGAACCCAAAATGATACGCTAACCTTCGAATTAAATCGACGTGTTTAAGTTACCAAGTATTTAATATTTGTACAAATAATACATAACAACATAGCATTACCTCTAGCGAAATATATCTATGGATGTGTGACGAATTATATTCTGGGAACTGTTTTTATTAGGTGATAATCATTCCTAACGGCATCAGTAAATAAATCTACTGCTTTATATATTTTCTGAAATTAAGGGGGTAAAAAACTGAAAGCGCGTCAGCGTATTTCATCAGAACGAAGAATTCCAAAGATATCCATGAATATCTGAGTTTTTCAAGTAAATAATTAACTAGAATGTGTATCTGGAATGAAGTCGAAGGCAATTTCAATTTGAATTAATTTCTTCGTATTCCATTTTCCTGATTTCCATTTAGGATTTGTGAGTGCAAAATACGATAATATGATAAGGAAGGGATATTTTTCAAACCTATCAAATTACATAAAAATACGCAGGCAAATGCTGAATTTCAAGTGTTGACGGTGCATTATTGAAACTTTTTTTGGTATTTCTTTTAAATATTTTGCAGAGAATTGCATGTTTCATCTCAATCCAGGAAGGTTTTATTCAAAGAAGAAGGCACAGGTAGCAAAATTTGTCTTGATTTTCAACATAAGCGGTACTAATTTTAATCCGATATGGCGTTAGTATCATTGCTTTTCCTGCTTAATTTTATATGGATTACGATATTTAGTATTCTTCTTGGATAATCGATTTGTAAAAGTGCATTTAAAAATTTTCTTCAACAAATCCGCATCTACCATCTACCATGGTATTACTCACCACCTTGTGGCTAACCCTTCATAGCCCAGAGCAGCTTCTGGGAGAATTAAATTTCCAAGACTTCTAACTCTAAGAATGTGAAAAATTTCTGCTGTCATAATTATTGTGGCAGCTACATATTTCCCCATTAAACTTTACGGCGCAAAATAACAAGTAGTTTAAATCTTTCTTGAATAGAGCTGAAAATGTAAACATTTTTTATTTTGCTTTGAAGTAATATTGGGTTATAATGGGTAAAAGTGCAGCTTTAATGTCTATATATAATGGGGTGAAAAATCTAACTATAAACTATACGATTTATTCCCAAATAGAGAGATATAAATGCGTGAAATATCCTGCCCCATTATTGAGGTCATAAGAGATAATCGTCACGGATTGTATCGGCTTGAAAGTGCAGCTTTAATATTTTTATAGAATGGGGTGAAAAATCTAACAACAAACTGTACGATTTATTCCCAAATAGAGAGATATAAATGCGTGAAATATCCTGCCCCATTATTGAGGTCATAAGAGATAATCGTCACGGGTTGTATCGGTTTGAAATCTATTAAACGCTCCACTGTTTCCTCTTGGCCTATCCAAATCAACCCAAAGCGATGCACTCCCCTCGAATTGAATCGACGTGTTTGTCGTATCCTCCCTCCGGTCGATCCCCGTTAATTCATCCCACCTGTTTACACACACACACGGTCCGGGGCAACATGTCCGACTGCCCTTTCTGTCCCCCTCAGAGTCAGCGTTCGCTTCCTCGCCTCCCAGGGAAGTCGGGTCCCGGGAGCTTCGCCGCCGACCGATAGAAGCAGCGACGAGAAAACTAATATAAAGACAGATCGACGCTCGGGAGTGGTTCATCTCAAGTTTCTTCCGCCTCTTGTTTCACTGCCTACTCCCTTAGACCGACGACATCCACCTTCTTCCTCGAGAAATTTAGCCGACTCGTTCGGGAATGAAGCTATATTTACTTCGTCCTCCCCAAATGTACTTTTCCCCTATCACTTTATCAGAACCAAATATTCATGGATATCTATTTTTTTAAGTAAAAAAATTAACCTTAATGTCTATATAGAATGGGGTGAAAAACCAAATAACAAGACTATACGATTTATACCCAAATATAGAGAAAGTACAACGAAAAATATTCTGCAGCATTCGTGAGTTAATAAGCGGTAATCGACACGGATTATATATCTTCTTCTCGTTTCTATTTCCCTATTACAGTGTGTGACATCGGAATTCCTTCAACAATATAAAATTTCTTGAAATCTCAATTTGACATAGCCCCTCTTTAGTACACGTCTTGCCAGCTTTCTTTTGAACGAATAATAAACAATCTAAAACATCAACCCAGCAAAACACAATAAAAATATAAATTAATACTATAAGAAACCGAGATAATGAAAGAATTTAAGTGAATAAGAAAGAAGTGTGTGACATCGGAATTCCTTCAACAATATCAAAGTTCTTGAAATCTCAATTTGGCATTGCCCATATTTATTACACGTCTTGCCAGCTTTATTTTGAACGAATAATAAACAATCTAAAACATCAACCCAGCAAGATATAATAAAAATATAAATTAATACTATAAAAAAACCCAGATAATGAGAGAATTTAGGTGAATAAGAATTTAAGTTTAATAAAAGTGGAGTTCGGCAAGGCAAGGCACGACGTTACAAATGCCATTGACGTTACTTTCAGTTTGTCCTCCATGGGCACTCTCTTTATTTCGTCCCTCGTTCTTACAAACACTCGGCAAACTTTTTACTCTCCCACAGGTCTCACTTTTCTTCACTCATCCGTTTCTACAAAGGTTTCCACCCTAGCATTACTCACAACTCTGTCGTTAAAGAGGAGTATCGCGCGATATTTTATATGTTCTTTGCGGACCCCTCAACCCTAGTCGAGCGGCCGTTTTATGCCTTGGTTCCGTGGTGGTATACTTTTTAAAAACATTTATTCAAGATTAGTCTCAAGAAGGCCAAAGTTATACGGTTTTGTAAATAATCAAGACCAGGTAATGCAGGCTTAACATAGAAGTTGATGGTATGGAATACTGAAGTAGATGCATCACGTAAAATATTTTGAAATCACGCTAGAGGTGAACGGGCACAGCCATAAGGATATCATGAAGATAACTAATTTAGCATAGGAGGTGTTTACGAATGGGATAGACTTGGGGAGAGGACCATTATTTACGAGTCTTAAGAAAAGGGTAGTTAAGGGTGTGATGATGATGAGGTAGGATAATTTGGAATTTTACTCCCTTTTTCAGATGCGGTCAAATTTTTTTTAACAGGAAACGGTCTCACTCAATAAATTAATAAATTATTTTGTTATTTTTCTCCAATTTTTATTATATGTATCTCATTATTTTGTTGAATTACTATGAATTTTTACTTTGTTTTTTATTAAAATAATGGTTCATAATTTATTTGCTGTTGGTTAATTGTGGGTTCATCCACATGAGATAATCGTCACGGATTGTATCGGTTTGAAATCTATTAATTGTAATACATACGTATACAATATATGTAATAATACGTATACGTAATACGTAATAATGTATGTCAGTCATAAATGTTTATGAATTGATAATTATGTAATTTTCACATTTACACATTGCTTTGTTCACAATGAAAACGCATCAAACCCGAAGTTAAAATAAAAGTACTCCGTAGAGTTGATTGATATACATTCTGAAAGTTTCAATTGTTTGATAAGTTCAATTCAAAAAGTTTGATAGTACGAGCATTGAAAATATGATACGCTATGAGAAAATGCGAAATACCATTAATCGAGGGAGTGATGCTTCCTCCAAATCCGTAGTTTTATTTCCTCCTTTCGTTAGGAACTGACTGGTGCCAATGCCGGGTTTCTCTGCTGTTGATCTTCTCCTTGAAGCACTATACCTGAAGTATTTATTAGATTTAAGCATACTGGGGATTAAAACACAAGAATTTCAATGTCTCATTACAAAGGATAGGGGAGCCACTTCCATGCAGAAGGCCATCCCTTAAGTCGAAGTTTTTTTTTTGCTAGAGTGTGTACAAAGTGCTCACCCAGATTTCGAACCAGAAAATTTAAAATAGTGGCTAAAAATCCACCTACAATACCAAAACCTCATAATTCAGAATACTCTTTTGAAATGCCCTTTTCCCGAACGATTTTTCTTCAAGGCATTGAATTAAAAATACCGTAGTTAATGTTAAATCAAGCAGGAAAAGCAATGTTACTATCACAATCTCGCATTAAAATTGGTACCACATATCAAAAACTCAAGACTCAAAACAAATTAAGATATTTATGCCTTTTTATTTGATCCAAAAACTTTCTGGTCCAAGATAAAAGTGGCAATCTCTGCAAATTATTTCATACACATTTTATACAAAAGAATATTTCTGCACAGCCTAGATATTATAGAACTTAAATACCGTAGTTAAATGTTCTATTTGCGTTTCAATACCCAATAATATACTGAATAAATTAACTAGACTATGAAGCAGAGGATCAGTAAACGTGAGAGCTGAAAATTGCATGTGTTTATTATTGGGGAGTCTCTGTTTAGACAAAGCCTCGAATAATTATGTTATCCAGAAAAATTATCTTATTTCCTGATAGAAGCAATGAAGATAATAATACAGCATGAAATATGGTCAGTAGTCAATTTGCACACATTGGTGAACTGCCCCTCACGATGACACAAAGAATGAATGAACTCCAATACAAAATGAGACCAATTCCATTCATAACCGCACAGTATGAATCAGTTTACTCAGATATTTGATTTCATTATTTTTAGTAGCATCATTCATGAAATAAGTAGGAATCAAAATAATAAAATCCGGAATGAATAGATGCGTTTTAGTGGGTGTAACGTATAATATAAGAATGAAAAAATCTCTAAATATATTCGAGCGAACAAATAAAAACAGTGTTATTTAGGCTGATGATATTCGATTTATCTCACTCTAGTCATTTTTCGTATATTCACGGAATGTGACGGTCGCATTGCTCTGTAGAACTTCGCTGGCTAAGGCGAGCATTCTTAACATCTTCGTATTTTCCAACAAGCACTGCTGAAGTGTCTTCTGTTATGTATCTTTAAAGAACGATTAGTGTAATTTTTAAAATTTGATGATATCCTCGTTTGATTGCTGCTCATTTTTATTTCTGACCAAGAGAGGAGTTTTTTTAGGAAACACCCACAAGTTTAATTTTATTCGAGATGATAAACAATATAATGTGCATCAAGATTCGCGTGTTTGAGTTGGTTATTTTTTTCTTCCCCAAGGGATTGTTCAATATTAAATGTTGATGAATATAAATTTCCAAATTTTTTTGTTAAGGTATTTGCTTTTTTCGCGAGGAAAAACGCATCAAACTCAGCGTTTTAGAACCGGATGACATGTTTATGAAAAATTAATAAAAGTAAATAATTTTTGCAACAGAAGCTGTATCTTTATATTTTAATTTACTGGTGCGTGCATTAAGTACGTTATTTAGAATTCTTTCGCGGTTTTTGAAATATAGGTGCGCTGTAAGATAAGTTGCTCTCTACGAAAGAAGGAAAAAATATAATGACGTATTTTCGCATATTATATCATACATTTGCTCTCCATATTTTTCATAAACGAGTTTCTTTTGCTGAGAAAGGTCATATATAAGGTAAAGTGCTCGTTAAATCACTGTTTTAAATGCATTGTAATTTTTGCTTTTATTTATGCATTAAAATTTATGCTAATATGCTTTAAATGCATTAAAATTTTTGCTCTTGTTTCTTCACTCAAAGTATTCAGAAATTATTGTTATCTATCGATGATAAATATTTAAAAATGTTTTATAAGGTAGACGCTTGAGTCTGTGTGGGCGACAAATATATCTCGTTTTATGTCATTTGTAGAATCGTTTGTTGAGAGAATAATTTTTTTATTAAGATTGCCATTTATGGAATGATTCTGTAAAAAAACGTTTATGGAGAAGATTTCTTATCTTTGTATTTTATAAGTGACCTCAGGGCCGACGAAAACGTTGTGATAACGCATTTTTATGAACTGATGAATATGCTTAGAGGGATTGTGTACTTTCTCTTATTTGCTTCCGTATGCTGTCATTATTTTACTTCATAAATTTAGGAAATGTACAGGGAGCAGTCTTCATTTTTGCAGGTTCATAATGAGAATTTCCCTTTTTCGCCTGTCCTCTGTACAATCGTAATGGGCAAATGTCTTTCTACTGCTCTCTTTTGTACCTTTTACAACTATCTGGATAGGATAATTTAACTTGTACAGAAGCGAGGAACTTTCTACAATTTCATTTTTACAACATGAATTGTCACAAGAACCAATTTATGGTATGAAGTTGTTTATGCATAGTTATAATACTCCTTAATTATAGTCGAATGCATGTTCACTTCTGTCTTCTTAAATCCACATTTTTCAACATTTGTGGCATCTGCATATGGTTAAAGATACAGTTTCTGGCTTAATTCAACGGAAATATTTGATATTTGACACAATGAAAGTACTTTTCTATTTCACAGGTCTTTATTTCAACCGACCAATGTTTCGTAACATAATCCCATTTTCAAGTTTTACTTAAAAATTCCTTGATAGTGAAATTCCTTGATGAAGTGTGGAATTACACAGGTACTTTCATTATGTTGAATGCATATGATCACCCTACCCATCAGACATTGCCATTTTATGCACCAGCCAACTTCGACTGAGATGCTGACCCTGTTCAAACACACATCGATCCGAGGGAGTTTCTTTGCGAAAAGAACTTGATTGCGACATTTGTTTCTTTGCCCGGCAAAGTCTCTCGGTTTGTTGGCAGCCAAGTAATCTTCTGTCTACTTTCCTTACTCTTTCCGTTCCAGTTATCTTTCTTCGGTTACTTAATTCCAGAGGTCTCGCTCTCAATCTCCGTTGCGTTCATGAATATTCCACTGCTTTAATCACCCGAGGGAGCGAGACAGTTGCTAGGGGTTGCTTCCTTCGCTTAAATCGAATTCTTGTGAAATGGATTCGATTTCCCAGTGGTGAAGAAGACAAGTCATCGCCAGTCTTACGTACATGGACGAGTACCATTTCCCCGCTACCCTCCTCCTAAGATTAATTGGAGTCGAAAGTTGGCGTTGAAAGTTGAAAGAAACACGTAGGACTAGTGAGGGCTGGGCTGCTTATTTATATTTCGGTAATTTTAGCTCCCTATTGAACTTAATTCATACATTTGGTAATGCTTAGTTCAAGTCAACATAAATACATTGGTTCACGTTAAAATGAATAGCAGATCTATTTTCATGCATAGAGTTTTCCTAAGAATTTCATTGCTATTTTTTTACTAATCAATCGGTTCATAAATTATAAGAATTTCAGTTTGAACACAATCGACTTGCTTGAATTTTAATGAACGTTTTCATGCCTTTTGATGCATAATTTTTTTGCCTTCAATACGTAGGGAGGTCATAGATATGGAGGTCATATTAATATATGACTATAAATTCACTATCTTTTTTATGATACGAGAAATTATTTTTTCCTTTTGATAAAATCCTGTACCCTTTTGAATCCAAGCTATGAACCATCTCCTTCCCCTCTGGGTTGATATTATCGCTCGATTAACGTAGTCTTTCATACGAGAAGCGAATTTGTGCTCTATAGAGACATATAAGCATCCTTCCAAGACATGTAAGTTTCCTGGTGATACGGTATCTTTTTATTTTAGCCATTTCAATGGAATTTTGAAATTAGATTACTTTTAAAGATAGAGAGATGTATCATGTCAAAAAGTCAATACTTTGTTGCAGTGCGAGAAACTTGCTTAAGTCATAAAGGTAGACGTGGGGTTCAGATTTAGCAAAAAAACCTATTAATTTGAAGGTCTATACACGTGATTTTTCTTAGGATAAACACCACCTTTAACTAGCCTGATATTGAACGCGTTGTTTGAACATGGTTGGTTATCGTCGAAAAATAATCAGAAAAATTCGTGTTCTGGTTGATTTCTGGTTAAATTGGGGCACTCAGGGCACAATTTATTCAATTCTCAATCAATCTTAAGCGCTGATATTTGTAATATTTGAAAAAATGTATTTACTTCACCATTTATTTTTATCCTCATTGGTTCTCTTTCAAAAATATCGATTAATTTTATACTCTATTCCTACCAATTGAAATTTTATTCACTTCATCCATAGGAAATATAAAAAGATAGGCAATATTTGTGGTACGTTCTTTGATCTAGCTCAAGCGTGGGAATATTATTATCTCTGCTCACCATGCCTTAATACGATTAATGTAAAGATTTTCTCTAAAAACCGATGTATACTCCTCGGGTTTCTTTTTTGATGAACGATGAAATTCTTTAGAGTGACTGGATATATGTTTATGCATAGTGAAAAATGGATCCGCTTGGAGTACTTGATGAATATTAAAGTGACGAACCTTAAATATGCATTGTGTTTTTCTTGAGTTATTTTGGTGGTAAAGAGAAGGTTGTTTTAGAAGAATTTTCGAAGAAACCGTATTTGAATCCGCAAACCCTAGACTTGCGATCGTGTACTTAATCCGACTTCAACGGGGGTGAACAGGTGCGTAGTGGTTAAATGTAAGCAGGGCGTATATAAGCAATAAATATATATAACTTTATGATTTTTATTTTAAATTTACACCATTAGTCAGGTGAAGGGTAGTTACGGGCGATCGTAAATTATATAATTACGGGATATCTCTCTTATTTTCCTAATAATGTTGGAAAGACTGAATTCTTATTGAAGTTTTCGTAATATGCTATTAGTATTTTTACTGCTATTATGTACTACCACAGATTTCATGGCTATCGCTACCAACTAGAGGAATCAGAATATGTCATCTGCCTTTATTTTTATTACCTCGGCAGTGGCAGAGAGTTGAAGAAATTTTTGAAATATAGAGACAACGAATTTTAATGGTTACTTATTTTAAATTTACACCATTAGGCAGGTGAAGTATAGTTACGTGCTAACGTAAATTAAATCCCTTCTCTTATAATCCGAATGATGTTGGGGAATACTGATATTTATCTGAACACTTAATGAAGTTTCCTTAATATGTTATTAGTACTTGTACTGCATATATATTCTATTACAGATTTTATGGCTATCGCTACCGACTTAAGTCACCAGGATATGCCTTGAGAATTTATATTATTTCCATCGGCAGTGGTGGAGAATCGAAGATTTTTATGAAAATCTAAAGACAGCGAATAAAATAACCAGTCCAATCTCTTTGAGTGTACCCTTTTGGAATGACAAAGCCTTGATCCTATCCCCGAGGGCTTCGGAATTGCAATTAAATCCCGTACCGTTTTGTTCAGGTCAGGCAAATTTCCGGTCCAGAAAGGCGTCGAAATGGAGTGTAGCAACAGGAGAAACCGAAAAATAAATTTTGTCGGGGACAATGACAACCGCCAGAGATAACGGAATCGACGACTTCCGTCGTTCACCCTCTAATGTGCCGGCCTGTGAGCCGAGCATCGCTGAATCGACTGGACAGTCTCCCTTGAGGCAGGTGGGATGTGAAGAGAGAGGATGAGGAAATCATGGGAGATTGTCCTTTGGGAGGACGGCCGGCTGAGCAAATAAGTGAAGGAAGCGCTTTGGTGGCCGCCGCTGCTGCTTTCTACCGGGATGAAAATGTCAGCGCGGCGGTGCTGAGAGGAAACACTTTGTGTGTCCGGGCCACGCTGGCAGATGGCTCCCGGATCAAAGGTCGCTTACGCGCAACTAGTTTCATCTGTTTTCATTTCCATCATCTTTGATGGAAAAGTAATGCAATAAAAAACTAAAAAAACTCTCAAGAAGAATTTCCAGATTTTTTTCCTCTTACACAAAAGTAGTTGGGGTAGCGCAAATTTTTGGGGTCGGAAGTAATATTTTTTGCTGAAAATTTCGTCACGACCGCAAGGAATTTGTGCGTTCGAAAGAGCGTGAAAGTTACTTCTGTTTTTTTTTTTCACTCACATCTCGGAAGTAGAAGGCCCTATTAGTGTTGAGAAACTAGTCGTGGTGAAAGTCCTCTTGTGGGCTCAATTAAACTTGCAAACTCGTGCCCGGTCCTTTTGACGAGAAGATAAGCATAGAATTCATATACATGAGTGTTTTTGACTGATTGGTGACGAACTACTGCGTAAATTTCACCGGTCGCAATGGTTCATAATGGGATATAATTCTCATAAAATGTTTGCAATAACGACTAGTGCTCACTGTGGGTAAGAACTCTCACTTTTGGTGAACTTAACTCCTTAGCAAACATTTCAAAATGTGTTTGCTTTATTGAGAATTTAATGGAACGATTCAAAAAGAAATGGAAGCAAACATCACTCGTACTCGCATAATTTCCGGCTCTAAGTGCTCTTAAGCTAAGACGAGTAAATGCAGTTGAATTTTAGGCAATAGGGTCAATAACAATGAATTATTTGATGTATCTAACGGGAAGCGTGATGTATAGCCTAATTTGAAGTTGAAATAATTGTACCTCGGTCATAAGAAGGTTACTTTGTAAAAATGGTCGTATGTTGACCAAAATTTAATTTTCAACTCGTTAGATCAATGAAATTAAGGAATCATATAAATTGATAAATCGCTCAGAAGTGGAAGAAGGTCGTCAACTCTTTTGTGTTACTTCTTTTGAGTTCATTCAAAATCCTGGTGTTCATGACTAATTTACTGTAATAACAAAAGACTTTGAGGCCATGGCCACTTTCACGGATTATGATCCTCATTTACTCACCGATTAACCTAAATTCTAGGAAATATTTTTTGATAAAATTTTCCGTCATTCTTCCGAATTTGTGAATAAAAGTTTGAATTTGGATCAAAGTAGATAAAAGATATGTGTCATAATGTTTGAAAGAATTGACAAAGGAATTTGATGATTAAATTTATGGATTCAAGCTTATGAAAACTTGAGGTAAAATAAATATTCTAACTATTATTTTGTTGGTTTATTTAAGCCGTGCGTGTAACGTTGAACGTGTGGTAGTGGCGTCTCCTCTCTGGCTTGGTCGAGAATTTTGAGGGACTAACAGAATTATGAAGAGTCAGTATGCTAATACCTGCCTCTGCAAGGTTTTCTTGTGTGCTGTTTTCATTCAGTATAATTTCTTTTTGTGTACTCTTGCAATTTATGGAGAGAATCTATGATTTTACAAGAATTTCTCGTGCATGCTGATTGCGTGACAGAGTGGGTTTGCCTCAGGTAAAACAGAAGCAAGTCCAGGGAAAATATAGCTGGCTGGGGATTTTGCTGGACGATAATGTAAATATTCAGTAAAACATCCGCAGGGAATACTACTGAAACTTAATTTGCTCACTAAAACTGAAACTTAATTTGCATAGTGATACGTATCATGCAAAATTTATAATAAAGTTAAGAGCGCCATCAGCAGTCCATCATGACAATTTAGAGCTGTTGAAAGTGAGTAAAATCAAGCAAAAGTAAAATAATATACGAATGCGCTGGATTTTATGCACGATTAATTTGTTTTACCTCAGAATACTTATTTAGTTTCAGCATATTTTATCGGGCTTGCTCTAGCGTTGTCAAATTCATGGAATGTTATTATAATTGCTTGAAAATTATTTCATTAATTTGTCTGATTTTGCAACCTTGCAGCAGTGGGAAATGGTGTATGTCTCAATTAATAGGTAGACTGGTTGGTACATCCATACCAGACAGTTTTGGGGGCAGTAATATTAAAAACCTGTCTTGTGCAATTAATCATCTATTTTTCAGCAAGTCTGATAGTATATCG
Source organism: Ischnura elegans (assembly GCF_921293095.1). Lineage (NCBI taxonomy): Eukaryota > Metazoa > Arthropoda > Insecta > Odonata > Coenagrionidae > Ischnura > Ischnura elegans. Next base: position 63,911,032 of record NC_060253.1, on the reverse strand, counting down.
ATATACAAAGTGAAAAAACATGTGCTCAATTCAGCATCGAGTCATATTTAGAGTTCATGTGTATTTGAGGTTAATTCACCAATTAATTTCTCAACACGAATGGTATTATTAGCAAGCCTAAGTCTATTAATAGCGCCATTATAATCTCCCTCATTACTTGTTTGGCTTCAGTCAACAATTTGAAAGTTTCAGTCAGAATAGAGTCTCCCGGAACTCAGATTTCACCTCAATTAAGTAAGCATTTACGGGAAATAACTTTTACCAGCATGATTTCGGAAAACATGATTAATTAATGAATGATCCCGAACTTGTTGAAGTACAAGAATTAGCTTAATGGGGAAATGAAGTCGTGATATTCATCAACACAACAGTTTTAGATGGGTGTATCCAAGGCCCAATATACGCTTTCAGACATGTAATCATTTTGGGGAGCATGCCAAAATTTAATTTCAAAATCTGAGCTACGGATTCTGGAATAATATATTGTAATAAAGGGAAAAAATTGTCTTTTACTAACAGGAAAGAAGGAAAATGCTATAAATATCCACTGAATATTTTATGCTGTACAGCTTACTCGATGATGGTGATAATTATGAGCGCCAAACTATAAACATTGTCATAATCCTAAAGATCGGTGCGTTTCATAGAATTATTTGCGTCGATAAAATGAATTAAAATTGCAGCCACCACTGCCACCGCTGATTAACGTTGTATAAATTGAGTGCATATTACGCAAAGTAAGCGAAATAGCAGCGTTTTAGCTTCACATATCCGCGAATGCTATACTTCATGAGTTGACTTTTAGGTATTAACTGAAAACGTTTGCTAATACCTAACTACCAAGAAGAGTACCTGGAATTTTTGTGGCAAAATAACATATTAGCATAATTAAAAGAAATAAAATGATTGGTAAAAACACCTAAATCACTTCTGTTTAAAATTGTTTTGGGTAAAATATGCTCTCGGACCACTTAATTCAATATGTGCAGTAGGCATTGTTGTTAGGAAAACACAGAAGGCGAAAATTACTCTGCACAGTATAACGTTAAGGTTGAAACAATAGCAATCGTCATTTACTGCGTTTGGAAGGCTCTCTAGTAGATAAAGACTTTCCCCAACAGTTTGCTGATAACAATTCCCTTCCATTAAGTTGATGGCACCTGGACGAAGCTCCATTGCTTTAATGAATTTCCGTGTGAATTTGCGGAGCAGCCCTTACGATCTAAAGCTTGTATCTTGCGTCAGCTTGGAAATCGGTATCATTTATCCTAGAACAGACGTTATCTCCTTGGTATTGTAATGTATTTATAGAAGAAAGATCACTAAACATACATTTTTACAACTAATACACGTCCCATGCAAATGGATCATTAAGTCAACCAAGCATTTGGAATGTACATACACAAGTAAGAGCTTAGGTACCTATTTAAAAAATTTGGAATTTAGTATTAAGCAGAGCAAATTGAACGAGGATGACTAAGAAATAGAAATTGTGATAATTAATGCTCTTTCTCAATTTTTATGTACTCCCTGCATATTTTGAATGTATAATAAGCCCGAAAAGTTTTGGTGCAATGTTGTATTTTTAACCAAAAGTGATTCGCTAAAAAGTTATGAACGGATAGTAAGCCAATGATACTATTTATATTGAACTGGGCCCTCGACACTTGATTTATTAAAGACAAAAGATCAAAATAAAATGGACGGGAAGACCTCAAAGTGATCCATAATCGATTTATTGTAATACGCACCCGGCAAGTGATGAAGTGTGTTAGAGAGACGAGAGACTGATAAATAACTGGCGAATTGAGAGAAAATCTACATTTAATAAATCTTTCGACTTTTACCAATTAAAAGAATATTAGTCGTGTTGAAACTTTTTACAACTTATTTTATATCTTCACGATACAACCCATCAAATTGTTGTATGAACCTACGTAGATTGTAATTGCAAGTTATTCTCAGAAAACCACACTCTTTAACACGAAAATATTGCTAGATGACGAAAAGCACCCTTAAATATAAAACGTGTTGAAACAATTTGCAATATTATTGATTGAACTGAGAGAATTTCAAGAAGTGAGACTTGAATTTGAATCCTCGAGTCTGTTAATTATAGTCGAGACTAATCACAAAGCCTATGCCAAATAATGAGGATATTTCGTTTGTTTTCCATACGAAGGGTCGTTTACACATTGTCTAACCATCTCGAATTCACGTCTCGCTGCTCCGGCGCCTCTCTTTAGCATATTGCGAATGCGCCGTCATTCTGATCGCAATAGCCGATCCATCAAGTCTTGATCGAAGTGGGATGAGGACAATAGCAATAGGGGACGCTGGGAAAAGGAAGTAAAGCAGTCGATAAGGAAATCAAAACCCCTCTCTTTGGAGTGGATTGGAAAATGGCGTACGCATATGACGAACTTTGCAGAACCTCTTTCACCAGGCATGAAGATTCAGAGGTGAAATAAGGGCGGTAGTCAGGTGAAAGGATTTGGATATCATCGGTAGTGGCGATATTAAAACGTGGAGGAGCGGAAGGGAGAGTTTATGAGATAGTTCTTCTTTGGCTCTGAATAAACTAAAGATTGGGAAGTTGGTAGTTAAGTGAGAAGAAAACATGAAAATGTTTGCGAGACTTCATACCTTGGCACGCATTTGTAACCCTCGGGAGGGCGTTGACTCCGTGAAATGTTTTTGTGTAGATTTGAGTCGCGATCGGTGTCATAAGGGTCGCTGAGGTGAGGAAACTCGTGGGTAGGGCCAAGTCTCAGTCGAAACGATGTGGAAGAAAAGAAGAAAATATGCTCGGAAGTCGTAATTTATACGATAGGTTGCAAGGGTTACGAAAAGTTTGTGAGAAGAGCTTTATTTTCTGCGTTATATCCGGCACGTGGAGGATGTGAAATATGAGCGTAAAATTATCATACGACACTCGTAACTAACCAGTTAGGTAATATTTCCTACCTAAAATTATGTTTTTTTTGATGGATTAAGACATTTAGTGCTTCATTGAATAACATTCCCCGAACTCTAGTGCAATAGCATCCATTATCACATTATTGCGTTTTATTTTCAGTGTCTTTTTCGAAAGAGGAATAATTATTTATTTCCAAGGCAATACTCATTACTTTTGTGAATATGTTTAATGATTATGGAGAATTAATGTTTCTTCGATTATTTTATTCATTGAAACAAGGTTTGAGTGGTATCCCATCCAGTCCCTGGGATTCGGCGGTAGAGATTTTTTTTAAAGGAACCTCGTTTCTTGCTTTAGTGCTTAGTGGAAAACTCAAAGAAAGAACGGTCATCTTTTGCCTTTCTGACGCCTGCTATGTGGTTTTATTTTAACATCCGCAAACTGCCTCAATAGACAGAAGGTGTTAGGATCCCAGCCGTTTGCTTATTAGAGAATACAAAAATATAAATCAGGTGCGATATGTGAGAGAATTGACTAGCGAGTTTGATCTAGTATTTATTAATGTGATTAAACGCTCGGGGCGATAACAAATTCCTTTACGCATGCATTTGGAAAAATGTTTATATTATTTTGTCACTTGTATCGGATTTGGAAATTTAGAACGGTTCTAATGTTAGTGGGTATAGCGTACTTCAACATACAATCTGTACGGGCATAAAGTACATCGGTACCATAAGGTGGATTGATAGTATGACTCCATGAGAGGGAATATTTCATAGAGGCGGGCTACATTAAATGTTTCTATGCTTTTTTTTCTGTTGTACCTTCTTGTACACAGAAAGTCAACACATATTTTTTATATTATTTATGCGAGAAATATGTCATGGAAAAAGGTGAAGTACGATCAGTCCAGTTGTAGTGATGCACCCTGTTAACTTCACCGGTTTGCGTGACTGGATCTTTGAGTTTTTATGTGTTGTTTACTCTCCACAGTCTAGTGGAGCTAAAATTTGTCGCACATTACCTTAATACCAATAAAGCATCGAATTGTGATATGAAATGCCAGTTGGTCTATTAGAAATAAATGGATGATAAAATTATCACGACATGGTTACATCCTTACGGTTATATTACACGCGAAACATTTTTGTAGGTTGGGTAGCCGAGATTCAGGGAGCTTCATCGACTACGTCGGCTCCGTTAAAAACTGTCCTTTGCGTAAATTTTATTCAAACTTGGTCTTTTATAAGCCAACGTGAGTTATCTTCAACAGCGGAGTGTTTATAAAAGTTTAAACAATTGTGTAAAATTTGGCAGAAAAAATAGCTAAATTCTAAACCTACATGTACTTTCATTATGTTCCATGACAAGCTCAAGGGATTTCTAACCTGAAGACATTCCACAGTGAATCCATCGATGAAGACTTCCTCAAGGCTATTAAATATGTGTTCATTTAATAGTTATATCAATCGCAATGTTTTTGTTCCAAATTTTTTGTGTTAATATGAGATATACCAAAAATATAAAACACTAGGTAACCCGTGCGAAAATTGCGCACTTTTACGGTATCAGCAAATAAGTATGTTAATGATACGGTGTAATTGGATTTTAAATTGAGAAAAAGGTGCATCATGAAGTACTTTCTTTATATTTGTTTACTTGCAAAAATATACAATGCATATGAATAAAATACAGGCAAGAGAGTTTGGTGCCAGTAGGAAGAATCATGACGTCTGTTACTGAATAATATGTTACTATTTTTTACATACGTTATATTTTACGTTCCTTACACGTTTAGAACGTTTATGATTCTTAGTATTTAATAAATTTTATTTTTTAAAATTTTGCTTGTTTATTATACCTTTTTTGATTTAGTTATAGATAACGGGTTTTTAAGGTTTTTTTTGAAGTTTAGAATAAAAAAATTATGGAGTCGTTCATCTCGAGCGACAAATCGACATGGAAAAATCGAAACTTTTAAGCCTACTTAATTCGTAAATTGTGAAATTTGAGATTGAGATTGTATTTTTAGTGAGAAACCGAGAATCAAAGTGTAAAATGATACCTCATTTATCACTGTAGGTCTAGGTGCAGTATTGATGGAGCTTATACGGAATTTAATAAAAAGTTCTTTCTGTAATAATATGAAAGATACAGCAATTAACTCCGAATTTTAGTTGGGGATCAAAAATTTGACTACAAAGCTCGATACTGTTACGGTGAATTGCATATATAGCAGTCTTACTTGACATTCAATTCCGCCGCATAAGATAGTGCTCTTCTCATGTTTAGTTTCTCTGCTCATGAAAATCACTCATGCCTGCAAGCGAGCTTTCCTTCCCTTGGTCCACCTGCTATTTCCCACGAAATTCTAATTTCTTGATAATTCCACTGCTTTGATAATAGCTAAAGGTTTCAGGACTCTAAAGCCCTTGGCCGGAAACTAAAATGCAAGTATTCACTAATGGCATTGCGTAAATGCGGATTTTGGTAATGTGAATTAGAGTATCATGCGACAATCTCTCAGTACGCACAGGTGAAGTAAAGAACCCAGGGGTGAGAACATCATGTTATCTCGCTACAAGAATCCCATCTAAAAGAAAGTTGGTTCTTATTCTGGATATCAAGTGGTATTCTATAGTAAATTATTACTTTAGATAAATCAAATATATAATTTAGTATATAAAATAAGGTAAGAGACATTTAAAGATATCCAGAAAGACTATAGTGCTACTACTTACAATATATTAACCGCCAGAATGTTTTTAAGCTATACGATAATGAATGAATAGATATTAATTTCTAATATCTAGTATCATTGCTAATTTATCTACTTATTTTACTGTATTTTACATTATTACAGTAGCCCTAAATAATGAAGTTTGTTAATATATATTTCAGTAAATGAGATTACTTTTTTAAGTTTAAAATTTCCTTGCGCGCGATGCTGCGTGTTTTTTTTTCTCGTGTGATTTGGAAAATTAGTTTTTATGGACAAATATTTGAGTCCGATGTCCGAGGGAAGCTTTAAACAACAATTAAAAGTTGGAATTTAAATCACGATGTGTGCATTTTTGTAATTACGCGAGTTAGTATTGATGCCTCGGAAGCTTATCGAATAGAAATGTAGTGGAATTTTTGTCGCCACAGCTGTGAAAGCTTAATGAGAACCATTCAGAAAGTTATGAACCGTTCATATAATTTTTTCGTCATTGGATTTTAATGTATTCATTCAATATTCAAATAAGCTTTGTTTTTTTCTATTAATTATGATCCATGGGGTAGCTCTCTGATGATTAATGAGGCTCTGGTTGATGAATTCATAACAATTTATGCAGGTATTCCCCATGCGTTTGCATTATGGTGCATACATTGAATTTCACTGTCTAATTTTAGATTCCGGGAGATGGAATTTTGATAAAATTAAACTAGTTGCATAGTACACGTTGATGTTCATGCCGTGTTTATTTCAGAATTCCTCGTTTTACTCATGGGGCTATGGAGATTAAATGGGGACGTTCACGATATTCTTCCACGAAGAGTGCTCTGTTGAATGTTTGAATTAAATTTTAAATATTTTAAATCATCCATTTAGATATCCTTAATTTTATTATATAATAAACTTCTTCGGATTAAAACTGAGGAATCAGTACCAAATATTTATCTTAATAATTAACCATTGTTTGCAACCAAGATGCATTTATTTGTTTTTTAATACAAAATGTAAGAAAATATTATTAATATTAATTAACATATACTTGCTAAAAAAATCGCATATGTGATTTTTAGCTGTCTATAGCATCAAAAAATATTGCATGATGAAAGTTACTTCCTACGCAGTCACGCACATTGGTACTCGCACACTTGGAGCAACCTGCACTAGGGATGAAATTTACCATGAAAACGTTGCATGGGTGAGCAAGGAATCAAACTCGAATTTGACAGCTATGAGTCAGGTAATGTACTAGTCACACTTAAAAGCTTTATCTTGGATTTTAGATGTAACAGGTAGCATACCTGACTCACATTTGGTAGACCCGAGTTTAAATCCTCGCTTAAACAAATATTTTTCATGGTGAGTCAGTCTAGGTGTAAATTAATGACTATTTTAAGCTGTCGTTGGCGTGCTTCCCTAAATGGGACAATTAACCGTTAGCATTCATTCCCAACATCAATTATGTGAGCTTCCATCAAGATTAGAGGATTTTCCATTACTAACCATGTACTAATGTCACTGCCTTTTCACCGACGCACTTACGCCTTGTATTCTCGTCATTGTATGCATTTCCATGGTCATGTTTTTGAAACGGCTCTAGAGTATTCTTTTTCCAATCTCTTGTTGTATTACCTCCAGGAAGTTTCATATGATAAAATATTGGATGGAAAATTAATTCGCCTGCCTTCCCATACCTAAGAAAGACCGCCAGGATTCAGGTTATCGATTTTCTGAAGTTTTGGGCGTTGATTAGCTCAGGGTTGTAGCTGGATTCTCAAAATAACCTTATTTTAAGATTCCTGTGTAAAGTATCAGTAATTTCGAGTTTTTTGATGACCAATTTCTACAATATTTTCGGACTTTCAGTTTAAGTTGGGCTCTCAGTTCGAAATTGTGAAAATGTCAGTTAAGAGATCAGCGTGACTAACCATTGATTTTAACCAAGAATAAAACGTTATTTGAAAAGATAGACATTAGTTGTAACGGTCAATCTTGGGGTACTGCTGTCATCACTCCGGCATCTAACGATTTGAACGTTGGATTATTCTTCCTCATAGGATAATCCTCCAAAGTTGACTGAATAGCAATGGCTGTCGCCTGGTTTCGCTGATGGTAAATCCTCGCTCAAACAAATATTTTTTTCATGGTGAGTCAGTCTCGGCGTAAATTAATTTATTTTCAAGATTTCTCTTATTTAATACGTTTGCTATTTTTATTAATTGCTAGCATAATTTAAACAAAATTGTCGTAGATTTTTACCCATCCGTATGTAATTATTATTTTCCTTGATAAAACGTTTGCGTACCTGATTATGATGGAAATCATTATTCGCGAGGAATTTAATAATACAATGCAACTGTAATGATTCATATCACACTGGATAATAACGTTGTAATTGAATTGTTAAATACATTTATAACGGGATTTTAATCATAAAAGTTCAAACTTATTGGTCTCTTTTATGTGTGGGAGGAATGATTGTTAATAATGGTTTTCATCCACTTTCGTATTTCTCAGTGGGCACTGTTCTGCCCAAAATTTTAGTCACCTCTCTAGGCTGTGTCGACTAACACCAAGATTTCGAAGATAATCTGGGAATAATTTTAAATGTACGAGTAACGTGGTACACCCATGTTACACGTAGGTAAATTTAAAATGTACGCGCTTAAATATACGCTTACACCCATGGTGATGATGTCGATGGAAAATGTGAGTTAAAATGTATTTTTAATGAGTCTTACTTGATTCGAAAACTAGAAAGTGTTTTGAATTCATGATCCGTATAAAAATCTTATTTTTCTTTCTGGATATGCTATAGTTTTTATGCTGAAAATATGCCCTAAATATGACATTAAAGTGATGGTTATATCGCACAGGTAGACAAGAAGTGTCATCGGTCATCAAGTTTAATCCAGTTGCTTCCCTTAACCAGCGATCAAAAATTTCATCTTTAGTTATGTCGGCACTTGAATTGGTGCTATTCCTGTTTCGGAATTTTTTCTTTCTTTCGAATATTTCTTGCGTCATACGGCGGATTTCATTCGACCGAGGAAATTATGGAAATGAGATGCGGCATAGTGAAACAAGACAATTTGCTCCGTTGAAATTCAATGACGAGGGCCGGATAGGTTGGCGAAAATTCCTCATTCCAGGGAGAGAAACTTTTAAGGAATTCCATCGCCGTGGTAAGCTAAAAAAATAAGGGAAAATGACGCCTTCTTGGGCTCACGGCTTTGAGATTTTTTGTTCAATAAATAGGTTTTCAAGTTTTCAGCCACTTGAATATGAGCCAGTAAAGATTCTCGAAATCATTCGCACGATATATACCAGTGTTGAATCTCCATTATATTGCGTAATGTTTTCTTAATAATGTAACCCCTCTGGTGATTTTTACTTTGGAAAATAAATGCCATTTATCTTAATTTCATCCTAGAGCTATGGAATTTACTAATCATATCTGACTTGTATAATGCATATCACCGAGGAATTTGTGTGAATACCAATTGTCAAAAAAAGCCGCCTCTGTTATTCTGATGGTTTCGAAAATATTCAGATGAATAATAGTGACTGAATAACTATTTGCTGATGTGAAATTTTTTTATTGTACCACGTAAAAAGACTGGAGGTAGTGAAGTCAGGGAAAACTTTTGCGATTTTTACCCATGAAAATATATCTAGCTTCCTTTAGTACGACTTAATTTTTATTAGATATTTATATGATGCTCTTTTAGGCTTCTAATTATCTGATGCATTAAATGATATTACGCGTAATTTGTCCCCGATGTGAAAGGAAAGGTTAATTAGTGTGATTTTGGCATTCCAATTTGGCCTCATTATCTTTCATTTAACTTCTCCAGTCGTGTGTAACGTCATATAGAATATAAATTATTTGCACGCGATGTCTTTTAAACGCTGTAATTTCAGTGGCTTGCACAGCATTTTCGTTGATTGGTTGATGAAATCGACGCCGATAATTAATTAAAATGCATGGTTTGATTTAAAAAAATGGATAATTTCACTCATAAAATGTTTTTAACTCAATCAAGGAAACTAAAGGTGTTGATTGCGTTGCTGTTAAAATCGTTAAATATTCCAGAAATACTGCTGCATTGCTGCTAGTTTACATTTAAATTGCTTTGAAACTAACTACCGTCTCGTGATCATTTCCTGAAGGTGACTAATGGGTGTATATAGAGGAGCATATTGGTTGTTAGCGATATTATTCCGCTGAATTTGTGGCATTCTTGCACTAGATATGTGATAGAGAAATGAAAAACTAGAAAACAAACCAAAATGCGTAAAATTACGCGATAATTTACTTCTTAAAGATAGTAATTCCGAATGAAAAAAACTTAAATGTGCGGAGTGGAATTTTCTAGGAGCTGTGTAATTCGTAAAATACTACTACGAGCGAACAAAAAAAAAACATCACGTAGCTTTTTTATGAATTAGGCTGAGAAGGAAGCGAATAGGATGCTACTTGATAGGCTTAGAATGCTTTTATTCTATACCAATACCGCTGTGGGAGGTGATAGGTCACATAGGGCTGCTTGCGGGATGCTTTTCGAATATCAATACAGATGAAAGCTAAGTTGCTGCAAACAAGACGTAAGGCAGGCTCATAATGGTTGCAATTATGATTGCTGCCTGGTAGATTCACGAGAGTTTGAAGGTTGTCTCAAGGGTCGTGCTCCACGATAGAAAAACATGAAGCTTCCGCGGAACGGGACGGAAGTTGAAGGAGCAGAAGGGATGTTCTAAAGGAGGTGGAGGTCACAAGTGCGCCACCGCCCGGAGGTAAGAGGAGGCAATGGATTGAGATTACGGTGAGTGGATGCGATGGTGGAGGTAAAATGGGCCCTGTGTTGTGCGACGGTCACCGGCGTGATTAGCGCCTCCTAGGGCGAGATTGGCGTCGAATGGGGTTATCCTTGATTACGCGCGTAATTGGGTAAGGAGCTCGCGCGGGGAACATCCTGGGACGGAATTGAAATGGTTCCCGCGAGATGGAGCGCTAATAAGGTGTGCTTTTGAGAAAGGTGATGATGTAGTGTGATAGGGAAGACAGATCAAAGGAAGGAAGACCCCGGAGTAGGCGTTTTCCATATCTATCCAGTACGGACGGCCATATGCCTCGGCTAGAGTGCCGCGTGCAAATTCTCACAATACGATGATCACCTGTTCTATTGTCCTCCGCCAGGAGGTGTCAAGTCTCAGAGCCTAAGATTCTCCCATTTTTTTGTTTCGAAGAGTAATTAGCAAGCACTTGAGATTTGCGGGTGCAGTCTTAGTTGATTTATAGGATAGGTGAACTCCATCATCAGTAAAGATGTCATCAAGGTTATGCTATAATAAGGATTATGGCAGTTGTTTTGTGTGGGCGGAGTTTAACTCTTCTAAGGTCATAACTTTTCAAAAAGGCGAGATTGAAAGTAAAAAAGTTTTGTGTGTTGAGGAAAAAGTTTTGCGGTGGCAAAAGTTAACCAATTCTTTTAATTTAGCAAAGGAAAAAACGTGTGAGAGTTTTTACTCTCTCCAGTATACTGCTTCCCCAATAAGCATGAAATCCAGTATCTTACCACGCTTACCTTTTTATAAACACTGGAGTGAGAAGCCGCAATGGACTGTGTCTGAAGAGGGTATACTTTGTCTCTAAAACAATCAAGGTTTTGAACTGTGTTGTTAGAAAAATTTATGGGCGAGAAAAGTATGCGAGGAAAGCATTAGAATTGTGCATCGACTTGCGAAATAAGTGATTGCTTAGGAAAACCCCGTGTACATTTACGATAGATATGCTTTGTTATGAATATGGGGTGGAAAGGGGGTCTGCAGCTGAAATATTTTCTATTCTTTGAATTCGAAATAGTTTGTACAGAAAGATATCTAGCTGAGCGAAAATGCTTCATTAAAGTGAAAATAAAAATAAGATAAGTGAAAATAAAGATTTGATAAGTGGAAATATAAAGATGGAATCGCTGAGTGAAATTCGAACGGATGAAAATTCTTGAGTTTCCCTAATGTATTCTTATGTGCAGTTAGGCAGTATAAAAATATTCGTACTCTGAGCATGCAATTCCATTTTCCGGGTCATAAATAGAATACTGAACTATGAGCATACTCGAATAATTTGCTTTTTTAATTAGCAAGCATTTAAAAAATCCTGGACTTCATATTTATTCCATAGATTGCTTAAATTTCATTGCTAAAATAACTTAGGATCGAGGGATACATAACGGCATTTTATCATTTTGAGGTACTTAAACTCATATTTTTTTTTAAAATTGCTGTTTATTTAGTGTGTGTACGAGCCAAGTATCTGTCACTAAGTTGTCTTTTGTTTAATTCTTATTTTACAAACTTAATTGCATCTTTAACCCTTTCTAACCCAGAGCTGTTTCTGGGTGAAATCAAATTTCAAGATTTTTCATTTTGAAAACTTGAAAATTTTACACTAAGTGATAATTATCCTGGCAGCTAAATATTTCGTCATTAAAATTTACACTACAAAATAATATTTAGTTTAGATACCTCCTAAATAGAGCTGAAAGTTTAAACATTTTTGATGTTGCTTAGAAGCAAAATTGGGTTATAAAGGCCTTATACCTGTCTTTACCTATTTTTTCCTTACTGAAGGTGTTGATCCCGTATTCAGTCATAACTTTTCAGAGGCGCGAGAATGAAAAAAAAAGTTTTGCATGTCGAGGAAATAGCTTTGCGGTGGCAAAAGTTAACTAATTCTTCCATTTTTGAAAGAAAAAAGAGGCCAAGAGCTTTTACTCTCTCCAGTATACTGCTTCCCCAATAAACATAAAATCCGGTATCTTACCACGCTTACCTTTTTATAAACACGGCAGTAAGGACCAGAAGGAGCAGCAATGGATTATATCTGAAGAAGGAGAGCTTATTTTCTTGTCACGGTGAAAGTTTCGTGGAAATGAACCGACACTACAGGGGAATGGAGTTTAGGAAAATCCAGGTAAACGTATAATCAGCGCCTCAACGGTCAACCTTGAACCTTGTGGTTTCACGGAAGCCCTTACTCTCAAACAAAAATCATCCCAAGTTTCGCACCCTCCTGGATGCGAAGGGGTCCATGGAACGAGCATAAATAACTATGACAAGCGGAATTAGTTTGTTGAAGGCCTAGCGGCTAATGCATCCACTCGGGATACCTCTACAGTGAGTGGTTTAGAAAGGAAGTTGATGGCAATTAAAGATGGTAACATTAAAATGAAGCTTTGGGCTTGTTCAACTTTTTCATTACATTCTCTGATATATCATATCTATGCAATAAACCGTATTTCTTATGGACTGCATACTTATCTCGGCGACTAAGCATTCAAACTCTGAAATATCTCATGGGAAATTTCTGGGATAGTTAATATCAAATAAAGGCACTTTGTACTACCCACACTTATTTCAATATTGTGCAATCAGTTTCGACGTGTTGTACGTCATTTTCAAGCGAAACTTACGCAATCGAAAGGACAGTTTCGCATGAAAATGACGTAGAACACGTCGAAAGTGGTTGCAAAGTATTGAAATAAGTGTGGAAATTACAAAGCACTTTTATTTTTTTAGCATGCATAACTTCCACAAAGTTAAGTCACCCACCATCAACTTCGTATGGGATAGTTATTTACGTCACCACTCGCTTTCATCAAATGGCATCGGACGCTGCTAGCGCCTCTACAAAGGGTGATTTTAGGGGGAATATGCAGCACTTCAGGAGGTAGCAGGGAAGATAATTTTAAGCTTTTTTGTCCATAAACATCGCAACTCCTTGGTTTCTGAGCTATGGCAACACTAATATCTTTTTGGATGCACTCTGCATTTATCATGAAAATGGGTTTTCTTGGGTTTCCAGCCTTTTCGACGTTTTACTTAATACTCTCGATTTTTAATGACATCATATAGTTTAGATTTTACGAAAATGTGCGATAGTAATTTTTAGCGGTTTGGTTGGGTGTTAAGTGCCACTTTTTGCCACTTACTTATCATATAGGATCGTGAAATACGAAAAAAGGATGCACGTGTGAATTTTGGCTAATCGACAAGTATCTTCTGTCAGTAATTTGACCTAAAAGCTAAGAAATTGTGGCGGAAACATCAATAGCGTAATTTTTATATCAAAGCAATTATATTTTCAGGTGAAAGAGCATCATTTATAATAATTTTGTTTTTTTTCTCTCTTGACCTCTAGATGAAATATTTAATCATCGCCTTGGAGATTATGTCTTGATAAATTTTAATATTAATATTTGCCAACGTTATCATATATTTAATCACCTTCACCAGGGCTTGGAATGAAAACGAATACATAATTTTGTTACACAAACGGCATGAAACTGTATGATAATATTTTTACAATAATAAAAGAAACAGAAGAAAAAAATAGTTGTACATTTATTACAAATAAAATTCAAGAATTCTAAAAATTTTGACATGCTCTGAGACGGTGGAAAAATTCTAGTATCTTCTTTTTAATTAACTTACAAGTGAAATTTAAAAGAAATTAATTTTATTATTATTTAATTTTATTATATTAACATGGTCTGAGATTCAAAATTATAGCATCTTCTTTTTCTTTAATTTTCAACTAAATTTTATTTTATTATTGCTAAAAGCATTGTTATAATCTTTTAGGCTGTTTATGTATTAAAATTATATGTACTCGATTTCATTGCAAGCCCTGATTAAGGTGCATAAATATACCAAGCGTTGGCACAAAACTGAATGAAAAATTTATCAAGACCTACACTTCGAGATGCTGATTAAATACGTTGGTATCAAAATATTACTGCCATTTATCATTTTTGATTCATAAGATGGCTTCATACGGCATGATTCCTTTGTCGTTCACCTCTGAGTGAAAATATCTTACATCGAAGCCGGGTGAGACTTTCGAGTTTACAAACTGATCCGTCACGTATGCGATTGGCGGAGAATATCGAAGGCAATCACCTTGATTGCACGAAACCATCGAGGAAATCGGAGAGAGCTGGTGCAGGGTTTCATCTTAGTTTTGGCGCCTCCGAGGCGAAGGGAGACATGAACAAGGGTGGAAAGAGGGACAAATATCGAGGGAAAGATCTCGTTTCCTTGTTTATCCTTAGGGGTCTCATTTTTCCCCCTCAACATCTAGGCAAAGGTCCGGATACTTATTTTGGGGTTGGATAGAGGAAGGCAAAATGCGGGGGATGTGTATATATATGGCTTTAGGTGAGGGTTCATTTTTTTTCTCTAGCGTATCTCATCGGAGGCGTTTGGAATTTCGCCGTCGGTGATTGATGCGCCGGCTACACGTGGGTTCGAAGGTAAGAGGAGCCGAGGGACGAAGAGTGAGGCTTCTTCGCTCAACCCCAAATTCCTGAGTAAATGAGCGGTTTGGCGTCGAAAAAAGTGGCAATTCTCTTAACAGCCCTTTATTTCTTCGTTCGAAGGGAAAGATTTATATCGGCAGAGGGTGTTTGATGGTTGTGTAAAGGGTAGTATTTCAAGTACAAGTATTTTGAAATACGTATTTGATACACATTTGAAATTAGTATTTGTTTTTTCAACCACATGACCTGAATTTATTTCGTACTTCAAATACAGATTTTGGAATTTTTCCAATTCTAAAATAAAATAAATTCATTTGTAAAATACTTTTGAAGTAGCTCTCATAACACTTTTGTAACATTATGTGTCAGGGATTAATTCGTTTTCGCTCGAATCGTTTTCTTCACGTTTGCTAGTATCCGTAACGTTGCAAAGCAGGTTATATATTTTTTAAGATCTCTTAGCTTCCATGCAAATTTAATTTCCATTTAAATACATTTGGGACGGTTTTTTATATTTCAAATACGCAAGTAAAACGTATTTTATATTTTTAAATTTAAAATACATTTGAAGCGGTATTTAGTACTTAAAATACATTGGGAAAGGCGTTTTGTATTTCAAATACTCCTCGGACTGTATTTTGCCCAGTCCTGGGTAAGGAATTGTGATTATGGAAATATCAACGTCAGGAGCGCGTGGTACTCTGTGGATTTACCTTGATCTAAAGTGACCATACCTTGGAAGGGACAAAGCGGGACACAGCGTACGTAAGCATTTTCGCGCGCGAAATTTTTGGGGTAGGGTATTTAAATTTTAAACATTGCCCTTAAAAATGGTCAGGTGATTTAACTATGGGAGACTTTCAAACATCCACTTTATTGTGTTGTTTACGGTTAACTACATGTAGAAATTACAAAAAAGACACTTACGTCGTAAATGCCGGATACCAGTGTTTCCCCCTCCATATTCTTTCGATTCAGTATCAGGATAGAGACAGTAAGATAGCTCACTCTCACCATTAGTGGCATAATTATTTATTATTTATTGTTATTTTTTTGTTAGGGCAACACATTTCTAAAAGGAGGCAAAATAAAAGTTTCAGCATTTCACACAGATGCAAGTAAAAAACCAGGACATTTTCCTGTCCCGGGGAACATCGCGGGGACACTGGGACAAGCGTTCTGAAAACGGGACTGTCCCGGGTGAACTGGGACGTATGGTCACTTTACTTGATCCAAAGGTTGGCCCTTACTCGAGGATAAATTATGGAGTGAAGAACCGAGGATGAAATTGTGTTGCATGTACTTATGAGGAAGTGCTGATTTAATTTGAATTTATTGAGTATCTAATAATTTATGCTGAAGAGTGAGGCTTCTTCGCTCAAGCCCAAATTCCATAGTAAATGAGGGGTTTGCGTCGAAAAAGTGGCAGTTCTCTTAACAGTTCTTTCTTTTTTCGTTCGACGGATGGATTTGTATCAGTAGAGGGTGTTGGATGGTTGGGTAAGGAATTGTGGTCACTGAAACATCGACACGAGGAGTACGTGGTCCGCTGTAGATGCGGCTAAGGTCAAAGGTTGGCTCTTCTCAGAGGAGATTTTATGAATCAAAGAACACAGGATGATATTGTGTCACATGTACTTATGAGGAAGTGCTGAGTTTTGCTTGAATTTTTTGAGTATCTAATAATTTTTTCAGAAGATATCAACTCTTACTAAACCATGTATGACCTGTATAACCAAATTGATGTTAGGCAACTAATGTGCAGAAATGGTGCTAAATATTTCATAAATTAACTTTTATAATAAAAAAAATTGAAATTGTTTTTTGACATAAGCTTGAAGTGAAATTTCTTCTGTTTCTTTCGTATTTTCTCATTATTGCATGAAAGAAAATGTATTTACATGGTGAGGTGATGCGTCAATCTAAGACTTTTGAGTTTTTTAAAAAGTGGATACCTGAAAAATTATAATTTTTCTGCTTTTCTCTCCGTAACTTCCGTTGTACATCGTAAGTGAGTGCTTCATAGAAACATAACTTCCGGTATACATCCTTAGTGAGCACTTCATTGAAACCGTAACTTCTGTTGTACACTTTTGTGAGTGCTTCATGGAAACCGTAACCCTTACGAGACCTTTACGCATCGTTAAGTCTTTATTTCTCTATAAAATAGACCTAGATATTGGCAATTTTCAATCATTAATATTTTTTTCCGGTATCATTAATCATTAATAACAGTAAAACTTTTATAAATTTCTTGCTCTGAGACTTAAATTCAAGGAAAAATATATATTTTAAATGATCGTGAAAAGTCGTTTAGATAATTGTGAAAATGTGCTCTCTGGTTTGGAATTTTTTTTACCAGAACTAGCTAAAACAATTAATCAAGGACTTTAAAGTTGAAAGAAATAAAAGTATATGGTCATTATGTATGGTAGTTTTATTTAGGAGGACTTTTATCGCAATGTTTCTGAATCAGAGTTACCTGATACATTATTACTTCCTTCCACCTTGTTCCCCGCCTTTGACTCTGCTATCTTTCCCCTCTTTGCTGACCTTCGCAGTTTGAAGTGACCCTGGGTGTTCGAAGATCTTTCGCTCAATAACTCTTGTTTATCATCCGGCCAAGGACAGGTATTTTATCGGCTTTGGTCCTATTTTCTTAATGGAAAATATGTAATTTTTTCTACTTTCTCTGCGATATGTAAGAGGGATTTACGCATTTGCTCAGATCGTTTTTACGCACTGTAATATATATTAACACACTGATATATTTTTCTTTGGATGAATCTATATTTTAGGATTGTAATTTCAATATTTTAATCACTCTGCTAATATTGATTGATATCAAAAGTTTGTTCCTTGCGAATATTGAATCCTAATAGCTTAATGACGGGAAAGAAACTAAGCCATAAATATATCTCTGATCTCTTTGACCAAATAGCTTTGTTAAGAATATTCAGAAAAGTGTGTACACTCGGAATATTGAATTGAATATGGCTGTGGGTAGTTGCTACTGTTTCCATAACTAGTATTTTTTTAAGCTATGAATTTTTGCTTCTTTTATCTCCAAAATGGATTCCTAAAGCTTGTGCAATGTTCAATAATACTAAATTTTCCTCCATATTTTTTCTGCCGGAATTTTACCTCATGGGCCCTAGAATTAAGAATAAATCCCATAAAATATTCGACCAACATCCAGCCGGCGACGCCTACCCAACTGCGAGTTAGCATGTGAACACTTTAAATCAATTTCAGACATTGTGACCAATCAGTGCTGTTTTCGACTCGCAAAATCTGCGTGGGACATGACAACGTCAGGTAGGCTCAAATGTGTGTATAGTGGGAGGGATGAAAACTGTGTAAATAGCAGCCTGCCAACCCCTCTGTTGTAACCCTCTGCCCTGTAACCCCGATACAGTGGAAACGGTTTCTTTTCGATACAACTTCGGATATATGCCCGCTGAAATTGTGCGTGAGTAATGCGATTATCGAATGCGGATTAATTTTAAACTTGATACCCAGCCCAGTTCCTTGTGGTATATGAGGACCATATTGGTATAATGAATTCGGATATTGCGGTTAATTCACCGCAAGAGACGCATCACTCCAGTTTGATCGGTATTTTTTAAAAGTTACTTATTAATAGTATGAAACTAACGCTATCATGTTGAATTTTATAATTTTTATAGAAAACTATCGTTAATATTTTTTATAACTCAAATTTGGAAACTTGAGTTTAGCTTTTAATCAGGGGTAAAATCTTTATATTTGAGCTGTAGAAAATTTCATGTTGATCAGTTGAGTTTTAAAAGAATAATGTATCGCTAAAAACAAAAAAAAAACCTCGACCGATCCAGAGGGAGTGATGGGGGTAAAAATATTTCAAACGTTTCTTAGAATTACTTGAAAGGTTAAATGGGAAAGTGCTTCTCCGAAAATATACTGGAAGAATTTTCTCCCTCAACCCAGTTGTAAGCCAGATGAGATTTTGCTATGGATTCGCTCGTTTCTGCTCATGAAGGTTAGTAGTTATGCATCATATAATCATTCGTATGCCGAAAAAATATGTGACAAGGGATGTAAAAGTAGCTTTCTGCCTAGCTAACTTACTATTTACTATTACATTTTCAGATCTGAAGCTTCTTCCCTATCAAGGGGGATCTTACGAGAATCTTCTCAATGTATTGGGAGGGGAATTTTTCTTTTTCGTGGCTTTAGCATGCAAATGCCAGCGACAAATCCCTCAAGAGCGTACTTTCACCGTTTATTTTAAAGGTCATCGCCAGGATTCGACAAACCGTTTTCGCAGTGAGCAGCTATAAAATCTTGAGGAAAGCCAAAATGCACAGATTGTATACTGAGGGTAAGAATTATATTTTTTTCAGAAGAATTTGAAATCTATGATCGAACAAGTGAATTATAAATGGCATATCATCTCGCACAGCGGTTCATTATAGAGGTTGGTTGGGATAGGTGAGGAGATATCTTATCCCAGACTAAGCCGCAGGTATATTATCAAGGTAGGGGTCCAGTTCCTTTACTTGCGTCGCCTCGTGCCTCGAGGATTTATTACCTAATGGTGTCCGAAAACTTCACCTTGGATTCCATTTCCACCCTCAGTCCCAATTCAGGACCCTTCGACCAGTCGCACAATATCCACCTTGATAGCGAATTGCCTAGTATGGTACGTTTCAATATCTTCTACCTTTTGGCTATCATATTGTGACATTTCAATTTTTTATTTTCATTATTGAATTATGACATGTTATAAGCAACCTCGTTCTTCCATCGGCTATTTTGACAATGGCGAATCGCTCAAAATACCACCTTCAAGATCAATACCTATCTTACGCATTCTTGACTTGTCTTTTTGGTAGTACCATTTGCACGTTAAAGGTTGAACTAATGGGAGTCTGGGAAAGGCTATAATATTTCCCAAGTTTTCCACAATGCGCAAATGTTAGTTTTTTTTAAAGAATGAAGCGGCCAAACAAACAGAATTGGAGACATTGCTAAAATTGGTGACTATTATCATACGAGGCTGATGGATTACCAAGCTGACGTTTATGGCTTGAGGGTAGAATTCTCAATTTTTGGTGCCACGACATTTCGTTGACATCATTCATGAATTCTGGGGAATTTTTAGGTAGCTGATTGACGTACAATCTGCAAGAGAGACTTGAAATTTATGTTAATCTTTCCATAATGAATATTTATTAATCATAATGACTGCTGTGTTTAATGGTTTGCCTTCATTTCAGAAAAGGTAGTCTCTATTACCTCAAGTATCTGTTTTGCGTGCTAATTAGTACATATATTTTATGATGAATCTATATCTACTATCTATTATAAGCGGAAATGCGACTCACATTACTTATACGTGCAAAATCTTTATTATTTTCGTGAATTCCCATGGTGACTTGAGCCATGGTTTGATGAAACAATTAAAATTAGATTCCGGGTGCGACCAGAGGCTTGCTTTGATGAAATTACGACCAATTCGTAAATTTATTATTTTACTTATATTTGCTACTAATTCTCATATTGATCAGCGTAGCTTTTAATAACTAAAATAATCAGTTATGTGCCCGTGCAATAACTTTAATTATTATGAAAAAGTTCCAATGAACGGCGAATATCCTGTTCAGGTTGAAAATATTATTTGACTTGACCTCGATTCCTCAATGGTTTTTAGCTGGTAACATTATCGATTTGCAGCTTTGTGGTTTTAGTTTAAATAAATGCAAAATGTATAAAAATGGAAATTGATGTTCTTGTTTGACTAGTTGATATTGAATCCATTCAAACCTTTCTTAAATTTAGAAAATTCCCATGATGATTTGAGCCATGGTTTCATGATAATGTGAAATTAAGCTGAGGGTAACTTAGATTCCAAGTGCGACCCTAGGCATGCTTCGATGAAGTTACTACCAAGACGTGTATTACGTTCATGCTATTATTAACCACTAACATAGCTAATCAGAACCATGGATTTTTTTCCTCCTCCATCTCAGGAAGATGTGATTTGCAAATGGAGATATGGCCCATGAAAACGAGAAGCAATGGATAATTTGTCGGAAATTTCACCGCCAATCATTGAAATCTGCGATGAGTGCCCAATTACCTTCTATCGAGTCCCCTTTACATCGCACCTATCAGACGGTGCGCGTTGATACATATAGTTGAAATTCATGCTTAGAGGGGAAACTGATTCCAGAGCCGATGAATCGGAATAATTATCTGTCATTGGAAAAATTAAAGCGAAATTAAAGCATATTGTCAATTCTGTGTCATATAATTGGGGGAATCAGGCGTTTTTGCTCTAAAAATGACGAAACATTGAGAAACTTCCCACTTCTATTCATTTTATTTTTTATTCTGCTCAAATTTAACTTGCATTTAAAATAGTTAAATCATTGTGTCAGTTATATCTATGAATTGATAAAAACATTGGAAAATAATAAAAAATACCCTAGACTGCCGTGATGAATTGTTATTTAATGTTTATTGACAGGCGCTTATGAAAAAGAGCGGTAGAGTTTTATTCGTTTACTCGATTGTTTGAGATTTTTGTTTAATGATGCCAATATCGCGTAAATTAATTTAGCAAGTAAAAATAATTCACATTTAAATTCGGGATTCGTATACAAAAAATGATTTGCGCCCTCGTTTCGATTTTGAAGAAGACTGAAATATAATCAAGTGCCTTTATTCAAGTCAAGCCGTGACTATCCATTTTGATATATTCCCATCAATATGTGTGATTTGATCTTTTGTTTCGGCTCCAATGCACCGAAAATAGTTTCCGTAAAAATTTTCACATTGCCTTTTTTATATTTTTATACAGATATAGTTGCCGTATAAACTCTTTTGTGCCTAACTTTTTGCATTGGAATGATTGGTACGATAAAAATGGAACAATTACCGAAATCCATAAATTAAAT
This sequence comes from Ischnura elegans, assembly GCF_921293095.1. Taxonomy (NCBI): domain Eukaryota; kingdom Metazoa; phylum Arthropoda; class Insecta; order Odonata; family Coenagrionidae; genus Ischnura; species Ischnura elegans. The sequence goes on along the minus strand of NC_060253.1, from coordinate 63,889,129 downwards.
CATACTTTGTATGCTGATTCTAAACTTCTGATTCGATCGGGACTGTAGTATATTTGCTCTCTCACAACTGGTAAGTGTGCTTTTATAAGTGACGGTTCTCCTTCGACCCTGAATGGTTAAATTCTTTATTAATTGTTACACGAAACTCCATACTGCAATAAAGCGGGACGTGTCTAAATTATAGCATCTTTTAACTTGTGAAAAATTTGTGCTAAAATGCAGTCAACGGCATGAAAATTCATTCAAGAAAGAATTAGGGTTAATATTTGTGAAATTATTCGTATTTTATTTGCCTGAAATGGTGCTTGTGCACGTTGAAATATGAATATTTTTGCAATGGCGCGAATACTTATTTGTAGGATGATTTTTAGTGCTTTGATAATCTGTCCTTCGCACTCTACGTGAATTAATGCAAGTATTGCCCCATTTCAAATCGTTTCGAAACCTCCCGAACATGATTCCCATCATCTTTCTCGATTATTGAATTTAATTCATGCACCGTGAAATGCATTCCTCCTTCGAAGACAACGTCGTATTGCGCAATTAGAAATTCGCTCCGTTATTTACGTCACTATAACCGCATGAATATCTGAGTCCGCTCTGTGGTAACCAGAACGAACCAGATAATCGAGTCTTGAATTATTCGCTCAACGCTTCACTTTGCATGTGCTTTATCTCGAACGGTGTCTCATTCGAATCCGTAATCATTAGAGCGCTGAAAACAATCGTCTGCACTCTGAAATACGCCATCGTTACGATTCAATACATACGAGTGGGCGGCATGATGCATTTGTGCTTTTTGAGTTGATTTTTATATTTTCATGTCTCCCATCCAGTGACTACGAAGGTTTCCACGGTGTTGAGATTCCAATTCCTCCATCTTCGGGTTACTACCGTGTGGGTCATCTTTGACGCTGGCAGTAGTGCCAGCAAAACAATTGTCGTCACAAGGCAAGCGACGCGGTAGTAACCGTCATATCGAGAAACTGACTCCCATTGAGTCATCGAAATTTCTTTAGTTTTTAGCCAAAGTCCTTCGTAAATAAATCAAAATATGGTGTGCAGGGCCAGTAATAAAAATATTGTAAGTTGTGAAGTAAGAAAATACATCACTTGCGCTAAACCGGTCGTATTCTGTCTTTATTAGTCACACATTACTTATAAAAGCGCAAAGTATCATTTTGAATGTACAGAGTAAAACCTCTTCAATGGTAGCATATCTTATCTATCTTATCTAATCTAACCAGAGGACATTTTATGCATGAGGAAACACTGAAGGAATTAGTCTCAGATTTGAAATATAGAAAAATAATACCAATGGTATACTCTACATGCCTTGAAAATTTTCAGATGATAGTTTAAAGATGAGTCCGAAGCAAACAATATCTTTCTGAGGTCTGATGGAGATTATGTGTGCTTTTAAAGCATGATAATTGATCATACGATGCAGCCTGAGTCATCATTTCCAAGCAATTCAAATTCCCTTCTCAATTTCCAAATATATCTGAATGGTCGAGCCATTGCTTGCGGCAATTTTTGGATGACTTCGCACGATTATGATGGGCTGATAAGTATTATGATAAGTTTGCTAATATGATGAAGAAAAAGGAATCTCGTCCTTAAGTAACCTTGAGGAAAGCAAATTACACGCTCCTGAGAACTGCTAAGTGCTCTATATATTGTGTTAAACGCTATTTTATTGAATTTTTCACGATTGCTCTTGCCCTTTAATTAATCCGAAATGCTGAGTTGTGGGAATTATTCTGGATTATAACTCAGCTCTAGATTCGTAATGCGGAATTAAAAGAAGCCCACCTGAACTGAGAACACGGATTTTTTACGCTTTGGAAAAAAGGTTTTTATAGAACTGTATTCCGTCTGTAGAATTCGATGGTGGCAGCACACTGGAGTCCACTGCACCAAGGGAATCTACGGCGTGAATTATGCTCTAGCAACTGAATATTTACCTTCAATACTTGTTAAGGTGGCTGTTATTTTGGCTGCTTTGCATTTTATATTTGGAAAAAAATGGATTTATTTTTAATTAGTTAATTTCGATATTTTAAAGAGGTTATGTTCTCATTTAAAACAATAAATACCCAAATAAAAGTTAATAATTGTATAATAACTGTATGTGATTTTTGTAATTGTATCACCAACTCCCCCATGATTTCAAGGGGAATTCATGACCAATGCATAAACACAAAAGAAAACAAATGTAAATTTGACACTGGAAAGGTTCTCGGTGGTTAATGAGTTTTTTTTTCATGTGTTGAGCTCGTAGTAAAGGAGTTTTCAGTATCTTCTATCTTTACCTTTTAGGAAGATCACGCCAAAAATGACCCCTGGACCAGCGCACGGCAGCAAATATACAACGTGTTACCGCCTGTTAGTAAAAATTCCGTCCCATTTTGAAACGCAAGTGTGGAAGCACTGAAGCAAAGTGCGCATGATTGTCATAAAATATAGAAATATACATTAAGAAACGTATTTATTAAAATACCTGACGTTTATGTAGCGATAGACATTCGAGTTAAAGAGCAGAAGTTGAACCAGTTACACACAACACATTTTCTTCGCCTATGAAGTGTAAAAATAAAGGTATACCAGCAATTGATTGCATTGATGACTTTTGAATAAAGAGGAATTTACTGTAATGGTGGGCCAAGGGAGGAAGGAAGCTATAGCCCTCGCATGCTTCACGGAAATCCAATCATATACCACCGGCGAAACGCAGGATTCCTAACGCTCATACGTAATTATTGGTATTGCAAGGTACTCAATGACCATGCGATACAATAACACTTCCATGATAGGCATTCAGTTCGGTCATCTAAAACTCCAAGAACGCACCAATATTGCCGCTACAGAAGCAATTTCGTTAAACCAACAGCTTTTGCTCACATCATGAAATTCACGGGAAATGTATCCAAAGGTTGATTTTCACCCTTTAACCACATACGAATTCGAACGCACAATGCGAATCACGTATTCATGAGTTACCACACCAATCATCTTTGAAAAGGTAGATAAACGTTTCTCCAAGTGTAATAGAAAATAGAATATAGGCCGAATTATGCGATACATGGTAGAAAATGTAGGGATAAAAATTTAATCAGAGACGTTTCTTTCTGCCGGAGAAATTTAGTAGCTGTAGTTAAATAGTGGCTATCTACCGTTGTTTGAATAGAAATGAAAACCTGGACTAAATATGAGCGTCAAATCACAAGGAATTCTCTCAAACGGGTGATAGAAATGACACTTTAAATGAAACCAGCATGTTGATGAAATCTTCACGGGAAATCAGCCGGTTAATAATGGTCATTGCTGCCAACGTTTCGATGGCCTTCTCTGCCATCGTCTTCAGGGCGAATGATGGACCTGGTTATTTCCGGGCTTATATACACCGTTGGGGAGGTCAGGTCGTCTGTGACTGGTCAGTTTTTTTTTTTTTTGAGTTCTTTCCTCCTCTCAGCTTACCCATTCTTTTTATCATTGGGTTCCACGATTTGCTGAGGTTGAAACCCGCGTCCCTATTCATTGTATTATTTGTGATTCGTATTTCGATAGCTTCTTTTGTAAGGCGGTCCCAATATCCCTTTGCCTTGCAGAGGATTTTTGTTTCATTAAACTTAATGGATGGAACAGCCTGACCTCCCCAACGGTGTATATAAGCCCGGCAATAACCAGGTCCATCATTCGCCCTGAAGATGATGGCAGAGAAGGCCATCGAAACGTTGGCAGCAATGACCATCATTACCCGGCTGATTTCCCGTGAAGATTTCATCAACAGCATTCGCCGGGCAAGCACCAAATCCTTCTTGAAACCCGTATGATAAATACGAAACTTATAGTCAAGGGTGGTAAATATTACTTTGAGATATTTCTATCTAACATGCTAAAAATGAATGCTAATTTTCTAGTTATTGGCGACTATATCATTAAAATTTACTATCACAATTTAAATAGGGATGAGTTAATAAATTCTACAGAAAGTAGCAATCTCAATATCGTGTCAATGTCACACATCTGCCAAGATATTCCTTGCCATAGAACACTTCGAGAAATTGCCTCTTCTTTAAGCAAAAAATTCGATTCACACGGAGAAAGTTCGTCGATTTGATGGATTGAAAATGGTATAAGATCTTTATCTATTCCCCTTGAAAGATTATTTGAATGACGAAAGTTGTTTGCCCTCGCAGTCGATAATGGCAGGAACGGAAAGAAAAGAAGGTCTCAATGCGCTTCAATGAGCTTCGCCGTGTGTGCTCAGCGGTAGTGAATAGCGCAGGGATAAAGCGAATCCGTGAACCAATCTGCTGGACGGTAACTCTATCACCCTACAATGAGAAGAAGTCATCGGAGAAAGGATTCGTTTTAAAGACTCAGCTTATAGTCAAGCCTTGAAAAATTCAGTCCTCAAATCGTATTATATATCATTGTGACATATAACATATGGCATGGAGGAATACGACAGGAAACCAACTTCTTCAACATAAATACGACAGCGATAGTTGAACGTCTTTAATGAGAAATAAGTAACGGGAGCAGGTTGTAAACTTCTAAATATTGTGACTGAATTGAAAATTGTAGTGCAATGATTCAGATCTCGTTATAGTGTAGTGGGAACCCACATAGCTGTGAGGATGTCAAGAATTCATAAAAAAATGACATTAAACTAGTCCCTCGGAAAAAGTCTTTAACTATGTCGCAATAGATATTTTATCTGATGATTTTGATTTCTATTTGGATAGGATGATTTAGATGTTATTTTTATGCTTTCTTCAAAAAAATGTTCATGCCGGTAAAATTTCGTTCATAATTCGTGGAAGATAATATTTTTTGGAATTTCTTTGTCATCCTAGTGGATTTATTTCCTTAAAATTATGGCAAATTATATTACCAGTAGATTTTTTCACATGGAGGTATTATAACGATTATTTTACAGACAAATGCATGTTTAAAAATTACTTTATTTCAATCCATTTTAGTATAATAGTTTCAGCATCTACATAATGTCATCAAGAAAGCACCACCAACCTGGGCCATAGATCTATAAACTTGTGTAGGTTGAAGGAATATTGTTTTGTATTAAATATATCTGCGACTTCCAGCAATTTAACTCGTAGAAAAGTAGATGCGGGAAGGTTTTGTCGTTTCTGCGACAAAAAGCCACAGCGAAAACTGGCGTTTTTATTATACGCTCTTACATATCTTTGTAGGCAATAGTCGCTTTTAAAGCCTTATCAATATTAAATGTCACCTGCTGAACACGGCAAGTGTATTTGACGCCTGGGATGCTTGGAAATGACAGAAAGCCCACCCGCACATTCAATATATGTCCGTTTTCCCCTCTTCTGTTTCCTCTTTGCGGTAAATATTGTCATGATGGAAACTTATCCCCAGAATCATCATCCGAGGATAATTCTCTCGGAGAATCCCACGCTATTTGTCGTTCACCTCTAAATTTAAACCGATGACTGCAGATGGAGTCATGGCAAATTGTTTTCATCTGTTGGAAGACTAAATGCGGGCGCCCCCGTCGCTGTCGGACATTTTATCTCACGATTTTGAAGTACAGAGTAATTCTAAATGATGACCCATTTACAAATCGTATTTATTAAGTGCAAAGCTTAAGAGAATAAGCTTTGTGTTTATGCAACTGAAAATAGGAAGTTTCAAAGTTTTTTCATGATGTGTAGTATCAAGTTAATTTAATAAATTTAATAATTCATAATAATGAGTTAATTTTTAACAGTTATTTAATAATAAGAAATGTGACCTGGCTCTGTACTTCTAGTTATTCAGATATCCTAATGTTACACCTTGCGACTATTTCTTTTAAGGTTATGTGAACGTTTGGGACTAGCTTGGCTGGTGCGTTGATGTTTGATGCCAACGGTAGCCACATTGAATATTTAAAATATGTGTAAAACTTATTATTATAAAATAATTAATAACAACTAATTAATGATTAAAAATTATAAAATGAATTATATTAAACCAATATCACACATCATGGAAGAAATTTGTAACTTCCTATTTTCATTGGTATAAAGCTTGTTCATTTTGGATTTGTAACTTGAGTATGGAATAAGTTTTGAAAATTGGTCCATCATTTTGAATAACCTGTATGTTAATATTTTCTTCTTACAACTACAAATTGCCAAAGATTTTCTGCAATGGGATTGGAATGATATTCTGGAATACGAAGCCATTAATATCATCTTCTAAACGTATGTGTATGACTCATAAATTTTTATAGCTTTTGTTCATCGAGATTGCTTTGACTGCTAAAATAATAATAATTAATGAAACTAAAATAAAGTCCATGCGTTCATATTTTAGGTAAATGAACTCTGTGAAGAATTGTTGAACAGCTACAATTATTTTAGATATTGTAGAACCGTCGAAAAATAATGTAACTTTGACGTTGCTATAATAGAGTCTACGCTGGAAAAAATATGATGCGTACGAAAATTTACATTGCGGATTATAAAATCATACATTTGATGTCGGGCAGGAAAATATTAGGAACTAGTAAAAGATATTATATTGTGTAATCCTATGTAAAATCCAGCACCCAATTAACGGCATTTAATCGATTTTCGATGGCTTACCTATGTGCATTGATTAACTTCAATATCTGTGATGACATTGGTTTATGGGTGAGAACATCTGACCGAAGTAGATTGAAGCATGTGTGTTACAACTCATTTTCAGTACTTGAAAAAAAAGGCGGTGCTGATTTTCCAACGCAGCACAATGATTTTTCTCCCCCCCCCCAATTTAACTCAGAAGCTTCAAATCTTTGTATTTTACCCTGAAATTTGGAGTAATATTATCTATTGTAAATCCTTCGCATGTGCGTGTGTCGCGGTTTTCGTGTTCCATTCTATGTGAGTCGCCGACTGTTGTGACTCAAGTCAACAAACGATTGCGCGCAGGAATCTGAGTGATGAAACCAGTTTTCGTGAGTAGAAACTTATCGACGCGTGAGTCGCATGAATGGAAAGCGAGGTGAAAGCGTTACAAATGCATATTTATGGCGAAACGAAACACGGAATTTATTGTGTGAATGTAATTGCTATACACTTGCCTTGTAAAATTGTTTATTGTTGTTGCATTCCAATACTATCAGTAGTTAACTTTGCAACGGTGATGAATTCTTCTCAATGTCATAATATCGAGAATAAGCAAATTTCTTGCACCCAAAGGCATGAAGGAATATATGAATTATGTAGGAATATCCTTTGGGAAGCCTTTGTATGAATGGGAGCTTTACAAAATATTAATTCCATTGCCTAGCTCTAATGAAAGCAGGTCAATTAACAATGTAGTTGCCAGGAATTTTATTCAAATCCAAGCTCACATATTGCGATAGAAAATGGGAAATTATGCAAATAATAACAAATTAAGCTATTGAGTGACCTAATTTACGAACCAATCAAATTAATTTACTGTCTTAAATCGAGTTGATTAGCGAACTAATTAAATTCATTCACCGACTTCAACTGAGTATTGAATTAATACAAGGAATTTTAAACTATAGAATCATTAATTATATATAATCCTGATAAAAGTAATTTTTTTAGGCTCGATTTATTTAACGGTATTTATTGTGTGTGCTTGTTTGAAGTTAATGAGTAAATATCATTAGTCAGTAAATTAATTCAGGCACTTTATTAGATATTGATACACGATTACCTGGTGCAAAGTGTGATGGTGTGTTCTTCGTAAATTTTTTGACAAATGTACTCCCTTGATCTTCATTTTAATGAAAAATTTATGGCAATCGAAGTAATAATTACTTTATTGTCTGATTTGTGTTTAATAACTCTCTATGCTATGAGAAAGATGATTTAAACCTCGGGCTGCTATTTATTTATGGAGCAATATAGTGAAGTTTGGCATTATTATATCATTGATTCGTTTATTTTCCATCACAATCTAAGGAAGGCTAGTTTTTCATTAATGCCGTTCTTCAAATAGGATCAGTTCACTGCTTTATGCATACACGTATTATGGGAGGTTATACGTGCGAAATAATGATATTCAATACTGATTTCTGACAGGCTATCAAAATTAAAATCGCTAACTAAATCTAGCCTAATAATTGTAAATGTACAGTAGGCCGGCCCTTATTTTTCAGAATTGCGAAAAGTTATGTTTTCCTGGTCTCAAAATGATCCAAATGGTGTTTATATTCACGTGTTAAAATTTGGTTACTTTAAAATAACGGCAACCCGTGCCCCAAGGGCCCTAAGTACTAAGGACCCTCAATTGAGTTTTTTGGGACCGAAAAAGCGCTATTTCTATGTAAAACGTAAAAGTAAAGCCCTTTAGGGCCGATTTTATGTTTGTTTTAACCTATCTCTAAGCGTTTAGGAGATATCGTCCGTCGTAATGCAATCCCCCCCCCTAGGGCGCCACCCCGCACCGCGGCACCGCTGAGGTATGTCCCGCACCACTTACTAGAGACTTCCCCTCAACCCCCTCCCCTCCCTCGGCAAAGACTTTGCTCCTGATGACAAGATTTACATGCTAGTGGTACAGTATTGAATAGGTTGTTCATCTTGTGTCATGATTAATGTTGTTAAAGCCTATAATGTCAATTTTAACCCTTCAACGCCGTCCTATGTACTGGGTACCGACCCCTTAAACCTTGATTTTTGCCGCCATACGGCCGCGAACCATTCCAACAGGCTTTGTTCCAAAGTGCTTTTTATGTGCAAAATATTATAAGCATGTGTTACAAATGTGTCTATGAATACTAAAGGAATGAAGGGAATGAGCAGGGCTTCCAGGGCTCCAACAGTAGATAGAAATACTATTATAATTCATTTTCGGGAATACGTCTGCGTGCTTAATATTTAACTCAACGTTTCGTTCCACTTACTGGGAAAGTCGTCAGGAGAATCAGTAAGTAAGTATGACGACGTTCCCAGTAAGTGGAACGAAACGTTGAGTTAAATATTAAGCACGCAGACGTATTCCCGAAAATGAATTATAATAGTGCATCTAATCGCTGCGAAAACCTTAAAACTAGTAGATAGAAATATTCAAGGAAGAAGAAACGAGGCAGTTAGTTCACGGATGTAGATCACTGTGAATAGATAGAGATAGTTCTTGTGTATAGTGTGCAAAGGATAGGAGGTGCTAAGTTTTTTAGGATGTAAGGAGAAAAGTGGTGTAAAATTTTTTTAATATATTATAATTTTAATATAGTAATTTTCTTTATCATGAACGTGACGTTCATTTTAAGAATAGACCAACAAGGAAAGACTAAATCCAGGCATTGAACTGGTTGGAAAAGAAAGTGAAGAAATACTCGACTCAAATTTACCGACAGTGTGAGAAGTACTGTGTGTTTTCTCTATCACCTAATGGGTTCGAAATTTGTAAGACTTAGTGCGAGAAAAACCGTGAGAAATGCGTCTCATCCATAGTATAAAACTAGAATTCCTGTTGTTACGGAAAATAATGCGATTGAAAAGTTAGAAAAATGACGCAAAGAATGGATGAACGTGCAACGGCATAAAGAGAGCGCGAACTACAGTGGATATGAAGAGAAGAGAATCTTTCGAAACAAAACTTGATGATTTGCTTGACATTGCAAGGAGCGGTACCATTGCATTTTTGACGTGCGAGGAGGAAAGTGCAGTTAATCTCTCGGATAAATGTGCTTGGGCTGAAGAAATAAAGTTCTTACGCAAATAAAGAGGAGAACGAAATGCAGTTATTGGTTGAATAGATTTCAATATATTCAAGAAGAAATGAAAATATGTGGTTCTCCGCTCCTTTTGTTGCATTAGCTCCCATCAGTGACCCGCAGTTCCTACAAAGACTTGTTAATTACGAAAGTGTTAACCTGGACGTTCATTTTTTTTTTTACCGGAAGGTTTTCAAACCACTTGTGGTACATGAGTGAGGAGTTGGTATGCCTGTCATTCTTTGACGGATCCATTTCTAGGTGTGAAAAAAACGTGATGCGCCGTATGTGGTCTTGTGTAGGAAAATATGATCCACCGAAGAAGGCATTCTATAAACGTAAAGACATGACTAAGGTATCTATACCAAATTTTGTCACCACTAATTCGAGAAAGCTATTCAATGTATTGTAAATATGTATTGCATGCTTTGATGTGAACATGCGAGAATGTGATGAACATACAAGAACGATTTGCAAATTATTCGGGGTCATTAAGTGGGAAATGATTGTGCAGCGAGAGGAGTGAAACTAATTCAAGATTTTTAGGCAGTCACGTTGAAGGAAGAGACCTTTCAAAATTTATTACTAACAATAAATGTGACTTTTCATCGCAATACAACCCTTACGTGCGGAAAGGCACTTAAATTGCCAAATATGGGATGTCAGTGAAAAATTAGAAATACAATGAAAATCTATTTTATTTTGGTGAATGTACCGAAATTCATGGACAGAGTGAAAATAAATTGATCTCTTGGATTGGAAGTATTGTTATGGCAATTAAATTCTTTCTAAGGTAAGCACATTTCTTCAGAGGCTAGATCTTGACTTCAGGAGCAAAGTCTTTGCCGAGGGAGGGGAGGGGGTTGAGGGGAAGTCTCTAGTAAGTGGTGCGGGACATACCTCAGCGGTGCCGCGGTGCGGGGTGGCGCCCTAGGGGGGGGGATTGCATTACGACGGACGATATCTCCTAAACGCTTAGAGATAGGTTAAAACAAACATAAAATCGGCCCTAAAGGGCTTTACTTTTACGTTTTACATAGAAATAGCGCTTTTTCGGTCCCAAAAAACTCAATTGAGGGTCCTTAGTACTTAGGGCCCTTGGGGCACGGGTTGCCGTTATTTTAAAGTAACCAAATTTTAACACGTGAATATAAACACCATTTGGATCATTTTGAGACCAGGAAAACATAACTTTTCGCAATTCTGAAAAATAAGGGCCGGCCTAATGTACAGGTATAATTCTCGAAAAAATTCAACGAAAGAAAAGTCAAGATTTTTTGCTAGTGCTTCAAGGGGGAATTTAACTCCACAGAATTATGATTGACAAAAATATCTGCTGAAAGATTTTCAAACTATGCAGAGGTTATAATATACCCAGCAGCAGCAGTTACACAGTTTTTCATCCTTTGGAAGGTGATTTTAAGAGGACTCTGTTCGTTGGTATCAAACTCTTGGCTTTTCGTCGGCGGTCCATGGATACAATTCCTGAATCTTCCAGCCAGTGACTCGAAGAAATGGTGGAGGCAGAACTGTTTTCGATTTTGAGGCGAGAATACCTAGTTTTATTGGAAGCTTTTGATGTAGAATTTTCAGGCTCAGATGCTCTACAGGAACCTTGCCCTCTCTTGGAAAATTTGAGCTTTATAATGGTGACTTATTCGTTGCTATGACCCAGAAAATGACTTATCCATCTGCAATTTTTCTAAAGACAAAACGGAAAAGCTCATGATGAAGAACAACAAGTATTCCACCCTTGCTTTGCGAAATTACCGAGAAAATCACTGGAAACAAGAGCACAACGCTTCCATCGTGATTATCAAAGCAATTCTTTCGCATGATGATCATCCCTTGGCAACTAAAGGAAAACCTTGCAAGTCATGCTCTGCTTTAAGGTGGAGTCAGTTTTGATGGAAACTGAGACTTATTTGTGGACTCATCTAGAGATATTTTAAGAGAATTTCTATTAGTTGCTTCTTTCAAACGTCATCGCGTATCAGCAAAATAAATTATAAGTGTATGGTTTTGTATATTCAGTTTATTTTTTGGTCTCTTTTCCCTATAAGTATGGAAATTGAATTCCGTGACATGGTAGTCTAGTGGGCAGAGTACTTGGCTACTGGATGAAAAGTCATGGCTTCAAATCCTTTGCGAAGTCATCGGAAACTGCTAAATACGAAAATATCGTAGTCCGAGGTGACACAGTGAAAGGAGTCTCTCCCTACCATGAATGTGTAAAATTCCCCTATCTGTAGCTTATTCGGGGTGAGCTCCACCCTTACTTAAACATACCAACCTTTTGTTGGGTAGGTAGTGGTATAGTGGTAAAGCGCCTGTCTGCTGACAGAATGGACCTGACTTCTTAACCCTTGGATTAAACATTTTTCTTCCCCACACAATACCTCATTATGTTCGAAGTAGTTGGCGGCTCAATTAAAGGAAGTGTGTTAAATTTATACCCTTGTGGCTGAGTCTGAGGTATGATCTACCCTAACCAATCCAAACCAGCCTTGGGTAGAATTAGAATTACTGAGTGTATTATGGAACACGTTATGTTATCAATGAATGAATAGGAAAAATACCTGATGTGTATCATTTTCACGGAAATTGAGAAACTAAGGCGTGCAAATTTCCTTTTATACATGAATCAAATGACTTCTTACGCAGGTGATTTAAGGTATTCAGGAGGGAGACCACATAGAATGACACAACGTATGCTATACAGCGCGGCATTCAAAAGCGTAAAGCGGGGTGTGGGATCAACTGTGATTTACTCCAGAACTCAAAAAAATACCTCATTGAAAAAGACAGAATTTTCCTGATACAAAAATTGTTATTCTTGATCATCAATATAGCAATCAAGGGTCTCAATAAATCCATTAAACTGAATAAAGTCATTATCTAGAACTTTGATGATTAATTGGTCACCAAAATGAACTTTATTGGATTAAAAAAAACTTAGTTATTGGAAAATATGTTATATATTGCGTATTTTTATTTTTTCCCGCATTATGACCATTTTAGTGTGCACCACATAGTTGATTTAATAAGCAATGTAATAAATGCATGTACTCAGGAAAGATATGCTAGATAAAGGGACTATAAATAGAAAATAGTTTCTCTTTCCCGATAGTGCATGGCATTAAAGGAAAAAGTTTATCAAGAGAGTAACGATGAATAGTGTAGAGTTTTGATGCTTTGTGATGCTAATATTCCACGTAGCTAATGATGTTGCTCCTTGTCATTTTCTTCTTTCCAAGTTCGGGCCAAACTTTATTCCCCCGTGCATTTTATATGGCCATGCATTTTATTTTTCTCTTGATATGCTCTTTTCTCAATTCGGCTGACTAATAAACTTCAGAGAGATAGTTAAAGTAGGCAGGTACTAGTCGTTCGGACGCAACCCATTGTGAATGTGTATTTCAGGTCAAGAATGGATGTCATTTCTAAATCTAAGTATTTGAAACACGTGACATAGAGCCGCTCCCAGTCTTATTCGTATTAAAAAAATGTGTAATTTAGATGACTAGTAAGGCTGTAGATGCATTATGCCTATTAAGGTAAAAATAAATAAAATTTTTATGCACTTATAATATTCTTGACACAGTTTCAACGAATTTGCAAAATTTTCGTGGGAATAGTAATTGTTTGCCTTTTCAAGGATACTCCTGAAGCCTCGTCACAATGTTTCGTTTTAGTTAGATTCGTTTGGTGATGGATAGCAATACAAATAATTTTGATAAACTAAAATTAAAATGTTTCTAAAAGTTGGAACGTTCAACAAACTAAGACTGTTAGCCTCTAATCGTATCTAATTGAGGTCAGCTAGAGTATGAGGAGTTTCCAGGTCACAATATTCTTAGGATTGTCCTTATTTTAATCCTTTTCCTTGATTTGACGTAAGATTTTTGAGTATGGCACGATAAGCTCTAACGCATTTTGATGACTTAAAATCTAAGTGAAAATATCAGTTGATTCTAATAGGGTCATCCCTACGTCGGAAGATAGGTTAATAGAAATAGACAATTCTGATATGGCGTGGATGATAATGCAGTCCATAATAAGAAAAAAGTATTCTATATTTTCGGAGCAAACATAAGTGAATAGACTATTCTTTATATTGTAAATTGAAAATTGTGGCGAGTACCTATACCTCTTTTCGTTTGACAGTGGTTTTCTGCTAATATCCATTGTATTGTTGCCTTTTTATCGTTCATATCTGAAACTAAGCTATGGGAAGTTATGATAAAAAACGCTTGTGAAGGATATAAATTCTGAAAAAGCACTGGGTTCGTTTTTAGGTAATTGATTTGGTAATATTATAAAGAACTTTGAGGTAAAAGGCGTACATAATAACGAAATTCATGAAAGTGTGAACTTGGTTAATGGAAATGATTATGGACATAATCAACATAATGTTTGTATGAAACTGTCTTGAATCATCATTTTTTAAAAATTCATTCCATATATATGTAATTTTTTTCTTCATCTCCACATATGGTAAGAGCTTTACGACTCAAAATTGTCACAGAAAGTCGTGGTCGTGAAGTGTGCTGCAGCATTAATTTGCTCGCAAAATTACCTTTCTCGAATAACAGCCCTGTGCTAATCCGTTTAACCCGCTTTAAACGAGTTTTAGGCGCAGCGAGACACTTTTTTGAAAGCTTACTATCGTACATGTGTTGAAAAAAGAAACAAGCCGGTTATTGAGGTCAGGTAGACTCGGCTAATAACCATGCTAATGTGGTTACACCGTTTCGTGATATGAAAGAGACGCGCGCAGCAAATGTTTCTTTTTCAACCAAACGTGTGGAAAGCTCAAATTATATGAAAAACTTAACTGGGCAGAATATACGTGCCCTAGGCCTTTCAGTTCGTTATGCCAGAGAAATTAACCTGTCTTTCGTGGCTAAATGCCTTGATTTTCTCTCTGCTATGGAAACCTTTCTCTGTTTTGCCACTGGGCACAGATGTTTATTGACCTTCTCTGTGGATTTGCTCCATATTCGCAAGAATGGAAACTTGACCCTTTAGAATGCCTCGTGCTCATCGCTTTGTTTGATGCGGGAATTATTTTTTCTTGACCTGTTTGCTAGAAATATGGAAAGTAGCTTCAGTGGAAGATTTTTTCCGCAGCAATTGATTGAATCCACATGCGATCTCAGGATTTGACGTTTCCATGAATGGCTCTGCTTAATAGATTAGCGCCGCTGATTAGGGCTCTAGTATCTGTGAAGTCTTCGTTTTCTTTTTCTGAAATATATAATTCTTCAATACAATATACGTTTTAAGCAGTGGAGTAGCCAGCAGAGTAGTTGGATGACTTGGCTAGCTTTCGAGGGGGTTCTTATTTTTAATCTGGGTTAAGGCTTTAAAAACCTGTAAATAAATCCTCTTGGAAAAGAATCTAATCCCAACGCTGGACCTGTTAAACTGAGAAACCTGGGGCTTAGTCTCAGGTGAGCTCTACTCATACATATGCAACCCAACCTTGTAGTAGAAGCACTGAGTGAGGTAGGAGCGAAGTGAGAAAACCCCTCATGAGGGACAGTTTCAAAAATCCTCCTCTCCCACGATTATAAATGGTATCTAAATCCTCTTCTTACAATCTGAGGAAAGTTTAATCACAAGAATTACAATGGGGGATGGATATTAATAATGAATCTATGGTTGAAAATAGCAATAAAAATAATTTAATGAAATTATCTCCGTGTTTTTCTGCTTAATCCTCAATTTAATAGCATTCTGATTAAAAGGCCGTTATTTATTTTTAGAGGAGACTAGAATACAACATCTCTGCCTCTTAGCTGCGTCATTGAAATCAATTAGGTTCTCATGAAATACTGAGTTTTTATTCTCTTTGAAGGCTTGTAACAATTCTCATCTCACCCGATTCCGCGTTACTATTCATTGTTGACTAGTTGTTCAGTTGATCACTAGTTTATAATCTATGTTAATTGAGTGTATATTAGAAAAAACTCATATGGTCTGCCCTGTATAATGTGACGTAATTAGTCACCCTATTGATGTTTAAAGTTTTGGGCTTCAATGTGAATATTAGATGCACCTCAAACGAAAAATTTCCCGGTACGTGCTACCTAGTATAAAAGTCCTTTTATTTATTTTCATATTCATATCTCCTTTTCTTCAACCTGCATTAAGTGCCATTTTCTAAAATTTTTCGTGCGGTCCTAGAGAGATGTGAGATTTGCAAAATTGACCTTTAATTCAGAAAATGGCCGATTGTATTTGAAATTTCATAATTTAGCCATGCGTATTCACTGGAATATGTGTGTTTAGTGGATTCAGGAAGCCAGTTAATTCGGGTAGCCTTTGCATATGTATTAAGCACCGCTTGCTCTGGTTCTC
This sequence comes from Ischnura elegans, assembly GCF_921293095.1. NCBI lineage: Eukaryota > Metazoa > Arthropoda > Insecta > Odonata > Coenagrionidae > Ischnura > Ischnura elegans. The sequence continues at coordinate 63,873,051 of NC_060253.1, read as the reverse complement.
GGAAACTTCTCTGTCTGTCAAAAGCAGCGAGTAAAATGTGGAAATTATGATTATAAAATGAACGCCGTTAGGCTGATGTGGAGTGCAAGTGAATGAATGTAGTGAAGAGGATTGACCGACGGTATGGACGCTGATGGCAGGTGGATGAGATGTCCCGAAAATCGTCCAATAAGGAAGTGGATAGAATTTGATCCAGCACGCCACAAAACTTTTCCGAAAAGAGCACAGCTTTTAGGAAACGCTTTTTAGGTTGATACTAAGTGATTCAATTTTCAGCGAGACTCACTAATAAACATTAAAGAGGTATGGTACTTTTCCACACAATTTATTTAAGACGACCGGTTTCGTCGCAGAGGCGACATCTTCAGGTACAGAAATCGTTATTTTTATATTTATTTTGTTTTTTACAAAACAAGTGTAAAAATAACGAATTCTGTACCTGAAGATGTCGTCTCTGCTTTACAAAACAACAAAATAACAACAAAACGACAAAAAACAGCAAAATAAACATAAACAACAAAACAACAGCAACAAAACATCAAGAACAAAAAAAAACAAAATATCTATAAAAATAACAATTCCTGTACCTGAAGATGTCGCCTCTGCGACAAATCCGGTTGTCTTGAATAAATTATGTGAAAAATTACCATACCTTTTTATTGTTTACAATGGATTTGTACAAAGTTTAGTCTGAAACAATCGAGTTTAGACTCTCTATTGTTAAATTAGCTCATAAATTTAAAAAGAAAATGCTAAGAAATGGAAAGAACAAAAATATCATTTCCTCCAATTCAACATTTGATAGAGGGGTTTGTATCGCCTTATATTTTCATAAGCAATCGATGTATCTTCATCAATTAGCGGTGGAGTAAAAAAAGGCCTCTGAACGTTTTATGGCCATAGTGCACATTTTGAACATTATAGGATATGTTTTCAAGCTTCATCTACTGCAAGGGTACCTTATTAATTAAATGGAAATGTAATTTTCCGCGAAAATATTAAATTTCAAATTTATATTTAATTTGTGCCATAGTCAGGTGGTACGATGATACGAAATGTATCAAAACCAGTAAGAATTTAACTTTTCTTTGCCGGAAGTTGCAGTAATCTGTGAAATTTATTAATTTATGACGAAATTAAATTTAAAAAATATTGTGTCTCAATTCGTAAGAGATGTCATTTCGTAAAAAAATAAATTTCGTTTCATATACGTACAATTGGTTCACTGCCAATAAAAATGGAAAAATTTTCATCTCCTAAAAAGAATAAATTTTTTTATTTCGTTGAAACGGATACAGTGAAGAAAAAATGCTCAATGCTTGCGTTAGTACGAATCGCGCTAAAATGTCTAGAATTGACTTCTATTGATGGCAGTTCTGTTTTTGCAAAAATTTAGTCTCTCTATGTAATCCCTTGAACAGGTTCCCTCAGATTTCATCCCTGAAGATGTGGGCATCTAATTACTCCACGTCGAATACTGAGTATTAATTAAAAGAAATAGTAATTTTCCGCGAAGAAGTTAAATTTCCACTTTATAGAGTGTTTTTGGCTATTATCAGGAGATGCGATAATGCGAAATTCATCGGAAAAAATAGTGGTTACGCTTTTTTGTAGGCAATATCAAGTCTATGTATTTACTTAATTCCCAATAACATAAATATTTAACATAATTTAACAATAATATAAATAACCAATTCAATTCCAAAAATGCTGTCTTGATTATTGAGAGAACTCATTTCATAAAGCGACATAATTTCGCACTCGTAAATGTATAGCTGGTACGCTCCCGATAAGAATGCAAAAAATGTAATCTCCTGAAAAGAGCAAATTGTTTCGTTTCGTTGAAAAAAATGTCCGAAGCTTACTACGAATAGTGTTAAAATGACTTGCATTACCTCCTATTGGTGGTAGTTTTTTTGCGGAATTTGCCTCCCTATTTGGAAAAGCAACATACATTTCGCATACATATGTATAATTGGTACTCTGCCGAGAAGAATGTGAAACCTCAAATATTCCAAAAAGAGTAAATTATATTGTTTCGTTGATGTATTGATGGAGTACGGTGTGGAAAAAATGTTCAATGCTTCATACGAATAGTGCTAAAATGTCTTGTATTACTTTCTATTGGTGGTAGTTCGCTTTCCGGAACTCGGAATATGATCCTCTGGAGAGATTTTATCAGATTTCATCCTTGATGATGTGGGCAGCTAATAACTCCTCGTCGAATATTAAATATCAATTTAAAGATATAAAAATTTTACACAAAGAAGTTGAATTTCCATTTTATATAGAGTTTGAGCAATAATCAGGAGGAGCGAGAATACGATGTTTATAAAAAAAGTATCAATTACGCTTTGTCGGAAATTGCAATTCGGCGCATTTATTAATTAATTACCAATTCAATTTCAAAAATGCTGTGTCTTAATTCTTAAGAAATCTTCCGATAATTAAAGAGACTTCGTAAAGGAACATACATTCCGCATTCATATATTTTGTACGTATAATTGGTACGCTGCCAAGTAGAATGCCAAAATTTCAATCTCCTAAAAAGAGCAAATTGCTTCGTTGCATTGAAACAAATACAAGGAGGAAAAAAAGGCCAAGCAACGAATACGAATAATGCTAACAAGGCTTTAATCACAATCTATTGGTGGAAATTTTTTTTCCGGAATACGTCTCTCCATCTGATCCCCTGGACAACTTCCCTCAAATTTCATCCCTGATGATGTGGGCAGCTAATTGGTCCACGCATAACATTCAATCATAATTACCACCATGAAGGGGGCTGTGATTTACATCCTCATAGCAGAGGAAGAGCTAGCGACGAGGCTCGCGTTGTAAAGCCGGCTTACGTTGGAAAGATAGCCGGAGGATGTGGCTAAAATAGATCCCGTGGGCTGTCGCGCTGTGCTTGACATCTTTCCCCCTGTGTCCCTGCACAGTACTTTGCTCGAGGCCTCGGGCGAAAATCCCGATAAGCTTCATGTCATGAGAATGTTGAACCTCTGAAGAGTGGGTTCATTGTGTAATGACATCACCCGAATGTTTGTTAAAAATGGAAACACGTAAATCATATCACGCCCTTGGCCGTAGATGAAAGTAAATCATCTCTATTTTTAGGAAGACAATTTTGAAGAATGTGTTTGACATCTTTCAAGCTAATTATATCTCTGAATGATAGTAAAAAATGGAAACAGGAAATGCATATCACAAGGATATGTTACATATATTACAATCATTAATTCCAAAAGCTTCAACCGTATGTGTTATTCTTATCTTTGATTGAACATTTTATGTAGTGTAATATGACATTTTTGTACGCAGCATTTCCCGGTAAACATACGAATACTATAAATCAATTGTCAGTGTTCTATCCTGGCATCACCGATTCAAATCTATGATTATACTCGGTTTTTGCTTGCTAAAGGGGCCCTGCTCAACCTACCCGGAGAAGGCCTGCTCCCTTTTCTAGTCTATCTCTATGATGCAACATCGTATCTCTCTCCGTCGTAACACTATGACGACACACATTACCTATCTCCGTTGCTGAGGTATTAATTCACGAAAAAGTGTAACTGCACGATTTTTCCAATATTTAAAGTGCTCTGATCGATCTGAAAATTGGTTTTTCGACGTATCACATGATCTAGATTCGAGAAAATAATATTTTTGAAAAAAGAAATCGATTTTTTGACCCCAAAATTCACCAAAAAAGTAGCATAGAAAATTATTTGGCAGCACTATAATAGATAGAAAATACAAAGTTAATGTTTCGACCACTTTTCCTTGGATTTCATACAATTTTAGTGTGCGAGGGAGTGAGTTAGTCAATGAGAGGTCTGAAGTTGGTTTTATCTATGATTAGATGAATCATGGTATCTAGATGGCGTATGCTTTATCTAAATCCTAAATGATTATAATTAGCTATGATCACTGATTTTGATGGCGTTTTTAACATCACATTGTTTATTTAATGCGATTATTGAAAAAATATTATCTTTTTTAAAATTTGAACCTAGGAAATAGAAACAAGTGCAACCTGTTTTTAAACCTCTGAGAAAATTCGAGAGAGAAATATTTCAAGCACCGCTACCTTGCTTTTAAAATCGCGCATTTTTGGAATGCATATTAAATTTTATTTATGTGGACTTATCCGCCACTCTACTATGGAATTGGGTGACGTAATGTGCAATTATTCCAGATTCATTCATTGAATAAATGAGCACTCTCTTACTTGAATGTATTTAAATTCGTGTTTAAAACTTTCATGAACACTTTCGTTTGCTGGTTCCATTTCAAACGAATCGACGATAAGTCTTCGCCGTAAACAAAATGAAAATAACCTTTTCGAATCATCTCCAAATAAAAAAAGTCATGCCGTTTTCCAGAGATATTATTCCGTTGAAATTACCTGAAGCGGAAGAAGGAAGAACTGGGGTGTGCAAATGGGAAAAGAAAATATATATTTCTGTATCCTGGGAATTATATTCACCTCTCCGTGCTGGTAAGCTTGTTTGGTTGGTTCTTTTGGGGACGTGGAATACTGCTTAGTTCTTTTTTATGAAAGAGATTGGGAAATATTATATTTTAGGATAATCCTCAAAGATATTGATATATTCACGCCTTAATAGAGTGAAATAAGTAATACAAACTTTTCTCTGTATCTACATCCAAATACTACCTCGATGGGCTTGTGTTAGTTCATTTACCAGTACATGATATAAAATAATAGCGTGTAGATTTTTTAACGATTTGACCTTCTATTTATTATATTTAAATTTTAAAACCTAAAATATGTTAATTGTTTCTACAATGCTTAATAGGTCTGATCCTAACCTAATGTATTTTTCAAGATACCGAACCACTGCATACAGTTAATCATTTATTGAAACTGCTTGTCACACATGGATTAATTTTTCCAACTGAAATTAAAACTTGCATATCTGTTAAAAAATTTAAATAAAAATATAATGATTATTTAATTTCTCGAGAATAACGTAAGTCACTATTATTTCTTTCTAAGGGCTAACAGACTAAGATGGTGAAAAGTGCCCCCAGAGCTTTTGAAAAATAAAAAATTTACACTTAAAGTGGATCAAAAATTATGTTTCCCCAAAGTTTCAGGCCTTAACATTGGAAATTAACCACAAAAAAATTGACTCACGATTTTTAGTTTTCTAACTATATCTCCAGTTTTTATTTTTGCAAAATTGTTTTTTTTGTACTAAAATGTATTTTTTTTCAAAAATATTTGACCGAAAACTAAACTTTTACATAAGTTTGAAATTTTCGAAATTAAATAAAAATTTTGAGGAAATAATAGACGCCTCGAAAAAATATATGGTGTTACCCCTACATCAAAGTGCAATTTTTTTTTTCAGACTTTTAAAAATTGTGGAACAGTCAAAGACACGAATAACTTCTTTGCGCCATTTTCATCTATGTATTCCAAGAGGATATTTGATATGATTTTTGAGAGCAACGATTGTTGATCAGTTCGTAATTATATTGATTAAGAATAATTGCTCACATAAACAATACCTATCACATTATTATTAATCGTAATTAATGTTTATAGCCATACTGTTAAGCTTCAAGTTAGTCTTCAAGCCTCGAGAAATACAACGTCCGCCGACAATGATTTTTTTCAAACCTCCAGACTCAAAATAACTATGAATTTATAGCCAGCATTTGAGCAAATTTCCTAAAAGGGCGAGAATATGACTGAATATTCGGGGACCAGTTTTCAACGAAGCGATGACACTTCATTATTTATGATGCAAGCAATAGGCTTTCTCTAATGCTTAATTTCTCAATCGGTAAATGTTAAACAATACAGAGGAGTCACGTGCAGCAAAGAGAGAGGAAATTATTCGGATAAACTGCTTAATGAGAGACGTGTCCATGAATGTTATAATTTCCATGAATTTTCCGCTGCACATAAAAGGCTACATGCGTGTAAATTTTAAGGGTTAGTCCACCTCAGTGGAAATAAGTGGGACAGTCGAAGGATCTCATCCGTTGACACCTGGTATTCACATACGGTTGGAGCATTGGTGGCATTTGAGCATGAGAAATGTGAAATTACTGTGTTCCAAAGGAACCAGGCAGCTGCCATATGCCACGCGAAGTTGAGTTTTAGAGGATTCCATTTCCGAATTTAGGTACGCGAAGAGATACGATCTCCTATAGTAAATAAGTGACAGGGTTAGAGATTGTGATGTTAACAACAGTATTACGAGACTTTTATCATAACACTATATCTAGAGTTTTTTCGATTAATTAATTTTTCCTTTCTAGGAACGGTATTATATGATGAAGATATTGTTTAAAATTGTTTAAAAAAAATAATATATAAAATTATTCTTCGACAAAGCTTAGTTACTCTAACATATGAATTCAATTATAAATTGCATACCCATTTTATTACTTGTTTTTTTTCAAATATGAAGTGTTTTTAACTTCAGTAGAGTATTACGCTAAAGCCAATATATCCGTTCTAATGGTCATTCATGTCTACAAAGCGACAGAATGTGGATAAAAATGTGTAAGGCGTGGCAATCTCAGCAAGGAAATAGCCAAACACAAAAAGTTTCTTGGCACAGCTTAGTTTATGAAGGAATTTCCAAGGATATTAACGACGTGGTCTTGGTTAATCACATTTTGTGCCGTAAATGATGTACTAGTGTGACTTAAGGCCGTTTTACTCGGGGCGCAGTATTACGTATGTATTACGAAGGCGTAGTCAAAATTGCGTCGTTTAAAGCGGCGATTTGCTAGAATTCACGAGAGAATGCACTTTTGCGGGATGGCAAAATAGCCCCTACTCTAATTACAGGCTTGGATTCTCGCAATTTCAACTAATGCATTCAATGCTAACCTGAGCAATGACCTGCCCCGTGTAAAATGACCTTCATGCATATCCGAAAAGATGATATACCAACTATCACCACTTCCGTCATATTCTCGCACTTTTAGGAAATTGGCTCAAATGATGGCTATAACTTCATTGAAATTCAGTCAGGAGATATGAAAAAAATCATTTTCGGCAGACGTTGTATTTATCGAGGATTTCAAACTTATGTAAAAGTTTACTTTTCGGTCAAAATGTTTTGAAAAAAATCATGATGGTATAACGTACTGTTATGTACATTTTAATAAAAAGAAACGATTTTGCAAAAAAACTAGATATATAGTTAAAAAAATAAAAATAATGTTTCAATGATTTTGGGGTTAATTTCTATTGTTAAGGCCTGAAACTTTGGCGAAACACATAATTTTTTATGCACTTTAAGTGTTTTTTTTACTTTTCTAAAGCTCTGGGGGCACTTTTTACCATCTTAACCTGCTAGACCCTTTGTGTTTATGATATTATGGTGCCTTATCTGCTGCACCATTTTGTAATTTGTTTATTTGAATCTGCATGCATTTTTTGTGTTGTGTCAAATCCGGCATGGTGTATGAGTCATTTTCTTTTTTTACGTGGGTATGTACAGTTTTTATTTTATTAAAAGAGAAGACATTATATATAGGCATTTCAAAATATCGAATTTTATCTTTTTTGTAATTATCGTACTCCGTACCAACTGCATTGTTATTATTTTTTCATATGGATTTTTCCTGGACAATCAATATTTTCCTACCTTACTAACTTAACCATCAGTATCAAGTTTTGTTTGTCAGGTTTTTCCTGCTTTTGTCTATTTTTATGGACGACTCTTTCACACGCCTTTCCTGAACGACCTGACAACGCTATCTTTAAAAATAAACAGACACTGAAGGACCCCGAGTAAGCGATACACATCACATTACCATGGAATTGTCTGTACCGCAGTAAGGATAATTATAGGGATATTCACGGCTTCCAAATCAAAGATTTTGGAAAATTCGGCCCAAGATGACCTTATGTTAACTTATGACCTGGTACCGGACCCGATGGGTCTGTTATCCAATATCTTAGCCGCGAGGAAGGAGTTCGGAGATTGAAGTGCCATCCACGAAGGATCAAGTGGGTATCGGAATTCGTGTTAAAATTCTCCGGTACACCCGAGGAGAGCTCTTAGGACGAGAAGCCTAGCTCGCAATTCGCTACACTCCTGTGTCGGATAAGGAACATTTTGTATTACGGAAGTAGACCGAGAAATAGAAAGTGCTGAAGCTGTCATAGTGGGAAGCGATACTTATAGTAGGGTATTGCTATTGATAAATGTCAATAATTTTCATTTCTAAAACATTATACCGGCCAGTGTTGGTTTACGTAAAGGTTTTTGCGAATCACCCCGTTCCTCCAAATTCAACGTCACACTTCATTTAATAATGAGGCGTATTTTCGTCAATCCCATAATCTTCCTTCCTCATTCCCGTTTACCAACTATCGTATTATCTAACACACTTGTGTAAAATATCGAGCTTGTCGCGTAAACGGCGCTGAAATTTACATGAATTATCATGAGAAAAATTCCTTTCCGAGCCACTACGCAGACCGCTAAACTATCCAGAAATCGCAGGTACTTTAATTCCCATGGCAGTTTTACCAAGGCTAATGGTGCTGGACATTAGACCCTCGCGCTCCATCAAGGATGGTATCGCGAGTGAGAAAGGACGTCAACGAAGCCACAACCGGTTGAGAGCCTCAAACCTGAGCAAAAGCCGCTCATGGCGGTAATTGGCAATATTTTGAACCTGTCGCATGATTAAAGTTACATGAATCACTATGAGCGAAAATTCCCCTGGACCAGGATTCGTACCAAGGGACGTAGGAGAGAACACTGCTCTATCTAGGTTCTTTACTTCGCTCTAAAACATCGTTTTTCAACTCAAAATTTTTCCTTTAACTCAGGAGTATCCAAAATACGGTTTGCGGGCCGGATCCGGCCCGCGGAGGGCTTTCATCCGGCCCGCGCATCGTTTCAAGCAGCGCGCGATTCTCGCTCGTTTAACTCTGTGAGACGCCGCTAGGAGCATTGCAGCGCTGTACTGCACGTCAAAGTCGCCTTCAACTGTTTTTTGGTATCGGATACTTCAGTAGACGTTGGGATCGAATACTTCAGTAATCGGCTAATTTGCTATCCGGCCCGCCGGGCGATTCGGAACTTCGAATGTGGCCCTCGTGGCCTAGTAAATTGGAGACCCCTGCTTTAACCCATTGTTGAGTGTCCCCTCCCCATTTATTCCTCGCTCCATCTGCACACACTATCTCCTTATTTCCTCTAGAATATTCTTCTACTCGTCCACCGCATCTATAATTTCCTTGTTATTCTTTCTATTCGTTCACTGCACCTTCTCCATTCTCCTCCTTACCAGCATCTTTTAGTCTTTTCTACATCCTCCTTCATCATCGCCCTCGTGTCCGCAGCGCTAAGCGATATTAATTTGATATAAAAGCGCGAGTCAGGTTATATATGAAAGCAGCCGTATTCAGTATTCATCAACATTTACATCTACATACTACACTAAAAGCCGCCTAAAAGGCGTGTGGTAGGGGGGGTTAGGACACCAGAAACTAGAGTTTTGAAAGCGCTTGGGAGCAATTATTTGATACAGATGATTGGATGCTGCTCACACAATGTGAACAGTTTTCTCTGATCATAAAAACTTCGCAGAAGAGAACATGAGTTTCAGAGGATAATATTTGAAAATTAAGCGTTTACTTCTTTGCTTACATTCAACTCCTACACTCCTGCCTTTCGTAACCTTTGGACACTTGACAGTTGGGTAAAATTTGACTGCCTTATTTGCTATAGTGGATTAGGACCATGCCTGTGTCTCAGGGGTGGGTGTCACTGTGTGAACTCGGAGGGGTTGGAATTTGCATGCTTACTATTCTGTTTTTTTTCCGAATTTTGAGCCTGAATTCGAATGATGTCCCAGAGTTAGCCAACTACGGGGATAGCTTGGAAGTTCAATAAGTGACCGCCTACGGAGCGCGAATTACGGCTTATTTCATCGGGAATGTTTACTTACGGCTTACTTCAATGGAAATTGTGACGTCGTTGTATCCCCGAGTAATAAATGAATCATTGAACGATACATTTGAAAATCCTTCAGTTCTCCGGATGTTCTTCTGGCATATATTTTTTGTAATGCACAATAATATACAAAGTATTACGATTGTATTTCTGAAGGTGATCCCTCCAACTGGCTATAGTCTCTGGGGTCACCTAAAGCTCCAAAATTGGTTTTTTATCTATAAAATTTAAAATATTCAATTTTTTGAGGAGCGAATATTATAAAATATTTTATTTATTCTCATTCGGAAGCGCAGAATAACCCCTCAGGAAATGTTGAAGTGGTGCCGTAGTGGGGGCGAATCTTTGCAAAGCGTGAGACGTTTAAAATTATCCCTTACGTTATTTGGGATATGTCTTCATTGATCTCTCGTATTTAGCTCTTCGAGTGAATTCGAATCCAACCGTAAAAAAGATGCAGGGTACATAAAGTGTGGGATGATAATGAGCGTCTCTTTATTCCAAGGGAAAGAACGTATGCAATAAAAATTATCTTTCCATGAAGACAATATCGTTTCATAAGATCATATTTTTATTGGGATATGAGTTCTGCCGGTTTTAATTAACAGGTTAGATCGTTTATTTTGAAGATTGGCGATGCAATTGGCTTTTGGAGAATATTTTAACTCGATTGATTTTTGCCTTAGTGCCTTTTTTCTCCAGCTATTCTGTAGGTTTACTCGAATGTTACTAGCTTTGATCATCCATGTGATCACCAGTATCCTAGTTCTTTTTTTAATTTCAAAAGGCTTATTCCTTTTTTTCTCATTAGGTTTTCCGTTGCAATGATCTGGGGAGTTGTACTTCCTCCAATCCGATACCAATAGAGTTTTCATGGTTAATAATTAATTGATGTGTTTATCCTTTTTTCTGTATCCTTCTTCTAGAGTTACCTGAGGTTTAACTTCGAAGCTTTTAAGCAGGTTTTCGCAGTGTCTGGTATAACAGAGCTTATGTAGGTCTATATCCTGCTGCTTAAGCTGACTTTGATTAGCCTCAAATATCACTCAATAATATTTGTTTAGATACTTATTGCTTGATTGATTAATGGAACTATCCGATCATCATCTGGCGAAAGAGATGCGATTTTCTACGTTAAATAATTAGGTACATAAAAAGTTGAAAATTTTATATTATTCCCCAGCAGATACTGGTCCCTCAAGATTCCTACGCGGCTGGATGCACGCAATATTGCACCTTAACACCATAGTTATTTCCACTTCCTCGGAATAGGGGCACAAAATCTTCCCTTACTAAGAGCGAGAAAGTCGGGCATTGATGCGAATGTCTGAACACCATGGGAGTCAAAAAGGGGTTGACCTGACGAGATAACATCCCAGAAGCGGTAATGAATGCACCCCCCTGACAATTTTTTTTACCAGTTTCCATGCTGAAGATATTTCGATTTGGATACGAAAGTACTTGTGCTGGAACTATAATAAACGGATATATCGGAACAATGTCGGTCTCCTATGACTTTAGAGTAATTATTGTGCATATTATGTCACATAAATGCAGGTATACCCTACTGTACATTCTTTCTTCGGTATTACCGTTTCAGTAAGGTTATTGTTAGGTTCTTATAAACAATGGGTATTTTTAAGTGTCACTAATGCTTTTTTTGTCATCGTAGCTTTAATACCACATCAAGTGTTTAATGGCTCATCGAAATTTTATCTTGAATTCATTATTAAGTATTTGGTATGGTATCACGATGATATGCCCCTGCGGATCTCTGTTATTTATCTCAGTTATTTTCCCTCGGACTATTTGAATGAAAAATGAATGAAACGAGAAACAGTTTGGAAGATTTACAAAACAATTGCCCATCGTAATAACCCTCGAGGGATCTAGACCTTAAAAATAAAGCCATATCAATGCGTGAATATAAATGAAGGTTTTATCCCACGGAGAAACCTGAGTTTTTATGGCTAATGTATATCCTCGAGGATAGAGACTTTCCCTTTTTAGCCGAAATGTAATATCTGTTTCGGATTGAGTCGTATTCCCATAATCTAAAAGTAATTAACGGAAAAATGAAGTTTAATTTATGAATACATGATGAAGCCGGTTTCTCGTAAATTGATGTATGCGAATTCCCTGCGGGAAGTCATTGTGTTCTGCTGGGTTTCAATTATTTTAACTTGAAAATACGTACAGAGAGCAGCTTGCAATTCCTTATTGGTCTTCATATCTGTGGTAATTTATTTATCTCTCTTTAGACACACTATATGAACTTCGAACTGCATAAATCACGCAAAATTCGTTCATTTTTGGAGTTGAATTATCTTTGAAAAATGGAATAGCTTCATTCAATCAGTACATTCATAATTGAAAATGCCGAAACATCAGCCATGAAAAATTAGTTGGCTTTATTTGGCCATAGATTATAAAATTTCGTCGGATGAAAAATATGACAAAGTCATTGGTATTTTATCTCATAGTAAAGATGTACCCTTTAAAGTCAATTATTATACTTGAAGTATTTTGGACATGAGTCGAAGAAAGGAGACATTATTTCTCTCGTACGGGTTCCTATTGCGAATGATGGGCAACAATCTGGACTTGCAGGAGAGTAATTAAGTCGGGAGAAAGGCTTAAATTATTGAATGAATCGCGTGACGTATGATAAAATCATACGCCAGTGAGAGGTTGTAATCATGGTAAAACAAAGAAAAAATAAAGTGCAATCCTTAAATAATTTAGTGGTGTTTACTAGTTTCAACGGCTCAGTGTCATTATCAAAACAAACTGTTTGTCCTGATAATAAAGTCTAGCCGTTGAAACTAGTGGAGAGCATTATATTATTTGTGGGACAGTACCTACTTTGTTCTACAATAAATATTACTTCTTTTTACCAAGAAACACCGAAATCAGTTGGTATGAAAGGTAGTTTTTTTGGTTTGTACGAGAAATACTTATTTCAGTGCATAAACATAAAGTTAACAAAGTTTGACAAATAGATTGCCATTATCTTTCTCGTCGTATTAATTCATAACTGATATTATGGAGTATAGTCTCTGGATAACGCTTCGGGATCGTGCTGAAGCCAAAAGATAAGAGATAATTAAAATCAGTTAGAATAAAAGAGGTAAAATACCTTTTATGATTGAATATTAAATACTGATAAATGAATATATTTACTGCATTACTTTAGTCTAAGGTAATGGATACTGGAGGAATGGCGTATAAATTTCACACTTTTCCCAAAGGGAAAGTGATAAACAAGTAAGTTTTAGATTGTTCTCTGTTGTCTAGACTCTCCTTTGAGACTCTATGGAGCTAAGCGGTCGAGATATCAAGTATTTCTCTAAAGGTACCTCAAGGAGGCAACGGATTGCTTAGTTCATTTGACCCCTGGGGAATTGAAGACTAAGAGGGCTGGAGAGAAACCCTCGGCATTAGCTTGCAATTAACAAAAGGCTCCACGGCGGCCACGGCTTTAGACTCATCTACCAGAAGGTGTGTTGTACTTGAGGTATCCCTCGCAAAACAGTCAAGCAGGGCTATTTCCGAAAAGTCTCCTCTATCGCCGGAATTTGAACCCTGGCCCTCAAGGTGCGGACGGGTTTTGGGTAACTAACACACCATTCATCTCACGAACTCAATGATTTCCCTCGATTTTGTTAAAATACCACAGCGTTGTGAATCATGTAATCCAATTTTCTTTCAAATATAAAACCTATCGAGTAAGTATCAAATTAAAATTTAAAAAATGGAAACCGTTAAAATTTGTCAGCGAGTTTTGAATGGTGTCTCTTCTAAGTAATTTAGGATGAAATGAGGAAATAGGGGAATTAAGTTTGGGCTTTGTGGCAGTCGTTCATGAATACAATCGAATAAAGGCTTTTCCTTAATATGGGGAAGTGTAAAACACGGAAAAGGAGAGTAAAACGTTCCCAGCCAACATTTCATTAAAAACGACAAATAACTGTAAGGCTCATCATGTAAATATTTAATCAAAATGTCTAAAAATAGAAACCATTAAATTTTAACAGCAACTTTTGAATGGTGTCTCACGTAATTAATTTAAGGATGAAATGTGGAAATAGAGGAACTCATATTAGAATTTTATGGCTGCTAGATAATATTTTCGTGTGTGGATAATTAAGTATATTTACTGCATTACTTTAATATATAAAATTTTTGTACCAAGACTTTCGATTAAATACGCGCGGTAAATTTCTCAAATAATCTAGGAAAAAATTGAGGCACAATAAAAAAAAATGTTGTGATCTCTATTCATCTATCCTGAATACTCCGACTTATTGTCCCTCGTGTCACAAGACAACCAGAATAGAGTTATCCCTCTTTTTCACTCTCACCGTTCTCATTTTTACGGAGCGCCACCCTTAAAGCAATGCTATGATTTAATTCAGTTGATACGTACTCCACAACCCACCCCTTTTAAAAAGTTGAGGAAAAAAAATGACGCGAGTTGAAACTTTCCTTTTAAATTGATTGTTTCGCCCACCCCTTCCGTCTTTTAAATGTTCAATTTGGATTCTGGCCGAGGGAATAACTTTGGCCTGTAGTTTCGTGGAAACGCAGTATTATCTGCCGTTTTGGACCCCCCTCGTTAGCCTTATAGGGGTTCATTTGGAAATAAGCGCTTGTCCGGATTCACTCAGACTCCGCCGGCCGTGTGTGTGGGTGATGTGGAAGGGATCGTCAGTCTACGTGTCCCGCACCATCATTGTGAGATGCCCTGTTGAACTTCACCCTGCTGAACCTGGGGTCAGTCATTAATGTCCGCGTTAATTAAGGAAGTATGTTCGCTACTGAGTGATTCAAAATAAATATTTATTTATTTTATTCCCAAACCATCGAATAGAGCTGATATTAGCCATTTTATATCAGGGTATTCAACAAATTAAACAATTGCACGAACACGAGTGACCATGCCCTGGATGGGGGAAACCTACTCAGGTGGGAATCGAACCCGCGATCTCTTATTTGATTGGCGAGGACTTAACCCTGACGCCATCGAGGCCGGTAAAGAATATATTGCTTATATTAATATGTAAAAAATATTTTTGCTATCATAGACGATATTTTTCGAGTGTAGAGTAAAAAAGAAAAGCAAGGTTAAAGAGAATGTTACTGTTTCAATACTTGTACTTAAGTTGACACTACAAGTGTTTTGCTTTCATCTCAGTTTTGGAAAAGGATTACGAACTTTTGTCGTCTTTTTTTACCCTTGTCACCAAGTAAGGTTATCTTATCTTACCAAAAAACAAATACTTTTGAATATGGTATAAAAAAAGTATTGCCATCATAGATAGTAGACATCTATAGAGCTTGAAAAGAGAAATAAGGGTACAGAGAATGTAACTGTTTATATGCTTGAAATTAAATTGGCACTAGTGTTTTGCTACCATCTTACTTTTGGAAAAGGATTAGGTACTGCTTTTCTTGCCTTTTTTTATCCTTTACACTCAGTGAGGTTACCTCCAAATTTTGAAATTTGTTTTAGTTATTTTACAGTTTCCATCATTTCTCTGTGAGTCTCTAAGTTTTTAAAAGTATTGTATAGTTGCTATAGCCGAGATAAGGCACGTTGAACTGATGTCCTGGTTAAGATGATGATGTTAACTGAATAACGAAGTATTTGTTTCTCGCCTGATAGAATTATGCGACGTTCTTAAAATACCATGAGGAATACACATTGTCTATTTTAATTAATTAAACATGAAAAATTGTTTATGGCTGCTGATTATAGTTTTGAAATGTGTCAGCTTAATTGAATTCATTTGATGTGCGTATAAAAAAACCAAACGTTAATAATTCATTTTGCAATGCAAGAGAAAAAGTTTCAAAATTTGAAAAACTACCGGTAAATATTTTGGAATTATAATATCTTTTCACGATTTTTTGAGAGGAGTAAAATTTGACAAGCTCATGTTTGATACGCTAATTCGACGATGATATAAGGAATGATCACATTACGGTTTCGAATTCGCAATTTGAGTCTTGATTAGAATTTCATGGAGGGGCGTAAGATTTTTCTTATTGTTTATGACAATTTTATATCAATCGCATCGTTCTCATCTCCAACCTTCGCGGACGTAATTAGAGACGGTGTATCTTCCTGGCACAAACTAATCGGAAATACCTTCGAGATTCTAATGAGGAAATGGTATATCCTTGTGCGATACATGTTCCAGCTTTGAAACTCTTCAAGTCCTCTCTCAGCCTATCGCGTAAATTTTGCGCTTAACCGAGGCTTCACAAAGGTGCAGGCTGTTTTTTCGTGTTTAATGAAGGTGTTGGCTGGGAACTTTTTACTCTCATTTTCCGTGTTTTAGACTTCTCTACATCCAGGAATAATCTTTTGAATGAGATAGAAGAAAAATTTCATTTAATTGACGCTTGTTTTATTTAGCAGGAGATTTCATATGCATGGAAAATACAAACAACCAGCGCTTACTCATCTATATCCTTGGCAGAGAAATATTGGCTCGATTTTGCTTTGATTAAATGTTTTAATAAATTACATTATTAATTTCTGCCGTTCCTGAAAGTTTTTATCCAGAGAAAATAGTTGTAATGATTAATTGAAAAAACATTTATCATGATTAACATGAAATTAAATGGTTCTTATTCGCAGCGTCAACAAAGAATGGCAAAATATATATTCAAATAAATGTGTACGGTTGATGTGGAGTAAATTGTTGTTGAGTGATATAAGTTATTCATCTGTGAATCAGTACAGCATGTACTATCTTATTTGTGCGTTAGTTGGTAAGAGTTTAGAATTATCCCCCAAGCTGTCTTTTTTTAGGCACTTTTTTAATTTAGCCCTCCAATAACTCACATGCTGGCGATATATAGCATCTATTTTGGCTTCGGGATTGGAGGAATAGAGTTTTTCGCCCCAAATATTTTGATACAATCAGCTGGGATATATTACACGTATACCTAGTGTTGAATTAGCTAATGTTAACCTTAATGATAACACTGAGGTTGATAAAATTGGTCCATTGCATTTTACGTTGGAAATTGGTCCACTTTGCTACTTAAGTTATGGTGAGTTCATTGTCAGCGATTTGCTTGGATTTCAAATGTTTAGAAAACTCCTCGGAGTAGTAGTGAGGCTTTAACTTAAGAACCTGGAGTTACTTCTGCTTTATCTCTTGTGGGATTTATGACATTCAAAGTAAAATCTTTCCCTATTCCCTAAGAAAGAAATACACAGTAGAATAGCGCAGGCGAAGAGGGCTTTCTACAAAAAGAAGAATCTTCTTACAGCTGAAAATACCAGCATAGAAGTAAGGAAACAATTCATCAGATGCTACATATGGAGTATGTTTCTCTATGGAAGCGAGGCTTGGACGTTTACAGCAGCAGAGAAGTCAAGAGTGGAAGCATTCGAAATGTGGTGCTACCGAAGAATGATGAAGATAAAATGGATTGACCGTGTGAGTAACGAGGAAGTGCTAAGAAGAGTGGGAGAAAAGAGAAACCTCTTAAAAACCTTATGCAGAAGAAGGGACAACTTAGTTGGCCACATTTTGAGGCACGATGGTCTGATGAAGACAATCGTTGAAGGACTAGTGGAAGGGAAAAAGGGCAAGGGACGGCCCCGAATGAGTTATATAGGACAGGTTATAAAGGATGTAAAAGAGAAGAAATATGTAGCTATGAAGAGATTAGCGGATAGGAGAGAGAAATGGAGAGCTGCGTCAAACCAATCTTAGGATTGTTGACTAATGATGACGATTCCCTAAGAATTTTCTAGCCCCTGTACATAGATGATTGAGAACAGACTAGATGCAGAGTTATCACTGTAGCACGCATTTTTATGCAGGTTTTTTTTTGTAAGTTATTAGTATACCTTCATAGAATTGAGATAAATCTATTTTCAGTGCTCATTATTCATACGTTGCGAAAGCCTTGGGCTGAGTAAAGGCATAGCGAAGAAAAAAAGTCACCCCGTAAGTCTTAGTGAGTTAATCGCCGTGCCTAAGGATAGCTTGGATTAAAACGGTTCATTCGTCGGCCTTGCATGTGGTTTAGGGGTCATTTCAGGAGGAGCTAATTAGGGGAACGCTGTCGTATATGCGCAGTAGGGGAGGTCCTTGGGTTACACCGTTATGCACATGGGAAGATGGGGGAGGGTGTGACTCGGTTCGTGCCCCTAGTTCAAACGTGCTTAGTTCACGCCGCTCCGCTTCCCGCTTCCTACGTAATTGTCTCATTAATGCAGGGCCTGCGAGTCCTCAAGTAGCGTAGAATGAAGATATTAGCCGGGTGAAAGGGACTGAGCCCCGTGATAGTCATCCATGGTTCCATCTTACTCATGTTCGTCGCACAGAAATTTCTTGTCTTGGTAAATGATACGATGCGTTCTATTTTTCAACAATATATTTAGCTGCAATACATTTTAATCAGATTATAAGGGAAAGTAAGGTTGCACATAAAAAGCTGAAATCGTTTTATACCGTGGTGGTTAATAATTCGACTACCGATATTTAATCAAATCACATTCATTGAGTACTGACATCCCTAGAAGTGGCTTCCTAAATAGGTTATCCATGTGGAGTAATTTGCAAATTAATTATACCATGACACCTATGCTTAAAATGGGTCGGATTTGCACGATCAATATAAATGAGATTTAAATTACGTATTTTGAAATATGTTGGGTAATTTAATTTTTTGTCCGTTTATTTTAAGCCTATTTTTCAACATGTGGTCTTTTGTCTTAAGTGCACGAATTTTGTTCTAAGCCTTTGATACATTCCAATAGTAAATTAATAATGCACTATGGAAATTAGATTATATTTTGGTTTAAATATTCAATGATTATTTTGCAGAATGTTAATAGGCATTTGAGATCATCAGGCCACTTTTGTCGGAAGAATCCAGAGTCAACTCCAAGACTGATGATCGATGATGGGGTGAAAGTGAAGAGACTGTGAGGGAGTCACAGGCTATGCCGGTTGAACCAAGTCCACAACTACATCAGAAGATTGGCTGTGGCACTGAGGACGAACTGTTATCAAAAAAGACAAACTGTCGCAATCCTGAGTAGTTGACTATGCCACAAAACCATGCAGGATTTTTTCGGTAAAAAAGGTAAGGTTATACATATTAAGATATTTCTCCATGAACTAGATCTAATTGCCTTAGAAATCTGATCCGTTTCTGAATGCCGATAAAATGAAAACGAGGAAAGTTTCTCGCGCTGAGTTTGCCCAATGCGTTGAGTTAGGATTCATTGTCATTCTGTACCTCTGTGAACTATTTGCTTAATTTTTGTCCAAATGTCTTTCATCTCGGCTTTGCATAAAACATGAATTCGTGGAGTATTTCACTACCCGGAGCTAAGTCTGTAATGTGTTCAATATATATTTCAACGATGCTGGGCGGCGATTTCAAAATATCTGAGAACTATCGTATATTTCACGGATACTCTCTCCGTGTTCGTCCTGTGGAAAATAATATCAAACATTATTTTCACAAACTTATAATTTAATCCTTCAGAATTGATGATGCAATAATCCTGCTACGTAATGGAAAGGTCATGTACAGGAGTTGAGACGCATTTATTAAATTATCATACAACTTATACCGGAAAGAAAGTGGGTCAGTATTGACCTCACTCCGAAATGCTGTGTTTGCGTGAGTAATATAATGGATACGCGCGATAAAAATGACAAACTATGTGTCGCCCGCTATCTGCGGCATCAACTCCACTCGATGCCTTCCGCTCCTTGACCTTAATTAAAAAATTAGATGAGCGAACTTCCCCGGTTAACTTTTCCGGCTCCAAAAGTCGTCGGACGAACTCTCCCTCCCTGTCGCTCCGTTCCTTTAATCCACCTGACAACTTATGTCTTCAACAAGAAGCACCGCCTTCATTTAGTGGCACCCAACTGGGCGAGAATTTCGCGGAAAATGAACGCGCAAGTCACCCGGTAAACGAGCCTACTCCTCCATCCCCCTCTAGATTCGGCGTCTTCACAGCCTCGAGCAACTACAATAATAATCATCGTGATAAGAGCATACAAAATATACGGAACTATCAAATCAAATTGAACATAATACTTGGGAAATTTATCAGGAAATGAAAATGAAAGAATGAATAAAATAATGCGCCCAATATATTATCAACAACTGATTTAAAACCCTAATCGTATTACAAAGTCCAAATGTTACAAACTGGATAGATGCATTTTAATACTAAAGGCATCCATGTATAAAACAACTCGCATGGTAAAAATAATCCTGCATGCCAATATATAAATGACATTATATAAAAACCTCAATGCCAGCAATGTGGCATGAAGTATATCGGCCACATGCTTGTCCATAGTATGAGTTTAACATCTGAGAAACTGCGAAAAATCTTACACGGCCTGGACTACGTATTTTAAGTCTTGTTTCCAGGCTTTGGCATCCTTTTGTTTTTTTAGCAAGTCTGCAGCAAAGCACTTCTGTATAGTATTTCTTTATTTTATTGTAACAATGAAAATTTTACCGGAGATGCTGTACCCTAATTCGTCAAAAAAGGCCAATTCATTTAGTGAAACAAAGTATGAGCTGTAATTCTGAATTTAAAGCGCAGCCCAAATGATCCATGGACTTGCGCGAGGAATATAACGTGACTCAGAGTTGAAACAAGCCATTATGTGCTAATTATGCCGTCATGGACGGCATCCGTCAAGATTTAACATCAAACTGATATCACTTCGTATGTGGATAATTAAACTCTTTAATTTTTAATTTAGCACTATTTTCTGGTAATTCAGCCGACAGTGGCGGTCCTCTCATGTTACGAATATGATGTGACTCATTTTGCAGCATTCATTAGGTAAACATTGGAGAAGTCCGGTGAAATTCTTAAATTTTATTTTTATCTTGACACATATGGCATTGCAGCCATTACATCAGTATGCTTTTCAATTCGACTCGAATATTATGGTACTAATCAAAATTTTTACTTTGTTTGGACAAACGCCTCTCTAAGATTTTGCGCAAAAATATGGATTTTTAAACGCAGTTTCCAGAAAGCCTTTTTTTTATGGTCACCAGTGAATGAGGTACAATTAGATGAGCATAAAATAAAAATTTCATTAAAATAACTTTCATTTCTCGGACCGGCCTCCATTCACCTAGCTGTAGTAAAATCCATTTGAGGTCGTTCTGAGGAGCAGCTAAGTACCATTAGTTTGCTTCCTGTCTTACTAATTGAGTGAAAAGGTCGAATCATCTCCATACTAGGCAATGTGAGTCCTGTCAAGAAAGCTGGGTCAGTATCGGATTTAAACCTTACCCATAATTTTATTTCCTTTGAGAACAGGTTCCTAAGAATTTACGGTTCTTTACACAGTAATCGGGTATGATTACTTGATTACACATTTTATACCTCAAGTTTAATAATACATTACCGAGTTAGGTTATTGATTTTAGAGATAGACTTTCATAATAATGCGATAACTTTTTAATTAAAAATATTTCTTCATGTTTTATGGGAACTAAAAATGGAGGGATTGTAAAAATGCACGGTTTCTACCGGCGGAGGAAGAACTGTTAATTTGTAGATGGAATGCACTATCAGCATTGGGAATATGAACGTCTTTGGGCACGCTGGTATAGTTTTTAATCAGTATACCTATCGAGAAAAACGTATAATTGAAAAAATTTTGATTCCGATACACCGTCATTTTTTATATCCATTACATCCCCATATTGGACTTAGAAATTTCGCAACTATCATTCATTCTATCGAAATTGACCTCATAGACAAGCAAAATTTTAGCTTGGTATGTCATGAGATACCAAGTTAAGCCAAAATGAACTGTTTTTAACGAAAATGAACCATTCTCTTGCCAACTTTCTATTCCACTTACAACTTTTACCCCGAGTTCATATCCTCCTCAACGTCTTTCTTGATTGGCCATGCGAGGTATCACGTGCGTACGGGGATATCCTAACGTTTCAATGGGGTCTTAGTCAACCATGACCGTGCTATTGCGTCCCGCCACCAGGAGGCGATACAAATGCTTATATTGCCCGAGGAGGGAAGTGGGAAGGAAGTTAAGCAGGTTCTTACTTTGGGCAAAGACCTTCTCCTTCGCATATGGGCGGTGGAGTTAATATCTCCTGCAAGCGGGCCAAATTCCTTAACCGTCGAGGCAAAGTCTTTGGCCCAGTGATGACGCTCTTGCAAAACAAGTCCCTTCCCTTTGTTCCGAGGGATTTTGTGTCCATCGAGCCGCCACCTCTCGCCGGATCTTTTAAAGTTTAGAAATTAGGCGAAAAGTTGGTCGACGGCGAGGCGCGCGAGTTCAGCCGGGGATGCAAATATTCGGACCTAGTGAGCTCGGTAAGATATTTGAAGTTAATACTCTCCTAAGGAGAAAGTTGTAGAAAGTAGGGCTATGAATATTTCTCTCGTTTTCTGTGTGAGATTAAATAAACATTTTGTGGACGCTTTTCCCGAGATTAAACACGCATTTTGGTTTATAATTAATGGCGTTGAGCCTAGCTTTGTGGGATAGTGTTGAGTTCAAATTGGCATGTTGCACATAATTTTAAAAGCTACTGGGCCTGACTCAAGATCCAATGTAGGTATACTAGGTTTATAATTATTATTATATTGTGGAATTAGAATTTTTCTTGTTAATATATTTATTTGAAGAAAAAATATATTACGAAAATATTAAAGGGTAACCGTACGAAGTACTGTTCTTATATTAATATCTTATGTATAGTGTTGTTTTTTACAAAAATAGAGAATTATGTATATATTCAACCGTCATAAAGAAAACATTATTGATGGTATGAAGCCTCGGTCTGCATCTTTGAGGATTCTTCTGTGCAATACGGAAAATTGTATTAATTCAATTTTCGTACATATTTGTAATTCCTATTCCGCAGTTAAATATCTCTAGCTATTTTCATACAGATGTGAAATGCCATCATCCGAGGGAAATAACGTCTCCGCAAATTGGTTAAAAGTGAGTAATCGTGTGAAGTTTCGGCTCGACATGAAACATCTAAAAGTTAAAATATATTCACAAATAATTTTATGGAAGTTGTTTCATTATAGAAGGTGGACGATCTGTATCTGTATCTGTATCAGTATTCTTTAAAATTACTTTTATGGAATTGTGTTGGTAGTTATTGCTTCCGCTGGGTCATCTCTCAAGAGAATATCAAAGTTTGTCGTTTCTTTGCCTTCTGACTCCTAAGTCCGTGCAAATAACATCTTTTAACGACCAGGAGGCTGTATTTTCAACTAATGCTAGTGTTCACTCTGCCACAAATTTACCGGATTTAAAGGTTAACTTTTTCCTCTTTATTCCTCTTCATAATATAATTATAATTTATAATTAACACTTAATTATGAATTCAGTTTGGTGTACAAGAGCTTTTTAAGACATTAAATATGTGAAAGGAGCTTGCAATAAAAAATATTAAGGAGTGTAATAAATGGTGCATACTTTCTTTGATTAACTTATTTCGTAGTGAACACTCGTTTCTGCCATAAATATTTGGTTCCACACCATTAAAATTGGTACATATTATTGTAGAAATACATAATCACAACTATAATAAAAGTATCCTTAAAATATTCAGGTTTTTAAAAACGAAATATTAATTGCAATAACTGTATCCATATCTGTCAAAGGAAGAACGACGAAATTAATATACAGAGCTATTTTCGTGTTTAGATAAATTCAGCAGATGGTATGAAATACATTCTAACATTAGCAGAAAATGTCCTCTACTCTGAACATCCTGAGGAAACGTGAAGGAAGTTTTGAAATAAAAAAATGAGAGTTATGGAAACGAAATGTCATCTTTCCTTTTCACTGTCTTAATTATATCCTCTGGAAAGTAATGAGGAAGCGAAGGAAGATACAAAAGATGAAAAATCAGAAAGATAACCGTTCAAAAAAGGTCTAAAAGAAAAGGGGTATGAAAAGAAAGGGGGTTGAAATTATCTCATTCACTTGTTTTTTCGTATTGCAAGTAAGATGTGCTAATTCTGCTCAGATACATTGCAGAATAATTCAAAACTTCTAAAGAATTAAATTTCGAGATTTTAAAGGAATATTTAAGGTAAGAACAGGATAAAAGAGTAGAAATTTGTATTAGAATTATATTATAATACCAGGATTTGCGATTGTTGCAAATTTAAAATAAAACGTTTTCTCAAAATATTTCAGGGTAATGGAATTTTATTTTGGATTTTAGAGTTTGGAGTAAGTATGAACGAACACCAATCTAAAACTAATAACCGGATAATTTCAGCGCCTCAGGCATTGTGAGAGTTTCAATTTCCCGTCAGTTAAATGGCGTTTCCTCTGAAAATTGATATCTTTCGCTGTATACGTCTTTGATAATCATGCTACTATTTTGAAATCGGTCGGTCATTAGTACCTGTATCAATGCCGTCAAACAATTAATTGCTGCTAAAATTTCAGTGTTACACATTCCTTAAGTTACGACTAATGAATATGGACTTTTATTCACTATGAGTGAAAGAAGTAATGAACGCATGTAATATCTGGCATCATAAATCGTCTATCCCGGCCTAAATGATCTCCGAGCAGTTCATGCCCCATCACACACTAATTTAGGCACCTCATCAAAATGAAAGACGTATTCAACGCTCATCGGGTACTCAGGCTCTCAAAGTGGTTAAATTTCCCGTAAAGAGCACTCAAATCACCCTCCCTTCCTAGTGTTTCAATCCAATCCTTGGAATTATGTGCGTCCCCTTTAGATTTCAACCTTGTAAAAACTAGTGTTCAAACGGTGCAAGTTTCTCTATGAAAGCGAGGCTTGGACGTTGGCCAGTGTAGAAGAGTCAATAGTAGAAACATTTGAAATATGGTGTTACCGAAGAATGATGAATATTAAAGTATCGGCTGCGTTAGCAATGAGAAATAGCTAAGAATAGTGAGAGAAAGGAGAAGTCTTCGAAAAGCCATAAGGAGAAGACGGGACAACTTAGCTGGACACATTATGAGACATGATGGCCTGGTGAAAACAATCGTAGAAGGACATATGAATGGAAAGATGGGCAAGGGACGACCTCGACTGAGGTACATCGGACAGTTTGTAAATTATGTAAAAGAGAAGAAATGCGTCATTATGAAATGATTAGGAGATAGGAGAGTGGAGTGGAGAGCTATGCCAAAACTTAGGATTGTCGACATATGATGATGACGATGAAGAAGAAAAACTAGTGTAGCAAGGTAGTGTAATTTACTCTTGTCTAATTTCTCATTATTTCAAATAAATTTCGACTCTTCGGCAATTTTAAAAATTGCATTCGAGGTGAACAATTACCGGTACAGCAATTTCGTTTTCACTCACGATAAGTCATGTAGCTCTTTAGCGTTGACTGCACTTGAGGAGGGTAGTACTCACCTCGAACTAACATAAGCCGCAGGTGTGTGAATTTCTCGCATTCGGGCAAGGGGGCCAGTTCGTTTCCCGAAGCCACCATGCAATTCGAGGATTTCTCTTCTTTGTGAGTTTTCGAAGGCTGCAATAACTGGGATTTAACACTATGGACCCTTTCATTAGAAGCCAAGCTCCATTATACTTCCAATATTGCCCTATTTTCGTCTTAGAACGGCGTAATGTTATGTACGTAGAAGATAACCATTTGTTTGCAAAATAGTTTGTTTTTAGCTTTGGGGAGCATATGCCGTGTACCCATTATCACGTTGCGCACCAGGGGTGTAGTTAAAAAATACTACTAGAAAGCTTGCGATAAGCCGTGGTTCATTCGTTAAAGGCTATCGTTACAGTATAATATCCATCCATCGATTAAGGCATCCTAAGTCTCCGGAGAAAAAATATATCCACTGAAAAAATTCCGGTCATATTACATTTAATGATAATATCTCTATACTATATTCCTTCCATATAAAAAAAGACGTGGTTGATAAAAGGCTAAGATAATTTTCAGTAAATAAATCACTTTTCCATTTTTTATATTTACAAACAATTATCGTGTTCATAAGCGTATTTAAATTTTTGATAACAATTATTCGGTCAAAATGATATTCTATATTCATTTCTTGGTTATTTCGTTGATGGCGATCTCAAGAAATATATATTTTTTTTAGATTTATTAAAAGTATTTGTTTTGAATCGCAAATATGATTCTACATATATCATTGGAGAAGTCCGATATTCGCGATCCGAGGAAAATCAATGTTCATTTCATGCCAAGGATGCCATGCAATGTGCTAAAATTAATGCTAAAGTGAATAGTATCTTGGAAACTCGTCCTCTACTCCCTTCGTACTATGATAAAGGTAAGATGAAATGGTGAACCTCCTGAGAGAGGGAAGGTGAAGAGAGGAGAAAGCATGGGGAGAGTTTAAAGAAATACATGGCGAAGAGGGGGTTAGAGGGGCAAGATGTGGAAGGGGAAGCGGTGTGGGTGAGGCGTTTGAACATCAAAAGCAGTGCAACTGGAGACGCCGGGGTCGAGAGGGCGGGCGGTATGAGAATTCCTGAAAATCAAGACGGATCGTGGAGATGGGTGGAATTCCGAAAATAAAGGGACAGAGGAGGAAGGGTGATGCGAACGCGGAGGAGGAGATGATAGAAGCCCCTGAAAAACAGGCCACGAGATGCTGATAAGCGCCCATGACGACGCCACCGGGAGAAAACGGCGCAGTATAAATAGGCATACTCCGAAGAGATTGGCATTTTTTTTGCACCCGATAAATTGTAGTTTGAGCAAAGAAAAGTTATCGAGAATAAAATAATTTGAAAAGGTTTGAGATTAAGATGAATTACCGGTATCATGATTGAATTTTTTGTGATCCGAAGTATAAAACCTTAAGCTTTAAATATTACGCTTTCGATGTCCGAATCCAATATTTTCAGCATAAAAAAATATTTTTTGGGCTTCCCAAAAATATAAATTTGTTAAGCATGATCAAACAATGTCGGAACTCGCTATTCGCGGAAAATCGATGTTTATATCATGCCAAGGATACTATTCGGTGTGGTAAAATTAATGCTGAAGCGAATAGTACTTTGAAAATGCATTTTAGGGTAGCGTTGAAGTAGTTGCAACTATACCGTGGTCGGCATGAACTGCATTACACTAGATGATAGTATCTTCAAACATTGAATAATTAAAGTAACATAAAATTTATAATGAGCAAAATGTACATTGAAAATTTTTCTCATGCTATCCATTTCTTCGGGAGAATTACGTTGTAGATGCCCAATTTTTAAGAATTGCAAATGAAAAAATGCTATTTTTGGATATTTGCATGCAAATTAATTGTGGCATATCTTTTTTTGATTATCACTGGTTGTGAAAATGATTAGTGACGTATACTTGCGATATTTTCATGCTCTTAAAAGCATTGTTTTGAAAAAGTCACTAATGACCTGCTGTAACTCAATTCTTTTGTACATTTTATGACTTTAGTAATAATAGTTGGAAGTCACATATATTTCATGATATTTCATATATAGTTATATATGAAATATACTACTCATACTTTTCTTCCCCATTAAAAAAGTGTGTTCTAGTATCAGTATATTTTTCCCTTAGTGGAAGCCGCTCCCGTGAACTTTACATGCATGCGGCAACATAAATATCCTGGAACTTTTTTTAGCGAATTGACGAAACTCGGTAAGTTATTTAGTGAATTGACTAACCTCAATTTCCCTGAAAAATGACATCGTGATGCTGGTTCGCGTGTCCTACATTTTTTCATAGTGGCGAGATTTGCTAGCATAGATCCTTGCAGCATTGCATATATCGCTGGAATGAATGATCTACCACTTGTTTGCGTCCGTACCAATGTGAGAAACATATCGTCCTTTTTTCCGAAAAATAACACGTTTCTCCACGAGCAAATAGTCTCTTTAGTCATATGAGGGTATATTGTTTTATGCAATTGAGCAACTCTCTAAAAAATGACTTTATTAAGTTTTTCCCACAGTCATAAAATTAAAACCTATTGTCACGGGAAAGGTAAATGAATATTGCGTTAGCAATTTATAAGTTGTTCAAGAGTCATCCAATCACTAACGTGAAAAATATTTACTTATTTGACGGCTTCAGGACCATTCCAGGAATTCTAAAAGGTTAATTAATGAATAAAAGTGCCATGAGAACTAAGAAAACTTAATCAGCCCTCCTTTCAACTTCATTAATAATATATCTCGGGGTCTTGTTTGTACAAAAGGATATCAAATTAAGAGCAGGATACAGACCCTGGTAATTTAATCCCTTCACGGAAATTTATTTTGCTGAAGTACTACAAAAATCTTTTTTCATTATCACCGCTGAAAGGATTAGTCTCCATCGTCACATGTACGAGTATTTAAGGTCTGTGGTATTTACAACTACCTTATCTTTGTAAATAATTTTCTTTCAACCTGGATGTTCATTTGATAGAAGAGGGAATAGGTCTCCTCGGGCTAAACCTTAGACTTAGCTAAATGAAACATTAAATAATTCCTCGGTATTAATTTGGACACGACGTGTTTCGTTGCTACACAACATCATAATCAACATCAAAGATACAAGATAATGTTGGCCAAAGCAAATCAATTTTTCATGGAGAGCGTCACCTCTCGCGAAATAAAATATAATCGTCAATAGTGTACGGTGCCATTATCATTTCTCATGATGACAAATATTTCGGCCTACCTTGTGGACACGAATTCCTCGGAAACGGAAAGCAAAGGCCGGTGACACGGAAATTGAGTTTATTAATTGCATCTCACAGTAAAATCCGACAGAAAACGGGAAGCGGAGAAGAGGAGAGCATGGAAACATGGCGACGGGGCGCACCGCACCCATCTCCACGTCCATATTGGTCGACTGCGGGACGCCCTCGGAACATAAACCGCCTCAAGCTCGCACACCTGCACTTCAGCGTGAAATTGTCGAGTGGGAAGTCTTCCCTCATGCATGTGTGGGAGTCGAGCCAAGTTTAGGCGTCGGGGAAACTTCATCTCTTCAATATGACGCCCAAGAAGTGCCGGGGTGTCTTCGCTCTTTTTTTTAAGCGCACACGGAGCTCTCTACCGGGAGGAAGAGGGAACTAAATGGGGGCAGGTTAGGATAAAAAGGTGACCGGGCCGGGATGAGGTACCGAGATTGAGTGTTGAAAGGCTGCGTGTGGTGTTTTTTTTTTTTTTTGGTGGGGTTTGGCGGAGTTATTACTGGGGAAGTTTTTCTTCACCTCTACGTCCCCTTCTCGCTTCCTTATGTACAATGGCCGACGGACGTCAGGGGTTGATGGATAAGGCGAAAATTTGTGCACAAGGAAGGATAGGCTGAGAGGGGAATTGAAGTTTAGCTCAACTAGAGGTGGTTAGAGCAGGCTCTTGTGTTGGTGTACGCCGGGCATATTTATGTGGAAAAAGTTTCGGGCTATTATGAATACATATACGCCCACTGTCATAATTCTATGTGCATTACTCAGGCATGGGTGAAATTTCTGTGTGCGTTGGAAATCGGGCGTGGGAAGTTTGATGCCATTTTCCATCGTACGAAAAGGTTATGGAATGTAAATATTGCTGACATATCTTGGGATTTACCCGTTAGGCAGGCATGTAGTTCTGGGGAAAATATTATTCCACTTGAGCGTGTATGGTAGACGTATAGGAGAGGATCTATCCCTTCGTTATGAGTTGAAATACAAATATAACGCTCGCATATTGAACAACAAATAATATGGAGACATTTGAAAAATGAATGTCTCGGACATTCAGTGAATTATTGGAACTACGAACTACGAGCCGGGAGAAGATTTCATCATTATAAAATTAGTATTTGGCACAAAAAGGATGCTTACGTAGCACTTACTTAGTTAACGTAGAATTCCTGCGTATGCCTGCGTACAAAGTTACTTCTTTCATGCAGCGATGTACACAATCATAGTTAAACATTCATTTGTTATAATGCAGAATAATTATCGACATGTAAAGGAGCTACTTACGTTAACCCACCTGTAACTTCGTCTGCGTAAAGTTTCAGTGCTGTGAATTTTTATCGATGTTTTTCATTTTGTATTATGTACCCATGCTAGCTAGCCGTTAAATCAAATAATGCCATTAATTACTACGTATGTAATGTGTATAAATTGAAATTGTCGCTTGATGTAACGTACTGAAACACAAAACCCAAAGCTAAAGAGGACACTCACAGTCTTATATTACTCAGAATTCGATATATGTATCTTTCTTAACGCCTTCAGGAGTAATGAGGTAGTAACAGATGGGGTAAAGTTTGGAACTTGGAGGTGTTGTAGGGTCAACTGGATGCATTGGGCCCAGGGATGCTGCGCGTCTTGAGTAGCTATTCTTGCGAGATGATTAATTTATTTAGTAAAAAATGTGTACCTTGAAGAGCTTTGTCGTATTTTAGGAAAGAAAACTGCTCAAAGTTAGCTACGCGAAACTATTTCCTGTATAGATTATGTATTAAGTATTTAGCAATTTCATAAAAAAAATCCCACGGAACCATTCCGTCCGCGCAAAATAATACTATGCGTGGAATGCACGAAATTCGAGAACTGCTTTTGCATTCCTTTAATTGATTAAGTGAAAATGAGGGAAAAAATCACTGACTAAAATAAAAATTTACAATTTGTCATGGTTAATTTAAAGGGTGAAGCTAGGTTTTTCAAATTTATTAGAGGCAATTGCTGATATCGAGCTCTGTCAAGCCATGTACATTATTTATGAAGGCTAATTCGTGAACATGAGTTAAATGCCGATTGTAAGTATGCCTAGTAACAATTTTCTCACGCAAAGATTGATTATTTTGCCTAGTTTTAATTAAATTTACTATTTATTCTTGTCATTTCCATTTTAGTTTGCCTATTTTTTGATCCAATATTATTATATTGGATCTATAAACTAGGCCATGGCATGGATATTGCCATGTAACTCCTAATTAGGCATTCTCCTTTGACAGCTATACTTCAATAGAAAAAACTAGGTAAGTCTAAATATTTGTTCCACTTAATTTAAGAATAATGTTATTTTGTTATCATAGAAGCTTCGATTTGGTTATTTATATTTCGACTATGGAATGGAACTCGAAATCAACGCGGAACGTTTTCAGGAATTCCCAATAACAGTGATGGGAATTTATGATTGATTCAATGGAATTTCAATAATCGGGAGGTCTGAAATGGCTATTTATAAATAATTCATTCGTTCAATTGTATTAGGCTCAACTATGTGGAAATTAATACACGATAATGAAAAGGAGACTTCGTTGACTCTATGGAAATCAACGAATAATCCTTTTCATTTTCGTAAATAATTCATACTTTGCTGGTTTTATTTTTTGCTTGGTATCGGTATAATGTGATAAATATTTATAAGTAGTATTATTATTACTTTTCCATATGGAAATAGCATATGGAAATCAAAATTAAAGCAGTTGTATATTTAATGAATATCCAGGGATGATAGTTGAGTTTTCTTAATTCATGTCACATTTTATTCATAAGAATTCCTTTCAGAATTGACGCTATAGTGGTCTTGAGGTAGTCATATTAATCAATAATTACTGAATATTTATTTAATCTCTAAATTCAATGTTGACAGAACGCATGATTATGAATAGACCGGTCTTTTTTGTCTTCATTGGCAATGTATCACTCATTTATAAATTATGGTATTATCATGAATTCTCTAGGGTACATGCACACCTTTGTCAAGATTTCCCGTTATCTCATAATTTAAAAATTTGCATCAGAAGAATGCTGATCAGAAATCAAATTCGAGAGAAATTTTTGACCACTATATATGCCCTGGAAATTTATATAATTCACGTTCAATACAGTAAAATATATGTTTAAAGAACTATGCGTAAAAAAAAGACCGGAGGAATTAGAGGGATGCGTTCTCACAACAATTTTAAGTAGCATATAATTTCGTTATATTTTCCTCCGAGAAAAATATTGCCGAATTAATATTTGCTAAATCAAATTAATCACATATTTTTCCGAATCAAGTTTATTAAATAATCAAATTCACAAAACCCGGTTATCGTTTGCATTGCACGTTATTTTGTCCGTTAAACGTTTCGGGAAACGTTAGTTCTCCCACTTCCCATCATTTATCTTCGGCGCTAAATATTTCCCGTGGGCGGCTCCTAATTTACTCATTGCCGAATGGAAAAAGGAGAATAAAACCTTTCTCCGAATATTTCACGCCGATTTACTTTCCAGTGGACTGTAAAAAATCTCCCTTTTGATTTTTGCTCCGGCAAATCTCCGCAGGCGGGGTATAGATGAAACACATTAAGGAGGTACCACTATCACTCCGGAAAGCGCCCGTGCAGACTATCATTATTCAGGTAGCTTAACGTTGGCGCTGGTATAGTGATAATTTTCAGTACCTAGTCTAAAGGCCGTTTTACACAGTACACGGAATTGCGCAATCTGATGTACGTGCGAAGGAGCAGTCAAAATTGCGTCGTGTAAAGCGGTGAATTGCTAGAACACATGCGAGAATGCGGGGACGCGAGACGGCAAAATAGCCCATGTTCTAATTTCGTTCATGCATTCGCGCAATTCTACGCCATTTTAGAAATTAATGCAGCTCTAACCTGCGCAATTCCGTGTACCGTGTAAAACGGTCTTAAGGAAGAGATATACCTGTGTAGTATTTACGAGATTTTGCTCATTTCAGGAATAATTTTGAGTAAAAAGGACCTCTAATTTTTCTTTTCTTTTACTAATTATCACGGTTATTTTTTGTGGTCATGGAGAAAAAGACGGGTTATAGCTGAAAATGCGAATAAAGAGAGACTTCAAGGAAACTGAAATTAGTATAAAAAAGACAGAAAAGTCAGTGCCGTCCTGTATACAATACCCTCCACGGTAAGTCGGAATAGGAAAGAATTTTTTGCGAATGCAAGAAGTTTCACCGATAAACATATTCAATGTAATCTCGTGAAAAATTTCAAATATATCTATATTTCTGAGCTCTATCGAATGACATAAAAATTGACTTTCTACTCAATAATCTTTCGAGAATTTTTATTTAAATAAATACCATTTTCTTATGGCTTTAAGCGTATGCTACCTCGTTGGAAAGCGTCACTGCTGAACACCAAGATTTCGTCATTCATAGCTTAACATTGCTTCTAAGGCATTAAAACTTTTATTAAGATTCTTGGTAAAATATTGGTTTATTTATTATTTCTTAGTCATATTTTATGTAAGTATAGAGGAAAGAGAATAATATCAGTTTTTTGCATTGTAAATATGAAAGTATTTGTTTACTTTTCAGGTTGTTTTCACGAGATCATTCATCTCTAAAGAAAGCATCACATTGATGCAAATATTGGGCATTTATAATCGTGTATAATCAGCATTAAAACATCATAAATATTATGCCCTATGCGGGTAAATTTGAAATTCTCATCATTCTCATTAATTTCCACGCGAAAAAAAATACGACAAGTCCGTAAAGCTCAAGGTCAGTAGTACCAATCCCGGCCCAGGGGAATTCTTTCTCGTGAATTTGCAAGTTATTTCCACCGCTAAGGTTGATTGACCTGATAAATTTCTTAATCCATGAAAAATAAATATAATATGATGTGAAAATCGTACCTGAATGTTTGAAATTCACAAAAATTGACTTTGCTAAAAGTAATAGGTACCCAAAATATATTTTCAGGTCATTTAATTAGAAAATTCGCATTGTAGCAAAGGTAATATTGGACGCGCCTGTCTAAACATAAGACAAATGCTGGTTGCTGTTGGTAAATGTGACTTGGACAATAAGCTGATACAATGTTCTTTTGGCTATAAGAGTCATCATTTAATAAAAAAAAGGCAAATCACGAGACAAATTTTATTTTAGTCTTTTCAATCAATTCTGTTATTGGAATCAAATCAAGATTAGAAGAGGGAAATTGTGATACGGTTAGCTCAAATTGCCGGGAAATATTATTACTTAAATTTATAGCGATAGAATTATTAATGTTATCTTGACCCTTATTATATAGGTACTCTTTGAATGTCGGCTATGAAAGAAAACCATTCTTTTCAACAGCGTACGGGAAAATGTTTGTTTGAACCGCGTAGATACGAATCTATCTCTTGAATTAGGCTTCGCGCCGCTACGATATATCTGATTACTCTCCCTCATTGTGCCAGCATTTGCTTGTCTCCCTTCCAAAGACTTCGGCTCAGCTCGGTCCGCCCGCGCCCCGCTTTCGGTTTCCGGTGGAAAGCGGCGGATGAACCCGCTTCGGTTGCTGAACAAATATCGACCCCGAGCAGCAGCGAAATACGTCGGAAGCGATCCTTCAAAATTCGCCCGACCTCCGCGTGAATTACAAGCATCCAGCCTTGATTGCGGCGAACAGTTCACGGACCCAATCAAGCTGCGCTTCTGGCGGTGCGGGCCAGCGGAGAGTGGTAGCGAATTGTTTCGGCCCAACCTAGTAAACGCACACTGATTTAAGTTTTTTCCCAGGTCGTATCCGTGTTGGCCAACAACTGCGTCAATCAAAAATTTAAATATTTTTTTTTTAAAGTTCATGCATTTCGTACGCAAACGGAACGAAAATAAAATGGCCGTGGTTTGGTTCGAGAGTTGGTGGAAATGTTCTGTGATAAAAAACTCGGGGAGATGTCATTTCAGGTTTCCGTCAGCAAATTTGATTTGAACCGATGGCCGATGCGAAAAAAACTTTGTAAACTCCCGCAGATAGGTACAGATATGATGCGACTCTTATAAATGATGTAATCGATATAATTTGAGATATAATCAAATCGTCACGAATATTTCATGAAGCCTGTTCGTTAAAAACATTTTATTCGTGGATTTATTTTTTTCTTACAAGTTTTAAAATAACCACGGCACCATTATTTAAATCGATGGAATACTCGGCAATTTTCAATGAAAAGGGTGTAAAAACTCATGGACGTGTGAATAGAAAAGTAAGTAGGGCGGCTAAAGTAATAGATATCGAAAAATAAATCGATTATGAATGTAAATTTAGTAGATATCATTTTGCAAATTCACAATCAAACATTATTTTTTGTAAATTATCTAAGGCCATTTGGTCGAATAAGAAGAAAGATAGACGCATAGACGTCAGATAAACCAATAAAAATGCAACTAATTCTATTGTTTTATTTGTATAGTTTGCATTATTTTATTAGTTTATACAATTAAGAAGTAAAATTTTTCAATCTTGTTTATTTTTAATTTCACGTAAGAGAAAATAAAAGTTGATTATGCCAATTTTTATATGGTAGATTTTTTTTTGTTAATTTAGAATCTAGAATGTTGAAAAACCCGGTTTCCAACGAGTGGGGAAAAAATTCAGCACACACCATTATGGAATAATTTGGGCAATAAAAGAAAGTTATGACAGAAATAAAAAGAGGAAGAAGGTGTAAAATAGAAATTAAGCGAACATTTTTATGCCATTGTGAACATAAATTCCGTTTCTATGTAGCGTAATTAACGTAATAAATCCTGAATTGAAGTTTTTATAAATTTAAGTTTTCAAAAATTTAAATACAAAGGAAAGAACATGTGTCCGGCTTTTTGCGTCTTCCCCACTTAATTTAATGCCCGTGATAAACCTTTTTGCTGAGCATCTTAATGTACGAGCATATTTTTGGGCTGAATCTCCTGAAATAACCGCCCGAATAATGCATATGTCATGACTTCCTTGAATTTTTAAATTTCCTCTTGGTCGTGGGTGATTGCCGGCATTCTCTTTAAAGACTCGAAAATCTATCACCCCTCGGGTCGATTCGAATTATTGATAGGACAATTAAGACTCGACAAAGGAATGTTTTATGCATGAACCGATTGCATTTATCCAAAAACCGTGTTTTCGGCCAAAAATTATTATTTTTGTGACTTCGCAGTAACTGAGACAATGGTTGGTAAGGATTCTCAGGGGTTTCTAAGTTAATAATAAAAGCAATACGTTTCAAAGAATTAAAATTTCAGTGGAGAGCGGAAGTTTTTATTAAACCGCACTGCCACCACAAGATGGGTAGAGTTACGCAATATTTCTCTGGAGATTGAATGTCCCGCGGGACACTGGGCATTTGTTTGATTGAAAATTCCTCCATCAATTCAGTGACATATTTTGTTATTAAAAGTGCATGAGAAGGTTGGATAGAGATATTGTAATAGATATTCTTTTAACTTCTTTTTTATGTTTTCTTTAATGTTTTTCTATTTCTCGTTCTTTCCTTAGCTTCTATTATAATTCTTGCGCTCTTTTTGGCAGTTGCTATATGAAGTGAATGAAATAAGTTGATAAAGAGTTCTGTTACCACATTTTATAAATACCGAATGATCTTTAAAACCCGTTTTCCACATCTTCGTTCCATTTTCGACAGGGTTTCAAAGACTCCCAAAGTTTTTTCTCTTCCATAATACCACCTCAGTTTTCCCCTATATCTTCGTTACCAAAATTTTATGCCGTTAATAAATTAAAAATAATATTTATAACAGGTTAAAATTAAATTCATTGGAGTCTGGAGAATATCCATGGATGCCAAGCGAGTGGTAAACCAAAATAGGCTCCTAATGTTGGTGATTATTAGCCCATAGAAGCTCGCGGACTACTTAACTTAATATTTATTGTGCCGAACATATTTTCTTTCTTCATGGTTACCTTACTCAGTGTCTTGTGTACATAAAAATTAGAAAATGCAGCATTTAAACTTTTTCTTGGATCTCATAAAGAATTGATCAAGTGTCTTATTTGTTCTACGTAGTGTAATGTCCCATTTATTGACTCTTTATACAGTTGTCCAATGGAACCCGCCGGGGCTCTTGCGTATTGCAAGGGGTCTACCGACCACCGCTCGGGAACATCTGCTTTATGGCTCGTCATGGTTCGACTACAGTGGTACATATTTGAGTTAACTCCGCAATGGTATCGCAATCCCATGATTGGAAAACTGCGATCATACCTTTCTCCTTTTCCTAAGCTAGTTCCTTCAGTTCTCTGATGTTCTTCAACCATTTGTCCCTCTATATTTGTCTCAAGTACTTACTTCCCTCTTGACATTTCCGAAGAAACTAATTTTGAATCTTTACCTCCATTATATTTATCAGGTAATCAATGTGGCTTATGACGTGAGGTATTCGTCGGGTCCTGCTTGGGAGTAGGGTGCTCCAAAACCCCTATTTTCTCTCAATTCTGTTGGTTCATTACCCCTCCAAAAGCTGCAGTTAACCTCCAAGCCCGACGGTACTTACTATTAAATTTAATTATCTCCCCAAAATATCTCCCTCCCATCCTATGAAATTTTCCTATGTTGAAAATTGTGCCATACTAGGTACAGATATACTAGATACATGTGCCATGCTAGGCGGCTTTGGGTACACCTGCTCACTTTATCCGTACAATTCTTCTGCATCGGCCTCCAGCACGAAGTATCGAAGGGTTCTGTTCTCCTCCGAGAAAAATTTCCAATGGCCCATGTATCCGATCCAATAGGTTCCGATTTTTGTGCTGGATCGTCAAAATTTTTATGAGGCGAACTTGACTGAAACGAGGGGAAGGAGAAAGAGTGAGGAAGGAAATGGCAGGGGTCACCTCGTCAAAATTAGTTTTACGGAAGGCAGGAATTTAATTCGATTGTCCGGGTGTGTTGATACTTCCTGCCGTGCCCCCACATCCTTTCAAAGGGGAGGGCAGGAGGAGTTGAGGGAGCATTGGGGGCGGGAAGCATTGCTAAGAGGCACTGTTTGCCGTGAAGTTCTCTGAAATGAAGATGTTACCTTGATGATGAAGAGTGGGCATGGTTGATATTAAGGATTGCAACGGTATTTAAAGATTAACTTTTAAAAAAGCACCACCACAGAACCACCAGTGATTAACAAAGAAGTATTTTGTGCTGGAGTCCTTTTAGAATTCTAAGATTTAAGCGTGATGGAGCGGAATTTTTCAAAATTGAAATAAAAATAAATACTTGCAATTTTCCATGATTATAAAATTTAATACGACCAAGGTATAACGGTTACTACATAATCTTCCAGGTAAAGATCAAGATTACATTAGTACAAGGCAGTGGCGTAACTAGGCATATGCTTTGCAGGTGGGTGGGGAGAATGGGGGGAGGGGTGAACCCTATCCTTTACAAAGTGGTTTCCGGGGAAATTATTGAAAAATGACATACCTGGAAATACATTTTACATAATTTTGATCGATGATCTTTAACTTTAAGCAGATGCAGCAGAAAATTTATTATATCTTAAACATAGACAATAGTTAAAAAAATTATTTCTCTGAGGCTTTGGGGGTATATCTATCCCCCACATCCTCCCCATAGTTACGCCACTGGTACAAGGTAACATTGAAACATAGGTCGTAATAAATGTATTATCGTTGAAAATTGCAAGTATTTTTTCAATATCGTGTCCTTTAGCTTTTCGCCTTCGATTTCTGCTCCCACGTCTGACAATTTTGATTGTTATAAGCTTCATGGTAGGCCTTCGTGCTTCCAATTCGCTCTGGTATCATTTCGATACCTCCACTGCACAAACGCTCAACAATCGCCTACCAAATCAAATCCACTCTTCTAGTACTATTAGGGCTACTAGATGAGCGGATTTGATTCGGTAGGCGATTGCTGAGCGTTTGTGCAGTGGATGTATCGATTTTTAGCTGTGAGTAACTAAAACACAAAACGGATTAAACGAAGAGGTACCAATAGCCTCGGTCCAAAATGTTCAGCCGGAGCCGCAAAATAATTTTGTCGCGCACATACGAGTCAAATTTGTTTTTAATATACAAGTGAAGCATGATTTGTTAGAATTTTAAATACGAATGAATCGGCAGTAAATTTGAGAGCCATCTGAGAGGGTGGTAAAAGATAATTAGACTAACGTGAAGCATTCATTTTATATCGCTCAATCTTTTTATCAAATGGAATAACACCGCACGCTGCTTGGTAATGACTGAACCATACCTTGATTCAAAAAAATTAACATCCGGCGAAAAATAATTTAGGGCACCAATACCTCTCAGTCACCCCTAAAGTTGATTTCATCAGGTGTGAGTAAAGCTCATCCAAAACTTAAAGGGGTTGAAGGGTCATCTGGACGCATTGGCCCCAGAGGCGCTGTGCGCCTTGAGTTGATACGCTCGCTTAGTGATTAATTCATTTAGTTAAAAAAATTCGACTTTCTAGAGCTTTATTGTATTTTGAGAAAAAAACTCCTTCAATTTTGCTATGCGAAATATTTCTAGTAGATTACGTGTTTAGCAGTTTCATCAAAATATTCCCGTAGAATCATTCCCTCTCCTATCAAATGAATATTTTCCACGGAATAAATTAAATTTTAAAATTACCTCTACATTTCTTACTTAATGAAGTGGTGCCGAGCGATAAAATATCTGACTAAAATAAATATTTGGTGAAGCGAGATATTTCAATTTTATTTGGGCAGTACGAGAGGATCGCTAATATCGAGCTCGGTGAGGCCATCTTTAATCAAGTAAGAGAGTAAAGCTTACCCAAAACCACAGGCGTGTGAATAACGCACATTAAGTGTCGGGGGCAGTTCCTTTCCGAAGTCACCACACACTTCGAGGCTTCAACCAGGGTTAAATCCGGAACCCTGCGATCATTGGCCAGTAACTCTTCCCCCAAGGCTTCCATGCCCCCAATATTTCGTTTCATACACCCAAGGGAACTGTTTTACCGGGAAGGATGCCTTCACGTCGAGTTTGAATGTAATTATTGAAGGTATATCAAATTAATTACCAGGGATAATTAATTTTCAAAGTTATGCATTGCAAGCTGTATAGAGATCTATTACAATTAGAATTGAAATTGTATAAATAGCAGTGAAATGATACTTGGCAAGTTTAAATTTTTATTTTATTTTTAAGGGAAATTTAACGCGATGTAGTAATTCTTACATCGCATTTTTAAAGGAAAGTATCCATTCTGGCCCAGTCTGGTTCTCACATCGCGCGAATTCGCTCAGGCATGATTAATTAAAAAAAACGCTAATTTGATTAAGACGACGATTCTGTTCTGATTCATCCAACCCTCAAGCTTTCGGGTGGATTGGTTGAGCAGAGATGAACAATCAGACCGACTATCGAAATGAAAATTTTGATGTTATTGGACTGGAGTTGTAGTATAATTTGCCTCGTAATTTTCGCAAAAAGGTCTCTAACTGTTCTTAGAGTGGACGTTTTATTTTTGTGTTTAATTTCGTTCACACGATAACATTTTAGTACCTAAGGAATATTGAAGCAGTTAATTTTATTAATTCATCATTTTGACCTTTGCTCTCGTGCTGTGCATCTAAAACGTTTGCTCTTTGATTCATTGCATCAAAAGCCAGCGAATTTACCATGTACACCTGTCTCAGGCATTAGTCAGTGTGTTACATTCATGGTTGATAAATGTCTTACGTACTTAAACATCTCTGCTTATTTTACATATTATTTATCTGTATCTGATAATGCCAAATGAAGGGAGGATGAGGAGTTAACGCAAAATTGGTTTGTGGAACAGTAAAATACTTAATCAGCCGTTGCGCTATCTGTTTCATTTGGGGTTTTTTCAATTGATCCATCAACACCCATTTTTATTTACTTGCCAAAATTTTCCCACCTAATTTTTAGAAAGCATAGTTAAATCTACCACTATTTTCAATATTAGTTTTCATGCAAACTTATGCCTATTTTACTTTTAAGAAAAGTTAAAAACGAAAGCTCTAATTTGACGAATATTTAAAGTTTGAATTGCCAACTTTAACATGCAAAGGGAGCTATCTTCATTCACTAAAATTGATATTACCAATAGGGAGAAATGCAATTGCGTCGGACCGATATCACTCCGTGCTATTTTCATCCCCATCGATGACGAACTTCCGCTGTGTTTATAACAACAGTCGAAAATAAGTCAAGATTAATTTTGAGGAGCTCTCCACTCCATTAATGATTCATTATCAGCTAGGCTTTTAAAACTTGCATAATTCTCTCAATTTTTCTTAAGGTTTTCAGAAATCTCTTCTTCTCTCATACTAATATTAAGGCCTGCACATTTATATTTCGTTACTATTATATAAATGTGGGCATAATGTCTACCTAGCACGCAATATTGACTACGCTGGCATCAGATATTTGCACAGAGGTAAATGTAGGCATAATGGCTTACTAGCACGCAATATTGACTACGCTGGCATCAGATATTTGCACAGAAAGTTCGCCAAATTCTCGTCGGTATTAGGGTGCTAGGAAAGGCTTAGTATGGCTTATGCAAGCTTTCAGTCGTTTAAGTGAATGGGAAAGAAAGAGAGAAGTTTTGAAAACATCGAGCTCACTGCGGGTGATTACGAACATACGAGGGTATAGGGTGGTTGTCGGTTATAAATACCCACCGGCGGACGAATTGCTGCACTTGAATTGTTCACCATAAAGCAATTCAGCAGGGATCGGGCAACCTTTGAAAAATCTCTGCCAACTAAGGGATTTAAAAACCCTACCATCTTCCTATGAATTACTGAAACTTCAACATTCATTTATGATAAACCTGCACAAAAAGTAGGAATAATGGCTAATTTTGCCTCAAAATTGACTACGAAGACATAAGATACGCAGAAGGTTCGCAAAATTATCCTCGGTACTACGGTCTTAGAAAAAAGTTATGGTTGTTGGAGATGTCTTAAGGGTGTACCCCGCGTATTCGTTCGGTTTTTCCAGGGTTAGCAAGTGAAACGAAAGGAAAATGTTTCTTTTCGACCCGGAGGGAAACGAAAATTAGAGGCCTAGGTTTAGTTTCGTTCCCGCACGAAATTAAAATCACCAAGGAGTTTACTTTCGACCCTGTACAAAAATTTACTCCCAGGAACGAAACTAAATTAATGGAAACTCTGCTGCTCATAGTTAAGTTTCTATCCTAGAAGTTGAGTGGAGGGAGAGAAGAGGGAATAATTTCGGCCCATAACGTTTGACATACGGGAAGAGAGGCTAAAACATTGAGCTTAAAAATCGAATGGCGAGTTTTCGTTCACCGTTCTCCTGTTAGTGGTCAAAATATGGGTGCCCTATGCATCTAATGGCGGTAAGCCGAGCCTCTGCTTCATTCAACCATAATTCCTACTCAGTATGTGGTTCGAAACTAAAGCGTTCGAAAATGAAGCACGTGGTGCCTCCGGTGCGAAGCATTATGTGTGTTTTGCTTCGTCCCAGAGTTTTAGTTTAGTTTCAACCCGAAGTAGTTTTGACTCCGATTTCGTTTCAATCCTGATTTAGTTTCAATCCCCCCGGGTTTGAATCCATTTCGTTTCGTTTCAACATTCCGCTCCCTGGAACGAAACTATTGAAATTTTACTGCTTTTGACTTCCGTTTATTTGCAATTGCCATGCCTGTTTTTTGCCAAACGTTCCATGGCCGTTGCTGGTCACTTTTGCATAGGTAATGAGGATAGTCTTGTGTGGAGGGTATATATGTATTGAAGGAGATTAAAAAGGGAGGCATTGAAGGAGTTGTCATTTTATTTTGCATAATTTTAGAGCCGGATCCCACGTGTGGCTAATTTTTAAACCATGGTACCTGTTGAAAATTATGATTACTTCGTAACCCTGCAAGTTTCTGTTCGTTGAAGTGGAATAGGAGAGATAGAGAGCAGTTTTCAAAACATCAGGCACTCTGCGGGGGAGTACGAACACACGAGGGTATAGGGTGCGTGTCGGTCATAAAAAAAAGTTGCACAATAAAAAGTCGGGAGAAATTTTCCAGAATGAAATCAGGAGGGGAGTGGGACCAAGGGTTAAGTGGCAATGGGAGAGCTTTGCGGAAACGGGGGAGGAATTTGCGTGGGCTTCTCGTACAAATAGCGCCTTGAGTGGGTGGCGTTCTTTTTTTTTGTCTTTCCGCCTTTGAAAAAAATGGCAAAGATGCCACGGGACTATCCGTGGGAACTTTGACCGCACTAGGGAAGTGATGCTAGACCTGCCGCGATCACAGTACTAGCAGACAGGGATCTCTAAATCGTCATTATACAATAGGATAAAATTTAATAGGATAAAAAGCGTGATTTTCGACTGCACTATACCCTTTTTCCGAACTGACGGCGGCTGACCTTGAGCGTGCTCGAAACCTACCCACTCTTCTAGCCAAGCACAGAAGAGCGACAGGAGATTTTACACGAAGCCGCCGTCAGTTCGGAAAAAGGGTGTAGGGAGTTGATGCTTCACCTGCCGCGATCAAAGTACTCTCAGTAAGGCAGGGGTCCCTAACTCGTAGTTTACAGTAGCATAAATTTCCACTGTACCGGAAATCCAGCTGCTATGAACATTTGTCTTTTCAGACCAATACGCACACCTTTATCTTTTAGCGCAGGTATGAGGTTAGCCATTGGTAGAGGCTTATTTGCAGTCCGAACCATAGTTTGGTGATCCCTGATATAAGCAATAGAACGTTGAAATTTCTCCCCGAGATAATGAAGCCAAGATATTGCGAGTCTGGCC
Source organism: Ischnura elegans (assembly GCF_921293095.1). Taxonomy (NCBI): domain Eukaryota; kingdom Metazoa; phylum Arthropoda; class Insecta; order Odonata; family Coenagrionidae; genus Ischnura; species Ischnura elegans. The sequence goes on along the minus strand of NC_060253.1, from coordinate 63,829,578 downwards.
ATCTTGAGATGGATCTCGAAAATTTCTATCCATCATAACTCATGGGAAATCACGAAACTTTGAAAACAATTTCACCGCTCATGCAATGCGGATTGAACTGCTGCAGTGATCTTACAATACTTCAGCCCTATAAGAAAGTTGAAGCAATTCAAAGAGCACTATCCTCACATTTTAATGTTTCGCATTTTCACGTTCAAATTAAAAAAATCATTTATTAACTTATATCTTTTAAGGAACATAATTTAACGTTTTATGGCTGAGCAATTCCATTTGTGACGGAATTACCTTTAGAGAAAACTATGCCATAGGACATTTCGATAAAATTGTAAAATATTAAAAAATGTCAAACTTCTAACTAAGCATGATCAAAAAGCATTTATAAAGGTGATCTTCGTATGCAGAAATTAAATAAATATTCTAAATACATTCTAAATATGCCCAAAATTAACATGTGACGAGTTATTACCTGGTCAACCTCCTAATTGTAATATTTCAAACACCTTCAAAACTCGAAGTATAATTTCAAAACTTTTTATAAGGCTCTGAATAATGTTTCAAATACTGATTTCATAAAATTAAATCATTTAGCTGTTGATTTATCAATATAAAATATATCCAGCCTAAATTTTCATTGGGAGAAAAAGTTGACATTTTCATGGAAACGCCCGGCTACAATCGTTCTAATCTTGCAGTATATTTCATCCCATAGTGATACAATACAGGAATTGAAGAAAGTTTTGTTTTTTATTTTTAAATTACTACTTAGCGAAAACTTGAAAATTTCATTTTCAAACTCGGCCATTTTATGAAAAAAAGCTTTCGAACTCGAGTAGCTTTAATTTTGGAACGGACTGTAAACCTGCGCCAATAGAGCGCACGATATCAAGTGTTATAAACTTATATTTATTTTGAAATTAAACCGTTAGTTCACACGTCTTTGGTTGTGAAATAAAACTCGACGATTTCCGGAAGTATATATATTTGTTTGTTGCCTATCCTCACTGAACTCGGTTGTACACCTTCTTGAAGCGATTAATAACATTATGTAATCCTTGTTTCACTGCAGTCGGGAGTATTGAACGCGTGTTTGTCTTTGATGCATAATATCAACAGCTCAAAAGTTAGTTGAGGAGTTTACCATAGGGATCGTTGAGGAGCAGCAAATCGTATGCCTCCGATCGTACTAGTTCCGTAATTGCTGTAATGATGATGTTTTTATTGGTAATCCACTATATTCTTGTTTGAGTAGAGACCTTGGAGCTATGCATCGTGTGCGTTGGTTGCGCTGGGTCGGCGTTCAACTGTTTAATACTTGATGCACTCGTAAGGGTGATTGAAGTCCATTTCGAAATTAGAGGAAACTATATCCTCTCATCATCTCGTGTTCGGATTTCTACGCATAACATGAGTATATACAGACTTATTTACATTTCTTGTATATGGGTAGATTATTGGACTCATTTTGGGAACATTCAAACTCGAGTAGCTTTAATTTTAATACTGACGGTAAAACTGCGCCCATGTTGCGCGTCATATCTACCACTTTCATAAACCAATTTATTTTTTAAATTTAATCGTTATTTCAAACCTGACCACCATCGTGACTCTGGGTGGATGTATCTACTAGTCTTAATCCGTCATATTACGTAAACAAGAGAATGTTTGTCGGAGAATCAAGGAAATTACCCAGCTTCTAATATCAAACGTTTACACAATATTTCGGTCATGAGATCCGTCAACATTTAGCTGTTATATCAAGAATCTCCTAGCTAATATTCTACATTATTCTGACGTATGTACGTATGTTGTATATGATATAGAAAACTCTCAATAACTTTGAGTATCAAAGTTGCCGTAAAGGAAACAATAATGAGTTGTTGTTGATTTTGACGGAAAAAATATAGAACACAGAATTTCATAATTTTTGTACGTCAAATACTAAGAGTAAAAATAAAGAAAGGAAGATAATTAACGGTAAGTAGTGGTCAGAAAATTAATTCAATCGCTGCATTAGTGTAATTCTCAATTCACAAAGAAATAAAACAGAATAGTGAAGTGTTACAAATTTCACCCATGTAATGATTATTTAATGAAAATTAAACTATGTTTTTCCACATAAAATATTTATTAGATCTCTACTATGGTTTCAACGTACTGCGTTCACTGAGGTCAGGCCAGGTGAGGGCCTGAGGATGACGCAGTGCGTTGAAACCATGTTAGTGAAGTAATTAATATATGTGGAAAAACATTAATATATGTTTAATTTTCATTCAATAGGAATAAATTCCATAAAGTAACGCCTCAAACCACAAATGTAATGATTATTTTGATTTTCAAGATGTAGTACGTTTAAAATTAGCTTTATTTAAAATTTTATTGTCAGATGATTTTCGCCTTAACATTTTTTTTACCATGGTAACTTCCTACAAGCGAAATGTTTGAAATAGGTAACGCCCCAAATTGGCATTTGAGGAAACTCATCTTTGTAGCTTTGACTCATATACGGAAGTTGTTTACCATATGGTAACGTGTCTCCGATTTGCCGACCCAAATTCTATTGGAATGCAGGCGGGCGGGAAACGAGCAGTTGCTTGGTTAGCAATGCTGTTGATTGAAACGAGGCGTTTAGGCTCCCTCACTCTAGGGGCGTCGGTGGAACAGCTAGTCAGGTGGTGTAACCCTCCGCCACTGTACCGGGCAAGACACCGGTCAATAGGGGCGTATGATATTCAGGGTCAAATAGGACCCAAGATATATAAAGCGGCGTTGTCCCGCGAGAATCGGGAATTTTTGTATTGGTGAGGCTCTCGTCGAGTGTTCGACGCTGAAAGAGCTGCTCCCGAGAGATGGACCTACGGCATCTTCTTGAAGACTTCTGCTACCTCCGCTGCCCAGGTAACAAACTAGGGGACCTCATAGTGGAGGCCCAATTCCATCCCACAGAAGGCTGATTTCTGTTCCCACGTCTGTCGCATTTTAATCGGATTTCAAAAATATCCGCGGCGCGGTAGGAGTGCAATGCGATCCACTTTTTCCAATATTTTGCAGCAAAATGTTTTAAATTTCGAGGAATAGCATTGAAAGGTTATGAATTTGTTAAATAACATCATCATGAATGTAAATTTCGGCTGACACCCTTGATTATACCTTATATCACAGTGAAACTCGGATCAATTTGTCCGAATGCGACGCAAGTGGGGACTTTTTGTAAACCCATTTAGATGCGCGGCGGGTGGCAACCCATTTAGAAGCCAACTTGAGGGTACTCTTTTGTAATATTCGTGGTAACAATGCACCCAACTCCATATCTTCCCTAATCCCTGGAGCCTGCTTGCTTTCCTTGAGCCGCTCACTAGACGCTACGTAGGCGCGTGATTCGAGCCAGAATCTCCAAGGTGCTTTGTGGAGGGCACTTCAAATGGAACACTCCGTCCGTCGAATGGGACGTTAAGCCGTCGTCCCGTTGTTGCCTTTCATTAAGAGTAAGCTAATGCCGACGTCGGGTTTTTCCCCTACCCTTCCCTACGGCGCATATGGCCTTAGCTGCTGGTCGCTTCCTCCAAATACAATACCATACCATACTAGTGTTTCAACTCGAAGGTAAGGTTATGAGATAGTTAAGGGTAGATTTCAGCACAGGGTGGGCTCGGGTTCAAATCCCGGCGGTGGCAGAGAATTTTCAGAGACTGTCCGATCTCTGCTTGGATATTGTGAGGAGGATATTTCCAGCGCAACATTCCCTCCATAAGATAGGAAGTTAAATCGTGGTTTCCTAGGCTCCTCATGCTAAGATCTAGGCTCCTGGGGTTCAAATCCCGGCGGTGGTTGAGAATTTTCAGAGACTGTCCAATCTCTGCTTGGATATTGTAAGGAGGATATTTCCAGCGCAACCTTCCGTCCATCGGATAGGAAGTTAAATCGTGGTTTCCTAGGCTCCTCATGCTAAGATCTAGGCTCCTGGGGTTCAAATCCCGGCGGTGGTTGAGAATTTTCAGAGACTGTCCGATCTCTGCTTGAATATTGTGAGGAGGATATTTCCAGCGCAACCTTCCGTCCATCGGATAGGAAGTTAAATCGTGGTTTCCTAGGCTCCTCATGCTAAGATCTAGGCTCCTGGGGTTCAAATCCCGGCGGTGGTTGAGAATTTTCAGAGACTGTCCGATCTCTGCTTGAATATTGTGAGGAGGATATTTCCAGCGCAACCTTCCGTCCATCGGATAGGAAGTTAAATCGTGGTTTCCTAGGCTCCTCATGCTAAGATCTAGGCTCCTGGGGTTCAAATCCCGGCGGTGGTTGAGAATTTTCAGAGACTGTCCGATCTCTGCTTGAATATTGTGAGGAGGATATTTCCAGCGCAACCTTCCGTCCATCGGATAGGAAGTTAAATCGTGGTTTCCTAGGCTCCTCATGCTAAGATCTAGGCTCCTGGGGTTCAAATCCCGGCGGTGGTTGAGAATTTTCAGAGACTGTCCGATCTCTGCTTGGATATTGTGAGGAGGATATTTCCAGCGCAACCTTCCGTCCATCGGATAGTAAGTTAAATCGTGGTTTCCTAGGCTCCTCTTGCTAAGAGCAGTCTGATGCCGACGCCGGGTTTTTCTCCTCCCTTCCTTCCCAACCCTTCCCTCCTGGCGCAAATGACCTCCGTTGTCGGTTGCCTCCTCACAATACATACATTCAGCACTGATGGCTCGTTCAGATTACGATTGTTCCAGCAATCGTTGCAACTATCGTGCATTCACACGACGATGGTTAAAACCTGTGTTGCCCTCTAGTGCTGACATCTAAACTGAACGAGAAATTGACGGTTAGCAAAGTTGTTGAGGTATGCAGGGTCAAGATATTACTGTGTTCAACGAGTATTTAACGAATAATTTTTCTTCCGCCCATATTCTTCCTTGCTTGGAAAAAAAACAATAAATCGAAGGCAGCTTCACGAACTTTTCGCCTTTCTCTTGTTGCTTCCTCTTCCGGTCTCATAGTGCCTAACCATCGTAAAGTGGCAACGTTCGGATCTACGGGAACTATTGTCAGGACATGCATTCACATTGCTAGTTCGGCCAACTATCGTTTGGACGGACGCTCGGACAATCGTAATCTGCACAAGGCATGTGTAAGCCAAGGGCGGGTGCTGATTACATTCAGGATCAAGGCGCAATTAATTTTCCCTGGGCCACCTCGTACTTCGAATGTTCATCCTTAAGAAGTCCTAAGGACTCACTCCGGATTTGAACCTGGGATAGTTTGATCAGTATGCTACAAGTGAAGCCACTAAGTCGCTCGAAGAGAATTTTTCTGAGAGATCCGGGCTCGAATCCCGACGGAATCGAATGATTTTATCCACATCGCTTTTCATCTGCGACCGGGGTGGAGGTCATCAACCTGAAAGACGACCTGGTAGCCACCGAATGAGTAATTATTTTAGTGGAGTAAATAAAAGAACTGGGGTACAGAGACTTTTACTGAGAAGGAGGGTGAGTGAGTGTCTTAAGAGGTTAAGTGCCCCTTTTACCTCTGTTCTTTCTGACACGTCAAAGTAGAAAGCACTTAAAAGGTGCCATGTCACTATTCTTAGATCGCGAGCCGTCTCGTTGGGAAACTAGATGGCCAAGCGCTGAAAATGCGAAATACTGGATTTAAAAGGGGATTTAGCGAATTGTTTGGGGCGTGTTCCTTCCCTCCGATTATCAAATTCCCTAAGGGTCCCCTTGGGAAGGACCTCCAAATAAGAGGCATATTCATTTCCCTTCGCTTGAGTTTATACTTGTATCTCTCGAGCCGAACTCATAGCAGTAACTGAATGGGATATCGAATTCTTAATATTGAAAGAAATGCTTGCTATTTTCCACGATTATAAAATCATTTCACCTACGACACCTGTCCGGGCTGGAGGTCATCACCCTGGTGGCCTTGTTACCACCGAATGAGTAATCTTTTAGTGGGATAAATAAAAATAGCGACATTGAGAGCTTTTTACATAATATTAAAAATAAATTTTATGATCGTAGAAAATTTCAAGTATTTATTTCAGTATGGGTAAATTCCACTCAATCATTCTTGAACATTCGGATTTAATTCTTATTCTTAACTTTAGGTGGGGGCCTTCCTGTTATCAATAGCAGCGGCCCCTAGAGATGGACCGAAAGAATAGGAAGCCCGTGTCCTACTTGCCCTGCTATACTAGTGGCATGTTGCCTCACTGCATTCCCCTAAGCCTTTCCTTTAAAAGCCAAGTACAAGTTTTAAAGGGAGGTTTTGCATGTAAATACAGTAAGTAACATTTTAAGTTCACACTGCACTACTGTTATCCAGTCGGAAGGCCTCTTAAACAAATTCCATTATTCTTGTCATTGAGTTAACGAGAGGTGTACTGTTTCCTGCGTATTTTTTCGCAATATTCTGCAAAAGTTTGCGGATCCCAGTGGGAGCCTCTCGCAACCTTCAAACATCTCTCTAAAATCCCTGCGAGAATAGTAAGCTAAAGCGGAAAACTGGTTCATCTTCGTGACGAAACATATTCAAGACACACTAGCAACGATATTCAGTATATGATGTAATTGGTTTGAGTGTCATCTCAAGTACACCCACGTAATTAAGTCGAAGTCGTTTTTTTTGGCCCAAGTTTTCGCGTGAAAATAATTTTGGCTTGGGAGCAACTCAAAGTTTGTGAAGAACGTTGTGCCTTTTAACGTGTAGCGTGCATTGAGTTTAATTATTCGTGTTAAGTTCTAAGAGTTAGAATGCAAGCTATATTCAATGAAACTTCTTCATGTGAAATTTTCCCCGTTTTCTTTTACACTTTTCTTGCTTTTTGAAGAACTCTACATTTATGAAGCTGTCTTTTTAGCAGGTGCATTTTAATAATGAAAACGGGCGACTCTTTTAATGAAATGCTTGTTGGAAAAACGTTTATTCCAAAATAGTTAGTTTATATTGAAAATATTTTTGCACATAACAAAAAACCTACTTTGTTTTCGTCTTTTTTCGCTAAAAAATTACATTAACGCAAATGCCGTTAAAAAATATTGGCTTTTCAATATCTAGTGATTAAAAAAACGGTGCCAATTAGCCTGAAAATATACTCCCACATAACATTGTTTATTGTGCGATATGTATTGCTTGGATATTATATTTAATAGAATCTTTTTTTCAATGCTCATGAGCCATGCATGTTGTTAAAAGTCATTGTCATTCAAAATTATGTAAATATTCACTTTATGTATGCAAGACCGGTGAATTCACATCTATAGATTATTCCACTCGCATTCCAGTGCGAGATACTTACGTCTATCGCTTAACAACCGATATTTTTATATTAAATTGTAACCATCAATGTTCCCAATGAGTCATATGCTTGATCTGCCTTTAATACCGATCTTTTGCGTAACTAATTTCAACATATTGATTTACTCTCAGCCGCCCTGACCATTGTCGTAGTACTCTCTTTTTTTTTCATTTAGGAATATATTTGTGCCTAAGCGTCTGCGAAAATTATATTACTCTTTATAATGGCTCTAAATATTTGAAAAAACTTTAGTACTTACAATTAGATTAAAAAGTATTCAGCACTTCAGGGTCAGCTGAATTATCCGCAAGAGCGGTAAAATCCAGAAGTGTCCTCGTCGACTGTCACCCGCATGTTTCCGTTAAGGCAATGTTTATTTTGCATTTAAAAAAAGCTTTGACGTGTTCAAGTGTATAAATCCCATTTATAAATGTATTGACTGTCTATTCAATCCATTAATTCAATCAATGCTAACAATACACACAATCCATTTATAAAATTTTACAGTAAAATTATCATGGAACAGATTAATAGAAAAGATCCTGTAGTACAGTATTCGGACGTATTTTTGCACTGGTGCGCTGCTTGCGTATTTCACGTGGCGACTACATCTGTGACTATCTATATCATCTATTTATTCAATCAATGTTGACAATACGAAAAATCCATTTTTAAAATTTTTCAGTAAAATCATCGCGGCACAGATTATTAGAAAATACCCTGTAAAAGAATATTCGGACGTACTTTTGCGTTACTATTTTGCGTTGTTTGCGTGCTCCACGTGGCGACTACGTTAAGGGATACGTAGGTGGTATTTTAATGGTCCATGACGCCACTTTTGCGAGGGCGTAACTGCGACCGCGGTGGAATTGAAAGTCTTCGATCGGTCCCCATGGAACACCTGTTGAAACGTAACGCGTGAACGTGGAGTGTGTATACTCTTATCGCTTTCCCTCGCTCGCTAAACCACCATTCAACCGTCACCACTCGAAGATCTCTCCATCGACTGCCGCGATAAACCCTCTTGGCTTCTGCCCCGAACCACAGGCCTCCCGCAATCCCTCGTTTCCGTTCCGCAAAACAAACCGGCTTCCCTCTCCCGTGAAACCCGTGGTATCTGTTCAGAGCGATTGTTCTCTCTCCCAATCTCGGTGTCACCAGGAAGCTATGGGTACCCTCGCTGTTAGGTAATGCGTGTGCTTGAATATTTTCATCACTTATTTCTACAAAATATTCTTAAATTTTCCTCTCTGCCATGAACCCATGATAACCCAATATATCTTATAAGTTACACCAGAAATGTATAAATTTTCAGTTCTATTCAGGAAAGCTTTAAACTACGCGTTCGTTTATGCTGTAAAGTTAAATGGAGAAATATGTAGCTGTCACAGTAATTATGATTAGATTAAACATTTTCACATTTTTTTAGCATGGAAAGTCCTTAAATTTAATTTCTCCCAGAAGCAGCTCTGGGTTAGAAAGGGTTAACAATTTTTATTTAATTTTGTTCTAATTTTTATATTATTTTAAAATAAAATGTTACACATACAGTAATACTGCCTATTTAAAGTGCACTAAAAACAAAATAATCACAGTGGCCGCAGCCTAAGTATCTAGCGAGTTATCAACTCGATAGATTGAAAAAATAAAGTGACCAACAATTAGATCCATCGCCTACTTCGCAAGCAAATCACGGCGAAAAATTGACGTCATTAAACATTTCGCGGATTTGTTGATGACATCACGAGTTCCTGCTGTGAGGGTCACTCAGCCACTCCTTACCTTTCATCTATCTCCCGTGGTTCGTGGTTGATCATTCTCTAGTGAAGGAATCCTTCCCGCATTAAAAGATTCTCCCTGAGCGAGTAAATTAAGCATAACTCACCAATGACGTCAACAACTCATGGTAAGTGGGAGTTAACTTTCGCGTTTAGTAATTTTCAACCTACGAGAGAATGAACGAATGTGGGAAATGGCTTTTTCATCGTAACTAATCTTCACCTTCCATATACCGAATTCTATTTCCTTGAAATATATTCTTGGATCTGAGCGAACAATTCCCTCGTTTCTCGAAAATTGCTTGTAAAGAGGAAATGGATTTGGAACGGTTAAGACGTTTTTCTTCTATTGCAGTGACTGATCTCTAATCCGCACGTCTTTTTAATGAAACTACAATTTTAATTTATGGCATTAAATAAATGATTGCCATTGGTGATGAGAACAATCTTATCGCTTATATTTCTATCAATTTTAATGTCATCGTATAAAAGTAGTAGAAATGAATGAAATCCTTCGGGAGCAAGTGGAATTAAGGAATTGATTCGATCAATATAATAATTTTATTATTTTTTCAGCAATTGTAGGGCATGAGCCTCGATATTTTAACTGAGCGACGATAGGTGTCAACAATCTTTTCTCCAAAACCATCTAAATAATATGTATGTATACACAAGTATTGGTGGAATTGCGGCTAAGAATCCTAAATTGCATCCGTTTTTTATGCACGGCTGGACGCCTGGTGCTTGGCATGAATGACGAATACCTTCTTTATTAATTCGTGATGAAATTGAATGAAGGAACCATATGAATTTCTTTGGGCTCTTTCTCAACATATGGATGTATTATATCCGCGGCAAATATCCAAAAATATTTTGTTATTATCTATGTTAAAAGAAGTGATAGATTATGAATAATGAGAATCACAGTTATCTACTCAGTGATTCTGCTGCATTTTGTGGAGTATTAATTCCTTCAAAGCGGAATATAGATATCAAAACAACATTTTCTCAGAGTTCTTAACATAGAACTTTTTCACATCAATTTCGAGCCAGAAACACAGAAAAAAATTATTTTATGCTATTCGTCAATAAACTTTATTGCTATGGATTCCTACTTATTTTCATTTTGAAACTCTAGTGTTTGTTGTTAAGTATTGCAATTGAAAAAGTAGATGGCACGATGTTTTTGTGAATCTTTTCACTATACTGTTTCACGGGTGGAGGAATTTATGTTTGTAATTTAGTATGGAAAGGTTTTTATGTGTACATTCAATATAGAAAACGGATTTTAATTTGCTAAAGGTTATAATGGCAACCGTATAGCAAAACTACTGCTGTGTTCTTGTGGATTATGCGCCTTCATCTTACAGCTTCCGTAGCCTAACACGGTGTTGATCATTTTATTGGTCACATTCCTGTAGGAGTGTGGATCCCGGGTTAAAATTCAGAAGGAAGCCTATGGGTCACCTCCAAAAAAACTCAAAGTTTGAAGTGGAACACGGAGAGGAAATGGCCACCTTCCCTGAATGTGTGGCAGTTCAACATCTTTGTTTTCGACTGGTATGATATCTACTCCTACCTATCCTAACCAACCAAAGGGGTGAATTATTGAGCAACAATACTTAACAATCCAATGGATCAAGTGATGAGAAAACATTGGAGGGCCTATAAAGGTGGACTTTTGCGTAATTTTTTTTATCATTTTCGGAAAATTTAGTGTTTTTTTAGTAAAAAAACAGAAATTTTACCAATCTTCCGATCGTTTTGCAGTCGCAGTGCACAAAGAAAATTTAATTAAGGTGGCCAACTCTTCGCTGGTGTTATGCTAATGATGCTCTTCCCTAGAGTCATTGTTATTGCACTTGGTTGTGGGAGTGTTGTCATTTGTTTTTTGCGGCATAATATTTCGCATAGGTATTATCAATGGCTCTTACGACATTTAGGGCTTGGAACGGTTTTAACCATACATTTTTGTTCTCGGAAATTAATTACCAAGTATATGAAATAAATGTTTTTCCGTAATTTACGAGATAGCCTAATGTCGTGCGAATAGTAGGTAATGATTTTAATTTTCTCGACTTATGAGATTTTAATCAAAATTCCTTTCTGGCGCAAATGGATATTTGATTAAAAGCAATGATAAACACTATCACCATATCATACCTGATATAGAGGCTCTGATTGGTCATAAAATGAAATTTAAATCACGTTAGCCGTCCTTGTAATTTGGGACGATGTTGGTGCTGTATTTGGAAATTTTCGAGCAGCTTCCAAAAAAGTAACAATTTGGTATCTGTGTTGGGCTACTTATCCTGAAAACGAACGTTTAATAGATTGAAATTTTAACTGCTGATGCTGCGTCAAAATTCCCTTCATCACCGAGATAGAGGGAGATAAAATAGTCCATCGTCTGCGTGGGTTTTATTGGTAATTTTGTTCACGGTGACCGGTTTTTATTGGCATTAGGCAAGAGCAAAAATGATAATTTCGTAATAACGTGACTTGGTAAGTGGTCAGCACCACGTGGATGTCTATTTTAGCTCCAACGGTTGAAAGCATACACAAGTGCGTTTCTTCAATTGACGGAAAATATTTGAAACATTTTAACGCCGTGATGTAAAATTCTGTACCGCCATCAAAGCACTCAATAATCAATGCTTTGTGAGCTTTCTAGTTCCATGAAAAACATTTCAGAGTGAATCAAATGAATTCATTGAACACGAAAACTTTTCAAGTGCCTAGGATTACTTCATAAATATATCACCAGCATATAAATAAAATGGACTTGGTGAAATTACTTTGCATTTCATAATTTTGATCAAAAATCGATCGAAATTCTTTTGACTGACAACTTTGACCATGCAATATACTACTCAAAATAGATTTAGCATTATGAGAGTAATTATAACGCTCTTTACTACGATTATTCCATATAATTGTTCTGCTACTGGGCTTGTTGCTGCAATCAAAGTTTTTAATAGGGAGGTTTTTGAAATTTCTTCTCAGCATTAATTTTCTTTCTCTGTCTTGTTGCTGCATATCGCTTTGAGAGGACATTTAAGCCACCAATTATTTTACATTTGGTAATTTTTTCGAGTGCAAAATCAACCAATAGTATGCTTCCTGCAAAATAGGAATTGCGTACCAATTATATGGATACTAAGCAGCAGTGGTGAAAAAGAATACAATGGACTTCAAATCGACCCCGGTTAAAGTTAGCAAAAGTTGTAATATCGGTCAGGGAGCCGTCCAGTAATCTTCTTCATCAGACATGGGCTGCTTATTCATTTTTACATGTTTTCGGATACATAGCCTGCATTGGAGATTATAAACCTATTCCAAAAGTGAATGCATATTTTGCTTACTTTGCTATTGCCAATGTCCAAAATTCTTATATTTATCCTGAATTCAGCTGAAACTCTCCCTTTAATCAACCTGTCCAGAACGTTATTATACCTCTCCACATTGAAATACCAACTCTGTCTTAAATCAAAGCTTTCCTTTGGAAGTCCTTTCCTTTTCTATTTCCAAGCCCTTCCTTGTGTTATTATTCGGTAAGCCTTATTAACTCAATTTCTTTGCGTTTCCTTTCGGCAGTAAAGTCATTCACTCACACCAAAAACAGCAATTTTCAAAATAATTTTGTCGATGCAAGAGAAAATTATGCTCTCCCTAATATATACTATTATCTACCACTAAAAATAATCTTCTTCATTATTGCATTATCTCACAAGCTAAAATAACGGGCACTTTTCACGATCGATTATGAAATAATAATTGACCGATTCCTTTGTATCTGCTAGGTTTCTACTGTCCTACCCTGAAGATGAGATGGTTTATTTATAACTGATTTTTTATATCCCTTATAAAAAATAAAGCTTTAAAAAAAGTATTTATTGACCTGTTCATGAATAAGCGTCAGTCAAGGAAATAGGTCATAAAGAACATAAAAATATGCGTTTCCGGGTTTGACAATAAGCTCTTTGTCAAATATTAATCCAAAACCCAAGTCGAACCAATGGATTTTCGCATTACTTCCGGCTAATCGTATTAATGCAATGTTTTGAGTTTGATTCATTGAATTACTTGCAATTCCAATTATTAACGTCATTCAAATGTCATTCGTGAGAATATGGCGTTATTTTGGACCTTAACAGAAGAGACATAGGTTAGATCTTCTTGTAAATAAATTCTTCTGATATTTTGGTTGTATTTGGAGCACGATAATAAGCGGTGTTTTCGACCGGTGTTTGAAATATTTTACATTACCGCCGGATACATTTTCTCGTGGGAATTTTAAATTGAAGTGTTGCATTTCAAAAGAAAAAAAAACACATATGTTGCGTTGCACGCATCTCAACCATATTGTGCATTGAATGTGAAATCTGTTTGCTGCATTAGCATTGGTTACTGGCTGCGCATGAAAGGTGAGCCATTATAAATCGTTCGCGTACGTGCATTTTCGATGAAATTCATCAATGATTAGTGATTCTGATTGGCTAATTTAAATTCCAGTACAATAATTTATTTACATTTCTCCCTGTTCTTTCCCCTTATTTGGTATATTTATAAAAATACTTAATGGTTTGCGTATTCAATTTGCTATTTTTGTCACATGACACTCGAATTAAGGTTCACGGATGCCCTTGAATCCAATGAAGCTGTGACTCTCTAGGTGTTTAAAAACATTTTGTCAATTATTTTCTGTGCGATCTCGAACTTTCCTGTAACATTTCCAATATGTTTTTTGCACAAAAATACAGCCACGATATGCATATAATTTTTTATTTCATTTCCGGAAAATATAAGATTGTGGTTGGAAATATTAATTATTGTAACCACGGTTTATTAATTCGTAGTAACCACGATATTTGTCAACATGCAACCAATGAATATAGAATAAAATAAATGGCGGCGGTCATTGCTTTCGTCAAATGATTGTGAAATTTCCCAGTCTAAATATGGAACCAGAACCCAGTGTAAATTTCATTAATAATCATTAAATTAAACATGGTCTGATTGGGCGAGTAATGCACTTAAAATCGCGTGAATCTGTCCATCCTTTTCGTCAAGTTTTCCGCTTGATCGAGAGTGACTAATATTTTTTTTCATGCATAATTGAACAATAAAATGTTGAATAATAAAAAAAGCATGCATTTTTATTGGATAAATCTTTTATTTGGAGCTTTCAATTCACACAAAATTTGCCGAATATAAGTTTTTTTGTCACTGTAAACTTTCACACCCACAGTCAAGAGGAATGAATGTGAGAGGAAATGTTACAGCTTTGAAAGGGCAATGATTGCAACTCTGACGGAAGCGTTTGATAACTGAAATCCACACATATAATACTCCATGATATTGATCTCGCTATCGTATGCATAATATGCTTAAAATAGGTCTTTTTTATTTCTATTTAATTTTTTCGAGTGCATCATTTGATATCGGAATGCTTAGCTTTTCATGGATTAATTATAATCTTTCAAACAATTTATCAGTAAGATAAGATACAATTACTCTCAAAACACAAACATCCATGCCCTGGTTAGGGATCACCTACCCAGGCGGGATTCGAACCCGCGACCTATGGATTGGCAGGCGAGGACTTTACCCCACCGCCACCAAGGCCGGCGAAGATTCTATATTTAGATAGCGTTTTTACTTTTTAATGTAAGAATACGAAGGAGAGTGAGCGTTCCTAAAAAGTCATTCATGTTTTTTCGCATTTATTTCAGAGATGAATTATTTACTTATACTAGTGAAAGAGTTTGTTCCTCTCTCGCATTTTTTTCTCCTCGACATCATTTTCTTTGTATCCAGAATGACTTCTTCCATCCATTTTGTTGATTTAGTTGAAGCTCTACGTCCACAGTGGGAGTAAGATTCAGAGAAATCCACTTGCGGGAAGTCATCCTCCTAAGAATAATTATGACTTGTATGCAAATTTGAAGAAACGTGTCATAAGTAAATATGTAAATGAAGAACTCTGATATTTGTTATACCCTGGTGATTTATCTACGGTAAGAATATTTTGTCAAAATTATTGAATAATTATTTACGTAAGAATACAATCACTGGTTGCTCATTATGTACCGTTTGAATAAAATATTAATGATAATATTACTGGTACTCCTTCAATAATCCTCTTGAAGATGTATCCGAACTAATCAGTCAGTCCATATTTATTGAAACTAATCCTCTTTGAAACAGGAGGGTTTGGATCTGAAGATGAAAAACAAGTTGCACTATAGAAAATCAGTATATACCAAATACATCACCGCTCATAAGTACACGAGTTATTTATCCGTAAGAGGTTGCACAGTATTATTCTGTTAGGAATTATTCCTATCATATTTATCATTCAGAATAAATTTCCTCCTACTTTTCTCCAATTGTTTGGCCTTTAGGAGCTGCTAAATGCTGGCCCTGATGTAATTTATGACTTCAGAATTATACCACTTAGTAAACTCGTTGTCTACTTATTTCTTCTGAAAATGTAAATTATGCCAATGAGATTGTAAATAATGGATTAACCTCAACATACTTGGATAGTTGCTCTCAACGTTCATTAGTTTTACATTAATATTATCCCATACCACCAGTTCTTCTCATCATATTCCGGACCCTGTTTGAATTCAATGCATCTACGGCCACCTGTGCCATTCATTCAAACATAAATTCGGATCACGTTCGCTTATTTGAATTATGGGCGCGCATTTGTGTCAAAATGACGTGACGATATTCGACTGAGATTGCAAACGAATAGGCATAAGAAGGAATGCTTGAAGCACTTCTGAAATAAAATCGGATGAGTTAAATTTCAAAATACAAGACTTTTCTATTACAACACTGAGTGCTTATACCTCGTTTACTTGTCCATTTACCTTAAAAGAAATTTCGCATACAATTTTTCTCAATGAGGTATTAAATCAATGCGTGAGATTCAATCTCGTTTGGTGGTGTTCTGCTGCTCTTCGGTTTATCAACTTTAAATATCATCGTACGTTAAGTACTTGGTTGAATATTTTTTTCAGTCTTTAGCTACCAATCATTTTTTTATTTTCCATCGAGGTGATTTGAAGTTAAACTTTATTACTCTGAACTTAAGACCTCTTACGTAACCTCAAAATTCACCCACAGAATTTAAAAGATATTGATCAGCATTTGGTTGGTCTGACCCATTATTGCGTGGCTAGTTTTTTCGTAGTTCACCTTTTGGAAATATATAATGGAAATATATATCTCCAGACTGGAAATTTTTATTGCCAGACTCAATGTATTTCCCATTCGAATGCATTGAGTTTGACTTCGAAATTGTTGCTTTTGTTTAAAATTACCATGGTTGGAATTGGAATATTCCTCTCAATTTTGATCTACTTATGAAAATTTGCTTAAGGTAAAGTCAAAAGACCCCGCTATCGGTATAAATTGACTTTAAGAACTGCAATAAAACAGTTGCTTCCAATGTACCACGGATTGTAACCGCACATTTGAACTGGACGTTACAATATATACATAAATATCGAAGAATGCTTCTCATGCCGCTCAAAATATTCAATGATAATATCCTCCAAGCTTCTTTGGCGGTGCTAATATGACGTGGGATGCAATACCTGGCGCTTGCGTACGATAATCACGTCGGCTTGGAGGATATGACGCGAAATACAGTCGGGATGGTTTCTGACACAATCGATAACTGCAAACTGATGGTTAAGCTGATTCGATTTAGAATCCTCGAACCGGTGATTGTGATCTTGTCGCATCTAAGTAGCAGGAAATTAACACTTAAGATCACTGCCGTGCGCTAGGATTTATTGAGTTTGGCGTTCCGTACATTTATTTATAGCGTTGGAGTTTACCTCTCATATTAAATAAAATTATTTCATTTTCGTTATACTGAATATAATTATTATTATGTTAATAATGATTTCACTAGCTATATAAGCTTATTAGCTACACTTACAATTTCTACTAATAGCTCCTTTTTCTGCGTTCATGTGCAAAGTAATACTGCTTCAAATCAAGTACACTTTTATTGCTGCAAAAAAAGACTGAAAAATAGTTAACTGATTTTTAATTGCCTAAAGAAAATAAGGAAAATGAGGAAATCTGAAGCAAAAAGGAAAAGAATTATAACTTGTACTTTCTTCAAACTCAGCGGTGTTTTCCATGATTTTGGCCTCGCCAACTCATGACGAGCACTAGTATTCACGCTTGTATTTTTATTTTCATTTGGATAGTGATCTTTAAAATTATTGATAAGGTCAAGATATAAGGTTCATGGATTAAATATTGCTTAAACTCACGGGTTACGATGTCATGGCCAATGCATGATTACCATCGAGAAGATAATCCAGGTGTTAGTTTTTTCCTTTGATCAACATCTTCATAATCCCATCGTTTAAAAAAATATTTTTTTTTCCAAAGCTTCCTACTTCAGGATTCACAGGGGTAGTAAAATAAATATATTTTTGGGATTTAATATATGAGTTACATTGCTCCAATGAGTTGGAATGAAAGGAAAATATAAATACATCGAAAATCGTTATTTTGTCCAAACTATCGGTCGTTGCGCCTCGGTTGTTTCCGACGACGACTCTCAATTTTGACCGGTTAATATACCCGTAGATGGTCCAGCTGCCGGTGAATAAATATACCACCTCTTCAGCAGCGATGAATGTACGCAAAGTGCATACGCAGGATATTTTTGACGATACAAGTGTAAAGGGACCTTTCCAGTGTTAGTAGAAGAGGCCTCGGTTGTTTCCGACGGTGCACGAAGACAATTTATTTTTTCAAAAAGACTAGCTACCCCCTCACTGAAGTCGTCAAGTGCGTGAATATCTGTTAGACACTTTACCATTTGTCTTTACCATTGTTGGTTGATTGGTCGTTAAGAAGCTGGCGACTCAGCATGTCTCAGCTGGGCTCCACGGTCACCGGATTTGACACCCTGTCACTTCTTCATGTAGGGTTTCGTTAAAGACAACGTATATATACCACCACTCTCCCGAAACCGGGAAGAGGTGAGGAACCGGATCCCTACTACCATAAAATCAGTGACGAAAGACATGTTTACCAGAGTATGTGAGGACTTTTGAGTATCGATGTGATATTGTTAACGATTGTAATGCCTCGTTCAGATTACGATTGTCCGAGCGATCGTCCTAACGTTAGTTGGGCGAACTAGCGGTGTGAATGCATGTCCGGACAATAGTTACTGCAGTTCCGAACGTTGCCACTTTACGATGGTTAGGTGCTGGGAGACCGAAAGAGGAAGCGACAAGAGAAAAAAGAAAAGTTCGTAAAGCTCCCTTCGCTCTATTTTTTTGTCCAAGCAAGGCGGGCGAAAGAAAAATTATTCGTTAAATACTCGTTAAAAACAGTAATATCTTGACCGGGCATACCTCAACATCTTTGCTAACCGTCAATTTCTCGTACACTTTAGATGTCAGCACTAGAGGGCAGCACAGATTTTAACCATCGTTGAGTGAATGCACGATAGTTCCAACGATTGCTGGAACAATCGTAATCTGAACGAGGCATAAGAGAGTCCGATACCCAAGCAATGATATTAGTCACCGAGTAAACACGCAGGTGTATAGACTAACTAGATTTCAAAAGAACGTATTGAGGCAACGTGATCTCTCGGCTATCTAGGATTCAAAAGAATGCACCGAAGCAACGGAGTCATTTTCAATAAGAAATCCAATCAAGTTTTCTACACATAAAATTACACATTGATTCGAAAGATGATAAATCTAATTTATCCAAATTTATCAGAGAGTTCGACATTTTTATGCTAAAGGTCTGAAATTTCAGCCGTTATAATTTAATTTTTAAATACATATCGCACTTTAAATCAGTTACCTTTTTCCCTTTTCTAATGAAGTTGTAATATTGAATATAATATTTATGCTATTAAAAAGGAATTTATGCTATGCCTCATCTCGGCTTTAATTGCGGTAAAATCCACGCTAGCTCTAATTTTCCATGGAGAGGGCGATTCCTGGCATACTGCACGAATGAACTCCTGACTGGGTAACTGTGCTACAGAGCAACGCACCTCTCTTTCCTCTGACCTCTGGCATTTAAGTGCGGTCGCACCACGGAATAAATGTTTTAAAATATCGAATTTATGGTAATTTCCGAAAACGTACCATTAAGGAGTTCATAAGGGATGCATCAAAAACTGAGATGCTAGTAAGCGCAATAATATGAAACTTCGTGCGACTTTTTTCCATGCAACGAAAGCTTTTTCATCGGCATATGGAAAGCATATCAATATGTCTCAATTCGTTTAGTTTTTACAAAGCCGTAAATGTCACTTAACTGTCCGAAAACCAGTAAAAGGCACTTGAATTTGGTTATTAAACACAATTTGAATGTATTTTTGCATGAAAAAGGTGTGCGCAAAATCCATTGATACAAACGAGCTTTGATTTCATGTAATTTATTTTAGAACCCAAGAAGTGGCCTTTGAAGTTGTACTCGGTTGGAATTAAACGTCGAATTCATGCTCGTCGTTCTTTGCAACTTTGAGAAAAATGTGCGGCGATATCAAAAATACATGAAGAAATATTGGCGGGGTAAATCACCATCATCGTTGAGGGAACGCGTAATCCCATAGTAAAATCTACGCTATCGATGTTTTTTCAATATTCTGTGAAAAAATTCTACTATTTTATGTTTTACACCTAATTTCCTCTCGATAAAATCCTGTAATGTCTTTTATATTTCTCGGCTACATATCTCATCCACTATTTCAGCCGTGCCTCTTTATATCTAGTTTGTTGGCAACCTGGAGGTTATAATCGTAAAACGCATTGCTGCATGAAGTATAGAAGATTTTATGGCCCCATCTTAATCGAGTTGATAGATAGAACAGAGTGATAACTTTGGAAATATTAGTATTTCAAGGAAAGCTTTATGAAAACGTTTGCATGCTCTATTTTTGGTCTGCATAATAGCCTCTGATTTCCGCAATTGTGATGCACCGGACAGATAGTGGCCGGCAGTTTGATCACACCACCTATTAATTAATGTATGATCAGGCTTCGAAAAATCAATCTTGGAGTAGTTTTAATGGAAGCTTTTCCCTCAAATGTAATTTATTTTACTTTCAACTCAAAAGACTTTCCCCATTAGCTCTAAAATTGGGAAAATAGTGTGAATAAATGAAGTTAGCATTTAAAAAAAATCAAAATTAAATCAGGAAAAACCGGCATAGTATTCACTCATTGCCACCACGAACATATGTTCGTGTATTAATGTATATAATAATTTGTGTTTACCCAGAAACTGTCATTTGCTCTGCTATACGATTTCATTTCATACTAAACTAAGAGAAAAAAAGCCGAATACATATTTTCCTTCCAATTTAAAAAAATAATAATATTAGGTAGGTTTTAATGCAAGCTTTTCCCTAAAATGTAATTTATTTTACTTCCAACCAAAAGACTTTCCTTATTAGCTCTAAAATTGGGAAAATTATGTGAATAAATGAAGTTAGCGTTGTTAAAAATCGAAATCAAATCAGAAAAGACCGGCATAGTATTATTAACTTATTGTCAACACAAATAAACATTCCTTTGTTAATGTATATAATAATTTGTATTTACCGAGAAACAGTCATTTGCTCTTTTATGCGATTTCATTTCATACTGAACTCAGAGAATATGGTTGAATTCATATTTCCCTTTCAAATTAAAAAAATAATATAATTAACTCAATGCGTATATTTACAATACAGAGGATTAAATGAAAATTAATGACTTGCAGTACTGGCAGAAATCATATTTAGAAATAAATTAAAACCCATCTTTTTTTACTTTGCAACGTAATTTAGATAATATGTATAAATTTAAGTTCCGATTTGATACTTAAAATAAGCAGAAGACCAATAATTGAAGGGTTACTTAAAAATATTGTTTTCGGAGTATAGCTGAAGCCGGGGAGTGAAAATTCCACACAAGGTAACGGGTTGGATTCAAAGTATCTGGCATGGATAATTTTTAATTCCAGGTTAATTCAGGGGCACACATCATAGCTTATTTTGAATGGATTGACTCATTTATGAGATTATTTTTAATCGGTTTTAATCAACAGTATAGTTGAGATAAAAAAACTCCTGATACAATTCTGCATTATTTCCCGATCAGTTTCGTCGTCTTCAGGCAGTCAATAAAAATGTTGTGATATCTTACTTTTGTACTAATTAATGATCTAAATAAAATGTTTTTTAATGGAAATCATCACAAATATTCGATCAACTTTGCTGGCCCATTGTCCCAATTCAAATCCAGATTACTCGAATAACATCCGTTTATTGAAATGTACCATGGAATCCCTTGCTTGAAATGTACTAAAGCTCAAAAATGTGTGAAAATTCTGTGAAGGACGAAGTAGTGTATAGTTAATAGTAGAATATTATCGAGTACTTAATTTCCAACGAAATGCAAGGAGTGATCTGTCCTCATTTGTTTTTACTACGTGGTAGGACTAGAACTCTATGACATTAAATTTACCTATTCTTTGATGACAGAACCATTCTCACCCCAATGGTTTGTTTGACTTTACGATGAATCGGTTACATAGGATGTACAATGTTCATATTTGAAGTCTTGGGGCACTCTACTTCCAAAGGGCGATTTAATTAAATCCTCCATAACAAGTGACAGTAATTGTCAAGTTCCCGTTCGGGTCGTTAAAGTATAAAAAGAAATTACCCTCGGAGGCTAAGGTAATGACCCCTCTACACAATGGTTTGACGATGTGAGGGATTATTTTCCCAAAAACTTTTCCAAGTGAGTCGACAGTTTAGTGCTAATGACGAGTGGTTGATTTTACGCGAGCGATTGCAATCTGCGCTCACAGCTTGAGCGGTTAATTTCCATTTTCCGATGGACCCTTTGATCTCGCGAATCTGCGGGCCATTTCATGTCGTAATTGACAGCGACGAATTTCGCGAACCTGTGGAAAGCGTCAAATTTACGCGACGGCCTTTGGGAAACCGAGGCAGTTGAAACCGTTCCCCTCGTCTTTGATACGGTGTTAATGTCAGGCGTTAATTTACGACGACAGATCTGAGGCATTCCCGTAAAAAGAAACCGACAAATTGGGACCTTGGTTTTGGGCATAATATATCCATTGGTCAGGCGTTAAGTTTTTGTTTAGTTAGCAGTTTTAGATTAAAAATCCATTTTTACTCGTGTGAAAAAACCTAAAAATTACTAGAATTGCACAGCATGCACATTGAACAATAAATGGGTTTTTGTACGGCTCTCTTCATTACTCTAAAGATATCAAACTTGTCGGTAACTTGTGAAAATATTCACAATTGAAGTGAAGTGAAGAAAGAGGAAGAAAACTTGAGTTGAGGCAGACCCTGTCAGATATCAGGAACCAAGCGTCTTAAGTCTAAGATACAAATGTAAGAACTACTTTCTTTTGCATAACAATTAAAGTACCATGATAATTGATGAAAGTAATGAGAGGATGGTTTGATTTATTTCAGAGTGATCTTCTTCATGCAGTCTAAAATAAATTATTAGGGGAAGTGGATCTAGGAGTAAATTTATTTGTGAATACTTTTGATATCTTGTTCGTGATTATTAATCATGTGATTGGGGAAACATAAAAATTGAGAAATCTATATATATATATATAAGGTTAATGGATTCTAGACTTGCATCAAGCAAAAAAGAAAACTTTTTGACCCTAAGTAAAATGAATGTCAAAATATACTAAATTGCGACTAAGTTATTCTGTTTGTAAAGAAATGAAACCTTTCAAGTTATACATAAAAGTGGGGATAGAATAATTTTTAAAAGATATGTTGAATATGGAATATATCACATGTTATTCGTGAATTAAATATATAATTTTCTGTGAGTATCATACATATCACATCCATTAGTCTTTGGAGTACTACGCGTCTTTATAAATTATTCATTTTTGTATAGGAATTTATGAGACACGTGATTAAAGCAGACTTTTGTCCCACCCATATATAGCTTTTCAAATCATGTCGAACCATAAAAAATGTCTATTGCATAGGATTTAAATGTACCTTTGAAGAAGGATAATGGATTTCTGCGGTGCTTTTTAATAAGCCTAATAAATAGCGTGTTGCATTTGCCTAATTGATTCTTTTATAACTTAGGATACATGTGATAAATACTAAGATGTAAAATACCCACTTTGTATGAAAATACAGCCCAAAGCTTTAAGTGCTTGAAAGCATTAGCTGTGAATTGATACTTAGCATCCCATTTGATAACGGGTGTTGGATGAATTTTTTTAGCTATCCGGGAAAAGCGTGGTATGGGGGAATTCATTTACATTTTGGTAACAATAAATAATCGAAATACATACAAGAGAATGAGAAATCATAAACCACCTTGTATTAATTTCATATGAAATAAAATTCAGTCACTTGAGAAATATTTGGGAAGGAAGAAAGATATTTAGGAAAGGTTTTCAGGAATAAACTCAGGAGGTAATTGCTGTTGCTCTATTTGTAGCACTAAATGTGAAAAAATGTCCACTTTTAAAATATTAATGGAAAATATGGTCAGCTCCGTTTTTTTCATCTATTTTTAAAATAGTTCATTCTATATTCAATGTCTTACGATCACTCTGCTTAAGTAGCACTGGGTGAATTTAACGGAACCTTATGAATGTATTTTTATTCACAATACTGCTGGGTATAAAAAAATGTGTTCTCTTACTAACTAATGTTGCAAAATTATGTGTGTTTTATTTTTTAGGCTATGAGCTAGTATTGAAAATAAATATTATATATTATTAAAAGCTATAATTGATGGGAGTGTACTCCATGTATTTCTGGTAATGTGAGCTTATCTTTAGCATCATGATCACAAGACTCTTTAGTTAGACATGTTGAGCTCTCGCCAAGAAATATACGATATTAAGCCGAATTCGTGCTCAGTATGGCATTGCTCCGATAAAATGGCCGGTATTTAAAAATGAAATTATAATGGCTGAAATGGCAGATCTTTTGCATAAAAATGTCGAACTCTCTGAAAAATTAGGATAAATTAGATTTATCATCTTTCGAATCAATGCTTTTTTATGTGTAGCTAGCTTGATTGAATTTCTTATTGAAAAGGACTCTGTTACCTTGGTGCATTCTTTTGAATCCTAGATAGTCGATACATCACGTTGCCCCAGTACGTTCTTTTGAAATCTAGTTAGCCTATGCATCTGCGTGTTTACTCGGTGACTAATGCCGTTGCTTGGGTATCGTTAAGCCATTTTTCGTGGAAAGCCTCGAATTCGACTTATTCTCTGTTGACTCGGTGGAAAAATTTAATTTTCCGATAAGTCCGCACAGCACAATCGCGTGAATGCTGCGCATCAGCGCATTTCTTTTGTTTATCATTTTTGATGGGGTGACATATCCCGCTGATCCTCGCTATCGTGGTATGGGCATGTGCACTTGCATTATTTTTTAAGGCTTAATATTTAGTCGCGACGGAGCCTACGTAGACGGTAGGAAATTTCAATGTCCCATCTAAAGCGTGCAGTCAATTATTTTATTGCTTGGACGCAAAACGTGGAGAAATATTAGCGATGTGCTCATTCCTTACAGTGCATCGACAGCGGAAAAGGTTAAATTTTTTTTTTACTCGAGGCCGAAGGCCAGGAAAATATTCTCCCAGCCAATATTTTTTCTACCTTTGAATATTCATGGAGTTATACTTGCGATTTTCGTTTTTTTTATCGACGTTCCAGTATCCCCTCACATTTCCAAAGCGTTTAAAAAATATTGTGTTCAATTACATTTGGGGTTACGTGATAGTATTCCTTTCCTTTGAGCAAACATAATAATTCGAGGATAATTTGAATAAATTTCGCCAGATTTAGTCATCATTGAGAAATTTTCAGCTGTAAAATGCTTGGCACCGCTATATCGGATACACGTGCATGATTTCGGTTGCTTAGTACCCATAAGTGACTTATCTAGAGCAACTTATCTCTGTGAATTGTCATAGAGAAGGAATATCATTCCGTAAGGGAGTTCTTGAGATAGATGAGGAAAATTTTTATTTTTAATGCTCATCGTTATTGGGAAAAAACCTCTCGGAAAATATTATTTATATTTATTTTATTTTATTTATATATTTTACTCTAACATCTCTCTAACATAAACGATTTCGGCCATATTTTGTAGCGTTTCAGTTTTTATTTATATCTTTGATGATGCTGTAATGCATTCAGAAAACATGGTAATTTCTTTTTATCATACGAGAATCCAAATTCCTCGATTTATTTAGTTAAAGATGTCAATAATGTCGAAGGTTAAAATCACTGATTTATTTATTAAAGTTATAGTTTACAAATTCACAGCATGAATTTCGGAATCATAATATTGTTAGTTTCAACATTAGATTTTATTTTGGTTAATATATCATACAATTTAATACAGATATTAAATTTTTAACTCGGTGTCTCTTTTCATCAAGGAAAAGTGAAGAAAACTAAAAATTCATTTAGGTATTTTCAGCACAATTTAATTCATGAATAAGTAGCTTTTTGCTTCATAATGTTTGGGATAAATAAAGAAAATGGAGGAGTCATGAAGATTGACGACTCATTATAATTCTTATTTTGCGATGTGAGAGGCAGAAAGCTCAAAAATATGTCCAACTTGTAGCCTCAGGTGTCGATGCCCGATAGATGAATCCAAAATGCCGGCCGTCATGAATTTATAATGGATATCTGTCATTCAATAAAAAATATTTTTTATTTGGAGAATTTTCCAGTGTGTTCTGTCCCTTTAATGGACAGTTCATTTGTCAATAACGCTTATGGCTCAAATTTGGATCCATGAATTGGTGGGTAATCACCTCTCTCCAAAATCGTAATAGCTCAAGAAATCGATTTTTTCGACATATTTTATTTAATCGATTATCTACGGTTATTGGACAAAAGCATTCAGATTTAAAATGTATAAAGTCACTAAATGTTGGGTTGATTGATTCATTGATACCTTTTTGACTGTCATGTTGGCATTTAAAATAGCTAGCTTTTACTAAAGGGGTTTGCAGATGCTATAAATATTATGAAGTTCATTTCATATATTGAAATCTCGATTACAATTCGTCTATGCGTAGATTTATATTTCCCATCTCTTCTGATTTACATTTTTTACTGAATATTCCTTGGGTTTTCTACAACTAAGGAAAGTAAATTTCCTTTATTTTACTTTGAGAAAACGTTAATGCTGTTATTTTTTTAGAGTTTACGAGCAGTTTACACTTCTAGAAATCTTTTTTTTAATCAATTCACGCTGAAGGTGTACGTTTTCAACTACTTATCCCGTGTGAGATTAAAAGCTCTCAGAGTTTATTGAATCCAAGTTTTATTTTCGATCCAAAAGGTTTAGCTTGGATTTCAATCCATATGAATCGGATGTATTGGAATGGATTAAGAGATTCAGGCAGAGCCAGTAATAATAATCTGCTATTCACCACCGCTTTGCTTTAAAATTACCGGAAATGCCTGTGGCCGGCGATATAAGACTTTCCATGAAATGTTTGGTCTTTAATTACCGTGATTTATGTAACACTTCTTTCGGTATTTCTGCAATTGATGATCGATCGCGATCATATGATAAATCATGTATTTATAATTTTTTGGTTGATTAGGGAATCAAGTACTTCACTTCTTCATAATTATCAGTAAGCTATGTTTTTCTGCTCACATTACTCATTATTACCAGTTGCGGGACTTTTTTCAACGTTGAAATAAGTAGAGATGTCAATTAAGATACCCATTTATAACAATACGACATACATTCTGGAATGCAATTCCCGGAGAGAGAGAGAGTAATCAATCATAGTTTGGTGAAATAGATCGTAACAAATATTCTTAATAGGGACGGCAATTATATTAATTTACGGGATGATTTAAATATTTACTATATAATCTACATTATTTCCAAAAATAAATGGTAAAGTAAATAGGGCGAAGCGTAAGCTCCAACAGTCTAGGCTGTGGATTCATAAACGCGGTTGTGGCTGATTTTTTTATACCTACGTTGGTTTCAGTTCGAAGGTAGGTACGAATTTCCTAAATATATCAAATGGCACAAATTTCATGGGCTGGAATTCATCAAGCATTCTGCGGAGAACGTTAACTTCCTGGAATGGCATTGGTAAATAATTTTCTGATCAGCGTTAGCGACCCAATTGGAAGAAATGGAAGGCTAAAATAAATCACTAGACATCCTAAAAATTCTTTCCCTCGTGGGAACCTTGATCGGCTAGTGAATAAATGGCACTTGGTCGTGCACATTGTCGTTATGATCGATTCTGAGCACGGAATGTAGCATGGTCTATCCCGTGCTTTGAAGTATTACAAAACGAAAACAGGGTAGTTTCCTTCATCAAGGAAAACGAAAGGCATTGATTGCGATTCGTTACCCACCATTAGTGTATTCATATTATACAAATTATTTGGTTTTAGAAATCCCAGTTTAGACTAATTTTATTGGTCAATTTTAACCTCATTTGATAAAGGCCAGATTGGCGGCCTTGCGATGCTACCTCACGTGACGTCAAAGGGACCCAGAAGCTATAAAAGTAGTCAGGAGTTTTACATCGTCTGAGATTACCAATGCATGCATGTGGCACAGAGCTCGGGGATACATCTCTTAATAATCACCTATTAAATTTGCCTAAGGTCAGAAAGTTTACCTTCGTTTGATAGGGTATTAATAATCCTTATTTAAGCCAAGCGCTACATGCTAGCAGGGTACTCTGCTACCTGCTAGCAGCCTGCGTCGTATCGGCGCTCATAGCCTCGCTCCAAGGTGGCCACACAGCGGCGGCTGGAACTAGAATGACATCACACGGGCTTTGACCAGCATTCATGATAAGCCGTCGCGTTTTTGCGCGCTTGAAAATTTTCGCTTTTCAATAAATCGCGGAAAAGAAATATCGTAATTTAAAAATCTAAAAGCGTGAAATACGTACTCCAGGAGTAATAATATTTCGATTTAGGCAATAAAAAATAAGAAACTACCCTATTGAATACTCTTCGTCCACCAAATCTGAAGGAATACTGGAAAATCTGGATTTCTACCTAGTGGGCGGTGTAGAACGTAAATTCTTCATCTCTTGGCACCTAAAATGTGTTAAAACGGTCAGAAGGGTTTCACCACGGTTGAATGAATGAACGTTCCTTAGTACATAGGTAATGCCCGAGAAAGTATGAACGGGCATTAAGAACCAATGAAATGAATGACTTAAAACAACCTTTGTAATTTTCACAGAAATTTTTGTGAATTTTTCTGTGAAACAATATCTGTGAAAATTACAAAGGTTGTTTTTATTCGTTCATTATGAATTTTCACAAAGTCAAATCCAAATCAATCGATTTCAACTCATGAAATGCCTATTTCCCTCTATTTTACTACATGAAGAGGCCATATCCATCTTCCCTCCTTTTAGGAATAACCCATGCCGAGGCGGGATTCGATTCCACCTTCACCAGAACGTTAGAACTCTCTGTCCAATCACCTTTTTACACCTTCCCGCAGTTCCCTCACTTCTGGGGGTTTGGGTTGGTTATGTGGCTGAAGTGTTGACCTCTCACAATGTGGGTTCGGGTTCAAATCCCGTCGGTGGCAGAGATTTTTCAGAGACTTTTTCAGACAGAGATTTTTCACACTAACTTAAAGCGTTGTAGGGGCTCTTCAAGTACAGCATGCCATACGTCGTATGGGAGTTTAATATGTGGTCCTCTTGGTAAATAGAGGGTCTCCGAAGCCTGGATTTTATCCATCCTACCCTCCATTACGGCGAAAATGACCTTAGCTGTCGGTCGTCTCCTCCAAATATAATCGTTGTTTCTTTCGGTAAGGTCCATTGCACTAGTTTGTGCCATTAATCCCCAACGTGCGTTTTAAATCACAATAATCCCGCTAAAGAGGTGGTATGTGTATATACTCGCCAATCAATAATAATAAATGTTAAAATAGTTCTTGGAGTGTAGGTCAACGTATGTTATGCAAAAAAGTTTTAGCCAACGTTTCTGTTTATTTTAAACTATCATCAGGGCTTAACTTTGTACATATTTAAACGATTTTACATATTTTTACAACTTTGTACATACTTTTTTGTAAAAATATGTAAAATCGTTTAAATATTTGTCGTATATATAAATCGTATAAATGTAAACGATTTTACATATTTTTACAACTTTGTACATACTTTTTTGTAAAAATATGTAAAATCGTTTAAATATGTACAAAGTTAAGCCCTGATGATAGTTTAAAATAAACAGAAACGTTGACTAAAAATTTTTTGCATAACATACGTTGACCTACACTCCAAGAACTATTTTAACATGAATTAAACGAGGTCAAGATAAGGAAAAAACAATAAGAACTGAACAATAATAGGAAGTTGCGGATTGTCGTCGGCGTCTCTCTTCATTCACCAACCTCCAACTTCGCTCGCCCTCTCCCCCATATTTCTACACTCGCACGTAATAAAGAGGACGACTCACTCCCAATCAAATGGTCACATTTTTATTTGCTCGTGACGCATTACTCGTTTGAAAGGTCGAATCATCTTAAGGTAGTCAGTGTATACAGCTAGGGGACTCCATAGTGGAGGCCCAATTCCATTCCATAGAAGGCTGATTTCTGTTGCTGCTTCGATCGCATTTTAATCGGCTTGCAAAGTCGTCCGCTTCGCGGGGATGAATGCAATGCAGCTTTTTTACATTAATTCAATGCAATTTTTTACATTATTTTTGCAGTATAATATTTGCCATTGCTATTAATACTATTGAAAATGATGAATATGATATATCACAACAACATGTGTATACATTTCTGTTAATACCCCTAATTATGCCTTTTCCCCCTTGAAACTCGGATCAATTTGTCCGTCAGCGACACGAGTGGCGACTTTTGTAAACTCATTTAAATGCGCTGTGTGTGACAACATATTTTGAGGCCGACATGACGATCCTCTTATGCAATATTCGTGGTATATAGGATAGGGCCTTATCGACTTTCACTTCCATCTCAAACAAAAAAATATTGCGTGGAAGACTATACTGAAGTAAAATTTCTGACTCGAGATTCAGGCGACATTCAACTATGCTCGATGCAATTTTATGCAATCTTAAAATCAAGTGATGATATTATCATTTAAAAATGGACTGGTCGAGCTTTGGGGATGCATCATTTTAATTATACTATATCACATCCATTTTCGCTATTCTTAAAGTTGGCAGTTCGATATATCAAGAAGACGCAATACTCGATTCATCACATCGCTCGATCGGTCATATTATGTCTTAACTTTCCAACGCATTACTTGCTAGATACCTAGGCTGTCAATTCTAATTTTCAGTGCCTGATACTCTGGTTAAGAGTTTTCCTTTTCGAGACGCGAGTATAAGTTCCTCTGCTAAGAAAATTTCAATATTATAGTATTAATGCTCAACGTGCCCACATTTTGTCATTATCATTATTTTTATTTTATTGAATTTTTTTACTCTACTGCACTGTGGTATTTATATTCTACTTGTAACCTGAGTTTGTGTACTCAGAATAGCATCACAATGAGACCCTGTTCTTTGGCTATGGCTTTCAAATTCAACTTGCTGAAAATGTATCATGACCAGCCAAATTTTACCTCCCGTCAGTTATCGAAGCACAATCACGAGAAAATTTCCGATTTTCCTGAAAATAAAACTCTTTTTTTTTAGTAACCTCCTTAAAATCAATTCCGTTATAATCTCTTTTTCTGACGTAAATTTCAAAAACCCAATTTTTTTTTCATACTGGACTTTTTCTCTCTCCGGGATTCATTATACGATTCACTTTAACTGTCAAACAAATTTTCGCAAGTCATCTGAGAGCTTCCTTGCTTAAAACTTATCCTATCAACACTTCCTGAGCGTTTACCATAAAAATTTCAAATTTCTAATGCAATACGGTGAGCGTGAGGAAATGACAGTTCCGTAAAACCTGAAAGATGGCCAGCGGAACATTATTACATCGTTAAAATGAAACGGGGAATGAATATCGGGGAACGATATATGCAGTATGAACCCATCTTGGTGTATTCCAAATCTAGTTTAATTTTTTTCGGTGTGAATGAAGTGAAATATGATAAGATTATTTTTCCCGGTGAATTATATCGATAAATACTTCTAGGGATCCTCACTGTTTGAGGGGTTTCACTTACTCCGGCGTTTTAGAAACCATGCATTAAAATAATTTTCCATGTACGTTTACTTTGATACGTTTGGAACGTCTTAAAATAGTATTTCTTATTCAAACCGATTCAAACTGGCCGCGGTAGACATTGCAATATAATGCTATCAGTAATATGTGCGTTTTTAGTGGAACAAAGAACTACCTTATTTCTTTTTCTAAAAGGCTACGTAGTTATGCTACACATTTCAAATAAATTTGATGATAAAAATCATACAAAATAATTTGAAGTGATGATAGGTTCTTACTGCATATTCATATTTTTGTGATTGAGTTACGGAAAAAGGTTACATTCAAAAGTGTAGCCACGGAATCTTGTTATTTATTAGACCAAATGCAAAAGGAAAATATGCATCAAAAATTGAAGCACAGCACGTATAAAGCCAAATATTTTGTGAAACAAACTCATCGATAAAAATTTTCGACATCGATGGGAAGCGAGCAAAAAAATATTATAAGCGTACCAAACAAGACTAAGATAATGTACCGCAATTTCACGATTCAAGGGGCAGTAAAAAATTTGTCTTGGAACATATAGCCAGAGGCACAAAACCGAAGCCAAGAATCTTGTTTCCTGTAGTAGATAAGAAACGTAAAATCATCACCGCAAAATGAGGAAAATGTCATCTCTGTATCAATGTGCAATTTCGAAGGATTCTCTCTAAAAATGTACTGAATATGGCAGTATTATTTTGCCTTTCTCTCAGATGGAAAGAAAGTTTATTTGAAGTTACTATGCGCTGAGTTGAAATGAACCTGTTGAAGTTTTGCCAAAGAAAAACTCCATTTTTATTTTGAATAGACAGCCAGAATCAAGCTACTACATAAATTATGATGCAGATACAATTTTGGGATCTTACTACCATAGCTATCCAGCTGTGAGTGATTACCACTTCACTCGTGCTAAAAGTGTTTTAATTAGGTATAAATGATTCTACTGAACATTTACCTGGCTGTCAAGTCCTCATTAAAAGTACGATTTTCAAAAAACCTGGCTTAATGTACCAAACCATGCTTCATTCCAAGAAAAATCTTCGATATTTTTGTTGTCATCCCCTTTTAACGCTCTGGTTCATTTTCCATGTTGTGTCTACTCGGAAATCTACCCCGAAATTTGAAATAGACCAACGTTATGCTGAGCTCCTCATTCCTGGAATCACGTCAGAGAATACAGAAATCTCCTCTTGATTAAAGACGCCAGGCTTTTCGCCTTCGTGGGATTTAAGCATATCTAGTCAATCCCCGCAGTAATCAAATTCCGCTTCTAAAATTTTCGTTAAGGTGATTGCTTTCTTAGAAGCTGCTATCGTTAATCGATATTCCCCTTTCCATAAAAAATATGATATCAGTGTCATTGTACAAAATTTTAGTTTATGTGTACATTCTTAGTTACGCAATTAAGGAACTGTCGGCTAGGAATGTCTGGAAAATATTGTCCGGATTAGTTCGTTAAAAGCTGTCATATTATTATTATCATGGTATTATAATAGTTGAGAATGATGGGTATTCAGTAATTTGCTTTGAAGTTACAAAATATCGGCGTTTAAAAGCTCGATCAACGTGGAATAATTTTGCTCGTAAAAATTATGATAATTTTTTTATACCGATGTTTCCATGTCTCGTGCTTTGTAACTTAGTGACTGCCAATTTTGGAAGCCTGAAGAAATAGGTCCAAAAAGTAAGTTTATATATAAAAAATCCAAATATTTATTGTTTGCATTCCAAAAAATATTTTTGCTGATTATTATGTTCTATAATTACTCCTCGCTGGTGCAAAAGGTAGCTTTTGCCACGCTTTCTCGGAGCGGTTTTAATGGGGGAACGAAATCCAAAACGAGGTCCGAGGGGAAACTTGTTATTGTCCCGGACATGCATTTTGATTTTTTTATGAGATTCTTGGAGAAAATGATAAAAAGCAAAATTGATATTTTCACAGCTTTTTTTATTCGCTTTTGTTTACGATGAAGACGGGAGCGATTAACTGGGGACCCGAGGGAATATAGGTTTTCAGTCTTGTAGACTCCATTCCGAAAATAGAAGGCTGTGCCGCGATGCTCATCTAAGAGGGCCTGCGGCGCGAAATAGAATGGTGTTCTCTTAAAGGGACTTCAACAGGTTTTTTTGTTAACTACATGAAATTCTAACCCTACTACTAGCCAGCTATTTAGTAAATTTTTTGTTTGATAGCTCTTATAAAAAAACTTTTTTAGCCTTTTTTAAATGTCGCTCTTTATTTTATTAGGTTACCCCATAAGAGTTCCCTGCTTTATATACAGGGTGTCCCATTTATCTTGACCACCCGAAATAACTTTACTATGTTTTCATTTGTTCACTGTCAACGTCAGCAAGTGGAGTAGTTCCAATACCCTCGTACCTGCACTGAGTGCTAGAGAGTCAGTCATTTTTCATAACACCGTGTTTATGTTAATGGTCCACTGTGCTATATTTTTGAATAACTCTTTAGGAGAGGAAATGAATATCCGAATAAAGAAATATAGGGTGCCATTTAAAAAAGACATACCGCTGTTCGTATCTTTGCAAATAATAAAGCTACATGGAAGGCTACAATCATGCTGATTAATGTCTCCCTGACAGCTAATGAACATTTGCTTGACACATTTTTGAATTTGCATCTGGACAAAAAGTTATTTTGGGTGGTCAAGATAAATGGGACACCCTGTATATGAAGACCATTTTTTTAAACCTCCGATGGGTCATGAACAGAAGACGAAGCGAGTGATTAAAAATTATTTCATAGGTAAACATTGATCACACTTTTGGTGTCCTTTCGACATAATGGCCTCGTCGATTGAGGAATTGATCGTGCCTGTGGACAAGTTTTACTATACCTACCTTCTTCACAGGATGTAGCCGCCTATGAATTTTATCTTTTCCCTGAAGCTCATCGCCCGTTTGAAAACGCTTCCCTCCTAGCCACATCTTCATTTCAGCGTAAAGATGGAAGTCCCCCGGCACTAGGTCGGTATTGCACGACGGGTGATCGAAAATGTCCCATTGAAATTGCTTAAGGAGCAGTTGGGCTGCATCAGCTCCGAGGTGACGGGCGTTGCCATGGATCAGAACACTTCCAGAAGTCAGCAAGTCTCTTCTTTTGTTTTGAATGGAAATGGACGAAATATTTCCCACCGTTTCACACTCTAGCTACTGTGCATTGAAGAAAAATTCACTTTTATCGGCATAAAGGTCATTTTGCTTCGTCAGACATTTCAATGCTGAAGCCATTTGGCGAGTTTTCTGGCTGTCTCTCCTCAGTGCACACTTGGCGGGAGAATCAATTGAGGTAGTGTAGTTAGTGAGATTGCAGCTAGCCGGAAACTAACAACTTGCGGTAAGAAATGGCTAGAGCGTTTGGTGCGGAGGACGCGCAATTGCCCTACGCACGCAGTACCCGCCTGTCGCTTACATGGTGTTTTTGATGAGCAATCGGGGGTTGAAAAAAAAACCGCCCTCGTAATATACCTGAAAGACTGATTCTATAAAATATCTTTTTTTTAAAGAGACTCCAAAGAAATATGGAAGAACCAAGAGCATACAAATAAGATTATTTTAATTTTCTCGGCTCTTATGGAGTAGTAACTCGCTCATAGTTCATTTTTCAATTTTTTTCATGATTCTTTGGCAACCTTCTAGTTACTAAAGATCTTATTGATTTCATCACAGGGATGGGGAATAATGCCATGAGCATTGCCATAATCGCCAATTTATTTCTTTGAATAAGAAAGAGAGCCACAAGTGAAATAAGTTTTAAATGGGGATGAGATTGTATACAGTGATACGAAGCAAGTGAAATTCAGTTTGTAAACCCCAATGAAGTTCAGGCTAAGGTTTAGCATGACGAAGAAACTTAATTGACGTAATGATCTTACAAACAACTTAGAAATTTATCTCCTCTATTCCGCCCTGCATCTACCCCGCCGAGAGATTGAGTATTAGATATGCAAGTTTGTATGAGCTACTTAGTTTGCGGTAAGCTGAGGACCTTAATATCTTTCGATTGCATTATAATGCTGAGAACCATCGAATCTATGCCATAAAAAAGGTGTAGTCCTTATTTTCTTCTTCCCACGTACATACATAGTGAAAGATTGATGAATTATCAGGCTACGACAAGTAAATACTGAATGTGGTTTGTGGCTTGGCTCTATTGTGAAGATATTTTACTTTTTATGATGTGATTATGGCAGTAGGGGGAAGCCGCTTTCTTGGGACAGTACTTCTAGAACAGAACCCAAAAGAGGAATAAAATAAAATAATCTATTGTCTTTTGGGAGAAAAAGTCGTTTATAAGGGCCACCCATCAGATGT
The DNA here is from genome assembly GCF_921293095.1 of Ischnura elegans. Taxonomy (NCBI): domain Eukaryota; kingdom Metazoa; phylum Arthropoda; class Insecta; order Odonata; family Coenagrionidae; genus Ischnura; species Ischnura elegans. Next base: position 63,793,922 of record NC_060253.1, on the reverse strand, counting down.
ATTTGTCCATTTCTCTGGCGAAGATGGGCAATATTTTTAATACTCGAACCCATTTGTCCAGTGCCCCTCTCCATTGAAGTAATCCTGAACATGCATCCTCTTTTGCCGCCTCTCTTACATACTCATATGTTTTACCTTAGCCATAGCCATGTTCCCATGCTGAGAGATATATGTGTGAGTTTCAATCTCATCTGAGAATAGCAGATAAATATTTATATTTTTAGCATTTTAAAAATAATAATTTGTTCAATAGATAAATGCACAATAATTGTTTTCTAGAAGTAGTATTTTTTTATTCATGTCAGCGCTCATGAATGCATATTTATGGAATTCTACGAAATATTGGTGCAGCTGCTGGGACAAAGTGTCCGATACCAATGTGTCCCAAATAAACGGAATATACCTCACCAAGATTTCGTGCACCACTTACCATCGGCTGCGCAATTGGCATCATTTCTGTGGCACGGACCAGAGCAACGAAGTTTTCCACGCACGAGCATCTAAAACTGCGCGGTTTTGTTAAGATAATATCCTTATCCGGCCGCACTTTTTCTAGTGTTCTGAATGTTTGAGCGTAGGATAGGCGAGCGTTGTTATCCTAGGAAAGCATCGTTCCTAGTTCCCCGTCGCTGGGTATTCTCCTGCTACGGCCGCAGATTAGACCGTCTCGGCTCGCAAACACGGCATGGATCCCTGGCATTGTCGTCACGTTTTATTCTGGCTCCCCATTCCCAGAAACTCTTAGCCATCGCGCGAGTGTTCACTTGGCTGGTTGGAACTGATCGAAAATTTAAGTGGGTATCTCATCCTGACTCGAATAGATATGAAACTCTCTGTAGTGTTTTTCCCTTACCTCTTCTTTCTATTATATATTTGCGTAAAAGCTTTCAGGCTCTTAATTTTTAGATTTTCTGGAGATAAATATGGGAGGAACTGGTTCTCGGTACGGTGTTCGGGAAAGGCGATTGACAGATACGGACATTTTTATCGATAATTCCGGGAAGGAGACATATTCCATTGGGAAATAATATATTTTGAATATTTGAAACCATAATTCGAAATGAATAACTCACAAAGAGCGAAACAGGTTATGATGCAATATATTTTCAAGAAGATTCTTCGAAAAAATAAGTGAATTTCATTTTCATCAAAATCGTAAAAATATATTTTATGGATTGTGGTATATTGACTGGCGAGAGGAAAAATCGGGATTGCCATTTTTCTGGAATTTGGATTTGAAAATCAAAGTTTTTATGGAGGGTGTTATTAATGAAATTATAGAGAGACCTGGCGTTGGCGTTATTTGTAGAGAGGCGGAAAATAGAGTGGATCTTTACCACAATGTTTTTTTATAAGCCGGAAATAGTCGAATCTGCAGGCACGGCAAATTCCAAGAAAAAAATCGTTAATTTTATAAAAGGTATTCGTTGAAAAAGATAGCGTGGTAAATTGATGGGTTAAGGAAAATTTAGCATTCTCACCAAAGGATCTGCGATCAAATCGCATGTTAGGGCATTGGAACCCGCAAATAAAAATATTGACGCGCGAATTAGACTGAGGCATGGATCTAGCCGCTCTAACCTGTATCTGCGACGCACGTCATTAGCTTAGTACGGTCTGAGATGTGTCTTCCTATTTTTATCCTCACCAATGTTCGGATTGAATTCCTGTGTGAGTGAACGTCAGGAAATTATACCTTTATACGATATGTGTCAACGAGGACATGGCTTTATGTCTCATCGGACGAACGGGGTTTTGAACTCTTCGGTTATCTACATTCTCTTTAATTTTTCCTCCGAGAACCAGCGCCTGGGTTTGAACCAGTTTCCTTTGGTTGGGAAGCTGACGCTTAAGTCACCACATCAACCTGGCTCCTATTGGGAAATATCCCACGCACATTTTTCATTGCAAACCTAATGTTTCGAAAATATTCCAGATTTTTCTATTTTGAGCCGAAGTGTAGATAACTGGAATATTTTTGGAACATCAAAACTATCTTAATAAAAGAACGCGGGAAAGAAACAGAAAGACAAGTTCCTTCCTCTTTAATTCCTAGAAACCGAATTGTTGCCTTGAGTAAAGCAAGCATGAAGTGTTGAAATTGATTTGAAATAATGTGTTTATCCCATGTATATATATGGAAAATTTTGGAATAGGCCATTAGGAATAATAATCGCATATCATCTTTTAACGTGTTTCACATGCAGCCCGAAGTGTTCCTTGATATACTTAAAATGCTCTCAGAATATGAAATTCGGCGTGCTTCGGTATTATATTATATGTATGGTATTTTACCATACATATGTCCTTATAGTTTCAGAAATGAACTTTTTTTTGCGTATACACTGGTTTTCGACCACCTTTTTTGGGCCAGTGTAATAATTGTACGACGAACACCTAATGCATATCGAAATTAGAACTATAACACTTTTATTTCGGGTTATAAAATTATCTGGCGAATATTAAGCAAAATTCAGAGCTGCGGTCGGAATCACTAAATGTTTTTATGACATTGACTTGATACTATGGTGCATTTCTGTGACAGTTTGTATGAATAATAATTTTACTCTCACCTTATCAATAGCGTAGTCTTAAAATCTTAGGATTAGGCTTAGGAGATATGATCTCTGTGATGTTGTAGTAATGATAATGCCGTAGTTTAATCATTACCTTGATTTAAAGCTTTTGTATGATAGGGTCCTTGAAATAAGTTGCGAAAGCATTTTTCGAGAGCATTTAATTAGCTTGATGCAGAAAAACGTCCTCCTGCACGGAAACTATGCATTCCTATCTTGAGTCGTATTCAAAAGGGTTGTTTTGTGAATTCAAGAGGAAATATCCGCGTTTGTTTGAATAAATGCAAATGGAACTCATCCTATACTTCTGTTACCGCTGACGCACATATCCTCGTGTTTGCCGCGTATATTTCCTGTGACCGCCTTAAAGGTCTACGTTACATTCAGGTTCGCTTTTTCCTCCTTTCCGTGGTCACAATTTTCAAATTCTGTAATTTTTTAAAATGGATATAATTAAAACTCTTCCCCATTCTTTGACTGAGGATCCATTGAATCCAAAATCTCCATCCTTCCGGTACTACCGCGCCTGGTTGTTTCTTGGTGACAACAGTTTCGCTAGCACTGCTGCCAGCATCTTCGACCTGAAGACGCTGGCAGCAGTGCTAGCGAAAATTTTGTCATCAGGAAACAACCAACCGCGGTAGCATCGGAAGGATGGAGATTTTGGAACCTCGACATCTACACAGTCACATTCATTAAATCATTCTATTTGGTAAAATTGGTGTACAAGCAAGGTTAATTCCGTCTAGTTAGCCTCCATTTCTTTCATGCCCTCCATTTTATGCTCTATAGCACGAAAAAATATCCAAAATGTGCTTTAATTCTCACCTCGCTTCACCTTCTTCGTTTGGTAAGTGATTGGTTTGACTATTTATCTTTGATTCGCATTTGGTACTTCTGAGTTTGAGATGCGCCTAGAATATTCGACAGATTTGGCCACTAAGGGTATTTAACCTTACTCGAAATTTCTTCTAGATATGTCCAGAATTGGGCATTTATTGTGCGCCCGTCCAGATAATGAGCATAGTTTTTACCCTTCTGCTCTTAAATTTAAAAAAATAAAAAATATTTAATTTAATTTAAATCTGTTAAGGGAATCCAAAGTTTCAAATGAAATTAGTAACCTGCCCTACTCACAAGAAATTTTACATCCGCCAGTAATTTCTTACCTAATTCTTTTCCACTGTCCAAAACCACTTTGGAAGCCATCACCTATTTTCATTCAATAAACGCTTTAAATAAATTCATTTTATTGCCTTGCAGTTCTCTTATTGATTACTATGGTATTCGAAAAGGGAAAGTATAATTAATTGTCTTACAGGAATTTAACCACTTCAAATATAACGTTTTGAGATTGTCTAACGCCCAAAATGGTTGAACATCTGATTTCCACACCCGGCTGATCTCACTGAATATAGTGATGAAATAGCTAACGATGAAAATTCATTTTACTTTTTTAATAAGCTATTATCCAATTCCCTATTCCACTAAAAAGTAGGTGTTACTGTGGAAAGATCTGGCATATGATACTTTTTTGTCTTTTCCCTTTATCTATTTATTTTATCAGCAAAATTATTTTTGTACTCACTTTTTAGAGCCAAAAATATAGTATTACATCCATCCTATGGAAAACTATTCGAATGGCTGTAACACCATTTTATTAGAGTATTAATGAGCATGTGACAATGTCGGCTTTGGTTATCACTGCAACAGTTGTAGAGGGAAGAGAAGTCACTAATCAGCATTAGGCAATTAAAAAAATACCCTTTGGCCATCGTGATGAAGCCGACGTTGCACTTGCAAATTATAGCCGCTTTTGAGCGAGCGTATAGAAGGTATATATCGTACCGTTGCATCACGCTTAAAGAGTACAGAAAACTACGAACGCACTTGCTAAAAAACGAATAAAGCTTTCAGGGGAGAAGATAAATACGTCCGTCCATAACCCTGTCATACATTTTTAAATGCAACATATGAGTCAAATAGTTAAATAGCAGAAGATTTCATGAAAAAAGGAAGAAATATTTAAGAGTACATTTGGAATGAACAAAGTTTGTTCGCAGCCATAAGTTGAGGATAATGTAAGTAAATATTAATGAAATATTTTTGATAGACTAAAGAAAATTGCTTCTTTTCTTGCGCAAATTTTTCCCTTAAAATTTCTTGGCTGAAATAAATAACTTACATTATTAAGTAGCGAGCAATTTTTCTAAGCGTAGGAAATATTTTATACAATTTAGCGATTGAATTAGCTATTGCCTGAATATACATATCCTTGCAAAATAAGATATCAACATTTTACGTGAAATGTTTAGAGTACCTTCATGATATGGATGCGGTGTGTCCCACGAGAAATCATTCATATAAATTCATATGAATCAGCCACGGCTAATAGATGGCAGCGAATCTCCTTGTAAAACTTGATATTTAAAGCTAACGTGAAATATTTAGGACATTATATGGTGCGAATGTGATGCTGTTAATTAGCCAATGTCGCCACCTTGACTGACTATTGAAGTAAAAAAAGTTGATTCCTTAAAAGGCGTCAAAAACCAGTGTAAAGTTCGTCAAACTCATCTCACGTTTCCATTTTACTTTGAACATGCGTAATAAACGAGAAAAATTGATTGCAAACCTAAAGACAGATGCATTTCCTATGTTAGGCATTCAAAATGCGAGGACAAACAATAATAATAAATTCCCTTGATCGAGGTTTACGTTAAAGATAATCCGCAATTGTTCCCTTGAATGATGAATTCAAATATCTCCAATGAAATTTCGCAGCAACATATAAAAGAGCAATTATTCTTATAAAAATTTACTTCCTCAATGTGAAAATGAGTGAGTTAATGTCCAATAACTTAGGAAAATATCTTGTGATTTTAACGTGATGCATTTCTAATCATGCTATAACTACGATTTAAGTTACTCCAAACGATTCCTAAGGCATTGGTTACAACGGAGAAATAACCGCCGATTTTTACGCCCGATATTTCCATTTTTAATTCTATGCTACTGAAGTTAAAACTCAAGACAGTAAGGAAAAATCTGAATTATAAATGTTTGGTTGAAAAATAACAATTCACGAACAATTTTTCAATGGTTTCTCGGCTGAAATAAAAACGCCATTGTAGTTATTTTTCTTAATATAGGCATACGCACGAATTGTGATCCGTCACAGCTGCAAGTTGTTAACAGTTGCTGTTTAAATAATTGAAAGATATTGCTGTAATGATATGAATGAGTTGATATATGTACCTTAATGGAAAATAGGGATATTGATTTCATCCCCTAAATTCTGAAAAAATGCATTATTTCTCAGCGTATCGTCCTCTAAAAGTATTCGCTTCATTTTGACATCGAGTGAGAAAGTTTTCGGCACCCTCATGTTTCATCGATCTCTCTCATCGCCTTGTTCCTGTCAATACATACCCTCTTAAAATATGATTTCACTTAGTGACGTGAGCAAAATTTTGTATAATATTTCATGTATACTTATCGTATTAGAAATGAACTAATATTAACTCATTGATCTACGATGAAGAAAAATTAGCCGACTATTAAAATACGTTATTAACCAGAGGTCACCAAATGTTTTTGCTCGTCTAACTTACTTTCTTGGTTCATGAAAAAAAATTGGTTGCGTGCCTAAACTACCTCTTTATAAGATATATACATATCAATGTAATTTCCGCAGTTCCTGGGTACCTTTAAGTGTCCGAAGCAAGGTTCATTTTGACAGAGTACCTAAACAGTTTCCGATTATCTTATCATTAGATTAATTAAATTAGGTGGATGCATTGGTGCCGTAACCAGTTTCTATTTGTTAAAACGTTTCCTCATAAAATAAGATTTCGTGAATTGGTGTGAAGAAACTGAACTAATATTGGCTACTTAATTGACGATTGAAGACGTTTTGGCGACTTAAGACATTTTTACCTGGAAAAACAGACTTTGAGCCACTTATCTGCGGCTGCCACCATATCGAAGATTAGCATGGAGAAATCAGAATGGATTTGTGGTATGAATACGTCGTAAATAAAGAACTACGATTTTACACTGATCACTGGGTTCTACCTGTACTATTGGTTACTTACTTTGAGGTATAAGGCCACTAAAAAATAAAATCGACGGTGAAAACGTGGACTTGACGTTTCTCATCCAAGACTGTCACTCTTTTTAGTATTGGCGTGGAAAAATGAAAATGGATTTAGTGCATAATTAAGTCACCCAAAATTAACTAATAATGGTTCCCTAATCGACGACCGAAGACTCCTGAAAGGACGTTTTCGACTGGGAAAATGGGGGTTTATCGTCGCTCCACCAAAGCCGGAACTTCCATCGTACTCACCGTTGAGATTCCAGCCGCCGACGGACAAACTACCGCTGACACTCCCCGCTCTACCGACACCTTCTATCGCAGGCCCCTCCTCGGGAAGATCCGCGCAAACTTTTTCCCCGCCTACCGGAGCTGAGGGCAGCGGGAGCCGGATGCCTCCTCACGCGGTGGGGATGCTGAAGAGGATGGGAAGTCCCTTGACCGCTGCGGCGTCTCCGGAGATTCTGGACCAGAAGGATGGCCGGTTACTTTTGAGGGCTTGCGGGTTATTTAATGATAGATATTCGGAAGTTATTAAGAGTATTTTTTTCTAATGTTCCGCTGGTGTGGTTGGTCTTCGTGCAGGATAGCAGCGCACGCAAGTGTAGGGTGGGTGCGGTCGGACCGTCGCTGGTGTTGGAGTGAGATTCGGTGCCGTGTAAGTCGGCCCTTTTGTACTCGCGGCTCCCTTCCCCTCCCTCCGCGGTCCTTCTCCCTCCACTGCCCCCCCTACTCCTCCCTCCCCTCCCTCCCCTCTCTGGTGAGAACTTTAGCCCTCTCCTTCACCCTTCACCTTCTCTCCCTCCCTTGTCCTTCCCTCCTGTTGCGCCCTATACTACCTCCGGCCCCCCTGCCGTCTCCCACGCCCTCCTCAAGGGGTCGTCCGCCAGGGTGTGCCGTGGTGGTGGCCTATGGGGGAAGGAGGGTGCGTGTTTTGTGGAAGGGGTTTTTTTATGGGGTGGAGGGTGCCTTGATTTTCACCCCCCTCCCTCTCGGCGTACACCCCCGCCTTTCTCTTCTCCATCCCCTCTCAGCCTTTCTCTTCGTCCTCTCTTCCACTCGTGCCTTCTCTCTTTTCACCGATGTCTTCGTATTTTCAGATTTCCTCAGTCCCTAAGATATCCTTATTTTTATGTGCATTGCTAATGTGATGACTTCAGACGACCTTGCATTCTTCTATTTGGTGATATGGAGGAACAGAAATGGTGATATTCAGAAGGTATTTCGTATCGTGGAGCTGTGGAAAAATTTGTCATGGACTCTGAGGCCAAAATATTATGGATTTAAGTCCCTAGTTATCTTAACTGGATGTAAAAGTTCGTACTGATTTGTGGATAATCCCAGTATTGTTTTGTGGTAAATCTTCAGCTAACTTTCATCCGGTTCTTTCTTTTCCCCAGGCCCTGTCAACCTTATTCATGGTCTTCTCCATTCCCGTATTCTTCCGATCCTATTTTGTCCGACGACCTTTCTTCGTTGCCTAAGAAATCCTTTCTCCTAATACCTAGGAACGTGGTGCATGTAGGCTTCCTTTTATTAAAGACCTTGGGAAAAATTCTACGGACGTAATGGTGAGTATTTTAAGTCGCAAAGAGAGGAACTGTAACGTGTCCTTGATAATAGTTTCACATATTCCTTTCAGCAAGTATTTCACATCAAGCAAACGGAAAAATACTGGACATAGTCTATTGTGGAGGTCAGTCAGACGAGATCAGGTCAGTCAGGTCAGATAGACGAGTTGAGGTCAAAATATTGTGAAGTAATCAATCCCGCAAGGATCTGCTAGCTAATATTTTAATAGATACCTCCACTTCAGTCTTCCGGTATATCTTGAGCCATGATATCATTCACTCCCATCTCTTCTTCTTTTTTTCTGAGCCTTATCTTCTTCTTTCCCCATGTTTTATGCCTCCCTTCCCTCCCTTCCCGTTTTCTTGCGATTTCCTCGAATTGTTAGTTTATTTAGATCACCGGCTAAACTAACAATTCGAGGAAATCGCAAGAAAACGGGAAGGGAGGGAAGGGAGGCATAAAACATGGGGAAAGAAGAAGATAAGGCTCAGAAAAAAAGAAGAAGAGATGGGAGTGAATGATATCAACTCACGGAGTACATATTTCACGCTTTAAGATTTTTAAATGGCGATGTCTATTTTTCGCGATTAAATGAAAATTGAAAACTTTTCAAGCGAGCAAAAACGCGACGGCTAAGTATGAATGCTGGGAAAAGCCCGTGTGACGTCTGGCTGCTGCTGTTTGAGGCCACCTGTGTGCGAGGCTATGAACGCCGCTACGATGCAGGCTGCCTGACGCCGAGCATGGCGGTAGCGTAGAGGCTAGCAGGCAGCGCTTGTCTTAAATAAGGATTATTAATACCCTATCAAACGAAGGTAAACTTTCCGACCTTAGGCAAATTTAATAGGTGATTATTAGGATATGTTTCCCTGAGCTCTGTGCCACATACATGCATTGGTAATCTCAGATGATGTAAAACTCCTGACTACTTTCATAGCATCTGGGTCCCTTTGGCGTCACGTGAAGTAGCATCGCAAGGCCGCCAATCTGGCCTTTTTCAAATGAGGTTTAAAATTTACCAATAACATTTGTCTAAGCTGGGATTTCTAAAATCAAATAATTTGTATATTATGAATACACCAATGTTGGGTAACGAATCGCAATCAATGCCTTTCGTTTTCTTTGATGAAGTAAACTACCCTGTTGCATCGATCTTGCATCTGCAAATGAAAATATCATAATTGACCTATTTTTGTCGTAAAAGACTCGTATTATACCGTAAAATTCGGGTTTTTACCTCGAGTTAGCTCCAGAAGAGAAGGAGTGATGCAAAGCCATCAATTTCAACTAAAAGGTGTCACTCCTTAGGTATGATATTAAATATAGAAACACTGAAATAGCAGGTACAAAAATATTCCATCTTTTATAATTCCCCCTTTTCAAAGCTAAGAAGTGGGCGTAATTCCGACAAACTTTTTCACACCGTCTCAAAACAGCTCCGTTTTAAGGTCTCTCAGGAGTTCTCAATATCGGATGTCTTGTCTTTTATCTTTTTTGTGCAGTTTTTTTCTTACTCAGCCTCATATTTCTGTTTTTATTTACCCTAGGCCAATATTTTCCGAGCATATGCGGTGGTGACGCAAACGTATTGGCTTTGATCCTTAAAGGATGTGTTCTCACTCCTTAAAAAAGCTGAGGTTGAGTTCAACTTGTGGTCGCGATCCCTGTCATTCAGAGGACCGACCCGAGGATATTCTTCCACGAGGCGTCGTAACTCAATATGACCCTGAACAGTGACATAGCTCCATCGTTTTTTTCTAATTCACAGTTGTTCAAACTCGTCATATTTCACTCACCCATTCATTCAACCTTGAGTTTGGTTAGGATTCGTTGGTTAGTTAGTTAGCATTGAAAATCAATTAATGAAATTTGGCAAAACTAATGAATCGACTAGAATAATATATTGATGCTTTACTCATAATATATGTGAAGTTATGACCGTAAAATATTATAAAATATTTTTATTATGTGCACATTTTTTCACGTTTTTATTCTGAAATGCAATATAAATAGTATCCGTATTGCCGTCAGTAATGCAAAATTATCTCATTTAGACATTTCCTAATTATTTATATGACTCTTTAATGAATCTATAGTTTAATTTGCAGATTAAAGTATCGTAATTAACTCTCTTTTCGACGTAAGATGAAAAATTAAAATTTCCTCATTTATCTGGCAATAATGTATTTCGAAGCAAGATTTGAAGATTAATAGCGTAGTGAAGTAAAATCTGATGCTTTCCCGGCGAATATATTCAATAAAGGCTAATTATTGGAAGGCTTATTGGAAGCCCGAATAGCCCTTTTTGAATTAATAGCGAAGTGTTTATAATTGCATTCCATCTTTGAATAAGTTTCATAAGTTATGATGTAGGCAAAAATGAAATTAAGATTACTTTAGTTTGATCTGGAAGATATCCATCGATTGTTTTTTCATCTTGACTCAAAAAGTTTGAGGAAAGAAATTTTGTATTCACTCGATCTTTCAATTACAGTATCAAAACCTTATATTCAAAGAATCATGTAGCTCAGCTAGGGAACACATTTTGTGTTGGCATAATCTCAAATCTCCTGCCTCGACACAATTGCCTTTCTCTGGCCCCGTAAGCGGTGCATTGAGCGGCTATCTCGCGGGCCCCCTATTATAAGTACACACGATGATGCGGCTCTTCTCTATAATTTCTTGTTTCTATTCTGCCAGGTAGCATCGCATGTTTCGGGTCTCCTGCCTTTTGTATCCCTATGCTGTTGCTCACATCCTACGCAGATCTCTTGAGGTCTCTTTTGTGATCGAAGCGCTAAGATAGGTGGATTAAAAGATACAGTGTCCGGCGTGATACGGTGGAAATCTTTGATATTCAGCTTATTAAAACCACTTGTCTGTTTCCACACACTTTTATTTACACCGACCATGGTTTCGGCTACTTTATAATGGCAAAAGTTGCCGAAACCATGGACAATGTAAATAAAAGTGTATGGAAACAGACAAGTGGTTTTAATAAGCAGAATGGGTGGATTAATTTTTTCACACATTTTTACGACTTCAGTGGCTTACAATTATTGGTTAGTATTGTTATTTGTTATTGTGGTTAGTGATATTAGTGTAACAATTTTTAGTCATTTTACATTATCCTCTGATGATATCTCTTTATTCGCCACGAATACCGAGCTGGTTTGTAAATGCAATCCAATTTTGAGGAAGGTTTATTATTTATAATGCATGCAATAGATGAAATTAAAATCACTTTAGTGTGATCTCGAAGGGCTCCATCGATTATTTCATCTTGATTTTAAAAAATTGAGGAAAGAAATTTAATGTTGCATCCACCATTTCCAAGCATGATCGGTGAATGCTGAGCTGGATGCTCGTGTAGTTTAAAGGCTGACATACCGTTTTTTCTTGAATGTATTTGAAGGGGAGGAGTATCTTAAGACCATATTTAAAAACTTTGTTATCACATATAGAAGTAGAAATTGGCGCTAATTATCTGTATGTTTCAATTTTTGACTAGCGTACAAGTACCATCAAGTAATTGTTTATAAAATTTATAGGTTGGAGTTGAAAATATAAATTGCACTTTCACGTCAGAGATAGGCTCTTACGGATGGCATGGACATATGGCATCATTATTTCAGGATCTCTAATATGTTGGTTCATTTTAACTTATATGTTCGATTATTACTTCTTTAGATTAGATTAGGACATTAAGTGTATGCCAAGATGGCCGGGAACACATCATCTCATGTCAAAAGCCACACATGTGCAAGATATCCTATGGCAAAGAGAGTGGCAAAACGTTATTTTTTTCGTTTTCTCTTAAGTTCACTAGCTGCATATGCAAGTATCGAATTTATCCGCATAATTATGGTAAAACACTTATTTAGGTGGTTACCTTTCTTTTATTCTTTATTAAAATTAAAAAGAAGAACTTTGTGCTATCACATTGCATCACATCTAACGCTGAAACCGTGGTCGTAAATTTGTGAATAAATATGAATGTGAAAGCACAAAGTTATTCTTTTTAATTTTAATAATGAATCGCTTTCACCAAGTTACGCCTCGAACAATCAATTTTATTCTTTAGATATTTCCAGCCAATCAATCAAGACCATACCTCCCGTGTGAAGGTATATTGGTATTTACAATACAAGTAGCGTTTCATTGCAGTGAAGTTTTCTCGGGTTTCACACCGGGTCAGGTCCTCCATTTCTCCTTCCAAAGGATTTGGATTCCTGAATCCCTGAAGACGATGGGCGAGTTGCTCATCGAAACGTTGGAAGGAGAAATGGAGGACCTGACCCGGTGTGAAACCCGAGAAAACTTCAGTGCAATTGTTCGCCGGGAAAAAAAACCAAAAATTATATTAGCGTTTCAATGTTATTTCCAAACATTCCTTGTTTGATCAAAGTCGTTATAGCAATTTCTGTCGGATTTATTGGCTTAAATCTCCCCATTTATTTAAAGAGATTTCTACCAAACGTCCACAATCCTATGGAATACGTACTTGGGCTTATAAATCACCTTCTTGATTTCTTCATGTACTCTTTTATTTCTGTAATTAGATGTTTCAGGATTGACTTTTTTGTATCAAGTCATGATAAAATTGGTTACTTTGTAAGCTCAAGCAAACATTTTATTTGAAAGGGCTGGGGATTTAACATTCCTGTCGTTAACAGCTGGCGTTGATGTACCTGACGGTGACATTTCATGTCCAAACCAGCATCGTTTCAAAAACCTTCCTGGAACCACCAAGTTACAGTTTATTTATCTCTAACTTTTATTTGTGCTTTTTTCCAAGTCTCTATCAATTTATGGTTAGTACTTTCTGGTGCATAGATACAGTTTTGTCCTTTCCACTGCTTCTCAGTATTTTTATTTTACCTCAATTCCATTTACATAATACATGCTATGCAGTTTGAAATCTCATTTCGTTTCCAAAAATTTCCTAATCTAAGCCAGCCATATTTGTTGTAAGAATTTTGAAAATAATGATGCATATTTTTCGGAAGTTAAAGGTGCCTTTGTCACAAAATGCTAGAAAGCCGATGCTAAAAAAATCATTGTGCAATACTAGCTCATATTACGAAAGACTTCCTAACTCTTTCTACTTCAAGTTCCTTCTTAGAAACCTAATGTGGCGCAAGTGTAAAAAATGCTGCAGTTAACCTTAAAGCTTCAGTTGATAATCTTCTCAAATGCTGTGTGGGGATGTGTATTTTCCGAAGTACATATCTTTACCTAAAAATTTAATACTATTTATCATTAATCGTAATCGTTGATGAATTTCGGCATTTAGGCTATACTTTAAATTTCAGATAGTGGGAATCAAGAAAATATACCGACTTAAAGTTTCACGTTGTCCTTATGCTATCGATGGGAGACGTACAGATTGGATGGAGTGGGTAAGTTTTCAAATGGCAGCCTTAAGTTACAGTCTTAAAGCAACAATTTTCATGGTCAGTTTCTCGTGTTTTTAGAAGAGTTTCCACCAAGGTCTAAAAAACGGTTATTTTTTAAATTGAATGTCCCGATGTTAAGTGTCCTCGCTAGATTCTTTTTTTTGCAGTGCTCTCTCCACGCAAAGAAAGCAAAAGATTCTTCTCAGCTCGAGATGTCTTCGTGAGAAGTGAATGGAAAAATATGGAGGCATCTTGTATCTTTAAATGTGTCACTAAGCGTTGAAACAAATTCACGGAGAAAGAATTTACCTTACTTTTTTGTTTCAAATGCTGACCCATATTAATTCGTGGCCTGACCTGTATCATATCACGAAGTACTTGCGAGATGATTTTATAATGCTTCGTTTTTTCTGACCTCCTCCCATGAACATTTCTGTCGAATGCGAGGGAAATGTGTGAGTGAAAAAACTTATTTTGACTAGGTGTGAAAATAAACGTATTAAAGAGGAATAACCGGTTACTGGTCATGGAACGAAGATTATAATGGAAAAACCCGAGATCACGTGAAGGGTCTGACAGGTTTGATTGCCTAACTACGCCGATAGCCTTTTTATCGTATTGACTATTTATCTTTCAAATTTTACATTTATCAAAGTAAATTTTCGCGAGGGAGAAATGGTAGAGTTATGAATATATAGAATTTCGTTTTATCTTTCCTTACTTTTCCTCTTCACGTGATAACATTGAAGTTGATATTTTAATGTTGGCTTCGACTTTTTGTTACAGTGCAGTCTTTTTTAGAAATCGTGTGCACATTCCCTCTGAAGGTAAGATTCAATGTGGATCAATTGATTATCATAGATATTGAGATTTTTTTATGACATCGATCGCGCCCATTCCAAAATTTCCTTCCCCGTTATCCCTAAAATATAAAATTATGCACGGTCTAACATTTTAGTATTCTCTACTGGGGAACATTAGGATTACGGCCGTGGCCTTCAACCTTTTTTATTGCAAGGACCAAATATCGATTTCACATCGTCCGGAGGGTCACAATGCGTTACTTTACCACCACATCAATAAAATAAAGAAAACATATAATTTCAAATTGAAATGATAATTATTGGTTAAAAAGTTCACTCAATCAATGTGGTATGCTTTATATCGTAATGTCCTTTTAAGTTGTATTCATTAAAGACAGGAAATGATTATTTACGCATCGAACAGAAGGTTTTTTTTATTAACAATAACGAACAATATTTTATTTAGTGATACAATATTTTTTTAAGTCTCCAGGGGCTGCAATATTTAAGCCGCATACGGCGCGGGGACGCGGGTTGAAAACCCTTGAAGAGCTAGGCTATCACCATTGGAAGACATTCAGGCAAGGCATGAATGTAAGGATACCTGAAAATATTACTCTCTCTCAGTGATTCAATCCTAAGGTTGTTTGGGATGCGTGAGTGTAGTGTTCAAAGGAGGCTTAATCGTTGGCGTATGAATTTCACTCTTTCAGGTTTAGGGGAAGAAGTTCCTTTCCCTCGGCCACCTAGCTCCTCAAGAATTACTTTTCGGGGGTATCCGAAGGCTTCGGCCGGTATTTGAAGCGGGAAAGCGGCAAACTTACTAGGATCAATGCACTCCTCTTCACGACATAATAATTATCAAAGAGAATTTTAGTTAGTAATATCTGCGTGCGAATGTATAAATCTTCTACATATTACTAGAGATCATAATGATGATTAACAGTGACACATGGGTGTATGCCGCGTGTTTTATCGTATTTTGCTCCGACGCACAGTGGTCTAAAATCGGATATCGTCGGACAAAAGTCCAAAATGGTTTTTTTGAGATAGAGACTGGAACCTTAGCGTAAATACTCATGAAAGATTACCAATTATGGATTTATGTGCCATTTCACATAAATTTGATCCGTTGCTGAGATACAGTAGGTAGCACAAACATGGCCAATTATTCAAAAACACGCGCGATCTCGTTTTTCTCCGAAAATATTTGAAGTTAAGCAGGTCGTGTTACGGTAGCATAATTTTTAGGGATAAAAAAACACAATATTTCTTTGTCCACGTGTTTTGGCTATATTATCCATGATATTTGAAGATTTGGTTCACAACTGCCTGGTTTTTCAATACAAAATGGCTTACTCGTTTTTCTCGGGACATTTGACATAAAGTAGATATTATCTTTCGTTTACGAAATATATGACTCGTTAAATTTACATCACGGTTTGAAGTAAAGATTCATTGAGAATAATACGAATAATTCTTGGAAATAAGTTTGCGACCAAGGAAATGAGAGAGATTTTTTTAATCGCGCGTCAAGTCTGAGTTACGCGACGCAGGACCCTTTAACGGCATTCGATTTTTCAAGTTTTTTTCAAAATTAATTCGTGTAAATCGTCATTTGAAGCATAGTAAGTATTGACCTATAACACATTTACAGGTTGATAGATTGATCGACTTGACCATTTAACGTATTACTCAGGTGAAGATGGTAAGGATTACGTTTATGTCGGAACAATTCCACGTGTAAAAAGTGTGCTTCGGATGGTGACGTATTGTTAAGAGATTGAGTCGGCATGCAAAAGAGAGGGAAATAAATAATTTCTGCAAAAGGCAACAACTTTTACTCTTTGTCCCTATCCTTTCTTTTCAATCCTCGCCGAGGAGGGTCGCGCGGAAAGGGGCATTATTTAATTGTAACTTAAAATTAATATTAATCGTTACTTAATTTTCTTAATCCAATACCACTACCATATTATTGCATGCGTTATGCGTATTGCCTGTGGGCATGAAGATTTTTTTTTTGCGATTAATACTCGTGCCTAGCTGAGGTGAAAGAAATTTCCGTATGTCGACTATGGCGAATTATTTCATAAAACTGATTTTTAGTTATCTCATTGGTGATAAACAAAGATAAAGCCTTCACAGGTGACATTTTTTTCTGCACCTCATTACTCTACCCTTACTCAGTGAGAACTCTCCTAGCTCTCGTAGGAGTAGTTACCATTATTTACGTAATTAGCTGTATGGCTGCAATATCTACTCCCTCCCTCAAATCAGGAGAGGTTGCCAATGCGATATCAGTTACTGAGGAAAAATCTTATTATATTCGGAAATTTCCTCCTTTACAATTTTCCTCCTTTCGAATCGCCTTTTATGAATGTATAAAGGGAAATATCTCTCTTGATATACCCGTCTGTCAGATGTGAAAATATAGTGGGGCTCTCAGATGACGTTCTCCGTGTTTGAGATGAAATCTCCGTTTTTGAAATGTTGCAGATGAATTGATTCAATATATTGCTGATTCTTGCATTTCTCCACCTACTCCCTCCAGTACTTGCGCCTCACCCCCACCATAAACATCTCCTGCTTGCAATAAAAAATCATAAGCGCCAAACACCACCACCATTCCCTTGAAGAAGTGACCAGCACTCGGTCACGAAACGTCGGAGCCAAATCCGATATACAATTTGGCATATGTCACTTTTTAATCAAGTCTTGAAACATTTTGACAGCATATTCATAGGGTCCTTTGTGATAATAGTTATCTTGGTTTAAAATTAATATGGATAGCTTCCATAAAGAAAACACAGGAGTGCTGTTTCATTCTATTTTTGGGAATGGAAAATTATTTTCAGCCATTCCTCAAATGCTATGCATGGAGCCTTGAATATGCATTTGTGCTAAACTGAACACACCTCCTATCTGGGTATGGTGAAGTTTTATCATTCATTTACCGAAAAAATTACTTATCCTCTGTGTTATTTTGCATTGTTTCTGAAGTGCAGAAGTCAACATTTTTGAAATTTCCCCCCTTTATGCCTACAAAGGATGTATGCAATGTAATAAAGGTTTCTTGTAGTATCGTGAATTCATCCCTAGTTTCATAGTGAAGTTTAATTAAGAACCAAAGGTAAATTTTTGATGAAAAAGGCACGTTATCGGCTTCAATAAAGCACATTGTGGTAGAAAATTTCAAGTTGTTCCCACAAAAATGCAGAATTTTCTATGCTTACCACTCCATAAACCCTTTTAAACATAGGTTTTCTTGTCAGAGAAATCATATTTTAAGGTACTCCAATAAAAATTAGTATAATTAAACTCAATCATAGTTATTAAGGCAGCTATGTATTTGACCATTTAATTTGAAGAAATAAAATAGCTCGTGGTTCATATCTGTATTTATTACATCTAAAATATTAATGACTGACATTCAAATTTGATGCTGCTTACGAGGAACAGTGTGTTGGAGAGCGTTAATGACTCTTGCTGGGCTTGAATTAAATCATTCTATTTATATTCAGTTACCAATTTTAGTTTCAACATCAACGAATAATGAGATTGTGCCACCTATACTTCGTAACATACTTAATTATAGCGCAATGGATGATTTTCAAATTAAGGTAAGTATGCTGGAATTACGTTTTCCGGCTGTAATTGTATTTTACTCAATAGTTCCAGGAAGTGGGTTCAAACTAATCCCTCCGATGGGAATTAATGGCAATATTTTAGGTTAGCGTTTAAATAGCCGAAAATAGCCGTGATATAAAACATTCTGCATGTCATATTGACATGCGTCGTAACTTTTATTATGATAGGCTGTCAACAATTTTCATGAATTCAAATGATCATTTTGCCGTATTTATTCGCGCTTCTTCTCGTATGTATTCTTTTTTTATTCATTTTATATATAAAGTTAATGTTCCAAGCCGGTTATGGAAGTTTTACATGGGGAATTTTTTCGAATCATCCCGCTGGGCCACCATCCCCCAAATTCGATCTCCTTCTTTAATTCAAAATGGATCCTTTTTTCTTTCACTCTATCGATGGATAATATTTTCTCCCTCCTTCTCCAAGAGCCTCCATTTATTATTATGCACGGCTAAACATCTTCTCTCCCCTTAATATTCGGCCCATCTAAAATTTCTCTCTCATAGGTATCTCCTCCAAAACTTATCTCTTCTTTCCCACGATTTACTGCACTTTGTAATCCTCTTCCTCTCTGTTCACTGCATCTTTACTATTCTCCTCCTACACACCCGCATTACTATTTTTTTTATTTAAAGCTGTTGACTTCATGGGTTCGTGAACCATTTGAAAAAAATATTTCTTTCAAAAAACTTGAAGATGACCCTGGGGGATCGGGTTAGTGTGGTTGCTAGAGTGTTGGCTTCTCAACCTGTGGGTCTGGGTTAAAATCCAGGTGGTGGAGGAGTTTTTCAATAACTGCCAGATACCTGCGTTAGTGTGGAGGGCCTTAGCTCTAGGTCACCTCCTCCATATACCCCAAAAAAATAATTATCTCATGAATGGTGAGTTTCTTATATTATCTAAGAATTATTAATACGCTCACTGACATTGAATGCCAGTCAATTTCTCGTATGCTGATCAAATTGGTCTAGTTTTCCACTTAAAACAGAATTTTAGCCCAAAAATATCCGATGATATGTGTGTACCATAAAAAACCACGGTGTGTGATATCAGTATCGTATTTCTAGATACTGAACTGGATCTCACTCACTAATTTCAATTTGTAGTACAAATACAACATTGGTGTGGTAGGTTTCAAGGGCATGCTGGAGTGATAACTAGAGTATCTTGGCCAATCATTGAGATAATTAGAGTAGTTGCTGAAATGTTACATTTACTCTAGGAGCAATTACGATGGAAATCGATTTGATCAAATATTCATTGCTTCAGGGAGGTCTTCAGCCTACTTGAGTTAGCGGATGTACACTCATGATATGTTAACTCTTTCCCGGTAGATTGATTATATTTTCGGACCATCCGCATCCTCGTTTGCTTGCCCTGCTCGCTGTGCCAGGCACGTGGAAATAATTTTGTGCCTAGTTAACGGCCGCGGTCGAGTCCTGATTAAGTAGCTTAATTGAAGGAGTGATAAGCTGTGGCACTTGATAAAACCGTAATGCAGTAGTTAGGCGTACTCAGGAAAGTTTGTTAACTCATTGAAGAACAGCACCCTTATTGGAAAAATATTCATTTTTCAAATACTTCCTTTTGGTCACAGTCTTGCATGTGAATTTCACTCATTCAGGGTAGAGGGCAGTTTATATCCCTTGTATACTTCGCACTTGGGGGATTATTTTAGGAGTACTCAAGGGATTTACAGTATTCTGAACCCTGTATCCTTGCAGCCCAGCGCTCTACTATCTAGGCAACATTATTAATTCATTGTATTGCAACCCTAAGACTCGTATATTGCATCCCTTCATTTTTCCATTTCCCAAGCTGGTTCCTTTGCTCTCTTTTGTCCGTCTTTATTTGTTCCAAATACTTATTTCCTGGTCATCCCTGGGGAGCTATCCTTCTCCTTTTCCCTTCATTATTTTCTTTGCGTAATCACTGTACCGTATGACATGGCCTATCCAACTGATCCTTCTCTGACAAATGGTCCTCCTCCCTCCAAAGTCCCTTATCTTTTCCTATTCTTTGGTACACCTCATCATTTCTCACCTTGTCCATTCATTTGATCTGCAGCATCCGCCGTCTTCACCATGTCTTGAAGGCTTCAAGTATGGGCGTACCCAGCGAGGGGCAGGAGGGGGAAGCTGCCCCCCACTAGGAGCAAAAATAGCAAATTTATTTAAGGGAAATAATATTTTTTCAAGCAAATAATAAAAAAATAATAAAGAGCTGTTACAGTTTCCTTAAAATGTTGGTTTCATTCACCTTTTCCATGCTTAAATCCTACCTATAACTTAAACAACCATGACTTGCCCACCCCATAGTTTTGATCCTGGGTACGCCCTTGGCTTCAAGTGTTTTCTTGTAAACTTTTGTAATGGTCAGCTTTCTGATCCTTAGTATGCTATTCCTAATTTTTCTTTTTAGGGACATGGGACAGTATCAAAATTGTAATATTTATTAAGGATATAGTATATACTTCCTTCCATCCGGGTTTTCATTTCGTGGAATTGTGAAAAAGTTCAACGTAGGTTACACCCAAAATAAAATTTCTCAAACTGAGGGGAAAATATTCTTAACAAATTGAAAAAAAATACTTGCAATTTTCCACGATTATAAAATTGATTACAACCTAATTTTCAATGTTGCTACATCATCTTCAAGAGGACTTGAAGATGATTCCTTGGAGGATAGTAACATTGAAACCTGAGTCGTAATAAGTTTTATAATCGTGGAGAATTACAAATATTTTTTTTCAGCGTGGAAAATTCCACTGCATTACGCTCGAGTATTCGGATTTTACATATATTTTTAACGATAATATTTAAGAGATAGGTAATGATATATATAAGGCTAAAATTATTTTGTAATAAAACCTCCCAAGTTTATCATCAGGACCTGCGAACTGGTCTTTTATTAGGTACGTTTGGGTTCTTTTCGGACCACCATTCTCCCCTAAATATTGTAACATAGCGCAGAAAAATTTTGCACAAGAAAAATAAGAAGCTAAGATTCATTATGTGCGTATCTTTATGCAGAAAGATGATTCTCCAGAGACTCAGGGTCGGCGATCAACCAGTGTTGGTGGCATGGCCGCCAGAAATCAATCCAGGAATATTCCGGTGAGCTTCTACAATTGGCGAGAAAAATCCGTTTATCGTTCGAATGATACGCCTCCGTGACTCCCTCAGGCAAAACTTGTGCGCATGAATTTGCTGAGTTGGCAAGGATACCGTGGATGGGGGTTAAATTTAATATTCATTCCTCCGTAAGAAATTTTGCTCCTTTGCCTTCTTGGGGTGAAAAAATACGGACGATGTTAAATTCTCGACGCTCGCGATTTCTGAGTTGTACTCCCTGATTTCAATGCAACGGCCTCCTTGAGTCTATGATCATCATAAACTTTGAACGTTCCCAAACATTTGGAACACTAACATGTCATTATCACTTTGTAAATGTCTAATGAATTATGCTACGAAGTACTGTGTTAGAATGGAATTATCGATTCCATAGATACACAGATTTTTATAGCAAAACGTTTTTAGTCTTTTTTTTACTACTTCGGTAAATGGAAATATTTAGGGTTTAGTTTTGATGCCGGAAAAAACTATTTCTTCTCATTCTTGCTTCATTTTTTATCGATTTTATTAGAAACTATACTTTGGAAAAATTTAATTTGGAATGCAAATTCCTTTATACTTGGAAATACTTGATAGCTTGAGTCAAAGGTATTTTTTACATAATAATAGAATGTTATGGATCTAAGGAGTGCAAATTATCAGCCCCATCTTGATATAAAATAAATTTTTTTAAACTCCTGCGGTTTCATATACTGATAACACTCAAAACAGTTACACAAAGCTGCACACTCGAAGCTGCACTACCATTTTAGAGCAGATTCGTGATGAATCAAAATTTTTATTACTAGTATTTATTCCTCTCCGCAGGGGACGATTTCTTTTTTCCTTGTCATCTTATTTTGTTCAAACAAACCGTATCAGAGATTTTATTTATGGAATGCATGTAATTTTATTTTGATGTTTTTCTATTTATATCACTACAAAAAACACTATAAAAATATTAATGGAGAAATAATAATGTATCTCGCTAACCTGCTCATCATTAGCTCATACTATTTTTATACAGTGGCCTCGCCCAAAATGGACCTTCAACGAATGAAATGTAAATCTTTTGAGTTTTTTTGCCGATAATTGTGCGACATATAAATGATTTATTAAAACACTTGAGTTACCATAATGAGTATTCACATGTATTCATAGCGTGAGTTGAACAATATGATCTGGATCAATGAATTTTATAATTTTCCTGTACGTCATTGGGCAAGCAATACTGGCGGTCAAGCAAGTTTTCAAGGTTGTTTTCACGTTTTGGTGGAAAGTTACGGGAAATGCACTTGGAATTTGAACTTCTCCCAAGGCGAAATTATCATTAAAAGTTAAAATTACGTATGAGGCCTGAAGGTTACCAATTGGTCGTTTCCATTGTTTTATCCTTTTATCAACGCATTAGCAATCTTTTGAATAATAATAAGTAATTTTAGGCATGCGTAAAACTTATGTCCATTTTTAGTCTGATTTGATGGACTTTGTACTCAAGCTTGTACCGTCAAGGATAGAACTCCACTATAAGGCGAAGGGGTTTACCAAATTCCTTGCCAGACATGTGGGAAGAATTATATCGGCGAAACTGTCAGATCGGTCTAAGCACGCATAGAAGAGCACGAAAGAGAAATTGGACGGGGGAGTTAGCGAAGTTCGCGGTAGCCGAACACGCATCCCTGGACCACAGAATCGACCTTAAAGAAGCAAAAATTGCTGCCAAAGTAAAAGGTTTTAAACAGAAACTCGTCAGAGAAGCAATAGAAATATCTAGAGAGGAGAAGAAAAATTTTAACAGGGACACCGCCATTAAAATTAGCCGTACTTGGCAACCAGTAATCAGCAAAAACAGTCAACAACCTACTCCTCCAACCTACCACTCCCTTGAGAAAGCGATCAGCATCGGTCGGGAAACGTTGGGGCCACCCAATAATTGACGCGGTGACATAGCACAAAAGTTTTTATTCAATTAGTAAGATGTTCATAAAGCCTCTATATGCAGGCTATTGTGTATTAGAAAATAGTGGAAGGATATTTTTTTAGAAAAAAAAGTGGAATATGACTTCCCTTTTGTACACCACATTTATTTTTCAATTTTCAAGTCTCTTGTGTGCCTTGAACTAGGGGCAAAGTGTATGAACGGTTGCATAACTTAACGAAACATATTACCTTTTGAGAGCGGGAACTTTTCTGGGTCTTCCACTTGGCGTGAACCTGTTTGGAAAACTGAGAAACATTTCTACGCCCCACGCGCCGGAAAATTAATAAATCTCACTCCAAGACCAGCTGGAATCCCATACCGACAAATGTGAAGTTTCGGGTTCAGTTGACTTCGCCCTGTGAAAACGGTCTCATTTGGATTATCTTTCTTTTTGATTATTTCTTAAGGAATATTTTTTTGGTTTAAATCACGAAAAACATAGCTGAAATTTAAACCTCAAAATAGTAGATTCATCCTCAGATTCCATAAGATATGGATTGATTGAGTGATTGATTAATATAATCAACAATTGACTACCTTTTTTTCCGAGACAGCAAAATTTCACCTCCAATGCAGATGGTAAATTCTTGTTCAGTTAAGTAAAGCTCTATTTTTATATGCCTTGAACTTATGAATTTCAAACTTAGTTCATCGCTTCATCTACATTCACCAGTTTTAGCCCTTTGGTTTTTCAAGGCTCACATTTTATTCACACTAATGGTTCAGATTTTTACAATTTCCAAGTGTTGACATCCTATATACCTTATTAATTTCATTGATCGCTTTCCAAAATATTATTTTACTTTTCAATCACTTATTGATTGCTATATGATTCTAATAAATTTATTTATAATTCGATACAGTTATAATTAATTACATATAAATTTTATTTTTATTTTCCCATACTTTTCATTTTTCATGAGCGAGAAAATGTTGAAACCCCTTCTAACTTTTAGGCCCATATTATTAAGATAATATGTGTATAATTTCCGTATTAAATAAATTCAATTATTTTTTTAAAGGAAGTGGACGCTCTAGGATACAATGAGTAGGTCATTTTACAGTAATATCCCTTAGAAATACTATCTATCACACGATAACGTTCTTCAATTATCAATCGCAAATGAAAATAACTGCAATTATAACTATTACATGACTCTGTACTAATGTTTGCTCCGAATTAGAGTAATTTCATTTCCATTCAATTACTCCTCTAATAACCCCGAGGCATGCTGGATGAGGTAACCAGAGAGAGACATTTAATATTTGGTTTGGAAATTATTCACCGAGTTTTACTTCAATAAATTTATATTTGAATACGATTTTATTCTTTTTATCTTATTTTTATTTAAGTTACGGCATCCGTTATGTCAATATTAATCTCGGACCAAAAATTAAAGGATGTTATTCCGAGAGCCCGCGTATACAGTGTTGATAGACGGGGTGAAGGTAGAATCCATTTAGAGAGTTATCATTTTCTAGAAGGCATACTTTATTGCTATATTATAGGGTAAAACCTTTTGAAGGCTCCAAAAATATTGATCATTCAGGATAATTATCTAATTATTTTATTTACTTTGATGAAGGTATGCAGCAGCTAGGAGAGATAAAATAAGATATGTGGAATTCACTTATTGTTTCATCGATTACCTCTACTTAAAGTTGGTATCAGCGCGTTAAGGTTACTTTTTTCGTTGAAACAAATATGTTTTGACCGGCACATTTGGTTTATTTTTAGCGACCAATAAGTTCATTACCAGCATGTCGAACATTATAAATAGCTCTTAACCTTCCTCTCCAGGGTACACTTCAATAAACTATGCTTTTCCAGATTGCTGAGATTATTGCCAGTATTTTGCTCTGTATCTTGATGCAGCTGGAATTTACTCTATCATAATTTTGTACGCATAATTGTGCAATAATACGATATACTCCTTTCGCTAGATAAATTATTATCCCTCAATACATTATCCATGAAATCAGATGATCCATCTGTACCATTTAATGTCTGCATTTTCCAAGTACTTCTCGGAGGCCTCATGACTGGGAAAAATATCTCTTCTTTAACTCCATGCCTCTTTATTCTCCTTTTTAAACCCAAAGGCACAACCTAATGATGTATTACTGTTTCTATATGGTAAAATTCAAAACTTGATAGAGTTTACAATTACTATGGCAATGAAACATATGGTTATGGATACATGCATCTACTATGTTTTCTCATTACCGCATAAAATATTCTGGCAGATTATTTTGTCTATTATTAATAGTATATTTATTTCTGGATTCATAGCTGGACTAATTACCTTGTTGTTCGATTAACGCGATTCCGATGCATTGTTCTTTCACGTGTTTCTCTTACCGTTCCATCATTCTTTTGGTAGGAAAATTCATTGTTTCCCGTCTTCCATTGGCTCATTTATTTTGAATTGGGGGCGAAAATTTGAGGAGCGATTTAAGCGTAGGATAAACCTGACTTTGGACTTTGCTTTTCTCAATGGAAATTGTTTATTACCTACTGAGTTATTGTATCTTGGATATTCCTGTGCTGGTTTCGCAAAATTACACAGAAATACTATTTATGAATTTTTAGTGGAAAGAGAATTACATGAAGAATGCCACCGTAGTAGCCGCTGATGCAGCATATCACCCAATAGGAGAATGAATTACATATAATTATAATTATTCTAATGATGAACCAGTTGGTTACTTAATCCTGTGATAGTAAATATGCTTTATTATATATGAATTTAGACATCGCGACCACATCAGTCAGTATTTAAACACGTAAAAACGCATCACTTTTTTGATAAAAAGGTACAATTGAAGTAGATTAACAAGACCATGGGTAAAATTATGAATTACTGCGCTAAACCTAATATTAAAAGGAAAAATTGTGAATACTTCAAATCAAGGATTATTGCACGTGAATGCTTTTAAGACATAGTTTGAGTGAGTAAAGACAGATGCGAAAAATTTAATTTCAAATGGTTTTAAAAGGGAATACCCGTGGTAGAAATCAAAAGTAAAAAAATATCAAGTTTTCTATTTTCTAATATTTACATTACTTTTCCCTGGAAAATGTTCTACGTGGTATTTAAGTAAGGTGCAATATTTTATTCGAAATCATGGAGAATAGTTAGTATTATTATTTTCTAAGAATAATATGTCGTTCTTCGTGTGATACAGTCAAAGGAAGCATATTATTTCCAATTACATTAGAATTATCGTCGCTAAAGCAATACAACCAGTTCCCTGGTGGTCTAGTGTGGTAATATTAATGTAGATATTTAATTATAACACGTCTCCTTCTTCCTGATCGTTAAATTTGCAATAAATAGCGTGTAAACTAACGAATAAAATGAGATACTTGAATCAAAATCTCGATTTCTGCATCAGATATTTATTTTTGTCCATGAAACTAAGCGTGAAACCAAAGTTTTCGTAGCAACCCCCAATTACTGAAACTATGCTCAAGTCAGCGTTCACAAAAATTAATCCATTGCGCATTGCGCAAATATTTCTCCCATTCAAAAATGTTGCTGTTGCTAGCAATGTGAGCTTCTGTTGTTAAAAGTAGTACAAAGCCTTGCCATTCTCATAGGAAGTGTTACATGTCATTGAAACTGTAACCTTGCATTTCAGCGTGCGTTCTTGCGCATTTTCCGGCTCCGATGCATTGCATGACAAAACTCAGTCGTTTTCTGTAGTGAATGCAATCAAAGCGGAGTACTAGGGAGGTTCTTATTTCTCAAGATCTCGGCTTTTGTGACTCTCAAAGAGTCCGGAAAACCGGAAACTGCCGGCATATTCTCCACAGCATCGCAGCGTTGAGGAGGTACCTTGTTGAGCCTGATAAAATATCTCGGGTATGTTTGCATTTCACTCCCTTTGTTTTAAATTTCACAATATAATAAAATTCATTTGGATCGACCGCATAAGTATTGAGGAAGTGCTAAGAAGAGTGGGAGGAAAGAGAAGCTTCCTAAAAACCTTAACCAGAGGACGGGAAAACATAGCCACATTATGAGACATGGTGGCCAGATGAAGACTATCGTTGAAGGGCAGGTGGAAGGGTAGAAGGGCAAGGAACGGCCCCGAATGAGCCACTTAGGACAGGTTATAAAGGATATAAAAGAGAGGAAATACTTCGCTATGAAAAGGCTAGAGGATAGGAGAGAGAAAAGGGGAGCTGCGTCAAACCTTAGGATTGTTGACTAATTATGATGATGAAGAAATTAGAATTACTTTCATTGTCATTTCCGTTTTGAAAGCAGTGGATACTGGTACTATCCCCTCTGGCATACTTTACCGGGGACCTATTTGGTTCCCTGTATATGTTCGTGCACTGAGGGAAGAGCATGAGGAGGGAAGACTGCCAGATTACTTCTAAAATACTGCATGGAAACCAAACTCGGTAAAATTCAAAATTAGTGGGAATGGCAGAATACTATTAATATCGTGCAACAGGACTATATAGTGGCATTACATATGATAGATTTTCAAAATTATGTGTAGAAGCAAGATTAATGATCTCTCCTTTTATTTATGCTGCAATGACTGTACTCAGAGTAATGCTATTTCGTATTTACTCAAGCCTTCGTGATTTACTCATGAGTTGATTTCATCCGGATCATAATTCATTATTCTTCATCGTTAGTCAATGTAATGAGGTCGGTAAACTATCCCAAGCTAGAAATCGCACTACATTTTTTCCCACATTGCATGATTAAAAGCTGAGAAAAATTATTAAATGGTAGTAGCACTTATATTAGGTGAGGGCTTCTTTTCATTCACGGAAAAATTTCCCCTAGTCACTTCTACTTTGAAATTGAAAATATGATTGATTCCTAATTTCTCTAGAGAAAATAGTTCTGTAGGAATTATTTTCTATTGGCGACAGTTTTCGATTGTTTTCAAATTTTCTTCTTGGGGTATTTGCGTATATACATTCACCATCAGCATAAGACCCTGTGAATACACAAAATTCCACAAGTACGCGAATGCCTGTCCAAAAAATTGCCCTAGAGCTAAGAGTAGAACAAACACAACAAACAGTGGAGTATGCAGAAATTGATTCTACTTAGAAATCAAAAAAGCATTTTGAGCTTACGTTGAGTGCGGATTCTCGGTAAGTAATTGTACTGAAATATAAATTTTTGAGAAACTGCGTTTTGAAGCAGGGTTTTAAAGGCGTTTTACACGGTTCACGGAATTGCGCCGGTTAGAAATTCATCAATTTCTAAAATGGCGTGGAATTGCGCGAACGCATGAACGAAATTAGAACAGGGGCTATTTTACATCTCACGTCCACGCATTCCCGCATGTGTTCCAGCAATTCACCGCTTTACATGACGCAATTTTGACTACGCCTTCGAACGCACGTCAGATTTCGCAATGGCGTGCTCCGTGTAAAACGGCCTTTAGATAAGGGTCACGAAAATTGACTCTTGATGTTCCTTAGCTGTTATTTTTCGGTGACTCTGACGTAAAGTTCCTCATTGGTGTAAATTTTGTACTGAATTTGACTTGAGCGGGAACGTGTACGCATAGAAAAGGGGACGAGGAAAGATTGTAGGTGTTCGAGATGTGGGTGTGGAGGATAATGGAGAGGGTTAAGTATACGGAAAGAAAGAGGAACTACGAAGAGCTAGTCACGGTGGGCGAGGAGAGGAAACCTCACATTCTCATGCTATGCGGTTTAAATGTAGGGGATACTTAGCGGGAAAGGGATGCTGAAAACCATGTTAGCTGTAAGAATGCCACCCAAGAATTGACGCGGCGACATAGCCCAAAAGTTTTTTATCATAATGACGAGCACCCGCGAAAGTTTTAACGAAGAATTGTTCATTGCAATACAAAAAGCTGCAATTTTAAATACTTGTCGGATAATAACTATTAATAACAATAATGATAATAACTAATTATAATGATGATGATGATGATAATAATAATAACAAATTTATTGCTCTATGACCTTGTCCAATGGAACATATCACATTTTGCAAATAAGTCTCAGCAGTGAACTGCAAAGAAAAAGTGAAAATATAATTTTACAGTATTAATGATACATAGAATTACAGTATTTTAATTATAATTGTATTATTCAAGTAAATAAGCAAACATTTTCATTTCGAATTGATTTACAGTGTTACAGTTAACAATGTCGTCCGGCATTTCATTCCATATGCTTATGGCAGAGTTTAAGGTTGGCTATTCGTCCACCGTATTTCGGCAATTTGGAATTTTAAATCGTCTTCCAGCTCTTACTATTCTACAAGTTTCGCTCTGGTGACATATAATCATTTTATAAAGATAATCTAGTGTTTTGGATGACAAGATTTCATATACAAACATATATAGCAGGAATTTAGTTTTCTGTTGGTTGTTGGAATGGGCAGGGAGACGAGGTACTCATCGAAAGAGTGAAAGGGAACTGGCCTTATTGTGATCAAGGGATTATAAAAGATAAGAATAAAAAAGGTGAAAAAACACACTTTTTTCGAAAGAAGTGAATGTAAAAAATGTAGAATTAAAAATAAATGTAAAATATAAAAAAATATGCTTTTTACTTACTGAGGATAAAGCTTGAGCGATGATAAGATTTATTAGAAATTAATGTAGAGGAGCTCAATTCATTAATTATTCTATGCATTTTCTTTTATTTTTTACTTTTTATTGGTGAGCTACGTAATCGATTAAACTAGAGCAGTCAAAGAAATTCGATGGAATAGACAAACTAAGCTAGTTAAGAAAAAGAGTGAAAAATAGTCAAGTTTAGAATGGGTGTGTCTCGCAAATTTCTCCCCGTGAACTATCCTCAACCGGGAGGATAAAAGTGCTCCATGCTCACCTACCTTATTTGGGATTTGGCATTACTGGTATTTGAAGGAGGTAGTTTATTTGAGGAGGTACTGACATGGCCATTCCCGAAATGCTCCATTTAAACCTCTCTTAACTTATAAAAATATTATTATATAAGCAGTACGGGAATAAGGAATTCAAGGGAAATTCTAACCTGCTTGTCCTTTTTTATCCCTATAATATCATTGTGAACTTGAAAAATGTGAAGAATAATCAGTTTTTTTAAAAGATACCTCAGTGTTTAGGAGGGAATATTAAATGGATGCGCCCACGTCCTTAACCTCGTCGCATTGTTCCTATATTCTCGGAACCAGGATTTTCTGGAATGGCGGGCACTCGAGTGAATTGAATCGCTTAGAAGCAGTCAGGGCAGCCGTGATCACACGCGTGAGGGATGCGGATCTCGAGTGTGATTACTTAGCATGCAGATTCCGTTTCTCTGCCGATGGGGAACTCTCTCTTAAAAAATTTTGTCGAATAATGGAAGGACGAATTTTTAAGGTGGAAGGCAGTGTCGAATCCATTTCCGCCGATGGTAAAATCTACGGCTCCTTTGTGAAAGAAACGCGGATTTCAAGACTTTCTTAAGCGATCCTTTCCTCCACATAGTAATGTGTTTTTTAAAACGTTTTTTTCTTCCTTTATTCTCTCCTAGCTCTACATAATGCGAGAGAATATGAGCTCTTACTCTATTACTTCGAGGACGTAGAAATCTAAATGCTTAAGCTCTCTGCTTGAGGTCATGAAAATATGCCACTTAAGTTGGCACTTCCATTAGCTTCAGGAAATTTCTTATTAAAAAATAAATGGTACTTTAATGTACATTATGTTCAGACAAGATGATAATAATTTCTTTCTTATTTCAATTCAATGGGATTATATTCCATTCTGTTACGATTCTCTGGGATTCTATTTCACTTAGGTTTGACTCGGTTAATTTAAAATATAATGAGGCATAAGTGCATAATGGGAATTGAGAATAGCTTTTCTATAAGAATTGACTAACATAAGACCAACCTTTTTAATTTTTTCCCTTAAAATTATTGAATAATTAAATACTTGTATTAAAAAAATTGAGAGATTCAAATGGCAGATGCTAATAATTATACTATGAAGTACTTACCTGAAACAAACTATTTTTTACTTATCAGCCTAATAATAATCCTCCTTTGAATCACTATTCAATGAATATTTTTCGGTTGACGTGGCACTTCGTTTCAAACAGAGTTCATCGGGCTCAAAGGAATTATTTCTATTTGTATCTTTATTTTGGATAAAAATATTTTGTCTGTCGTAATTTTTTACTGCATTTTTAGATTTTCTATCGGAGATTACTATTGATATCGCTGAGCGGGGCCGGCATGCATTTAGAATAAATTGCACTTAGTGCGGTATTTCTCTTTGATCTTTTTTATGATTCCCTTTTCTTCAGTCGTATCTATCACATGATTAGTCTCTAATCACTCTCACTCCATATTGCCTTGTAATGCATTTATTTTCTTGCAATTAACTGACGTATTTTATACTTGCTCGCCTTCTTCTTTGGGATGTGTGCAAGCATTTTGTGTATATAGACTGTAAAAATAATTTAAAAAAAGGAAATTCTGTGCGTATTTAAACTGAACTCTATGTTTAACTTACCCGTTCTCAACTGTTTTCCTTAAAGATCTTCGTAAAAAATTTATATATTTCAACAAATTTGATGGCGATTTGATTGTAAAAGTACTCTTGGAAGCGACTATGCGAGAGTGAAAATATTTATTTGGATTTTTTTAATGTTGGAGGCATTCTTTGTTTTTATAGTGTTATCATAATTTCTTGGGACGATATAGACTACATAAAGATACCGTAAGTTAATATCAACCACGTTGTAAAGTTATAGATGCCGTAAACTCATATAATTGCACCCCTGCTTTAGACATGTTTCATGTATGCAACCCATTACGCAAATATGTCGTGGTAGTCAAATAATTAAATGAGTATTAAGTAATAGATACAGAAAAGTTAATATATATACATCATGCGTGTAGCAGGAGCAGGAGTTACGTTTTTAATAGGTATTAGGTAATATTTTATACGCCAAATATCCAGAATTTCAGTTTGAATACGAGCGAGTATATATTTAGTTCAGCTGTAATAAACCCTATAAAAATGAAGGCAATTTGGGCGAAGGGTGTTGTGTGATTATTAACCATCATTTTCAATCTATTAGTAATCAAAGAAATATATTTGAGGAGCCACATATTAAAATTTTAAGAAGAGACATACATTAAAGTTTGGAAGTGGTAGGTACTATGTAAAAATAGTATAATCAATTATCTTTGAATGTATAAAAATATGATTAGTTTCCACATGAGCCAATGAGGAAACGAAAGCTTTGAGCACTCACTTGAGCATTCAATTGAAAATCGATGGTTCATGTGCGACATTTTTCTGAGGATACGAACCGTCTATTTCGGGATATAAAATATACAGACATATTTCGGCAAAAAAAAGTGAATCCAACACCTCCTTCACTCGATTGTGGAGGCATGGCTACCGTAAAAAATATATATATTCGTAGGTAACAAAATTATGTATAAAAAAGGGTCTCTGGCTCATAAATATGGCCTCAAATTTCCCGGAATTCTGTATTTTATTTCAATTTTTACGATAAAAATAATATATTTCCTCATCCTTTATGCTCTATAACACACCTTATCAGAAATACAGGGATATATTTCTGTATTCGTATGCTTCATCATGCAGATACAATGAAAAATCTTCTTATTGTCATATTTTCACGCACCATTTACTGCGATGCAGAACGGAAATTGTTTGTTGAATCGCTTCCACGTCTAACTATCCATGGAATTGAACATTTCCGAGGAATTTCACGAGTATCAAAACTCACTCTCTCAGTGATTCAACCCTAAGGTTTGTATATAGAGATGAGGGTAGAGCTCGCCCCAAAGTTTACCTCAGGCGTTTTAATATAACTCATTCAGGGTAGGGGGCTAATTTCTTTCCCCGGGTCACTATGCATTGCGAGTATTTTATTTCGGGATGTCAGAGGGCTCCTTATGAGATTTTTTTAAAGACCAATGTGAAAATAATAATGTCTCTTTCGGTCTATTACGAACGTAAATGACTTTCGGGTTAAGTAATCAGCAACGTTAAAAAGTTGAAAGTCTTCGCTGCATAATTATTAGGAATTTGTAATGAATTCTATTCCTCCGACTTTCCTCCGATGTTTCTCCGTGGTAGTTAGCAACCCGTGTACACTCTACACTTCACTCCAATTTCTTTATTGATGTTTTCTCTCTTGTTTTATCATCTTAAGTATTTTTCCATAGTTTCGTCACTTCAAATATGCCCGTTGAAAGCCTTAAGAATTCCCTATAATTCCTTCGTGACTGCTTTTTCCGCGAGGAATCACTTGTTTAAGTATAATTAGGAGTAGCGTGCGTAACTTGGTGGAAATCATTATCGTAGGAGTTAAAGAAAAAAACTTGACAATTTTTACATTGTGATTTATTGTGAACGACCACGGTTTCGTTAAAGCGTAATATTAACAAGGTGTTTTGGACCTTAATAATGTTAGGCTTAGGTCGGCCATTTTAAATTACCATGAGAAAATCACAAAGTCTTTATTTCTTCAACTCCTACACTTGTTTAAGACTTAAGTAATCATCTATAATTTTGAAGGGTTTGTATGGTTACCCAGCATCAGCATTTGCCATTATTGTAGGCATAAATATTTATAATTATGATTACTCATCCGTGGATTAGCCTTGGATGAGCTCTACTCCCTCATTATTTCAAACCAATGTTCGAGGTGAATCACTAATAGAGTAATTTTTCCAATATTTATATTCTTCGACTCATTGCAAATACAAGCGTTTATCATTGGACAATTTTGTTTTCCTAAGACCTCTTTATTCTTCTCAAATTACAATTTTTTTACTCCGCGATTATAGCGCAGTCATGATATCATTTGGCTAATCATCGTTCTTCCTACATGGAATTATTTTTCATATAAGCAAATGGACAACACAAAATACCAAATGTACCATGACATATGATATTTTGTGTGATACCATATTGGGCTTATAACATATTGGGTAACATATGTACCACACGAGGGGCTTCGGTCTGGAATGGGTAAATTTTATCCTCTCTCCAAACACTAAAATTCTTAAATTCCCACCCTTCATTGCCCTGTTTTTATTCTCTACCTTATTTCTTTGGCTTCCTCACGCGGTCGATGCTCTCTTACATCACGCCAATTACCTTGTTGCATCGTCTTTCTATTTTTACTCTTCGTTTGTTTCGCATCGCTCCTTCCACTCACCACCATCACTGGAAAAAATGTCTCAACCTTCTTTTCCTTCTGAGCACCTTCTCCTCTTCCACTCCAGTTCACGTCAAACTTGATAACCTTCCCTTCCCCGCTCTTTTGTCTCAATTCATCCTACCTACGTCGTTGCCATCTCTTCTCTGCGTTAGATCGTAAAAATTCCGAGGCGGCTCTTCGCCCGCAATAGTTTTCTTCGACCGCCTTTTCGCAGTTTGATGTGGACAGTATCGTTTGGAACTCTCGTTTCCCATACAAGACTCTGAAGTCTTCCGTAGTGTAGTTGTTGATGCGTAGGCTGAAAACTCGCTCGCAAAGCGATTGAAGGGTGTCGTCACGTTTTTATAGCCTCTTCCTCCACCCGCTCCAACCCCGATAAATGCATGTTGAAGCATATCGGCAATATTTTCGTACTGATGGCTGAGGCAGTATGCGTAATAAAAAAGGTTTCATGACGCATTCGAGTATTCCTGAAAGGAGGTAATGAAATCAATTATTTAGTAATGCAAAGAAATTATAGGGAAAATTGAGAACATTATAATTCAAAAGAAATGGCTGGAGAGCTGTTTCAAGTATTATCAGGATTTTTAATAAACGTCGATGACATTTTTCTCTAAAACAAGGGATGTACTATGGTTCAAATATTGGATTACGATTTTTTATACGAATTAATTGAAGTGTTTAAATGGTAAAGGTACTAATAAAAAACAGTCGAAATTTCGTTTATTAATGGGTACAAGCACATTCCAATGGCATGGACAAGGTAGTAAATCAATTGGTAAAATATATATGTTGCTATGATTGACGAAGTTTTTTCACTAATATAAGCTTCACAATGTTAGTAAACATCTTTCTTTTGTCTCCTGTAAAATTCACATTTAGTGACAGACTACGTTTCCCATGTCAACCCTTCCATTATTGTTTGCTTCACTAAGCTGAGTTTATGATCTATTTATCTTGCTGTAATAATGTTTAATGCAGCAGTAATTGTGTAATTACTACGAAATGGTTCGTTTTTAAAAATTGATGGACGGAAATTATTACCAGTTACTTTATTAAATAAATTGTGTTAGTTAAATTTAAGACTTCAATATCCGAGAATGTATAATGCTGATAAATATATAAATCTGTAAACACCTTCTCCTTTATTCAAGCATTAATTTAATAAATTATAATTCAATTAATTTGAATAATTTTTTATTTTTATTTCCTAACTTTGAAGCTATTGAATTCATAGTACGCTAGTTTTCAATGTGGAACACAGAAGCTGAGTAACACTCGTACATCTGATTCAGTGATTCATTTGCAATGCATTCCGCTAATTGTAATTGTAATCACACTCCGAAGATATAAATACTGAATTAAATACACGGAGCAAATGTATTCATCGCGGGCATTCTTAGTTGACATTGTCGGTCGTCTGAGTTACTCTGAGCGACTCCATAGTTTCCGGAAAATTCTGAACTTGGTTCGAGGTACCCGTCTGTTGTATAAGTTCTCTGTCGTGAGTGTCTTCGACGCTATCAGTCGCCTGATCGATGACGGACGAATTGCATTTTAGGGCGACGACGGAGAGCAGGCATGTTCGAGGTTGTCAGGGACTCTTGAGAGGAGAAAAAAAGGAACTGTTCATCGTTCAAGGAGGTCCTTGCGATTGAGAGACTTTCCTGTTGCTTTTTGTGGCGTCAAAGGGAGGTTAATTGGCTGCAAAATCAGAACACTTGTTCACTCAGTCAATATTTTCTTTCATGTGACCTCAAGGATCGCGCGCCGCAGGTTGGTTCTTGAATGCTTAGCACGGTAGGAGGTGAGATGCCATTGGCCTCTCACCACACCAACCGTTGTGACGTCAGAGTAGCTACTGGCGAGAAAAATAGATAATTCAGTTAACATGAAAACTTCAAGATATGATCTTCCCCCTGTAGTTATCGCTGTTCTCCATTGTAAGGTTACAAAAATTTGGCTATTCAATCCATATTTCCTGCTCATAATATACGAATATTTTCTTAGCTCTTTGTGGCATTGCTCTTATTTTCGCAGAAAAACTGTATTTTCTGAGAGTACAGTAAAATTTTTTTGTGGTTTGGTGAATACAATTTTTTGCGTAAAATATATCATGAAAATGGAACATATCTATCCTAAAATACTGCTTTCTAAGTTAAAAGGAAATATAAGCCGTGACCGCCGAGACTAAAGCCTGAATACGTTAGTTGGATGCACTTACGAACAGATAGAGACACTTTTAATTAATGGACTTTATGTTAAGAAAAGGATGACGGCTTTATTAAAGTGCTTCGTGGTATTTTAAATAACTTTTGTGAGGTTCTTGAGGTAAAGACCAAAGGAATGCGAAAAATGTTATAACGAACAAAAGTAAAACGTTTTAAAAACTTTTCAACATTTTGTAATTTCACCTTTTTTCTGAAACCTGCAATATGATAGTATTTATAACAGTCATTATAAAGACATTCTTTCACAAGGTAAAATCTCTCATTAGTAAATTTTCTATCCATTATTTATTCGTTCATTCGTAATAAGCTGGGTTTTATGCATGTAATCATACTAGATATTTGAATTTAACCTTGCAAATAGTAATGTTTTCATGGGAGTAGTTTGGATATTCATTTCAAAACAAATTGGATTAATCTGTTTAATGAAAATAATCTTTGTAATAAGCTTTGCATTAAGATCGGTACCTTGACGAAGTTTGTTAGAGGATTTATTTCTCTTCATTTTGCCAAGCCGGAAAAGGTCTTTCTCGGGGATACGAAGCACAGAAGTAGTTCTTAATCTCCATTCATCCCTCGAAATTCTGGAATTGCGTGCGCTCAGTTAATTTCTGGGGCGTAGGAAGAATTCTCCGAGGAATAGCTGGTGAAAATGTGACGTGAGTGTGTTATATCAATTACCTGGAAAGATGACGTTACATCAGCGTAGCATACGGTACTCTGCCGCTGAAATTAAGTAAAAACCTTACCTTTAAGAAAAGGATACCGGACTTTTTGAAATACGTCTTGGAATTTTTAATGACTTTTGTGAAGTTTTTGTGGTTTAGGTCAAAGTAATATGAAGAAAGAAGTGGCCAATAAAACTATTGCTTAAAAAATAACTCCTAAATATTTTGCTATTTTATATTTGTTTCAAAATTAGGCTCTATACTTTAAACTATTTATACTAATTAATACTATTTAATTTTAAATAACACAT
This sequence comes from Ischnura elegans, assembly GCF_921293095.1. NCBI lineage: Eukaryota > Metazoa > Arthropoda > Insecta > Odonata > Coenagrionidae > Ischnura > Ischnura elegans. The sequence continues at coordinate 63,756,324 of NC_060253.1, read as the reverse complement.
ATCATTAGTAAGAATGATGAAATATTGTAACGACGAGTAACTACCTCTAAGTTAGGCAGACTTAACTTAATTGTACAGTAGTTTTTAGTCAGCTATGCCGCCATTTTCATTCAACTATCGTATTCTGACTTCAATTACAACATTAATGTTGTTTTACCTCAAAATGTGCTGTGGTGTGGTGCCGGTATTATTTTTTTAACCTGATCCTCGCTAAATCACTTTTATTTTGATTCATTTACCTAGTTCTTGCCAAAAAAATATTTTTTTATTGCAGTCTGCCTTTTTTCCACCCACAGGCAAGCATAAACCAGTTGATCTCAATTCAATTGTCAAAATCGCAACTTTAAAGTTGGAGGGGATGGCTTGAGGGATTACAACCCAATGTTGCTTCTAAGCAACGTCAAAAATGTTTAAATTTTTAGCTCTATTAAGGAAATATATAAAATACGTGTATTTCTGTGGTGTAAGTTTTAATAACGAGATATTTATCTGCCACGAAAATTATGATCGAGTGAAAAATTTTCAAGTTTACAAAATGAAAAATCTTGAAATTTGATTTCTCCCAGAAGCAGCTCCGGGTTAGAAAGGGTTATTTGGATGTATTATTTTTTCGTTTAAGTCATTGCCGCATGCGCAGTTACAATTTTTTCCAGAAAGCGCACATAGTACACGTTTTCTTTGTGGTTGTCTCTCCGAAACACCTTTGATTTGTGCATACTTTTCCCTCGAATTTAAAACTTGTGATGAGTAGTAATTCCCAAAGAGGGATTATGCTGACCTTAGCGTCCGCTTAGCTGTCTACCCGTCCATCAAATTCTGACCTTCCACCTCTCATTCAGCGGACGTCATGTCATTACGTGCCTCTCATGACGTTTCGCGTCGTAATTAGAGACGCACCCTTCAAAATTCTCGACCACTCTCGACTGCCGCGTGTGGGAGGTCTTGTAGTTGCTCCCGGCCGAGCTAATTCCCACGGCTGACGCCAGACGGCAGCAGTGGGATGAATTCCACCGCCAAAGTGGGCGGAAAATATTATGGGCGATTTCCGCCCCAAGTGCTAAGTTTAATGTATTTATGTGGACCTTAATTCTACTCTCATCTTGCTAAATTCCCTCACTTTAGCTCGTCAAATTCTTTCGAGGGGTTGAATTTTTAAGTGAGTGTTTATCAGAGGTAATTAGTTGCTTATGTTTTATTTAAACTGGTTTAATACGCGGGTCAGGAGTGTAAATAAAACAAAAGGCATGGTTTTGATCATTATGTACATGCATGTTCAAGAATTTTGGACTTCAGTCTCTCTCTGAGCAAACAGAAATGGCTGTATATTTAATAGAGTATCAGAGGAACAAAGTCGATGTTTAACGAAACTAAATATACGATCTGAAATTTGATCTTTCAACTCTCTAAACATTTACTCATCGATAGTACAAGGTAATATTAAAATTTAACACAGGTCATCATGATTGTCAGAGATCATTTATTCTAGAATTGGCGTAATGCAGCCCTTCACTCAACTCTCTTATAAATTAACCTTTTAAAGCTCTTAAATAACTTTACTTTCACTTTATAATTTCGCTTGCTGCTTATGCCTCATGTAAGGCAATTTTTTGCCATCCTATTTTTTTCCCTTTATTTTCTTCACCACATCTATTTGACTTACGAAGTGGCAGATTAAGCTGTTCAGTATTCTTCTTGATGGTGTTCATAAGACTTCTTTTCTACCTTCTTCCTTGTCAGGGCTTCCTTACGTCTCTAATTTATGCTCGCCAAAAACCCAATATAAGTTTCGCATCTGTGCCGTGAGGTATTTGATGACGTTTGCCAGCTCTATAATCATTAGGATCAAGTGCATCACAACGGCATGATCACCTCATGATAACTTGGAACATTATTAAATATTAATTATTCGGTTCTTTCTCGGTAATTAGTCAAAATTAGTAATTAGTCTACCAGAAACGATTCGGAATGAGATTAAACCTGTTGCTTTATAGTCCTGCTATTTGGGCAAATTTGGATGTCGGAATCCAATAGTGTGAATGCGCTTTCGAAATGCGCCATATTGGTTTGATTCTATATTGGTTTATAATATATGGTGAATGTGTCGTTTTCGTAGTCTGCCACCAGGTGACTCTGAGTCCAAATTGTATGATTGTCTGAACGAAATTAGAGCAGGCGTTCAGAAATTCATACATTCTTACATTTTGCGTGGTTACACTGTGCATTTTCGCGTTCATTCTGAGATTCAGACATTCTAACATTTTCTTGTACATTCTCATGCACCGTGTAACCAGGCCTTAAAAGAATTCTCGGTAAATACCCAAAAAAGGTGGAAGAAATAAGTTACCTGACTCTGGTGAGGCCTCACTTAGAATATGCTGCTTGCGTATGGGACCATTATGGAGTAGGACTGATAGCTGAAATCAATCGAGTATAGCGCAGGGCGGCCAGATTTGTGACAAGATTTGAGTTATTACGACAAAAAGTGTAGCGTTTCGTGTATGTTACGCGAGTTAGGATGGAAATATTTACAGTAGCGTAGATCGAAGTATAGGCTTAATTTACTCAGTAAATTCGAAGAAGATATTTTCTCAGACGACGTGAATCATATCCTTCGTTTACCATCGTACTATGGTAGACGTGGTCACGAGAAGAAAATAAAAGAAATAGACTGCAAAAAAAAGAGATTTAAAAAGTTATTCTTCCCTCGTACTATGAAGGATAGCAAAATTGTATCAATTACAATAATTAATGGCGTAACTCGGTAGGGTGACACATTGCATGTTTTTTTCCCCATAGTTCTAACCTTCCATGTATTTGCTATAGGAATTACTAACCACTGGAAATTTTTTAAATGAATACGCATGTATATTTTGCTAGCATGCGTAATATTTCTATGACCGTGCGGTGTGCATGTGGCGGTCCTCTTGCATGTTGCATGTTGGTGATTGGTCACCCCCTACCAAACACCCTAGAGGTGGCACGCAGATGAGATGTAGATACCACTACATGACCTCGTAGTAATTATTAAATGCATAGGCGCTCAAATTAGTAGCGGTGTACCCAAAACCTGAGGCAACATTGAAAACAGATCGGTATAGTGTTCTAATGGGAAATTGTAATAGGTTGCGAATTAAAAACTTATAAAATATTTAATTAAAAATCCTGATATCTCTCTTTCTGCGTGAACATAAAATTTAACATAAATAAATTTTTCAATATAAATTTAAAAAACATGGAGTCAAACACAACGGTCGTAATTGGAAATAATTCTGTAATCTCGGATTCTATCATTTAAATATTGATTACATGTGCAGAAGCAGAAAATTGATCTTGCCTAAATTGGCTCTGAAAATAAACTCATTGCTTTCAGAAAATAAAAAAATGAGAGCATTCTTCACGGCTCAAATTCAAATTTTTGTTAATAAAATCGATATTTTCATTTCGATTGAAAATCGATTGCTCGAATAATCGATTTAGATCTATATTTTTCCATCACCATTTCGGACATCTCCCAGTATATGGATGGGTGTGTTTGTATGAGTTAATTGTGAGAGAAGATCAGAATGGACTTGAAACAAAGACGACATTATCATTATTACTCCCACCACGCGTAGCATTCGAAGTGCGTGGACTTCCACAGACGTCATCACTCGAGCCCCATTCAGACTCCATCACGTTTCCCCCACCCTTCCATCTCATCCGGGCTGCACTTCATCACGACGCGGCGCCTTTCCCCCCTCCTACCACCCCCTCCCTGCCTTCAAATCTCACCTCACCCACCCTCCGACTCACCCTCTGAAGACGTCCCCAAAGATTCCACAGGTTTTGTCCACCTTCTCCTTCACTCCTCAATATACGAGCCTTGGCGCCAACCAGTGTCTCGTTTTCTCCTACTGAACGCCCTACTCAAGGGCCGTCTCCGATTCGAACAACCTCCGTTTATCCTCATTTTCCTACCCTCTCACTCATTCAAGCTTCTTCCCAAGGTTCATTCGGCGTGCGAGGGTACTTGGATTTAGTTCAATATGCCCAGAGGTAATTTAAACAGGAGCGCTCATCGCATTGAAGCCAGGTTAGTTGAGACATATGTCGATATTATTATAGAAAATCACTACGCATCTCTCGCGCGTGCTTTATTCTTTTCGGTGATGTACTTTACGTTTAAAATTAAAACAAGTGAATTCCTTCAAGTACCTTGGAGGTATAGTTCCCCAGAATGGCAGTTATACAGAATAAATCAAAAGTGGAGAGAAAAATCAGGAGCAGAAGGCAAGGAAAAACAGCATTTAGCAAGATTCAGGGACTTGTGACGGCAAGAAAAAGATATTGATATTGAAAAAAGATTTGTTAAGTTCTTTACATGGAGCATGGTATTGTATGGAAGGAAAACGTGGGTATTAAATAAGAAATAAGAAAAGTACTCGGAAAGCATCGAAATATGGCTATGCTGACGAATGGAGAAGATTGGATGAGAAGATAAAATTACAAATGAAGAAGTATTACGGAGAATAGAGGAAGAAAGAATTATGCTGAGAGAAATTAAAAAGAGAAAGAAAAAATGGATAGGAAATATTTGAAGCAGTGACTGCGTACACAAGTTAATAATAGACGGGAAAATAGAAGAGAAGCAAGGGAGAGGGAGGAGGAGGTACAGAATGCTGACGGAAATCAAAGAAGGATGGAATGAATTCACATAGATGAAGAGAGAGGCCCAGGACATGGTGCGGTGGAGACAGCTTTTCCTGTCTAGGGACAGAATCACCAATGATGATGATTTTACGTTTAAAACTTACGCTGCCAAATTTGAAATTTCGGAGAATTAGAGTTAACGCTTTACCGCATTTACCTTTATGCCAAGTATAAATATTTAATTCCGGCTGTTTAGTAATATTTCAATCCTGTGATGTAAGGTACAGGCCTACATATTCATTTTCATGGCCTATGACGAAAAAGTAGCGGAAACCAAATCAACGTCAAGGATTTACGAAGCAGGAAAATGTTGGCAAAAATCTACTGCATACTATGTCTTGAAAATATCAGTTAATACCCAGAGTTTCAACAGGTAACTGACAGAAGGTGTGATAATGATCCGTCCTCCAATATTAAGTATAGCAATGTGCACCTTGATTTATGCGTGAATCCTGATCATAATGAAAACAATGTTTTCGCACAAAATATGCAACCTCGTCGCTCCCGTTGAAATGACACTATCTACGGAAATGTGATAGCTGTTGTCATTTTCGCAGACATGGGAGGGTTGAGATGGAAGGTTGAAGGGAAACCCAGCGACGGCTTTGACGTGATTAGAGGTGATAAGGAGACCTCAGCTCAATGTGCCATCCCACGGATAAAGTGTAACGTGTATACAATATTTTCTATACCTAAGTTGTGCAATTAATGCACAATTAGAATTATCTTGCTCACTTGAATCACCACGTAAACATCCAAAATATTGTTCAGGAATCATTTTCTTACTATCTTGATCACTCCATGTGTTGTTTTATCAGATTTAATATTTTTCTCATCTATTATATAGGTTGGACAGCGACAACCAGGATTATTTTTCATTCATGTCCTCTTAGACAATTTTTGAAAGACACGTACCACCTTATCAATTTCCTTTCCTTTCAGCGATTCTGTAAGGTCGTCGGTTTCAATCCAGTCGGTACGGTTCCCTCTCCTTCCCAAACAGGGAAAATCCGAATACATCCGAAGTTAAACGTGTCTCCACCAATGAAAGAAGGGTAAAAACAAGTGAAGACTCATTCGCACAGTTTGTTGTCGTCATTCTCAATCTTTTTATTTGCGGAAATTACGACTTATTGCTAGATTAAGATAATCGATATTGGATGAGTTGTTAACAATGCTTATATAATTTGTGGTAGTAATGCTGTACCTACAGAATCGAAGGAAACAATATTACAACATCACAATATAGTTTGTATGTGATGGAGATTGTTGTTGCTGGAATGAATTATTGAAACTATCCTTGAGATCGTAGTTTCTTTTAAATATTGGTTCCGTATATTGCTATTTATTCATTATTTGGTAATATAGTTGTCATTAAGTAAGTTCCGTCTAAATGTTATCAACGGAAGAATATGCCATTGGCACCGTAGCAGACGAAAATAACATACCATGGAACGTGAACGTAGGATTCAAAAGCAAATGTAAATGTAATATTAGAGGAACAAGTTAAGAAATTGTTATAAAAATATGGAGCTGGGTGTAATTAAAAGAAGTGTAATGACGAGGAAGTATAGAAACAGTGATTGGGTGAAATACATATGTTTAAGTTGCGCATTCCAAGTGAGAGAAAATGATAATATTGCGGCAAACCTCATACTTATTAACAAATATCTTCTTTTATCGTCAAGGGAATCAATGGCTGACGATAAAATGAAATATAGTTGCCTGTTACAAATGAAAGAAACTGATACCGTTGTGGCAAACTTAAATAAAAAGATCTTATTTCTATGCCGAGAGAAACGCCAAATGATGATTGAGTGAAATAATAGTTGCCTATTCAGAGTGAGATAAAGTGATAACATTGCGGCAAAACTCGTATTTAATCAAAAATATATTTTTTATGTCAAAGGAGCAAATAAATGATGATAGAGAGAAATAAAGCCTATTACAAGCGAGTGAAAGTGGTAACATAAATGAGAGAAAGTCATTATATGTCAGCAAACCTCATGTTTATTAACCAATATCTTATATTTCTGTCAAGGTAATCAATATAGATGATGACACAGTGAATTATAGAGGCGTATTCGAAGGGGCAGAAAAAGATAACATTGCAGCAAACCTCATTCTTTACTCGGTGATGAGGTAAAAACAAAATAAAACGTACAATGCGCACCGGGGAGTTCATGAAACCCACTAGTCGGTGGCCGTGCCGACACCTTTTTGCTGTCGGTACGCCTACCGACGATCTCCTGCCTTCACGTCGATGCCGCACCGATCGGGTTCGTACAGAATCGCACCACTTCTTGCCGGGAGTCGGTGTGACGTCGCACCCGACGAATCGGTGCCGCACCGATCGGTTTGGAGTTACAGAATACGGCCCCAGGCTGGAATCGGACTATCCCTGAGAAATCTTCCTCATTCGAACTCTTGTTTAGGACAATAGCCATGAAACGTACCTCAATTCAATCTTTCTGTGGGAAGAATGAGCTCATGCTTTCACAGCGTAACTTTTGGGTCAATAATTTTTTCGTTGCCTGACGGTTGAGTTTTTCCACGTATTTTGACCATTTAACTGGAGGCATTCGAGAAGAGTGAGGAAACCGGAAAAGGACGGGGAATGGAGTGGACGGAGAGGATGAGGAACGGGAAATTATAGACATGGTGGGCGTATAGAGGACTCTAGAAGGTGTCTGAAGGGGACAGAGGGTCTGGAGGGAGCGAGCACTGTGGAATCGAACGGGGAGGGGATATAAAAACCGATGTTAGAGGAATAGATCTCAACCGTTAAGTATTAGCTTTAGATAAAGTTACGTACCTGCTTGCGTTTGTCATATTTGCCCTGGATATGAACGTAAAAATGGTTACATGATTCCATAAATAGTTTTAGTTCCATACATAGGGTTATAGTAATAAGAAAAAAATCATTTCAAGAATTTTCTTATATTGTATTTCCATGAGATTCGGTGGTCTAATTCATACCTTTACATACTGTTTGAAAATACTGTCTTCATTTATCAAAATTGCTTCACAAATGCCCGCGACTATTGATAGAGTGGTATTTTTCTTAGACGCAAACACTCGCGTCGGGTCAAAACGCCAAATTAGGATACATAATGCATGTATCCGGGAACAAAAACTGCAGCGAAAGATAGAGAAAAGAACGTTATGAGATTACTTGGGACGCAAATTACTAAAATATTTGACTTATTGAAAATTTAATCTTAATGGAAATTGAAGGGGGAAGTGTAATTTAGGGATGAGGAGTAGGTGGGGTGAGTCGCAAGATTCTACCTTAGGCCTAGACCTACCTTAACTAGTAGAATGAATTGACTGCAAACCGATTTTGATTTTTTGAAATCCGAATGAAGCTATGCTTCATGAAATTGTGTCAGTTTGTAGTAATTTGACATAAATGAAATCAATGAAGGGGTGAAGACCTCTTGAGGTGTCTAAGTGGCAATGCACGTGACTTAGCTGTTTAGTGGAATAATGTGCCAAGTAGGATATAATAAATATTCCTCTGAAATTCCCTACATATACTCGAAAGGACAATTCCTCCTCGGAGGGTGTGTTTTAAACAAATTCCTTTTTTAATACGCCATTTGCTATTTTTATGTAGCAGTGCTCTCACTTACACTCAAAGTAACTTATTTGATTTAGATTTTTTTGCACAATTTGGGTGGTGAAAACAGGGAGGAACTTCATGCTTTTACTTTCGTAACCTTTCTGATAATTGAGTTTTTGATAGATAATCGTCTCTTTGCCTTTCTCTTTAGATTATACCTATCTCATTTATTGTCTTAATCCCTATTCCTCGGAAAAATAAAGCCTAAAACTAACGTAGCGTACTTCGATTGAAAAAATTTAAATGAACTGGAATTCTTCTTTTATCGATCCACAAGTTTAACGGCCTATTGCAAGCGTTTTCCAAGAGAAAATACATCCGAATTTCCACTTATTATAAAATGTGAATTTCAAAATATTTCTTTTTAAGTTTAAGTGAATACGTACATCCTAAGAATTTGTTATCTTTAAGTATTTTATATTGTTTTTATGCATATTTAGTTGTTCTATCTATCCATGTCGATCCGTTTCAGTTTATATTAATGGATGTTTTGGTGGATTGTAATACGGCTTTAAAAAGAGGTAAATCCCAGTCACATTTTGTTCATAATTTTTATTATGACCTATTCTTATTTGGGAGGTTGAAAGTATATCCTATTGAAGATACTTTTGACAAATATAACTGTGTTCCTTGATTATTTCATTGACTTAGACCACTTAAAAAGTACTGCCTAGAGCTCTACGCCCGTAACTCACTATTTCAACTGGTATTTTTTATTATTATACAAATCGTTACAAGTTGGCTATTTGCCAGGTGGTAACAGATAACTATTGAAAATATATCACCAAAAATAGAACTAAATCAGTCAAATCGAAAATTTTATATTAGCATTAGTGCTAGTTTTCCGAAATAAATATTTTGCACCTATTTTTAAAAATTCTTTAAGTTACTAGATATTTTATGGTATTCACGCAGATAATGAGTGAGTTCTAGAGGAAATACCCTTTTGCGAATACAATATCTGCTGTGGGTAAGTCACTCCACTAATGTTTTCTCTAATCTATTATGCCAATGCTCAAAATTTTCCATGCCGTTAACGGTTTTCCTCTTTTCGTCAGAATGATTGCGGGGTCTGGAATTTTGAACGATTAATGTGGTATAAATACTTGTTATTGATATTTTTATGCGCCAGTACTGGGTCAAAGAAAAAGGACTAAATTGGTCACAAATCGACTTAGAAGCGCGTTAGTTTTCTGGATCAACTGGAGAACTAAATATTTCCTCGCCTCACTGCTGCCTGTTTTCGTCAGATACAAGAACACTACTTCCGTACCTTCGAAAGTTTCCGTACTCGGGCGAATTATTGGTTAAGTCCAACAAATAATAAAACTTTATCGTTATTTTTTTTTGTATTTATCCTCACTACGTCCGCAGAAGCTTTTAAGTCCGCCTGAAGTTAGCGTTTAAAAAATAAATCGGCTCAGCAAAAAAGCTATTTTTGCTCAGTCTTTAATTTCTATCGCCCAAGCGCACGTCTTAATTCTTTCTATATTATTTGTGGTTACCCTTTTTTTGGGGTAAAATATCGGCTTTCATATACGCTGGAGATGATTAATTATGAGAAAAACATATTTTTTCATTTTTTGACCAAAGAAAATCACATTTGTACCATTTTCTTTCATGTTATGTATTGATTCGTCGTTTTAAAAAAAGTCATTTAAAATACTAGGGTAAAGCATAGGACTACGGTTAAAACATACCTCCAAAATGTTGTGAATGTTAGAAATGAAGATAATGGTAAATAATAGATCGGTAATAGCATGACAATAGTAGAATTGAAGGAAAAAAAAGGTTCACGGCCAAATAAAAATCTTACATATATTTTTTGATGGAGTCATCCTTAGAGTGACGTAGGAAATTTCGATATTCATTACACCTATTTAATACTTTCCTCCGAAGAGCAGGAAAAGATGCAAATTATAGTAACTAATAAAATTGTGAAAATATCTCTTTTACGTATTGTTCGTCCATTGTCTTACCATTTACAGCTGTAATAATTCAAGATAATACGGGAGAAATTGGAAGAATCTATGAAATTATCCGCTCATCCTACGAGTAAAATTCATGAATAATGCGCCGGAAAAAGTTTCTGAAAAATTTCGATCCTTTATCAAAGAGAATACAAATATTTAAATACTTATCTACTTATGTTGCTACAATTTTAAAACTCTAGTTTTTGATGCATTACAGATTCTACTGGTTTCTATTGCTTGCGCCTGGATGAGCGTTGGATACAACTTAGGAATACGGTGGCGAGGCGCTTGGCCACGAATTCATCTCATTAATCGTGGTGAGGAGATAAAAATGATGCTGGAAACAGGCAACTGCGTGCTAGTAATTATTAATGAAACTCTTAATTAAATTACAGTTGAGTCTTATTGGGTTATTTTAAAAGTGAAGTACTGGTAAAAATGGGTTGCCAAAAATGCTGTCATCGTTGGCCATAACAGCCATCAAGAAATAATATTTCCTAAGGCGGATTAGCCGGTGTAATTGTTAATTTTAAGATAATTATTATTATTATTATTTTTTCCTTTTATTGACCTTATTTAATATATAATATAGTATTTCCTGGAGTATAGGTCATTTATACAAAAGTTAGCAGCCAACGTTTCGATTTATTTGCTTAAATCATCTTCAGGGCTATGTTAGAAAAAGTGTGAAACAATATAAAATACAGAGAATAAGACGATACACAATATTTATACATAAAAAAGGAACAATTGGTTTTTTTTTAATACAATATAATTTAAAGAAATATGTATATATAAACATATATATAAGAACAGAATGGAATATACAAAAACTAAGTATATTTTAAGTTGACTACGTTATTTGAAGTTACTACGTTGCGAACAAAACTTAAAATATCCGTTTTATAAAGTTTTATATACCCAGTGGGTCAACGGTGAAACGGATTCTTTTTTAGAGTATCCAATTTTAGTCGTTATTTACAAAAATAAAGTTTAGACCATTGAAATGTTGCGGAGAAAGTGATGGCCCTAGTGTAATCTATTTACAGTTGTTGGCACGTTTGTTTCTTTAAATATTAAAACCATTTGAGTACCTTGCATGAAGGACTCAATCCGTAGAGTATGTGGTAGTCTTCTCAATCTATGACTAAAGCTCATTAGTGGAACTGGGACACTTTCTTGATTTCGAGCTGTTAGGTTTAGTAAATATGAAAGAGTACGTTACTTTTGCATACGATAATTTGATGTGAGCTTTCAATTTATTTTTTATTGAAAATGAGCATGGGGCGGCTAGTTCGCTTATCTGTTTGAAGGAGTTAGCATATAATCATGCGAAAGATTAAATGAAAAGGAGTATTAGTATATCGGAGAAAGTCTCATTAATTAATTTTCGCCTGAAGATGATGATGATTCATTGAAACCTGGGTCGCGCTCTGATAAAAAATAAGTGGTATAAGTAATTGTCTGATATCCAGAAAACTTATAATGGAAAACCACAAAGTAAAGCAAGAGCTAGTGAATCTTCTTTTCCAAGGCCACCTCGTTGTTCGAAGATTTGGTGTTGGGAAAACCTTAACCCGAGATTGCAGCCGGATACCCTCGGTCATCCAAGCGCCATACCCACCAGACCCCTATGCCTCCCTTATATTATAAATTAATTCTATTATCTGTATTATTCTTTACCCGTGGCGTAGTACTGGCCACGGTGGCGCCGGGGTAATTCTCCGTCTGCCAACCTAAACGATGTCTTGGGTTCGAATCCCGCCTGTGTGCATTTCTCCGTCTTCCCGGGCATGGATGTATGTGATTGTCAAACAAGTAAATTATAAGATAAGACCATCTGTTCTTAAAATCGCTTGTTGAGAAAACGACGTTATTATTACTAAAATATATTTTCCCGATCGTTGAAATTTGCAGAAAAAAATCCTTGGACTTGCGCTTGAAAAATGCCATGTGAGTTGGCCGTATATATGTCACTCATTAAAAAACTGAAATATTTCAACAATATTTGCTCAGACTCTGGCATTGACCGTGGTGTTTACTTAAAGTATTTTCGGTAGCTTATGCCTGTCAGTGGACTCTCAAATGACTTTTGATGCTAATGGCTATATTTAAGAGAAATTTGTGCTTTTCTCAATAGGTGGATATTTTAACTAGAGTTATGCCGCGACTTTGAACATGCCGTATCTTTTTACTTTTTCAAATTTACGCCAGAATAAGGCGTTGTGAACAAGCTTGTTGTGAATTTTATGGGAAGAATTTTACATTTCGGCTATTTTCTACGTTCCGTGAAGAATGTGACGTAACGGGCGAATTGCTTCTCCTTGTCCGTCTTTCCTGATCAAAAACTTTATCTTACTAGCTGGCTAATTATTGACTTGCTAATTTTTCCCGATTTTATCCCTCACGGGTATAAATTTTTTAATTTATGAGCTCGAGACAGGGATATTTGCGAGACCATTTTGCTTGAACCAGTGTAAAACTTTTCTTTTCTCTCAATTTTGAATTAATATTTTTCAAAGGCTTCGTAGCACTTGCCCGGTCTCTGCCTCTCCCACTACGAATGGACACCTTTCTATATTTAATCCACTTTTACGGAATTCCACAATAAACACGCTATTAAAAATGAATAATTGTTTACAGAAATAATGAAGGTAATCAAAATTACGTAATGCATTCTATCAAAATGATCCCTTGACTCAGGAACTTCATTAAAACCATTTTTTTTCTAATGTTTAGGTTTTATAATTTGAGAAAAGTTCTTTGAAAAAATTTCGGTTGTAATACATTGTATAATAAGAATTTATTGCATTCCATACAAGTGCAATAATTGTTATAGTCATTCGTGACAGCCTTTGACATAAGAGCAGTGTTTTCATCAATTTTGTATTATTAAATGTATATACCTTCGCTGGAATTCACTTTAAACTGCGTTTGATGTGATTGAAGTGTTCTTCGTGAAGCCATTTACCTTAAATTGGCGTTCATTGACTACAATCCGTTAATGAATTTTCTGTTGACCCTAAGTGACCCACGGGGATTTTAAACTACTCCAGGCCTTTTTTTGTTTCAGTTCTGCTCAGTAATACAAAAAATAGATATCCTACATAGCGGTTGTTCGATGCTCTCCAAATTATGACAATATAATCATTGAGTGGATTTATATTGAAATTTGTCGATGCATTATGCTTTGAATTACAGGGCTGTTTGGACATGAGTTACTACTATAGGGTTTTCAATGATTTTTGCACTGAGATATTGTTATTGTGGCCTTATTCGTATTTAACTGGTGGGAAAATATTTTATCAAGCATAATAGGGTAGTTTCCTTCATCAAAGAAAACGAAAGGCATTGATTGCGATTCGTTACCCACCATTAGTGTATTCATAATACACAAATTATTTGGTTTTTGAAATACCGGTTTTGACGAATGGCAAGGGTCAAATTTTATCCTCATTTGAAAAAGGCCAGATTGGCGCCCATGCGATTCCACTCCACGTGACGTCACAGGGACCTAGTTTCTACACGAGAGGATAGGAGTTATACATCGTCTGAGGTTACCAATGCATGCATGAGGCACAGAGCTCAGGGAAACATGTCTTAATAATCAACTATTAAAACTGGCTAAGGTCGGAAAGTTTTCTTCGTTTGATAAGGTATAAATAAACCTTTTTAAGCCAAGCGCTACCAGCCAGCAAGGTACTCAGCTACCCGCTTGCATCCTGCGTCCTATCAGCGATCAGAGCCTCGATCAAGGTCACCTCACAAGGCGGGAGGGGGAACCAGAAATGCGTCGCACGGACTTTTTCCCATCATTCCTACTTACGCGTCGCGTTTTCGCGCGCTTGAAATTTTTCACTTTTCATTTAATCGCGAAAAATAGATATCGTCATTTAAAAATCTAAAAGCGTGAAATACGTACTCCAGGAGTAATAATCTTTCGATTTAGGCAATAAAAAAATAATAGGAAACCACCCTATTTATGCGGGAAATATTTTTATATTTTGTCTCATATGAAAAGAATGAGAGCCAAAGTATCTTTCAACTCACGCATCCTAAAATAAACTCTCACGGCTACTTCTATGGATTTGAGATGAAAACATATCAGTTGATATTTGTATTGCCACGTAGATGCAATAACAATTAAATATAAGTAATAATTCAATTGTATAAAGCGCGTTAGCTTAGGGAAAAGCCTTGCAGAGGTTGAAGTACCCGATCGGTTAGAGAAGGCTTAAATTTAATCGTAATTTGTGGTTATGTCTTTTTTTCGTGACTCTATATTATGACACTTAATGTTACATACTAATTTCTGTCAATATGACTTTTTTCAAATTTATAATTATTACATCATAATGAATTGCTGGAATTGTTTAACTACAGACCACCTACAGAGTGTAATTGATGAATGAGGATCAAGAGAAATGTCTACTTCGCGCCCTTTTTATCAAAAGCAATGCATACGAATAATCTTTTGTTGTAAATTCCACCATACTTTCGAATGATGTTCCGCATGATTTTGTTATTACCCGAAGGGTAAAAGAGTTTGAAACTAGCTTCTATAAATATCTATTACATCAATGCTCATTTCAATTTTTTTAATTTTATCATTAATTTTAAAATTTTATCATTGTAAAATTTGAAATTTTGCTATCAATCTGTTACATTTTTTGTAATGACGTTCTGTAAATTTTGTATGCAATGCCTTCTTTTGGTATTCGTTTGAGAAATTGTTGTTGAAAAAGTGGCTTGTCACAGAACATGTTATTAATTTAATAATATTCTTTTTACAATTATATTCCACAACTAGACTGGATTATTCCCTCACTATCTCCTCGGTGGTTCAAAATTGCCTCAACTGGTAGTTCAAAAATTGGAAATTTAAGCGAAGTCATTAATTTGATTATCTGGATGCTTTTTGAACTTGATATAAGGTTATGTTCAAGAATTAATAATCCTGCTTTAGTTTTGGCTATAGCCCGCTAATTTCCTCAATAATTCATTCGTAATTGAAATTTTGCGTTGGGTATCAAGCTATGAAGCAAATAAACTGACCCTACGTGACGTTTTTCACGAGACTCAATAAGAAAAAAATGCTGAAATCGAGTCTTTTCCCCTGGCGTTCATTCATTGCCTCAATTCCTTTTGACTTTATGAAGCAGCATCCATTCTAAGATTTCTCCCTTTCTCTCTGTCTTTCCTCTCCCACGCTAGAACCCCTCACTTTTCTCATTTGCCCCATCCCACATCTTAAAATATTCCCCCCCTTCAAAAGGTAGCTCTTTTTTTATACTTCCTGGCAACTAATTTACTTTGCCTTTCCTATTTTTGCCCTAGGTGGAAAAATAATCCCTTGCGCTAAACTATGGGAATGTCGCCATTATTAAAGTGTTGATAAAGAAGATGTTGTTGAATGATAGGAATTGTTTTTACTGAAAAGTACCATTTTGTGACAAAATAGAATTGAAATGATAAAAATTGCCGCACAAAAAATAGGTTTTCTGAAAAAATTATAACGTTGCTCTGCTTACTCTTTTCTGCTCAGTAATCATATCCTGTTTTATGCTATAGATACGACTCCGTTAACTCCACACAGGAATGTTGCTCGTAGAAAAATTCAGCGGCTTACCTCAATTGTGATCAAAATTTTATCCCAAATAAGGTAACTATTAAGATACTTAAGGGAGTGATTCTTTGTACTGACGGCCGTAATATTTGTCTTATCAAACTTCCCGCAAGTTATTCGTGAATATTTGTTTTTTAATCTCTCTCATTTACTTTGATTAGTGTATCGTAATTTCGTGACTTTATTGATCGACGTCAGAGCCAACTGTGCTTCATTAGTCGGATGCGATGAAATTATTTTAATTAAACTTTTAAATGTGATATACCATGGTATATTTTATTATTCTATAATAATGAATACTTTTTACGTAAGCCCTCAAACTGCAGCGTAATTAAAACGAATTTGTGACGCCCGTGATTTGAGGAGGAATTGAGTTTTTTAATTGAATTTGAGTTTGAATTTTATCAATGTGATAGATATTTAGATATAAAGGGTCAGGATTGAAAGGTGAGATCATGTCACCTAAAACTGTCGTTACTGTTACTATGTGCTAAATAGTCATGTCAATGGGACCTCTCAATCACCACTTAAACAGTTCTTTAAAAAGAACTTTTTTGTGATTTTCATTTTCCTAGTTTATTTCAGTATTTCTGCATAAGTTTATTTAAAATGCTTCTCACGCTGGGAAATATTTTCCTACCGGCCATTTATTTGACAAAAATAGGACCAAAAGGCCATTATTATGTGGCCTATGTGCTATGCAAATATGGTGCGCATCCTCCTGCATAGTTCAATTCGATTAGTTCTGAGCGATCGAGTGACAGAGAAAAGGATAGACGGACGCCATTTCAATTATAAACATTGCTATAATTAGCAGGATTTCCTATAAACACCGTTTCCTCCTCTACGATAATAATTTTCAATACATTTTATTTTTTCCGTATCTGCATATATCAGTGTTTGCGGGCCAAAAGGCTAACGGTAGCAAATTTACGGAAGGGAATGGACATTTCTAACCTAGATTAACAAATGACCATGATGAAGGTGTCCAGTAAAAAGATTTATTTTTTTGTTTGCCATTTGCTGTTTATAAATTCACTAGCTGACCCGGCGAACTTCGTACCGCCTAACAATAAATGAACTTACAGTTTACTTACACCATTTATAAATCAAGAGCGGCTGTATCGTTTTTAATCATGTTTAATTTATTATAATAAAATAAGGATACAAATTCAATAAAACTACGTAAATGATTACCAAAATTGCTTGTCAGAAAGACATTTTCTTTATTGAATCTACATAGGGTGAATCGGAGTACGTTTACGCGGATTTTTTTCAACAAATTTTCTTACGTTATAGCTTAAGAAATTTTGGGCATTGTGGTTTAATAAAGCAGTTCATGAAATAAAAATTATACGCATTCAGTTGTTGGCTATTTGCATTATTAGCTGTAAAAAATGTTTTTAAGTCCAAGTCTGTTGCATACACTTGGCCCAATCAGGGGGCAGGTTGACACGACCCCAGACCGACGCTTGACTGATGCTCAAAATCGTGCAAGAAAAGCCCCTATGAAGCAGCATTCGCATTAAATGACTTAAGGCGCGCCAGTTTTAGTATCTCTGTTTGGAAAAAATGCACTGCGTAAACGTACTGCATGCGTAAACGCACCACGGTGAGCCCTACACATTCGGGTTTAATGTCTTGCGTCAAGCACCTTCTGAGAAACAATAGTTTTTGTTTTGTTATCAGGCGCAAGATGAAGCGGATGAAGCTAAATAAATATAGCGAAGCAAAGCAGTGACGCAGCGAGGGGAGGTTTTGGGGGATAAACCCCCCCCTTAGCGAGTTTTCTATACCCTACATACCCGTGGTATTAGCTGCGCCCAAAACCCCCTATCCTAGCTACGCACTTGAAGCGAAGGAAGAAATACAGAGGATGGTTTATCGACTCGTGAGCATAGCACGCTAAATTGACCATGAGAAAATCATGGGTTTTCATTAGCACATGAGCACAAACAACACAAAAACTGAAAGAATGACCATGCGATTTTTTAATCGTTATCACGAATGCAACACGAATTGTAAATTGAATACGTTTAAGCTCAAAAGGGCATATGAGTTGAGATCATGGAATCTACGGAATGAGGACTTCCTAACCTTTGAATTTTCCTTTGAGTAAAGTTGCGTGAATCACATTCATCACCAATTTTTTTAATGATCAAACACGTTCCGTTGGATAGTTATGGTTGGTTTAGGCTTCGAAAGATCCTGAGCACAGAAACTACATTTCTCTGTAAATCGTGCCTTGGTAAGCCAGGTACGTCCAAGGACTTAAAATATTCAGATAGATAGTTGGTGATTTCGTCTTCGTTTGTTACACATTTAAAAGATTCGAATCCATACAGAGTACGAACTATTTGAATTTACCTCGTTTTAGTCATCCGCATCTTCGTTCTTGCTCGCTAAATCAACCATCTTTGATTCTTTTGGTGATCAATCATATTCTGGAACTCTTTGTTGATGAGCTCACTGAAACTAATTTGCAATCATTCCAAGGAAATGAGTTAAAACTACTCGATTCCTCGACAGGAACACGGACATTACCGTTTGTCAACAATTGCTTGGAGATTTGTTTACAAACACGGTAGTGAAGTGTCAACTCGAGCTGGGCCACGGCTGGGCTTACAATCAGCTCGAATTAAAATTTTAAAATGTAATTTCAATTTAATTAATATTTTGAATATATTTAGTAATTAAAATGTTATATTGTTACTAAATTCAGTTATTAAAGTGGTAAAAACAAAACAAATTATTTTATTTGTAGTTTTGACCGACTTATCAATTGTTGTGTTACTCTAACTCCTAAAAGCATGCCCATAGGAAAGAGATGGAAGATGAAATTATCCTTTTTTTAATGGCCTATATGTTAACCCCGCCTGAGACGAATCCAAAGAACCAAATCTCATTGAAATCGGTGCAGCCGTTCTCGAGTTATAAGTGTTCTAACTAACACGATTTTCGACTTTCTTTTATATATATAGATATGAGTATATTTTCAAATACCCGGTAATTCAAAAGCTTTTATTTACATTTTTCAGAAGAAGAGGGCATATTTTAATTAAAATGGCTTCGCAGTCTGTTCAGTTACCTTGGCGACAAGATGAAATGCATTGGTCATTATGCGTAGTCATTATTGATTTTTGAATCCAACTTACTGCAATTCAAACAGGGGACGAGTGACCTATGAAAATTCTTTTCCGGCGCCGCGGTGCCGAGATTTTTACCTGGGGTCTATGTGTGAAGCCAAAACCGTAAACACCACACCAACCCAATCCTTAATGTGGTTCAGTTCCTGCAATTGTATTCGAGCATATGATCTAGGGTATAATTGTTGTAATGTAAACAATTTTCACTATTAGTTACTGATATCCATTTTGGATCATGAATAAATTGAATTTGAAAACGTTTTCAAAACGAAATTCTTGCTAGTCCGCAATGATTGGGATTCCTGAAATTCTATACAATAAAATTCTAGCCATTTATTGCCACTACTTGCAGCATAGCTATATATTTATTGGAATGCATGTTAGTACTTTAATACGAAATGCGTATTTGAAGTCAATAAGGAAAAACTTCTGTCGTTTGAAGTATCGTGTAGGTTTAGTTTGAATATCCTGGGGCGATAAATTGATAAAATAATTGCATGAGGAAAATTCCATGATGATAAAAAAGTAAATTATATTTTTTTCGCTAAGTACATTGAAATAATAAACCTTAACTGAGTCAAAACTCGTGTCATTCTCTAGGGTACTCTGCGAATTTTGTGTCAATCACAGATTACCCTTCAGTTTTCGTGACCTTACTTGTATTAGTAATGAAAATTGTGAGAATAGTTACGGTTTCAGTGGTATTTTTATATCCGTAAGCGAAAGATGGGTCATATTGCTCCACTAAATTGATAGTTGAAATAATCTACCTATTCGCTTTAGTTACACAGTATCTTATTCCCGCTGCAATCGCATTTAAGGGTGTAAATGCAAGGAAAGGTCAGCAGGTATATATAGGCTGACACGTTTAGCCGTGGATGACAGCCTTCATGACGTTATCACCAACGCATGACGTCATGAATGACGTCAGAGAATAATGTCATCGAAGATTTTGATGTAAAACTGAACGTGCTTTATAAAGGATTAGTTTGAAAAAAGGATAAAACCATGATATTAAAATTTGAAGCAGTGTTTGAAAAGCTTCGATGCAATGCAGCAGAACTAGAATAAAATTAACTCATATAATTTTGTATAGTGTTTAATTCGTTTACTTTATTTAAGTCCTTTTAGCCTTGTATCTAACTCATTTTTGACTCTATGATATCTATAATTACAATCTTTAATCAAAGTATAACCTGGAAACATAGTAACATGCGACCTATTTGACTGAATTAAACTTCAGCTTGTGATTTCGCATAGAATGCCGTTTTTATATAATTGTTAGGGAACATCAGTAATTGGATATTTTGTGTAAATCGAATTATTTACACTCAGACTTCAGGTTTAAAGTGTTCTATCTCTTCTGTTATATCATGTATTGAGCGTGTTTATTCAGCGAAACCTCAACAGGTGTACGTGGGCTGACACATGAGTCGTGGTTCGTGAATGACGTCAAACGCATGACGCCATCGATGAGGGTGAAGTGAGCGTGGGTGGGTCCTATCGTAGTTAAAAGCTATCCATCTCCAGAGGGTTTTCGGAACAAGCACAACAGGTTTACCGCTCACCAACAAAATTTCAAAGTTGTCTTTGGGAGAGTACCAAGAGTCCAATACGACCAGAATGCTTTTCGAGAAACCCTCTGCGAGTCTTTTATAGTTCTAGCGCGAAGTTTTTTTAAGATCCCCAACTTTCGTCTTCGTCTCCAGTGTATTGCGAAAGTTGTCTTTATCCTCAGTATCACTCGCGTTTATTCCACGTTTCATCAGTGGCCATCTTGGCTCTCCTCTTTCTGCTGTAATCCTTCGCCTTCGAGTGATGGGTCGCTTGTATCTAGAAATATATGTATGCATCGATTGAATTATAGAAAATCGCTTAAATTCTATCTATTTCTCATTATTTTTGTTTACTTTCGACTTATTTCGATTAAATAGAGTATTTTGCGAATCACTGCGGCGTTTCTTGCCTCCCAACTTGAATTTCTGTTTTAATTTCAAAATGAAGTCTTCATGCTTCTGTTCCATCTGTAAATCCTATTGTCTTTCTCCCTCTCCATACTTGCATAACTTTCTCTCTAAACAAAATTGATAGTTTGAGGCGTGACTTTTCTCATTTTATAAAGCTTTTCTCTTCCTGCTTCATGCCGAGTCCGCTTTCTTATAATTTGCTGCCTATATAATTGAACTGCTCCGCCTGCTCAAGTTTCTCTTTTATCTTGAGTCTCACGTTCCCTGCTCGCAGTATTAACTTTTTGAGTCGCAAATCAGAAACAGGCTTTTAAGTTGCAGTTATGGCGAGTAAATAAATAAATCGTGTGACTTTTTTGGTATTTTCCCTAAGCGTAACGTGGCCATAAATTATTCGATTCGTTTTGTTCGGAGAGAGAAGCTAAACTATTCCCTTAACAATAATGTACATTTTTTAAGCCTTCACTCATCGCTTCACTTTTTTTAACCACAGTTTAGATTTGGTCTTATGGTTACGTATCTTCATGCGATATTCTTCGCACCGTTAACCAAACGCATCAACCAGTACCCACAACGCTTTTCCAGCAGGCTAATCAATACCTTAACGTCCTCAATACTCCCTGATTCAATTACCAATCTGCAATTTAGCACAAAGTTTTAACTCTTCCCACTCATCCCTAATCAAAAACATGAGTATAATATTTTAGAATTAAGCATTGGTTTGCATTTGACCTCCTTTCTCTTTTATAATTATTGCCACAAAAATAGCTACTGCTTAAAAATCATCATGCCCGACAAAAATAAATACTTTTCAATATTTCGAAAAAAATATTTAAACACCATTTTGAAAAAGAGAATATGTTTTTCAACGGTGAACCTCAATTTAATAAGGTCTATTAAATTGAGGTTCACCGTTAAATTTTATTAACTGTTTTTGACTGTGGTGAATTAATGGTTTTTTACTGTGGTGAATTACAGCACCCAAAAATCTTGAATTTCTACCATAAAAAATCTTTTTATGAGCCTGTATTTCTATGCAACGTATACCACGTCACTCATAATTTACATACAGATCCTATGTAATCAATCTGTAATTTCGTGCGCTCGCGTTGCTCCTTTTTACTTGCGATAGAATGGAGATTGCTCGCATTCCCTCCTCAAGTTAAAATGTTGGAGATCAAAATTAGCTCCTCGAGAAAATTGCTTCACTGTCTCATGAAATCGCAGTAATCACTCACCCACGCGGTTATCTTAGCTGTCTCGATAGGGAAACGGATATTGATTCTTATTTCTTTGATTCCTCTGCATCCGTCTGATTCTGGATTCCATTTCCTTGACGAGCCGGTCTGGTTTATTAACCGGATGCTTAGATGTGCTTCATTCCAGGCGCATCTATATTTGGTATGGCCTTGAAGCTTTGAATCGACCATAAATGAGTTTAATAAGAATCGGTTACCCCTATCATTTTACGTACATCCTTAAAAACATTTACGTTGCTATTGTCACTGATTGTATTTTATCCCATTATAACCAAATTTCTTGTAAGCAACATTAAAAATGCATAAATTTTCATCTCTATTCATGTCAGATCTACACTAAGTGTTCTTTTGTGTAGAAAAGAGTAATGGCAGAATGTATTAATGCCAGGATAATTGTGATTAAGTACAAAATCTTCTTTTTAAATGAGAAATCTTTAAATTTGATTTCTGCTAGAAGCTGCTATGGGTTAGAAAGGGAAGGAATTTGTGCCACATTAGGACTGTGAATGAGTTCAATGAAAATTTCACATTAATGAATGACTATTCATGTAAATTTAAATATGTTAGTTAGCTATAACTCTTTTTAATCAATTTATGACATCGAACTAAGGTGTTTTGGGCTTTGCATAAGATTAATGCGTGTCGCCAACGCGTCGGGGGGCTTACTTGGCCGCTTTTCACGGACAAGTACTAGTTTTTTTTTGCATTGAAGTGGAAAATAAGTCAGCAATTACGTGCTTACTATAAGGAGGGTAGTGGAGTAAGTTTCTGAGACTTCGCTTTAAATTGCTATTTGAACGGGTAGGAAATGTAATAAAGCTGCTATTTTTGCATCCCAAAAAACGTAGGTACTCGTAAATTGCTACCTCAATTTAGGTGTTTGGAACCGAATGGATATGGATGCTACGAAGCAGAATGTATTCACTGTAGTGGAAAATTCCCAATGGAACTGAAAGGAATTCGGATATGTCCTAAATCCAGCCATGATGTGCCCTCTCGTTAGGTCATTCCGTACAGATGTGTTTTTGGTGGCCTATAGCCAAGGATACCACAAATAAAACTGTCGTCGCTGCAGGTAGGCATCGGATCACGGCCGAGCGGAGAACCTTTATTGCCGGACGAGGAACGGAAAGAGCCCGCAAAAACGACACCTTGGTTACACCTCACGCACATTCACCACATAGCGGGCCTATGGATCACCGCAGATTCCCAACCCCTCCACTTACCAGGTGGTTCACGTGAGCGGAAACACCCACTCCTTTCCGTTACGAAATTTTTGTCGCACGAGTTTGAAGAGGAATCAGCGCATATCAGCGCATTTTCTGGTTTTCGCGCGGTTGTATAGCTTTTAAAGCGTTTTAATAATAAACTGGATTGAATGACCTACATTTTTCCTTCTTTGTATTACACATAAAAGCCTTCATAACAGTTATAAAACGTTTTCAAGCTATTACCCTTATCAATATTTTAGTAATTGGTAGGAATGTAATAATCTGTTATTTTCAGATCCGCGTACGCAGTTAATTCTCCGTTAGTACCGTTATCTTAATGTAGAGCTCATTATGATGAATTCATACACAGTTTCCTTATGGTAGCTGAGAGTAATTTGGTTTAGCGTTGATTTCATGTTAAGATCGCTCTGAGCGACCGAAGTTGAAGGAGGTGCACTCTCGCCTAGTCAGAATATCAGCCTCCGTCCCCTGCGTTAAGTTGAAACTACACATGGCTAATGCGAAAGCGTTAAGTAATGTTGACGAAAATAATGATGTCTCAATCCTTTTTTGCAGATAACCGTAAATGTTACGCATCCGTACGGCAACCATAAAAATGTACTGAAATTCCTAGTCTAAAAGCTTAGTGACATTGTTATTTGCCATAAAATAATTAGCGTACCGTCATAAAACGTTAATATATACGTGATACATTGCGATGCACTTGTAAAAAATGTATGGTAAAAAATGAACGAGCTGTCTCTTAAACTTTGGTGTTTAAACTCGGGTAACATAATTTTCCAATAGTACAGTCCTACCTCCCTTAACGGATATTCTTATTTGCGAACAGCTATTTCGGCCCCGGTATCAGAGCATTAAAACTTATGAAACTAAGCCCCTTCAAAAATAGGACATTCTTAATAATAGGTGACAATAGTCATTCAATTACGGGAAAACTTTACTTACTATCCTGTGAAATTTTCTCATGCTCCAAAAACAAAACGCGAATCCTCGAAAGGCTATCGCTCATATATGATTTATGCCGGATAAAAACATCAAACCGCATAGGAGAAACAATTTCTTGGTTTACCGTTTGGTGTTTCTTCCTATTGCCTTACCCACACTTTGCTTTCTAAGGGTACTGTAGAATAATCAGGCTGAGGTTCTTCTGACTACGTAGAGAAGACGGTTTTAAGGGAAAGCATGGTTGGAAAAAAGGAGAGTCGACGCAAAATTTAACAAATTCATCTAAATGTATTAAAATTCTTGTATTTTTATTGAAAGACGAAGTGCGTTGCGTAAAAACTTTGCATTTATTATCCACGCCCCCTCTGAATTGCGGACACCTCTCAATAGCGGAGGGGTTTCTGGTTCCATATATTTCTGGCATTACGTACTCAGTACACGATGGTTTGACTGCATGTCTGGGGACGGTGGTAAAGCGTGGGAACGAAGTCTCTCTCACACACGCATGCCTCCGGTGAATTCTTGTTCTCTGGTCGGGCCATCATCGTCTCCTCCTCCCCGGCGTTCGCGTCGCCCCCACTCCCGCGGACCTCGTTTGTGTGGGTCGCCGCGGCGTTTGTGGCGCGGGAGTTGTGAGCACCGTGCGTGGGAAGACGTGTCGGAGGTCGGCGGGAGGAATTCGCGCGTGGGTGACGGACCTATGCTCCTTCATATTCTCTTCCCACCCTTTCCGCCTTACGATCTTTAAACTCCGCCCTCGGCCACCACAGGGGTGTGCCCTCCGGTGTTAGGAATATTAGCTTTTGGGGGCGTAGACATGAATGCCTCCATGTAATAATAAATCGTATCTCTGTCCTCTATGAAATAATAAACATTAGTCTGTTCCAGTGCTTAATCCTTACGAATCCGGAGCAGGGGTGGGTAAAATACGGGACGAGGAGTATTTTGAATGCAAAATACCGCTCCAAATTTCAAATGCAAAATAAAAAATACCTTTGGCCTGGGTATTTGAAAAAAGAAACGAAAAAATAGTATTTTAAATACATTTTAAAATACAAAATACATTTTTATGGAAACTCAGATATCTTAAAAAAATAACCGGTAAAAATGTTAGAAAAGTATTGGTAGACCGAGGTTATGGGACCTTTAGATCTAATGAACTAATACGTCTGCTGTAAAAATCCTGAGCTGATGCAAGTGATTTAGTCTAGGCTAGGAAGAGTGACGCTTCATTGAAAGTAAGCCAAATTAAACAGAAGCTGTCAGGGTTAATAACTGTGGGAGAATGTTCATAAAATGTGGTATCAGGAGCTCAAATTTATTTTTAGGTTCTAGCATAACTTTCTACTCTACTGAATAAAGGTTTGACCCCCATTATTTTGAGCTTGTCTATTACTTATATTATTATCGGCTCTAGCGTGTACTTGATAGATAGTGAACTTAATAAAATAAAAAGATGACTAGGATCTACAGCAATGCGGTAAAATTTTACGGGGCTATTTCGATCACTTGATTTTATTTCAGGGCAATATCCTTCGTAAATTACTTTCTAATGGATTATTATTTATTTTGTAAACAGATCGAAAATATAAACGGGCAGATAAATATCACAAGTAAAAGGAAGATAAATACTGTGAATAGCGATTGTATAGAGTTTAATAATATCCCGGGGGCTATCCACATTATTACAACGTATTTTGTAGAGTCAATTCTCAGAATTATTTTTAAAATAGATCATCTAAACATTGAATTATTAAAATAATAGAATATAGTCCTTAATTTTCTTATTTTGAATGAATTCAGAGTATTTTAATGATACATATAAATATCCACTCACCATCATTAGTCAACAATCCTAAGATTGGTTTAACGCAGCTCTCCATTCCTCTCTCCTATCCGCTAACCTTTTCATAGCGACGTATTTCTTCTCTTCAACATCCTTTACAACCTGAAATGTTCCTTAAAGCTTATTTTATCAGATTCACCCGTCATTTTTGGCATTTCAACACTTTGCACGACATCCTCAGAACCGCTGTATGGGCTGTTGTTTACCAGGTTTAATAGATTTTCAATTCCACAACGGTATACAGAGTTAATGTAAAAATATGATGCATGCCAATAGTTCTACAAATTATTACAGCTGAATTTTTTGCGAAATGATGCTACAATGATCGCAATAGCCCTAATCTGCCCTATTTGTGTTCTATTTATTCTGTGTTTCTTATTATTTCATTAAGCATGTGAAACATTGCCGAAAAAATAAGCCTGCCACCTTCCGCCTGCTTTATTACCGGCGAAAGATTTCCAGCAGCATCACTTGCATTTTCATATTGGATTGTACTTTTATCATGGAAAAATTAAAGACATGAGTGCAAGAATCAGTACTAACCGAAGGTGAAGTTTCGACAAAATGATAAGAAATAGTTGTGCTTGCAATCAGAGATTGGAACATATGTTTTCATTTATGTCCGCTGAATTTGGAGCTTAATGTTGGGAAAAGTATGTATACTGATAAACAGGTTTCGTGTGTTTGTGAATATCTCATTTTTGTAAAAATTGATCATTACCTGGCTATTACACTCAGCTATTCAATTGCAATTGGTATTACATAGGACTGCATGAGCTCAACTGTCTTTAGGACTAGGCTTATGAAACAGGCACCAGAAGGCCAGGGTATAGTTGCGATATCGAATAAAGTTATCTTGGTATGTTCCTCACGACTTTTAATAGAAAGAGCGTCAACCGGTTTTTAGCACTTATCGGCCTTATCAAGGGAAATATGTTGTTATGATATTATTTCATTCAATGTTTCCGCCCGAAGTTTGGTTTGCAAGGTAAGGGTATGATAAGGTCAAAAGGGCCAGTACGTTCACCTGGGGCATCTCGCATTTCGAGGGTTTAAATTTTGGGATGTCGGAAGGCTACTTCCAGTATTTTAGTCCGGTAATCTAATATTAAAACCAGGATATCTATTTTAATGGATGCCCCCACACTTCCGAGGAAACTATTTAGAACACATTTTGAATTACTTGTAACTTGCAAAGTTTATTCAAACGTTTACGTGATGAAGACCTCTCTACTCTCATACCCATTTTACTCTTTCCACCTTCCGCTCTTTAAACTCCGCCATTAGCTGCCGCGGGGGTGTTTCCTCCAGATTTTGGAATATTAGGTAGTGGAGGCGTTTTGGCCTTTGAGGCCTCCCTTGGTTCGCCAACGATTTTGATATCGTTAAAGGATCGAGTAATCTTAGCAGCCAAATCAAAGTGTGGGTTGAATCACTGAGTGATGGAGACGTATATTGCAGATATCAGCTTTTTGTTTTACAAAATGAAAATGAAATTAATCATTTAATTTCCTTTCAAATCTTTGAGGCTGGATGGGGAAATCGCCTTACATTTCTTCTGTCTTTGGAGGTTCTTTTCATATTATTTCGCCGTAACACATGAATATAGGTAATCAATATGGAAACCTGGCACATTAAATCCATCTTTGACTCGTGTGAAACTGTCATTATGGAACTACGATGATCACTATTACTTTGAACCTCCTATTGCCCCGCTAGAAATCATGGGCAACCAGTCTATAAGCATATTTCCAATAGAATTTTCGCCATATTTAATTCCCTACCAATCCGGCTCTAGATGATACATTTACGCGTATTAAAGTTAGTAAATGGCAATATAACGAGCATTGCTAACCACTCATATTGCTTGCGCGAAACTCAGTAGGTTGTCATCCGCAACCTCTTATAGAAATGCCATAAAATATCGATACGTATCCCTCCAAACTATTTCATACTCATTATTACTGCATCCATGAGTTTTTATTCGTGAAGCGTAATATAAGAAATCACCTGCCGTGTGGATTGATGTTTCAGCAGTTAAAAAATTCATATCGGCCAATGAATAGGGAGAAAAAAGAATTCAAAATCGTTCAAAAATAATTTAGTCTCATGAATATTTACTTTATCCGAAGTTCTTGGTCATATAGGTACCTACTACATTTTCTACACACTTATCTTGTCTTTACGGCTGGAATATTCCCAAAAGGCAACATTTCATCCGTGACGCAAATCGACTTCAATAACATGTTTGTAACCTGAACCGCTGATAATATTTTCCAGCGAGAAGAATTGGATAAAGTTATCTTATTATTATGTTTGTGTCTGAAGTCTTCTCGGGATTTCTTCCGGCTTAAATTTTTTTATATCACCGACTTTTCAATGGACGACTCCTCTATCGTCATCATGATGGATGAATTTTATGGTGAAGTTGTACTGAAGAAAAAGCATTACATCTCACCGGTTTTGAGAAGATGCGAGTGAATAGGAATTACTGAAGGTATTTGGCCAAGCAATTAGGGTAATGTTAATATTAACGAGACTTAGAGATTCTTTTTTAGTTGAATGGTTTTACAGCGAATTAAACAGGTGTTAATCCCAAAAAAATTTTACGCTAGTAATTCTAACAAAAATAATTACCTACATCATATTTTACATTTATGTACTGTTAATGGATTCCTCTCTCATGCATACAATTTTTAGATAGTATTTACATATATTTTTGGTATTTGACGTGTACATGTGTATAAGTATGCATGCAGGATTCACGAAATGTATTAAATTATTAAATAATTATTTTCACTCATGATATATGTGTGCGCTCATTGCTAAATCGCTTTCAGAGAAAAAAGTCACTGGGGATTCAGATTTCCTTGACGCTGCAATTACGTAGCAACCCCATTCTTCGCGTCACGAATTTTGTGCATCGTGCGTCCCTGCAGAATTTGCGAGCAAGTAGTGTCGGGTGGGCGTGCTTTTGTGCGGTGTTCCTAGATAATCCTTTTATGTTTTGCTGCTTGAACGGACGGTGGCAGCTGTTTTCCTCCCACTTCCTCAGTTTCCTCATACTCTTGTGCCTTGTTGTGTGTAGCATTGCAAACCATTTTTAATAATATGAGAATGTAGGTTATCACAGCGAAAGGGCTTCTTTCGCGAATCTCAGAGCTACAGGTATAAAATAATCTCCACTCTTGAAATTGATGAAGTGACCAGAGTCGCCTGAAGGTAGAGTTATTAGCTCAATCTAATCAATCGACACAAATCCACGGTACAATATTTGTGTTGAACATATTTTACAAAATATCTCAATCACGACAAACCCAGTGTGCAGTGTGCATTATTTAATATGAATATACATTCATGTATTTTACAAAACAAGTCGATCAGGCCAAAGCCAATGCGCAATATTAAAGATGAACATGTGAAGCAAGGTTTTCGGGTTGACCTCCGCGTCGATTCATCTTCAAGACGACAGTTTCGCCGGCGTTGCAGCTAGCGTCTTCAGGTACGAAACATCTGATGCAGGTTTTTTCCCGTCTTATATAGGCCTTGGTTTGGGCTAGGTGCGTTCTGATTGGTCCGTTTGGGTAAGAGTCTCTTCCAGGTGTTTGAGAGCGAATAGCTGTCCTCCCTGTTGAAAGTGGATGTTTTCGCGATTTCTATAGCCTCCCGTATGAGTCGAGGAAAGTAATGTTTTTCTCTAGCGATGATTTTTGCGCTTTCGAAGTCCACATTGTGTGTTGGTCCTTCCCATACGTGCTCGGCGATGGCGGATAACCTTCAGATACTTCGTACCTGAAGACGCTAGCTGCAACGCCGGCGAAACTGTCGTCTTGAAGATGAATCGCCGCGGAGGTCAACCCGAAAACCTTGCTTCACATGCTGCACCACCCCGCGAAAGTCTCCATCAAAATTTTAAAGATGAGCATATTTTACAAAATAGTTCATGTGTACGAGGCAACCAATCGGCAGCACACACATAATGGTGGAGTGGAACACACAGCAAAACACTAAAAGAAAGGCATTCTCGCAAATTTTCAAGCCATTTGCGGACCTGTTATTAAAATGGGGCCCGTGTGTATTAATTCCGGAGGTGATTAAAAAGGTGTTTCGCTTTTTAGAAAGGTCCGCAATTGGCCTAAGAATTTCTGAAGTAAATATTTCTTTATCTGTGTTTTGCATCTTGTTACTTCTCACTATAGTTAATCATGCTTCTATAGTTTGAACGTATCCGTTCAGTGATTCAACCCAAAGGTGGGTTTGCAGCATATGTTTTGAAATGAAAACAGAGACAAAAACACTTTTGAGATTGACATAGAAAAAGGAAAAAAATCGGTAAATCAGTACGACTACTAAAATTGGAAACGAATATATATGGGTCTTAGTTCCTTCGATCCCCTGATGATTTTAACAGCAGGAGGAGCCACCTATCCCGTTTGAGAATTTATCTAATATAGCATTGCCGCAATGGACTTAACTCATAGAAATGCGAAGGGATGATATTTCAATTTAGAGATGAATCGAACGAAGTTTTTCTATTCTATCGTGTTCATCCAATATGCACAATGACTCGATTCAATGTCGAAACAATCAAACGCTAACATAACGCATAACGCATAACAATACGCTAACTTATGCTTCACGATGGTGATGATTTTTTCTGGGTGAAGTTGCTCATCACCATCGATTGAATTTTACTTGAGGTAGATAACAGAAGCCAAAATTAGCCATATTATTACAATTGATGAGACTGAGACGATCGGGTTGGTGTGGTGGCTAGAGTGTTGGCTTGGGTTCAAATCCAGGCGGTGGCAGAGAATTTTCAGGTACGATTCCCTCTTGAATGTTGTGCGGAGAAAATTTCAAGCGCAACACTCGGTCCGTCGGATGGGACGTTAAGCTGCTTGAACGGATGGAGCAAGCTGTTTGCTTACCAATTCCCCAGTGTCCTCATACCCTTGTGCCTTGCTGTGCCCGTAGGTAGCATTGCAAACCATTTTTAATAATATGAGAATGTAGGTTATCACAGCAAAAGGGCTTCTATCGAGAAACTCGGAGCTAGAAGTACAAACTAATCTCCACTCTTGAAATTGATGAAGTGGCCAGAATCGCCTGAAGGTGATGTTATTAGCTCAATTCGTTAAGGGCAGGGTAATGCCCATGCCGAGTTTTCTCCACCCTTCCTTCCATACCTTCGCTCAGGGCGCAAACGACCTCAGCGCGCTGCTCAATGCTCAAGGAAGGACTCAATCAGCGATGTTTTTAACCTACTAATAGTCACATCTGATCCTAATGTTTCCAGCATTAGTTCGTTGCACCCAAGGCATTGTTATTCCCTCTCGATGGATGCCAGACAGCATCTCAGGGAACCATTATTACCTGTGCCTAATGAAATGAGTGATGACGAAGAGATGGAATAGGTAAACGTGGGAGATAAAGAGAATTGGGACAGTACGATCGTAATATTGATGAAAGTGACTAATATTCCGCAGTTCACTTTGTGTGAATAACGATTGCATGTTTAAATCCTGTGTTTTGGAGTATATTTGTTACGTACTTAGTTCATCAAATTAAGAAAAGCACATCACTTTTTAGAAAAGTACTTTTTCTAAAACATCACTTTTTTGCGCTTTGCGCAATTTTTGATGATTTTCTTCATATTTTTCAAAGTGTTGTGTAACATGGAAAGTATTTTGTAAATAACGTTTTATTTTTTTCATAAAATCCACCTTGAAAAGACATATGATAGTGTTATTTAATCTTTATGTCTCTAATTTGGCAATTCTGAATGTTTACACGATAAGAGCTCTAAGTTTTTTGGAAAAAAATAAATTTGTCCCGCTAGCTTCGCGATTGGAATCACTGTGCAGCGGTCGGGATACACAAGGACTTAACCCAGTATTTAGACACGAGGCCCTTTCATCAGTTGTTCCACACTCTGTTGGACACAACGATACAGCTGTACACTTGTACTCTAATAGAATAATTTCGTGAAATTATCTATTACGAAAATGATTAGGATAATTTTATTACCTATACCATAGTATCCTACCAATAGACACAATAGCCTAGCCCTTAAGGCTGGGCTAGGCTATAGTGCAATGTAAAAATATTAGGTGCGCTTTCGTCCAATATGCGGAAATTAAAGCTCATTCGTGAACATTTGCAGGCCATACAGTGTCGTCTAAAGCGAACTAATTTTCTCTCGGTGCTTTTGTTGCCTACCAAATGAGTACGCCTTGTCTCAATTTCCGTGATCCAGGATACACCAAGAATTAATTACGCATTCTTTCCCGGCGTGGCTTTTGTTATGATTTCCGTTTGGTCAATTTTTGCTCAGCGTTCTACGACTTCCGCCGAGTCCTGATGCCGGTGCATATTTACTCTCAGAGACAAAAAGATTCGTTTGTCTCTTTTATTTGGGTGTAATTTCATCATTCCTTTTGAATATTCCCAAGGTTAATTTTCTCACGTACTGTTTAAATCAAGGAAACTACTTTCAAATTGTCATTCCCTGCTTTTATCTCTCTAGGTGGTTTATGGCTATAACAATGGTGGAAAGATATGGGAAATGTTACGAGAAGCATCATTTGCCCAGCATGTTCATAAAGGTTATCATTCACCATACCAATGAAACCGGGATTATCCTTGTGTTCCTTTAATATACACGTGCCAAGCTTTTTCCATCTAGATGGCTTCAAAATTAATATACCCACACCGACATCCCTGTTTCGCTGGTAATGAAGAATTTATTCACTTTTTAGCTCACTTAAAGGCAAACGTACGGTGAGGCGACTTTAGACTCAAAATTTTCCTCTTCGCAGGTCAAATTGAGGCCTCGTAGCGAGATGAAATAAATCGTTCGTAGTTGTTTCAGGAAACGTTCCCGGCTTCCATATACTGTTCTCTTGATGATCGAAATAATTTGATACCGCCCAGCCGAGTGGTAATTCATTGATCGTTATCAAATAGTTTATTCCTCAGCGTCATACTTGAATACTTACTTGCCCAAAGCAAACAAAATTGCTCCTTTGGGTACGTGTAAATATTTAGGTGTCTGTTATTCCTTAATAACGATAATTGTGTTGACTTGATATCAAGGAATCCCCATTTGTTTACCAGAGTTATAGCCGTTCTTAAATTTGCCTAAAGTTACACGTAAGCGCTAAAGTAATTCATGAGCAGCTTCCCCAATATGCCACAATGTTTATCTTCTAAATTTTTGTCTGCAAAATGTATTAAGGTTTTCGTACAATATAGTGGAATCTGTATCGAATAATTTCGATAGGAAATCCAAAATAATCAGTCGCGAGGACTGCCTCGTGATACTGAAATACTTTGGTTGGTAGCTGGTGGAATAAATCCACTAAGGACTAATAAGACACAATGAATAAAATTCTTTTGCATTGTTGCTTTTATAAATTGCAGAGAAGAAATATATTACATTAATAATAAAATGTTAAAGTAGTGATAGTTACATTTGTTGTTTGAATAATAATATCAACGTAAAACGTGCATATCAAACATTTCATGCTACAATCTATGGTGAAAAGTGATGATTGAGATGTAAAGATATAAAAATTGTACTGAGACTGATCGTAGATAATAATACAGTGTAACGCTGCGAGTTATTAATGAAAACAATCTGTGTACTAGCTTTCTTAGATATTGAACATCAAAGCTTGGTATAGTAGCCACTATGACAGTCGATAAATATTTTGAATGTGATTTTACCTTCCTTTTGAGAAAGGTAAAAATTTTGGTGCCCGCATAGTTGCAGGGGAGTTTGCAATCATCGCCTTTGTTCTTGTTGTCAGTAATTTACAGAGGTAAATAATGCAATTTCAGGAATGGCTTAGCATCGCATTTGAATGCGGTAGCAGCAAAAGTCTTATCATCTAGGTAGTGAAGGAGTAAAACCAGGGAATAGAAGGAATTAATTTTGAGATCAGAGATGTTGTTATTCCCGAAAGTTAGAACCTCATTTCGGGAATGCCTCGAGCACTTCGAGTGTGAGTTCACAATCGGCGTGTATCGTGGTGAACCTTCGGAACGTCTGACAACGGCGTAATACTCAAGATAGAGACGATTTGACCTCAATTTATGAAAGCTTGATGATTGCTGAAGTCCTAATAATAAATAAATAAGCATAAATATGTTTAGGGTATGCATTGTGAACGATACCATTTCATTAGAATTCATTTAGTGGAAATATTCACTCACTGTTTGGGCATTTATTTTGCCCTAGCAAGCCACCCGGCGTTGCTCAGGGAGAAGTGAGAAACTTGGAATTCATAGTCACATATCAGGATTTTTAGGTGAAGGATGAAAGCAGGTATGCTGATTCTATATCGGTAT
The DNA here is from genome assembly GCF_921293095.1 of Ischnura elegans. Lineage (NCBI taxonomy): Eukaryota > Metazoa > Arthropoda > Insecta > Odonata > Coenagrionidae > Ischnura > Ischnura elegans. The sequence goes on along the minus strand of NC_060253.1, from coordinate 63,721,661 downwards.
TACTTTTCCTATAACGCGCATGCGGTCAGCTTATACTCCGCTTCCCGAACATTGATCGCTATGTTTGTAGATTTGTACTTTGTATGCGTAGATTAAAAATGTCGTGTTAACGCACAGCCCAGAAAAAAAGGCTTTCACCGAGAGGATTAACCCCTTCTAACCCAGAGCTACTTTCGGGAGAATTCAAATTTCAAGATTTTCCATTATGAAAACTTGAAAATTTTTCAATCAATCATAATTATCGTGGCAGCTGAATATTTCGTTATTACAATTAACTACATAAAATAATGCGTAATTTAGATATTTCCTAAACAGAGCATATAATATGTACATTGTTGATGTTGCTTAGAAGCATCATTGGGTTATAATGGGTTAATAGGAACGTGTAGTATCCTTTGAGCTATTTTCCCTTTGAGATTGTCAAGAGGTGTGCCTACCCGGCAGGATGTCCAGCAGCAGAAGTTGTATGACGTGACATGATAAACGGTGATGAGAAATCGTCGCAAAGGACGCGTCGGTCGCAACTGAAAGTAGCTTTAAGGGGTTTGGGGGAATGAGATGCACATATGAGCTATCTGTGGTCGCAATCCGCCCAGCCGAAACGCATAGCGGACAGACAAACAACCATCCTTTTTTATTTTACATTACCATGCTTGGAAACGTGGTGAGTTCTAATTTACTCAATCATTGAAGAATAGATCAGTGTACTACAAATGTGAGATATACGAAGGAAGTCATTTCATAATGATTTCTTTGAGCTTAATAATCTTGCCAATGTATTTAGCTATCAAAGCATACTGTATAGAGCAATTAGACTACCGTATTCGCACTCAACTTTGCAGAAGCAAAATTATAATTAGTATATATAATGACGGCACCCCGTAAATAACAGCCAAAAGTCTTATTTCGTTGTGTTAGTTATTTTTGTTGTTTTGGGGGGGGGGTTAAAATCTTATCCGGGAGTTGGGACTGGCACAATATGTTACCGTTTTTTTCTCACTAACCTTTGTAGCAGTTATCGCGAATGTTCTCTCTTTGGGTAAAGTCAAGGTACAATTGCTCGGAAAGAGCCACAAAAAGTCTGTACCGAAGAGACTTGAGGCTTATGTGGCTTGGAGTAGGTAAGTGTGCGATCAAGGGTGATGTGAAGTCAGGAGCAGGTATCGTATGCATTCCATCCTGAAATTTAGACGTCTGTTTTGCATTTTTCCTCCTTAAAACTGTTCTCTCTCTATAAAAACGCTATCTCGTTTGGAAATTCCAGTTTTTCTGCTTTACTTTCATCTTTCGTTTGTTTCTTTAGTTTTCACTGTTGCACCCGCAGGGGAAAAAAATTCGTACCAAAGATATGAGAGAAAATTCTAATATTTGCTGGCTTTATAATTTCTTACTTACATAGCCTCAAAATCAATCCAAGCGAACTGAGTTTATCAAAATAAAAAATTTACGTGTAACTTTCGGCAGCACATACTTTCAAAAACTCCTTGCGAAAGTTATCAGGTTGGCTTAAATAATATTCAGTTATGTAAATAGGTCAAGTTTTTTCCATTTCAGCGTCGAAAGGGAAATAAGTTTGCCTTAAATTATTGTAATTAAGATAAATGCAAGGCGTTAAGTCCACATAAATTATAATAACTCTCGATTATTTAGTATTTCCATCGGATTTTCTCAATTAGTTGCCTCTCAGTGCCCTGAGAACTTATTTCCTCTGCGGCTCGCTCTAACTTTGATATGAAATATTTAAATTTTGATAAAAATTGGTGTTGGATAGATTATCAGATTCGCAGGTGGTAGCGGAGGTTTTTCGGAGACTGTCAATTCCGTGCTTGAGTTCTTTAAGCACTGCGCTGCGCCCTGAAGTTTATAATATGTGTAAATAATATGAAGGACATAAATCAATGGTCCCCTCGGAATGTATCGTTTAAATTGACTGATTTTGACGCCCGGTTTCTCTCCACCCTTCCATTCCTGTTCTTTCCTTTGGTGCCTATAACCCAAGCTATAAGTCTTCTCCTCTATTAGATAAGGTAAAGAATTGATCCATAAAATCCGAAAGGACTCAAGTGTATTTATCAAGAATAACCAGTTTTTATTTACATTTTTGGGTCTACATGAGCTGGTGTCTCAATTTATTTTGTGTGGTAGGATATAAATTAAAACTTCATACCTAATAATGGGGGAGAGTTGATCTGATTGCTTTGGTGGCATATAATGAACTAATTTTAGGTCATCTGGAAGTTTTTGTCAATAAAAGAATATTAAGCTTTTCGCCAACGTTCACAAAAACATGTGTGTCCTCCACAGAGTTTGGAACTTAATTGGGAAACTCGAGGATTAAAAAAAAACTGTGATTCACAAATTGTTGCAAATATTTTATTGACGAAACTTCAAGGGAAACTAAAATTAATTCTTTTAACTATTAGGTCAAAAAGAAGATTTGTTAAGCCTTGCAAAAGTTCAGAAAAACTGAACTGTTTAGAGAATTAGCTGAATGTACTTAACCTATTTCGGAATTCAAAGCTTCAATTTTATAAATTCATTAGCCTGAAGAGCTTGCTTACGTAGATAATTGATAATTTCTCTGAATTAGTGTGAAAATACCGAGAGGCATAACTTTCAACTAATGTTGAAAGTATAATTGCCGTGAGAGATCTACTATTTAGTGTTGTGAGTTCTAACTGACGAAACCACAGAGTACCTTAGAGTGTGTGTGAAGTAGCTTCTCTATGTATCCTCTTCCTTCGAATGAATGGAAATATTCGCTTCAGTTAGAACTTGGAAACCCGCCTCAAGGCCAATCATCAAATGGTGAATTAGGCCATTTATTTCGTTACAAAACAAGATCATGGATAAGAGCTAATCTTGGCTAAACTCTCCGACACTTGAGGAAGATGTGACGGAGAATTTGATTTTTGAGAAATCCGCTGGATGTAGAACTTACGGCTTCTGGGGCAATGATTTGATTGACAACGGAGAATTTAAGTTGTGCAGGTAGTTAAGATGAACGTGGAAATTTTGAGGAGGAAAAGGCTACGAGATATTCTAATTCAACGCGCCAAGATAATTGGTTTAAGGCCGTGTTAAGGATCATGAATATTGCGGAAGATTTGTAAAAGGAAACATCGGAGGTAGAATCAAAGTTTCGCTTGTCGTTGGCAGTATGAATTCGTTTTGAAGAAATAATTGTTGGGAGCCGTTGTATTCTCAGGAAGTTTTGGTGTGTAAAACTAAAAAAATAAAGGTTCTTGGTGCTAAAATTACGAATTTAACGGAGGAACCCAAATAATACTACTTCTTATCGTAATACAGGTTGTTTTAAAAAGGAAACTCGAAAGATGGAAAAGTCCTTAGAATAGTAGTAGGAGAGAAGAGAAGGCTCATGAAGGCCTTAATAAGAAGAAGAAACGACCTAATTGGCTATATCTTTAGAAATTATGGCTTGATGAAGACAATCGTCGAGGAAAAATTAGATGATAGGCACGGAAAAGCGATACCTTGAATAAAATACATGGAATAAGTAAAGAAGGATGTGAAAGAGAAGAAATACGTAGGGGTGAAAATATTAGCTGACAGGAATATTGAGTTGAGAACTGCGGCAAACCAATCTCAGGATTGTTGACTTAGGATGATGATTTCATAAAGATACTTTTCTGAATAGTCCCAACAATCTAGTCTTCTGATTTATCAAGCCCGAGGATATATATGGAACATTTCGGTGAGAGTTGGGGGAATGTGTTGGATACTGAAGTGAATAATGCAACGGAGTCGATTTAAGGACGCCTAGGCAGTATGGGACGCAATCGGAGTGGTGACGTAAAGGGGCAAGTACGTAGAAATGTAACTGTCACTTTATATATAATCACTAAGGCTTTATGATACGATCCAGTACTCCAATACCTGCTTCTCTTATGCTACTCCTAAGTCCCAGTATCACCTTCATGTTAGAAATAAAAATTGCTTTGGACTTATTCGTGCATCACATGTCTATCTATTGCGTTTTTCTTTGGAATGAAATAAGCGGTATTACAGCGAAGCCTAATCCTCTGATTCCGTAATCGCTCTTCCTCCAGGTCAATCTTTCCAGCAACCTCTTCCTTCGGTAGAAGGCATTTCGTTTAGCTCATTAAAATTTTCAGGGTGCATTCAGTAAAGACAAGAAATTCCCCTTGTCAACATTTATTTAAATCTCACATTGAAAAAAATGCATTCGAGAAAACAGTGAGAGAAAAAATGTTTGCAGTTTTAGGTGTACCTGCTAATGTTACATACGGTCCTTCCGGGATACCCTAATAATTTTAAGAGCATGATTAAACTGGTGATACGGCACTTTAAATAGCCAGTCGAATGAGAGTGATGCGTCTCCTTAAACCAAAATTTCGTTTTCGGCTATCTTGTACCTCATAGTTCTGTAGCACCCTTCAAAGACCACTTGTCTAATTTTTCTCCCGACTTCTATCCTTCTAAGAAAAAATCCTATGCGTCTTCGTCTTGGGTCTCAAATAGCACAGGGTGCTTCAAACGAGTCCTCGTGAGTAGCCCGATGATTGGCCGACGGGTTTCCCGGCGTCCGTCTCGAGCACCGGCCGGCGCCACCTCACCCACTCTCTCGCCAAACCGTCCTTGGAGAATGTCAATCTGCTAATCGGATTCATCTGGTCGCTCCGGTCGCGCGTTCCCATGGGTGCGGTTTACCTTCCCCTCGTCCTATATAACCTATCCTGCGAAATAGCCGTTAAGTGGTCTAAGCGTTGAGACGCCGCCGGAGGCAATGGGATTGGACCCGGAGCATTTTTCCGTCATGCGTCTGATTTACATAGCGTGTCGAAGTGACTAACGCACAGGCTTGGGAAAAGGAGTCCCGGTTTTGCTTCGATATTGGATTAAGTCACCTGATGACCGGAAAATTCCGTCCCTGCCCCAAAATAGTGCACTTCTCTACGTCGCAGAAAGAAAACGGAGGGGAAAGATATAATTCAATAATGCACACTTTATCAGCCATTTACAATTTAAAAAAATTTAGTTCGCCTACTCAACAAAGATGAAAAATAATAATACAATTCAGTCTATAGTAGGTTATGTTAATTATTTTTAAATTTTTAAATTATAATTAATTAATTATTATTTTAAAACTTCAAAATAAGAAGAAATCGAAGTTCCAGCCCACGTTTCATGAGTTGGTGACGTAATTTTAGCTATGGATCATTTACTCTATGAAGGAAAACCTTCCACTATGTAAAGGAATCACTCAAAAAGGTGTAATCAACGATGATCCATGGGAGAACTTAGATGCTTACAAACTACAACGAAGCAGTGTCCCTTTCGGTATGAGCTCGTGATGTCAAAAACTTGCGTGCACACTTGCTCTGTATCGTAATTTGAATTATGCTGTTATCTTTGAAGATATAGCAGGATAAAAAGGAGGAAATTAACATTTATTGTATATGACCACCACAATGTTAATTTCAACGAATAATTTTCCTGTAACATATGCCCTTAAAAGTAACTTCTTTGTAACACTTTAATATTATGTTTATACTCTCATGAGGTTTCTTCAAATGGAGATCCGCTCATGATGTTCTGGCAGCTATACTGAGTGGTAAGTGGACATTGTTTTCTCTTTTTCCATCAAATACATATGAATAACTAAGTTTGGGCAATTATCACGGAATATTGATCAGAGCCACGAATATTTAGGTCGTAATAAAAGGTTTTTACATATTATTATATCTATTTTTTACATCTCTTTCAATAATCCACACTATATCATCCGTGTATTGTATATATAGCCAACGGAGCTAAAGCATTGATGACGCATTTACTGCAAGAAATGTGTCTCATTCTGGTTCCGGTTCAATGGTGATATGTTAATATTTAAAGGCTATTATAATGCCTTGTATTAGCGATATTGCTCTTTGTTGAGCAGGCTTAACAAAACTCAGATTCTGTTCCATTATGCGCCAAAATTAATTTGCTTATGAGTGGTATTTATGCGCTGCGCTCTGGATTTACTCCATACTAAGACGTATCATCCAATCATCCTTTTACTTCATCGTCATAGTATACGTTTCTCCACCTAATGCCTCGTGTTCTTGGTTTAACCATTACCTCATAGCATTTACCAAACCCGCACCTGAATGCTTGGCTATGTTGAACGCTTCCATTAATCTGCATCCTCCATAATAGGTGAGCATTATGGTGATTAGAACTGTGGCTTTTGGCTTGGAGCGGATGCTTTACCTTGAAAGTCAGGAGTTGCTGTTGCGTCATCCTTTGTGCTGATGCCTCATTTATGGATTCTCTTAGGGGGAATCAGATTTTAATTAAATAAAAAAAAGCTGTATTTGTTTAGTGCCTGAGGAGGTACGCATGATATTCATAGCGTATCTTGTCTTCCTTTTCTTATTTAAGGTGGATCGTTTTTAAAGAAACATGCTTACTGTATAGGACTCTGAACTCTCTCCGTAGTTTTTCACTATCTCTCATTGTCAGTAGCATTCTTCGCAAATATAGTCGGTTCTAATCCAGATCAAGGTCGTTGTATGAGTCAAATCGACCTTTAAAGAATTTAAGATAAAATAATTTCGTCCCATGATAAGTATTTGAGTTCATAAAACTTTCTTTTTCTCTTAAATTCATACATGCATAGTATTTACTCCGAAAAATTTAGATTCTTTTCACTTCACCTAAGTTCCAACAAAAAAATTCCCTTTCAATTGTGCATAGCTGTTTCAAAAATCATCTGCCTACATTGTAAATATTTAAACATACAATTACTCAAAAGGATTCATCCAAATTTTCAACGTATGTCAAAAGATGCCAACTGTTCTCCATGCTGTTGATGTATTCCATCGTCAGTTGCCACGTCATGGTAAAATGTGAATTGTCAGTGAATTCCTAGAATGCGAAATCGATATCATTCCATGAGAATGCAAATAATTTCCTGTCTCAAGGTTATAAACTCATAAATTACCTTTATTCCGGAATGTCTAATTCACTGTTAAATTACTGTCTCCATCTTCTTTCTATGAAAATGAGTCATGCCTTTCAAGTGTTAGTACTGCAAACATCTCGCCCTTTTTCCGCGGCAAATCACTCGTTTAAAACTTAAAGTATCATGCAAAAATTCTCAGAGAGCAGAGATTTTGTCTTCGCCTGTGTGTCATAGATGATAAATTTAAATCTGAGGAATTAATGAGATAAAATTTTCAAATTTTAATCACTGGAAAGTGTTAAAATAAAAGACGTACTTGAAAATGTCAAGATGGCATCTTGATTTATAGTCGAATAGGAGTGAAGCACTTCCTTGATTGTTTCCTAAATCGTAGGTAGTTGAGAAAAAAAGAGGGTTGAAATGGTTAATAGACTTACTTGGTCTTAGGTTAACGCGGTGGATAGGACAAAATGGGAGACTGAGGTAGATACAAAACAGTGCCACACAGAAATGATGAAGTGCCTCTTTGTTGAATAACGTGGGAGAACTTTTTCGTTCTTAGCTCAAGCATAGTCCAGTTGTTTTTAGCTTCGTTCGCGATAGGAATAAAGTGGTGCACTCTGCTATTTTACGAGTAATAAATCCACGATACAATAACTCATTCCGTTTTAAAAGGAGAGCTCCTCGGAGCCTCGAGAAGGTATTTTATTTTATTTCATGAAACTAGCCTCCTGCAATAAAATGGTGTAAATTAACGTCCTGACACCAAGCTGGGAGATCGGTCTCCCGCAAGCACCTGAATTATCTCTGATTCTTCGGGTCAGCTTTCGTGGACACCTAAGTCGACAATGATTCTCTTCGGTTGATCCTCCTGGGGGTTTCTAGTGCCGCATAGCCAGCAACTCAAGGGGGATCCGGAAGAGATATTACATTTTGAGACAGTTGTGCGGTCAGGATTGATTTGTCACTCGAGATACATCCACCACCTGGCATTCATACCGTTGGAAGCGATTACGCCCAGCGAACAGCCAGATGCTTTGATACCATTAAATCTAACGAACGCCGATGACGCTTAATGAAGATTAGAGGGTCGAGGTGTTTATAACTGCGTCATCCCCTTTCATCGCAGAATTGCACTTCAGCTTCCATTGCACTCACTTACCTGATATTTAAAAAAAATATTATAGCTGATACTGGATGAGACAACATTGCTGAAAATTGATTGCTTTATATGTTTAGGTAATTGGTTGATGATTGATTTATAGCATTTTTCCAGCCTTTATATCAACTCACCAACCTGTCTGTTTGTTTGTCTGTTTATCTGGTACAAATCTTGTAACTCAAATTTGACTCACTTCCTGTGAAGCAAAAACGCTGAAATTTTGCAACTTCTTCATTTCCGATGACAATACATGAAAATATAACTTTTTCTCTCCAACCCCCCTTTAACCACCCCCCAGTCAACCTATAGCCCCCCAAAACATGTTTATTTTTAACATAGGGGGGTGGCATTTTTAACATAGGGGTAGGCATTTAAAAGCATAGGGGTGGCATTTTGAAACATAGGGGGCTTACCATTCACTGAAAATTTAATAAATATAGTGACTTTTTTAATACGTCACTTTTGGTTTTTCGGGGTCACTGAGTTTTTTTTGCTTTGTGTCATATATAAACGTTGCTCATCCCCTGTAATCTAAATATAAAGGCTGGTTTAAAAAAAAAAAATTTTATAAGAGCTTATTTGATATCGGTTGGTTTTGACAGACTCCTGCACCAATTAATGTTTTCGTAGTCCTTAAGTTATCAAGTTACCTTCATATTGCCAATGAATAATACCTTGATAATGGAAATAATTTTCTAAATTCTTGGTTGGTCAAATACATCGATCATAGAAATTAAAATAGTTTTTATGCATTCACCTTGATAATGGAAATAAACTTGCCGTTATCTTCGTCGCTCTAGTAAAGGGTCTGTGGATATTTACAAAAGTTTTTTTCAAAGATATAATGCGCAGCCTGAATTTGCACACGTTTTCGCCTACCGCTGAAAAACTGTTCGCGGTGATATATGTTTATGAAGAATCAGTCATAAGAGAGTATACGTTATAATAGAATGGAAAAGTTAAGCTGGCTGTCGCACGCGCTACATCACCTGCCACTGTTAACTCCTGCGACTTTCATTTCCTTTTGCCGCTGTCGCCAACTGCTCCGATGTCACCACTAGATTCCCTTTGCAATAACTGCCACGAAATTGCTACCGACGAAAAAATTAAAATAAATCCCCACAGCTCCTTACACCGTGGACGTTTCACTATACGTTTCGAGATTGTAGAGTGGTCTCGCTAGCCTTGATGCACGAAAATCCATAGATAATAGACCCGTGTCGGAACGAAAGTAGTGAAAAGGTTGATGAGAAATACTCTTGCTGCCTTATGCTGGAGAAAGTGGTGGTATTCAATGAATATTTGCTATCTTGTATTCAGCTGTAAAATCAAAATGAAGGAGTACATAAATTTTTATTACCATTATAATTACTATTATTACTGTTATTTTTATTATTATTATATTGGTCATTGAAAACGGTGTTAGACTGGTCGAATAGGAATAAGCGATGACCATGGAATAATTGGGTCAATAAGTATTTTTATTTCTGTTTATTGTATAAGTGGAAACAAAATGATCGCATGCAGGTGAAGTGCGATCAAAATCGAAAGGATTGATTTCAAAATTGATTTCTCGAAAAACCACTGATTTTGACCGACTTTTTTCCATCACTACCCAAGTCCTCACCTTATATACACCTCTGTGCTTTTGTATCGAGATATTTTACTCATGTTGGCGCGGGCATGGTCGATAAAACTGAAAATCAAGGTTAATTTTTTGTATTTTACTTCACTTAAAAAAAAAATTATGCATAGATTATAAAAAATTAAGAGCTCCAATCGCTTCTATTTTTTTAACAGCTTAACGCTTGACGATGAGGTCGTGTGCCCCTGTTGTGAACGAACGTATTTTAAAGCGGACTGTATATCGACAGGGGAGTGACTGGTCAGGAAGGCAGACCTCAATTTTTATGGAGTTGATCAGAGAACGAACTCGATGCCATAAATATTTCAGAATACACCATTACAAATTGCATTAAATTGACTGAATTTAGTCGAAAATAATTTCGTGCAATACTTTCAGGAAATTTTAGCTTTCAAAGAAAACAGGTTGAGATGACTCTTATAAGACTCTTAGATAAGGCTATTTTCGTAGAAGAGAGATCAAACTGGTCGGCGAGAGCTGGAAACATTGCCCAGAACGAGTCATTCCAGAATTTAAGAAAGGTTTTTAACTTTAACTGATAGCTCACACTTTCCATTCCCTTTCAACGTAGATTGTCTTTAAAGACATTCATTAGTAAATTATTTTGGGAGGATGGCGGTCAAGTAATCAGAGCATTGGTTTTTATCTCACTGCACCATTTCAGTCTCTGAGTCACCGGAAAAATATTAAGAAAAAAAATCTTAATTTCAACTTTTATAACTAAAGCAATCGCTGCCATTTAGGAAACTACTTTTTGTGTACCCAATAAATAAGAAGGGATCAATCTCAAGAATCTTCACATCAGTAAACTTTATAATGGCTTCACTGAGGTTAACTACGGTTTAGTCCGCGCCTATCCTCTAAAATATATCGATTCCATAACTTATACCGATGAAAATAATGATATTGGAAGACTAATAATTGACACCGGCAACTTTAAAACGGCACTAATAAATATGTTAAAATATATTTGTAATCACTAAAATATACTCTTAAGGAATGGCAAATGACGGGGGCTAAAATATTAGTAATTTTGTAATTGTTAAATATTGTGATTTTTCTAAGCACTAACGCTCGTTTGCTGAGGAAATAGTTGAAGTTTGTTGGCTTATTGGAATTTTCCTCGTGCTCAGTTTAATTTTATCTTCTTTAATACGTTCAATTGTATCTTTTTCAGTCTCTACTCGGAGCAACTAAAATAAATGCTATACCTGTTTCAACGCGTTTGTCTCGTTTTCGAGAGTCTTGCCCCTGACGTCAGGGAAAAAATATAAAGCAGTATCTTCCCCCTTCCCTCAAGTCACCTCAGAAAATCTCCATTCAGTCATTTCTTTGTCTTTCCTGCCTTTAGAATCTCATCCCTCTCCCGACTTTTCTCTTTAAAAACCCGTACTGAAATCTTCCCTCACATTCCGCTAGTTTCTTTCAAGGCTTTCTCCCGTTCATTTTACCCATTCCGTGAACTTTCGTTTCATCTTTTTTCCATGCATGCCATCCTCCGTGTTTTCGTGATTTCTTTCTCGTCTGCCTTTGAATTTTTCCTCTTTATTCTCGCGTCTCCTCGCGATAATGGTAGTTGGAGTTCCCGCCCAGTTTTTTTTTTCAGGTGCTCATGCTGAGCATTCATAAGCGTATTCCTTCTCATCCTTTTCCTTGGCTTCATTAATGACTGTTTACAGTTTATTTCAATGGGTAAATCCCTTCAATTGCCATTAATTCGTTTATGGTGGCTTTATGGGAGCTGGAACGAAGTAGGCATTTTATTCAGTATCCCACTTGCAGATGCATCTACCAAGAAAGTTAATGCCTATTGATAATTTAAACTTAAGGCTGTTTTTATTTTTTTACCAATACGAAAACAAAATTGTTGCTGGGAAAACAAACAGATAATGGATGAAGACAAGGATTTTAGAAAATTTAAAACGAAATATAATGTGATCAATATTCTTAGTCGAATATATTTTCTTTTTTTTATTAGCTTTTCATTCGTTTGCGCTAGCATTTTAGGCAACTGATATCGTCACAATTCAATACATGAATGAGCCGCATTATGTGGCACCGAATACATGGGGCTTGAGGGGGCCTGACCCCCCTCAAAATTCGTTATTGGGGGAGGAAAAGTTGTGTTAGGCTTGTCGATTTTTTCCGGAGTGTCGAGTTTTCATGGCTCTAATGTTGATCATATGACTCTTCTACAATGCTAAAAAAATCTTTAAAACTCATTATTTATAACATTTCCCGGGGCAAGACCCCCAGAATGGGCCCCCCAATATTTTTTAAAGTCGGCATCCCTGACCACATAAATAGGAATATTACCAGAAAGCCAATTATTCTTTATGTACTGCATTCCTCATATTATTTACTTTTTTAATTCTTAAATATCACGTTTCTTTTTATACTTTATACCTATTTAAAATAATCTTATTCCTATTTTTTATCGATTTTGGAATGATTATTTGACAAAATAGTGAGTGAGAAGTGATTCTCATCGCGGGAATAATGTTACTCTAAGTCAATCAGCCAATCATACCCAATTGTAGACGAACACACGAAATGTAAAATTTACTTAAGAAAGGAAATATTCAGGTTCCCTTAAAGATATTAGTTTGCGACTATGTTTCCACATTGTGAATGAACATTGACTAACTCAACAATCTATCATGCTATCCAGTACCTGGTTGGAGATTTAAACTGTTATTTGCCCGCTCTTAACCGCCTTTTTTTATTGAACAGCTGCATCTTCTCGGCCATATGTGTAAATTTATACTTCTACCCGTAAATAATTACAGTGAATATTCTCGTGTTTGGTGTACTTTCGGCAATTGCGTAACGTTCACCAGAGGTGGTTGATTACCAGTACTGCTTGCGTGATATCCCACAAATTGCTGGAGGGTTTCCAATTAGCATTTTTTTGTTTTTAATGTATTTGTGCCAAATACCTACGCTCTATGCAGATGTGGTGCCTGCCGAGGTGCATTGACAAATTGACATTTCAAAAGGGCCCTAAGTTTGTAGTTTTTGTCTCCGTCCAATAGAAAAACAGCATGAGCGTACTGCGATGAATCGTAGAAAAGAGAAAGTGCTTGATTCTGTATACTCTCCAACACTTAAAAAAACGTCTCCTGGGAAAAAATTTAGTGTTTGAATATGATTAAGAGAAATTGTTGGAAAAGGTTTGCGTGACGGAATATGGAATTTTAATCATTGCGTAATATTTTGCTCGGTGATATTTTATAAAAAACGCCTATAAATAAAGTTTGGGTTGCTGTCAGCCAAAGAACTATAGGTAATCAATAGCGATGAATACTTGAAAATTTTAGATTGGTAAGCCTCAGAATAATAATTTTTCATGAATATTATGGATTTCATCAAATGCGTAAAAATCAAGCTGTAAGGTAGGAGTTATATATAGGAGATACATGAACTCGATTGGCCTTTAGGAATTTATATATAATTTATAATCTCATTGAAAACCTCCCAAATAATGATCTCTGTGGTTACAGTTGCCTGATTGATGCTCTTTTGGATGAAAATGATCACGTAGTCAGCAACCATTGGTGAGGAAGTTATATGTTAGACTTTGAATGCAAAAAATGTAAAGCGGGAAGGCAAAGAAAAACTTATTACACAATAATTTTCATCTCCATTATTGTGCTGTATACGAATAAATTTTAACTTAAAGTACGCATTTTAATTATGGTTTCAACGGAAAAAGTGCCTGTTTATAAGGGCGATCGAGCGAAGTACCAAATTTGGCGATCCATAACTCGGAAACAAATCATTTCACCGTAGGACATCGTAGTAATCGAAGGGAAAATGCTTCGAATATATTTGATCGGGGTACCAGTGTTCTACTTATTTTTTTATATCTGTAACACCGAAATCATCACTATTGGCCATTTAAATAAGGGATTTTAACCTAAAAATTAAACGTACATGGACAACTATGCCCTGGATGGGGGCAACCAACCCAGATGGGTCTCGAACTCGCGACTTCTAGTGATTTCTGGGTGATGCCTTCGGGCACCCTTGAATTTCACTCCCATATTTCATAGTCTAGGGCGAGCTCTACCCTAACCATCCTTCGATTGGAATCACAGAAATAGTGAGCGAAATGGAATGAGCTAAAAATGCTCCTGCATAGTTTTTACTGCATGCCAATTACATGAAACATTTGTGCGAATTCTTGATCGCTCCTCCTATAGTTTGCTTGCTCAACTCAATTCATCGACGCTTGCGAGAAAACCCGGGAAACAATTTCCCTCGATACATCCTGAAATTGATGTGAGGAACACGGAAATGAGTGGAGGAGCACTTTGGGATTATTAAGAACGCTCCAGTTGATAGTATTCGACGTAAGGTCTCCCCTCTCGAGTAAAAGCCGGGGAGCTGCTGAAAAATCAATACGTAAAGACTTACGACGATGACTTAATGGAGAGTGTCGCATCTTCTCCCTCTGCTTCGGTCGCACAGCTAATCCATATTGGTGGTGTCACACGGGAAAGGAGAAGGCCTCTCTCCACGAGTTTATCCTACATTACCCCCTATACTTATCCTCCTTCCATGACCTCTAGTATTCACTAGGGATCCGGGTATTGTTGATTTTTTTGCGAAGCGAGTTGCAATAGCCTAAAAAACTTGATAAACCGTATCGATAGTACAGATACTTTATTTTCTTTAAAATCAATCAGTGTATTCCATTAAACGTTTGGAGTCCAAGTCTGGAAATGTTGGCAAAATACTTTTTCCTATAACATTTATTGATTCAGTTACCATATTTATCGGTAAAAAGACATTAACTATGGAAATTATCCATGGCATTCTGGGAACGATTATTTATGATCGTCCAGTAATGATATTCGATAGATTTCCACGTTGTTAAAGCCTTAAATGCGCTGTTTTGGAGACGGTGTGGATAACTAAAAATTGAATAACAAATAAATATATGGATATTATTGGTATTATGACCTCAATATTCCGTACTCAAATAGCTAGGTTGAATTAAATAAATTCAAATCGTTAGAATATTTGCATCGCCATTTTGAAATGGATTGCCGATTGTGATATAACTGGAAATATGCATTCGTTTTTCAATCCGTCATCTATTTCTCGAGCTCATGGCAACGAATAGTAATCAACGGCCTTGACTCTTTCGCAGATGATTTGATGCCGTCACGCACTCCTAACGAAAGGACCATTGCTTCTTAGCTGCACCTATCCTCGCATTTGCCTCGCGTTGTCTCTTAACCCTCGTGAGCAATCATCTTCCTTGAATGAAAATCTCTCCTAAAAGAGGAAATAGAACAACTTTAATGTCCTCATCAACTAATGAAAAGCGGGCGGAAACATTCCCGCTTTCTTTATGTTATACTTAGTGGAGAATGGCGGAGGAGGGATGATTGATTTCCTCGAAACTTATTTTTCACTTCCATCTGCATCATTATTTAAATAAATTTGCCATTTATTTTTTTCAGTGGGGTGACCATAGTATTTGGCTGAAATGGTGTCATTTACGGTGAGTATTGACATTAAAATCTCAATACTGAATTTTTGCTTGAATCACAATTCCAACAATGGACTAATTACAGTGCCTCCTAAATTGTCATATAAGTCACTTGGAAAGCCACGACAAGGATTCTCATTTTTGTTTTTTTTTTCGCTTTCAATAAGTCGATTAAAGTATTTTTTTTGCATTTTCTTCAGTGGATACCGTAGGAGTTATGACAGGGAATTGTTGAAATAATTTTTTGAAATATTTTTGGAATCTTGCTTATATTGCATATATGCTATATCTTGCTTATATCTTAATAATTGCTTTTTCAAAACTCCGTAGCTGCTTCTTAAGTATAAGGAACACGAGTAAAAGTGGAAATTGGCCTCCCAGCCGATGTATTTCGTAAATTTCCGGTCTTTATGGAACGTCCCATATTTGTTTTTGAATGCTTCAAAATCGGTTTGATGTCTATGAGATGCCTTAGTATTCCTCCATCCCCGCGTATCTACGTTCCACCAACGAATACAACCATAGCAGATTCTCCACACCACCATTAAATGTGTTTTCGCACACCGCTCATTTTCAATGCATTTACAAAAGTCGCAAATCAAGACTAGACAGTAGAGCGATCCTAATTTCGCAGGGAAATTTTCACGACGAATTTTTAATGGTTTAAAAACAAACAAATCTTAAAATATGAGCTACTCATTCTAGACCTGCTAAGCGATAGCTTATCAACATGTTCCATGTTTACACGTTTTTGTGGTGCCGTATATCTGATATGTTTTTACTTTTACATATGCCTCTATATATGCATATTCATAAAAAATAATTTAAAAATATCCCAGGTTGGGCAGAAACACAGGACACAAAAAGATAAAAAAACACTCACTGAACTAAATATTCGGTGGTATACATCAACCTTCCTCAGGGTTAGGCAGGAGACACAATGTGTCTCCCACCTAACTCTGAGGAAGTTTGATGTATACCACCGAAAATTTAGTTCAATGATTTTTTTTAAAATCTTTTTGGGTCCTTCGTTTCTGCCAAACCTGGACATGTTTAAGTTATTTACTTCGTCGGGGAACATTTCGAAATATTCATAAAAAATAAATTTAATTAAACTTTGGCATATAAAACATACTCATACTCCTAGACAAAAACACTCACACACATGGACAACACTATTATTAAAAAAAAACCCTTTCACGGGGAAAATACAATAAACATTATCTGAAGCAGCATTAAATTTTCCTGCATTCCTCATAAATTATATTTTCACATTGTTAGTAGTATTTTGATAATTAGGCCAAAAACCGAAAGACGAGATATTACAGGTTTGTCTTATTTCAGACGATCAAAATCGATAGTAATTTAAAATTGGCGAACAAACCCTTTCCCCGAGAGAGCATATCCTCTATTGAAAACGTTGGGAATGAATGGATCGCCCTACACTCATTGCCACGCTGCTGACATTTAATAACCGATCAGGGAGCAAACTGAGAGTGGAATGGCTCAAGTTTCTTAATGACGGACTAGCGTCTCCTTTATGTGTAGTTCCCTCAATCTTGCCGCTCGCGCAGTGCCACCAGGGGCGGAGGATATTGCGGGCAACTTGCTAAACCCTGGCCCAGCAGTAGTCCCGGGTGTGATAGCCCGAAAGCGAGAAGCGACGTCATCCCCTCTTAAGTTCTCTGGACTTGAAAGGCGATTTGCAATTTTTTTTAATCTCGCTTAGACCTCGGAGTCAATATAAACGAGAGCGATTATATTGTCTGCGCAATATCTTTGTAACATGAAATGGCTACTTTTTCCTGGGTAATGTTTGTAGTTGTTTGTCTGTGACCAAGGGTGTACCCAGGATCATAACTAGGGGGTGGGGGAACAAGACAAAGTCTAGGCGGAGCCATGCCATGGGATAAAGCCATGGGATTTATGAGATTATTTCTTTGAAAAAATAGTTTTATTTTAGTTACATATCTTATACTAATAATTATCATTTTTCGTGGGTTTAAAGAAAATTTGTTGATTACTTTCGTTTCAATTCAATACTGATTTTTCTTAAAGACTTTTGCGATTTTTGCTTCTAAAGGGGGGGGGGGGGTAGTTGCCCACCCTGCCCCCAGCTGGGTACGCCCATGCCTGTGACGTTAGAAAATGGTGTTTATCACGTTATTTTCATAACTGTATTCTATTAAAGTTACATATGGAGCATGTTTCTCTATGGGAGCGAGGCTTGGACGTTGGCAGCAGCAGGGAAGTCAATCAAGAGTGGAAGCATTGGAAATGTGGTACTACCGAAGAATGATGAAGATAAAATGGATCGATCGAGTAAGGAATGAGGAAGTGCTGAGAAGTGGGAGAAAAGATAAGTCTTCTATAAACCTTTTGGCGAATACGGGACAACATAGTTGGCAACATTTTGAGGTATGGTGGCCTGATGAGAACAATCGTGGAAGGGAAGAAGAATAATGGATCCGCCGCATATGAATACTATAGGACAGGCTATAAAGAATGTAAAAGAGAATAAAAGGCACTATGGAAAGGCTAGCAGATAGGTGAGCTGAATAAAAAGCTGCGTCAAACCAACCATAGGATTATTGACTGATGATGAATCGATAAATGATTAATCAACAAATCGGCTTTTCCTAACTATAAAAAATAACACTTTTCCGTAAATTAGTATTTTATCAGAATTGCTATTGCGACCAATAATTAAAAGATTTCGCGAGGACGATTTTCTCTCATATCTGCATATTGAGAACATATATAGGTCACAAGTGTCATGACAATGCTCTACAGTAATTAAAAAAACACTCTCCTTGGACGGCATATCTCACTTCTATTGTTTTATTTGGGTCATTCATTTTCGGGAGAAGTTGTTGGAGCAAGGCGCTCACCCACCGTGCTAGCGATTCCAAGTTGATATCGACGAAGTATCCAAGCTCAAAATTGCGAGAATCGTGGCCATATTAAAATTCTTGCTGCAGTTTTATAAGGAAAAGGCCTTCATTGCTGGGAATTGTAGCTCACAAACCGGCTTCGCTGCGGTGGAACAAAAAATATTGAAAATACTCGGTGAGATGTTTTTCAGGGGTCAAAAACTAGGAAATGTATTGTGCGATGACCTATGAAGAGTCTTTTTCGTAATAAAAATGTGCAATTTATTTGATTATTTGCAATATTTAATTTCGCCCTCTAGTTTTTACTTCGTGTCTACATCCACTCCAATACAAAAACCTCGGCGCATTAGCTTCTATGAAATAACGCGACATCTGCTCAGCGTATGTAATTTTATTAACATGATGCGTAGGGATGGCGAGGATTCTCGTAATTTTTTTTCCGAGCGTTCCAGACGAATGAGGAAGATTCTCATCATTTAGGCGCGTCAACTAAAACAATCTTAAAGCATAGCATAGGCCATTGATAGTGCGTCGTCACTTGTTGCTCGTTACTTCTTATGAATGGGCGTATCGATGCTTGATTAGGTAAAGTAATAAATGAGATATACAACCTTTGTAAATTTTCACAGTTTTTATTTGCTTCGACGCGTTTCGAAGTCTCAAGAATGTAACACGTCGTGCCAAACAAAAAATATAAGAAAAAATAAAACGGTATTATATTTTTCATTCAGCATGAATTTTCAGCAAGTGACAGCTGAATCGATCTATTTTTCAGTTAAGTAATATTATAAACATTAGCGTTTGTTAAATGAAAGGCAGTTCGCCCAAACCGGCATGTAATTTTGCATGCATAAAATTATGGCTGGAACATATGATTAAATGGAATTTTAATACCACAGCAGGAGCGGATCCAGGATTTCTTTCTGGGGGGGGCATAAGCAAGGTAATCCTGGATTCTGTTCGGGGGGGGGGGGCACAAGGATATCTCGTAATACAAAACGAACGCAATGATAATGGGACCGTATTAAAAATCTTGCATATTTTTGAGGGTCTGGGGGGGCACGTGCCCCCGTGCCCCCCCCCCCCCCCTGCATCCGCCTATATACCACAGTATGCAACGTGCAAAGAAGTTGAAAGAGGCAGAATGAGGTTATCCACTACGAAATTTAATTAATAAGGTGTTCAGTTCACATTGAAGGATTCTTGAATAAGTATCGAAGTATATACTCAATATGAATTCACTGGACTCATTTGAATGCGTGCATTCGTTATAGCGTATCATTTCGATATTTAATATTTAAATAAACAGCAGTATAAACAGTGAATGCAAAAATCAAATGTTTATGAATGGGTATCTGCGTGATTTTTAAAGGCATATGTGTCGCGGTTTTTCGCTGAAGTGGGTATCTTAAGTGTAATAAAGTCAAAAGGGAAAAATGCAATAAAATAATCACTCCAACTTGCTCTCGAATTGTGTCAAGTGGATAAGTGGGTGCAATCCAAATCAAGTGGATATTCAATACAAGTGGGTGCATTCCAAAAGTGGTGCGTGGATGGGATACTTGTGAGCGGACGCAAGGTAATGAAGTGGTTACTGCAGTTATAGGTGGGATATGAATGGGTGTACAGGAAGTTTGTGTCAGCATATTTGTGGCCATTTATGATCCTTATCCTCCCCCATATAAACCCTTTTTTTAGCAAAAATAATCATTTGCCGAAACCGACACCCCACTTGTATACTTTAGGACTTACGGTTATTTTATTCACCTAGCACGGAGAAAACCAAATAGTTTATTTCATTTTCTAAGTATCTATTTATCAGTCTCAGATGATCACTGTGAAAAATATACTGTGAATGGAGTACAGTAGTTTTTATTATCAAATTAAATTAATGAAAACATTAATGAAAAATTGTCACTAGGATAGGTAACGCTATATAATATTTGACCATTCTGCGTTGTACAGAGAAACATTACTTTGACTGTGAACCCAACCGAACGCAGTATTCGACCACTTCTTCTTTTTTTCTAAAGACTAAAATCTTATTGCCCTACGAAAGCAATGCCTCTTTGCAACAAACCCGATATGACCCTTTCGTAAGGAGTTACATTGCACAACTTGAACGCCTACATGGGAAAAATGGCATTTTAATAGGTAAACATGTAAAGTCTTACCTTTTCTATCATTCTTTAGAACTATAAGTTTAATATTTCAAAATAAGTGTAGTAGACAAACTTCGGTCACATGGGAGAACAGATTTTCGAAGAGGACATTTGCAAATGCCAAGTCGAGCTCTATCTAATCCCTCTCACGGCTCTGCTATATTTTTCAGTATTTATTGAATTCTTATACAATAATAAAATCATTGCTGATTTTCTCAAATATCTCGCCACACTACTTTTCAGGTGGCTTGCGTGGTGGAATGTAGATGCAGATACAAATTCTGCATCGTTCAGAGAAAGGTCTTCATCGCGTTTGGCTGCATGGAAAGTTTGGCAGATCGTTTAACCTCGCTCCGGATTGACAAGTTGGCTGCGAGTCAGCGAGCAGGATTTAAAAGACTTCTGAAAAGGTGGAGAGAAACAAAAGACTGCAGTGCTCCGTCCACAGGAGCGAAGGGCCTATTCATGTCGGTGCAGGAAAGGGGTGTCGTCAATCGATGCGCCGGCAATTCCGACGTTTTTCCTCACTCTCGAGATTGTCTCGTTTGGCACTGCTTACGTGCATCTTTTGACTCGCCAATGGCAAATCCCGCAGCCAAAAAGCTTTCTGTAAGGTTTCCAAACCTCTTCAATGGACGGTAATACTTTGAAACACTGCTGAAACCGCTACTCAGGATGATTTATCGCTCAATCTCTAGGTACGACGGCGATAGTGATGATAAAATCGATTTTGATTAAAATCGAAAATTGACATCGAACCACGATGGTAGTACTTTGAAACACAGCTGAAATCGCTACTCAGGATGGCGTGTCGCTCAATCTCTAGGTACGACGGCGATAGTGATGATAAAATCGATTTTGATTAAAATCAAAAATTGACATCGAACCACGATGGTAGTACTTTGAAACACAGCTGTAATCGATACTCAGGATGACGTGTCGCTCAATATCTAGGTACGACGGCGGTAGTGATGACAAAATCGATTTCGATTAAAATCGAAAACCGACATCGAGCCATGACCATCGAGTTTCGAGCCAAACTCGATTTTTCAGCCTCGCACTTGACCATTTCGTCTGATTTCAGCAGCGACCGTCCCATGTGAAAGAAATTTTATCTAAAACCAGTAAAATTAGAAAGGAACGCCCTTGATCATTAAGGAAGCATCTCAATCAGTTTATTTTTATTAAAACTTTTAGTAAAGCCGAATGATTGAAAGTGTTAATCCCAAAACTAAAACTGTGCGTGCATTCGTAAATCGGTGCTACCTATAATTCAATTCATGTATTGGTTTTTGTGGGACTTTTCTACTACTCAATTGTGAATTGGAGTGTTTTTGACGAATCATAAACATGTTTTAGCATTACGTTTATTTAAAATAAATAAACTTCGATTTTTTCTGATTAATTGATATTTTGGTTCGAATTTCGATTTTTGTGGGAAAGTCGAGCTTTTATTCCGATTAAAAATCGATTACTTGAACAATCGATTTTGACGAAAATATTTTCATTGCTAGACGGCGGCATAGGCTCTAGGTTCTGCTCGTTCTTCGGGGGTGGTGTCTTCGGTATAACTTAACGCTACCGAAACATCGGAGACGATGGCGCGAATAATCAGAAAATACGACGTGGTTTACGAGATGTAGGAGTTTTACGAATTCGAGTGATCATCTCCAAAAAGAAAAAAGAAAATGGGCCAATAAGCATAAGCAATTGCTAAGTGATTCAACACAAAAGTTGCTCTGATTAGGTGATGGTAGAGCTCGTTCTGGAGTAGGCCAAAGTCGTGGGAAGATCACATATGGAGGGTAGGTGGTGGGGGAAATTTAGAACCAGTATTATGGGTCAACTTATTATGAACCCAAATAAAACACAACCAATAACATGTGATAGTAAAATACTTATAATTCGTGAAAAAGTACTAAATACAATTGCTAACGACGGCCTTCCAAATGTATGTGTTGCTTACACTATTGTGCCGATTGAAGGATGTTCGGTATCTCGTATTAACTCTCTCTTGCAATCTATCATGGGAATAGGATGTCCTTGACGCATGTAACAAAGTCAATAAGGTTCCTTATTTATTGAAACTGAAAAATCCTCCTGTTTCTAATATAACTATGCTTGTTAGTTTTATTATTTTCCCCATTATGGATTAATGTATATTAGTTTATAGTTACTTATCTAGTGTAATTGAAAAGTGTTTGCAACGGGTAATTAACTTCAGCGTAAACCTCATTTACGACTTTATTTAGGATATATGAACATATTTCCAAGTTTTATATTGATTTGAATTGGTACCTTTCCATTGCCGAAGGAATTACTTTCTAGGATCATCTCTTTTCTTCATATTCCAAAACCAGACTCTTTCATGCCTGAGGGAACTATTCACCCTCCACAATAGAGTTACTACAATATCCACCAAATCTAATCCTGGCCTTTTTTATGTTACTCAACCCCACACCAATATACAAATATTTCGCCTCGTTTCAACGTACCGCTTCTATATTCTGGAATTCCCTGCCGATTAGCATCTAATTATCAATGACCCTCAAGTATCTGGAATAAACATTATACTGTTACTGGAAGACCCGTATTTAATTGTTTTTGACATTTTTCTCTAATTGTGTTGTCAACACGTCTATTCTTACAAGTTTTTGTTACAATTTCTTTAAAACCTTAAAAGTCATATATTTTGTACGACAGTTAACGAATGTTTTTTGTGTCGCAGTCAAAACATCCCAATTTAGTGAATGTTTATTATGGTTTATTTAAAACCTAATACGTCATATTTTTCTGTATAACTTATATTGAATACCTTATATTTGATATTATGATATTTATTTTTTTTCTGAGCAGAAGGAAATAAGAAATTTTTTTATCTTAAGGGTTACCCCAATTAAATATCCAATCAGTCATTCGCAATCACACCTCGCTTCCATTAATAATGGCTATTTAATAATTTTTTTCAATAAAAATAAACTAAAGTTTCCAAGTAGGCTTCCGCGGAGATTATGATGAATTCTGCTGGTTTTTCCGGGTATTCTTCCGCGTTTATCCATTTTTTTGGACGATATTTCGCCAACGTTCCAGTTGACTTCCTCAGGTCCACTGAAGTGTTGATGCAGAAATTTGTTCATCTTATACACACCTCGAGAAAAAAGGCGGCAAACGGGGTGTATATAAGATGAACAAATTTCTGCATCAACACTTCAGTGGACCTGAGGAAGCCAACTGGAACGTTGGCGAAATATCGTCCAAAAAAATGGATAAACGCGGAAGAATACCCGGAAAAACCAGCAGAATTCAAAAATAAACTAAATTTCACCATCAAGCATTCTTTAAAGACTTATAACAGCAAAATATTATTAAAATTATTCTCGTTCTCTACATTAATAATGGCTTCTTTCGAACGATATCATAAAAATAACAGGTTGGCTATCAACGCAGGAAATAGCATCGATGTTAGTCAAGGAATGACGGTTTGCAGCCTGCGTCAATACCAGTTATGCCACCGATGATGC
The DNA here is from genome assembly GCF_921293095.1 of Ischnura elegans. Lineage (NCBI taxonomy): Eukaryota > Metazoa > Arthropoda > Insecta > Odonata > Coenagrionidae > Ischnura > Ischnura elegans. The sequence continues at coordinate 63,697,843 of NC_060253.1, read as the reverse complement.
GATACTAGCACAACGTTTTAGGAGTGTCGTAAAAGTTTTTTCACGTCAGGATTTAACTGGAATCCACGCGCGTGTATTCGTTAAATAGGCTTTCAGAGAATCTCAAGAGCCATAATTTGGCGTCCCTGGCCTTCATAAAAAAGATAACTGAATGTGATAGGAAGCATAAGTACGGCGGATGTGAAATTTAGGGCAGCTTCGGCAAATTCCATTTGAGCCAAATATTTCGCTGTGTCTAACAATGAAAAAAAGAACACCTTTGGACCACCAACGAGAAAGAATTCCATGTGTCGGCAATTGCAGCGAATATATGTACGGTACCCGAACATGGCTTTGAAAACTCGAGACTGATCGCCAAGGAAACGAGTTATCTCCTTACGTTTATCCGAGAGGCTATAGAAATTGTAAAATGCCAAGAAGCTTCAATTGATAGTGTTAAAGGTCGATACTTAAACATATTTGAATCAATATATTAGGCATTTTAGTAAGTGCTGAAAATTTGTACTCAATATTTGTGAAATAAAAATGATGATTTTATATTAAATTTTATCACCTGTATTGCATACCTTCCTATTTTATCTCTATAATCAATCTGCGATGACATAAATTAATACATATGACAAGCTATATAATGCTCTCATCATAAATTCGAAATTATTTAGCTGTTGTATTTTTATCCTTTGAGCTTTCAACATTGCCTTCGTGTATATATTTGTTTTAATGCACCTGTAAAAATATAGCGTGAAATTTGATCAGTGCAAGTCTTGTTGAATCATGCCTCCAAACTTAAATATATAGCGGAAGTATTTGATGCTTGTACTGCATCGGTCATGTAGCAGCACGGTGTAATTTAAGGGCTTCATATTTTACCCTTTCTAACCCAGAGCTACTTCTGTGAGAAATTAAATTTCAAGTCTTAAATTTGAATTTAAAATTCTAAAATGTGAAAATTTTCAACACAATTATGATTATTGTGGCAGCTACATATTTCCGCCGTTAAACTCTACAGCACAAAGGAACGCGTAGCTTCAATCTTTCTATAATGGAACTGAAAATGCATACATTTTTGATATTACCTAGAAGAAAAATTGAGTTATAATAGGTGAAACATTTAATCGCATTGCACCATATTCAACTTGAGCTGAAGAAAAATATTTTGTTCAGACCTCTCAAGGTTATTCCGTTCAGTAAAAATTCGAATAAGGTTTTCGCTTGGTTGAATGGCATTAAAAGAATATTCTCTCCAGTAGGTCTTTCAAGAAATTTTATTATTTAGCCCTCGCGAAATACAGTGAAAGCGGAATTCGATTTTTTTTCATTAACTTTTGGCACCTCCCACATGAAAGTTAATTTTGTTTCCCATCCGAAATATTATTTTGATGCTCGACGGCTTTCGTGGATCAAATAACAAAGGAATCTACTTTTGTAATAATTTAAACTTATTTTGATGAGATGAAATCTTGTGTAGTATCTTCAGTTCCTTTTGATAACAACGAATTTTTCTTTGCGTAAATGTCATTAATTTTTATTCAGAAAAAGAAATTAGTACCATATTTGGCGTATTGCGATTTGCGAGGGCATTTTCAAATAGACTTTCGTGGAAAAAACTTTCGAAATCATAGGATAGGGAATGATTTGATTACTTTCCTTTCGCTATAATTTAATTCTCCTGTAACTTCCACGTGGGGATATGAATTGAAAAAAATATAAAATCTCAATCTTATGCTTTGGTTGACGTTGAAATATCGATCGGAGAAATTCACAATCTTTCGTAGAAGTTTATTTCTTTTTGAAAATTACCGATTTTATCTTACAGGGAAATACCTTAGAAGAACAAACAGCGGTTAAAATGAATATCGAAGTTTTAGCTGCTAAAATCGGCCACATTATCATTTTCACGGGTGGTAATTTTTTCAATAAACAAGGGAAATACGCTGGAGGAAGCAAATTAAAAATACGTAATTTATTAAAAATGTTTTAAGTAGAGCATTCAGCCAAAATTTTTCCTTTTCGCCGCTATTTAATCAAAATACCTCTTTTATTCACTTTTTTGTCAATTTAGCCGTAATTACTTCTGTTTACATTCATTTAAGACAATTTATAATGAAAATAATTAAATAACTCATCTCATAACTAAGCTCATCCGCTGCAGTACCGACGTGTAAAGATGTGAGTGAAAATCAATGGATCAATCTTGAGTATGATGTCATCAATCAGGTATAAGGGAATCGCAGAGGTTGCCAGAATACAATGGGTAAGGAATTTAATACTCTAGCAGTGGGAGGAGCTAATATCACTGGAAATGAATATGAACTAGATGCTGAGAATATAGGGGGGAGAAAAAGGAAAAATATCATACAAGGGGAAAGGTGTTTGTTGCCAATAATCATGAAGCAAGGCATTCCCATTTGGACTAACCATGAATTCAGGAGAGGCGTTTCCTTTCAATATGCTGACAATATGTACCTTGGGAATATTAAAAGGAAGAAAGGACGAAAATAAATCAAAGAAATGAGGACATGGGACTCGATGTTCAACAGGAAAGCAAATAATAGCTACTATATCTAGATTTTTCTCAGTCGAGCATCGATATGATTGCTCCAGATTTTTTTTCAATTTAATATCAAGGTGAGAAATTTTAAGCCACCTGAATCCCGGCTCTCCAAAGCTCTATCGAAGAGCTAAAAATACAAGCGGGGAACCAAAATTAGCCGAACGCAATTTTTTTTAATAAAAATTTATTTATTCGAGTTATAAACGTTAGCCACCTTCAAATTACTCTCCATTTACATTGATAGGCGGCTAAAACTTTTTTCACTACGTGAAACACCTTTGGTACTCGTCGTTTCCGATGCCTTGCAGCGCCGCCTTCGATTCTCTTTACACCTCCGTAATGGTATCAAAACATTTCCCTTTCATCGCCATTTTCATCCGAGGGAAAAAAAAAGAAATCACGAGGTGTAAGATATGGTGAGGAGGGTGGGTGAGGAAGCAGTGTCATACAGTTTATTTTTACCAAAAACTCAAGTCTCGGAAGCCTTTTGAATAAGAGGGGGATGAATTTTGCCGCGATTCGTCTCATTTGTTAGTTAATCTTGAAATAAAATACGCTGCAATGACTCCACGAAAGACCAGATCGTTCAGCAAGTTCATCAAAAGTACGCCTCTTATTCTCGTTCACAAGGGCACGAGTTCATTTCCACGTTCTCATCAGTTCTGGACCTGGAAGGTCGGTCCGGGCGTTGAATGTTTACGATCGACATGTTGCCGCGTTTGAATTGCGAATTCCACTCGTGCACTTGAGTTGTATTTAAGACGTGTTCTTTATAAGGAGTAGATAAGTTAACCGTATTCGGCTCACTTTTACCGAGTGCATAACAAAATTTCAACGCTGCATGCTGTTCTCGAAAATCAGCCATTTCAAAAATCGAAGGGCTCAAAAACTCTTGGAATTTAAACTATCATTAGGGCTCGCTACAACCGTCTAAATCTACGCCGTTTCGCATGCTGACTAAGACATGATGAAATAAATTCCATCTAGTGGGAGAAGCCCGAATTATAAGAGCGACGCGCGCAACAATTTCCGCCCGGTATTTTTTTTGTTGTTATTTCGTATCTCAACAGTCCCCTTGCGAAGCAAAAACAACATTTGACCAACCAAACCACCATATATACCATATGTAATACCGAATATACCGACTCGACCATATGTATTGGCCAACGAAATCAATGGAATATTGCAAATTTTCAGAGAATCTATTTCTTGCAAGAGTTTTCGCTGTCTTCCAATACATCCTCACAGTACCGCGGTGTGAAATATGACGGAACATACCCTTTGTTGCGATGACGGACTGAGTGGCCCTCCGAAACGTCGGAAGTAGGAGGTAATAGAAGAAGGTAGCCTGAATAGAAAAGATCGTTTAAAGACAGAGTGGCGGGGGGTGAAACAATGAAAAAGATCTCTCAATCTCGTCGTGTACTATAGAAAACGAACCGGGAAAAGAGAAAGGTCTATTCTATATTTGCCATTAATAATATGCATGAAGAGTCTCCTGTCATTGAGGACACGAAGTTGCAACACTAAGAGGGGATCTAATCATATTGAGGGAAAGGTCACGGGAAGGCTTGTGGCGGTAGCGGAAAATCAACATCACTTGTCAAAAATCATAAGATTGGTTCGACGCAGATCTCCACTCCATTATCCTAATTGCTAATCTTTTCACACATATTTCATCTCTTTCACATTCTTCTCAATCTGTTTCATGTAATATTTTATTCGAGGTCTTCCTTTTCGTTCTTTCCTTAGCAATGATGTCTGTGTATCACTCGCTAGGATCTCATAACCAGGATGATCGAATGGTCCCTAACTTAAATGGATTGTGAAGAATTCGTTCCCTACAAAAGAAATCCTCGAAGTGCAAACTTTCCGTCGGAAAAAACTGGCTCCCCCCACCAAAACTTTGTAAACTTTTAACTCCTGCGGCTTGGTATTTGACGAGCTCCATCCCAACGTGCCCTATCCAACCTTGGAGTAGAATCGCTAACAATACTACTTGTTTCCGCCCGGAAAACTATCTGCTTTCGATTTTGAAGATATTTAGCTACGTTGCTCCTACAGTCGTCTTCAGTAATTCAGTAACATATTTTGATGAGAAATCAATTTGTCCTACAGAATCCTTCAGAATGACCCGTAGCCACATTGCTGGACGGTAACGTGGCAGAAAGTAATGTTGCGCAATTTCTACGAGTGACCTTGATAGAAAGGTGATTCTTCTGGGAAAGCATATTTTTGGATGAAGGAAAGTTAAAATAATTTATAGAATGCCATTTTTTGTTTGCTTTTATGATACTTGCATGCAATTTATAGGCTGTAGGCATCCATATTGCATTTCCGTTTCACATCAGTCCCTTTTCTTCATACAACTTATTTCGATTGGATTCAAAAATAACTTATTAACGAATGAAGTTATTACAAGCTACAATAACACATTTTTGACAATTTGACTGCAAAAAGGAGTACGGGTTTTCTTCAAGAGCCTCATATGGTTATGGTGGTAGGATGTAGCTATATGGCTATGGTGGGTGGAAATGGGTTAATTAACTCTCGTATGTTTTTTCCCACCAACTTAAATCTTTTTTACACAAAAATTTCACATATAGTTGTTTATATTTTTTGACATTTCACAAACAGTGTGTATATTCTTGGTACTGTGAACGTTTGTCTAATATTTTATAATATGCTTGCATTGACGTTATCGAGGGGTTAGGTGGAAGAGGGGACTTTCCAGTCTCAACCTCGCCCGAATAAAGGCATTTTATTATTATTATTATTATTATTATTATATTCTCTAATTTTTCCTCATCGGACCGGGAATGCGGTTTGGGAATCAACTATGCATGCGCCCCTAGTGCAAATGCCGAGCGAAACTCTCGAACGCTTCCCAGTTAAATATTTGAATTGCGAGGGCCAGCCCACGGGAAAGGAATTAGAATGTGCGAGCTTTACACGCCTTTAGCTTAGTCTAGGATGAGCTCTACTCTCACCTATCAGAGATGATTCACCGGGTGAGGAGAGAGTATGGATTGTTACTAATGGACTGAAATATTCGTTGATATTTTCTCATCGGTGAGGGGAAAACGATAAGGAGATTTGCGATTGTCGCAAGCCTGTGGCTAAGTCTGGGCTGAGCTTTACCCTCACCTATCAGGGCTGAGTCACTGAGTGAGGAGAGAGTAGGAATTGGTACTAATGCCCTAAAATATGCGTTGATATTTCCTCATCCGGTGAGGGGAAAACGATTCCCAGATTCAGCGATGCGTCGTGGGTAAACGCCAGGAGAGAGAAATTTGGTCTTTTCCTCTAACAGAGCGGCAGCTTGGTTAATAGCGGATTGATTGATTACCGCTTCGCTCAACCCTTCAACCCTCCTAATTCGACCTCGGCGATATCCACGGACACCTGCAAACGCTCTCCAATCCATTCTCTTCCTCCTCCTCCTCCTCTAGCATCATAGCCTCCATCTTCTCACCTGGGGTCCCGACCTGGAAACCGTGCAAATGCATCCTGACCCCTCTCCTTCCCACTATATCTACTTCCCACCCACGCGCGCCTCTATCCCCCGCCTCAATGCTCACATCATCCTCCCACGCATTCGGGTCAAAAAACTCCCACGCTTCCGTCTCAAACAATTTGCGCCACCCTCGAAGGTATCAAGCTCACGGCTTCATCTCCAACCGAGAATCTAAAGCGACTTCTCTTCCCCTCCTATTCCTCCTGGATTGGCTAGTGCAGGAATTTTTTCCATTGGTCGGAGTGCAGTTTTTTTTAAATCGCAGATTGTCACCATGAACTAATCGGTGAGTTTTCCTAACGCATTCGAAGGTTAATGATAAATGTCCTTTAAATGATGCAACATTTCCGCTATTTTTAGAAAAATAATTTATATTTGTTTATCAACTATGTGAACTATGGACACGGTATTTAACCATGGTTTAGAATTTAAAACTTGCATTCTTTGGCTATTCACTCTAGAGAACAAAGCACTGCATGAAACTGTCAAGAACATTATCTGACTGATCACCTTTACGAATTTGAGTTTTTATGATAATGTTAAATCTACTAAATGATCTATAAAAATTTCAAAATAAAATTCACTAACTCTTGGTTAACTATGTGGTATTCCATTATTTCCTGGATAAGTGGTATAAGTAACTGTTTATATCCAGGAGATATAAAAATTTCAGTGAAAAAAAATACGCGGGACACTGTCGCAAACTTGTGTTTTTTTTTAAGTAATTTGCACCGAGTTCCACCTCATCTCGCGAATTCTTGTTTTTATTACAGGAAATATTTTATTTCCGTGGGAGTGGAGATGCATAGAAACAGAAGTTGAATGGTTTTAAATACTGCATGTAATTATGGGTGTAAACTGGGCGTATTATGATGACTCCTTAAAATCCTTCGATAATTTCTTTTTCAGGAGTGTTTTGCATTTGTTTCTCTTTGCGTCTAGGTCTTCACCTTTTTTTTCCATTTTCTACTATGATCATGGTCAAATTAACGCAAAGCATGTGAGAATGACATTATATTTCTAGGAAAATGACCTGTGAAGATTTTATGCTCTTAACCCCTCATTATCTCTTTATCACTTGTTAATTCTCTTTCCCAGAACTAATTCTAGCTACATATTTTACTGTGTGATGCATCTTCGTACTTCATTTTAAGCATTCAGCTATGCTGCAATCTCTCCGATAAGTATTATTCGGTTCATAAAACCGAGAAGAACGTAGACATTACCGCCTGCCCTATCATGCGTTCACTTTCACCTTTATAATACGTGTACTAAGGGCACTTGAGTTTTGTTTTGCTTGAAATCCGCGTAGTTATTCCTTATCTTTGAAGTTTCAACAGCCTTTTGAAAGTTTCTGATACTTAGCGTAAAGCAGTAAACACCTAGGGAGGAAAATATTTTGCTGGTTAAAAGGTAGCGGCAAAATATAGTCTGGGTTCTCCATTGGTTGGACTTTTCCGTTGGTAAAATGTTTAGGAATGCTGGAAGGGGTGAAAGTAAGCATTTTTCCTCCCGGTATTGCTGTAATATAACCTAATTTCCTTAACACGGGGTATTTATCATGTTTCGCTTCATGCCTACACTCTGTACTGATCTGTACGGAATTATCAATAGTTAATTATAACTCTGAAATGGATAAAGATACCGATATTTACTCGTTATGGAATCTGAGAATACAACAACCACCGATAATAAATAATATTAATAAATATAAAATAAAATATTTTTGTTTCCTCCTGCATTAAATTCATTTAAGCTTTCCGTAGAATGAATATAAAAGAAAAAAATATTAATGAATGGGAAATTGTGATATTGCACTACACTAATCTCATTTTTGGCTCCGTTTCACTATAATTATACTAGGGAAATGAAATTATTTACCACTGTGTTTACATTTATACCGTTTAGTGCTTATTCTGTCTGTTTTCCAAGAAACTTGATGAGTTTGAGCTCAGGTTTCGAATTACATGTATGCGATTCCATTGTCCAAATATTATTCATTGAACGAAAATCATGTTTACGCACTTTCTGTAAACTCAATTTTCTCTAGTTTGCGAATTCTTGTTTTTTCTTATTCTGAGCCATAGCGGCTATCATTTTCAATACCGAATGCCAAAGAGAAAAAAACAACCGCGATTCTAAATTGATCATAAACTTGATTCCATTCTTTTATTCCCTTCACGAGCTTTTAAATATATTCAGGAAAACGATACTATTTAACTCAGTATTCAGTAATTAAAACTTTATTCTCCTATCTATTGTGATAATACATTTTTTTTAAATTTTGTCTTATCTTCTGTCTTTTATTTTTTTCTAGTTGTGAGTTTTTCTCTGGGTCATCGTTACTGAACCTTAACCGCTGTTGTTCCGCTGTAGTTTTATGTATCTTCGAAAATCTTTCCTCATTGAAATAAAATATGATTTTATGCTACAGCAGACGCTATTTTTCTTTGGTAACATAATCCCGTTTTTATAGATACAAAATCGCAGTGTCAATTAATTTTAATATACCAAGTAAGTCAAAAAGTTCTAATTATCATTAACCGGGATATCTCACTGTCTTGCTTGTCTATATTAGGCACATAATCATTTGGACCAATACTTCGGTAATAAATAATCAACCTTGAAGTCATTATGTATTTTTTTGAAACTTGAAATTATCTATCAATGAATTAAGTAATTGTCACCGTTAAATGAAAATTCAAAAATATGATAGTAATTTTAGTATTTTATTGCAATAAAAGCTATGCAATGGGATATAATAACCGGTCTTTACTTGGTTCAAATGAATACGAATCTTTATCCATATATACTATTCCTTATTATTTCTGCATTCATGAAAATTATTATGTTGTCCTTTGCCATTACTGTGTATTCAGAGATAGAAAAATGTCTTGTGCATATTCATGTGACAGTAATACTAATTAGATATAAAATAAATATTTTACATGGGTAATACACCATTAAATTGAATGTATCTGCACATTTAGAGATAGGGAAATAACGAAAACATAAAATTGACATTTTATTAGGAATGCGGGAGAATGAAGATAGATAGATAGATAGATAGATAGAAAGATTATTTATTATTCTAGGACTGATGTCCTCTCAGAACAAAACAATTCACAAAGCATGTATACATACTTCAATATATTTGCTCAATTTCTCATTGTGAGCAGTAATAGAGAAAAAAAAATATTATACAATATCCAATCAGTGATACAAGTTTTATACAATGTATACAACGGTAAGACATACAATTTAAAATCAAAATTACAGCGTGGCGGTAAGCAATAAGCTATAGACTTTTGACTTAAATAATTTCAGAGACCGAATTTCTTTCACACTTTTAGGCAACTCGTTCCAGAAATTTGACCCAACAACCTGGAAAGATTTCTGGAAAGAAGTTGTGCGATGGGCGGGATAGTATATAAAATTTATATCTGATCTCGTGGTAATCGAAGTAGTTTGTTGCTTAATTTTAAATAGCGTATATAAGTAATCGGGATGTTCGTGACGAAACAGTGAGTAGAGAAAAGCTGCTAGGAAATATTTCCGGCGTTTTTTAGTTTGAAGCCAACCAATATTTTTAAGGTAGGGTGAATTATGGGTATCTCTTCGGATGTTGAACACAAACCTTACGCAGGAGTTAAGAAGGCGTTGGAGTTTTAAATCCAGGTCATCTGGGATATTGTTGTAAACCAAACAGCAGTAATCGAAATGCGGGAAAACAATGGAGGATATTAATAGTTTCCTCGTTTCAATAGGTAAGACTTCTTTATTTAATTTTAATAGATATAAAATTTGGTTTACTTTCTTAGAGATATCTTGAACATGATTTAACCAAGAGAGATTATTCGACATAGCTACTCCGAGATTTTTAACAGCGTTTGAGAAGGGAACTTTAACATTACTCACTTTGACATTTGGGATTAAATCAAGGTCTATTTTATTTATAAGTTTTGTGGAGCCTAAGATAATGGCTTTGGTTTTAGAACAGTTTAAAACTAGATAATTATTTACAACCCAGTTTGATATTGAGGCAATGTCCTCATTCACTTTTTCAATAGTATTTTCAAGGTCATGAGGAAGACAATGTCGATAAATTTGCAAATCATCAGCATAAAGCATATATTTACAATACTTAAGGTTGTGAGGAAGATCAAGAAGATAAATGGAAAAAAGCAAAGGTCCCAATACAGAGCCTTGAGGAACACCGCAAGTTACATCATTCCATTTGGATATATTCCCACTAGAGTCTTTGACTGCTTGGCGGCGGAGGAGAGGAAAGAAATCAAGAAAGGTTGTGATTGCGTCTAACCGAGAATTGGATTTGTGTGGAAGAAGTGAGTCCATCCTCTATATTATTTCTACTGTATAGATACCCTTTTCTCAACTTGTACGCAACCAAACTCTACAAATGAGGTACCAAAATGCACAGAATTTATCAGAGAACATGCGACGGCATGTCTTACTTCCTAAATATTGCTTTTGTTTCCTAAAATTGGTTTTTAAATAATAAAAAAGGGTTGAATAATCCTGACGTTAACGGCGCACAAACTGATACATTTGTTCATTTGCAACAATATCTCGCATTCTTTAAATAACTTTTATCAAAATGCGGCTGATTCCACATTCAAGTCTCCGGTTGATACGTAAGTATGAGTCATCATGTGCGTTTAACAGAGGGTGGTGTAATTACTTCCAATGTTGTGTTTAAAGAGGTTCTCTGACCTCAATTTGTAAATGAATATTCAAATTAAATTTTTACATAAGACCCTGCCTTTTTTTCTAGATTTTAAAATTAGAAACGCGCCTATCCCTCTGTGACCTGCATTGAAAAGAGCGGGGGAAGCCCGCTGGGAGCGGGCGCATCACGCTCGTTTGAAACATAATTGTAGGCGTTGTGAACTTCCCTTATCTGGTCTATGAATCGGTGTGAAACTTCTCTGTCATTAATTAATCAGAACAAGTGTCTTAACCCGCCGGATAATTTCTTGCGGCCCCTGGAGGCTAAAGAATATATTCTATCTTGCTACAAATTTTGAAATATACATCGACCCACTCGTCAAAAATTAACAATATCAAAAATTGCTTTGATTAATGTAACTTCTTAAACAATGAGGATTTTTTCACTTTTTGAAATTATATGTTATTTTTATGTTATTGATGTGGTGGTAAAGTGACGTGGATCTTTGTGGCCCTCCGGACGATGTGAATCGATTTTTGGCCCTTTCATTAATAAAGGTTGAAGACCCCTGGTTTGGAGCATCGCAGTAAGACTTATCGGTATTCACTCGGTCCGATAAAATACTTTTAATTTCAAATTGTTTTAATTAAAGGTATTCCAAAACAACATGCTGACTTAAACCACACAGCAAAGTGGAATTTGCCTTGGAAATGGGAAAATAGACGCAAGCCAAAATGTCGGCAGGATTTGGTTTCTGTATTTGTGAAGATCCTACGATGGCATCATGCAGAAAATATTAAACCACACCTTAATGCTTGCAAAATTGTTTGAGAGGAATTTCTACTCCATAGCCTGACACTCAAGTTGACAGCGAAAAACATTCAAATTTAACGTTTGTAATGATTGCTGTTGCTCAAAATATTTGGGTATTTGAAACATTTCTCTCTAACTTATAACTGCCGACTGTAACCAAAAATTATTTAGGTTTTTACCTTCAGTAGAGAAATATCTAGTTCAAATTATCTTAGAAGGACGCATTGCTCTCGTTAGATCATTCTGATTTTGCCTAGTTAAATGAGGTAATACTTCAGTTCCGTTATTATTTTGAAATTTTTAGCATATACACACAACAGCAATTCATGTACAAATTGTTGTGCATAAACATTTTTTTTAAATACAGAGTTCATTGTTTGAGATGAAGGTAAATTTGCTAAGGGTATACAAATCCTCAAAATTTCAAGGTGATAGTAGAGTTTATTTTAGGAAGTATCTCGTCATAGAAACGGATCGGTCAAGCGAGTTTGATTCGTCCGCGAGGTAATGTCGTGACTACGTGACTCAAATAAAAATATTTTTCCGAGGTAGACGAAATTTATCGAAATTTAAAATCGAAGGAAAACAGAACAAAATATGGACACCTCAATCCTTATAGATTCAAGTTAACACTTTCTCCAGTTATTTAAGCCGAAAATAGCGCCATTTACGTGTAAGACACGTAATGAGTCTTCAATTAGAGCTATAATCTGAGCTAATACCTGAGAGTGCGTTATCGTAGGCGATTTTTTCATTGAAGTGTAATTAAGGGACAATATATTGAAATTTTTAAATGCTATATATTTTGCGTCTCTCAAAAACCTCCTTAATTCCAGAATGCATTTTATTCCAAAATTATTAAGCAATGAATTTTTTTCGAACGGCTTGCCCTCCATATTTCGCCTTTTTTCATATCATTAGCTGTCGTGCGATAGAAGATTCTTTATGAGAATGCGATCACTGGGGATGATATCCAGGGCGTTTAATTCTAATTGGAGGAATGTAAATTTTATATATTACTTCCTCACATGGAAAGGAGTCGTGTGTTTGATTCATTGCTATCATACGCGGCTCCTCTTGCAATATCTCAATATATCTATATCAAGGGAAGCGCCCACAAAGGGTACCGCTACGATACGCCCTTTCAAGCAATATTCATACTCTATTTTTGCTAAAAATGGCCAAAAATAATCTCGTTCCTAGGAGGAAACTTCCTGCCAAAATGCAAATATTTACCCAATTTTCCTGAAAAGTGGGCGTTGTTGTGTGACACGATATGGAGGACAAGGCAAAGATCGAGGAAAGAAGTTGTTTCCAATATCCCTCCAAATTTGAACAGATTTTGGGTATTTTACTACAAAAAAAAGAGTACACATTTGATTCAGCTCTTAGAAAATCCGAGCAGCGTGTACAAAACATATGATTTAATCGAAGCACGGGTATGCATGTGAGTACCTCATTGAAAATCATATAATCGAACTAAAATAATTCATATACACTTAGGATGAAGTTCGCCATGAAAAAATATTTGGCTTAGCCGGGTTTCAAACCCTGATCTCCCGATTGTCGGTCAGGCGTTTCTTTCTTCATGTAGCTAAATTTCATGCAGCACTTGTTTCGTGCACTGCTTTAAAATAATTCAATTTTTACCTTTAAAAATATGATTTCCGGGATTATCTCTGTTTAACCAGTGCTATGAAGCCATTTTTCAGACGAGATGCAATGTGCAACAATCGGATATTGCTTTACGGAATATTTAACGTCGCTTGGGTCAAAAACAGCTTCGTCAATATCATAATTTTTTTATCTACGTCAAAAAATTCAAAGCATAAGGTTCAATTGTGAGATTTTTTTACCTTAAGAGTTTTGTTCCAACTTTCAATGTGAACATATTACTAATGCATTTTTCCTTTTTTTGTATTAGGGCTATAATTCCTGCTTACATTAATAGCATGTGTACGGTGTACACAGTATATAGTTATACTGCACTACTATGCTCTATGCTACACTGTACACATTCTCCGAAGATCCATGAAGTCGTATACTTGACTTGCACTCATAATAGGATCTGCGATGCCGTGCAGTTATAATACGAAGAATAATAATTGCTAGAATTCATTAGGGATGGAGATTTTTAATTGCTAATTATCATATCCAATCGTATCGCGTAACCAGGTCACCATGTTGCATCCTCTTGCCATGGCCAATGCTTTCCTTTGGGAGAAAAATTTCCTTTAGAAATTTTTAAATTTTAAACATTGATTATTATAAACCTACAAATTCTTCTTCTCATTGGAAGAATATTTGAAGGTATATAAAGTTAGTGTAAGTATTAAAGAGCAATCAATGCTCAGTTTGCTTCTCACGAATATGTAATTTAGAAGTGGTAATATACCAGTTACAATAAAATATTCTGCAAGAAAGTTATAATTAAATATTACATAGAGAATCATAATTTATAAGGAGCGCACTGTGCCCTATTTTGACGAATCCCTTGGATATATTCGTATGCTACAAAATTTCAGACCTTATGCTCGCCGCGTCTTCTTTGCAATACTAAACTCAGATCAAAGTGAGAATTTCATTTGGTGGACTTACACTCCAATGATTGTAATAGGGTGAATGATTTTGTAATGCTCAATTTCATAAGGTTTTTTAGTATTATAAACGTTGGCAATGATTTAATATACCAGCCGCATTAGGTTTCTTTGGGACTTAGCCTTGAACTAGTTTTTCGCCCCCTGAACTTCCTTCTCCTTGGCAATGTAAAAAAAGAGTTCAAGGTTTTTTGCTATTTTGGCCATGTATGCGTGTTGTGAGAGGATTCTGATGAACAAGGAAACAATATTGATGCTAATTTGTTTAGGTTTACCTCACGTATCAACAAATAATATTTAGAAAGCGTTTTAAATGGGGGCATAGCTAATGAAATTGTTTCTTTACTGTTGCTAACAAAAATATAAGAGCGTATTACGCTACCCTGTTTGACTGCCTCGTCTCTGTTGTGTACACCTTTCAATGCGTGGGATAGATTTTCATGAAAATTGGGATATTTTAGGCTGCGGTTATGGATTTCTCATTTATGTATCTTTGTATTCTGTAAAATAAAGCAAAGTAATAACTTTGGACGGGAAGTTTCTCCTGATATATTCTTTATCCCAAAGTTAATATTAAGTGAATCTTTATTTCTATATTCAGCATCTTTTTTCAGCAAAGACTCCACTTTATCCACTATCATTTTTCCTGCCCACTTCCTGAACTTCTAAAATTACTTTCAGTTTGTGGACAATAAAATAATGCTGTCGTGCATCAACCACACTTTGAATTAATGGCTATGTTGTTCGAATAAATATTAAATCAAATATAGAATTCTTCCAATCAATTCTTTCAAAATTGCATCCTTTTTGCATTTGAAGGCAGGCATAGCACAGTGAGTGACCGAAAAATTCATTACCTCATACTTTGACATCATGCAAAAAAAATTGGTGTTATCCAATAATCGATGAAAGTGTATCATACTAAATTAGGCGAGCCCTTAGCAACAGCCTTTCAATGTGCATTACATATTTTTTCCAAAGGATTAATGGAGAATTACTATTTTTTCGGTTTTTTCAACTTAAAGTACTACACGAATGAATAAGCTTAAATAATTACGGCGAAAATCTGGGAAAAGAATTAGTTGACCAAAGAAAAAGGAATTTTAAATTTAGAAAGTTACGTATGTGGCGGGAACCCTGAATTTTGTGTTAAAAATTCCTCTAAACATTTATATGGCCGAATAATCCTCGATATTTGAAGTCAATCATGACGTAATGCCATAAGGAAGAGCCAACTATGATAGACAAAATTTATTTGGGTATTGTGAATCATACTTCTGATTAATCTCGGTCCGAAGGTAGGTTATTTCTTCAAAAGTAGCCATGGGGTAATTTGACCGGCTTCTGAGGTCATCTGCGCAAAGAAATTATTGATTTTTTGAGGTTATCTGAGGAGCACAGAGGAAGTGTAGAGAGATACGGGCTATTTTCTTTTGCTCATATTTCTCGGAAAGTGCGGAATTTTCCGTAAGGAGTCTTCCTCATTCATGTATCTTTGAATTCTCAGAAATAATGTCAAGTCTACCCATTCTGAAGTAAGGAGTGCAAATCCAATGTTTTTCGATGACATAATATCCTTCAAGTGATTAAAAGATACCTTATCTCTGTCTGAGGATATTTTAATCATGCTTGATTGTAAAAGAAAATTCCCTCAACTTAACAATCGCTCTCAGTGAAAAGGTTTTTTTTTCCTTTTTTGTGACACATTACACATCTGAAAATTAATATTAAGAAATGTTTAGGGTGTATAGAAGAGGTAGATAAGTTTTGCCAACATTTGCTTTGATGTCAAATGTAAGAATTTTACACCCGAGAAATAAATTTGGCTAACTTTTCAAAATTTTTAAATAGGTAAATGTTTTTAAATAGGTAAAAATAAATTTATCATTATATAGTATATTGTGGAAGTAACGAAGTATCTTTCATTGCCAATATGAAGCCCTTTCACCTCGTACAAGGTTCAAGTTTCGATTTAACATAAATGGGCATGGCCTTTTCAAGATCTTTGGTGCCCTTCTAACCGGTATGCCTACCTTTTTCCGCGCCATCCTTCGTACATCTTCGCCCCCTCCTCCTCGTCTCGTCCGCTTCCGTCCTCCATTTATCCCCTCAGTCCTGCAACAACCCCCATCGCTTCTTCAACCCCTAAAGTCCTCTTGCCCTAACGCCGCTACTGCGAAGCCAAACTGGAAACAAGATTTTCGGGGAGCACGTCTCTGAGCGTTAGCATTCTTGTCTCCCCTAGTCCTTCCTTATCTCCGTCAATCTCTCCTTCACCTTACAGTCGACACCGCTAACCCACTGCTTTACGGATGGACTTTGTTTCGACGCATCGATTACGAACTATCAGCGATATCGTTGTGACTCTTCTACGTAATCATCTAAATCAAGAGCCAACAATATGAAGATTGGGTTGACGCAACTATCCACTCCACTCATTTGGGACAGTCCTTGGACTATCTTCCCATTCAGTTGTCCACGGTTGTCTTTATCCGACACTTGCCGACTCTTATACAAGTGCATCATTAGAGAGTATACGGTACTATTAATGCTAATTAAAATCAGTAATCAGTGAACTTACATGATGGAATCATGACGGAATTTTGGAAAAGAGTACACGTTTTTGTTTTCCAATGTTTGTATTGGGGAATATAACACCGTATTTTTATGCTTTTATGATTAATTATGTTCAATTACACTGTCTGTTCAAAAACAAAGTTCGTTTTGATGAAGATAGAGCCAATTTGAACTGAGCCGGAGGAATTTGAATTTAATATATGCAAGAAAATGCTCTTTTGACATTTGTATATTCCCAGGTTGCTAACTTTCCTCACTGCCTAATCTTTCAGTGAACAAAAATCCACCGAGTACAGTGCATAAAATATTAACTTGGCTCCTCAACAATAGCAGCATTTTCACTCCAAACCTGAAATGTATGCAGCTATGTATTTGATGCCTACCTACGTATTGATCCGTAAAATTCAGATAGTGTGATGTAGATCGTAACTACACAGAAGTAAAGCACCAAATATTCGAACAGCAGTGGATTTAAACGCTGATGACGCCACTTCACCATTAACGTATTCCTGGTATTTTCGTTTCCCTGCGAAGCCCTCCACAACTTCCGCGAAGAGAACGGCAAGTCCCTTTCATGACCGAGCCCCAATCTCGCCAATATCTCCGCTTTCCCAACCCGTTTTAACTCGCGACCCTCGTGCTGTTGTACCGATCCTGAGATGTGTCAATCCAACCTCTGCCTATATCCTTCGAATCCCTTCCCCTGTCACCTCAAAAGGTTTACCCAGGGTGAATACATCGCAGCCAAGAATGCTTTGGCGCCTAACGAACCCCCTTCGAGGTAGAAGTTATCGTTTCATTTCCCGATAGTTTGCGCCCACTCGATACTTAAAAAAAGCGCTCTGTTTTACGGCACGTTGAAGCATTGGTGCATCGAGGTGCTCATCCGGGAGCGTATATGTGTTATCGCGAAATAAACGGCGCAGAAAAAGTCAATATACGCGCAAAACAGTGGTTCGGAGAGAGTTTCTTTCTGAAAGATTTTCTTGGGATTTCAAATCAAAGGGGATGATGGGTTTAACAAAAAATTTAAAAAATATTGATTTTTTAAACATGATTATCAGGTACATGTTTGGCTTCTAAATGTGTATAAAATTGAGGGATACTTAAACCACCTCCATATCTGAAATTCCAGCTCCAGCAAATGTAAGCCTCATCGAGCTTCGAGCCTCATCTACGTTTGAGCTTAATGTATTTGTTGTTATTGTAGCTATAAATCACTAAAAAGGTAAAGCAATCCTCTTACCTAAGTTTCGACCGTTTATACTTCACCTTCAGGGCCGTGATCCGCAAATCAGCGTGTGATACACTGGCAATATAGTTTGGTTTACTTTATAAGTGGCCTATCTCCAAAATATCAAAAAATATTTATTATTAATTGAAAAGGTACAGAATCACCATCATTTATTGAAAACAGTGAGAAAATTGAAATGATAGCGTAATATTGGTGTTAATATTTTCATAGACTCGCGAATTAATTCAGTATATTTGCCTACTTTTGGTGGTCATAATTCGTCACTTTTCTGAGGGAAAAAACAAGTGACTAGCAGCGGCTACCAACGTCGGGCATATCAAATACTCGGTGGTTGAAAAAATTTCATTGATAACCAGCTATCCTAGCATCGGAAAGCAACATTTTTGACATATGAGACTAACTGAAGTATTAGAAATCATCGAGTATTGATCTCAAAATGTTGGGGAAAAGGGGTTTATTTTTTCAACAAATTGAGACAAAGTTTAAAATTAAAAAAGGTGCAGCCACCCTAAACTAAAGAGTATTATATCCTGGGTCAGAATCACGGTTTCAAAGGTTTTTCAAAAGTGAACTGTTTTTAAATGTGTTTTTGGGCTATGCTTTTTTAAGCTATATATTTTGCAATGAGCATTCTTTTTATGACTAGAAATCCGAAATCGCAAATGAATCTTATATAGATTTCAGATATATGTTGACGATAGACGGCTATGTCTCATTGTATCTTTCAAATAGTAGCAGCTGTATTGGTATCTTTTTTTATAAGGCTAATAAAAGTAAATGCTAATTTAATAAAATTATGGCATATGAATGAGTGTGCTAATTTGACCATCGCCGAGGATAAGTTTTTAGCAGTTTGAAAAGGGTACGGTTACTTTTTTAAATTTTAAAATAAGAATTACCCATTTTAAATCCATTCTTTATACTTCAATTGTAAATTAAAAGCTATCTTAAACGAATTTGTCAATGGGTATGCCAAAAATTGCAAAAAGTCATAATAAGTGCCACTCGTCAAAATGAAGGGTAACGATTTTTTCAGGTAAATGAACTCTGGTTCTTCTACCGCTAATTGGGATAAGTTCAAGACTTCATTTGGTAGTGGAGTCTTAGAAAAGGAGCTATTTGGTTTATAAATAAATTATTAAAGGCTAATTAATAAACGTCATCCCATGCAGCTGGTGATAACAAAATTTTTAGATTAATGCCAGTGTCAATAGTCAATTTTGAGATTTATCGCCCAGTAAGGAAATTTTCCATTGAAATATCTTCTCATTCATCCCACTAAATGTTGTTTTCTGCAATTGCGTCTTCGGTTACCCTATCGAGAGGACAGCAAGCTACCCACCTAAAAGGGGATTATCGTTCGGTGAAACACGGAACGTGCTCACGATGTCACAATTTCAAGTTTTCCTTTGATGCTGATGTATTCACGATCTGTCTTGTTATTAATTATTCCAATGGAGTGCCCTGATGTTTAGCAGTTTCTTATAGGTTTCATGGCTCAATCACCCTAGGTTCTGAGATATAGGCTATTCGTCACGCATGAGCACGCCAAACGTGCTTCGGAAGCTTGATGCATTTGCTTCCGCTGCAATGATTCTGACCTAGTATATCTCGGAGATACAGGAGCTGACTGCTAACTAGAATATCCATCTCCATTATCGTCGCAACACGTGCAAATGGGATGCTGGAAAACACAGTGAATACCAGGGAAATAATACAATTCTGGGGAAGTATGTAATTTAATGTAGATTTCGATCCCATCGTCAATATTTGTCACCAAATGCGGCTGATATCATTCTTAAATATCATTTTTAGATACGCTTCAGTTCCCTCAATAATTTTATAACATTCCAGGGTGCCTCGTTTTGCCACTTTTTTAAGGAGTGAATCGTAATACCCGGCAAACGTTGCGTACCCGGGTGGGTATTACAGATATGATTTCTTTTTGAAATCGGTTAATATCTTCTGTTCGCCATTTTGTCTTGAAATTTCGAAATTTTTAACGAAAAACGTTAAAAATCTAAATAATTTAAATTTGGTTCTAGCAAGCCCTCATTTTTTCGAATGGTGTATAACATTGGTCTTTCCTTGATATTTTTGACCAAATGCGTCAGCTCTATTCCTTTTAATTATCGAGAAAATGACCTTTTATCGTGTCCCCGAAAGACGTTTTTGTGGGTAGGCAACCCGCAACACAGTCTCATTTTACGCTATGCATGCGATAAATGACGCGAAATAGAGATGCTTCTCTGTCAAAAACGTGTAAATCATGTCTGGAGTTGTCAAGGGTTAGTCACTAGGATAGGATGATTAAATGGTCACCCCAAAAATCCAACAAGAACGTCAATGGAGAGCCAATGGTTCCCCTGCCCTGGCTAAGTATATTTATACCCCTGAGGCTGAGTCTGTTGAGGGGTCTATCCTCACTTATCAACCAACTTCCGCGATTATTTTGTTCTAAATTTGGGAAAGGTATTAACTATTTCAACATTTTTGTCAACTTATTTGTGAAATTTATTGGTCAACGCTATTTAAATAAAGTATAAATTCAATATAAACTCCATCTCAGTCATTTAATAATATTTGGCGGTAGTTAGGGACTGGGCCTAAACTCGCAGTTTCACAATGACAACCTTGCATATAGGTAAACTCTTTTTGGGATTCCCACCGGGTTCATTCATCCTTAATGGCCAACATTTCAAGCTCCAAATCGGAGCTTATCATCGGTACTGAATGTTGTTTTGTTTTTTTTTTTTTACACAAACCAATAAAACAAAATTCAGACCTGAGGGTGAGCCCCGAGCCGGAGCTTGAAACTTTGACCGTTATGGAAAAATTTACCCGGTGAGAATCCCGAGAAGAGTTTATTCACATTATTCGCCGGGAAAGCATCAAGTCATATTTAACCTTGCATGTACCTCGGAAAAACCTCTAAGATAACTATGATTGTTGGGCTCGGACAAGGTAAAATTGGCTCTTCATATATAGTCAATAAATTGCTTTAATACTAGCTATCTGCTTGCATTTCTTGGCATGCTATAACTCATGCCCTCGGGTTGGATCTAAGAATGAGTGACTGAGAATTTTAACTATATTTAACAATCTCGAATTTTTTTCTGTACCTCCAATTTTCATCTTATTGACATTGGCCTGTTTGCCCCTGAGGAAATCTATTCGTCTTGCCTAAAGGGTTGTCGTATTGAATATACACTGCGTCTAGAAGTGAAGGGATATGTCACCGGTAGCTGACTGCCTAAATCCCCGAGCCTTCTGATATATGCTCGAACAGGTGCAATAAACTTCCTCATAACTTTCAGATTCATTTTTCCATGTAAAATTTAGTCTCTCCTTTAATTCCCATTATTTTCCCATTAATACTTACGTGACAATGATTTTTTATCATTTAAATCACGCTGTAAACTTTTTGTGAAAGATTTTGTAAAGCACTGAGATATTTAAGGATCACCACTATTTTTCGACAACATTTCAGTAAAATTATACTAAATTCATATAAATAGCTCACTAACTGGCTAATATAAACCTTTCAAATTTGTATCATTCATCTATCAATCGTTTTTTAGGTGCCATTTTGCTAATAATGTAATTCATGACGGCGTACATTATTTATGTATGACTATATTTTGAGTTGCTATTGTTGGAGAATTTTGAGCTTAACATCTCAGTTTAGGTAATTTTTTATATTAAGCTACTAAATTTTACATTAATACTCATAAGAGTTTTCCAATTTTTAAATGATAGTCATAGTCAATGACATCATTGAGAATAATTAAGTATAAATATCATTCATGAGTTTCCATTTACGATAAACCAGAGTAGTGTTTTTGCGGGAAAATCCCTCTTCCCCGAAAAGTAATAATGAAAAAAAAAAGTTTTGGTGCATTATCGTATACGCATTGAGTCATGGCGGAAGGAAAATAATGTGCACTTTATATTTAAAATGGTAGAGTAGTGCACTTTCCCTGTGCATGTATCCGCAGAAAATACCAATTTCGGATTGGTAGCGTATGTGGTTGGTACTTAAGGTCGGAATTTCGTGAATTAATTTCAAGTGCATCGGATAATATGAAGACGATAAGAGGATACCAAGATGCACCCATACATTTTGTCCAAAACATGAGTAGTTCCTTATTTGCATGCATTGAATTTGTTAGTCAAGCCGAAAGTTTTGATCTTACCATCTTACGATTTTTATTTCCATCTTCCATCAGTCTGCGAATCTCTTCTTTTTTGTGTTGACTTCTTCTTTATTATATATTTTCTTTCCTTTCTTTCCACGTTTTCAGCGACTTAGTTAAATATATGACTGAGTAAATATGGAAATCTTTGTTTGAAAAGAAAACGAAATAAAGCGTGTTCATAACATGTTCAATATGATATTAGCTGTTTATTTATTTGGGTTTACTTGTCGCAAGTGTGGGAAACGATATTATTTAGAATTTGGGGTGATAGAACGTGCGCTCGTGTTTTTTGTTTTAACTTTTCAAAATATTTTTCATCCATGCAGGGTGAAGGGTACGTTAACCTTCTTTGTAAGCGCTATTTCCATTTTCTAAATATTTTGCTCCCTTTATCAGTATTTTTACGTTCTCCCATAAACGTTGGTACAGTTCTAGAGTAAATATTAGTGTTAGGTATTCTTTTGTAGCGAAATCAGAGAACTTGAGTTCATATCCGGATTCCAAGGGACTTGTTCATAAAAAAATCTCTCTCACGCGTTATGAACGGTAAAAAAAACCTTCCGTGCCTTGCTAACTATATTTTTGTTTTATATCGCAGTGTCAGATTTTTTTCTCGATGACACTCTTTGATGTGCTGTGCTGAAAATCCAGCACCTGAAAAACAAAATAATGTCGTAGGAAAACGGTTAAGTTCACGGAGGGTTTATCGGTCTAGTTGAACCTTTTAATTCTGCATTAACGCCCTCGTGAAAGGTGGCTTCTATAAATGTCATCCTGACGGTATGCGCAGGGATACATTTTTCGAGTTTTATGGCTCATTTTTTCCTATCCCTCACATTGATCTCCTTACTTTTGAATCGGCACGAATACGTTTATGCAAGGGGACTTACTGCATAGAGGAGGCCCAATTCCAACCCATAGAAGGCTGAATTCTGTTGTTGCCACTTCGGTCGCATTTTAATCGGTTTTCCAAAATACCCGCGATGCGCTGATGAGTGTAGTGCGCTCCACTTTTATCCAATATTTTGCAGTATAATGTTTGTAATTGCGAGGAATAGCATGGCAAATTAATGAATTTAATAGATCACATCATCAACTGTATTAATTTCTATTAATGCCCCTAATAATACCTCATTTCCCGGTAAAACTCGGATCAATTTGTCCGTCAGCGACCTGAGTGGAGACTTTTGTAAACCCATTTAAAGGCGCGGTGGTTGACAGCAGATTTAAAGGCCGAATTGAGGATCCTCATTTGTAATATTCGTGGGTTTATGCATCCTCGGCCGATTTTACACGAGCGTGGTGGCCCATTACGATGGTTTGGCCGTTGGACTTCTGATTGAAGAGTCACATGTTGTAAATTCGGGAAAATCCTTTGGACACCCCAAATAAAAATCCTCAAAGTACGAGGTGGTCCATTGAAAATTATATAAAATGAATCAAAATGGTAGTCTCCCTGCCCTGAATGTTTGATATCTTTTACCTTAGTCTGACTTGAGCTCTTCTGAAGACTTAAGTAAAATCCTCATGACGCTGTTTATCACCGTTGAAATCAGATCAATGGGGTAGTTTCCTTCATCAAATAAAACGAAAGGCATTGATTGCGATTCGTTACCCACCAGTAGTGTATTCATAATATACAAATTATTTGGTTTTAGAAATTCCAGTTTAGACGAATGGCAATGGTAAATTTTAACCGTCTCTGAAACAGGCCAGATTGGCGCCCATGCGGTGCCACTCCACGTGACGTCACAGGGACCTAGTTTCTATACGAGTAGATATGAGTTTTACATCGTCTGAGATGAGACCAATGCATGCATGAGGCACAAAGCTCAGGGAAACATCTCTTAATAATCACCTATTAAAACTGCCTAGGGTCGGAAAGTTTCCTTCGTTTGATAAGGTATTAATAATCCTTATTTAAGCCAAGCGCTACCAGCTAGCATGGTGCTCTGCTACCTGCTAGCTTCCTGCGTCGTATCAGCGCTCAAAGCCTCGCCCCAAGGTCACCTCACTTGCGGTAGCGGAAACCAGAACGACGTCACACGGTGTTTTCCCGGCATTCATACTTAGCCGTCGCGTTTTCGCGCGCTTGAAAATTTTCACTTTTCATTTAATCGCGAAAAATAGATATCGTAATTTAAAAATCTAAAAGCGTGAAATACGTACTCCAAGAGTAATAATATTTCGATTTATGCAATAAAAAATAATAGGAAACCACCCTATTGTTGACGAGTTCACTTTGTGGAGATTCATTATAGTAACTTACAGAGAGCTGCAGTAATTTTCTACTCCATTTAATTCTCTCAACTCAATTACACGTCACTATCAAGAAATGTTTCAAATTCAAATTCAATGATATAGCTCTTGAAAATGACGTGTAAACGTAGAAAACCGTTGAGCGAATAAAATAGAATTGAAAATTACTTGGTCTATTTGTATGTTATCACCATTGAAATGTGTTGTATTCTGCCATTGAGTTATAGTATCTACATTGCTCTCGTTATAAATTTAATATTTATAAAAAATGGATAAAGTAAAGCCAAATATTTTTTCAAGAAAACATGTTAGTACCTCGTGACGTTATATTTAAATAAATTATCGAATAAAATACATTTACAAACCACTGTTATTCGAAAATTATTTTGGTTTTATTTTTTTATGATGACAGGTAAAAATTTTTGTTTTTTATCGTAAAATGTGAAAGGTTGGAAAACAGAATTTGTTTTGACTCGCGCAGTCGATATACAAACTTCTTAGCGCTTTTTTATTCTCGTGCGTATAACAGCAGTTCCTGTTTACATCTCCAGTCGTGTTGGCTCTGAAATAATAGCCTCTTTTTTATGTATTGTGAAGATTATGTCTAGGCCAATGACATATTCCTATATTATTCATAGCAGAGCTCGGTACCCAGTGGAAAGATCAGAAAAAAAATTGCTGTAACCTTTTGCTGTTCTCTCGAATATTGCAACATTCCTGCATCCGGGCTTCGAGATAATTCACGTGGTGCCCCAGCAGTTGATTGATCACTTTTTATTTACGTACTATACGAGCATCCTCCACTGCGAAATCCTCTCTGAATATCCTAAACACACAATTTCTTTCAACTCTCTATATCCTACTCCTTCTATGAACTGACAACTCACATTTTATCTTTTCCTCTAACACACTCTGTTATTCTATCTTTGCTACACCATTTTGGCGCCTCCTCTCTTCATAATAATTCAAGGTGGATTGATGATTTTATAAAAAGCCGTCTTAGGAATTCACATTTTTTAAGTAGTCATTTGGTTAATCCATGTATTTTTCTATGTATTTATCCGCCTAAGTTGTCATAAGGCTAGCATCCGGGTCGAATCACTTACCCTTGAACTATTGTTGAACTGCTGAGTTCAAGCGCAATGTGTCTGATAGGCTTGCATGCGAAAAAAACATCATTAACTCTTAGCATGACTCAATGGTTCAACTTAAAATTTTAAACCGTCGTTATAAATGCAGTCTCACACTTCAATGATGTCTTATGTGCTCTACACAGACCCCTTTACACGTCGTCATACGGTGCCGAACCGATCTATCAAGGTATGATTAAAAGTGCTCTTTAGGCTCTTAAGTATTACTACAGGTAGCATATTTAGGCATGTGATCAAGATCAGTGTTATTCATTATGGCAAGTTATTTTGCTAATAATACTATTTTTGATAGTTTTACTAATAATATTATTATTTTGCGTTATTTTGCTAATTGACCAATCGGCATATATGCTACAAGGCTGCAAAAAACCAGCTACTCTGAGCGTCAAGGGTCTATGCCGCCAAGTGCGCCGAGAAATGAAAAAGCGCTGGCGCTGTGTTTGTAGCATCCATTGTCCCTAAAATATCGAGAGCATACCGACAGCACTGCAGAAAACTTCTAACCTAAAAAATGGTTTATTTTTCCATTCAAGCTATCTAGTTTTAGCTAAAATGGTAAATTATGTATTAGGTCTTTCTAAAATTTTTATATTTCTCCTCTCTGTGATTTCAAATTTTAACCTTCGTGCAGCATACTTCAACAACCCGTGCTAAATTCGTTCCTCCAGCATCAACGTCATCGTGAAAAATATTTATTTTCCTCTTTTAAGCTCGAATCCTCTGCTTGTATTTATATGCATTTCACTGGGAAATTCTGAAATTTTGTCAAGGTGTTGAAGCATAAATATATTTTAAACTAATACGATGAAACTGTCAGACGACTTGGTTTGTTGTAGCTTTTGTAATGCAACGTGACGAAGAAGTGTGAACTTAGTGAACGACGCATGAAATGATAAAATTATGATATTTTAAAAACAATTTAGCTGTAATTTGTTTCTCAATGACTTATACTTGCTCTTCTTTTGCCGAGGTAGCATTTTATTTCCGTTTTTTATCCAGCTCGTAATTGCAACCTAATAATCAGAAAGTCCTGGCTATACTACTGGAATTGTTTGATTCCCTTTTTTCACCGAGTTTAAAAATATTTGCACTCAGAGGCTACTTCATGCCATTAATTTAGTAAAGGAAAAATAACCAATAAAAATTTGCATTTATTTCCGAGGCAAACGTTTTTGAATTCGTGGAACCAATGGAGTTAGGTTAGATCGATTGAATGATTAATTACATCGAAATTACAAAAATAATCTTAATTGAATCATTATTGAAAATTAATCAAGCACCTATTTAAAAAAAAGTCCCACAAAGATTCTTGGTTTTCACTGAATCGTCCCATCGTTTTTTATTGACTTCACTCAGGGTACATAACTATGGATGATTCATTCCATAATAATTGCAGACCATTCATTACGAATTCTCTGGTCATTACTTTCAATTGTCATTTCACGTAATTATTCATATTTGCTGATTGTTGCTCGTCGTAATGAAATATATCGTTGATTCCAGTGCATATTTTAAAACAAAAAAGGTGTAAGTTATTCATTCGAATATTATTCGGCTGGAATAATTTTTTTATGAAAATATGTTTCCACTTAGTAGCTAATAATTATATGTTATATATGGAGCACAGTATCATAGTAAATACAGCGATTGCTGTTCAAGAGATCCAGGGTTCAAACCTCTTGAAAAACCTTAAACCAAATAAAATCCTCGAAGTGTCATGTGACCCAAGGAAAGAAACTACCCTGAATGTGTGAAATTCAAACACCTGAGGCTTAGCTCGGGTTAATCTCTACCCAAACGTATCCGAACAAACCTTTTGGTTGTTCCAGTGAGTGAGTGTGAGCTAATAATTGTACGTTTAGGAGTTTATTTTTGCACCAAACAATAATTGATGGATTTTATTTGACCTAATGCTGATTACACTGGATATGTACCTACCTCATTTATGACATATAATCTTCTAGATTCTGTTATATAAAATCTTGCATGAATAATTTATTTTGAAACGTTGAAAATACGAAAATGTTCTTATGCGACATGAGAGTCATAAATTCAATTGTAAATATTCTTTAACTTTTTTATTCATTACATATTTTTTTAAGCTCCTTAAGGAGGAGTGGGTATTTTGAACAGGATTTTCTCAATTCTAATAGTTATTTTCAATGACCAAATTAAGTTTAGTTTAGTCTAAATTATCTTTTTTATATTTGGCTTCAAATTTATGTAATCGTTAATTAAGTTTGAAATAATTCAAAAATGTCACAGATCCATTAAGATTTATCCATGTACAGATTTATCGACTTTAAAAGATCTTTATAACGCTCAGGGCCGAAGTCATGTTATAAGATGAAGTCAACTTCGAAGAGGTCCCGTATGGTAACATGATGGCATTATCATTGGACAGTTATTATTTTCCCGATTGATGGGATACGCAAAATATGATTACTACATCATTCGTGTGTACCAAAGCAATTTATAATTGGATGTATCCTGGGAACATCCCACTATGACGTCTTACACCTGAATTAGTTGTTGTTTTTCTACTCAATATCCTTGTTTTCTGTGAGAATAAATGATTATTGTTAATATTTTCAGCTACGCAGAAAACGTCCGTTGCGAGTTGTCTTTCTTTTTACATCTGTAGGAATACTGCATTTGCAAGAAATGATATTCCAACGCTGAATAAACGTGATTGAGATGTCGGACTGGAGTTTCCATTCACTCGGAGAGTAAACTCATTGCATTGAGATGTAGCTAGTATTCATGTATTCATAGTTCTCTCCTTTGGAATTTTCAAAACTCTACTTCTCATGCTGAGCTTATTCAAAAAAATGAAAAAAAAAAAAAGAAATGCCGTAGGTCGAATTCTCTTGAGAAGACAGAGCCGCGGCGAATTTCACGTTAAAAGTAATGAGCAATGCTGGGAATACGCCCAGAAGGCTAAATATTGTACGAGTTATCTGTGAGTCTATTGCCTGAAACTCCTCGAGGTCTGCAAAATAATATCTTGGAGTAATACGTGCTGCATTGGGCTCTCCTTTGATACTAACCGTTCGCAAATGTTACTCAGCTCGTCGTTTCTGAAGGCTATAATTTTATTTAAGATCACGAAAAATTCCTCTGATGATTCTGTAAAGTATTTAGCGAGTAGTGTACCCTGTGTTGGTGCGGATAAAGGTTCACCTTTCCTTTTGCTGGAAAATTAAAGCTGGATTAAAATGATGTAATTTATTTTATCGAAATGAACATTTGTTTTAGCCAAGATACGATCAGGTTTATTGCATAGAAAATGCTCTAAAATTTAATAACGCTCAAAAGTGACTATAATAAATTGTTTTTTAATGAATGTAGCAATACACTGTCAAGCGTAGGTCAAAATAAAATCCAGGTCCCACAATTCAGCAGTGTGATTAATCTTATTTCCTAAAACTCACATTCAACTTTTACCTCCTTGTTATAATGTTGAATGTTATTCCATGAATTATGTATAAATTTGTCGTCAATTATACCTTTTCAAAATTGGTTATTTTCATAAACTGTTTATAAACAATACTCATATCGGATTTAATTATTTGAGAACAAAAATTATATTTTTAAATTATTATTATTATTATTATTAAGAACTAATCCTTTTCTTTTCCATTGCCTGCTCTACCCTCAAATCTCGAGAGCCTCATGACTGTTATTATCTTTCTTCATCTGGGTATACGTTTACTTCTTGTATGCAGTTATCCTTCATCCTATATATAATCTCGATTTTGCGCAAGTGAACATCTTGTAATGGGTTAATAGTTGATAAAATGAGACATAATCGAGAATAATCTCCATTCTCGTAACATCACACTCAATCAGCTACAGAGAAGTATGTACCTACTCATTATCACCTACCGTTCCACGGGACAGAAACCAGATTAAATTTGCATTTCTGTGAAATTTTCTGTTAATGAGATGAAAATGATGCTGAAGGTAACGTTTCATCGTCATCTACTTCATCCCCAATTTATACATTTAAGATTATATTAAAATTGATGTATTAATTTTGTTTTTGAGTTATCAAAATTTTTAACGTAGCGTACTATACCGCCGAAGGCTGGTTTAAGTGGAGCAACCTACTATCATCTCGTATTTTTCAATCCCTATTTTCGTAGTACTCCATTCAAACCATTTTTCTCATCTTTATCTCATTTAGAATGTTCCTCTCTTCATCCACTATGTTATCACTTCCTCTTTTCTTTATCTTTACCTTCATTTCGCTCTCTCTATTCTCCTCCTTACCCACTATCAAATTTATCCAGTTTTTTCCACATCCTCCTTTCTCAGTGTCCGCGTTTCCTCACCGTAAAGCGCTGAACTCCACATGAGAGTATTTGATTTTTCTTTACACGCTTACTGAACGACCCTCTCTTCAGCTATTCCTTGGTCATGATCGACTCATTTTTTAATGCTATTTACATCCTGATGTTCTGACTGGTATGTCTGTCTTGGGCACCTAAATAACCATTTTGAGGGCACAACTGTTTCACTTACTCAAGTTTGTTTCACCTGATCTAATTTATCCTTATGCTTCTTTCCCACGATGCTAAAAAAATATAATCATTAATGACTTCCAAGTGTGTTCACACTTATCCCAAAACTTCTTCGCATACACTCTACTCTAAACGCAGGTAATATTAATAATTTAACATTAGGCCGAGGGTGGTTCCAGGATTTTTTCTGGTGTGGGGCAAGAAGGGTCTACTAGGCAAGCGATCATCTTATACTTGAGATTTAAAGCAAGATACAACATTCACTGTACGAAATATCCTCTTTATTTTAAGTTGAAAGTTATTAATATGAAAT
This sequence comes from Ischnura elegans, assembly GCF_921293095.1. Classification (NCBI taxonomy): domain Eukaryota; kingdom Metazoa; phylum Arthropoda; class Insecta; order Odonata; family Coenagrionidae; genus Ischnura; species Ischnura elegans. Next base: position 63,667,392 of record NC_060253.1, on the reverse strand, counting down.
GAAATGATTGAGGATCCGTAATGCACAAAACAAAACCAACGTAACAATAATGATACCAGTATGTTTGCTTCAGTTCCCTATATTCTGAAAAAATTATAGGAAGCAATTAAGAATAAAATTTTATCTAATTAGTGGGTTCTGGTATGCACGTAATTTTATAGTATAATAAAATTTGATTAGTTTTAATTGGCATCAGAATTTTTAAAGAAGCATGGTAGTTTATTCAAAACAAATTTCGTACGCATCTTGGCATTTTTGCATTTGCATTTTGCATTTGCATTTGATGCATCTTTATTTCAATTGTTCTCGAATTTGTTTCTTGCAAAAATGAGAGTCCACTCTGAAGTTATAAGTAAAGAAGAATTATTTGAGGCTAAAAAGTTTCTATGACATTTTTACTGAAAACTACCAAACGCTAAAAAACGTTATTGCACTAAAAGTTGTTCAGAAACTTGTTAAGAGTTTTTGAATAATATTTTAACTTGGGCAAGATTCGTAGACGTAAGAAGTGATGGGTCGTAAAAAAGTTGCTTTTTCAGATGTGATATTCAACAGGCAGTTTTTCGATTAAAAAAACAATATTTAGCTTAGTTTATGGAGTATAATCGAAAGTGAATTCTCGTTTATTCGGATTTACCTATAGGCTCAAATTACCTGTATTCATCCTCTGAATCCTTATCCAGTCATTGAAATCTGAATGAATATGTGATGCATTTTTACGATATAAAATATCATGATGTGCTGAAGATAGTAAAATAGCTTATACCAAATGAAAAATATCCAAAGATAAATACGTGCAAAAAGACATGAACCATATTTAAAAAATATTATTAATGAAAAATAAACACGTTATTCTTTAGGAAGCCGAATTCTCTAAGTGCAATATTAATTGCGTTTCGGAATTCGAAGGCTTCACAAAGAAATGACGAAGATTTCCTTAGGCAGATGATATGATTGAAATTTTCTCCACGTTGAAATTTTTCATGCGGAAGGAATGATGATAATAGTATGAGTCATTGAATGTGAAATGTACATAAACTATCATCAAAAACGCTTTCCTCAAAGCCTTCCTCCGGATTCAAGCACTGCAGTTTCCAATCCTCTTCTCACAATAATTATCCAGCCTTGTGATTTCTCGCCACACATTACTTTTCACATGAAATGGAGTTATTATTTCTTTGACTATAAGTTGAGCCATTTGATTTCATCCACTCTCTTACAAGCAAGCATATTGAGTGCCTTCAATAACATCTCACTCCCTTAACGTGTGATAATAACATTTATTTCCATATCTGGTGTTGATAATGGAACCAACTGCTCAGTTCATTGATTCTGCGTAATGTTTACCCATCTTATCAGCTCATTGACGCTCTCGTCTATCCGAGAGTGATTACGTAGGAATTCTCTTGAGAAAGGTAACCCAAATAGAAGACTAAAAATATGTTATTTACGACTAGAAAAAAAGGCAAACTACTTTGAATTGAACTAATTTGATAAGGCCATCTCCGGAATTACAGCTTTTATAGGCCTAATTTTGAGAAACAATTTGTTTTTCTACGAACTTCATACCAGTTTTTCAGATTAATTTTTGGACTTTATAAATCAATTAATTAGATATTTATTTAAAATCTATATCCATCCAACTTTTTAAAGCGTTAAAAGTGTTTAAAGCACTTAATTAGATATTTCTTTAAAATCTTCATCCATCCAAATTTTTAGAGCGTTTGGAATTGCTTGAGCTTCAATATAAAAATTAGGTATCTGAGTAATAATTTGTTTCCCGCATTGATAGACTCTTCACCTAAAATTTTACTGAATGATTCAGGGAGTACTTTCGAAGCATGCATTCATAAATTTCAGATAAACCCTTATTTGCCTCCCTAAGCCTACTGCGATCTATTTTACCACGAATCTGGAATTTCATGGAATTAAGGTATGATAACCAGTGGCTTCAACTCCTGTTCATAAGTTGTGGTAGGTAAATAGTACTCATACTATTACGCTATCGTGCTTGAATCGTACAAGCCACGTTACTTTTTTCCCCTGAAGCTTTAAAAGCTTTGCAGCCTACACGATTATATGCGGTGTTTCTTTTTCCAGCCAAAGTGAGACCAAAATAATCTATCAGGCTTCCATTTGCCGACTTCCTGTGATACTGGGAGCCCAATGTTCTGACTTTTTTATTTTTATGTTCAATTTTTTACCTAATGGTGACAGATTGTTGAGCATGAAAGAAGTAGAGATATAATATATCTTCAGTGATGCTTTTCGTCCATTTTCAATCTAGGGTTCGTGAACTTTCTGCAGTTTTCACACACAACTTGCATCTTCCGCGGTAGCATGGGGCAATCATTTTCGCGTCAAAGAGAAATTCTCAGGGTATGAAAGAAATATGTTTTACCCATATCGCAGGCACGGTTCTAGCTACATTTGCAGGCTGGAAGATCGCAGAGGCTTAGCAATGCTGGGCTGGGCTAAGGTTTACAAATCACTGAAAAAGGACAGAGCCTTGCCATTGCATACATTGATACGAAAACAGCTCTTCCAGTTAGCACATAAAACTTAACTGAATGAAATTCTTTAGTTTTTAGCAATAAATAAATTTTTTACTTGATAAATAATTGCAATTGAAATATTAATATTATAATAAAAAATCAATAATACTCATTTTCTTTGAGACTTATAAAACTTTCATTTTTATTACTCTTGGCTGTTGCGTTCGGGCGAATTACACTTTAACTTATTGATTGTGTTGTCTCAAGGTCAATTATTGAAACTTCACTTGAGTTATTGTTCAAAGATTCAGCGTGAGATGATGGTAGATTTCGATATAGATGGTGGATGAGATGGGAAGATGTTAACCACCCCTTGTCAAGTGGCAAGCAGGTTAGATATGGGATTGACTCAATCGATCAAGATAGATCGAAGTGCGAGAGTACCTAACGAAGGCCGCCTTCCCAGCCATTTCAGTCAGTGGCCATGGCGCCTGGAATTTATTGTACTCTTCTAAGTCCTTCATTTGCTCAGCTGTCGTACTTGATCAGAAATATTAACAGAAACCTTTAATTCTATCGAATAGAGTTGACTAATGGAGTCTTGCGGTCCACTGTGGTATTACCTAGTGCAAATGCTGAATTACCTTTTTATGACTAACCAATTTTAGGTGTAGCTTACAGTGGTGCCAACTCCATGGGGCCTGAGGGGGCTCGAGTATCCTCAAAATTCGTTATGGGTGTGAGGAAATAATGTGTCAGGCTTGTCGATTTTCCCCGGAGTGTCCAGATATCGAGATTCGAGTTATCAAGGTTCTAATGTTGATCATATGACTCTACTAAAATGATTTAAAAAACTTAAAACTCACTACTTAAAAAATTTCCCGGGGCACGATCCCCGGTTTGGGCCCCCCAATATTTTTTGTAAGTCGTCATCCCTGGTAGATTCTCTATAACGACTAAAGAACGTTATTATTAGGTATCGGCTTCTCCAGTAAACGAAGGATGAGGAACTATCACTACAGTTGTTGTATTACTTTGCTCACTCCATAACTCAGTGATTCAAAGAAGGATAGTTTGGCTGAATTAGTGTAGAGCTCACCCGAACTTAAGGGCGTGTGACATCACTTACCCAAGGTTGAAAATTCGAGAAGATTAAATGCCATGTATGAGTTGGGAACATATCCAACGAAATCAGCGTATGGTCAAATAAAACTCATGCATTTTTGTTTGATACAGAAATGTATTCCTCGACGTACAATCATTAGCTCACACTCACTCATTGACGCAACCCAAAGGCTTGATTTCACAAGTGAGGGCAGAGCTCACCCCGAACTAAACCACAGGAGCGTGATTTCTCACATCCAGGATTGGGGTAATTCTTTACCCTGGGTTACCTCGTATTCCAAGGATGTTTTTTTGGGGTATCCGGAAGCTGAACGCAGGATTTAAGTCCAGGGCCCCACGGTCAGTATCCAAGCTCTCTAACTATAAGGCTACCACGCTCCAATTATCGTATTTTGAGGATGATTTTTGGTGTTCAGCGGAAGCTTCAACCGGGATTTGAATCTTGGACTTTTCGGTCAGTATCCTAACTCTCTATCCACTAGAGTACCACGTTCTCATTACCTTCTTATTGTTAGTGAATGCTAGCCGAAGCTAACCCGTAAAGGCCTGTTTACACGGTACATTAACCTGCACAAGTTAATGTCTACATGCTTGAGCGTGTGCATGAACACGAAAATGCACCCTGTAACCACCCAACTTGTGCGAATGCTTGTATAGAAAATAGAACATTTTATAATTCGGCTCCTGCATTCGTACATGTTCCGTTTCGGTCCACAAAAATAATTCATGCAAAATAGGCATTAACTCGTACGTGTTAATGTATCGTGTAAAGAGGTCTTAAGAGACGAAAGATGCGGAATGAAGACGCCCTGGTCCTCTTTCCCCTCTCGAGTAAGTCACGTAGTTTCGGGGTTTTCAATCATGGCCGCATTGCGCACGTGTGCCTTAAATCGCCTTCTCCCATCCTTCGCTCTTGACGGAATATTTCGCAGGAGGAGGAGGAGGAGATGGGAGGGAGGATGTGGGCAGGAAATGACTTTAAGGAGCCCGGATCGCCCACCCAGCTTCCCCCTATCGCCGCCTAAATGGCCCGAGGCGCGGGAAGTTTGCATTCCCACCACCCACTTCTAACCCATTCTCTTCCCCGTAGAAAGGTCCTCGAGGAGTGGGGAGCGAAGGAGATACACACAACCCGAGGCGCTCATACCCTCTGCATCAAAATCCTCATCCTTCCCTTCCCTTGCCTCGTCCGGCACCCCTCCGTCGACTCGCAGACTTTCACCGGCGAAGATCGCGAAACCATGGGGGGATGATATGCGCGGCGAGGTCGGGGGTGAAGGATGGCAAAGGCTTCCTTTACCTCTCAACTACTTGTCCTCCGTCACAGGGTACTGGATCGCAGTGCAAGTTTAAAGGGGTAATGTTCGAGGGCTGTTTTGAAAGTAACCTCCGTTTTATTTATTAAATAAAACGTTAGAGTAGACTTACAAAATTTATTGTATGCAACTTAAAACTACGACTTTCCTCCACTTTTCAACAAAGTTTCCATGAAACTTTAGGCACTTATCATACCTATAAACTAACTTTGAAATTTATTCTAAAAAATCTCCCGCCAGTGCCTTTGGACATCCGGTGACAGTGTCTTTGAGCTCATCATCATCCTCAAACCGCTGGGAGGCAAGCCATTTCTTTATATGAATAAACAACTCCATTCCTGAACAACTCCTTCTCTCATTATCTTTGGGCCATACACAGAACCAAGTTCCCCATGAACTGCTGCTGCCGAATATTGTTAAGCTGTGAACAATCGAATAACAGCACGCAATTCACACTTGGCGGCATTTTCTGTTGCAGCACACATTTTCACAAGCTACCATAAAACAACTATCGCTGAAACGACCTTTACTCTACCACGACTATACGCCGACTGACCTGCCGTGAGTGCCTACGCAACAATAGTGGCACTATCCCCTCCACTTTTCACGCAGTGAGCAAACGGAGGATACTTTCAGGAGCCCTATCCACTGTGGCAATCTCTCGGATAGTTCGTGGCTGGTTCTCGGAAAGACGTCATAATTTCGGAATGAGCTATCCACTAAGTTCTATCCGAACTTTCCGTCACGGAAATTCGCGCGAAGGCGACCGAAATGACGGAGGGCCTTGGAAAATAACTTTCCGTTTCTCGGAATCAGAAAGTAATGTACCAGCTGCTAAATTATAGAATATTGTTACCGCGAAAGTGGTGTTGCAGAAGCTGGTAAGTAGTCACGAGTAATTTGGAATACTGGCAGGGTATGTGTACTAAAAACTATGGGAAATGGAGGATTACGCACGGAGTTAGGGATTAAATTAAGTTACCGGGGGAAACAGTTGAAAGAGTTAATGCCTTTATCATATCATAATTACGTTGTTTTCACTCACAGGTTTCGTATCAAAGTCATAAACTGAAGGGGCTGGGCACATTTCCATGCCTACGAGCCGCATTTTCACGTAGTAATGTTCTCCTATGCTGTATTTTCAATGCTTTATTGGTCGCAACTATTGGCGATATAGCCTGAGCTCTCCAGATTTAATGAAATAGGATTATAAAACAATATACTTGGTTTAATTTGGCGAGAAAAACTAAGGTATGTAACCTGGCTATGGTAAGCATAAAACTAATGGTTAATATATACTGTGCTGTAAGCGCGTAGTTATTTTGAGGGCTGCCGTTTCTGACCTCCGGTGACGTGGACGGCTGGAATAATGGGATACTCGAGGAAGGGATTAATTTAATAAGTATGTTCGAAGGATGTGAAACAAGACAGTAGAAGATGAAAAGAGACGGGAAGAAGGGAAAAACGCAAACAGACTTTCAGAGTTTATACTTCCAGCGTAAAGTGTTCCGGGCTCTTCGCGAAACGGATCCAGGAACCAAAGGGAGCAAACAGAATTCTAAATGTAGGGATATTAAAATATATTTCACGATGGGAGGGAGGCAAGTATCCTATCTTCCAAATCGACTAATTTCCCTTTTTCACGTAATTTCTCACAAACCAAATTGTAATTAGGGCATTTTTCAGGCAAATAATTAAGCCATAAATACTCATCTGCAATATTGGTTGTGTTGCGCGGTTAAGCACCATTCATCATCATAATAATTGGTGATTCTGTTCGTAGACAGGTTTTAACGAAAGTTTTGTCTCCACAGCATTCAGTCCTGGGTCTCTGTCTTCATGTCTGTCATGCAATTCCTTTCTTCCTTGATGTCCGTCGTTCCTTGCGCGCCCCTCCTCCCTCTTCCTCTCTTTCATTCTATTTTCTCTTCTACGAGGGCCGTTCTTTTCAAGCTTCGATGGCTCATGAACAAAAGACGAAGATTTTCTTATTAATTCGTAATATTTTCTCGCCCTACTAACTTTAGAGTGTAATTTACCTCTCCTTGATTTTTAAGCGCATTTTTACTCGTTAATGAGTTCGTAATTCAGGAATGTACTAGATAAAATATCTTTGCCACCATCTGTGACAAGTAATATGAAAATTAAAATATTGAATTTTTTTGTGCGGCGATTTTTCCTTTTTTCATAAAATGATTATTCATAAATACTACTTTAGCCTTTCTACCTTATCATATAAAACCAACCTTCGGATTGTATCATCGGGGGAATTAATCCATTTCTATACATACTATTATAAATATGTACTGTGTATGACAATTCAAATTTTATAGCATAGAAATTATCTAAGCAAACTTCTTTGAGTAAACTGAAGTTTTGTGCTGTTAACTAAAATTCGGATACTCAAGTGAACAAAAATTGATAGGAAATAAGAGAGAAAGAGAAAGTGAACGAAAATGGTGATTTTGCCTACCATTCCTGGACTATGACGGCACTCCAAAATTTCAAGGCAACCAAACAAGCATAGGTAGATTTTTATGCATACTTTGGACAAGGTACTGATATAACGGCCAAAAACTATTAATTTTCTCTAAAAATCGCGTGAATATCACCAAATCCACCGTATTGTTATTTGAGATAATTCACTACCAGATCCAGCACAGCTACCATTGGATCATATGGAATTCGATCACTTGTTTTTTTTTTCCTTTCAACAAGGTGGCCTTACTTTGACTTGACAATCTTTAAAGCAATAGTATTTTTTACAGATAATAGTCGTTTATGACTGCGGTAATTTGAGGAAAAGAAGGAGTCCACCCATCTCCCTATAAAACCCAAAGGAAGAAGCTTAAATTTTAACGCTTTCTCACTGTGCCAGATCAGTAGATAAATTGCCGAAGTTATTCCTCTTACGGGCTTTATTAGGGAAATTGTTGTTTTTATCAAGAATTTCTTCTCAAACCATGTATTTCATATCCTCCATCCCACAAAATCTGTATCTGGATCCCCCTGTGGTCGAGATTTTTTTTCGCGAATAAAATAATAGATAAGAGAGTATTTGAGCTACCTACCTATTCGTCTGCCAATTTATATCTTCAAGGATAGTTCAGATAGATTTCCTAAGCGTGCTTTTTCCTCCACGTGGAAGTCAGATTGATTTCAATGGCCTTGCCCAAAATACCCAAATAGGAAAAATGAATATAAAATGTAATTCTAAACCAGTACTTTTTATTTCATGCTTGTATTTCGTGAAAACTATTGCATGGATATACTGTCGTGATATTTCATACCAATTCGAGGAAAAATTGAGAATCAACAAATTGGGAAATAAATCAACAAATTTTCAGCGAATACAGAATATATTTTTAGATATTGGTCTGTGTCTCAAATAAAGGTGTTTTACAACTGGGAAAATATTGTGGTAACATTTTTCCTACTTGGTGACGAGCCTGAGAAAGTCGAGGATGGCAACTTTACCAATTTTTTTTTATTTGGAGAAATTCAAATATTTTATTCACTCAAAAGCGTCAAATCAGACATTTTTATAGTTGACACATGGGTAAATGCTGGCAACGGTGCACAACCCATACCCGGAAAAATGCGACATCATTTCATAAGTTTTGAACAAAAATAGGCTGGCCGAGTGATGTGAAAATTTTGTCATTTTTTGTGCCGTATTACGTATTCAAAACTTACGATGTCACCACACGAAATCATCATGATATACATAAATGTAACTCTTCGTAAAATTTACCTTTATCTCAGGTACAAATGCTTAACACTTGATTGAATAGTCAGGTGAAATTTTAAAGCTAGAGTTACATGGAAAATTTGTCATGGTCTGCGAAATATACTCCGAAAATTCATAGATGATTGCATAAATTTTAATTCAAACATAGCATAAGATGAAAGCAATACATCACGAAAAGAGACCGATGAAGCGGGAGATCTGTGTTCTTTTAAACCAATAGCTATGCTCTTTCATTTATCCTGGAAAGTTGTTTGAATCCATGTAATGGCAAGTGTGCTGGAATGACTGACCTTTGTTTTCCCTCGAATTTAGAAAGAAAAAGATTTTTCACTTCCTGATAAATCAATTGCCTCAGCATCGACAAACACGCTGATTCAAGCTCAGGACGATATTTGTTCTCGCCTCGTCAATCGCTTTCGTGACGTTTCGTTTTCATCGTGATTCTCCTCTCGTTAACCCACTTTGAAGACCTGGGACATACCATTGTGATTTAACAAAAGAAACATTTTTCGCTAATTTTGTTTAAAAAAAATGTGTTTCATGGGTGATTCCACAGCTGTTTAAAATCAAATTTAAGTTCCATATAATGTGGATAATTCAATGTCTTTATTCTAAAAAATAATGCTCACTCAATGCTAATGAATAGATCGTGGCATATATTGCGTAAGGTATAAATATATTTATGTCAGATAATAGTTTCAATAACATTTAAATCCTAGTTTTACTCAACATTTTACTGTGACCAGCAAATCCATATAAGCTAAGGAAAAATTCTGATTTTAATCCATTTTCCAGAAAATATTATATGAAAAGGTCACTTCTACCCCTCTCTGTAGAAGTACAATCGCAAGATCATATTTTGGAATATTCATGAAAGTGGTATTCCATTTATATTTTTTTGTATTGCATGGTCCGTATGGTCTCTTCTTCAGTTATTTTCCCTTTAGAATTTCCGTAATATTCTTTGCTTATTTATCTCAAAAAGAGTCGAAGAAATTGATATTTCCTTCTTGGCTGGGCTTTCATTAAAGTTTTTCCTTTGTGGTTAAATATTTATCACATCATCTGGAAATGAAGCAGTTTCATTCTAAAAGTTTTTGAGAATAGGCAAATTTTTACTTTCATTGAACTCTAGGAAATTTCCCGCTATTCGATAAAAGTTTGAATATGATACTATGAATTTAAAAAATCTAAATCATTGATTTTCGAAGCTGCGTTTGCTGCGCCTCCACCGTTTCCTTCAATTCACTCTATGGCGATGTTACATGAGTAAAATACGATTTTGTAATTTTATGATCAATTTTATATTAGAAACACTAGTCACATGAGGTGTATGACGGAAAATATTTGAATTCGGTGTGCAATAATTTATTTGAGAAAACTCCTGTGCTTAATAATGTCACATTTGTATAACCTTCTTACTTTGGGATTACTCATTTTGTTTATTTGATGATATTTGTTTTACGTTCAATCCGGTTTCAGCACACGAATATTAGCGAGTAATGTATGCACAAATAAATTGCTGTTTTCAGAATTATTTTCGAGATTTATTGAATGGTTATCATCTACTCTTCATAGTTTACAGGTACAGCATAGAACATTAACCTGATTATTGAAATGAACAGTCAGCCTCCAGGCGTGAATTGTACGTGAACAGATTAAAATCTGAATATGCATCAAATCCTCATTCGTGGTAATTACATTCTTAGTTCCCTGGCGTAACAGCATTCATCACAGAATGTAAATCAACAGTCCATATATTTAATAAAATTCGAGCAATCGTTCCACCCGCTATTATATTATGGCTGAGCTTGAAAAACTATGGCCAAAAAAACGTCAATTAAATTTAAATTGAGCCAACGACCAATGTATTTCTCACGTTGGAAGAATTACCAAGGAATCCAGTGTATGCGTGATCTGATATTGAATTTAGCAGTGAAACTTCATGATAAATCGAAAATATTCATGAAATTAATCATTGTGATAATTTTATTGGAAGCCCATGAAAATATTATTGCTAGATGAAGTACTTATTGTACTAGCACATTAATTTATCCACTTAGAAATAAAGAGCTACATGTAATGTTTCAATTTGTCAGAGAGTCAGAACCAAGCGACAGAAAATATTAAAATTTTACAAATGCAAATATTCAACAAAATAATTAAGAATTAAAAATATTATTATTTACTGTAAAATTTATAATGGCATTGCAATACTTCAGTACCAATACTCTGTGGAAAAATTGAACATTTTCGCATCAACTTTTCGTAAACATATTTCTTAAATAAAGAAACATACTGCACATTTTTTATATGAACCTGTAAGGATTTCCACAGGTAACTTTTATAAAAAAATATTAACCAGAAATGAGCGGAATCGCAAGCATTGCGTAATATAGTTTAATGCTATGCGTTTATAGCGTCTACTTCTATCTATATGCAATGGTGGAAAAAATTCTCCATCTCTTTTGCGCTTCTACTCCAGTAGGCGCAATTTCAAAAATGTACCTCCATTTATTATGCTGACAGTTTTAATGTATTATTATAGATGAATTATCTACGAGTTGTTGCATTTCATGCGTGATTAAATTTTTATACTCAATTATTAAATTGTGAATAAGATAATTTTCTTTAACTTGTTGTATGAATGTCGTACAATTAAAGGCTAATTTTGGTGCCATAACTCCCAATATAGTTGTATTTGCTGTTATATGCCATTAGGTTCTTTAAAATAGCTTACAATGCATTAAAATATTCTGCATTTATTAGAGAAATCAGGGACAGTCTCGTTATATTCCAATGCTGTCTCACTTCATGAAATGCTTAAAAAATACATGCCAGATCCTTACAGCCTCAGGCGATTTTCTCTCCAAGTTTGAAACTTTTTCGTTGTACAAGGAACCTTTGAGCAAATTACTTTCACTGAATATTGAAACCTGTGAAAATAAGGGAATATCAAAGTGTTAATGTAGCATAAATTTCCAGCAAAGGTCAGATGCGTCAGAGAGTTTCGATAACACACTGAGTGATGCACTCTTCGTGATTAATGGCTGATAAGGGTACGTAAATCATGTGGGTGAATGATCCTCCTAACCTTTGCAACTTCCTGGAGTTCCATAGGGAATCATCATTACAATCAAAACAAACAGTAATATTTACATCAATGGCGAAAGGTTGGTGAAGTTATGATTTCCATTTGAATTTCAGGCAAAAGCTAAAAAAAATATCAGTATATCAAATAGAACCCGAAAATTAGCAGTCATCGTAATATATCATATACTTATGTATCAAATACTTGTGATCTATCCACAGGTCAATTTTGTATTGTTACAGCTTCATAAAAATGTTTAATACGAATATTAACCAGCATTGTATCAAGCCAAACTCATTTGGGCATAGATACATATATTACATCATCTTGTATCTCAATTGAGTATTCATCCTTACAATTACACCGTGGAACAATTTTCAACACGTTTCCTGTTGACTTCAATTTTTGAGCTGCTTTAGGGTAAATTGGGCGCGCTGATTTAAAAACTGTTGCTAGGTTTCTTCTACCGCGTCAAGTTTTTTCAATACACCTTCTGTGATTGTGGCTACACACTGCTAGATTGAGCGTCGATCACCGGATCACCATTGGTTTCAAATTGGATGACATTTACGTTATGCCACTGTTGCCGCGTGACTGACGCCGTAGTAGGTTAGTTGTCTAGTTATGAAGGAGATACTATAGTTAGATGCAGGCACGTAGTCCAAATTTTGCTTCGTAGGGATATTCAGTGTTGAGCGGTTGCAGTGTTGTTGCGGTCCCAGAGTTGCATAATCTGATACTTTGTTGTCAATTCGCGCACATCGGTAAACCCATAGGTAAACCATTCATTCATCGGTAATTACCGGTAATGATTATAATCATTCAGAATGGGCAGCATATATGGTTAGATTTCCCTTCAAATGTATTCTTAAGCAAATTTTGCATGAAATGTGAAACAAAAAGAGGTTATGATATAGTTAAAAAATGTTGATGTGATAGATGAAACATAGGTCATTTTCTCATTTAGAGGCCAAAAGTTATTCACAAAGAAATTGAAGTTGCACTGCCCATTTAATCTTTTCAAGTCAAGGTCTGCTAAATATTTGTTTTGCCATAGTAACTTTTATTTACTGATAATTTTAATTAAGCTTGAGTTTTTTTGCGATGAAAGAAATGTTTCAACGGGTTTAATTGTTTTACAAATTTTTCATCAAGGAAAAAATATGAGCGAGCCTATATAACTCACAGTTGATTATCTCATATTACAATTATTTTATTAATTAATTATGACGAACCTTAAAAACGGAAGCAAAAATCTCCCTTCATTTCATATTTTTTGAGCAGGAACATGATATGGATTAAAGTGATAACCCTGCATAATTTAATTAATTAAATTGACTGAAATTTGAAACTAATTAAGCTCATTGAGGCAACGAATGTTTGTCTACCCCTGCGAATAATGGTGGAATGGTGGAAAATGTGGTGGATTATTCAGTGGGTAATGACTCAAACTTATTTATTTGATGCTAACAAATTTCATAGTTTAACCTTCATTTTCACTACGAGGATAATACTTTTCCTTCTCTTGCTAGATCTTAATCTCAGGGAAATCTACTGAGAAATTCATCAATTGATACCGTAAATATGCAGTCAAATATTATTGAATTCTTTTCGTGTATGGTTGCAGGTATATGGTTATGGTTATGACGTTCTTCCTAATGTACGAATCTGCGACTGCCAAGAGGAAGTTTGTTGAATCTTCGCAGGTTTTCACTCACGCGACCTACACGTCCCAAGGGTTTTAAGGTGGTATCTACGAACAGATTTACATAAAAATTGACGTGCGTGTACTTTTTTGTGATGTGATGTGGATAAAAAACAATATATTAAGCATTGCGAACTCGTTTCTTTAGGAATTAATTGTATTTTTTCAATCAGAAATCTCTTTGAAAAGATCAAATTAATGGCTTATTTTTATTAAATTAACTTCTGTGACTTCATGGCTCAGTGGATTGAAGTACTATAATTTAGTTCCTTGATACATATAATCATCTTAAGTTCTCATTTCATCTCGGCCTTTAATAAGTAAACAATTTGTGGTTCTTCATCGAGACAAGGTTTATAAATAATTAGAGTAAATGATAAGAAAAGTCTCCTGTCATATTTATTTCAGAGAATAAAATACTAAATCATTATGCCTATCGATTGATCTCTTTCTACGGGCTTATTTTGAGAATAGGAAGAGTTTCTCTCTGCGATGCAATATGGAATTGGGATATATTCTCTGTTTGTCTGAATATTGAAATGAAAAAAATTATAGATACTCATAACTTACACCATAACATCATATTAAATAAAAATGAAATACTAAATTAAAATATTACATTAAGTAAAAACCATTTTTGACACAAAATAACACTTTACTGAGTGGTTCTGACGGGTTAAGGCAGGTCGGCGTGGAAACGGGTCCAGTCGTGCAAGGATTCTGGGTTTAGAAAGACCTCTTTTTCCGTCCGCTTGCAGTCCTCAAATGCTGATTCGCCTGAGGTGCGGTTGTTGACTCAATCGGAGGCCACACCCCAAAGGTACGAAACCATCCTTGCCGTTCACCCACATAACTTTCCTCAACACTTATCGCATGACTCACTCGATGAAATGCAAATCTTGAGCGACTCTCCTTGTTAGATCCATCAACCCCGTGCTAACTTACCCCCAATTAAAATACTTATATTTCTATAATCGCAAAATTCCTGCTTGCGTGTCGGTTACACCATCCCATGGTACCGAACATATCAAAGAGTATTAACCCACCATTCGGGTAAAAAAGTTTTTTACTTTCAAAACTTGCGCGATATAAATATCAAGGAAAATTTGGTATCATATTATTTTCGGGCAAATTAATTATGATCCCAAATTATTGCTTATATTTATTCTAATTCGTTTAATTTTTTCTATTTCATCAAATTTTAATTCTCATTCTGTAAGCATGCCTAGTGCTTTGTGATTTGATTTCTCTCTAGTGATGTCTGATATATTTCTTTGCGTGGCAACCATTTAATTCTTAAGTTTGTTTTAGCACCAGAAGTCCTGATTCATTTAAATAGCACTATTTATCCTTGTTAAATCTTTCCGTGTGTAGGCATCCAATGTTCTTGCCGATGAAAAAACAATTATTTGTAGAACATCAGCCGGGTGTTTACATAATTAAAAACAAGTAAAACGATTAGTAAATTACATTTGTCTGCTTTGTTCTATAAGCTTTACTTTGGAACCTATGTATTTCGAATCCTCATTTTCAACTTTTAGTCATGCCTTACGGTATTGGCCCTTTATTTGTACTAATCTTGACCATTAACGTTACAAATGATTTGAGGAAAATAAGACGAATATATCGGATTTATGTTTACTGTAATCACTATTAGAAGTATTTTTCACCATTTTCTTTCTCACTTGGCTTCAATATTTGTCGAGTGTTTCAACCATGATTAGTTACAATGCTCTCATTTAAATAAGTCCAGTCATGTAAGTCGTACATCACGCTCAAAATCACTCGGTAAAAAATGGAAAATAGCTTACAATGCCTGCTTCGAAAAAATAATTTTTGTCGTTGTTCTCTGCCAAGTATAAAAAATATCTATCTTTTAGTATTTTAAAGCAGTAGTCAAAAGGGTATTAAAGTCTATAATTTCGACATTTAGGTGGCACTTCACAAGAACATTTAAGTATTTAAGGCATTATTAAAATATTTATCTTAAGTCCCGTTTATTTTTTAATTTAAAATAAAACAAGCATCTACTAGCTTTATATTACAGCAACATCGTTGAAAATATAAATTTCTTTGATCTTTTGGGCACTCAGTTGCTGTTATATATAAATTTCTCTCAGCTAAAATTTGAAAAAAGCTATTTTAATTCCACTGGTAGCATCACGTTTTATGCTATTACTATTTGACTATTTTTATATTTACATTCCAATTTCAACTCCAAATGATAGCCAAAGGCCTTGTTGATATGATATTTGAAAATATATTCAAATCTCAACGCGTTTGAGTGCATTTTCAAAGCTAAAGGGTATAATTTTTCTCCGTTTGGTGAATAACCTCGGCTTAGAAACTTTATTGATAATCGTAACAATTGGAACGGATATCTTTGATCTATTCACCAGGCCACCGTTTCCGTTTGAATGCCACTCACTCGCTAAGTGCGTTAAACCTTTGGTTTGTTTGAATAAGTGAGGGTAGAGCTCTTGTCATATCAAGCCGCAGGCATTAATATTTTCATAATTAAGAATAGGGGCTGTTTCCTGCCCCGAGTCACCTCTCCATCGAGGAATTTTGTTTGAGGCGTTCAAAGGCTTTTTCCGGTTTGTGAACGCGAGTACCTTTGGTCATTAACCAATCGCTCTACACCCTACGTTACCACGCTCCTCTTATTGCATCGATTTTCATTGTAATATTTTTACGCCGAAAATCGTCGCTCAATTCTGCTTAAGTCGTAAATTAAAAAAATATAATTAATCAAAATAATATATCGGTTAAGGTAGAAACTCAGTTACACTATTTTACATTAAACGGCAAACAGATGATTGATTCCTAGTTATTTTGGATTTTAGCACTGAGCACCTCTCTTCTGTGATATGTATACGGTAGGATATATCAGGATTTCATTTCTCTCTCCCATTTTGCTCTTCATGTGCATAACAAGAAAGAGTTTATGGAAAACAATATTTCAGAGCAGCTATCCATCGAAAATTACTTTTTCACACCATTCTCTATTTTAGAAGTTCTTCCTCTCAAATGCAGTTTTTCTTTGAATTAGTTGGCCTAGTATCTTTGAGATAAGCCAATTATTCTCCTAATGCCAATGAAATTATCTTCCTGAAAAATAATTAACTATCAACCTTTTTCTATCACCCGAGGAAAGAAGAGTCATACCTACAACGATATGAACAAAAAAACTAATTTTTTATAATTTCAATCCCACTATGTTTTAATCATAGAACTCTTTTTTATTTTTATGATATACATGTTAGATTTTTTATATATATCTTACATATATATCACAAAAATGTTTGTTATAAGCATGAAACTGAAATAAATTTTATTTTATATTTAGTATATGTCAGCAATATAATTAGTTATTAAGAGTATTTACATGCCTTTTATATGATTAAGTATTTGACAAAATTCTTAGATAGTACTTTTCATTACGATGTATATGTCCTACTTATGTTCGTAGCAAGTATTTTTCGTGGGTTATGAAGGTATAAAATCATTGAATTAATTTTTATTTTCCTTCACACATTCCAAAAGTTGAAAGCTACCCTTCATATCGGTTCATATCGTTCTTAGTATACGCATCTAAGTTCTGAGAATCTAATATTCACGGTATCGGAGGAAATAAGGTGTACATTTCTTGAAAAGTTTTGGATTTCCAAGTACCCCATTGGAAACTGAAGCTATCTCTACGTTAGTTACATATTCATTTGGTAGCTCCGGCAGTTAATGTTCTCATTCAAGTGTTCATTTAGATGTTTGACTTTCCGGCCACACATTTGCGTATTCAAGCGGTGCATTCATTAGTCTTCCCTTCCAGTTCACAGGTGTTATCTTAACTTTTAGTCTCTTCCCTCCATAGGAATGGAAATAAATCCATTAGCGAGTTCAGAGACCTTGGAATTATCGTTCGCAATGCGGACCTGTAATTTTGCGTGATTTACATCTATTCTCTCCAGCCATATCAGTTTCTCTATTAATCATACTACCCATTCCTCACTGGTTATGAAAGAGAAAGCTCCTACCCAGCTCTCGATATCGTTCTACCTTCAGTCTTCCTTGTTTATCGTCTAACGATGTCACAGGTCTAGCCTCTTCTAAGACATGATTTTCAGCATCTCCTGGAATTGAAATTTTAAAGACATAACATGTTGTACATTCCAATGAATTGGGACTCGCTGGGATCACTTACCACTCTTACCCTAATGAAAATGAAAAAGCAAAAAGCAAGCAAGAAAGTTCGCTTTTCAGCATCATCAGGTCACCTGATGATGCTGAAAAGCGAAACCGGTAGTGTTAATAAATGTAAAATTGTGGAAATTGCTCCTGCTTTTTCATTTTCATTATGTCACGTTTCCACTCCATCTCGCCTGAAACCTCAGACTATACTCTTACCCTAAATGATCGGAAGCTCTGTTTATCCGAAGCATTCCATGATATGAATAACAAAGAAGGCGAATTTGATTTTAACTGATCTAACATATATTATTAAGAACTAACTATGAAAAACAATAAAATTGTAAAAACATTTCGGATGTTCTGTAAGTGGCGTTGTCTATTTAGGCATTATGGCAGTGAAATTTCGTTACCTCTCGAATATACCAGTAGCATTAGGGTTGAGGCTGAGTGGATTCGTAGATTTATATATTTGTGACTATGACAGCGTTACGGAAGACGATATAAGAGGATAGGAATTAAGGATTAGTCCTTGGTGAAGAGTTTTCGGGATCGCCACCGGGTCAGGAACTCCATATCTGCCAACGTTTCGATGTCCGACTCGGTCATCGTCCCTGCCCTGAGGACGATGACCGAGTCGGACATCGAAACGTTGGCAGATATGGAGTTCCTGACCCGGTGGCGATCCCGAGAACTCTTCACCAAGTCCATTCGCCGGGAAAGCACGAAATATTTCTTCAAGGATTAGTCCGTTGGTGAAAGAAATTGTAAAAATCCTGTTTTTAATATTAAAGTATTTTCATGCCTGGAAATTTCTTTCAGAAAAATTCGACCAATTCGGAACCCATTATAACATCTTTATGTCTCGATTAACCGAAGAAACTACATTAATTCTTCAATTGGGTTCGGTTCTTGGAGATTTGTCCAACATAAGTGGCTACCCTCAGTATCATTTGGCCCTTATAACTGGACTGTAATGTATTTTGCCCTAAGAACTAGACTGTACTTCGATTGTAAGCCATTATTTAAATCGTGAGGAACATAAGGCAAATAATATTACAACATCAGCAAGGGAAATCCGACACAGGGTTTCTTTCAATTCATCATTTTCTGCCCATCCCTATGGCAAAATGAGCCTTCCAAGCTGCCAGTTCCTCCCTTTAAGTTCCTATTAACCTACCAAATATTTTCTTTGGATCACAGGGAATCTTACACGATAGGTGAAATTCACCATGGAAAAATGTTTCCTATTTGATGTCAAAATCCCGGTTATGCCAAATATTTTTTAGGGCCATGTTTGCTTATCGCCTGCATCTGCACCCGTAAGCGTGACTGCGTAAAAAATCACTCGCGTCATGAAGTGTCCACTGGAATCTTTTTTTAAAGCGAACAACTTTTGTGGCTAAATTAAGATAAATGAGTGAAGATAATGGTGAAGAATAGATAAGGATATGTGTGGTTTTAATGAAAACGCTTTCACGGAGCTCCAATGGAACATAACACTGTTCTTCCAAAAAATAGTTCAAAAAATGCCCGGCTACAATTTAGAGCGTTTCTGGCTAATTTTGGGTCGCTGAATCCGAAAATGACCTCCGTTTTTTTCTATCACCCTCCATTTTTACTCAACCCCTAAATTGGGGAAAACAACCCCTTATCTAAACTTATCGCTTTTCAAGGTACTTTTACCAATGTTATCTGCTTCTGATTGAAAGAAACTGACGTTTTAAGGCTATCAGGGTCAAGAGAGAGACAAACTTCACAGGGGTTGAAAAGATTAAGGGGTGAAAATTGAAAAAAAAAACTTTAAAAAACACTAAAATAACCAATTTTTCGTTTTTTATGACATATGATATGGTAGCTAATGGAAAATTTTTTAAGGGATGAATACACTGTTCACCCCCCCCCCCCCCCATTTTGTTAAGGATTAATATAGCATGAAATATAAGAGGGGAAGTGGGATATACGAGTGATACCACTCGTATACCCCCCTTTCCCCTCTAGGAAGTGGTATGAAGATCTACCAAAAAAATCTGAACATAAATCAGATTTGTCAAAATATTATTGTAACAGCGTTTGGGGGCTCATGATTTGACTTCGTTGTCCTCCTTACTTTTAAAGTATGAGCTGAGACCTTTCCATTAAATACATTGGAAAAAGTTGGGAAATACATTGTAAATTCATTGGGAAATATTGGGAAATAAATTGTAAAAGTTATTCACCACATGTTTTGACACGCTTGGACACGTTTTAACGTGTCTTCATGTGTCTTGGCAGTCGCACTTGCTGATGTTCATCTATGAAATAAACCAGTGGTCTATTCAGTACGTCACACTCTTTCCTGCGTGAAGGGTTATTATCTTCCAAGGTCTTTCTTTATTTTTCTAGCGTGTGTTCGATTTAGCGTGTTATTTTGCGAGCGATAAAGTGTTTTGCTCTATAAAATGCTACAATTTCAGCGTTCTACCTAAATTACGCCGTAAATAGAATCACTCTGTTTTGGAACAATCGTCCATTACGCATGGATGGCAGCCATAGATGTACCTCCGACCTTCATTTCTCCAAGAAAATACAAAATTATAGCGTGTTTGCGAGCCTAAATTGTATTTTTATCGTGTTTCTTATTTAAAGAAATTTCTTTCAGTTTATTGTCTCAATGGCATTTATATTCTAGTTTGATCAGTATAGCTGAGGCAAAGTGTTGATTATGCTACAAATGTGCCTCCGACCTGTATAGTATATTTAATTCACATTTCCTTTTCCTCGACTGGCATCGCCACAAGAGTTAACAACAAAAAATGTGATTTTAAATGCAATTTCCCGAAAATATGATCTGAAATTGTCACTTTTAATCCTACCTGAAGAAGTGTAATCCCCAAAGATATATTTTGGAATGTTCTTGGACTTTTCCTTCATTTTTTTGCTTGTTCGCGTTAAATGTTGCAATGTATTGTGTATACCAATGGGTCTCCTCGAGTTCTTTCTCACTTAGATTTTTCTTAATATTATTTTCATTCATTTATCTCAAAATGAGTACATTTAATTCACGTTTCCTTTTTGGCTGCGCTTAAATTGAAGTCTTACCTTTGTGGTGAAATATTAATCACCTCATCTGGAAATAAAGCTGTTTCATTCTTTATGTTTTTTAGCATAGGCAGTGTTTTTTTTCCATTGAACTTAACCCTTTCTAAGTCAGAGCTGTTTCTGGGAGAAATCAAATTTCAAGTATTTTCATTATGAAAACTTGAAAACTTTACACTCAATGATAATTATCCTGGCAGTTAAATATTTCGTTATTAAAATTTACACTAAAAAATAGTATTTAGTATAGATATCTCCTAAATAGAGCTGAAAGTTTAAACATGTTTGATGTTGATTAGAAACAACATTGGGTTATAAGGGGTTAAGCGAATTAACCCCTTCTAACCCAGAGCTACTTTTGGGAGAATTCAAATTTCATAATTTTTCATTATGAAAACTTGAAATTTTTTCAATCAATCATAATTATCGTGGCAGCTGAATATTTCGTCATTACAATTAACTACGTAAAATAATGCGTAGTTGAGATATTTCCTAAACAGAGTATATAATATCTACATTTTTGATGTTGCTTAGAAGCAACATTGGGTTATAATGGGTTAAACCGTAGTCACTAAAAGTTTGAAAATCATGTTAAGAATTTTATTGTATGTACTTTGAAATAGCTTTTTATGTGCTCATGTATCCCAGAAATAGCCCAATCAAGTCCAATGTTAGTGGAATATTATGAAAATGCTAAACGTTCAGCGTTCTACCTTAATTTTACCTCAAGTAAAATGACTCTGGTATGGAACAATTGTCCGATACACATGATTGGAAGCCGCCAATGTGCCTCCGACCTCTATATTCCACCGAGCCTACACGAGTTCTAGCGAGACCCATGGACCTTCGCGGAATATATCGCCGCCTGGCCGAATGTTTTTTCACGATCACTCCCCCGGGCGGACGCTGAGGGGTCGATATGATATACCTCGCTTCCCGTGGGGAGATTCGAATCCCAATGGATATGGGGAAAGGGGATAGGAAAATCAGCAGAGGGGACAAATGTACATACACATATATATACGTATATATTACGCCCAAGGAGAAGAACGTGTAGGGGAATGAATAAAAAAAAAATAAATAACAGACTGAGAATGCTCGCAGGCGGAGGAAGAAGGGTTGAAACGATATCCCAGAAGGCAATGGAGTGGGTGGCAGTTCGAGGCGAACGGGTGAATGTATTTTTAAGGAATCCCTTGCTGCATCTGGAAGGATCCGTTTCGTTCTTTCTCCGAAGGGAGTTGCGGTGAGCGAAAAATTATGGGACATAGTATGGTAAAAAAAATGAAGGGTTGGTGAGTAAAGTGAGTACGGCACATAGAATATGTGGGATAGGTAGGTGAGGTGGTGGGCAGTATGTCGGACAATAGGTCATTTTTCCATTAATCATATGTAAACCCCAATTCACTTGCAGAAACGTTTCTCGGGTTTTCCACCGGTTGATGTCGTCCATGTCTCCCGACGTTTCGATCCGCGACTTGCTGATCATCCTCAGGGGATCTTCCGAATCTTCGGAATCAGCAAGTCGCGGATCGAAACGTCGGGAGACATGGACGACATCAACCGGTGGAAAATCCGAGAAACTTTTCTGCAACTGATACGCCGGGAAAATCTAAGATCATACATAACCCACTTCACTTTCTTATGAAAAGTGAGAAAACTGTGTAATTCCATATTAATTTATTAATGTACGACCTAGGTCTCGGCGTGGGTGGCCATCATCTGGTACATTTGCTCGTGATCTGTTTCATTTACTCGCTCAGGACGAACCTTTCATCGACGGAAGGGACGCAGTGAGTAAAAATTTTAGCGTCTTTTTTATTTCAGCCACGCGAGAGAATCGTTGATAGAGGAAATTTTTTCTCGTGTCTTGCGTTCTCTTCGATCTACCAAACATGTCAAATCGGATCTGAGTGAAGGACCACATTAACAGCGTAAACATATTTTTAGTGGAACAATCTTCCCACTGTAAACTTGCCCCCTAGTTCAGTATACTGGGACGGAGAATAATTCATGTGGAAATGAAAGAATTTAGACATGTGCTGCATGCAAGGCATTCAACTTTTATGCATATTCATCATCACTACATATACCATCCAAGATTGACAGAGTTTAATTAACTCAATGGTTTTATGTGATTTAACACCTTCCCGGCAAATAGTATGAACGAACTTCTCTCGGGGGGCACGCTTCCGGGTAAGAAACTTGGACCCGATAATGGTTAGGGTCCCATTCACCTCTAAATATATTGTTCAATGCATTAGCTTTCTTTTGAGGCATTGGAATTTTTCCAGAACTCTATAAGACAAATCAAACCTCAAGTAAGCCAAATAAATGGTGTAATGCATGGCATATGTAATTATGTTGACATTATATTATCATGAAAAAGTTTGATTAATTCATATGTTAATACAATTATTTTGTAACCATAATGGCTGAATTTATTGTTTTAGGAACTTAGAGTGAGCTAACAATAAGGAAGGTATATATTGACATCCTGTCAATTGTTTTATTTGCTATGGACCCAATATTTATAAATATAGCAATGTTATGCTTTCCAAAAAAGAAGATTTACTTACCATATTCAATGACGTGGTGACATTTATTTATAGGTCATTGAGAATCTATTCTTGGACCTATAAACGAAACCAAGCATTTGATTGCTCCGTTAGCAATGCGTGCTGTTCGATGGAAAAAAACCCTTGGGTAATCCAATTTTTTACAAATCTGCATGCAACAGCTTTAAGCCAGTGAAGTATAAAAGTAGGTTTATAGGATAGTGAGCTTCCCTGCTAGACTACAACAAAAGTGAATCGATTATATCTTCGGTCCGATAGGCTGTGGCCGGTCTGGAGCGGTGGAAAATGACTTTAAACGGGAATTGGATATCGCATTGAATAAGGAGCGACGCCAGATCAAATCTTGAATTGCTGCGTCATGAGTCTTTTGATGGCAACCTCCGATGAAACCTTCTGTATTGATTTGGAATATTTTTTTCCTCGGTACTTGCTGTGGATATCCTGGTTAGTTTGTATAGTTTTATTGTTGTTCCCTTGTTTGAGGTAAGAGGTGACATCATAACATTCCCATATGAGAGTTCCACTATATCCACACGCAATGAATTGATATCTTATTTTTATTAATCGATATTTAAGGATACACAACCCTACCTACAACTTTAAGTAGGGAGATATTTATTGGACATTTTTTCATTGATTTATTCCGCAGGTTGGTTTGGATAGATGTGGGTAGTGCTCACCCTGTACTAAGCCATAGGCGCCGGGATGATATACTACATTCTCATTAATTTCGGTATCACTTGGGATTTCTCAGATTAATGTCCGTGCTTAGTGTGTCAAGGAGCACAACTACTAGTTATGGGATCTTCCCTGGATTCCATATGAGGCTTCTTTTGATGCATTAATCCAGGCTAACAGAAGACGATTTTCTTACGATTTTATTTCTGCCTAAGCACCGCAGAGAATATAGTTTTATCGTTTTGTTCTTTTAATCTTGAAGATTTACTCATTGAAATATTTGCTTTACTACTGCAGCCATTTCATTTGCAAACAATTCATAACCAGGTCTCGTTGCGTTCCTTTTCATTCCTGTAAATCAAGCGCATTCATGCGAATCGAAAATTTTTCCTCTTATATGCTGAGTTTCTTAGAATTTCGTGAACACACTTGTTATCTTCTGTATGTGCGAGTTTTGATCCTTTATTGATGTAAGAGTGCAATTGACAGGCAAACGTTGTTAGTGATGTATTATCTACGCTTAGAGATTGAGGTATTGCTCATTTATCCTTGTTCGTATTAGTATCTTTTTTAAATGACGATTCCTAACATAGTCAAATCTAGTTCGTGTTCAGTTAAATGAAATTATGCTGTGTTTAACGATTTATTTATTCTAAAACTTCGAACATAATCAAACACATATTCTTGAGGTAAGACGTTGTATAGGGAAAGGAACTCGCCACATTTACCTGAGTCTGTGACATTCACACGGCTGTGGCTTGGCCTCGGTAGAGCTCTACCCTAACCTATTCGAACCAACTTTCGGGTTGAGTATGGAAGCCATTTTAAATAAATCAATTCTTGTGTTCTTTATCTGATATGCATAAATATGGTGATAATTCTTTTAATATATATTCATGTCTTGGTAACATTGTGCCAAGTTCTCCTAAGCAAGTATTTCGAGGTGTGAGCTCTTAACCATTTCTAACCTAGAGCTGCTTTTGGAAGAAATGAAATTTCATGAATTCTCATTTAAAAAGTTTGAAAATTTTCTGCTCAATCATAATTATTGTGGCAGCTACATATTTCGCCAATAAATTTTAAAGCACAAAGGAGCACGTCGTTTAAATATTTCCTGAATAGAGGAGAAAATGTACACATTTTGATTGTTACTTAGAAGTAACATTGGGTTATAATCGGTTTAATAGTATATTCGGGTAGTTATTATTTCGTTTTAATGACATTACAGTTTTAAGAAATTCTACATTCTCTTGGCTTTTTTTATTCGCTTCACAGCCTTTTTTTATTTTTTTAAAACCTCAATAGCCCCCGAAAACAGCACAATGTTGCCTTTACATCGAAAGTTTAAATAATCGACATCAGACGATCACACACACCATGTCCTGAAAGGGGAAACCTATCCAGGCGGGACTCAAACCCGCGACCTTCAGTATGGTAGGCGAGGACTTCCCGCCCCGCCGCCACCAAGGCCGACATATTTTATTATGCATTACTCTCTCCTTTTGTATTGCAGCCACTTATAGACAACAATTTCCAAAATCTAGTCCATTTCCTGCGAAGCGGTGTATCTGAAAATAACGGATGAGCCCAGACGTCACGTCGTGTTTGCATTGACTTCGCTGTTCAATTTAGCCTCGCTTGAGGCCATGGCTTCGCTCTATCTGCTGTTGCCTTGAAAACGACAAGGATACTCTTGGAATTGTGTGCGCACAAGATTGCGATGATGTTCTCCTCGTTCATTTTCTTCATGCGGATGGTTAAGTTCTCTGAAGGGCATAGAGACCGTGATTTTGGCCCAGTGCAGATATCATCTTTCCAGGTTTTAAAAAAGGGTACGCTTCGATTGATATTAACTTAAATAATCATGGCTTATGTCAACAGAGATTTTAATGCTTTCCATGGCATTATGAGAGCAGTTATTTGTCTGTTGGCTGGGAGGAATTACGTCGAACTGTATCATGTGTTTCAGAGTGCGAGTTAATGCTGACACCTATTGTTTTCTCGTTTATAATTTTATGAAAAAACATTTTTCTAATATAAATTAGTGGCCTAATTAATAAACTTACTTGCCTCGAAGTAGTACCTTGAAAACGAAATATGTCGTTTACTGCGCCAAAATCTTGATCCTATTTCTCAATGATGTATTATTTTCAACCTGCTTTCGCCTGTGCTAAATATTTAGATTGCTTTCAACATGTTATAATTTTTTTACCATTGTTTTGGGGCATATTAATTTTCAGCATCATATCTTACTCAACTGATGATCGTACCATTTCATCGTTCTTTCATATGTTAGTTTTCATGAGGCTTTCATAAACCCTCAAAATGTTAGCCATATTCTCCATGTAATTAATTATTCATTCGTAATTATCTCCACTCTTTAAATTCCTTTTCATTAGTGTCTTTAAGAAAAACCTGTTCATTTATATATATGTACGAGTCATTTGTTATAGACTGCGATTGAAGCCCATTTTCTATATTTTTTTACATTCATTTGCAGCCAAAATTCTGTATGTACTGTGAGAAATGAGAGAAGTTATCATTTTAAGTCGTAATTTATGGCTTTTATTAGAATCATGATAATTTTCTTTTCCTCATTAAATGCTATGAAAAATTTCAATCGAAATGAAAAATATGAAATAAAACACTACCGCCATAGACAGCCAATCATACCCGTAAAAACCATCGCGCGATCTCGTATTTTGCTATTTCAATCTCAGTTCCAAATTAAGTATCATTAAAGTAATATCACTTAAATAATTGAAATTCAAAGTAGTAGCTTGATCAAAGAAAAATATTTATTTCCCTCTCTTTGAAGAAAAGCAGAATCAATTAAGTGAGAACAAAGCTGAAATTCTATTAAAATTACCATAATACGCTTTAGCGATTGAATAGCTGTTTCGTTATTTAATTTTCAAACATAGGATCATGACATTTCATTCAATCGCAAAAACCTGAACACGTATACATATAGCTAATTTAAGGAGTAACTACTCCTTTCTTACTGCATGAAATGGGATTTGGCCGGATGTGAGTAATTTTTTAGTCTCACCGCCCTTTTTACCGCGCAAAAAATCGACGACCCATGTGCTGCAGCTATGAAATGGAGTCTACCTGGCCCGGTGTCGTATTTTCTGACCTGTGAATACATTCCATCCGGCAGAAGCGAAAGATTGTTTTTCTAATTCGGTTTTACTCAATGAACACCACTCTGGACAACGCGATCTCTTTTCGACACGCTGCATGAAATTTAGGAAGCCAATTCACTGTCCATTAGTTGAATCGCTCCACGTCCGTGCGCTGATGAAGTGGCCCTGTAATTTCCCGTGAGATACGGTAGTTGGCGTTAATTGCTTTAAAAAAAATAGAGCAAGTGCATCAATTTAGTTCTCACAGCGATTTTGGGTGCGTTGGCTATTTTTTTCGGCAGAATTTATTTTTTCGGTATTACATTCCAACGGAGCGTAGTGCTCCAGAAACTTTCCACTGAAATTCTGGAATTCCATTGGATTTCGCAAAAAACTTATCCAATCTCTGTTTTACGTTGTGATTTCACGCCCCAATTCTTGAATTTTCGTAACTTTTCTCTTCAAAAATTTGTGTCCATCCACAAATTTTTTAAGAGAATTCCTTGCATTAAAAATTGTAGTCTGACACAGTAGGTATATGCACGTCATGTATTAATAGGATGTGGAGGAAATCGAAACTAGCCTAATTTTAAACGTTTATGTGCATTTTTATTTTCCATTGCCTGGGGCACTGCAGTTAATTACTGAGGTTTGAATACACAATTTATTCAAAAATATAATTATGGAATGGTTCTGTATACCATTCATGACGAGCAAAACCAATGATCGTTGGTTCCCAGGTAACATTACTAATTTTTCATTTTCACGCGTGAATTTTAATGGATGGTAGTTCATTTTGAAAATATTTTTCTCATATTCTTTCGTAAATATTAAGAGTAAGTATATTTTGCTGTTCATTAGCAGTAATCAGGTCAATTCCGTTGATAATATTATGTATAAAAGGAGAAATTTTCCTGCTTATGATAATTGTCCTCACTGCCGGTGACATCATTTCTTATAACGTCTTCAAGACTCAAGACCATTCCTGGTAAAGCGATGCCCGATGAACAAAATCCCACACCATTTCCGCAACTTTTCCTACCACCAAACTTTAAACTTAAATACCTCCGGAAGTGTTGAAAATTCAAATGGGTTCCTTTGGAAATGTACATTTGTAAAAGTCCCTTATAATTTAAGATTCTCTCTCTTCCCATTTTTAAATATTATTAAGGGGAGCGTACAGGCTTATTGGGTAGAGCCTTTGGCTAGAACCGTCTAGGTCTCAAATCCCAGGCGAAGCTTTCAGAAACCCCAAAACAAAAGACGAGTAAAAAGGAGATGGCTTAGGAAAAGGAGCTACCTCCTTCCCGAACGTGTGAAATTCATCTACATCTACATAATACCCCGCAAGCCGCCTAAAAGGCGTGTGGCAGGGGTGTTAGGACACCAGCCGTTTCAGCTAAAAAAAATGAAGTGCTCTAACGAAGTTGGGACTAGCGTTTATTAAAGTCCTTTATGGTTCGGGGGAAAAAAAATTCCCATTTCTATCCGTTCGGCAAAAACTCTCTTAATTTATCGCTTCTATCGGACCTGGAAATATAGTGTGGCTCTAATATTATGTTCTCTGTGTCGCTCTTAAAGGTATCCATTCTTAATTGTTCAAGCAATCTAAGCCTAACGCGCAGCCTCCGAGTCTCCAGCGGCTCCCAGCCTAATTCACTTAACATCTGGTTAACACTGTCTGTACGCCCGTAGCAGTTTTTGACGATATGCGCAGCCTTCCTTTGTATTTTATTCAGTTTGCGGATTAAGTCTTTCTGCACCGGATCCTATACGCTCGCAGCATGTTCAAGGTGCGGTCGGACGAGAGCGACATAGCACCTTTTTTTTACTTTCTCATCCGAAAATGAATTTCAATGAAGTGCACAATGAGCAAAAGTGCAAAATGAAATTCACTCCCCTTTGGCTTATTTAGGGATGATCTCTATCCTCAGCGATTCAAATCAACCCTAGGGTTGAATCTCTGAGTGACAGTGATAAAATTAGTGTAAATAAGATGGATGAGTTATGCGAGGTAACGCTGTGAATGACACCTACTTGCCCCCGCTAGGCTGAATACGTGCAATTGAGGCTACTTTGGCTCAGTCCGAGGTGAGCTCTATCCTCGTCTATCAAAACCAACTTTGAGATTGGATCATTGAGTGAGTGAGGCGTTCTTGAAATGTAAGCATGATATCAAAACATCATGTTAATTCCTCATTCATACAACCGCAATTTCAGAACCTTAATCAGGGGGGCTTCAAAGAAAGCACACAGTGTTCAGATTCGTCGAGTAGAAATTTAAATGTTTGGGGATGGGGCATGAGAGAGAAATGGAGGAAAAATTGGGTACAAAGCAGGCAGAGATACTTTCATAGCATCTCGCTAGAGATGGAATAAGCTAAAATCCGACAATAAACCAATTTAGTTTTGGACAATCCGACTCGTCGTGGACCGTGGAACTTCCAGTTAGCCCTTAGGAAGAAATACGGAACCCACCGCAGCGAGTAGCGGTGGGAAAAAATATTCATTTTTGCCTTATAGCAAAAAAGCTTGGAAATTAAAATCGGATACATTGTCAATTTATCCATAGTTTTATCGACAATGACGGCAGGGTGAAATCTTCGCCTGCTAATTTATTGGTCCTCGGTTCAAATTTCCCCTGGGTAGGTTTGAAAAGAGTATATTCCGTATTCTATATTTCACTTGGCACATGGAGACAATATTATTGTTATAACATCGTTATCATTATTACTGTTATAATAATATTATTATCATTTCTAAGTTTATATTTTTCCACCGATGAAATTTCAGTTTTTTAACCAATGGACTCTACCAGTCCCAAAACATTAACTGATGAGGTAACGTAAAATTTCGAGAGGAATCAAAATATAACTCCATCAGCGACAACTGGCTTTTAGACAATACGCTCTCCGAATTACAGTATTATCCACCGCGCAATTCCGTAAACTTTTTCAAAGACTCTCAAGCTATCAGCATGCAAGACTCATTCCGTCCTATCCTTGTCGGCTCATCTCATTATTTCAATATTTGCATATACCTCATGGTAATGTCAGTATTCATAGATACATTCCCTTTGAATTCATATTTATGGCAATGCCACTACGACTCCGGACCTTTTTCTCTCGGATAAAGACAAAGGTGAATATTCGCACGCGCTCTTTCTGCTCCGAGAGATACGAATTTATTTTCTTCCCTTCTCCCAGATTTCACATTTGCATACATCATCGTTGCGTATCCATTCGTCCAATTTGATGCCGGTCTTCCCGTCACAATTTTTCCTGGTCTTCCAAATCTTCATGATGCGGGCCCAATTCTACAGATTTCGCGTCGAGACTTTTCAGCGTGAACTTCAACTTGCGGTATCCTTTCTGCATCTCCATTACTGTTTAGCCTGAAACCTAATTCGAGCACCCTTTCCTCTCCCTTTCAGTTTTTAAAAATTGTTTTAAAAGAGGTTTCATCAAGGAGAATCATTTTCGTAATTTCGTTATTATTAAAAGAGGTACGTTTGCGAATGGGCAGTTCAAACCTAATGCATTCTGTATTCTTTATTAGAAATTGTGTTGGTTTTGCAGAAGACAGCAATCGATGTTAAAAGAAAATTAAGAATGCCCGGCATGTGGTTGGGTTAGCGTGATTGGCGTGATTTC
This sequence comes from Ischnura elegans, assembly GCF_921293095.1. Taxonomy (NCBI): domain Eukaryota; kingdom Metazoa; phylum Arthropoda; class Insecta; order Odonata; family Coenagrionidae; genus Ischnura; species Ischnura elegans. Next base: position 63,636,608 of record NC_060253.1, on the reverse strand, counting down.
TATACAAATAAAATGATTTGATTTAAATTTCAGCATTTTTTTTGCAAATTGCTATTTATTCAGACGCGATTTCGTAATTCATTCAAATTATTCTGTAGATGGAAGGGAAAAATACTTACCAAAGACGAAAAATAAATCTCCTTCGTGCCGACAATATCTTTTAAGTTGTAAATAGAAAAGCGCGCAAATCGCCACCCATTTTTATGAGTTGGTGACGTCATTAGAGTTCAAGTTCATTGCCTCGTTCAAGAATACCCACTCATTTATCGAGGGAAACGCTCTAAATGATGTAAAAAAAAGCGAACTCTATGAGGTCGATGGGATAGGGCAAGGAGCATAGGTTAAGCAGTGATACCATCGCCATGAGTTTGTGACGTCAAGAACTTTTCTCAAGTCGATGTTTCTTTTCGAAAAGCTCGTGAAGTAGGCGACAGATCAAGAAACGAAAAAATACTGTCTTATATTTTTTTAGAACTATTTCAGTCAAAAATAAAAAATGATGAACGAGTTACTCTAAAGTGGACCAGCCTTACTTATCATTACCTTTTTTAAGGTAAGCAAACATTTTATCAGTTCTTCACAACGACGGATTTTTTGCAGCCTCAAGAACTCTGCTAATTTCCTTCATTCCTTCGTAATTCACATGCACAATTGTATTTTATACTCATAATATTTTGAATATTTTCGGCCTCGGTGGCGGTGGGGTAACGTCCACGCCTGTCAAACAAGAGGTCACGGGTTCGAGTCCCGCCTTGGTAGGTTTCCCCTGTCCAGGGCATGGTTGTTGTGCACGTTTACTTGTTAAATTTGTTGAATTTCCCCGATGTAAAATGACCAACATGAGCTATATTCGGTGGTTTGAGAATTAAATAAAAAACATAAAGGGCACTTTGAAAAAAGCAAGCAGGAACGGTGCGCAGCCGTACGATGGCAACAGGGTAAGGCTAATGGGGTCGGTACCTAGCACATAGGACGGCGTTGAACGGTTAAATGTGACGTTATAGGCTTGAAAATTATTAATCATGATACAGAAAGAGCAGCCTGTTCATTTCTATACCACTTGAATATAACTTTTGCCATCAGGAGCAAAGGCTTTGCCAAGTGCGGGAAGAAGGTGGAGGGGAAGTTTCTAGTAAGTGGTGCGGGCCGTATCTCAGCGGCGCCGCGGTGCGGGGTAGTGCCCCGGGGGGTGGATCGCAGTCCGACGGACAATGTCTCGTAAACGCTTAGAGATAGGTCAAAACAAACAGAAATTCGGCCCTAAAAATATTTACTTTCACATTTTACATACAGATAATACTTATGCCCCAAAAACCTCCATTGGTGGTCCTCTGTAGTTAGGGCCCTTGGGGCACAGGTTGCCGTTATTTTAATGTAACCAAATTTTAACACGTGAATGTTAACCTCGTTTGGATCATTTAGAGACTAGGTAAACATAACTTTTCTCAAATCTGAAAAATTAGGGCCAGCCTAATGCCCAGGTATACCGAAGTGAGCTTCATTAAAAGTGGAACTAATACGCCATGCAAAGAAATTGATTATAATTTTATTTAATAAATAAGAGGCAGCAAGAGTAACAATAAAGGTTCAAAAGTTGAAATACTTATTGGTATTGTCCCTTGAAAAATAGTGATATGTAAGAATTAAAACTTATCATAGGTAGGAAAAAACTGTTTGAAAGCTACGTCGTACTATGCTTTTTGATTTCTCAGCATTAAGATATGATTGAATTTGCATTTATAATAGTCTGTATTTTATGTTAAGAATGTTTTATCTAAAAATAAGTGTTGATTATCGTAAACATATTCTTTATAATATAATTATTTGTAACCTTCCTAATTTTAAGTGGAATGCCAGTTTAAAATAACCTGCACTTAGATCGGGGACTAATTTAAAGGAAACATATTTGTCTACCTCGTTAATCTGTTCCTGGTAGCGTTTAATGACCCGACTTTTTATAACCCGAGTTCATACGTAAACGGTCAACGACTGAAACCCAGAATATAATTAGTATTGCGATGAGAGAGCAATGTTTATTCAACATGCCTACCCACCATAGTTGAATAATCAACTGACACAGGCTGAATTATCAGTTGCACCTTTGTTCCTTTGTTTGCAGTATTCCCAGAATTAGATAGTTAAATTTTAGTTTTCTGCTCAATGGAAATGATTGCGCAGGCTTTTAGACGACTTTACCTACTCATCTTTTTAGAATATGACATGCTTTCTTCTTTCAAATGAACCTATACAGCGTTTGTAACAGCGACTCTGAATGTTTACTCCTCGCAATACCGTTGAAAGGTCCAAGCATTTGTACCGAATGATAAAAGCGAAGTTCTGTTCAAAGTTTGCTAAAAGGAGTTTCATATAGTTAACGACGCACAATAGCTTATTGAGGAACGAAAAAACTATCCCCAAAATAGGTTTTAGGAGTATCAGTCTCCATTTCACGCATTTTGAATCCATACGAGTATAGAGCTCATTGTATGATGACTCTTGTACTGCAAAAGCAAATGCTAGATAATAGATCCAAAATTTAGGCGTCAGAGTTGAGTCAAATGAGAGAAGAAATTGAGTGAAGTCCTCTCGGGATTTCCACCGGTTGATTTGATTTATAGGCACCAACGTTTCAATGAACGCCTCGTTCATCGTCCTCAGGGTGAATAATAAATTTTTACTGATTAAAGAATGTTTATAAGTAATGTTTATGAAGAATGTTTATGTTTAATGTTTTCACTTATAAACATTCTTTAATCAGTAAAAATTTATTATTCACCCTGAGGACGATGAACGAGGCGTTCATTGAAACGTTGGTGCCTATAAATCAAATCAACCGGTGGAAATCCCGAGAGGACTTCACTCAATTAATACGCCGGGAAAGAGAGAAGAAATGTTTTCCTTACACCAAGCGTTGGTGTACTGGTGATAAAGACAAAGTGATAAAGCGTTATGAACGAGGTACAAAATTCATTTACATGCTTTCAAAATAAATGTATTATATTCACTGTATGAAAAAAAATTATTTACAGATTTTATAATTTTTCCTCCGTACCTAATCCGAAGTATTTCTTTATCGTTCTTCCTATCCACTTCTGCGTCGACGATAGTCTTCTTGAGACAAGAATGCCTTATGCTGTTTCCATGAAGCGGACACGTCTTCTTCTAAGGGTTCTCTCTCCATCCTTTCTCTAACAAAATTTGACTATGCACCAAATATATAAAGACATTTTAGTACCTACACTTCCTTCTTAATCATTTCCATACGCAATTATTCGTTGATTAAGCGCAATTCTTTCAGTCTATTTGGCTTCAGGAGGCCTTAAGGGAATTTCAGTTCTTTACCGTCGCTGAAATGTTTTTTTCTTCAAGGGAATAAAATATTTTTTTCTCTATAGAGGATGGCTAGGTGATAGATAAAAAAAAATTTAAAGCATTTTAATTCGTGTGATTGAAATCTGAGACGGCAGTTTTCTCTCCGTTCCAGGTGGAAATGCTTTGCCTTCTGAAGCAAAAAGAAAGATCGGGCATATAAAGGTAAAAAATCCACCTTCAGAGAGGTAATTTTTCCTCGCGAAACGCAATATCCAGTAGATTTTTTTCATAATTGAAGTATTAACACAGCACGTTTCAATTTCTACTCTGACCTTTATTATTTATTTACTTTAAAATAATTATTAATTTTTGTTAGCCGTGAAAAGCTTTTTGTACACAATAACCACTTTTTATTTTACAATATACTACCTATTGTGAGTCCAGTACCAACTGCATGGAGAATGGCGCATGGAAAGTAAATTCACTCCATTTAATTCGGGAATTGAATCCTCTATTCGATATAATTTGCGTTTTAAAAACAAAATTTAGACTTAAGGCGGCTAATCATTGCGATTTAAACTAAGCCAAAGGTTATTTGATAAAAATAATTTAAAATGTGTGTTTATCTGTCTTAAAACCAGCACTTTCTTCATTTTAATTACTCTAAGAACAATAAATGTATACTTATTTCCTTTCGACATTGCCTTTATATTACATTATACTGTGTGAAGGCAACTTGGCCTGAATTTGAACTAAAATATGTGCTTTTTATAATCGCTACATTCTTTGAATTGTTCTAACACTTTTTTATTTTTTATGTCCTTAATTGGGCATAAGAGCTTCCTAAGTTTTTAATTATTTTGGTGTTTCTTAGGGGAGCGTGATCCAGCAGGTAGAGCGTTGCAATATAGATGGTATGGTCCCGGTTTCAAATGCCGGGCGAAGCCATCTTAAACTACAAGCAAAACTTCTTTCAGTCCAAGGTGGCTTAGGGAATGTGAGTGGCGCTCTGACAATTAATATGCGAAATTCACATTTCCGAGACTTATTCTGGGGTGAGCCCTGTCTTCACTAATCAAACTAGCCTACAACTTAAATAACTCTGTGAGAGAGGTATTTTTTTTATCCATTTACTCCCTCTTATGATCTTTATGAATCTTCAGCTAGAAATATCGTTGTTCATGGAATCGAAGGACTTATTTTATACTCATATACAATGGCTTATCAGCGAATGTACCCCAGCGGAGTGCAGCTCATGGATCACTCAATCATTTCCGACTCCCAAAACTCTCCCTTAATGAAACATAAAATTCTTGTTTAATATTCTTTTTATATCTCTCAGAAAATTAATCCATCCATCATTTAGCCGGCCCAAAAGGAATTGGATTAATGAAGAAAGCTGAATGCTCAAAGGAACAATTTTGAGCAGCCATTATTTAGTGGTTTATTCTTTCCATAAAAAATATGCATAAAATAAGCCGAGGGGCTCTGAAGGATAATTCCCTAGCTATGGTTGTTATTATGTGGCATCTTATCCATTCACTGGGAATAATTTGCGTTAACCTGGGATTATATCGAAGAATCTGAGCTTGAAGAATCTGAGCTTTTCCCGGTGAATAGCGTGGATGAAAGCTTCTCGGGTTTCCAACCGGGTCAGGGTCTGCATGGTGTAGGCCGACGTTTCGTTGGGAGACTTTCCCAACATCCTCAGGGCTGATGATGCCGTTGTCGCGGCGTTTCGATATATATACCCTCCTCCTTCACCTAGGTGGTCTCTGATTGGTCCGGGATTTTTCCTCCTTCCTCGTCCTATTTAATGCCAGGTTCCAAGCGCTACTTAGCTGCAGTCCTCGATCTCTATTGATATTGTTGGGGTGAAGACGGATCTCCACGGCTTCTTTAGCTATACGGTCCCAATAGCCCCGTGTTCTTCCAAGTTGGGCAGTTTCTTCCCAGTGGATATTGTGATTTTCCTGGACACAGTGTTCAGCAATGGCCGATTTTTCAAGCTGTCCGAGTCGGAGGTGGCGTCGATGGCGGTGGCGTCGGTCGTGGCGTCGGTGGGATTATATCGTTGGACGTTTTTTTGCCATTTTTTGAAGCTTCGATCAGTGGCGGGGGGGGGGGGTTTCTGAGTTACAACCTTCCCCTTTTGCCTTTAAAAGAGGCGCCAAAAACGAGATGAATAGCTCATACTTTCTGAATGAATAATCTGATGAATAGTCATAACTTTTCAAAAATGCTCGTACAAAGGTACTGTTTTTGAGTTCTAAAAATCATGTTTGCAACATCAAAAATCCCAAACTTTTCCGAAGAAGGACCCCTGAGGTGATTTGTCTGAAAATAAGTGTGCCCTGAGGGGTTTTTCCCTGGAAGGGCGACGAAACCTTCGGTAAAACCCACTACCATTTCAAAATCCTGACTGTGCCACTCGCTTCGATTCTTTTTTTTTACCGTTTTTTTGATACAACTATTATTTTTCTGTCAATTAAAAAAGGAATCTGTATCTTAATGTACGCTCACTTTGTATTGTTACAGCTGGGTCAGGACGGACAAGGACTTAGCAAACGATGATTGTAATGCGCTCAAACTAATATCTCCTTGATGTTTCCCCAAAACAACTGCCTTGATCTCTTAATCAAATCCGGTGGCATAACTCTCGCGTAAATTCTTTTTCGCTCGGATTTTTCTCAGCTAACTTGCATGATTTGCATATGATTCCACCGCTAGGTAGCTGTTGTTCCGGAAACCATATCATAAATATTGCCTAATTGACCTTGAAAGGAAGTTTGGCTGAATCAGAAGTGAAGTGTGTAACTCAGGAATCTTAATTAACCCTACGCGTAGTATTTGGAAGCCGTACGAAGTTTTGTCTCACATGACTCAGAAGATGGTTAGTTGTCCACTTCACGTTTTATGTTTCGTCTTGGATATATTTATGAAATCAAAAAGCCCTCTTACCTTAAATTGCTGCTATATTTTTCAGATAATTTTATAATATTTGCATAACTGTTATTTCAGTTTGAAATATATGTTTTCTTGTGACTTTTTGAATACAGAGTATAAACATCCTTCTTATTTTTATCATATATGCAGTACTTTTCAGTTTATAACCTACCTTCATTCATATTGCTCATGAGTTGCTAAAAAAAATTAAAAGCATTTTAATATGGTCGACCACTTTTACGGCAAGTCTCTTTACATGCGTTAACATATCGGCCGTCTTCGGTCGGTTTCAACGCTAGCATGGGAGTGCGTTACCACCGTAGGAATGCCAGTATTATAAACCAGGGCCAATACCACAAGTAAAAAGCCAGGAGTATTAGCTACAGTGGGGTATGACGTCTTAGGGGCCAATCTCGCGTCAGATTGAACCCCTCGTCATGACAGAAGTGGAAATGACCTCAGGAGGTCCCACTGGGGAGTGTGTCTCCAAACGAATCGGCCTGTCGCCCAGCATCATAATCCTAGGGAGACCCCTTTTGCACCCTATGGTGACAAGAGTGTCCATAGGGATCTAGTGGATGCCCGAAAAAACGGCTAATTTGGAATGAGCGATCGGTGGGAAGTATGAGGAGATTTCTTTGGAAATGAATGAATGAATGAAAGTTTTTTAATGCTCTGGGTTCTTCATCAGAGCAAATAAAACGCATGAAACAATCCATGCTAAAACAAAAAAATAATTATATTACAATATAAAAATGTAACTAAAAAACAAGATTTATTTATAATATGAAATAAAAATAAATTTTTATAAAAACAATTTATCGCGAACTACAAAGAATACTAAAAATTTTCTGCGTGGCATTGTTCCTATGTACACAAGCCATGAAGAATTGGACTTTTAAAAATTACATTGAAAATTTCCTACCTTAACTGTTTCCTCTTTTGGACTTAGCTCCTTTTTATCTTAATAGTAAATTTTTGTTCGATCAATTTTTCAATGAACTTTGATGTTAAAAAATGTGTTGTTATGTCTCTCTATCGTTCTCGTTCCTTTTAATGATCGCAGCGCAGCCATCAGATTTTGGTGTCTATTTTTTGAACTGACTACGTACTTGACTTTAAATTCAGAATAAACCACGAGATACAATTAAAAGCATAATATATTTGTTATAATATTGCATTGTCATCTGGTTTCTAGTTATCCTGTAAATTTCGGCTTGATAACTACCCGGAAAGTGGGTTAAAATTGAGTTGCAAGATTTGTCCCGGACAGGATAACAAATAGCAAAGCGAGTATATAAAAAACGTTATAAAAATACACCATCGTTTGCAACAAAAAAACACCGAAGCAAAAATTATCCCAAGTAAACAATGAGAACATAGATAACAAGAGGAAGAGAAGCATCAGAGAAAAAACTTCAGATAACTTGTCAGAGGACACCATAAAAATTAATGTAGATTACTGACGTAAGTTCTCTCTAATGGCTAGGCAAGAAGAATCTTTTATAAATTACGGCAGGGAATTCCAGAGATAAGTAGATATGAGAAAAGAATTTAAATAGCTTTGTCCGAGATATAGAAGGGTCAGTTCTGGTGGCTCTAGAATCAGAGACTAATTTAGGTTTATTTAGAGAAATGGTCGTATTTGAAGGTATTCCAAAAGATCGTCCACAAAATTCGTGTGACGACCTCTTTGCCTGTTTTAGCAGTTTTGCTCTCTGTTGGAGAGTAATAAGGTTCACACTTACGATGGTTCATACTTACATCCCGCTCAAGCGGTGATGCAAAACGCGCAGATTCAGTGTAAGAAGGGGTCAATTAATAGCTCTGGACAACGTCGCCATTCAAGAATTTTTCATTGTATTTCCAAAGGATTCGCCCGGGAGTCGACCTTGGGATCCTTCCTTCAGCACCCTATCGTTACCACAGATCCGCCACGCTCTCCGATATTTCCCATTTTTTATCCCGATTTTACACATCTTTATGACAACATACACCCATTACGACCGAAAATATCGAGGGATTTTTTTTCTCTCTCCACATTTCCAAACTTAGAGTAAAAATTCTGAATATTATATCTCCTCTAGAAAATATTCTCCTTAATTTACGGATTGCTTTGCTTAGGTAGAGGGTGGAGCTCACTTCAGACTAAGCCACTGACGCGTAAAACTCAAACTACTACAGGGTCGGGGAGCCAATTCCTTCTTTTAGGCAGCTTACACTTAGAGAATTATTTCCTTTGGAGTGTTCGAAGTCTTCCCTTGGCATTTTAACTCGAAATCCTTCTGTCAGCAGCCCACTCTACCCGTAGGACCTCTACGCTCTTGAATCCAACGTTTGAAAATTTGGAGGATATGTGGCTCTATGAGGTTTTACTATCAATTACCTACTTAGTTCATAAACTTAGGTAAAAAATGGTCATTTTGACAGAAATTCATGGGAAACTTTTTTTCTGTCAAAATTTCCAATTGGAGACCTATGTCAGAGAGAAGGTATTGAGTGATTGGGAAAAAAATTCACAAAGGTTCTATTTCTAGGGGTTGGTAACTTTCGTCGGGTGTTAAAATTTGCTCCGATTAAATAACGGCATAGAACCTCATGGAACACCCGAGTATAACGTTAAAATTTTACGTCCACACTCTTAAAAAGACGGAGAATTTCCCGCTCCGCGGGCAGCATTTCAGTAAAAAAGGTAGAGCAAGTAATTTAAAGCAATACTTTGGCGGATCAAATCATTCCTCTTCACTCCGATCGTTTGATCGCTTTAATTTCATACCAAAAAATAAGTGTATGCAAACACCATAAAATCCTCACTTGGGAACAGTTCGCATTGTCTTGGAAATGCTTCGTTGGTTCCACTCCTCTCTCTCTCTTTCATACGAAATTTTGTTGTGGGTCAAAGTGGCAAAATATGGCCGTATATTCTCGTTTCAGCACTTCGGAGGCAAACCGAGCATTTCGGAGAGGAAATATATGTACTCCCGTGAGTGCTCGGTACTTATAAACCCCTATACCCGAAGCCCGTAGGGATTGGAATGCATTTTGAGTGCGGAAGTCGACTTTGGGGTAAACATCGCCACTTTGTGGCACTTGAGAGTTTATGCTTCCAGCAATGCACTTCGGATGAGGATGAATAAATGGAAGCAGCTTTTACAATTTTCAAAGAGGTATATGGAGTTTGATAGCATTAAATATTGAAAATAGAATACTTCTTTTGATTTTTATTGCTGGGTTATGTAACTTCAGGGATATTATTTTGGCTCTTGTTAAATTAAAAGAAAATTTCACCGGTATTATCACTGGGTAAGGTTTTTATTTTTCCGTGTCTACTGTTGCTGTGTCACTCCCCTGCGTATAAAATATTTCAATAGACTATATCTTTATCGCTAGAATAAAAAATAGGCTATGCTACTGAATATTGATTTTTTCCATCAGCTTTAGCTGCTAAAATAAATATGTGTAACAAAGTACCGATGAACATTTAAGAATTCAATCAGGTTACTTGGTTTGAATATCAATAGTCCATAGTCGTCGACCATTATCAGTAGTTGGGATATGTGAATATTTTTTAGGAAAGCCAATTTCTCATGATTTCGCTTTATGGCTATTTATTCTGACTTTCCAATTGCAGCCATCAGCAATTGACGAATATGGGCAATCGATAGCAAAATATTTTTTTCTATCCACTGGCATTGAATAACTGGCAACGGTGAATAACAATATCCATCGACAACGATTATACAGAAACATGCACCTTACCAAATATTGACCGAGTATAACCCTTGCCGGAAACTTGGCTAAGTGAAAATCAATGTGCATATTTCGAGAAAATCGATGAATCTTTGCTCCTCCTGCGTTATTGTGTCTTCTAAAATCATGGTGTAGAATTAACTTTGCAGTTAATTCTTGGTTAAGTAAAGTCGTTTTATAAGGCCTTACTCATAAGTCAAAAAGTATTTAGGCTACTAAACAGTGCCTCTAACTTCAATGCCTTATTTTATTTATGATCTGTAAGCTCTAACCCATTTCGACTGCTGCATATTACAAACTATCTGAGCAAAGACAAAAAAGCGTCATTTTAATGTTTTGTAGGATATTTTAATAAATCCCGATCTAGCTGTTTTTAGGAGTTTCTAGAATGTTCTGTGTAACCAGTCCCTCTATGATTATGCTTATCGTTTGCGCTTCAAGTTTTGTAAAGAAAGAATCACCCCACGTTGAAGGCATTGCTCACTCTTAAGAGCCTCGGACAGAGAAAGAATCTTCCCACAAATTTATTTCTTAACTCACCTCTTAATTCGCCGAATTCTCTATTTAGACCTTTGCTATCTCTAATGAATGAAGGTCGTCAGCTGCTTGAGCTGCTTTTATTCTGAGATGATTCCCCTATGGATTGGAGAAAATTACCCACGTTAAAGTATCGCATATATGAGATTAGCCCGGAACTCCGGAAGTCTTGCATCCATTCGTCAAAGTTTCATAGTATCCGTCGCTCCACTCCAGGTTGGATAAGAAGGTCTGGCTTTTAATTCCCAGATTGTTCTCGCAAAGCCGGATAATGCAGTTATCTTGTATTTGCGTACAATGGAAAAGGTCATAAAGAGATCCTCTTTTAAGATTTGCCTTTCTCCAGAATTTCTTCAGCAGGAATTCCTCTTTTTCGACAGTTGAGCGACGCAAAATATAATGCCTACGAAATGCGTATAATATAAATGGAATGTTGTATATTCGTGGTTATGACCTAAGCATTTATCTAGATTATGACACGAGAGAATTATACGACTACATCTTTGCCTATAAATTTATTTTATATTACCAATCAGAAACTGGAAAAATAACTTGAATTCCCATTCCGTCGCCGAGACAGTACTTTATTCTCCGCTCAAAACAATAGAAAAATCAATAAATTGTATTCAACATAATTAATTATTGCTGGGGCGTCATTCAAGTTAAACGGCTGGAATTTAGAATATGGCGGATTTTGTTTAAACTTTCTGCAATTTCATCAAAGGATATTTTTCGAATTTCATTGCAGAGAATGTTCTTTTTCTACATTTCCAATTCTAATGTTTTATAGCATCGTTCTGTATATAGTCCTCTTAGCTAATCATGGAATAGACAACATCCTTGTTATCGTAGTTATTGTTCCTAATAACCTTCAAATAAGTTAGTACAGGTGCCCGATTTCTGTGGCTAGGCGCTCACATTAATGCTAATATTATCTCCATATATGCTCATCCCGCATCTCCTAATGACTAGTAAAAGATAAAAGTTATAAATTTGCATAGGTATAAGTTATATACATAGGCTTACGATATAAGTCACCACAGGTATTTTGCGTGCAAAGTTTTTGTTATAATAAACTTGCATTCGTTATTTCATTGCTATACTTCTAAAAGTAAAACTGCTTATGTAGTCAGTTTGAAAAGTATGGGACAGTGAGAGAAAAAACAACACGTTCCTTCCAAATGGGATAATGATAAATATTTTCGATGTTATGCGGTAATTATCTCTCCAGGATTCGGATTCTTAAAATGAAAATTTCTCCTACATTGTGAATCCAAGCTAATAAATTTTATTTCCTCAACTTTCCCCGGATATATATGTATTTTTGCCGCCTTGGAGAAATCTTCAATTACCTTCACTGATGCCAAGTGATACTAAGGTAGTCAAGATGATCCTCTTACCTGCAGATTAAAATCTATGATCGGAAATAGAATTATAGTTATTTATGTATCACTTCACCTATCTCCTTTGTAAGTCTCTTTAGAATAATCGTTGTACGTTAGAGTTTGTCCACACATTCTAAAAGTATGCCTAGGTACAGTGGCGGATCTAGGTTTGGACTAGGGGGGTGAAACCGGGGCCTGGGGAATTCCCCCTTGCCGAAGATTCGGAGGTTCGGGGATTTTGGAAATTTTTGATTTTCAAGACTCAAATACGGCGATCTCTTTATTAAAAAAGAGAATACTATGAACGTGTAGTTGATCGTTTTACTGATACCAAAGCGCGTAAATTAGGCCCTAAATTTAAAACTAATTTGTATTTCAATACGTCATAGTAGGTATATTTACCAAAAAAGTTTTATTTGTGCCAAAGCGTGTAAAATGGGCCCTGAAATTTAAAAAATATTTTTATTTTAATTCGTTATTGTAGGTATATTTACCGGAAACTGTAAATATATACTTTTGTACAAAGTGGTAGCCTCCGAAAAATTCGATTCTATTTAATGTATCATATGCTCCGAACCAATGAGGGGACTATTGCCCCCTTAACTCTCCTCTCCCCCATAGATCCGCCACTGCTTAGGTTTGTAACCTCTTACGTGGTTTATGGTTATATAAATTAGGGAGATTGTATCACAAAATGTGCCCTTCCGGGAGGGATAATCATTTAACTGATTTTTGGACTTCTTGTGATATATTTCGCGCTACCGCGAATATTGGCCCAAACTGTTTCACATATATCCGACCTGAAGCGATTTCTCCGCCTACACACGGGATGACTTTCCAGAATTTCTACCGCCAACATAATGAACAGCTTAGACCGTCGGGTCATAATTTAGATTACAACGACAATACAACTTCTCTCGTTTAATGATTAAGCGTCGCCATTTTCCATTTCTCGGGCGTTTCCCTCGATCGGAACGAATATCAAGGGCCAGTTCTTTAGGGGATAATTTGAACTGTTGTCCTCATAAAGATCGGAAAGGCCTCTCTTCCATTGTTTTTATTCGTAACTACCCCATAAAATATTACCCCTCTTTCTGTGGAACCAATAATTTTTTCGATTGAGTTACGGACCACTTTCGACCTTTGGAGATAGGAATAGTTTTTTCGTTTTATTTTCGATAAAATTTTTTTCGTTATCTCAAAAATTTCCCGGACATTGGGACAAATGAAGCAGATTCAGTATCTTAGTTGATTTTCCCTTTCCCTTATACTGCAAACTTACCGCAGTGGAAAGGCTTACGGTTTCCTAGAACCCCTAGAGCTGCAATGGCGGGATTAATTCTCAATTACTCCCATGCCAGCTAGATCGTAGGGTAGGAGCTAGACGATAGGTATTCCACGCGATGGTGTCACGTAAAAACCATGTTGGAATGAATGTAGGAAACCCTACCAACTATCTCTTCGCTAAAATCATGAAGTATAATCAAATGACCTTCGGAAAATCATCGAAACGAAACCGTCCACAGAAGGCGGCTGTCATTCACGGCAGCAAGGTCAACAAGGTCCTCGAGGTCCTCAAAATGTAAAACCTTTGCAGAGACTTATCATCAGCAGCAGCATCCAAGAAAAAAGAAAAGAAGAGCCATGAAATTGAGAAGAAGAAGGCAGCAGTGAGTTTAGGGACATGGAATGTGAGGACAGTAATAAGAGCGGGGAAGCTATAAATATCAACTAAGCGTGGTGGGTATCAATCCTTACTCACCAATCAGGCACTTCACACATCACTTTCACGGGCACTACACTCATCTATGTAAAAGAGAATGTCTGTTTGTCTGTCCGCTATGCGTTTCCATACGGCTGCAAGGATCGCGACCAAAGTTAGTACATATGTGCACTTCATGCACCGAAACCCCGTAATGCTACTTTCAGTACGTCCGAAACGATCTTTGCTTCCTTTTATCTTTACCGTTTGTTACGAGAAATCCAATATTTTCATGAAATACAAGTTTCCCAATGCTACAGGTAATATCCTTCCCGAGCAACGCCAGGTGGCCTACTAGTATTTAATAAGCTTAAACAGAACCCACAATTTATTTTACGAGTGATTAAAGCGTAATTTATTTAATGTTTAGTGAATTTTATACTGTTATTGGAAAATTGCGTTTTGTATCTTTTTTATTTTATTTTGCTATGACATTCTCCTACATAATTAATGAGATTCGCAAAATAAAGAGTAATATTTCGGTCATGGTATTTTGTGCTCATATCCATGAATATCTGCTTTTATTATTCAGCGGCAAACCTATATCAGCTGAGAAAACTTGAGTTGCGTTTCAGGAAACTCGCAATTGGGTATGGAACATGAGTTACTACTTAATGTGTCGTATGTTGCATAAAATCAGTAAGCCAGGTATTTTGTAGCATAACAAGCGGACTATTTCCAAGAATTTTTGTATATGTTGAAAAGAACATACAATACGGCCGTAGGTTATTCTTGTATCCTGTTTTGGGAAATGTTAGCATAAAGAACTATTTTGGTTCTTTTGAAGCAAGTAATAGACAAAAAATATTTGTTGCTTTTCCGGCGAATAATGGTAATGGTCTATGACTGAAATTGATCGAATGAAATAAGTTTGGAATTGTAGGTGTTCAGCGATTTGAATCAACATTTTTTTTTTTAATCAAGTAGGGAATACAAGATTTTGAAACTCAATGTTTCTCAGAGACAAAGTAATGTATACCAGACACTCTTTGAATACGAATATCAAATTAGGAGACCTCTTGCGGTAATTAGGCGATTCTAACAAGGTGAGAAGTTAGTAGTGGTCCTTAGTCAGCCGGAATGGCAAATGGTTTTATGAGGATGGCAATAGTTTCATAAGCAGCAATCAATATCCCTACCACACCCAGCCAACATTGTTAGCGTTGATATATGACATCCGTGCAATATCCATGTTAATCCAATTAACGTTGCAGCAATGTCAAACAGTGGATATTAAGGTCCATGTTACAACATTCGTTAGATATCTTCACAACATCGAATGAGTAGATAATCATGGTTATGCTTATTATGGTTTTTGTAAATCCTCAAACATACACACAAAATATTTGAGCACTTCGATTAGCATTAACTATTATAGAACTGTACAGCAACCTGTGGATATTATTTGGAATAAAACATTTTGAGGAAATAAGTGCTATTTCTTAAATTGATGGTAAAGGTGATAAAAAAGAACAAGTGCATTAAATGCTCTACAATAATTCTTTTAACCCTTATTGTACTTAGGCTTAATCTTCTCCTTGCTTTCCATAGTTTAATACTTATGGACTATATCTATCTAATATGTCAATTAATCCTTTAAGGTCCATAAAGATTGCAGCCATTAGATCGCATGACATGATACGTTTTTATATTAATATTAATATGTAGATTTAAAAAATACATTTATATAAAATCAATGTCTGTAATAGTTTCTGAGATACAGTGTGGAACATGAAATAATACAAATCCTCGCTCCCTTATGGTTCATATGTGTCCCATGACATAAAAACACTAATTTTGTGAAAATGAAAGCACAAACGCGGAGTTTTTTTTGCAAACTCCACAGGCTAGGTACACACAAAGGATAAACCTAAAGTCCTGTTATAATAGACCTTCGTATTGATTTGTTATAAACTATCAAATAACCTCTTCGTATGCAGCATTTCAAGTGATAGCTCTTAACTCTGTGGGAACTACAATATCTAAAGGATATCACAAAAAAAATTAAAACTAGAAGCCAATGGCCTATTCTTCAATAGAACCAATTCTTACAATCATACACCCTCTCATTAAATTTTGAGAGAAATTCAAACTTTTGGGACATGCGTGTCTCTTGGACATTAAAGGGTTAAGAATGTCACGGGTATTACAACTTTGATATAGACTATGTAACGTTACTTTTACAACTTGTCGTGCATGTTACAAATAGGATATAAATGTAACGTCTTCAAAATAACCATCGTAATAACAACGTATTTTGGATAAATCAGTCTTATTTAGATATCCGATGGACATCGCCTGCTGCTTAGGTATTATTAGCTTCTATAATTGTATTTGCTATAGTAATCCATTCTTTGCTGCCTGCGATAATTCTACCAAACTCAAATATTCTTGATTCCAAATATTTTTCACTTTAAATAATGAGATGATTTTTGCAATAAATTCGTCAACAAACTCTCAAATCCAGGGAGGAGTTAGTAAAAGGGAGTTTCTTTTGGATTCAGTTCGGGGGAATCATTTGAAGGGAATATAGACCATGTTTCTCCAACGCTGTTATAACCGACTTGTTGTGCGACCTTACCAATTTGCTTATATGAATATCTTTGCATCCTTTTTCGAAAAATCTATGACTCTTGCAAAGGAATCTAGGTACAAGTCGTAGATTCCCGCAAATGTAGCCTTTTGATGACTATTCACACAATATGGAGCCAGTCCAATGCAAGGAATTCCTGATAGGGAAGAAAGGTAGCTAAATATAAAAAGAATGAGAAATATTCCGCTCTCCTTTAAGTCGAATGTGATTACTGTCATATGCCCTCCGAGTTTAGCCAACGAATCGGAACTCTGATCATTGAATCTCAAACAAATATAGGAACGTGCTTTTGTTTCATGCATTCACTTAGTGTCTGTAGCAGAAGTTTCTTTTATGCATAGTTTGATTTCGTTCTCTCATTGCAATCCAACTCATTTTGTTTGTGTTGCAATGTGTCTAGTCGTCCAAATCTGTTATTTCTATGTGTCATGGCAATATATTGGAATATACGGTAGGTTTCCTGCACAGATTTAAAATAGGAAAAAATGCTTTAAAAACAAAGCTGTTGTATCGGAAATGCTCTTCCTCTACAAAAAATCTATGCCTAGGAAGAAGTCGCCTAATTCGATACTGGTATTGAGAGAACATGTGGTACGTAGCGTTTGTTCATTGAAAAATATCGGGTTTCAAAATCTTGAATTTCGTAAGTTTTTTTTTAAGTTTAATCTTTGAACCCATACAATTCCAATGTATTTCTTTCGATCAATTTTGGTCATAGACTATCAACTCTGTGAACTTTTCTCTGTTAAAATTTGATATTCTAAGAAACAAACTGCGTACAAACGTATCGCAGAGAAGCTCCGGATGGAATGGAATTCCTTCCAGACGAAAGACTGACAAGATCGCAAGCTTTTGCAACCTGCGAGGCGGTGCTTAGCGTCATTCGGGTGAAGAGATAGCAGAAGACATGAGAAGAAGGTACGGGGAAGAATGACGGGTTGAAGTGGTTGGCGTTGCCGTCGAAGGCGGAATGGGAAGCGTTGGCTTCTCCTTCCGTCGGGTTCATGGGTGATCTTCCTGATTGGAAAGTAGTGCAGAGCAGGGTTGCCAACTTTACTCACAGCGTGTAGCTGCGTGATGAGTCTAGTGGAGATTAGAGCGTCTCATTTTCTATTTATTATCTTAGAGCGATTTGTGATGCCCGGAAGAATTTCGAAACACCATAACCGAAAATAATTTAGAAATTTGTGTAGTACTTAATCTGGTGAACTCATAACATATTAATAAATTAAAAATTTACGGGAATATTTTTACACATATCCTATTTCCAATGATTTTACTGTAAGATACTTTTTCTAGTAAGTTTTTAGTTACTAACCAAGAATAATTATTCTTTAAAACTTTTTGTGCGTTTCTTATCCCGTTAAAAGTACTATTCTTTGTGACGTTTAAGTGTGATATATTGCGTCATGAATAATTATTCTTCAAATGCTGAGATTTATTTATGTTGGTTTACTATTAAATTTTTCGTTCGTGGGCAATATTCAACGATAGGCATTTTCACATGCATAATTTACATTAAATGGCACCAGAAAATTTATTTAATTGAATAAGTGAACGATTTAATTTCGCATTTTAAATGAATTCGTTTTGAAATGGAATGGAATGACCATAAATAAAATTAAATGAGCAAATTCAATTGGAAAAAATGGACACTATGGTCCCTCGTTTCTCTTATTTTCCTCGGAGTGAGTTGTAGTACCAGTCTGAAGTTCGCGAACAAATTGAAGAAAATAATGATCTGTAAAAGATATTATAAATGCCTGTTATGCGATTGAAACCATCAGCCTCTGTGTGCACTATATTAATGAATGAATACACCAATCCTCGACAAAATATTTCTATCATTCCCAACTCGTTTTACCGTCTTAACTCAACGTCAGAGAGAGCAATGATTGTGAGATTTGTTTATGCTGTTAAACATACATGTTTATCTCCTTGTGCCGAAAATATTTCATGATTCGCATTTTTATTTATATATAACGGGATCCTTTCATAGCAATAGCAAGGGAACTATTGATGATTTTTTTTCTAAGAAACAATTGAACGAATGCATCCGAGTTTCTATCATAAACTGTAAAAAAAAAAATTAAATATCAATTCAATTGCAATATTGAAGTGAACGAATGAAATGAGAGGCCAGTAATGAACTCAGATAAAGTGATGGTGGGAAAATAGGTTCAATGGGAACAAAGGTGTCTCATTCTCACTATTTTTTCGAAGCAATGTTTTCATAAAGAAAATTTTCAAATAGTGCGAAAAATCCACAGAGGAAAAATCATTCGCCTTGACCGGGATTCGAACCCGGATCCCGGTCAAGGTGAATGATTTTTCCTATGTGGATTTTTCGCACTATTTGTGCATTGCGGGTGACTCCGTAAAAAGTTATCACCGTGACTAGTCCCGGTACACTTTAATAAGAAAATGTTCATTGTGCAATACCTAGGAATAATACTCCTTAGGGTGTCTCATCACCTCGACGGAAAGTGTTATGCTGACTATTAAATTTTTTTTCGATGTGTAAGTTGATTCTGACGCACTTTAATATTTTCGTTATTATTTATAAGCAAAGATAATCTCTGTGCACCAAATACGAGATTTGGTCATTTAGTGATCGTATTAAAGGAATTATGGTTAAAATAAATTTTACTTTTTGTTTTTGACATGTTTCATATAATTTTTTCCAAAAAAAATTATATCAAGTAGTAGCTAATTGGTCTTCTATTTTCGTAAAAATACAGTATTTAATGAGCCATTAACGAATTTAAAGATCTTAGTGCTACAAAACTTTCTTCATTCTGGTAAGAAACGGTAAAATCTATAAAAAAGAGATCATTATAGCTGACAATTATCCATAGGATTTTGGAAACCAGTTTCCTTGGTTGTAAAAAAAGTGTAAACCTTCGTGTAATTACATTAAAAATACTATTAGAATGGGATTCTACTCTTTAAGACTGCAGTAAAAATAATACATTTATAATAATTTCATCATCAGGTAAATCAAGGACCGTCACTTTCAATAAAGGGAAACCTGCAATAAAGGATGATTTTGTATAATTAGCTCTGAAATTATAAAAAATCAATTCATTTTTACTCATGCGTACATTTTGTAGAAAAGGATGTAATTTCTCAGAGCAGAGGGAATTACAATGCTATATATGATTTTGGTAATTATGGATATAGTGGCCATTAATAGCATAAAAAATTCCATAACCGCGAAAAAGGTAATTAAAGATTGAATTAAGGAATAAGTACCCAAACGACGTGGCAATGTATATTTCAGCTAATTAGTTATGATCTGGTCCCACCATGAGGCAGATTTTGTTTGCAATTTAATTACTATTACATTTAATGGTAACCTCATCATTAATTTTATTTTGCAGTAAACATTTTTAAAATATTTTTTCCCTAAAACCTTACTCTTTTTGGGATAAAATACTTTTAAGGATATATCATAGCTTACTAGTTTTACTACAGCAATAACTCTGTATATAATTTCATATTTAGGGCAAGTAATCTAGTCTGCGACACATATTTTAACATTATAGTTAAAGTTTTTTTATTTTAGAGTATTAACTTCTAGTTTCTTGCCCAATTTCAAATATAAAATTGGACAAGTTACTCGTGGGTAGCCATGACATTACATTCTCATTGGCTGTAAATTGATTGATGATATTATCATGGAAAGTCATGGGAAATACCAATTCTTGCTTCTTTTTGTAATAAAATCAGTTCACGTCATTGTCATTATTTGAAGAGTATTATGAATGGCTAAATTAAAGGTAAACAAATCGTAAAGATTCAGGTGTGATATAGAGTTAACGAAGAATTGATGAAAATAAAATATATTAATTTGATATGCATAGATAATTAAAACCGAAATATATTATATTTCGGATAAAAGTTGCTCAAGTTCAATTATTTTCCAAAACTTTCAACATGCATAGCTTAAATTTCACCTCCTTCCTCATTCCCTTGGTAACAATCTTTCTCCAATATTGTTTTCGAGTTAAAAACATTTTTGTTGTGGGGTCCCTTGCTTAAAATTGGCGACAGACTATCAGTTCTTTCGGAGCATCGACAATTATTTGTACACGTATCGATTTTATGCGAAATCACGTCTTTTTATTTTCCTAACTGGTTTATGATAGGGAAGGCACTGTCTTTCGTCAAGGAAGTCACGGAAGGGGGTGGGGATTGTGAGAAGTCGCGCGGGGAGCAAGAGAGAGGAGCAAATATTTCCTCGTCGGAGTTATCTTGAAAAGGGGGTGGGAAAGTTGTGTACGTTGAGTGTTTGTGTTCTGTGTGTTCTGGGAATTTTCCGTTTCCGCTTCGATTCGCCCCATGACTGCCTCCAGGCTCTGCCACCCAGATCGCGCGTGTTTGTTTTTTCGACGTTATCACAGAGTAGTCGTCGCCAAATTTTCTTTGTTCTTCTTTAAGAAATAATGTTTAGGTGTTGAATCGTTCGTACATTTCAATGGCCGAAATTTCTCGGTAGCTCCTCGGTTGCTCACGTTGCGAGAGTTCTCGTAAGAATTTTTGGAAATTAGAACTGCGTATTCCTTAGTTCTCTAGATAAAGCGTTCCTGTGACTTCTCGTGTCGAGATACGGTATGTAAGCTGAGAAACAAGTTCAATGAAAAAAAAACCATTACGAAGCTATAGGGTGGAATGTCACATAGCATTTCCGAGAAATATCTTACCTTGTGTTCCCTTGTATCTGTATCCCGTTATCTCGTTTCATAAATCATCAATCAGAAGGATATCACATCATACGTTCCCATGATTATTCCAAATCCGAAAAACTTATATTTTGCACTTAATTTTTTGTCATCCGTGATATTGGCATTTTCATTAATTTTCTGATCTTCAACGTTGCAATATTTTATAAGGGCGTGCATTACAAAAATACTTTGGGGGGTTTCGTTTTCTCTTCTGAGGCAGACGATTTGCCGAATTTGATCGAAATCGAAGGATTTGGGTGGAATGACCCAGATATTTAATTTATTGTTGCGTTTATTTATAGTTTCTATTTTCCTGCAGTATGGTGATGGTACATGTTCGGTTGTGTATTTTGTTCAACACCAAGTCGAGCCGCGCCACCTGTTGGCGATGCCACGAACCTTGAGTTTTCGATTTGGTTTTGTTTTTTATCACTCCGCGAACGGGAGTGAATTTGTGTTTTGTGTCAGTCGTCCTGTGAACATCCTTAGTGCATCATCCAAGAGCAGCCCTGGGAGATGGAGCCATCGGCCTGCCCGCGGCGTCTGGCCGGATCGGTGAGTGGTATGCTCGACTTGGATCGAATTAATTTTGATTGTAAGTCCTAACATACAGTCCACAATTCAGTTAATCACGTACGAGAGTGATCAGTACATTACCATTTATAAATGATTTACTTCCCTAATACTTAGATCATTATTTCAAGTCACATATTTCACCTCTTCTCTTTAAGTATAGTCTAGTTTTCCATTGACATTTTCTATGTAAAGCAGCAGATATATGGGTGATTTCTTCGAAAATATCAGGAAGTGTACAGGTTTTATCATATATACAATTATTGCTTTCATGCTTTCCTTGCTTTTTAATACGGCAATGAAGATTTCATGCAATATTAAAATTTTTATTTACTGATATAATGTGTCCCAGAAGATTTTTTATGCATGACTATGGTGTTATATTATTTCAAAATTTAGATTTAAGATTTTATATTCTCTCCATAAATCTACAATTTATAATTTTCATACGCCATATTTTTTGGAAATATTTCTTCTACAGAAATGTGTATGAAATGTGGTCGACACCATTTCCGCTTCGATTCGCCTCATGACTGACTCCGGGCTCTGGAACTCGGATCGCTTGTTTTCTTGGTCATTATCACCACTCGGCACTTAATTTACCTGAAGAAGCCAGCTGAAATGTCGTAATAACTGTTTTCGACAAAGTTGGGCGCACGTGGCACGTAAATCTCTCAATTGAATTTCCACCACATCGCGGAAGCCTACACATAAAACGTGGAAAATTTTCCAAAAAACCATGCTTAAAACTCATATAATACTTGAGAATATGGGTGCCATCCACTAATTCCTAGCTAATGTCAGCAGTAGCAAATCCTTAGCGACGAAGAGATTTGAGTAAACGCCCTGGACCAAGCTACACTCCCATTATTTTAATTTTGCATTTTCCAAGACCTCATTAGGATTAAATCAAGCACCGTTTATTAGGTAACAAGATGATTTTCTCTTCACTCCATCACGCTCCTCTACATTAAATGACAGTAACTGTATTTTCAAGTGATAAGTAAGTCTTATCACTTGAAAGAGCGAGGTCTTGGCATTGGTATCCTAGACATAAGCAAATTACAATACTGTAGTGAATGTTTAGTTGCCTATAAGTTAGGATATATTATTGTTGTTCAGCTCGATAGGGTCGTCGTGAGGGCTGAGAAAGCATATAGGGACTTGGTGGACGCCCTCCGAAGAAATATTTCTCAGGCTTTACAAAATATTAGTCGAGTTGCCCATTGTTCATTTTTAATTTTTTCATAGGCTCTGTAAGTTACAAACAATATCTGATTGCTTAAGCTTTTGGTGGTGTACTTCTTCCCTAAACATTGTATTAGCCTACTTTCGAAACTTGATATCTAAGGAGTGGTATGTTTTTTGAGGCTTTCCCATGGAAAAAAGGTCCAATCATAGTAAAAATTATCACTGTAAGCTTGTGAACACGATGAATTTACTGTACTAACTTCCCAAATATCTCAGTTTTCGATTCCATGAACGGAATTGGATCACCTTATGTTTATTGCTTAGCTTTTAGACTAATATTCTGTTTTTTATCGTTGGTCGCTAAAATTTCGCCGTTCCTGATGTTCTCCTTCCTTGTATCCTTCTTTATTACTTGCCTTTTGGCCTTCATCGGACGAGCCTCCTTCAATTTGTCCGTACATAATATTCCTCGGGTAATTAGCGTATCGAATGCTATGGGCTATCAACTGGGTCCTTCCCTGGCGTGTAGTGCTCCTCAGTTTCCTTTCTGCTCTAACTCTTCAGAAAATCTCTTCGTTTCTCACCCTATCCATCCATTATATCCTCCACACCCGCCGCCAGCTGTAGATCTCAAAGACATCTTTTTTAATCCGCATTCCTAATGTTTGCGATCCGTAGTGTATCACTGCCCCTCCAATATTTTCATATATTTTTACCTTGTCTTCAGCATTATGCTCTTGGAGTAGATTTGAGGGCTTCTTGTAATGAATTTCATCTTTGCTTGAGCCATAAGACGCTTGATGTATGCTGTGAAATGCGGTAGCAATATTGAAAATGGGCAACTTTTAAATTTGAAGGCATTGACGTATAAAGCGAGTAAGATCACAAGATACAGAAGACACAAGGAAGAAGTAAGGATCAAAATTTCGCAGGATCTCCCAAGAAAGAGAAGATATTTATATCTCTTGAACTAAAACTTACTGTTGTGATCATTATGAAAAAATTACTCTAATATTGTGTTACGAGTGTGGCCTGATATGGACGTCAAACATGAATCTAAGTCAAGAAAAACAGAGGTACTAAACGAATATCAAAGATACTGTCATAAACAAATGCTCTTAATTTAGCTAAGATTTGGGATTCATAACGAAAAATCTGTAATTTAAAAGAGATGGAAAAGAAAGGTACTGAAATCTGCCATTAACGAAAGATTGTCATTAAATTTTCTTTATTCTCTTATCTTGAACTCATTTAAATATTTCCTGGAGTATAGGTGTTATCATTAAAGAATCGTATATAGTTCCATGAGGAAATTCTAAAGAAAATTTTTGGGAAAAATTTAAACGATAATCGACCTATACAAAAAACACGGCTTGATATAAAATTGCTGAAACTGGAGGAATTGTGCTTTAAATAGAATAAACAGTACCTATATAACTGACTGTACCTAAAATACATCTCTTGCCGACCGGACATCAAAATTTTCACCAATGGTGATGGGATAGTGTTGAATCTCATTTTCTCCTGTAATAATTGCTGGGAAAAAGTATTTTAATCCGGTTAGAGTTATTTTTCTTCGGCAGCTTTGACCCCCACGGGGCTATTCCAAACAGCTCATCACATGTGGTAAACTCTACAAGCGGAAACATTCCGCTCGGAGGCGTCTATCACTTCCCACCATCAGCGCTTCTGTTTGCGAAGTGATTTGGAGGCTCAACACGGTTGGGTTGCATATATTTTCGAGTATTCATCCGCCAAATTTTATTTGTAGACCCTGGTTTTTAATGCGGTTGGCATGTTTGAAATTAATGAGTGCTAACTAACTTATTAAAAAAATATTTCTTAGGTTCACTTTCGCATACTTTAACTTATTAATTTTTACTTTGTTTCAATTGGCTTGTTGGCAACTAAATTACCATTTTCTAAGTCTTCATTATAAATCTAGCTCAGTCAAATAAAAATTTGTAGAAATTATTCAAAGTTTTTTTTTGTGATATTATGATCACCCTATATTAGTGCAACTTATCAACATCCTTAAAATATTATTACCGGCGTTGGGGTGGCAACATTTCTCAAATTTTATCTATTCTTCAAATAAGTAACCGAAACGTAGTGTTTGATCTTATTCTCTAATTACAATCCTAGAATTGGTTTACAACAGCCTTCCAATTTATTCAGTCCTGGGCTAATCTTTTCCCTTCTCAGCACTATCACATCCATCTCTTTATTTTATGTTAAGGCTCTTTATTTTTATATTATGTTCGATACAACAAATTTAAAGCAAACTTAGGTGGATTGCTTTTATTTTAATATTTCTATGAAACGCTTTCTCAGTACACCAGTAGTTCGTAGATGAGTTGTTGCTAAGCTAAGTTTGAAGCTAAAACCTTACTTTCATCGATTGTGTTTAAAATACGTACAATTCAAATATTTATTGCTAAAATATTGTTGCAAATAGTACAATGTTAAAAATATACATGTTTATCAAATATTTCTTTTAGTATTATATTAATGAAAGCCGAAGTATATTTAAAGGAATTAATTTTTTTATGAAATAATAAATATACCAGATAGAACGTAAACAAATCAGCAAAAATTATGATAGCGAATTGAAATATCAGCGATGAACTTCGCCGCGATTTTTCAATGTGATCAGGGCAGTAGGCGGAACAATTTCAGGGTCAGATATTCAGGAGACAGGGTACTCTTCGGGATTAGTCTCATTTTGAGGAGTACACAAGGCCGTGTCAGCATTTAAAGTGGTTTAAACTACCTGACTCCCCCGCTAGCTACGTTCTAAATCTTACACAAGTTTAAGATACTAATACCCTGCGCAGTTGGCTGAGAGGAATGATTCTTACAATAAAAAAAACATTATTTCTATATTAATGAAATCTCTTTGCTTATAGTAGCCGTTGGCTTTCTTTTTTGGGTAGATTATTTTATTTTTTCGTCAAATTAATAATTGATTGGCTGAATATTTTCTGAAGCAGTTGAATCATTATAAAGAGAAAATAAATGAGATATTCCGGCACGGACTACAGGTCTGCGTATAATGTGATCGAAACATGTTAGATTGCCATCTAGCGGAGAGCAGGGTAACTGTCACGAAAAGCAAGTCGCTCAATATTTGAAACCGTGTATTCAGCGATTCTTTGCTGTTGTTATTTCTCAGTGACGTAAAAAAGTCACAAGCCTTGTATTGTTCTTGCATATTTATTATCAACTTAGGGATAAAATTTTATGATAGCTCAATCAAGTACTTTCTTTAACCGTTTAAATTTCGCGAATTGAAGTTCAATTTACATTTTTGCTGTTGGGCATTCCCAAATAATAAACAATTTTTAATAAATTTCTCATAAAGTTTCAATTTTCTCTCATCGATTAGTTTGGTATCGTGGGGCTTTCATGCATTAAGTTCTTTAAATTTCAGTGAAAAATGATATGAATTCTGATGATCACAATGCCCAAAAATCTTATTTATGTAATAATGCGTCAGGCATAAATTCTAAATTATGAATACGAGTTAGCAGTCCGTTATTTTCATCAATGCGTTTTGATATTAGCGGTGAAATAGTCTTAAATCTTCCGTTCCGTTATTTTTACAGCTGTTGTTAGCAGGTATTATTGGTTTTCACCAGCGTAACTGACGTGAAACTCGACGTACATTGTCATACACCAAAGAGATCCGTCATCGATTTCTATTGATGAAATGAACGGAATTAGTATTCAACCAAATACTAATTAATACTTTTCAAAAAAAATTCTGATATTTCATGAAATACGTTCATTTTCGTGGTGTTTGATAAATTTGGCAAGCATTCAATGTAAGTACTAAACTAAGAGTAGAGGATTATTTCATTTAAATTTTCTGATTCAACCTTGTTTAATTTCGCCACTCAGGGAATATTTATTACTCATAAATACTCCATAGAACTAAGTTGTACTTCCTAACCACTCTTTTTTTATCACTTATGGGGACGATTTATTGAGGTTTGATTCGTAAACTTTTATCTCCAACGTTTGACTCTTTTGCTCCAGCTTCCTCAGAGCTTCAGTTTTCGCTTAAATAAAGCAAACCAAAGCAATTAGAATTCACGTATAATTAAAATTATTGAACTGAAAAGTTTTGGAATAATACCAATGAAGGCTTAACCTCAATAGCTCATCTCTGTCAGTTCTAAATTCCACGTAGCTTTATTCATTCGACCGACTCTGAGAAGAATTATAAATTAAACTGTGAAGCCACTCAGTATGGAAATAAATTTTTTGGTCAACGGTGACAATGCATAGCTGAATGAGCACATGTAATAGGAAATAGATCAATGTCAAATATCGCCATGACATAATGCATTGGGCATAAAGCTTACATCAGAGACTGGCTGAACTATCTAAACAAGAGAGGAGGCACATAGACGCAGCATTAAGGCCGTTTTACACGGTACACGGAATT
This sequence comes from Ischnura elegans, assembly GCF_921293095.1. Lineage (NCBI taxonomy): Eukaryota > Metazoa > Arthropoda > Insecta > Odonata > Coenagrionidae > Ischnura > Ischnura elegans. Next base: position 63,609,379 of record NC_060253.1, on the reverse strand, counting down.
GCGCAAACTAACGTACGTGCGAAGGCGCAATCAAAATTGATCGTGTAAAGCGGTAAATTGCTAGAACACATGCGAGAATGCGTGGATGCGAGACGGCAAAATATCCCCTGTTCTAATTTCGTTCATGCATTCGTGCAATTCCACGCCATTTTAGAAATAAATTCAGCTCTAACCTGCGCAATGTAAAACGGCCTTTAGCCTAGCCTAACCCCGAAAAATTGGCCATCGCCGAGCACTGCCTAATACAAGTACACCATATCTGTTTTAAAAAGGCGAAATTAATGTGTGGAGCAGACGGATATTGGAATAGATTGACAAAAAAGCCTTAAAGATCCGAATGGATGAGAAGAAATTTAATAGAGATGCAGGATATGCTCAAAGCCAATCGTTGAGGCCCATCATCCTGAAATTTTGGGAAGCAAGGAGGGAGAGGGATACCAGCCAATCAGCAGCCACTTGACTCGAAACTGACGGTTTTGAATCACGTTTTAAGGTAAGAAAATCCCCTTAACACCGTCAACGCAAGCAAATGCGGAAAAATCATTGATTTTGTAACCTGGCTCTTTGAGGTGAGCCACTGAGCTCACCAGGACATAAATAAAAAACACGCCTTCTGCATGGTCATGAAATCGTGAACCCGGCATCAATACCCTGTGGATGATGGCGAATAAAATTTACTGAGGCAGGCGAGATGTAGTGGAGAGAATACATGTTGGTTAAAGAAAACACGATAGCACTTTTTCCATAAATTTTACGTTGGTACTAAGCTTTTCAACCACTAGGTCATCATCAGTTTGAAAGGTATGAGCCGTTTATATACCTCTCAGAGGAAGAAGTGGAGGGAAAGGAATAATTAGTGTATATATAATCCCTCTCACTTCTTCCTCTAAGTGGTATTTATACGACTAACAGACATTTCATTGATGCATGTACATGATGATGACCTATCGGTTGAAATGCGTTGTATCAAATTAAAACTTGTGGAAAAAATGCTATCTTGTTTTCTTCAAGCGACGATGATGGATTTAGTCATGGAAACGTCAACGGCATAAGAGCTGATCCGGTCGAGAGCCTGAGAATAATTTATCTCATTAGTTCGCCGGGAAAGAGCTAAAGCCTATATAGGGTTTTTCAGGAGGAATATGCAATTCTTCAGATCTGGAAGTGGTATGGGAGACAATTTTAAGCATTTTTTTTTGTCCTTTAAACATTGTTTCGCAACTACTTAGTTGCTAAGCCTTGGCAACGTAAACATTTTTTTGTATGCAAATAATGATAGAAAATGATGCTTACTGCAATAAATAACATAAATTTTCCTAAAAATTAATTGTGAAAATGTTTAAGTTATCTCTAAATATAACGCATTTATCGTAAAAAATACGCATTTGAAATGTCTACAATTATTCGGAGTCCATCGTAAAAATAGGCAACCATTTTCTTTGTAAATAGCATAAAACGAATTCAAAATGCCTCAAGCGCTGTCAGAACAAGTTTTAAATCACTTCCATCACCGCAAATTACGTCATTCTGCGTTTCCAAGTTACCTGTAAAGTGCATCCAACAAAATGCAAAACAAAAGTTCTGTGACTAAGGAGTTGCGACCCCATGTTTATAGGACGAAAAATGCTTAAAATTGTATCCCTAACCACCTGAAGTATTGCATATTTCTCCTAAAATACCCTCTGCAGTGCAGTGATGACACTAGGGCTGATCGACTAATTGAGGAAATATGGGACTTGCCTTTTGATTACTGCCTTCATCATTCTCAAATCCTCCAAGTCCGATTGGAAGTTGGAATGCTCTGGAAATATTTTCTACGCGCTTATTTTTTAAGTGCTGAGTGCGTCATAAATGTCGCAATATGAGAGGGAAGCAATCATTTTATGAGAGGAAGGGGTGTCTCTAAAATAAAAGAATAAGTTTATGAAGAGAGCGCTCGCTTCGTACAAAAATAAGTATCGGATATTTTCTTTTAAAAAAATAATAGCTGGGGTCGGAAAGAAATGAAAACGCTCTTTTCCATTTTTGGGTCCCTCAGGCCGAAACGATCCCCGAAAAGCACTCCTCATCTTCTCCGCTTTCGTTTGTCATCAGCGCGAAAAACATCCTTTTATCCTGCAGCAAAAAAGAAGGGAGGTGACTACAGGAAATATCCTTTTCCAAATTACGTCACATTATGTATCCCATTTATGGGATTTCTCACCTCGGTTATGTTTGAGCATAAGATCCGATTCGTTGATCTCGATTGGTAATCAATGATCCTTGGTAATTAATCATTATGCAGTAGAATCTCACATACACGACTTTCAATAACGCGACAACCTAAATGAAAAGTGCAATTTTCTAATCCCCCTGAGATTACCGTAGCAATTACTTTTTTATATACCTCAGTAACGTGACTATTAATATCCAAACAACCTCAATAATGCAATTTTTTTCTTACTAACAACGTAACTCAGAACTTCTAGGGGAAGGGTAGCGGGTATTGGGCAGCAGCAGTTTTCATATATTGCCACAATGTACAGCATCTGTCACTCCCCCACTCTAACCACTTGAACGAACTGTCTTCCCCATCGTCATCTTGCATCGCTCTTATACGTGGTTTGGTTTATGTTGTGAGTTTTTTTCTCTAATTTTGTGGTGTTGTATTGCTCGAAGATAGTTTTGCGAAGCTACAAAATCTTCAAGAGTAAGTGTATAAAGTCGCAATAGTTTTTAAAACTCTTTGTATATATTTTATTATTTAAATTAAGCGTTTATGCTCAGTCGCTTTGCTGATGGCGGCATGAGAGCTGATCTGATATCTGTTGTCAGGCGGCAGGTATCGGGCAAAAGGCAATCGTGTGGTATCGGGCAGCACACTGGATGGTGAAATTCACATTTCTATAACACGACCTTGTTTTTCAGGAAACAATGGGGAAAATAAGAGGAAATTGGAGTGAGCAGAATATGAAAATGTTATGCACAAAGTTATTTTTAAATAATTGACAATAAGAAAGAGGTTTTTGTGCCCAATATAATGTTAGGAGATAGTGTTTAATGATTTTGATGTGTGGTGAAACAACTACTAAACCTTGTTGCTCCGATAACAAAGAGGTTTTTCAAAAAACATTTAATGACGAACAGGAGGCAACGTTAAATGAACATCTATGATAAATGAGCAATTAAGTGAAATCTTTGGGCAGTCAACTGATTCCCCTAAGCAATAGTACTGAGTTCCTGAAAAATAGCCAATGACTTCGCAGAGAGGCTAAAAATCAATCACTGTTTTGATGAAAAAATAACGTATTTCCGGTAAGGATTTTAACTATGACTTCATGAACCGTCACTGATAGCTAAAATAACCTTGATAACACGACTCTCAACAAAAAGAGCACCTCGATAACAAGACTGTTTCCCTAATCCCTTTGAGACATTTCTCATCGAGGTTCTGCTGTGGGATGTAAAATGCAGAAGCCATGATAGATGATGTGAAAATGAATGCTTTCATATCTTAGATAGCAAGACTTATAGTCAAAACACAGTTGTAGGAGTTTAAAAGAACAAATCAACAGGGATTAATACAATGATGAGGTCCGGTAAACACCCAGACCTCATCATTACATTACAGCTTTTTTGTCACGGATGACTCACTAAAAAGTTTTTATCCCCTACAAAGTTTTATGGTACATAAAGAGGAACCTCGCTAAAATTTTCCTGTGCATTGCATTTGAATAATTTACTTTTTTCAGGTGATTTTTTTATATTTGAGAAACAGGAAAATACTGGAAAAAATCTACTCTCCGTACTCTGAATATTTCAAGATGATAGTAGTTCAGTTTCAATAATGGAATAATTTCGTTTTTCCTGACCCGCCATTCAGTCCCTTTCCTAAAAGTATCATTCACAACTATTTGAGCCAATTCCATCAATAAATAAGAAAACTTAATTGAACAAAACATGTAACTTAATATTATTATTTAAAATATTAAACAAAATTAATCAACTGTTAATATTAAGAGTTTTAATACAAAATATCTTCCCCTTTTTGTTTTACAAATTCCTTGCTTATTTTTACAAATTGTTCAAATAATACAAAATTTATAGAGTATACTATTAATTTAACCACACATAATACAAACACATGTAAAATTCAAAGGTCATGCACTGAATAATTAATTTTTAGGAAAGCCTTACTCAGGCTAGAAGAAACATGGATAATATTTCTTCGGTATTTTCCTCCTATCTCATCCTATATAACGTACGACCTTGGTGCTCGACATTTGGCAATTACTGCCTTTTGTTCTTTCGTGTGCTTCTTAAACCATGCCCCCTGCCCAACCTTGAAATATTTTTCTTCCGTATGGCAGTTTTTTTTTCATGAAAGTACATAATTTTTATCTTGTTCTTCAGCATTGCGTTCCTATGACAAAATAAGACCGGTCGAGAGGGAAGGATGTGTTCTTTTTTGGTAAAATACTATTAGCACACATCGTTAAAAATAATTACTTTTTAAATTGAGAAATACATATCGGAAAGCCACCTCTTTTCTTCTGTATTTACCAACTGCTAAAAAATATGCATGTCATGAGGGTTTAAAGGTTTCACCAGCCTATAAATTTAGAACTCTTCACGTATCTTAGAAGTGGGTAATTATGAGTTACGGAAGCCAAGTTACGAAAGTTACTAAACTGAGGACACTAAACGCTCCAATTTTTATAATTTTGGAGATAAGTGCGCACAATGGTTGGTGCATACAATGCATGAGGGCTCAGGGGAGCCCTTCAAGGATACAACACTCCAGGGCCAGGAACCAAGCCAGTGGCTTATACGCCCGATCACCCGGGGAAGGGCTGCAGGGGAAGGAAAAAGGATAGAGGCGCCGCCGCGATAGGAGCCCGTCGACGCCTCTAGGAAAGGAAAGGGACGGAAGGGACGGGACGAGGGAAAGACACCTCAACGCTATAGAAGCGAAGAGGGCCCTACTATTAGCGAAACCAAGCATACGCAATTAATGTGCCAGCGATTTTAGTGGGTTTTCATATAAGGAAGAAAAATTCATCGATCAAATCGGATTGGTGCATACACAATATTGCTGTGGCCAAGGGATAAAAGTGAATCGATTATATACCTATATACATCATCTTATCAATGATTTACTTGCTTTACTTTGCCAAAGTAATATTGTGTACCTCACCAACCATTTTCTGCCCTTATCTCCAAAATTATAAAAATGGTATTAGTTGCTCTTGGCTTCTAAGGTCCTCAATTGATATATAACCTCGTATAATGTATGAAATTTCATAGATAATGCGTTTTCTTGTTAAAGGTCACCATTCTTCTACAAATTAAAAAAATTTCATTCATCCGAAATGATCGCGAGACGATCAGCATTCCCTTTGCACGAGCCATCCCATGTCATCGACGTCATCAAGTATTGCTCGTAGTTTTCCGAAGGTCAAAGGTCTATTCTTCGCCGCGAGCCTGGGCTCATCTCGATCGAAACAATCCTCATCTCATTTTTCTCGGACGGCTCTCTACGCCTATGGTGTGCGAGAAGAAAGCACAGCGCGAGTCTTGTGACGTGGTTGTCCTCAGGGACGCAGCTAGGAATTAAGACTGGGGGGTTTAGGTGCAACTAATACGGGGGTGGAATAATGTGGGGGTATGGAATACCCACTAGGATAGGCGGTAGGTGCGAGAAGAATAAATTGCGGAATTTTAAGATAAATGGTCAGTTTTACGGCTTTTTGAGGGACATTTTATTAATCCTTACACTATTCTATTAGTTATATCAATCCAATTAAGTAAAAAGGATTAAGCTAGGATAGGCGGTAGGTTCGAGAAGAATATATTGCGGAATTTTAAGATAAATGGTCAGTTTTACGGCTCTTTTAGGGACATTTTATTAATCCTTACACTATTCTTTTAGTAATAACAATCCAATTAAGTAAAAAGGATTAAGCTAGGATAGGCGGTAGGTTCGAGAAGAATATATTGCGGAATTTTAAGATAAATGGTCAGTTTTACGGCTCTTTTAGGGACATTTTATTAATCCTTACACTATTCTTTTAGTAATAACAATCCAATTAAGTAAAAAGGATTAAACTTAAAAAATTCTCTGAGCTCTGGGGGGGGGTTTTATCCCCCAAAACCCCCCCTCGCTGCGCCACTAGTTGTCCTCATCTTGCCTAAATCTTCGTCAGTTCACATAAATACCAAGAATACTGATGGAGACATTCTTGGAGAGTCATATTTTGTGGGCAAGTTAAAATTTAAAGTGAAAAATAAAGAAAGAAGCTGGGATCATCCGTTCACAAATCTTTTTCTACAGGGAAATCAGCGCAGTGTCTCAGAGGCTTGCTTCGTTCTAACCCCCTCCGTCAACCCCAAAAATGAGGCGAGAATCATAATAAATACGACCTCTTAGTTCGTACGGATCGATCTCTCTGTTTTATGAGAAAACCATTGGGTATTAAAAACACCTTTATAAGTCTTGAAATCAATATCTTATTACCAGAGTGGCGTTCGGTTTTTCGACGGAACAACTTGCATCGATGAAGAATCCATTTTAGAGCGATGAGAGTTTTTCGTATTATTTTTTCTGGCGGTGATGTTCTTATTTTTTCAACTCTTACGTAAATAAACTCTCGGGCACTCTCTTTCCTTCCCTGCAGCTCATGTTTTTTTCCTTGGTTTTAAATGGTCTTTGTCCTGTGGAGCCCAGGTTGAATCTACCACCATTCTGCTCTTTCTTCGTATCCATCCACATTCTTTTGGCTTCATTTCATTTCTTTTATTCTTCCAAAGATTTGAAATGTGCATAACATATAAAAATATAGGACACGTCGAAATTATATATAAATGCACATATTAAAATAAATATATACATAAATGTAGGGAAGTGTATACGAATTCAGGCACAAATTATAATGGCACACTTAATTATTTACAAACATAGTCAAGCAGTAATTCGTGTGAAGAAAGTTGAGTAGGTTATTTTAGAGGTGGGATATCTTACTCGCTACCACTATTCTTCTCTTTCTTCGTATCCATCCACATTCTTTTGGCTTCATTCATTTCGTTTATTTGGCCAAATATTTCAGATACACATACCATATACAAATATAGGACACGTCAAAAAAATATATCTACATATATAAAAGTAAATAAATATAAAAATGCAGGGATGCAAATACGAAATCAGGCACGAACTATAATGGCAATCTTAATTATTTAAAAACATAGTTAAGCAGTAATTAGTGTGAAAAAAAATTGAGTAGATTATTCTTAAAGTGGGATGTCTTACTTACTCGCTTCAATTCCGGTGGTAACTTATTATCACTTTGAGGGTGGGCTCTGCTGTGGGAGGTGCCAAACTCATGAATTTTCTATCTAAATATGCACTATGGGTTCTTAAAAGCTATTGGTGCAGACTTTCGCAAGATCGTGTGTAATGGAGGTGGAATGAATCATTGGTTGAATAAGGTAAAATATTGGTTTTTGTGGCAATTATTGCCATATAAATGCACATGCAAGGAATTGGTAAGTCAACCAGCTTCTCAAACAGAGGGTAAAGTGTACACATGCAAGAAACATTGCTAATAAGTCTAATTACCTTATTTGTAGGAGGAAAATCACATCCGCGTGGGGGAAAGAACCCCAAAACAAAATACTGAATATATTACGGGAGTAAAATTCTCTAAAGGCAATTGATAAAAGTACCTCTGTAATTACGGTATGCCTGATTCTCCTAATGAGAAAGCATATGCATATTTGGAAATTAATATGGGATGCCTCTAATGCCATAATTCTCCAGCTTATACACATATTTGGTGATCGAATTGGTACAGCGTATTTGGTGATCGAATCGATCCAAGGCCTTTGAGAAATCGATAAATTATCCTAAATTTTCATATTTGTTGTCCAGATCAGACAGTATTTGGTTAATACCGTATTTACCCCTAGAAGCCGCGCACCGTTTTTATGGAAATGCCGGTGAATAAAGGGGTGCACAGCTTACACGAACCCTCCAAATTTTAATATAAGCCGCGTTGCATTTTCCTTCAAATTTTTATCGCTTAATTCTCCAGAGTTTAGCATTGAAACTAGGAAACCTTCCCAGGAATTACATTTCCAACATTATTTAACCCTCAACCAGTGATGTGCAATTCTTGTTACACTACCAGTGACGTGCGGTCTGGGAGACCGCAATAAAACAAAAATTCGTAAAAAGTTGCAAAGTCATTTTTATTGTTTAGTTTAATGTGTCTTTGACTTCTCAACTACTATAAAACTTATATTTAATATTATGCATTCCAAACACGAGCAAACTTTTTCAGTAAAAATTATTATTTGAAACAGGATCAAGAAACTGATATCAAAAACACTTGAGTTATTATTTTTACTACGGTACTTTTTTTAATTAACTACTGAATTATCCTCGTTATGCACTAAAATGCACTTTTCCTCACGAGCCGGCCCAAAAATGGGGTGCACGGTAATGATACATAATAATAATGATGAAATAGTAATGATACAAGGCAGTGGTAGTTGAGAGTTTCTGAATCCATACTGAGAGGCGGACAGTTTGTGTTGGGCTCAAGGTAAGAAGACAGACAAGGTAAGAAGTTTATAAAAGGGAGAGTTACACAGTTTTTGTATGAATTAGTGTTGGGTCTACTAGAGACTCGGAGTTTGCGTCCAGGGTTTAGATTGATAGGGCCGTTAAGAACTTATATCTTTCAAAGTGACCGGAATAATATCGTCTTAGAACCGCACCATGCTTCTAGGTCCAAGATATACGATTAAACAAGAGAGATAGTTTGTCGAACGGATAGGAATAGTAACAGGAGCTGATTGATGGCTGGTTTCCTATCATCTTCCGCCACATGCCCATTGAGACGGCTTTCAGGGTAGTTCGTAGGTGTAGGCATTCGAATTTTATAAAGGTGGTATAATTAGTACGATGTACATGGGTGTAAAAGAAAGCCTGAAATTGCACTTGTGAAATCACATAAGTTTTTTTGAACCTCGTATTTTACACTTCATACAGTTCTCAAGGTATCCGTAATGGCCTATGACGCACACCATCTGTAATATGGGCACTCACGGAAATCATTGATATATAATAAAACTGTGGCCCCCTGTGTTGTCGAGGAGTCAAAACTATGACTCTCGGTAGCAAAAAATAGTGAATGCCTGAGTCGCCACGAGGCGGGACCTGTATTTTGTCGAGATATTTTGCTTTGAGGGAATGAGTGAAACAGTCATTTCAAAGAGATAACCTACTTACGGCGTGCATCACTTTGATCTCTCGTATTAACTTTGAAATCCAGAACATCCCGCGGAGTGTTTGTAGGAGTAAAACGTGGCGCCCAAACCCTTTGAGTGAACCACGAGCAAGCAAAGAAAGGTGAAGGTTTCAAAATGGTCAGATTTAAAAATTCTTGGTCTCAAAGTGTGCGAAATGGTTAGAAAAAAATATAAAAGAGTTTCAGGTCCGTGTGACGTTGGATAGCCGTGCCTGAGGCCCCTGAAGACGCTAATGGGCCTTAATGCAGTTGTTTTGAATGTTGAGTTTTTCGACCAGGATAAAACGTTTTATAAAGTAAACATGATATTTTAGAGCTCTGCGGACATATATTTCAACCGTTAAGTTGTATCTCGATTCCTTTATGCCGAAACTTTACATCAAATGATCATAGACCTGCTCAAAATAATCTATATTACTATCATATCACAAAGAATCGACTAGAAATACTTTACTGGATTATTTTTTTAAATAACATAAGGTTCAAATAATATTATTTCAGTTGTGAATAAGTAAATTTTTTCTTACTTAAATTTGATTTTCCTCTTAGGAGAGAAGAGAAGTCAAGGTAAATAATCGAAGTCGAATGACGGAAAGCATTGAATCGAATGAAAAATTATCGTTTAAAACGGCCTTAATGATTGCTCAGTCCCGTGCACAAAAATCTTACCACTTTTGGCCTCGAATTGACGCCTAATATCGTAAAATATAGTAATATTTTCATAAAATATAGTGTCCTAGTAATGTTTTTAATTGATACATTCATTGGTGCTAGTTTAAATTATTCAAGTTCCGGCCAGATAATAAAAATCCATATTTAAAAAGAACTGTAATAGAGAAAAAGTTGAGAATAGAGAAAAGTTCTGCTTGAAAAGCAAAAAATTCTCAGCTGAACCTTTGACACGCATGTATGACCTCATAATAAGCCCTTATCCCTTAAGCCCTTAAGGGGGTTCCTAAGGCTGAAATGTAATTCTGTGAAAGACCTAGTAGGCAGACCTCCCACAAAACCACGATCTCGAGAGCATTTCAAAGTGTAGTGTTTCGACATATATCTAATGGTTGCATCAAATATCTTTTCAATTCTATTCTGCCGTGTCCTAGGTACCCACAAAAATACTTTTCGCGGAGGAAATGACGAGAATATTTCGTAATTCAACACTGGGAGGAATTTACGGTCACTCCATCCATCACAAAGAGTCCATGACTCCATCCATCATAAAAAAATCACTGTGCTGATCAAATTCCCTTCCTCGATGAGCTACATAATCCTTTCCGACCTCACCGAAGAAAAGCCCTTCCTCCCTCCCAACTCAAAGGATTTGTTTTTCTCCGATGCGGAAGCATTGTTTCCGATTAGGCGTCAATTGGGGACTTAAAAATATTTTCGGCTCTAGGTGGTAAAAATTTTGTATCCGGGACTGTGCGCGGCGCCCACCAACAGATATAGCGAAAAAAACCTGAGATTTTTCAGGGGTTCGCATATTTTAATATTACGGATATAATTTGCTCTAATGGTAATGATAACTTGTCTTAGCAATGATGTCGTTGCGGTCAACTGAAAATTATGTATAAACGTCGAAACACGTCGTGTAAGGGGGTGAATAAAAATTAGTCGAAACTGCATAATCTCTTTGATTATTGAAGGTCAACTAATTTACTTATGTGTGAGCGAAAGTTCACCTCTCTGTTACTTCTACGCTCATGGATTTACATTCTTTTTTTCCATACTTTCTCCTCAAAAATCTCCATAACTTCATTTTAGCAATGGCTGTAGGAAGGTGTTGCGATGGGGATTGATTGCTATAGTGTCTTACCTTCATTACCAAGGCCATCTTATTCTCTCGATAATTTTACCCTCAGCGGTTGCCCCATATTCATGATTTCGATAACTGAACTGAACCTTTAGTTTATCTCACGACTTCAAGCGCTGAAACCCGGAAAAATCGAAACGACTATGTTAAGACGATGAGCCCATCCGTCCTACCCATTTTAAATTGATAGAATTTCTTTATGCTTGAAACAATCCCAGTTATTGTAGAATATAATTTTATTTTGTTTAAAATATGTATTATTTAAACATATATAGAAATTTAAATAGATTTTAGAGTAATTTTCTTGAAAAACTCAGGCGACGCATTTTGAAATGAGCGCCATAGGAGGCTAGCGGTGTATCGAGCAACTTCTTCGAGTCGATCATATACCCAAATAGAAATGGCGTAGTTCATTACTGAAAAACCTTTTACAGATATTCTGTTGCAGTTTCTAAATAATTCGTTAAAATTCATGGACGAGGGCTTAATGAAGGTAGGAAGTTAAAATATTTAGTATTATGTGGCCTATTATTTCAATGAGAAATCTTCCATTTCCCTAGTCCTGGTAACTGGTAACGAGGCCACTAAAATCTCGAACCAGTAACCCGGGGGAAAATGGTACTTTCGGAGTAAACTTTTTCATTCAAAAGGAGTAATAATAATAGACTTGTTGTATACTCTTTCAACATCTCTCTCGTAGTTGCACTGCATTTGTGACTCCTCTCTTTCCCGATTATACACCCCAGGTGTATTGAAGCTGGCTTGTTAGTGTTAAGATTGAGTTTCCTATCATTGGAATTAATGAATGTTTGTGAACGCAGAGGCAGTGTTATTAGGTTGATTGCATTCTTTGGTGCAGTGGTATTAGTTCATAGAAAGTCTTTGATGGCCATTATTCTCACTGTGTATGGTTAGTGAGTAGAGTTAGAATATGAGGAAAGTTGTAAATATTCCAGTACCAAAGTGAATGAACCTGAGTTGATGTGTATTTCTTTTAGAGAGACTTAAAAATTCTAAGGTTACGGTGTTATGCGCGGCGACATGCCTTACAATAGTCCCTATTTGTTTGAATTCGGTTGATGTGGAACTCTAGGTCCCATCATATGTCTGAACTAATATATGTATTTATATTATTAAATATTTCTGTTTACCTTGATCCTTTTACTTTTCTCGCCCGTATTTTACGTCTATCTCATCACATATGGTTTCAGTCCAGAATGAAGTATATGAACCCAACCTTGAGCATCATTTAACTTCATTCTTTGACCATATTATTACCATTATACGAGATGTTGGCATGTGTGCTGAACAAGTAATCACTGGCAAGAATTAATTACAAACATGGTTGTGCTGTAGGTTTGAGGATGATGTAAGGGAATGAAGGAAATAGGCATGCTCCTTGTATATAAGGGCCATGGAAATAGGAATCAGAGGTCCGTCTTAATGTTCATTAATTATAGAGTTTCAGGAAGCTATTCATCAGTAGGAGTTTTCAGCCATCCATTGCTGTTATAATTCGACGAGGAAAGATTAAAATATTTCGTGCGAATGTTTTGTCAAATTTGAAGTTGCAAATAAACTGTTCATGGACTTTCCTATTCTGCTCAGTGGAAGATTAAGGGAGGGTGAAATGGCATTGGCTTCCTGAATTCCTGTGGATAATGTGCGAGTCACTCATGTAAACATTGGAAGGAGATATGGAAAAGCTTGTCCAAAGTGAAACCAGAGAAATCTTTCCTGACATTGTTACTTACATCATTTGAGGTGGTGACACTGATATGCCGCCAACACTGAAACATAGTTCATGCCATGCTGCTGACACAAAGCCCGCCGAAAATAAAATAGTGGATCATCTATAATACACTCAAGAGTAGAATGCATACTGAACATTTAGTCTTCCCAGTGGATTACATTTTTATTATGAATATTGGTTTTGTGCATACTTGATGCTGTATTCATTTTCATCTGTCCTTCAAAAGCATGCTAGATTTTCTTAGGATAAATAATTACCAAAAATATCTCAGCAGAGCTGTCATTTGATTTACTTGTGAGTGAGGAAAAGGGTGCCTAAACTGTTCTGGGAAGTTAAGTTTCTCAGTAAAGCACTTCACTCTCATGAAAAGACATGAGCCACCAGTAATTGCCTCATTAGAATAATCCTTTCTTGTCAAAAGAGAAAAGGAGGTTCAGGAGGGAAAATATCACCTTTTTATCCCTTGTACTCATCAAGATGTTTGCTATATTAATGGACGAATTGTAATGTGTGCGAAAGATCCACAGAGAAAAAATCATTCGCCTTATCCCGGTCAAGGCGAATGATTTTTTCTCTGTGGATCTTTCGCACGACTGTGCATTGCGGGTGACTCCCGTAAAAGTTATCACCGCAGCTAGTCCCGGTATACTTTGAACTGTAATGTGTAGTTGAAAACTTTTGAAAGTTACGGTGATGGCTTTTGAATTATTTAGTTGGCAAGGTTACATTGCTTTGTTAAATATTGGACCTTATTCATGAGAATACTCAGAGAAAGAGTTGACTCTATGTTTCAAGGGGGTCATATTTAGCTCATTGTAATGATCAGTGGCGCAGCGATGGGGGGGGGGGGGTTTGGGGGTTAAAACCCCCCCCAAAGCTCAGAGAAATTTTTTAGTTTAACCCATTTCACTTAATTTGATTGATTTTACCAATAGAATAGAGTAAGGATGAATAAAATGTCCCGCAGAAAGCCGTAAAACTCACCTTTTTGAACCATTTATCTTTAAAATTTCGCAATTTATTAACCTCGCACCTACCGCTTATCCTGGTAGTTATACCATAACCCGCAAACCCCGGTATTAGTTGCACCTAAACCCCCCCCCAGCCTTAATTCCTAGCTGCGCCCCTGGTAATGATAGCATGTGGTTGCCAATAGCCACCTTTGTCAATGAATTCAATGTTATATGAAAAAGTCAATGTTTTTATGTGTCACTCTGTCCATGCATCAATCTGCAGTTTTCATTCAGTTGAACTGAAAAAAAGTGGACAAGCAGTTTATGATGTGAGGAAAATAAGGTTCAGCATTTGTATCCTATGAAAAAGGCACCCATTTTTTTCCTTGGAAGAAAAGCATAGACTCAATGCAGTGGTTTTTGAATTTGCTTTGTGAAATTGCTTATGATTGAGATGCATTTTTCTGTGTAGTTTTGATAGTGACATGGGTGAAAGAATGAAGGTTTTTCTTACCAAGCTTATTTCATCGACGGAGATATATCCCTTGATTATTATGTTTTTAGAATCAAAATCAGGTGTTACTATTGAGACTCGATGTTTCATTTCCTTGGGAACCATTGAATAGTATTATGGATGTATTTGAAAGTGTCAATATTTTAATTAAATTGATTTTAAGTTCATTCGATGATGAAGGGCAATGATATACTCTGACAATATATGTACTACCCCCTACCTAAGGGACATTTCACAGTCATCTTTATGTTATTCATCAGTTAATGACTTGATCTTCATCATGAAGTGAACTCAAAATAAAGTTAACTTATTTATTTGTACTTTCAAGAATAATAAAAATAATATTTATAAGACTTATAAACAGAAATACACTGTAATGGTCATCGTCAGGAAGAATAAATAACACATGAACAAGTAATTCGCCGGCCTCGGTGGCGGTGGGGTAAAGTCCTCGCCTGCCAGTCCGTAGGTCGCGGGTTCGAATCCCGCCTGGGTAGGTGATCCCTAACCAGGGCATGGATGTTTGTGTTGTAAGTTGTTATGTTGAAAAACCCGTTATAAAGGCCGCAAAAATGCTGTTTACGGGGAAATGGGAAATAAATAAATAAATAATTAAAATTTGATTACAGAGGTGTCACTAAGAACAAATTCCTCCAATGAGTAAAATGCTCTTGACAAAAGCCAGTTGTAAATAATCGTTTTAAATCTTTGTAGGCTGAGAAGCCTGGCCTCATTAGGTAACATATTAAAATAATTTAGCTTTAATACATTGAAATATTTCATACTCTTTGATAGTCTACCGTGGGGGACTACTAAATTGTCCTTTCTCCGAGTGCAGTGATGGTGAACATTGACCCCTGTTACCAGAGAGCTCAGGTTTTCCTTGACCTCACATACACACTTATAAATATAGTGACCATGAAGGGTCAGGATACCCAATTTAATAAAAAGTGGTTTACAATACTCCAATGAGTTTGCATCAGAAATAACCCTAATAGCCCTTTTTTGCATAATGAAAACATCTTTTGATTTTGATGCATGACCCCATAATTCAATGCCAAAGGTAAGATGGCAATGGAAAAAAGCAAAATAAAATTGGTGCTGACGATCAATGGGTAATAACAGCTTTAGTTTCCGTAGTAAAAATGTAACTTTGGAAAGCTTAAAATTGGTGGAGGATAATGAGAATCCCACTTCAGTTTGGGGTCAAGTTTTAAGCCAAGCAACATTAGATTTTCCTCAGAGTTCATTTGTGATTAGAATGTCCTAAGAACAAGTAATCAGAATAATGATATATATATATAGTGTGTTCTATTGAATGCAAATAAGGAATTCAGATTAATCAAAGGTCCTATTATTGGTGTGTTTCTGTCCATGGTAAGCAAACCTAAAAAATTAATGTGGAGTTGAAATCAGTGGCTACATTTTACTCACTCATTGATGCAACCCAAAGGCTGGCACAGATAGGTGATGACTGTATATCAAAGTTAGCCACAGAGTGAGCAATTCACATAGGGTAGGAGAGCCAGTTACTTTTGCTGGGCCACCTTGTACTATCAGAATTGAAGTTTGGGAGGTGAGGAAAGTCACTCAGAAAAGCTGTTAATATTAAAGTATTCTACTGCTCAAGGTAGGCCTACCTGGAACATTTTACTGATCTTCCTGGCTTATCTCATATCCCAAGTTTGAAGTAATAGCGAGGCACACCCCCTTTCATCCAATCCAAAAATCCTATTCTCTTCTTTCCCCTCCCATTTTTACACACCATTCTTCCCTCTAATACTTTTCATCATCCCCTCTCTACTGAAAACTCCCTCCTTCCAAACCTTGTGTCTGCTCTGTTTTTCATGTAGCCTTTTCTCATCCACCCTGACCAGCACTAGTCATTTCTCCTTCTCTCCATCAACATCTTCTCGGTAAAACCCTTCCCGAAGTTTGCTCTGAGAAAATGCCTAGGTCATGTAACAGTCTAACATGTCTGACCAGCAATAGGGTGGTTTCCTATTATTTTTTATTGCCTAAATCGAAAGAGTATTTCTCCTGGAGTACCTATTTCACACTTTTAGATTTTTAAATGACGATATCTATTTTTCGCGATTGAATGAAAAGTGAAAAATCTCAAGCGCGCGAAAACTCGACGGCTAAGTATGAATGCTGGGAAAACCCCGTGTGATGTCGTTCTGGTTCCTGCTGCCGCCAGGTGAGGTGACCTTGGGGTGAGGCTTTGAGCGCTGATACAACGCAGGATGCTAGCAGGTAGCGCTTGGCTTAAAACCGATTATTAATACCTTATCAAACGAAGAAAACTTTCCGACCTTAGCCAGTTTTAATCGGTGATTATTAAGACATGTTTCCCTGTGCTCTGTGCCTCATGCATGCATTGGTAATCTCAGACGATATAAAACTCCTATCTACTCGTATAGAAACTAGGTCCCTGTGACGTCACGTGGAGGGGCATCGCATGGGCGCCAATCTGGTCTTTATCAAATGAGGGTAAAATTGACCATTGCCATTCGTCTAAACTGGGATTTATAATCCCAAATAATTTGTATATTATGAATACACTAATGGTGGGTAAAGAATCGCATTCAATGCCTTTCGTTTTCTTTGATGAATGAAACTACCCTATTGGGAGATCCGGGCTTGAATCCCAGCTAGAAGTCAAATATTTTTTCATGGCAAAGTTCATCTTTTGGTGTATTTAACTTTTACACCATGCACATGACTGCGCACAAAGTCACTTATGGCTCAAATTATAAGACCTATGTGAAGTGCTGTTGAAAAATACTCTGTGCAAATTGCGACTCATCCACTAAAGATCCACAGAGAAAAAATCATTCGCCTTGACCGGGATTCGAACCTGGATCCCCCGATTTCTGGTCAAGTGCTTTAGCCAGTTAAGCTACCAAGGCGTCATTCTTCCCTGTGGATATTTTCGCCCAGATATATCACCGCGGCTAGTCCCGCTATACTTTAAACTAGTCTAGAGCGAACACCTCTTTGTGTTCTATGTCCGGGCCTGCTCTCCGGCTGTGGCGCTGTGTGCACGATTTGGACTGCTTGTGGCATCATATGCTCTGCAGTCCAGCAACATCTTGTCCGGTAGTGTCCGAAAATATCCACAGGGAAGAATGACACCTCGGTAGCTTAACTGGCTAAAGCACTCGACCGGAAATCGGGGGATCCGGGTTCGAATCCCAGTCAAGGCGAATGATTTTTTCTCTGTGGATCTTTCGCACGATTGTGCATTGCGGGTGAGTCCCGTAAAAGTTATCACTGCGGCTAGTCCTGGTATACTTTGAACTACTCATCCACTGTTTACAGTTAGTAGCACTAGGCGTTTGCACACATTTGACGCCATGGAAGTACACAAGATTGAACTTGCATTTAGTCAATGGATGCTACCAATCATTCAGATTTGAACTTTTTATCCATTATGCATGCTGAGTGGAATGAATCTTCTTTTTTTCCCTCAAAGGTATGCGATCTTGGTGCATGAGAGGAGTGCATTTGGTCAAAAACATGCCAACTTTGACATTCCTTAAAACAATTAGTATGAAAATACTACCTTTTTTTTAATTGATAGTAAAAGATTTAAACTAGCCTCTGAGAAATTTTAAAGAAAATAAAAGGTGGCCTTTTTTATTAATTAATTGTTGCACAATTACTAATTTTTATTGTTTAAACAAGTACTATTTATTACTATTATTATGTCAAATTACTTTCAAGTTATGTCAGAATGTACATAAATGCATTTTCTTTAAAATGAAACAACAACCACTGCTTTATGGGTCATGGTTCCTTAGTAATCAGCATTATGTGATTTTTCAATTTTTACTCAGAGGCCTGGCTCGATAATGTTCAAAGGATTATAACTTTATAACGGTTCATTTCTGAGCTGAGATAAAGTGATCATTATTCATCATAAGAATACTGCTTTCACTTATATAAATTTTAGAGAAATCGGTGATGGTCACCTGACATCCCTCTGCCTGATTTAAGATGAAATCCCCCAGCTTCCAACTCATCTCATGCTTGCCTTACCATCTCTTAAGTGTACACAGTGAAAAGCAGTGGAAATTGTGGACAGTCTTACCTCACTCCTTGGCCAATGCTTGCCCATGCAGACTCTCCATCTAGTGCAGTCTGGGCCTTATTTAGATTATGAATGAGTGGAATATCCCACCAATATATGTATGCCTATTTTCTTGAGAATGTCCATTCACCTTACCCAGTCCACTCTATCAAATGCTTTTTCAAAATCCAAGAAGCGAGTGTACATGGTCTGGTTATATTCTAGCTTCAAGGTTATATGCAAGGGTTCTCTTTATGCCTCCTGCATCATGGATTAGCTTCCCTTTTCTGAAACCAAACTGGTCATCTCCCATATGCCCTCACCTCCATTTGTCTGTTTAAAATCCTCAGTACCTTTTTTGCTGCATGTGATATCTTTCTTGTTTTTCATATGTGAAATTAGAATCATTTTCACAAAATTCTGCATCTTTGACCCCTCCTCATAGATTGTGTGTACTACTCTGAAAATCCTTCTTGTTCCTCCCAACTCTATAAACAAAGTCATTGTTTTTGGAGAGGTGGTTCATTACTTCCCGTGGCACCTTAATATACTATTCCTCCCATCGATGATGCGCCTGGGATGTAGTTAACTATGTTTATATTCGTGACTATTAGGTATTCATCGAATATTTGTAGACATTGTTGGTGAAGCTGTTGAAATAGAAACTGTCATTGGAGAGCCACCTTAAAGAATACTTTTTTTTTTCAATTTTTCCAATAAATTATGGGGTGGTATCCTCCTTCCCTCTGGGTTTGAATGTACTATGGAAATTGATCTATTTCAGGCCTTGTAAAATGAGTGAGGAGCTCCAAGATTCTAAAGTGACATGGATTGCGGATGATGGTCAAGTGTTTGCATACAAGCTTTGCAATGGAACCCATGTCCTTGTCCATCGACCCCAATTGGAAGTGAATCCTTTGGCTGTAAAGGAAGAAGTGGACATGCCCTTATTATATTTGGAAGATACTCCAATCACATTATCCACGGGTGATATTAATGGTTAGTTGAAAAATTACTTTGTGTTCTGATCTACAGTGGAACCTCGTTAAAGCGAGTACGAGCTATAGCGAGACCCCCGCTATTACGAGAGCCGATGCACCGTCAATTGATCCTATTATAAGCATGTTAAAAATTTCGTTTTCACGAGGCCCTTTTGGTGTTGGCTCTCGCCATAGCGAGGGTTTCACCGCCGGAAAAACTTACACAAAGACTCCTTAATCTCTGTAATTGCTAGCGATCTGTTAGAAATGAAGTTAATGGAGTGCTCAGTCTCAAATTTATGTGGTAAACTGTCGTTCGATAAATAAGTAGTTAATTTTGGTGAAAATGTTGTGGCATTAGCATTCGCGAATGCTTGATCTTCTTTTGTTCCTCGGGCGGCAGAAAGCAGTCGTCAGCATACCCGCACGTCCATGAGTTGCATGAATAGAAAGCATTTGATGGAACACACCATTCCCAAAGAAACACCAAACACGTCCAAGCGAGAAAATAAAGATAAAGGAGTAATATGAGGTATATTGGCTATTATTTGCTCCACCTCCGGTAAAGCGACAATTCGCTATAGCGAGTGTTTATTGGTGCACCGTGGGGTGTCGTTTTATCGAGGTTCCACTGTATTTTCATTTCCTATCTATTATCATTGCCCTTATTTTCCCTTGACCCTTTCGAGACGGCGGAGTTTTCGTCTTAGCACAACTGCTGTACTGAGCCCCAAGAGACTCTTCTTTCTCGTGGGACGGAGCATTTTTGGAGAGCATTCGTTAAGAAGGGTCTCGCTGAACCTTTTTCGACCCCTCCACGCTGGGACTTCGCATTATTTCGGACTCCGAGAGTAGTTGTGCTCCCTCCTTTCCGGGTTTACGACCATACCTGCGGCATTGGTTCACGGTCAACTTATGTATTGCTTATATGTATTTAGCAAATGGATAATTGTTGCTTGCACAAAAATTACAGGCTTTGAATTGAATTCCTCATTTTTTTCTGAGCATTGTCAAATTTTAAACGAAGTTCTAAGGCCAATATTAGCACATTTAATGCAGCAACAATTTCCATGTTGATTTTTATGTATAACTCGAGATATAAGTTAATATTTATCATAGAATTTCGTTTAAAAATTGTAAACGCTGCTCAAAAGACAAATAATTCAATTCTTACTTTTTTTTTCCTTGAGAAATGAACAAATATTCATTTCGAAACCTGACTGGATAAACCATTGTATGACTGCTGTCTCTTACCACTAAGAGGGGTTATAAAAGAGGAAGGGTCCGGGTACCTGCTCCCGGATTCCAAGGGTAAATCCTAAACCCCGCAGGGTTGGGTCCCGAGACAAAGATGACGTAAATCCACGACCGTCCTAAAAGGGGAAGAGCTAGAAAACGTAAATATACGGCTTTCGATTTCCTGGCTAGGAAAATCTCACGCATAAATATACGGCCGTCATCTCCCGGGTCAGGAAACGTCCACACATATATATACGTGTATAGTAGGGAAAAGGTTAATGTCCCTTATTTTCAATTAAAGAATAATAAGATCTTTGATGTAAATAAGGCCTGACTAGGACTAAATTAAAAATTGTGTGCCAAAATAGTCTTGTATTTTTGATTTTCCTGTGGCTATTCATTATTGTTTTCTGATAGCTTATGATTCTAAAAATGATGTCTTAAATTGAGTATTCTGTTTATTATTACATTGGGCAGTAAAGGTCTACACTCTAGTTTTAGAGGTTTGTTTTCATATTTTCATATTGGTTCCAAGGTTATAACAATAGTTTTTCATGTGGAGAAAAAAACTGAACCTGTGTCAGTAAATAAAAACTTGTGGACCTTATAAAAGTTATTCTGTGATTGTGTCACCAGTTTTCATAATATCCCAATGAAAATTTCTTTGTGGATTTGAAGAATTAAAATGGTATTGGAAGAACCAAAAACCGGGATTGAGGGCAGATGGTAGCAACCAAACCAGAGTTGTAACTTACAAAAGATTGTGTCAACTCATCATTTTTGTATTTTGCATGCAATCACATGGGCATACAATCATTATTCATTTTTGAATGCGTCCTTATTTCTGTATTTCAATGCTGAGGATGATATTTGTAATTAGCAATTTTCTTTTTTTTTACAATTCTTGTATTATCAGCCATACAACTTAGCCAAGTGATTGGTGACCAAGCTGGTGTGTTCATCCCATCAGATATCTCCATATCGGCGGAAAATATGTTAGCCAATGTTCCTGTTCAAGTGCCACTTGTGGAAAATCCATCAACTTCTTCTGGGGAGCCACCACCTTCGTATTCCACCATTGCCGCAGATGTCATTGGGTCTGAGGAAGAAGTTGACCAGAATTCAATGGGAGAAGACATTTCGGAGGATGTGATGGTGGGGGGAGTGAAGGGAATCATTGTTCAAAGTGAAGAGGATTGTGGTGACAGTGAACCTGTGGTAGTTGAACAGCTTTCTGGACTGGAGGATTTCGTGGATGTTGTTACTAAGTATAGATGCAGAATATGTCCGTTTGAAGCCACCAGTCGAGCTAGTCTTTTGGAACATTTCAGAGAGAGTCATTTGGGGGTGAGTTGATGCATCAGTTTTCATGAGGATTACGATAATGCTTTGGATACCTACCCATGATTCCTGCATACTCAATCTTTTTTACAAATCTTATACTTCGATCTAGTGGATTTCCCAACCGAATGAATGAGTCCTTTTGCCCAGCAAATTTCTTTAATGTTGTTTTTGTACCTTTTTTTACAACAATAGTTTTTACTTCCACCATTCGATGACTTTATATGCTCCTATGAGCCAAACTCTATCCAAATTTAACACATTTGGTTGAATGTCTACCTGGGAAAAATTTGCATTATAAGAGTTTATCCTTTTTGTCTGTGGGGATTGGCTTGGTGTCAATGGCGCAGCAAGGGGGGGGGTTTTGGGGGATAAAACCCCCCCCAGAGCTCAGAGAATTTTTTAAATTTAATCCATTTTACTTAATGAATTAGTATTACTTATAGAGTAGTGCTAGGATTAATCAAATACCCCTCAGAAAGCCGTAAAACTTGCCATTTTGAACAATTAATCTTAAAAAAATTTCTGGAGGAGAACCCCTGCAACTCCCTCTCACCCTGGTGGGTATGCAATACCCCCCACACCTCTAAGTATTAGTCGCGCCTAAACCCCCCCCCCCCTAGCCTTAATTTTTGGCTGCGCCCCTGCTTGGTGTGGTAGCTAGTGTTGGCTCCTCACCCTGGGGGCCAGTTTTGAATCCTGGTGATGGCAGAGAATTTTCAGAGATCTTGCTTGAGTGTTGTGTTGAAGACACTTCTAATGCAACACTCTGTCCTGGATGAGACATTAATCTATGATCCCCTTGGAACCTATCTTTAAGAGGACGCCAATGTCGATGCCGGGTTTTTCTCCACCATCCCTTCCTTACCTTTTTCTCATGGCACAACTGATGTAAGTTATCGGTCGCTTCCTTGATTTACCATACCAGTTTTCATGAATCAACACGCTAGATAAAGAAAGAGTAAGTTATTCAAGAACGATCTTTATATGATGTGCTCCATAAATATTAGCTTTACCAAATTATCCATTTTATGGTGTATCTTGTAATGTGACATTGAAGAGGAATCTTTGTCGTGGCAATGTTCATAGTGAAAGAAAAGGTATTGTTTTGTGGGGAATATTGTGCAGTGATAGATTCAAAATTTTATTAAAATCAAAGCTGAATTCAATTTGTGATTTGGATTTGAGGAAAAAGTGGAATTGAACTACTTCTAGTTAATGTTTATATGCAAACCAGTCCCTTTAAAATTCATAGCATTAGGGTAATAAGGAAGAGTGCTTGTGTTCTCAAAAATGACTTAAAATAGCATACATATTCAATATATACATACATATTCAATATATGCATATAGCATACATATACTGTGATATCATTTCATCCATTGAATGTACGTTGGGTATAAATGTTTTATCAATCATCCTAACCTTCAATTGTGTCTCTGAATTTTTTTTGTTTCAATACATAGCTTCATGAGATGTGATGCTGAAACAAATATTTTCATTAAAATTCTTATGAGTTGTCATTCCAAAGCCAGAAGCCACATTTGGAATTAATGAATGAACTGGTGATATTATCTTTACAGAATGGACCTTGTATTAACGTTCGAGATGGACAGATCGATGATATCACTTGGTGAGATGGGGTAGGGATTATACACGTTTCCATTGTTCCTTTGTAACTTGATATTTTCCTTCGAAGCCAGTGATTAATGGCCTGTGTGTTCTTAGAAAGAAAAAAAACATCAGAGGTATGGGCTGAGAGCTGATGGAGGGCTGGGGTTGTTTTTTTTTTTAATCTCTGACATAGTTACTTGGTTACGTGGTTATTTTCCTACAATGCAGAGATTCCTCCAATGGTTGTTCAATCTCTTTGGAAGATTCTCACTCTTTGCCTGTTTTAGTCTGCCTAAAATTTTTCCACAGCTGAAATTTTGTCGCATGATCCCTATGGAAGCTTTTAAACAAAATGGTTCATGAGTAGGACAAGCATTGCATTGCAATGGCGCTTGCAAAGAGAGGTTCGGAACTCTTTCCACTCTCTCTTATGAGATGCTGCGTTCACTGAAGCATTAATTTAAAATTTTGGATCCGGATGTCTTCAGCGAATTTGGATCCGAAGTATCCAGTGAAGGGCAATATTCGTTGATACTTGGATCGAGACATCTGATCCGACCATCCCTAATAGATGTATCAATTAATTGAATGGTCTCTAGTTGTTGAGATTATATAATTCTCTATCTCAGCTATGAGTTCTCCTCTCTATTAATATTGTCATCATCTCTGAAGTGAGCTATTCTTGATTGAGATATAAATTATATTTTACTTCCAGGTGAAAGCTTCAAGGTCTGCTGAAGATGAGAAAGAAATGAGTGAGTTAATTCATACCTGAATGTATTTTTGATTTGTAATTGAAATCATTTGGCTATCGCATGTTGTCATTAAGTCCACTTATTTGAGTACTCTACTACTACTTACTAAGAGCAATTGTTTCTTCTTATTTAAGTGCAATACTCCTAATTACTGCATGACTTGATTTTCAGGTGATAGTGCACCTGAAAATAATAGCAATCATGAATCAAATGAGGATACTACAGAGACGTATATATATGTTTGCTGCCATTGCCAGTTTGGATTCTCCTCATTGGACGATTGTAAAGTTCACATGATAAATGTTAGTCCATGATATAGTTACCATTTTTGTTAATATTACGTGTAACTTAAGGAGAATTATTGAAAATTCTCTTCTACTCTTAGATATCCCAGACGGCACAGAATCCTCCGTATCTAATTCGTATGCAGATAGTATCTATTGACTACTGCTCCGTCGCTTTTTGTCAATGGATACTATCTGCATACGAATTAGATACGGAGGATTCTGTGCCGTCTGGGATGGTCTTGATTTTTCAATGACATTAATTTTGGATCCCAACCTTGTGTAGATAAGGTCTGCATAGTTCTTGATCATTCCTCTCTGTTGAAGGATATCAGTGTTTGTTATTGCAAATGCGACATATTAGCCATATTTAATCAGTTCCAATTTATAAATTCATTCGTTAATTCAATTTTAGGATCATCAGTTGGTTGTTTCAAAAAATGGAAAGAAGGGTGGTGCAGTTACATCACAAAGTGCCAGTGAAGAAAGCTCAGTTCAGTCGTCCTCACAAAAGTTACTGCCTAAATTACCTCAAGTAGTGAATTCTCCTGAATTGAGCGTTAAGTGTGAGGAGGATGAAAACAGTGCAATGGGCGAAAACGGCCTTAAATTAACTTGCGCTGAGCCTGAGGAGCAGGCTAGTAAGAAAATAAAAAAATTGAAAGAATCTCTGCTGAAAGAAAGGAAAATCTGGTAGGTTGCCATTGTATGTTCTTTTTTTATTTTATTTTACTTCCTTATGCTGTAAGACTATCAAAGTAATGCTGTCATCATATTAATTCTCATGAATCATTTTATTAGGGTTAATTCATAAATATGGTTGCTACTGGTCTGTGAAATTAGCAAAGTCAAGAAATTTAAAACTAGTCTGTAAAATCAGGGCAAAGCAGTAAATCAGGGAAATTCAATGCAGTGTAAGTAAACTTTAAATTACTGGCAGCCAATACATCTTACATATAAAAATATTGCTGCTAAATTTTTTCTGGATGTCAGTGGAGAAATAAAACAGTAAAACTATTTCTTATATAAACCGTATTAAATATATGTAATATGTTATATAGTAACATGTTATATGGACACAAAAATACCACAGGCTCTTTAGCCCGCATTGAGCCACAGAAATAGAGACTATAGGTGCTATATAACCATATTAAATATTACATATATGTAATATGGTTATATATGTAATAACTATAGTTCCTATTTCTGTGGCTCAATGCTGGCTAAAGAGCCTGTGATATTTTTGAGTCAACCAAGAACTTAACATGGGACCATTTTATAAGATAATCTAGTCACTTATCACTCTTAGTGGTCGATATATCCTTCTCAGCACAAACTAGTGTCACAAGCCAATACATAAATGGGCAATTAGTTAATTGTTCAAATCAAGGAGCCTGTACTAGAAGTTGAAACTCTCAATAGGAGGGATATGGGACACCCATTCCCTTTGTGTCGCAAACAGGTATCATGAGGCTAGGAAATTTGTGAATCCAGTACCACGTATGCAATGAGTAAGTGAACTTCTGTCCTGGGCATTCTTTGTTATATTTGATAAATTGTCACTTGCTGCGTTGTTTGAAATTGGGTTTGAATTTTATATAAATCACCAATCTTGTTTTGCTCATGACTTTTAATTTATTTTTTTTCTTTTATAAATGGCTGTAGTGCTGTGACAGTGTATGTGTTTGATAGGAATAGATCTACTTATGTCCTGTATCCACTTCTAACTTTTCTATTAGGTTAAATACCCCCACAGATTGCTACTGTGTAGTACACCTGAAAATGACTTTGATGGCAACACTTTTATCAGCTTTGGACTTATTGATTCATTAGCTTTGAGATAAAATGTAAGTCATCTATCATGGTTACTTAAGCAAGTAACTCCAATAATGTTTTCAACGTGAATGCAACTAGGGAAAAAAGTAATTGTTAGGTTAACAATGCTTGCAATGGAAACGAAGCATAAGGTATTGGAAACTTTCCCTCCATCATTTAAATTAGTTTGCCACAGTTAAATGTTTTGATCCATGAGTGCTTTGCAGTTTTGGTGCTTATTTTGTGTGTTATTGTAAAAATGTTGGTAGGAGAGTGCTTTCACTATGTCTGCTGCTACAAGATATGTTAAGACTACTATGTAATTTCAATCAGAATGTGAGAATAACTTGAGACACATTGATCTCCATGTCATGATTTTTAATGTGATGGGAGACAGGAGTAAGACATGTTTCAAACTTTCACCATTAGTAGCTCTTCATTTGCAAATTTCCAGTTCTTTGTTAAAGCGAAGGATTTGTTTTTGGGGCCAGAGTTTCAACTCCTCATACAGGTCCCCTAATTCATATCAATAATCATGCTGTAACAAAACATTTTAATTAAAATCAATAAATAGGTAAATTAAGTGGTAACAGATAATATTTTAGCCGTAAAATTAACAGCATGAGGAGAATTTGTAGCGTGGGGATGATTACGGACGTGGTAAATGAATGCAATCACCAATTATGCATAATAGGGTTTATTTCGCTTCGTTTGCGTAGCACAGACAAGCTCAACAGTATCGACACCTTAACCCTTCTCGTCCAGACTGTCATGGCGTCGCTCTTCTTCTCTCGGGTTGGCGTCCTCCTTCTCCAACGCTCTCTTGTGGCCGTTGGTGGAAAAACAATTGCAACACCTTCTGCTTGTCCACCACAACACCCCCTGTTGTCAAGCCCGAAGAGTGTACATACATATCTATTCCGTGGTGCATTGAAAAAAAATAACCCACTATGTATGATTGTGGGTGAAGTTTTAGTATCTATCTAACTTTTTTCTTTGTTTGGGACTTGAAGTATAATAGAGAAATATTCCTTTTCTTTACCATTGTAGGTGTACAATTAAAGGCTGTGTACATAGGTTTGTCACCAAAGAAGGCCTGGAAAAGCATTTAGAATGCCATGATATCCTCTCAAAATCATCCTCATCTAGAGTCTCTAGGATGAGGTCACAAATTTTTCAGTGCTGCTATTGCCAAGAAAGATTTGGTGGCTGGCGACCATGTGCTTCTCATCTCTGGAAGGTTTGTATGATTTATGCATACTTTAGCATTGCCATTCACTCTCCGGTTCAACCCAGAGTGGTTGGTGTTTGGTTGGTAGGGTAGAGCTCAGCACAGACTAAGCCATGGCTTATTCACAAGTTCAGGGTCGGGGGCCAGTTCCTCTCCCTCAGCCACCTCGCATTTTGATTTTTTTTGTGTTAAATGGCTTTGCTTGAGATTTGATCAGGGATTTGAAAATATAATCCTTAGATCAGTAGCGCTAGGCTCTGCCCACTTCGGCATTAGAATTTGTTGCCTTTTTTGACTTGCCAGTTGCAAGGTAATATGCAGCCCAAAATAAAATTTGATGGTATAGGTTTTGGTATCGGTAAAATTCTATAATAACGATCCTATCAATGGCATAAATATTTACCAATATTTCATGTTGTTTTAAGTATTCCTTTTTAGCACTTTCAAGGCTGTTAAGAGCTGGGAGGGTTCAGGGGTTCAAAGCCTCTAGAAATGTTGGAGAGTCTTATGTGAACCCCCTCCAAATGAACTCCACTCAAAACACCTTATTCCCAAACCTTTCTATAATATTTTTCTCACTATGATCTTGTCTTCTGTATTTGAAAACCATTTCAAATATTCTTAATTTTATTTATCAGTTTTGGAGTTGTATATGTACTGTCTTATTTGACTCTTGCTCATTTTTGATTTGGCAATTCCTGTCTATTACAGAGCCATCAGGTTGATGCTGACCTCTTCACGTGTCCAGAATGCCAAGTGTATAAGTCTGCCACCCTCGTTAGACTGGAAAATCACAGGAGGATCCATGGTGATGTGCGTGCGTTCCGATGCCCAACTTGTGGTAAAGGATTCAAACAGATGTCTCAACTGAGAAACCATCAAGTTGTTCATCTTGATCGAAGGAAAGGGGAAGAAGATGGCATGCCCACGCGTTGGTACACGTCCAAGAAATGTAGCATATGCCACAAAAGTTATTCAGATTCCAAGTGTCTCAAGAAACACATTCAGGTAATCCTAAAATTTATGATGTGTCTATTCCACTAAAAAGTGAAGGGCCTCAGTACACTAAATGGGTTTTTCCTCTAATGAATGAATTTATTTAACATTTCCTTTGATTGCTTGATCTGCAGGCTGTACACAGCAAACTCCGTCCATATGTTTGCCAAGTGTGTGGGCACATGTCTGCCAGGAAGGCAATGTTGCAGATGCACCTTCGACAGCATACTGGGGAAAAGCCTTTTGCATGTGGGACTTGCGAGTTCCGCACTGGGGATCACAACTCTCTTCGCCGTCACCGCATGAGGCACACTGGGGAACGACCATATCGTTGTCCATATTGCTCATATGCAGCTATTCAAAGCAGTGCGTACAGGTGAGTAATGGAAGTACATAGCTTAAAATCTCATTTCATTAGAGTGCTTTTATTGCTTAAGTCAAGGTGGGAGTTAAAGGCAACTGATCTACATCTACATAATACCCCGCAAGCCGCCTAAAAGGTGTGTGGCAGGGGTTGTTAAGGACACCAGCCATTTACAGCTAAAAAAAAAATGAAGTGCTCTAACGAAGTTGGGACTAGCATTTATTAAAGTCCTTTATGGTTCGGGGGAAAAACAAATTCCCATATCTATCCATTCGGCAAAATATCTCTCTTAATTTATTGCTTCTATCGGACCTGGAAATATAGTGTGGCTCTAATATTATGTCCTCTGTGTTGCTCTTAAAGATATCCATTCTCAATTGTTCAAGCAATCTAAGCCTAGCACACAGCCTCCGAGTCTTCAGTGGCTCCCAGCATAATTTGCTTAACATCTGGGTAACACTGTCTGTACGCCCGTAGCAGTTTTTGACGAAATGCACAGCCTTCCTTTGTATTTTATTCAGTTTGCAGATTAAGTCTTTCTGCACCGGATCCCATACATATTCAAGGTGCGGTCGGATGAGAGCAAAATAGCACCTTTCTTTTACTTTCTCATCCGAAAATCTTCCCTCAATAAGCTTGACGAATCCTAATTTCTTCAGGGCCATGCCGCAAATATTCTTTATATGTGTTCCCCATTTTTGACATGTGTCAAATCTAATATATTTGGAAACCCCTAGACATTGTACGTGGTGTCACCCACATCAGTCAAGCCAGTCATATTCCCACTGCGAAGGAGGTCATTTGGTGTTATCGTCAACTGTCTTTTGACCTATTCCTGTGTAAAAATTGCTTATTGCTGGAGAAGTATTTTAAACTTTTATAAATTGCACCAAGTATTATTTTTTTAACTCAATCAAAATATTGATTTTATGTTGGATTCATTCACAAATTATAGTATCGATTTTACAGTAACTCTAACTGTGATACATAATTGTTGTAGAGTAATAAATTTGCTGCCCTCTTGAGTACTTTTAATATTATGCAAACCTTGCACAACATTTCAATGCATCAGGTAATGTAATGACCAAGTCATCATAGCAATTGATTGGTGTGATGCATGCAAGATTATGTTGTCTCTTTAGTGTTTGTGTCGTCATCACAAATACAAATGATTTATTTTGGTACCCGACTCACAAGATAAAAAGTTCGTACCGAGTGTATTTGGAATCCTTTGCATTGAAACCTACATCCTATGAAATACATTTTTGTCCCTCTTTTAAAACTTGTAAGAAGAATTATGGAAGTTATAAGTCGTATTATTTTTACATACTTGGAATTTCTTTTCATTGGTTTAACTGTGTCCATGTATCTTCTATGATAAAGAAAAGGGTAATAACTAATAAGTTTCTTTTTCAAAAGTTGTTCATTAGTGTGTTGTTGAAATATTCGTTGATTGTTGATTATATTCAGAAGATAAACTGTCTTCAGTTACAGAGACCAGTGATAAATTTCTAGAAGTACATTTATCAGTAGGTATAGATTTTTTTTCATATTTTGGGAGTAGAAAAATATTTTCACGTTAGTTTCTAGATAGTTTTAATACATGCTGAATGATAAAGTGGAGTGTTATTATGAGTTGTATTTTTATTTTCCATCATTTTATATGACTTGATAACATTTTCAGGAATCACATTCGCACTAAGCATACAGGAGCCAAAGAAGCCATTGTGAATGACCAGGATGCTGCTGACAATAGTGAAATGGAGGTTAGAGAAGGAGATGAGGATGTATCATTTATTGAGGGAGGTGTTGGTGAAGCACAGGTCTTGTATCAGTCCTTGGGAGAGCTTGATAAGAGAGGCCACAATCATATTATATTCTCGGTAAGTAGGATTTCTTAAAACTCATTTTACAGGATACTTTATCCTTGTGAAAATACTCGTGGTTGCATCCCCCTGCCCTCCTACCACCCTATCCTGAAATACTCTAGGAATCCATGAATCAAATCCAATATTCCTACTTTTTCCATTCCACCCTGTAGGGGCTTTCTCTAACTCGTTAACGTTTTGTTGTTAACGGGTTGTTAACGAAAGTCCTCTCTTGCAACGACACCCTCTTATCGAAAGTGTGTTTCTGTATCTCACCTTAACGACAGCTCGTCGTTGCAAAACAAGACCACGGCTCGTCGATAGCAAACAATACACCGTCGGCGCCTGCGAGTGAGGCTAGAATTTTCAACCAATCACAATGCCTAGATTTATTCGTTCGGTAGTATCAAGAAGCTGTGCCTAACTACGGTCACTAATAAACAATAAATAGTCACCATAAATAAACAAGAAGCTGCTAAAGAACGCACCGGTCGATTGAGAAAAGAATAATAGATGATGGAGAAAACTGATGAGTATTATTTTAGTAGTGGATTCATTTGCTGAGTTTATGATGTGTCGTAATACATTTCCATGAAGAACGATCCATGAAATAAAATAAGTGGGAAATTAGTGAAAATAAGCGTGTATATTCAAGGCTTCAACAGTTGTCTATGGAAGAATATCGGCAACTTTTGGTGCATTATGTATCGTAATTTTCAAGCATAATTATCTTGAAGAGGACTTTGTCTGCTACTTACTCGTTCACCATGATAATTTTACTCTCGTGATTAGTAGTGACAAAATTATTTTTATTAGTATTGTAACAATGTAAATTTCGGAGTGCATCTTCAGCCACAGCTTGTTTACATCTTTTGCCTTATTGTTCGCTTTAAGTCCACAACTCCCACAGTGGTAGTTATTCAATTAGAAAATATATTGACGCTTTCATCATATTTTGGGATGTTTGAAGTCAATCCGTTGATAAAAAATACCGAGATTACACAGATGTCATGGAAGGAATCATCGCGAGTGTTGTGATTGTGAACTCGTGTCACATACTTAACGCTTTTTAGTGTCAATTTCTTGAGTAAAGATTACGGAAGTGTTAATGTTGTTGGTGTTGTTGTTACTTATAATTATATTCTACGCAAAGTGAAGATAAGCACAGTAAAGTAAACATAGAAAAAATGTGCATTTAAGGAAGTAATTTTCATAGTCACCCACCATGTTGAGGCATCGAATTACTGATTAAACTCACACAAAAGCAAAACGTAGCATATTTTAAACGTTGGTAGCCACAATTAGGCATAGAAAATCACTGCAATCAGCCGCTGCAAATGATACTAAAATAAGTGTATGCATGTACCCATCAAAACACGGGCATATTTTTCGTTGGGACTTAGTTTAACAGCATTTCAAAAGTTAAAATTGACGACTAGTGAGTTCTGAGTAAAAGAGGGAAACCGCTTATATTTTCGTGAACTGTGGCTTTAGCGTGCCAAAAAAGGCATCAAAAAATCCGTCAGTGTTAGGGCCATATCGGGGGTTATTCAAAAGGTTGTTTTGAATAAAAAATTCGGCGAAAATTAGGATTTTGAACATTCCTAAGTCGTCTTCTCTGCACTAGATGCTTGATAAAATTTGCTCTTTCCTCAAGATGTGATTAGATCCCTACCTAAAAAGTTAAGACCCATCAGTCGAGCCTAAAGAAACTACTGACTAAAAATAATCGGAGTACTATAATTGGAATGTGTAAATATTATTTTCACTAGGTAAATAACTTTCTTATATCTACTTCAAACAACATGTTTACTCCCCCGCTAAAACTAATGTCTCTGTTGCCACTTTTTATAATCATTGATTGCTGCAAAACGTTTTAATGCTTTCCATCTCCTTTGCAAAAGTTTTCCTAGTTTTTCAAGTAAAAATACCTTTATCGCTTTGTTGTAGCATAATTATAACTTTACCACGCACTGATCTACCGATACCGAAAAACATTATGGCGGGCGTCGATAAGCTTAAGACGGGCTCCCAAGTCCCCGGATAAGCTATCGGCATTTTTCGTTAGTGCTATCGAGAAAATATCGTTAAGCGAGCGTAGAGAAAACCAATTGTCGTTAATTAAGATTTTCGATAAGCTAACGACGTAGCAACATTGATAAGACTAGCTATCGAGTTAGAGAAAGCCCCTACTGGGCTGGTTTTCTGGTTGGTTCTACTGGTTTTTTTCCTGATGGTATATTTAAAGTACTGTAACTTCAGAGGATTTACCTGAAGATAAATTCTTACTTTGATGTATGAAACTTGAACCAACATGCAAGAGTGGAGACTCTCAGGGCTCGAGAATCATATTGCACCAGATGTTTGGATGTTGGTGACAAGTGCCATCTGGTCGTTTTTAGTCTTCCTGCAGTCCTAGTGGGAAGCATCCAAAACACTTCAGTTTGAAACGTTGTAGACATTTTTCCCAACTTCCAAAATTTTCTTTTGAACAAAATGAATAATAAATAAAATCATTACATTATTGATGGTTCACTGAAATCATTCAGGGCATTCTCAGGTTCTTTGATCACCCTTAAGGTGTGCTGGATAGGCTATATTTTTAGTTTTATCACAATTAATCTCTTATCGTCTAATTTGTGTTCGTATCACTTTACAGTTCACAGCTATTGCTTATGAGTATGTGCCGCTTATTGTATTCATATCAATATACTTTTACATTTTTTGCAGGCAAGCCTTACCAGCTGAAAACAAGGTGTGTTTTAAAATGAAAAAATCTATTCTTAGCGTGTCGACTGCAGTACCTAACCAGTGTCATCACCAGCCGTGTGTTAAATGCCTTCTCATGGAAGTCCAGGAATATCCTGTGGTTTATGTGATTCTTCCTGTCACTATGGGTGCATCAGCGTGATACATCTATAAATTTTCAGAAGTTATAGACTGCTTTGTACAAATTGATTGCGCTTCCTGTGCACTATCAAAATGAAATATTGCTTGAAATGTTGAAGGCAATATCATTTATTTTACATAAATATGTAATGTTTTGGCCCATTGTACATTTGTGTACAGTAAATAGTTTTAAGTTTAATAATTGCTCTATGAATTCTAATCCTTTTTGAAACAGAAAAGTTAAGAGACAGTTACGAGACTTAAAGAAGTCTTGTATTGCCTCTTTTCTTTTCCCTTCAGTTTGGAGCAATGCAGGGAGCTGGAGGCTCCTTTGAAATTTTGAAGGAGATAACCATCAAGAGAGTTGGATGGACACCGACTTGCTGGAGACTCATAATGAACAGAGAGATAAAAATAATCAAAAAGGACGATTGATCCAACATATGTATATGGTTCTCATTATGTACCTAGTTCAGACAGTTCTCTAAGCTTTTAATATGTTGGCCGGCAGTAGAAATGGAAAACTAGAGTTTTCAGTGTCTTAGAACTTTATCAGAGGGCAAAGAG
Organism: Ischnura elegans; assembly: GCF_921293095.1. NCBI lineage: Eukaryota > Metazoa > Arthropoda > Insecta > Odonata > Coenagrionidae > Ischnura > Ischnura elegans. The sequence continues at coordinate 63,575,035 of NC_060253.1, read as the reverse complement.
ATTCCATTATCTGTTCAAGCCCGTGAGAAATTTAGACGGATAATAGGGTAGTTTCCTTCATCAAAGAAAACGAAAGGCATTGATTACGATTCGTTACCCACCATTAGTGTATTCATAATACACATATTATTTGGTTTTTGAAATACCGGTTTAGACGAATGGCAAGGGTCAAATTTTATCCTCATTTGAAAAAGGCCAGATTGGCGCCCATGCGATTCCACTCCGCATGACGTCACAGGGACCTAGTTTCTACACGAGAGGATAGGAGTTATACATCGTCTGAGGTTACCAATGCATGCATGAGGCACAGAGCTCAGGGAAACATGTCTTAATAATCACCTATTAAAACTGGCTAAGTTCGGAAAGTTTTCTTTGTTTGATAAGGTATTAATAAACCTTTTTTAAGCCAAGCGCTACCATCCAGCAAGGTACTCAGCTATCCGCTAGCATCCTGCGACGTATCAGCGCTAAGCCTCGCCTCAAGGTCACCTCACCGGGCGGGAGGGGAAACCAGAAATACGACGTACGGAGCTTTTTCCCGGCATTCATACTTAAGCGTCGCGTTTTCGCGCTCTTGAAAATTTTCACTTTTCATTTAATCGCGAAAAATAGATGTTGTCATTTAAAAATCTAAAAGCGTGAAATACGTACTCCAGGAGTAATAATCTTTCGATTAAAGCAATAAAAAAATAATAGGAAACCACCCTATTGTTTTTAGTGGAGACAAGCAGTCTGCCACCCCTGGAGGGCTTGGTATGAGTGACAAAGGAAGAAATTTCACTATCACAAAAACTGGGGTTTAACCAGGTTATGGATGGCACCATAAGGCATCGTGAGTTCAGGGGATTGGGAGTCACAAGTTGACAATTTGTTTTTGATACTCACAGCATTTAGGTAGTGCATGAGCTTTCCACAGTCATAAGTCACACAAATTCTGACATACTAGTAGAAACAGAATAACAGTTCCACTTCACAGGGGCGCAGCTAAGAATTAATGCTAGGGGGGGTTTTAGGCGCAACAAATACTTTGGGGTGTGGAGGTATTGCATACCCGCAAGGATAAGTGGGAGTTGCAGGGGGCCCTCCTCCGGAAAAATTTTAAGATTAATTGTTCAAAATGGCGAGTTTTACGTCTTTCCGAGGGATATTTGATTAATCCTAACACTATTCTATAAGTAATAATAATCCATTAAGTAAAATGGATTAAACTTGAAAATTTCTCTGAGCTCTGCGGGGGTTTTATCCCCCAAAATCTACTTCTTCATGTGGTATTATTTATTGTGTCATTGCCTCATTTAAGTGGGATTTCATTACATGTGAAATCATTACAAGCGAGTTTTACAGTTTTGAAATAAAATGGCTGAGTAGGTACGGCAAAATTATTATATTTTTATTCATTGATACCAAATAATGAATTATTTGTTAATGCCTATCGAAATTATTGTAAATCAAAGGTCCTGGCAGCAGTGGCGGCTGGTGGTTATATATTCAGGGTATGCATTAGAGAAGATAAATGATGATGAAAAAGGGCATGAAGTTCATATGAATGCTGCTAAATTGCACTGAATGCATTGATGGACTAGGATCCTGAGTGCAGGTAGTGTACGTGGCAGCTACACCGCTATACTACCTGCGAGTTACTCACCAAATATGCACGTGCACACTTGCGTCATGCTGAGTCTACTTCCAGTATCCATTTGAACATGACATGCCACCCGCTTACCTTGTCCCAACTGAGAACCCACAAGCGATCGCATAGACCAAATATGCAGCCGGCGCAATGCCATGGGATCGCACACTTGTAGAGCGGTGAATTCGCCAAGGGGATAGCAGTAGCATTTGGAGCTTCACATCCCATCTCTGTGAGGACAGGATTTTTATCTTTCCTTTTGCAAAGGAATGCATAGTTATCTTTTATAATTCATTCATATTTGGGTGTGTAGTTGCTAACATGCGCATATGCACGCACCACCACTGACTGGCAGTGTAATTAGTAAAGTATCTGCCATATTGGAAGCCTCTGGATTTGAGTGTAAGCCAGGTGTTATTTTTAACCCCTATTATACCACTTTTATATATGTACTTGCTTTCACTATTGTTGTCCGTATTGTGTTGTGTTCGTAGACCTTTCATTCCTCTTGTGGTAATTTCTATTGATTTATTTGTACATATTATTTTATGTACATATGTACAAGAAATCAAAATACAAGTGAGTCTGGGAAAAATCCTCAGCAATAAATTATATTTCCATACCTACCATTGTTGGGCAAAATACTTTTAATGTAATCACAATGTCTTCCGTTTTCGAATTGATCAAATGATGGAAGTCGTCTCGCTGCTACGGTACTTTTGCCTCTTAGTAATATAATAATAGCTTTGCCTGTCATGGGCGTACCCAGCGAGGGGCAGCTGCCCCATATAGAAGCAAAAATCGCAAATGTCTTTAATGAAAATACTATTTTTTCAAACAATTAATTTTAAAAACTAATAAAGAGCTGTTGCAGTTTCCTTATAATGTTGATTTCAATCACCTTTTCTAAGCTTAAATCTTACCTACAACTTGAACTACCGTGGCTTCCCCCCCCCCCCCCCCCTCAGTTTTCATCCTGGGTACGCCCTTGCTCTATGCCTGTTGCTCCTAGCTCTATCACTGACGCCAAATTTCAAATACAAGCCGAGGTAAGCATAAGGTTATATTAGTAATATGATTAAAAACGAACGAATAAACCTAGAGAATTCAGCTTCCAGATAAAGCACACAGTATTTTATTGAGAAAAGCAAACTTATTGAGAACCTAACGTTTTCAAATTTAATTAACATTCTTACTAAAAGTCGTGTTGTAGGCGTAAAAACATAATTTTTCAAATATTAGGGCGATAAAATAAAAATTATCATCATATTGAAATTTGTTGTATAAAATGTGAGGAATCGGAGGCTATCCCTCTCTCTATTCTCCAACTCTATTTTTTGGGGATCCTGAAATATTTTTCCGTGTTCTTAAATCGAGAGAAGGAGTAGGCCTTCTAGGACTCTGGGGTGTGCTGCTGAGGAGAATATCCAAATGGAAGTTATATGATTTTTTATGCTTCTTGGTGCCTTCCAAAAGATTTTTACAAAGTTCTTTCGTTACCATATTTTCATTCGCCTCTCTCATAGCTTTAGAGAGTTTCAAAGAATTACTGTAGGACCTGCTTCTGTCAGTGACATTGTGCGACCGTAGTTGTAACTAACCCTGTTGTATCGGCTGTATCATCCTCCCCTGTCTCTAGATCGGTAACAGTTGACTACCGAAATAGCCGAAATTCTCGTTGACCATAGCGGAAGAGGTTTGGCATTCAATTTGGTGAGGTTATTTTTACATATTTTAGTGTACCAATCGTCTTATATTCGAAGTTTTCTTAAAAATAGTCATTTACTTTGGTATTATGGCTACGTCTCGTTAAGTTTGTTCGGTTAAGTATTGCAATAAGTTGTGTAATCCGAGACACGTATGGCCATGTTTCATGAGTACCAGATGATAAGTCCCTCTGTGAGTAAAGTTAATTGACTATATTACATTTTACCTGGTCTGAAATATAAATACCGTGCATGAGTTTGAAGATTTCCTGGTTGATTTCAGGTGTGGAATTTTTTAACGACGACCAACCATCATGGAGAATTGGAATAATCCGTATTACTATGGAGGGGATCCCATGGATTTTTTTGGAATGTATGGTCATCAGCAGCAGGAAACCTTGCCGTGTGGTCCATTACCTGTTTATAGCCAACTTCCCATGATGAGTGCTCTACCACTGGCATCCACCATCCAACCCACTCCTTTGGAATTCGTTGAAAGAAATTTAATATCTCAGAGCCTTCCTCCTCCGCCACTTCCACATGATAACTCCGGTGGTCTTTACATTCCACACAATGGTGGAATTGATAGTAACATGATGGATCAATTCAATTCCATGGCATATGTTTCTGTGCCGTCCATTCCAAGTGAACCTCCTCCCCCAAGTGATATGGTTGAACCTCCAGATTTAACTCACTATGACCATTCAATGTCTAATTCTGTGAGAGGTGGTCGTTCCAACAATTTCTCTCGAGTACGCACCGGTCATCGCTCTGGTTCTGGAAGAATCTTTAGTGGTAGAGGCAATCATGCGGTGCGACCAGCTCCCTTCACCTGTGTAGATCACGAAGACGGCTCGAGAACAAATGGTTCAGAACACTCAGGAGCGTCCGAAAGGCAGACCTTCTACTACGACAACAGAGGCTTTCGGGGGTCTGGACGAAAGAGAAGTGGTGGCAATTCTTGGAGTCGAGGCCCTCGTGGTGGGTCATCTCGTGGTACAACATCGTCTCGTAACAACACACCACCTATGTCTTACAATGTTGACAACACAACCGGTGGCGAGGATAGGAATAGGGAACGCCGGCAAGTCGTAGACGAAGCTCATGGATCAGCTTCTGCTCCTCAGCAATCAGAAAACTGGAATAAGCAACGTCGGCAAGGCAATTTTCCGAAAGAAAATTTCAGAAATCCGAGTGAAAGTACCAGAAACCGGCAAGAAAATCGCAGGAACAACCGGTATGAAAATGCAAGGAAACCTATGGTCAATGGCGGTGAAAAAGCCGAGAGCGAACCAAATCCTGTGGATGGAGAGAAGAAAAACGTTGAGAACACAGCAGAGAGCTCTGATGGAGGAAGGATGTGGGCAGATAACCGTAGGAACTTCGGTGAGAATTCGAGGATCTCTAATGACTATGGAAGGAATCAGCGGGAAGGAAGGAGAAATCATAACGATGGCTCGTGGAACAAAGCCGAGTCTTGGAGAGGTTCCAATCGTGATTGGCGTTCGGTGGGAGATGGTCCCAGGCATTACGAGAGTGGCCGGCAAGGGTACGCCTCTAATGACAGAAAGAATCAAGCAGAATCGTGGAGATATCGCAAGGAGCGTTCGGAAGATGAATCAAAGGATAGGAGGAAAAATCTTCAAACCGAGTCATTCGGTAAGGGAACCGAAGAAACTAGCTCAAAGGGCAAGGAAACGGAAGCAAGTCGTCGTGAAAAACTTGAAGATGGTTTGCGAAGAGGGAACTATGAGTGCATGGTGTGTTGTGAGCACGTGAGGCAAAGAGATTCCATTTGGAGCTGTGGCAACTGCTTTCACGTCTTCCATCTTAGATGCATTAAGCAGTGGGCTCGAACTTCTCGTGATGGTAAGTCACTGCTCTCTTGAAACCATTATTAACTTTTGGCTCTGCTTACTCAGCAATAAATTACTTTTTCTTCTGTTCGAGCATTTGAAACTATTCAGTCTGGAAGAGGTCATGTTTTTGAAAGTTCAATTGCGCTCCATGAAGGGGCATTAATGGTTATTTTTTAAAAGAATCGTTTCTTTATTCTTGTTGGTTATAATAGATTGGGAAGCCCTGCTATTTGTCAATAACATTTTCTTGTGCATATGTTGAGTGTGCAGCCTATTTATTCAGTAACTATGGTTTAGTATTTAAATTATGTTACATAAATTGTTTATTTTTTATGCATATTGCTGATAGCAAGGTTGGATTATTGAAAGAAAGATATGAGTTTACTCTATTGAAAGGAGATAGTTTCAAAATTTTGAAACAGGTTTATACAATTTTTTCATAGGGGTAGTGTACATGAAGCTGCTGTCAAAAATATCTTCCATGATGGATTTTTTTATTATTGATATAAACTCAATATTGGAATAAATTCTCATGTTCATTTTTATTTACTGATCAATCAGTAGATGATTCCTATATTACCTGCCAGTATTCTCTCATATGTTTAGGTTCATTTTGGGTAAAGTAACCCTTGTAGGAAATAAGCTAAATTTTAGAGAGATATACGGAATTTTTTGGTCTTGTTGCATGAGCTGATGCTCGCATGGGACCATCCTGTGGGTTTAACAATGACGTGCAGTATATGGCAAGCATCATAAATAAAACACATTATACTTCAAATTTGATTTATTTTGTTTGCTTTGAGGAGACTAAATTTACGGTTGAGGCAAGCTGCTCTTAACTACTGCATGCCCTTACAGCCAACTCTCAATTTTGACTTTACAATCAATATATGCCCATGATTAAATACTGTCAGCATTACCCACATGACCGACAAATGTCTTTGAAGAAGGGTCACTGCACCTTCAGTCAATAGAACCAAAGGATTTCCTTGCCTGAACCCTCAGAGTGTGGGAACACTTTTTTACATTTTTCCCGCTGACTGCAGAATTTACCCAAAATTTTTATTGCTCCCTGGATATCTTGCACTTGGGCACTATTCCTCAACATAAGGATCGCTAAGAGGCTTAACTCTACCAGACCAGCCTTCGTGGCAGGGGGTGCCTCCTGCACAGGGGGTCTCTTTTGAACTGGCTGGCAGCTAAAATCATGAACTCCCACAGTCCAAGGGCTAAAGGAATGCAGGAGGACCCTTTGTTTCAAACACGGAGTGAAAGAGCTCAGCTCATGTTCATTCACCATGCGTTGGAAATTCCCTCTCGTCAGCATCAAGGTCTGAGGGATATTTTACCTACCCCAAGCTGCTGCAGCCCAAACAACATATGACTCACATTTTATTTTTCTAATTTCTGAATCTTCTTATCGTTCCAGATGGAGGTTGGCGTTGTCCAGCGTGCCAGACTGTCAGAGAGTCAATGCCTTATGATTACTATTGCTTTTGTGGGAAAGTGAAGGACCCTGAGTGGAACCGTCGTGATACTCCTCATTCTTGTGGGGAAGTGTGCGGCAAAGGCCATGAGAAACCTGCCCACTGCACTCACACTTGTATTTTGTTGTGCCATCCGGGACCATGCCCTCCATGTTCTGTGATGGCATCTAGGTAATTTTAATTTTTCGAATGCCTACCTTCTTCCAATTAACCCTTCATCCATGGGAAATATAGAGGTTTATGTTGGTGTGGTGGCCTCCTACCTCAAATTCTGGTGGTGACCTAGAATTTTCAGAGACTGCTCGATCTCTGTCTGTTTGTTTTGTGGAGGGCACTTTAAGTGCATCATTCTGTATGTTGAAAAAAAAGTAAAGCCTCGCCAACCTATGTATTTGTGTTCCATTAATTTAAATATAAATGTATCCATTAAAATTTCAGAATCTAAATCAGGGCAATCCAAACAAAATAACTGACACTCGTTGAGGTTTAGTTAATATAGAACCTAAATTGACGAAAGGGGAAATTTTTGCTGTTACATGCTTTTATCATCATGATTACCTTCCTTTTTGTATATATTTTCAGGAACTGTGAATGTGGAAAAACATCTCAGGTTCTTATTTGTGGAAGAAGCCAAGCTCTGTTGTGTGGAGATGTATGTGGAAAATTACTTAATTGTGGTCTTCATAACTGTTCAGCATTGTGTCATGAAGGACCTTGTGCTGATTGTGAAGTTATGGTGAAGCAAGGTGAATGTGATGCATTTTTTCCATTTCGTTTGTTGTTTTATGCCTTTGGCATTATTGCACTGTCCATATTATGTATGTATTTTCTGGCTCATGGTATTTGAGAATCCAATTTTTGCCTAAGCCTGCCTAGGGTTTAAATTGTGGAATTTGCCTGATTAGTTTATGGAAGTCTTGAAAATTATCAGTATATTCCATGATTGCTATGATATAAACTTTATTTAAGTTCTATTCCTGTAAAGAAAATCAGTGTATCATCATATCATGCAGTGAAGGCAGTCTTTTCATGTAGATATATAAATGATTGCTTTGATATTAATCAAAACATCATAATTATTAAACGTCTTAGTTATGTGACAGTAGGATTTCTCATTTTTCTCTAATTTGAAAACAGTCAAATAACTTGTATGCTTAAAAAAATGATTTTTTCAGTATAAATATTAAAATATGTATGAAATATCGTTCCTTTCATGGCATGTACCCAGAAAAAACTTGAATACTTACTTCATTTTATAGCAGGCATTTAAAAGTATATTTGGATCCAAAAATATCTGAAGATCTGACACCTGAAATCAATTATCTGAACCAGATCTGAAAAAAATCCTGGATCTGTTGAACCCTAGTTTTTTGGATGTACCCCTCATTTCATAAGGGAATTTTTGGAGAGAAATATTTCCCTGAGGAAAACTGACCAGTAATGACCACGCTTGAAAATTTTCACTTTTCATTTAATCGTGAAAAATAGATATCGTCATTTAAAAATCTAAAAGTGTGAAATACGTACTCCAGGAGTAATAATCTTTCGATTTAGGCAATAAAAAATATGTAATAAGAAACTACCCTATTGGTCATGAAGTAGCAGGAACCCAGTATGTTTGTAAAATAGCCATGTCATCACTCTTAGTCATCATTACATGGATAGAGGTTAAAGTTTATGGTAAGATAAATTGACAATACATATTGTTAAATACCTGTTAATTCTGTCCCAAATGCTGTGGTAAAATTCAGTTTCATTGCAAAGTATTTTTTCCCTTGAATTAAATGTTTGACTTCTTTTGGTGGTGTCTAAGGTTAATAATAATGGTGTAAAAGGAATTATTTTCATAAAATTGGAAGGAAAAGCTCATTTTCAAACTAAAAAATCAAAAGGAATGGCAACAGTATGTCTCAAAAATGTTTTTTTTTCACAGTTTGTCACTGCGGGAAGAATGAAAGGAGTGTTCTGTGTGTTGCTAGTACTGCTGGAATTGAATTTTATGAGTGTGGATCAAAGTGTGAGCGCTTGTTGGATTGCAAAAATCACAAGTGCGAGGTGCTTTGCCATCCGTCAGAGTGCAGTCCATGTGCTTTGATGCCCAAGAGAGTCACCAGGTGTCCTTGTGGAAAGGTTGCCCTGGGTGACATAGAAGGTGCTGTTGAGCGGCAGTCTTGCTTAGACCCAGTGCCTACCTGTGGGAAGACTTGTGAAAAAGTCATGGATTGTGGACAACCAGGTATGTTTATTTAGTTGCTATATAATGATGTGAATATCATTACATGATATTCCTCCAGAAGAAGGAGAAGGTGAGTTGGACAGAGAGAAGTAGAAACGAAGTTGTAAGCATGGTATGTGAGGTGAGTAAACTGCTAGAGGAAATCATCAGAAGACAGAGGGTGTGGATGGACTGTTTTTTGACAGAAAAGGGCATTCTGAAAACCATGATAGAGGGAAAGAAAATAGACTAAAGTTTAATATGCCATATTGAAGGAGTTTCATCAAGGAAGGGGCAGGCCAGGACATGATCAAAAGGTTTCATTTAAACCTAATATAAGCAGTAGATTATTAATGGTGTATATACATAATTAAAATAAGTCCTCTACTAATGAACATTCAGAGATAAGATCATTCGAAAAATTCAGGCGTGCCCGAAATTTCAAATTTTGCCGATGCAACGCAGTGTGGCGTAGAAGAGTTTGCACATTGGGCACAGTCTAAACAAAGCATCAATTAAACTGTAGTGTAGTTAGGGACAGTTCAGCATTTTGCCCTTTCTTCCTTCCCACGGACAGTGGATTTTTTATGACCTTGGTCATAATTATCTTTTGTTGCTTGTCCATAGGAAAATAATGAAAAGGTGTAACGGTGACCACTAGTCATTTTTAAATCTAATTTTTATCATTGCTATCATGACCAGTGGCATAGCCAGGGGGAGATCCGGGGGGTCTGGGCCCCCCTCCCCCCCCAAATATAAAAAAACAATTATTTTCCTTCATAGAAGAAAACAAAATATCAAAAAATCATGAATTTACAAAATATTTCTTTAAAAAATTAAGTTTTTTCGAATATGAAAGTGTTAAAATAAGTTACAAATCTATGTCTTAGTACCCTGTTTTAAAAATATTCCCCCCTGGTTTTGGATCCCCCCCCGAACAAAATTCCTGGCTATGCCACATCATGACATGCTTTATTTTGTAGAAAATGCCATCGGCACAGCATAAAAATATCAGTTCAGTCCTGAAAGCAGTAATCATGTTTTTATATGGAATTAATCACAAAGGGAAATTGCTTGCTTTTCAAAACCTTCTTGGAGCATATGAAAAGTATTTCATGCGGTAAGAGGAATTATGTTAGAAGTCCAAATTTACTTGAAGGCTACATTCTGAATTTAATTTGATGAAAAAATTTGAACTTATGGATGTGTTTCTGAGAAAGGCATGGAGAATTATTTTTAATATGTAATTCATCTCTTGGTGCAATAAGAAGTTAAATAGGTGATGCATTGACAAATCATAATTAAAACTAAGCTCATGATGAAATTTCCACATTGTGTCCTTCTGGGTGTTGCATAAATGTAGATCTTTATAAATGAGCCTAATGATCCATTAAATAAAATTTTGTATCTTTGTGAGATAATTCCAGGGAGGAAAAATGTTTTGCTTTGTCCTAAACATGAGACAAGATTCCTGTAATGTACTTTGTGATTTAATTAATGTAGGTTTTTATGTTAATGATGTTCGCGTGAATTTTTCAAAAAGATAATTTCTCATACCTCTTGTTTAACAGGAAAGAATCACATATGCAAGGAGTTGTGTCATGAAGGCCCTTGTCCTCCGTGTACCTTGACTACTCTGGTGAAGTGCCGCTGTGGTAACATGAATAAGGAAATACCCTGCTCAGAGCTCACCACCAAAGCTGATGATGCACGCTGCAACAAGAAGTGCACCAAGGTAATTTTTTGTTGGTCGCCATATTTTTATGTGATCTGTATCACAATATTTTGTATTTACCATTCATTAAAATTGAACAAGTATTTATTTAGCATAAAAGTAGAATTATTGCTGTGATAATTTGCATGTTAATGTACTAAGTTAAACTAGACTGTAGTATGTGTAGTTGTGGTGCTACATATGATAGAAGAGTGATATTATGGACATAGATATGATGAAATTTTGTGATTACGAATGGTTTTCTGTGAGCCTGATGACACATGTGGAATTATAGGGAAGCTTCATTATTGTGAAATTTTGCAACAATGAATGAGGTCAATCCTAAGATAGTGTGCGAAAGATCCGGGTTCGAATCCCGGTCAAGGCGAATGATTTTTTCTCTGTGGATCTTTCGCACGATTGTGCATTGCGGGTGACTCCCGTAAAAGTTATCAGAGCGGCTAGTTCCGGTACAGTAGACTCTCGTTATTACGAAGTTCGCGGGACCGAAAAACCGGAGGTTCGTAATAACGAAGTTCGTATCAACGTTTCTTTAAGGAATCATCGGAAAAAAACCGTATTTAATAAACACGATTTAATTTCGCGGAAATTTGTTTAAACAGGAAATTTCATTCCAGTTTCTCAGCAGAAGAATGCGGCACAACGCAATCGAGGGTTGATATCTTCCCGAATACAGTAAGTCCGATATACGCACTGGTTGCGTTCCTAGACCTTGTTCCTAAGTTGATAAACCTACAGCACGGCCACTGAGAGTTGTCCGATGACACACAGAATGGTCTAGGTCGGGGTAGGGACAGGGTTGCCAGCTAAGAAGGGGAAACGCCTACAAAGGGTTCCACGAAGAAAGGATGCGGAAGGGACGCCGCGCGTGATGGACCCAGAGGAAGAATCACTTGTTTTGGTGATTCGAAGAAAGGATTTTTTTTATGATTAGCCATATTTCGGTGCGCCTTATGCAGTTGACGACGTTGAGAGACAAGGCGAGGGTGTGTTTGGAGGACAGCGATTGACTGTAAACCGTGCTGGCGTAGGGTTATCCGCCCCTCCTATTGTGCCGTCATTCGCTACTGTCGCCGGCCGGACTGTATGAAATTGCATCATGAGAAATACGGTCATCCTACAATATGCAACACTGAATCACAATCGTGCTCTAGCTCACGATATTACGAACTGATCTAGCTGGGCGTGCAACGCAGCCGAAGCCGAAATCACTACTCGCGGTAAAGATGAACGGGCGAAACGCTTAACAGTTCCTAAATTCACTCCGGATTCAATGATACTTTGTTCAGATTGTGCCCAAAGTGAGAGTTCGTCTACGCCAAGCCAAACCGCGAAGCATCGGCCAAATCGAAAGGCGCCAAATTCGAAATTTGAAAATTTTGAATGCTCATATCTCTGAAAATTCGTAAATCGAATGCGAGTAGGAAGAGGACTTACTGTACGTCCAATTTGCGAGCGGTTACGAGTGGGTCACCATGGCTCCACAGGAATGAAACTTATTACATGATGTTGCGTGTACACTGAAGAAAGCCATAATTGACGCTCTTGGGAATAGTTCACGAGAAGAACTTAAACGCGGCGCGATTATTACAACTCAGCTTAGTGAATATGCACCTAAATACCGTTGCTTATGCGGGGAACTTCGTAATAAAGTTCATTTTATAGCCGCCAGGACCGGGACTGAGGTTCGTAATTTCGTAAAAACGAAATTTCGCAATAACGTTTCTTTTACTATAGCTAGCATATGCCTTTTCGTCGGGACCAACTATTTGCTTCGTAATAACGAGAACTTCGTAATAACGTTGTTCGTATTAAGGAGAGTCTACTGTATACTTTGAACCTAAGATAGTGCATTAAACTCTTTGAATGTGCTCTTTGTTAGCAACAAATATCTTTTCAAAAATTGGGTTTGGGAAAATTTTTTGAGAAGTGACTTACCTAAAAAATACATTTTATTTAATTTTGGCACAAAAAAATTAACTTTAAGATGCAGTTTCAAAATGTCAAAACTAGACAATAGTTTTAAATACTTTTATTTCTCATTTTTAATACTTGGGAGGGAATCTATCCCCTGATCCTCCCCCATAGTTACATCACTGCTATGACATTAACACAACTAGAACCATATCCTTCATTGGGTATTATCAGAAATTTTGTACAGTCGAAATTGTATTGAATGTTATGTAAAATGCTTAATAAAGGCATTAGCACTAGCAAAAAGTGTACCTGCCAAAAAATTGCAAAATGCCAAGAAATGTGCAACAATTGTAATGTTATAATAACACTGCCATGATTTTCTATAACACCAAAATCATATAGTTTTAAAACGAATTTTATCAAAAAATAAAACCACTTTCACGGACCTCTATTGATAATGAATTCTGTCGACTTCAATGAAATTTAAATTACTAGGTACAGTGTCATAGAAAATGTGTTGATAAAAGTGGAGCTTTGCTACAATGAATTTCAGGATAAGAAATTGCTACCTTATAGGTCCCTTGAATTTTTTCTATCTTTTTCTTCCATATTTAAAAGTTCAGTGAAGGCTCAGTATAAAGAGTTCTCTAAATGCTGTGAAAATCATTCGCTCTTATCGATAACAGACACTTTGTTACTTCCACAAAATATTTATAAAAATTTCTATTTTATGACTGGTTTCGGCTGTTACACCTTTATCAAATCCAGAAAATATATTTCCACAAAATTTTGTTATATGTTACTTCCACAAAATTTTTATAAGTATTTTGTGGAAGTATCAAAGTTTCTGTTGTTGACAATATGGAGCCCTTCCACCATGTACAACCTCTGCCATGTAGCTTCAAATTTCAATTTAATCATTCGCTATGTTGAGTGCACGTGCTCATTACATCTAATGGTGTAGGATGAAGTCCTGTAACTCCCTTTGTCATATTGTGATTTTCATTTAATTTGTGTGCTATTAAAAAGATGTTGAAGAGGAATCTTGTGCATGCTACCATGATCATTAATGACTTACAAGCTAAGTCTTTCAGAATGATAATTTTCATTTCCTTGAAGTCTAAAATAGTTCAACTTGTGTAAAATCTGAAACTTGCTCTAACTTGAAGGACATTACATCATTGGGAACCCATTTTGTCTTGCAGAAGCGGAGTTGTTGGAGGCACAAATGTCTACAGCTATGCTGTATTGATTTGGACCATGTGTGCCCTTTGATCTGCAACCACAACCTTAGCTGTGGCCTCCACAAGTGTGAAGAACCATGTCACCGAGGAAACTGTCCCCCTTGCTGGCGAGCTAGTATGCAATCTTCCAAGTGATGTTTCCGAAAGTTTTCTAGTACATACTTCATTTATTGATGAGTAGATTTATTTTTTGTGGTCAAAGTGGATATCTTCTCCTGAATAAATGAATGAATTGATTTAGGCTAGGGCATGCATCAAAATATCAGAAAATACCACAATGTACATAAATCAGGAATCTGGTTTTGAGTTCTGAACATTGGCAAAATGCAATCAAATTTGAGATATATTGCCTGGTAAAGAAATCACAATAAAATTTGGTGATATATCATTCATTTAGACCTTGAAATTTCCCGAATAATTTTTTTTGTGAATTTTCTCATCGGAGCATTAAAATTTTTCATTAATATTTTTATAATTGGTAATTAAAGCTGTAATACATTAACATTAGCTGATTTAATATTTCCAAAATATTTAATATGTAAATGAATGGCTTGTAGGTGTTACTGCTATATTTTACATGAAATCTCCCTTTTTTGCTACCACCACCTGCCAATGAACATAATGCATTAATTAAAAAAAAATGAGATTGCACATATAATATTGCAGTGAAATGGCTGTGAAAATGGTGGTCCCCTGCTCTGAACGTTTGAAAATCATTTGGTTTTGTCTCTACTTTCACCTTTCCAAACCAATTACCTTACCACCTTTCCAACCTTAAGGTTGAATCACTGGGGGAACAGGTTGATGTTGATGCCTGGGTGTTGGCTTTCCATCCCATGGGCCTGGGATCAAGTCCTGGCAGTGGCAAGGATTTTCAGAGAATGCCTGATCCCTGCTTGAGTGTTGTGTGGAAGATACCTCAAGTACAGCACTGTGTCCGTTGAATGGGATGTTAAGGCATGGTCCCCATGGTGCCTTTCATTAGGAGTAGGCTAGTAGACGATGTAGGGTTTCTCTCTTTCCTTCCTTCCCTACACTTCCCTCATGACAAAAATGACCGTATATAATGTCAGTTTCCCCCTCCTAATAGCATTAAAATTACTTTGAGTTAAAAATATAACATCTTTGTCCATTTTTTCAGGCTTTGAAGAACTTCACTGTGAGTGTGGAGCCAGTGTCATGTTCCCACCCATTCCATGTGGCGCTCGTCCCCCCGAGTGTCAAAACATTTGCTCTCGTCCACACCCTTGCACCCACGTTCCTAATCACACCTGTCACAGTCTACCAGAGTGCCCTCCTTGTACTGCTCTCACTGAACGCTACTGCCATGGAAATCATGAGGCAAGTAAAGAATATAATGCCCGAGAAAACTTTCTGATGCTGCTCTTACTATAAAGTACTTTGAGTATAGATAGGTACCAAACTGATGATTTTTCCTAAAAGGGTGTGATTACTACTGGTGCAGTACAGTTAGTATCATCATCAGGTGGAGAAATATTACTCTCCTGAAGATGATATAAACTGTATCTACAGCAGTAGTAATGAAACCATATTTATGGTAAGTTTTCCAGTTTAACCGTTGTAGTCTTTATTAGAAGTGGAAAAATAAATATAGTTTGTTGAACTGAATGTTATGTATTGCTATTTGCATAACCTTGGTTCCTTACTTTATTATATAATATTCTTACTTTATTATACAATATCAAGTCATATGACGTACACCTGTAAATGTGGAAGTATTTACAGAGAACCCTCAGCTTAATTGTGCGGAAAGGTAGACATTTACTGATAACTGGTTTACAATCTTTACGTCAGTATTCTGTTTTGCAGCTCAGGAAAAATGTGCCTTGCCATCAGACTGAAATCTCGTGTGGTCGACCCTGTGGCAAGGATTTACCGTGTGGCCGTCACAAATGCATTTTGTTGTGCCATAAGGGATCTTGCACTTCAGTGCCCTCCTCATCTACTCAGCAGTCAACTGGCTCTGCTCCATGGGTCTGCAAGCAGCCATGCACAACTCCTCGATCCCTGTGTGGCCACCCATGCGGAGTTGCTTGTCATGACGGCCCTTGCCCAGACTCACCGTGTAGAGAAATGGTAAGCAAAGGCATCTTTGGATTCTTTCATATAGGCTTGGTTATATGGTTCATAAACTTTTACAAGTTAATGCATGAATGCGTGAATGATTTTGGTGGAATGGGCATGTACTATTCATGCAAGAACCAAATTAGAACAGATCTAGTTTCTGTTCATGTATTCGCTTAGATTTTTTTTGGGCTACAAAGTGCGTTTTAGTATGCATACATTTTGACATTAACTCTTACCAGTCAATTATGTGAATAATTAATTATGTGGCCTTAACACTGTGTATTCCAGAAGAAATATACTGAAATGAAATGTATGTCATCATTACAGATATGGAAGTATGGAAATATGTAAGTCTTGTGTATTGATATTGGAAAGGACTAAATTTATTTTATTGTATAAAATTAGAAAAAATCCTGAAAGTTTCAGAATGTAATTTTCGGATAACAAAATGTACACATGAGCACAGTATGAGCTTATGCTCATCTTACATGACTATTGTATGTAATTGTGCAAATAGGCCTAAATTGCACCGATTGTACTGTAATGGATTGATAAATGTAATGATTTCGAGAAAAGTCTTGAAGAAAAGATGACTCCAAAAAATTTGGTGGTTTATTGGATGATAATGTAGACAAAAATTTCATTTTTAATGATAAATTTTCATTTTAAAATATTTTGACGGCATTTAATGTCTTATCCTCTAAGTCAATTAAACTACACTCACAGCAGGAGGTAGAAAAATATTTCAATTTCTTTTTAGAAGAGATAATAGACACCTACAAATTCCGCTTAGTGTCATAGGTTCATTCAAGTTTAAATGCATAAGTTCCTACACAATCCCAAATCCAAATTATAAATTCAGCCACCTTTGTGTCAAGATGTTCTGTGCCACAGTGGCTTAAAGCCAATGTTTTTCTTATCAAGACAGTTAGACCAAAATGCCTGCCTCAAGTTGGCCATGCCAAATTGTCCAATGCCCCCTTCACAATTGTAAATTACCTATAAGCCATCAGTGCAAATACAGTTGAACCACGATGTAAAAAACAAGGATGTAGTGAAATTTTGCTATTGGTAACAGTTTTCTGGGGTCCTCATGAAATTTACCTGTATATACATACATGTGTGTAGGGAAGCTCCACTGTTACACATGAAGTCTGACGTAATTCAATTTTTATATCCATGGTAGAATTTTGTAGAGAATAGTGAAGAGTGCACTTAGAGGATGAGTCTTGGAAAGGAACGCTCTTCTAGACGTGTTGGAGCGAAGTTACCTTAAAAAACAAAAATTTGTCCAAGCCTTGACCCCGTGTGTGCTCAAATTTTTAGAATGGCCCAATGGGTAACTTGTACCATAAATTTGTAATTTTATCATTTGTTCAGGAGCCCGGACGAAGAAATATGGCATATAGTTAGCATTGATGTCTTTAATCTGTAGAGGAGAGGATTAGGTTCTATTTTTCTGCCCTAATGATGCCTTACCTTGGTGACGTGTGCCTGAAACATTTACGTATCATGTAGTCAAATTTTAATGTAGGGTTCTCCTGAGAATTATACATCCCACATTACCTAAGCGGAGAAGTAGACTCATTATAGCGGAAGTGCAAACGTAAGCACTCATTTTAGGAGGCTGATTTCCCTATTCTTTTCAACGTGGACCAACCAACAGAAAAAACTTTAGAGCTACCCTTATAATAGGTCATACTCATTATTATGAAATTTTACTGTGTATACATATATATGCAGAATGCCTCTGGTGAATGTAGCAGCCACTTTGAGCTATGAGTTCCTATCAACCAAAATATACTGTACGATTTGAGTGAATAATGATGATGATACCTACTTACCAAAATTTTCACTCACCTATTTGTAGGTGAAGGTGACCTGTGAATGTGGTCATCGCTCCACTACTCGTGCTTGTTCTGAAAATGCCACAGAGTACCAGCAGATGGCTGTGGCAATGCTGGCTTCCAAAATGGTTGACATGCAAATGGGCCACTCTGTTGACCTTAGGGATTTAGCCGGAAGTGCATCCAGCCGGAAGGAAAGTCTCAAAACGTACGTTTGAAACTTAATATTAAAAATTTCCTCTTCTTTTTCGTTTGAATCTTCTTCATCCAGTGAATGCCAAAGACTTTTTTTGTGCAATGTATTTTTATTTCTGAAATTTTCTGAGAAATGTCCCATTGACCCCACTGGAAATCAATGATGAAATTGGCCATTTTCTTGCACTTCATTTAATGCTGCCTATCTAATGACCTTTGTAATGAGTTGAATGATTATTTTTATTCATAATTTCCATGATAGTTGTATTTTTGCAATTGCTTTTGTTCTTAGATTATTTATGCCTTAGGAAAATAAATTAATTTTCTTCCTCTAGAAATTTATTTCCTTGGTTTCTGTGGGAGAAAATTAATAGTAAAGTCTACTTATAGATCAAATCACAAAGCATTTTTAAATTTTGAAACATTGACCATATATAAAATGATACATATGATTGAATATCAAAACACTTATAATCGATTACCGAATCCATGTCTCTGAGATTTCATCACAATAGAATCAATAAGTTTTGACAGGTATTCCTGATTACATATTTACTATAATGATGGAAAAGCTGAATCTTTAATATATAGATTCAATTGAATAATAAGTCCTTGGATTAGATATTATTTGATAAAATATTTGAATCCCTACTCCATTGTTAAGCAACATAATGAAGACACAATTGAGCAACATCGACTTTTTTTTCTTTTTGTAACAGTTTTCTGTTTAAATCTTTTATTAGGTTGGAATGCAATGATGAATGCAAGTTGATTGAAAGGAATAGAAGACTTGCTTTGTGCCTACAGATCCGTAACCCGGATCTTACTGGAAAAATAATACCTCGCTACTCAGAATCTATGAAACAGTGGGGCAAGAAGGACCCTGCCTTTGTTCAAATGGTCCACGACCGCCTTACTGAGCTTGTTCAGCTTGCTAAACAGGTTCGTTCGTCAGTTTTATCCATGATCATAGCTAATAATTGTTAACAGTTTGCAACAAATATGTATTCTCTTTTTATCATTTATGCTTCAAGCTGTTGTTTTCCATAATGGGTTGCAAATGTTTGCGAGAGGAGTGTGATGTTTGAACCATTATGTCATATATTATTGTATAAAGATTTCCTTCATCATGGTGATTTTTCTTTTTGTTTTTTTAGTCGAAGCAAAAGAGTCGCAGCTACATGTTTAAAGTAATGGGGCTTCCCAAAAGGCAATTAGTGCATGAATACTGTGAACACTTTGGTTGTGAAGCTCAGTCATATGACGAAGAGCCAAATCGTAATGTGGTAGCAACTGCCCTTAGAGATAAGGTAAGAAAAATGGACGTATTCTAAAGCATCACAACAGATTGTAATGTTTCATTCGCATTTTCAGAATTGAATTTTAAGAGTTATGAAAAGATTTCAATGGGATTGTGAGAGAAGGCACAGGAATTGAAAAACTGTGTGTTTACCGTGTGCTTCCTTGCCGTACACATGAACAATGCGTGCCGATGACAGTGTGTGTTTGGTATTTGTACATAAATTGGCCTTTTCAAATGCCTAGAGAACATTTTTCATCTGAGGTATCTGAGTGCATTATGTCAAGAACTTATTTGCAAAAGGGTTTGGGCCATTGATTTTTTGCCACAATCAGATGAACATCCTGGCATAGAGAGGTGAAAATATGTGAAGTGTATAGAGAGCTTGACGAAATTGAGAAATCCTGGATAAGGAAATTCTAATTGTGATGGGGGCCGGGAATGCTTCAGAAGGGAAGGATAGAAACAAATTAGGGGGATTTGAATTATGAAAGAGATGAATCCATCGGGAGGATAAAAGCAATTTTAAGCCATCTAAATTTTTTAACATTTGTTATTATCATTATGATTCTTTTCATGTGTGTATTATGTGAAGGTGACTTGTATTGTGTTCTAGTTGGTGAAGAACTCATAGTTGTGTAACATGTTGAGTTTATAGGGTTATTTTTAGTATTGATGTTGGAAATGTTTGTTAAAAATCTTGCCTTCTCTCTGGATTAATTGAGCATGGCTAACTATTTCTATTATCTTGCAGTCCTGGTTGCCCAGCTTGAGTTTGCTTGAGGTGTTGAAGCGAGAGGCTGGTTCTAGGAAACCACCTGTTCCAATTCAGTCATCTCGTCCTTCTTCACTAGCTTCAGCTTCAAAGACCTCATTGAATACTCCCAGCTTTTCCACTCTTTGCTCGAGTGGTGCCTCAGCTTCGTCAATTAGGTTGGTATAAAAATGAATATTTGTGGAAATTAACTACAAATCTAGGCTTATTTCTTCTTCATGAAAAGTCTAGCTGCATTACTGGAGCAGTAATGTTGTTTCTCAGCAATACACCAAATGGCAACCTAAAATAAGTGCTACCATATTATGTATTATCATAAACATATCGAAAGCCTTCTTATCATGTTTATTTGGAATATTAGAATGCTCAATGACTTCCTGTTAGTAAACACCCTACAATTTACTATCAAATTTATTGTATTGATGAGATGGTTTCAGGAAATTTCATTATGTTCACTCAACGCAATTTTTTTAATGGTCAATTTGTATTTTAACCAATTATATGGCTAATATAAAGTCAACTTATTCTGATTTTTGGCTCTGAGTGCCAGTCATGATATTTGAATTGGAACGTATGCCAACAGACTTATGTCTTACTTGAAGTGATAAGTAAAAAGTTGCAAAGCATTTAGCAAGAGAAATATCCTTTCCAAGTGCTTCAGTGGAAAACTCCAATACAGCAACGCAAAAGTGGAATTTGAAATTATTCATTGGTGGGATCGCAATGTGAACGAAGCTCATCACTGGTGAGCTAGCTGAAAAAAGACTGAAATTTTTGGGATAAATTTGTGTAGTCAATGTTGCACTTAGTTGAGTGGTAATTCAAATTATTCCCGAGATTTTTTCAGTCATTTAGAAATGCAAGTACATACACCAAGAATAGAATTAACCATGAAAAAAAAATCGTTTGACTTATCCCGGCTAACCTAAGTGATTTTGTTCATGGTGACTTTTATTGTTGGTGAGTGTAAATTTGCACCTATGCAATTTACTGGTTACAAAATTATTTTTTTTCATTCAGTACTTTGGACTTTTTCTCATAATGGTGTGCAAAATATCAAACAAGTTAGAGAAATAATGTACTGATAAGCTCCCCATTGGTGGTGGGGTAGCTAACTCTTTGACGTCCGAGGGACATATACTATGTCCCAAATTTTCGAAATTCTCTCAAAATTAAATGGAAAGGTCTATGATTGTAAGAATTGGCTCTATTGAAGAATAGGATAGTGTTTTCTAGTTTTTAATTCTTTTTGCTATATCCTTTAGATATTGTTGTTTCCACATTTTTTTATTTAATTTTTTTGGATTTAAATTTTTTCTTTGTGACTGTTCTGGAAATGGAAGGTTGGAAGTAATATGTTGCTTGCTGTGTCCCATCTTAGAGGTATTGTTTCCAGTCCTCCTACTGTCACTTGAATGCGGTATTATAACCTTTCCTCAGCATCATGTCCGGTTGCAGAAAGAAAAATGTCTTACATTTTGTATTCCGTGTGTTATATTGTGGTGTCGATGGATTTACTATACCATTTTTCTGAACTGAAGGCGGCTGGGTGGAAAATAGCAAGTAGCCAATCAGAAGCGCTGCCCCTTCCACCTCTCTGTTCCCCTCCATCCCCTTCCCTTTTCCCCAACGCTCCCCTCCATCTGGCCTACCGGCGTTGCCAGCCTTGGGAGTAATGGTACTTTCGCGGGCGGCAGAACGAGCGCCAAAGCAATCTCCAAAGATTCGGCTTGGCAACACTGCCAGCTGGAGAGCCATGTGCACTGCTCGGAGTTAGGAGAGAGACTGCGGGTTCTTCCACACTTTCTCCTGTCGCTCTTCTGTGATTGGCTAGAAGAGTGGGTGGGTTGCGAGCACGCTCAAGGTCAGCCGCCTTCAGTTCAGAAAAATGGTATAGACACTGCCCCTAAGGAAAATTTACATATGCTTAACTGATTGGATGCTGCTGACCCCAGCTATCCTCTAACTATCGACCCAGGATGAAACTTTGCTCCCAAGAACGAAGCTAAATTAATCGAAACTCCACTGCTCATAGTTAAGTTTTGATCCCAGGAGTTGAGTGGAGTGGGATAAGAGGGAATAGTTTCGACCCATTACGTTTGACATGCAGAGGTTAAAACTTCGAGCTTAAAAATCAAATGGCCAGTTTGTGTTCACCATTCTCCTGTAAGTGGTAAAAATATGAGTGCCCCATGCATCTAATTGCAGTAGGCTGATCCACTTCTTCATTCAACCATACTTCGTTCTTGGTGTGCGGGTCAAAACTAAACTGTTAGAAGGTGAAGCATGTGGTCCCTCTGGTGCGAAACATTATCTGAGTTTCGTTTGGTCTTAGAGTTTTAGTTTAGTTTCGACCCGAAGTAGTTTTGATTTTGTTTCAACCCTGAGTTTAGCTCCCCAGGTTTAAATCCGCTTCGTTTCAACATTTTGCTCTGGGGAACGCAACTATTGAAATTTTACTGGTTTTGACTTTCGTTTCGTTTCTATGGCCATCCCTGGTTAGAATATGATATTAATCAATTTAAAGTTCATTTCATGCAGCGGTACATTAAAAAAATAGTTAACAGTAGTACAAGAGTGATTATTGTTTGAGGAATTCTAGTTATACCAATTTAAAACCAACAGCTGTTAATATTCTGCTTGCATTTTTGCAGGATTGAAAAAGAGAAAACAGTTGTTGCGCCTGGTGAATCTAATGCAACATCCAGTAGTACTGGAGCATCTGCTGCTTCTTCAACAACCTCTCAGACTTCTGGTAACAAAGATTCATCCGCGACGGTTACAAAACCCCCTGTCATTGACTATTTTGACTACACTGGTGATTAAATGTTCCACCTTGTTAATCAATTTTGGTGTGCTGAATATGGTTCGAGTGAGGATCATTATAGCTATGGGCCTAAATTATCTTTGTAATGTGTGTTTTCTCCATTCCCACAATCAGGTTTGTTAATCATTTGTTTTGGTTGGATTGTATTTTTCTTTTTCCTTTTATTTCCTGTGAGACTTTTGGGAGTGTAAGGTTATATTAGAGTCACAATTATTTTTTTGTCTTTATAGTTTTGGTATTTATAAATTTTTTCAAGTGATGACTTTTCCTATAAGCATATACAGTAAATTTAAAAAGTGATAAATTAAAAAGTGATAAATACTCATGGCAAATTAATTGTTGATGGTTTGTTTACCTTCTTGCTGTAAGTTATATCATTTTCGAAAGGGTACACTTTACTAACTAAATATATCTTTGTAATTTAATGGTGATGAACATTCTTTTTAATTAGGTTGGTCACTCAATAAGGTTGTATTTTATGTTAAACCATTTATTTCCATAACTCAGCACAAGGTTGAAGTAAGTTGAGTGTCTAGGGTGACTAGGTAAAAATATCCATGCATTATGGGATTCGTCAGCATCTCAGCTTCATTTGTCCTTATTATCTCTGTGATATAATAAATGACAATGCTGATTAGTGATTGCTATCTTCTGATGAAATGTGTTCATCGTATGTATAACAAGTATTCAGATTTTGAGGTGTTTGCTTTCTGAGGCTGTAAGGCCTGGTATGCGGCATATCCATGCCCAATTTTCCATTGTTATATCATGCTCAATTGGATCAACTGTAGCTTAGTAAAAGGTTGCTGTAAAGTGTTGCCAATTTTTGTATTATTTAAAAAATATTCACATTAAAAAATTTATATTTTGATGAAAATTGTTGATTCATCATTTTTGACTTTTAAATAGACAATGACGAGTGTGATTGGTATGGAGGTATTAATTTTTCTCTGCTACTTGGAACAGGTACGTGGGACCAAAAAGTTGGAAGTTCATGGTTACAAACTTTTTGTGTTTCTTTTCAGGTGCGTCAAGAAACACACTGTTTCTTTATGCAATTGTCATCAAATACAGCATCTCTAAATTTTTACCAGATTTGTAATTACATAGTTCCTTTAATTGAATTGTGATTATAAATTAATAATAATTGAATGCTCTTTGAAGTGATATGCAAACAATAACAAACAAGAAAATGCTATTTAAAGCATTTCAATGTGTGATGAAAAAATCATGTGCTGCATCATTCTTAGTCCAAATTTTCATTATGGGCCAATTTTATTTCAAAGTGTTTATGCTGCATTGCATAGGCAGTAATTATGCCCAGTTATTTTAGCGATACATCTTCAAAATTATTCTGATGACTGAGAAATAGTCTACACTTAAACCAACTGGCAGTTAACTACTTATCCACGTTGGTAGTATGCAATATACATATAACATCAATAATGTATCTGCTTGGATAAATGGCTTTTAGTTATTCTCCAATAATCTTTTAGCTTTTTTTTTAAGCTTGTGAAATTAAAACTTTGTAGGAGAGCTACTTGAATTATTAACAGGGACGCCGACTTACAAAAAATATTGGGGGGGCCCAAACCAGGGATCTTGCCCTGCGAAATTTTATAAGTAGTGAGTTTTTAGTTTTTTAAGCATTTTAGAGGAGTCATATGATCAACATTAGAACCCTGATAACTCGAATCTCGATATCTGGACACACTGGGGAAAATCGAAAAGCCTAACTCAGGGCCTAAGGGCCTTTCCTCACACCCATAACAAATTTTTGAGGGGGCTCGGGCCCCCTCAGGCCCCGTGGAGTCGGCGCCACTGATTATTAACTTTTCTATTTTGCCAGGAATTACAGGGGGTGCCCTCTTAGTCAGTAAGAGAGCCCCTCTTATTAATAACTTTCCCACTCGGGATGGCCTTTCTGCTCCTGACTTAGCTATAATTGTTTGAGATGGGGTTTTGAGCAGTGGACACCTCAATCAGTAGCCAGATTCCGTACTCACTAGACAACCAAGCCCACCCTTGTGTATTATATTTCTTTTTAAGGACAGATTATCTCAAGCTTTTTAAAACTAATTAAATTGAGTGTGGTCGTTCGAGAATGAAAAATTGGGAAGAAGTCTTTCATATGAAAAGTAAAGTTTCTATTTTTCCGTTAAATATTTCCTCAGATTTATCAAACGTAGTAAATTATGAATCAAAATTTTCACAGCATTTCTTTACGTGTTTAGAATGAGGGAGTATTTTGGGTTACAGAAGGCTATGGCTATCTAAAGTATGAGATTAAGTTTCCAAAAGAGGTACATATGGTGCATTCTGTTTATTAGTTTTGTATAGTATGAGTTGTTGATAAAAGGATATAATTATTTCGGGAAAGTAATGTAGCATTAAGTATGGGAGACATCCATTGTTTCAGCGAATAAATTAAAAAATTAAAAATGGTGTGATTAGTCAATTACTGGAGGATCAGATGTCTGTAAAAACATGGTAAGTTTATGCAATATTTGGTGTTTTCTCGGCAAACATTTGGAGGACCTGACCCGGTGCGAAACCCGAGAAAAATTAACTTCAACATGGTAAGTTGTTTTAGAAAACACCTAATAAACAAGACCATCTGGCAGCCGACACAGTTTAGTCGTCTTGTCATGTTCCTGAGTGACTTAAGATCTTACAATTTCCCAGGAGAGGACTTCTTGCCAATGCCAACTGAGCAATAATGTCAACTGCAATTCTAATTGAATTTTATTCTCGCCGTGGAGAAATAAGCATTGAATGTCACAGATGTCACTTGGGAAGTCAGATTTTCTCTTAAATAGACGTTTTCTATAAACACAATCAGTGTCGTAAGGTATGTTCGTAAACGGTTTCATTAGAATTTGTCTTCGTAATTTCTAGCAGCTTTCCTGAGTTTGTGACTGCCGCTGAACGGCTGCCTTATCTCCCCCACCCTAAACATTGGCCATTCCTTATGATCACCCTCCCCTTAACCTCTCTTCCTTGAGTACCACGCCCGCCAATGGTAAACAGCATTGGGAAGGAGGGTGAGTTGCCGTCCAGCAACGGAAACAGCCCAAGTTAAGTTGGGCAACTTACCAGGATACCTCCTTATATGTTATTCTTGCCGTGGAGTATAAGCCTAAAATCTCGCAGATTTTCGCCATTAGGACGTCAAATTTATTCTAAAATACACATTTTTTTGGAGAATGCTATTAGTGTCGTATGGTATGTCAGGAGGTGTGCTCGTATTTGGCTTCATTAGAATTTGTTTACTTTTTTTTGCGTCGCCTTCTGCGTCTTTCGGGCTTGTTTACTACGACCTTACCAGCTGTATTCTCGTAATGCACCCATCACACGTGTTGCCTCTTTCATCTGGGACACAGCATAGTGGAGTAGGGTGAGCAGGTCCTTTATAACAACCTCCGTAGTCGAGTGGGCGTAACGCTCAGGGTAAACTCCCTACACGTTTTTCTCGCAGATACAAGTTGTAAATCTCACCGAATTTTGTCCCTGGGACCTCGATTACGCTCTATAGATGGCATTTTTGATGCTGGCTCTGATAGTCGTGTGAAACAAATATATTAGGAGATATCCTCGTAAATGGTAATATGGCCACTGCTGCTTGTATTTAATGCATCCGTTTTTATGTTGTCGATGTTGTCATTTCAAAATTAGTGTTTTGGTGTCAATTTCTGCACAAAATTATGTTCCACATAACTATTTAAATACCTACAATTTTACAGAAAAAAAACAATTAATTGTTTTTTTTCTGTAAAATTGTAGGTTAGAGTTTCGAAGTTATTTTAACAGCATTGAATCAATGATTACTTTTCAATGTAATTGTGAAGGATGAAATATGTTTGCATTGCTACTATGTTGACGCAATTCACTTACCTAGTAGTTGATTTGAAGCTACTTAGATGTGGATTGTCTGCTCTCCTCTGCCTTCTGCGATGATACGTACTTACCTTTTAAATGGAGAAAATAAAAAATCTAACTGATATCTTCAGGCCTTACCTACTATGTACGGATTGACCCTTTTATGTTTCACTAGTATATTTTAAATAGCACTAAGGGTTACATATACATTTATAAAACACCCTATGCTCGATAAATCACAATCACAACTTCCTGTGCCGTCTGGGAAAGCATATATAGTGTGCTCAAAAAATATATTAGTGAGCTTTATCATATTTATTCTGCATTTTCCAATAAAAAAATGAATTGCCCTAGAAGGATTTTCATCAAGAATGACAGGATCCATCACCTTCAAGCAAAATTAGCTTCCTCGTGGTCTAACTTACCGGGGACAGGAACGCTGCTGATGCATATTTTCCAGGGGCAAGTCGTAATTTTTATTCGGGAACATCTCGCGAAAGATGGCATTTCATCTATTCTTAAAAAAACTTAAAGCTATTTCATTGATGCTCTGGGATGTCAGATTTTCTCTAAAATAGACATTTTCGAACGCGGCTATTCATGACGTACAGTACGTCAGGAGGTATGCTCGAAAATGGTTTCAGTAGATTTTTTTTACATTTTCTTTGCCTTCCTCAGCTTTGTGACTTGTTGACTGCGACTTTACCGGCTGGTTACTCGTAATGCACCCCTCACGCTTTTCCCCGCTCTTAAAATTACTGAGAATCGGGAAATTAGGTCGTCCGGGTTCCTTGAAAAGGATTTTATACTCTATTAGGATTGTCGACTAATAACTATTTACCTACTCGAAGATATTTGGTAGATATTTCACACTAAGATAGGAAGTTTTACTTTTTTTCAAACTTAATTTTATTCAACTTCAGAAACTTATTCACTCAGGAGCACTCATCCCACTTTCGAAAATATTGATGGAAAAAACACCATTGTAATAAAAGCCGCGACCATTATTTTTGATTTCTCGTCTCCGACCGAAAATTTTGTTTGCTTAAATACTCTAATACGAATTATTTCATCTCTTCACGGACAGGCTTACATTTGCCAACACCATTCTTTGGGAGTCACTATCCTTTTATCCATTATTGAGTGACTACACTGTGAGTGTTCTTCGGCACAAACTTCGACTTTCAATACTAAAGGAAGAATGATGCTGGGCACTCGGCTGAAAATGAGCGAGCCAATCGCTTAGACCAGTGGCGCAGCGAGGGGAGGTTTTGGGGGATAAACCCCCCCCCCCTCAGAGCTCAGAGATATTTTTAAATGTAATCCATTTTACTTATTGGATTAGTATTACTTATAGAATAGTGTTAGGATTAATCAAATATCTCTCATAAAGCGGTAAAACTAGTCATTTTTGAACCATAAATCTTAAAATTTTCTGGAGGAGGACCCCGCAACTCCCACTAACCCTGGCGGGTATGCAATACCCTCACACCCCAAAGTATTAGCCTAAAACCCCCCAGCCTTGATTCCTAGCTGCGCCCCTGGCTCAGACGGCATATTTTGGAGAACCCAATGTGTCGAATGAAAGCATTTTCACATATTCAAAGTAAAAGAACAAATCTGGGTGCATAAGGGGGTAGCTGCTGATGTCAGAGGGCTTAAGAGGGGGCGCGAACCTTTAGGTTTATTGCTGTCTTAACGCGGCTTCGGCGCAAAGATCCGTCAGAACCATCAGAAGAGGGTATACATACCACAAGGGCACCGCAAGTAATAAATAACTGCAGGGCCGGCCCTAGGAGGTGCGGGGCTAGGGGCGAACCTTCAGTGCGGGCCCCTTCACTTAAAATATTAAACTCTACCCCATCTACAAACTCGAGCATTTTGAATCCCTACCACTCTCTGGCTAAGTATGTGTTCCCCTCCCAAATTCAGACTCCGTAATTACGCCGTTATGATACCATCACGCAGTTGAGGTCAAAATAGTATAATACAAATAAAATTTATAATTATATTTATTCATAAAATCATAACGTAAAATAAACATGAAAAGCGCGCTTTTTCAATAGGTAGGGGAAAGTCGGGTAAGATGACGAAGCGGGTAAGATGACGAACTCGATTTTTCTCTTGTGCATTCATAGATAGCAGCATGAGTCCTAGCTCTTCCAGAGACTCAGGCAATTAGTTACGAAATTCACCGCAAAGAAAGGCGGGCCAAATGTTTTTGCGAGCAGTAGCGAGTGAGATGTGTTTTCTTACCTCGTGATTGTAAGTTTTGAAGTTTTTGGCGCAAGGAATTACTCGAATACGGTTAGTTGTTTTTACTCTTACCTATATTTTTCTCAGAATATAACCTGTCATGCAAAGAACCATGTCTTCAGTAGATTTTTAAGATGAGCTAGGGTAATGATAGATAACTTATAAACCAAAATGGCGACGTGGGGTAAGATGACGAGAAGTTTGCTGGTTCGTCATCTTACCCGACATCTTTTTGAGTACCTTTTATGAATAGCTTTTGACGTATTTAAAAAATTGGTTTCGGACTGAATTTTAGCTGGTAGGTTTGTCTATTTCAATAGTTTGTTTTAAGTTTGATTGGTGGTTTAGTTTTAGTTACTTTTAAATTCCTTTGGAAATCAAAATAACTACTGCTAAACCATCAATCTAAAGGCGGATCCAAATATGCGGTCAGCACGTCTGGCGAATGTTTCAGTTGTTATCATATAGAATTATTTTTATTACATTATATTAATGCATACATAGTATATATCTACGAATGTTTTAGGCTTGACAAACATCATGCCACGAAATTACACGAGGAAAAGTGACAGAGGAAAGTGGGATAAGGAGGCAATGGATGCAGCTGTTGCAGAAGTAAAAGAAAAAACCACTAGTGTAAATGCTGCAGCAAAGAAATATAACGTGCCGGAAGCAACTCTACGAAGATATGTTAAGCAGAGATGTGGCCCCAGTGGGAAAGTTGTAAGTTTGTTAGTAAAAAAATATAATTGCCTGAGAATTATTATTTTAAAAATTTATGGATAACTCTTTTATTTGTTTTAGGAATATCCTCATAACTTAGGCAGATTTAAGCAAACATTCACAGATCAACAAATAGAAGAGCTTAGACGATATATAATTGATTTGGACAAAAGAGCTTTTGGGATAACGAAAAACCAGTTTGGGAAATTGTGTTTTTCGTATGCAGAAAATTTAGGATTGAGCCATCGGTTCAATACAGAAAAGAAAGCCGCTGGAAAAGAATTCATTGCGAATTATCTAAAAAATTGCAAGCTATCGCTGCGAAAGCCAGAGGCAACATCGGTAGCTCGACTCATGGCTTTCAATCGAGTAAATGTAGGAAAGTTTTTTGAAACACTTAAAGAACTCAGATTGAACTATCTGTTCAAAGCCCAGAATATCTACAACATCGATGAGACGGGATTTTCCACAGTGCCAACGAAAACTCCTAAAGTGATCTCACCCATTGGATCCCCCCGTGTGATTAAAGTTTCCTCTGCTGAAAGAGGAGTAACAGTCACGGCCTTATGCGGTATGAGTGCCACTGGTACTTACATTCCACCTTTTCTAGTCTTTCCCAGGGTAAGGATGAATTCTGATTTTTTAAATGGAACACCCCCAGGTACCAAAGGAGTGGCTCATGAATCAGGATGGATGACTGCTCAAAACTTTCTAGAGTTCTTAGAACACTTTACTAGTCATGCTCACCCAAGTAAACAAAATCCAGTCCTAATTATCATGGACAATCACGCCTCACATGTCACCCTGGAATCCATTAACTTTTGTAGGAATAATGGAATATGCCTTCTCGGATTTCCAGCTCATACAAGTCACAGGTTGCAGCCGCTTGATGTGGCTTTCTATGGCCCGCTGAAGACTGCCTATAGTCAAGGCTGCGAAGATTACTTGGTTTCTAACCCAGGAGCCGTCATAACAATACGAGAGGTAGGCAGAATATTCGGTAAAGCTTACCTTAGAGTGAGTACTATCCAGACTGCTGTGAATGGGTTCAGAGCTACTGGCATTGAGCCCCTAGACAGCAACATTTTTACTGATGAAGATTTTCAAGCTTCACACACCACTGATATCGTTGAAAATAACCAAAAAGATGCTCCTACCATAGGTATCCAGCCCATTTCTTCAGCCCGTACTACAGACCCCGCCATGTCGGCAACCCTACCTCCACAGCATCCTAATTCCTCAACTGTTCCTCAACAGCCATCTACCTCTTCGACATTGCCTCCACAGCTCCCCACTTGCTCAGCCCTACCTCCACTTCCAATGGCCATCAAGAAAACAATCAGGCGACCCAGAAATAAACTGCCTTCTTACCACATTTCTGGAAGTCCTGTGAAACAAGCTCTTGAAGAAAAGCAGAAAGAAAAAGAATTGCTGGAAATAAAAAGGCAGGAAAGATTGAAAAGAAAAGCTGAAGCATTGGCGTCAAAGAAAGCCAAGGGTTCTAAATCTGAGGAAGTAAAGAAAAATAAAACCGTAAAGAGGACAAAAAAAGTAAAGAAAATTAAAAAGCATCAACTGGATGACGAGTCATCAGACGAGTCACCGGAAGAGGTTCCTTACATGGAGGACGACATAGAGAACGAATCAATATTTGATGAAAAGTGCATTATTTGTAGAGAGTATGGAAAGGAAGAATTGTGGTACCAGTGCTTCAGGTGCAAATCTTGGGCACATGCTGCATGTTCTGGCTGGAGTAATAGCGAAGCGAAAGACACGCCATGGAAATGTGATTTTTGTGTGTAAATTGTATTTCCTGGTTACTATGTTCTTCTAAATTTTTGTATTGCCAAATTTTCAATGTTTTGTTTCATTAGAATCGACCGGTTCTTGATTTTTTTGTGCTTAAACTTTGACTTTTTAAAATTCATATTAAGGGTTAGCAAGCTAAATGTTTTTCTGAATCCTTAAAATAAAACTTTTCCATCTTAACGTACTACTTTTATCTGTTCGTCATCTTACCCACCCCCATTCGTCATCTTACCCCACGCGTGGGGTAAGATGACGAAAATTACACTTTTACTTTGGTGAAATATTTTTCATAATTCAAGAGAGGAATACGTGGTACCAAATTTTTTTATTAAACATAAAGGTTGAAAGAATTGTCCTTTCGAATTTTAGGATTTTAAACCTCTTAATAAATTAAGGGAAAAAATCTGAAGCTTAAGTTCGTCATCTTACCCTACCTTCCCCTACGTATTTTTATGAGTTAGATTATGAAAGTTAATTAGTTGTAAGCCTAAAGCAATTACTGTAAAATGAAAAAAGATAGTTTTAATTTCACATGCAGGCAATATTATTTTTTGTCTAGCACGGACTTAACAATACAGTAATAGTTGAAATTGCGTTTTCAAAACTATCGTATATTTTATTTTTTTTCACCTTTTCACGGCCTTAGGGCAGTCGCCCCACCCTAAGGCCGGCCCTGAGTAACTGAATCCAATGCACTCAAAATTTAGGGAAAATCCAGTCTCTCAAACGGACTACTACGCATGTCACGCCTATTTCCCGAGTGCTTACCGCGTGTAATTCGGGTCATGGGGCGCGAGGACACTCGACATCATTTTGATTTACCACGAAAAACGTGGAGGGGTGTCAGTCGGAATAAGATTTTCTTTTCCATCTAATAATAATATAGACTTCAGCCTAAGTCCTGGTTCAAATATCTCAGAAGCGGCATGCGTTGGTAACTACTTTCATCCTAGCCTAAGGTAAAACAATAGCGTAAAACTGTGATATTTTAAACAAATAATGAAGTTAATAAAAATGGTTGACTTTAACAAAATTCGCTCATAATTAGCTAAAAAAAATAGTAATATCAATAAATTTCCTTACAAATTCCGATTTATAAATTATATTGAATTGCCTGGGGAACAAAAATTGAAATATTTCGCGTCGGGTTGTTGGACGCTCACGTACATGCCTTAATGTGAGAGGTGGGGTGGCAGATTGGGGAAAGATTTTTCTTTCGAGAATTGAAGTTAACAGTTGCTTTAATACTGATGTGTAAAACATTTTGTGTAGCAAAGAGAAGAACAAAGTTTTCCTCTACATTATGTTAAAAATGCGAGAAAAATACGTCATAATAAAAATAGGGCATGTTGTTTAATAAAATGTGATTAAAACTATGAATATAATAAACATTTGCACGATAACGGATTCTAAAAATGTTCATTTTTAGTATCGCATGATTTTAATTTAGGCATTTTGGAACAAAACGCAACTGTAGAAAAATACTCCCGTCAATTTTCTCAAGAAGTAGGAAATAATCTGAGATATTTTATATTAACTTTACAGACATCCCCTGCTCTAAAAAAATTACTTAGAAAAAAAGCATTTCAGTTATGTGTTCACTGATTATTCTATTATTAGAAAATATAATAGTTTTTTTCCAAAATTAAAAGTAAAAAATATCATTTTTGGCCAGCTTTTTTCGATTTCATCCCACCGTTAGTCGCCTGATCAGCAATTTCCGCCAAATTCAAATCACTACAACAGGCTCTCTTTAGATTCTATTATTTTTTAAGTCTATAATTTTCGGCCTTTTACAGTAATAGTACGATATAAACATACCTTAACTCTGGGAACCTTTTGGGAACTGGTAAGCACCAAATAACTTATTCTGAGGATAAATAAATGCCTTTATTCAGGCGAGGTTTAGAGTAAAAAGTCCCCTCTTCAGCTTTACACATAATAGGGTAGTTTTATTGGTTTATTATTTGGATGGATGACCCACTAAGGCCTTAGGACAGTAAACAGTAGGGTTACCCCAGGAAGATGCATATAAATTAAAGCAAATGTAAAAAGGCTACAATAAAATTTATTGGGAACTAGTACAGTCTTTTATTAGAATAATATAAATTAGCAAACAAGTCAGTGCAGTATGAAATATTTCTTCAATGTTCTTCATGAGCTCCTGCATAGAAAAGAAAAGAAAGAATCATAAAATTAGTGAAATTCATTCAAATTGTTTGATACATTAAAAGAGAAGAACACCTAATGAAAATAAAAGAAAGCGAAAATGCGAAATTTTAGGACTTAATGAGTTTCAAACACCATGAGCTATGACTAAAATGGCTATGAAGGAGTGTTACACTGTGAAACATATTTTTTTTGGGAATTTCAACGAAAAATAAGTTAGAGGAGACAGAAAAATTATTGTATAGATAATTTCATAATTTAAAACCTTTATAAGAGGGAAGACAAATAAATACAGCTCAGTAATTTCTTACAAGATAAATTCCCTGAAACAGTTGCAAAGAGTATTTCTATGCCAGGTCAAAATTAAAGAAAGATTCACATGCCATCATCAGAAAAATGAGTAAAATTAATTCCACTTTTAGAACGCAATATGGGAAAGAGGGATGAAAAAAGGAAATAAATAATTTAAAATGTTGAAATTATCTTTATTATGGGGCCTATTTTCCTGCCTCTGCTCCTTAGGGAATTCCCATTCTAAACTAAGCACTTCCGAAGGATTATCACAAACACAATCAGTCCCACTAAAGCAATTTACATGCCGCAACATCAAAAAGCAGGTGGCTTTGGTGGAACTCGATGGTAGCCTCTTCCTCGTGGTGAGTTCTGGGTAGTTTCTCCACGAAACTAGCAGAGAGCTACTTAGAGAAATGCTTGATGTTCAGTTTCTGTTCTTTCTCAGCCTTGGCTGAATTTCTTGTTGAAAAAAGCTCCACAGGTACGTTATTCGTCATTATGATTGATGTTAATTTAAAATAATTTACCTTATTATTACTTTTTGTGGGATTATTTACTACCATATATTGACTTATTTGCTGAAAAATGAAATTCAATCGAAATAAATATTATTTTACCTGCAATTTATCCTCCAAAATGGAATTTTAGAAACGTAGGCAAAAATGAGTTGTGTTGTGCGGGTGGTCTATACGCAAATTTTGTTGTTAATTCATAGGCATTGTTTGAACCATAGATTTTGTCAAATAAACTTCAAATTTCATTTTTATAAACTGTAAACATGTATATACTCTTTGATATTATCCATTATCCCATATTTTCATAAAATTCGTCTTCATAGCCGTTTGATTCTGAAATCAGCCTGTTTTTCGCAAAATATTAAACTTTAGAGCTCGGGCGGCAGTGGTTAATATAATCCGATTTGAAAAAAGTTTTGTGTGCAAGATCCTTATATCATTTCGCAACTTTCTCGCATACGGCAAATTTGATCAGGAAAAAAAACTTTTTTCGGCCCGCCCTAATGGACACCCCAGAATAGACCACTACAACGTTTAAGCCGTTTTACACGGGGAACGTATTTGCAAAATCTGACCTGTGTATAAAAACGCAGTCAAAATTGCTTCGTGATAAGCGGTGAATGGCCAGAACGCACGCGAGAATGCATGGACG
This sequence comes from Ischnura elegans, assembly GCF_921293095.1. Classification (NCBI taxonomy): domain Eukaryota; kingdom Metazoa; phylum Arthropoda; class Insecta; order Odonata; family Coenagrionidae; genus Ischnura; species Ischnura elegans. The sequence goes on along the minus strand of NC_060253.1, from coordinate 63,539,913 downwards.
TGAGATGGCAAAATATCCCGTCCTAATTCCGTTAGTGCATTCGCGCAATAACACGCCATAATGAGGAATTAATGCAGTTCTAACCTACGCAATTACGTGCCCCGTGCAAAATTTAGCTTTTTTCCCTTAACGTTTTGTATGAGAATAATTACCGTCATTTACTTCAAATCATCCTTCCCGCAAAAAGAGAACATTGGAGGCAGGGCCGGCCCTAGCAGGTGCGGGGCTAGGGGCGAACCTTCAGTGCGGGGCCCTTCACTTAAAATATTAAACTCTATACCCCATCTACAAACTCGAGCATTTTGAATCCCTACCACTCTCTGGCTAAGTATGTGTTCCCCTCCCAAATTCAGACTTCGTAATCACGCCGTCGTTCACATAAAAACATTGCACAATAAACATTACTGCATTATTATTCCTTTTTCATAATATTATTTTTTGTCTAGCACGGACTTAACAATACAGTAATAGTTGAAATTTCGTTTTCAAAGCTATCGTATATTTTAAATTTTTTTCACGAACGCGGGGCCCCCCAAAGCGCGGGGCCCGGGGCGGTCGCCCCGCCCTAAGGCCGGCTCTGATTGGAGGAACCACGAGTTGAGGAAGGCCTGCGTAAAAATATGTGTTCTTAAAAATTTTTACATCACACCTGACGTAAATACCGTCGTTAGCTCTTCCTTCCTGTCGGGTGGTTTCCGCTCTCGCGGTGAGCAAGCGGAACTCGTCGATGGAGTTCAGCATTGTCAACTTCTTCACCGCAAGGTGGACTGTCTGCATTTCCTTGTGTAAGAATGAACGTTGTCCCAAGAAGTCCTTACATTCTTTCGTTAACCTCACGTGGAAATTAGCGAGTGTTTTACGAGAGCAATGGATTACTTGAAGAAGTTTCTCCTGCTGGCGATTTTTTGCTTTCATCTTCAGCCTTCGCTATGCCGGTTTGAAGGTATGAAATCTCTAGTTTTTTACTGCAATTTTTTTCTGTATTTTATATTTGAAATTTTGATAGTCTTTACATTAACATTGGTAGTGCATTTATGTTCAACTGCGGCCAAAAAATTCCATGAGCGAGACACCCTTAATTATATAGTTTATCCCGCAGCAGCCATTACCGCCTTGCTCTATAATACAGCGGGGTGTCTCTTTAATTGTTAAATATTCTAAGAGTTAATATTAAATTTTCTCTGGGAGGTGCCGGGACGACGTTCCGGCACCTCTACGGGGAAAGAGGGCCGTGTCAAAAAATTTAATCTTTTTTTATATTTGGTATAACACGATTCCTCATTGTAACTTTCATTAGGTACAAGTTTGAACAAATTGAAAGCTTTCGGAGGGGTCTTATGTTTGAAAATCGTGCGGATAAGTTGGAATGCGTTCCAGTAACTAATAACATTTTAGACACTAAACACTGGTAGATATAGATATTACCTTTAAGTGCTCATTCATTTGTCTCATGGCCATTGCGAAGGGCAGGGTTCTGGGGGTTCAACCTCCCCTCCCCCGAAACGGTCATGTATTCTCCCTTCAAATCAGTGACGTAACAAGGAATATGCTAAAGGTGGGGATGGCATGACCTGGGGTGGCGACCCCTAATCCCCCTTTTCGGGGGATCCGGGAAAAATTTTGAAAAGTGACATGTCTGAAAATGTATTTTACATCATTTTGGCAATAAAATTTGAACATTAAGCAGATGCAGTTATTAAATATAAAAACTAGAAAACAGTTCTAATATATTTTTTATTTCTCTGAGGCTTTGGGGGGGGGGGATCTATCCCCTAATCCACCCCCATAGTTTCGCCACTGATTCAAATTAATCATTACGCCTTACGGATTGAATGCTATAGAAAACCAAAAATTTATTTAGTTTATCAAAAAAAATGGAGAGCCAAATAAATTTTTTGAGAAATGATAAAAGAATTTAGAATTCTTAATACATTCTTGAGAACGTACCGTATATATGTTGCCAGCTCTCAAAGATCAAGAATTTTGCCCTTGCATTCACTAGCACAGAGAAATCCTATTGGAGAGCTAAGGTGTTGCTTGGGAACTAACCGTAATCGGGGAGTAAAAATATCACCTCAAAAAGTATGGTTCAACCACTTTCCTTTCTTAATCAAAGCTAAGCATGGGTTTTAATTGGTCAAAGCAATGCCCAATTTTGTTATTGAGTAAATATTTAGTTGCGCGTTGCTAGTGACTTGGGATAATTTCATTCCCTGACTAGACTGACTAGAATAATTCTCTCCGGATAAATTAAACACCTTATGATTTCTTTGGTGCGATACCAAATTGACTAACATCTATCCATTTGTGTAATCCACCCGCGTAATTTTGAGAATGCGTAATTTTCAAATCAACGCAGTGAGGTTCGTGCTTTTTTCGCTCTGGCCGCAAATTGTACATGACGAGTGTAACGTATTTATTAGGAATTATTTAATGAATTTATTTTTTCAGAAATTGATCTCACTCCAAGAATCCAAAACATGACTTATGATGATATAATGGATCGAGTGAATTCAATGAATGATGATGATATCGAGGCATATGCGATGGAACATACGGCTACTTTTTTGAATGGTCAAGTCAATTGCCTTGGCCTTCCGAAGAAATTTTTCAAACTTTTCCGTTGGATGTTTAAACCGCACTCCAAAGAAGAAGTTAATGTGAAATTTTACTTGAAGACAAGGTAAAGTACATCACATATTAGCCCGGTCAAATTAGCCCAAAAAAAGGGGGTACGCTTGCATAAATTGCCAACAAGCTGAAAATTTCCAGGAACGTTAGGAATACCACTCTAATGAAATCCTGAAAAGTCCCCATCGATCCCGTGTGGGCAAAAATTTTTATTCAAGGTCAAAGGTCACAAAAATGTGTTTTTTGGATTTTTCGGCCAAACGGTTAGTTTTACGATAAAAATTGCTCAGTTCAAAATTGTAGAGCAGTTAATTTTCAACAAAATTGTCACCATACTTTTTTTCTATAAGATTTATCATTTCTGAGATAGAGCCATTCGAAATTACCCGTAACTGTATTCTTAATAATATGCATAACTATATTATTGCGCTCTTTGAACATTATTGGACACGTAACACGCGTATTGCTCGAATGGCTCTATCTCAGAAATGATAAATCTTAGAGAAAAAATTATAATGACAATTTTGTAGAAAATTAACTGCTCTACAATTTTGAACAAAGCAATTGTTATCGTAAAACCAACCGTTTGGCCGAAAAATCCAAAAAACCCATTTTTGTGACCTTTGACCTTGAATAAAAATTTTTGCACACACGGGATCGATGGGGACTTTTCAGAATTTCTTTAGAGTGGTATCCCTAACGCTCCTGGAAATTTTCAGCTTGTTGGCAATTTATGCAAGGGTCAATGTCTATTTTGACCGGGCTATATAGGTATCTGTCGATACCTTCAAGATCATGTTGATTTTTTGCTCATTTACCTTAAGGTTTGAATTCATATACCACTATGCTCCCATGGTGATGGTAGCCATGACCGGCCCTAGCAGGTGCGGGGCTAGGGGCGAACCTTCAGTGCAGGGTCCTTCACTTAAAATATTAAACTCTATACCCCATCTACAAACTCGAGCATTTTGAATCCCTACCACTCTCTGGCTAAGTATGTGTTCCCCTCCCAAATTCAGGCTTCGTAATTACGCCATTATGATACCATCACGCAGTTGAGTTCAAAATAGTGTAATACAAATAAAATTTATAATTATATTTATTCATAAAATTATAACGTAAAATTAACATAAAAAGCGCGCTTTTTCAATTGGTACGTATTTTTATAAGTTAGATTATAAAAGTTAATTAATCATCACTCCTCCCCTCGCCACACTACGCCTTCAACTACCTAGCTAGCGCCCGCTCTCACTCATGTCAAGTTCTCTCACTCGTTGTTATCACTCACACGACACAGTACTGTACTGACAAACGCAATTGCACAATAAAAATTACTGCATTATTATTCCTTTTTCATAATATTATTTTTTGTCTAGCACGGACTTAGCAATACAGTAATAGTTGAAATTCCGTTTTCAAAACTATCGTATATTTTAATTTTTTTTTCACGAACGCGGGGCCCCCCAAGGCGCGGGGCCCGGGGCGGTCGCCCCGGTCGCTCCGCCCTAAGGCTGGCCCTGATGGTAGCACTTTTAATGTGCTCCCATCCCCTCCCAGATGTGCCCCTCCCAGAAAAAATCCTGGATCCACCCCTGGCTGCATACTAAATCCTCTTAACCCGTCAGTGCCCAAAGTTTTTTTAAATACACACATATTTCACTTTTTTTAAATATGATACATATGAGCTTAACACAATGAACACAATTCTAACTGAAATAATAATAGAGGAAACCTTCTACTAAGTATGTGCACCAAAATGTACGCTAAAATTCACATATTAAATGAATTGCAGGAGTATTGGCTCAGCACTGCACTGAGTGCCATATGGCACCCGTGGGCGTTGACGGGTTAATGTTAGATTCAGTGGGATAGCCAGAAGGGGGCAGAGGGACATGTGCCCCCAAGCCAATTAATTGTTGCAGAAAAACATTAATCTATAAAACAAACTTATTCTACTCCACCATTATGTTTTAGCAAAACAGCTTCCCATTTCCCCATCAATTGTGTTATTTTTAGTGCTAAAATAGCATAAAATGTGATTTCTGGATATGAAAATGTTAAGATTTTCCCTGGAGAGGGGTTCGACCCAATGACTGACTGGGTCGTGCCCCCCAACACTTCGTCCTGGCTATGCTCCTGGTTAAATAAATGACATGATATCATTCAAAGACTAATATTAGCTTACATACGTAATTAAAGTAATGATTAGCCAAAATTTCTCTCTCTTTGGTATTAAATATTACAAATTAGCATTTTACAATATTTTATTATTGGAGCTCATATATTGGTACCAATAGTAAACCCAATTTCATCAATCAATCAAAAATTCCTGAATAGTCATTGGGGTTCAAATGACTCCACACTATTTCTAGTTCTATTAAGGATGAGTGTGCCCTCTAAGGACACCCAAAACAAAATAATCTCATCTCCAAAACTGGTTCCAGAAAAAACATTACTCTTCTCGTCAATTCTTAGGAAGGTGCGAAAATGGATGGAAATACCCACGAGTCCTGGTATATCAATGAAAGGACTTGACTTTAATCCTGATCGCTACCGGACAATTTTCATTGTTCATGGCTTTCTTAGCAGCGCTTTAAGTTCAGGCTGGGTAGATGACATGGCTGAGGCTCTTTTAGACTGGGTAAGTTACTTTAAAACTACAGCAATTGATTTTAATTTCCTTGACTGTTGAAAATTCATAAATGGTAGTCAGGATAACTTTTTGAAGAGTGGATCTCATTAAACTCAGTTGGTGCCATTTCTGGATAACATTCTCAAATGAGGTGAATTTAAAAAACTAATTGATACCTATTATTTTTTGATATTTAGAAAACAGTTGATGTGGTGCTTCCTTAAAAACTTTACGTCATGTTTGATACAGGCACTGATGATGTTTGAGTGACATCCGGTGTCCCGTAAGGAAGTATAATTGACCCTGTTTTGTTCAAGCTATGCATACCTATATAAATCAGAATGCCGATCATAAAATGATCCCTCCACGAGGGAATTTTCCACTTCATATTGTTATTTTGACACCTATGAGAGTCTTTGAAGTATAGATCTATTGCTTCATTCAGTAAGAAAAGTCATCTATCTTTTAAGTTACTTTCGGGACACACTGCATTGAAAACATTTTTCCCACCGGTAACTGATAGGGCATGGAAAGGATTCCTGGCCCATTTTAATGCCCTATGGCTAATGCCTTCTGCATGTATTTCAAATTGGGCCAACAATGGGACCATGGATCCTATATAAGTTGGGGTGAGAACGTTACTCACATTCTCTTGAAAACGCTCCCAGTTGGAGGAGTGGGACATTGAGCATGAAATGCTATCAATGTAGCATTTCCCGGAAGTAACTTACAAGATAGATTAAAGAAACTGAAAAAAATTATTTTAAAAAAGTCAATGTAAAAGCTCACACCACCCTGTTGTTCTCACTTTTCTGAAGTATCATTTTGTTCTGATTGAAAGTTATGTGTTCCAGAGTGATGTAAATGTGATAGCGGTAGAGTGGACATCAAGTTGGCAATACTGGCGAGCTGTGGCAAACACAAAAGTGGTTGGTGCTGAATTAACCAAGTGAGTTGTGAGAATATTCACAAATACTTTTTCTTTTAAGTGAAGGATTTCATTGTGTAATAGGTTGGAAAGTCTCTGTCAACTACACTGAAGTCATTAATTCGATACCTCCACTGCAAAAACGTTCAACAACTGCCCACCGAATCAAATCTGCTCATCTAGTAGCGCAACAAAACGAAACAGCTCCTCCAAACCTTGTAACCAAACCTCCATAGCTTGTAGAATTGGAGATGACAGTTTATGCTCTGGCTACTGCCAACTGAGCAGATTCATATTGTTGGGCTCCAAGGTGAGTGGATTTGATTTGGTGGGCGATTGTTGAGCATTTGTGCAGAGGAGGCATGGAGTAGTGAACAAGTTAATAAAGAAAATCATGTCATAAATTCTGGTTTTTCTATGTGAGCTTTCAAGAGACCTAATTCATATATTTAATAGCATGTTACCTCATTTTCCATTGGATCAAACTATAATTGTGCCAAGAAATGGGATATCTCAGGCTAATAATTCTTCTTTTTCAGACTTGGAATGTATCTGATGGGAGTCAAGGGGGCTGATCCCATGTCATTTCATTTGATTGGACATAGCCTGGGCGCTCATATTGTTTCCTACATGGCCACCTGCATTGGTGGGGTGGCAAGGATTACAGGTTGGTAGCTGTATTTGCTAGTAACATGAAAATAATCAATACTTTTTTATGCATTTTGCTTTATTTGGTAGGATCCTGCAGAGAGAATTTACCTAATTTATTACCTTCTGTACCTGTTTTTGGAACACCAGACTGGCTAGTACTGACCAGCTGGGCTCTCTATCCTCTTCATTCCCTGGTACATGAGTAATGACTTAATCTAAGCGTTGTATATAACAATTTTTACATGGTAAATTTCGTCCTTGGTATAAATTTGCACATGCATGCCTGCAAACAAAGCTACTTGCTATACATATTTAGTGGTTTGAAAATTGTTCGTCATGGAATAGCAACTAAAAATGGGGTTTTCTCTTTGAAAGTGGCATTCTAATGGTGGTTATTAAGTACAGCCTCAGTCTCCTTTGTCAATGGGGCAGTGAGGGGGGAGTTTTGGGGGATAAAAACCCCCCCAAAAGTCAGAGAAATTTTTAAGTTTAATCCATTTAACTTATCTGGATCAGTATTACTTATAGAAGAGTGTTAGGATTTATAAATATCCCTCAGAAAGACGTAAAACTTGCCATTTTGAACCATTATTCTTCAATTTTTTTTGGGAGGAGGGCCCCCGCAACTCCTGCTTATCCTGGTGGGTATGCAATACCCCTACACCCGTAAGTATTAGTTGCGCCTAAAACCCCCCCTAACCTTACTTCCTAGCTGCGCCCCTGTCCTATGCTACAATGTGGACTTGAGACATCAGCACCTAGTTTGGTAAATCCAGATTGCCATTCTCCTTGGAAGAAGATGGCTCTTTGGTGTTACTTTGTAGTCTGAAGAATTGGGTTAGAATTTTGGCTACGCCAAATGATTTTTCATGGCAAATTTCTTCATTGGGGCTATAAGTAAACATTAAGAATTTTTATCTTTTATTTTCCATCTATGGAGGCTTGGATCCAGCTAGTCCATGCTTTGGCTCTGACGACCCTGAGAGCAAATTGGATTCATCAGATGCTTCATTTGTTGATGTGATTCATACTAATGGCCGATTATTCAAGAAACTGGGACTGGGGCAACCAGATCCTGTTGGTAACTATTAAGCATTGGCACCTTTCTCTCTGGTTTAGGATCATGAGATTGATGATTGACCAACTTTTGTGTACCTTCCCAAGTGTTTAATGAATAATTTGTTCATTTGATTTCTAGGTCATGTTGACTTTTATCCCAATGGTGGAATGATTCAACCTGGCTGCAAAGACAAAAAGTCTATATTGAACATATTGAAGCTTGACAGTGAGTCATATTTATCACTAATCTATATCCCCTTTTTGTTTGCATTTCGGAAAAGGAAAATTTTGTATTGCACGTTCCTTAAGGCATTTGCATACATGTGGTACATATTTCCTTAAAATTTGTAGCAATGAGTGGTATGTGGTTTCTAAAGGTCTCCACGAATATATCCAGATCACTTTTAGTCTAGTTTATTTTAATTTTTAGATTGCATTGTTTTTGCATCATTGACATTGATGCCTGAATGCCCAGCCATTGGTTCTTTCCATAATGTTGTAAACTTAGACACAACTTAAATGATGGGTAATTATGCTGAATTTTAGTTGAAATGATCCTTACAACAATGTAAATGCAATGATGGAGTATAACAATCATTTTCAAACACCTTCAAACAGCAATCATCCATGTTCCTTTCAACACTTGGTTGATTGGCACACTTTCAAAGACTTTATCCAGGGTAGAAATAGGTATATGCACTAGAAAGGATGGATAAAAACTGTCCCATCCAGGCTTGGCTGGAATTTTCTATGAAGAAATACTTTCCTCCATTTTAAAGAATTTTTCAAAAAGAATTTTCCTTTACTCCTAGAATATTTAAACGAATTAGATAAATCTTTGAGTACCTATTTCAAAGAAAACTTAGAATTGCTAGTTCTAAACAACAAATGTTAATTTTTTTCACATTTTGTTTGTATGTATTTTTGCATGTTTTCTCATGTCTTGTTTTCTTTAAACTACTCAATTGATAGAATTTCAGCGATCAATTTGTAGTCACGGACGTTCACACCAATTCTTCATTGAAGCTATTAGAAACAACTGCACATTTTGGGGTCATCGCTGGAAACAGAATGAAAAAGGGTTTGTAAATTGTTTCTGTCATGGTATTTTAGGCAGCATCTGTTTTCTCTACCTTATCATAATTTTTACCGGTTTCAGGTATGCTAACGTGGACTACTCATCATGTACCTTGGAAGACTGCACAGAGATGGGAATGCTTTCTGAAGAATTTCCTGCTAGAGGTGTCTTTTATGTGACGACCAAGGAAAGGATACCATTCTGCAGTGAGTATATTTGTGAGGTGTAATATACTAAAATAAGTCGTTCTAGCAGCCTCTCATTAAATTCATTAAGTGGTGGCTTATCCTCATACTGTGCTCAAAATATGTTTGCTGGAGAGGGGGCTGGTCTGAAGCAAGTTGGGAAAGGTGACCTTTGCTCTAAACCTATCACATACAATATCATTATAATTACATAAATATATCATCAATATAAATTCTCCTCAAGCATATGAATGAAAGGGCCCAATACTATTGGCAAGAACACCAACTCTTGTTAGCTTTGCCCTGCTCACAGCTCCATTGGATTTCCCGGTGCAGATCCCATATGGAAAAAATATTCTGGACCAGGCTCTGGCGATTACTCCGACAGAACTGGCCATTACTAGCCTGTTCTGGCTCTCACCAGAACAGGCAAGTTCTGGCCAGTTCTTGCAAATTTTGTAAGTTCCCAGATTTACTGGCCCACAAATAATTTTTTTTTACATGGGACCTTCTGCTGCCGAGTGAGCAACGTTATCAACAAATTTTGTTATCAAAGTGAAACATATTCTATAAGAATCAGGGCATAACCAGTCCAATTGACTTCTGTTTGGAGTGATTCTGGTAGCATAATCATTGTTTGCATTGTCCACATTTTTTTACTTGTCCTGCTTTCGAAAAACTATGTTATATTCAAGGTAAAAAAACACAAAATATGAAGAATTTAAGTATACCGGGACTAGCCACGGTGATAACTTTACGGGAGTCACCCGCAATGCACAATTGTGCGAAAAATCCACAGAGAAAAAATCATTCGCCTTGACCGGGATTCGAACCCGGATCCCTCGATTTCCGGCCGAGTGCTTTAGCCAGTTAAGCTACGTTTAAAAAGCATTTATTGCTTACTTTGGCACAGTACAATATATAAAAATTTACATATTTACATATTTTTTAAATATGCTTTAAAATCACTTACAGTTATACAAATATTTAGAATAGATATATGGCACACCTTTATACATGCATTTTTATAAATATTTATATAAAAAAGAGAGTGAAGATATACATAGGCAGCACTATATAATAAGAAAAAGAAAGAGAGAAATGAGCCAAAGCAGAGATCACTTACTTTTTTTTTAATTAAAAAACATTTTGCAACCACTCCTTCTGTTCCTTTGTAATATTTACAGTTTTGTTTAGAAATCTCACTTTTTCAATTAAACTATACCTGATGTCTCCTCTATAGTGTTTGCTAAAAACATAAGCAGCCACAAGTTCAGTTAAAATCTTTTTCTTCGTGCATGGGAAGAGTTGGAAATTCAATTTTAATAGATCCTCATCGTTAATTCTTCCCGTGCCGAAAGCATCGAATTCTTTATATATGTTTTTCAACGTTTGCCAAAATACATCGTGCTTTTCTTGACAACCAAGAACAGTGTGCGGTATGTCGTCATGCCTCCCACAATCCGGACACTCGTCCTCTGCTCGTAGACCTAGTCTCTTTCTCATGGCATTAGTCACCAGGCAGTCCGAACATATGCTGAACATTATGCCCGCCTCCCTCGCACCACTTCCCAGCCTGGAGTAATTTTCCCAGGTTCTGCTTGACCTTGTGTAAGGAGTCGCTTCCAGCTCCTCCTTTAGCACGCGCTCGTATATTTGTTTAGTGGACTGCAGAGTATTGTTAAATGCATATTTGTCCCCGAAATTATTTGCTTCGTGCACGATTTTCTTAAAGTACCTCAGCCCCCTTGTTTTTTCCATGGAGTTAACCAATAAACGTTTTCTTTCGTTATCATCTGCGTGTAAGATCTTAGCGATATTTTTAATAGCTATTATCCGTGCCTTTATTGCTGTGTTGATTAGGTTTAGACCACCCAGTTTTGGGGGCGCGTATAGCCTTTTCCTTGCAACTTTTTGAAGGAAGCCGCTCCAAATAAATTTGTTCGTCATCTTTATAACGCTAGCGTTTACTCTTTCAGGCATTGGCCAGACGTGAGCCACATACCATAGGTTTGGGAATAGAACTTCGTTGAGTAGTTTTATTTTTGATGTAATCTGCGTGTTGTATTCCGCATAGCCAAATATGGTTTTCCGAATTTTTGCGGTTGCCATGTCCCAATTTTTATTAATGGTGGCGGCAAGGTCTTTCTCCCACCATAGCCCTAATATATTTTGGCCATCGACTTTGTTCCAACCTTTTGTATCAGAAAACTCTATCCCTTTAACATGGATGAGAGCAGATTTGGACATGTTAATTCTCATGCCTATTGAGGTGTATTTTTCCATTATTCCACTTATTCTGTCTAGTTCTAAATTATTTTTTACAAAGACAGTGATATCATCGGCATATATACAGGATGCGTAACTTTTTCCACACCTCCTGATTCCGATGCTGTGTTTCAAGTCTATTATAAGTGGCTCCATTGCCAAAGAAAACAGCAACATAGACAACGGACACCCCTGTCGGACTGAGTTTTTAATCATAAAATGATCAGATAATTTGTTCCCTATTTTAATTTGAGATGTAATCTCATGATAAAGCGTTTTAATCATGCTTATAATTCCTTCTGGAAAATGTTTTTCTCTCATAATCTTAAAAATCCATTCTGTTCTGATGTTGTCAAAAGCCTTTTCTAGGTCAATAGTTAAAATATATAGTGAGTTTTCCTCTTCTGGCATGCTACTTAGAATAATGTCCCGGATTAAAATACAAGCGTCAATTGAGGATTTCCCTTCTCCCACTCCAAACTGATTCTCTAGGCCTGCGCCATTCATTATCATGGTCATTTTTTGGACGACAATATGGGCTAATATCTTATAGTCTGTATTTAACAGAGAGATTGGCCGAAATTCAGTAAGGTGCTTCGCGTTTCTCTTTTTGGGAACCAGTGTGATTAATGCATTTTTCATCCGCTCACACATTTCCCCATTTTTTAAGATGGCGTTAAAGACTGCACATAGAATAGGTTTCATTTGTTCCCAAAATGTGAGATAGAACTCATTAGGCAGACCGTCCTCCCCTGGAGCCTTTCCCTTTTTCAGCTTTAGCTTCACATCGTCTATTTCGTTTACTGTGATCGTTGCCTCGAAGCTCTTCGTGTTTTCGGGGTTGAGCTTGGGGAGGGGGGGGATAGGCGGCCCATCTCCGTCTTCCCATACCCCGTACTGATTATAAAGTCGACTGTAAAAGCTCGTCGCCTCCTCGAGCCGCTTTTCGGAGTCAACTAGCCCTCCCACTTCACCTCCACTCGCATTTTTGATTAATATCCGTATTTGTTCCAAAGTCAGAGCTTCTGATTCACTCGTATCGTACCCTCTCTCCCATTCCCTCGGGGCAAGCTTTTCCACCTCCCGTCTGTAAATTTCTTTTTTTAGTTCTTTAATTTCGAAATTTACACTGGGTGTCCTGCAATTTGAATCTATCAGCTGTTGAAGCACCTCTCTATAAAATGCTATTCCTTCATTTTTCTCTCTATAATAATCACTAGTTAGTTTTTTAAGTTTTTTTATAATACCTGCTTTAAATATCTGTTCCCACCAGGTTAAAATGTCTTTTTCGCTAAGAGCGTGGTTTGAGAGCCTTAATATTTCATATTCAACCTTTTTACAGAATGTTACATCTTTTAGTAAGTTGGTATTTACGCGCCAAATTTGTTCCTTCTTATTATATGTCCTCTGTGTAACAAGGTCCAGTTTAATTTTAATGTGAATTGCGTGGTGATCTGAAATGGCAATAGGGGTCGTACTATATTGAATTAAATCATTTTTTAGTTTCTGTGATATAAATATGTAGTCGATTCTGGTTTTCGAGTGTGTACCTATTCTGGTAAATTGTAATCTGTTTTGAGCTGTATTTTTACCGGTGTCTATTGCGTCCATATTGCTGACTAGAGTTTTAAATGTCTTGTTTATTGGGTATCGTATTTGCGTATTGTTTGCCGAGCTGTCCTCCCTCCTATATATAGCGTTGAAATCCCCCCCCATTATAGCCTTGTCCTTGAAAAGGCATGCGTAAGGCAGAATTTCGCTTGCCAGGAACTCTCGCATGTCCTTCCACATCCCACCTCCTGCAGGGGCATATACGTTAATAAAGTGCGTGTCCCCGATTTGCAGTGCAGTTATCCTCCCGGAGGCATGACGACGCACATTCGTTACCTCTAAAGACTTTTTAGTTAAAATTGCTGTACCTAGAGAGGAGCCATCAGTATTGCCAAATATACAATAATGTTTGCTCTGCCAAGCAGTCGATTCTTTGTATTCTTGGATGAAGATGACGTCTGCTTTTAGATCATTGTACATAAAATTCTTAACAACATTGATTTTTAAGTTATTCGTAATACTGGCCACATTCAGTGACGCCACCGTTATCTCTCGTTTACTTGGAGAGGTACTCATTGTTGTATTTGAAAAAAGTTCTTTCTAATGTTGGGGAAACAAATAGAAACCGTTTGCATGACAGCTTCGGTATTTAAAGAAAAATATTCAAGAGAAAAAATGTTCAAATTTATAAAGTAAGGAATGAAAGTAAAGTCTGGCCCTCGGCATGGTTCATATAAAACAACTCTGATTATCAAAGCAAGGGTTATTTGACAATTTAAATGCATAGTTATAATCAAAGCAAAGCAAGAGCTATTTAAATTAATTAACGTTAGATTTACAAAGACTTTGGAGGAATTATTATCCATAATTTTTTATTTTTTTTTAATTGGACGATTTTTTTTATTCCTTTTTGTGCTCACCACCCTGGATTCTGATGCCTCGTTTTCTAAGCCTGTCATTCCACTTCTTTTTCTTTTTCTGTGTGAGGTCCTTCCCAAATAGTTTTTTCGCGACTGCGGCTGCAGTTCTATTCGTTTCGTCATCCTCTGAGGGGGTGAGGGCCGCGTTATCACTAGAGCCCATCTCCTCGTCGTCTCGCTGCGACCACAGCCTGCTTGGACCTGGTTGTGTAAGAAAGGAAGAAAACACTCCCTCCCCTCCCACCCCCCCAACGGCCGAGGACGTTTTTTCTTCTTCCAGCACTTTCATATTGTCATCACAACCTCCCTCCCTCAAATCCATGATTTCGGTCGAAACCACAGTGCCTGAGGCATTCATTAAAACATTTCCTCCCTCCCCTTCACTTATGATTTCCACAATTTTACTATCGGGTTTTCCCCCCTTCACTACAACATTTCTCTCCAACACTACTGCTTCTTCCGTGTCCGTCTCGGTTGAGGAAACAAGCACATTGCTGTCGTTGTTTATGCCGTTGGATATATTTTTCTTACGTTGCCTATTTCTCTTTTTCTCCTTTTTCTTCACTTCCACCCCCTCTGTTGCACTCACAGCACTTTCGCCGTTATTTTGCGAAACATTGCCCCCACTTTCAACCGATTTGGGCGTCTCCTCCGCCACTTGTACTACCCCCCCGTCTTCTACTGGGATGTCCATCCTCTCCTCGTCGTTCTCATCTTCTCCCCCCCCGCCAGAATTTTTAAGTGCATTAGCGTATGACGGTCCCGCCTTCGTTTTGGGGCACTGTAGCCTCAAATGATCTTCACTCCCGCATCTTGAGCACGTTAACTTTTGCCCGTCGTAATGAATGACAGCGCGTTCACCTTCAATACTAATGACACTTGGTATATTTTCAGTGAGGGACATCTTAACGGTCCTAGTGCCCGTCAAAGTGCCCTGGTGTAACCCATCGCCGGCCCACCTATTTTCCACATACGCGAATATTTTTCCATATTTGGACAATGCAGCTTCCACTTGCTCACGTGACACCTCGAAGGGTAGTTGACACACTTTAACGTACGTATATCTCTCGGAAATAGACTCGCACCACCAAGAGAACCTTTGGGGGCCCTTGGTCGGGAACTGGAATTTTTCACCCGCTTTCACCATAATCCTTTCGAAGGTAGTCTCTTGCTTGACTTTGACGAAGATCGACTTCCTTGCCGGACCCAGCCTGATTCCGTATATTTCCTCTGTCTTCAGCCCGAGGTCTCCACCGAGCAGTTGGTGGACCTCAAGGACTGATGGCGCCTCACTCACACTCTCTATGTTGACACGGAGAGTGTTCTTCTTCTCAACTGGCATTGTGACGGCTCGCTCTGCGTACACCGACACGAAACACTGTCCGCACACCCCTGGTACAGGGGTGCGAACCCACAAAAAACAAAGCTTTTGCCTTCAACCGAAAGGCAAAGCACTCCACCGGGAACGCAAAAACCACGTTCCCGGCGATCAAGGGCTCGATCGCCGGGAAAAAAAACCTCGGTCGCTGACTCACAGATAGCTCCGAAACACGTCCACTCCGTCCGAGCTACCGAGGCGTCATTCTTCCCTGTGGAAATTTGTGGACTATACCGGACAAGGTGGTATGGACTGCTGAGCATATTATGCGACGAGCAGTCCAAATCGTGCGCACGGCGCCACAGCCGGAGAGTAAAGTCCGAACTTTTCGCACAATTGTGCATTGCGGGTGACTCCCGTAAAGTTATCACCGTGGCTAGTCCCGGTATACTTAAATTCGTCAAAGAGAGAACACCTCTATGTGTTCAAAGTTCGGACTTTACTCTCCGGCTGTGGCGCCGTGCGCACGATTTGGACTGCTCGTTGCATAATATGCTCAGCAGTCCATACCACCTTGTCCGGTATAGTCAACAAATTTCCACAGGGATGAATGACGCCTCGGTAGCTTAACTGGCTAAAGCACTCGGCCGGAAATCGAGGGATCCGGGTTCGAATTCCGGTCAAGGCGAATGATTTTTTCTCTGTGGATTTTTCGCACAAAATATGAACTAATTTATGCAATTTTGTTTTTGAAAATGACATAATTTATTGAAAACTGGGTCTAAGAAATAAAAATCTATGGACCAAGTGAATGTTTGTCAGTGATCATGTTACCAGTTTCACAGTTCTACTCAGTGGTGCAACGAGTGAGGGGGGGGGGGGTTTGGTGGATAAAACCCCCCCAGAGCTGAGAGAAACTTTTAAGTTCAATCCATTTTACTTAATTTGATTAATTTACTTTTAGAAGAATGTATGGGTTAATAAAATATCCCTCATAAAGCCATAAAACTCACCATTTTGAACTATTTATCTTAAAGATTTTCTGGGGGAGTGCCGCCCCACCTCCCGCTTATCCTGACGGGTATACCACACACCTTGGGGATAGTTGCGCCTAAAACCCCCCTAGCCTTAATTCCTAGCTGCGCCCCTGGTTCTACTAAATATCACCATCTAGGTACTCTTTAAGTTGGTTGGTGATTCTGATGTGTTTCACAACACCATAGATGCATGTAATGTTCAGATGCTGCAGCCTTTCCATGAGCTCAGCAAATGCATCAAAAATCAGGGAAAGGCAACATTGCTTAAGGCCGTTTTACACGGTACACGGAATTGCGCAGTCTGACGTACGTGTGAAGGCGCAATCAAAATTGCGTCGTGTAAAGCGGCAAATTGCTAGAACACATGCGAGAATGCGTGGATGCGAGACGGCAAAATAGCCCCTGTTCTAATTTCGTTCATGCATTCGCGCAATTCCACGCCATTCTAGAAATTAATGCAGCTCTAACCTGCGCAATTCCGTGTGCCGTATAAAACGGCCTTTAGACAGTGCGTGCATCTGATACATATGTGTATTTATGGTGTTGCGAGGGACACCCGGCTCCCTCTGCACTAATTTCAGCTGAACTGATAGAATATATTTTGCTGTAATTATTGTTATAATCTACCATGAAAAAGTGTAGTCCAATGACTGCTTTAAGAACAACGACAGAATTTGAAGATGCATACCCATTTGGGGTTCATATGTACTCTGATCATCTATTGTTATTGTGTCACTGCTTCAGTATGTGTGGAAACCATGAATTTACATTTCTGGGTCTTGACAAAAATTTTCCTCTGTCTATAGACTATCTGTCAATACCTTCCTTTAAGCCAGGGTAACAGTTACTATTTTTAAGCAAAAAATCTTATTTATTGCTTAAAAAAATTATGTTGCTGTATTATCTATAAATATGAGTAAAATTGTCTTTGTATCACATGTTGTCTCATAAAAATATAGGAAAGTGTTTTTTTGTTGAAACTGCCCAATTAAAGTGTGGGTCTCTCAATCTGCAGGGCCATTAAACATGATTGACCAAAGAATGGCAAGACTTCTGGGAGCAAGGCAAAGGATGAACTTTGAAGCGGGGCTCATTACATGACCATAGTTACAGCAAATCATGAAAATGTGGCTTTGGACCTTATTATCATTTCAGCTATGTGAACTTATTAAGGTATTCAAAGCTTATGTGCACCTCATGATTATTGTAACTAATAAAGTAGCAACTAAAGTAGCAGAAAACAGCAAGTAATATTATTGATTTGTTGATGTAACTTAGTCTCAGTCTTCGATTATGTAAACCTTAGATACATGTAATGCCATTGGGGCCTAAGTTGTGCCATGGGGACAAGGGTTATTGAGATGCTCCAACACTGGTTGTTTTAATCTTTTTTTTGTGGTGTAAAAACTTATTGCAATACAAAACTAACTTCAATCCACAGTGATCTACAGATATATATCTAAACCTAGTGGCCAACCCTCTAAGTTTCCACACCAAGTTACATGGTGGCCAACCCTGAAGATTCACACAGATTAAAGATCTACAACAATGGTGACATATTAATTGGTGGAGTTCACAACCAATCTTTTTAACAGCTATTTGTGCAGGAAGAGACTCTGAAGAATTATGGTGTGGCAGTGTATAACTGCAAATAATGAAACAGAAAGAGTGATCCATCTTTTCCTGGGAAAGTTCCCAGTCATGGCAATATTCATATTTTATTCAAGCTTTGTAATGCCTCTAGAGTTTGTGAAATAATTTTTTTTCTCTCAATTACAATAGGAGAAATGTTACCAAGTAAGTTATTTTGCAAGAAATAAGAAATTATATGCAACATATTGCAGTAGTATCTGTTGATGTTTGACCTCAAAAGTTAAATTTGCATCGTTAATTCATGCATCCCTTCTTCTCATTAGTAATAGATTTTTCTGGTTCGGAGTTCCCCTAATTTTATCCTCAAGCTGTTCATACACTTCATCCAATTCTTCCTCCCTATGTTGCTGTTGGGCATGTAAACTTGAACCACCATGAGGTCAATAGGTCTCATCTCAATTTCTACCACCAGAATCCTATTGCTAACCTGATCTATACCCACAACTCTCTACCGAGCTTTCCATTTAATAGCATAGCTACCTCTCTATGACTTTCCTCCCCACCACTACATGCAACCCTGTACCTATCACTCCAGTAGTCCCAGCTATTCTTCCACCTCCCTTCGGATAGTCCCAAGATATCCTCCCTTTCTCCATTCCTGTTGTGATATTTTTTAGCTTACCCACCCTCATCATTGTCCTGGTACTCCACATCCATACATTCATTGATGCCTTCTTCTTCTTCTCCATCTTCTTGGTCTTATTTTCTTCTTTCTTTGAATTCTGCTGCTGCTCTTTGCAAAGATTTTGCATTGTACTGCACCTTGCTGACCTCACTGCCACCTACCACAGCCACCTCTAAGAGCCACATTTTGCAATTCCTGTTGATCGACAGCCTTGAGGCTTGTTTGATTAAGATTTTTTCTGAGAAGAGATAGGTGGTAAGGTTTCCCACCTCCATTCCTAGTGTTTTTTACATGAACCATCAGTGGACTACTTTTAGTCTGGCTCCCACCCTTCGACCTATTTGGCAATGGTGGCCCTACCAGAATTAATTGCAAGTTAATCCCGCCAGTGCAGTGCTAGTGGCAATTGGAACACACAAATCTTTCCACTGCAACAAGGTTGTAGCCCAGAGGAAAGGAAATACGTATGAGTAATCTGAAAATCGAGAGGGAGATGATTTTGTTACAATTAAGAGACATAATTATAATGCCGCACAAAAGGGATGCAGCCATTCCACGGATTAAAAATTACCCTATTTGTCTGAATATGTATAATCCCCTCTTTATCTCCCAAAATGTGATAAAAGGTAAGGGGGAACTATATTCAAACCCATTTTTTAAATTTTTTTGCGAAACTCAAGCCTCAAAATTAGGGGGGGACTATATTCGGTGGAATACGGTATTTGCTTTAGTACTCCTATAACTTTCCTAAATAGATATTATTTATTCCCTCACATATCTGGGTTACGGTGGGTAGATGGGATTGGTCATTACCTTGAATAATGATGACTAGTACAAATCTTTGAGTGTGGTTAATAATTATTATTTTCCTATTCTCTCCATTTGTCCTGGTGTATTGCTCAAATCATAAAATGGAGGACCTCAACTCTAAACAACTGTTGGTATCAAATGTTATTACCAATTTCAAAAAAGCATCAAACTGGATAAAATTGATTCTTGCTTGGGCCGCTGTATGTTTCAGTAGTTTTAAATTTGCTAATCGGATCCCTGCTTTGGCTTCATGACAAACTTATTGGAGAGAGGGCGCTCCCCTCTGAAAGTCGGCAAAGTTTTTCGCTGCCATAGTGAGGAGCATCAGAGTGCTTACTCGGAGTAAATGCGAGATTTATTGCCTCTCCGTATGCGACTAAGATTGAAATGGAGGAATGATTGATCACCTGATCCCCTCACCCTTTCCATGCTTGGGATGATCCTAGATAAGCCCTATTGAAAGCAAATCTTTGCTATCGGTTAGTAAAGAAAATAAGTTTATCCATTTAAGGTTAGAATAAAACAAATAATTTTTCATCGACGAACGTTGGCCAATTAATTCTTCAAAACAATCAGTTGAGAAAGCATACGGAGTAGGTACATATGCATTGTTTTTTTTTGTCTCCGAAAATGTGTTCATTGAGGCTCTGTGTCCCTAAGCCAGGGTCGTAGCCAGGATTATAGGCCAGGGGGGGCAGACAGATCGTCAGGTAGGGAAACAAGTATACATACGTTACTAATGCGGGGGGTGGGTAGGCCGGCGCTAATATTTAAAAAATGATCCGATAACAAAAAATCCCCAGGTTCGAGCGACGGTGGATATTTTTTGTTTCCGAAAATGATGTACACATTGAGGCCCAGTGTCCATGGCCATAGCTAGGGACACTGGGTGGACAGACAGGTAGTCAGGGGGGGCAGGCAGGTAGTCAGATCGGACAAAAAGTATCTGTATCTAAGATGGGGTCCTAGGGAGTATAATGGATACAACATGGCTGCCGACTTATAAAAAAATATTGGGGAGCCCATACTGGGGTCCCCGGGAAATTTTATAAATAGTGAGTTTTAAAGTTTTTATAAGCATTTTTGAGTCATATGATCAACATCAAAACCATGAAAACTCGACTCTCGATACCTCGGTACTCCGGGGAAAATTGTTAAGCCTGACATATCTATTCCTCCCCCCATAACGGATTTTTGGGGGACCCCTCAAGTCCCATGGAGTCGGCGCCACTGGGATACAATCGTAAAATGTTTGCAGTTCAAGTTGTTCATGTCGGGCGAAAATTCTGCCAGGTCGGGCGGCGGCCGACCCCCCTGACAACAGCTCTGCCTTGGACCCAAACCCTGCCCGGGAATGAAACGAGAGGAGTCGGCATTTGAACCGAAGGAAAAATGGAGTCTCAAAAATTGACTCTTTGGCTGAGGCTGGTAACCTCTGACCTTATCCCCATGTCCGACTCTCCCGTCTCACGATTTTGAGAAATGATCATCTCGAAACCTTAATTTAGGAACGGAAACGTAGTGTTTGCCCTTTTGGTGAAAATTGAAAAAGTTTCCCACCCTATCATGCTCCACAGAGTGACTACAGTGAAACCTGTCCATGCGACCATATGATTCATTGCCCACTTCTATAAGCAGTCATTTTTTCCCTAGAACCTCGCGTAATTCCCGTGTAAAGCCTGAATCACACCATCATTTTTTGGAGATCGCAAACTCCAGCTCCAGTGATAGCTCCAGCCAGGGGCGCAGCTAAGAATTAAGGCTAGGGGGGGCTTAAGGGGCAACTAACTATAGGGTGGTTTCCTTTAATTTTTTAATTTCCTAAATCGTAAGATTATTACTCCTGGAGTACGTATTTCACGCTTATAGATTTTTAAATGACGATCTATTTTTCGCGATTAAATCAAAAGTGAAAAATTTCATGCGCGCGAAAACGCGACGGCTAAGCATGAATGCTGGGAAAAGCCCGTGTGACGTCATTCTGGTTCCCGCTGGGTACTCTGCTACCTGCTAGAATCCTGCGTCGTATCAGCGCTCAAAGCCTCGCCCCAAGGTCACCTCACTTGCGGCAGCGGGAACCAGAACGACGTCACACGGAGTTTTCCCAGTATTCATACTTAGCCGTCGCGTTTTCCCGCGCTTGAAAATTTTCACTTTCCATTTAATCGCGAAAAATACATATCGTCATTAAAAAATCTAAAAGCGTGAAATACGGACTCCAGGAGTAATTATCTTTCGATTTAGGCAATAAAAAAATAATAGGAAACCACCCTATTACGAATACGCTGAGCTGGCAGTAGCCGGAGCATAAACGCTCACCTCCAATTCTCCAAGTCTCCGAAGCTAAGGTAGAATATATATTTTTCTTCTGAGTATATTGCTGCTTTCTACCTACAGTTCGTGTAAAAGCTGTGTAAAGCTCTGTATTCGCAGTTTTGTCGAGTAACGCAGTTTTCCTATTTTTTATTTAGTGGATCGTAGACGCTCTGAGAGGCCAATCTGTTCTCAAGCCAATCTTCGGATTGAAGCATCGTATGAGTGTGTTTGGGCCCCTTAGTAGTTTTGGAGCCTTAATTAAGGCGATAGAATCGAATTTCTAGGACTGTTGCTGCCCAATTTATGGAAGGAAAGAAGAGTCACTCGCATGGGGTCATATCGCGAACCGCCGACACTTGTGACGGATGCCATTCGTCAGTAAGGGCCCTCGCTTGGATGTGGGAAAGCACTTGCGGCTGACACGTGCAACTCGAGGGCCCAGACGTGATGGTCTGACTCCTTTTGTCCTGAGAAAGTCCTCAGAGTGGGGTTTTCCCTCGGTTAAGATTTTCTGAAAACCTCTGGACATTGTGTGCTTCGTACAAGCGGTATACCCACAGATTTTTATTGCGCCCAGCCATCTGCGCGATCCTTATTGAAGATATGCAACAACAACAAAACTTATACATCTACATAATACCCTGCGAGCCACCTATGGGGTGTTTGGCAGGGAGTGATCAATCGCCAACATGTACCATGCAAGAGGACCGCCACATGCACTCCGTACGGCATAAAAATATTACGCATAATAGCAAAATATACGAGCATATTCATATAAAGACAAAAATTAGTGACGTGATTAATTTTATCGAGACACCGTTCCTGTACTTAATAGTGCGAGGATAGAATGAAATTTTTAAATCTCCCTGTTTTGCAGTCTATTTCTTTTATTTTCTTCTCGTGATCACATCTGCCGCAGTACGACGGTAAACGAAGGATATGTTTCACGTCGTCTGAGAAAACATCTCCGAATTTACTAAGAGTATTTAGCCTATTCTTCGATCTACGATTATCAGCATACTCTTATCGTTATTTTAACTAGGTCATACTAGTGAAGGCATGGCCGTACTCAAGTAAGATGATTCAGATGCCACAAAATAATGAGATAAATTTTAGAATGCCTCAAGTTTTGGAAAAAATATTTGAAGCCGAATCGTATTGCCGTAGAAGTTTCTCGTGGAAGTAAACAGTAAAAAATAGAGAAGGCGAAAATAAATAGTATTGAGAATATTATTTAAGTATACCGGGACTAATACGGTGATAACTTTTACGGAGTCACCCGGAATGGGCAAATTGTGAGAAAAATCCACAGAGGAAAAATCATTCGTCTTTACCGGTCAAGGCGAATGATTTTTCCTCTGTGTATTTTTCGCACAATTGAGAATATTGTTTTACTCTCCGTTAAAAACAAGAATTTCTCTCTCTTAATTTGAAGAACACCCTTCCAAAATTTTCATAAAATATGCACATATGATAGGATCCGATTTGATATGTAAAAAAAACCTGAGCATTGACTAATGACAGTCGTTAAAATATATATTCTTTTCTTTAAGAAAAATACAATTAATACAACATTTTGGTAGAATTTTCGGATTTTTATAGAATGAAGTGTGAGACCCATGAAACATGTTTCTACGTAGATTACTTCCCCTACTAAGTAAGTTGACTGCGAACATTTCGTGTACACGATAATAGCCATTATGGCCATATTCGGCTGTTTTTCAGCATTCATATTTCGCATCACGACATTTATCCACTCTAATTTTACTCTCTCACTAGATTCACTTTGTTAAAATAGGAATATCGAAGCAACGTATTTGTGTCAGAGAAATGACGCTGTCCTCGAGGCCGCTGCAAGGGGAAAAGGGAATTAGCGTGGACGCTATCGAACTCTGGATGTCTTCTTAGTTAGTAATCGAAGGGTTGAGCTGAATGATGGCAGAAAATTTGATTCCGCCGCCGTTCGTAGGTGTACACTATGGAATTAATGACTATATTCGGATTTTAAAAGTCTGTAATAGTTTAAAAAGCTTTATCAGTTTTAGGGTTGCAAAAAATGAAATAGAATTGTTTTGCGATGGAAGGCAATGGTAGGGAAAATGTGTTTTAGTTTCGAAGGGGTGATTCTAGCTCCTACGTGTGACTCACACGCCTGGTGGATATCAGTCCTTCAATTTTCCATGTCTGAAAAGCGACGACATCGGAGATCAACAATTCAGCTCCCCTCGGCAATGTCAGTCCCAATCCCAAAATATAGCGCGGAAGTGTATATTTCGTGATCGTCTCTCGATAGGGTACAATTAAAAGAACACATTTAGAAAATTTTATGAAAAGGGCGTTTACTGCGTTTCCCGTACCGACCTCCTTAATGGGGCAGACAACCTTGAGAAAAAGGTTAGCGCTAGCGTTTTATCAGCGATTGATCCTCTTTTTTTAATAAAATCTCATCGCAGCACTGCATTTATAACGTAAGTGTACAATATTGAACATACCAACGCATATTTTGAGTTTTTTTGGTGAAGAATCGTAAGCATCGCCGAAAAATATCGAAATATCCATCGGCGTTTTAAATAATGTAGCTTTTTAGGTATAAATAAAGTAATAAATGCTGTTTATATTCGAAGATAAAGGACGTATGTTTGCAGCGGTTACGTCATATATCTTATCTTGGGGTCAAAACTACACAGTTACAAGTTCTGAAACTGAAGAGGAACGTTAGTTTTAAGTCTATTTTTTTTCAATGTCAGACCTAAAACGAGAAATATACTGCTTAAACTGCACACATTCATTTTTACGTAAGAATATACTGAAAAAAATTAAGTACACCTTGGCCAATGTTAAGTAAGGAAATGGAAAATGATGATGGACCCTTTTCGCCTGTGTAGTGACCCCCTAGTGTAGAGGAGGTTTAACTGAAAAACAAAGTTCAAGTAATTTTCATGAACATTTCATATGTACTCTTGTTATTGCATGTACCTCATCGACTAATAACCAACGGTTATAACTAACTTCTAAATAACTAAACAACCAAATAATCAACTAAATAACCAAATAACAACGGCTATAAAAATAGCTTTTCATGATATATTTTTTGGAAACCTCACAAGAAGATCCGAGCTTTCACTGTGTTTCCACTGGTTCATCCATACGAAAAATGGTATTTAATGCTAGGATATGCACAGGGTGGAGATTATTAGTGCCACAACATTTTAACCCTGCATAGATGATGCCTGGAAAAACCAAAATTACATACCAATTATGTTTTATTGAAAACGTATCAATTTTAAACTACAGAAACTTTGAGCCAAGCGCTCCAATTGGCCGCGAGTTTTCCCTTTTGCCAGATGCTCTGGACAACTTCGACGACTTCGAATGCCTTGGCTGCCGTAGATCGCGATTTATCCAAGATTTTTCCAAACGCACCATTTAAAAATAGTGCATTTTTTCGACCTAAATATCTACAGTAATTTAAGTTCCTGCAAGCATCAGCTATGCGGAGTTAAAATTTTGTGACTCAATTTTTCTCCAACCCGCATAATTATTTTTTTCTTATAACTGATATAATGTTAAACATACCTAAAGGATCATAAATATTGTTACAAAAAGTATGTCAAATATACCAAAAGGATGATAAAATGAAACTTAAACTGGTCACTGGAATGCTTGGTCGTCGGTATTTGGTAATTTTCCTGAAAATGCCACTAAGTCGTCTCTCGGGCCGACCCCATTAATGAGGTACCCACGAAGTCTCCTCGGCTCTCCCCCAAATGAGATTTTAAAGGAGCGACGCGAAAGGGGAGACGGCTTCCGAAATCCCAAACACTTGGAGCTGCCTCCGTTGCTCCTGCGGAGAGTCGGAATCTCTCAAAGGGAGCGAGAAGTAAGGGGAGGAGCTTTTCTATGACGCCCCGGTTCATGCCGTGTTCTCCATGCACATCAAAGCATTCACGGGCGTCTCCTCTTTCGTGGTTTATAGGAGAGAGCAGAGGCATGGGCGTACCCTAGCGAGGGGCAGGTGGGGGGGAGCTGCCCCCCCTAGAAGCAAAAATCGCAAAAGTCTTTAAGTAAAATCAGTACTGAATTGAAACGAAAGCATTCAACAAATTTTCTTTAAACCCACGAAAAATGATATGTATTAGTATAAGATATGTAACTAAAATAAAACTATTTTTTCAAGGAAATAATCTCATAAACTAATGTCACAACTTGGTTTGCCCCCCCCCCCCCTAGACCATGGCTTTCCCCTCCCTAGACCATGGCTTGCCCCGTCCTAGTTATGATCCTGGGTACGCCCTTGAGTAGAGGTGAAGGGTATCAGTTTGGCTACACATTCGGGAACCCTGGAACTGACATTATCAACATATTATGTAATACCATAATAATTACGTGTTAATACATTCTGTAATAGTGTATAAAAATTATATAATGCATTAAAATATATTGTATATTATATCCATTATATAACACATTATAATACCTATGCGTTAATACATTATATATCAATGTATTCACACATATACGTTCACAAAGGTACGTGTTTACGCATCCAGCGGTAGTGGTCCGGTATCGTATTTTTACGTGTTTTTGCATTATGATTAGTGACACTCCTCTATGGAATTAGTTTCTACTAATTAGACCAAGTTCTTGTTCTTGCAAAAAAATTCAATAAAAAATATAAGTTTATAGTAAAAATGTGTATTTAAAAACATGCATTTGCACTCGAGTTGCGTGAGTTTAATTGTATGCTTATTATAATTATACATATACCCCACAAAAATGATAAAAATGGCTGGCCTCAAGGAATATTATCAAATATAAAGAGTGTCGGACGAAGAATTGTTGATTTAGTAGGCCCTCACTTCACGAAATAAATCCGTTCCAGAGGACCGGAGTAAGGCGAATTCCATCGTATGTTAAATCAGATTTTTACGGACGAGGAATCAGTTTAAATATCAGTGCATGTACATTATGCTTTGATGAAAAACATGTTAATTCAATAAATAAAGCGTGCTTGAAATAATTAATGACACATTGTGCGAGTGGAAACAAAATCGGCGAAATTTTAAATTGGAAGAAATGGGGGCAAAATCAGCCCCAGATCGTAGGCCGAATCCATCGAAACTCGAGCCCATCATAAAGCGGGAGTCCATTGTAAACGTATTCAACAGGTTTAGGTAGATTTACA
This sequence comes from Ischnura elegans, assembly GCF_921293095.1. NCBI lineage: Eukaryota > Metazoa > Arthropoda > Insecta > Odonata > Coenagrionidae > Ischnura > Ischnura elegans. The sequence continues at coordinate 63,513,066 of NC_060253.1, read as the reverse complement.
AAGCGACTTTAGGAAACACCGGATCATCAATATCACGAGTTCACACTGAGTTAAAGCCTTGATGCCTGGAGTAAAACGAAGCGACACGCGATGAAAATGTCCTTTTATGATATGAAAATTTTATTATCTATCCGCTGAGGGAGCGTAACGCATAAGTATTTTACGTTCAATATGTTTCACGATTATTTTGAGGATATGTTTGGCTTCATTTGTCAGGATTATTATCATAGTTTCAGTCAGTTTTCTTCAGTTTATGCTAAGTTTCTCGTAAAGAGTACGGTTTCGCAACAAAGTAGCTCTTCCTCTTGAGAAATTTTCTCTTGATAGGGCGTGTTGAATTTATTATGGCCTTTCGCAATTTAATATATGTATTTTATTTAAGGATGAGTACTTAAAAACTATTTTGTATATGTTTAAGAACGATACTGTTAGCAGAGATGACGATAGGTGCAGCAAAAACCTGTGCCATGTTTCATATTCATTTACTTTCTATTTTCAAATATTGATACTGGTTAATTTTTCCGCTTAATTTTTATTCGATGTTATGGGAGTGTGGTAATAAAATTCCATCCAGAAAATAAGTTCTACTCTTCTTGTTAAACGTTATCATTATTTTTATTTTATTTTGACCTCAGAATAAAAGTTTTCTGGCATAATCCAATAATTCAGGCAGGTGTCAAGTCATATCCGATTTTTTTTACTGCGGCTCTAATTTTCTGACAAAAGTATAGCATGTCTTTAATAAAGTTTTATTTTGGATTAGGTAGGTATTAGATGGATATTTTTACATTGAAGCGAAGGCGGTCCTTTTGGGTGATTTTGTATGGCCAGTGATGACAGTTTTTCCCTCTATTCTCTCATTTTGCTTTGCACCAAATTTTGAGTGAAATGTGATCATATGTTGTTATAATTATTATTTGATAAGTTGTAAATACGTATTTTTTACTTATACATTCAATATTTGTATACTAATTATTACTTCCACAGTAGTATAATATAAACTACTATTGCTTAGGTATACATTCAATTTTGTACACTAATCATTCGCTCTAAGTAAAATATAGACTACTATTACTGACGTATTCAACTTTTGTATACAATTATTACGCCTAAAGAAGTATAAAATAGACTAATATTACTGGTGTATTCAATTTTTTATATAATTATTACGTCTAAAGAAGTATAATATAAACTAATATTAATGATGTATTCAATATTTGTACACCAATTATTAGTTCTAAATAAGAAAAATATTGACCACTATTACTGATGTATTCCATTTTTCTGTACAATTATTACGTCTAAAGAAGTATATTATAGACTAATATTAATGATGTATTCAATTTTTGTTTACTAATCATTAGTTCTAAGGAAGTATAATATGGACTACTGTTGGCAATGGCGCCTCCGAGACTAAACTACTCTCATCTTCCGGGGGCTACGCAGGTGCCGCCTTGGAACTTCGGCGCCTCGCCGCTCGCTTGAGGGAGGGTGGTCGGGGCGCTGAGGGGTCACCCATGGTGGGCGGGACCCTTAGCCTCCGGAGAGACGCACATGGTCCCCACGTGTTCGCAGCACGTGTGAACCCGAGGGGAAAGATGGGAAGGGGAGAGCAAGGAGTAGTGGAAATAATAATGACTAGCCTCGGGAAGGGTACGGAAAGTCAGCAGAGGGACCCTGACTCTGGCGCAGTGGGGTGGGCGCGTCGGTATTGCTTTTAAAAAGCTTCGAGCGAAATGGTCTCTCCTTCAGGGCCCGTTCTTTTTCTCACAGCGAAGGCTTCAAAGCTCAACAATAGCCTCTGGCACTTGCGAGGATGTTTATGTTTCTCATCAAACGTCAAGTTCGTGCTTACTGCTTTGGTATTGTGGACTGAGCCCGTACCGCGCCGCAGACCCGGTTTCGAATCCTGAAACCACGAATATTACATAAGAGGATTCTCCAGTCGGTCACCTTATTCCTCTTACCCACCGCAATTAAAAGGGTTCACAAAAGACCCCATCGCGACGCTGACAGTTTGTGGGAAAAATTAAAAATAAATTTAAATTAATTACTTAAAGATATTGATGATTATTTTTCGGTTTGGTTTCGCATCGACTCATTTTTGGCGGACGACATTTTCGGGCGCGTTCCAGCTCCCGTCTTGATGTATATAAAACTATATAAACACTATATATAATTTCATCTCATAATTTTTGGCTTCAGAATCTTTCTTATTCCCCAAATTCAGCTATAAATCTTTTGGCAAAAAACTACTCCCAGACTACCACTGTTACCATGCTACAAATGATTTAAAACTATTAAAAATAGTCTCCATTTTTTGCAATGAAGACAAGAGTAACGTAATGGAATACGGCAGTGAAAAACTAGGAATATTCTTTGGGGGGGGGGGGGGGGGGAAGATGGGATGGCCTGGGGTGACGAAGGGGGGAGGGGTCAACGGAAAATTTTCGAAAAATGACATGCATGGAAACACTTATTTTACATAATTTTGGCAATAAAAATTTAACTTTAAGCAGATGCAGTTAATGCATGTCAAAAACTAGACAATAGCTTTAAATATTTTCTTATTTATGAGGTTTTGGGGGGGATCTATCCCGTCATCCCCCCCATTATTACGCCACTGGAATACGGCCCTTTTTCTCTTTAGCCCAGGGGTGAAGTTGATGGAGACATGAGGATGACCGCGTGGGAGATGGTAGGTCCCTCGAAGTTTATGGAAGGCGAATGGGAAAGAAATGTTATGGAATGGTCGTGAGAAGGACGCCTGGGATTGTCCTGTGAAGGGACCGTGGAGTGCACGTGTGGACTTTGCTGCTTTGCGCCGGAGACATCATTGTCTTGCCTTTACAAGTGGTGCGTTCGGAGGAGGGGCCTGTATGAGAGCGAGAACAAAAAAGTTCGCTTTCAATGCCAATGTGGGAGTTATGAACAACTTGTGCTCTAGCGTCCCCTTTTACTGTGTTTTTATTTATTTATTAATTGAATCATTCAAAAACAGCCAAAACGGCCTTTACATTGAATAGATAACTTAAAATCTGCAGCTTTAACAAATATATACTATAAAAAACTATAAAAAGGATATTAAAAAAATTCAGGAGATGGCTTTTCGAAGCTGCCTCTTGAATGATCTGATGGTCATTGAAAGATTCAGCGAATGGTGAATATTCGAAATGGTATTGAAAAAGGTAGGGAGTCTGTAAAAAAGCGATCTCTGGGAGAGAGAAAGACGGAATTTAGGTTGGCGTAGTAGGTTGCGAAAGGAGCGGGTGGGAACGTGGAGTGAAAACAAAGGGAGTATTTCTGAGGATCGGAACTTGCCATTTAAGGCATTGTAAATGAAGGAAAGATCATGAAAAGTCCTACGAGAGGATAGTGGGACCAATGATAGGACAGAAATGTTATTATATGATTTATCTATTTTTATTGTATTCTGAACGTATAAATAACTTATGAAAGGTAAATCTATTGTAAAGTCTTAGTGCAGAATTTACAGTGGTTAATATTAATATATCCTTTAGAGCATCTCAAGTTTTGTAGCTTCATACTCTCTTTCATTCCCCAAATCCAGCCATCAATCTCCTTATCAAATACTCCTTTAATACTGGCGATATTGTAATGCTAAAACAGATTTACAACGTTAAAAAATACAGCAAGTTAAAATTAAAACACAACGCAAGCAGTAATTTTAAAATTATCAGACGTCATATTGGTAATTGAAATGAATTCAAGGTACCACTGAATTAGACCTATGTAGTAGGTGTAAACTCGCGGGGTTATTGCCATCGACAATGAAGAGGTAGTCGTCGTCATCCAGCGTCGTCTTTCAGCGTAAAATCTATTGGTTATCGATCAGTATAGCGGCCAACCAGAATAATATGGTAAAATCGCATCCCAGACCGATTGAAAAAGACCGTTTTCATCATATTAAGCATGGAAAAAGACTATTTACATGAGACATTGCAGTATTTCCACTGAAAAAACTCAAGCACGACACGATTCGTTGGCGTTCAGTTAGCTTGAGAATGTTGTTGGAACAACGAAACATGTCGCGCTAAAATAAATTTAGGGGAGATATTGCAACTAAACTCTTAAATGAGTAATCAGGATTAACATTATATTATACAGTTAGAAATTAATATTATTAGAGTAAAATTTTAGTAACCGCCTGTTATTGAACCATCAAATGACATAACGGAAAATTTTCTCGAATATGTTAACAATTATTTAAAATCCCTTTGAATTTCTCGCTAGTGTCACTTCAAGTAGTGGGGAATAAGAGTGTTAACCAGTTTGTAGGCTATTTTGGTGTTCCCTTCATCCATGTTTCCGTTGATTTCTTCGCAGCAGTTTACTACCCAATAATTCCGAGCATTATCGATTGACTTCATTCCTAAGTTTCTTGGCAGCTGCCCCCCCTAGAAGCAAAAATCGCAAAAGTCTTTAAGCAAAATCAGTGCTGAATTGAAATAAAAGTATTCAACAAATTTTCTTTAAACCCACAAAAAATGATATGGATTATTATAAGGTTTGTAACTAAAATAAAACTATTTTTTCAAATGTCGCATCTTGGCTTGCCCCCCCCACCTAGTTATGATCCAGGGGACGCCCTTGTCATCTACGTCATCCTCATTTCTGGGGTTCTAGTATTTTCTTCTTTTTGTTCTACTATCTCCGTCGTCATCCACAACTTCTTCGTGACAGCTCTCTCGCTCACCAGCCATCTAAAAAAATCTCATATGAAACGCTTCCAACGAAGCAGGGTAATTGCAAAAAATGTTCCCCAATTTGGCTAGTAGTTAGTGCAAATTATTCCTAATTAGCTCTTTATGCTATCTATTTCACGAATTTCATTTCATACCCCGCATGAAGGCATATATATATTTTTTTAATATGTTACTTTCGGAAATGCTGCCTGGAAATCATTTTAACTCAACGTTTCACTCCTCTTACTGGGAGCGCAAGCAAAAGAATGGGAGCAACGTTCTCGTCTCGATCATATACAGTATCCGTAGTCTCATTGTTAGCCCGATTTGAATTTTGTGCGAAAGACTATAGCCGTTGGGTATTTGAATGGACCGAAAACCCTTTCCATACCCAGCTCAGGTAATAACCACCATCTCTATTGATTTTATTAGGCCTTTTTGCTATTTCGACGGCTTCGCGTATAAAGCTTAGAAGGTAATTTAACGTTGAGTTAAGAATGATTTCCGAGCTGCATTTCCCGAAAGGAAAGTGTAAAATAGACAGAAGAAGCTGCGAACATCTTCAAACAAAAATATTTTGTTTATAGTGAAAGTGGTGAATTCAGTCTCGTAAGGTTTTCTGTAATGAGTGTATTGGCATTTATTGCGTGGATGTATATTTTTGGCAGCTTTCAACAACGCATCTCTCGTCTCTTAGCGAGGTATCTGTCTATTGTTTTTCCTCTTGGATTTCTTAAAGGATACCGCAGGACCACCGGTCGTGTTTGGCATGCTTGATGGAAGGAAGACCGTTAAACGGGAAGCGTTCGTTGTGCTTTACGACTGCACTGAGGTTGATGTTTGGAACAGGATCGGAAGAGTTTCGTGTTTCTTGCGAGAGGGAAAACTTAGGTTTGCCCATACATCATCGAGAGTTCATTGCCGCCACTAAATCAGGAAGCCGAATGGCATCACACGAGCTATAAATTCGGTTCCAACCGTGGTATTTCTAACCGTGCTCGTTAACAACCCTCGTCGCGACTTTTGTTTGCGACAGTTGCTGTGTATATTGAAAAGTTCCACTTTTATTTCAAAAAGAGCTCGTAATTAAGTGAGGATAAAGTCCACATGTCTTGCCAATTGGGTCATGTTCAAAGTATTCGCGCGATAAGTTGACTGTTTCCTGCCGACAAGTGTTTACATACATATTTACCTGTTTAATTGGTATGGTTATGAGTGTTTTCCCTCCACCAAGTAATGATCTAGAATTTTTTTCGGTTTATATTAATCATAAGAAAACTAAGGCTATGCGGTTTTGTAAAGCATCACGAGCGAGGAATGTGAGACTCAAGATAAAAGTGGATGGGGAAAAACTTGAGCAGGTTGAGCAATTCAACTATTTAGGCAGTACGTTAGAGGAAAACGGATACAGTAGTAAGGACATAAGGAAGAGAATCGCATTAGCGAAGGAGGCGTTCATGAACAGGAAGGAGCTTCTGAGAGGATCGTTGTGTGAGAGTTTAAAGAAAAGGTTAGTGAAGAGTTTGATCTGGAGTGTAGCTCTCTACGGTGTGGAAACGTGGACACTGAGGAAAGAAGACGAGAGAAGATTAGAGGCATTCGAGATGTGGGTATGGAGAAGAATGGAGAGGGTGAAATGGACGGAGGGGAAAAGGAATGACGAAGTGCTGGATATGGTTGGCGAGGAGAGGCAGCTTTTAGGGTGCGATTCATAGACGACACTGAAATTGCTCACTTTACAAAGTCTCTCTTTACTGTAAAGTGAGACTTAAGCTAAAGTTCGTTTCAGAGTCGTTCCAAGGATCTCACTTTATAAAGTGGAACTTTAGCTCCTAAAGTCTCGATCATGCATTGAAATTTTTGAGTGTTGGCAATGAACGCTGCGAAAAAGTGAAGAAAAAGATGACACACGATATTAAATGCGTACTTGTTTACATGTTTCTGGCGACTGGGTTTTCGTGTTGTATTTTGCTAAGACTTATTAAGCTGTATTTTCTCGTTTTCTCATATTATGTGCAAATGTAAATGAATACTGCGTCATTGAAAGCTTTTCCCCACTAGCTTTTTTGTACGTTAACGACTGAGTTGGCTGAATAAAAGATCACTTTTAATTAGCTTCGTGCATTGGTAATGCCCTTCGATGTTCCCAGCGAAGTAAATATTCAAATGCTGATGTTTTCACGTCATTTTATGATCATTTTCTATGATTAACTGCATACGGTTGTTTGGACTACATGTTAGTCGAAGTTTGATGGTGTACGTTCATTGAAGGTGGGTGAAATAGTGAAATTCTCTCGCGTTAACTTGAAACTGCCAATTAATTTGAAGATTTACCGATCAGTGGTTGTCTCAGTTGGACGCATATTTTGAATGAGGTATGGGTGTTTGTTGAATTCTTTTGTGCTTACCAATATTTTAATTCTTGGAATGTTGACCTAAGGGGTTATATATTCTAGAGAAATCGACGAGAATGTGCAGTCAAGAATATCTATATCATCAAAACCAATGAATGAATGGCCACGCAATGAAACATGTTGAATGTGAGAATGGACTTATATCAATAAATATCTCTTTGTCTACTTTAAAAGATGCCTCGACATATGTGAATACCTAACCCGAGTATCCATTCACGAATTTTGCAGTAAAAAATGTCTGTGATGCTGCGTAAATAACATTTCATAACAATCCTACATCCTCGAGAAAACATTGCTTTGCTGCTGATAATATGGCTATGAAGGAAAGTACGTTTTACTTTTTATTGCTGCCTTTCATGACGAGATCTTATATCATCATTGTAAACATGCAAATGTATAGTCGAAAAACGAAACAGAAACTCGACTCTAGTTTCACAATCACAGAAACATGTTAAGCGTGATATGGAGGCATACGGAAAGAGTACATTAAGCAAATATTGAATGAAAACGCTTAAAATGCAATGCAAGGTGTAGAAACTAGTATTTGGCTGGCCAAACGATATGAAAATCAAGTCTTTGTTTACGAAGGCTATTGACGCCAATGTAAACAGAATTTTGCTATCATATTCAAGTATCTTTAAGGAAAATTCTAGAATATGAACGTATAAATAACCTAAGAACTTAACAATTAACTTGTATATAAAATCAACATAAATTATGCCAACCTGTTCAACCAATTACTGTGTTGTAATTATCACACGACCGATAGAGTTAAACTTCAAAATATAAGAATTGGGTCATCTCCATCAATACCGACTCGATATATATTCAGGGAAAAGACATATATTACTTGTATGGTTATTTCTTGAAACGCGCCAGTTTGCTGCTGTGTTCTCACCAAAAAATTAGTTCATATTCATTTCCGTAACCCAAATATCTTCATATTTCAACTTCAATAACAGCCGGTGCAGCCATATTTATTCATCCGTAAAGGACACTTTAGCCCTAAAGTGAGCTCCGGTTGGGCACTTTACGGTAAAGTGACGATTCGGCCATTTTTCCTCTAAAGTGGCGTTTATGAAACGGAAAAAGCAGACTTTAGCCCGGCTAAAGTATACTTTAGCCTAAAGTGCCGTCTATGAATCGCACCCTTAGATGAGATACGGAGGAGACAGAAGGTATGGATGGAGTTAGTGCTTAGCGGTGAGGGGATGTTGAAAATGGTGTTAGAGGGTAGAATGTTAGGGAAACGAGGGAGGGGAAGGAAAAGAATAGGATTTTTAGATAGATTGAAAGAGAGAAGGCCTTACAGTGAATTAAAGAAGGTAGTGCTGGAATGAAAGGGAGGCTCCCGGCTCACTTCTTGAATACTCCATGAAAACCTGCCTTAATCGGTAGAATACTAATAATAATAATAAATAATAATAATAATAATAATAATAATAATAATAATAAAATAATAGAAAATAGAAATAGAAATTGCAATAACAGAAACCTTCATGTTGCTTATATTGACTACCGTAAGGCGTTTGACAGTGTCCCACATAATTGGCTCTTAAAAGTTCTGACTACATACAAAATCCACGGCACCATCATTAAGTTTTTAGAAGCAACTATGGCAAAGTGGAAAACAGCCCTAATGGTCAATATATCGGGTAAAGGCTTTATAACACCAACAATTGATATACAACGGGGTTTATTCCAAGGAGACTCATTGAGTCCACTTCGGTTTTGCCTGGCGTTGAACCCATTATCAAATGCCCTCAATAGCACTAAATATGGATACAAAATAATAAATAGTACAAACACCAGTTTTACTTTGTCTCACCTTCTATATATGGACGATATTAAAATCTATGCCTCAAATGAAATACAGCTCAAGTACCTTTTGGATGTCACAAGTAGGTTCTCCGCGGATATAAAAATGCAATTCGGATTGGATAAATGCAGATTGCTTCACATAGAAAAAGGGAAAATCAAGCATGGTAACTTCAATGTTACAGATGACGAGTCAATAATATCTATGGAAGCAAATGAGAACTACCTACAAATACCTTGGATTCCTGCAAGCAAAATCAATACAACATAAACAGATCAAGAAGGAATTAACAACTGAATTCCATAAAAGACTAACATCCATCCTTAAAACAGAATTAAATGCACGAAATGTAATCAAAGCCATCAATACGTTTGCGGTACCTGTGTTGACATATACATTTGGAGTGATTGACTGGACCAAAACCGAAATAGCAGGCATAGAAAGATCAATACGTACAACATTCACAAAATTTAATTTACATCACCCAAAGGCTGCAATAGAAAGGCTAACACTACCCCGCTATATGGGAGGTAGAGGGTTAATAGATTTACAACAGCTCCTCAAAAACCAAATTCATGGACTAAAACATTTCTTCTACGATAAATCAAACAGTTCGAAGCTTCACAAATCAATAGTATATGCCGACAACAAATTAACACCATTAAATCTAAAAAATGGCACGACCGATGAAGCAACCAACACAGGAGCTGTTCTATTAAATAGAAAGGTAGAAGTATGGGCCCAGAAGGAATTACATGGACGACACATCAATGACCTCAATCAACCATATGTTGATAAAATCTCATCAAACAAATGGTTGTCATTGGGTGAACTTTATGGAGAAACCGAAGGGTTCATGCTTGCAATACAAGACCAGGTCATCCGCACTAAAAATTATGCAAAGTACATCCTTGGTGATAAAAGCATAACAGATGACAAATGTAGAAGGTGTTTTCAAGTACCTGAAACAATCCAGCACATTATATCTGGCTGTAAGATGCTAGCTAATACAGAATATTTAAGTAGACATAATCAAGTTGCAAAAATTATCCACCAAAAACTGGCCTACCAACACAAGTTAATAGATACTAAGACCCCATATTATGTGTACCACCCTGAAACAGTGCTTGAAAACGGCGAATTTAAAATCTATTACGATCTGCCTATTCAAACAGATAAAACTATAGTTAATAATAGACCAGATATAGTGTTGATTGACAAGAAATATAGAACTTGCTACATAGTTGATATTGCCGTGCCACTGTCGCATAACATCGAAAAGACAATTACAGGAAAAATTAACAAGTACCAAGATCTGGCAATAGAAATAAAAAGAATATGGAATATGGAACAGGTTTATATAGCTCCAATTGTCATCTCAGCTACCGGTATCATCCCAAAACACATACAAAATAGTTTCAAAATACTCAACCTCCATCCAAATACTTACATCAAACTGCAAAAGGCTGTAATAATTTCAACCTGTCATATCACGAGAAAATTTCTCAACGCAATTCAATAGTGAAGAGTTACCTTGGTGAAAACCCGTGCTCTTAACACTTAAGCTACTCAGTGAAAACTGAAGAAATTTTAAGAAAAAACATAATAATAATAATAATAATAATAATAATAACAAAAATAATAATAAAATTAACAAAAATTTCAACATAGATGTAGCTAATGAAAACCACAGCAGGTATGTCAAAGAGTTGCTCGAACTTAATAAACAAAAACTAGCAGTTAAAGTTGGGCGCCTTAAAAGATACAATAAGTCTTTCAATAGAAAGGAACAAAACCGGGAATTTAAAACTTCCGAAAAATCATTTTACAAGAAGCTGAGATCATCTGCAACAACTGACATCGAAGGTAAATTGCCAGATCAGGATGGAGTGTACAACTTCTGGTCCTCAATATGGTCGACCCCAACAGAAAGCAATTCGAGTGCAAGCTGGATTGGAAACGAAGAAAACTTACACCTCAATTTAGCTGAAATGCAGTTTACTAAAATCTCAACCGAGGACATCAAAATAGTTTTAAGAAAGGCACATAATTGGAAATCACCAGGTCCTGATGGAATTCAAAACTTCTGGTATAAACAGTTTACGTCTCTACATGGAGCCATAGCCAAATGTTTTAATGATATTATTAATAACCCAACAATCCTCCCTGATTTCTTCACAACAGGGATAACATACATGAAGCCCAAAACAATGAATACGGAAGATCCAACACGATATCGACCCATAACATGTCTACCTACTATATACAAAATACTCACGTCTTGTATTACAAATAAAATATATAGCCATATTGACCAGAATGATATACTTGCAGAAGAGCAAAAAGGATGCCGAAAGTTCCATATGGGATGCAAGGAGCAATTGACAATTGATTCTGTAGTATTACAACAATCACGCAAAAATAACAGAAACCTTCATGTTGCTTATATTGACTACCGTAAGGCGTTTGACAGTGTCCCACATAATTGGCTCTTAAAAGTTCTGACTACATACAAAATCCACGGCACCATCATTAAGTTTTTAGAAGCAACTATGGCAAAGTGGAAAACAGCCCTAATGGTCAATATATCGGGTAAAGGCTTTATAACACCAACAATTGATATACAACGGGGTTTATTCCAAGGAGACTCATTGAGTCCACTTTGGTTTTGCCTGGCGTTGAACCCATTATCAAATGCCCTCAATAGCACTAAATATGGATACAAAATAATAAATAGTACAAACACCAGTTTTACTTTGTCTCACCTTCTATATATGGACGATATTAAAATCTATGCCTCAAATGAAATACAGCTCAAGTACCTTTTGGATGTCACAAGTAGGTTCTCCGCGGATATAAAAATGCAATTCGGATTGGATAAATGCAGATTGCTTCACATAGAAAAAGGGAAAATCAAGCATGGTAACTTCAATGTTACAGATGACGAGTCAATAATATCCATGGAAGCAAATGAGAACTACAAATACCTTGGATTCCTGCAAGCAAAATCAATACAACATAAACAGATCAAGAAGGAATTAACAACTGAATTCCATAAAAGACTAACATCCATCCTTAAAACAGAATTAAATGCACGAAATGTAATCAAAGCCATCAATACGTTTGCGGTACCCGTGTTGACATATACATTTGGAGTGATTGACTGGACCAAAACCGAAATAGCAGGCATAGAAAGATCAATACGTACAACATTCACAAAATTTAATTTACACCACCCAAAGGCTGCAATAGAAAGGCTAACGCTACCCCGCTATATGGGAGGTAGAGGGTTAATAGATTTACAACAGCTCCTCAAAAACCAAATTCATGGACTAAAACATTTCTTCTACGATAAATCAAACAGTTCGAAGCTTCACAAATCAATAGTATATGCCGACAACAAATTAACACCATTAAATCTAAAAAATGGCACGACCGATGAAGCAACCAACACAGGAGCGGTTCTATTAAATAGAAAGGTAGAAGTATGGGCCCAGAAGGAACTACATGGACGACACATCAATGACCTCAATCAACCATATGTTGATAAAATCTCATCAAACAAATGGTTGTCATTGGGTGAACTTTATGGAGAAACCGAAGGGTTCATGCTTGCAATACAAGACCAGGTCATCCGCACTAAAAATTATGCAAAGTACATCCTTGGTGATAAAAGCATAACAGATGACAAATGTAGAAGGTGTTTTCAAGTACCTGAAACAATCCAGCACATTATATCTGGCTGTAAGATGCTAGCTAATACAGAATATTTAAGTAGACATAATCAAGTTGCAAAAATTATCCACCAAAAACTGGCCTACCAACACAAGTTAATAGATACTAAGACCCCATATTATGTGTACCACCCTGAAACAGTGCTTGAAAACGGCGAATTTAAAATCTATTACGATCTGCCTATTCAAACAGATAAAACTATAGTTAATAATAGACCAGATATAGTGTTGATTGACAAGAAATATAGAACTTGCTACATAGTTGATATTGCCGTGCCACTGTCGCATAACATCGAAAAGACAATTACAGGAAAAATTAACAAGTACCAAGATCTGGCAATAGAAATAAAAAGAATATGGAATATGGAACAGGTTTATATAGCTCCAATTGTCATCTCAGCTACCGGTATCATCCCAAAACACATACAAAATAGTTTCAAAATACTCAACCTCCATCCAAATACTTACATCAAACTGCAAAAGGCTGTAATAATTTCAACCTGTCATATCACGAGAAAATTTCTCAACGCAATTCAATAGTGAAGAGTTACCTTGGTGAAAACCCGTGCTCTTAACACTTAAGCTACTCAGTGAAAACTGAAGAAAATTTAAGAAAAAACATAATAATAATAATAATAAGGAATAAAGTCCCGCAGAGGAATCTAGGAACGAAACTTTTAAAACAGGAAACTCAGGAATCATCAATAGCCAATGCCAAGAAGAACATATTGACACCAATCAGTCCAAAACGACAAATCTTGAAGAGACTGAAATATCAGAATTGCGAACCAAAACGGTAATAGAATATTACGGTTCAGATCCCAGCCAGCGACCGAAAATTCCAAAAATAAATACATCAACGAAGTTTATGCAAACCGTCGCTATGGTCAATAATATCCTACCACAGCTAACCCAGTATTTAAGCAATATTTCCGACATCCATACATTGATTTATGCTGCTTCTATCACCATTAGTAAACACTTAGGCTTCAAAATCAAACCGAATTCCCGATCTGAAACAGTGCCAGTAAGAAAAGAAACAATTCCACCATGGAGAAAACGCTTAGAGAGCGATATAAAACATCTAAGGCAGCAAATTGGTAAATTGACCCAATATCAAAATGGAAATAGATCAAGAAAGTTAGTATCATCACTTAAATGTGCTTTCAAAAATTTCAACATAGATGTAGCCAATGAAAACCACAGCAGGTATGTCAAAGAGTTGCTCGAACTTAATAAACAAAAACTAGCAGTTAAAGTTGGGCGCCTTAAAAGATACAATAAGTCTTTCAATAGAAAGGAACAAAACCGGGAATTTAAAACTTCCGAAAAATCATTTTACAAGAAGCTGAGATCATCTGCAACAACTGACATCGAAGGTAAATTGCCAGATCAGGATGGAGTGTACAACTTCTGGTCCTCAATATGGTCGACCCCAACAGAAAGCAATTCGAGTGCAAGCTGGATTGGAAACGAAGAAAACTTACACCTCAATTTAGCTGAAATGCAGTTTACTAAAATCTCAACCGAGGACATCAAAATAGTTTTAAGAAAGGCACATAATTGGAAATCACCAGGTCCTGATGGAATTCAAAACTTCTGGTATAAACAGTTTACGTCTCTACATGGAGCCATAGCCAAAAGTTTTAATGATATTATTAATAACCCAACAATCCTCCCTGATTTCTTCACAACAGGGATAACATACATGAAGCCCAAAACAATGAATACGGAAGATCCAACACAATATCGACACATAACATGTCTCCCTACTATATACAAAATACTCACGTCTTGTATTACAAATAAAATATATAGCCATATTGACCAGAATGATATACTTGCAGAAGAGCAAAAAGGATGCCGAAAGTTCCATATGGGATGCAAGGAGCAATTGACAATTGATTCTGTAGTATTACAACAATCACGCAAAAATAACAGAAACCTTCATGTTGCTTATATTGACTACCGTAAGGCGTTTGACAGTGTCCCACATAATTGGCTCTTAAAAGTTCTGACTACATACAAAATCCACGGCACCATCATTAAGTTTTTAGAAGCAACTATGGCAAAGTGGAAAACAGCCCTAATGGTCAATATATCGGGTAAAGGCTTTATAACACCAACAATTGATATACAACGGGGTTTATTCCAAGGAGACTCATTGAGTCCACTTTGGTTTTGCCTGGCGTTGAACCCATTATCAAATGCCCTCAATAGCACTAAATATGGATACAAAATAAAAAATAGTACAAACACCAGTTTTACTTTGTCTCACCTTCTATATATGGACGATATTAAAATCTATGCCTCAAATGAAATACAGCTCAAGTACCTTTTGGATGTCACAAGTAGGTTCTCCGCGGATATAAAAATGCAATTCGGATTGGATAAATGCAGATTGCTTCACATAGAAAAAGGGAAAATCATGTATGGTAACTTCAATGTTACAGAAGACGAGTCAATAATATCTATGGAAGCAAATGAGAACTACAAATACCTTGGATTCCTGCAAGCAAAATCAATACAACATAAACAGATCAAGAAGGAATTAACCACTGAATTCCATAAAAGACTAACATCCATCCTTAAAACAGAATTAAATGCACGAAATGTAATCAAAGCCATCAATACGTTTGCGGTACCTGTGTTGACATATACATTTGGAGTGATTGACTGGACCAAAACCGAAATAGCAGGCATAGAAAGATCAATACGTACAACATTCACAAAATTTAATTTACATCACCCAAAGGCTGCAATAGAAAGGCTAACACTACCCCGCTATATGGGAGGTAGAGGGTTAATAGATTTACAACAGCTCCTCAAAAACCAAATTCATGGACTAAAACATTTCTTCTACGATAAATCAAACAGTTCGAAGCTTCACAAATCAATAGTATATGCCGACAACAAATTAACACCATTAAATCTAAAAAATGGCACGACCGATGAAGCAACCAACACAGGAGCTGTTCTATTAAATAGAAAGGTAGAAGTATGGGCCCAGAAGGAATTACATGGACGACACATCAATGACCTCAATCAACCATATGTTGATAAAATCTCATCAAACAAATGGTTGTCATTGGGTGAACTTTATGGAGAAACCGAAGGGTTCATGCTTGCAATACAAGACCAGGTCATCCGCACTAAAAATTATGCAAAGTACATCCTTGGTGATAAAAGCATAACAGATGACAAATGTAGAAGGTGTTTTCAAGTACCTGAAACAATCCAGCACATTATATCTGGCTGTAAGATGCTAGCTAATACAGAATATTTAAGTAGACATAATCAAGTTGCAAAAATTATCCACCAAAAACTGGCCTACCAACACAAGTTAATAGATACTAAGACCCCATATTATGTGTACCACCCTGAAACAGTGCTTGAAAACGGCGAATTTAAAATCTATTACGATCTGCCTATTCAAACAGATAAAACTATAGTTAATAATAGACCAGATATAGTGTTGATTGACAAGAAATATAGAACTTGCTACATAGTTGATATTGCCGTGCCACTGTCGCATAACATCGAAAAGACAATTACAGGAAAAATTAACAAGTACCAAGATCTGGCAATAGAAATAAAAAGAATATGGAATATGGAACAGGTTTATATAGCTCCAATTGTCATCTCAGCTACCGGTATCATCCCAAAACACATACAAAATAGTTTCAAAATACTCAACCTCCATCCAAATACTTACATCAAACTGCAAAAGGCTGTAATAATTTCAACCTGTCATATCACGAGAAAATTTCTCAACGCAATTCAATAGTGAAGAGTTACCTTGGTGAAAACCCGTGCTCTTAACACTTAAGCTACTCAGTGAAAACTGAAGAAATTTTAAGAAAAAACATAATAATAATAATAATAATAATAATAATAACAAAAATAATAATAAAATTAACAAAAATTTCAACATAGATGTAGCTAATGAAAACCACAGCAGGTATGTCAAAGAGTTGCTCGAACTTAATAAACAAAAACTAGCAGTTAAAGTTGGGCGCCTTAAAAGATACAATAAGTCTTTCAATAGAAAGGAACAAAACCGGGAATTTAAAACTTCCGAAAAATCATTTTACAAGAAGCTGAGATCATCTGCAACAACTGACATCGAAGGTAAATTGCCAGATCAGGATGGAGTGTACAACTTCTGGTCCTCAATATGGTCGACCCCAACAGAAAGCAATTCGAGTGCAAGCTGGATTGGAAACGAAGAAAACTTACACCTCAATTTAGCTGAAATGCAGTTTACTAAAATCTCAACCGAGGACATCAAAATAGTTTTAAGAAAGGCACATAATTGGAAATCACCAGGTCCTGATGGAATTCAAAACTTCTGGTATAAACAGTTTACGTCTCTACATGGAGCCATAGCCAAATGTTTTAATGATATTATTAATAACCCAACAATCCTCCCTGATTTCTTCACAACAGGGATAACATACATGAAGCCCAAAACAATGAATACGGAAGATCCAACACAATATCGACACATAACATGTCTCCCTACTATATACAAAATACTCACGTCTTGTATTACAAATAAAATATATAGCCATATTGACCAGAATGATATACTTGCAGAAGAGCAAAAAGGATGCCGAAAGTTCCATATGGGATGCAAGGAGCAATTGACAATTGATTCTGTAGTATTACAACAATCACGCAAAAATAACAGAAACCTTCATGTTGCTTATATTGACTACCGTAAGGCGTTTGACAGTGTCCCACATAATTGGCTCTTAAAAGTTCTGACTACATACAAAATCCACGGCACCATCATTAAGTTTTTAGAAGCAACTATGGCAAAGTGGAAAACAGCCCTAATGGTCAATATATCGGGTAAAGGCTTTATAACACCAACAATTGATATACAACGGGGTTTATTCCAAGGAGACTCATTGAGTCCACTTTGGTTTTGCCTGGCGTTGAACCCATTATCAAATGCCCTCAATAGCACTAAATATGGATACAAAATAAAAAATAGTACAAACACCAGTTTTACTTTGTCTCACCTTCTATATATGGACGATATTAAAATCTATGCCTCAAATGAAATACAGCTCAAGTACCTTTTGGATGTCACAAGTAGGTTCTCCGCGGATATAAAAATGCAATTCGGATTGGATAAATGCAGATTGCTTCACATAGAAAAAGGGAAAATCATGTATGGTAACTTCAATGTTACAGAAGACGAGTCAATAATATCTATGGAAGCAAATGAGAACTACAAATACCTTGGATTCCTGCAAGCAAAATCAATACAACATAAACAGATCAAGAAGGAATTAACCACTGAATTCCATAAAAGACTAACATCCATCCTTAAAACAGAATTAAATGCACGAAATGTAATCAAAGCCATCAATACGTTTGCGGTACCTGTGTTGACATATACATTTGGAGTGATTGACTGGACCAAAACCGAAATAGCAGGCATAGAAAGATCAATACGTACAACATTCACAAAATTTAATTTACATCACCCAAAGGCTGCAATAGAAAGGCTAACACTACCCCGCTATATGGGAGGTAGAGGGTTAATAGATTTACAACAGCTCCTCAAAAACCAAATTCATGGACTAAAACATTTCTTCTACGATAAATCAAACAGTTCGAAGCTTCACAAATCAATAGTATATGCCGACAACAAATTAACACCATTAAATCTAAAAAATGGCACGACCGATGAAGCAACCAACACAGGAGCTGTTCTATTAAATAGAAAGGTAGAAGTATGGGCCCAGAAGGAATTACATGGACGACACATCAATGACCTCAATCAACCATATGTTGATAAAATCTCATCAAACAAATGGTTGTCATTGGGTGAACTTTATGGAGAAACCGAAGGGTTCATGCTTGCAATACAAGACCAGGTCATCCGCACTAAAAATTATGCAAAGTACATCCTTGGTGATAAAAGCATAACAGATGACAAATGTAGAAGGTGTTTTCAAGTACCTGAAACAATCCAGCACATTATATCTGGCTGTAAGATGCTAGCTAATACAGAATATTTAAGTAGACATAATCAAGTTGCAAAAATTATCCACCAAAAACTGGCCTACCAACACAAGTTAATAGATACTAAGACCCCATATTATGTGTACCACCCTGAAACAGTGCTTGAAAACGGCGAATTTAAAATCTATTACGATCTGCCTATTCAAACAGATAAAACTATAGTTAATAATAGACCAGATATAGTGTTGATTGACAAGAAATATAGAACTTGCTACATAGTTGATATTGCCGTGCCACTGTCGCATAACATCGAAAAGACAATTACAGGAAAAATTAACAAGTACCAAGATCTGGCAATAGAAATAAAAAGAATATGGAATATGGAACAGGTTTATATAGCTCCAATTGTCATCTCAGCTACCGGTATCATCCCAAAACACATACAAAATAGTTTCAAAATACTCAACCTCCATCCAAATACTTACATCAAACTGCAAAAGGCTGTAATAATTTCAACCTGTCATATCACGAGAAAATTTCTCAACGCAATTCAATAGTGAAGAGTTACCTTGGTGAAAACCCGTGCTCTTAACACTAAAGCTACTCAGTGAAAACTGAAGAAAATTTAAGAAAAAACATAATAATAATAATAATAATAAGCATTTTACTGTTGATTAAGTTTTGGATTCTGCCTCGGCTTCCTTTAGCTGGGCTAAAAGCAAGATATTCGGAATTTTCTGAGTAGTTTGCAGCATCTAGATTTTAATTTTACTCATCAAGAAGGTATATATAGACGCATAACACATGCTCAACTTGTCTTTTTTGTGACGGATTACTTAATGAAGGCGTGCGCTATTATTTTGAAAATTTCAGGGTAATATATCAACTGTTTTGTTTGTCCGCTTTCCAATCTTCTTTGAGCACATCAGTTGTCTTTACATCATGAAGGGCTATCATTGATGTCCAAAGTGCTTATTCCACCCCATGTGATGGTACTTCTTGAAGATACTATACGAAAAATTTACTCAACATTCACGTATTCGATAAAATCCATTCACAATTATGTTTTAATCGGAGGTACCGGTTTCCTCTTGCAAGAATTCTCGCAATTGAATGGGATTTGTCAACATTTGCTTGTATCTCAAATGTTATAATTTTACCATTTAATTATTTTTTTAGATGAAATTTTCTACAATTTGAGGTACAGGAACATGTAGACTGAATATTTAAAGATGATAACATAAGTTTTACTTAAGTAATGCATCGCAAAAAATACGGTCGGAAGTGAGGTATGCGTCCACCTACGGTTAGGATCATCTTTTTTTCTGATGAACTTTCAAATTGACTTTAGTCTCTGCTTGAGTAGGGCGAAAAAATGTAGTTTTTAATACTAAGGTATGAGCTATTTAAATGTGCATATACATCTACATAATACCCCGCAAGCTGCCTGAAAGGCGTGTGGCAGGGGGTGTTAGGACACCAGCCGCTCACAAACAAAAAGGAAGTGCTCTAAGGAAATTACGACAGGCATTTATTAAAATTCTTTATGGTTCGGGGGAAAAACGTATTCCCATATTTATCCGTTCGGCAAAAATCTCTCTCAATTTATCGTTTCTGTCGGACCTGGAAATATAATGCGGCTGCAATATTATGTTTTCCGTGTCGCTCTCAAAGATATCCATTCCCAATTGTTCAAGCAATGTAAGCCTAGCGCACAGCCTCCGAGTCTCCAGCGGCTCCCAGCATACTTCGCTTAACATCTGGGTAACACTGTCTCTACGCCCGTAGCAGTTTTTGACGAAACGCGCAGCCTTCCTTTGTATTTTATTAAGTTCGCGGATTAAGTCTTTCTGCACGGGATCCCATACGCTCGCTGCATATTCAAGGTGCGATCGGACGAGAGCGAAATAGCATCTTTCTTTTACTTCATCATCCGAAAATCTTCCCACAAT
Source organism: Ischnura elegans (assembly GCF_921293095.1). NCBI lineage: Eukaryota > Metazoa > Arthropoda > Insecta > Odonata > Coenagrionidae > Ischnura > Ischnura elegans. The sequence goes on along the minus strand of NC_060253.1, from coordinate 63,492,459 downwards.
ACCCTTGACGAATCCTAATTTCTTCAAGGCTATGCCACCAATATTTCTTATGTGTGTTCCCCACGTTAGGTTCGAGGTTATCGTAACTCCTAGGTACTTCACTTCGTCTGTTGTCTTTATGTTAATTCCATCCACGGCATAAACATGGTTAAAAATGGACGAACCCTGCAAAAAACCGACATGCATTTTCCAAAAAATATACCGACATGTACCGATAAAGCATGGAATGGAATGAATTTGGTTCCAAAAAACTTTAAGATTTTGAATCTTTATGGGTATTACCTAATCGCCTGTATTTATAAGGAAGTGGAAATTATTTTTAGGAAACACATTTAAAAAGAATATGCTTGTATAAACTGTTGCTCTTCACTTGAAATTTGAAGGATGCATTTATTTGCCTGTCGATGAATTTTTATTTCACCGAACCTGTAAGTCACCAGCTTGAGTTTTTGTAAAATTTCCCATTTGAGGATTTTATTCAGTTATAAATTGGGTTTCAATAAATGTTTTTCGATATTATTATATTTGATCAAGAGGAAAACTAGGGGGGGGGGGCAAGCCATTGTTGTTCAAGCTGTAATATTTAACATTATAGCATGGAAAATGTGAATGAAACCAACATTTTAGGACAATTATAACAGCGCTTTATTAGTTTTTAAAATTTTTGCTTAAAAACATTTTAGTTACATGTCTTAAACTAATATTAAAGAAAAATTATTTAAAACTTTCGATTCAATCCAGTCTGAATTTCCTTAAAGACTCTAGCAATTTTTGCTTCTCCTGCACCTCGCTAGGTACATCCATGTATTTGATCTAAACCATGCACATTTATGATTTAATCTGATGCTCTAGTGCCCACTTGCCTTCTCCTTCTCAAAACAGAAATTGTGCTGATAGAGATGTTACTAGGTGCGCGTTTTAATTAGAAATGCAATAGTATGCATTAATGGTACTTGAAATAAAAAACCGCATTTCACGCTGTTTGTCATGATGATACTGATCTAACGATACGAAAAATTCTGATTAATGCTAGAATATGTATGTGATTTTATGAAATAACTTATGTAATGTTATTCATACCTTCAGTATCACTAAAAAAAAAATACACCCCTCACCGGATCACTGAGTTATTAGCAAATTACTGATGCAGGTAATGGAAGTGAAATCACATTAGTTAAATGAAAATGGCGCGTCGGTTGTGATTCGTGGAAGAAGTGCTGAATTAAAAATATTTGTATTGAATTCTTCTCATTCGTGGAACCCTAGTTTTACTTTTTCACCTCGATAGAATGTCGTCTGTCATTACTACACATTTTAATAACGCATGAGAAAAGCATTTGTCTTGAAAAAGCGTGGTAGCGAACTTACTGCCTTTTGCCCTCGAGAAAGAGGCTTGCGAATTGGAGTTACGCCCCTTCAGAGCTGCATTCAATCAATCTTACATAGCCTATCATCGTCGAATTCTCTCCGTGAAATAACGGCGCGGCAAATCCCTTTGAGGGACTCCGCCGAGGTCCCAAGGAGGCGGGGGACTCCGAAGAACAGTTGGGTGGAGTTTTTCGCGGCTCTGGTAAGGGAGCACCGCCAGTAGCTGAGCCTTTCCCCGCCCCCCGTCTCTCAGGCAACCAACCAAACTATCCTTACTCCCCTTACTCTCCTTCCCTCTGAGAATCCTCTTTGCGCATGCGCCGGGCGTTCCCAAAGGTTGGGGGGGGGGGGGGCTTTTTCCATCCTCCCTCTTTCCTTTACTCAATGATTCGGAGATCACGCCCCCCTCTCATAGGATACGTCGCTTGCGGGAGAGATCGGAGCTGGCGAAGTTGAGTCGAGAAGCACTGTGGTAGTGTTGACTTCATAGCGAGTCTGCCTCGTGTGTTTTATCCGTAGTTTGCATAAACGTGCTGAATTTTTCAGCCCTTTCGGGATCAGCCATACAGAACTATTTTGGCGAGAGGTACTGAGGTAAAGGTTTACTTCACCAAAGGCCTTGCGTTTTTCTATTGGTGACATTTGATTACTGAAGGATTCTAAACATACTCAACACGGATGGTCTGACGAGTTGTCATCCGATGAACTTATTCCTGGATGCTGCAACTCCTATGTAATCTTCTGGAGCGGATGGAAGGGAGTATTACATCCTGCCATACTCCTGTATTTCCGAAATTCGAAGGTATTTTACGTGTGCCTCTCTCGTGAAGAAGAGATATTTTTACATTCTGTGTGATCTGCCAGAAGTGGTCATTGTCGAGCATTCTACGGTCATAGGGGTCGAAGGGTCTCTTGAAACCCTATTGTGAAAAAATTTCTTCTCGGAAAAAATAGGAGTTTCCTAAGCGTCTCACGTGTCTGCCTCGCGTGTTTCTTTCTCTGGAGAAAATAGGTATAACTCTCTGAAGTTGTACGTGGGAAGTTACCCGAAAATCGTGCGGCTAATTCTGTCTCTTTTCGTCGTGTTCCTGCAATCTGAAAGCCGGTCAGCAGGATTTCATCCCGTATGCGAAAGGAAAAACCCTAAAATGTTGGAGAGGGGCTATTGGATAATTTTCTGACGCACTGAACGGGAAATATGTTCTGTTGTGAATCCTACGAATTCTCAATCGAGGGTGTGCACATTTGGAGTTGAAATAGGGGAATACAAGCATCTCCTTATTGTCATCCAAACACTTGTCTTCTGTTTTTCTGAACTGAGCATTTTTGAAGAACCCCGTCTTAATTTTTGAGAGAATATCTGTGACGACCAATAAACAGGCCTCCATATCGCCATAAAAACATATTCTTAGTCGTCTATTTGCATTATTTTGTGTTCGGCAGAGTATGTTTGAGGGATTTCTCGCTTAATCGGTGAGACAGTATTTGTGACGACTTAAACAGAGGACTCCTTACTACCATAGGCACACCTTCTCAGCTGTCTACCTTCATTCTTTTCCCTGTTGCTGGGTGATTTTGAAATCTCTTATTGGAGTTAGTGGAAGCTGAATAATTTCTAAGGAAATCAGAGGTCTGCTACACCTTACCCGAGTTCTGCCTCCTGCCACCGCAGGGAACTGAAGAAGATTAGCACTCAATCCGAAAGCTGGCTCGTGTTACTGTGTCTTCTGGCGAAGACTATCCAAGATCTGCCAATATTTTTACCTCGTCTTGTGGAGAGTATCACTTCACTCCACTAGTCCCGACTACTGCCCCAGCCTCGATGCTCCTGAGGGCCGTCCACCCCCAGGCCCACGAGGCCCTGCTACTAGACTGTCCCCCACCACTCTACCTCCACCGACACAACCAGTACCAGCAGCCACCGCACCCGCTCTACCTCCCGCGCCATCCCAAAGAGGAGGCGGAAGCCGAGGAAGAGGGCGCGGCATTGGCGGAACCGGATCACCGCGGAGTGCAGACCGGGGAGACGAAACCCCATTTACCGCTGGACGTCTCGCTTCCCAGCGGATCCGAGTCGGCATCACCCTGCTCCCTGGGCCCGGCTTCTCCGGCCTCGAGTCGCGGAAAGCGCCGGGGGGATCGCGGGGGAAGCAGTTCTGCAGACCGGCACCGCCGCCGGGCGTTGCAGTCTCCGGAGGAAGCCCACGCGCAGCGAGCCATGGCGAACGTGAGGGAGCGACAGAGGACCCAGTCGCTCAACGAAGCGTTCGCGTCACTCCGGAAGATCATCCCGACACTTCCCTCGGACAAGCTGTCAAAGATCCAGACGCTCAAGTTGGCCGCGAGGTACATTGACTTTCTGTGCAGGGTTCTGGAGGAGGAGGGGGGCGATGATTGTGGTGCGGGGAGCAGTGGTGCAGGGAATGGTGCAGGAGGTGGTGCAGCGGCGCCGCCCTGCTCGTACGTGGTCCACGAGAGGCTGAGCTACGCGTTCGGAGTTTGGCGCGTGGAAGGGGATTGGAGCGGCAGGCCGTGACCAATGAAGGACTCTTGAAGGAATACAGTGGTGAGTTGGGCATATACTATTCTTCCTTATCGAATACTTAAGTTTGATATATTTTCATCTTTTATCGTCTGCTGATCCTCATCACTTGTCAGCAATCCTAAGATTGGTTTAACGCAGTTCTCCACTCATTTCTCATTTCTCCTATTCGATGATAATCTTTTCTCACATACGTATTTCTTCTCTTTCACATCCTTTACCTGTCCCATATATTTTTTTCAAAGTTTCTTTTTCCCGTTCTTGCCATCTACCTGTCCCTCGACGATTGTCTTCATCAGGCCACCATGTACCAAGATGTGGCCTTTAAGATTGATCCGTCTTCTTAGCAAGGTTTTCATGAGGCTTCTCTTCACTTCTACTCTTCTTAGTACTTCCTCTTTACTAGGCCGATTCTTTTGATCCTCATTATCTTTCTATAGTTAATATTAGTTTTGCGCTTCTTAATTTATAGAACTCAGTTTTTAATCGACAGTGACCAATGTGCATCCGTAGCCTACGTAGGCTACGGTGCATCAAATTGTAAGAGACCATCGGCGTGAACGCCGACGCGCAGCTGCACTCCGAAAATTCTCCCTCCTGACGCCAACCCCATCAAAGTTTACTTCCGGCGTGCCGGTCCAATTAAAATTGACTAACACTGAGCTGAATATTCTGATTTATTATTCAAAAACTTCTGAAAGCCCATACAGCAGTTTGCATAAAATACTCTCGTGAAAGGCAGACAAAACGGAACGCGACACTCTGTAAAACAACGTTAACGCTGTTGGGTTGATCAGAGAATTCTCTCCATTTATGGCTTCATATTTTCTTAATTCGCAATTATTTTGCGATGAATGCCATCTTTGTATACTTAAAATGCAGTTTATTCGTTTTCTTGCGAGTGAATAGTTTTTTTGGGTATATTACCATGGTATATTATTGATAAATTTACTTCAGGTGGCATATTGGAATTGTTTGCTTAAGCATTAGATTTTGTTGGATTCGTTTAAATGTTTGTCTTTAATTTTTTTTACTATAGTAGACACGCCTTGTTATCATTGAGTGTTACTTGCATGGACGTTTAAGTTGGCCACTAACCCACTTACGCCTACTGTGGATTGTAAAATCCATCCCTTAATTCAATCCTCCATTTCAGTTTTACACAATGCGCTTGCTCTCTTGTGCCTTCAGGGCTCTTCGAAAGGGTCCCCATCCTTTATTTTGTGAGCCCTTTTTGTATGATCAAAATTAAAAAAATTTTTGATTTCAATATTTTAAACTAATCCCTTAGAACAGTGGCGTAGCCAGGAATTTCGTTCGGGGGGGTGGTGTCCAAAACCAGGGGAGAAAAATTTTGAAAAACAGGGTACTAAGTTTAAAAATAATTATAGCACTTTTCATAATCGAAAAAACGTCCTTATTTAAAATATATAAATAAAATATATATAAATATATAAATAAATATATAAAATAAATAAATAATTTGTAAATTCATGATTTTTCAATATTTTATTTATTTATTTATTCTCAAAGCACCGAATACAGCACATATTGGCCATTTTACATCGGGGTATTCAACATCTTTAACAAGTAAACGAACACGAACAACCATACCCTGGACAGGGGAAACCTACCCAGGCGGGACTCGAACCCGCGACCTTGTGTTTGGCAGGCGAGGACGTTACCCCGCCGCCACCGAGGTTGTTTTCTTTTGTGAAGGAAAATAATTGTGTTTTTATATTTCGGGGGGTTCGGGGGAGTCCGGACCCCCTGGACCTCCCCCCTGGCTACGCCACTGTCTTAGAAATAGTTTCACGGAAAGTTTGCCTTGTCGAAGTTTGCGTTTTACCATCACACCATTTTCAACGGTTGCGGTAAAAATGAAATACTTGTTTAGGTAAACCTCTGTCCTATACCATACTGATTACAAATACATATTGCAGTGGAACAAAATTAATTCTATTCTTTTTTCCTTAATTTTTAGAATTTGCAATTTGTTTAATGCACGAAATATTTATTGAAGTTCTTTTGTATCTCAAGGGTTGATTCAGGCATAACCTGGTGCAAGTCCAACACATTATAAATTTATACTTCTGGCAATTTTCCACAAATGATATTTATGAAAAATTGCAAGTAAGTTTTAATGAACTTTTGAATCTCCCATTTAGTTTTAGCGGAACTTTGTATTTTTGATCTGCTTGAATGAAACACTACCTCATTTTACATTTTATTTTGTGGTAATCAGTATGTAATGGTTTAACGGAGTTAAGTTTTACAAAGTTTTATTTTAAAATCACCTTCATTTGGAAGATGACCATGAGCACCGACACTTGGTTGGTGACTTGTATTAAATTTCATGTGATTTGTAGAAGTAACTGCACATCCTTTCGTCAATGGCTAAAATTTCGTTTCCTTTTCATCAGAATCCCATTTACATCAACTATTGGGTCGGTATTAATTCCTGTTGCCTCGGCATACTCACTTATTTCAATTGGTCGTCTATAATGCCATAAGTGGTATTTTTGTCAGGTTATTGGATGCGACGGATCAGAGTTTTAAATGGTTCCGCATACAACAAAGAAGTAACAAACTAAAGAGCAGTGTCTTTTCTTAAGAAGTTAACCATAACTTACGAACGCCAACATACTACGGAAGATCAGATCATATAAATAAAATAAAAGAGATAGACTGTAGTATAGACGGATTCAGAAGGTATTTTTTTCCACAATCAAAACGGCAGCGTTAGAACTCACAAATAGATTAGATGACTTGTAGTGTAGCCTACTATCTTATGCATACCTTAATGCATGTTTCTGAATTTTATTATTATTTATAACTGCATGTGGTAGTACAATTTGTTAGTATGCCTAACGTTTTTGGGACCGTGTGGTGTGCCCAATTGCATGCTGGTGATTGATTACCCGCTACCAAACACCCTAGAGGTGGCTATGAGGGTATTATTTAGATGTAGATGTAATCTCAAATCATGTTTCTTTGCGACCCTCTGGACATCACGTCCGGCTCTGACCGTTAGATACCTCTAAGCCGCTAATTATAGAGGTAGAAATCACTAAAAAATAGTGTTCACATGACGTATATATATTCCTAAATCTTCATCCCGGCGCTCAGTTGCTGTGTTTACCTTAAAATATAGGTGGCATTACGCTAGCTTGGATGCAGGAAGAATTATAGGCTTTTGTGTTAAAATTACTCTAAAATCATGGTAGATCCATATCAAAAGAAGCGAATTTATAAGTCCCAAATTTTTAGACAATTACTCACATTCAGTCAGTGTCTCAACCCGAAGGTTATTTTGTATAGGCGAGGATAGAGCTCATCCCAGACTTAGGCTCAGGCGTGTGTATTTCGTATTTCCATCTTATGGGGGCCAATTCCATTCCATTATAAGTCACATCGCATCTAAAGATTTCTGGTTTCGTGGTGTACGAAGGTATCTCTTGTGATTGAGCCCATGACCTTACGGTTGGAAACCTCTACCCGCATGGCTACCACGCTTAACCTAACACGTATTTTTCACTTTTTTTGGAAATATGCGAGTATCGTGGCCTGCGGCTCTGACCATAAGTTTGCCGCTTATCTGCCTGTTTATGACGGGGAAATCCCGAAAAATACTGTTTACACGACAAGCATCATACTAAGACCTGTTCCCCGAGGATATGAATAATATATGGAGAAGATCAGTCAGCACGAAGACTTCGGGTGTGGACACCCGGCCTCTCACGCGTTGAAGCGGGCCGTGTTTCCCCGAGAAGGCGACTAATCCTCAGACAACCTTCCTAATCCCCGTATGCCGTTCGGGTCAGAACCCGTTCAGGCACACGTGCCTTTCCTCCGATTCCCGCTAGGGTTTTCCCCAGCAATTCGCCCACTATATTGTTGGCGAATTCGTGGGTATGTAAGACGGATATTTTACTTACCATTCAGGGCGGTCTGGGATAATTGGGGGTCATAGACTAGGGCTCATGACGGGACCCTTCCCGGGTGATTCGGTTCCATCCCCCCGGAAAATTATAGGAAATCGCGTGCCCAGAAATATAGTTTGACGCTTTTTGACTCTCAAAAACTAGAGTTAAAAGTGATAAAAAATAGCAATGTCGTAATAAAAAGTACTATGAAAAGCGATAATTTCACTGCTTATGGAATTTAAAAATGAATTATGGTTCCATAAACTCCATTGTGAATGTTCCTTGAAAATGCACTGGAACCTGAACAAAAACTCTAAAATAATCTTTTTGAATAATCTTTTCAAAAAAGAATCAGGTTCTATTCTGAAAACTTTACTGCTTTTTTAAAAATACAGTATTTTACTCTGACTGTTTTAATTAAAGCAACTGATGACAAAGCAGAGTTTTATGATTGCAAAAAAACTTTGGTTCAAGTAATCTGAGCCTTTTTTTATTACACATTTCATATATGCTTCACGATAGACGCGAGCGTTGTGGGGGCCTCCTAACCTCGGGGCCCTCGGCGATGGCCGACCAGCCGACCTGGCCAGACCGCCCCTGCCCTTCCTATTGGATCTGTATAAAAGATCAAAGGCCCCTACTTAAATTGGATATAATTGCCATAGTGGAAAGGCTTGCGCGTTCCTATGATATTGCTCTGATCTTTCGCTGCCTCCTAGCCGCTATTTATGGAGTGAGAAATCCCAAAAAATACTGTTTACGTGACATATAACTGCCTAAATCTTGATACCAGCACTTATTTACTCTGTGCTCACTATAACTAATAAATAGCATTATGCTGATTTTGCTGTGGAAAGAATTCTGGGATTTTGTGTTCAAAGAACTCAAAAATGATCTCTGAATTCTATTCGGGTTTTCACCGCGTCCGTTGTGTTTTAGCGACATCAGTTTCCCTGAAATTGCAGTCAGCGTCTTCAGGTCGAAACTGTTGTCGCCAAAAGCCAACGGACGCGGTGAAAACCCGAATAGAATGCAAAGATCATCTAATCAACGCCGCGAAAATCTTCGAACCTACAACTCAAAAATGGTACTAAATCCACATGGCAAGAAGCGAATTTATTAGTAACAAAATATCAGGAAATTATTCGTAGTGTTTCAACCCGAAGATTGGTTTGGATAGGTGATGGTAGAGCTCATCTCAGACTTAGCCTCAGGTGCATGGTTGTCGTACTCTCATCTTAGGGAGGCCAGTCCCACTCCCTTGGTCACTTTGCACTCTAAAAAGTTTTGGTTTTAAGAGTTTTAAATGATTCCGCAAACAACTAAGTAATAATCTCAATTCGTGGTGTCCCTTGAGCTGCGCTGGCAGGATTAATTCTCAATTACTCCCAGGAGGGCCATCCATGTCAGATTGATCGAATGGTAGGAACCAAACGAATGCCAGCCCATTTGATGGTGTCACATTAAAAACACTGTTATCTGAAACTGTCACTTGAATGTAAGTGTGGAACTCTACAAATACTGTCCTCCCTGAAAACATGGAGCACAACCAAATAATTGGATATAAAAATTGACTTCGCTCCATGTTAATATTTTTAATCGGTCGATGGGCAGGTTTAAATGGTGTTGTTTTCATCAATCTCTTGTTTAAAATTTTTGGCACGGAAAGAGTCTGAAATATAAAAGGCACCTAAATGTTTTCGCTTCTTTGTTTTGTTCTGTTTCAGAAGAATGTGGAAGTGCCTAAAGGCTGAGTAGGTTGTAGTCTGTAAGATTCAAATAAAATAATTTTCGCAAATGTAATGAAAAAAATCTTAGAACATCGTGGAAGACGACCATCGAGTTTAAAAAGCAAAGCAAGTGTACCGCATGTTCAGTTAATTTTAATCTCATATTTTTAACTAACCGTTTTCCGGGAACATGCACGTCAAACGTGCCAATTTATTTTATCAAGTTTCGTGTTTTGACTTAAGGCCTTAATGGGCTATTATCTAATAAAAGGGGCCCGGTAACGAGCCTAGCTTTTATTCATATCATTATTATTGCACATTGCTGCAAGTAGACTATTGCTGGTGGCAGTAGTAGATGTACAGGAATAACAAATGTGTACATAAAAAGTGTCTAACTATCTAATACAGAGTTTAGAAACAGAATAGACACCCATGGTAAAAATAATACACTAATTCTAATCTCATACTACTAAGAATTTAACATAGTTCCAATAAACCAATTTCAAACAATCCATTAAATACATTAATTCTAATATAATACAACTAAAAAATGAACATTGACCCAATTAACCCAATTTCACACTCTCCCTTTTAAACCATTATTAAGTTATAACTGCTATAATGTCAGTTTTATGCACAAACTGCATTTTATTCGGACACTAATAAACTTAATTGTTAAAGTAGACTAGAATTTCCATCAGCGCGTGTATAAAAATGCAGATTTTCAAATGATATTTCTAGATGATATAGCAAGGAAATCGTATTTTTTGTGGCCATCAGTCCATGAGGTATAGTTTAATGCGGTTAGTTTGACGTTTAAAAAACAGTTAACAGTAATAAGAAAAATAGTTAGATGACTTTTTCCTGTGGTAAATCGGTTTTCCCGCATTCATATCGTATTTATAACAAGTATGAGGCAAAAAATTCAAAATTTGAGCACCAATGATGGTAGTGACTACTTCCCAGATGGCACAGAATCCTCCATATCTTATTCGTATGCAGATAGTATCCATTGACGAAAAGCGACGGAGCGGTAGTCAACGGATACTATCTGCATACGAATTAGATACGGAGGATTCTGTGCCGTCTGGGTTGCCATGCTGCCATTTAATCTGCGTCAGACGATAGAGTATCCGTGGTAATACATAATTTCTTCCCATGGCTTAAAGCATGCCATTTTACCTTTTTGTGGTTTGAGGCTTTTCTTTGCATAATGAGGAAACGGGAAAGTGAACATTTTATTGAAAACAAACTTTGTACATTTGACGCAAATATTTCATTCCCAACAATGGATTCTACTATGCAATAGTCGAGACAATGGTCGGGTATGCTCCAAAATATGTAGATCTAAATATCATCGTCAAATTCAATCAGGCACGCCGACTTACAAAAAATATTGGGGGGGCCCAAACCGGGGATCTTTTCCCGGGAAATTTTATAAGTAGTGAATTGTAAGTCTTTTATGCATTTTATAAGAGTCATATGATCAAAGTTAGAACCCTGATAACTCTAATCTCGATATCTGGACACTCCAGGGAAAATCGACAAGCCTGACACTTTTTTCCTCACACCCATAACGAATTATTGGGGGGGCTCGGGCCCCCTCAAGCCCCATGGAGTCGGCGCCACTGAATTCAATCTCAGGAAGAAAATATCAGTGCAAAATGCACGAAGTGAATTTTCATTTGTCTCGTCATCACCAGTACACCATATCCGTGGATCGCAAGAGTACGATATTATGAAGAAAGCATTGACATTCAAGATAAAACCATATTCGTCTACTCAATGAAGCCCGAGCCGAGTTTCGCTTCCGAACTTCAGATCTCAGAATACTCTCGAAATTGGATGCGTAGGAGGTCTATTTCCTTTTTGAAAAAAATGACCTCGGCTGCACCGAAACTAATGTTGATATAAAATTTTTATGGAGCGGTCCTCTTCGTTCCGGTCGAAGCCCTTCTGAAATAGCTTACGTAAATGTGAATTACCAGCTGATGTAAAACCCATCGAATTTCCCTGTTCGTAAAGATATCGGAATTGAACAGCATAAGTACAGTCCAGTTTTATTTCTACTGTATTAGTTCTATACATTTCGTGGTTGTCATTATCCAAGAAGAATATTAAAGAATTTTGATGGCAAACTCATTTTGAAGTTTATAATATATTTAAAGATTTATCCCCTGTAATTACTCCACGTTTTTATGTAAAAAATACCATTGTAGCATTGTGTTTTCATGTAAAATAACATTTCAGTTAATTGACCCGCCGGATAGTTGGGATAGAGATGTATACAAGTCTCTATAATCGTGACAAAGGAATCGGCACTCGCTTTTTAATTAGAAAATATCCTCTTTCATCTTTCCTCTTTCATCGGCCACAGTAATGAACACATGCTGCCTTAGGTGAAGGCTGAGGGAAAAATGTATACCTATTTTCGAATCCTCTCTTAGCATTTCAGTAAAATGCATTTTAATTTTTCAAAACTATAGTCTTACTTATCCTAAATAAAAGAGAATAATAATGTATTTTAACTCTGATACAATAATATTTGATACATTCAAAGTCCATGATACATAACGGAGTTTACGGCTAAATTTATATTTACGGAATGCTTCGGATAGATGGTGGCTGCCCAAACAATTAAGGAATCCAATAAATGCTAGGTTAGACTCATTACATGCATCCCCTTTTTTCCTTTAACGGCTGGTAACCTAGCACCCCCCGCCACACACCTATTGCGGTAATAGTCATGTAGATTTGTACGCTAATGCCTCGTTTTATTTCGGTAATGTATTGATGTGTCTTCGGCGTTTGCCTGTGCCGCAGGCCACTGCACTTTGGGAGTTAATCTCCTTTGAGAGGACCACAATGGGCTCTTTATTCATTCGCCGCCGGCGAAGCTACACAAGGCGCCGCCATTATTTACTCCGTCCCCGACCGTCAAAATATTAGTAGCGTGGATCGAAGGCATCATTCATTGAGGTGGATCGGCTTCATCTCTCGCTTTCTGTTACTTGCTCCGTATCCTATCCTGGAAGATACGTTTACCCAGAATTCATCCTTGTGAATGCAGCCGAATATTTTCCTCACAATAATCTTTGGACTTATTGAGCTTACTTTACTTACCAGTTGTACTTTCACTGCTGGTTGCTAGCTTGGGACCGATATGTTGTCCTAGCGACGCATCTACGGTGAAAATGATCAAAGGTCGATACTGCAGAAGACATCGTAACAAATTGCCTAGATACATAGGTCTAGGAGGCTGGGAGTCACGAGGTAAATCATCAATGGCTTGCTATTTACCCAGATTTCAGAACGATTAAGTCATATGCAGACAGGATTATTGGGTTCTCCTCCGAGTAATTGGCTGCATATCTCCGAAGTTTCGAAAAACGACTTGTTCTTCATCCTCAGGTGTTCTTCTGAATGCCATCAGTTAAGGGGGTCCGGTATATATAAACCGCGTCCACTTGTCAGGTGTAATCAGATTGGCTATGGCGTGTTATGATTTCCCGCCTTTTTTGTTATATTTATATATAATGGAGGACATGATGGGTCTACAAGAATAGGGTGGTTTCCTATAATTTTTTTATTGCCTATATCGGAAGATAATTACTCCTGGAGTACGTATTTCACGCTTTTAGATTTTTAAATGACGATATCTATTTTTCGCGATTAAATGAAAAGTGAAAATTTTCAAGCGCGCGAAAACGCAACGGGTAAGGAAATCTCTCCGTGTGACGTATTTCTGGTTCCCCCCTCCCGCCTTGTGAGGTGGTCTTGATCGAGGCTCTGAGCGCTGATAGGACGCAGGATGCTAGAGGGTAGCTGAGTACCTTGCTGTCTGGTAGCACTTGGCTTAAAAAAGGTTTATTAATACCTTATCAAACGAAGAAAACTTTCCGACCTTAGCCAGTTTTAATAGGTGATTATTAAGACATGTTTCCCTGAGCTCTGCGCCTCATGCATGCATTGGTAATCTCAGACGATGTATAACTCCTATCTTCTTCTATAGAAACTAGGTCCCTGTGACGTCACGTGGAGTGGCATCGCATGGGCGCCAATCTGGCCCTTTTCAAATGAGGATAAAAATGGACCATTGCGATTCGTCTAAACCGGTATTTCTAAAACGAAATAATTTGTATATTATGAATACAGTAATTGTGGGTAACAAATCGCAACCAATGCCTTTCGGTTTCTTTGATGAAGGAAACTAGCCTGTTGATGATATGGAATCCGGAGTTTCGAAGAACAAGTCGCTCTTCAAAACGTCGGGTGACATGCAGCCAATTACCCGGAGGAGAACCCAAGAATGCTTTCTGCACCTGATACGCCGAGAAAGTATAAGATATAAAAAGAGTTTATTCATCGATTGAGTCATAGTGTAACAATTTATAAGATTCCTATGCAAGCAATCTTAATTTTTACCTTTCCCAAGCTAGTTCCTTCATTTCCCTAATGTTCATTTTCTTGGTGTTCCTCTTTTTGCCATAAGAGGTTATTTCTTAACCTTTATCGGAAGACCAATCCTTCCATTTTTCCCCTCATTATGTTTCTCATGTAACCGCTGTTTCTCTGGCGTATGGTGCATTAATCGGTACACCTCCTAGTTTCTCATCCTATTCGTAAATTCGATCTTCATCACACGCCGGTAAACGATGCTTGTATTTTCCTTGCCTTCGAAAAGATCCACAATTTTGATGCCTCTCACTCAAAATTGAACTGGAAAACTAAAACTAACAGGGTTAATCAGTGGATATGTTATTAAAGTCTGAGTACATATTGCTGGGGTTTGCTAAATTCCGCCATAAACGTTTTTCTTCTTCAAGATATTGTCTGCCTAATATGGAAACACAAGGTAATGCGCAATTTGGGTAAGCTAAAATGGAGCATGGTACCTTTCCTACCGTTCTTTCGAAAGGCTGTAACTCAAAAACCTTCGATTTTCAATCTTTAATGTCGTGTGCTGTCATTATTTGAGTAGAAAAAGCAAAAAAGTGATTGATATGGTGAAATCTGAGTCGAGGAGCATAGTATTCTTGGTTCAATTCATATGAAATGACCTCGACTCCAGTGTTACACTCTTGAGTTAGAGAAGCGGCCCTTTTGTCAATGGTTCTACTTGCTGTAATCTACCTCATTTGAGGCTGATGTTGTCCTCTTAGTTCTCTCACCCTCATGCAAGAAACATGTTTTCCTTTCAGAGAGGGTGAAATTTGCCACGAAATAATTTCGGCTTAGCAGGGATTCGAATATGGATCTCCCGTCTACCGGTTAGGTATGCTAACTAGCTGTGCCATGAAGCTTGGAAAATCCTAGTACATAGCAGGGTGGAGAACATTTATGTGACGAAATTTTAATCCTGGATAGCTGATGCAAACGGAGATGAGGACCCAGGGCTGGCTCCCGGGAGTTTGCACTCCTGAGGGCCGAGTCTGTAAATCCGAGACTTTTCTCCCGCGCACCAAGGACAGTGGAGCGGAAAAGGTTAGGAGGCGCAGCCGATGAGAGCCCGACCGTCGGGCCCCGACAACGCCTCCAGGGAAAGGATAGGGATGGAAGGAGCAGGATAGGGAAATCCCAACGCCGTCATTGGAGCGGCGTGGGCCACTGCTAGCGGAACCATAATTTAATATTTCAACGGGAATATTTTCCCATGGAGAAGAAATATACTACGATTTTCCGTAGATCGATGATCTGATACCAGTTGGGAGTAAAATTACTGAAGATTTTTAGATGGAAAACGCACGATTTTTAAACGACAGAAACTTAGAGCCAAGCGCTCCGATTGGCAGCGCGTTGGCCCTGTTGCCGAATACCTTGGATACATCGCGATTCTTGGCAGGCAAAGGATTCGAATTTGCGAGTTGTTCAGAGCATTTGGCAAGAGGGAAAACTCGCGGCCAATCGGAGCGCTTGGCTCACAGTTTCAGTAGTTTTTAAATGGTGCGTTTTCGACCTAAAAATAATAGTAATTTAGTTTCCTGCTGGCATTAGCTATCCAAGGTTAAAGTTTCGTTACACATTTTTTCTTCACCCTGTATATTTGCAAAATCACATGCAGCGTGTTGGTTTTATTCGTATGAAGCAATTCATTTCGGTATCACTTATGGGATAATCCAGAGACTCCCCCCTCCGCTTCTTTAAAATATTATTCAGCCCCTCTTTTTCGGATGGCGAGCTGCCACTGTTCACTATTTATCTTCATCATGCTTTCCCACCTTGGATAAGGATGTGCTTGTGAGAGAGTTCTTGCCTATGCACTTTATGGGAGGTGTCCCGGGCACTCGTCCAAATGCTAGCTCAGAGAATTCAGTCGTTTTTCATTTAAAATTGAATCCCCAGAGCCGTTAAAATTAATTGTCCTTCCCCCCTTGAGCGTCAAGTCTGGCTCCGTCTTGTTGAAATAACGTCTTTATCCTTAATTATGACGCGAGTTTGCGAGAGTTTATTTCATCGGTGACGCATTTATCTCCTTATTAAATAAGGTGGCGCAACCATACGAGAACACATTTACGAGGGGCGTGTGAGTCAGTCCTGAGACTTTCGCTAAACCTTATCTGCACGTTTCTCGCTTCTCTTGCCGTTTAATTTGTTTTGGAATACCATTAGTAAATTAATTTACGAAAATTTTAATCATGAAAATTTCGTCAATAATCTTGGCGATACGTTTTCGTTTTTTGCGTTGGTTTTAATTACTCAGCATATATTTATGATAAAATTGAAGCATTTGCAAGTTGTAGGAAAAATATTCGTAGGTTTACCTTTGCACCTTCTCCTCAGTAAAAGTCATCCATTTAACCAAACAGGTCGGCTGACTTTTCCTAAGTAGAATTTGTCATAATTCAGAGTTGGATTTTCTAAGCTCCAAAGAATATAGATCGAAAATCAAGAATTTTATTAGTTTGAATAGCAGGAGGCCATCAGTTCTGACTAGTAGTCTATCATAAAATTTTAAGAAAAGTTTTTATTTTTAACCGCCATTTTTCAAAACGTAAATTTAAATAACTAATAAATTTTCCTATTTACGATTCTAGTTCCCGAGTGTTTATATTCCCAGTGTTTTATTACTCTAGTTACTAAATATTTCTATCTATTTTTGCTTTCTTAAATTATTGTACTGCTTTAAAAGTAATAAATATCGTTGTAGTTTGGAAAAGTCAATTCAACAATTTGATGGAGTATGTCTAAGTGTTTAACTTTTCCAAATTGCATCTTATTTATTACTATCAAAGCAAGGATTATCTATTCATTTCTGTCCACCGATTCTGCAAAACAAAATCTGAAATGCTATTGAGATCATTAGTAGCTAGTCATCCAGACACATTTAATATAAAATTACTTAATAGCACTTTTGGAACATTAGTTACATTGATTGAAAACATATTGATAAAATTAAATGAAAAACAAGGATATGTGAAAAGAGAAACTGTGACTAATAATAATAGATTTTTTGTCGCAATTTGTAACGGAATGAGTGAAAGCTTGTTCCAAAGATATGAAGGTTGCTAAGCGTCTATTTTTAACATAGAAGTGCTATAAAAAATGGAATCTTGGTGAACTCTATCATGGCGAGTGTCAGTTCTCAGTCTTGACAGCTATTCGATCCCAGCTTTTAAAAGTCGAGGGTCAGTTGCGTTTCAATCATACTTTGAAAAAAAGAAAATTCTAATGATCTATGCCATCACGGCAGAAAAGGTCAAGAGAAAAACAACTGATAGTGAAATACGACGCGATGATTTCCCATAGGAATCAATTTTTGGAGCCGTTTTACAATTAAAATTTTCGCCAAATTAACACTTCATTATAGAGAAAATATAACTCTTTAGGGTAGTAATCCACTGATTACATTTATATAGTCCATTAGTTAGATTCCACTACCAGAATACTATTATATTTCTTACATTAATTGCTATCCAGTACAAGAAAACTTTTACGTATCCCTTTATTATACGATGAACCTACTGAAGGGTTTCAATTTTTCAATTCATAAGGAAAACAACCCAAGTTTTTAAGTACACAATTATTTATGATCTTAGGTTTTCCCGGCGTATCAGTTGCAGAAAGGTTTCTCGGGTTTTCCACCGGTTGATGTCGTCCATGTCTCCCGACGTTTCGATCCGCGACTCGCTGATCATCCTCAGGGGATCTTCCGAAATCAGTGGAAGATCCCCTGAGGATGATCAGCAAGTCGCAGATCGAAACGTCGGGAGACATGGACGACATCAACCGGTGGAAAACCCGAGAAACTTTTCTACACAATTATTTCTTGCGTTTTTTTTAGCAAGTCCATGATACGCTGTTCTTGAACCTTCTCATAAATCTACTACCACAATTTCTATTAATCTCAGTTTCAAAAATCAAAGCAACTATGTATTTGCAGTTTAGTACGAAAGTGGTCGAGAAAAATAGGAAAGTAAAATAATGAAAGCAGAGTATAGTTGCCCTTTTTTGTACAGTTAAATGAAAACAATTACTGTTGTAAAATTGTTCGTTACAACATAGAGAAAATCCGGCAATAAACTGTTTTGTAATACTTCTAAGAAATCTATTTTGTATTATTTCCAAGAAGTACTCTCGAAGAAGTTTCATTTCTACGCCTCCTATTCATCAACGCTAATTATAACTTTCTTAAACATCACTCTTTGAATCAGTAGATAACTGAACTAGCAACTAGTTTTATCATTTTTAAATAAAGTAAAGCACTAAATATGAACAAAATTATCCAAATTAAACTAATTATTTAAAACTTAAATCCAAGTAGAAAACCCAATGCAACAATATGGTTTAGTATACCTATGCGCTTAATTTTCTGAACTACAAAGTTTTTTATTACTATGAAAGCAATACAATAATTTCAGAAAGCAAAAATAGCTACAACTATTTAGTAACTGGAGTAATGAAACACTAGGAATAGAAACACTAGGGAACTAGAATCGTTAATAGGAACATCTACCTTACGTCTGCCTTCACTAATTAACCTTCACTTATAAGGCATACGACGACGAGGTTTGTCAATTAACTAGCCCAGTGACTGATGGACGAGCATAAATTACATATCCTGAACTAGATTCAATAGGGTAGTTTCCTTCATCAAAGAAAACGAAAGTCATTGATTGCGATTCGTTACCCACCATTAGTGTATTCATAATACACAAATTATTTGGTTTTTGAAATACCGGTTTAGACGAATGGCAAGGGTCAAATTTTATCCTCATTTGAAAAAGGGCCAGATTGGCGCCCATGCGATGCCACTCCACGTGACGTCACAGGACCTAGTTTCTATAGGAGAAGATAGGAGTTATAAATCGTCTGAGGTTACCAATGCATGCATGAGGCACAGAGCTCAGGGAAAAATGTCTTAATAATCACCTACTAAAACTGGCTAAGGTCGGAAAGTTTTCTTCGTTTGATAAGGTATTAATAAACCTTTTTTAAGCCAAGCGCTACCTTTCAGCAAGGTACTCAGCTACCCGCTGGCAGCCTGCGACGTATCAGCGCTAAGCCTCGCCTCAAGGTCAGCTCACCGGGCGGGAGGGGGAACCAGAAATACGACGTACGGAGATATTTCCCGGCATTCATACTTGAGCGTCGCGTTTTCGCGCGCTTGAAAATTTTCACTTTTCATTTAATCGCGAAAAATAGATATTGTCATTTAAAAATCTAAAAGCGTGAAATACGTTCTCCAGGAGTAATAATCTTTCGATTTAGGCAATAAAAAAATAATAGGAAACCACCCTATTCTAATTGCGCATTTACAGTCTATTGTAGGCTGAAGAGTTTTCCCCCAAGGGAGAAACGGTAGTGGATACCATAGGACGGCCTAAGTAAGGCAATATTTTAGGAGAAAGCGGTAAACCTTTCACTGCATGTCAAAACATGCATGAATTACGATTGAGCGTCTCCATAAAGCTATGAGGAAGTACTAAGAAGGTCATCAAACGCATTAATATTTACGATGGTGGAATTTATTTTTTTCCCCGGAGGAATTTGGTTGTCAGGTGCTGACAGTAAGTAACTAGACTTTCTTTTCGTGAAAACTGTCAAACCCCGTTTCAAAAAGAGTGATGGATGTCGAGAAAATTAAAATATACTTCACATTTAGACTTTCCATGATATTTGGTCAGTCATCAACGTGGACATCATGATGAAACTCTTAGTCACTTCTTCGTTCCATGCAATAGAACAGTTACTGAAATAATTTCCCGCAAAATTCTAAATCCAAAATAAAATTTTGAACAGATTTAAGTGAACGTTCTTAAGCCGATGTAATGAAACTGTTGCATTCGCTACTTGTGAATAAAATGAAATTCTCCACTTTTTTTGGCTAAAACTATTTAATCAGACTTAAATTATCGTTATTAAATAGCTAAAAATGCTCGAAGACTATTGTATTTATTTCAGGGGTAGCTTTAGAGTAAATGATTGCAGTATTTTTTATTCTAATCTTTTTTATTTTATGCTGCAGTCTTAGTATTTTTGGCTAGATAGCCGGACGATGCGGATACCCTGCCTTGAAAAAATCCCCAGGCGTTTAGATTCCACACATTTTGGGATTCTTTGAGTTTTACAAAAGCTTCACCCAGATTTGAACGCAAACCCCTTTCCATTAGCAAGCCAAATGCTCTACCGACTACGCCACATTTCTGTTACACTAGATATGATCGATCGACTTTCGCCAACTTTTATGCACGCTCCATGAAAGATGGCCCCGGGTACGCCAGGGGCCCCTTAGCTCAAGGCCCTCAGCAATTGCCGACCTGCCGACCTGACCGCCCCTTAGTCGATTATTTAATAATATAAGCGCGCGCCGTCCGAAAATGTTGACGTCATCCTTTAAAGAAAGTTATTTTTCTAACTTAAATTGGCATTGGGATTTTCTACTCTTCGGTTATTTTCGGTTTTGTGTGGCAACGCTGTTTTCAACTCCTCATACTATTCCGAATCTGATTTCCGCTCTTTTCCCGGGGCTCTCAATCAGACCCTTCTTCCACCATTTCTGTCCCCGCTCCCGTCCTATTAGTAAAAAAAAAGACCTCTCTCGAGTCATAATTCTCCCCTTCCCCTGTAGTTCCTCCTCTCCTTCCTCTTCCCTATTCCCATTCACTTTTCCCCTTTATCTTCCCCCACTACTTCCGAAACTAAGGAACCCCCTCCGGTTACTCCTACGGACGCGGTGGCCGTGCCAATACGAAATCTCTCGACGCAACCAGTCCCCTGCGGTATTTTGAAAGTTCCGTTCTCTCCGATATGCTACTTCGAAAATCTGACAATTTGAGGAAGAATTGCTAACACGATTAAAAAAGTGACATGAGAATGTATGCCGCGTGGTATATCGGATTTGGCCACGACGTTTGACCGATTACTGATTACCCCTTTAAGGGAATGGCGGCGGTGTTTGGCGGTTTTTTCGTTTTGAATAAGTGGAAACATAAAAGCGGTGCCATAGACTCTAGCAATATTTTCGTGAAAACCCAAAAACATAATACAAATTAATGGCGATATGTACATTTTGGGTAGGTTTAAAGTAAGCCAAATTTTTATCCACCACAGACACGGGCGTACCCAGCGGGGGTTAGGGAGGGCAACTGTCCCCCCCCCCCCCAGTGCCTAGAAGCGAAAATAAATTTAGTTTAAAACGAAAGTTATGAACAAATTTTCCTTTTGAAGAAAAATGATATTAGTATAAGATATGGAACTAAAATAAAAATCATTATTTTTTTAAGCAAATAATTATAACAACTAATAAATTGCTGTCATAATCTCTTTAAAATTTTGGCTTCATTAGCCTTTTTTTGCAAAAAAGTTAAAACTTGAACGACCACGACTAGTTTTGCCCCCCCCCCCCCCCCGCCATCCTTAGTTTTGATTCTGGTTACGCCATGTATGCAGATAAATCAGGCTTCCGCATACCACACACGATATCGCTGAGGCATGTAAACAAAATGCCTTGCAGTGGAATTCTGTTGGAAATTTCTTCATCAAAGCTTTCGCGGCTCGTGACGATTATAAAAATGACGCCTGGGTGTATACAGTGGATTCGAAACCCTAGGGCGGGCTCGCGGGGATACTCTCCTGGGCTGAAGTCTGAAGCTATAAGCTTATCACCTCTGCACCACAGAAGGGGGAGGACAGAAAGGAAAAAGGAAGGAGGCGCCGTCGCGATAGGAGCCCGACGACGCCTCCTGGGGATAGGGAATAGGGAAGGAATGGATGGAACGAGGAATCCTGCACCGCCACAAAGGCGGGTGGGTCCTATCACTAGCGAAACTAGGAAAACCATTACTGTGCCAGCGATTTTAGAGGATTATTCTATGAGGAAGAATAATACAATGATCAAATCGCTAGATACATGGGTGTATACAGTGTGGTAAATCGGATTTTTCCTCGACTTTTCGTGACTGACTACTGGTCATTTCTTCAAAGGAATGGTGGTGTTGTTTGGCACTGCTGACTTTTTATTTCAAATTTCCAGTGAGTGCGAGTTAGCAGCTAGTGAGTTGCAGTGTAGTGTTGCCTTTTTTATACAGATGAATGAAAACAATCACAATGAAAAATAATTCGTTGCAATCATAGAGTAACAGTTCGGCAATTATCTAACTTTATATTATTTCCATGAAGTACTCTCGAATATATTCCATTTCTTTGCCTTCTATTATTAAATGTACTTAAATTGTACTTCTATTATTAATTGTAATTAAATTAAATGTACTTAAACATCACTCTCACTCTTAAACATCACAATCAGAGTTGACTTGAAATTTTAAGTCAACAACACCAAAGACCACCATCATTCCCTTGAAGAAGTGACCACCGTTTGTGGATATGATTTTCATCAAGTGTGAAAAATTATGTCTCAAAAATCTTAAAAATTATACTCTTCCTTTAGTACTCCAGCAGGGTTATTCCACTAATCGTATGGCCGGGCCATAAGTCGAAATCGACCATAACTACGGCCTCGAGACATACGTATGGCTTCGAGCGATTCTACTCTGAGCGAAAGGCCATAAGTCGGGCGGTAGCTATGGCCTAAAGGCCGTAATATTATGGCCTGCCTAGGAGGCGGTCATAACACGGGCCATACGAAATAACATTGCTCGCCTAAGGTGTTATAAAAGAAACTTACGAAGTGTCATCGATTACATAGCGATTGTTTCAAGAAATATATTAATATTGTGGGTGAGCACATACGGATTCAACGGGCATTGGCTAGATATATTTAAAAAAGACGTCGATTTCATAAGGAGGATACGGGATACGTGTAGGTAATCCGTTCGCATACGATGACGATATTTTCATTAACTATTTCCGTGCGTCAAAAGTTGTTACTTAATTTTTAAGAGATATAGCGGATGAGCTAAAAGTTCGCTTGTAGTTAAAAAGTTAGGAATACTTTTAACGGATGCTCTGCTAAAGTGAACAGAGGAACGGGCCCGTTCCTCTTCCCGGAGCCGGCTTTTATTTGCTTTCTGTGCTACATTTGCTAGCAGATTCCTTACTTGTTTCGAAAAGCTGTAGGTAGTTTGAAATATCCGCTATTTTAAGATTCTCGTAGCATAACGGTTCATGAGGGAGGATATCTAAGAAACATAGGGCAAGAAATGTTTTTTGGCTGTAAGGCAATCTTCAGTAAGTCGATGCGTAAAGGACAAATGTCGTCCACAAATCAAGGAAAGAATGACAGTCTCATATTGATGTTTTAACTTTATATAGCTACCGAAACATAAGCCTCTGATAATAAAAGTAATGAAACTTAAAGTTTCAATTTCATCTTTAGATTTCGTGCATTGGCTGGATTTATAAGGCTTTTGGGGGCAAATGATTGCAGCCATGAGACAATAGTTACACCATTGGAAGGAGAGGAAGGGGGTTAGAACTACAATAGGATGTCATGTTCTAACTATATCCATTACATGCACAATTCACGAATATTATAATACTGCACGGTACAAATTTCTTGTGCTTCTTCTCGCCCGTGATTTGCGTTCTTCACTTGTTTTAAAGATCTTCAGCGTCTGCCACTAGATTAGTGTTTAAAGAAAATCCAAATTTATCCTTTAATAAGAGTCCATTTCGGTTAAGTAACATATAATTAATATTTTATTCACGTTGGAACAAACTTCCTTCTCAAAAAAATGACTAGTATATAAAAAAGTGAACCAAACTTATAGTACCAATTATAATTCTCATACTCGCCTGCAGAAAGGGCGTTAAGACTTTTGGCCGGGCCATACGATATGGCCCCTCGAGAGTGGAATCGGTTTAGGCCGTAATTTCGGGTCAGACCATAAGAAAGTTACGGCCGGCCATACGTATGGCCCCGTTTAGTAGAATAGCCCTGCAGATCGTAACTTTTCACTTGCATCTTGTCTTCTATGGTGACATTACTACTTTGATAGGAATATTTTGTCAAAAATTTCTATTTTCGAAGAAGAAATCAATATATCCGATGGCTGCATTCAGATGCTCTCCACAAAATGTAGTATGGTGTTCTAAGCTGAAGGAATTTGAAAAAAGTTTTTAAACGCGGAATAAAAGATTAAAGCCCTAAACATACGCATGAATAGCTGTGGGCATTTATTTTTTCGCCTAACACCATACAAAAATATTGGAATTGCACAAATAAATCAAAGGTGTTATGCCATTCTCTTGATATTGAGCCATGCTGTATCGAACACTAGGCAATTTAAGGTTTAAAATGTTATTTCAGCATCTAAATATCATCAAATGCTTTGAGTTTCGGAAATAGAAGGCGCTTAGAACTTCATTGTAATTTGTCCTAAACGCTGGACTAAAATTTAATTTGTGGGGGACACCCATACTTCTGGTAACGTCAGTATTTCAAGGATTTGTCTAATATGTCTTGGATTTCGACGAACTTGTTTCTCGACTCCTCGGCAACTAATCCCACAGCGTAGAGGAATTCAGTGAAGTCACGCACGTCATGTTTGAATATTGCCTTTTTAATATCGAAATTTTGACGAACCACGTACCATGAAATCTTAGACTGACTTTCGGTAGATTTGAAATGTATGCAACTCTTTATTTTCTCAGGCGGTGGTTCAAGGGTAACGGCTGTTAACGTTTAGTCATCTCCTTGCTCGGCTACTTTATGTTCTACGTGTTACATCCACAAGCTTTCCGCACAGATTTTAGATCCTTTTTATCACCACTTCATCATGGCTAAGCCGTCATATAAGGACGCTTTTTGGTAATTATTTCAGTAGTAGGCTTTTTCCTTTTCGTAGACGATTGACGGTTGTAGTTAATATCTCTAAACAGGGCTTCATTGATTGTAAATATTTTCAGATATTTGTTCTGAGTTACGTTCGGTGGACATTATCTACATTTGTTCATCTTTAGCTAACAGTCACCGCATGGTTACTTGTTTAGTGGTGACTCTGCGTGAGCTATTCACCAGTCGTTAACAACCCTATTACACTCGTCTTATCTCATTCTTCTCATTACTGAGGGTCATGAGTGAGGAAGGGGGTTTCTCTCGAAGTCACTGCACTCAAACAAATGGAATGGTAGTATCTATTTTGGATATAGAGCTATAATTAGTATTATTAAAGTATTCTACGGATTAAGGTAGGTTTTCATGGAGTAGTTTAGAAGCATTCTGGCCGCCTCCCCTTACTTTATGTACTTCCGTCTTCAGTTCACAGTAAGGCCCACTCCTTTTCCTCTAAAAATCCTATTCTTCTATTTCCGCTCCATCGCTTGCCTAAAATTCTTACCTCTATAGGTCTGGTTACACGATAGATTAACACGTACGGGTTAATGTCTCAGTGTATGAACGCGAGAATGAACGCCAAAATGCACCGTGTAACCACCCAACTTGTGCGAATGCATGCACAGAAAAAAGAACCTTTTCTAATTTGGTTCACGCATTCGTAAATGTTCCGTTCCGGTCCACCAAAATCATTCACGCAAACTTTTACGTGTTAATGTACCGTGTAACCAGGACTTAAAACTGTTTCAACATCCCCTCCCCGCTCAGTGCTCGCCCCATCCATACCGTCTGTCTCCTCCGTATCTCATCTAGAAGCTGCCTCTCCTAACACTCACATGAAAACGTTGAAAATTTCTTCATTTTGAATTGATTTAACATGAATTTCACTAATTATTAAGAAATTTATTTATAAAGTTGAATTGAAAGCGTACTTTTAAATATAAAACTGTGTAAAAATCACATTATTTTTTCAAGTTGGAATTTTTTTACCAGGCAAAAAAGCTGAAATCAGAAAAACAAGTACGGAATGTGAAATTAATCAATAAAAATTAATCCAAAAGAGTACCTCGTAAAAGTTGGCAATTGGTTTGAATTATGTGTGCTCAGCGTATCTTTGGTTACTTTTAGCTTGCTGCATGTTTTCCCAGAAAAACTCTTTTGCCGTCAATTATTTATAAATTGGAGTCACGTAAGTTACTTCGAAAAAAACTCTTTTCGCAGCTTCGTGAGCGCGTAGGCGAAATTAAGCCCATCAAATTGCGGTTGGTCGCCCGTGGACGACGGTGATGGGCTATCTTGGGCCAAATTATCGGAGTATTTCAAGAAGTGAGCTATGCAGGAGTAATGCGCGCAACCGCTAATAACCGCTACGACTTTGGGAGTAAAAAAATCGTTTTAGAAGTCGGCCCCTGAACTATTGAGTTGGTGCACTCACTCGCGCGTTTTCATTTAAAATATGTCAGAGACTGCTAAAAGTCTCAAGTTATTGGCTACACAAAATCTTTCGAAGCTTTTATAAAATACTCAACGAAGTAATCTTCAGGCCCTTTCTTCGTCATCTTCCTCAGTTCAAAGTTTTAGACTGTAACTTCACTCCTTAGACGCGAAGTAATGACGAACATTAGTGCTTTAGAATTATTTTCAGATCATCATGAGATTTGGTTAATGAAAGCATCTAGTAGTTTTTCACCGTTCCGACCAATATATTCGATATCCTTAGGGTGGTTATAAATCAAAAATATTTAAGCAATCTAAATAAATCCATATAAGAGGTGACGATTACAATAAAGCAATCAAAGTCGAAAATTTGGCAAAGAAGTAAATAATTGAATTCATTAAACCTAAAAATAATCTATAAGCGATAATATTAAATTAGTGGCCCAGAGGCACATTCGTTAAAAATTACTGTACTAGTGTAACTTAAGGCCGTTTTACTCGGGTCGCATCATTGCGCAATCTTACGTATGTACGAATGCGCAGTCAACATTGCGTCTTGTAAAGCGATGAATTGCTAGAACGCACGAAAAAATGCACTATTGTGAGATGGAAAAATAGCCCCTGCTCTAATTGCAGGCTCGGATTCTCGCAATTTCAACAAATGTTTTCAATGCTAATCTGAGAAATGATGAAAATCATTTTCGGCAGACATATTTCTCTAAGCTTGAAGACGAACTTAAAGCTTTACAGTACGGTTTTAACCAATAATTACGATTAATCTAAGTGTGATACGCATTGTTTATGTTAATATTTATTCTTTATCAATACTATTACAAACTGATCAAAAATCGTTGCTCTCAACAATCAAATGAAATATCCTCCTCGAATACATAGATGCAAATGGCGCAAAGCAGTTATTCGTGTTTTTGACAGTGTTCCACCTATTTTAAAAATCTGAAAAAATAGGATTATACTTTGATGTAGAGGTTACAACTTATTTTTTTTCGGCGTGTCTATTGTTTCATAAAATTTTTAATTTAATTTTGAAAATTTCAAAATTATGCAAAAGTTTAGTTTCCAGTCAAAATTTTTTTGGAAAAAATCAGGATGGTAGAACGCAATAATTTATACATATTAAAATTAAGAAAAAGATTTTACAAAAATAAAAACTGGAGATATGGTTAAATAACGAAAAAATCGTGTTTCAATTATTTTGGGGGTTAATTTCCATTGTTAGGGCCTGAAACTTTGGGCAAACATAATTTTTTATACACTTTAAGTGTTTTTTTTTATTTTTCAAAACATCTGGGGGCACTCTTCACCATCTTAACCGGCTACACCCTTATTCAATTAAGATCCTGAATATTTTCCCTCTTATTGAATAACTACTAACTTTAATGGAAATAAAATGTCAAATCGAAGTAAACAGTATGAAAACAAATTCTATCGTCGTAATCATTTAATCATATCTATCACGTGATCATGGATGTTGCCATTTCAATCTTGGTCCCATGCTCTAAGGGCGAAAATCGTTCTTTTATACGTATATACTTACGGTAGATAAAATTTTTCATTCAGTTTTTAAATTAAACCAAATACACTGAAGCCAAAATGAAGCCCTTCCAATCCCTACACCGAGTTAAAGCCACTCTCTGAGACGGAGTTTCTGTGTTGGACGCGATGAGGAAAGGTCTTCTCCTTCCCTCTCTTCGGGGGCGGTGTTTTCTGTCGCTTGCCGCGTCGCAGTGCCATGCATCGCTGAGATATAAGGTCCCGAAGCCTCTCCGCTCGCTTATTACACCATAAACATCAAAATAAATCCCGAAAAAGCCTTGGCATACGGGGGGGATGTGTGAGGGGAAAAAACTCAGTATCTCATGGCATGGATGGGCGTCGGTGGGGGTTGAGTGACTGTTTGGACTCGGCACAGATGTTTTCGCGTTTAGGAGAAGTATAGACTCCCGTTTTTGTCGCCCCCCAAAAGCTATTGCCTCCCTAAAACTCATCCCTCTACTTCAGGGCTGAGCGGTTGCTTTCTCTTATCCAAATCGTTTCCTTCGTATTGGCGGATCAGGAGTAAGTTATGTGAACTGCACCTTACTGATCAACTTATAGATGGATGGCGATATTTGTGTAGTAGGAAACATAGGCACAGATACATTGATATTCCAAAAATTTTTAATTGTCTCACTCAGGTTTCGACACTATGCCATTCTGAAAGGTGAGAATGCCGTATGTCTATGAGAATATCACTACACACTAATGTTAGCACTCAAAGGTTGGAATGATATCTATACATAATATGATAAAATATCAAAGCCGAAAATAGTTGATCTTTGTATTTTGCTCTCATGCAACTGGCGAAATTTATTTAAGAGCTAAATTCAGTATTTGGTTTGAAACCAGATAGTAACACTTTCTTTTCAAGTATAATCATTACATAATGACTAAATAAGGTATTATACTAAGCGGAGAAAATCTTTAAACTAATATAAATTTGAATATCGTCAGGGGAGACGCCAGAATAAAAGGTACCTATATATTTTATTTATAGATGTAATTCACTTTGCACTAAAATTAAATGTACTTTTTACCACGAAACGGATCCACTTTTGCTAATTTCGATTTATTCACATGCCAAAAGCAATCCGGTTTTAAAGAATATATATCATGCACGATTTACTTATAGTTTCTCTTACCTCTAGCCAGGACATGCTAGCATGGAACCAGGGACATTTATTTTTTCGGGCCGCCGCGCAGGCTACTACACTAGGTCCAGAAAGGCCGTGGTTCGATTCCCGATCGAGGGGAATTTTCTCTCATTTTAATCAATGTGTACTTTAGCTGTATGTCCTTGTCATTATCCTTTCTTGATCATGGTAAAAATTATGCCACCTTTCTATTTCTATATTATCTCAATTTCATATTAAGTCAGCATTTTTACGTTAACGAATAACGGCGGCGATATTTGTATGTGAGCAAAAAAAATAAACTATAACTTATGCAAAATTATTATTCCATATATTGCCAGGTACCAGGTAAAAATTACTCTTTTGTGATCTATGGAAAGAAATCGATGCGAGTACGTAAAAGGAATTATTGGCAATCTTCTTTTTGTTACAATGAATTAAAAAAAAAATAATTCCATATCTTCACATTGGTCACCAATGTCCTAAGGCCAATGGTATGGTGAAGTCTCTCCAAATTATGGCTTTATTTTTAAGCAATAACTGTTAGGTTTATTTGGTCAACATACTTCAGTTTTCCAACGATGTTCCCATACTTTGGTTTTCCCGGTTTTCCCAGTATATTAAATAACTTCAGAGTGACCATTATATTGTCAAAAGAAAGTTAACTTCATTTAAGCTTCTCAAGCTTAACCATCGTCTACCGATTGATATCCCCAGAGGGATATATGCAACTCACAGAAGAGGTGGAAGAGTATTATCCATCGTTGAGTATGCATTTATCAGGCAAGAAATAAATTTAAAAATTGCTTCTACTAAAAAACAAGCAATATTTGCATTTTTTGAATAAGCACAATTTAAGTGCATCCAGAAAAGTACCAATCGTTATCGGTAATCCATCAGCAGTTGCTTTCCTGGTAACTTTATCCTAGTCTTCAGAAACTGAGTTTCTGATAATAAATCTCACGTTTCTTGCTTTTTTATTCTTTAACTGTCCTTCGACAATTATCACCCCCATAATAGCGGTACCAACATGATGTAGATAGAAAAATTTGCACATGTCTCTACTCGTCCGAATTTTTTTCCTCGCTTGTCTTCCGGTACAGTGACGCTCGACCTGTTTTTCTCATTTATTGCATGTTTTACTTTTCTTCTGACATGTTTTGTCATGCTGAATTGATGGACGCGGACATCCGCGCAATATAAATATCTTTTAGCAACCCCGTCGTGGGGGTTATCTTCACAAGCAGCTGCCGTGTTAATTCAAGAAACTTCGTGGAGGAAAAAATATGCACGATCAGGTTCGATGATCGAGTCAAACAATTCATGTTCATAAATCCAACGATTAAAATGCGTGACAACTTATGGACCCATTCCTCCCATTAGTCTTCTTTTCTTTTACGATTTTAAAAAATTGTTGATATCTCGTGACTTTTAATGATGTTTTGTCCTTCGACACGCCAAAAATGTGTATAATCGATTGCATGAACTATGGCATATTTATATAAATAAATGCCATGATAGGCCACAAAAACATAGACACAAATAAAAGAGAACTCACACGTTAGTTTCAAATTTTCGATATTTATTGATATACCTTAAAGCGCCAGAGTGGTCATTTTGACCGGAATAATTAAAGCTCTACTTATTACATGAGTCCTTTAAAATCAAATTTCTTCTAGTATCATGAGCAGCACTCGCGTTAGCAGATTTAATACCCAACTAATTGTCTGCATGTTTCCATTCTATTTGTTTGTTTACGCTATGCAGTTATATTACAGACTTATTGCATAAACTACCTCGGAGCTTACCTTTCAAAGTTTGTGTTCAAGTTGAAAAATTAATTGTTTAAAATTGCTATTTATTATTTGAAATTATTGTAAATTAGAGATTAAGAAAATAATCGTACTTCACAATATCGATGGGTAAGTTCTAACAATGCGTATCTCGAAATTTGGCCGGTCTGAGTTAATACTGCTAATACCGTTAATAAGCAATGAAATTCAAGAAAAATAACAACTCTTTGTTTGCAAATGTACCTATGCTTCTTTTTCAGTATAATGTATTTTTGGTTTTTCAATTTAAATTAAAATTAAATATCTACAATTCAAAAAATAGGTCGTTTTTTTGCTCTCCTGAAAAATTGCTATTTTTGAGACACGTGTTGTCAAAACTCAGCCATCGATATAATATGCGAAAGAAATTATTGACACACGTCACAACGAGAGAAAATATTTACCGGTCAAAATGACCACTGCTGGCGCTTTAAGACATGGGAAAAAACTGCGCTTCAAAGTGAAATTGGGAATTTCATAGTATATAACACGAAATGTCTCTTCCTTTGTTTGCAAACCAATGTTTGTGAGAGCACAGTGGGAAAATGTGTGCATCAACCTCGGCTGTCTCACGGCCCGTTCCATCTCAGCGGGTGACCGAAAGAAGTTCGGCAAGGCACCAATTTTTTCACTCAACCGCTCATGATCGCTTTTCCGTCCGTCGCGCGACCATTATCTCGGGAGAGATAGGAGCAGGAGGAAAGAGAGACGACTGCGGCATTATTTTTGCAACGGGCCCATCTCCTCCTCCTCCTTCTCGTAGTTAGACGTGCGGGGGATGAGGAGTTTGGAGAAGGGGGAAGGGAAGCTATAACGACGGCATCTCTCGCATATTTCACCACGATCCCCTACCCAACTCAATTTCTCCTACAAGTCCTCTCTCCTTTATTTTCCCTTCATGGGTCGACTTATAGTTGCTGGGTAGAGCGTTGGGCTGATGTTTGAATGAATATCAGCGCTAATTTAGTGTTATTTTAATTACTTTACCTTTGCTTTAATTAATTAAGTTCTTTTTAATTACTTTAATTAGTTTATATTTTATTCTGTATGGACTACTTCGTATAAATGAGAACCTAATTATTCCCTCCTTTAACTGTTTCAATTTATTTTCCTATGTTTTATATTTTCGCCTCTTTTAATGGCTACGCTGTGTTATACTCAATTTTCCGGATGACCAGAAATGCGAAGAAACCATTCAACCTGTTGAGATATGAGGTGAAACACTTTGCACTTTCCACATAAAAATTTATTACACTAGAGTTTACATGTTTCGCTGCACTGCAGCATTATCAAGACTCAGCTGCAGTGCAGCGAAACATGGCGACTCTGGTGTAATAAATGTTTATGTGGAAAGTGCAAAGTGTTTCACTTCATATCTCATAATGGATCTCCACAAAGTATCTGCCTCATCCATCCATTCAACCTGTTCTTTATGTATTCGAATCACATATACCAACGTTTTCTCAAAAACCCTCAGTCCCACAACCCGTCCAATAACCCGACAGAATGGTCAACTTGTTTGCTTCAATAATAATAATTCTATATTGAATCCAGGTTCTTTGTTCCAGTTATAATGAGGATACATAGTGATAAATCACCTGGTCATTTATTTTATGAAAACATTTAAGTCATAAATCTCCTTTTGTGGCCTGGAGTCATCGATGCTGAATAACAGCAATACTGGTCTCTTAATACAACGTGCGACAACCCTTAACGCAGCATTTAACATAACTTAATACAACCACTATTTTTTCACCTTCTTCTCAAAGAGGGCGTGTCATGCAATCTCAAACGGGTATATTAAATCTCATCTGGCGACAAATTACTCGTTAAAGACTTTCTTTATCGTTTTGAAATTTGAAAGGTAGAAAAAGCATGAACGTGAATATTGTCTTGTATATTATAAATGAAAAAATTGAGGATGCGCATCTGATATAATACTGAGGGGAA
Source organism: Ischnura elegans (assembly GCF_921293095.1). NCBI lineage: Eukaryota > Metazoa > Arthropoda > Insecta > Odonata > Coenagrionidae > Ischnura > Ischnura elegans. The sequence continues at coordinate 63,459,752 of NC_060253.1, read as the reverse complement.
ATTTCATTGGAGGAAGAAGTAAATGTTGAAAAGTGTCTATATTATGCACGCTGAAGATCAAAAGATGATGGGGTGAATTTTAAATGATAAATTCGTTGATTAAAAATACCGAATGAGCGAAAATGATGCGCCTTCTTCAGACAAAACTATATCTGCACTGATTTAGTGTTAATTTAATTGCTTTATTCATATTTAATTTACGTATGGGCTGTTTAAAATTCATACAAAACTTCATTGTTTCTTTCTTTAACTATTTATGTTATTTTTATTTCATTTCCTATTTTATTTTTATTTCTGATCGGCTTAATGCCTTATAAATTCTTATTGGGATATTACCGTAATTGTTATTCCCAATGTCTTTTCATGTTTGAGCGTCATTAATGGGCTTTTATATCGTGATTTGGCTGGATTTGGATCCATTATAAGGTCATTGAATCAGGATACATTGAACGAGTGAGTTAGCAATATAGCCACGTGAAGAGCGAGAAAATATTTAAAATAATTCTGAAACCATGAATTAAAACCGAGGAATATCTTAAAAAAAGTTAATGAGCGACAAGGGGTAAAATGCCAATGAGTTCTCGGGGGAATAAGAAAAAAAAAGTCATGAAGACGTAATTAATATCTAAAACAGTTGGTTTTATGAATTTTATTTTTGGAGGGGGGAGAGTAAGTTTAATTAAGGATTAATTTAAGTTTTCTTAAATAAGGAATTGCGAATTTTGTTTTTGATAAATGTAAATTGACAATAGTGCGTGAGTAGTAGTAGATGGATGCGAGGCGTCAGTTTCTAGCGGCGGTCGTTAGTAAGCTTAAACGCTAAAAAAATGTCTCCATCCCTTCATCCTATTACATGCACAACGTACGTATTTTCAGACTATAAGCGATAAAGTTCTTTCGCATGACATGAGAAACAAGTTTTTTCAAGAAATGTAGACTTAGGAAAAGTTTCGCTTTTATTTTTATGTTCCTAAGCATGACCTGACGCATTCAAGTGGATTATTTCGACGGAGAGGGGACAGCAAGCTTAATATTACCTTAAGTAAAGTGCTTTTAAATTTGCAATGATGTGTTATGTTTACGATAAATGTGAAATGAAAAAAAGTACGCAGGTGGAAGAGATGAGATGCGTGAAAAATGACGAGAGCACTGAGTGGCGGTGTATTTAGTATGCTTCTATTTTTTCAACTGCACTTTATCTCATGCATTACCTAGAAGAGCGCATTACGGCCTCAAAAGGCAATGACGGGATAGTAATCAAAAAGCTTAACTTTTGATGCATTTTTTAACACAATATATAGTGCTTATTGAAATTGCAAGGGCTAAGGGTGGACGTTCAATTGACATATATACACGTTTAGCACACGCCGCGTCAACGCGTAGTGTGAACGGGACATTATTTTCCCTCTATCCCCCTCCCTTTTATTTTTTCCCCCACAGGACGTAGACCCTTCTTCCTACCTCCCCCCCTTACTAGTCCTCCCCATCCCTTTCCGAATGCGTAAATTATCTTGCGTCACTTGTTTTTGCTCCGCGGCGGGAATGGGCTCAGCGGTGCCGGCAGTTCCCACTCTCCGCCTGGAAAGCCATCTCATCCCATTTCCCACCTACTTGGGCTCCAACGCCCATTCCCAGCATTTCCTTCTCATCTCCTTCTTCTTCCTCCGTCGTACCGTTCACTCCTCTCCCCTCCCACACTTTCCTTGAAGTCTTGCCGTAAATGCTTCTCTCTCTCTCTCTCTCATCGAACGTTCATTAGCGATGTCTTTCGACCGTGTGATCTTTACGTAGAAGAATGAATCTAGAAATTGAAGTGAAAATATATAGGGGGCATCCATTAATTACGTGAGGCGTTTAGGGGAGGGTGATGGGGTCAAGCCGATTCTCGCCAAATCTCTAGCGGGGAACGGGGGGCTGGGGCAAGTCCTGGCAAGTATCGCGTAATATTTTTCCTCAAGAAACAGTTGCCTAGAATCACACTTTACACTATCTTAGTAATTTTAAATACTAGTCTTAACTAATCTGAAATAAAATTAATTAAGCAAATTATTTTTATGAATACAATGCAATGAAGCATATATTAACGTATTTACACTGAAAATACGCATTTGAACAATATCACGTGAAATTAGAGGGCCGAGCCAAATCTCACGATATCTCACAAAGGAGGGAAGGGGGCTCAAAAATCGCCAAAATCACCTCACGTAATTAATGAACGTCAGTGAATAGTGTAAATATGTTGGCGATGGCTTTCGATCGAGTGACATTTCCGTAGAAGAATCTATAAATCGAAGTAAAGTTATATTCTATCCTCAATTATCACTTGGCGTGCTATGGGCGTAATATGATTTCGCTACGTGCAATTCTTCGATTTTTTATACGGGCGTTCGATTTTTGAAAATTCGTAGTTTTTTATTTTTTAACTCTAAGTTCTAAGGTACTAAGCTCTAAATAAACACATGAAAACAAAAAACAAAAGCAAAATTAATTCTTCAAAATGATACCAAACACCTATTCCTTGCATCTAAGGTTGGTTGAGAAATACCAAAGAGTTAAAAATAGCCAGTACTGGGGTACAGCACTTAGGTCAGCACGACATCAGTTATTAGTCTCTTTTTTTAATATCTGTTAGCTGTCTCATGAAAGATAGTAATAATAATAGAAAAGAGATATATAGCTTTTAATGTTACGTATTTTTAGTGGTTTTTATGGAAAAGAAATATGAAATTAATTTGTGATTTTTATCTTCTGGAAATGTGTTTATAAATAAGCTGAGAGAAGTTTGGATGAAGGGAGTTTGAAGGAATTATATTAAATATTTCTCATCCCACACCCACACTTCTCATTAATGCTAATTAAATACTTTCCTCTCTTTCATTGAGCGTTCATTAGCGATGTATTTCGATCGTGTGACCGTAGAAGAATCTAAATATCGAGGCTATATTCCATCCACATTTATTGATTAGCTCCTAATTTAAATATCTGTGAGCTGTCTCATGAAGCGTATGAATATGAATGAAGAGATATTTTTAGATTTTAAGGTAACATTTGTGTTTTGCACCTAGTGGCTAGTGTTAAAAAGAAATATGAAAGTATTGGGCGGTTTTTATCTCCTGGAAATGTGTTGGTAAACAAGTTAGCTACGAGAAGTTTGGACCAAGAGAGTTTAAACTTAAATTAAATTGGGAACTTAAATTGCGATTACTAATAGGCACCTTGTACCCTAAATTGCAAAAAAGCTACAATATAACCTCCCCATAGCTCTACCATCGAGCCACTGTGCAGGCTGTGCACCCATTTTGGCGATATTTTGGAGCTGTAGGCACCCATTTTGTTAGGAATTCAAGTTAGTTCTCGCTATACCAGAGTTTTTAAACTGTGGTAATCAAATCAGAGTAACTGCCGGAAGGAGTACAACAGCTGTGGTCATTCGAGGTTTTAAGGCCTAGGGCTAATAAAAACAAGGAGTGGCTGGGAGAGAAGACATAATTCGGATGTCAGCTGAACGGCAACTGCAGTAGTTTCAAGCTTGAAATCCTGTGCGATGGATACTTAGCTCTCAGCTGATGTTCGATTAAAGAATAAAATCGCATTTTTATTTTGTTAACCGAGACCTAATGTCAAAAATCGGAGGGATTTATCAAAGAGCTATAACCTCTTGATGTTATCAAACTAAAATGATCTCGTTGATACCATTGGAACCTATTTGTTAATTAATTTCATAAGATAGCTGATTTTCAGTGGCCAACAGTTCTTTTCCATGTCCTTATCATGCGTGTTGTTAGTTTTTCATTGCGAAAATTTTACGATTTGTCTGAGGCTACAATTGTTTTCCACAAGGACGATAAAGCACCATTGCTGAAATAGTTGAGATAGAGATGCATAGAGATGAAATAGTTAATAACTTTTTAATGATCGACGCTACATGCAAGTCTCAGAGATTTCTTTAATTTGCCTGAACACGTTCCTAACGTTATCAAAAATTTCATACAATATTCCGATTAAATCAGATGTGAAAGTAGTTAGGTCAGATCTGAAACAGATATACACAGATTGGAAAACAGATCTAGATCAGGTTCCTTTTCTGAAACTTGTGGGCTCAGGAAAAAATATGGCATTACGATATGTTCCATATAATTTTCAAGCGTTACATATCTTTTCCCAACTGGTTGTCCACCGGTTGTCTATGGAAATGACGTTCAATATTCTACCACTTCATTTGAAATTTATGCCCAACTTTGATAACATTTAAGGTATCAAAGTATGTTCCTTATTCCCGTCAATTGTTGAGTGACGTACCCTTCTGTTCGGCTGTTTTTACGTTCTACCTTTATATAATTCACCCCTTTGTTTTGAAAATAAGCAGATCTGTGCCTCTCTTTCGCCACACTATCAGTGCGTGCCTTTATTTCGGTTATTATCTCGCTTCTATCCAGGACGGAAGAATGGCCCCATACATTCCTTTCTTTCGCCACACACTCCCGTTTCATCTTCTCCGGGATTGGGATTCCTCAGGCGCCAATGAACTTCGGAGGAATGTGAGGAGATAAGATGAAGGAGAATAAAAATGGAATGTGATTTGCTGAGAATCGAAGGAGTTTGGCGTAGAGAGGATTGGGAGGGAGGGATGACCCGATGTTGAGACTAAGTCATGGTATTAAGGCTGGACTAAATTATTACTGCTGTATGATACAGTCGCTTAGCTTATGAGAAGTATTCGATTCAGTCAGTACTAGTTTTGAATTATGTTAATAGCCAAAAACTATTTTATGAATTGGGTGTGTTTATATTTTCGGGCCTCCCATGATGCCTCCTCAAAAACCCGCCACATTTGAAAGTTGGGATGAATTTTGCAAGTTTTCCTTACACGCCAACGCTAAGTGACTAATTCCTCGTAGAGCATTGCGGTAGGGGTAAATTATATTATGTGTTTAGATTATCAATAGATGGAATATTTATCACCGGGTTTGTAATTCCTCTCCGTCCCACGACGTGGTCGCAAAAATCGTTGATTTCGATTCTATGCTCAAGAGTTTCGATGCTTTATTTGGGTAAATACCGACACTTGCTGGGCGACAGCTCAAAGACTATCTAGGATTTTGAACATTTGATTAATTATTAAAAATTTCAAATAATATACTTCAAATAAGGTGTGATTTTTCGCTGAGTCTTGTGACGCCTCAGCAAACATTTAGCGAATTTGAGACTCGGTACATTCATGATGCTTGTCGGAGACTTCAACGGGTGACTAACCCTCTCCTGTGGATATGCAACCCAACTTACACAATTTCTTCCCCACCGCTTCTAATCGAGGCATAAACATGGTAATTTGGTTGAATATTTGCTAGTTAGATGTACATTTTTTGGATGCACTTTGGAGTTTGTATGAAAACGGTTTTTCTTAGGTATCCCTGCAAAGTGCATCCAAATAAATGTTTGCGTTGCCATAGCTCAGTAACCAAGGAATTTCGACCCCATTTCTAAGGACAACAATGCTGAAAATTGCATCCCCCACCTTCTTCTTAAGTATTCCAGATTCCTCCTGAAAAATCTCGTTATTTTACGTAAAGTGAACATTTTGCGCATTTTTAGAGAAGTTTTGTCATTAGAACCTGAATAAAAATCCATACTTTTAAATGGAATTCATAGATAATGTAGTTATGAAAGCAATTCTTTGGCCGTAAGTGATTAATAAAATACAATTAGGAGAACATAATGCGCAATTTTTATATAAATGAAATGTATTTTATTTCTCGGATCAGCCTCCTCAAACGAATATTTTCATGAAATATTCCTCCTTCTCCAGGATATTTTTCTCCAACACAGCCGAACTAGGCGAGAATATCCCTTCTGACGACTAGGTTTTCCCTTACCTACATTCTCAAGATCCTCATTAAGTGGCTCAGGCCTTGTCTCTCCCCATTCCCTTTTCAGAACCCCAGTTGACAGATGGTTCTTGAGGAAAGGGTCCGTCCCTCGAAGATGTCCCTCATCCCGAGCATTCCATGAACGGAAGAGGACTATCTCGTGTGCTTCCCTCCGTGCCCAGCTCCCCCACGTGGTGGGTCACCGTCAAAACCTTCGCACGGGATCCCAAAGGGCTTTTCGGCACACACGGCCTGGGGTGTCGGAAGACCCCTTACTATACGGGGAGAAAGCTATCGTTAATATTGTCATCCGAAACATACCCCGCTGCTGTTTCCTCAGCCGGTCCTCGATCCTTGACAGAAAAGGCTTCCCTTCCTCTCTTGAATTATTGCCCTTTTGTTTCTTAGGACCGTTTTAAAAAGTCCTTTCTGCGGATTACAGGCAGTTTCTGGGATACAGTCCACTCCTCGAACTGAATGCTTTACCACGTCTCCCAAAAATGGCTAAAATTTAATTTACCATTTTCCGTACTTAAATACTATGTTTCGACTTCTCATTAATAATTTTAATGGAATATTTGTAAAATGTGTGTGTTCAAGCAGTGCATTTTGGAAAACTTCGTGACCGGTACTTTGCCACAACTAAGGGGCTGCACCAATTTTCCAAAACTTAATCGTAAAAATGCATCCACGGGAGTTGAAATGAAACAAAGAAGACAATTTTAGAATTAAAATGCATTATTGGTATGTTATCTTTGAGTGACACAATAGTTATGAAAAAATTCTGAAACGTAAAACACTTTCTGAAATCCTGAGAGCAGATTAAACATTAAAGACAGTTCCCTCAGCCTCCACGAATGGGAATGAATGCTCATCGCTTAAGGAACGGTAAGATAAAGAAAGATGACATATTCTCAGGATTAGTTCAATGAAGGTGGAGAATGTAGAGAGGTGGGAATTACGTATATATCCCCATATTTCTTGTGACCGTTCCGTGTTCCAATTGTTTTGATAAATCCGGCGCTGTGTAGCGAAATAACTGTTTAAATACCTATGGAAAGTACATCTTCTTGTCTCCATCTGTTTCATTAATTATAAATTAAACACCTGCTAGTAGCCATAGGAGCTATAGGATGGCAATAAAATTCACAAAAATAAGAACTAGTACAGAAGAATAATTAAAATGGACTTTTTAATTAGGATTTGTTCTTTTAACTTTGAGTATATACAAAGATCAAAGGTTAAATATTACCTCCAAACGGCTGACTGAACCATTACATCCATTTTTACCCGCGTAATAACGGAATGACGATATGGTGGTAATCTTAATTAAGGGAAGAATTCCATTTTGGAGTTTCCTGCTTCCATTGCGTTAATCGTGAGATTGCATGATAAAGTTATTTTTAAGGTTGGCAGCTCTAAAATGTAATGCTATTTTTACTTCATACTAGATAAAATCTTTAGACTTACAATTAGTCTATTCTTTATCACTTGATCAGCCATTAAGGGTTTGAAGTCCTCTCTTTTGGTATCGCCTCTGCAAGTGATGTACCGTAAAATTAACTTCCAAATCGGATGTTTACTGATATACAGCCCCCTTATCCCCGTAAATAGTGATATCAAATTCTAAAACACGTATCTAGCGTGAAATGGGCTTCCGAAATAAAAAAAAAAATTTCAAAGTTTTTTATTTTTTCAAAATATTTTCATTGTTTCAAAAATCCTAGGTTAAGGTTTTCTCGGCTGTTTTTGGATTCATCTCAAATTCATAAATAAAGTTGAAACTCCAAATTACTGGTAGCAAAGGAGAAACTCTTGAAGCTAGCATTGCATGTCATATATAGGTATTGTTACAATATGCTTCTTTTCTCTGAGGAAAATGAAGTGGTTACTTCACGTCAGCAGATACTGTTACTGAAATTTGGTATATTTAACTTCTCAGGGGTATCGAGTCGGTGTAGTGGCTAATGCTTCGGCTTCCCACTATCTATGGGTTTTCTGGGATGATGGTGGTTACTCATTTAAAACATTTGTCCGTTAATTTGGAATTTTTCTTCTGTAAGTTTACCTGCTTATTAACACTTTGGTGCCCACGCCTGAATATACCTCAGGATGAATATTTCCTTGCAGGGGGCCAAGCCCGAGTAGAGCTCGGGAAGTCGTACTCCAATCTATGGAAAAATATACCGCGAACTTTTTTCGAGCCCGAGAAAATTGTGACAAAGCAAAGAGAGAGCGCTGATAATATTTTCCGTATACTTTAACCAGTGCCGCCTTCGGACACTGAGTAAAATTTGAAATTTTCTAATGTGTTTTTTAATCTAAGGCATGTAAAGCTGTTTGTTGTGGCCGTCAGTACATTGCAAGAGAATGTGTGAAATTTTCATGAAAATGACAAGTAGTTGGTTGTAATCCCAACCCCATTAAGGGCTCTTTCTTTTGCTATCTGGTCTACTCGTATGGAAGGGACTGTCATTTAGCGACTCCTTAATGTACTTTTTCGGATTAGGAATTTATTTCATAGAAAAACTAAATCACTGGGTTTCGCGCAATCCGAACATGAAAATACCTCGGAATTCAAAGCAGGAATGGCAAGTGAAACGAAACCAAAATGTTTCTTTTCGACCCGGAGCGAAACGAAAATACGAGGCCTGGGTTTAGTTTCGTTCCCGCACGAAATTAAAACACCAAGGAGTTTAGTTTAGTTTCGACTTGGGACGAAACTTTATTCCCGGGAACGAAACTAAATTTATCGAAACTCCGCTGCTCATAGTTAAGTTTCGATACCGGAAGTTGAGTGGAGGGGGATAAGAGGGAATAGTTTCGACCCATTGCGTTTGACATGCGTGTATAGAGGTTAAAATATCGAGCTTAAAAATCTAATGGCCAGTTTACGTTCACCTTTCTCATGTAAGTACTTAGTAAAAATATGAGTGCCCCAGGTGTCTAATGGCGGTAGGCCGAACCTCTACTTCATTCAACCATACTTCGAACTCGGTGTCTGGGTCGAAACTGAAGTGTTTGTAGGTGAAGCACGTGGTCCCTCCGGTGCGAAACATTATCTGTGTTTCGTTTCGTCTGAGAGTTTTAGTTTAGTTTCAACCCGAAGTAGTTTTGACTCCGATTTTGTTTCGACCCTGAGTTTACCTCCCCGGGTTTAAATCCGTTTTGTTTCCACATTTCACTCCCGGGAACGAAACTATTGAAATTTTACTGGTTTTGACTTTCGTTTTGTTTCACTTGCCATTTCTGCTTCAAAGCATGTAATATGTCGGCCTCGGTGGCGGCGGGGTAACGTTCCCGCCTGCCAAACAAGAGGTCGCGGGTTCGAGTCCCGCCTGGGTAGGTTTCCCCGGTCCAGGGCATGGTCGTTTGTGTACGTTTACTTGTTACATTTGTTGAACACCCCGGTGTAAAATGGCCAATTAGAGCTGTATCCGGTGGTTTGAGAATAAAATAAAGAAAAAAATTAAAAAAATAAACATTAAATCCCGAGAAATATAGATGTAAAATTTTCATGTTTGAGATGCATAAAATTCCCATCCTTATCATTTTAAGCTAGAAGTACGTCAGGAAAAAAAGACTGGTCGATCAGAAGTGATGCGTTCCCTTGACTTTCATCTATTCGTTCATCAGGAACCTGTAGTAACATTTGCTCAGTGCGGATACGACTTTGTCACCGCCCCTAGGACAGCAGTGGAGCGCGTCGGCTCTCAGGGGAGGCCTGGAAGAGTGGCGCCCCCTCTCCTACAAACCAATGAAAAAAATCGTCTCGACTTTGAGACGGTGAAAAAAAAAGGTTTCCATTAGTGAATGGAGGGATTAACGAAAACATAAGACGAGTTTCATCTTTCCACATGTGAAATACATTCATGAAGAAAAATGACTCTAATAGGACGTTAATTACTCGCTATCTTTCCCGATTGCTTTTTTTCTCGCCGTCAACGGAAATGCTTTTGAAAATTGGTAAATCGTAACAAAGCAGGGGGTAAGCATTAATCAGTGTGTTCCGTTACCATTACAAGTATTGCCTATAACCAGTATCACCTTCGAAGACTATGTAACAATTAGGATTTTCTAGTGTGATTTCCTAAAAATATGGTCGGAAAAGCTATTTGTTGTCCCCGTCGGTCTATTATAAGAGTTTTTTAAAGTAATTTTCATGAAAATAACATGTAATTGGTTGGAAATCCAGCCTCATTAAGGGGGCTCACTACTTCAGAGAAAAGCTTTGCTGTTGATAATCAGGATTAATTTCATCACTTAATCTTGGCCACTTTGCATTTAAATGTTTCTTTTCAATCAAAGGCAAGGATGAGTTTGTGTAGCATTGCGTGACAATGTTCATTTTTGTGTTAGAATTGGGTTAAAATAGACAATAGACTAAAATGTAACATTTTCCCAAGTTTCCCAAAATAAATTCGTGAAATTTCCGCATTAAAAGTAAATACATCCTAATAGCTGCAACTACTGATACTTTATAGTCGAATATGAACAGAATGCATTGATTCTGTTATGAATTTAAAGCTACAATATTGAAATAGATGAAAACATTTTGAAGGCTAAGAAAGACTTGAATATAACCGAAGGAAGTTTCCGGAAGAATTAGGAATACACCAAAATGATTATGTTGCTTTAGGAAATGGCGTAAAAATGGTCATTTCAAGATACATGCATTTTTCACTGATGCATGCAGAGCGTAGCAGAAAAACTCAAATTATTCATTATTATAATCTGAATACGATATAAATTATGCATAAAACGATAAACGATACATTATAAATGCAGTATTGTATTGAGTTTTCATACCAAAATGGAGGACCAATGTATTCTATTACTTTTAGGCCGTAAGGCTTTCGGTCCAGGAGGTGTTTCCCATTATGGTTCCCTTTTCCCATCGAAGGTATCTGATGCCACCTCATTACTACGCAACCATTGGCGAAACCTCGAAAAAAATAGTACAGGAAATGACTCGGGTTGCTTATAGCCCACCTCCCGCGGAGTCTTCCCTCCAGCCATTAGCCGTCACCTCGGCATCGCCGCTGCCATTTCCCGTGTCGGGGGGGCGTTGTTACTACTGCCATCCTGCGCGGGAAGAGGAAAAATTGATGTATCCCTTAAGTGACGACAACGAGGACGTTCTACCCCTCGTCATGCGGCTACCCTTGGCATACCCCCGTATAACTTTAGCGGTAAAAAATACAGCAACGTTCTAATGAATTTAGTTACTAATTAAGCGCCGGTGGCGCCATAAGGTTTAACGTATCCCGAGGTATTCTCCCTTCTTTTATCCTCTTTTTCCGTTTACCTCCCTTGTTTTTACCATTTACGCTAGTATTTTCCCCAAATCTATTTCATAGACTTTTATTTTATAGAAAATACATTTCAGATATGAGGGATAGGTCAGGAAACCCACTCACTTCACCTCATTTGGTATTCACTTCATGGAAATTTCCGACTTTTCACCCTACGTGCTCTAATTTAAGGGCTCTAACCCAGGCGTCATTTTTTTTTACTTTTTCGTGCATCGCATGACTTATCTGGCATCCTCAAGAATCCGAATGGCTGGCTTGCGAAAATCCATCATTTTTACGATTTTCAAATCTAAAGTTCTCAAATTTAAGTCGCACTCCAATTTTGAGGCCCAAAAATGAGGGAAAAAATTACAGTGTAGCTTATATACGGAGGGAAAAGGGTAACTCCCAATCACCGCCTCCGCAAATTACCGCGACACTGCGCGTTATCTAGGAGCACCGTGACATCGTTAATACCGCCCACAGCCTCCTTATCATCCTTTCACACAGTCCTTCCTATCACCTCATCACAACTCACAAGCCACGGTGTCTGAGATAGGGTGGGAATAGCGTGGAAAGTGAATTGATGTCTCCTAAGAGTGGCGCCAATGTGGAGGACAGTCTCTTCCATAGAGGAAGAGGAGTGACCCATCCGAAAGCGTTGTACGTAGGGAAGCGATAGGTGTGACACGGCGCGGAGAGAGAGAGAGAGAACTTCTCTCACGCCGCGCCGCCTTAACGTTCGCTCCACGGAGTATCCTCCACTTCTCCTCCTTCTTAACCGCTTTGGCTGTTCCTCTGTGCGGTAATGAGACCACCTCCCTTTTCAGTGCAACCTATTATAGTTTAAAAGACAACAACTAAATTTTCGTTGTAAACATTACTTCCTGCAATAGTTAGCATTACAGTTTTATACCTGTTTTCATATTACGCATGCAAAGTTGACTAACTGTTTCTATGTTATCCTTAAACTCTGTACAAATTTTACCTTTATCAGAGTTATTTTTTCCTATTTTCGTGGATTTAACGAGTGTAGCTGACGTCCACGAAAATCCGTTATTTTAACGACTTCTTAACCTAAGTTCTAAAATTTAAGCCGCACCCGATTAAGAAGCCATTTAATCAGGAAAATATACAGTTTAGCTTATATTATTATCTTCAAGTAGATTATATTCGGAGAAAAATGGTAACTCTCCAACACCGCCTCTGCAAATTACCGGGAAACTGCGCGTCATCTAGGAGCACCGGGAAACATGGGCGTAACCAGCGAGGGGAAGGAGGGGGCAGAAACCCCCACCCCCTTAAAGCGAAAGTAAATTTAGTTAAAAACGAAAGTTTACAACGAATTTTCTTTAAATACAAGAAAAGTGATATTCGTATAAAACATGTGATTAAAATGGAAATATTTTTTCCTAGCAAATAATTTCAAAAAATGATAAAGCGTTGTTATAATTTTCTTGAACTTTTGGTTTCCATGACCTTTTCTGTGTTACAACTAGAACGACCTCGGCTTGCCCCCCTCTAATTTTGATCCTGGGTACGCCCTTGCCGTGAAATCATTTATCCCGCACACAGCATCCTTATCATCCTTTCTCACAGTCGTAGCCCTCCCTATCATCCCATCACAACTCACAAGCCACGGTGTCTGAGATAGGGTGGGAATGGCGTGGGAATTGAATTGATGTCTCCTAAGAGTGGCGCCAATGAGGAGGACACAGTCTCTTCCACAGAGGAAGAGGAGTGACCCATCCGAAAGCTTTGTACGTAGGGAAGCGATAGTTGTGACACGGCGCGGAGGGAGAGGGAACTTCCGTCACGCCGCCTTAACGTTCGCTCCACGGAGTATCCTCCAATTCTCCACCTCCTTGACCACTTAGGCTGTTCCCCTGTGCGGTAATGAGACCGCTTCCCTTTTCAGTGTAACCTATTATAGTTTAAAAGATAACATCTAAATTTTCATTGTGAACATAACTTCCTGAAATAGTAAGCATTAAAGTTTTATACCTGTTTACATATTATGCATGCAAATTTGACAGGGAGTTTCTGTATTATCCTTTAAATATATCATTAAACTATGTACCAATTTGGCGTTATTTTATCGGCGTTATTTTTTTTACCTTTTTCGCGAATTACAAGAGTGTAGCCGGCGTCCGCGAGAGTCCGTCATTTTTACGATTTCTTAACCCTAAGTTCCTAGACCTAAATTCTAAAATTTAAGCCGCACCCCAATTTTGAAGCCCTTTGAAACAGGAAAATATACAATGTAACTAATATTGTTATTATCTCCGAGTAGATTATTTTCGGAGAAAACCGGTAACTTCCAATCACCGCCTCTGCAAATTACCGCGAAACTGCGCGTCATCTAGGAGCACCGTGAAATCGTTTATCCAGCCCACAGCATCCTTATCATCTTTTCTCACAGTCGTAGCCCTCCCTATCATCCCATCACAACTCACAAGCCACGGTGTCTGAGATAGGGTGGGAAGTGAATTGATGTCTCCTGAGAGTGGCGCCAATGAGGACTGACTCGTCACTCCCACGGAGGAAGAGGAGTGACCCGTCGGAAAGCGTTGTACGGTGGGAAGCGATAGTTGCGCCACGGCGCGGAGAGAGAGGGAACATCCGTCACGCCTCCTTAACGTTCCTTCCACGGAGTTCCCTCCTTCGATTCTCCCCCTCCTTCACCGCTTTGACTGTTCCCCCGTGTGGAGATGAGACCGCCTCCCTCCCGTGGGAAAGAAGTGGCGAACCCAGGAGGATTCCCCAGATTAAAAAAAATGGACCGCTACTAGCCTTCCCCCTGAAACTAAAGCGGTGTTGCCAAATGAGTGTCGATTTTAAAAATGCCTCTCAGATTTCAATGTTTTTTTTTTCGTTTCTAGCCTCATTATTTTTTGTCTCCGCTGGAGTCATTTTTTTGTAGATGTGACTCTATGCCTCTCTTCCTTTACGTGTTTTTGTTGACTTAATGTTAGAGTGGCACCCGCTTCCTCACTAAAGTGTCCGTTCGGACCGCAATGCAATAAAAGTGGAGACTAAGGTCACGGTGGTAGGTGGGGGTAAATCTGTCGATGTCAGAGTTATAAATATTTTTCCATCTCATTTTTTTGTCCCTTTTGGCTTATTTTTTTCGATGTATTTATGCCACTTTTTAGTCTTTTTGCCGGCTAAGAAGCTTTTCGCGGAAGGATAGTATTATTATAGTTTCCTTAGGAAACTATCGTTCGTATCCCAGGGTATTTGAGTGTCTATGGGGCCTCTCAGCAAAATTTTATAGCTCCGTTATTTTATCGTACAGATAAGAAGCTCTTCACAAAAAAATAATATTTGTTTCCTTAGGAAACTATCCTTCCTGTCATAGGTATTTGAGTGTCTAGGGGGCAAAATGTTATAGTTTTGAAATCTATCTAATATATGCCCTTCATAAATTAATTCCCTAAATAAATTACGTTCGAAGTTTTCATTCTACTACGCGATTCAAATTATAATATGATCGATCCTAAGGCTGTTAATTTTGGAGAAACAGGGCATAGGAAAGAGCAGTGGCGTAACTCTGGGGGATGAAGGGATAGGTCCCCCCAAAGCCTCGAAGAAATTAAAAAAAAAGTATTTAAAATTATTGTTTAGTTTTGACATTTAATAACTGCATCTGCTTAAAGTTAATTTTTTTTTGCTGAAATGTAGCAGAATATATTTCCAGGCACGTCATTTATAAAAAATTTTCCCGTTGCTTGGGAGGGAGGTCGCCACCCCAGTCCATCCCTTCCTCCCCCCCCCCCCCCAAGGCATATTCCTAGTTACGCCACTGAGATAGAGTATAAAGCGTAGTGTTGTTTTTTATTTACAACTTGTCTACTTCCTATCTTCATGGGCATAACGAGGGATTTTCTATCCCTCGCTTTGATATTCATCTTCTCGATTAAAAATATATTGCTAGAAAAATCGATTTCGACCAACATTTTTCCAACACTATTTTTGTTTTCTCCCCCCAACTACCACGTCGTTCCTCGAAGATTCTGTAAGTCAGCCTTTTCCGGTCTCGCGCCCGCGTACCCAGAATCGGGACGTGGTTTAGTCACTCGAAAAGCACTAATGCATCATCCCGCGCGAGGCGGAAATATTTTTCAGTCCCGGCCTCACCGTGCATCTTGTCTTCTTGACTGAACGGTCGAGCACTCTTTCGCGCGATAGTTCGTGGCTATTAGTAACTGCCTATGTCGAGTGCGAGGAGCGAGAAGCACCTTCGCCGTGACTGAAAACTGAGTACGTTTCAGCCCCTGCAAATGGGTCTGTCAAAGTGAAACCGGTCGTTTATTTTCCTTGGCACTTCGCTCGTAAAGTCTTGAGACTTCGAACCGATGATTATTATTGCTTTGAAATACAAAAATAGAATTGTTGCATCAGATGTAAATGATGCTTTATTTTGCTATTTAATTATACGCACTTGAGATTTTGATACGAAAATTTGGTTATGATAAATGAAAATTTAATTAATGCCATGCCGAATTAATCGCCGCGCCGAATTGTTAAGTTATCGAAAACCACAATTTAAAAGGCCATTATGTGCTGTTTTCGGTGAAATGGGAATAAAAAAATTAAACTCAAGCTCCGAAACCTGTCTTGTGCCGCTACCGAACGGGTTTTCAAAAGTGAGTAAAAATAAATAATACAACTTATTACTTTCCTACCGAAAACTGGCATGAATATCTACATAGAGTGCCAAAATTTTAATATATTGCGTAAATAACATTTCCAGGTGTATGAATGAAATAATACTGGCGGCAGGTCGTATAAAGGAGGTCTTTTTTTCTATTCAAGCTTTTAAGGACACGAGAAAAGTTATATTAAGAGAAGATACTTCCCTGAGGATTCTAATTGCAAACTAAAATTATCTCAGGTGAGAAGTCAAGTGGATTTTGGTCTAGGTAAAAGAAATTATATTTGTTTTCAAATTGAAATTCGAAAAAATATTCCAGGCTTTAACCCCACTACATATCCCTATAAAAACTTTACTGCCAAAAGTTATCGTCGAAAATAATTATTAAATGAAATAATACTGTCGGTATGTCATGTAGGGGATGTCTTTTTTCCGTCAAGCTCTCAAGGAAACAGAAAAAGTTACGGGTGTACCACTACCTCTTCGTAATTTTCAAGTTTCTGGATTAGAAGAGATCGGTTCCCAAACAATATTTTAAAATATTTTGAGGAAGTTAATGTTCGGGGGCTGGCTGCTTTAAGAGTGGTCGAGTTGGCATAAAACACAGGACCGCTGGCCGTTGAAGGAGACGCCGCTTAAAATACGAGGGATTCATATCGTTTACACGATAAATACGCTTGTTACCCGGGAATTTGTCAGCCGAATAGAAATGACCATTTTGGGCAGATTTCGCTGCCTTAGCGGGTCCGCGAGTTTCGCACACTCCTGTAAAGGTCTTTCTCTTTTTGCCCCTGCGGGGAGAGTTATTTTGGAGCCAATATTAAATAAGATAACTTATTATACAATAGTGTTCTCTTTTCCGGAAAAAGCAGAAAAAATTCCTATGATTAAAATTAAAAAGAATAACTTTGTGCTTTCACATGAATAATTCTTTTTAATTTTAATAATGAATCACAAAGTTACGCCTCAAACAATCAAATTCCTATGATTTTAAGAAGACTCGATTCGACAATTTGATGATGCATTTTACTAACGTAGAAGTTACGATTCTTCGTTTTCATTATATCGTATCTCTCGCTCCGAAGTGCAGTGCAAATTTATCATTTTCAATCAAGAGGTCGAATAATAACCTGCATCGCCATTAGGGATATGCAATTAGGTTATGGCAGAAGACATCAATTTTCTTAGTCCATACATTTTCATATTTATTAAAAGGTTTAAAATAAGGATAAGGACGTATTAAACGTTTTGCAGGCAAGCAATTTCTCCCGGTTATGACGTAAGCTTTCAAGTCTTTAGTTAGAACGTGAATCTTAAAAAGTCATCTTACTTTCACACCGTAATATTTTTAATGGCCCTGAAAAATTGATATTTTTATGCAGTTAGAGATCCAACTATTGTACATGAAGGAAGAGTGAGGATATTGCCTCACATGTCATCACCTATTTTTACTAGATCTACTCAATCAGTGGAATCAATCTTGACTACTCAATCGGTGAAAAAAAGCTGTAACACTCAAGTTATTCCGTCGTACATGTTCGCCATTATGAATAAAAATTGCTCTCAATCGATATCACCTCAAGACGTGCTCAACAATAGCGATTTTAAACCATTTTACACACATATTGCGCTATTTTATTTGTTATTCAATTTTTAGTATTTCTTATCGCGTTTACCACCCCCGATGTTAGCCCTGCAACCTCCAGGGTAACGCACGCGTATCCCAGAAGTGATATCATAGAAGCGCCTGGAGGGAGATTGGGAATAAATGCGCGGTATTTTGTGCCTGAATCACTGTTTTTGAGAATATTACGTCATGGAATGACGCTAAGCCCGAGCGTTGACGTTTAAGAGTAAAAAATTTAGCATGCCTCCAAGTCACTCCGTGAAATAATTTTTGCTCACCATTCTCGCCCACACGTATTTCATATCCTGTCCTCATAACTCGATTTTCGTTTGCGTCTTGAGCGTTGAGACTTTTTTCGTTGCAGATTATTGGCTCATATTGTGCCTGAAAATACAATTACTGGTATCCTGAAATGGCCTATTCAGCAGGCCTTCTGTGGCGTATGATGCTCTACTATGGTACTTGTTTTTATAAATGCACGAACATTTTGAAATGTTGCCTTTTTCGCAAATTTCGGGGGATTAGCACCATCGGAGGACACACTTGAATTAGAGTGGTATTATTTTGATTTTACTGATCAGAATGAGACGATTTAAAAAAAATAAAGCCCCGGAAAAAATTGCGTGGTAAAAACTTATAAAAATTGCCGAAAAATCCGTGAAATACGATATAATCTGAATTTTCGAACACTTATTGCAATCGGGAGACATTATTCGATTTGACAAATCTTTTCTCTGTATTAATTTTTCGCCGGCCTCGGTGGAGGTGGGGTAAAGTCCTTGCCTGCCAAACCGTAGGTCGTGGGTTCTTAACCCGCCTGCGTAGGTGATATCCCTTTCTGGGCTTGCATGTTTCTGTTGTCCTTTGTTAATGTTGGAATCCCGGGGAAATTGGAAATAAACTAATAAATACCGTCAACTGGTGTAGCTTTGGTTGGCTTTCCTGGTAAATTTGGCCCAGAAGTGTAAAAAGGTTCATAATTCTGTATTTTAATATTTGCATTGAGTTATCGCCTTAATTCTTTTATCAGTAAACAGGTGTCATTACTGACTTCAAAACCAATAAAGGGACACGAATAAATGAAATTTGTAGGTTATAATCAAACGAAACAGTGTGCTGAGAGATATTTTGTGTGGGGTTTCTTTGCTCCAACTCATGGTTTAGAACTAGATACGTTTTTTTTTACTATATTGGGCCAAAGTTACCACAATTGAAGGTAATTATGGCCCCATTAAAAAATCCTTGCTGTTTAAATAGTAAGATGTTCAAAAGCAGCCTAAACTTGAAGGTTCATAATCTCTTAATAATTTTAACCACAATACAAGCATATTTTATTAATTTTAAAGTTAGATAATTTTTTTTGTCTCTAAGAAATCATGAAAATTTGGGCCAAAGTTACCCCAGTTGACGATATTGTATTTTCGAATCGCAAATTTTACTAGTAACTTACCACTCGTTCTCTGGCAGCTTTGAAGTATAATTTAGAATTTTTTTCATCCCATTCAACAGCACAACGACCTTGAGCGCTCTTTTAAATATTTACTCTGCTTTTCCTACAGCTGAGTAGTCACAGGAAGCGTGTGGCATACATGATTCTCATACAGCTTCCGCCATCCGGCAAGTCGTGAGGTTGTTCCTTTGACGCGTTCCAACCCACGCAGCCGTTGAGTTGAAGTTTGCCATTCTCCCCTCTCGTCAAACGTCTCTCTAATATCCTCTCTTTTTTTTATGGGTAGAGTAAATAAAATCTCCTCGAGAGTTAATGGGCGCTTTTTATTCCCATTTCAAGACCACCTCGCTTCTTCGTTGATCCCGAAAAACGGTTTCGTTCAACCGAAATCTCGACTGCAGGTGTTCAAATACGCGTTCCGTTGTGCCTTCCTGTATTTTTGAGGATGTTCGCTTTGTAAGTGCGCGGGAGTTGATCGTTTCTATTTTAAAAATGAATGTGCGTGGGTGGAGTTGCGGGAACTAGTCGCTAATCCGTAAATTACGGTTCCTCGAAGCTACTATTTCGCTCGGAGTTGTTGAGGTCATAGTCTTAATTCATCATCAAGGTTCTTAGAGTAACCTTGATTCATCATTATCATTAGTCAACAATCCTAAGAATGAATAAAATCTGAATATTTATACTTGATGGAGTAGAATTTTTTCCATACTCTAGTAAATATTTGCAATTTTCAACGATTATAAGATTTATTACGACCAAAGTTGCAATTTTACCACATCATCATCAAGGTTACTATATCACCTTAAAGATGATGTAATGACATTAAAAACCTATGTCATTATAATTGTTGTAATCGTGGAAAATTGCAAGTATATATTTTAAAATCCGAAGTTTGGTTTGGCGCAGCTCTCCATTCCTCTCTCCTATCCGCTAGCCTTTCCATACCGGTGTATTTCATCTCTTTTACTACCTTTATAACATTTCTAATGTAACTCATTAGGGGCCTTCCCTTGCCTTCTTCCCTTCCAATTGTCCGTCTACGATTGCTATTATGAGGCCGTCGTGCCTCATAATGTGGCCAACTATGTTGTCTCGTCTTTTCCTTAAGGTTCTTAGAATTCTCCTTTTCTCCCACTCTTCTTAGCAGTTCCTATTTGCTTACTCGGTCGATCTATTTATTCTCTATCATTTTTCGGTAGAACCACATTTTGAATACTTCCAGTCGTCATTAGGAAGTAAAAAATAGTGTTTGACCAACATAATACAATTTAGGGGGTGTACACGGAGGGTCATGAAGCCACCTAACCCCTTCCACCGTAATGAGAATATGAGGAAAAATTAAGAACTGTTGCCTGAAATAGTTAAACGAATCATACACGAAGACATGGCGAAGGCAGGGATGTTGTGATACTCCGCGCTCTTTTATATTTATTCGTAAATATTTAAATGTATAATATTGTGGAATTTCCTTATATAAAATGATTTAAACTGATCTTACATCGATCTTTTCCCATCTGCTATTATCGATCCGAAATTTAAGCACTATTCTAAACGAGAGATTTGAAGAGGCCAAATCTGATGGGCCGAAATCGTCTAACTGAATTTCACGAATACTCTCGAAGTGCCATGGCTCGATGACTTCTCATCATTGAGGTTATGCTCTGCATTGGGTACAAACAAATTTTTAGAGTTGCTTATGATAGTCACTTTAGAGAGGGGTACCGTACTCCTCCGAAAAGGGGATCTTAATACGCTTGCGATTTTAATTAAACCTAGTTTGTAGCTTCTGGTTAATTATCTCACGTTAGATACACAAACTATTATCCATGAAGCGAGTACCACTCACTTACATTCCCCTCGATCTAAATCTGTACAGTAGATTCCCATGGGTACCTAGGCAATAAAAAAATAGGAAACCACCCTATTGCTATCAGCGATTGATTTCCTGAACTGCGCGCATATCCTTCCCACACATTTTATTCATCTTTCATTTTCTGTGCATTTAGAATTTATCCACATCTATATAATACCCTGCAAGCCACCTTAAGGGAAGCTTGGCACGCGATGAGTTGACACCAGCATACAATACGCTACGTTTTCGTAGTCTTCGAAAAGAAGCGTGACACATGCACATGCCAGCAAGCATGAGCTCTCGCCGATCACGCATTACTCCATGTAAGTTGACACCAACCATGCAAAAAATACAATTTATTAACATTTACATTTACCTGATATCCTGCGAGCCATCTCTAGGGTATTTGGCAGAGGGTGAACAATCACCAGCATGCAAGAGGATGTTACGCATACTAGCAAATAATACTTCAACATTTATGCAAAGGCGAATCTTCCCCACTACTTATAATGACAATCTGCCTATGAAGCTAAAAAATTAAGTGGATAGATATCCATGCCGCTCCATAAAACGCATAAAACTATTAAGTGGTAGAAAAGGGAAATACGAACCACAAAATCGACACCAGAAAAAAGAAAAAAATAACATACGTGCATTGTAGATGTAGACTGCAGGCTTTCGCGAGGACTGCGTACGACTGAATGACGTAGCAGTTGACACATCCGGGAGTGGATTTGTGAATCACGGCGATTTCGACGAAAATATTCCCACCAAGAGATAAAGGAAGCAACTTTGCTCAATGAGTGTCGTTGAAAAGGGCAAGGGATCGTTTTCACACACTCGTCCATTCTTTTTCTCAGTGAACTGCCCGAGAGGAAGTGAGAAAATAGCTTCCCAACAATACCCAGGGAGTAAGGGGTGATTCACTCTTGTACCTAAAGAGGATCCAAACCTTCCTTACGCTTGGTGACCTATCCCTCGCTTAATAATTTTGCAGTATGTTGAAATTTCTAGGGTAAACCCGGGTAAAAAGAAGTGGTATAAGTAATTGTGTGATATTCAGGACAACATATAATGGACTACCACAAAGTTAATTAAGAGTTACTGAATTTTGGAAGTTGTGTTGCAAAATAAAGTCCTATCTTTAATAAAGTCCTTTATTGTTCGGGGGAAAACGAATTCCCACGCCTATCCGCTCGGAAAAATAATTCTCTTCAGATGTCGCTTCTGTCGGGCCTGGAAATATTGTGGAATGTTCTCCGAGTCGCTCTTAAAGATATATATTCTCAATTGTTCAAGCAATTTTAGCCTAGCACGTAGCCTCCGAATCTCTAGTGGCTCCCAGCTTAATTCGTTTAACTTCTGTGAAACGCTTTCTGTACTCCCGTAAATGACAGAATACAAAATACGACATAATACGTCAAAACGCGTTGTCATAAACAAATTTTTGCTATTAGAAAAGTCGACAGTACGAAAAATTTTATTTAATTCATTTTATACTGATGTTTCAACAATGTTATCAGATATTGAACTCAAAACATAAATTTTTATATTCTAAATGATATTTTCATGTCATCAGTACCATTTTACATGGATTTTTGGGTATAAAAATGGGAAATCAGTCGTTATTTCTCAAACGCCATCCATTATCCTGACATAGTAAGCCCGCTTTAAGGGGGCTTCAATACGTATATACTTTATTGAAGCGGCAGCTACATCCAATGCTAGTTATCCACTCTTTGAAGTACTTATCTTTCCAAAAATTTGGGTTTACTAGGTTCTCATTTGTTCTCGTTATAAGTTCTTTTCAACATAAATAAAACTCAATGGACAAACAAGGCTTGCCGTCACTGCCACGCAGTTGTCTCTCTTATTCTCTGAGCAACCTAGAGCAAGTTATTAATTTTTTTTCAAATACCCCGATAGCATCATAAACCCTTGTGATCACGCGCCCGCGAGGTTAGCGCCAGTGCACGCTTGCGGCTTTTTTTGCCGCACTTTTTTGGTTATCCTAAATATGCATTAAAATGTTTGGGTATTTTAACGCATTTAGATTACTTCTAATATTAAAAGCACTTAAAATACTTTTCTCTTTCATTTATAAACAAAAATTAAGCACATTAATATTCAAATTTCTGTATAAATACTTTGAATAATTTTTCTAAAGGAATTGCAGACGATAATGTTCATGGTCGAGGAAAAAGTACAGAAATAGAATACCAAAGAGTGCCACCAGTGATCTATACGCAGTAAGTGCGCTATTTCGAATTTTCGAAAAATGCGGCAAAATCCCCGTTTAGCGTGTAACTAAGGGTTAAACATGTTGTTTTCAGTGTACTTGGAATAAGTCCTTACATTGGGATACTCAACAACTAACGATTTATAAGCAACCTATAGGCGACCTATCCAGTCATGAATCGAACCCGAGGCCTCCGGTTTGGCAGACGAGGGCTTAACCCACCCAGTATAGCATCCGAACCAACCCTGGGAATGATTCATTTATCCTCAGCGTACTTACTCCGTAAGGGAGAGCGGCATTACGTGTTTTCGTTATTGAAGGCGGCAGCTGCAGATCGTGCGTGTAACCCACTCCTTGCAGCCGCGATCCTCTCTTTCTCTCTCTCCCAGTCAAGTTCCCAGGAATCGCGTTTTTTTTGGCTCGGAACTGTGGCTCGTAACATTCAACCCTTTATTTTTTTGTCACACATCCTCCTCCCGTTCCCGCATCGTTGATGGGAAAGGGCGGAGGATCTGTAGTCGACAGAGGGGTTTGGAAACTTCCCGTGGTTGGGGAAAGATAGGCAGTCAGGCAGTCGCCTTCGGTTGTAACGCTAGATCCCTCCGCGGATGCCAAGAGTGGGAAAGCGAAGGGCCTTGCCGAGTAGTGACAGCGTCTTATCAGTCGCCATAATTGGACCCGCCGGAGGTGCACTCGCATCAAAACGCACGTGAAGTGCACTAGCGGGGGGGGGGGGGGGGGCGCAAAGTATTTCTCGAGCTAACTATAATTTTATCGGAATAAAAAATAAGGCGCATGGAAAGTTTGAGAAAGTTTCATTTAAGCTGATTTTACAATTATACAAGACCATGCTATGTTATGATATTAAAATGTTACAATTGTGGTTCTGCAATGTTCGGCAATGAAGGTGGACCCCCAAGAGGGGGGCCTGCACCCCCATATGTATCCGCCACTGGTGAAGTGTCTTTTTTTAATCCTTTTCAAGAGGACTCCCAAAGGGACTGCGTAGAGGAAGCTCAATATCATCCCATAGAAGGGTAGTATATGTTGCTCCTTCGGTCACATTGTAATCGGTTTCCAAAAATGTCCTCGGCGCGGTGATGAGTGCAATGCGATCCACTTTTTTTTCAACATTTTGCAGTACAGTGCTGGTAATTGCGAGGAATAGCATTGAGCTTGTATGCATTTGATATATCACATCATCATGAATGTAAACTTCGCTAAAAACAGCTGACTATAGCTTATTTCCCAGTGACACTTGAATGAATTTGTTCGTCAGCGACGCGTGTGGAGACTTTTGTAAATGCATTTAAATATGCGGAGGTTGACTACACATTTAGAGGCGGAGTTAAGGATCCTGTTTTGTAATGTTCGAGAGGAATACATTATAGTACGCCCAAAAACATGGCGGTTAAGCGTTATATGTGTGGCCGTTTCGCGCGCATTTTATTCGGCGGCGCCACCAGGCAGCTGCATCTCGTTAAGTGTGACATTCGCTACTAACCGCAGTGGAAGTGGAAATTTTTAATTGACAACTGTCTCTAATGCGTTAAATTTGTGTTTTGTATGATTTATTGGCTCAGTTCCCTATTGATTCCGTGTATTTCTTCGTGAAAAGTGGATATAGATGACTGGTAGCGCCGCGAGTGGCGATTTTGAAATCTGATTTTTCGATAACGATTCTAGAGGCGGGATTTTTCTCCTCGTATGGTATGGTATTTGGAGGAGGCAACCGACCGCTGAGGTCATTTGCGCCATGAGGGAAGGGTGTGGAAGGAAGGGTGGAGAGAAACCCGGCGTCGGCGTTAGCCTGCTCTTAACGAAAGGCGCCAAGGGGACCACGGCTTAACGTCCCATCCGACGGACAGAGTGTTGCGCTTGTAATGTCCTCCACACAACATTCAAGCAGAGATCGGGCAGTCTCTGAAAATTCTCTGCCACTGCCGGGATTTGAGCCCGAGCCCGCCGGGTCGGAAGCCAACACTCGAGCCACCACACCAACCCGATCCCCAGATTTTTTCCTCCTCTAATGTAATATTCGTGAGTCTTTTCTTCAGAGTTCCCTTCCGGATCCACGAAGGGAGGAAGTTTCGAAGTCCAGTCATCGGTGATGGAATAAAAGTTGACATGCTGAATACGAATTAATATTAAACTTCGTAAGGAACCACATGAATATTGTACAAATCGACAATCGTATTGATCGCTTTTACTTATTTTCAAGAACTCAAAGGTTGTGAAGTCAACTTTTACCGGAGACACATCGTGGAACAGCATATTAAATGATAAAAAAGATATCGTACCGTCCACGTAATTATAATGATTGCAAGGCAATGGTAACACGTGTATAATTGATGATATGAGCACGAGCCATGATGATGATTTATAAATTAACCGAAACATCGGGAAAAAATTGCATTTCAATTGAAAGAAATACACTCCAAGATTCAAAATTAGTATTAAATATAGTGGTCAGGAAAAGAAAAAACTCATTTCGTAGTATTTCCACTGTAATTAGTTCAATAAATCCTTGTCATAATCCTGCACTTTTATAATATCTATAATTTGCAGTAATAATTGATAATTTCTCGGCATACCTAACTTTTAATTTCAAATGAGACGCAATCGTGCATGACATATAATACACTTAATCCTTTTATAACTTTTTTAATTTCATCTACATGTACTTACTACCCCGCAAGCCACTTAAACAGGCGTGTGGCAGGGGGTGTTATCCTATTAAGAAATCATGTTAATAATATATTTGATTAAAGGTGATATGCTATTAATGTCTCTATTTTTGGTACTTATCCCCTTGTTTCTTCTCTGTTTTTTATAGGTTGGCGCTAGAGTATCTTCCCACTCATCAGTGCCTCTGTGTTCCTGGATTGTGGTTAATCATGATATTCTCTCTGCAAGGAATTCTTTGGCCACAACTGCGTCGCGGAGGATAAGTTTTACAGGTCAAAAATCTGAGTGATACAAGGGACAGCAAACTCATCCTTATACCAGCTCATGTGTATTCCACAATTATGAGTAAAATGTGAAAGGAACTCATCAAGACTTGACAAATACAGTTTCTGTGTACTGTCGAATCAGCATAGATTGTTGATTATTCTTGCAAGTGTTGAAGAACTCCGTCAATTCTTTTCCCATTTCCATGCACCTTGTTGGATGTGACTCTAAGGTCGAAAACACCAGCGAAAACAGTCATTATTTTTGCCCATCAACTTTCTCTCCAACCTTCTGCCTCCTCCACGGAGCATAAATCCATAATATTGCCCAATGGAAACTTAGAGATTGCATATTTTCGTATGGCCATGGGTGATACACTATTCCTTCCGAGGTTGCCTATAGTGAGTGATACAATTGAATGTCCATTGTAGATGCTGAAATGAACTGTGGTGCTATACGAAACTATTTTTTATTGTAAACGATTACCTCACATGTATTTTTGAGCATGATTTTGCGATATCTATGAATTATGTGAATATTTATTTAATAAAAGGACTTTGCCGAAGCCTATTGGTTTTGAGAATCGTCATTTTTTCCTTTGACGTATCATCGCCATTTCTATGACTTACTTCTTACTGAATCCCTAGCTGTCCAACGAAAAGAGTATTGAAGAAACTATTACACCTTAGTTCACTGAATGGTCCAAGGAAAAATGATATCCTAATAATGGTAAGAAGAAACACGGTAAGTCAGCATGTGGTGATAAATTATATGCATATATTGTGGTTTCCTGCAAGGGGATTATTAAAGTATTATACCGATTAAGGTAGGTTTCCATGGAGTACTAAGAAAGCATTATGGGAGAATCTCTTTCCTTCAAGCAACTTACCTCTTCCATTCATAATAAGGCCTACTCCCTATCATTTTATCTAAAAATCCCATTCTTTCCCTTCCTCTCCCTTCTTTGCCTAATATTCTACCCTCTAACATTGTTTTCAATATCCGCTTCCCGCTAAGTACTTCCTCCAAACATACTTTCTTTCTCCTCCGAATAACATCTAGAAGCTGCCTCTCCTCACCCACCATGTGCAGCACTTCGTCGTTCCTCTTCCTCTCCGTCCACTTCACCGTATGCATTTTTCGCCACACCTACATCTCGAATGCCTCCAGTGTTCTCTCGTCCTCTTCCCTAAGTGTCTACGTTTCCGCACCGTAAAGAACTACGCTCCACATCAGACCCTTCACTAGCCTTTTATCTTACTTTAAACTCTTACATAACCGTTCTCTTATAAGTTCCTTCCTGCCCATGAATGCCTTCTTCGCTAACGCAATTCTCTACCTGATGTCTTTACTGCTGTCTTCTGTTTCCTATAATGTGTTGCCCAAATAGTTGAACTATTCTCCCAGCACTAGTTCATTGCTTTGGGAATGAAAAAAAATTAGCAAAGCCCAGGTGCGTTCTTCAATTTCTTTTGTGCATTGTGGTAGAGATTGAATTGTCAAGAGACACGTATTTTTCCGTTTTTCGATCCTCCGTCAACTACTCGAGCTAGGCGCGACGTAAAGTCAGCGGACATTAATCCTTTCGCATATAAGTTGGTGACGTCACGAGCTCGTGATAAGAGGGTCAACGCTTCTCGGCTATTCTTCTCCACCTAGCATCGGTTTTGCCTAGCTGGGTGTTTGGGTGTTGCGTCATCCGCTATCCAAGTGGGTAGTTCTATGAATCAACTATAGATCCCCCAGGGTTCAAGAAATTCCTGCACCCCGCGAAGGATCTTCACTTTGCTGAGCGTAATCCCGGTCGAGATACTTTACCTGCTTTTCACGAGAAAATCTTCTCGCTTCCCTTAAAGTTAAATCCAGGCCGGGAACACGAATGAACACTTCGTTCATTCATTCGAGTTTGTATCGGTCGAAAATAGGAAATGACACCGAAAATAGATCCAAAGGAGGTAATGAGACTCTAGGATTTCGAACTTGGACGCCTCTTTCTGCGGTTGACAGTCGAGCGAATGGGTCAAAGGATTCCGTTACTTACTCCGTCAAATGAAATCTGCTCCTGTTGGCATACGTCGCGTGAGACGCGGAAGCCAAACAGTGGAATGCTTGCCCATCGCACGGATCCGACAAATTGCCGGCTTTCTTTAAAAGAGAAGTTGGTGGCGATTTCTTCTCATTATCAAAATATAACACTCTTGCCTCAATTCTGCACTTTATTCTTGTCACAATAATTTTTGTAAAATTAACTGGTAAGTTGTTTTTATCAACTCACAATCAGATCACGTTATTAATATTTATATGCCCATTTAGAATAGCGACTTATCCAGGATTTTTTTACCGTGCACGTGCATATCCAGTAAGTGCAGTTGTATTCCCAGCAACCAAGGCGTGACGCCGATGCGAGGAGCGGCTGCGAATAGTTGACCCGCTCGGCTGGAGTGGGTGACGTCATCAAGTTTTTAGCGAAAGGGCTAAGACCGTCGATAACTCGTCGCGAATTGCTCGAGGGGAAGGTGACGGGTGGAAAACGGGTAAATATAAGTCCCTTCAGATTTAAAAAATCTACGCCATGCGATTTCATTGTGCTAACAACTACCGTATTTCTCCGAATATAGTCCCCCTCTGAATATAGTCCCCACCCCTGATTTCGAGGCTTCTGTTTCGGGAAAATTATAAAAATGCGTCTGAATATAGTCCCTCTTTACTTTTACCATTGAAATTAAAAAAAAAAAAGAGGGGACTATATTCAGACAAATACGGTAAGTTCCCGCCGTTTTTTACATTGTTGTCATCGAACTCAACTGGACGGTCAGTACGAGGTACGTATTTGAGGTCAAAATTTCCTTTTTTAACTTGGCATACCAATCACGAGTGGTTCTTTCAGCACCCACACCATGCACAGCAAAAAATGTAGCGTGAAGCTTCTGCAGCCTTAGAACCTTGATTAAAAGCAAAAAGAAGGAACTGTCGAAAAACATCGTTTTTCTCACTTTGAAAATTCTATTTTAACGATTTGAAAAGAAAGAGAAATTATAATAAAAACACATACCAGTAGAAAAAAGTGTTATCATTCAAATTACTTAATATATCGTGCTGAAAACATTTAATGACAGGCGGAATATTACAATTTAAAAAAGCGGTGGGAGCTTAATTGCCAACATAATGCAATTGTATGGCGTGGATTTTTAAAATGTGAAGGGAGCTATATTTTTCCGTTTTCTACCCGTTGCCAGCCCCTCGAGCAATTCGCGGTGAATAGTCGACGATCTCAGCCCTTTCACTAAAAGCTTGACGGCGTCACCCACTTTCTGCTGTCAACCCTTCAATATAATAAATACAACTGCACTTATTGCATTTGCACGTGACGGGTCAATCCTGGATTATCACCATTCTACTTTGGCATAACTATCAATGACGTGGTCTGAGATGTTAAAAACTTACTTGTCAACTTCACAAAAACTGCTATGACAAGGATAAAATATTTGTTAATCGATTAGTGCCATTATTTTCAAAAAATATTTTTGACGACACAATTTCTGAAATCTAATAAATTCATACATCAGAAATAAAATCAATGTCAATAATATACGATAGATTACTACGACAATCCCCCACAGCACGTTAACGCGAAGCTCTGATTGGAAATGAAGGGAAATTGTTGTTCTTCCCTGCTTTCTCTGAAGCAAAGTAACCCGATCTTGTATGCGTAAATGCCTGATAGCAGGGTACATTGACCCGTTCGAGTTGATCTGTAAATGCATGAACGATCATTGTGCATTGGAACTGAAAGTGTTTTATTACATAATTCGTAAACCAAATTAGAACAGGTATTATTTTCTGCACATGCGTTCGTAGAATTTGGGTGGTTACAAGGGGCATTCTTGCGTTCATTTACGCGTTCATACTTTAAAGGCCTGGATACACGATATATTAACACGTACGGGTTAATGTCTAAATGTATGAACGCGAGAATGAACACAAAAATGTACCGTGTAACCACCCAACTTGTGCGAATGCATGCACAGAAAATAGATCCTGTTCTAATTTCGTTCATGCATTAGTACATGTTCCGTTCCGGTCGACCAAAATCATTCACGCAAACGTACATTAACTTGTACATGCTAAACTTTACGTGCAACCTGGCCTTTAGATATTAACGCTTACGGGTTAATTTATGTTGTAGCCAGGGTTTAGTGAATTTTTTAAGAGGAAGTGGGTCAAGTGGGAAATTCCAAACAAATTCTTTACGCAAAACTTGTTTTTGAAAAATGTTGCCATAATAGACGACATCCATCGATGCTAAAAGGAGAAATGAGGATTCAGATAACGTGGATTATTAAATCCAAATATTTTTAAGAGAATAGTTTTTCGAGCTATTTGAGCCGAACTTCGCTCCATTTTCATCGAGTTAACGGAATTAGGCTTCACTCTTTCAGACCTAATTTATTGGGAACTAACATATCTTTTCAATTTTTAAACTCATACTCACGGCACGTTAAGTAAAGTTGATGTGAACAAGCCTTTAAGCTTCACAGCTGATTGAGGATTATGTTGAGTTGCGCAGATCAGGGAGTCATGTCACCCCAATCCCTAATGGCGGAGGGGAGACGGTTGAGTACGTGTCACGAGGAGCTCCTTCGCCGACACATGAGATCAGGTCTTGGAGAAGACGGATGAAGTAAGAGACGAAAGTAGCAAATAAAAGAAGGTGAAGACGCGCACCTCTCGGGAATACGATTGCGACGCATGGAGACTGTCCAGGGTTCAAGATATCCCTGTTCGGTGTTGCGAAAGGGCAAGCAGCGCTCCCCTCAATTTTAGCCGGGAGTAGTATAAGAATAATGATGAAAAAATATCGCTCAAAATCGATTTTTCGAACAATCGACTTTAATCGAAAGGGTAAGCTCGACTTTGAAACAAAAATCCAAATTTGAATCGAAAGATCGATTAACCGGAAAAAATCGACGGTCCTTGTCTTAAATACAGTTTTTATAAAAATATTTAAAATGTTTTTTTTCTAAAAACACTCAAAATACGCATCTAAGATGTAGAAAAAAAAACAAAAAATCTACATAACACGTGCGGGAATTATTAGGGGGAAATATTAACCAATGCGCGCACTTTAAAGTTTTGAGACCACCGTTGGGTACCACTCGGCCTCACTAAATGTTTTCAGAAATGTCAGCTGATTGTGATGCTTTCTTGTTGATCTAATACAAAAATATGCTTAATATACTTTCTAAAAACACGAAAAAAAAATTGAGATGCAGCAAAAAATTCTACAAAATCTATATAGAATACCTGCGTGAATAAGCTTGCACAAGTAAAAATTTACAAATGAAACCACATTTAAGCAATGGGATCACCGTTTGCTACCTTTAGGCTTCACGAAATGTATCAGAAACATAAACTAATTCAGATGCTTTCTAGATGATCGTTAATAATATAAAGAGATGTGTAATGCAAATATGTTAAGTAAAATCATAGGGTAAGTATATACTTACTCTATGGTAAAATTTAAAGGATATTTCGTAATTTTTCATGGGATAATTTCTAAATGCAATGCTTTACCAAAAATGACAGCTGTGGGTCTTCCTGACCCATTATATCTTTCAGCACTGAGGACAAGTTTTCTACCACATGAATAATTAGACATTACAATGTATTGGTACGTATTTAACATTCTTTATCTCATTCAAATGGTATTCTACCGTTGCGATGCTTCTCTTGATTTTCGGTGAGCTCAATTAAAATTTGAATCTTTTAGAGGAATATGATTGATGTGAAGGTATAATCAGTCTATTATGCCATACATAATTTGTCAATCCTAAAAATAAGTCGAAAAATAGGAAATATGGAAGACAGTAGTATCCATGATAGAAAATAAGTTTTGTGGTGAAATATCTTTAAATCGCTTCAATAGTTAATACAATCAGGAGAAACTAAATGATTTTGCTCACGTCACCCATTAAGAAATCGCTAATTTATTCGTTAATTATGAAATAGTGTTTAAAAAATTATATTGCGTGAAACTATTTTCATTTTTATGACTGTAAGTAGTTTTTTCTATCCTTTCTGTAATGATTACAATAATTGCACTACAATTATTCATGTTATCTATGTGATCGAGAAAAACATTTGGCTCATTTTGGCTCTGGCTCCCCTCTCATACCCTCCTAGAAAGCAGCCTCAACCTTTTATTTGCCGAATTCTGTCACTGAATTGCGATTGTGGGTCAGAATGAATGATCCAGTACCTAATATTCCGCTGCCCTTCTTATTGACAATTTCCCTCTCTTTATTGCATCCAATGACTGCAGAAGGTTATTTTCCTCGTATCGTAGGTATGGACGCCCACCGCGGGCTTTCTTGCAGCTCCTAGGCATGGCCGAAGTCACCCCACAGAATTTTGATAATTACCCTGAAGAGTAATATTATTCCAAGTTTAATCCAAAAACAATAACTATCTTTAGATGCTGTTAGTCAACAAAATAATGAACCAATAAGGAAATTTTCATTTGCCTGATATTAGCAGTGATGTCCCAATCCTGAGGATTTTACGGCTTTTCAATAGAGCACACGAATTTGGTCTGACGCTCCAAGCAGGATGATATCGTAAGAACTGAGAAAAGTAAGCTTGGACTATTTACCTACCTTCCTACCTTAGCCCAAGCTTAGAACCTACGTTCTAAGCTTGGACTACTTTTAATCTCCTCTAATAATGTTCGGAAAGTCGAGCACAAAATTGGTATGTAAATTTTGATGCATTGTGTTGCAAAGTTTCAATTTCTGAAGCGGCGGCCGAAGTTACCCTATGTGGCCGAAGTCACCCCATTCTACGGTATTAGTTAATTGCAAAAGAAGTTATATTATTTTGAGGGCCAGATATTTCATAGAGGGTATGTTTTCTTCTGACTCCCATCGACGAAAACAAACCCTGGGAGAACCCTTAATTCTGTCCTGAGTCATACCGTGAGTGGAAACAGAGAAAACCTCCACGCTTCGGGGAGGGTTTGCTTGTCTGTCGCTGCGACGACAGGCGTCTTATTTCGTCCCCTCCGTCCAAAGCAAAGGGGGTGTGAGTAGGAGGACTTCTTTGAGAAAAGAAGCGGGGGGCTTTGCGAACAGAGCCGAAGGAAGTGAATCATGGCAATAATATCTCGCTTTTCGCGCCTGTCGAGCTTCCCAAAGTGATCCGGGAAGCAGACGAACTGATTTTCGTCATGTTTTCGTGGATGCTGATTTCCTCACCTTCTATGCCCACATTCTTCTTGCAGATTTACAAAAATCATACAAACTAGGTCAGTGTTATATTTTCTCATTAACATATCTAATTTTCAATTGTTATAGTAATTAAATAATTTAATGAAACGATGGAAAAATTAATCTCGGTGTCGATGCTGTCGATTCTCGGTTCACTAACACAAGAAAAAAATGTGCCATTAATATGCGGTAAAAACTTACGGAAAATAAATGTATCAGTGGAATAACCCACTCAGAGTAATTCCAAAGTCACCAGGGGAAGGATTGGTGTCATCTCATTCAAACTTAAGACGCGATTTTCCGGAAGGAGTGGTAAATCTTTCCGTAAGAGAACATGACCATTGGTGTTCAAAGTTTCAGAAAGCGGAGTGAGTATTATCAATCAGTTTTCCCGAATGAAATAATAATTTATGAAATAATTTAACCGATTGATTAGTTTATTTGTTTATTAGACCAAAAAGTGTAAATTCATTTTTTAATTCCGTATATGACATTGTTCTGAGACAGTTGTTTAAAATTGCGTATGCGTACCGCGACTCATAGGCGTGTGATGCAAGTTGCCCAGGGCGAGGTCTTCATGACTCCTCATGATTAAAAAAAAATAATTGCACCATAGAAGAAATAAAATAAGATGATGATGGCATACTTATGTCTCCGCAGTAACCAAAATCCGAGGTTATAAAAGAAGCCCCAAAATCCGTCTTATCATGGTAAATGGTAGCAGTTAGCAGTACGTATTAGCAGAGTGACTGCCAAATTATATACCTTATTGAGGTTTTGACATGGAAGAACTTCCATAGTTTTGATACTTTTCCTTCTACGGATGTATTCGCTTTAATGGAAAAATTTCCAATCGCAATTAGAAATAAGCTATCGTCGTAGTAAGACAATCAGACCCGTCAGACCCATCGCGCGAACTAGATTTTTACCATTTCAATCTTGGCCCTTGAGCGAAGTCGCTAATGTGCGCTCTTGTATGTATTTTATTTGACGTTGACACAATAGAGATAAAATTGGTTAAAAGCGCTCATCCTGGCTGCGAAGCTGCGGGAGTTTTGAACCAACATTAGATCACAATTATATACTCTCATTCATGTATCTAATTTTCAGTTGCTCTAGTTTTTGAATTGTTCGGCGAAATGACGAAAAATTCAATCTCGGTATCGATGCTGCGAAATCCCAGGGGGTAAACGTGCATTCAAATTCGCCATTAAATTTGATCCTTTTAGCCGATTCGTTAGCTCGGTTTTAAATTTATAAAAATTCCCATATTATCTCATATTTTAGGCTAAAAGTATTTCTCAGTAGACGCTCTAAACATTGAAAGCACTTAATTTATTTAAATTCATAAAATAAGGCCATATTTTACGGAGGAATATTCAATACTTCAAATGTTCGGCATTTCCCTTTGTTTGAGAAATATTTAAATAATGTAAAACTCGTAGGAGAAGTATGTAGAATTATGAGATTAATCTAAAATGTTGTTACCATTAACACCAATTAATAATCAAAAAGTTAAACGTAATTTTAGAATTATGAGTACTTTTAAATGGATCACAAATTCAAGTACCTAAATATGATAGTTATCATAATCAAATAAAATACATCTGGTTTACATAGGTTTCAGAGTTAACGTCAAATTAATGGAACCACCGCGATGCAAACACACAACATGAATTAATATCCTGACTGTCCCACTGGTCACGTGTCATTTTTGACCTCTAATTTTAGTAACTTCCCCTCAATATATTATAATGAAAATTGGCATACTTATGGGAAAAGACTATAAGTTTGTTTGGGTGTGAGCGAAATTTTACAATTTCGATCTATTGACCTCACAATGAGGGTCCAAACCAAAATTTTGAATTTGCTTCATGGGGTTTCAATATTAAAAAATCGAGATAGAAAAACTTTGAATTTCATTGACCAAGATGTCAATTCTTAGGTTTTCGGACACGATAAAACCGTAAATAACTCTTTTATTTACTAAAATTCAACCATTGACCCAGAAAAGCCACAGTCAAGGTCATAACGGTGGCAAAAAGAATAGCATACCAACAACGGTGTCGATCCATGGGTTTTAAAGGGTGCCCAAGACAACGGTATTGACCTGATACCCGTATTATCCACTAATTGACCTCCAAGGTTAACACGGAGGTCAAAGGTCATAGAAGTAAACGTTGGGCCATCATAACAACCAACGTGTGGAACCATAGGTTTTAAAGGGTGCCCAAGTCAGTTTTTCAGTTCTTAGATCCCTATTGTTGATTTTTTTTACCTCCGAAGGTCAAAAGACTCATGACTTTGAATGATTTGCCTGCCGGAGATCGCAGTATATCCAAGGCATCCTATAACAGGGCAAACTAGTGACCAATCTGAGCGCTTGGCTCATTGTTTTAGTCCTTCCTTTACTTCGAAGATTGAACTCCACTTGCATAGCTTCAACATTCATACCGCACTTTAAAAGCATGCCAGGCGTCGCCAAATCACTAATAACAGGGAAAAAAATTCTGGTGTGAAATACAGCGCAACGAGACACTTTACTTGGCCGAGGAGCTACAAAATTGACACAAATCCAGATTATTTTGCCGAAATAACATCTCCATAAGGCAGGTCATAAAAAATACTACTTATGAACGATGCCGGCCGCACACAACTACACATTTTTTATATAAATAAACCCGTTAAGAGCGTTCTAGTAACCAATACGCTAATACAGAGGTCAATCACCTAGGCATGACTATAAGTGCATCTTTATGCACTAATATAAAAGGCGGGGGAATTGGTGAATATGAACAAGTAAATAACTATCTTTGTCGCCTCAGGCTCAACCTTGAGGGAGTTAATTTTATCGTAAATGAAAAGAAAATATTTGAATATTCCACCAAATTTATTTACAGGTAGGTGCCGGAAGATGACGCCGCTGCGTCAAAATTATTTGTACCTGAAAATAAATTGGTGGGATATAACTAAGTTTCTCTTATCATTTACGAAACTATTTAACTCTCGGGAACCGTGGAAACCGGTGGTAGTTTCACAAACAGTGGAAAGGTTAAACTGGTCCCTTTACACTTGTATTGTTATATTTTCCCTGCTTGTGCAATTGCACACATTCATCGCCGCTGAAGAGGTGGTAATACTTTCATACAGCTGGCCCTTTTCCGGCTATAAATACCAGGTGAATTTTGAGGACGGACGGACGAAAACCGGTGGTAGTCACCTGTCCCAAAGGCCGTTTTACACGGAGCACGTACTTGCCCAATCTGACGTGTGTGCGAAGGCGCAGTCAAAATTGCGTCGTGTAAAGCGGGAAATTGCTACAACACATGCGAGAATGCGTGCACGTGAGATGGAAAAATAGCCCGTTCTGATTTCGTTCATACATTCGCGCAATTCCTCGCCATTTTTGAAATTAATGCAGCTCTAATCTGCGCAATTCCGTGCCCCGTGTAAAACGTCCTTGATGTTGGTTTTCTGCGCTGTGACCAAAAATCGCTTGCCACATCCTAGCTCTTTGGTTGACACCAATACGTTGCCATAGCAACGCGTCTACTGTTTACACATGATCGTAACAGCGAGGCGAAGAAAAATGAATTGCTGTGGTGGAGTGGGAATGGAAATAAAAATAGGGGAAAAGAATGGGTGGGGTTAAAGGAGGGGAGGTGGGGTAGGGGTGGCCGTGATATTCAGCGCGAAGCGAGGAGAGATATAGGGGTCGGGGGAGGGACGTTGGAGTGACTGACTGACTGATATGTGCAGTGTGCGCTGCCGTGAAAAAGCTCCGCGTTGAAGAGGGCGAGCGGGAAGAAATACGAGAAGGAAACGGGGGTAATGGGAGAGTGGCTACATCCCCTGCAGTGTCTTGGGAGGAGGGAGTGGGGGGAATAGTTTTGAGGATATTTTTTTCGTGGGAAAGGGGATGAGGTAATGGTGAAGAGTGGGGATATTTGAGGAAGAAGGTCAAATAGACACGACCCGTAGAAATATGAATTCCTAGAATGGAAAGGACTTCGGATCAGGGGCGCAGCTAGGAATTGGATCTTCTAATGGATGTTTTGGGTGCAATGGGATGGGATGTTTGGGTTTGGGATGGGGGGTTTTAGGTGCAACTAACATTGAGGTGTGTGGTATGCCCGCCAGGATAAGCGGTAGGTGCGGGGGCCCTCTACCAGAAATTTTTTAAGATAAATGGTTCAAAATGGTAAGTTTTATGGCTTTCTGAGGGATATATTATTAATCCTTACACTCTTCTATATGTATATTAATCAAATGAAGTAAAATGGATTAAACTTGAAAGTTTCTCTGAGCTCTGGGGGGGGATTTATACCCCAAAACCCCCCCTCGCTGCGCCAATGCATCGGATTGCACTAGGAAGCATGGGAAGACGACTTCTTCCAATTCAGTCCCTTAGCAGTAGAGTTAATTTTATTAGTAAAAAAATGATTCCTCTCTACTTACTGCTACAGCAATCATTCATTAGAAGAATTTAGGAGAAGGTTTTAGGAGTTAATTAGAAAATTCTTATACTCATGTAGCTCGTCTTGCTTTGCCAGATCTATATACCAAGTGTTTCTAAGTACCATCCAAAAATATCCCCAAGGAATTCCAAGACATAAATTTGTTTTTTTTTTTAAGAAACCAAGAAAATTTTTTTTCCGTCTGGTGAAAAGTTAATGCGCCTCTATTTTCTGCTATGAATGTTTACTCCAAAACCCCGGTAAGTTGTGAAAAAAATGAATGGGGAGTTGTTATGAAAATTACACCCCCACACACGCGATAATTCAAAAAATAGTAATTATACGCATTTCTCCACCGTGAGTTTATTTATACTATGCCGGCGTTGAGATAATTTCCAAAACGCATCAAAGGGAATGGATTACGAGGGGAGAGTAGACTGAAGACCTCGGTCGTATCGTAAATACAATCCAACCGGGAATCCTAAAAGAACTCTCGCGATGACGAAGGAGATTACTAACGCAGCCGACCGTTATCGTACGTTTTAACGTGGTCTCCTCGCAACTGTGAAAGTCACAGCAAATTCGAAACCATCGCTTTTGTTTTCGTCCGGAGAAATATCCTACTCTCTCATCTTTCTCGTGAGCTGGGATTTTAGGATACCAAATATTCAGAACAGTAACGTTTTTACGAAATTTACCAATCCTACGAACCTTCACCCGGGCTATCAATGAACGAAACATTAACACGGTTCACAACAACTTAATTTGGCCTATCTTGACTTCATATAAACAACACCAATTAAATGCATATTCTATCAACCACAGCAAAAGCTGTGCATCAGTAGCGAAATCGACTTTAGAGGACGTATGATATTTTTTGTCTCTAGATACACGAAACTATCTTTCTCCTTACTGATTAATCTCAAGTGAAATTCGAGCTCTTCTCAGCTTATGTCTGTCTTTTATCGAGTTACGCCATTTTCAGTCATTTTCACCAA
Source organism: Ischnura elegans (assembly GCF_921293095.1). Lineage (NCBI taxonomy): Eukaryota > Metazoa > Arthropoda > Insecta > Odonata > Coenagrionidae > Ischnura > Ischnura elegans. The sequence goes on along the minus strand of NC_060253.1, from coordinate 63,421,094 downwards.
AAAGGCGCTCTTTTAGATTTCTCAACTCCATAGTTACGCCACGTTAATACTGGTTAATTATATCAAATGGGGATAGTTTTCACTAGACGTTTTTTAGCAAAAGTAAAATTTTAGCCGATTCTGCGCTCTTGCTTTCATTTAATTTCAATAAACATTGCATAAAATGAACAATGTGTCCTAGTGTAAATGATGTTTTCTTTATAACTCTGAATGCTCCTGATATTACATGAACTCCACGCAGAAATTTTTGTGGCCAATGCATTAATATACGAAGAAATTTTCGATGTCCTTGAAGTTCATAGTTATATTTATTTATTCATTGATATGTGAACAAAGCAGTTTTCGATAAATCTTAACATTTAAAGATAAGATCGCTGGCATATTTTCGTACCGTAAAAAAACGCGACATGAAGTTATCTCAATCTATGAAGATTCGGGAAAGGAAGAGTTAAAACATAGAAGTAATACTTACCTCAAAAGCTACACTATGTAACCAGTGAATGAGAAATGCATTCGTTCGTTGGAAAAGAAAAGCTTCCGTACGGAAGATGGGCAATTATTTTTTCAACACTTGCTCCCTTTTGAAACAAAAACAAATTATCTGAGAGACAGCTCATATTGAGAGAAGAATTACGCTGAAACGAGCTTCTTGGGCTCAGAGAAGCATTTCATTCCGTGCATGACGTCACTTGTCTTTTTTTCTCCAGATAAAACTTAAGCATCGTTCTCTACAACTTAACTTGACTTAAAATGGCGTGGCCACGGAGCTAATACCTTGAAAATAGCGTCTGCTATCTCAAGAAAAATTAAATCGGCGTAATTCGTCTTGGAATGGCCATTAGTTAAGAAAGCAGAAATTTCTATGCGCTGTTTTACACGGGGCACAGAATTGCGCAGGTTAGAGCCGCATTAATTTCTAAAATGGCGTGGAATTGCGCGAATGCATGAACGAAATTAGAACAGGGGCTATTTTTCCGTCTCACATCCACGCATTCTCGCATGTGTAGTAGCAATTCACCGCCTTACACGACGCAATTTTGATTGCGCCATTGCACGTGCGTCAGATTGCGCAATTCTGTGTACCTACCGTGTAAAACGGCCTTGTCTCGATCACTGAACTCAATGGAATACGGGTCGCTATGCACGGAATATGAGAGCAATTGAAGCCACGCCGATGCACATCATATTCCTTCAAAGATGTATTTGAAACGAGAAAATTCATAAAATTTGACTGAAAGAATGGTTCATTTTGAGGTGCAAAAACTGTTGTATGGAATCCAAATGATTTATCTTCTCAGTCGCAATCTAATCCGAATTATATGCTAAAAGAAAAATATGTCAAAGTTGCGCGATTTCTCATGCATTTTAATGAAGCGCAATTATTGGGGTCCTCCTCAAGATTCGTTATTTCTTTGTTCCAATTTTGGAGGAGGTTTCAGTATTCTAATTTATTAGAGTTCAGAGCTTTCAACAGGCAAACGAGCATAAAAAATTCTCGCAAATCGATTTAAGATTGATTCACTTTCTGCGGTGTGATTGGAGGAATATTGATCTTAAGGCCGTTTTACACGGGGCACGGAATTGCGCAGGTTACAGCTGCATTAATTTCTAAAATGGCGCGGAATTAAGAGAATGCATGAACGAAATTAGAACGGGCTATTTTGCCATCTCGCATCCACGCATTCTCGCATGTGTTCTGGCAATTCACCGCTTCACACGACGCAATTTTGATTGCGCCTTCGCACGTATGTGAGATTGCGCAATTCCGTGTACCGTGTAAAACGGCCTTTATAAGTCTGGGAGATAATGAGTCACGCCCCTCGGAATCTAATTGTTTTCAAGTTACGACGAGTTAAGTCCAACGTGGGATTCTATAACTCAAACGTCCCGGAAAAGTGGAGATTCAGGAAAGAATTAAGATGCCATCAATGAGTCTGTCTTAGACAGGCAAATAAATATAAACACCTGGAAAGGGAATGGGGCTTGGGCCCACTGACGTCACCGATGGCCTGTGTCATTGCCTTTTCCGATGGATATCTTTCGCAAGTTCGTCATCAGGATTTTTCAAAGGGCAAACTAAAATTAGCGTACGCAGCAGTAAATTAGCATAAAGACCTCCATATAAGTTTAAAAGTTTATTTAACGACAGAAAGGGTAAAACATCGCTATCGCTTCCCAATTTACATTCTTATTTAATCCGGTTCATACTTTGATTTTACGAAATGATTATTCTGTAAAATGCAGCCAGTGGCGCCGACTCCAAGGGGCTTGAGGGGGCTCGGGCCCCCTCAAAAATTCGTTATGGGTGTGAGGAAAAAATGTTTCAGGCTTGTCAATTTTCCCCGGAGTGTCCAGATATCGAGATTCGAGTTATCAGGGTTCTAATTTTGATCATATGACTCTTCTAAAATGCTTAAAAAGCTTAAAACTAACTACTTATAAAATTTTCCGGGGCAAGATCCCCGGTTTGGGCCCCCCCAATATTTTTTGTAAGTCGGCGTCCCTGAATGCAGCGGCATTATTCAAGATAGGTGAGTGAAATCACTGATGAGAATAAATCCTACATCCAACGTAATTTTAAAATCTCATGTTTCCAGTTGTTTCGTATTTTTCGGTAATTTGTCCCGAAATTAGTGCCGCAGTGAATTAAAACGGAAGATATTCATGACATATACAAGAAAATTACGAGAAAAAGATAAAAAAACCTACTCTGGGCCGTTATGTAAAGCGTAGTGTGACCATTACTCTCCAGGAATTTTATTCATGGTACACAATGCATTTGTTTCCAGTATGGTAACTTCATTGCAAATATTTAATGGCAAATTCTCGATTGGCTTTATTTGATGTATTTTACAAAGTAGAATGACCGTTTTTAAAATCCCAACGATGTTGTCTTAATTATGCACAAAGGAAATTAGGCCAAATTAATGTCATGAACAACAACTATTTCATTTATTCTCCCATTATGTTAATCGAGTGATTAATTATGACTAAATATAGACGAAATCCTATATTTATACAAAACAATATTGTTGGCAGTTACGGAAGTGGCTAAGTTATGCACGCATATTATTAAGGCCGTTTTACACCGGGCGAGGAATTGCGCGAATGCATGAACGAAATTAGAACAGGGGCTATTTGCCATCTCCAGTCCACGAATTCTCGCATGTGTTCTAACAATTCACCGCTTTACACGACGCAATTTTGACTGCGCGTTCGTACATACGTCAGATGGTGCAAGTACATGCTCCGTGAAAAACGGCCTTTATTGGTAACGCGGTTGGTAAATTTCCAGTTGCTTGCTTTATCTATGTCCAGGGTCGGATTAGCATCAAATTTGTGGGGGTCATGACCTTAATTCAGGAGGTGTGGAATACCCCCCGGGAGAGAGGGGCGTTATCCCGAGTATATTTTTTACCCATTTTTAGCAAGGAATTTCTTTTTTCAATCTAAACAAACAGATGAATTTAAATAATTTTAGGCATTTAAGGATACAAAAACTAAAAATTTAGTAGAAACTGAACATTTTTGGAAAAACTTTTGGAGGTGGTCATGACTCCTGTGCCCCCTCCTAAATCCGCCCCTGTCTACGTCGCAAAGTGGTCCAGATTCGGAAAAAAGCGGACAAAAATAATGTTTGCAACTTTCTTGAAACTCGCTGTGACTATGAAAGCAATAAATAAATACGAAGAATCACGCTTTTTACTTAATTTTTTATAGAAAAGTTTGTTAACTGAGATATATTGCGTCAATGTAGCGCTATTTCTATCGGAAATGTGCTTTATCCGTTTTTTTCGAAAATTATATATTTTTAGATTTATTTTTGGATTACAATGCCAATTATAATGGAAAAATAATGAAAGATTCAATTTTTTTTAAGGTTTTCGATAAAAAGAATCGATGTCCTTGAAAGGATGCCTACCTCCCGCTCGACCGGTCCTTTTTCGTGACGGATTATTCGTTTCATTTTACTATCATCATAATAATTTTGCTATCATCTTTAAATATTCTTGATTTTTAAAGAAGCACCTGGTAAAATTCGTCTGTATATCAGAATTAAAATTTCACCAATGACTTTTCGCAGATGCAATCGGTAACAAATTTTCACAAAGGTTTATTAAACTAATTCTAAGCTAATGTTGTTTCTCAGTAAAATCAAAAATGTATATATTATCAGTTCTATTCAGGAAATATTTAAACTACGTGTTATTTTGTGCTATAAAATTTAATGGATAAATAGATACAGCTGCCACAATAATTATGATCGAGCAGAAAATTTTCAAATTTTAAAAATGAAAAGTCTTGAAATTCAATTTCTCCCCCAGGCAACTCTGGGTTAGAAAAGGCTAATATGCTCTGAAATTTTTGGAGATGATAGCTTTAGATTAAATGGAGTAATATATCATCAAAAAAGACAGATTACGAGCGAGGAGTGGATGTGTCCTCTTGAAGAATGTTTGTGGATGAATATTGGGCGGCAAAGATCATAAGTCCATCACGCAGCCTCCGAATCTCCAGCGGTTAGAAGCCTAAGTCGTCTAAAAGTTCCGCTTGTTACGCTTTCCATAAAAATTTGTGAATGAGCCCACTCCACCAAGGGGTCCACGGGGTGGTCCATTAATTACTTGAGGTGATTTTGGCGATTTTCTGGACCCCTCTATCCCCAAATAGTGGATTATCTTGAGAATTAACTCGACCCCCTCCATATAATCTCTCGTAAAATAGTACAAAATGCGTTTTTGCGTTGTAAATATGTTAATATGTGCTTCATTGCGTTGGATTTAATAAAAGAAAATAATTTGTTTAATATTAGTTAAGACTGGTATTTAAGATTACTAATATCGCAATTTTACTGTGTTTCTTGAGGGGAAAAAAAAATACGTGATAAGTGATAGCTGGTCCGATGTCTCACTCCAAGATCCACGCCGGCCTTCGGGCCTAGCGTCCAGATATTGTCAAATCATCGAAAGCTACTTAAGAAACAGTGTGCCACTTGCCAGGACCCGCCTATCCCCTACCTGAGATTGGGTGAGAATCGGCTTGACCCCCCCCCTTTAAACGCCTCACGTAATTAATGGATGCCCACCAATCTCCACTGCCCCCTCTGGTGGCCTTCCATTTGCAATTCCCCGTGGAGCACCAACTCAACCCTGCGCCTCGTGTTTGTTGACGCCGTCAATGCCACCGCGTCGCTAGAGAGAGGTTTTTGTGGCGGAAAGAATGGCGGGTACGTTGACGGTAACACACCCCAGGGAGTCAGCGTCAGTGCTCTTAAATGGGTGGCAAAGGTCCTGCAATTTCCTCACCGTCGATTCCCCCAACTGGCTCTAAAAGACCTGGTTACACTAAAAATCTACCTACTCTCCAAATTCATAAAAGAGGACAACTGTTTGTTTGTACGCTATGCATATCCATACGGCTGCACCGATTACTACCAAAGCTAGGAGATAGGTGAATCTTACGCTCCCAAAGCCTGTAGTGCTATTTAAGATTGTGTCCGAAGAGTAATTTGCGTCGTTTTCTCATTACTGCTGGTCACGTCACGTCATACAACTTCTGTGGTTGGGCATCCTACCGGGTACCTCTTGACACCTCAAAGGGAAAACATAACTCAAAGGATTCTACAGTTAACTATTAACTCTCTCGGTGCAAACCCTTTTGCTCAGACATGCGTTACCAAGACGTTTTTGGTCTGCGTAAGTGTGGACAAACATAATGATTAATGTTGTGGAGCGGGGTATAAGCTGATCCCATGCGCGGTATACGGAAATCGTTTTTTTCATTGTTTGCTATTATATATGTATACACATCATACCTGCTTTGTTCTTTTACCCAAAAATCCTGCCATGAGACCATGAAGTCCTAGTTTCCCACTTCTCTGGGTACTATCTTCCCGAGCAACGACGGGTGGCCTGCTATTTATAAATAAAACCCACTTCCCATCTCAAAAAACTCACAGAGTTCTACTTTCTATTAGTAGTAGTAAAAAGTAAAACCGGTTTTGGCTAAAGTAGTACATTTATGTACTTGATAATAGCGTAAGAGCTAATATGGAGTCCTTCCACCACGCAAAAGCTAGAATTTCGATTTAATTACAAAAAACTGGAAAAATAATTTAGCTATATATATCCGGCGTGGTATCTGTAATAATAACAAAACAGGAATTCGTCCACATGACTCCTTCACGCTCAGCTCACGTGTCTCATTTCCTTGGAAATAAGAGTTGGCAGCCAAGGCAGAACCGCGTTGAAGTGTGTGGATGACTGTTCGTGGCCCATGGGGGAATTTGGCTGCACGTGGGCTGGAGTGGAAGGGGCGGAGTGCATTTGCCGAGACATCGACGTGTTTATTATGCTTTCAGAAAGAGGATGGAAAGGAAGGGGAGGGAAAAAGCTAGCTCACTCTAAGAAATTCGGGCAGAAAAAACACGGACTCGGAGAAATGTAAGGGACGGACGCGTAGAGATTCTAGATGAATTCCACCGTCTCTATAATCTATTCCACATAACTGACCTTACCTGACGGACCGATTTGTTTAAGAATGATGGATCATTATTTTATAGCAACAAAAATACTAAACAATAAAGAAAATAAAATAGCAATTCTACCGTCGGGTATTGGGTGGGTTCAATCATTCACATCAGTGTAGAACGACCAGCAACCTTAGCTTTGCGTTAAATATGTATGATTCGAATTACATCTAATGCTTCTTTTGTACAAGGCATGAGCAAAAGAATTTAAGAAACAAATAACTGTGTAAAATGCAATATTGCAAGCATAAAAGTATAAGAATAAGCTCCTTATAATATGTTCACTTTTTTTTAAAAAGCTACAGTGATAAAACAAGCGCTTTAAATTACAAATTCATACAAGACACAACCATGAAATCATCCACTAACAATTTTTGGAGCGGATTTTACCCAATTAAAGTGTTCTCGCGATTAAAATTTTCTTTGATTTCCTCCATGGTTTTCTTGATACACGTTAAAAATTGCGCGTGAGAAAACAAAGCCTTGCCTTTCATGTTTGCTTGGTCACTGTTGGGTCCTGATTTTAATCTCTACTTTTTGGTTTTTATGTAAACTACAGATGACTCTCCACTCATAGTAAAGCATTCCAATTTCTTTCAGGATTCCATTCACTGAATTTCAATCCACGTGTTCAAACATTTTCTCAAGTCCAATGGCGCCGACTCCATGGGGCCTGAGGGGGCCCGAGCCCCCTAAAAAATTCGTTACAGGTGTGAGGAAAAAATGTGTCAGGCTTGTCGATTTTCCCTAAGTGTCCAGATATCGAGATTCGAGTTATCAGGGTTCTAATGTTGGTCCAATGACTCTTTTAAAATGCTTAAAAAACTTAAAACTCACTATTTATAATATTTCCCGGGGTAAGATCCCCGGTTAGGGGCCCCCAATATTTTTTGTAAGTGGCGATCCCTGCTCAAGTCCACAAAAGCAATGAACGTGGGATTTTCCTTCTTCTTCTCTATGAGCAGTTTAAGCGCCAATATTGCTTCTTTGAGGAAGTTTCAATGAAACTCACGGCATTGACTGTGGCCTCGCGCACGGGCGATTTTTTAGTTGCCGCAACTAAATAATTGCGTCCACACCCATTCGGAGTGTGAGTAAACTGTTGTGTTGCCGGCAGGAATAGACCACGTGGGTCAGTGGCGCAGCGATTTGGGGGTTTTGGAGGATAAACCCCCCCCCAGAGCTCGGAGAAATTTTTAAGGTTAATCTATTTTACATAATTGGATTAATATTACTTATAGAATAGTGTAAGGATTAATAAAATATCCCTCAGATGGCCGTAAAATTCAACATTTTAAACCATTTATCTGAAATATTTTCTGGCGGAGGGCGCCCGCACTTCCCGCTCCCAGTAGTTGCGCCTGAAGCCCCCCTTAGCCTTAATTCCTAGCTGCGCCCTTGACGTGGGTTGCCTTGAAAAAGTGGCCAGGGCCCTTTTACTGGTGAATTTTCTGAATCCACTTTCGTCCTCTTCCGATTACCCCTCTGATCCTCGTTCTTTTCTTCAGCACATAACGCGGGTCATTATCCTCGCCGTATGTGTTGACAGGCTTATGGTCTTTTTTTCCTGTTTTTACTTCATATTTTTCAAAAGGAATATGTACAAATTGTCGTCATGATTTCGAGGGAACTTTAAGGCATAGACCGAAGAGTTCTGGGTTTAAATCCACTGTAAAGCTTTTGGGAACCACACACACACAACGATCCTTGAAGTACGAAGTAACCCAGGGAATGGATCTTGCCCCGATATAGCTATGAGCATGCTTCCATTTAACTCTAAATGGATAGTAATTTATCTACCTAAGGAAAAAATTTTTCCTTCCAAATCTCAATCAAAGGAGTTCATAGGAAGAACTTATTTTTTTAAGCTTTTTTTTTCTCAAAATTGATTAAAATTGATGTATGTGCCAAAATCGGTACATTAGGCATTCCCGTCACAGTTAGGAGGTACCAGTACCGCGAGTGGCCTTCCAGACTGGCAACCGTTTTCTTCCCTTTCTACCCAGAGACTCGACAGGGAGAAGTTTTGGTGCTGCGTCATCTTCAGTGTCTGAAGCACACTCTAAGTCATCAGGTGACTCTGATTCCACATCTTCATCGCTCGAGCATTCGCCAGCATAAAGATCTTCACTATCCTCTGGTGGCACAATCACATTTTGAACAACATTCCTCCTCCTTTCCCTATAAAAAGTAACGAGATTCATTTTCTGAAATGTCAATAGGGTACAAATCGTGGCGGATACAGATGGGTGGCACAGGAGGCGCGCGCCCCTCCTTTGCGGGGCCGCCCATATTGTCAAACATTGCAAAACTACAATTATAGCTTTCTTATATCATGAGATGGCATTGTCTTGTATATGTGTGAAATAAATTTTATTAAAATTGTCTTAAACTCTGCATGTGACTTGATTATTTTTTATCAGGATAAAAGTAAAGGTAACGCAAGATACCTTTTGCGCCACGCTCGATTATTTTTTTTGTATCCGCTACTGGTACAAATATATAACAATGCCATGTATAAAAGTTAGACCTTAGCTACACTAATACATAACTACTCTTTAATCTCAACCACATAAATATGACGACATCATGAAATATATTTATGAAATATTTCATCAGGTTTCGGTAGAGATATATTGTCTCACATTGCTGTATTACCGTACAATTTTAGAGGGACGAATTCGTCACACACTTAATCTTCCTTCAAGTACAAATGATCGGAAACATTAACATTACACGATTACGTATTGCATTTTAGAAAACCATACGGCGCGCCGCGGCGTACAAAATACATTTTAGAAACACATAAATTTACCTAAGAATGCCGAAAACAAAAAGAAAAAAAAATACAGCAAGTAGATGATATTCAACGTGGTTCCCATCGACTGTTTCCTATTAAAGTTAGAGTTCTACCTTTCCTCCCCTGTGGCAACACTTATAACTGTCGGCAGATACGAACGTGGCGAAAACGTCACAATGGGGTATAGTGGAATAACTTAATTGGCTACTATGGCAAAATGATTATGGAAGTATGTGCCGAATTCGGTACACCTGAGTTAAAGGATTAAGTGTGAATTTCATGCGGGATTAGTTTAGTTCGAGCTCTACCCTCACCAACCCAAACCAAGCAGCGAGTTGGATCACTGATTTAGAAGTGGACCTCTCTATCTCGCCGATAATTGAATAAATAGGTTTCTTGGGACATGTTATGATTGAGCTGACCCTTAATTAGGCCACTAGCGTGTTAAACTCACACGTTCAGGAAAAAGTGAACAGTTCTTTTCCATGGGCCACCTCGAACTGCGAGAACTATTGTTTGGTGTGTATTAAGGCTTAACCCGGGATTTAAACACGATACTATTTTACTTTCACAACCCAATGCTCTACTTACGGGGCCACCAATGGAATAATTGAGCACAGAAACTTACGCAGCGTCCATTGATTATGTGAGGTCATTTTGGCGGTTTTTGGACCCCCCCCCCCCTCCCTCCTTAGTTAGATATCGTGAGATTTTGCTCTACCCCTTCCTTATAACGTCTCCCCCGTCTAATCTCGCATGATATTGTCTAAGATAGGAATTTTTCGTGTCAATACGTTAATATACGCTTCGTTGCGTTGATTTTTAATGAAACAAAAGCAATTTGGTTTAATTATTTTTATATAAGACTGGTTAAGACTAGCATTAAAGATTACTAAGATCGTAGTCTAGAATAACAGTAAAAGTTTTCCCCCATTCGACCCAGTTTTCTCGCAATGTAACATTGTTTCTTGCGGAAAAAAACGTGGTACTTTCCAGGATCTACCCAACGAGAGCAGAAACAGATACGGAAAAAATTCAAAGGGGGAGGGGGGCACAAAAGATATTTTAAACTACCTATACTTTGATCGTGATGAAAAATAATCAAGTTACATGCTAAATTTAAGATCGTTTTATTTAATCTGATTATACGCATATACTAGACAGTGCTGTCATATGATATAGAAAGTTACAATAAGGTGGTTTCCTATTATTTTTTTATTGCCTAAATCGAAAGATTATTACTCCTGGAGTACGTATTTCACGCTTTTAGATTTTTAAATGACGATATCTATTTTTCGCGATTAAATGAAAAGTGAAAATTTTCAAGCGCGCGAAAACGCGACGCGTAAGTAGGAATGATGGGAAAAAGTCCGTGCGACGCATTTCTGGTTCCCCCTCCCGCCTTGTGAGGTGACCTTGATCGAGGCTCTGAGCGCTGATAGGACGCAGGATACTAGCGGGTAGCTGAGTACCTTTGCTGGCTGGTAGCGCTTGGATTAAAAAAGGTTTATTAATACCTTATCAAATGAAGAAAACTTTCCGACCTTAGCCAGTTTTAATAAGTGATTATTAAGACATGTTTCCCTGAGCTCTGCGCCTCATGCATGCATTGGTAACCTCAGACGATGTATAACTCCTATCTTCTCGTATAGAAACTAGGTCCCTGTGACGTCACGTGGAGTGGCATCGCATGGGCGCCAATCTGGCCCTTTTCAAATGAGGATAAAAATGGACCATTGCCATTCGTCTAAACCGGTATTTCTAAAACGAAATAGTTTGTATATTATGAATACAGTAATGGTGGGTAACGAATCGCAATCAATGCCTTTCGTTTTCTTTGATGAAGGAAACTACCCTATTGTGGTTCTGCAATATTCAGCATTGCGGGCACCCCGCAAGAGGGGGGCATATGTATCCGCCACTGCACGAGAGATTGGGTGAGAATAGTTCTAACCACCTTCCCCCACTAAACGTCTCACGCAATCAATGGATGCTCCTATACAGGGCCGGATTAAGGATATGGGTGGCCAGGGGCCCATTTTGGTGGGAGGCCCACTGTTTCAATGCGTTGCAACTCGTGTTTTCGACGACACCGCTTGGGGTGCCAAAGATTGTGTTCAGTCACAGCCAAGGGAGAGGTCTGGGGGGTTCGGACCCCCCACCCCCGAAATATAAAAACACAATTATTTTCCTTCATGAAAGAAAGCAAAATATTGAAAAATCATAAATTTACAAAAGATTTCTAAGAAAAATACTTTTTTTCGATTATGAAATGTGTCAAAATTAGTTTAAAACCCTCTACTTACCGTCGGTAAAAGATAGCAAGACACCCGAGCTTAAGGGACTCTATCGTCTAAACGATGTAATCAATATTAATGCCACAAATATCATAAAAAGGGAATTTATTTTTACGTGGGATCATATATGATTTAAAATCTTCGGCTCCATAGTATTTCCTGTAGTTAAATTTTTTCCTAAAAATAAAGTACCCGTTTTTTGCGCGTAAAATCAAGTTGCCCGACTTTGAGAGCTTGGTATTCCCGTAGTTTCCGTTCCAATAACTTATAATTTTGACATAATATAGCCAGATCTATTATTGTCTTGATTTTACGCGCAAAAAAACGAGTACTTTTTTAGAAAAAAATTAAGTCAAGGAAACGTTTTAAAGTAAATGATCCAACGTAGAAATAAATTATCATTCGTATGCTTTATGTTACATTGAAGTTGAATGCCTCGTTTAGAGGATAGATCTCCTCAAACTTACAGACAGTAGTACCCTGTTTAATAAAAATTCTCCCTGGTTTTGGACCTCCCCCAAACGAAATTCCTGGATACCCCAATGTGTTCAGAGCTACATAAAACAATTCCAACGAATAAAGTCTTTTTTATCAGAAGCGTTAACCATACATTAACGTCCACGTTAACGATTACGTCCAGCCGGCGAGAGTTGTCCGATGACACTTTAAAAGAAGGCGCGGAGAACCCTGCGCCAACATGGTTTACAACCAATCGCTGTCCCCCAAATGCATCTCACACCCTTGCCTAGTCATACAACGTTGTCACGTGCATATGAACCCCTGAAACAAGCCTGAGCCACCAAAACAAGACCTTTCTGCGAATCGCCAAAACAAAGGTTTCTTCCTTTGGATCCTTCACACTCGTCGTCCCTTCTGGCTGCTTTCTTCACGGAACCCTTTTGTTAACATGTGATGTGGGCGTTTCCCTTTCTTACCTGGCAACTTGGTCCCTACCCCTTCAAGCTGTCAATGGACAACTCCCGGCGGCCGGACTGTGCATGTTAACCGAAAAACAACAGCTGCACTACTAATCCCCTCATACATGACGACTTTTTATGTTTGGTGGGTGGCCCAGGCACCCCCTTTGATCCGGCCCTGCCCCCTTACGTCGAGCACGGCAATGTCCAGTTTGGCGCCTGGCAGGTATGCAACACTTCTGTCACCTATCGACGACTACAGTATTCCAGAGAGCCAGGGGCGAGTGCGGTCGCGCCGGAATAGTGAGAGCGAGAGATAGACCACTGACGAGCTGCTCTTCACACGTCGTAATTCAACAGCGCCGGCGATCCCCCATTGCCGGAGGAATAATAGTAACAAGTGATGAATTTGATAGATTACAGATAGATTGCACTAAAGGAGATGTTGCCAATGTGTCGTGTAACTTCTATAGTTTTGGGAGTGGGATTTAAAGAGAATGCATACCTCCATAAAATGGTCGTATTTTGTCCTTAATGGCGCCCAGAGGCGGATCCTGGATTTTTTTCTCACAAGAGTCTGAGAGGTCTTCTCACATTTAAGATTAAAAACAAAATCCAACAATTACTGTAGAACATATTCTCTTTATTTTAATATGAAAGTTATCAACATTAAATTAAATGATTGAGGCTCCATAATACACTAAATAAAATGAACGTAATGACAACAGCATTAAAAATCTTGTCTATTTTTAAGCACCTTTAGATTCGTGCTCCTGTGCCCCCACCCCAAATCCACCTATGATGGTGCCATAGTACTCCTTCCGCTGCCGTCTTGTAAAAATTTCACAGTAAGTGCAGTAGATTTTTGCCAAAATTTGCCTGCTTCTCAAATATAAAAAAAATGCATCTGAGAAAAAGCTGATGCAAAATTTTCATATTTAGGGTGAAGGAAACTTTCAAACAGGATACGCTTTATGTACAAAACTAAATTTCAAGATGATAACATATGATTAAATGAAAAATGAATTCATTGTTATAGTGTAGTAATCTTTTCTATTAAAAACAATCACTTAATAATTATGTTTCCATCACTAAACTTATATGGTAAATGTGGACAAGAAATGATGGCTTGCTCTAATCAATGTTACAGTCCTACCTCAGAAATAACCAAAAAGCATTCACAATGGACCAGCTAATATGCATTCTGTTTCTCTCTGAAAATATTCAGGCTTTCTCACCACAACAATTTTTAACAAACCAATCTCAAAATTGTTGACCAGTAATTATGGTTAGTCTTCAGAATAAATGTTTATATTCCTGGACATTCCATGTCTTTCAATGCAAAATATACAGTGGAACTTGTTTAGTACGTTTCTGAAGGGACCACAAAAAATGAACGTACTAACGAGGAAAGTAAAAAATAGCAGTTTGGGTAATTGCAATCTGTGGAAAAGTCGTCATAATTACAATTACTATCGGTAGTTCTCGTAGGATCGCCTTCCTGAACTCTTTTCACCTTTTTAAACAACGAAAATGGGCGCTGCATTGAAAAACAATACCATGTGAATAAAAATCACAATGTTTCATAGATTTCCCGAAGACAATTACATGATAACGGCGTCTTTCTCCCGTGATTTATCCTATATGTATTTATAGAAAGAGGACAATTAAAGCTAAGTCATTTCTTTTATGTCACAGGATACTCGGAGAATATAACAACAACCCTGAGTATGTCAACGGGTTGTTTTTAAACATCATAAAAATTGGAAAAAATTATATTAACCTTAAAATACGGCAACAACCGTACACATTCGCTTCTGGAATAAAGCCATATCGATTGTTATATCGATCGATATATCGAATAATAACACGCAAGATTATTATATTACGACGTAATTACAAGAAGATTTTATATTATAATGTTGAAATTTACTTTAAAAATTAGTTTAATGTCGTCTGCTTCCCTGATAAAAATAAACTCCTCCATTAAGGAGAGGTTTACCCTCCATTGAGGGTACAGGAAGGATAGGTGTACCCTTCCTGTACCCTTCAGCAAGGGTACACGAAGGGTATTTTAGAACATTGGTGGGTACGCCCTCTCCTTCCTGGAGGGTACGGGAAGGGTTTGGCCAGCCTCGATGAAGGGTACAGGAAGGATAAGTGTACCCTTCCTGTACCCTTCAGCAAGGGTACACGAAGGGTATTTTAGAACATTGGTGGGTACGCCCTCTCCTTCCTGGAGGGTATGGGAAGGGTTTCGCCAGCCTCAATGAAGGGTACAGGAAGGGTAGGATAAAATAAAAACTAAAAATCCATAAATTAACATAAAAATTTAAAAAATCGCTAATAAACTAAATTAAACGAATGGGGAAGAGTTGCTACAGTGATTTCTAAAGTTATAGGGCATAAAAAAAATTAGCCTTCACGTGGTCTTGAACCCTGGGCCTACGTATTACAGGATTACGAACTAGAGATTTAACAACCTCGGCTATCGAGGTACTTAACAGATGTTGTTTCTCAACGGAACTTATACTACAAAATCTTAAGATGAGAATCGCATCCGGGCCTATGTGGAAGAAAGCTGTGACTTTTTTCTACCACACCTATTTCGTTTCAGAAACTAAGATCGGCATTCTAATACTGAACATCACTCTAGCGATGTCTCATTGTCAGCCACACAAATAGGTTACATCCTAAAACGTGAATGGAAGAACTTCTAAATGAGCTTTTTTCACACAATTACAGAAACTATTGTGTACAGTGGCGTAGTCAGGAATTTCGTTTGGGGGGGGGGTCCAAAACCAGGTGGGAAAATTTTTGAAAAACAGGATAGTAAGTATTGGAATTCAACTTATTCAAACACTTTTCATAATCGAAAAAACTTCAATAGTCAAAGAAATATTTTTTAAATTCATTATTTTTCAATATTTTGATTTCTATTATGAAGAAAAATGATTGTGTTTTTATACTTCGGGGGGGCGGAGGGTCCGAACCCTCCGGACCCCACCCCTGGATACGCCCCTGAATATGTATATTATTGTTTTCCTTAAGGAAATTTTAAAGATTAGTTGTGTAGCCCGTCTATCTTTGCTTTCAAAGACTGCTTACGTTCTTGTACGGAACTCAATACTCTTTAGCAGGTGAAAGTAGCTAAGGAGACTCTTTCAGGATATGCTTTCTTCAGTAATAAATGCTAAGTCCCAAGGAAGGGTAAACTAAGGATTTTTCTCTCCTTCCCTTACCCTTAATGGTGGGTAGAGGAAGGGTACACGGATGATAAGGGAAGGAGTTCCAAGGAAGGGTACACGAAGGATTTTTCTCTCCTTCCCTTACCCTTAATGGTGGGTAGAGGAAGGGTACACGGATGATAAGGGAAGGAGTTCCAAGGAAGGGTACACGAAGGATTTTTCTCTCCTTCCCTTACCCTTAATAGTGGGTAGAGGAAGGGTACACGGATGATAAGGGAAGGAGTCCCAAGGCAGGGTAAACTAAGGATTTTTCTCTCCTTCCCTTACCCTTAATGGTGGGTAGAGGAAGGGTACACGGATGATAAGGGAAGGAGTTCCAAGGAAGGGTACACGAAGGATTTTTCTCTCCTTCCCTTACCCTTAATGGTGGGTAGAGGAAGGGTACACGGATGATAAGGGAAGGAGTTCCAAGGAAGGGTACACGAAGGATTTTTCTCTCCTTCCCTTACCCTTAATGGTGGGTAGAGGAAGGGTACACGGATGGTAAGGGAAGGAGTTCCAAGGAAGGGTACACGAAGGATTTTTCTCTCCTTCCCTTACCCTTAATGGTGGGTAGAGGAAGGGTACACGGATGGTAAGGGAAGGAGTTCCAAGGAAGGGTACACGAAGGATTTTTCTCTCCTTCCCTTACCCTTAATGGTGGGTAGGGCGTGGGTTGTGCAAGGGTAACTACCCACCACGAAGGATGCCACCCTTCCTGTACCCACCATGGTGGAGTTTATTTTTGTCAGGGTTTCGTGCCGAGATCAAGGATTTTTAAGCTAAGCTTTGCGTAGAGATCCAGAGCATCGTCTGCTCCCGCAGCAGTAGTCAAATATGCACGCACCCCGTAGCATTGACGTCGTGCAGTGCTGCTTTAGATAAGACTCATTTCTTCATCATGATAACTCGTGCAATAGCAACAAATGCCCCCTCGTGAAATTTGCGCAGTGGTTACTCTAGAGTCAACAGAAGGTGAGGAGCTCGGGGTGGGGAAAATTGGGGCTTCTCATTGGCTGCAGTTTTGCATAGTCAGACATTCCTGATAAATTCATCACGTCATAAGAATTGAGAAATGCATTTGGATAAATCACGGTCGAAGAAAGATACGTAGAATGAATGCAAGAATGTTAATGGCTAGTAATAATAAATTAAATCATGAATTCGGAGCTTTACGACCCTTAGGAAGATACTGGAGAACGAATTGCGGGTTGCGTCACGGCTAGCAATTGAGCGTACTAACCAGGGAAGCGCAATTTTTTCAAACGTACTAACCAAATACTTTTGCCTGTATTTTGTTCCGATGGTACCGGGACCGAGAGAAATCGTCGTACTAAGGAGGAAAACGTACTAAGGAGGAACGTACTAACCAAGTTCCACTGTATTTCCCTGAATTCCTGAGTTTCTTAGAGAAGTAGCCGACCTGAACTCGGTCATTGACAAAGATATAGAAGATATGTGTAATTAGTACGCAGATGGCAGAAATCAAAGGTGTAACAGCTTCTTCCAAATAAATTTATTAAATTGGTAACATAAAAACCCATAGCTGCACAAAAAATGGTGTGAAAAACTTCTCACATGTACATGTGCTAACTGAGGAGGCAACACAAATGTCATTGAAATACGTACGTAGTACAAAATACTGAGAGTAATGCTATTGGTACAAAATAAGTACACTCATAACTAAGGTAAACTTTGAAATATGTAAGGCAAGACATGCACTTTAAAAGGTACTGGCAAAAGTACAAACTTATTGGAAGAATGTTAACAACAACACCACTCAAGGGTCATGTGTCAACTGCAAATTTGTACACACAAGAACTGGGTAATACCCTGCATCACATACGAGTTTTCTTCTCCAAGAAGAATTTATATATATGTATTATGCATACACACAGAGCTTCATGTTGGTATATAAATTTCACAGGAATTGATCGTACCATGTACAATATCAACAAGCAATCTGTGATCTTTCCACGATCATCATTAAAAATCAAAGAAATTGAGAGCACAAAGAAGCATGATACCTACATACAATACTTGCAGTTTGCTTGAATGCCATTTCAACAGTTAATCATGTATTCCAAAGCCAACAATGTTTAATCATTAAAATCCAAAATATATTAACAAACATACTTGTTTTAAAAAGGCCTGAGTAAACTTTTCATAAATATAAACTTGTCTTAGATAAGGTATACCGTATTTGGACATATCTAAAATGAACATAATTTTAAGATGACCCCTTTTATTGGTACTCCACTAGGGAAAAAAATTGATTTGGAAAAATAATTTTTTTATTTTACATATGCACGGGAATTTTAAGCTGTGGATTTATATCAATACATATAAATTGAAACCCTCTAATTTTATTTTAATTCAAATAAAATAAGGTGAAATGAAATAAAAAGTGTAAAAAATTATTTTTAATTAACAAAAATGCAACAGAAGAGGTATCCTCCGTCAGAAAAGGAATTGTGTGTAAATAGATTCAGTAAAGAAATTGCATGATGCAGAGGCGGCTCATCAAGTGAAGTGACAATTCATCTATATTTTCACGATGCCCCAGCATAGGGATTTCCCCACCCAACTCCTTCCATCCCTATCCTTTCCCTGGAAGCATTTTCAGGCTCTCATCGTGTTGGTGCCTCCCATCCTTTTTCCTTCCCCTGTCCATCTCTCCCGAGATGTGAGGGTGAAAAGTCTCGCACTTACAGACCCTGCCCAAAGGAGTAACCCTGCAAACCCAGGCTGGGTCCTCGTTTCTGTTCCTACCCTATGGGAACTGGTTCAAATGCCGGTGGTGGTGGAGATTTTTCAGAGACTGCCCTACCCCTGCTTGTGTGCTTTGAAGAGGACACTACAATCGCAGCACTCAGTACATTGGATGGTATGTTAAGCTGCCGTCCTTTTGGTGCCAATCATTTGGAGTAAGCTAACGCATGGTTTACATAGTGCGAGCTAGTATCCGAGCTGGCCTAGTCAGTTACTGCAGCGCAGCTTCTCAAACTGTATGACAGCATCATACGAGTTACTGTTATGTGCAAGTCAGTCAGTAACTCGCAACCGAGTCACTACAAAAATTATTGTTTTTACTTGCCTCTCGCTGTCCCCCACCATGCCACAAGCAGCAGCTCGATGTGACTTGGACGTCAACTTGCTCGGTATTTCAAAATGTAGCTTGTAAGTCCGGGACCACGCTGAGTGCATTATTCGAGTTTCTGTATCTCTAGTAGAGATTAAAAACTATAAATGGCGGCAGAAAGGCTTACGAAAAAATATAAAGTTTGTGGAGTTATGCAAGAACCAATACCAATTAATGGAATTGTTTGAATCTTAATTATAAGAACATAGATTTTGCGTAAAGCCTCGCTCAAAAACATTTGCATGGAATTGGGTATGAGGCACCACTGAAAGTGATGCGAGTGCACACGTGCAGTAACTGTCAGGTTTCACATCAGCAGCTCAAACTTGTGTGACTAGGCGGGGCGAGTCGAGCTACTGTCATGCGAGTAACCAGGTCCAGTAGCTGTCTATCGTCAGGTCAGCAACTAGTATTGTGTAACTGCACCCTAATGCTTACGATGATTCTCTCCACCCTTCCTCCCCTAACTTTCCCTAGGACAGAAATGGCCTCAACCATTGTCCATTGGTCACCTCCTCCAAATACCATACCAGACCAATAACTGAAAGGGTCGACTATCTCATCTTGGGAATACATATTCACTAATTGGTTGAGTTTTTAAAGTAAGATGTTCATTTAGTCACATGGAAACTAGTAGTGCAATACTAACATGTTTATTATTCAGCGAATCCATTTTTTTGTATAAATATGTAAAAACAAAATGTAGGAGTAATAAATTATTATTATCATTATTATTAATTTCAAGTCACCTTGGTAAGTTGATGGCTCCGGCATTTCGCTAGGGAGTTTTTGAGAGAGTAAATAAGGGTAGCTCACGTTGCTATGCCATGAAGCACCATTGGTTACGGTGGCTTTTTACTGCTAGGTGACGTGCAGGTAATACATATGTAGTTATTACCTTGTACAATGAACTCTGAGCACCTAATTGATATCTTGCTCCCATTACGATCACTTGTGCCTCAGAGGCCAGTCTCCATCCACATATATGTGCACTTTTTTGGGCGCAACATCCAAAGCACATAAATTAGGATCACGTACTTTCCAGGCAAATTAACTTGATGCATATTTCTGGGATTTCCTCTGGGAAAGGACATGATGATCAATAGTTCACCCCTTTCAAGTGTCACAAGCCGCCACTGCTATAATTAAATGAATCAAGTAAAAACATTCTTCTGCCATAGACAGACATTTGTACACCTTTTCCATTGAAAATAAAACCTTTACCACATTTAACAAGGAACAGAAAACTATTGGCCATCTGCAAACATAAATAATCTAGTGCTCATCCAGAGGAATCAAGCACAACATATGAAATATTTATTGTAGAGCTTATCTAGACTGTAATTTAATGGCCCGAGTATACATTCCTGAATTCTAAACTCTTCACCAAAACACTGGGTTAAAACGGGAACAAGAAATTTCAACACTAATATGTATCTGGATTTAATATATGTAGTAGAACCTCAATCTATCATTTTCCAAGGAGATGAAAAAAAATGCGATCCCTGCACAAACTATGACCTTTGTTTGATTTTGGAGAAGAGGAAAGCGTCAGAGTGCTGAATGGAGGGGGAGTGTGGATTTTGGGAAATGCACAAATGTTTGTGTGATACTACTATAAAAGTTACTATCGTACGAAACTAAGCTTTTCCCTTTTCTATGCATGTGTTCCACCTCTTAGGAAAGATTCAAACTATGTGCCTGTCGGTATTAGAAAACATAGTAAACACAAATGCCAAATAGTATATTTTTTGTCTCAATTTCATTAAACAATGGATGCAGGAAAATTATACATCGGGACCGCAGTCTTTAAACGATCAATGTGAGAAAAAGATACTTCGGGGAACAATAGATGCGGGAAAAATTACATTGTCAATATGGAACTTATTGGGACCAGGATCGGCGAATGATGAATGCGTGAAAACGATCAATGCAGACGATAGATCAGAGTTCTGCTGTACACGAAAAGACTTTGTATAGACCAATTTTCAGAAATAAAGAAAATTATCTTCCATCATAGATCACTAAATAATTCATTGTATTATCATAAAGCCTACCTACACCAACTGCTTAGACTAGCATCAAATTATATAAGCTCAGTAAATAAACTTAGCCAAAGAAGCACACACACACAGTAAATGATTAGATAATATTTGGCATCAGCAGGAATTCAATTCATGTTCCATAATTCATTGGACCATAATTATGCATGAATGAAGACCACCTCCACAACAAATTCTCCAAATTATACACCTTATTTATAATAGGAAACATTAATGGACTTCATAAAACAAGCTCCATTTCAGGAGTATGACAAACATCACAGTCAACAGTGCATACATTGCAATTGCATCAGCACAAAAGGTCATTAAAAATAAAAACATTTGGGTAGCAGCATACATAAAAGAGCTGCAGTAACACATAAGTAAATATTTTTATAAATACCAGTCATTAAAATGTGCATGTAAAACTGTACAAGACTTGCATCAACATTATGAGGCAAACACCTTCATTGGCCAGCCTTTATGGAGATAGAAATGCCTCATTCATCTCATCCTTACTCTAATCCAATTATAAATAATACACAACATTGTTGTTTCCTCTGGGTAAAAAAATACAAGCATTCAAATCTGGAATTCATATTGTGCAACCTCCCTAGAGAAACATTATAACAGACATTGAATGCCCTTATTACATCCTAGAGGCTAAATGTGGTGGAATTCTTACATATTGTATATTAAAACTTACACCATCATTTAGGGTTTCAATTAACGTAAATTTTTTTGCATCTTCCAAAATTGAGTAAATGATTGATCTTTCCTGACAATCAGGAATAAGGACCAGCCTTAAGACTCAATCATATCTCAGAAATTAACTCTTAATACTTTTAACTCTTAATCAATTTCAAGTATGGCATCAAGGCCTTCCTCTTTCACTTGGTCCAGCAGTTTCCAAGCTTGAAGCTTCATTACTCCTGCCTCGTGATTTACCACCACGACTCTTACCCCTTCGCGAGCTGTGAGGTGGTATTACTGGGCGAGTAAGTTCCTCACGGTCATCATCTGAGTCCAGGGGAGAGGCACGCACAGCTTGGTACCAGCGATCTGTGAGATCTCGCATTTGACTATGACAGTCTCGCAGTTCCTGAACAAAACATGGAAGAGATTAATTAATTGAAAGAATTTAAATCAGTGCATATATATTCTTTCCATAAATGAATATCAGGGAACACCTTTCAACAAAAATGTCAAAATTAACACAAAAAAGTATGCATTTAAAATTATTATATTTGCAAAAAAAAGCTTCCAAAAAACATCAACACTACATTAAAAATAAAAAAAATAATATGTAATTAGAAATGGCCAACTCAAACAGTCAAATATTTTATTACCTGGAGAGAAAAATGCAATCATAATAGCTGATACTTGAAGAAAATTTGAGCTTAAGCAGATTCGATAATTCTAGAAAATATGACAAGAATTTTAACAGTAAACTATATTTATATATAGGTATTTAAAATTTTACTGTAAAACTACCCATATGTGATGTAGATTTATCTTAATTCCTTCAAGCATTTTTATGTTGGTCAGTGTTATGGACACATTTATTTTAAACTAGAGCTGCACATAACTATGTAACTCTCCTTAAATCCTCTATTTGCTGATCATATTTTTTTTAATTATGCTTAGGGATGGTCGGATCGGATACCTCGGATCAAAATATGTATCTGTGGATATTGCCCTTCACCAGATACTTCGGATACAAAGTCGCTGACGACATCGGATCTGGATCCAAAATTTTAAATTAATGCTTCAGGGAACACAGCATCTCATAAGAAGGAGTGGAAAGAGTCTTTATGGGTATCCTCTCTTCAAATGCGCCATCGTACTATGATGCTTGTCCTCCTCATGAACCATTTTGTTTAACATCTTGCGCAGGGGTTATGCAACAGAATTCAACCATAGAAAATTTTAAGGCAAAATATGATAGGCACATAGTGGGACTCTTTCCAAGTGATTGAAAAATCATCTGAGGAACCTCAATGGATAATAACCATGTCAAAAGTAACAAAGCCGCAGATTTCAGAATACCACCCTCGGCCCTCCATCAGCCCGTGCCTTTGACTTTTTTTTATCGCTTCCGAGATCACACAGACCATAAATCATTGTCTTCAAAGGAAAATATCAAGTTACACGAGAATAGTTGCAGCATGTTCCATCCTAACTCCATCTCATCAACTGACCTTTATCAGCCTACCAGCTTCAATTCTCCATTT
This sequence comes from Ischnura elegans, assembly GCF_921293095.1. NCBI lineage: Eukaryota > Metazoa > Arthropoda > Insecta > Odonata > Coenagrionidae > Ischnura > Ischnura elegans. Next base: position 63,397,906 of record NC_060253.1, on the reverse strand, counting down.
CTGGAGGGCAAATGCTAGGTGAGTGACTTTCTGGGCCCTAATATGTCTCAATAGCTTCCGCAATTGGATGACATGCACGAGATTTAAAAAAGAAAGAGACCAGAGGCGACGCATTTTTAACGATATTTTAGTTTTATTCAGCTCTATTTGATTGCCACTTTCTTTCAAGTTTTCTTAACTACAGTGGAACCTCGTTAAAGCAAGTACAGGCTATAGCGACACTCCCGCTATTACGAGAGATAGCCGATGCACCGTCAATTGACCCTATAATAAGCGTGTTAAAAAATTCGTTTTTACGAGACCCTTTCGGCATCGGCTCTCGCCATAGCGAGGGATTCACCGCCGGAAGACTTTCATCAAGACTCCTTAACCTCTGTAACTGCTAGCGATCTGTTAGAAATGAAGTTAATGGAGTGCTCAGTCTCAAATTTATGTGGTAAACTGTCGTTTGATAAATATAATGATTGACGAAACAATGCTTTGCATGATTTTTATTCAGTGCGGTGCTTATAAATTGTTTGAATAGTTAGTCGTTATTTGAGTAAGGAAATTTAGTGATGCAAAAAAACATCGCCTTTCGTCTGGATTTATGCTTACGTTTATCGGATAGATATTTATCTGTCGCCGCATCACTCCTGCTCCTGTATATCTGTTCGCAACAGGTATATTGGCTATTATTTGCTCCACCTCCGGTAAAGCGACAATTCGCTATAGCGAGTGTTTATTAGTGCACCGTGGGGTGTCGTTATATCGAGGTTGCACTGTATACTAGTATTCAACATTTTCGAAACAGCAAAATTTTCAAAGAGTCAAGCTTATCATTAGCCTCCTCAAACAAGTGGAGACAGACTGGAAACGCCAACTGCATATGTCACGCGGTTCGCCCGGCTTCGCTTTGAAGGCAACAACATCACCAAACAACAAGATCTGACAGGTTCATCTTTGACTCTCTCATTCACAGTCTCATTGCTTGAAAGACGAAGCTTGAAGAAGAAGCTTGAGAGAAGGAGGGATGGTGCTCCTTCCCCTCCAACCACTCCTTTACGAGCTTCTGCTACCCACCCCTTCCTCTTGAGATCGCTGAGCGTCGTCTCCCCGCACCTCGTCGCACGTGAGGTCAACGTTGTTTTAGACATTGTCAATTACGTCGCAGATGGCGCAGTTCCAATTTAATTTAATGACATATATTGAGATAAGGAGAGCTCAACATATGCCATGTGCGCACACTTTGGTGTGAAACTAGCGAGAGGAAGTGCAAAATCCACCTCACCACAACTGAAGCATTTGCGGTTGAAACGCAAGTCAGCATGCAATGAGAAAGCGACAAAATTTGGGAAAAACGTGCGTGAGGAAAATTTGAATGCTGTAAAATTACTTGAAAGATTATAAAAATGATTTTTAATCGGTTAAAATATAGAAATGTGAATGAAAATCGAAATAGCATTCCTTTGATAGCATTTCGCCAAAAGAAAATTCAATAATCACTTCATGTTACAACAGGCAATTAAAAATGCATGTGTATCAGTAAATATCCAAAAATTCCGACACCAGAAATCAATTATCTGATCCTAAGTGACCCTTTACAAACTAAGGTCATGAAGTTATGGAAATGAAAATTGAACTTTTTCCCCTTCTGAAAAAACTTGATTCTGCGATTAACTCCTCATGATACCTATTATTTTCTTTTTTGAATGGGCCCATCGCCCATAAAACATTTATGGCTTTTTACACTTAGCATAACACCAGTAACATTAATATATCCATACCCCTTACGTAAAAGTTGTCCCATTCAATTGTCACTAAGCCTGGATATTGAAAAATGCAAAAAAGTAATTTAAATGCATATGTTTTATCATTACCTCTATGAGTCAACGTATAGTTTGCAAAATACATAGAAATGATATTCACATCATCCTCATCATTAGTCAACAATCCTAAGATTGGTTTGACACAGCTCTCCATTCCTCTCTCCTTTTCACTAGCCTATTCATAGTGATGTATTTCATATCTTTTACATCCTTTATAACCAGTCCTATGTAACTCATTCGAGGTCGTACCTTTTCCTTCTTCCCTTCCACCTGACTACGCTTGTTTTCATCAGGCCATCATGTCTCATAATATGGCCAACTAAGATGATATTCACATCAAGCAAATTTAGGTAAAACAAAAACTGTTTCATGCGTCATTGACTATATCAGGTCAAAATGGATTACAAGCTCTGCAATGCAATTTTATTCCAGGATCATTGAGCAATAAAAGTGATAAATTGTACCTTACCTGCTGAGTAAATCTTCTAGTGAAGAATGGCATAAAATATTTGAGATCCCACTTAGCAAACCCACTTAGACCACCAGAGCGAGAAAAGCTCACTTCCAGTTCTTCTTCAGTCAGCTCAGACAAGTGCTCGGAGTCAATAGCTCGACCCTAAAGGATAAAATAACACAAAAAAGGTAATTAGTTTATCTTAATTACCGGTAAGCTGGTACCTTTTTTTTTGTTCTGACTAATTTCTAAGCTTAGATTCTTTTGTTCCAGTTCATAATTTAGCACTTGCATGGCTCAGTTTTCAATAGTAAAAGAATTTTTTGTCAGATAAAATTGTTATGCTTCTATAGGATAATGTAAATTGTATCCAAAGGCTTTTCCAATAAGCATAATTATGAGGCATAAGACTGCACTATTTTTTCCAATAATAACAAATGAAGATTAATTAAAGGATAAAATGAAAAAAGAATACAGATTTTGCAAAAAATACGGCAAAATTGCCCTCTTCTTATTAAAAACATCTCATCATTTCAAGTTCTTTCTCTGAGGTGATCCATCTCAAATTGAGTGTCAGCCAATTTTGCTAATCAGTTTTTACAAATTAGATTTGAAAAATTACTGAATAGCTCAGTCATCTCAACCACCACAACTTCTGATACCAGCATGCAAATTAATGTATATTGCAGCAAATGTGCTTAATAAAAATAGGTTGAGGCAGGTGAAATATACTTCAAGAGGGGAAAATGCCTTATGTGAAAGTATACTCCCAATGCATAATCCTACATGGGCGACAAGGAAAAGTTAAAAGTTGAAAAGAAAGAAAAAGTGATACAATTTATCCTTATAATTCAATTGCTAGAGAAAAATAAATCTTATACAAAAATTGTGTGAAAAATAAGTACTGCAAATCATGAGGTTTCCTACATTTGAAGTAGGTATGTTAAGATGCAATATAGGTATCAAAAAAGAATAATTTTCTAAGCACATCAAAGAAGTTAAACTTAACCCTAAATATTGCTTACTGCAAAAATCCTTTCTTAAACACCTATACTGCAGATCATGAATATTTGCTCAAAATTTAACCCTCCTATTACTTCTACCGAGGGCTATGCATTGATGACTTACAGGTATATATAGTACATACAGCATTGATGTTTTCTTACATATGTACCACATTACAGTTTCTATGCAACCAAGTACTTAACTGTCTTTCCATATTCAAAAAGTACTTCATGTGTCTAAAAAGAAGCACAACTACAAAAAATAATAGATAAAATAGAAAAAGTTAACCTAGGATTAGATAGGCTACGAATGAGACTCACCATTTTCCGAGTCTTGCTGAGCGAGATCTCTCTATCCTGATGCCTTCTTCGTCGACTAGATTCTCTCTTACCAGCTTCCAGAAACTGCAAGGGAAAAAAATATTTATATACTTTCAGATAAATATCTATAACAAGTTCTTAGGCTAGTAAAACTCAGTGTGTACTACAAAGGTTGATCTAGAGTGTAAAGCATATTTAACTAATTGTAAGTACCGTATATCTCTGAATATAGTCCCCCCCCCAATTTTGAGACCTCAGTTTTGGGAAAAATTTTAAAATGTAAAGGAAGGCAATTTTTCTGTGGTTAGCAAGTTAAGATTCTAGATTCGATAAAAACTATTATTTTCTGTGAAGATTAAGAACAAATCTGTTCACATATTTTCCATCACAACAAAATAACTATACCTAAAACATGTTGTGATCCATTGCATGTATCAGTAATTTATAGTTCCTTAACCAGATGTAATGAAGAAATGAGAAATTTTTTTAAGTATCCAAGGCTATTGTATTTTTTAAACCTTCACAAATTATTAATATTTTTGATTTCCAAATGACTACAGACAATGTCAATATATAAGCTTTAACTTAAAGCCCATAAACAGTATTGCATTTGGCCCTGAAACTTCCTTAGATCCAGTGTAACACACCCATCAAGTCATCACAAATCCAAGTGACCTGAAGAATTTAGGAAATCTAAATAAAATTGTGTTAAATAAATTATAAATATTATAAAAATATTGCTATCAAATGCCTGCTAAGCAAAACAATTATTACAAATTTAGATAATAAACAATTAAATACTATGATTTACGGCGTATTCTGCAACGGCTATTTTTAAATTGGCATCGAACCTCCGTCTTTGAAGGCCTCTAATCTGCGGCAGGATTGATCCTCATCTTTCTACTTGATCCATCACTTCACTGTTGAACGTAAAATTATTTTTAATAAAGAAAATATCGCGGAAATAATTGCGAAACGTTATGCGACGTAATTTATCGATCCTATTTACCCTGAAGAATTGAAGATATTCCTCAATAAATTGATTACACTTTCGATGCTGAGTCGCTGTACATATTTCGATCAAATGCAGTAATGCCGGCGCTTCTGGTTTAAAGTCGTCGATTATTGCGCCTTTTCAGAAACAAATGCATCACCTATTGCGCATTCTTGTTCTGTGAAGGCGGTAAAGGCAGTGGCTGTAAACACGAACCGCACGGACGTATAGTAGCTACGGACGCAATGAAATGCTAAATCGTCACGAAAGGTTCACTTTAACTGTTTATTTTTCGCAATTATTTAAATCGTGTAGTTATTAAATGAGCGACGGGTACATATACTATTGATTCAATTCTAGTGTTCGATTAATGTAATGATAGTGTGTGTTTAGTTTTCATTTTAATTATTTACTGTTTTGCGTCATTAAGTGATCAGTGTCGATTGAATTATTCTAACAATACTTTTCCAAGAAAAATTAGCGGCTACCCGATGGATTCCGTGTAAACGCATATTCGATATGCTATTTGAATCGGAATAATCGTATCTGTACAACATTTGTGGTAAAAATTGTCTTAATTTCCGGTAAAACGTGGCAGTATTTACTAATATCTCCGATTATAATCCTCATAAATATACTCAAATAGAAAGACTACGAGAACATTAGCCATTATGCCGTTATTTATTACTTTATGGTCACCTTTAGTATGCTAAATTGGATTACACTCGATTATAGTCCCCCCCCCTTACTTTTCCGCGGCCATTTTTGGAAAAAAAGGGGGGACTATATTCGGAGATATACGGTACCTATGTACATACTTGTTATCAGTGATTTAGTTTTCCATTGGTAGAACTCTACCTAACGTGTAAATATTATCAAAATTTAATCAGGAAGAAACATATTTTCATTGAGCTATTCTTATCTGTCAAAGCATTTGTGATTTTTCAGCTCATACCACATTTTTTGATATTTCAAAAAATCTTTTAGCCAATATTTTGGCAGTCTACTTTTCTATCACAGATTTAGAATTTTTTATGGGGAAATTAATAAAATGTTATTTCTAAAAATTAAAAAATCAGGCAAGTTATTATCTTGTTTTAAAAAATTAATGCACACACAAGGTATAGCTGATATATACGTAGATGAAATTAGCATCTAGGAATTAATTACTTCCCAGGCCATTGCAAGTGAAGGGGGATGCTTTCAACAAGGGTGGTCAAACCCCATTACTATCAATCTAACCCTCGAGCAGGTGTCGGAGCTGGAATTGTAAGTACTCCTCTCTTCGAAAACCAAGGATTTCAACATTGTACACACATTCTGGTCTAGAGTGGCCTCCTGTATTCTTACAAGGTACCTTGACTGTCTATAGTGAGAGTTTTCAAAGCTCGAAGTATTATAGCTAATTTATTTTTATATTGGCAAGAGGAACCGACACCCATGGTGTGCAAAGTACACTGCGCAACCAGCCATGTACCTCATGCTTTGCTTTCCTTGAATGGTCTCGTATATTCTTACAATGTAAATTTGACAGTCGATAGCATGAGTTTTTAAAGCACAAAGTGTTATAGTTAATTTATTTTTGAGTCGGCTTGAGGAACCCACACCCGGGGCGTACAAAGTACACCACATGACTGACCACGTACCATCTGTCCATCCACCTCAAATATAACCGGGCTTATATAGCCAGAAAAGGGCTACCACCTGTGTATCTTTATACATGTATCATCTATAAATGTATAAGCTTGAACTAATTTCTACAAATAAAAACTAAATTGCAACAAAAATAGAGTATTATCATACAAGTGCATTTATTGTGGACATAGTACGCCACGTGCTCGGTCATTTAAAAACACCAGGCGTGCCCGATCCAGGGTTAAATATGTTTGAACGCACAAATAACAACATGTACACACCTTCATGAGTGGCATGGTGGAACCTCCCAGAATGAGCGTTGTGGATAGAACAATGACCAATGTGGTGGTCACAATCACTCGCCGGGTCTCATCAGCAAATTCTAAATGCAGTGACAGGGCATAGGCAATGGCACCTCGTAAACCTTCAAACAAGATAAACTTAAATTCAGCCAATACAGCATGATTTATGCATGCACAAAATTACTACACTATTACAATTTGATAAGAGAGAACCAGTTTGATCTAATTTAAATATGGCCAATTAATTTTATTTTTAATTGAATAAGTTACACCAATGTTACAAATATTAACTGCTAAAAATTTTACCAATTAAAATCAGCCTTGATGAGGCTTAAACAATAATCAAATCAGACAATACGACAAATACATAGAAATTTCGTCCCTGACATACCACATACAAATTCTCATCTATTTGAAAGTCGGAGAATCAAATATAATTGATATGGAACAGAATGACCAGATGATTATTAATATAGAAATGAGAATTATTAATAAGTACAACATAAACATCAGATTAGATCACGAACTTTGATGACAAATGAAAACCTACCACTGTACCACATAATGAATGCCATGCGTGGAGTGATGCGGTGCTCTCTGAAGCGATTGACAATGGCAGCCAGAGGGAAAATATTCAAGGCACGTCCGATGAGGCAAAGCAGAACAGACCACACAATTAAGGCCACTTCAATGCGATGGCCACCCCAAGAAGTGGCCAAACCCAGGTACGCAAACACGCAGGACTCGGCAGCAAACGCAAGTGTACGCATTGTCTGTTGCATGGTTACCTGTGTCACTGGTGAAACATTGTAATGGGTGTAGTGGGACATGACAATGCCACAGGACAAAATGCCCATAATACCTGAAAGGAAATGATTTGAAAGTGATAAAAAGAGAGAAACATTTCATATAGCTTTTATTTCAACTGCCTAACTATAAGTACATATGTGAAAAATTAAGCATTACAAGTACAAGTACAGTGCAACCTCGATATAACGACACCCCACGGTGCATTAATAAACACTCGCTATAGCGAATTGTCGCTTTACCGGAGGTGGAGCATATAATAGCCAATATACCTGTTGCGAACAGATATACAGGAACAGGAAATGTGCAGCGACAGATAAACATCTATCCGATAAACGTAAGCATAAATCCGGACGAAAGGCGATGTTTTTTTGCATCACTATATTTCCTTACTCAAATTACGACTAACTATTCAAACAATTTATAAGCGCCACACTGAATGAAAATTATGGAAAGCATTGTTTTGTCAATCATTATATTTATCGAACGACAGTTTACCACATAAATTTGAGACTGAGCACTCCATTAACTTCATTTCTAACAGATCGCTAGCAGTTACAGAGGTTAAGGAGTCTTGATGAAAGTCTTCCGGCGGTGAATCCCTCGCTATGGCGAGAGCCAACGCCGAAAGGGTCTCGTAAAAACAAATTTTTTAACACGCTTATTATAGGGTCAATTGATGGTGCATCGGCTATCTCTCGTAATATCGGGGGTGTCGCTATAGCCCGTACTCGCTTTAACGAGGTTCCACTGTAGTTACATATATCATGGATTTTCAGCAACCAAGGTACTGAAATTCCTCAGGCATAAGAAAAAATTGACCCAGAAGATTAGATTTGCCCAAATTTCCTTCATGGCTAAGTACACATTACATCTACAACTTATTTTCTTCAAGCTTTGTCAATTCCATAAAATACATTTGCTTTTGCCTTCAATTGCACAACATGTAAGATAAGGCCGTAAAAAAACTCATTTAAAACTCAACGATTTTAGGTTGATAATTTACAATGCTTGCAATTCTGATGCATTTGAAATGTATATTGCAATACAAATAAGAAGAAATTGGTGTGAAGGAGATTTATGCACGTCTTGGAGAAAAACTTAATATGTAATCGACAAGCCATTACAAAGTTAAATATGGGAAGTACAAGCTGAAATAATACGTGAAGTAACCTGAAATTTTACACCAATCACCATTGTCCGCTGTATGAGTACCAACATCACTACGTTATAGAAACCATACAAAGATGACATACTAATTTTCATATTTGGGAATAATATTTTTTTCTAAAACAAAAAACAAAAATATAATGTTGACATGATCACCAGGTACTAACCAAAGCCACTACTATTATGTATTTGCGAGTTATAAAAATTCACCCAACTGGCATTGCCGTTATCAATTTTCCCTGACTGCTTGGATGCCAAGTACCAATTTACGTATAATAAAAGAAAAAAATATGCATAAAGTTGGCAGACTTTTATAAAAATATAATTTAAATGAAAATCATGCATGAGTGATCAGAAGGAAGACTGCTACCAATTCATTCTTTTGCCTGAATATAATCAATGCATTAAAAATAGGAAACATGCCTGCACACACACTATCAACAGCAATGGGGTAGTTTCCTAAATCAAAGAAAACGAAAGGCATTGATTGCGATTCGTTACCTCTCCATTAGTGTATTCATAATATACCAACTATTTGGTTTTAGAAATACCGTTTTAGAAGAATGGCAAGGGTCAATTTTATCCTCATTTGAAAAAGGTCAGATTGGCGTCCATGCGATGCCACTCCACGTGACGTCACAGGGACCTAGTTTCTATACGAGTAAATAGGAGTTTTACATTGTCTGAGGTTACCAATGCATGCATGAGGCACAGAGCTCGGGGAAACATGTCTTAATAATCACCTATTAAAACTGGCTAAGGTCGGAAAGTTTTCTTCATTTGATATGGTATTAATAGGTAATCCTTATTTAAGCCAAGCGCTACCAGCTAGCATGGTACTCTGCTACCTGCTAGGATCCTGCATCGTATCAGCGCTCAGAGCCTCGCCCCAAGGTCACCTCACTTGCGGCAGCAGAAACCAGAATAACGTCACACGGAGTTTTCCCGGCATTCATACTTACCCGTTGCATTTTCGCGCGCTTGAAACTTTTCACTTTTCATACAATCACGAAAAATAGATATCGTCATTTAAAAATCTAAAAGCGTGAAATACATACTCCAGGAGTAATAATCTTTCGATTTAGGCAATAAAAAAATAATAGGAAACCACCCTATTTAAAACAAAGAAAAATAATATCCTCCAGCAGACAGAGAATTGACCTCATAGGACAGTACTTGTGCATCAAAAAAGACCAATGGAATACTTCATCCAGATTTCAATTCCCACACAAGTGGGTGACCGTGTATAGAGTGATTTACTGATAAATCCCTTGAAATCCATCCATCGTTGAATTGAAAGACTCATCAATCATGGAATCCTTGAGCAAAATTTCACCCGCAAGCCACAATGCTCCAAATATTGTTGTAGCAAATATGTATGCACCTTGAGCAATGAATCTAATTTTTGAAAACAAGAATTTTTATCTAACATAAACTTACCAGAGAGGTGAAGGCCTTCAGCCAGGACATAGGGAGCATAGGTGAACACTAACATAAGCGCAAACTCCAAAGACGGATGTCGTCTCAAATCAGCATGCTTCAGTAAAAGGGCACTAGCAAGGGCAAAGGCGACACCAATGGCAGCTGATGCGAAGAATGTCTTGCAGAAGAGTCCCACTCCTGATGACAGAGTTTCCCATGGGGTCATTGCTGCTGTCTGCGGATCATTATACTGAAGAACCTGCTCATTTTGAAAAATGGAAAAATTACAATCAGATGTATGCACAAACATTAAATCCTTTGATTCCCAAACCGTAATTTCTCATGCACCACTTGCATGTAATTTTTTATTCTTGCGCTGTCAAAAACCGTGTGTTCGTTATACATGAGGATGCGGGTCACCCAAGTACATTGTATTTCCATTTTGAATGGTATTCATTGGAAATAAATATACATATTTAATGGGGATGTAATCAGCAAGCTCCAGCTGAGCAATACTTAACTATGTTTCTTTGACCATTCACTGGTGCTTGCAGACCCAAGAAGTGAGCCCTCTATCCACAGTTGCAGTCGTTGCCATTTTACTCATGTGCATAGCGTGCAAGCTAGTTGACAAAGTTGGTGGCCACTGATTGTAAAGCCAAGTTCAATGAAACTTAGGAAAGAGTAGAACACCGTTCCATTTTAATAATGCCCTTTTCACAAAAATTTATGAGCATTATCTTATGCTGATTTCTAATAAATTATTATTTCCCTAAATCCATAGCTCTAAAAACAATATGCGCTTCTCAAACAGGGGCACATGCTTCAAGAGAATATATGGTATATCCACTTAAACTATCATGTCAAAATTCCCAAGCAACTGATATGTATATATCAGCCACCATTTCAGACCTTAGGTGTTGTTGAGTATCAAGTTTGTAAAAGCCTTGGGAGCCAAAGGGTAAAAAATTATCTCCAGTAGCAAGCCTAAAATGAATTCCAAGCCATTTGGAACATATTTTTAATGGCTTAGTAATGAAGTAAGCAGACTACAGTTTTTAAACGTATCTAGTCAACCTACAGCTATACTCAAAATTAAATGAACCCTAATCCAGACCAGGCTTTACTGTCTCAGTCACAATATGCATTATACGTTGAGAAAAATCCAACAAATTCCCTCATTAGCATCACAAGCCAAAGACGGATGCATAAAAAATTTGTATTTGCCGTGAATGTCTTTTCAGATATGTATTTAAAAATTCTTTTTCCAAATATATATAATCAAAGTTCGAAGCTTAAACGCCTTGCAACACTTGCATTAAAAATAAAGATGATCTGTTGGCTTTTGTCAGGCACCTTCTTAAATTGGGCGACCAAAGTGACTTCCACCTGTCCATTTTTAAACGTCTGCTCTAGTATTGCAGACGACGATCATCGACAGGAAAAAAACTCTTCGACTTTGACAACACTTCCACAAAGTAATTATCTTCCAAGAATTGAAGTTAAACACTTTGAAATTGTTTGTCAAATTGTACAGAATACAGGAAAAAAACTGGTCATTTTTAAATAAAATCTAGTGGAAGTGACTAAGAATATTCTTTTATAGACATTATACCACATTAAACTTTAGTGATAACACACAGAAAATGCTGAGGCACTATGAACTTACAGTGGTGGTCAGAACGATTGCCACGGCATCATTCAGGATACTTTCACCAAAGACAAGCATATTAAGGACCGGGTCGACATCAAGGGCTTGAAATATAGCCACTGTTGCCACAGGATCAACCGCTGAAACCAGGGATCCAAAGGCAAAACTTTCAACGAAGCTTAAACGATATGCTACCTGCAACAAACAATAACCAAATGAAATAAATCATGTGTTTCTGAGCATTTCGAATCACTAAATTGTACACCTTACATCTAAATAGACACAAATTATTCGAAACTTAAAAACTACCTCAACTCTTTAACAGGAAAGCAAGTAGTTGAATCCTTGCATTTGGAGAAAGGGGAAAGAAGTGGAAAATTCTAGTGCGAAAAATCCCCAGAGGAAAAATCATTCGCCTTGATCGGGATTCGAACCCGGATCCCTCGATTTCCGACCGAGTGCTAATAATAATAATAATAACAATAATGTTTATTTGTCCAGAGATCTAGAAGTACAAGGGGTACACTGATATAGGACACGTCAGGTTAAAAAAAAATATATATACAATAAATACAAATATACAATGATGCAGGATACGTCAAACTTTGTTTAAGAATTCATCTACAGAATAATACATTCTTAATTTCAAATATTTAAGTAGGTTGGTCTTAAAAGTAGTGACACTTAATGGTGCCTTAAGTTCAGGTGGCAATTTATTGTAGAATTGAAGGCCCATACAATTTGGACCAGCACTGGTATTCTTGGTGCGCACATACGAAACATGCAGCTGGTCAATTTGCCTCGTAGAATGATGGTGGACATCACGGTTCTTAATGTAATGAAATAGATTTCTTTTTGTGTAAGCAAGTAGATGAAAAATATACACACATGGTAGTGGTAACATGTCCAGTTTCTTGAACAAGGGACGACAAGGTGAATCATAGGGGGCATTGCACATCAGCCTTATAATTCGCTTCTGAATTTTAAAGATTTCAGTAGAATGGGGAGAGGAACCCCAAAACAGGATACTGAAAATAATGTGCGAGTAAAATTCACTATAGTAAATGGACAATAAGACATCATTATTTACAGTGTTCCTGATGCTTCTTATGAGAAAGCATGTTGAACTGAGCTTGCTGCGCAATTTGCTGATGTGCTCTACCCATGTCATATTTTTGTTCAGGATAACTCCGAGGAACTGTGAACTGGAAATTTGTGGGAGTTGTTTCCCCTCTACAACAATTGGTATTGCTTCAGATGCTTTATTTTTGTTACAAAAATGAATAAGGCCAGACTTTTCAAGGAGGCCAGACTTTTCAAGTGCTTTAGCCAGTTCAGCTACCGAGGCATCATTCTCCCCTGTGGAAATTTGTGGACTATACCGGACAAGGTGGTATGGACTGCTGAGCATATGATGCGACTAGCAGTCCAGATCGTGCGCATGGCGCCACAGCCGGAGAGCAAAGCCCGAACTTTGAACACTAGAGGTGTTCGCTCTGGACTTATTAAAGTATACCGGGACTAGCCACGGTGATAACTTTTTACGGAGTCACCCGCAATGCACAAATAGTGCGAAAAATTCATATTCAAGGCGAATGATTTTTCCTCTGTGGATTTTTTGCACTATTTGTGCATTGCGGGTGACTCCGTAAAAAGTTATCACCGTGACTAGTCCCGGTATACTTTAATAGATGGAAAATTCTACATTTTTATAGCAAGAAAGCACATGCTACTTTTTCACGTGGTAATTTAAAATACTTTGAAGTATTTATAACATACAGCAGACTCCCAATTATTCGGCTGCAGTTTATCTGTGTTGTGGATTATACGTGCACGAGTTCATGCTCCATGAACATTTTCCACGATCTTCATAAAAAATAAAATATGATGTAAAAGCACCAGGGAAGCTGCATTTTATTGAAAGGCTACAACGGGCTTATCATTTCTATTAGTATCACGTTAGTAAAATGGAATTATCTTATTTACTTTCTGACAAGGAATGTTCCAAGTGTTGAATGTCTGCTCTAGTATGGCAGACAACGATCATGGGCACAAAAAAAACTCTTCGACTTTGACAATACTTCCACAAAGTAATCATCTCCTAAGAATTGAAGGTAAACAGTTTGAAATTTGTTGTCAAATTGTACGGAATACAGGAAAATGTATGAGTTATAATGGTACCTAATTATGAGCATTTAGTTCACAAGGAAAAAGTTTTTGATCGATTTGAGCTGTTTAAGAAAAATCTTTTGTAAGTCCCAGGAGAATGAGGAAGTTGGGGCCTTTTGTGATGAAAGTAGAAAATAAGGGATAAATAAGTGATGGAAGAGTATAGTATTTTTTGTAAATCTAGGACATAATCAATGCAAATGACTCACATCATCACTAGGCATGGAATGACACAACCATTCATGCAAAAATATAGTGTCAGGTACAACATAAGTAATGATCTACATAGTATTTGCTAGAAGAGACATGAATTTTAAAATATCAAAGTATAAGTAAATATTTAACATTGGCGACTTAACAATGCTGAACCATGAATTAGGGAATGAAAATTCATTTAGAACATAAATAAATACAAATGAATGATTGACAAGAATTTTCATTTCTTTAAATTAATGTTTTAAAATTTTTTTGCTGACTACAACAAGTGATGATATGTTCATACAAGTATCTTACCTCAGCAACACCCAAGAGGTAAACCCCACCACCAATGACGAGAGCTGATATCACAGTTCCAAAAACTGCAAATACTAAAATTGAACCAATATTCTGAAACGAAGGAGAAAGAATTTCACACAATGAGAACATAAAAAACAAGAGATAATAATAGAATAAAATGGGAAGTAGACTTAAGTACATTGGTTTAAATGATGACTTTCAGAGCGTGATCAAATTCTTACCTGGAAAAAGTTTCCCTTATGCAAGTTATAGCCGGATTCGAATATAATCGGGGGAAGAAGAACTAGAAAGAAAGCTGTAGGAGAAAAGGCTTCCTCTCTTTTCCAGTTGGCGATGTTTCTATCTGACATTAGGTTGATGATCATTCCAATTAATGCTCCTAAAAATACGATGACTACACTTTCTGGTAGATACTGTAAGTGAAAAATTAGAAAATGAATAACAATAATGACATTACGTCAGGCAGAAGGGTCACACGAAATCACGCGAATACATACGTGAAAGTTAGCTTGAAGCATTAGGTGGACCAAAAGAATACATAAGGCGAGGACACATAACACAAAGAAGATAGACATGGAGCTATCGTGTTCTTCTTCAGCAGCTCCTTTCTCAGGAAGAACAGCTTCATCGGCAGGTACTGTAGAGGATACAGTCGAGTTGGGTGAAGTTGGAGCTGGCACTGATACATTGTTCGGGCTCTCCGTAGCGTTCCTAGTAAGATTAGCCACAACATCACCAACATTCAAGTATTTCGCGGATTCTTTAATACTATCATCCGTATTTGATTTCTTGCTAGATTGTTCATCTTGTCGAGGTTGTAAAACATCTCTCTTGTTCACTACATGTTCATTTATCAATTCAACAGAAGAACTGCCCTCATCAGGCAACGGGATTTCAACTGGAAGAACTTCCCTTCGAGCTATTCTTCCTATCCTTGGTACACTTTCCGAGAGCCAAACACTGGCATCTTTTCCTTCCTCCAACGCTGCACAGAAGATACTTATCACACCAAGAAAAACGAGAGTGACAACAAAAATCCTTTTAATCGAAAAGACATTCATCGTGATCCAAAACGGGGTTCCACCGAATTCTTAAGAACACTCGGACCTCAGAAATAACGATTCTGTCACATTAGCAGACACGTTCAGCTATGGTAAACACAATTCGTAACAAGGGGGTCTGGGGGAGAAAGTGTGAGGGAACGGTTCCACGGGATCAACGGAAGGGAACGAGGAATGAAAGGAATGGACCGAGGGAACTTACGGAAAACGTGGACCGTGAAGCGCGAGTATTCAAATACATAGCAAAATGGGACATTTCGTCAAAATTTTAGCCCAGCAAAGGAGGAAACTGGATAGAATCACCAAGGTAATAGAGCCACAAGAATCATTTAGCAACTGATGAAAGAGTGATCATCTGTGGTTTAAAAAGTCTCTCTTTGTAGAAGGAAGCCTGTGCAATGGAAGGAAGAGAGGGTCCAAGTCCAAGTATATTTCTCGTTGTTGTTTTCCGCAGTTCCCAGCTTTGCAGCTGCCTCCTGGGCGTTTCGTTTAGTAATGTTGCAGGCAGATTAGTTGATCACGTTTTACAGATTAAAAGAGTCATGGCATAGGAAGAGAGGGGAAAGGGTTCACTTGACGTGATAGATGCAAGGAATAACTCAGTTTATGGTTATAATCATAGAGATTTAGTTAACATATAAAAAATAATTATAAAATCAAATTTGTAGTTCAATTTTAAGCTCAAAACTACCGATAATTTAATTTAACTTTTAATTTTAAACTTAAAATAATATTTAAATTTTAATTGTATCTCAACCAATATTTTGTGTCACATGTTAATTATAATGTTTTTATTAATTGTAAATTAAATAAAATTTTTTAAAGAAATTTCTGTTTTCGCCGTGTTTGATGCACGATATTGGCTGCTATGGTTGTTCCATAGTTTTTACGGCATTGGTAACGTCGTGTTAGCAACTTTTGCTTTACTTTGCTTCTTAAGGTGAGGTTGAATGTAGCAATGTGATATTTGTACCTATGGGGTTATTATTATGCAATTATAAATAGTCTATTCTTTCGTTTCCCGAGGTATGAGCTGAGCATCTATGGTTGATATGAAAATTTGAATCGGAATCATTTTGATTGATTTTATTGATTTTGATTCAACTTGCTAAGTTATTTTACGTGGATTTCTTTTACGCCTGGTTACATGATACCTTAGCTTTTAAATGGTTACGATTTTCGTTTACAATTTTAATCCTTTCTAACCCAGAGCTAATTCTGGGAGAAATTAAATTTCAAGGCTCCTCATTCTAAAAAAGTGAAAATTTTCTACTCAATCATAATAGGGTAGTTTCCTTCATCAAAGAAAACGAAAGGCATTGATTGCGATTCGTTACCCACCGTTAGTGTATTAATAATACACAAATTATTTGGTTTTTGAAATACCGGTTTAGACGTATGGCAAGGGTCAAATTTTATCCTCATTTGAAAAAGGCCAGATTGGCGCCCATGCGATTCCACTCCACGTGACGTCACAGGGACCTAGTTTCTACACGAGAGGATAGGAGTTATACATCGTCTGAGGTTACCAATGCATGCATGAGGCGCAGAGCTCAGGGAAACATGTCTTAATAATCACACATTAAAACTGGCTAAGGTCGGAAAGTTTTCTTCGTTTCGTAAGGAATTAATAAACCTTTTTTAAGCCAAGCGCTACCAGCCAGCAAGGTACTCAGCCACCCGCTAGCATCCTGCGTCCTATCAGCGCTCAGAGCCTCGATCAAGGTCACCTCACCAGGCGGGAGGGGGAACCAGAAATGCGTCGCACGGACTTTTTCCCATCATCCCTACTTATGCGTCGCGTTTTCGCGCGCTTGAAAATTTTCACTATTCATTTAATCGCGAAAAATAGATATCGTCATTTAAAAATCTAAAAGCGTGAAATACGTATTCCAGGAGTAATAATCTTTCGATTTAGGCAATAAAAAAATAATAGGAAACCACCCTATTATTGTGGCAGCAACACATATTTCGCCATTAAACTTTATAGCACAAAAGTACACGTAGTTTAAATCTTTCCTTAATGGAGCTGAAAATGTGTACGTTTTTGGTGTTACTTAGGAGCAACATTGGGTTATAATGGGTTAAGGAAGATTCTGAATTGTGTTGTGGCCTCCCACCTCCTAGGCCTGAGTTCCAATGCCGGCGTTGGCGGATATTTTCCTCTGACGGCCCGATCCCTCTATGAGTATGAGGACACGAAGCGCAGCTTTCTATCCGTATAGAATTGGACATTAATCCGTGGTCCCCTTCGTGAAGCATATTGTCTAACGAATAATATTTATTAATCATGGTCGTAACGAGTGGGAAGAGGGAGGGCTGTACCTTCGGAGTAAAGTTTTAAATTTGTGCTCAAGGTGGCTGCACAATAGCCGTAAGTTGCAAAAAATACTGAAATTTACATTTTATATATGCAGTTAATTTTACCATACGCCGCCCTAACATGGATTGGATTATTAAAAAAAGAAAAACTTGAAAATTTAGAGCAAATTGAAAGTAGATATTTACGCTCAATCTTCAAGATTAGACAAAGGAAATGAAGGAAGATGTATACATATAAATATTAAGATTAAAGATTTCTAAGATATATGATGGCAATTATTTTTTCTTTAAATTCTTTGAGAAATCTAAAATGTGCACAATGTATTGCTTAAACGGATAATATAGGATAAATTGATTGTTAAACAATAAAAATTAAATCATTTTACGGAGAATCTGTTAAAAATTACGATTCCCTACCTTTTTCCCGAATCGTTTTTTCCGAAGTCAATTATACCGAACGTCTTTTTTTTCGAAACTTTTGTTCGATGATTCCATTGCTATGAATGTATTTCCTGTTCCTCCTCGATATCCTCCTAGTCTATGGAATCAACATGAAGCTACAAAAGCAGGTTATGCAACAACAAATAATGCATCTGAAGGTTGGAATAACCGCTTTAGGTTACTAGTCGGGAAAAACCACCCGGATTTATACTCAGCTGTAAAAGAGCTGCAGAAAGAACAAGCTGACACAGAGATTGCCTTGATTGAATTAAGTGTTGGGAAAAGTATCAAGGGCAAGCCAAAAAAGAAATGGTACGACATGCACCAGAGGCTGAAATCGGTTGTAGAAGAATATGAAGATTACAAGAACGATAGGAATTTTCTTGAATTTCTTAGAGCTATCGCGCACAATATAATTTTCTAAAAAAATGATGTATCCTGTGTATGAATATATTTGGTTATGAAAAATATGAACTCATTTTTATACAATCGGGAAATAAGGTGTTCGGTAAAAAATGTTTCGGAGAAATGGGTTTCGGGAAAAAAGCTTTTGGGAAAGAGGACGCGTTACGATTCGGGAAAAAATTCTTTCGGGAAAAAGGTCGTCGGAAAAAACGAATCGGGAAAACGTCGGGTACGGGTATTCATAAGAATATTTAATTTAAAATTAGGAGGGAATAAAAAAATCTTCCTGTTACGGGAGAAAAAAACTGTCGAGATTAGGCCATTTCGAGTCCATTAACAAAGAACTAATTTTTTTCTATTGTTTTTACAATTTAATTTCTACGTCCACAGTAAGAGATACGTCCACATGGTATGAATTTGACCTGTAATGAATTTACTCGTCAGAAATACACGCGTGCCTTATTGACGCAAAAGCTAAGTCATCAAGGCTATTGGGACATGGGAAAGTCAACCGCTCGCACTCGATTGGTTTCTCCATTTACGGACGACCAGACGCGCTGAAATTTCTTTTGAAGAATTCGCCCGTGAACTATGAAGTTCAATCTCTCCATCACTCGAGCTCACTAATCTACTTGGTCATAATCATCTTGTGGAAAATGAAGCTGAAGCTTTACTCTCGCCCAACCCCATAAAATTATAAGAAATATTCACGCCAAATATTGTTCGTAATTTTAAAATATTTAGAGTGAAAAAGTTCATATACCCATTGGTCTTAAGCAATCTTCATATAATCATTGGGCAATCGTGATTCACACACTCACTGGAAAGGTAAGCGTTGGTGCTCTTAATCACGTAACCTCCCACATTTTTTTCGTGAAAAAATAATACTGTGATTATCAATTGAATAACAATCATATGTTATTCTCATGGGTTATTTTAATGATTTCAACCACGATTGTATGTCCTTATCTATTGAGCATTGTCGATACTATGCATATGAATTTTACTAAACAGAGATAGTATGGTGTAATGGTATTCCAGTAGAAAAGGAGAGGGTATATTAGACCATAATATAACTCAAATTTAGTGTTGAACTAGCAGGCTACCCGGTGTTTCTCGAGAAGGATAGAACCATGGCCCTTATATACTGAAATCATTGAAGAATGTGGCCCCTGAAAATGGGTGGGCTTTAATTCCTTCTATGGGAAATACATTTAATTCCATTGGCAAAATTGCTGCGAATAGAGGTGGCTTCTGCATAGAGGGTGCAGTTTCGACAGGTTTTCCCATAATATAACAGCAGTCAACTTTGACTCGTAAAGCAGACTTTAGGGTACGAGATTCCTCAGAGATAGACTAGGCGTCTGATACGTTAATTTCCATGCAGTTGCGAGAAAACCCAGGTAGTCCTCGACGTAGGAATGAAAGTAAAAGGGGTCAAGTGGGACGGAGGAGTTCGAGAATGAGAAGTTGGAGAGGTAACGCGGGAGCATGTCTCTTAGCGCCAGTGTCGCGTCAATACATCCACGACTCTCACATTTCATGCCTCGTAGGCCTTGGGAGGAGGACGTACTTGTCGTATTGAGTGAAACTACCCCCTTGAGACGCCCGCGTGGTCACGAGCTGGTTCTCATCTCGGTTAGCGAATGGTTCGACCGCCGGCCGCCGCAGAGAGGCAGCACGAGATTAGGGTGGTCGTTATTTTTCGATTTTTCGAATTTCTTACGTGACACCCCCTCATTTTATGCCAACTGGGGTTAAAACATATCCTGTAGAATATTATTGCAATTGGATAAAAGGAAAACGTACCGCATCGCACTCAAAGTTGAGAAATTTCTGCATTTTTTGCTGTTTTTGGGATGTGGTTGGCGATAAGAAGGTGCTGGTATTTTTCAACTGGTTTTATATGGTAGCCAACGGAACATTGGACGTTTTACATGCTGTACCTATAATATTTCCCAATTTTGACCTGTGGTTCCCGAAATAAGGCCCCAAGAGTGAGCGCGTGCCACCCTGTGTTTGCCTGAGGTGGCACCTCACTCATCGTAAAACCATAAAATTCTAAAGATATACTTTAAACTTTGTAAATATAACCTTGAATGCAATATTTATCACTCTATATTACCAAAACGGGCTAGTATTTGGGCTTAGTGATTTATTCTCCATAGGTTTTGAAATATTTAAAACGGAGGAACATTAGTGTCTGAAGACACCCCGAACTTTGCGTCGAAGACACTTTTCAAAATAGGGATGGGGAGAGAGAGAGAGGCAGGCGTTGCCATATTTTCTCGAAAGACTGTCAGTTAATGGAAATGAAAGACTGTCTCAAAAAACCTTTTCCCACTAGGCAACACGGTTAACTCACGAGGCGAACTCCTCGGAGGCCTGAAAGCGATTGAATTTCCTGGAGGCTAGGCTCCGCCAATCGCATTTTGGTTGGTTTTCATGAAGTCACGTGCCCTCCGCCCTCACCCTACCAAAAAATTGGGCTTGCCTCTCAGTCGCAAAAGGATATTTGAAATGAGTTCTAACCTCAAAAAATATGGGACCGATTACTCTGGACCAGGGGCGCAACCAAGAATTACGGCTAGGGGAGTTTTAGGCGCAATTAATACGCAGGGGTGTGGGGGTAATGCATATCCGCCAGGGTAAGTGAGAGCTGGGGGGCCCCTCCGCCATAAAATTTTTACGATTAATGATTCAAAATGGCGAGTTTTACGGATTTCTGAGGGATATTTGATTAATCCTATTACTAACCTACAATTAATACTTATCCATTAAGTAGAATGGATTAAACTTAAAAATGTCACTGAGCCCTTTGGGGGGGGGGGGGGTTATCGCTGTGCCACTGCTCTGGACCAAATTTGCAATTTTAGTTGGCTACTTGCAAAGGGAGAGGAGATACGATGAATACAGTGTTTTTTTCCTCTTAGTATAAGACCCGTCCATGCAAAAGTGGTGACTGGTGATTAACAATAATAAGTAATTCAGACGAATTTACTATTTTTTTTCATTATAATTATTGATTCCTTCCACCACGTAAGGACTTAAAATTTTGAATTTATTTAGCGGCATTTCTTGTTATGAAGTTACCTGCAAATAATCCCAAATTGCAAATATTCCTCCGACAACTGCGGGATAAAGAACACTCGTGAGATAAAAATCTCTAACCATGACTAGGATTAGAGGCACAATACCCCATGCTTCTGCAAATATTCACAAAAAAATTGCAGGGGAAGATGATATCTAGGTACCTCAATTGGTTGGCGAAGGCTACTGGTTGGGATTACTTCCTTTCTTCTTTACATCACTAGTTTGTCAAAAAAAAAAAAAATTATGACGACACGATAGAGAAATTCGTTTACTACATTTGTTCCAAAACTATTCTCGACTCGCAGACCTCTTTAGTAGATCGTTACAACCCCATATTGTTCCTTCTTCTCAAGAACACATACATATAGAATCGCTCTTCCGAGTCTTATGAAAACATTCCTTTGGGCAATGCGGCACTCCATGAATTAGAAACATGGGCCATCGGAAGACCTGGCGAGAAAGGCCTTCTAGGCCTGGTGCGGACGACGGGAGCTGAAGATGAAATTGACGGATAGGGAGAGAAAGGAGGTATAGGGTACAGAGGAGGGTAGGGTATAGCTACAGAGGAATAGGGTAGTTTCCTTGATCAAAGAAAACGAAAGGCATTGATTACGATTCGTTACCCACCATTAGTGTATTCATAATATACAAATTATTTGGTTTTAGAAATACCGGTTTAGACGAATGGCAATGATCAATTTTTACCTCATTTGAAAACCGCCAGATTGGCGCCCATGCGATGCCACTCCACGTGACGTCACAGGGACCTAGTTTCTCTACGAGTAGATTGGAGTTTTACATCGTCTGAGATTACCAATGCATGCATGAGGCACAGAGCTCAGGGAAACATGTCTTAATAATCACCTATTAAAACTGCCTTAGGTCGGAAAGTTTCCTTCGTTTGATAAGGTATTAATAATCCTTATTTAATCCAAGCGCTACCTGCTAGCAGGGTACTCCGCTACCTGCTAGCAGCCTGCATCATATCAACGCTCAAGCTTCGCCTTAAGGTCACCTCACAGGGCAGCAGCGGGAACCAGAACGACGTCACACGGACATTTTCCCTCATTCCTACTTAGCCGTCGCGCGTTATTGCGCGCTTGAAAATTTTCACTTTTCGTTTAATCGTGAAAAATAGATATCGTCATTCGAAAATCTACGATCGTGAAATACATACTCCAGGAGTAATAATCTTTTGATTTAGGCAATAAAAAATAATAGGAAACCACCCTATTGGAGAGGAAAGGGTGCACTATAACTAATTCCCAAGCTACCTGAAAGTTGCAGAATTTGCGCAATGCCGTACTTTTATCGATACAATAAAATCCATCTTTTTGGCACTTAAAAGCCCCGTCTCTTGCGCTTAATTTTGCATTCAGCATTGCAATAACTCGTCAAAATAACTAGAACGTCGGAGACACCAGTAACAAAACGAGGCTACTTAACAATTTCCTCTAGAAAAACAGTAATTTGACGGATATGGCTAAAAGGCAGAGATGAAAACGGCAGGTATTCCCGCATGCGCTTTCCATGGGTGCGTTCATCAGGCTAGCGCTGGGCTAGCGGACAGCTCTACACGGGATTGACCGCTGACATCTGATTTTATCCCTTTCTAACCCAGAACTACTTTTGGGAGAATTCAAATTTCAAGATTTTTCATTATGAAAACTTGAAACTTTTGCACTCATTCATAAATATCGTGGTAGCTAAATTATTAGTCATTACAATTAACACCACAAAAAAATGCGTAGCTTAGATATTTCCTGAATAGATCAGATCATTTGTGCATTTTTGATGTTGCTTAGAAGCAACATTGGGTTATAATGGGTTAATACGCACGGAGTGACAACAGTTCTAGCGGCGGGCTTCAGATTCCTCTACTAATGTAATATTCGATTTGTGATGTTTATAAGAAAAAAATGCATACATTGCTTTTCCGTTGTTCGACTCGGAGAGCAAATGGACAGTTATTCCCTCGGAGTAAGGATGGGAGATTGCCGTCTATTGCCTTGTATCGCCGCAAATCGAAAACACGCGATGCCATCCTCCCGCGATTGTATCGTAACATTAGTTATGCTACGAGGAACTGCACTCTTCCACATACCCAAGGAATACTTGCACTTGTGTTCATTTTGATCGAATTGAAAACATTCCGTGTAATGTAATGTTTTTTTCTTGCGTTTGAAATGATAGTTTCAACCATTTTCTCCAAAAAAATGAAAATTCGCGTTTTGCGACACAATTCGCGACATTTTGTGAGTTCAAAAGTCATTTCTCCAGTCAGTTTGGGGTATTTTGTAATTACTCACCACTATAAGGACACTTTCTGTCCAAATCGCAAATTTCGCCGCCGCGAAATTTTCCTATCCCTAACCGTAAGCCAGAGAAGGACACGGTTGATAGGCTACGTCTTAGGACAGAGCAACATGTAATGCATATGATAGAGAGAAATTTTGAAAGGAAAGTTCCCCTAGAAAGACCAGGAGATATGCGCTTGGACAGACTAGAAAGGTCCAAGGAAGAAGATCATCAAGAAATAGCAGAAACGCAAATAAAAGGGACAAAAGACCGGGTTTTAAGTAGTTGGGGTAGACGAAGAAGGTCTCAAGGAAGAAGAACACCAATAATAAATTGAACAAAATAGCGTATGAAAGGGAGAAAGTGAGGACTGCAATATACACATACCAGGAAGTGAACAATATGAATGAGTACCTACTCAGGAATCTGTATGGCTAGAATAGCTTCTTTTGTAATTTGCTTATTGAAGAGAAAAAATTGCCCGCAGAACTCAACAATGATTCTCTCGATTTCGGGGTTATCACTAGAAATCCAACGGTACCACTGTCTGAGTTGCGACAGGAAATGGGGGAGGATATCCCGCAGAGAATATCAGTGACCTAATTTCTGGGAATACCAGTGGCCTATCGCTCCCCGAGCCTCGAAAAAGTGGTATGAGATATCACGAAAAATGCTCCTTGAACTCTACAACGGTAAATATCACTTACATTTAGTGCGTACGCAACATTAAGCTCTACCCCATTGAAATTGATTATGTGAAACTGAAGGGATAAATCCGTGAAATCACTGTGAAATACTAATTATACATAAGACGTGTGTGAGAAGAATTTGAAATATTTCAAATATTTGGGATATATTTGAAGAATCTTTAGTCTTTTCACGAATTTTATGCAAAATCTCAAGGAGATAAAAAAATGCGTGATATATGAGGAACAATCAATGACACGAATGAAGAATTTTACGTAGAAAGCATGCGTTAAACCTTAATAGATGATAGGAATTGTAGCCATGAGATCGTCAATTCAAAAATGAATTTAGGCAAACGGATTACACTCTACGTCAGGGGTTTTCAACCTTTTTTAATGCAAGGGCTAAAAATCGATTTCACATCGTCCAGAGCAGGGGCGCAGCTAGGAATTAAGGCTACGGGGGGTTTCAGGCGCAACTAATACTAGGGGGCTTGGGGTATTGCATATCCACCAGGGTAAGCGGGAGGTGCGGAGGCCCTCCGCCGGAAAAATTAAGATAAACGGTTCAAAATGGTGATTGTTACGGCCTTCTGAGGGATATTTTATTAATCCTCACACTATTCTATAAGCAATATTAATCCAATAAAGTAAAATAAATTTAACTTAAAAATTTCTATGAGCTCTGGGGGGGTTCATCCCCCAAAATCCCCCCCTCGCTGCGCCACTGGTCCGGAGGGCCATAATGCCCCACGTCACTTTACGACCACACCAGTAAAATTAAAAAAACATAATTTGGAGGTGAAATAATCTCCATTGTTTAAAAATTTAAATCAATCAATGCAATTTTTGACATTGTTTACTTTTGACTAGTGAATCGATATTTGGTTGGCGATACAATATTTTCTTTAGCCTATAGGGGCCGCAAGAAATTAGCCGGCGGGCTGCATGCGACCCGGGGGCGGCGGGTTGAAGACCCTCGCTCTATGTAAAAAGAGAACCGGTCTGGAGGAACCTCTGTTCGCGGATACTGATATGTTGTTGTACCTAGGGTGGAAAGTACGTGAAATCAATTGAATTGAAATGGGAAAAAGATGGAGAGTTTTTTGTGAAATATGTATCATAATATTATGAATGAAAAGCAAGTTAAATCACCGCGTTTGAAACTTGGGCTTAAAATTTTCAGTCTAAAAAAGTTGACTATTTTTTATGACTAATGCCCAATATCTTTAAATTTATGTTCAATAGATGAGACGTCGCAGGTAGGCGAAAACAATATGTGCCTGTTATCAGTTGCAGTCTTTTGTTCTCTCTAATGTAAGAGTACCTATTCATTAGCATTAAATATTTGTGGCAGAACTAAATTGATACATTTCAGGTCTTGTGGCATGAAATTATTCTTATACGTGTATCAGACCTCAGACACGTTATCGCTTAGAGATATTGCACACCGCATAGGTAGGCGCCGCGGAATCCCCCCTCCACCCGGCTGAATTAGCTGGTATTGACTAGGAAACTTACGGAGTGTATGATCCATAGTCTGTAAGCTTCAATTTTGATTCTCCACTACAGTACAAAACCATTTTTCTCGCAACTTACGCAAAAAACTACTTGCTTAGGATAGTTAGCCTTGTAGTGAGCCTACGTCTTTGACAATGACTGAATCGAAATTGAGCTCCAGGAAAGTCAAAATCAAAGATAAAATTTTCATTTTTCCTTTCAGTACCGAGTAAATTACGGGAAATTCACGCTTTTTTGTCTGCTTCATCGTGGTGGCAGGGTATCGACTAGCAGACTACGTGCTGGCAGTACGAGTAATTGCAGCCAGAAGCAGCCACATGAAGTCAGGGGGACCGTGAGGCTTTAGGGGCTTTAAGCCCCCACCTGAAAATTATTTCCCTTTTAGCAACTGCCCGTGATATCCTCTAAGAAGACAACTAGTCCAGGGATATTTATCCTATGTATTTCTCTTAGCTATTAAAAGTTTTTTTTAAGGAAGGAGGGCGAGAGAAGACTGGAGGAGGTTCGAGATGTGGGTGTGGCGAAGAATGGAGAAGGTGAGGTGGACGGAGAGGAGGAAGAACGACGAAGTGCTGAACATGGTGGATGAGGAGAGGCAGCTTTTAGATGAGATACGGAGGAGGTAGAGGGTATGGATAGAGCGAGTACTTAGCAGGGATAGGATGTTGAAAACAGTGTTAGAGGATAGAATGTAACGTTAGCGAGGGAGAGAAAGGAAAAGAATACCATTTTTAGATAGAATGAAAGGAAGTAGGCATTGCAGCGAATTTAATAGGGAAGTGCTTCAAGGTAGGGCAGGCTCCCAGAATGCTCTTCAAGAGAATGTCCTGAAAGAGCTCTTTCCTTGAAATCCTACCTTAATCGGTAGAATACTTTAATAAAAATTAAAAGTTGTGGAATGAGATCAGGGTCTTGTAACCGAATTTTATCGAAATCGAATGGTGTTAACTACTACCACCAGTTTCCTGACGTAAAATTGTTTTTGAAAAATCGTCTTCAGAGACAAACGTTTACGGAGACAAAACTTTGGCTTATAGCCATGATGACTACGGCTGCTTTAGGAAAAAACAAAGATGATTAGAAATTTTAGCACTATGAAAATGAAAATCACAGCTTGATGAAATATATGATTTTCTGATGCATGGAAATTGACGAAAGATTACCTAGAGTGATCCTGAATACCACCTAAACACCCATAGGCGGATCAAGGGGGGGGGGGGCACGTGCCCCCCCCCCAGACCCTTAAAAATATGCTAGATTTTTAATACGGTCCCATTATCATTTCGTTCGTTTTGTATAACGAGGTATCCTTGTGCCCCCCCTGAACAAAATCATGGATACGGCCTTGCTTGTGCCCCTCCCAGAAAGAAATCCTGGATCCGCCCCTGCAAACACCCCCTGAAGCAAATCTGTTTCCACGTGCTTGGGTGTGATGGCAAGAAGTTGTAAACTGAGATCAGGATCTTAAGTATACAATTTTTATCTGATAATGTTAACCACTTACTGCCCTGAAATAAGTTCTTTAAGTTTCAAATTATTCGGACATTTCAAGCAGATTTCGGTAAAAACGCCCATGGAGAACGGAAAGATAATGACTGCGATCGTTTCGGTAATACACAACGATTTCGAAGGATTTCATCTCCACAAAAACGAAATTTATAGCTTATTCAATGAAATTTATGGTTTTCCAATGCGTGGGAATCGACAAAAATACCAGCTCAGGCAACCGCATATCATCAAAGAAACCTTCGAAGGAAATTTTTGGCACTGTGCCTGGGTAGAAGTGGGGTTTTCCCACTTTTGGATAAAAATATTGCGTCGGACTTCTGCAGCAAAATTCAGAAATTTCAACAAAAAATAGACCAAATGTTTTTGAATTTTTTAGCGACCATTTTATGGCAAAAATTCATCAATCACGATCAATTTTGCAATTGAAATTTCAACTCGCCACATATATTACTCTTTTTCTTTCAAATGGATAACGTTACGGCGACAACCCTGGTTAGCGTGGTAGGCAACCCGTAATACAAACTCGCCCTATCATCTAGCTCCGAAGTGAATGACCCGATGAAGACATTCATGTCACTCATTCCAAAGAATTCAAGCCTGAGATTGCAATGGAGTGACACAGAGATGGAAAGGATGCCTAATTACACCAGTTAAGTATGCATTATTTCAGTTTTGTAGAGAGCTTATTTTTAGTGGATGCGGAACCTTAAAACACATCCTACCTGGGGGCCACTTATGTCAACTGCCAACCATAAAAGATCCCATACCAACCAATGAGGTAAACAAGTTGGCAAAACTACAGCTGCTTTACTACACTGATAAGAAGATGTGCACTGTAACCCAGCAAAGCTGTTTTTCTGAATCACATTAGGAGTAAGGCACAGAAGACTGGCCTCTTTTTATGTATAAGCCTATGCACGGATTAAGAATGTCAGGGGCTGACTCAGTCGTTAAAGAAATTAAAAGGATCGTATCTCATTTCTTGGTCAAAGTAAATTTTTCCTTTGGAAATGAATGCGATCTTTATTGAAATCTATGCTCCATATTCAATACATGTATTTGCATGGTAAGTTGAGAACTAAGCATGTGATTCTCTCTAATCTCTACTCAGTACTTTTGAGTACAGTGGTGCAACTATGTGGGGGGATAGATCCCCCTCCAAAGCCTCACCAATGAGAACCCAAGGGGGGTTCTTTCAGGATTACAACCGCCAGGGCCGCGACCCACTACTACAACTGATACGCCCACGCTCCTGGGGAGGGGTTTGGAAGGGAAGGAAATAGGCAGCACCGCGATAGGAGCCCGACAACGCCTCTGTGGTAAGGATAAGGAAGGGAGGGACAGGGAATACCCTCGCCGCCATAGAAGCGACCAGGGCCTGGCTCAGCCATAAATGTGCCAACGATTTGGAGGATTTTCCTATAAATAAGAAAAATGCATTGAACAAAGCGTTGGATACTCTAAAGCCTCAGGGAAATAAAAAAAATTTAATTATTGTCTGGTTTTGACGTATGCATAATAACTGCATATGCTTAAAGTTATGTTTTAAGAGCTAAAATGATGTGAAATGTATTTCCAGGTATGTCATTTTTCAAAAATTTTCCTGGGAACCCCATACCCTGGAGGTGGGATCAGGGGCTCAGCTAAAGCTAATAAAGATCAGGGGCTCAGCTAATAAAGGCTAGGGGGGGTTTCAGGAGCAACTAATACTGGGGGTCCTGGGGGTGTGGCATACCTGCCAGGGTAAGCGGGAAAGTGGGAGGTGTGGGGGCCCTCTGCCATAATAAATAAAGATAAATGGTTCAAAATGGTGAGTTTTACAGCATTTAGAGAGATATTTTATTAATCCTTACACTATTCTATACGTAACATTAATCCAATTAAGTGAAATAGATTAAACTTAAAAATTTCATTGAGCTCTGGGGGTGGGTTATATCCCCCATAACCCCCCCCCTTGCTGCACCACTGGGGGGATTACCCTCTATGCCTATTCATCCCCCCCGTAGCATATTCCTGGTTTGGTTACAACAATGCTCGAGTATAATTCCTTCCCAGTATCCAGAAAAAGTTTTTTGGCACATACATTCATTTCTGGGTTTGAATTAAACACAAACACGGTGACTGTCTAATTACCAATAGATTCAATGCTTTAATAAAACAACAGAATTCTTTTCCATAGCTTTATTGTCAAGAGAAAATACACACTGTGAAAACACTTCAACATATCTCGTTCTTGTACCGATATGTTAGTTACCCTCCTGATAAGGCCATTATATCAATGCCAAGCACCTGACTAGAAAACCCAATGGAAGGGTAATTAAAATGATCATAATTCATTTGCATCAGTCACTGGGGTGGTCAGAAACTGTTCAATTGCAGCTTCTGCATCAGGTCTCCTTTTTAGGTTTGACACTTTCGCTTGGAATCTTTGTCCTTTACCTGCACCTTTGCCACCCAATATTTCACAAACTCTGGAAATTGGAAAAAAAAGTATCCAATTTAATACACGGAAAAATCATATCAAACTGATCACTAAGTTAACTGTGAAAAGTGAATTTTTAACATTAAGAATCAGCAGCTTGTAATGCTAGTGAGCAATATATCTTCCCTAATTCTACGCACACACATATAAAAGTAGTTGGTCCAATAAAATGGCATCACATGTACACATAAAACCACAACGGTAAACTGTAGTAGCTAAATACCAATGCGAAGCACTCCAAAAATTAATTAATAAGATCTAATATAAATTAACAATAGATATGGCAATATATATACATATACCAAAGAGTCCCTTGCTTATATCTTCATTGGAAATACATATCTTTAGAGCAGCAATTACAGTATAACTGGGAATTTATTATCTTTCCACTGTTTTCTTACACCTGATCATCCACACAGCTACTTAGGAAAGAAATTATCACTAAGGGTTTGATTTGAAGTTTACCAGAATGTGAGAACAAAAAATATGACCAAGTTAGAAGAAGACTATTCACTTACATTGGTCCAAGCTTCTCAAGAATTTTGGAATCTCCAAACAAAATCATGTTTCCACTTCCATTAGGGTCTCCAACAGATAGGAAAAACAAAGTATCCTGAAAAAAATAGACACAAAATTAAGAAAAGATGGAGATTTGCCACAAAAAAGTCAGACTTAACTACCTACTTCAAACTGGGTATGAATAACTCTATAGAAGGAAAGGGTGACATTTCCGTAGAAAAAATGTGTATCATTATTTATCTGTTCACAACCGAACTATATTTAGTTGTAATCGTATGCCATTTCAATTATTTCATCTTGAAAATCAATTTATATTGTTGTGTTTTATCATTGATGTGTCATAAATTGTTTTCACCAACTCATACATCACTAGTTCATAAGAGGGTTTCTATTTTGTCTAGTTACATGCAGTTTTATTGTTTGAATTAATTTTGTTTCGCTGAAAGTTTTGAGTAAGTGTTTTTGTTTTAACTCCTCCACGGGTCATCTTAATAAAAAATATCCCTCGCCATTCCTTTCGCCCCGGTCATTTTTCTTTCCGTGAATGCGTTGTGAAAGAGTGCATAAGCATCCGAACGTTACCCATCAGGTCGAATCGGGAACCCCCCACCCGCAATTATTTCCAAAGAAGGGGAATATTTTTAATTTCTGCAAATTGTACGAATAGATTGACATAGGTTTGTCCCGTAGGTCCCATGCGGGAGGGATCCACGCGAATTTATATATTTTCTTTTGTTTTTTGAGACATCCCCCCCCCCCCCGGTTCTATTTTGGTATCCGGGCGAGCCAGGGGTGGGATGCCACAATATAAACAGGAAAATTTGTTTCAGTTGCTCAACAGAAGAATGCAGCATGACGCAATCGAGGGTTGATATCTTCCTGAATACATTAAGTCCGATATACGAACTGGATGCATTCCAAGACCTTGTTCCTAAGTTGATAAACCTACAGTACGGCCGCCGAGAGTTGTCTGATGACACACAGAATGGTCTAGGTCGGGGTAGGGGGCAAGGTTGCCAGGTAAGAAAGGGAAACGCCTACAAAGGGTTCTAGGAAGAAAGGAGTTGGAAGGGAGGACAAGCGTGAAGGACCCAGAGGAAGAATCACTTGTTTTGGTGATTCGAAGAAAGGGTTTGTTTTAGTGGATCAGGCTTATTTCTGTGCGCCTTATGTAGTTGAAAACGTTGTGAGACGAGGTGAGGGTGCGTTTGAGGGACAGCGATTGGCTGTAAACCGTGCTGGCATAGGGTTATCCGCCCCTCCTATTGTGCCGTCATCGGGCAACTCTTGCCAGCCGGACTGTATGAAAGGCATTGAGAAGTACGGTTATCCTACAAAATGCATCACAATCATGCTCTCACTCACAATATCATGGACTGATCTAGCTGGTCGTGCGACATAGCTGGAGCTGAAAAAAAAA
Source organism: Ischnura elegans (assembly GCF_921293095.1). Classification (NCBI taxonomy): domain Eukaryota; kingdom Metazoa; phylum Arthropoda; class Insecta; order Odonata; family Coenagrionidae; genus Ischnura; species Ischnura elegans. The sequence goes on along the minus strand of NC_060253.1, from coordinate 63,365,896 downwards.
TCGCTCCTCACGGTAAGGAAGAACGGGTGAAACGCTGAACAGTTCCTCAATTCACACCGGATTCAATGATGCTTTGCTCAGATTGTGCCCACAGTGAGAGTTCCTCTGCGCCACACCCCATACCATCCGCCAAATCGAAAGGCGCCAAATTTGAAATTTGAAAATTTTAAATACTCGTACCTCTGAAAATTCGTAAATCGAATGTGTGTAGGAAGAGGACTAACTGTGAGTCCAATTTACGAGCGGTAATACCGTGTGAGTAACCAGGAAGTGCCAGTAAGAAGGAGAGTGGGAGAAAAGAGAAGCCTCCTAAAAACATTAAGCAGAAGAAGGGACAACTTAGTTGGTCACATTTTGAGGCACGATGGTCTGATGAAGACAATCGTTGAAGGACAAGTGGAAGGGAAAAAGGGCAAGGGACGGCCCCGAATGAGTTATATAGGACAGGTTATAAAGGATGTAAAAGAGAATAAATATGTAGCTATGAAGAGATTAGCGGATAGGAGAGAGAAATGGAGAGCTGCGTCAAACCAATCTTAGGATTGTTGACTAATGATGATGATGAATAAGGGGGTCACCATGACTCCACATGAATGAAGCTTATTATATGATGTTGCATCTACACTGAATAAAGAACCATAATTGATGCTCTTGGGCTCAGTACACAAGAAGAATTTAAACGCTTATTAAAACTTAGCGTAGTGAATATCCATCTAAATGCTGTTGCTTATGCGTGGAACTTTGTAATAAAGTTCATTTTATAACCGCCAGGACCAGGACTGAGGTTCGTAATTTCATAAAAACAAAAATTTTGGAATAACGTTTCTTTCACTATAGCTTGGATAGGCCTTTTTGTCAGGACCAATGATTTGCTTCATAATAACGAGAACTTCGTAATAACATTGTTCGTATTGACGAGAGTCTACTGTAGTAACAATCTCATTAACTACATCAATACCCTACACTGCCTCAATTGATACTCCCGCCTAGTGTGCACTGCAGACCGACAGCCAGAAAACTCGCTGTATGGCTTCAGCATTGGCATGTCTTGACCTTTATGCCGACAAAAGAGAATTTGTTTAATGCACCATGGCTAGAATGTGAAACAGTGTAAAACATAACGTCCATTTTCATTCAAAACAAAAGTAGAGACATGCTGACTTCTGTAAGTGTTATGATCCATGACAACAACCGTCATCTCAGAACTGATGCATCATCCCAACTGCTCCTTGAGCAATTTCAACTACCAATGGGACATTTTCAACTACCCACTGTGCAATACCGACCTGGCGCCATGTTATTTCCATCTTTAAACTGAAATGAAGACGTGGCTTAGAGGGAAGTGTTTTCAAACAGGCAATGTGCTTCAGGACAAAGGCAAAAATAATTAGAAGTCATTGGCGGCAACATCCTATGAAGAAGGTAAGGTAAAGCTTGCCCACAGGCATGACCAATTCCTCAATCGCCAAGGCGATTATGTCGAACGGACACCACAAGTGTAATCAATGTATACCTATGAAATAATTTTTAATCAATCATTTCCCATCAGAGCTTGAAAAGAAACGGCCCTCGTATTTTAACAAAAGAAGAAAAAAAAAGGTTCCAGCCATAGAAATTAGAGACCATTAATCAAATAAAATAACTTAAGATAATAGTAACTCTTTACTCATGAAACTTGAACCAACTCGATCCACTAAAAGTAAATTTTTAAATGATGATATGATTTAAAAGGCCTAACTATTGTACATTGGGCCAATTAAGAATTATTTATTGAATTAAAATATCATTTGAAAATATTCATAAGTTTTTTGCGCAGGTGATATTTATATAACGTGGTAATCACATTGAAGGTAATATGGATTAGATGAATGTGGGGATTACAAAATTTCACAAATTTGTGAAAGTTGGGACATTTCAATCTTTGAGTGAGATTTGAGATAGTTATACTCTTGAGTTAAACTTTTGAGCTATTTTTCATTTGCATCTTTGAAATCTAAAAACATTAATTAATAATTACATAATGTCTCCAAATATGAACTCCTCAAATAAGCAAGTATTTTATTATTCTCAATATTCTTGAAAGAATATTGTATTCTGACAAGAATATGCAGAGTACACTTTCAAGAATATTGATATTCTTGAACATTCAATAATGAATTTCAAATGCATACCTGACTTCCAACCTCAGTGAGAAATACACTCATGAAGTCTGGTTCTGCTTCCTTCCTGTGAATATAAGAACCAGTTTACTTAATATGTGATTTTAAAAACCCTTTGAGAGACTAAGATTAATATTTTTAATTATTAGGAATCAATTCAGATATTGAAAGATTAATTTACATAAAAGAAAATGATTCCACACTTCACAACCACATTGTAGTCAACCCGTAACGTATTGAGTGCCTGTTTTGGCAGAGAGGATAGCTCACAAATTTTCCCCAAAAAGTCGTAGTCCCTATTGGTGTGGAATTGTGCAAACTTATCCTTCCTCCATCTTCCAATGCATTATTCCTGCACATCATCCTTTTACCCGACACCACAGTTTAATACTTCCTCAACAGCTTTGATAACTTGAAGTTTTTCAACTGCTGCAAAAGATCAGAACTTTTTGCCATCATTCATTTTGGAACTACACTGACCTATCGTGGCATACAAGCAAATATTTTAGATGTAATCACCACATTCTCTCGGTTGTGCTTAGGGCAGGTGTATGTATATATGTGGTGGAGTCATGGAAAGTTTCCCGATGATGGAAAAAGAAACTGGGCGATGGTAAATTCTGGTGCTCGCACTTGCATGCACCACCAATTACTATCCCCCAGTTGTATCCCATACCCATGCTCTCTCTAGTGGTAAGTTTTCACAAGTTTATAAATGACTGCATATCTTGCATCACTTCAAAACTAGTGAGGAAGCGATCACCTCTCCTTTAATGACTCATGCTGGTCATCAAGGTCACACAGCTCTCCAGAAATTTAAAAGTTAGACAGGTAGATAAAATTTGGCAAAGAGGCATTTTAAACTTCTTTTTCCAGGAAAATAGCCACACCTCTTATACAAGTTTATACGGTACCTATATAACTTTGACTGAATGACATAAAAGAGAGGTTCAGCTATTAGTGATAGAGAATTTACGCATCCTAAGTAGTAATGTCACCAACTCTTGAAACCCTATTCCTTATCGATTGTCATACATTTTAGCAAACATTTACAACACAAAAAATTATTTATGTATCCATCAATTGATCATGGAATGAAAGACAGATTCTCACCTGTGCAAAGAGTAAAACTTAGGCTTGGGTTCTAGCACTTTAAACTTTTCTGCCTCCATAACAGCAACGTTTCTCAGGACTGATTGAAGATTCTGAAAGTTGAGAAAAAATGCATTGTAATATTTTTGATGTTTTTTTTACTCATAACCCTACATAATGAGAGTGATTGTCAGTGATTGAACTATGTATAAATGTCAAGAATGTCTAAAATTTATCTGTCAATATAAGCCAACTAAATGATAATTCCTCCATCAAGGAGTTAAAATGTTAAAAAAATCTAAGGGTTGGCATAACATATGTACATATATGAAAAAACAAAACAATACCTACCTTGCTACACTGCTTATAAGATTTCTGAAGTTTATCCACCAAATCAACATGATCAGCAGGTGAATTTCTAAGTAAGTAAAAAGGGGATTAAAATAAGAACATGTTATTGAATTGAAAAAAGTATGTAACTAATGGTACAAAAGTATCTCATCACAAACAACACATTCAATGAATAGTCACAAAAATTCTTTAGTATATATATTTTATAAGGCAAAAGCATAAGGTAAATTTAGAAAATAATCACAGTTGATCAAAAATTAAGAATGAAGTATGTATCATAGAAAAGTTTATAATGATGAGATTCTAGAGTTAGCAGTGATAAAAATAGGGTGGTTTCCTATTATTTTTTTATTGCCTATATCGGAAGATTATTACTCCTGGAGTACGTATTTCACGCTTTTAGATTTTTAAATGACGATATCTATTTTTCACGATTAAATGAAAAGTGAAAATTTTCAAGCGCGCGAAAACGCGACGGGTAAGGAAATCTCTCCATGTGACGTATTTCTGGTTCCCCCTCCCGCCTTGTGAGGTGACCTTGACCGAGGCTCTGAGCGCTGATAGGACCAGTGGCGGCTTGCCCATAAGGACTCTCGGACGCCGCCCCTCCCAAATATTTTAAAAAGTAAAAAAAAATTAATATCCATTAATTTATAATTATACATCTAATTAATCAGAGTGTTTTTTCAGTCGCATATATCGAAAGTGTAGGAAAAACACGAAAAGAAATAGCGCGAGGAGTTCGTATTTGTAGCCGTGGGGCGCTGGCCAGAACGTCCCAATCCATCCCCATGCAGTTATATGGAGAGTGGTAGTGGTGGGGGCCGCTGGTGCTATGACGCGTCTAACGTTGTGTCTTATGGAAGTCTTGGGACGTCGTCCGAGAATGCGCAGAGCGACGTGTGAGTTGACATCGCTGCGCAGGCCGGCGGGCGTATAATCTGGCGTCTACTTGGTGCTGCCACAGAAAAGGGACCTACGGAATCAGAATGGTCACTGTACTGGGTGTAGCTATACGATTTTAATTTTTAATTACTGGTAGGTATTGCTACAGAGAATAAATTATCTCATTATGCTTGCGTTTTTGGGTGCTTGAATTCCGGAACACATAAAATCCAACCAGTTAAAGGCCGTATTGACGTAGGAAAACTATTCTCGAGTATTTGCCACAGTTCTGTTATGATTACGAATTTCAAGAACCTTGGGGAAACTAATATTATAATATTTAGGCCTTAACAATGTATTCATATCTTCCCGACGATTAGAAATGCGGAACCTATTTTTCAGATGAATTTATCAAAAGGCCTGCAGTATTGGGAAAAATCAGTTAACATTCCCCACTTATTTATAATTTAAGAAATAGGTGCGTGCGTGATATGGGTGAAGGATTGAACATGATTTAACCCGTAAAAGGTGACTTTAAATAGAGTCATTCAATGAATGCCAAGAGGTGCCGCGTACAATGCACCTTTTGTGTGTAGATTCATCATTTTTCTAGCCGTCCTTGTTCTATTAGTTCATGTTCACCTAATTCCTCAGCGGCAGAGCGGTAGCTGTCTGACGAAAAATGTCCACTTGGGTCTGATTTAAGTGGCTTCGAAGAGTTCATATCATGGTGCGGAGATCCTTACAGCTCCCATCTGTGGCTCAGAGTCGTCTTCTTTTACGATCTAGAATTTATTTTCTATTATATCATGGCAATTATTTCGAAGACATGGTTATTCCAAGTGCGACCCGTTGGCGTTTCGTGTGTTTACCACATATGAATCTTAGACTCAAGGAGATGGTCCGTGACGTCTTCTGTTTGCTTGAATGCCTTTGCTGACCTTAAATTCGTCCCTCAGCTGAATCAGCATTAGTGGACCACGACTTCTATCTCCCTTGAGTCGTCCTTATAGTATGATAGTAACGGCAAGACTCTCGGAAAGAACGGAGTGAAATGAGTTCAGACATCATTTTCGAGGAGTTAACTGTGTGTAATTGCCGATTAAGAAGTTTCTTAGTGCTGTGAGTACATTCAAGAAGACAATTTTAATTAATCAACAGTGCTCGTTTTTGATTTAGGGAAATATAGGGAAAAATTGTCCCAATTCTGTGTCCAGCCACCTTGTTCTTTTTGATCGTATTTTTCGTCGGCCTATTTTGTGTCGTCCCTTGTTTATTAAGTCCCTTGTTTTTTTATAGACTAGTACCTTTGCCATGTGTTCAATCGGAAAGAAATTGTTGTCCGGCGCTGGTTTACGTGTAATTGATCACTTTGCTGGACAAAAGGAAAGAAGGATGGACTTCTGCAATATAACTAAAGGAATGTGGGTATTTCAGATTCTTTTAAAATGTGTGTTTAATTATTGATTTAAATCATATTGTATTCAAGAAGCAACGCGAACACCTCAATCGAAGTTTACATCTGCCATAGCAAAGCGCGTGCATTCTAGTAGTGTTTGTTGCCTAGTGGAAGTCAGTGACACTCCCCTCCCTCCTCAGGTGTTACAAGTGTCATTGCTACATAAATCATTGCAAATATTGTATAGATTTGACAAATAACGCATTATGATTGCAAAATGAACAACAGAAGTGAATTGCGGGCATATTCGCACAAAGAATGTAGGCGCTAAAACCGAAAGTTACGTATTTTCGTTTGTATTTGCAAAATATCGCAGCAAATATATTTTTATCCTTCAAGATCATTGATCAGTATAATCGAGAGTCCGGACAAAGCCTATCCGTATGACCGAGAGTCTTCTGCATTAAGTATTTATTAATCAAGCTTTATTAGGAAAACTAGGTATTTTTGTTGAAAAAAACGGAACATATGGCATCACAAAATTTAATTCCTAGATTGCCGTAAAAACTTAATAAAATACACGAAATATTAAAAAATTATGACCCCCCGGTGGAGTGCGCCCCCCCTAGCATTTGACTCACGAGCCGCCACTGGATAGGACGCAGGATGCTAGCGGGTAGCTGAGTACCTTGCTGGATGGTAGCGCTTGGCTTAAAAAAGGTTTATTAATACCTTATCAAACGAAGAAAACTTACCGACCTTAGCCAGTTTTAATGTGTGATTATTATGAGATGTTTCCCTGAGCTCTGTGCCTCATGCATGCATTGGTAATCTCAGACGATGTAAAACTCCTATCTACTCGTATAGAAACTAGGTCCCTGTGACGTCACGTGGAGTGGCATCGCATGGGCGCCAATCTGGCCCTTTTCAAATGAGGATAAAAATGGACCATTGCCATTCGTCTAAACCGGTATTTCTAAAACGAAATAATTTGTGTATTATGAGTACAGTAATGGTGGGTAACAAATCGCAATCAATGCCTTTCGGTTTCTTTGATGAAGGAAACTACCCTATTGTAATGAGATAGCGGTAATAAGCCCCCAAAATTTTAAAAGTGCAATCTACCCCATAAATATTCGTGAGGGGATTCCAGTCCATCCAGCAAGAACATACCAATATATCACCTTACTTCAATAATGCAGTCAACTGCGACTCCCTCTGAAGTGATTCATCCAGGCGAGATAGCACGCGACCACCAGCGAGGAAGTAGAGGAAGAAGGAGCGATTGGGCTTCCCTCCTCGTGCCTTGCCCCTCTCCACAGACAGCAGTTTGATTGCTTGAAGCTGACCCAGATGCTTAAGATGCGTTCCACAGCACATATTGTCCTCCACCCCTGTGATTGTGACCACCCTCACTGGACCTTTGAAACCATCCGGAAGACCTCTGGTTCTCACCTGCAAAAAAGACAAATCATTATATTAGACTGTCGTTTCCTGCTGATAGGGGCTACAGAAACTTCGAGGGTTCTGGGCGAACCCTCACCAGGGTTACAACGCACCGGGGCCGGGAACCAAGCACGTAGCTTATACGCCCGCGCACCCGGGGAGGGGGATGACAGGAAGGGAAAAGGATAGAGACGCCGTCGCGATCGGAGCCCGCCGACGCCTCCAGGGAAAGGAAAGGGCTGGAAGGGAGGGAAATAGGGATAAAACACTCCAGTGCTATGGAAGCAAAGGAGGCCCTACCTAGCGAAATCAAGCAAAAGCAATTTCTCTACCACCATCCCGGGGAGATTTTTCTATAAGGAAGAAAAATCCCAATGAGAGGGACAGTGGGAAGATAGGGGCTACAGTAAAAACGACAAAATAGAATAGATAGAGAATATAAAAAATATTGACAGATACAAAAACCATATTTCTCCGAATATAGTCCCCTCCCTAATTTTGAGGTTTCAGTTTTGGGAAAAGTTTGAAAAAATGCGTTTGAATATTGTCCCCCCTTTTACTTTTACCACAGGCATTTTTGGAAAAAAAGGGGGGACTACAGGGTGTCCCATTTATCTTGACCACCCAAAATAACTTTTTGTCCAGATGTAAATTCAAAAACGTGTCAAGCAAATGTCCACTAGCCGTCAGGGGGACATTAATTAGCATGATTGCCTTCCTTGTAGCTTTGTTATTTACAAAGATATGAACAGCGGTATTTCTTTTACAAGTGGCACCCGATATTTTTTATTCGGCAACTCATTTCCTCCATTTAAAAAAGACATACCGCTGTTCATATCTTTGTAAATAACAAAGCTACAAGGAAGGCAGCCATGCTGATTAATGTCCCCCTGATGGCTAATGAACATTTGCTTGACACATATTTTTGAATTTGCATCTGGACATAAAGTTACATCGGGTAGTCAAGATAAATGGGACACCCTGTATATTCAGACATATAAGGTAGATAAAAAACTTGCAGAAAATGAAAAGAAAAGGGACTAGATATTTACCAAGGAAATATAGGACAGAGGAAACATAGGAAGGACAGTGTTTTACTAAAATGCTCAATGCACTGGGATGGGAAATCTTGAGGGAAAAAAAGGACCACACTTTGTAGGATGTCAGTGGGGAAAGTACAATGATGGATTAAGAAAAAATGATAGGGGATAGGCTATGGAGGTGAACCAAAAATAAATTTTTAATACAGTAGATTCCGTTTAATGGGTCCACCGGTTACTTGGGGCAGCCGCTTAACTGGGGCAGATCTTGAAGAACAGAACCCAATAGAGGAATATCCCAGAAGATTCTCGATTCTCTGCTTAGTTGGGACAGCATGCAGCTTTATTGGGCCATGACTTGGCGACATAGACTCTACATTCGTGACGAAATTAAAATTTTTTTGTTTTTAGAATACTATCTTTTTATATTTTCCTCATTTGATTTACTCTGATTTTTCACAAATGTTCCTATTCTTGCCCTTTTTTGATAGCTCTTGTTGTTATACTATCTGCAAGAGTGTGACGTTACGTCGTAAAATCTGGTTGATTTTTCACGTAAGTCCAGACAAGGGAAATACTCCAACCGTCGGTCACATGCTGGATCAGGGTAAGACTCCACAAACAAGAAAAACAGCTCACAAGAAAAAGGTAGCCAAAAACAATTTACGAGTTATTACCGTACGATATCTATTCAAAGTAGAGTATTCAAAAAATCAGAAGTATTACAGAAAACAATGATAGTAAATTCATGATCCCAAAAGAAACATTACCAGCAGAAAATTGCTCTAAAAATCTCATGGCTCACAAGACATGTGACTCCCAGCAGGTCACGACCAGAAAGAGGGCTTGCCTATGCAAGGCGAGACAGCATTTGAGGGGAGGGCTTCTTCCAGGGAGTGGAGGGGTAGCCAGGCGAATTCAACAACCGCCCACTGATGCGTCACTGCCCCTGCAGAAACGGCCGCTCCACAAAACACCATTCCCTGGTTTTGAGACAACGGCCAGCACCCAGAATTTTCCCCTCAACTTCTGGGTTGGAGCCATCAGAGGAATCGTTCATTGGAACACATGGAGGGGAAGGAGATACTGGGGTGAGGTGTTGGAGGGAGAGAGAGTTTGTGATAGGACAATGGTAAAACTTCTCACTCCAAGTGCAATACTAAGGCCTTAGCACCGATTTCCCCTTGCTTGCCAAGGAGAAGTATTTCTCCGCAGTAGTCCTATATAAATCTTGCATTGCAGGTAGGCTGGTTCGGGGCTGTTTCGGAGGCTGTTTCAGAGGCTGTTTCCAGAGGCTGAGTTTCCAGAGGCAGGGTTTTCAGAGGCAGGGTTTTCAGAGACAGGATTTTTCAGAGACAGGATTTTGCGAGACAGGGCACTTTGCTACAGGGCCCCTTTGCGCAAAAAATCCTTTGCGCGAAAAAACCTTAGCGCGAAAAGTTCTTGGCGGGAGAAGTTCTGCGGATAAGTTCGGAGGAAGTTCGAGGAAGTTCGAGGAATTTCTGGGGGGGGGTACCAGAAATTTTTGGGGGGGGGGGGACACTAAAAAATGCCACATCCTCTGTGGGAAAATGACCACAAAAATTGCTTGAACTTGGGGACCAAGACACGTCCACCAAGAACTGATTAATGCCTAGAAAACTTGTCGAGGCATCACAGGTCCACTGGTTTTCACTGGATGAACCCCCACTGTTTAACCCCCATGAATTTCACAAAAACCATTATTCAGTGGTTAGAATTGAACTGAATGTAAAAAGTTTATTGATTGAGACAATAGTTTTCAAGAAATATCACTCAAAAATAGTTTTGACAAGAACATACATTTTTATCACTCTGTAAATAATAACCTCAGGAGTGATGTTTGGAATTCAACAGAATTCTTAAGTGAGTAACATGACATAATTACAAGAGTGAGACAAGAAATATTGCTGAATTGATATAGAGTAGATTATTTAGTATTACATAGCAAGAAAATAAAATTAATAATCAATATGTCATAATGTGATGCTTGTTTCGGAGTACAGTGAATCAAAATTACAAATAATTATCATCAGCGACTAGAAGGAACTGGGAAGATTTTTATTGGTATAACACCAGGATATCTTCACCAAACTCAAATGTTCCTTCTCTCATCAGAGATATTTTGTGGTTTTTAAACCAAGTAAGGCAATACAATAACCAACCACTTAGTAAATGGGCAAGATTGGGTTGGTGAAGCAGTTGGGTTCATGGGAACCCTGGGTTGTCCCATTAGTTGGGTTCAACCACCTTATCAAAAAACAACGATTCACAAAAATGGGTTTTAACTTCTACCCAAAATTCATATTGCAACCCAAGAGAAAGTTAGGGTCGACCAACAAAATATATACCCCATATTATATAATCATTAAGTACAAGTTTATTCAAAAATACGGTTATTCACTAAATAATTATTAGTTATCAAAATACCAGCAAAAATATTCAGCATAATATGTGTCTCACTTAATTAATATACATTGGCATTAGTATTTCTCCATTTAAACCCTCCATGTTTGTAAATATTATCAGTCCATAATTAATTATCAATAAAGAATCCTCCAAAATTCAACAAGATTTACATAAATGACAATAGATTGCACTAAATTCCTCGATTTTCCCACAATTATTAATATTTACAAGGCATATGGTATTCATGTCAGCTATTGAACAAGTACTGGCTAAATTTAATCAAGATGTGTATATATATCTCTCAGTATTAATTAAACAAGTCAAAAAGAATCAAAGGCGATGCTAACAAAATGAGAACTGCATATTGCATCAACAAAAGAAATCACTCTAAATTTCACTCTTCAATTAACAATAGAAATGAGAGCTACATGCTGGTTGCGACAAGATGAAAGTTCATACTTGTCGGGCGATGAAGGTCGCAACCTAACGCCAAAGCCACACTAAAACACAGTAGGCAGTCTTAAGATCAGCTGATCAATTCAATCACTCAGCCATCGATAGAATATCGAACACTGCAAAATCACGACACTTATCACTGTCAAGAATTGTGAGAATGTCCATAAGTCTTGGTGGAGGAAAGGTAACACAAAACACAATTGAATCTTAATAACTGGGGCCACCTCCACAGCTTATCTGGAAACGAGCCATCTCGGGGATTTCCCCCCAAGTTATTCTCCCGTCCTCTCCCTCCAAGCACCCATAATCCTCCACCTTACCCCATCTCACAACCACGGTAGACCGACACTAAATAACATGAGTGATATAAAAGTGAGAATAAGCAAGTACAATACAATATTTCAGAACAATTTCAATTACAAGCATAGAAATAGACTTATTATTCATTATTCAAAACAATATTATTAGGAATCAAGAGAAATTCAACACCGAAATCAAGCATCAAATAGTATTTGAGAAAGCAAACATTAGCATTCATTGAGAAAAATAAAAAAAATTAAAAAAAAAAAATCAATGATATTTCTCTCCTTTTAATTACTGGAATTAGCAATGCCACCATGATATGCCTTTAAATGAGAAACATGACAGATTTTCTCTTTCCCAGGAGAAACTTCCAGAATAACTGTTACAGGAGAGAGGTACTTTTTAAGCACAACAGGTCCGTTCCACAGAGGTTCCATTTTTGCCATTTTCTGTTCACCTTTAGAACTGACAGGATGGTTCTTGCAGAGAACAAGATCTCCCACACAGAAAGTGATTTGGGAGTGAGATTTATCATAGGATTCTTTATGCCTATTTCTGGCCTTTTTTAAATTAGCAATAACATGATTCAGGAAGACTTGTCTGTCACTATCGCTGAGATCATTCTCGAATAAAGATTTTGGAATGTCCCACTGATTAATTAAAGGATGCTTAAGTTCTCTGCCGAAAATTATTTTGGCAGGAGAATAACCACTGCTCTCATGAGAGGCAGTGTTCAAGGCAAAATTTAAGTCAGCCAGCATAGTGTCCCACATATGGTGAGCATTATTGCACAAAATAGCAAGTGCAGATTTTAGATTTCTATGCAATCTCTCTACCTGATTAGAACAGGGATAGTATGGAGAAACAAAAATTTGCTTAACCCCCAGTTGCAAACACATCTCCTTAATGGCATGAGATTTGAAAACTTGTGCATTATCAGAAACCAAATATTTTGGAAAACCGAATTTTGGAAACACTCTTTGAGTGAGTATTGAAACAACCGAACCGGCCGTAGCCTTGCGAACTGGCTCAAGAAAACAAAACTTAGAAAATCCATCAATAAGAGAAAGTACATATTGGTGTCCACCTTTAGTCAGAGGTAAAGGACCCACAAAGTCAATATAAAGTCTTTCCCAAACTTCAGAAGGATTGTGCGACGATAGCATGCCAGGAGGTGGAGCATTTCTGGGTTTACAAGTTTGACACAGATGGCATTTTCTGACCATGTCATAAACCTCTCTTTTCATATCCTTCCACCAAAAGTGTCTGCTAATCTTATCATAAGTTTTAGCCATGCCCAAGTGAGCAGACATACTAGAGCAGTGAAAATATTGAAAAATCATAGGCCTCAAGACCGTAGGCAAAACAGCTCTTCCTCGCTTAATTTTAGAATTCCCATAACATAATAGCTGTCCCTTCAGAAAATAGTTTTTGTCGTTCAAGGAATTATTATTAATCTGATTGAAAATATCCTTTAGAACGAGATCAGTTTCTTGGTGTTTTCGAATGTCGACAAATGACAAAGGCAATTTATGTAACACACAAGAATAAGGAACAGCTGACTCCTTATGAGTGTTAGATTCCACATCTGATTGACTATTAGTAGATGAGGATGGCTCAATGCGAGAAAGACAATCTGCGACAGAATTAGATGATCCTCGAACATGATGCACAGTGAATTTATAAGAGGATAATTTAAGAACCATCCTCCCTAATTTGCCCAACTGCTTAGGATGAGAGAAAAGCCATGTCAAGGCACCATTATCAGTGTACAAGTGAAATGGTTTTACTTGTAAGTAAACACTGAATTTTTGAATTCCAAAATGAATTGCGTGACACTCCAATTCATAAGAAGAAAATTTACGTTCATGTTCCAAGAGTGCCTTACTAGCGAAAGCCACAGGGACAAAATCACCATTTACTTTGTGATTCAGAACGGCACCAACCGCCAAATTACTGGCATCGACAAATAAATGAAATTCCTCGTCAAATCGAGGGAAAGATAATACTGGTGGATTGGTGAGAGCTTTCTTCAACTGGCAGAAAGCCTCATTTTCAACGGCTGTCCATTGAAAAGGAACATTTTTACGTTTTAAGCGATTCAGTGGCATAGAAATTTCAGAATACCTTGGAATAAACTTGCAGTAAAACCCACAAAGTCCAATGAATCTGGCCACTTCCTTCACATTTCTGGGAACTGGGAATTGTTCAATTGGTCTCACTCTCTCAGGATCAACTTGCAAGGTTCCATTTGTGATGAGATGGCCCAGAAAAGTGAGTGATTCCACACCAAGCTTAACCTTGTCCTCGCACACCGTCAAACCGGCACTGCGTAGTTTGTTGAGGACAGCATTAACATGAGATACATGGTCTTCAGCAGACTTGGAATAGATACACAAGTCATCAATATATGGGTAGACACATGAATATTTCAAATCGCCCAATACTTCATTAATGAGACGAGTGAATATTTGAGGAGAATTTACAAAACCAAATGGCAATCTATTATACTGGTACACTCCGAACGGCGTCACAAAAGCAGTTAATTTCTTAGAATTCTCAGATAATGGTATTTGATGAAAGGCAGAATTGAGATCAAGAACAGTAAAATATTTTGCATCAGCAAGATATTGGAATGCATGTTCAACAGAAGGTGTAGGATAACCGTCTGATTTAACAACTTTGTTCAACTTACGGTAATCAACCACTAATCATTCAGATCCATCCTTTTTAGGCACTAGAAAAGCTGGCGAACACCAGTTTGAATTGGAAACCTCAATCACTTTCTTATCAAGTAAAGATTGGATGTGCTTCTTCATTAAATTTGCCTTTGGAGGTGACAATGAATAAGGATGGGATCGAATCGGAGTAGAATCTAGCAGTTCAATTTCGTAGGTCATAACAGATGTGACCCCCAATTCTTGAGAAATCACATCAGGATACTTTGACAATAAACCCTTCAACTTATCACACAACGTAATTTCAGTGGACGACAGAACATGTGATTCGGATGAGTTACTAACTGGCGCCGATTTAAACGCTTCGCAATTGTCCGTAAAAGAAAAAAGAGAATTCGGGGCAATTTCAAAACTGACGTTCGCCGGACGAATAATCATCTTTGAATTACAAATGAAATCCACACCCAGTAACACGGGAAACGGGATTTTAGCTAGATAAAACACGTGGTTCCAAGAAAACTTGCCTATTTGAACCTTGAGTGAGACAGAGGAATTAATATGAAAAGGCTGCCCCGACACCGTGATTAAATCGACGTCAACATTTTGACGAATAATTTTTCTCCGGCAACATTTCAGAGAAGCAAAGAAATCTTCATCACACAGTGAAACTGAACACCCAGTGTCAATTAGAGCCTGGCATGGCATAGAATGAAGATTAATAGATAATATTGGCAATCGAGTCGAACACTTGTCACGGACACTCATCAAACTCACGGCAGGCTGAGTAAATCGTCGTCTTTTGCGACACTCGTTCACTTTGTGGCCAGGTTTATGACAGTAAGAACAATTTATAGGAAAAGAAACTTCCCTAGGCGCACTGGAAGAGGCAACAGAAGACGGATTCCTAGAGATACGATGGAAAGTGTTGGAATATTCAGCACAGTCCATTAAATGTTTAGAAGCCTGCGTGATAACAGAGTCCAATTCTACAAATGTGTTAGGCTGATTTGAGAACATAATTGCAGATTTTGTTAAAGGATTTAACCCTTGAATAATGAGTCGCACAATAGAAGACTCAGAATACTGCAAACCCAGCACCTGAGTGGCATTACGCACAGAACACACGAAATCGTGGGGCGTTTCGCGAGGGAACTGAAATCTCTTAACTTTCGTAGTGATCAAACGATCAAACTCTCTGTCACTAACAATTCTAGCCCAAACTTTTTCTGTGATTTGAGACCATGCGAGATTCAAGTTTAACATAGACAACCAAAAATGACGAGAGCTGGCAGGTAGTTTAGATACTACAAGGTACAATAACGTTGACAGAGGAACCAAGGACAAAGAAACGATTTCATTAACTTTTAACATGAAATTAAACCAATTCTCACTGTTTGACACTTCAAATGGCGGAAAATCACTGAGTAATTGTTTGACAATCACTAACCCTTCAGAAACTGGCAATGTCTGAGAAGCAGACATTTCGTGAGAGACGTGAACATCACTGCTTTCCTCGTGCGTTGGGCGAGGTGGAACAACTTCTAAAGAAGATTCCCGTTCATTATTAGAAACTTCACTTCCTACGGACACATTAGCCGTACCCCTGGCCTTACGATCCTCGCCCGTGGTTAAATAAGTTTTTTCGTACGGGTTGTCAATACCTCCAGGCATTTTGAAAAGTGAAGTGACGACAACGAGAAAAAGAGAGAGAAAGAGCGAGATTTAAAACTATCTATCTCTGCTGGAAGAGTCCAATTACCAAAAATAGTGCGAGAATAACTAACTGCTATCCAAACTATCAAGAACATTACGAGCATTAATGTCAAATGGCATATGACCACGAGGAAAAGTCGGCAACACTAGTCACGTAATCCCACACGAACCAAAAAGCACTTAATGGAACATAAAATAACTCACTTTTAAGAGAAGAAACAACCAGAAACTGCAAAAAGTGGAGAAATAGTGGAGAAATGTCACCATTGTCCAGCACTCGGAGACCTCGACGAAAGGACAGGAAATCGAACCACGCTCTGCTACCAAAATGTGACGTTACGTCGTAAAATCTGGTTGATTTTTCACGTAAGTCCAGACAAGGGAAATACTCCAACCGTCGGTCACATGCTGGATCAGGGTAAGACTCCACAAACAAGAAAAACAGCTCACAAGAAAAAGGTAGCCAAAAACAATTTACGAGTTATTACCGTACGATATCTATTCAAAGTAGAGTATTCAAAAAATCAGAAGTATTACAGAAAACAATGATAGTAAATTCATGATCCCAAAAGAAACATTACCAGCAGAAAATTGCTCTAAAAATCTCATGGCTCACAAGACATGTGACTCCCAGCAGGTCACGACCAGAAAGAGGGCTTGCCTATGCAAGGCGAGACAGCATTTGAGGGGAGGGCTTCTTCCAGGGAGTGGAGGGGTAGCCAGGCGAATTCAACAACCGCCCACTGATGCGTCACTGCCCCTGCAGAAACGGCCGCTCCACAAAACACCATTCCCTGGTTTTGAGACAACGGCCAGCACCCAGAATTTTCCCCTCAACTTCTGGGTTGGAGCCATCAGAGGAATCGTTCATTGGAACACATGGAGGGGAAGGAGATACTGGGGTGAGGTGTTGGAGGGAGAGAGAGTTTGTGATAGGACAATGGTAAAACTTCTCACTCCAAGTGCAATACTAAGGCCTTAGCACCGATTTCCCCTTGCTTGCCAAGGAGAAGTATTTCTCCGCAGTAGTCCTATATAAATCTTGCATTGCAGGTAGGCTGGTTCGGGGCTGGTTCGGAGGCTGTTTCGGAGGCTGTTTCAGAGGCTGTTTCCAGAGGCTGAGTTTCCAGAGGCAGGGTTTTCAGAGGCAGGGTTTTCAGAGACAGGATTTTTCAGAGACAGGATTTTGCGAGACAGGGCACTTTGCTACAGGGCCCCTTTGCGCAAAAAATCCTTTGCGCGAAAAAACCTTAGCGCGAAAAGTTCTTGGCGGGAGAAGTTCTGCGGATAAGTTCGGAGGAAGTTCGAGGAAGTTCGAGGAATTTCTGGGGGGGGGGTACCAGAAATTTTTGGGGGGGGGGGGGACACTAAAAAATGCCACAAGAGGATAGAACTTTTCTTTATTAAGAGTTAGTAAAAGACATTTATTCAGTGTCGCCCGAGGCTGTGAAAAATATTTTTAACTAAATTGTTATAAATCTTTAAAATTATAATAAATTACCTAAATTCGCTGATTTATTAATCAAATTAATAGTTTAATACACTTATGTTGCATTATAAACATCCTTTAGTCTTCTTTCTATCATTTCAACATTTGTTTATGCCTATATACAGGATAGTTCTGCTAATTGGGGCAGCCGCTTAATTGGGCCAAAGTGCACAAATCACGATGTGTCCCTATTAACCGGAATCTACTGTAATTATTCAATGCCATTCACATTACGATGGGATTACAGTGGAACTTGGTTAGTATGTTCCTCTTTAGCACAGTGATTACTCTTGGACCCAGTACCATCAAAGCTAAATACAAGTAAAACTATTTGGTTAGAACGCTTGAAATAGTGGCACTTTCCTGGGTAGTACGCTCAATTATTTGCAATGAAGCAACCCGCAAGTCGTTTCCTAGAATCTTCTGAGCGTGTAAACCTCCGAATTCATTGGTTATTTTATTATTATCAGCCATTGACCTTCTTACATTCATATGACCTTCTCACATCTCCCTTTCCACAACCGTTATGCATCCAAATGCATTTCTCAATGCGAGGAATGCGTGCGTCATTACTTGACAGGTTTTGCGGGAACAGATGATGCTTTGGATCTCCATGCCAAACGTAATTCAAAAATACTTGATCTTGGTACAAGAAATAGAAAGCAGACTACATTGGACCAATTTTTTTTGAGGATTTAACCAGTAGAATGTAAAAATCTACTTATAATAGTCTTTAAATGTCTTACTAATAGTCATATCAATATCATCGGTAATCATCGATACGGTTTCATTCCGAGAACAAATGTGTATGGCTGTTGATTTGTTGACGATTTGATTTATGACAAAGAAAACGTTGCCCAATTATTGTGATTTTTTAAAACAACCAATTGACATACTTAGACATACATTGAAATCATCATATTCTACAAGTAATCTGTGAGAAAAAAGAAATGATTTAGATTATCTTGTCCTTTTAATACATATGTATACAACAAATCATGGGAAAATGACCACGTTTTTACATAATCTTCTCTGGGAAACCTACTTTGTGATTTTCATTTACACGGTATTTTTTTGGCAGCTAAGAGCTACTTTCTTAATTATTAATGTGAAAAGAGTTCAGGAAGGCGATCCTATAAGAACTTTGGAAAGTTATTGTAATTATGTTGACTTTTCTACAGATTACAATTACCTCAATTTCTATTATTTACTTCCCTGGTTAGCATGTTTTCCTGGGTAGCATGTTCATTTTTTGTGGTCCCTTCAGAAACATATAATAAAGAAGTTCTACTGTATTTTCTTTCATAAAAGCCTTGGTTCTATTTTATTTGAAATTTATGAATTGCACATAGTCCTTTCCTCCTTATAAGTAGATAACATCAGCAGCCCAATTCAACTCAGAAAAGCATATAAAGTACAGAACTGGATACAAGACTATTCATTATTTACTCAGAATACTTACAGTGGTGAGATGAGGATCCCCTTCCTCATAAACATTAACAGATATTGGAGTAGCTTCCCTAATTTTCTCATTCACCACCCTCTCCAAGTCTTTCATCTCTGCATCAGTCATCACATTTCCAGAGGCTGATTCTGAGAATAAATTTTTGATTATAAGCAGAAAAATCAATACATGGTTCTCACACTAAACTCAAATCCTTATTATTCCTAAGCATATTTAAATCTATACCAAACCTCACACACAAAATGATTTGACTTCAACCCCATTGGACTTACAAAACAAAACCTAACGATGCTCCTCCATAGAGTCAATTAAATTGAAAAATATGTTCTAAACACTTGACTAATGTTCAACAAGGATTAATTTAAAGCTCTAGATGTATGGGTTTCTTGCGGATTAATAACTTATAATTTATACTGTAATCCTCTTTAAAATTGGGCGTTAATAAGAAACAACTTACCAAGCTCTATGTGGCAGACTTTATCTCCCAACCACCAAGACGTTGTACTATATTTGAATTGCTTATCTGCGATGGCAGTGATTAGATGCTGACCTGGAAATCCAAAATAAATTTACTTAATTGGAAAAAACTTTATTAAAACTTACTGATATAATTCAAATAATAGCTGCACGTAAATAATGCATGCCACTGGCACGTAAATTTTCTTGATTCTACTTTTAGACGATATTCACAAGCAATGAAATTAAAACCAGGTATTCATACACACAATAAATATATGTAAGAGATAAATAATAAGCATAGCAGAATATTACATTTGTGAATACATTATCACTTTAAACTGGTTAAATAATTGCAATCAGCTTAGAATAACAAAAAAAGCATTCCTCGAAAGATTTTCTAATGGGCTAACTCAGCAATATATTCCTTTCCCTGCACTTAATCCATTAAGTTCAACAAATAAATATCATTTGTGTGGTATTCAGGAGAATGTGATCTTATTGACTACTTAGCATTCCAGAATTAATTGATTGACAGTACTGAAGAAAAATGAAGGGAAAATAAAATGACATTGGTAAATAACATACCAGTATGCTGTTGCATCCTGTCAAAGCGTAAATCCCAGTCAACTTTTTGCTTAACATCTTGGCCAACCGAGAATGGTTTCTTCATTGTGTGGACTACATCTTCCCCTCTCCTTTCTATCACCAAAACTTCTTCTTCGTCAATCCACCCATGATCACTTGGCTACAAAACAAAAGAGAATAAGGTATTTCCATAATAGGGTAGTTTCCTTCATCAAAGAAAACGAAAGGCATTGATTGTGATTTGTTACCCACCATTACTGTATTCATCATAAACAAGTTATTTGGTTTTAGAAATCCCAGTTTAAACGAATGGCAATGGTCAATTTTAAGCGCATTTGAAAAAGGCCAGATTAGCACCCATGCGATGCCATTCCACGTGACGTCACAGGGACCTAGTTTCTATACGAGTAGATAGGAGTTTTACATTGTCTGAGATTACCAATACATGTATGAGGCACAGAGTTCAGGGAAACATCTCTTAATAATTATCTATTAAAATTGCCTAACATCGGAAACTTCGTTTCATAGGGTAACAACCCTTATTTAAGCCAAGCCCTACCTGCCAGCAGGGTACTCAGCTGCCTTGTAGCAGCCTGCATCGTATCAGCGCTCAAAGCCTATTCAAATAAATTGAAGATTTATTTTAGGCATTCAAAGTTAACCCTTTCGCATGGGATGTCGGGTGGAGCCAATGGGAATTCTCAAATGCAAAACACCTGATGCTGGGTATAGCTGTCGCAGATTTTTCACCTCAAACGACCAGAAGTTGGCACTGGCTGAGGAGATGGAAGGGAAGTGACCACTGAGGTAGCATTTGTCTGATGCATTCAGGCCTGGCCTGAGACCCAGCTTAGCGAGTCCTTAGGGCCACTCCTCGGCCAGAAAGCCTGACC
Organism: Ischnura elegans; assembly: GCF_921293095.1. NCBI lineage: Eukaryota > Metazoa > Arthropoda > Insecta > Odonata > Coenagrionidae > Ischnura > Ischnura elegans. Next base: position 63,345,056 of record NC_060253.1, on the reverse strand, counting down.
CTCCCACTCATTTATGATCATCCTCACTGCAGGAATCTGCTTCAAAGTGGTTATATTGTCAATACTTTTTTCAATGTTATATTTTGCTACATACTACATCTTTTTAAGTATTTGAAATGAATTCTTCGTTTTGTTACATGCGGAAGCATTTTTTAAACAAAATTTTAGCATTAAAATCAACTACAATTTTTGGTTGAAAAAAACAAACACTGGTAACGCAATAAGTTGACCGTGGATTCATGCTTTGATTAAAGGGTGTAGTCCAGTGGCTGGTGTAAGGGATGAGTTGAGCTGGGTCCCAAATCTGAGGTATGAAAATACCAGGATAACTCCACCCCAAAAAAGAGCTCCGAACAGAGAGGTTTAAAATATTCTCATGCTACTCATAGCACGGAAAACGTTTTCCAAGTGTAGGCGCTGGCAGGAAAGGGTTGAAAATAGAATCAATGCCTTTTATCTTGAGAATAATCACTAACAGTGAGATTTTAAATCAGCATGTAGCTCTAATTATTCAATTTTCAACAACATGAGCTCTATAATTCAAGGAAAAGAATGCTGTACAGCCAGTGGTGTATGTTTTACACTGGGAGAAATCATTTGCCTTGACTGGGATGCAAACCTAAATCCCACGAATTTGCACCAGATGTTTTAGCTATTGAACTACCAATGTATCTTTTCATTCTATGAGGTTTCTTCGCTTCTGAGGAAAAAATGGTTTCTGCTTCCAGGAATAAACCACCACAAGGCAGCATTTTGATGCATCTCCAGGTTGTACCATAGCTTAAGAATGGTAGATTACATTCACCATTCCTTCCCATACTGAAGGAAATAACTGTGGCTTTGCTAGATGCACATCTATACGGAGTCACCTGTAGATGCACACTAAAGGGTAAAAGTTCTGCAGAGGAAAAATCATTTGCCTTTATTCCCCTTTCGTAAATTTTGCTAAAAGATTGGATTGGAACTGAAATAGTCATAGTGCATTACTATAACTAGCCCTTAGTTTCTGTTAACTCCACCAGAGGGTTAGCTCTTCACCTATTTTTCTATCTAAAGGACAGCATCGGCGAGGACTAATAACTTGTGGAGAATGAAGGCAGTTTCACAGGGCTCCAAATCTGATAAATGTTTCACATTATTAACTTTCCTATTGAATAACAAAGGAATGAAGTTCCAAAAGAGTCATTATCCTCACTTCTGACAAGCTCGGAAACTTGTATTCTGCTATAAAATTATTATCTTCCTATGAGCCAGAGCAATCAATTATGGAGGTGGCTACTTTCGTGTATATACTTGTTTCAAAAGTACATTGTCGAAGACTTTCAATGCTTATGGATTATATTCTCATTAATAATTTAAATTTCCAATTTGGAAGCTAATGCTGCAAGAAATTAATTTTAAACGAATAAATATGTTGCCCGTACCTGTCCTCCACCTTCTGGAAAAAGAACCGAATCTTCAAGCAATACTTCATACGCTTGTATCGTTTCTTTCTTGCCACCGACCGGTATGCTGGCAGCGACTTCTTTGCATGACTTCACCTTTGTGGTAAACTGAGGAATAAAACAACGGGAAGAATAGTAAAATACTCAAAAATAAAAATTAATAACTAATTTTATGAAAGATAAAATTTATTCAGGGAAATTTCGCGGTTTTATTTCAAACATAGAGCAAAAAACTAAAAAAAAGGGCTAGAAATCTGAATGATGCAATCCATAACGAGGATTTACTCTATTCGGGAAATTTTGTCAGTTTAGACAGACTCAAGCAGGCCTACTCGTTTTTGAATAGGAAAAAGAGGCCACTGATAGGCACCGCCTGTGAATTTCAATTCAATGTCGTTAAATAAAGCCAAACTCTAGATTAGGTACTATATCGCCACTGAAGTTTTAATTGACTTCCATTCAATGTTCAACTCCAAGATACCACCCTAGGACATCCTCCAATTCCACGAAATTAAGCTCATGCCCATGACTGTTAAACAATTCAACCTCATGCCTAAACTCTGGCCAATAAACAAGCTCACATTATACTAATAATAACAGGTATCTTCAATGACAAGGTCAAGAGTATCATGTAACCTATTATATTTATACCGTGTACCTCAGTTTTGAAGCTATCTCGCTGGCAGCAGAGTATCATCCTGATTATATTCACAAATAACAAATTCTGAACGTTGTAACAGCAGAGATACAGCCAGGAGTTTCATGCACGTGAATGTAAACAAACCCTAACCACTGGAGGAACAGGTGACTAGCGAGATTCGATACCGGGATCGACTAATGTGACCGAAAGTATCGATTGCAGCATTGCGGGGTCGATGTACACAGTAGCCGCCAAAAGTTAAATACAAAATGAGCCATCACCTTCAGCATCTGCTGTGAAGCACAAGCATAGTTACCTCTGAAGCTCAATTATATAGTTCTTCAAACGAAAATAAAGTTGAAAAAGGTCAAATAAAAGAGAGTCCATGAGGTATAAAGAGCAGTTTATTTTTCTAAGCTCACTGAAATTACATCGCCGATAGCAACTTTTCCAATAATCAAATCTAGAATTTTTAGCCTTCCTCTTTCATATTTAAAAATAAAACAATGAAAAACTACATGCCTTAGCTGAAAATGAGTTTGCAATATTTAAGATCAGAGAAAATAAACATCTCCTCAAATTTATTGTTTCAAATGTAATGATTTTGTTATCCTATACCATTACATAAGCCCTGACGAAAAATGTTCAATTTGTTTAAAAACAGACCAAGAAAGAGTGGATTTGAAGATAACTACTCTTCAAAGACCAAAAAAACAGGAAGCTAAGATCCCACTAATTACATCAGAAACAAAAATTGGAAGGTAAAATCGAGTTTATATTCAGATTTGACCTGGTAAGGTATTGAATAGAATTTAATGAAAATGGAATTAAGTGAGAATTCAATGAAAAAAATTAGTCCACATGAAAATTATTGTAACAAAATCAATTCACTCAAACAGAAGCAACGTTAATTACCAAATATAAAATACAGTTTATGGATAACTTTAATGGGATTGCAACTCTGGTGGTAGAGTTGTCAATTATAAAATTATCCTATATGTCAGCATAATAAAATCTCTAATCAAGAACAAATTTTCAAGCAAAATAATGTTTGTTTATCCTAGAGAGTCAAAGCTTCTGAAAGATAATGGTAAAATATTTATGATAGTAAAGGTGACGAGTTGACTGATTCCAAGCCATTTGGTAAAGCCATGTTCACAAATTCGCGCAAAATCTCTTCTGCGTTGCGCCTGTAAATGAGGTCACTGTGGAAAAGAGCCTTGATCAAAGAAGGAGCATCTACGTTAAGCATCTTCTCCATTTTTTTAGGCGACATTTCAGCAGCATTCGAAAGAAAAAAATCATCCCCCAGCATTACCCAAGGGCAAAAAACTGTGGCTAAAATGATACCAAAAGGCCTATATTTTCCCATCACATCACTTTTGAAGTCGGTCAGAGTAAATGGAGGCAAGCCACCACCGAGTAATTCGAGAGTTTCCACCAAAGATTCGTAGTAAACATCAATCAGTGTACTGAAATTTTCATCCCTGAATGACTTTCTAGTGTTCACGTACATAAAGTGCAACAAATCAATACCAGGATGGCAAACTTTCGTCATTTGAAGATCAAAGAATTTCACGTCAACGGGTTCTTCCATTTCCGCGTTCTCCGCGTACCGGAACATCATGTTGTTCGCCCAGAAATCACCGTGGATGAGGACCCCACGGGTGTCCGCTGGAGTTTCCTTCAGTCTGCACAAGGTTGGCCATGCGCCTTCCATGACCTCATCGAGGGCTCCGGACGCCTCCGCCTCCTTGGGAAGACCTTCCAGCTCCCTGCAGAGTTCCTTCACAACCTGGGTCCCCGCGAGGATCGAATTGTGCATTGACGAAGGTGGAAGTTCAGAACTGGGAACGTAATGCAAAAATTCCTTGAGGAATCCGGGATACTTCTCTGACCACGTTCCTTTCCCGGAGTCGAGGGAGTTCTCAGCTGCCAGTGACAGGGCGTGGAGTTTTCCGAGACCCTTCATCACCAAACTGCTGTGCGCATAGTCGAATCCGTCAGATAGATAACAGCGGTCGGCCGGGCGATATCCGCTATGGAGCAAATCCTCCATGTAAAATGCGATATCTCCTTTCTCATCAGTGGTATGGTAACAGACCGGTAAAGGGATGTGGACTTTACCGCCAGATACCTCACTCATTAGGGGAACGACATGGGTGAAGTATAGCAGTTCCTTAGTAAAGATATCTGCCGTTTTCAGCAGAACTCTCACGAAATAAACTGGGGTCATCGCCTTGACGAAGAATACGTGGGATTTGGTATCTTCATCACCGGGAAGGTGGTAGGAGAGCTTAACCCTGAGGACCAACGAAGTGAAGCCTTCAAGATTGATGGTTGCACGTTCGACTTCATAACCGTCCAAGAGTTGTACGTCTTTTCGGCCGGTCAGGCTGTGCAGGGACTGCTGTAGAGCTTCGCGGTTCACGTACGAAGAAAGATCCTTCATCTTGACGCTTGAAAAGGATCAGTGCGACTGACTGCATGGGTCGACGTTAGAGGAGGCATTTCGGTCCTTTTAGATGATTCGGTTCATGTGATTTGGATTGATTTGGCTTGTGGAAATGAATTGGTTCTTCAATGCTTCGAATGAACGAAACTACCATTCTTTGAATGGCATGAATCCTAAAATTCTTTCTTTGTTATTTGATAATACTATTGAACATTATTTTTTATTTTGTCTGCGTTTTGTTCCGTAATTGTTACTTGTTTTCCTTGTAATAATGAGTCTTTTGTATTTGGCATTCAGCTGTTTTTGGACTGCATTAAGTAAATAAATAAATAATTAATAAGTAAGTAAATAAATAAATTTTTATGAATCATCTCTGGTGTGTTTATTAATTTTCTAGAGTTGGAAAGCAACACATTTTTAGTGAGGTTGTAGTTTGTTACGCTCAGTTAGTTTTCGTTTCTTTTTTTTTCTTCCAACTTTAGCGCAAAATGTGAAATAACGTTCATTGTAGCATTTAAAAACCAGTTTCTCAAAAAAATTTTTTTTATGAAAAAATATGCTTGTCATGTGAAATTTGTGGAAATATTGTTCTCATCAACTTATCCACGCACAAACACATCACAACTTTAACGGTCGTATTTTGTTTTAAAATAAGAATATCGTCTTGAAAATGTCAGGATGTACGTAATAGACCCCTGCCAACTGCTGTGTTATAAATGTCAGATGCTTTCTTAAAGTTCATTCCCGGGGATCGGGTTGGTTTGGTGGCTAAAGTGTTAGCTTCCCATCTCGTGGGCTTGGGTTCAGATCCCGGCGGTGGCAGAGAATTTTAAGAGACTGCTCGATCGCTGCTTAAATGCTATGAGGAAGGCGTTGCAAGCGCAACTCTCCGTCCGTCGGATGGGACCTTAAGCCGTGGTCCCCTCGGCGCTTTTCGTTAAGAACAGGCTAATGCCAATGCCGGGTTTCTCTCCACCCTTCCTCACCTACCCTTCCCTCATGGCGCAAATGATCTAAGCTGCCGGTCGCCTCCTAAAAATACCATACCGACTTGTGCTAAATCTACGGCGTAAAGAATGATTTATATTTGACTCATAGAAAATGTGTAAATGGCATAGTTAATGCAAAAATAACATGCAAGAAAGATAAATTAAATTTTAAATTCCTCGCGAAAAAAGAAAAATGAAATCGACTCGTCAATATTGAGTTAAGTCAATTCGGTTCTCAATGGAAGTTCAATCGTTCATTTTGAACGGTTCAAATGAAACGAATGGGTTCAATTCATTTAGTTCACGAACGAAGCCGTCCTCTGTCATTCACTCTCCTCAGTTCGAAGATTCCTCACAGTCAGCAAGAGATAAGCATTTTGGAGGTCAGCGAAACTTGTCATCCTGGGTGGGCAGTGAGTCATGCTTCGTCGGGGAACACATTCTTTGAGCCCTGCGTGTATCCTTGTTCTCTGTGAGATAATACTGTTAACACTGCTCAGGGAAAGTTCTCCCTTTTGCGAGAGTGCTCTTCCATTAGCTGGATGATTGTCTGGATGTGCGTCAATGAATCAATCTCAGGCTTTTTGGTCATTTGAAGAGAATGTGCGAAAATGCAGCAGAGAAAATATCATTCGCCTTGACCGAGATTCGAATCCGGATCCCCTGATTTCCGGTCCAGTGCTTTAATCAGTTAGTCTACCAAGGCGTCATTCTGCCCCTGTGTATGTTAAATTAGTCAAAGGGATTATTTAAATGAACGAATGAATTTAACTTGAATTACTGCACTATCAACTAATAAATAAAAAATATCAAAGTGATTGGCTTAATTACATATTGATGATACTTATCATGACTAGGGATGTACGAGTACTCGAAAATTCGAGTCAAGTAGTTGGTACTCCACTCGAGTGCTTCGAGCAGCATAACGAATGTCGAGTCGAGTAGTTTCGCATAAAGAGCTGTCGAGGCCAGTGAGTTCAGAAAACTGCCGACAAGAGGCGCTATCGCGTAATCAATGTTGTAATATCGTTTTTTAAGTCGATAAGTTGTTCTAAAACCTTGGCCTAGGAGTTTCAGCTTGCTCTATACGTAGCAGTCAGCCACTATAGTAGTCTAGGTGGGCGCCGAGTTCCTTTTCGTCAGCCACGGCGGCCGAATGTCTTCTAACACGGCGGCGTATTAGAAGTGGACCACAGCTTCATTCATTCATACTTCCTTATCCGATACACATAAACCCTACTTTCTTTACTCAAACGCCGAGAGAATACGTATTTTGTTAAAAAGATTTCTATGTAAAAATGTAACTTTTAGATTTTAGCGGACGATGCCGGTTTTTCTCGAAGTTTGACGTCATAACTGATACCATCTTTTAACCTAATCGAGTATTACGTACGTTCAATGTAAAATTTCGTTTATTCCATTGTTTTGTTTATTACCCCTTGAATTTACAAAAAATAGTTGCTACGGTTAATTTAAGAAAGTGGAAAATTAAAGAAAATGTTTTTGGTCTGCAAAGCTAATGCTAAGTTCTATAATTCGTTCGCTTCGCCAACTTCATGAGGATTCGAGATGCATAAAAATAGCTGGTATAATTTTTAATGAAAATTCCCAAATATTGCAGTTTTGAAAAGAAAGTACTCGTCCAGTTTCACAAATGTTTAGCTAAAGACAATTTTCTGCCGGCAAAAATACTGTAACGTAGACACGTCAAAAACTACTGCCTGATCATTTAGAACTATTGGTTTTTCATGCATGATAATTTGAAATGATCCAAAATTTAATGATTCGTTTACGAAGATAATTTTTATTACAGCTGTGCAAATGCATTTACTTTGGGCTCTTCCTAGCAGTTTGTATAGATATATGTATAATTTAAATTGTCGACAAATTACTAGCTAGGTTAATTCATTTCAATAGTTCCTCTGTTATTGTTTCTAACATCAATTTTAATTCTTCTCCTAATTATGACACAATTACTTTCAACGTGCCTCATTATCATTTTCTTTTTGCATCAGGCTTAAGTATTCCCAATGGGAAATTCACAAGGGGATTGGAAAAATGAAAATATGTCGGAGCATAGATTGCTGTATTGCCTAGTTCAGGAATTGCCAGACTCGACTCTATTCGACTCGATGCTCGCGAATAGTTTTCAACTCGACTCGATGCTCGACTCGAGATCAAAAAGTACTACTCGCACATCCCTAATCATGTCTTACCTGCTGTAATTATTAGCATAGAATTTTGTCGTCTGTAAACAATGAACAAAACTACCATTCATTGTTTGTTATTTGAAAATATTGTTGAACATTATTTTGTTCATTGTTGTCTACGTTTCATGTACTATTTTCGTGTGCTATACATATTTACTACACGTATGACTATGGGATAAAATAGCAATCTGTAGATTTCAAAATACATGCACACATATTGGGTCACTACTTTAATTGCATTTTTAATTTCTCAGAAAAAATGAGGAGGGAATAAATAAATTCCAAGCTTTCAGAAAAAGAGAAATTGATATCGTTCCCCGCACGAGTATCTTCATAACGTCCGATGCGGCACATTTCGGAATTTCATTATCATTCACATAGTTCCGAATTTTTTCGGTATTTTTGGTTTCCGTGCTACAAATTGCTTCGGGGTCGAATGCTTATGTGCACGCTATATCCAATGAATTTAAATTGGGAAGCTTGTGTCATTTCCATCATTTCTCATCCTTTCCGTTATTCAAGTTTTCTACAAATTCGAACTTAGCGTGATGCAACCATTTACGTGGGAATATACACGATGATCCTTCGGCCAAACCGCTGAACGCGCGGAGCAGTCACGGCCGTGGGAATGGCCGATGGCGAGGCTTTAATTGATAGTCTGATCCATGTCGAGGCGGGGATTTTAAGCGGTCGAGACGAGAGACTGCTTTAAAACCCGACCGCAAGAATTTGAGTTTTTCTGTTCGTAAAAGATTCAGCGCAGTTCGACAAGTTAATTTTATTCTCCGGAATAATTACAAACCTAAATTTACTGCAGGGAAGCGTGATGACTTATTAGTGTGGGTAGAACGCTTGGCTTCCGACCAGATGGTCTCTGGTTCAATTCCCGGGTGCAGGCTTAGACACCCCAAACCATTGGAGAAACCAATTTATGATTTAATTAATAAATTAAATGAGTCCCGGTAAATTATTGTGGGCAATATTGAGAGATATCCCGTACGGAAAACACTAATATGTATCAACAGTCAAAGACACGAAGAAATAGAGACAAAATCAAAAAGGGAGCATCTTCGCAACTAATCAAAGTGTATTATTTTTCAGTTTTTTTTTTTGTATTTTGCACGTTGTTTGCTTAAGCGCAAATTTTTCATTTTATTCTCGTTTCATTTTCAGTTTATTTTCTGTGTTTTTGTTTTCTATCCAAGGAGTTGCTCTCAAATGCTTTTTGCATTCACCCACCAAACACTTCCCCCATCCGAATAAGTTCAACTGATTCAGGCGTTATGTAATGGAAGTTCGACATATTAAGATGAAAGATAATTGAACCTTTTCACAATATTTTTTATTTTTAAGCTTTGCGGAATTTCACTGATTTATCCAGGTAGAGTTTGGTCCGATATGCTATGGTTGCAATCCGAATAAATTCATCTGATTCAGGAATTATTTAGTGGAAGTTCGAAATATGGAAATGAAAGGTAAATTCCACTATTACTGCGGGAAAGTGCAATTACATTTCATTTCAATCTTCCTACATACGTTCAAATATGGTGTTTTCACTGTTCTTAGTTACACGGCCTCTGACAAGCTCATCTTCCAGGCAGAGGCACAAGTGTTAGCTAGGTAAAAACGTGATTTGTTACGTACGAGGGTTGCCTCGAAAGTAATGCTCCATATTTTATTTCTTCGACGTTTATTCTTTGCACATAATGAGAATCGTACACATGAAAGAATGATGCTTCAACTACATACACTATTTTTCCACGCAATTAAATGTCCGCCATCCAGCTAGAAGCAAGGAAATGTATGTGAAAGGTTGTGACCATAGTCTTGTTAGTGTATCTGACATCTCAGATAAACTCGGATGGGAATCTCTGTCAGACCGTAGATTTAAAAATAGACTAAACCTTTTAGATAAATTCAAGAGCAGTGTCTTTTTTAACGAAGTTAGCCATATCTTACGAACACAACAATGTACGGAACATCAGATCATATAACTAAAGTAAGAGAGATTGGCTGTAGAACAGACAGATTCAGAATGTCTTTTTTTCCTTGATCAATAAGAGATTATAATGGCAGCGTTAGAACTCATAAATAGATTAGATGAATTGTAGTGTAGCCTACTAACTTATGTGTACCTTAATGCATGTTTCTAAATTTTATTATTATTTCTAACAGCATGTGGTTGTCGCGACCCGGCCCCAGGGTAAGCCGGGACTCGAATCCGAACGAGTCCAACGTGGGTTCTTGCTCTTGGCATCGGGTATCAATGATAGCACATGGATTGCATTTTAATAAAAAGAAAAAGGAACTCTACCTTTGGAAGTTGCTCGGGCCGGCACCGGAAACCCTCGGAGATGCGGGAGGCAGGAGAAGGCTGGCTTTGGGCGGCGTCTACGGACGGTCTGGCAAATACTGGCCTACTGTCTGTAAAAAAAAGCAAGATACTCGAGTTTGAGGAGCTCTAGCGTCTAAATAAAGCAATCGATTTCAATGTAATAAAAAGCATACGAAAAAGAATTTAGTTCTACGTTATATCATGTACTTTAAAAATTCTTCGGCTCAATAGTATTTCCTGTACTTAATTTTTTTCTCGAAAAAGTACCCGTTTTTTGCGCGTAAAATCAAGGTGCCCAACTTTGAGCGCTTGGCATTCCCGTAGTTTTCGTTCCTATAACTTGCAATTTTGATTTAAGAAGCCACATCTATTACTAGCGTTTGCCGAAAACAAATTGTTTATACCACAAAAATTAACGGAGTTGTTGTAAACAACGCAAACCTCTGCTAACTTCGAAACCAGTGAGTCAATTGAAAATTGATTGGTACTGTTGTCTTCCGTAGAATGTTGTAAGAGTAGCTGCAGATAGAGCGCGAGTAATTTCCCAATTTCCCGGAGGAGGAAGGGAATGTGAACTCGGAATTTTGCAAGTACGGAAATTTGTCGCCCACCCGAAGGGCCTGAGAGCAAGGAACGAAGAGAGTGAAAGCAAACGCAAGAGAGCCCGTTAGGCGGGTACTGACAAGCCAAGAAGGCGCGAGACAAGGGTTTATGAGAAATCACGATCACGCCTCGCGTGAACAGAACTTCGCCCCGAAGAAGACCAACTATTATTTAAGATTTACCTTTATATAGTGCCTCTTGAATGACGTAGAGACGCTCAAAAAGCCAAGGTGGGGAGGGGGGGGGGTATTTCACGGAACCATATCTTTTAAACTAAACCCCTTTTCGATAGGTTTGAACTCGCGAGCGTTCTATTAATGGTGTTTATTTCTTATTTGCCAGCCGTTCGGTCATCGCCTTCCTTCTCCATTCTCCCGGATCCCCTATTTTATGGCAAACAGAGCTTTTGCGCACCGTCTTCCACCTCGCAAATAGCCCTGTCCTTCGCGAAATATTCTGTAAATGGCCTCCGAATTTCGGACCATTACATGGTAGTATAATTTGTTAGTATGCGTGACGTTTTTTGGACCGCGTGGTGTGCATGTGGGAGTCCAATTGCATACTGCATGCTGGTGATTGTTCACCCCCTGCCAAACACCCTAGAGTAGGCTCGCAGGGTATTTTGCAGATGTAGACGTAGGCATGTATGCCCTGCCGGTACCAATCCTTGATCTAGCCCCCAACCACTGCAGATCTCCGCCAACTCACCGGTTAGTTCTCTTGAGCCAAGCGACTTACCGTTCTCTTATTCGCAAGAGATACTCCATAGACTTTGCATGAACATTTTTGAATATTCTCCACATTTTCTTTCTCTGCAGTGAGACGCTACTTTGAAACGGTCCTGAAGCAATGTCATTAGTCGTAGAAGATGGAAATTTTGCATGGGCACCAATGAAACTTCAGAACAGTCGCGGCTCGTGAGTCAAATGCTGGGGAGAGGCACACTCAACCGGGGGTCAAAATTTTTGCATATTTTGTGTATTTTAGTTAGTTTTAATGGCAATCTAGGAATTAAATTTGCGACGCCATATGTCCCGCATTTTTTCAACAAAAATACCTTGCTTTCCTAATAAAGCTTGATTAATGAATACCATATACAGTAGACTCTCGGTCATACGGATCGGCGTAGTCTGTACTTTCAATTAAACGGATCAATGATCTTGAAAAATAAAAATATATTTGTTGCGATGTTTTGCAAATAAAAACGAAATTACGTAACTTTTCGCTTTAGCGCCTACATTTTCGCGCGGATATGCCGGCAGTACACAAGTGTTGTTCGTTTTGCAATCATGATGCGTTCTTTGTCAAATCTATACAATATTTGCAATGAATTAGGTAGCAATGACACTTGTAACACGGAAAAAACACTAACAGCCACTAACGTGATCAACTCAACTAAAATTAGGCCTATTTACATACCAATCACTCATTCGGTGAAACAATTTACACACAATAAGTGAAATGGTCACCAAAACAGGTATTCTGCAACACCAAGTAGATGCCGACGGCTGGCGCGGCGATCTCAAGTCACCAGATACGTCGCTCTGCGCATCCTCGGGCGGCGTCCCAAGACTTCCATAAGGCACAAGCTCAGACGCGACATAGCACCAGCGGACCACACCACTACCACTCTTCATATAACTGCATGGTGATGGATTGGGACGTTCTGGCCAGCGCCCCACGGCTACAAATACGAACTTCTCGCGCTATTATTGCGCGTTTTTCCTACATTTTCGGCGTATGCGATTGAAAAAATACTTTGGCTAATTAGATGTATAATTATGATTGAATGGGTACTTTTTTGTTTTTCCTTTTTCAAATCTTTGGGAGGGGCGGCGTCCGAGAGCCCTTATAGGCAAGCCGCCACTGTTTCAGATAATGCACACGTAACGTTTCGAATTCGCACAATTGTTGTCGGCTGAGAAAATAACTGTGGTGACTTACTTCCTGGGCACCCTTGGCACATTTAAAACTGGTCAACAATACATAAAGCCTCATTACTTTTTTCATTGAAACTAAAATGTTCGCTGGAGTCGGGAAACCAACCTTCACAGTGATGAAGTATAAAAACGTTTCAGGCTTTACGTGATGGAAATGCGATATATCCATGATAAAATAAGAAATAATAGTAACTTTCGCACTTTAATATCAACTCCACGACCGACCATGGTTCCGACAATCTTATACCATTTTCAAGGTAGAGAATTGGAATGACATACTTAAGAGTAAGAGCAATAAAGAGACTTAGTGGTTTCCACAGTTTATTGAACCCAGAAGGACCGGTTTTGGCTGTCAAGCCATATTGAGGTAGATAAACATGTCTGCTTCCTGAGTTAAATGAACTGTGAAAGTCACTGAGTCTCTTCATTGCCATAGCTCTTATGTCATTCTCATTCTCTACCTTGAACATGACATAAGAGCGTCGAAACTTCGGTCAGCAGTGGATTTCTATATTAAAATGTGAAAATTACTATAGATGTCTTATATTTTATCATGGCTACTTCAGGGTGATGGTTGATGACAGCGTCATATATCCCGCAGTTTTGACGTTATCAGATTTATTATTGGCTAATTATCCAGAAATGAGATTGCATTCATTCTGAGGAGTACCTACCGAATTGTATATTCATAACACCTAAAAAAATGGATAAAAAAGACAACACAGTTGGAAGTACGGTGAAAGAGGAAGAAAAAGGATCTGATACTCAGATATCGAAGAGGACATATACCCAGCCCTTTTCCGACTACGTGCTCGGCTACGTGAAACAAATGGTGGTTGGCCGCTTTATGAAAACCGCTGCGCCATTCCCCGAATACGTTGATTGAAACAGGTTCTTCTTGAAAGGCATCTGAGAGAAGACATTAACACCATCTTAAAGTATGTACTCGGACAACCTTCAGGAATCAGATAACAGATTTTTCGGCAAACTTGATTGATCTTTCTTTAGGGATGTTTTCCCATCCCACAAATTTCCCGGCAGAAAAATTTTTTCCGGTCAAGTTTAATGGCGATGAAGATTGCTCATTGAGTTCAGGGGACTGATTCCTACTGACTATAGCCGACGCGATTTGTCGAAGAAATTGGCGAACGGTGACTTAATTCGTATTCTAATTTTAATTCGCTAGCTATCACCAAGGTTTCGACGAGGTACGTCATCATCTAGTGAAGTCATCCAGTCACGTGCCACGTCGAAATCTAGGTCGTACAGTATTAATTTTATGTGAAATTACAAAGTTTTTTTTACATATTCATTAATATTTATTTCTGTCCAAGGATCATTTTACATTGTATAAGACACGTCAGATAAACACATAAACATTTTAGTGAGTAATACAGTTTTCCTGTAGCATAACTTCAATTTTTTGATTAAAAATATTAATTTTTAAAACTTTCCTTGTACTTAATTGGGAGTTTATTGAAGAGGCGAATACCCATTGCTCTAGGACCAAGGGAAGTATAACTCGCCCTGACAAATGAAATATGTAAGTTATTCCTCAGGCTCGTTGAGTAATTATGTGCATTGGAGTTTTTTTTTTTAATTCAGCAATATTGGTCTTTACATACATCAAAACATAATATATATAAACACAAGGAAACGACAGTAATCTTAATGCCTTGAAAATAGGACGACGCGCTGCAGTGATAGGAGCATTTACCCATAAGTCTAACGCCTTTCTTTTGCAGTTTAAATATTGCAGTAGCACGAGAGGAAGAACCCCAGAACAAAATACCATACAACATCAGAGAGTAAAACTCTCCAAAATTTAAAGAAAGCAATGCATCAATAGATACAGTGCATCTTATAAATTTCATCATGTAACATTTTGAAATAAGCTTAATAGCTAATTCACAAATATGAGGTTTCCATGTCATATAAGAGTCTACATGTAATCCAAGAAATTTAGCCTATGTGACCTGTAAAATATTACTCTGGTTAATATTCACAAGGATATCATTGTTTTGTTTGCCTCTGTTCATGATGTACATAATTTGTGATCCATTAAAATTAAGATGCAAGATACTGTATTTACACCAATCATCTAGAGTTTTGGCAGCTGATTTGCATTGCTGTAGGATAAGGCAATGGTTAATTATTAGAGGAGAATGTAAATTAGTGTCAACGGCATTGTGATATTGTCAATGTTTGAGTACATCCCTGGAAGATTTACATTTCATTATGTTAAGTAGATTCCATGAAGTCACGCCCCAGACAACGAATTATAGAATTTTGAGCATTTAACTTGATATTCATCTCGAATAGAGACATAATTTTTACGCTAAAAGATGTTCCCTTCCTTGTATCCCGTGCAGAGGAAAATGCCTATCACCAATAATTTTGAAGCTCGGTGTCGAATTTCGAGACTCAAAATGCTCCATTAAGTTTTTTTCAATATTTCAAAACTAAATAAATCAAGCTTGATAAACAAAAGATACATCAAACAAGTTTGGTGAAAATCGCCCTTGCAGATTGCTGGCACGTGTACCGCCTCAGAGGAACACCCTGAGCTTAATGTGAATCGCTCTCTTAATGGCAGAAAATTCGATGGAAACGGGGTTTATTTTCGAGGCTACTGTCTTAATGGAGCAAATTGGGATAACGGTCGTTGGAGCATCTCGCCATTCTGGCGACAGCTTAGAGAAAAGAAAAAAAACTCGAATGAATTTGCGGAATTTCAACCTTAATTCATGCTATGAGAAACACTCACCCTTAAGCTGAGGAAGAGGTGACAACCTCGAAAGCTCCAAGTTTTATTTTTCCTGTGAGTGTCTCTTTTTATACATATATGAGTCCCTACTCCAGCTGAAGATCGAAATGGTCGAAAATTCGAAACCTTACGTGTGAGTGTTCTTTTATTTGTGTTTAAGTTTTTTGTGCCCTCACTTGGCATTTACTTTTTGTATCCCGCATTTGAAAATTTTACCTCGGCCAGTGGCGTAGCCAGGAATTTCGTTCGGGGGGGGGGGGGGGGGGGGAGTCCAAAACCAAGGGGGGAAGTTTTTGAAAAAACAGGGTACTATATAGAGGGTTTTAAACTAATTTAAGCATTTTTCATAATCGAAAAAACATAATTTGCTAAAGAAATATTATGTAAATTTATAATTTTTCAATATTTTATTTTCGTTTTTGAAGGAAAAATAATTGTATTTTTATATTTCGGGGGAGGGGGGGATTCGGACCCTCCGGATCCCTCCCCTGGCTACGCCACTGACCTTGGCTTTAACTCAGATGACATTTTATCATATGCATATCAAATTTTTATAAAGATTTTTACTCGATGTACTACTTTGAAAATTTCAAGATAATAACTTAAGTTCTAAATGAGCAATACGTAATCACGAAAGGTTAATTGCGATTATTCGTGAGGGAATGTTGTGTCCTCTTAATGAGTGGCGAAGAGGTAGGTATGGTATGACATTTTGAGGAGGCAACCGACGCGGAAGGTGACGTCATTTGCGCCTTGAGGAAAGGATACTTAGGGAAGGATGGAGAGAAACCTAGCGTCGGCATTAGCCAGCTCCTACCGAAAGGCGCCAAGGGGATCACGGCTTACGTCCCAACCGACGGACGGAGTGTTGCGCTTGAAATTTCATCCCCACATTGTTCAAGAAGGAATGAGGAAGTCTCTGAAAAATTCTCAGCCATCGCAGGCAGTGTGTAGCGAGGGGGACCCCTCCAGAAACATAAGAACAAGTTTCTTCCCTCCATAAAAAATTGAAATATCATGAATTTACAAACATTTCTTTGAAAAATGAATTTTTTTCTATTACGGAAAGGGTTAAAAAGCAGTTTAAAAAACCTCTACTTAGTTCCCTGTTTTAAAAAATTTCCTTGTACTTAGTTGGGAGTTGGGAGTTTATTAAAGAGGCGAATACCCATTGCTCTAGGACCAAGGGAAGTATTACTCGCCCTGACAAATGAAATATGTAAGTTATTCCTCAGGCTCGTTGAGTAATTATGTGCATTGGAGTTTTTTTTTAAATTCAGCAATATTGGTCTTTACATGCATCAAAACATAATATATATATAAACACAAGGAAACGACAGTGATCTTAATGCCTTGAAAATAGGACGACGCGGTGCAGTGATAGGAGCATTTACCCATAACTCTAACGCCTTTCTTTTGCAGTTTAAATATTGCAATAGCACGAGAGGAAGAACCCCAGAACAAAATACCATACAACATCAGAGAGTAAAACTCTCCAAAATTTAAAGAAAGCAATGCATCAATAGATACAGTGCATCTTATAAATCTCATCATGTAACATTTTGAAATAAGCTTAATAGCTAATTCACAAATATGAGGTTCCCATGTCATATAAGAGTCTACATGTAATCCAAGAAATTTAGCCTATGTGACCTGTAAAATATTACTCTGGTTAATATTCACAAGGACATCATTGTTTTGTTTGCCTCTGTTCATGATGTACATAATTTGTGATCCATTAAAATTAAGGTGCAAGATATTGTATTTACACCAATCATCTAGAGTTTGGGCAGCTGATTTGCATTGCTGTAGGATAAGGCAATGGTTAATTATTAGAGGAGAATGTAAATTAGTGTCAACGGCATTGTGATATTGTCAATGTTTGAGTACATCCCTGGAAGATTTACATTTCATTATGTTGAGTAGATTCCATGAAGTCACGCCCCAGACAACGAATTATAGAATTTTGAGCATTTAACATGATATTCATCTCGAATAGAGACATAATTTTTACGCTAAAAGATGTTCCCTTCCTTGTATCCCGTGCAGAGGAAAATGCCTATCACCAATCATTATGAAGCTCGGTGTCGAATTTCGAGACTCAAAATTGCTCCATTAAGTTTTTTTCAATATTTCAAAACTAAATAAATCAAGCTTGATAAACAAAAGATACATCAAACAAGTTTGGTGAAAATCGCCCTTGCAGATTGCTGGCACGTGTACCGCCTCAGAGGAACACCCTGAGCTTAATGTGAATCGCTCTCTTAATGGCAGAAAATTCGATGGAAATGGGGTTTATTTTCGAGGCTACTGTCTTAACGCAGCGAATTGGGATAACGGTCGTTGGAGCATCTCGCCATTCTGGCGACAGCTTAGAGACAAAAAAAAAACTCGAATGAATTTGCGGAATTTCAACCTTAATTCATGCTATGAGAAACACTCACCCTTAAGCTGAGGAAGAGGTGACAACCTCGAAAGCTCTAAAGGGCTAAAAAGCAGATTAAAAACCTCTACTTAGTTCTCTGTTTTTAAAAAATTTCCCCCTCTGGTTTTGGACCCCCCACCCCGAACGAAATTCCTGGCTGCCGCACTGATCTCCGGGATTTGAACCTAAGCCCACGTGGTGGGAAGCCAACACTCTAGCCACCACACCAACCCGATCCCCGTGGCTAAGAGTTAAGTTGAGAAATTGGGCAAGTATAGCAATAAGTGTGATTGCAGTGATTTCAAATTGAAGCGCGTTTTAATACTTAAGAATGATCAAGCGGAGTTAGTTATCTTCCTTCATTTTTCCCCCGGCTTTTCCCCGTCCTTCACCACTATTCCATCGCTGAGTGTTTGCACCATCCCGTACAAACAGATCTACATCGATCTACATCTACATAATACCCTGCGAGCCAACCCTAGGGTGTTTGGCAGGGGGTTATCGATCACTAGCATGCAGGATGCAATAGTACTCCCACACGCTTCGTTCAAAAAACGTTACGCATGCTAACAAATTATAATACCACATTCATGAAAAGGCATAACTTGCCAACTACTCATTAAAGTAATCTGCCAATACACCTAGAACACACAAAACATGCTGTTAGAAATAATGAGAAAATTCAGAATCATGCATTAAGGTATATATATAAGTTAGTAGGCTCCACTGCAAGTCATCTAATCTATTTGTGAGTTCTAACGCTGCCGTTAAAGTCTCTTATTGATCGCGGAAAGATTTCACGGTTTCCACCCATGTCCCCATTCCAACGCCTGCATGGTCCCCTTCTCTCACCACAGGTAGCCGTCCAATCAACCAAAATATCGCCACGCCAAACGAAGGGTGTCCCATTACCGTGATCCCACCCCTCGTCCCCCATATCTTGTGGTCTGACGATTCGGTGAATCTCCGTTTTATCGTTCACCCGGTCATCGAACTCTCCCAAGGTAAAAATTTTCATTTACGGAAGCAGAGTTTATTTCATGGCAGCTTCTTCAAGGATAATTTTGATCATTGCCGGCCATGGTGGCGGCAGTCGTAAATTCCTCGCCTGACAAACAAGAGGTCGCGGGTTCGAGTCTGGGAATGTTTCCGCTATCCAGGGCATGGCTGTTCGTGAACGTATATTTGTTAAAAATTGTTGTAAAATCCCGATGTAAAGGCCAACAAGGCGGAATGTAAATAAATAAATAAAAGAAAAGAAATATATTGCCAAAGGTGGTCTGGGCTGATAAAGGGCCCTCGGCTGGGGATCAGGATGGGGCCCTCCTTAGTCGGGGAATCGGAGGTCCTCCCCAGAAAAAGTTGTGGGAATTGCATGCCCGGAAATGGATTTTGACGCTATTTTGACCATTAAAAACTAGATATGAAGGGAAGCACTTTGAACTTTCCACATAAAATAAAGTGCAAAGTGTTTCACTTCATATCTCATAATGGATCTCCACAAAGTGTCTGCCTCATCCATCCAATTCATTAGAAACTAGATAACATTTTAATAAAAATAGCAATTCGTAAGAAAAAATACTATGAAGAGTGAGAATTTCACAGCCTATAAAATTTAACATTATTATTTAATTTTTTATGTAATCTATTTGCACTGAGTTTGGCTTGATTAAATCAATTATTGAAATTGCAGAATTTTATAATAGAAAAAAAAACTTTGGTTCAAGTAATCTGAATATTTCTATAACACCTTTCAAATACGCTTCACGATAGACTTGACGCCTGTGGAAATTTGAGGACTAGCAAATCCCGAACTTTGACCACATAGAGGCGGTCGCTCTTGACTGATTTAAGTATATTAATTACACGAATTTTTTACCAAAATCGTACCATTTAAGGCACATTCAGCACATCCTTATATTCCCCCCTTTCATTTAGGGGTCAAACTAAGTCTTTCCCCTTTTACGTATCTTATTTTCTGCTAGAATCAGTTGTAACCGACGCCTGGTAATATCATGCATGTCAATATCCTAAACATTACCTAATATATATTAGTGGTTTCACAGCTAAATAGGAATTATACTCGCGTAATAAATACCTTGAGTCAGTCTTACGGATGAACAAATACTGATCATATTCCTATTACCATAAAACTACGCATGCATAATTTTCATCCGATAAAAATATTATGTGCTGGATACCTTATGAATATTTATGCGCAATTAATCCAAAATATATTTATTAGCTACCAAATATACTGTTTGGGATAAGGCGCTTTACGTTGACGAAAATTAGACGACGACGAAAAAGGAACAAAAATAGAATAAAGGCATCCGAAATGTGAGCATAAAAAAGAAGGAAAAGGTGAGTATACCGGGACTAGCCACGGTGATAACTTTTACAGGAGTCACCCGCAATACATGATGGCAGTAATGATTACATGGTAGTGTTGTGGGCTTAAGCTCGGGATTCTCGGCGATTGCCGACCGGCCGATCTGGCCAGACCAGACAGACAGGTCTAACTTCTAGACGTATTTCCCTGCAGACATTCACAATTTTCACAGCGTCGACGCCATAATTCCATGGCCTCTGCGAAGGCTTCTTTTAGAGTCTGTTTTGACCACTGAAAAATCGCTCATGAAATTGTAGCACTGCTGATGAATGTGCGGTCACAGAGAGTGCACTTCCACTTTAAAACCATACACATGTTTCAATTTGTTTCCAGTTTGGAGATTAAAAATCGGAAGCCTTAGAACATGACTGAACACCTCGTGTTAAAATTATTCGTCATGCCAATTTCATCCGAAAGCTCCATTTTTGATTTTTTACTGTCTAATTGTAATCTGTGCCCACTCAGCAACACGAAGAAGAAATTTAATTTATAATGCTAGAGTGAGTTACTTTCACGCGTATTAGCATTATAAATTAAACTTTATTCAATTAAAATTTAATTACCGCGGACTAACCAGAGGTGTGCGTCGTTAGGGAATCATCCTCGAGGTCACAGGTAAGGGAAAAAAATCTACGGAGGAAAAATCATACGTAAATTAGCTCGATGGAAAAAATAAATCAAATCATTAGAAAAATTAGTCGTTTCAAGGAATGCTGTTTTTACTAAAAAAAGGAGCCCAAGGCAAAAATAAAACAATGAAATTACTCATATTACATGGGGATGAATGAAATAAAAGGGATAGATTGAATCTTTGTTTCATTATAATTATTATTACTGAAGTTTTCTATAGTTTAAGGTAGGTTTTCATTGATTGCTGTTCTTGGACTTACATTTTCAATTCGCAAGGAGGCCTGCTCCCTTTAATTTGATCTAAAAATCCTATGATCTATATTCCTCTCCCTCGTTTACCCAAGATTCTAAACTCTAACACTGTTTAAAACACCCCATTCCACAATATCGAGCATGTCCAGCTCTTATTCGCTCCTCCTCCTCTCCGTCTACTTTACTTTCTCCATTCTTCTATAGAACTACATCTCGAACGCCTCAGTCTTCTCTCATCCTCCTTCCTAAGTGTCCATTTTTCCGCACCACAAAGCGCTACACTCCAGATCAGACTCCTCACTAAACTTTTCTCTTCTTTAAACTCTCAAATAGCGATCCTCACATCAGCTCCTTCCTGACCATGAACGCCTTCTTCGCTAACGCAATTCTCTACCTGATGTCCTTCCTGCTGTATTATTTTTCCTCTAATGTGTTACCCAAATAGTTGAACTGCTCTGACTGCTCAAGTTCATTGCTTTGGGAAGGAAAAAAATTGGCGAAGCCACTTTTTCACTTCGCGACTGGTTTGGTAATTATCACTTTCCTGAGATGCTGAAATGAAGTAATGATGCCGGAAATGGTTGTGAAGCAAGTTAAAAAGGTAATAAATCGCTGAGAGCTTTCATCTCTGTACGAGTGACCGCTACCACATTAATCCTCCAACGGTACCTTTGTGCGACAGCTTTATTTTTTCTGTTGTGGCTCACTTTAATTTTATAACAAAATTAAAAAAAATAATCAATGCATTAAGGGGTCATCGTAGGCGTGATTATTTGAAGATCAACTCCTTGATAACGACGATAAGAGAATTGCTGTGCTGGTGGTATTTACAGACTTTAAGTGCAGAGGGAAATCCCATTTAAATACTAAGCAAAAGAAATTTTTTTCCCAGTAAAATTAAGCTTGGGTGACAAAATTTCGGCTGAAAAACGTAATGGTTATTATTTGGTAGTTAAAGGTGATGGAGATACTTTGGGAAAACTATTTCCTAAAATCTTGAGGCGCCATTTTTTTCTAAAATTGGAACCCTCTAGAATGGGTGTCCATAAATTTTTCTGGATTGAAAATTCTGATTCTGATTTATATTATTAGTAATGAAATAATAAATGCATAATCTAATAATTATGTAACGTCATTATGAAAAGTATTGCATGTGCTTTTCAAATAATTAAAAATAATTAGGAAGCATGACTTAGATAAGAAAGTATAATAAACGAAAGACTACGATGGCCAAAGGAAATTTGTGGTACGAATTCCACAATATGTGGAATGACTCCTTAGGTATGGTTTTCGGTTAGTGTGGTTGGTAGGGTGTTTGTATTTGATCTCGTGGGCACGGCTTCCAATCTGGGTGTTGGGATTTTGGTGCAGAGATTTTTCAGAGAAATCCCGATCCCCGCTGAAATGCTTTGAGGATAGGGCACTTCAAACACAGCCCCATGTACTTAGGAGGGACCGCTACGTAGTGTTATTATTAACATCTTTCGCCATGGATGACGCTGGGTTTCTCTTCACCCTTCCTTCCCTAACATCATTATTACTGGTCAACAATCCTAAGATTGGTTTGAAGCAGCTCTCCGCTCATTTCTCCTATCCGATAACTTTTTCTCACGTACGTATTTCTTCTCTTTCACACCCTTTACCTGTTCCATATAATTTTTCGAAGACTCTTTTTCCCGTTCTTGCCATCTACGTGTCCCTCGATTGTCTTCATCAGGTTATCACGTCTCAAAGATGGCCTGTAAGGTTGTTCCGTCTTCTTATCAAGGTAGTAAGGTAAGTAAGGTAAGGTTATAAAACTATAGAAAGATGGTTTTGAACTTCTATTTCTCACCAAATGTTTATCACCATCAACAACCTTACCGGTCAACAACCTTAAGATTGGATGGACGCAGCTTTGCACTCAATCCTCCTATGAGTAAATCTTTTCTCACCTACGTATTTCTTCTCTTTCACATCCTTCTTCACTTGTTCCATATAATTTGTTCGAGGTCTTCCTTTCCGATCTTGTTATCAACTTGTCCCTCGACGATTGTCTTCATCAGGCCATCATGTGTCAAGATGTGGCCTGTAAAATTGTTCCGTCTCCTTGACAAGGTTTTCATGAGGATCCTCTTCTCTCCTACTCTTCCGAGGACTTCATTATAACTAACACGGTCGATCCATTTGATCCTCATCATTTTTCTGTTGCACCACATTTCGAAGGCCTCTACCCTTGATTTCTCCGCGGCTCTCATTATCCATGCCTTACTTCCACAGAGAAGCATACTACAAATTATAGGTGCTGATAAATTGTTTGCTTGCCTCTATGTTTAAATATCCCGTTGTAAGTAGATCGTTCTTTTAGTTGAATACTCTTTTCGCCTGGAATATTCTGCTGATAATTTCTTCTTGCTTCTCGCGTTGCTAGTTATACTGCTTCCCATATAACATACCCTATGGCTCAATTAACCTCCTCAAAATCTTTAATACTGCCAATCATTATTAAAACTGTAAAATTTACTATCAATGCCTTTCATCAATGATGCATGATATTATCTTTTCAAATTATTTGGTTTTAGTATTCCCAGTTTAGACGAATTTAATGGTCAATTTTAACCTTAGGTATTTGAAAAAGGCCAGATTGGCACCCATGGGATGCCACTCCACATGACGTCAAGGGACCTAGATTCTATAGTAGATGGAAATTTTACATCGTCTGAGATTACCAATGCATGCATGAGGCACTGAGCTCAGGGAAACATCACTTAAACATCGCTAGCTGGGTACTTTACGCTACCGCCATGCTCGGCAGCCTGCATCGTAGCGGCGTTCATAGCCTCGCACCCAGGTGGCTTCACACAGTAGCTGCCAGACTTCACATGGGCTTTTCCCAGCATTCATACTTAGCCGTCGCGTTTACGCGCTCTTGAAAATTTCCACTTTTCATTTATTCGCGAAAAATAGATATTGTCATTTAAAAATCTAACAGCGTGAAATATGTACTCCAGGAGTATCTTTCAATTTGGGCAATAAAAATATTAGGTAACCACCCTATTGTGTGACAAATAACTATCTTTGATCAAATAGGATAAAATTTTCTGATAAATATTTTGAATTTACCTTCCAAAGCTAAATCGATACCAAATTGCTAAGACACAGTTTGCACTTGAAGTACTTCATGTTCTGTCCATTTTGATACGGTGGCTTCTTATTATTTTCAATTATTTTCAGTGTTATTAAAGGAGCGATACAAATTAGCCTAGAAAAAAAGACCATGAATTTCGACAGGTGTTTCTGTTGAGCGGTACGATATTAACCACAACATACGAAAATAGCACCAATGGGGAACGAACCAATAAGGCCCATTTGAACGGCAATCAAAGGTATAAATGCCCACAAGAACTTGGCTCCATATCTCTTTCGCTGGAAAGGTAATACTGGTACCTTAAACTTGCTGCGTTATTTGTCCCCTTAGTGCGCATTAAACACACGATGAACACCTTTGCGGAGGTAGTATATATATATGCTCACCGGTAGGGATGGCAAGTAAAACGAAACGGAAGTCAAAATCAGTAAAATTTCAATAGTTTTGTTCCCAGGAGCGAAATGAAGAAACGAAACGAAATGGATTTAAAAACGGGGAGCTAAACTTATGGTCGAAACGAATTCGGAGTCAAAACTACTTCGGGTTGAAACTAAACTAAAACTCTGAGACGAAACGGAACACAGATTATGTGTCCGGAGGGACCACGTGCTTCACCTTCAAACAGTTTAGTTTCGATCCACACACCGAGTACAAAGTATGGCGGAATGAAGTAGAGGTTCGGTTTACCGCCTTTAGATGCATGGGACACTCATATTTTTACCACCAGCAGGAGAACGGTGAACGCTAACTGGCCACTCGATTTTTAAGCTCAATGTTTTAACCTCTCTAAACGCGTGTCAAATGTGTTGACGCAGGTCTCAACGCCTGCAGCTGGATAATAATTATAACGCCGCGAAGTCGTTTTGCCTTGAGATGGTTTATTACAATTTAAGAACAAATTTGGTTGCTAATACAATGAACAAGTGAGTCGGTTCTGCTCCCTTTCACGACTCGCTTCACGACTGCTCTCGTCTTGTCGCCCGCACACACTCCCTCCGCGAACCGCCGGCAGCGCCACGCCTCGTCTCCCCGGCG
This sequence comes from Ischnura elegans, assembly GCF_921293095.1. Lineage (NCBI taxonomy): Eukaryota > Metazoa > Arthropoda > Insecta > Odonata > Coenagrionidae > Ischnura > Ischnura elegans. Next base: position 63,319,811 of record NC_060253.1, on the reverse strand, counting down.
AACCACGACGGCGGGAGTTTGAAAGGCCAACATTCCGCCCACCTTGAAAGGTTAACTTTCAACTCTGAAAAAAAGGAATGAAATAAATAATGCTTTACTGATTGCCCGCCATGGGCAAAACACACAATTCTGTAATGGCTCCTTAGACCGATCCCCATGGCTGTTTTAATGGTGGCCACTCTGCTAATGCCGTCCTTCCCAGGGTGAAGAGCAATAATTCTCCCCTTTGGCCAGTGCATGGGGGGACGAAAATCTTCCTTCAGCAGCACCAACATTCCCTCCTTCAGATCGCCCCCTCTGGAAACCCACTGCGACCGCCTTTGTAGATGTGGCAGGTACTCCGCTGACCATCTCCTCCAGAAATCTTGCATGAGCTGCTGACAATACTGCCAACGGGATAAACGATTAATCGGGAGTGGAGTCAAATCTGGCTCAGGAGGTGAGGTGAAAGGCTGACCAATTAACAAATGGCCCGGGGTTAAAGGATTTAAGTCATTAGGGTTATCTGAGAGTGGTGTCAATGGGCAGGAATTCAGGCAAGCCTCTATTTGAGTGAGTATTGTGTTCGGCTCTTCATAATTCAAAATTGCATTACCCAAAACCCTTCTTAGATGATACTTAACCATCTTCACACCTGCCTCCCAAAGGCCTCCAAAGTGTGGAGATCGGGGAGGGATGAAGTGCCAAGTAATTCCATCACTGGCCAGGTGGGTTGTCACATCTCGTTGATAGACTTCTGTGTTGAAGAGACTTCGAAGTTCCTTCAACTCCTTATCAGCTCCTACGAAGTTGGTGCCGTTGTCGCTGCATACATTGATACATTGTCCCCTGCGACTAATAAATCTCCTGAAAGCTGCAATGAAGGCTTGCGATGTGAGTTCAGTTACCAGTTCCAGATGAATAGCCTCAGTTGAAAGACAGATAAATAAAGATATGTAAGTTTTTGCCACAGGAGAGCGTCTATGCTTAGTTTTTTTGCAGTGGATTGGCCCACAGGAATCAACTCCAGTATTGAGAAATGGTTTTGATGGTGTTACTCTCCCAGTGGGTAGCTCTCCCATTAGTTGGCTGCTAAGAGTTGGCTTCATCTTAGAGCATTTGATGCATTGATGTACAGTTCTATTAGCTAAATGCCTTCCCTGAAGAGGCCAATAAGTTTGTCTCACCTCAGCCAATAATGCTTGAGGACCAATATGGAGTGAGCTGATGTGGATATGAACAAAAATTAATGAGGTCAAATTGGAATTATCTGGAAGAATAATAGGATGCATGCACCCATAAGACAGCTGTGAATTTTTTAGCCGACCACCCACTCTAATGACACAAGATTCATCGAGGAATGGGCAAAGTGGCCTTAATTTACTTTTCCCAGAAACGCATTTATAAGCCTTAAGATCTTCTACCTCCTTAGAGAAATGTTGTCCTTGTGCAATCTTAATTAAACATGACATGGCATATTTAATCTCTTGTGCTGTGATCAATCCAAAATTTCTCTCTTGCAATAGCTGCCAAGCGTTAGTAATGAATCTTCGACAATAAGAAATCACCTTTCTGAGTTTATAAAGTGATGAAAACCTATCAAAAAGGTGAACATCACCTGCAATGGCAATGTAAGAGTTTACTAACGGTGCCCTTGAATCCTCCTTAATATCATATTTAACCTCTTGGTCCTTCCTTGCGATATATTGCAATAATTTGAGATGGTTGGCGCACCATTTGAGTAAATGAAATCCAGCTTGACTCAGCATTCTTACCAATTCACTCTGCAACCTTAAGGCTCCTTCAATTGTACTTGCACCAGTTATGAGGTCGTCCACGTAGAAGTCCTTCATGGTAACTGCTGCTGCTAATGGATATCTCAGTTTCTCAGTCTCCGCCAAATTTAAGAGGCATCTCGTTGCTAGGAATGGTGAGCAGGCTAATCCGAAGGTGACTGTTGTTAAACGGTAAGCCAATAATGCTTCCTCCGGTGAGTTTCTCCATAAGATGCATTGCAGGTTGGTGTCAGCAGGATGCAGCCTTATCTGCCGATACATCTGTTTTATGTCAGCTGTGAATACATAAGAATGAAAGCGAAATGATACTAATATTGAGAACAAATCGCGTTGCATGTTGGGACCTATCACCAGCGAGTCATTGAAGGCAATGCCCGAGGTTGATTTTGCTGATCCATCGAATACCACCCTTAGTTTCGTCGTTGTGCTTGAATCCTTGAAAACAGGATGGTGTGGTAAGTAGTTAGCTGGAATTAAATCAGAACATATTTGATTAGAGCAAGGTTCTAAGAGATCGAGTTCCAAATACTCATTCCTTCGTATGCTGTAGTTCTGTTTCAGCTTCTTGTCCTTCTCAAATCTCTTCTCCAATTTGTGGAAAAGGTCCTCGGCGTGCCGCTTGGTGTTCCCGAAAGTGGTAAGACTATGTTGCAAAGGCAGTCTTACCACATACCTTCCACGTTCATCTCGGCGAACGTTTCTCCGGGAGTGGTCTTTACATGTTCGCTCCTCGTCCGATAAAGTTGACAGATTGCTTGAAGTCACTTCTTCTATCTCCCAGAATTTCTTCATAAGTTGGTCAACATCCTCCTGCATGCTAAAATGACAGAGTAAAGTGTTTACACAATCACCTTCGTAGCACTTGCCTGGTGTTTTTCCTGAAACGACCCAACCAAACACAGTTTTTTGAAGTATTGGAAGATCCTTGGCAGGACGAATTTGACCAATGGATGTGAGTTGCCAAAATATGTCTGCACCTAAGAGTGCATCAATTTTACGGGGGACATTAAATTCCGGATCTGCCAAGGTTATTCCCCTAGGTATTTTCAAGAGTTTTTTGCTGATTTGATGCATGGGCAATCTTTGAGTGATTTGCGGGACTACTAAAAACTCAACGTTTGCATGAAAGGAATTAATCCGGGAACTCACTATGGCTTGCATTTTACTCGTGACGTTCATCATTTCTTGATCAATCCCCATGATTCGTTGGCGTACCCTTGTGTGATGAATGCCCAATGCACGAGCAAAGGAATGAGTCATAAAGTTCGATTGCGAACCAGAATCTAAAAGAATTCGGCACTGATGCATGCACCCCTTCACATCGGTTATATTGACTATCGCTGTTGCGAGGAGTGTTTGTTGAAAATCATTCGTATTATGAAGACAATTAATTGTTTCATCAGTGCCAGTCACTCCCTTCTCTTGCTCTTCATTGTTGCTATCTAAATGCAGTAACGTATTATGTTTTTTGTTACATGTTCGGCAGAGACTTGAATTACACTGAATGGTCATGTGTCCAGAACGAAGGCAATTTTTACATAATTTCAACTCTCTAACCTTGTTGAGTCTCTGCGTCACACTCATATTTTTAAATAAAGGACACTGAAAAATGTGATGTTCTTGGTTGCAAACTGAGCATGACGTCACTTGTGTATTAACGTAAGCAGATGAATATTTAATACGTTGTTTAAACTGGGATGCTCTCAGCTCCTGATCTGAATGTGTTCTCCGTTGCACTTGCTGCAATTTTGGTTTTACTTCGCCTTCGCAAATCTCGAGCACCTTATATCTTTGCTGAAGAAAATTTTTAAGTTCGTTGAAAGTAGGCATTTCCCCGGCAAATGAAGAGGATTCCCATGATCTTCTCGTTATAGCATCGAATTTACTTGATATCATATGAATTAATATTGTATCCCATTGATCGGTGGGCTGACCTAAAGCCCTTAAAGCCCGTATGTGTTTTTCGGAATCGTCCAATAGCTTGCGAAGGGAGGTGGATGATTCTCTTTGAACTTCGCTTAAATTAAAAAGCGCTTGGACGTGCTTATTAATGATATATTTTCTGCATTCATATCGGTTTTTTAATAGCTCCCATGCAGTATTGTAATTGTCGGATGACATTTCCAATGAATGAAGCAACTGCAAAGCATCGCTCTTCAATGCCGACCTTAGATATTGAAATTTTTGAATGGGTGATAATGCATCGTTATGGTGAATCAGAGACCGAAACGAGTCATGGAAAGGCAACCACTCATCATATGATCCGCTGAAAGATGGAAGTTGAAGCGTTGGTAGCGGAATTGGCAGAGGGTGAGGATTACTCATGCGTGACTCATTGCAGTCAGCACGTGAACCGGCGGATCGTAGACCATCTTGGAAAAGAGCAATTAATTCGAAATAATTCTGTTCGAATGATTCCCGTTCGTATGCTGATGGCGTCGAAAGTTTTGATTCCTGTTCCGCGAGCTCAATATCCGATTGCACTTCATCAAATTCTGACCACGTTTCTTCTAAACGAGCAAGTCTAGATTTAATCTGCCCAGGTGAATCCAAGGAACTATCGTCTTCTATGAACTGTCTAAAGCGCGTGAGACGCGACTTCACTAACCCCCGTTTGTGAATGAGTCGTTTAAATTCTGGAGTGTCCATCACTATTAATCCCAATGCAATTTGAATATGAAATCACTCTTATTACTGCTATGGCAAGGATTAGCAAGGCTTGGAAGTCATGGTAATGGGTTCGGAAATTGCCAGAGAAAGCCAGAATTATGATCTCCACTCACCGATACCGTAACATGCGGATGGACGTCTTGACTGAAGCTCTCTGCTGGCCTCGGAAGTAGTTGAAACAGCTCCAGGGTGTCACCACGTGGTTTGAAGTCCGTTTTATTGTCGTTGAATTGCTTAAGATCACGTCGGGGTCACCAAAATGTTGACGCAGGTCTCAACGCCTGCAGCTGGATAATAATTATAACGCCGCGAAGTCGTTTTGCCTTGAGATGGTTTATTACAATTTAAGAACAAATTTGGTTGCTAATACAATGAACAAGTGAGTCGGTTCTGCTCCCTTTCACGACTCGCTTCACGACTGCTCTCGTCTTGTCGCCCGCACACACTCCCTCCGCGAACCGCCGGCAGCGCCACGCCTCGTCTCCCCGGCGAACCACGACGGCGGGAGTTTGAAAGGCCAACAAAATGCAATGTGTCTAAACTATTCCCTCTTATCCCCCTCCACTCAACTTTTGGGATCGGTAAATAGGGGACTAGGGGAAAAAATCCAATTATAATCTAACAGAATACATAACATGAAAATAAAAGTTATAAAAAATGAAAAAAAAATTCTACTATCGCCGAAAAAAGGCAGACGCTGAACCTTAAGCATTTTTATGAGATTTTGCTGAAGCTATTTTGGGCCGTGTAAAATATCGTTTTACTCACTGTTTACTCAACTACATTAACGAATCATTAAACAGTTCCAAGGAGCGGAATGCTCCTGTTTAGCGGAATGTAGAAACGAAACGATATGGATTGCAACCCAGGGAGTTGAACTCAGGATCGAAACGAAATCAAAGTCAAAACTACTTCGGATCGAAACTTAACTAAAACTCAGGGACGACACGAAACGCAGATAATATTTCGCACCGCAAGGACCACGTGCTTCACCTTCGAACAGTTTAGTTTCGACCCATGCACCGAGTACGAAATATGATTGACTGAAGTAGATGTTCCGCATTCCGGTATTAGATGTGTAGGGCACTCACTCATATTTTTACCGCTAACAGGAGAACGGTGAACGAAAAACGGCCATTCGTTTTTTAAGCTCATTTTTATAACTTCTACGCGAATTTAAAACGTAATGGGTCGAAAATATTCCCTCTTATCCCCCTCCACTCAACATCTGGGATTGAAAATTAACTATAAGCAGCCGATTTTCGATTAATTTAGTTTCGTTCTCGCGAGTAAAGTTTCGTCCGGGGTCGAAATTACTCTCCTCTGTGATTTTAATTTCGTGCGGGAACGAATCTAAACCCAGGCCTCGTATTTTCGTTCCCCTCCGGGTTAAAACGAAACATTTTTGTTTCGTTTCACTTGCCATCCCTGCTCACTGGCGGTGGTACTATTGCTCACAATCAGTATACATCGGGGTAATATATTTGTGGGAGATCGAACGAACGAACTGCATATTCCACTGGTGAAGACGATGGCAGACTTACCTGTTGAAATGTTGGAACTATATACCGCAAATATACGCGGTGGGAGACCCCAGAATTATTCCTGCAGATCACGACGCCGGGAAAAATTCAGCGATATATCTACAAATGAAACTTAGTTATTTAATAAATTAGAAGTCGATGGGAAGACAGAGAATAAGTAAATTCTCTTTTAAGTATCCTGACCAGACGGAGACTCCGAAAAGAATTTCTTCAAATAGTTCGCTACGAAAGTTTATGATTATATTTCAATCACTTTATCATAATCAAAATTTAACTTCGACAAAGTCAAGAAATATTTGAATTCTTTGCCAACGTTACGGGTGGTAATACCCACCGTCAGGGCTACATTAAATGTTGAAGAATAAATTAAGCACATAAATCATTGATAGCGCTGGTTTCTTCGCGAGCCTATACAATTCGAAAATAGGCACCCTCAAATCATAGCGAAGGATCGTGTAATGCGGCCACCACGTGACAGACGCACCTCTAAGCCTAGCTGAATGTAGTCGAGCCAGTAGTCAAATGGGATCAATGGCCTTTTTAGTCCCCCATCCCTTCGACTGGCCACGAGTAGTCAACAGGTTAATGGCTTGCGGCATAAGTGGGGATGAGACGCAGGTGTGGCAAATTGGATTGAGAATGGGCGCAAAAGTTAATGGCATGTTTTCAAAAGAGGCATCTCGGAGACAGGAGTCAAGGCAAGATTTTTCGAGGATTGCTCGAATAATTCCCAAGCTTCAGACGTAGAATCAAGTAATAGACATGGGGTAATTCAACGTAGAAACGTACTTTATTTCTCGAAAATAAAAGAGAAAATTTCACTAAATTTAATATAGAAGAGAGTAAGGTTCATTAATATATTTTAAAAAGCATGACCGGGTTTCATTATATGGTAACATCTTCACAACCTGGAAAGAGAAGATGATGTAGCTACTATTGAAACCTTAGCTATGTTAGGAAACCTGATCGTGCTTTTTTTTAAACATGTATTAGTGAATCAAAACAAAGTTTATTCTCTTATGTTTCAGAAATAAAGTACCTTTCTAAGATGATTTTGCGTGTTTTATTCTACGTCTTAAACTCGGGGATTATTCAAGCGACCCTAAAAAAATCTTAGAAAGGTACTTCATTTCTGTAAAATAAAATAGTAAACTTTGGTAATTTCACTTATATATTTTAAAAAGTAACACTCAGATTTCATGGCATAGTTATATCTTCAGGTCATGAAGATGCATTTATGTTATGAAACCCGGGCGGTGCTTTTAATTAAAAGTATTAGCAAACTTTAGAAAGTACACTCATTTACATGTTTTATACAAGTATCAATTTGTTGGATATAAAGAAAATTTGTTAAAGAGTTTCATTTTGAACTACGTTTACTTATACTAGGGGGCGCGGCGCTGCCCCCTTCTGGCCCCCAATGGGTACGCCCATGCTTCAGAAATTAAGAGCAGAAATATCTTACATTATGACACGGAGAATATCACCTCAGAAGAGCTCTACATTTCCAGGTCTGGCGGAAAAAATAAAATAGTAGAGATATTTTTACCAAACGGATAGGTGGATACAGGATTTCGTTTTCCCTCCGAAAAATTAAGGACTTAAATTGATTTTAGTCCTAATTCGGTCAAATATTTCTTAAGGTACACCTAAAACTTATAGTTTTCTCGTGCAGGTCAACGGTCAATGCCCTAACATCTTCCGCTATTCGTGCATTCAAGAGAGTAGTGGAATATTACTACGAAGCTGTGGAAGTATTCAAAAATATTTTTGCGATAAATTATATTAAGAGGTAATGTCCCTTAATAAATATTATCATAAATAAAGGGAAAAATAGTGATGACGAAATAACGTTTTCCTTTTCTCTCGTAGCCCATGAAATGAGCAGAAAACAGGCATATTATCTACATCTACATAATACCCCGCAAGCCGCCTAAAAGGCGTGTGGCAGGGGGTGTTAGGACACCAGCCGTTTACTGCTAAAAAAATGAACTGCTCAAACGAAGTTGGGACAAGCGTTTATTAAAGTCCTTTATGGTTCGGGGAGGGGCGGCCGCCCCCTGTAAATTCTACGAAAGTTGAAAAGATGGTTATCTTTAGCGTAGCTCGCCAATGGCAATTTATATTTCACCGGCTTAGCGGAAAATGTTTTAAAACATTGATGAATATATAAAACTCACTTTTCTACACATATTAGATCTCAGAAGCGTTATTTCTGAGAGGTATTGCATACCAAAAAGGCTCGGCGGAAAGTATTGAACCGCTCCCATTAGAGCAACAACACTAATCCGCACATGACACAAAGGGTAATGCACAATGCATGTTGGTATCGAATCTTTATCTATCATACACCCTTTAGGTGGTTTTCAGGGTGTTTAGGCCTGGTTACACGGTGCATTAACACGTACAAGTTAATGTATGAATGCATGCACGCGAGGATGAACGGGAAAATTCATCGCGCAGCCACCTCAACATGTACAACGGCATGTATGCGTGAGCAGAAAATAGAGCCTGCTCTAATTTGGTTCATGCTTTCGTAAATTCTTCGTGTCGGTTCAAAAAAGTCATTCATGCAAACTTACATAAACTCGTACGTGTTAATGCACCGTGTACGAAGCCTTCAAGGTTGACATGGAAATGCAGATGTGATAACAACCGTAATTGGAGACGGGCGCAGCTAAGTATTAAGGCTAGGGGGCGTTTTAGGCGCAACTAATACAAGGGAGTGTGGGGTATCGCATACCCGCCAGGGTAAGCAGGAGTTACGGGGGCCCTCCTTCAGAAATGTTTTAAGAATAATCGTTCAAAATGGCGAGTTTTACGTCTTTCTGAGGGATATGTGATTAATCCTAACACTATTTTATAAGTATTACTTATACAATTAAGTAAAATGGATTAAACTTAAAAATTTCTCTGAGGTCTGGGGGGGGGGGGGGTTTATCCCACTGCGCCACTGATTGGAGAAATGATGATTCAGAACATTAAAACAAAACAATGCATAGCTAGTGTTTTCCAACGAATTAATTTATTACCCTTTTACTTTCAGTGCTTGTTCCAGTTCTGGGCGGTGGCGTTTACACTGCTTTTTTTAATCAGAAGGACGTCTGGAGGCTGTTTCAAACGTCAAGGACCAGACAATGCCCCCTAAATATTTTCGACATCCTATCGCGTCTGATGACGTAAATCGGACCATCAAGGAAAATAAAACTCGCAACATAGTAGCGCGTACCGGTTCATCACACACCCCAGTTTCACTCCTGCTGACGCAAAACTTTGTTTTCGTGCGTCACGACTCCCTGCTTCGAGAACATATCCTGGTACACCGTCTAACTCCTTGGTATTGGTCATGTATGTGACTTGAAACATTCTCAACATTTCACAAGGTGGTATATTTATTTTTTTTTAGCCCCTACGATGCAGGTGAAACACGGAATGTTGTGACTGGTAGGAAATTAATGCATCATCCGAATAGCTGGAGGTAGAAATGGCCAGTTGGCCTCACTGAGTGAGACCTCGTCAGGAATTGGCTACCAATACTTGGGATCCTAATGAGATAGACTTAAGGGTCCATCAGTCATTAGACATCAGTCCATCTCATTTGCATCGATAGCATTTTGACTTCTCTTTCGTGAAGAATTACTCATTTAAAATATTAAACCCTCGGACACATTTTTCAAGCACTGTGAAATATTGTTGCTAATGACTTCCGGGTGCAGCTCCGTGTTGCGCTTTGTACAGTGGCGCCGACTCCATGGGGCCTGAGGGGGCCCGAGCCCCCTCAAAAATTCGTTATGGGTGTGAGGAAAAAATGTGCCAGGCTTGTCGATTTTCCCCGGAGTGTCCAGATCTCGATATTCGAGTTAACAGGGTTCTAATGTTGATCATATGACTCTTCTAAAATGCTTAAAAAACTTAAAACTCACTTTGCCGGCCTCGGTGGCGGTGGGGTAAAGTCCTCGCCTGCCAAACCGTAGGTCGTGGGTTCGAATCCCGCCTGGGTAGGTGATCCCTATCCAGGGCATGGATGTTTGTGTTGTAATTTGTTAATATTGGAAATCCTCGTCGTTAAAGGCCGTCACGTGCGGGGGTTTACGGGGAATTTGATAATAAATAAATAAATAAATTATAACATTTCCCAGGGCAAGATCCCCGGTTTGGGCCCCCCCAATATTTTTTGTAAGTCGGCGTCCCTGGTCGTGCAAGCTTTCGTGTCCGTTACAGGGCGCATCATAAGGCGATGAATGAAAATACGGAATTGGTTGTCAATTAATATACTCGTCCAACCTCCCCCATCCACCGGAGTAGTGAGGAAGGAGGGCGAGGGAGGCGCTGACGTCAGCGCCGCCCTCCACCTCCCCAAACGGGTGAGGTTGGACGAGTATATTAATTGACAACCAATTCCGTATTTTCATTCATCGCCTGATGATGCGCCCTGTAACGCGAAAGCTTGCACGACAAAGCGCAACACGCAGCTGCACCCGGAAGCCGTTAGCAACGATGCCTCTCGCTGCGAAAACCTACGTTCAAAACTATGAAACATTCTTTCCTGCAGCGGAGGATAGGGGATTGGTACCGTGCACCATAGTAATATGGTATACAAAGGTAGTTTTTCAACCTCCCTCGCGTAACCCAAAGACCACCTTGAGATGGTGAACAATAATTGAATTGCAAGGGTGTTTTTCATTTTTGTATGCATATCATGTTTAGAGTATATTTGATATTTTATTTCTTTCTTTTGTTTTTCTCCATTTATATGTATTTTTTTAATTGCAAGGTCATGTCTAACTTGGGTTAAATCAATACATGTTACCACCCGTCCGTATGTTCGACTTGTAACAATATTTTTTCATAATAATATTACTCTGTCATTTTGAAATTTTTAGGTTAAGCTGAGAGGACTTCGTCAAAATTTGCCAAAATGATACCAAATTTAAAAAAAATCAGTTGAGAAAATATTCACGTTTAATTTGTAAATTTTAGGTGCATGGAAATGACTAAGCTCTATTCTACTTAACCTGAAAAGTTTAAGACTATTACCGTAAATATTCAAATTTTCGCGAATTAAATTTGTGGAGCTTGCCCCAAGTTGAAAAAATATATTGATAAAATTCTCAACAACGTAAAATCTATCCTCCTACATGGCTTCCGGTCATGGAAAGTTAAAAACGGTAACTAACAAGTTGCAAGTTTTCATAAATAAATAAATGCCTACGCAGAATTTTCTGCGTATATTTACCACAGAGAATAACAAGTGAAGAACTTATGAGGCAAGCAAATGAAAATCCTACTGGTGAGGGTATCAAGAAAAGAAAGTTCGATGGGATAGGCCTTAATCTGAGAAGACCAAACATAAGTATTCATCATCAAGCCTTAGAGTGAAACTCTCTTGGAAGCAGAAGAAGAGGGAGACCAAAGATAACTTGGAGGAGGTCCACCGGCTCCAACTATTCCTTAGAATGAATAAAAAAAGAAGTCAAGAGGAGGGGAGAAATTAAGCAGATGGCCCAGAGCTTTGTAGGGTGAAGACCTATTAGTGCGGCCCCACGTCCCCCAAGGGAATAAAGGAATTAAGTCCGATCTAGTTTTCTCAATATCCTCTCTCACACAACCATCTTTTCGGCGTATTCACTACACGCAATCAGAAAAAAAGTTGCACTACCTCTTCATAATGACGGGAAAGTGTTAAATATGGTCGACGTGCTGGCGAATAAAGCAGTATGGAATAGTATTAATAAAAACTTTTGGGCTATGTCGCCGCGTCAATTCTTGGGTAGCCCCAACGTTTACCGACCGATGATGTTTGCTTTCTCAAGGGATTCTGAAGAGTTGGAATTTTAAATTCTTATAAAGATGCATCTGTGTCAGGTGGTGGGGGGAGGGGAGCGGGAGGTTGGAGGAGTGGGTTTTTACGTGGAAAATGGGTACTCTTTTTTAGAAAAAAAAATTAAATACAGGAAATACTATGAATCGGAAATTTTTTTTGTAGTAAATGACCCAGCGTAGAAATACATTTTCTAACATTTGATTTTTGTTGCATTGAAATTGATTACCTCGTTTAGACGATAGAGCCCTTCAAACTCAGGTGCCTCGGGTGTTTTGCTTTTTTTACAGACAGTAGGGCGACTATTTTTTTGGGAGTCTTGAGCAAAAGTCATGAGTTGAGTCTTTGAAAAGTCATGAGCTTCACAAAAATTGCTTCGGAGGAATGCAAGTTAAGGTAAGCATTAATTAGTATCAGTTCAAGCTGGAATGAAACAATCTATTGATAATATTAAAATTACTTTAGTATCAACACCATTGACATAAAATATATAATAAATAACTAAAATATAAATAAATGATACAAACAATCTTACAGAGACATTATGGTGGAGCACTAGATAAAATTACAGAGTTAATATTTCTGCATAATTTTTATGCTACTTGCAACTTATTTGTTAAAGTATCGCACAATAATCTAAGCTGATAACATTTTCAGACAAAGTTAATACCCTATTATTAAATTTATATTTTCTTTCATCCCTTCTAATGCAAATAGGCCACGCCTTAATCCTTCCGTGGCTGTGCCTATAAAACTTACGCAAACGACTGTGTGGGGTATCTCAGGTACCCCAATCATAATTCATAAATTATATGTCGAATTTTAGTCTTTCCTGTAATTCAACACCATGGCTCATTTTTTAGTGATATAATATCTTGATTTGCATAATTTATGAATACATCGTTAGCTAGATTGAGTTTTAAAAATAGATTTTGTGTGAAATGGCAGGAATCTTTCATATTTTTCTATTGTAACTGTAAATTGACTATCATGCTATGAAAAAAACAAGTACAAAAGGTGCCATCATGTAGAGTATTGGCGTTATTGAAGTTGTGATATAATAAATATTATTTAGTTCAACTTTCCCGGCACTCACATAGCAATCAAGTTTGTTTTCGTCCTGCCAACAGATGTGCGGGGTTACTCAGTCACCCCACCAATAAAAATTGAAGTTTTCAAAAACAATTTAAATGTGAAAAAAGTCATGAGCTTCACAAAAATTGCTTCGGAGGAATGCAAAGTTAAGGTAAGCATTAATTAGTATCAGTTCAAGCTGGAATGAAACAATCTATTGATAATATTAAAATTACTTTAGTATCAACACCATTGACATAAAATATATAATAATTAACTAAAATATAGATAAATGGTACAAAAAATCTTACAGAGACATTATGGTGGAGCACTAGATAAAATTACAGAGTTTATATATATTATGCATAATTTTTATTTATTGCTATTTTATGCTACTTGCAACTTATTTGTTAAAGTATCGCACAATAATCTAAGTTGACAACATTTTCAAACAAAGTTAATACCTTCTAGTCAATAGTAATACTCGATGCTACATTTTATTTCAATAAATAGTGTACACATTTTTTTAAAGGAGTAAGTCTTTGAGTCAGTTAAGATCTCATTTGCTTGATTCCATTGCTGTAAAAGAAAATTTGTTTAGTACCTAGTGATGACAAAAATAAAATTTTACAATTTTAAATTATTGAAGTATAAGATGCCAATGAATAGGTCCGGTGCGGTTAAAAAGAGGCGATGTTGCTATAATAACAACTGGATAGAGGTATATTGAAATTAACTCGGTAATTTTTTTTTGAGGGGTTCAAAAAATGGAAAAATCAATTTAATCCACAGTTTTAAAGATCAAATAATCTGAGGCAATTCATATTTATTTAAGACAGCGTGGGGATGAAATGCGAATTATTACAGCAATCAATAGGCATTGGTGAGCCAGAGCGGTGCAAAATACACGGAAAACGATACCAACTATTGTAGTATAAGTATTGGAAGCCTACATTTATTAGGAATTTGAAAGAATTCAGAGAAGTTTTTAGAATATAAGCAAGACGACTCATAAATTCGATAGGAGCTTATCATCAATAGCTAAGTTGTCAAAAGAAATGTTGGTATTAATTGAAGGAATAATACATTTTTTACCTATCAAAGCGTTGTGTGTGACGTACAAGAAAGTTCCCTCCGAGAGAGACTTTTATAGTCATAGATTTTAGACCATTTAATTGCAAAACAGTTATAAAGAGTTGGACTAGTAATTTATACCGACCTGCAAAATGGATACAGAGATTTAGAAAAATGGAAGAATACAAAAAATCAAGTTAAGGCACATGCTATGAATGGATAAGCTTCATCCGCGGCCATGACATTGTCGTTCGAATAAACATTTCTTAAGACCAAATTTCTCCAAAATTCCCGGGAAATTTTTCCTTTCCCTCTTACATTTCTAAAAATCTTATAATAGAAAAAATGCATTCTAATAAAAATAACCTTGAGTGTAGTCGTTTTTTTTTACAATGTTTTAAACAATGGCTATACTCCTAAAAAAATCCATGAGTGCCTTCTGAGGATTAATAACTCCTACTAAATTTCTCAGTAGATGAATCTCATATCACCAAGGGGAGATAAAAGTATTGTTGCCATCAAAGAAAATAAAAGGCCAGTCGTGTAATATGTTTAAGAAAGAAACAGGGCCGGTCAATTAATATATATTTAAAAAAATGAATTTTACCTTCGACATACAAAAATTAAATATTAATGCTGGAAGTAATCTAGGATAACACAGTGTTGATAATTATTAATTTATTACCATGCATTGTGATTTGGCTGAAACCTATTCCTTAGGATACTCAAAAACAAAAATTGATAAAAATAAAGAATACCAAATTTAAAAAAATTGTCTGCCATAATTTTATGCAAATCAAAATGTCTTATGAGATTTACTGTAATAACTCTGAATTTACCTCTCACAGTAATAAAAATTTTCATTAAAAATACTCATGAAAAACATCAAAATTTTCTGGTAAATCAGATTAGTAAAACTCATTGTTATCTTGACATGCTTAAGTGGTTATGTCATGAAAAAGGATAAGTTCTAGCATCGAAACTTTTAATGTGTTATTCTGCACTTCAACAGTCATTTCTACAAGCATAGATTCGTAAAGCCAAATTCGAGATCCTTGCGGTGAACTCCGTATTGTGAGAGAGAATCCATAGCAGTTGCTATCTCCTCTTCGGTGATGCCAGGTAATGCCAAGACAATCGCGTTATCTGCAATGGAAAAAATTCCTCGTCAATATATGCAATAGTAAAGTGGTAAACGCTACTTCTAAATTAGCCTGTATCTCTAAATGCCATTCAATCCCTCAAAGTATTCTTTAAGTATAATAACCCTACTTAAATATGCAAGTATATGTGTGTGTAAGTTATAAAATGCTCCTTTTAGAATAAGTATTTGGGCCAATAATACATTTTTTTGATTCCTTCTAATTACTTAGCTATGAAAGAAAATTTGCTAAATGGTGACGACGACAAAAATAAAATTTTGCAATTTTGAATACTGCATGACAAAGATGCTCAATGATATGGTTATACGCGGTAGAAAACTGATTCAGTTGCTATAATAGCCATTGGATAGAGATAAAATGACTTAACTGCGTAATTTTGTTTTTGAGGTTGTTCAAAAACTGTGAAATTGCTATTTACCTCTCCGTTATCTTATTCCACCAAGGGAAAACAAAATTAATGTTTGAATTATAGAAAAAACAGGGCCATCTTTTTGCCTTTTTGTCTTCGCATATTATTCGACAAAAAATTGATTAAGGTAATTGAAAGAGACTCAAAAGTCGCATATTTTATCATATATAGCGGAAAACATATTACTTAATGACAATGAAACACATATCTAATTGATTTAAGTTGGTAACTACGTAATAAATTGATAAGTATAAGATTACGGGGTGCGAGTTACCGCAGTGTATGGAAAAAATGAAGAATGACGGCGAAGAAAGAATTTTTAGTAACCCGTAATAAATGAATAGCATGAAATCAACCAAAATTTAAAACTAATTACGACTCGAAAAGGCGAATACTAAAATAATGCAATGTATTTCTAAAGCTTTCGCGGTCCACAATCGTCAATGTTATCAACAATTGCGATAACCCATATTAAGAACGCGGTTACCCTACAAGCCATTACTATTGACAAATATAGTATAAATGTACTAAATGGGGTCGGGTACATATAATCGAGAGGAAATTTCTGCAAGAAAAGAAATGTTACGCAATTAATCTTATAGTAAACCTACAGCGGGTGTGGCGATCAGGGCTGCAAAAGAGAAGCAATCTCTCTCTTCTTTAAAATAATATTTGCTTATAAATAAAAAAATAAGTGTATAACATTCAAAATCATCAGTAGCATAGGAATAAATGAAATAAAAAAGCTTCAGGAATCGAAACTTACCTATTTTTCCGAAATTTTTGAGGAAATTTTTGCATGCATACAAGGTGATGTAATTCACATTATTTGTATTCACGATAAAGTAGTCAAAGGAGACAACTTTTTCTGTAAGGAATAAGGAAAAAAGGTATTTATTAGTATTTTTCGGGGTTTTACCATTAAATTAAAACTTCAACAAGTTTTGATTAAATCATTCATTTCGTCCTTTTGGAAACAAAGTGGCAATAATCATAATTGTGATTTAATTTTCAAATGAGTCGTTATGTCGAGTGCATTTGAATACCTATACCATTGCATTTATTTTTATCAGAAGAAGAATTGAGAACATTGTTACGAAAGGGCTTTTTGCCATTCCCCATTCAATATACATAGCCTTCACTTACTACCATAATCCGTCACCATCCTGAGAAAGCTTCTGCTGGTTGTCCGAGAGCAATGATTGTTAAAAACAGTGATCGAGCCCGAAGCTCCTCGTAAGACAGTCCTGGAATAAGATAGGTCAAAAATTGAATTGGATTTGTTGAACAAAATGAATTATCTAAGGCCTTAACCTCTGCTCAAGCTGGCAAGTAAAGGGTTTGGGTTAACAAAGAAATTAGGTAGATAGAAGGAGCAGAAGCGAATAAATTCGGAAAGTACGACAAATAAAAATTATAAAGCAAATTAAAAGACACAAACACCCACTCGCTTACTCAAACCTCGCAGACTTTATCTAAGAGACTAATTTCCGCATACCTTTCAAGCACTCATACAATCATATTTTTGACCAGTATTTTCACCAAGGGTTCTCATTTTCTCCCGAGGTACAGGTGATGAATTATTACTGCTTAGACAAATTTTGTAACAATGGATTTTGAAAGTATAGCGATAAAACATGAATTCTAAGGAGAAAGTTTTCGAATGTTGAGTCGCTTAGCTTTATTTCTGAAGAGGCTGGAATACTCGGAAGTCATTGAATTTTCATGTTGGAGTCTTTCATTTTCAGTTTTATACTAGGTTTGAAGAAATCACGGCCAAAATTCCTGCCTCATAGGAAGTAAAGATAA
This sequence comes from Ischnura elegans, assembly GCF_921293095.1. NCBI lineage: Eukaryota > Metazoa > Arthropoda > Insecta > Odonata > Coenagrionidae > Ischnura > Ischnura elegans. The sequence goes on along the minus strand of NC_060253.1, from coordinate 63,302,472 downwards.
AAGATTGATGGATTCATAGGAAAAAATACATGATAATTGTTGGATAAAAAAATCGCATAGTATAAATGACAACCTACTGAATTATAAAAATAGAAAACAGAAATCCCAATCCGACTGACTTTCACGGTGAAGCGTTTTTAAGATTTGAACGTTAAACTTCTGGGCATAAGGGAGAAATCTTTCGCCAAACGCCTCTGTTTTTCATGCTACGTTCTTTATAATGCTAAGCGACGTCAACATGGAGTAGCACTGTACAGTACGATAGAAGATTATTGTATTGTAAGGCATTTTGAAATGAGATTCCTATCTATATTTAAAAATTGAAAAATTAAATCTTCCAATAATTTAAGCTCCCGGAATTACAAAGGTTGGAATCTTCAAGAAATTGTAATCGTGAAAAAGGCATTAGAAGAAAATACACCGGTAATAAATAGAAGAATGGACAAACATGATTTCGTGAAGGCTGACAAGTTTTCGTGTGAGAATTTAATTTTTTTTTTTTTCTTGTGGAAAAGTGCTACGACCTTTCATTTACTTAAATATGTCTAACTTCCACCAATTGAAGCCTGAATCTGTTGAACTTATTGAGAATTTAATGGTGGAAAAGGTTTTAAACAAGTATCGTATTTAATTCAGTATTCATTGCATAGCATTTAACTCACCCTTTCTTCACGCCTGTCAAGGAGAATGAGAAACTAGTTCTGGGATTTAGTTGGATGATGTTGTAAGAAGTGCATTTCCACTCATTGTGCCTAGTGGTAGGGTAGCGAGCTATCTCCCTCCAATTATTCGCCAACTGAAAGTTAAAAGATAAAACCGTAATCAATAATGTTAATATCGCCACATTACTCAATTAACATAGCCATTTCTGAAAGAGCATTAAACTAATTAAAGTGAATTTTAAACGTAATTATATTAGGTACAATGATTTTTTTTGCGTTCGCCTAAATAAAGTTTCCTTATTGCCTTTTCAAAATTTTCACGATGGTTCAACTTTATTTTCAAATCCATCTTCTTCATTCTTAAAGGAGTTGAGTCGAATGCTTCAAAGCCATAATTTTACCTTCAATAAAAGGTATTATTTTAAGATGAGGTTGTTAGTTGTGACATTTTATCAAAATATAAATGCCTTTATTGAAATAATTTTTCACAATGGTATAAAATATGCATGAAAAGTTTAATATGCACATTTCAACTCCAAATACTGTTAATTTTACTAAAACCAGCATATTATTTAGTCTTATTTATTCGGTATTCGCCTGGTTCCTAAAATTGATCTTTGTTGCTGAAATGGAAGAATAATTGGGTAGATCTGTAAATAAAAATACAATTATCTGTTAAAAAATAAGCGCATAATAATAATAATAATAATAATATAATAATATAATAATATATAACTTTATTCCATTAACATTCAAATATATTACATTAGGACATACTTAAATAATATTGACGCCCCCCTATATAGCTGGAAAGTAATTCATTGATTGGGTGATTGACACAAATTAGTAGCCCAAACTGTGATAGGTGTGGGTATATGGAATATTGGACGTGAAAGTAAAAAAAAATTCATCGGGAGGAAAAATCTGAAAAGTTGAAAAAGTCGATTAGTTTTCGAGATATATCGACTTGAATTAACATGGGAGCCTTATGGGACTACGACTTTTTCGCATTTATTTTGTACTTTTAAACTTCCGAGGAACATAATATTCAATGGACATGGACTAGATTTTTTGGTCAATTTTTTGGTGTGGTTGCCATAGCGACGAATTGATATTTAGTATTTTTTATTACTGTTTGAATGCTCTCAATGCTTTTCTTATGGGAAAACTTTAGGAATTTTTTTGACCAACTTGCAATAATCGTACGACAAATTCCTTTGCCAAAAAGGTAGAGAATTCTTTGGTTAATCTTTTGGCTATGTTGGAATTTTCGTACGTAGAAACAATTCCGAGGAATAAACTATTTCGATTTTACATTGTCGAGATGGGCGAATTTTCAAACTCGGATTTCAGCCTTGAGACATGTGCCATATGAAAATTTGGACTCTTCTGGAAAAACCGTTAGAGGGTACTTCGTACCCTCACGGTTGAGCTTACTTTCGCCGTAACCCTCTTGGTTAATTCATAATTAAATTCCGAAAAATGTCCTGCACGCGAAAAATCATTGTCGCCATTTTTTTGTGGAGCATACAATCTTGAATATCTTAGCAACCGTTTAAGCTAGAGAAATGAAATTTTCAGAGTAATACTTTTATCACAATGGTCAACTTTTGCAATGATGACCATTTCGCTCGATTGATTCATGTGCGAGTTATATCGATACCAAACTCCTTGGTTACGCTTAAATCGCTAATAACTTTTTTCTAAATCAAGGCATGAATGTGAAAGTCATATATAATACTACTGTTAATGTCTTTTCTTCGACAAAAGTTAAATTAAGCGAATCGAGCGATTACAGTCGAAGTAATGATCGATAAAAGGTTGCATTCGATTGAGCCATTTTTCAGACCTATTTACATAGTTACGGGGATAAAAATTATGGCAATATGTAAAGGAAGGAATGAGTTATGCGTACACATTAATTATTTAGATGAGTATTGTTTCCTAACGAAGATATATCAATATGAATTTATATCTTTTTGTATTAGGTCCCCGTAAGAAATACACGCATCGCCCTATTACGTCACCAATATAAGAACATAGGCGAAATTTTGAAAGCGGGGATAGTAGAGAAGAGAGGGATAAAGGGTATGGCCATCGAATGGAGGGGTTATCAATAGGATGCGAATTTTTCAATACAGGTGGCAGTATAGTCGAATGTACGATTCGATTTTTATAGCAAATACGGAAATTGGCATAAAATGATAAGTGTATACGTTGGACCAATGAAATTTAGTGAATTGGTACATCATGGTATTCCTCACAATGCGCAATGGAAACATGTTTTGTATATAGTCTCACGCTCGATATATATCGAATCTACTTTTTCTTAAAATATATCGAATTGCTATAGCATATAGTATTTTACATCTAAGGACATAGTAGACAAGGAAATATATAGTAGATACCCATATCCCAGAAATTAAACCAAAAACATTGCGAATTTCAAATTATAGATGTCAGTATGGTCGAAAAGTCGATTCGATTATTATAGCAAATACGTTAATTGGCATAACTTCAATTGTGTTTCCGTTGGACCAATGAAATTTGGTGAATGGGTACATCTTTGTATTCCTCACAATTCCCAATGGAAATTTGTTTTGTATGTGGTCTCACGCTCGATATATATCGAATATAATTTTTATTAAAATATATCGAATTGCTATAACACATAGGATTTTACATCCAAGGACATAGTTGACCAGGAATTATATAGTAGATACCCATAGACTGTAAGTTAAACCAAAAGCAATGCGGATTTTAAAGTACAGATGTCAGTATGATCGAAGAATCGATTCGATTATTCTAGCAAATACGTTAATTGGCATAACTTCAATAGTGTTTCCGTTTGACCAATGAAATTTGGTGAATGGGTACATCTTTGTATTCCTCAAATTGCCCAATGAAAATATGTTTTGCATGTAGTCTCACATTCGATATATATCGAGTCTGCTTTTTCACAATTTATATCGAATAGCTATAACATATAGGATTTTACACCCATGGGCATTCTTGACCAGGAATTATATAGTTGATGACCATAGACTGGATATAAAAAAATGCCATTGCGGATTTTACATTACAGATGTCAGTATAATCGAAAGATCGAATCGATTATTGTAGCAAATACGCAAATTGGCATAACTGGATTAGTATATACGTTGGACCAATGAAAATTGGTGAATGGGTACATCTTGGTATTCCTCACATTGCCCAATGGAAATATGTTTTGCATGTAGTCTCACATTCGATACATATCGAATCTGCTTTTTCACAAATTATATCGAATAGCTATGACATTTAGGATTTTACACCCATGGGCATTCTTGACCAGGAATTATATAGTTGATGACCATAGACTGGATATAAAAAAAAATGTCATTGCGGATTTTACATTACAGATGTCAGTATAATCGAAAGATCGAATCGATTATTGTAGCAAATACGCAAATTGGCATAACTGGATTAGTATATACGTTGGACCAATGAAAATTGGTGAATGGGTACATCTTGGTATTCCTCACATTGCCCAATGGAAATATGTTTTGCATGTAGTCTCACATTCGATAGATATCGAATCTGCTTTTTCACAAATTATATCGAATAGCTATAACATTTAGGATCTAACACCCACGGGCATTGTTGACCAGCAATTATATAGAAGATGACCATAGCGTGGAAATAAAATCAATATCGTTGCGGATTCTACAGTGCAGATGTCAGTATAATCGAAAAATCGATTCGATAGTTATAGCAAATGCTGAAATTAGCATATTTTGATTAGTATATACGTTGCACCAATGACATTTTGTGAATGGGTACATCCTGGGATTCCTCACAATGCCCAATTGAAATATTGTTTGCGTTTAGTCTCACGTTCGATATATATCGAATCTACTTTTTCTTAAAATATGTCGAATTGCTATAACATATAGGATTTTACATCCAAGGACATAGTTGACCAGGAAATATTGAGAAGATTTCTATTAACTGGAATTAAAATCTACGGCATTGCGGATATTACAGTGCAGATAGCAGTTTTATCGAAAGATCGATTCGATAATTGTAGCAAATACGCGAATTGGCATAACATGATTAGTATTTACGTTGGACCAATGAAATTTGGTGAATGGGTACATCTTGGTCTTCCTCACAATGCCCAATGGAAATATGCTTTGCGTGTAGTCTCACGATCTATATATATTGAATATGCTTTTTCTTAAAATATATCGAATCGTTATTACATACAGGATTTTCTATCCACGTACATAGTTGACCAGGAATTTTAGGGTTGATGATCGAAGACTGGAACAGGATTGCGAATTTTCAATACACGTGTCAGTATACTTGATAATTCGATACGATAATGATAGCAAATATGCCAAAGCTATTTTTTCAAATTGGAATATCTTGAGAATAACTATTTTTTAGTACCAAAGAAATTTGGGGAATCGTTACAATTTAGTATTTTACACATTGCATTATGGAAATATGTTTTGCGAGTGGTACATCTTTATATATTTATCTAAGGAATCTGCGTTTCATTTTCAAGTTTCGCTTATCACAACGCTTTTGGAATTTAAGAGTTGAAAAATAACCACAAAATCATCACTGTCTTGAAATTTTAAAAACCTTATTCCAATTATGTCTCAGTGCTAAACTTAGCCTATTTAAATAATGAACTATCCGTCAAATGAAATCATATTGAAAATAACAAATAATTTTAAAAGTAAGCAATTAAGTTCCTTACCCTTTCAAAAACCGGCAGGGAAATTTTTGAATATTTTTAACACTTATGGACACAATGCTCGACAACACGTGACACAACAATGTTCCCACCCTCCTAATTACCCGCTTGAAGAATTCAAGCACCCAATCGACTCGTTAAGCTAATATATAATGGCAAGTTGGTTAACCACTGACTGACTCATCAAAATTCACAGCCCAAACTGTGATAGGTGTGGGTATTTGGCTTATTGGACGCAAAAGTAAAAAAAAATTCATCGGGAGAAAAAATCTGAAAACTCGAAAAAGTCGATTAGTTTTCGAGATATATCGACTTGAATTAACATGGGAGCCTTATGGGACTACGACTTTTTCGCATTTATTTTGTACTTTTAAACTTCCGAGGAACATAATATTCAATGGACATGGACTAGATTTTTTGGTCAATTTTTTGGTGTGGTTGCCATAGCGACGAATTGATATTTAGTATTTTTTATTACTGTTTGAATGCTCTCAATGCTTTTCTTATGGGAAAACTTTAGGAATTTTTTTGACCAACTTGCAATAATCGTACGACAAATTCCTTGACTTATTTGGTGGAGGATTTTTTGGTTGATTTTTTGGCTATCTTGAAATTTTCATATGTCGAAACAATTCCGAGGAATAAACGATTTCGATTTTACATTGTCGTGAAGGGCGAATTTTCAAACTCGGATTTCAGCCTTGAGACATGTGCCATATGAAAATTTGGACTCTTCTGGAAAAACCGTTAGAGGGTACTTCGTACCCTCACGTTTAAGCTTACTTTCGCCGTAACCCTCTTGGTTAATTCATAATTAAATTCCGAAAAATGTCCTGCAAGCGAAAAATCATTGTCGCCATTTTTTTGTGGAGCATACAATCTTGAATATCTTAGCAACCATTTCAGCTAGATGAATGAAATTTTCAGGGTAATAGCATCATTAAAATAGTCAACATTTGCAATGATTGCCATTCCGCTCGATCGATTCACGTGCGAGTTATATCGATACCAATCTCCTTGGATACGCTTCAATCGCTAATAACTTTTTTGTTAATAAAGATTTGAACATGAAAGTCATACAAAATACAACTGATAATGTCACTCATCCGACAAAAGTTAAATCAAGCGGATCGATTGATAAGACTCGAAGTTATGATCGATACAAGGTTGTATTCGACTGAGCCTTTTTTTGGGCTTATTTACATAGTTACGGGGATAAAAATTTTAACAATATGTAAAGAAAAGAATGAATTATGCGCACACATAAATTATTTAGATGAGTTATGTTTCCTTATGAAGATACATCGATATGAATTTATACCTTTTTGTATTAGGCCCCGTAAGAAATACACGCATCCCGTCTATCTACGTCACCAATATAAGAACATAGGCTAAATTTTGAAAGCGGGGATAGTAGAGAAGGCAGGGATAACGCAGTGACCATAGAATGGAAGGGATATCAATAGGATTGCGGATGTTACTGTACAGATGTCACTATTGTCTAAAGTACGATTCGATAACTATAGCAAATACGCAAATTGGCATAACTTAATAAGTGTATACGTTAGACCAATGAAACTTGGTGAACGGGTACATCTTGGTATTCCTAACAATGCTCAATGGTAATATGTTTTGTATAAAGTCTCACGTTCGATAGATATCGAATCTACTTTTTCTTAAAATATATCGTATTGCTATAACATGTAAGATTTAACATCCAAGGACATAGTTAACCAGGGATTAAAAAGTAGATACCAATAGACTGGATTTTAAACCAATAGCATTGCGGTATTTGCGGTACAGATGTCAGTATGATCGAAAAATCGATTCAATTATTATAGCAAATACACAAATTGGTATAACTTGAAAAGTATACCCTTTGGACCAATGAAATTTGGCGAAGGTGCACATCTTGGTATTCCTCACAATGTCCAATAGAAATATGTTTTTTATGTAGTCTAACGTGCGATATATATCGAATATGCTTTCTCTTCAAATATATCGAACTGCTATAACAAATAGGATTTTACATCTAGGGGCATAGTTGACCAGGTATTATATAGAAGATTCCCATAGACTTTAAGTTAAACCAATAGCATTTCGGATTTTACAGTACAGATGTCAGTATGATCGAAAAATCGATTCGATTATTATAGCAAATATACAAATTGGTATAACATGAAAAGTATACCCGTTGGACCAATGAAATTTGGCGAAGGTGCACATCTTGGTATTCCTCACAATGCCCAATAGAAATATGTTTTGCATGTAGTCTAACGTGCGATATATATCGAATATGCTTTCTCTTCAAATATATCGAACTGCTATAACAAATTGCATTTTACATCTAAGGGCATAGTTGACCAGGTATTATATAGTAGATACCCATAGACTTTAAGTTAAACCAATAGCATTTCGGATTTTACAGTATAGTTGTCAGTATGATCGAAAAATCGATTCGATTATTATAGCAAATACGTAAATTGGCATAACTTCAAGACTATATCCGCTTGACCAATGAATTTTGGTGAATGGGTACATCTTGGTATTCCTCACAATGCCCAATGGAAATATGTTTTGTATGTAGTCTCACGTTCGATATATATCGAATCTACGTTTTCCTAAAAGATATCGAATTGCTATAACATATAGTATTTTACATCCAAGGACATAGTTGACCAGGATACATATAGAAAATACCCGCAGACTGGAAGTTAAACCAATAGCATTGCGGATTTTACAGTACAGATGTCAGTATAATCGAAAGATCGATACGATAATTATAGCAAATACGCAAATTGGCATAACTTGATTGCTATATAAGTTGGACCAAAGAAATTTTGGGAATTGGTCTATCATGATATTTCTCACAATGACAAATAGAAATATGTTTTGTATATGGTCTCTCATTCGATATATATCGAATATACTTTTTCTTAAAATATATGGAATTGTTATAACACATCGGAATTTACATCAATGGGCAAAGTTTACAAGGAATTATATGGTAAGTGGCCATGGACCGGAATTAAAATCAAAAGCTTTGCGAATTTTACATTACAGATGCAGTGTAATCGAATGATCGAATCGATTATTATGGAAAATACGCAAATTGGCATAACTTGATTCGTATATCCTTTGGACCAATGAAATTTGGTGAATATGTACAGCCTGGTATTCTTCACAAAGCCCAAGGGAAATATGTTTTGTATGTAGTGTCTCATTAGATATATATCGATTCAGCGTTTTCTGAAAATATATCGAATTGCTATAACATGCAGGATTTTGCATCCGCGGTCGTATTTGACCATGAAATATAGGGTAGATGACCTAACGGGAAGATAAATCAATAGGATTGCGAATTTATATTTTCGCATGTGAGTATACTTGACAATTCGTTATGATTATGGTAGCAAATTACTAATTTCCGTATCTTTATTACAATTGATGTTAGACCGAAGAAATTTTATGAATATGTTTATTAAAGCATTGTTCATGCTGCACCTATGAAATATATTCGCTTTTAATTCTCCCATTCGACACATATCGAATCTACGTTTTTGTAAAATATATCGAACTGCTATCAACGGGGACAGTTGAACATTCTTCAATTCTTTCTCCAATTCAAGTTTCATAACCGTATTAATATATTTATTGTAATCATTGCGTTTTGTTGTTATAAACCTTCCTTAGATATAAAAAAATGACAGCATTGAGAGACATACATCGTCAGAGAAATCGGAACATTACTTCATTATTCGAGACATATTTATTCGGATAATCATTTCATTAGTCTCTGTTCGTTTATTTTCTAATACTTATGTATTTAATTTCATTAAGTCTGCTGTATTCAAACGTTAAAAATCAAAAATGGAGGTGATACAATCCTAGGGTAAGGGATAAAATAAGAAAAATCGGCTACATTTCATAAGTTCATCTATCGAACACTTTATATTTTTCTACATTGCGTAAATCATTCATATCAAAACGGTTTCCCGAAGCATTGATCACCGTGGTTACTAAGAAGGTCTTAAGTATTGTTGACAGTGAATGAGCGTATTGCCCGCATATTTTACTCATTTAAACGATATTTGGGGTGTTTCTTTCGCTTTTTGAACCACTTATGGGCACATGACTCGGAAACACGTGACACAACTATGTTCCCACCCCCCCTAATTACCCGCTTGATGAATTCAAGCGCCCAATATACTCGTTGGAATATATAGGTACCCCTTATTGTATAGTTTTGGGGCTACCATCTTAAATTTTTTTACATAGGTCTGGTGCTAGCACACATGAGAAGTAAAATTTCTTTGCATTCAGTTTTTCGTTCTCTTGCTGAATGCATTCATTATTACAATATGGTGTTTCAAATATTTGCAAAAGGATAACTATTTTTCTTATATAAACGCATAATTAAATACATAGAATATACAATATACCTTTTATTGTAAACTTTTTAAGCCACATTTCTTAGTAGAAACTCTACTTCCTCACACCTCATAAGCAATTTTTTTTACAGCGGATGCAAATCCCCATCTTTTAATCTAATAAAAACTGAATCAACTAAAAACGACATTCTTATTCCCACGGTATAATGCAAATGACAGGTAGAGTGGAAGATTTTTGAAAGAACAAAAGAAAAAGGATCTGCAACTATGCTCTTCTTACGGAAGCTAAAAAGTTAATACTGAGGGGGGAAAAAGAAAACCCAAAAATTGGTACTCGAAAAATACTCTCATAGTGCACCTATGCAGGACACAAGGGACATAAAATAAAACTTCATGGATATATTTTCCGAATTTTGGGATGAGAAATGATATGTGAAAAATCTGATACTCTATACTTTGCAATATCATGCTTTGTAGAAGAGATTAAAATACCTAAATACAGGGTAAAAACGTATCATTGCTTCGAAATCAATCCTTCAATTTTTTTCTAGACACCAGTTGTTTTTTTTAATTTCATTTAAAACCAGCTTTAATTTTTCATGTTATTTATATTACCAGAGAGTTTTTCCGCACTAGAAGGATAGCAATATTAGAAAGATAATGTGTTATTAAAATCTGTCCATGGTTAACAAATTAAAGTATTAAACTTGCGTCAGCAACCGCGGAGTTAATAGCTGTTTGGTATTCGAATTTAATCCTCGTAACATATTTGTTTTTATCGGAAGCATTGTCATTAAAATTTGTTTTCCTTTGTAGATTTCTAGATTAAAAAATATTCGAATTATTTTCTCACGGAATAATCTACTAATAGGGTGGTCTCCTATTATTTTTTATTGCCTAAATCGGAAGATTATTACTCCTGGAGTACGCATTTCACGCTTTCAGATTTTTAAATGACGATATCTATTTTTTGAGATTAAATGAAACGTAAAAGTTTTCAAGCGCGCTGAAACGCGACTGCTAAGCATGAATGCTGGGAAAAGCCCGTGTGACGTATCTCGTTCTCGTTCCCGCTGCCGCAAAGTGAGGTGACCTTGGGGCGAGGATGTGTGCGCCGCTGAGATGTAGGTTTCCTAGCTGCGCCCCTTTTACACGGTACATCGTTGAAGTATATGTACGAGGACTCGCATTGCTCGCTGGGGGGGCTCTGCCCCCCCTAGGCCCCCCGAAAAAGGCCTGCGGCCTGTTATGCTCACTTTGGGAGGTCTTACACTTTTTATTTGCTACTTGTTACTTAAGGATCGTTTACTTTTAAACTGGCTAGCTTAGGTATAAGCAATATTTCCACTTTCACGTAAAACGAGCGCATGGTACGTAGGCTGCAATATGAATGTAAATATTTACAAAGAGAAACGTTTTTCTGAGGGGCTAAAAAAGTAAAATAAATTTCTACGAGTTTCTCTAACTTATTCAATTCAAATGCAAAAAACGTTCAGACCACGTTCCACTGTAGCACCCAATGCATACGTAATATCATAACATAACGACTTTACGAATTACAATGAAAAACACGTTTATTAATTATTTTCCACAAAACTCAACCAAATTCTTGATATACGAATAAGATGTAACAGCTGTTCACCTTCGTAAGCGAATTACGTAGGGACTGAATATATCAATATCTAGAAACAAATGCGCCTTAGCATGAATTGGGGCTAGTATGGCGAATATTATCGAAATATTATTGATCGTGATCGCGAATGATTTCACTTCAGAAATACCTCTGTTTAAAGTTTTAATGAATCGGGATACACAAATATCTCAGCTTTAATATCCAACGCGATGCGCAATAAATCTGGTGAGTAACGGATCACAGCCTTTGGTGTACAAGACATTGTGAATGTCAAGATTTCGATAATTTTCACAGTTGAATAACTTAGTCACTCAAGGAAACGTGATTTTCGCAAGATAAATAATTGAATAAGAAATATCTTTATTTGCACTTATTTTCCATATTGTGTAATCACTGCCTATTCACTCCTGCAGCTCACGGATAACATTATACATTAAAAAGGACATTAACGGGAAAAAGAACGTAAACAAAAATAAAAAGTTATCACCATCACAAAAAATGAAAATATAATCATTTTTACCTACCTATATTATGTAAGACTTGTTTAAAAGTCTTTCTACTACAATCGTGTACCGCCAACAAGATACGAACTATAGTCAACAGCACGAATCATATTTCTAAATTGGCATTTAGTGCACTTGTTAACTTTGAAATTAATAACCACCACACTTTCGATGTAATATACCAAAAACAACAACTAATTTCCTACCTTATACTTCTCTGCTTTTCATTTGAATGCGCTTTGAATTAAACAGATGTTTGTTCTTGCGGAAAGAAGACGCAAAGAAATAGACACTTCAAATATTACTTTCTTAATTTCCTTCCTTATTTTTATCAGTTTTTCGTTTTAATGCCTTTATCTTCTTTCGCAATTTAGCTCCTCTTGTTTGCATAAACAAATATGTTGCTATGATTGTTCGTTTGTACGACTGCCGCGCCGCCATTAGAATTTGGTGGCCATTTTTTGAACTAATCTCCATACTCAATTTTATATGAATAGACGGATAAATAATTGTAAATTTAGTGTTTTCATAATTTTTCCTGGGGTTTCAGACAATTTTAGACTTCATTAGACTTTTTGCCGTATCTCGTCTCGTTCACCCCAAACATTTGTATGAGTGAGTGAATGAATGAATGAATGAGTGGTCGTTAAGGGGCTTTATGATATATAGATGATTCCAGAATTAAGGTCCTATTGGCCGTAAGTATTTGAATTTGGTGCCAAGGACAACAGTCGCTTGCGCGCCCACTCCCGGCATGCTTTGCACGTCAAGCGCCACCATTTGCGCTGTTACTGTTGCTGTGTGCTGTTCATAGTGTGAGTTTACAATGTTTAAGACAATTGATCGGCTCGCCGATTTTGAAGTAAGGGCAGTGATACGGTTTTTGTCTGCAAGAAACATTCCAGCGGCAAACATTCATCGGCACATTAATGAAGTTTACGGTCCTGACATAATGAATAACAGTGAAGTGCGCAAGTGGGTGCGAGCTTTGAGCGAGATGATGAATTGAAAGAAGCAGTTAAAGACTGGTTATCTTCGCAGGCGGCCGATTTCTACAGCTTTAGCATTCATAAGCTTATTGAAAGATGTGGTAACTGTTTAAATAAGCATGGAAATTATGTAGAAAAATAGCAAAAAAATGTTCGGAATATAAATAAAACAATTGTTCTGGAACAAAATTGATTTTTGATTTGTTTTGTTAACCGGAGCTTACTTTTGTAATGACCCCCGTGTAAGTAAAAGCGATACATCAGTAAAAAAATCATTTCTGTAATTCATATGATTATTGTAAAACACGTACTCTTTTAAGTAATGAGACCGCAAATTGCAATTGTGTTATTGATAGAGAGTTTTAGACAGAGAAAACTTCGTTATAGATCGAGTTACTACTTACGTTACTAAGTTTGAAGTTGGGCCTAGTGAAAGAGGTGAGTTGAGGACAGGCTCCATGGGAAAACTTCCAGCTTCTGCACAACACGGTGAATACACATAGAAGGAGGCATATAATATGGGCTTGGCGTCGAGAAAACATTTAGTGATCTCTTCAGCTACTCGAGAGAGTCCCCTGAAACAGTAAGGAAAATTCGCCAACATTAATTTTCTTTGTATTTGCCTCGTGCCTTAACTCTCGATAGCATTACCCATAAAAGGAGGCGTCACTCCCGATCAGTCGCTGGTATTTGAGTTTATCCTTACGCATTACTCGTTCATACTTGTGCTATCACCTTGAAATTTACAGAGAATTGGTAGTAAAATTTCTTTAGTATTTGCCTCTATCTCAAATAAAAAAATTACAATTGAGAAAATACCGAAGATATTGAACATATCAACCTTGGTATTTCCTAATGCTTACACACGAGAAAAAAACCGAGGCTTAAAATAATTTTCAAACTCGATATAAAGGCAAATTTTGAGAAGGACGTGCTTAATAAAGTATGAAAATAGAAAAATGGTTTGAAACGTCAAATTGATCGAAAAAACCACTGTTTGAGCGGGAGTAATGCACCAACTTAATGGAGAGATAAATGTAGCTACTTCGTATGCCGAGCTGGTAAAATAAAATAATACTGATGCATAATTAAAGATAAATCTGGGGTAGAAAAATGTACTACAAATTTGATTAATTTACAAAATAGTTCACCTTGTAAAGTAAAGGAGGAAGAGTGCATCGAGTAAATTTAAAATTATACAATGTAAAATGGCTTGCTATATACTCCTAATATCGAAACAAGGAATAAAATATCATGCTAACATGAATCTTATGCGTCACCAAAGCTTTTTGTGAAGCACCTCCTGTCAAACCGTTGGCTCAGGACGACTCTTATCGTGATAAGGTATTTTATGAATGACATACAATATGCTTGTAGTGTGTTTTGAATTGTAAATTACGTATCATATTCTATTTTGTGAAAAAATGTTAATACCCTTCCTACTTCCATAATTTTGAGAATTTAGTTTTTTATAAGTTGGCTCAGCTGTTAAGTAATATGACGAAATAAATTTTACTTCAAAATTTCATCGAATAGCTCTAATTCTGCAAAGATAATTGTATATAAAAACAAGTAAAATTTATATTAAATACACTTATATTATCATTTTACTTGAGATTCAGGTGCTGTCTACTAAAGTCCACAGTTTATATTCCATGAAGATGAGCTTGAAACCAGTGATGGTAAAAGCATGGAAAAAATGTGTCAAGGCTCAATCATAATTGAATTGTCACTTTTTTCACTTACAATTACAAATTAATCTAAGCCAAGCACTAAGACTCGGAGTCTCTGGTTGCTACCAACCTATTTCAATTAAAAGGTGTATAACGCACACTGTTCGCTCGTAGCTGTTTTTGGACAAGAGATGGGAACATGATAATGATCACAGCTCAAGAAATAATGTAACCTATTGGTGTACCACGTAAAAAGATAAAAAAAGAGAATTTCTTTATCCTTATGCATCTACACCAGCACTTTCACATTTCTCCTTAAAAACAGAAGAAGCTTGCGACAAATTGCTCGGAGTTGCCGAGTGTGTCATGTGAAAACTAGGTGGCAGAATCTCGAAATTTTAGGGCAGTAAAGATTTTTCAATCAAGATGCAACACTTCCCTCAATTAGAAGCTAAGTGCCTCCACTTATTTTGCATAACACTTGTCTGGTTAATAACTATTCTTACCAAAGGAAATTTTCTTGGTTCTCAAAAAGCAAGATTGTCTGGAGAAATTCAGCATCCGGTATTCACCAGTGATCTTTCAGCTGCGTCTTCTCCTTTGCCGTACTGGTTTTCACGTTGCATACAATGGTGGTCCCGTGTAAAACGCCTGAAAAGAGGACATATAAGTAAGGAAATGATTCCCTTAAAGCTCCATGCATTTTTGTCATCAGTCTAGCTATTGGGTGGTGTTAGGGTGAAAACTCTAATAGAATCAGAATGATTCATTTTGAGTTTCTTCCCATGTTTCTTAGACGATAAAATACTTCACTTGTTCGTCATAAAATTTTGAAATCCAAACTTAGATTGGAAATTACAACAACTTAGGGCTCAAATGAATGCTAAGTCGAGGTCAAGTAGGAAAATATGTTGTAAAGTGCCCTCAAATTTTATGTGTTTCCTTGAACAGGTCAACGGCTAGTGTTCTATGATCACCTGCTAAAAGGCTATTTTGACGACTTGGTTGCATGTAGATATAGATTTGGAATATTCCAATTTCGAACGAAAATAATAATGTGACGAAGAAAAAGGCTTATTGCGGATGGCTCTCGAAAAGTCAAACTAATCACAAGGTTACCCACAGGTATACTTCAGCACATATTTCCCCAAGATTTTAATAAATTTATCGATTTTTCTGCATTAAATTGCTTCCATGTTTCATATCCATTTAGATAACAGTTCAATTTAGGTAATAAAAATATAATATTGCCAATTTTAAATGCTGGATTTCATCATAAGGGAAGGTTATACAGGAAGAAATGTGTGAAGGTACGAAAACAACAATCACATTTCATGGAAAATTGAACGTATATTTTGAGTTGCGAGCCTCAGAACATTAGTAAGAACATAATCGTCTTGTGGAGAGCGGATACCAATTTATCCAGCGATTGATCTGATTTTTATCATCCCATGCACATTTAATTGATACACACACCCTAAATAACAGCTGGTAACTTGTTTTCCCGGACTTGAATCAAGGTCCCGCCTCGGGGGCGACTGATGATCGTGCGGGAACTGAAACGGTGCATTCTCTCCATCGTGTTGGCCAGACATAGGACGACAGGAAGTCAGACAAGATTTCAGGAATTGGGTCGATGATCATTAAATATGTGGCCATTTAATGTTTGTGGGTGGTGGCACCAATTTAGGTGGAAGAGGGGGTTGTTAATTTCGTGACCGTGTAACTCGTTTGCAAAAAAAAACAAGCAAAAGTCATTCAACCAGGAAATGACCATTAAGGGTGGAAAGTGTGTGACGGAAAAAAATGAGAAAATACTCCAATTTGGGGAAAAATTGGCTATTCTAACAAAATCATACTTCCGAACTTTCACGATTAGAATTCCAACCTTTCCTATATAAAACGTAATCCGTAAAAATTCAAATTAAACATATGACAGTATTCCTCTAATCAGCCATTGAAATTAATCCACTTAAAATAGGGAGTAAAGGTCAGATTTTTAATCAAAACTTCGCCAACCTTATTATCTCAGTATATATTGATGAATATGATTTTCTCTTCTTTAAAATTCTAAGCTTATTATCCCTGCGTAAATTGTATTGATGCCGATGCGCGCATTTTTCCAGAAAATGTGATGGTGACTGTCGCACCCTCACATAATTATTCCAACATTACCATCCCTGATGGTAGAATTATTTGTAGTTGGCAAAATATTATATTTTGAATTCCTAAATTGCCACTTACTCAAATGCATATAAAATATGAAAGAAATTTCAGGCAGAAAAATCGTTAAATTCAATGTTTCCTTGAGAAAATTAATGTTTCAATATATGGTATATAAAAATATAAAAACTATTGAGAAATGCAAGATATAATTGATTGCATCAATGAAACTCCCCGCTATACCCTCAGGCTCACTAAATAATGAGGCATAGGGGAGATTAAGAGGGTGAGATGGTGGGAGAGGAAAAGGAACAAGGCAATGATGGGTTAGGAGGGGAAAATTTAAAGGAGATACGGAGAATACAAAGATTGTATAGGTTGAGCGCTAAGCCAGGAGGAAATGCTGATATTTGCGTTAGAGATGAATACTAGGCAAGCGGAGAAGAGGTAGGAAAATGATAAATTTTCTAGGTAGAATGAAAGCGAATAGGCCTTATTGTAAACTTAAGACGAAAGTTTAGTGTGGGAGATATGGTAGAGCGTAATAATTCGCGTAATGATTCATACAAAATAATTAATTTTAGAGCTTTTTTCAGATTCCATTTAAAAAATTTATTTATTTAACGACGCATTTTGACGATGTCACGAGATTGCCAATGCACTGCCATGTCATTCAAAGAAACTCATTTTAAAGTATCATTAAAATGACGTGAATGCGTCGAATCGTGTCGTGTAATAATGAATGAAGTTTTAAAGTAGAGCCTGCAATATCTCTTAAAATTTATGATGAAACGGTTCCATCACATATCACCGGAAACAACCAGCTTGCTTCATGGAAGCTAGGATTTTTCAACATGTAGGCTTCAACTTAGCTTAACCGGCAGTATGATCACATAATTTCGCTAGCGAGGCCACTAAAGGCTCGCCCAGTCACGCTATTCAATAATGGCATACAATGAATGCTACGCCGAATCCATATTAACATGAAAAAGCGCACAATAATTTTTTCACTTTATCCACATGTAAACTGCTACTGTTACTACTGTTGCTTTATGCATAACTAAAGGAAGGAATTAAGCGGGGGGATAAAATTTGGTGCTCGCGGCTGAGTTGAAAGCCACCGTGTACGCCCACCGAGTGCGTCCACCGGGTTGCGGATGGTGGGTTGATCTCTGGATATAGAGGTTAGCTGCGAAATAAGCGGGTTCTCTAGTCAAATAAGCAGCCATGGACAAAAAGGGACGGTGTTCTGAGGAGGTATTTGTCTATCCTTGGGTGAGGTAGACCATTTAAATGACCTAAACCTATGAAGATGCCGTGACTTGGCGACTGGGGGCCGCCAACAATTTAGCCTCTCATCGTCCGGGGGATAGGGCAGCAGCTCTTCTTTATATGTGTGAAGGTGGAGACCATATTGGTCGGTACAGTGACACACACCTCACTACGGGCGTGGTAACATTTACTTTAACGGTTATAATACTGCGATATGGAAGGCAAGGGGAAATCACCACATTATCATTCCGAGGAGTCGCAGCTACTCCACTCACTTTATATCATGACATGATGGAATTCTCTTGAGTAAAACATTCCGGAGATAAGATATTACCCCATTAGGATCTACGGGCGGGGACTACTCGAGAGAGTCCATCGGTCAAAGGTGATAAAAACTTAAGGATAGGAACATGGAACGTTATATCGCTTCGTACCTGCGGTAGGCTAGAGAACTTGAAGGTGGAGATGCGAAGAATGAACCTTGACTTATTAGGCGTCAGCGAAACGAAGTGACCCCAAGAAGGAGACTTTTGGAATGGAAGCTACAGAATAATACACTCAGGGTCGCTAAATGGTAATGATGGAGTAGGTATAGTGCTTAGAATGAGCGCCGGAATGCGTGCTAAATGCTACCTACAGTTCAATGATTTATTAGTAATGGTGAAGATAGAAACTAAACCCGTAGCTACTATAGTGGTGCAGGTTCACATGCCCACATCAGATTATGAAGATGAAAAAGTAGAATAGGTCTACCAAGATATATAACGAAAGCCATCGAGCAGGTAGGAGGGGAAGAAAATCTTATCCTTTTAGGTGACTGGAACGCCGTCGTCGGCGAAGGTCAAGACGGAATGTTAGCTGGGAAATATGGATTAGGAAATCAACATGAAACGGGAGAAAGGCTACTGCAATTCTCCACTGAATACAGGCTAGTGGTTGCCGATACTTTATTCAAAAATCCTCTGCGAAGAAGATACACGTGGAAGATGCCAGGAGACCTTAGAAGATACCAAATCGACTACATTCTAGTGAAAAAAAGGTTCAGGAACCAGGCGAAGGACTTCGAAAGCTACCCCAGTATACCAACAATATTCGCTCCCATACGCTGTTACCATAACTTAGTTATGATGAAATGCCACCTAAAATTCAAAGCATCGAAGAAAGCCGTGAAAAACATACTATGACAGGTTGAGAAATTGAAGGAGGTTCAAAATCACCTGGCTTTTAAAGAAGCGGTTGAAAAGAGAATAGGAGAGGATACGACGAATAAATCAATTGAAGAGAGTTGGAAAACCATTAGAAGTGGTCTGCTGGCAGCAGCTGAGGAAGTTCTTGGTAAAAGCAAAATCATTATGAAAAACCATGTATTACGCAGGAATTATTGGGTCTCATTGAAGAAAGAAGAAAATGGCTGCGAAATCAGAGGAAGGGCAGAATTGCTACAATAGAATAAGGAACGAAATCTTTTGTAAAGCGAGGAAGGCTAGAGAAGGGCGGATGAAAAATTTTGTGGAAACGTACAAACTAATCTTTTGCATGGTAAAGTACAGGCCGCCGATAGGATAGTGATGAACCACTTTAAGGAAGGTAATACGTGAGAGGTAATACCCTTAGGGACAAAAACGGAGAACTAATGATCGAAAATTAAGACAAAGGGAAGAGATTGAAGGAAAATCTGGAAGATTTGTTCAAAGGAAGCAGCCTAATAACTAATGCTATCAAAAACGAGAAGGAAGTGGATGAGGATAACATGGGAGCTTCAATTTTAAGATCAAAAATTTGATTTGGCTGTTAGAGACCGTCTCTGACAGCCACATCAAATGAGAGCATCTGGATTGATAATATTCCCGCCGAGCTAATTAAAAATTCAGGAGAAAAGAGGTTGAGCCAGATTTACAAAATCATTAGTGAAATGTATTCAACAGATGAGATACCAAAGGAATTCGAGAGGAACTTTAGTACCCCAATTCCTATGAGGAGAAGAGCGGAGAACTGTGAAGATTTTAGGACCATAAGCCTGACTACACAAGCGTCGAAGATACTGACGAGGATCATCTATAGAAGAATAGAACGAAGAGCAGAAGAGCATCTGGATGAGGGCCAATTTGGATTCAGAAAAAGCAGAGGCACGAGAGAAGCAAAATTGGCTCCTAGGGTGCTCATAGAAAAGAGAATAGAAAAGAACAAGGCAACGTCCGTTGCGTTCGAAGACATTTGACAACGTGAATTGGAGCACAATGCATGGAATAAAAAAATATTGGAGTTCTCAGCAGCGACAGAAAAATCATCCAAAGTTTATACAAAAACCAATCTTATAGGCAAAAAGCGGCGATAAAACCAGGGCCCAGCTGTGAAGAAACAAGAATTAGGAAAGGAGTGAGACAAGGCTGAGCTTTGTTACCTGCAATTTTAAATGCCTATATCGGGAAAGCAATGGAATCAAAGGAAAGGCTTCAGGAGTGAATATCTATGGAGAAGAAGTTAGCACGGTAAGATTTTTCGATGACATGGCCGTCATAGCAGAAACAGAGAAGGATTTGAAAAATATTTCGGTTAATATAGATAGGGTAATGGGTAAATATTAACTAAAAAATGAACACAAAGAAAACGAAGATATTAGTATGCAGAGAGAGTAGAAGAGAAAAAGTATTACTAAGATTAAAGTAGAGAAGCAAACACTGGTGGAGATAAATGTATTCTGTTATTTGGGAAGCAGAAACACTAGCGACGGGGGAAGTAAGAAAGAAATAATCAGCAGAATAGCCAAAGCGAAGGGAGACTTCCACCAAAAGAGAGACCTGCTAGCAGCGGGTAACTTTAATATGGAGGTAAAGAAACAATTTATAAGAACCCTACATTTGGAGTATGCTCCTCTATGGAAGTGAGGCATGGACAATGACAGCAGCGGAGAAAGCAAGGATAGAGACCTTCAAAATTTGTTGCTACGCGGGTGACTCCCGTAAAAGTTATCACCGCGGCTAGTCCCGGTATACTTTAAACTAGTCTAGAGCGAACACCTCTTTGTGTTCTATGTCCGGGCCTGCTCTCCGGCTGTGGCGCTGTGCGCACGATTTGGGCTGCTTGTGGCATCATATGCTCAACAGTCCAGCAACATCTGGTCCGGTAGTGTCCGAAAATATCCAAAGGGAAGAATGACGTCTCGGTACCTTAACTGGCTAAAGCACTCGACCGGAAATCGGGGGATCCGGGTTCGAATCCCGGTCAAGGCGAATGATTTTTTCTCTGTGGATCTTTAGCACTCTTCCTTTTTTATCTAATTAAAAATATATATAAACGGGACCTAGCATTAAACTATAGGTTTACGATGTCAAATTGAAGCAGGAAAATTGATTGTGATGACGTGACACTAACGTTTGTTTGCATTCTTATCGGCTTCTCCAGATATTAATAATCAACTTTAACTCTTTATTTACAAAACTGTACTTCAAGGTAATAAGTTGCAAAGGCATAACCAATGAGATTGCACGTATACTTTTAAAAAATTTATCAAATACGTTGCTTGTAATTTCGGGGTAGTTAGTTAATAATTTAAATTAATATTAAACAGCGATTTAATCCCGTTACAGATTAGCAGGATTATATCTGTGAGATATTCAATTGAATTATCTATTTCATTGCAAAAGCTGAATTAATAACTTTTCATGTCCCGTGCTGACAGCAAAAAAACAAAATTACATAGAAATTGCTCATTAAAAATTAAAAGTCAGGTCACCGGAAGAAAATGCAAAATTAATTGACAGCGGCCGTAATCAAGAGAATTAATGGAAGTTTGCCATTAACATTAAATACATTGATGCACTAGAATTATACGAGATCAAGCCTGAATAACTCCTTAAAAATTATTACGTAATTAGCGTATTAAATACCATATTTTTTCGACCAATTTGACATAAAAATCCCGGGCCACAATAGGGAACAAAATTAATAAAAATGGGGAATGCAATGAGAATTAAATAAATAAATTTTCCGTAACTGATTAGCTAAAAATGTATTCATAAAATAATCCATTAGCCTTAATTGACAGTTTACGATCCACGTTACTATCGGAATCAACTATTTTCCTGTAATTAAAATCGGGGAAATTATGAAATGTTCAGCTAACAAATGGCAATACCAAAGTGTAGTTAACGACCCAAATTCATAACGGAATTCCATTTAAAATAAGGTGTGAGGAGCACAAAGTCAATTATTTAGTATGTTTGAAGACTGTATGGCACGAAGAAATATATATTCCACTGTCGTGAAAGACGTGTGAACAAGTTCAATGCTATGAAATCTTGCAGCATGTATAATTTTTGCAAAATACACCCGAAAACAATAGATACAGTTTCAGATACTCCTACAGCAGGACAAAATGGAAGAAAAACACGGAATATATTGAGATGAATGCTTGAATTACTTAGATATTGACTTTCACGAGCACAACCGGTGAACTACCAACTAGCTCTTACCTCCGTGACGGCTGCCCTTCAGATGAACACTGGATCTCCAGAGCGACAAAGCAAAAGTCATATACCCTTCCAGACGTATCTTACCCCCTTTTACTAACCGTTAGGTTTTTTAATGAACCGGTTTTACCGGAGTCGATTGAGTGAATGAATAATTTGAGCTCCCTCCAACATTAAAAAAATCACTAAATTTTGGCATGTTTATTTTCTGAAACGAGAAATGGGCGCCCTTATAAAAAAGGGGCCAAAATGATTCTTTTTCCTCCATTTTTAAAAAAACTTGATTACATTTTTTTAAAAACCTACACGCAAGGGAAAAAGCTAAAGCAATGGCTCCCGGTTTTGGTAAATAAACGGTGAATCAATGGCAACAGAGTGAGAAGGAGAAGAGGGGAGGGTTAAGGAGATGGAGAAATGGGCTTGGTCTCATACGCAGAAATGGTACCGTTTTGCAGACATTGGCGAACACTTACGTATTGCCCCAAATGAGATTAAATGCACCAGTTAAATCCTGCTCCGCATTCTACTGAGTCATGAATTGCCCTATCCTATATATTAAAAGAGATAGCCCTTTTTTGCCATTCCGTATACACTCCTTTAAAAATTAACCGACAGTGTATCATTTTAAAAGTTGAATCACCGGATTCTGACAAAAATACAGTCTCAGTGTCAAATTTACTATTTATCCACAATTCGACTTAAAGTTTCGAGAATAGAAGGATCAACAACTTTGCTATTTCCACATAGTAATTTATTGACACCGACCATGGTTTCCTTACAGAGTAACATTGACAAGGTTACTCTGTTATTCTGTGACGAACCCATGGTCGGTGTCAATAAATTACTATGTGGAAATAGCAAAGTTGTTGATCCTTCTATTCCTGCGATTATGTATTTCCACCAAGTCACGCCCGCTACGATTAATTAGATTAATTATATTAAAAGTTTCGATTTTTCCATGTCGATGACTCGCTCAAACTCGAGGTATGTCGACTCCACACATTTTTTTAAAACTCTAAACTTCAAAAAAAGGTTTAAAAACCCGTTAAAGCCATGACTAAATCAAAGAAATATAGCATAAGCAGGCAAAAATATTAAAAATAAAATCTAATAAGTATGGCGATTGTCATCACCAACTCATCTTATAACATCCGCATTTATAACTTGATTCATACAATTTATTCTTCATTATTTTTCTATGAAATCACGTTTCGAAATTTTCAAGCCTTGATTTCTTCGCTGCTGTCATGGACTATAATTCAGTGATGACGGATGTAAAGCAGAAGAACTATGTAGGTGTTAAAAGATTGGCCGATGGGAGAACTGAGTGGAGAGTAGTGTCAAACCAGTCCTAGAATTGATAGCAGTTGATGATGATGAATGAGGACGAGAAGACTGAGTTTTTGATCTCCCATATCATGCCTCGTTCAGATTACGATTGTTCCAGCAATCGTTGGAACTATCTTGCATTCACACGATGATAGTTAAAACCTGTGCTGCCCTCTAGTGCTGACATCTGAAGTGAACGAGAAATTGACGGTTAGCAAATCTGTTGAGGTATGAAGGGTCAAGATATTACTGTGTTCAAAGTGTATTTACCGAATATTTTTTCTTCCGCCGATATTATTCCTTCCTAGGACAAATCCATGAAAAAATAGATCGAAGAGAGCTTATCGAACTTTTCGTCTTTCTTTTGTCGCTGCCTTTTCCGGTCTCCCAGTGCCTAGCCATCGCAAAGTGGCAGCGTTCGGAACTACGTGAAATATTGTCAGGACATGCATTTACACGGTTAGTTCGGCCAACTATCGTTCGGACGATCGCTCGGACAATCGTAATGTGAACGAGGCATCAACCTCTATTTGGCAGTCGATAATGAATTTTCGCGACAACCCAAGACCTGAAATATTAATGTGATATTTGATATCATAGTCGAAGGTATAAAATCGTTTCAGGCTTAACTTGGTGGAAGTGCGATATATCCATGATAAAAACTACAAATTGTAATACATACATCTTAAACACTAAACTCAACTACGGACCCCGGTTTCGACATTATATGCCATTTTCAAGATGTCGTAACTATGGTCGGTAGTTGAGTTTTATGTTAAAGTGTGGTAATTACCATTTGTATTTTTTATCATGGATATATCATAGTCGAGATAATGTGAAGCACAAAATGATACACTGGGTAATGCAGGTTAGGGTGAGGTTTATTTTTTTATATTCGGATTATTTCACCCCTTAAAATATGCTAAGGGGAGCAGAATCAACATGATAAAAAATCAGGTCGATTGATACAAATCAAAAGTAGTAAATGCAAAACCAATTAATTTTCTTAAATAGACCGCGTAGGTAACATCATTTACAAGGCTATGATGAAAATTTAAAACACTTTATGGCCAAAATTCACTCCGTTAATAGGTTCGCCAGACCGTTTGCGAGTAATAAAAGATTTTATAGTTCAATACGCCCACGCGCACCCCCATAAACGTTTTGACGAGCGTTCGCAAGCCGCAATAACGGTCAGCTGATTAATCCCGCCCTCCATGGACCTGCGTTTCCCTCATAATCTTCCTGGGAAGGGTCAAGGAGACAATATCGCCATGGTAACAATGGAGGAATTTTAATCATTCGTAAACCATTGGAGACCCCGACAGTTACAATTTCTTCGTTTCCATATTAATTTATTGCGCTTTTACGAATTTGCCATACAGATAAAAGCTAAAAATTGATGTGTCTCTGTACAAGGAAGACCTAAGACAGTAATTTTCCTTGGACAACACTTGCATGCTGTGAGAAATTCACGTAACTTTCCAACAAACAATAATAACTGTTAGCTCTTTTAATGCATGTGTATAAGGCCATTTGGCTGATAAATACAATGGCGGATTCCGTTGCTTCATAAAAATGGCACGTAAAATTCATCGGGTGCGAACGAGTGATAGAAGAAATATAAAGAATATTTTGAAATGGTCACTGATGATTGCTTATAAATATGATTTGATTTTCATTTAAAAGGCTGCTTAAGAACACATTAGGGTAACTGCATATCGATATTTTTGTCAAATTGCTGGCAATAGCGTCATAACTATATAATCGTCTTAGGATTAGCTAAAATTTAATCATCTGCTGAATACGGATTTATCTCTCAATCATAAATTAAAGCCAATTTGCTGGCAAGCAGTTCACTGACGGGATAAAATGTAAATGGCCTTACCGAAAAAACAATTTTGTATTAATCGTGATTATGGAACCAGCGTTTTTATGCCTAAATAAATCAATAGTTTTGCAATGACTGGGTAATGCTTCTATGTAATTTTGGAGCCAATAGGACATATTTTTGAGCATTTATCTTGATGGAAACTTTGTAAAAGCCCATGACTTTGACATGCACGTACGTTAATTACAGATGCTGGGGTGTCCAATTTTTTTTTGCAAGTGATTGACTTAATGCCATTTTAGCTTAAAGGGCGTTGAGGGGACGTATGGCAATGGGGCCGGAGGACCAATCAGGTGACCATAAGAGCGACAGTCATCATAACACAAAAAAAACTTTTCATAAATTTTCATTTACTTCTCACTTTACCGACCATTTTTTCAGCAAGATATAAAAGAGTGCCCATAAACGATTTTCCGCAATAAATTGACTTGCCAAGCCGAGATCGATCAATAAAATCTACGTCTTTTGAGTGTTATAAAAGTCTTTTATGCTATGTTGAACAACCTAGATTTACGCAAGTTACCTTTCATCTTAGTCCGTCATACTTTAGTTCCCTATTTTACTTTTTATTATTATTGGTCAAATTAATATCGACAATAACCTCCCTAAATAACCTCTGGTAATCTTTTCTCGGGGATCATCTCCTCCTTTATGTACAAAGGTACTCCAATTATTTATTTTGAATGTTACAAAAGTATTTTGAGCTATACTAAACAACCTATATTTGTGCAAGTTATTGCTTGCCCCTTTATTGTCTGTTTTTTGTCTCGAATAGGGAGAACGGGTACCATTCTGACTTTACGAACAGCGATTTTTTGGGCCAGATGAGCCAAGTACCGTTAATCGCCCGCGGCATACGGCTGTAGCGACTGTGAATTTTGGACGCTTTAACTTATCGATTCGTTTCTTCGACCACTTATTACTTAATTTCATCCTTAAGGTGATTTAGTTATTTGAAGCACTCTCTCTTCCGCAATATACGAAGGGGTGATCAATTGGTGTCCTGTTTCCACCCGGATTCTCCCTTGGGACTATGACGAACAACATTTCTGTGCACTGGAGGTCGATTGACGTGTTTTTATTTTTCCAATCATCCTTCATTTCATTCGATTACTTAAGTGCCGTTTTACATCTACGAGTCTGGGGTCAGGTGATCCTACCAGAACAAGTATTTCGAATCGGATGCAGACGAGACCAATGTTATTTACAAGTAGGATTCCCACAGTAGCTACGCGCTGATATATCCTATGCCCTAGGGGCTTACCTAGGAAACTATGGTGGTCCAAAAAATAATTGGTTATTGGAAGCTTAGGAACAGAACTTGGATTGGATTGAATATTTTATCAATTTTCGTCCCATGTAATCTCATAAAGTGCTTTTATATCTATTTTGACGCCATCTTTGTGACCGAATGTATGCATTATATATCATTAAATATCATTACCTAGCGTTTTGATCCACTGAGAGTGCTTACGTCTGAAAAAATACCACTCTACGACTCGTCACGAGTGTTAAGGATTCAATTTTGATACACAAAGAGAGTAGATGAAAATTAACTGTAAAACTATGTACATGGCCACATAATCTTATAAAAAAAACAATAGAAAATGCATTAAACAGTGTCAGTTTCTTATTATTGAAACCTAAATTTATTTCCAAGAATGCGGCCATTATTACTTTTAAGGTATAAATTATAGGTTCTTATGTTGGTGAGGAGAGGCAGCTTTTAGATAAGGTACGGAGGAGACAGAATGTATGGATGGAGCAAATACTTAGCGGGGAAGGGATGTTGAAAATGGCGTTAGAGGGTTGAATGTTGGGGAAACGAGGGAGGGGAAGGAAAAGGATAGGATTTTTAGATAGATTGAAAGGGAGTAGGCCTTACAGTGAATTGAAGAAGGTAGCGCTGGAAGGAAAAAGAGGCTCCCAGATCACTTCTTTAGTACTTCATGGAAACCTACCTTAATTGGTAGAATACTGTGAATGCGGATGATGGATCGTGTGCAAAATTGCGCTGGAAAATTTTGGCTGAATGTTACAAAAAAGACTACATAATCGTGTTTCAAAATTTTGGCCGAATTCTATCAAAACATTCCCACAGGGGTCTCCTCTCTCGTTTTACGGGTTTCTACGGCAGAACTTGCGGTCATGAGCTACAAAAACAACTTTTGTGAAACATTTTACCGTTCTAAATGACAGTGTTGAATTCGCATAGGTTAAATGTTATTTGTCGAAATTTTTACCTCACATCGATCACAATACCCCCATACTTGAATAATATTTCCATACAACAGTGGCAAAATTATTCACTACTGTCTTTAACGTTCTTTATTTGCATGTATTATCTACATAATAAATTTTCTGATAAGGGGAATGCCCTTTTAAGCGATGTATCTGGTATTACTGCTGAATTCTCACCTTTCATTGTGAGACGACTTCTTAGGATCTTATAGCATGGTGCCCGATGTGTACAGGAGTGAACGAAAATCACTTGCCAACAGTCGCATTGGAAGAAGACAGCTGTTAGCAAATGAAGTTAAATCTCGTAATAAAATTATAGCGCCCCACTAGTGTCACAAATGACCCAATATTTACCAAATAATTCGTTGAAAAAGAATAGATCATTTTTTTTACGGCTAATAAAATCCATCAGAGCTCGAAGGATAAGGCTTTGATGGTGCCCAATGTTTACAGTAATGATAGAAAATTAATTTTAAAAATCGCTTAGGAAAAAGAAATCTGTTAGACAAGGATAATAAATCTCGTTTAAAAAAATTGTCCCACGAATGACACAAATAACTCAGTACTTAAAAAGGAATTACTTGAGAAAGAATTGATCATTTTTTACTGTTAGGACACTCCTTCAGGGCACGAAGACTCAGCAGCGTTATCTGTAGGTTATAAATATAATGAGAACAAATAAATCGATAGATACTCCTTTTTTGATTGGATATGAAGAGGTACAATTTTTACACTAATCGTCTCGATATTCTTGGAAGCGTTATCTTTTTTTTTGCATAGTTTAACAGTAAATCTTGTACCGTAGGACTGGCCCGCGGGGATATGTCCCTCGAGTCCAGACATAAGACAAAAGAACGTTTTCGCCCTTGCATGTACCTAGAGGTGGGTAGGACGGAGGAAAGGAGGAAGCGAAGCGTTAGAGAACCCAACCACGACTCCGGGAGTTAGGATAGGGGTGGAAGGTAATAAGGCATCCATTAGTCACGTGAGGCGTTAAGGGAGGGGAGGGGGTTTAGTCTATTATCACCCAAGAAGGTTGTGAATATCTGGAG
This sequence comes from Ischnura elegans, assembly GCF_921293095.1. Classification (NCBI taxonomy): domain Eukaryota; kingdom Metazoa; phylum Arthropoda; class Insecta; order Odonata; family Coenagrionidae; genus Ischnura; species Ischnura elegans. The sequence goes on along the minus strand of NC_060253.1, from coordinate 63,273,457 downwards.
GCGCTGTATTCGAGTTTTGAGCGTGGTCAGAATTCCGCCATCTTGGTTTGACAATTTCCGGACTTAGTCTCGAATAGTGTGCGTATATGTCAGAGTGTTGCTTCTTATTTTCACGTCATTCCGCCTTTTCAGGCACTATGATGTTATTTCAGTTTCGATGTCCTATTCCAGGACTGGGAATTTTTTTTAGGAATTCCGGCGATGAGGTTGGTGTTCTGGATTTCCCGTGGAGGAAATCGGTCGAGAGTAGCGATCCCATGGATTTTTGTTCGCTACTCCTAGGGCAGAAATGTCGTTGATTTGAGATGATGTTGTTCGCTCGTAGAAATTCTTCGCAAAAGTCCTCAGCTTTTCTTCCAGTGGTGACTCTTCCGTCGTTAGATATAAGGCTTCATTTCCAGCCCATTTTGGAAGACTATGTGCGTATATAATCAAGTATTCTATTCCTTATATCGCCTCTGAATTATAAAACGAAAATGCAACAATTACTTCTTGAATGTCATCGGAGTTTTCCGATCGTTCGTCATACTACTGTGCATATTTAACCGTCCATCTAGTCATACCGTGGTGATAATATATCGTCGTGAACATACTTTCGCACTATTATTGCGACCGGTCCGCTATCGTAAGATTTCCATTGGCTGTAATCTTATTAATTACTAGTATAGGTGCAGGGGAATGGATATTTTACACTTGTAAAATGTTATTTTCGGCTAAGCTAGTTGCGCAGCGGAACCGTTGCGATTGACAACAATGTTTCCTTGGGAAAAGATATTCGAGGCATATTTTCACGCAGCCCATATTGATAGAAAAAAAGGTTTACTGTGTTCGTTCGCGATATTTTATTTTAACGTGACAACGATCATGACCGAATATTTCACCAAATAGTTAGCATTTACTCTTATGGGATTATCAAAGTTTTGGTCAAAGTAGGCGTGGCTATCCTACCCAAGCACCCCCATTCCTGCCACACTGCGCTCAACGCTCGGAACCAGTGGTGCCCCCTCCAGTATATTTACATCCTCCTTGATTTTCTCCCTATCCCATATGGAGGAGAGGAGGGGGAGGTCCTGGCAAGTACGAGGTCAATTCAATTATTATCCGTCATTTGTAAAACCTTTATTTATTTCTGCAGTACTGTCGTTTTACGTTCATGACGAATGCTTTGTTTATATACTACCGTGTCTTTGCATGTTTCAAGCTGCTAGGTTAGTTTCGTTATCGCTGCCGTGCTGTTAATCATGGCTGCTCCGCCCTGCTCTGGCCACTTATTTATAAACCAAGATTCAAGCCAATATACTTTTTTCTTGAATAAAAACGAACAAAACTTTGTTCGTTTTTATTCACTGAAATGAACTTCCACAAAGTTGAGCCTGTAACTATAGAGATAACTTTTTTCTTATTGGTAACATATTTTTATGCTATCGCACTTAATGAAGTAATAGGCTATCAGACTGAAGGAGAATGTAATCTATGCAAAAGAAGTGCATTATCTATGATATCGAATATTGTATTACGGAAAACTTTCACAAATGATTTTACGTTTAACAGGATCCTTATTACCAACTTTGGGGATCCAATGGTTTGAAAAAATATTGAAATGTAAAAAACAGCAAAATTTTCATTCATTCATTCTTACTGGATTAAACCGGTAAATTCGTTTTCCCTAACGGTCTGAGGATGCGAGGAAGTCTTTTTATTCGTCCATTGGAGGACCTGGGCTCATTTGGAATTCAGCCGGCGAAAAGGTAAGAGCTACCTGGTAGATAGCAATAAGTCATTTAGCTGTAAACCTCTTTATAACTCGATCATTGCCTCCATTTGATGACTATTTATTCCTATTTGCATGCAACTCGAAATATTTGTCATCCATGAGCTAGCTGAGAAGATAGTAACAAGTCATTTAGCAGTAACCCCCTTAATTATTCGCTTATTTCCTCCGTTAGATGAGAAATTGTCTCCAATTTGATCCAAATAATTTTTTTTTTACCACAAGAGCTAGCTGGGTATATATCAATAAATTATTTAGCAGTAAACCTTAGAATTATTCGCTCATTGCCTCCGTTTAATGAGTAATTATCAACCATTGCATCCAACTCGTAATATTTGTCATCGAAGAGCTAGCTGGGTGGTTAGCAATAAGTTACTTAGCGGTTAACCTCTTAATTGCACGCTCATTTCCTCTGTTTAATAAGTAATAATCTCTGATTGCATCCAAATCGAAATATTGGTCATCCAAGATTTACATCTCCTACGAAATATACAACTTACCTTTGTTCTCCTGCATGAATTAACCTGTTCTTGTAAAAAGTTTTAGTTATCAATTGGCCTTCAGTGTATTTGTGTCCGTGGTAGAAAACCTAACCTTATGCATTACATTATTTTTATCCAAAGTCCGTTTTTTGGATATGATATTTTTATTGAGGTTCTTTGATAACCAGTTCCCGCCCATAAAACTTTCTGTTTGCGATATTGAAGATATTTAAGTACGTTGCTTCTGAAGCAATAGCAGCACGATTGGTGAATATGTGGCCAAGGAGAGTGTCTTTCATTTTTGGGAACAGGCAAAAGTTACTTAGAGTCAAGTCAGGTGAGTAGGGAGCATGAGAAATCGCGTTTTCGCGTAGAATCTATTGCGTCGTAACGTTAGTTCGATTTGTGGGTGCGTTATCTTAGTGAAACGCCACGCGCTATTTTGTTACTGAGCAGTTGCAGTGGATTTTCAGGTCGTCATGTAGGATATTGTGCACAAAACCCACGGATATGCTAACGCTGGACGTGATATGCTCTACAATTAATCGGCGATCCCCCAAAATAACTATCTCTCCACTCCCTCGATCACGGCGTAAAACCGTGGCCGAGACTCCTTTGGTTTGTTGCCATACGATATTCTGCCTTCATCAAAATGTCGCACCTACGAACGCCAAATCCATTACTCCATTACAACATGTCTCATTCAATTTTCGATGATCGGCTGAAATCGATAAAAGCTGGCCAAAACCTCAAAAACGATTTTTTTTGAGCTAGGAAGTTGAAACGTCGCATACACATTCTCAAATAAATTACACATAACTTGCCAGATTATTTCTCCCTTGTGCTTTCTCCTTAACAATTTATTTGAGGTCAAAGTTGAGCAAATTTAGCGAAAAACGGTAACCCTCGATTTTTTCTGAAAATAGCCATATTTATCCTCGTGCAGTGGTTTCATGAATAGTTGAATTGACAAAACTGTTATGCCATTTTAATAAAAACTTTGTTTTTGTCCATTCGGAGGGTTTACAAAGATTTTGTTACATCATTATCCATAGATATATAACAAAATGGCGGAGCCTGTTTTCAGCCAATTTTTTTATATAGGAAAGGAAAGAGCCAAGACGGTTGACTAGAAAATCATTACGAATGGCATTAAACAAGGATTTATTCCGAAGACAACTCCTAACGCCATATCTGATAACTACAAACGCCAATTCAACCACTCGCAAAACGCCAAAAAACCACTCGCAAAACGCCAAAAAACCACTCGCGTGTACCTTGTCGGTAGACCTGTAAATAGGTATAAGAGGCAGGGAAGTGGAGGCCATGGATAATGGACGGCTCTTACCTAGAAAAATAGTTTTTATGTACATAAAGGAGTCCGTCTCCTTTCATTTAGCACATGGTGTATGTCCATTCTCCGTATTAGTATATGTAATATAAAAAAAGAAAGAAGCCTTTCAGTCTACATCTTGCAGTGACCAGCGATTGCACAATAAGAGTCATTCGTGGCAATATTTATTGATTTTACTCTCTGGTGATTATTTTCTGTCACTATTTAATCTATTATGCATAAATAAAAGTGAACGTGGCCATATCGCATCCACACGCTTGCCGCGTCGCCGTACTCTGCGCCGCCGCCGGCCAGAACCGTACTCGACCGAACGCTCGAAAAAGCGATTTAAGATTCGGGGTTGCAAGATTTTACTTTAGACTCACAATGTAGAAGCTTCATAGAACAACGTGGTATAATTCACTTGACGGAAGCATATACTTTTTTCTACGTTTATATAAAAAAATTGGCTGAAAACAGGCTCCGCCATTTTGTTATATATCTATGGATAATGATGCAACAAACTCTTTGTAAACCCTCCGAATGGAAAAAACACAAAGTTTTTATTAAGATGGCATAACAGTTTCGTCAATTCAACTATTCATGAAACCACTGCACGAGGATAAATTTGGCTATTTTCAGAAAAAATCTAGGGTTGTCGTTTTTCGCTAAATTTGCTCAACTTTGACCTCAAATAAATTGTTAAGGATAAAGCACAAGGGAGAAATAATCTGGCAAGTTATGTGTAATTTATTTGAAAATGTGTATGCGAAGTTTCAGCATCCTAGCTTAAAAAAATTGTTTTTTTTAAATTTAAGGTTTTGGCCAGCTTTTATCGATTCCTGCCCACTGTGCAACGTTCCAATTATTGATGCTGCCGAAAATCTCTGTCACGTATAATTAGAGAGTGCGCGCTCATTTTCATACAGTATACATGTTTATATTTATTTCCGGCCGGTGTTAAAAAAATCGGAGGCCTGGAACCATGGGCGTACCCAGAATCAAAACCGGGGGTGGGGGGCACAGAACTGGCTAATGGGGGGCAAAACTGGCTGTGGTCGTTCAAGTTTTAACTTTTTTGCACAGGAAAGGTTGATGAAACCAAAATTTTAAGGAAATTATAACAGCAATTCATTAGTTTTTATAATTATTTGCTTGAAAAGATAATGATTTTTATTTTATTTCTATGTTTATCATTTATATAATTCAAAAGGGAAATTCGTTCATAACATTTGTTTTGAACTAAATTTATTTCGCTTCTGCTCCCCGCTTGGTACGCCCATGCTTTGAACTTGAATGCTATTAATTGTCATCAGTATATATTTTTGGTTGAATTGAGTTATCTATATGTAGAAATTTAGGAATTATTTTAATTATTTCCAAGCATTGTAATAATCAAGAACCCTGTAATAATCAAGCGGGAGTAAATAAACTTTTCTTCCTCTGCCATTACATTGCTGATTGGAAGAGTCGAAAACAATTTATGTAACGTTCTATTGTTTTTTACAGGTATTCTCACTCAGATGAGGTACCCGTGCTTCTCTGTCGTTTATTTTACCATCTTTTTAAATAGGAAGTGAGGCACCCGGATATATCAGTGCTTTATATTTGGCTAAAAGATAAACTGATAAATCATTAGCACATTCATATCGATCGTCTCAAAGAGTTTTTTTTTGCATTATCAATAAGTTTCAATATGTGCGCCCATGGTCACTCGACAAGAGACAAACCCGACGTTGAAATTAGCCTAAACGAAAGGCGCCATTGGGACCAAGCTTAACGTCCTATCCAACGGACGATGTTCTGCACTTGAATTGCCCTCCTAAAGTCACTCAAGCAGGGATCGCGCAGCCTCTGAAAAATCTCTGCAACTCCATTATTACTGTCTTCCAGTTAATTACTGAAACCACACCATTTTTTATGATAACCCTATAGTTGTGGGGCGGCGAAAGAGAGAAATCATAATAATTAATTAATGGCTAAGAATCGTACAGGTTCTTAGTAGATGGAATGCGTGGAGAATTTATGTGACAGGAGGGACGCCCAAGAGATATTTAACCTGGAGGAGGTAAGTGCCGTGGACGAGGAGATTCTCAGATAGTAGATTTTAGAGGTGGAGGTTTCTTTGCCCTCGTCATATCTCTCCGGGTGACAGTCGGGTGGCCTCACCTTTTTCTAGATGATAGAGGTGGGCGTGGACATCATCCTCAGCGAACTTCTGAAGAATTTAGAGAAGGTTGGGGGGATAGATTTTTCTTCCGGTACCCAGTCCAGAGAAGAACCAGTTGTAGGGTTAATGGAAAAGAACGGTAGGATTTATAGAGAGGGCGCAGCTGGAGATTTTTGTGATGAAGTCCTAGTTATAGCTTGAAACGTAGGCTTCCGCAGCGAGATTCATTTGTATTGGAGGATTCCGGGAGCTGCTGCGTATTCCGCTTTGTTGAACGAAATTTTGCGGCCATTTTGGGGCCATCATCAGGCGATGAATGGAACGAACACCATGCATAATGCAACTGATAGGCATTGCACATAAATATGAATGCATCAAATATATTACTTACGACGAACTGGTAGCTTAATACAAATAATATAACAAGAGACAGTGGCGCAGCGAGGGGGAGGGGGGTTTGGGGGATAAACCCCCCCCCCCCAGAGCTCAGAGAAATTTTTAAGTTTAATCCATCCTCTATATTATTTCTACTGTATGGATACCTTTTTATCAACTTATACGCAACCAAATACTACAAATGAGGTACCAAAATGCAAGGAATTTATCAGAGAAGATGCGACGGCATATCTTACTTCCTCAATATTGCTATTGTTTCCAAAAATTGGTTTTTAAATAATTAAAAAAGAGCAAAAAAACAAGAAAAAACAAAAACTGGTAAGTATTCCTGACGTTAACGGCGCACAAACTGATACATTTGTTCATTTGCACCAATATCTCGCATTCTTTAAATAACTTTTATCAAAATGCGGCTGATTCCACAATCAAGTCTCTTGTAGATACGTAAGTATGAGTCATCATGAGCGTTTAACAGAGGATAGTGTAATTACTTCCAATGTTGTGTTTAAAGAGGTCCTCTGACCTCAATTTGTACATGAACATTCCAAATACATTTGTACATAAGAGCCTGCCTTTTTTTCTACATTTTAAAATGAGAACCTGCCTATCCCTCTGTGGACCTGCATTGAGAAGAGCGGGGGAAGCCCGCTGGGAGCGGGCGCAGCACGCTCGTTTTACTTAATTGGATTGATATTACCAATAGAATAATGTAAGGATTAATAAAATATCCCTCAGAAAGCCGTAAAACTCACCATTTTGAACCATTTCTCTTAACATTCCGCAATTTATTTATCTCGCACCTACCGCTTATCCTGGTACCACCACATATCCCAGTATTAGTTGCACCTAAACCCTCCAGCCTTAATTCCTAGCTGCGCCCTTGACAAGAGAAATCATTAAATACCCATGGTCATGAATAATGTTTATACCATTCATTGCGTGATGAATGGGATAAATATTATTCAAATCTACAAATGGCAATTTTAGTCCTAGAAGAGAATAATTTTCTTACTACCTTAAATGGCTGGTGGTGAAACAAAAATCTAGCAGTGATGAGGAACTGCGATGCTTTTGTAGAGAAAGGGAGAGATGGAAAAGATATTCGGGTTAAGAATTTGAATGAGAATTTGACCTGGTAGTTTCAGCTTGCTGTATACACTATAGTTGTCGACGTGTGCGCCGAATACCTTTACGTCAGCCGCGGTGGCCGATCGTCATCTGACCCAGCGCACACTGGTCCGAGATCGGAAAAAGCTGGAATGAAGTCCAAAATGACCTTTATGGGGATAGAGATTTGACACTTAGCGTAAATACTCATAAATTATCACCAGATATAGATTTATATGCCATTTTACATAAAAACGACCCTTAAGTGAACAAAACATGGCCAACTTTTCAAAACCACGCGCGATCTCGTTTTTCCTCGAAAATCTTTGAATTTATCCAGGTGGTGTTGCGTTGGTATGATTTTTATGGAATAAAAAACGCAATATTTCTTTGACCTGGTGCTATTCTTATACTTTCAATGACTTTTGAAGGTTTACAATGCAAAATGGCCGACCAGTTTTTCACGTAAAATTTGACTTAAAGTAGACATTATCTTTCGTTTACGAAAAATATAACTCGGAAAATTTGAACCTTAATATAAAGTAGAGATTTATAAAGATTACTCAGTAGAAATCTTGGAAAAAAAAACGTTTGCGACGAAGGAAATGAGAGCGATTTTTCAATAGCGCGTCAAGGCTGAGCTACACGCCGCGGGGCCCTGAGGCTCGGTAACTGAGGCCGATTTTTCAAGTTTAAAAAAACTTTATTTTTAAAAATCGTCATTGAAATCACGGAATATCATATTCATTGACCAAAAACACTAAACCGAGGATGTTAAAAAGGATTATGTATAGATCGACTTGACCATTTAACGCATTACTCGAGTGAAAATACTAAGGATTGGATAATTTTCGGAACCATTCCACGCATAAGAAATATGGCTCGAGTATTGTAGTAAAATTAAGAGATTAAGTTGGCATGCGAGAAGAGAAAAATGAACTGTTTCTGCAAAAGGCAACAACGGATACCCTTTTTCCCTTTCCATTGTCGCCGAGGTGAGTCGCGTGGAAAGGGGAGTTTTCACATCACAAGACATCTTTTAGCCTTTTTTATTACTGCGTCCGTCCGGTGTGATAATCATTTGTTACGTTTAGTTTCTTTCCTGAACTTAAATAGCAAGATTTTTTAAGGTTTATTAAACGACGTGAGAAGTATAGATGTTTTTTGCTCTACAAAACTAAAGCTAAGTACTATAGTTCGTTCACTTCGTCCACTTGAATTCCATCAAGATTGATGATCCATAAAAATCGTTGGTATAATTTTTAATAAAAATTCCAAAGGTTCCGAAATCTTGAAATTTTGGTAGGAAAGTAATTGCCCAGTCACACAAGTGCGTAGAAAAAGGCCAATATTCTGCCGGCAATGGATACGAACTCCTTGGGCGGGCTCGCGGGGTTACTCTCCTGGGCCGAGGTCTGAAGCGTTAGCTTATCACCTCTGCACCGCAGAAGGGGGAGGACTGGAGGGAGCAAGGAAGGAGGCGCCGCCGCGATAGGAGCCCGACGACGCCTCCAAGGAAAGGACGGGGAAGGAAGGACGGGACGAGGAATCCTGCACCGTCACAAAGGCGGGCAGGTCCTACCACTAACGAAACCAAGCTATACGCAATTAATATGCTACCAATTTTAGTAGATTTTCCTATGAGGAAGAAAAATCTATCGATCAAATCGGTAGATAATATTCTGCCGGCAGTTTTACTGTAACATGGAAACGTCAAAACCTGCTGGCTGAACATGAAGAATAATATATTTTTTTTCTGCTTGAGAATTTGAAAGGGCCAAATATTACATGATTCATATATGTAGTTTATAATCTTTATTATAGCTGCGAAAGTGACTGTACTCAGGGCTCTCCTTTGTAGTTTGGATACCCATATGACTTAAATGATCGACATATTACTTGGGGTTAATTAATTTCAAGTGTGCCTATGGAACTATTGAAGACACATTAATTTTCATTCATCCCCTACTTCTGTCATTCACCAATAACGACCATCATTATATTTTCCGCCTTACATTAGGCTAGACATTCATCATAGAAAATTTGAGTAGAATATATTGTAGTATGAATTGCTGTATTGCCTGGTGCAGAAATTATCATACTTGACTCGACTTTATACTCGACTTGAGATCAAAAAGTGCAACTCGCACATCCCTAATTTTGACATGATCTAGCCATTTCATTGTTATTCCTTGTTCTTCAATGTTATTCCTTGCAATGAAAAACATTATGCAGCAAAATATTGGAAAAAAGTAGATCGCACTACACTCATCATCCGCCGCGGACAGTTTTGAAAACCGATTGAAATGCGACCGAAATGGCAATAGATATCAACTTTCCATTACATGGAAGTGGGCATTCCCTATGCAGTCCCCTCGTTTCACACACACGATTTTATTAAAGTGGATTCAAGACACACCTGAAAACAAAAGCTTTTTTTTTTGTATTCTACTTTGCGGCTGGGAGCGGTTGATACACATTCCGCGGATTTTACTCTCCGACGATTTCCGCTGTCTGAAATGAGTCAGTAACGGCATTGCTATGTCTTGAATGGCTTCAAAAATTGCGGTCATGTGACAACTACTCGGCTTGTCACTTACGGAAGGGAAAAACTACAATGAGATGGGTTTAAGAGACATCTTCGGAATATGAACCGCGCCAAATGTGCGTCATTGCGGTGACGATGTACTGCTGGCGAGAAATTCAATCTATTTGTGAAAACAAAAGCATTCAGATACACGTGATGACTTTTTGTTTAAGACACTATGATACTTTTTGGAGGAGATATATCTTTTGCACGAATACAGTGTGTATAAATCTACTTCAACGAATAGGACAGGCAAAAGAGCACAGTGAAATTTGTTAAGCTTCAATAAAAAGTATGGACGGTGAATCCAGCTAAAACAACCACATCTATTCTGCGGTTATCTACGTTAGCGGTCGAATATCCCTGGAACTATCGACCTCCTGATTCAAAGGCTAGTAGCCATTATTATTTTCTGCCAATCCTATAGCGAAATGGCCCCCGGCCAATACTTCTATAAAATACTATTGAAGGCCATATAAGAATTATTGTCTTCAAATAGAACCTTTAAGTTCTTAAAACCATCTTAAACAAATTTAATTGTCGAAAATACAGCCCACTAGACCTGCAATCAGTATCACTGCATTTATAGCCCTAGAAATGGCATTTATGTTTGAAATAAATATTCAAATTTAAAGGCTCTAGCCGAATAATTATGGAGGTTTCCAGGTAGAAAATCAATTCCTGGATAATTTTATTGCTACAAATTGCAAAAAAAACTCCATTTCTCACCTCGGAGTAAATTATCTCTTCAACCCGCTCTACGCGGCTGAAATATATTTGTCGATTAAAATATGTTTCATTTTACTATATTTTTTTTTGCATTTTTAATTTCAGAGCATTTGGACTCTCACCTGACCCGTAGGAGGGAAGAGGGATCAGAATAATGAAGTTACCACCTCGCCTATCATTCGTCGGATTCATAATTTTCGGTTGCATATTGCCTTGCAGTGGTCAGAAATTTTCACTGGGAACTTGTCCTGGCCTCAACTCCTTCACCCTCAAGGTTTTTACAATTGACACGGTAAGTGATTCCCTCTGGTAAATGGAAATTGCACTTCATAAATCCTATATTCTGTACATTTTAAGCTACAATTGTGTAGTGCTCTCTGTACGCCGGAATATTTCGACAATTCCCACATATCTATTCATTTTCTAACGGAATCAATCTATTTCTTCCCCTGATTCGCTAAGCTGCTTGCGTATTAACCGTTTATAACCCAAAGTTGCTTCTAAGAACCATTAAAAATGTTTAAACTTTGAGCTCTTTTTTGTAAACATCTAAACTACCCACTATTTTATTGAGTAAACTTTAATGAGGAAATATTTAGATGCCACGAAAATCATAATTGAGTGAAAATTTTCAAGTTTTCGTAATGAAAACTCTTGAAAATTGATTTTTCCCTAAATCAGCTCTGGGTTAGAAAGGGTTAGATGTGCGACCTATCGAGTTTGTAGAGGTACCTCTATTTCACTCTCTTATTATGGAAAAATCGATTTCGATTAAAATCGAAAATCGAGTTTTTGCAGTCGAAGATCGAGGGCATCGAAATGGAGCCATCATATTTGATTTTCGATTAAACTCGATTTTTCAATTTCGATCATGACCATTTCGTGTAGTCTCAGCAGTGCTAAGTAGTCATCCACGCTAACTAAGAACTGGCCACCGCTACCCTGATTATATGGTATCACGTAACTTTGGCTTAGCCTGGGGTGAGATCAAATTACCTATCCCAACTCACTGGGCTGGTGATGAGAACATCAATTTCGATAAAAAATCGAAAAGTGAATTTTTAATGCCAAAGTTTGAGGAAACAGGTATCAAGTCTTGATCTTCGAGTTTCGATTCAAATTAGATTTTTCAGCTTCGATCTTGACTGTTCTACCGGCGTGTGATAACGTCATCTGTGCCTTGTGGAAAACCTTTGTCTGATGGCGAAAAATTGTTAAGCACAGCCTCCATCGTCAAAAAAACATCTCGATCCGTTAATCTTCCTTAAACATTTTAGTGAAGCCGAATGGCTCCAAGCGATAATCCTCAAGATTTTATGTGCGGGGATTTGTAAATTTTTACTAATAATTGAACTATGCATTCTATGATTAGAGTATATTATTATTAGATTATTTTGTAGATTTTTGGGGATTTTTCAACCACGCATATGTTTATTTTGAGTGATATTTTAATGAACAAAAACATGCTTTTGCCCAACTGTATGTTTTTCTAAAGATAGCCGTCAGTATACAATTGATAAATCGAACTTTTGACTACATTTTCGATTTTTGCTGAAATTTTGAGCTTCTTATATCGATCAAAAATCAATGGCTCGAAAAATCGGTTTCGAGTGACATTTTTCCATCGCTATCACTTTTTCGCCCGAGGACCTCACAACACGCTTGAGAAGTCCGAGCTTCTTCTGAGCTATCAAGTTCATGTTTCCAATACGGGAGGCCCGAGAAAGACGCTGTTAGCTCATTGTATCTTTTATCAGTTCACACGAAGCAAAATAAATCTCACATGGTATTATTAATCTTAGATGTCTCTGTCTTCTAAAAACATTTGAGTTCTAAAAACTCAGTTATTTTTGTGTTTTTGTTTTTTTAATTTATCATATTTATTAGCCTGCTTGGCTTAGCCAGAAAAGGACGTCAATACCTTTGATTGTTGCCTCTTGTGTTTACGGTTTATTTTGGGAGCGACTATAGCTGGTATGGGTCTGATTTCCAGTGGTATTAATATTGCCGAAGATGCGGCAGTTGACCGTCCTTCTGTTTGCCCTAAGGACGATTGGTGCAAAAAATATGTAAAAATCTTTGCGAAAATCGTAAGAAAACAACAACTGACTTCATTTCAGAAGCAAATAATAGTGTTAAGTGGACCCTTTCTGCACTGCTCACTACTCCGAGTTGGCTTTTCCTTTTGACAGATAAAACTATTGATGGTGGCAGTTGTGCTGCTTTTCACGCCTGTTTGCCCATTTTATATATGGTAGTCACACCAAAGTCGTGTTTCTCCTCCGAAACGAGTACCGTTTTGCCCATATCCGTCTTGCCCGAAGCCACAATATTAGAAATATTGATAAAACTTTCAGATATCTTTGGCGGCCAGTGGAAGATTACAGTCTCAAATTAAACTTAAAGAAACGTGCAATCGAACAAATATAAATTATGAATGATCACTAGACAATTAGTTCAAAAAAATACGAACAAACCTTAGCGAAGATCGTAAGAAACAACAGAAATCGTTCTTATTCACTTTAACGTCAAACTCAAGTTTGTATTGTAATTTTTTCCCTGCGAACAGTTTCAGTAAAGTTTTCTCAGGTGTCGCAGCGGGCCAGATATGGAGGACCTGACCAGGTGCGAAACCCGAGAAAACTTTACTGCACACGACTGTATTGTTTTTTAAAAAACTGTTGTGTTGTCGTCAAACGGATCAGCTGACCCGGCCTATACTGACGAACTGAAATATCGTGACACCATCTACAGCAATTTGAATAAAATATCGCTTTTTCTTCTTACTCGCTCTGTTTCTTGTCCGAGCCTCCCCTATGTGTTTCCTAATAAGGTGGAACTCCCGGACTTCATCTGACGCTTTTTGACTCCTCTAGCCTAAATCTTAGGGAAGGAATTTTCCACCCTACCCTCAGTGTATGAAGCCCAAATACCTATGACTTGGTCTGGAATGAAAACTATCCCCACATTTTTAACCAACCTTCTGTTTGAAGCTAAATAAGAGATTGTAAGAGATAAATTTCCTTTCTTCCACAGATTCAGAATATTCCATGGAGAGAAATAGCACGCACAAAATCCATTGTTCAGAAAGATTGGAAGTGCGTTAAGTATGACTTTTTGGCGCACGTCGACAAACAGAAGTACGCATTTTCCATTGAAGGAATTACAAAAGGGTGAGTTTTTAAAGATACGTCTTTTCATATGCAATACCATTGCGGCACCATATCTAAATAAATAACGCTATCCCCGCAAATATCAAATACGTCAAATTTAAGCTGACATCAGTGACGCTGTTCTTAACGTTTTAATGCCTTGTGGCTTTGGGATGTCTTAGGTTACATTTTAAGACACCTTTTATCTACACAAAGTGCGGGTGCGCCTAAGGAGTGGGGATGGACCGACCATAAAAACTGTATGGGACCGCTCAGGTAGCTGGCACACGGGCCCGCCACCTACCCGTCTGTATGCAGTAGGGTGACGCATGGGCCCGCCACCTACCTGAGTCAGTCCGCGAGCGCCGGGGGAGGAAAGTACCGACCATAAAAATCCTATAGGACCGACTCAGGTAGCTGGCGAGCCCTTGCGGGTCCGCGAGCGCCTGAGAAATGGGGAAGGACAGACTATAAAAACTGCATGGGACCGGCTCAGGTAGCTGGCACACGGGCACGCCACCTATAGTCTGTATACAGTAGGGTGGCGCATGGGCCCGCCACTTACCTGAGTCGGTCCGCGAGCGGCTGGGTGAGGAAAGGACCGACCATAAAAACTATGGGACCGACTCAGGTAGCCGGCGGGCCCGTTCGCCATCCTACGGTATACAGACTATAATTGGCTATTAGCTTTCTCCCGTCCAGCCGCCTAGAGTAGGGAAAAAAATGTAGAGGGTTATGGCTTCCCACCCCGTGGGGCCGGCTTCAAATCCCGGCAATGGTGGATATTTTTCAAACACTACCTGATCACTCCTTGAGCGCTTTGCGTAGAGCATTCCATTCATATTTCTTGTTTCCACCTTGTTATCTCCACCTTTCCTCCCCAAACCCTTCCCTCATGGCGCAAATGACCTCAGCTGTCGCTCGCCTCCTTCAAACACCATACCATACCAAAAATATTGAGCCTTTAGGGCAATAAGCACAGTATTTTTGTGTAAAGGCTAGATGAGAATTTTATTGCACTTTAAACACTCTCAAAAGTTACTAATCAATATCCAGCGCTGAACATTTAACCCTTTCTAAACCATAGCTGCTTTTGGGAGAAGTTAAATTTCGACACTTTTCATTTGAAAAATGTTAAAAATTTCTTCTCACATATAACTATTGTGTCATCTACATATTTAGCCATTGTACTTAACAGCTCAGCAGAAAAAGTGACTTGAATTTTTCCTGAATACAGCTGAAAATGTACATATTTTTGATGTTACTTAGAAGCAAAATTGGGTTATAATTGTTGATGAAGTATTTTCTATACCTCATTTAATGAATAAAATAGGAAAGGAATTTTATGCTAAATAATATAACAGCAGATTTTAATGTGAACGTGTAGAATTTAAACCCATTGGAAATGACATGGTATTAGATTTAAAACTGACGGATTTCTGATTACAGCCATAAACATAATATATTTCTTCAACTTCTTGTCAAGGAAATCTGCTATTGCTACTGTCAGGGGAATATGGGAAATGTTGCCTCTAAAAATATGATTTGCTAAAATAAAATCATAGAGCGTTCGTGGACATCGGTTGAAATAATTGAAAGAAGCATTTTTCAGCATTCCGATAAAAACTTTGAACCCTTAACGTTGGTCGGAAGTGCTTTAAAAAATATGAAAACGAAGCCACTTGACTGATCCCAGTGCTTAGTATCTCCCTAAAGATACGTCCTTAATAATACGTCCCATTTATATTTCCTTAGGCTTTGTCTTGAAATTATACGAATGAAGTTCCGTGCTCTGGCTCAAAAATTTCTCATGTTCAAAATTCACTAACTCTTGCTTTACTTTGTGGTATTCCATTATAAGTTTCCTGGATATCAGACAATTGCTAGGCTATTACTAGGATATCAGACAATTACTACACTTATTTTTTATCAGAGCGCGACCCGGGTTTAAATGAATTATCATCATCTTCATCTTCTTAATTTGCGCCTGAAGATGATGACAATTCATAGTCGCGCTCTGATAAAAAAATAAGTGGTATAAGTAATAATCTGATATCCAGGAAACTTATTTCTCATGTTTACCTTTCCTAAAGGTTAGGAGTTATTGTAACTCGTTGACTTTCATCTGACGCGTTTAGAGTTCTTCAGCATAAATCCTCTCTCTATCTGGTGGAGCAGGGAAAGAAATTTTTCATCCGACCGTAAATGTGTAAAATTTAAACACATTTAGCCTGGTCTGAGATGAGCTCAATCCTCCCCTACACCAGCCAATCTTTGGGTTTAGGCCCTGAGTGAATGAAACTTACAGAATAAGTTGTGGTCTTTAGTTACTCAAATTGAAATTGCTCTGTGTGGGATCTCATATGATTTCCGAGTATTCCAATTGCAGCTTGATGAGTGTTGAGTAGCACTTCTCCTTCACTAATTCACCCGAGAAAATTCTCTTTTTACGGCGCATCTGATCGATGAATTTAAATTTAAGACTCTTTAGTCTTGTAAGATCTTAGATTCTCCCGGCGTGTTAAGTGTAGAACGGTTTCTCGGGTTATCCAGCGGGAAATCAGCTCCTTTTCTCCCAACGTCTCGAAGAGCGACTTCCTCTTCATTCTCAGGTGATCTCCTGAATGAACAAAAATTTCTAACTTTTCAGAAGATCCTCTGAGGATGAAGAGCTCTTCGAAACGTCGGGAGACATGGAGCCCGGTGGAAATTTTTAAATGAAAAAGATTACCCTGTGGAATTCCCCAGAAATATTTCTGCTCTTTAAATCATGTTCCCCAACCATGGATTAGGTTAACTTTGAGTAAATGAGTAATAACATTTATATGATCATTTGCAGGGGTGGGTTTGGAAGAGCATCGGGAGAGTTAACTGTTGTCAATCCTGACGGTCTAACTACTGGTTCTGGGACCTACTTCAAGATGGATATTACTTATGGACGTAAGTGAAGCAAGGAAAACCTGATAAAAATCTCATTAAATTCGACAAACTATGATACTGATGCATTTTTGAACAAACTAGGAGTATTCAAAGAAATTGATTTATTGAGAATTATCTTAATAAATATAAATTCATTAATATCGTGTTTATTTTTATGTTCACAGAAAAGCCTATCACTATCAACTATTACATTGTACGCACTAATTCGGTGAATACTTATCTGACTTTGTACGCGTGCGAAAATTATCTATTTGGAAAAATAGGTAAGTTTGTAAATTATGTATTAAATATATATATATATATATATAAATATGGTATAATATCTTTTTTTGCTAATTACAAGCATTAATTTGTGAAAAATTCTTCATTCATAAGAAATTAAAAATTATTATGTCCACATATAAGAGTGGCGATCCAAAAATATTTAAACATTATATAATGTGCGCTAAGTATTAATTGATTTTGCGGTTACTGAGTTTGCTCAATATATCACGTAATATTAATAATAATCAGTATTTATGCTTCCCTCAAGATGGTAGTCACAGTATTTGAAAGATAAACTAGCAATAAATATTTAGATAAATCATAAAGCTATATCATAAATTGATACTTAAATTGAGGTGCACAATATTATCGAATTATATTGATTTTAACCCTTCCCTTGGGCTACAACCTTGTCGCGGTGGAAAGGCTTGCGCGTTCCTATGACCCCTAGAGTTGCACTGGCGGATTAATTCTAAATTATTCCCGGTAGAGCCACCCATGCCAGATAGGTCGAAGGGTAGGAGCCAGGCGAAAGGTTGTCCACTTGATGGTGTCACGTGAAAAACATTGTTGGAATGGAAGTGGGGAACCCTACCAACTATCTCTTCCCTGAAAACATGGAGTACAACCAAATGAGCCTCGGAATCTCATCGCCCGGGACCCGTCCGCAAAGGGCGGGTGTCGGGCACGGCAGCGAGGTCGGCAAGGTCTTCGGGGTCGCCAACATGCGAAATCCTTGCAGAGACTTATGATCATCATCATCAGCAGCAGAAATGAAGAAGGAGGAAAAGATGACCAAGAAGATGGAGAAGAAGAAGTTGGCTATAAATGTAGGGACGTGAAATGTGACTATGATGAGGGCGGGGAAGTTAGAAAATATCTAAAGGGAAATGGATAAAGGGAGGATAAATATCTTAGTATTATGCGAGGTGAGGTGGAGGGATGGGGGGGACTATTGGAGTGATGGATATAGGGTTATACATAGTGGAGGGGAAGAGAGCCAGCGAGGGGTAGCGTTAGTATTAAACGGGAAGGTGAGTAATCGTGTAGTAGGTATAAACTAGGTAAGCGATAGGATTCTGGTGGTAGAAATTGAGGCGCGGCCCACCAACCTTGTGGTGGTCCAAGTTTACATGCCCACTAGCAATCATAGGGAGGAAGAAGTAGATGAGGTGTATGAACAGCTCAAGGAAATAATTAGAGACACACCGGGTAAGAAAAATCTGGTAGTGATGGGGGACTAGAACGCCTCAGTCGGGGAAGGGAGGGATGGACACGAAATAGGAGATTTTGGTCTAGGAATAAGAAACGACAGGGGAGAGAAAGCAGCAGAATTTTGTAGGAGAAACAAATTATTCATCACAAGCACGTGGTTCAATCATCATAAAGGGCGAAGGTACACATGGAAAAGTCCAGGGGATGTGGGGAGATATCAAATAGACTACATTATGGTAAGACAGAGGTTTAGGAATAGTGTGAAAAACTCGGATGTAGATTCGGACCACAATCTAGTGCTCATGAAATGCAACGTAAGATTCAAAAGACTTATGAAAGTTAGGAAGGCGAAGAAATGGAACGTAGAAGCCCTGAAGGGGAGTATGAGGAGAGAATATCAGGAACTAGTGGACATTAGTATACGGGAGATTGAAAGTATTAAGACTGTTGAGGAAAGATGGGATAATATTAAAACGGGAATAGTCAAAGCGGCGGAGAAGTCAATTGGTTACGTTGACAGAAGAAGGATAAAGAAGCCGTGGATAACGGAGAACATGATGAGGGAAATGGAAGAGGAGAGGAAGTGGAAGAACGTGGACAAAGAACAGGGCAAAATAACGTATAAGGAACTGAATAATCGATTACGACGAAACTTAGAGGGCAAGGGAGGCTTGGTGGAAAAGACAGTGTGAGGAAATGGAAATGTTCCAGAAGGATGGAGAAGTAGGCGCGTTGTACGCCAAAGTTAAGTCGCTATCGGGCGTCCAAAGAGGACAAGTCATGTCTAAAATTAAGGCTAAAGATTGGAGGATGCTAACCGAGCGAGAAGAGGTACAGAGTAGATGGAAGGAATACGTGGAGGATCTATATGACGGAAGAAACAGGCCGGAGAGATTGACTCTAGATGAGGAAAGTGCAGTGGAGGAGGATAATCTTGGGCCGGAGATATTAGATTCGGAAATAGAGGGAGCACTTCGTGATATGATGGCTAAGAAAGCAGTAGGCGTGGACAATATCCCGTGTGAGCTTCTGAAGAATCTAGGGAAGGAAGGTAAGAAAAGGGTTTTCGAACTAGTGCGCAGGATCTATGAGGAGGGAAGTTGGCCGGAGGATTTCGTGAAGACGGTTTTAATTCCGCTTCCGAAAAAGAAGAAAGCTGTAGAATGCGGAGATTATAGGACTATCAGCCTAATATCGCATGCGGCGAAATTGGTGCTGAGGATGTTGAACAGACGAATGGAGGCGAGGGAAAACGAGTATTTGGGCGAAGATCAATTTGGTTTCAGAAAAGGGAAGTCAACTCGTGATGCAATAGCAATAATGAGGTCCCTCGTCGAGAGGAACCTAGAATATGAGGACGAATATGCGTGTTTCGTGGATTTTGAAAAAGCGTTTGATAGGGTGAACTGGGTAAAGTTAATGGATATTCTCAAGAGAATAGGCGTAGATTGGAGGAATAGACGACTGATTCGTAATCTGTATATGGCCCAGACTGCGCAAGTGAGGGTAGCTGACGGAGAATCTGGGTGGGCAAGCATTGGCCAAGGTGTGAGGCAAGGCTGTCCTCTATCGCAGCTGCTCTTTAACGTGTACGCTGAAGAGATGGTAAGGGAAGCGTGGGATGAGTTAGAAGCTGGAATAAAAGTGGGAGGAATGATGTTCAAATCAGTGAGATTCGCGGATGATCAGGCGTTGATTAGCCAATCAGCGAGGGGGCTTCAGGCTCTAGTGGATGCGTTATACGAGCGTTGCGAGGAGTATGGGATGAGGATTAATCACACGAAAACTAAGGTTATACGGTTTTGTAAAGCATCACGAGCGAGGAATGTGAGACTCAAGATAAAGGTGGGTGGTGGAAAACTTGACCAGGTTGAGCAATTCAGCTATTTAGGCAGTACGTTAGAGGAAAACGGATACAGTAGTAAGGACATCAGAAAGAGAATTGCATTAGAAAAGGAGGCGTTCATGAACAGGAAGGAGCTTCTAAGAGGATCGCTATGTAAGACTTTACAGAAAAGGTTAGTGAAGAGTTTGGTTTGGAGTGTAGCTCTCTACGGTGCGGAAACGTGGACACTGAGGAAAGAAAACGAGAGAAGATTGGAGGCATTCGAGATGTGGGTATAGAAAAGAATGGAGAGGGTGAAATGGACGGAGAGGAAAAGGAACGACGAAGTGCTGGATATGGTTGGCGAGGAGAGGCAGCTTTTAGATGAGATACGGAGGAGACAGAAGGTATGGATGCAGTTAGTGCTTAGCGGGGAGGGGATGTTGAAAATGGTGTTAGAGGGTAGAATGTTAGGGAAACGAGGGAGGGGAAGGAAAAGAATAGGATTTTGAGATAGATTGAAAGAGAGTAGGCCTTACAGTGAATTGAAGAAGGCATTGCTGGAAGGAAAGGGAGGCTCCCAGATCACTTCTTTAGTGGTACTCCATGGAAACCTACCTTAATCGGTAGAATACTATAATACATAAATAAATTGATTTTAAATAAATCTTATCAGTCCTTAGTTACGAAGAGGTTGCTGCTCAAAACCCATTGCGAGTTCATTTAATGGTAACATTCTTTTCATTTCAGAGAGTGCCATTGTGCTTGTAGCTCCAGAACTAAGCGATGAAGGCACAGCAGCGGCTATAATTGCCCTCAACCAATATGGAATAGATCGCAGCGAGCTTAAGTTTACCTACACCAGTGAGTGTTTGTGAAAAGATACACGCATTTTTGTATACCTTAGATGGCAATCGAACTTGATTCAGAATAATTATGGCCTGGAAAGAAGTTTGTTGAATTGGGTGAAAATCAGCATCTAAAACCAAATTAAAATTTGGTGATGGTTTTCCGGGTTTACACCGCGTTGATACAAAAAAAAACCGTGTAAAAAAATGCGTGTAAACCCGGAAAACCATCACCAAATAAATAACCGCGGAAGCCTCCGTAACAAATTAAAATTTATTATATTGTACAAGTATTTATGTAAGGCTCAAATTTTATTTATTTTTCCAATTGTTGCCACCTTTTTAGAATAAAAAATGTCTTTGTCAATGTGAAGAAGTGTATTAAGAAACCATGTTGACATCGTTCCAAGATAACCTTGAGTGTATTTTATTTTACTAAATGACGAGTGAGGTGGAGCATGGTAAAGGAATGGTGTTTGGCTATTAATCGAGGTGCCCACGATTCGAATCCCGGGTGAAAACTTCGGACACACCAAAGAAAAATTCTTACGGAGCAAGAGTACGCCGGGAAAGGAACTCACCATACAATTTGTTTGAAGATACCGAACTATTAAACCTTAGTTACCTATGAAGTCTAACCTGAATGTGTGAAATTCATGCGCATGTGACTAAGTGTTAGTTCGGTGCCAAATTTGACTCTATACTCGCTTATCCAATTCATCCTTTGGGCAGAACCACCGGGTGAATGACCGGTGGTCCGCGGATTAAAATTCCGGAGCCATCTTTAGATGCTAGAAAATAAATGAAGCATGAGAACTGATATAAATGCTGAGTCTAGGAGTGGGGAGGTTCTCACATATCAGAGTAACAGAGTAGTGGTGACAAGCTCAGAGCAACACTGGGAATTTGGCGACCAAAGTCATCTCTTGACACTTTGGAATAGAAGACGGTAACGGTGAAAAGCCAAGCAGGTGACACCCCTAGGAGGCTCATCATTTGTTCTAACATTTATTAGTTCATATCTTTTGAACTAGTAAAGGTAAAATTTATATTCTAGCCTAGTTGCCGCAGAAAAGATAGAAGAAAAATTGACGAATATCAAATTTCAACCCACAGAGCCGTATCCAAGTGCAAGTAAATTAATTTAGCATAAGTAGCAACATGAATGTAGATTGTAAGAGTGGAGAAATTCTCACCTACTAGATAAACAATGTGGGGGATGGCTCTGTCACCTGAAACTAGTAGTATGTTTTGAAATATAAAAAAAGTGGAAAAGTGCTAAAAATTCTTGTGGAATAAAAATTGACGAATCTCAAACTTAAAATCCAAATACTGACAGAATGGAATATGAAGGCAAAATGAACATATGCAAATATCAGATTGTCACTGAGGGGCATGGATCTGTTGGCTAAAAATTGTGGTGTGTTTTGAAGTACAAGTAAGTGGGAAAATGCTTAAATGCTAAAAATTAATATTCTTGCCTAAATGGCAAGGGAATAAAAATTGACGAATCTTAAGTTTAAAATGAAATTGCCGAAAAACGGAAAATGAAAGTGAAGTTAAGCTACAAAAAAGTATTCAAATCCATAGATTTCCAAAAAGTTAAATTTCGATTCGGTATTATCCGTAGTAAGAGATGGAGCGCTGATGAAAGGAGCATCTGGCATGCACCGCGGTAATCTTCACTCATCCTAAAGTGGATCATCTGTCGTCCTGAGTTTTAGTATGAATACCTATCCAACCCGTAAAGGCAAAATTAATATTCTTGCCTCGTTACCAACGGAAGAAAAATCACGAATCTCAAGCTTAATGTGCAATTACCGAAGAATGGAAAAGGGTGTGGTATTTGGAGGAGGCGACCGACAGCAGAGGTCATTTGCGCCATCAGGGAAGGATATTAAAGGAAGAGTGGTGAGAAACCCGATGTCGGCATTAGCTTGCTCTTAAGGCGGTTTCACACCATCCAATGTTCCTCGATCAATAAACATTGAACAAGAAAAATTGAGCGTCAAACTACGTAAAATGTAATTTAAGACGGCAGTTCAAGAGTACTTGATCAAGAGTATTTGGAAGAACTTTCACACGCTAAAAGACGTCAATGACGAGTTTGAAGCGTTGCAGCTGCTATATGGAAAGCAAAATAGCCACGTAATGCGACTTGAGCATATTTTATTTAGCAGATGCAAGTAAATTTTATTTTAGTATTATATTATTTATTTCAGTATTATATCTTTCAATTCATTGAAGTTGGCGACTTTACGCCGAATCCATTAACATCGCAAGGCTTTAAAATACACGTGGTCCGTATGGAAAATCATCACCACCGACCCAAAAAATATAAAAGTAAACATTAGTCCTTCATAACGCTAAACACATCACCACTGCACAATTTACGAATTTCGCACCAAGAAATTTCGTCGAAGAGGACGACCAAACTAAAATGTTTATAGTTCACAGGTAGCGTAAAATCACCAACTTCAACGAATTGAAAGATATAATACTAAAATAATTTACTTACATCTGCTAAAAAGCAGCCATTTTCTTCAGGGCAGCATTCCTCTTCTCCTTGTTGTGGCATTCTGGGGATGAGATTTCGTAGAGGCACCTATTTTCTTCTTAGGCATTAAAAGTTCCACTGCTTGTCCACTCCAGGAGGCCATTTTGATCGTAGTATCTGGTTGTATTCCTTGCGGAAGCAGGAGAGGTAAGTAGCATTCTGGGAGGACCAATGGTTGCTCGTTATTGGCCGAGAGGCTTGAAACCGATTCAGTATTCGAGAATTTTTAGAACCGTTCAAGACGAGAGAATGGGTCTAGCAGGTTAAGATCGTGAAAAGTGCCCCCTGATATTTTGGGAAATAAAAGATATACATTTAAAGTGCATTCAAAATTATGTGTTTTCCCAAAGTTTCATACCTCAACAATGGAAAAAATAACCCCAGAAAAAATTGAAACACGATTTTTAGTTTTTTAACCATATCTCCAGTTTTTATTTTTGTAAAATTGTTTTCTTGATTTTAAATTGTGCATACTATTATGGTCTACCATTCTGATTTTTTTTAAATTTTTGAACCAAAAACTTAACTTTTACGTAAGTTTGAAATTACGGTATGCACAATTTAAAATCAAGAAAACAATTTTACAAAAATAAAAACTGGAGATATGGTTAAAAAACTAAAAATCGTGTTTCAATTTTTTCTGGGGTAATTTTTTCCATTGTTGAGGTATGAAACTTTGGGAAAACACATAATTTTGAATGCACTTTAAGTGTATATTTTTTATTTCCCAAAATATCAGGGGGCACTTTTCACCATCTTAACCTGCTAGACACTTTGATCGCGAAGAAGCCATCAAATAGGTTTTAAGACAGCATGGCCGCTACCATGACGTTTCAATGGCGTCATGTCTATTCAAGAAACCTTGATCAATGAGTCTTGAATAGAATTTTAAACAAAAAAAAAACCGGAGGAACAGGCTTTAGCAAAATGCACCGAGGGGACCCCGGCTTAACGTCCCATCCGACGGACGGAGTGTTGCGCTTGAAATGTCCTACACACACCATTCAAGCAGGGATCAGGCATTCTCTGAAAATTCCCTGCCACCACCGGGATTTGATCCCGAGCCCACGGGATGAGAAGACAACACTCTAGCCACTACACCAACCTGACTCCCCAAGAATGGAAAATGGAAGCGCAATCAATCCATGCGAAAAGTACTCAAACCAATGGATTTTCTAAAAGTTAAATTTTGATCCGGTTCTGTCACTGGAAAGAGACGCAAAACTCTCAGAAGCAGAGAACATCTGGAAATCTTCCGTTATTGCTTCACTCACCCCAAGATAAATGCTACGCAACTTTCCTACATATTCCATCGGCTGGGTTTTAAAAGCCGAATAACCTCTCTTCAGGCCTGTTTACACGGTAAATTAACACGTACGGGTTAATGTCTAAATGTATGAACACGAGAATGAACGCCAAAATGCACCGTGTAGCCACCCAACTTGTGCGAATGCATGCACAGAAAATAGAACCTGTTCTAATTTAGTTCATGCATTCGTACATGTTCCGTTCCGGTCCACAAAAATCATTCACGCAAACGTACATTAACTCGTACGTGTTAATGTATCGTGTAAACAGGCCTTTCTACATGAATGGAGATTCCTCAAGCAAATGACCTCCAACTATGCAAAAAAATATCCGGCACATCAAACAGATTTTTAAGAGCCTTTTACTCATTCCTTTTATTGATTTTATTTCCCCTGTAACCCAAATGCCTCCTGAGTTCATGGGGAGTGGTCCAACAAGAACATCCTCGTTTGACCACTTGTAACTGCGGAAGTTATGAAGAAAATTATCCAGAAGAAATTCTGACGCTTCACAGGCAATCACGATAAGATAGAAAAATGGTAATCATTAGCGAGATTCTCCCATACGTTTTCTTTGGCCTTCATTGCTTGAATTGTAGACAGCGATATTAATTTATCAATAATGTTTTACGGAAACAATCTAATAAAATACTAGACATTTGGATTGAAGAAACATCAATCATTAATAAACATTTATTACAACTTATTTTTGAAAATGCGGTCATGTACTTTGTAAAAGTGAAAGCTGGCAACTAAATCATACACACACACCTCAAATATGATACAACTTAAAAGGGATATGCTATATTGTATGTATTGTTCTAGTTCTTATGCTCTAATATTGCCTATTATTATCCTTCAAATGGGATGTCACCATTTCGCGTGTACTTGCCATGTCTAGTATTTATTCCGAAAACAAGCTACCAATATCCCCGCAAGGTGATGGGTGTTGCATACTCTCCGGGCGCCACTGTAAGTTGCGTCATTGACTTAACCCCCAAACAATGACTTCATTTCATTCAAGCATTAATTAATTAAAAATTACATACTTTCACTTACAAATAGAAGCTGTTTCGTCATTTCTCTCCTAAAACTCATATCCTATTACCTGCCCTCGACTTTTTCATTGGTGCTGGTGAATAACTCTTGGAAATATGAAAATAACCTTTACAAGATGAATAAAGCCTCTGTTGCCTTTAACCTTCCGTATGGCTAAATGACTTATCATACCTAATCAAGCTCAGTCAAAATCCGACTCGAAAATAAAAAAGTGAATCATTTATTCGAGTATTAACTTATTTGTAAGTATTTTCATGGAGCAGTTGTTATTGAACGGACGTTTTGGAAATTTTATATTTCCTCCAGCATGGCTTCCGATACATAAATCAGAGAAAAAATAAAGTAATTGAAAAAATTGTGGCAATGGTTCATTAAAATATGCATAAATATATGATGTAAGAATAAGGAAAATGTGGAGTTGGTGAATATTAGTTGGTTAACGATTGGTTTGTATATTATTCAATTTTAATTTTTTACAGCTATATAAAATCCAATTTCATGCAATTATTGTGATAATAACATTATGAGCCGAAAAACTCCACAATGAAAAAACAGAATTTCCGAGTATAAAACAACTTTCGTGAATAAGACTCAACTATTTTCCTTAGCAGGCCTGTTACAAACAACAACGCCTTTGATTTGAAGACACACTAATTTTGGGTTACGAATTAATAAATGAAAGATAGGTAGACATTCCCTGTATTTTATAGTTGTAAAAACTTGCTCAAGAATAATTCACATGACCTGTTTTACTAGTAATTCACGATTTATATAAAAAATGTAAAGAAAACAATTGAGAGCATGGTTTGCTGTTTGGGTTTAGCTTTCCGCTACTGTTTGAAGGATCATGAGTCCAAACTCCGGGTGAAGCCATCTGACACCTCCTCAATGAATCCTCCTTGAGTAAGGTGGCGTAAAAAAGGGTATGGACTCCTTAACCAGAAAGTTTGATCTTCATACACCAGCAACTTAGTCTGGGGGTGAGCTCTACCCTTATCTTTCTCGACCAACTTCAGGGTGAAATTACCGAGTGGGTGAAAGAATATTCCTGAATTCATAAATTTCATTCTGTGGTGCTAATGAAAGATGCCTTTATAAATTGTCTGGCATCTGAAGCTAATCTAAGCTTTGCTCTTAGTTATTGAGAAGCAGAGATCTTTGTAGCGTGTTGGGAGAAGTTATTGATTGAGAGACGGTTGCATAATATCACTTTAGCGCTTACCATAAGATGATATAGTCTTCCACTTTGCCTGGCGGTGGCTGACAATTCTGTTTAACTTGAAGTATTACCTACCTTATGCAGAAGCTAACCAGAACCTTTAACCACCGCCAGGTAAAGTGGAAGGATCTATCATTTTATGGTCAGCTTAAATGAGGCATGATTAAACCGGCCCTTAATATTTTTGAGATCCAGACTACCAGAATACTCAAACCTATCTTAACCACATTTTTAAAATCTAGCTACATTTATAAGCCAGCTACGGAAAACCCTAACCGTGACGTTGGTCCAGTTATCTATTTTATCACATGCATTACGTTTTCTTAGGTCGTGTCTTACATATTTAGTTTCGCTTTTTTAAGTGAAATACGCAACAGCATGTACTATACTTGTTTCCAGATTCATGAAACACTTTAGTCTTGCAATAAGAGGGTAACCTTTTAAGTGTCGGGAATAGAACGTTCCTTACCACTTAGTAACTATAAATGATGTTTTTAAACAACTGTTCGAGTTGCCTAATGCCCATGCAAAGTTTCATTAAGATCGGCCTGATAGTTTTAAAACGGTGGCATGTTAAAGTTCCCAAGTCGCTGTACGAGATGTAATTAAGACATGAGCAGTACCGCACTATAATTTTCTATAACTTTCGACGAAGCATCACCCAGCAAGAATGAGTTACTGAACTTTTTGTTGTTTTTGGCGAAGATGCACCATCAAAGACAACCGTTTATGGCTGGTATGCAGAGTTTCGAGTACGCTCTAGCCTCAGCGACGAACCGAGTGAAGGGCGACCAAAAACCGCCGTTACTCAAGAAAACGTGGATGCTGTACTTAACATGTATATGGAATATCGTCATGTTACATACCGTGAGATTTAAGAATCATTCATTTAAGAATCATCTCAGGGGCCTCAGTTCATAAGATCTTATACGAAGAGCTAGGCGTTAAAAATCGGTTTCCCGCTCGATACCACACCTCCTCACAGAAGAACAGAAAGCAGCTCGTGTCAAATGGTGCCATAATACTCTACAACGATTGAACTCAGGTGCATCAAAGTACATTCACAACATCGTAAGTGGTGATGAATCATGGATCTATAGCTATGAACCTGAATCAAAACGCCAATCTTCAGTATGGGTCTTCCAAAGTGAGGTGAAACCGACAAAAGTTGTTCGTTCTCGCAGCGTTTCCAAGAAAATGGTCGCATCTTTCGTAGCCAAATCATGGTATGTAGCGACGATTGATCTTGAAAATCAAATAACAGTTAGTGCTCAATGGTATACGACCATATGATCGCCGTAAGTTAGCCCCGAGCTTCGGAAAGATAACCCAAATCGACGCATTACGCTAGTCACGAAGTCGTTTTTTTAACAGCAAAACGCCGAAATTCTTTATCATCTTCCATACAGCCCGGACTTTAGCCCCAGTGATTTTTTCACATTCCCGGGAATCAAGAATATGCTACGAGGACAGCGCTTCCAGATGTCTGAAGAAGCGGTTGATGCCTATAAAACAACAGTTTTGACTACCCCTACTTCGGAATGGAATAAATATTATAACGACTGGTTCCATCGAATACAGAAGTACATTGAGTATCGTGGAGAGTGCTTTGAAAAACAATGAAAAAATTGCGTTTGGTTCCTCTTATAGTTTTCTTCATTCCGGACACTTAAATGACTTCCCTCGCATAATATTTCTTACAAATATATCTCAATTTACGGCATCAAAAATTTATGAGTAAGATAATCCATCAAAGAGCCGATTACTTCAAAAGATTAAGTGTAGGGGAAAGGTGGAAACAATTATCTGTCGATTAAAACGGAGCATTTGTGGAGAAAAATATTGGCGTGAGAGAAAAAAACATGAGTTCCATGCTTTCTCCCAAACTATACATAAATAATCGTTCTTTCCAAAGTTTAAAACCAATTAATTTCGCACTCAACCCAACCGATTGTGTCCACTGAAAGTTCAGCATCGAATACCGGCGAAATTAAAGGCAATGGCCATGGAACTAACTTCCTTTCCCACGTAAAAATCGTTTTATTGTGCTAAAAAAAAAATTCCTCACACTTTCCCAAGTTTAGAAGTTTTAGGAGTCCTCTTGGGGACAAATTTCTTTGTTACCCCCTAAATCATCTGCGCCAAAAACCGGTTCATAAAGATTCCTAACGGTAGCGGGTGTTGTGGAAGGGGCAGGGAGCGGGGGAAACTGGGAATTTCTCGGATGGAGAGGTGCGAATGCATGGTCCAGAGGTCCAGTGTGCGTCGGGAGCTCCGAGACAAAGGTAAGAGGTAGCTGATAGTTTAACACCGCGTGGTTGACTGCGCGTATACCGGTAGGACTCCCGCCTCGCTGTTTCTCGATACGTATTGTGTGATCATAAGATACCTCATGGCTTACTTTCCGGACTCTGTACTTGCAATACATAGATCCTTAATTTTCTACCTACTTGTTAGGAGTAGAGGACAGGAAGTAGAATAAGATATTTTTGGAATTTTTAAATTATAATAAATGTTTTAGGAATTTCTCGGGCTGCACTGCACAATAATTCAGTCGTAAGTTCAAAAGATTCAGGCTTCAATTGTTGGAAGTTAGAAATACTTAAATAAATAAAAGATCGTAGCTCTTCTCCACATAATGTTTTACAGCGCACTACGCGTTTCGTCTAACTGAGCCGAAATCATCTGGTAGGAGGCCATCATCTGGTCTTGTACCAGTCTAAGTGTTAAGGTCGTTTATTCATTTAAATAACTCAGTCGTATTGGCCGACGCTTCGGAAAACGACTTGTCTTCCATCTCAAAGCGTGTTTCTGTCTTCGTGTCCAAATTAACGCTGAAATGGAACGCATTATTCATTATTATCATTAAAATTGGACATTCAGACAGTAAAACGCGTTGATAAAGGAAGAAAATTCGTTTTCCGACGCGTCGGCCAATACGACTAAGTTAACCAGATATAAGCCGAGAATAATTCCAGATTATCATCCACCAGAAAAAAATTAATATCGTTAACAAATAAATTTAGTAAAACGATGGGTATATATGAGGACCCTAGATTTTAAGGGGCACAAGATCAATTGTTATAATTTTGTAGATAAGTGGCGATGATATTTGGTGGGATAATAGTTGTGGCAAAAAGATACAAGTAAATCACTGATAAGTGTATGCGCGTAGATTCAGTGACTCACTTGTTACCCTTTTTTTCCCTTTGCTACAAGAATATTGTGTACTCCATCAGCGTTTATCCCCAAAATTATAAAATGTCATTTCATTCTCTTGGTTTCGATGGCCCTCAAACAGTATTTCCCAGTCATGTCAAAGATTGGGGCAGTAACTTGTATCGTTTATTTTGATAGGATGAATATCGCTCCAAAATTTATACTCCTAAAAAAAGAAGTCTTAGAAATTTATTAAAACCTGTTTACCAGCAATTTATGAATTGTTATAATTTCGTACTACAGAAATGAATTTGAGGTTGCAATGTTGGCCGTTTTCAGCGACGGCTTTCAGTTACTGCGGAGCTAGCATAAACTGTTCTCTTTTAAATATTCTGAGTTCCATATTTCGTGAAAGCAACTTGATAAGGAAACAGACTCTGTATTCAGCCAAATGTTTTTGCGCAAACTCAAATCTATTGCACCATAAAGTCAAATTCGCACCCTATGTCATTCATAAGTTAACATTTAAATTTGTGATTGTAAATCGGGGTGTTTTAATTATTGTTTCATCCAATATTTAAACTATCGAAGAATCGGTTGCAATGCAACTTTACGGCCGTTGGGAATTAATTTTTTTCTGGTCCCTGAAAAACAATTTCATTAATTTTTAGAGGCCTAGAAGCTACATATATTTTCAGATCAATATCTTATGTATATGTTATTTGTAACGACTAAACGCGTAGTTAATAATAAAACTCAATGGAAATATTGCAATGTCTTATTTTAACAATACTAAATTGATTATTAAATGAAATAATTTATTTTGAGTTGAATTGTTTAGTCAAGAAAAATTTGTTTCAAGAAGAATTTGGACGCCTTACTTCAAGTTCCTTTTTTAAGACGTTTTTAATTCTGTTTTTTTTTTACTGACCGTAATTATTTAAAAATACGTATGTCGTTGCAGACAAAAAACGTTGCATGGACTTTTATTAATAAAAACTCGTTACATATGCTGTTCCTTTTTCTTTCATAAATTAATATTTTCGAAAACACGTAAACATCATATATAATATACTTTATAAATTATATGCCTATGGTATGCAAAATCGTGAAGCGATCCACATTTTTTTATGAAATTTTGTATTTTGACATACATGATGATACGGTTTTTTAAAGATGAAGTATGCGGAATTTTTTTTTGCAAGAATGAACCAATGAACCTACTGTATTGTTATATATTTGAATGTTGACAAACATAATGATACCGTTACTGTTTTCATGAATGAGGTGTATGAAATATTATAGTAAGAATGAATCAATGTACCTGCTATATGTTTATATATTTGAATGTTTATATACAATGATACCATTATATGTACTGTTTTTAACAATGAAGTGTACGGAAATATTATTGTAAGAATAAACCAATATAATTACTTTATGTTTATATATTTATATAAATTTTGTGCAATTTTGTAAAATGGGCCTTTGCCCGTAATAAATATTATTATTATGTATTTTTTTCGTTGCAGAGAACTTTCACGCGATATTTGCAAGGGAGGCGTGTCAGAAAACATCTGCAGCATGCTTTTCTCATCTTGCCTCCGCGTTGTTCTCCTCCTGCTGTGTGCAATCGTCATATCATGCAGAGGCCAAAAATTCACCACTGGGACATGTCCTGGACTCAATTCCTTCACTACGGCCACATTTACCCTCACTAATGTAAGCATTTCCGAGTTCGATGAGATTTCTTATCTGTTCCATAAAGTGATCACAGTTTTACTTGCAAAAATGGAATATGTATCTGCATATCTCATAGATATCAATGCTATCACAAGCATTTATAATAATAATTAACAAACATAATGATACCGTTACTCATTTATTATTATATACAATTATTAATCTCGATTACTAATTATGAATATAATTTTCAATAGTTGTATATCCAGGTAATACGGATGCGGTTGTATTAAAATTTTAAGTTGCAACCCATTTAGCAAGTTGAGACTCAATTACAATATTTGAAGGAAAAATTCTCGCAAAATACATAGATTGACATTTCAAGTTCAAATATTTTGCGTAAAATCATCAAAATTTTAATTGTAAAGACGGAAGATTTATCTTCATTTCTTACGGGTATCAAAGCCATTAAAAACATTTTTATTTACACAGAAATATAATTTCCAGTAGTTGTAGACTGAGGTCAGACGGATGCGGACGTCTCAAAATATATAGTTTCGAACTATTTTGCAAGTTTATACTTACTAACATAATATTAAAAGAAGAATTTCTCACTCACTACATAAATCAACATTCCTTATAAGTTTGGTTTATATGGTGTCCAAATGCGTACTATCATTGCGCATATTGCATTTCACTTCGAAATCTCGCGGTATTTGCTGTCCATCATACCAGCATCATAATATTTACATAACAGTTTTGCTACTCCAAGCTGTAGCCCGCGACTAGTGGAAGTGGTTAACGTAACGTCTTGCGTATCGATCCCATGAAATTTCACTTCTTGAAAACCCTGAAATCATGATATAATTGATAAAACAACGCCATCACGATGTTGACACGCTTCGACTGAAAGTTTTTTTTTCTCTGACTACATAAATGATATCAATACCTTATGTCAATACTGTACAAACTAAGGATAAGGCGATTACACTTTTTCTCCATTACGATTCCGTCGATTCTTATTCATACCAACAGGTGGGATATTGATTTCTCTGTAGCGCTTCTGTCATAAAATACAAGAATTGAATGAAATAAAATAACAAATACAATTTATTGGCCCAAAAAGTATATAGATAAATATAGCAAATTATTTTTATAGCAGTAAAACC
Organism: Ischnura elegans; assembly: GCF_921293095.1. Taxonomy (NCBI): domain Eukaryota; kingdom Metazoa; phylum Arthropoda; class Insecta; order Odonata; family Coenagrionidae; genus Ischnura; species Ischnura elegans. Next base: position 63,240,485 of record NC_060253.1, on the reverse strand, counting down.
TCAGTTTTAATGAAATAACAAACATTGTAAAATTCAAAGACCTGAATTGTTAAGTTCATAATAACTATGCACATTGGCTCAGGCGAGTGGCGGCCGTAATACCCACAGGTTATGATCTACGTTCAAAATAATTACCTTCCTGCAATCCATCGAATCGAAATCGAATTTAGTCAATCGATACTCGATCCCAATTCCGTACCCGAGAATCGGTTGTATCGAGAATCGACTCAACCCTAGTGCGAACTCGTATCTTTATTTCAGTATTTCACTTTGATCAAATTTCATGGTATCGAGTATATATAGGCAAGGGAGTAAGTTAAACACCTATTACCAGCCGCAGAATACAGCTCAAAATAGAAAAAAACTATGGCAGAACCCTTATTATTCCTTCAAAGTTGGTAGCAAATACCAAGAGGTTTCTAAATGAGATATTTTAGGTGTATATGGATGCGTCAGTAACCAGTGTAATCCTTCAAATACGTAGTCCACTTTCCTATTATACCGAAATGGTGTTTGTTTCATGCTGCTGCATCAAATTCATCTTGAATGGCCAAAAATCTAAACTAACAAGGTAAAGGGTACATTTGCATGTCCAAATCAAAACAAAACATAAATTTAGACTACATAATAAAAATGACTATTGACTTCATATAAATTCTATGTATTTAGCCATAAAAGACGTCAATTCGTGCAATATCCCAGTATTCATGAGAAAAATTGTTTATTCCACAGTAGTTTCATCGATATAATAGGGTTAAATCGCATGACGACATCTTGAGGTACAGTCAAAAATTAGTTTTTTCCCCTAAAGAGCTTTTATCATGTACTATCTGCTTATTAAGTGTAATATAACGATACACATTGAAAATGTTTGCTAATTTTATACACAATGTCAGTTATAACAGTAAAAAATATGAATTACGTTACACCTCAATCCAAGATGCTCTGCTAGGATAACGGAATCTTATCACGCAATAAATTGAGGATTGAGAGATTTAGGGAAATTGTTAGCATTTTATTTTCGAGAAAATTGGAAGCCGGTTACGTAAGGTCTTAAAAACCATCAACTCAAAGTTAGATACAAAAATTATAAGTGCAATAATGATAACGCTATTGATTCACATTTAGCAGTAGCAAGGAACGCTCTCCCTTAAAAGAATAAGATGAGAAACAGGTCTACTTACAGAAGGAGAAAAGCATTGACCGACAGGAAAGATTCGCCAGCACTTACACCCAGATCATACCTCTCCATTGCAGTGAGCACTGTGCTGTAGCAAAGCCACCTGAAGTAAAGTACTTCAATTAAATTTTTTTTTCATTTTTGTCATTTCTTCACGTGCTTTGCGGGATCGGAAAATGATGTCCAATTTTAGTAATTATTTTTTTTGTTTTTCTTGTAGTATCGTATCGCAACTTTTACGCGCCATAGCGTCACAAAATTTGTATACTGAGTTTTTTCGCATCACCGTACTGCAGAGGCAGTAGAGAATCCAACGGTGCAAGAATTGGAGATGTGACATTAAAAAATAATAAAATAATAATGATAATAGTAATTTAACAGTGTGGATAGTGAAGTAGGAGTTTTAAGTGGAGTAGTATAGTAAAATCTTATGAAACGATTAAGTAGGAGAAAGAAATAACTAACTCGGCCACATAATTCGGCATGATGGCCTAGTGAAAACAAAAATCGATGAGTCAACGGCAAGAACAGGAAGGGAAAACTTAGGGTGAAATACCATCTACATCTACATACTACCCCTCAAGCCGCCTAACAAGATGCGCGGCTTGAGATATGGGGCACCAGCCGTTAAGCTTAAAAAGCAAATGCTCAAACAAAATTGCGGCTAGCATTTATTATGTCCCATATGGTTCGGGGAAATAAAGAATTCCCACATGCATTCGCTCGGCAAAATATCTCTCTTAATTAATGGCTTCTTCCGGAATAGGAAATATAGTTGGGCTTAAATATTATGATCTCCGTGTCCCTCTTAAATGCATAAATTCTCAATTGTTCAAGCAATCTAAGCATAACGCGCAGCCTCCGAGTCTCCAGCGGATCCTAGCCTAATACGCTTAACATCAGTATAACGCTATCATTAGGGCTGTTTTTGACGAATCGCACAGCTTTCCTTTGTATTTAATTCAGTTCACGGTTTGCCTTTCTACACCGGATCCCTTGTTCTCGCTCCATATTCAAGGTGTGCTCGGACGAGTGCGTTACAGCACCTTTATCTTACTATCTCAGTCCCAAATTACTATAACATTTTTACCATTTAGAGAAAAAATAAAGTAAACGAGAAGATATAAGTGAGAAACCAAAGGCATTTTACCGAACAGATAATTATAGGAATATGTCTTCACCGTGGACAATATACGGGCACTCTCCACCGTGCACATTAATTTCTCTGACAGCTTAATTTCCAATATCCTAAGCCCGCAACACGCCAAGTAAGGTACTTGGCCGGGTATATAATGAATAAAGATGAATATGTCGTATTATGTGAAATAAATACCCCGTGGCTTTACCAATATAAATCTTCAACTATTATTATACATTTCTCTTCATCTTTCTTTTAGCTGGTGAACACATGGAGGGAGGTTGCTCGCACAAAATCCATCTATCGACATGATTGGAAATGCGTCACGTATAACATCGTTGCGGTCACTCCCAGCGTTAAGTATACGTTCTCTATGACTGGAGTGAAGAAAGGGTAAGTCATACCAAACCCCATCTGCCATAAACTATTAATATGTATATGCTAGTACGAACGAATATATATTTTAATGGAATCTACGGAACTTCTCCTCAATGCCAACGATATAAGCTCTTTTTAACCTCAATATATAAATCGGGACACACACTTTTATCTCAATACTTTCTTTTGACAATATGTATTGTAATTTTTAGTTAGATCTTTCGCGGGTACTCTTCATGTCAAATAAAAGCTTTTCGGCTACGTCGCCGCGTCAATTTTTGAGTGGCCCAAACTTTTGCCGAGGGATGCTGGTTGCTTCCTCAAGGGAGATGAAAGGGCCACCCAAAAATTGACGCGGTGGTATAGCCCAAAAGTTTTAATTTAATACAATAAGTAACGTGTTATGCGAAAAAAATGGAATAATTCAGTATTAACAATGTGTTCACCGACTCAAAAATAGTCTAACTACCTAAAAATATAATGGCGCCAGTCAAAGTTTCACAGCAGCATATACTGGGAGCACTCATATTTACAATTTCATTGAGAATAATTATTTAATTAATGAAATCCTTTGATTATTGACATACACCAATTTGTTTCTAATCCCTTTATTTCTATGACTGACGTCAGTGCGTGAGTCTGCGGTCGTAAGTGGGTTTTATAACATAAAGATGAGTTTTTCATAAGACTCTTGATTTGAAAACGTATTTGGCTGGGTTCATCAATCGCCTTTAATTATATTTCAGAGGTGGACTAGGTAGAGCAGCGGGATCAATGGATGTTTTCAATGTCGCTGGAGGAGTAAGTGGTGCTGGAACTTATTTCAGGATTACAACAACTTATGGGCGTAAGTAATTCAGCCAATGAAAATTCAAATAAAATTTCCGAATGGGCAATTTTCATTCAACAGCGTAAACATTCAACAAGAAACACTCTCACTTTAACAAGATTTCCACTCAAAATGATATGATCATGTTTTATGAATAATTCTATCGACTCATTTTATTGCCCCATATAAATATTATGGAGATAGTGTCTCAACATTAATCATAAGTTGAAATTTCACATTTTGAGTCACTTCTATGAGGCAGAAAATTTTAGATTTTAGTATTTAGGGAATATTTTTAATGATATGAATTTTTTTCATACGGATGCTTGTCTTTAAATATGGATGATTTAAATAAATTGTAATTAAAATAACCCGGTTACGCAATAATAAGCGAAAACCGTGTCTTACAAAAATGTCTTTGCAATTATTGAAGTTCTTTTATTTCTCAACGATTTCACAGAATTTGAATGAATTAAGTTTTCATCTAATTTACTAATGACCACTGTTTTTCCTTTGCAGAGAAGGAGATCACCCTAAATTACTACATTGTGCGCGTTAGCATACAGCAAAATTACATTTCTTTGTATGCATGTGAAAATTACCTCTTTGGAAAATTAGGTGAGTAAAGTTTTTGCGCATTTCTTTCGAAGCTTACACCACAAATAGAGTATTATTCTATAATCCTCTGTGCTTTTAAATGGGGTTAAAATAATCTCCAACCCGATGCTGAAGATGAATCCATTCGTAGTTTATAAGTAAGTTTATAGTAAGTTCTATCATAGAGTAAGTATATTCTAGAGGGCTCACGGCATAGGAGGAAATCGTATCGACAGTTTTAATTCTCAAAAAGCCGGTAGATGGCCCTGGAGTGGCTAGCAAGAGGCGAGAGGGATCACTTTCAAGGTCGCTTCCTGTCCCTCGCCTATCCCCTTTCCTTCCTGCTCCCTCTCTTCCTTACTCTCCGTCAGTCTCCCAAGCATCGAAGGAAGGGAAGACGATGTTTACATCGGGCTGAGAGTCTGAGCTGAGATGAAAAAGCTCAACCGGTTTCGATATTTTCAGGTATTTATCTAGAGGTTTACAATAATGCTAAAGACCTGAAAAGAAGGAAACCGCTTATGTTTTTAATGCATACTGTGTGGAATACAACAAAGTTTGCAAATGAACACTTCAACAAATAAAAATACATATTATGGATGCAAAAATAAACTTTGTTGTATTCCGTACATTAAGCATTAAAAACCCAACCGGTTTCCTTCTTTTCAGGTCTTTAGCGTTATTGTAAACCTCTAGATAAAGACCTGAAAATATCGAAACCGGTTGAGTTTTTTCATTAGTACTGTATTAAATACTAAATGGTTTAGTTTTGAATTTATAAAGTCACCATACCGCGAAGTGAATTCACAAAACATTATTTCAAATCTATATATACGTTCGTGATCGTCTATTTCATCGCCTGGTGTGGTCCTAAAAGTAAAAATGAGCAAAAATTGGTCTCTATAGGCGATGGAAAATCTCAACTAGGAAATTCGTAATAATGAGTTGATATTTAATAAGAAGGAAGCGATCTTTAGAATCGCAATACAAGGAGGGATGTTTTGGAAATAATAAAAGATTTACTTCAGGTATCGAGACCGAATTCTACAGGTTATTTTTGTGGCGGGCATGCAATCCGAGCGAGCAGCTGGAAAAATGACTAATATGAAATGACGATTATACCTGTGAAACACTACAGCTGCCCGTTTCTATCACTATTATTATAGGATAAGGACCTTATTTTAGCAACTGCTAGATTAGGAGAGGAAAAATGTGATTTAAATGCACGTTTACAGCACTATTCATAACATCTTCTCAACCACAATGTCCATCATTTATTAATAATATTTTCACCGTGGGAATAAACTGCCTCACGTTTGTATCCTGCCGTATTATTCTGCCCTCAACCTTGCTGATAAGGGACATGCAAATATCCTCACTTATCGTCAATTATTATCGATAATATACGGGAAAATCGGCGACCAACTCCTTCTCCATCATGTTTAGCATGCTTATTCCAACGCTTTCATACCCCCTTTCCAGCCGAGGCCAAGTTCAGCATTCCTTCTGTTTTCTTTTTTTCGCCTCATTAATGTTCAAGAGGCCTGTTCAATAATTTTGCCTGCTGAAAAAGACAGAATCCTTCACTTCCATAAGCTTCCAAATTTGTTTACATAAATATCGTCTTTTTCCTTTTCGTCCAAATGATATGCATCGTGGGACACCCCCGTCCAGTTGCATCAAAATATTTGCATCAAAATTTTTGTCCAACAATTTTGATGCAAATTTGACCGTGGGACACCGGCTTAACCTATGTGGCCTCTGTGTCAGCGCTTGGCGATGCTTTTCTGTCAAGGGCCCTGTGAATGGTTGGTTTCATCCAATTGGATGAAAATATATAACCTGCCCTATCCATTTGGACAAAACGGTGTTTTGTACAAATAATAGGACCAAAAGCCAGTTGGATGAAATTTTGACCGTGGGACAGGGTGCGCGTTAGTTGCATCAAATTTTGATGCAAATTTGACCGTGGGACATCGCACAGTGGGCGGCGGCACTTCACTTGACAAAAATCCTACCTGTTTCTTAGATAAACAGGCTTAAACGTGAGCAAATTTCCATAAAAATTTCCCGTCTTCAATTTTCTCTGAAAATCTTCAAAGTAAGTAGAAGGTGAAGTTATAGGTGGATTCTTGCAGAATAAAAAATCACATAAACTGTTGGCATAGTGTTTTTTCTTTAATTTTCCGTATTCTTAAAGAATATCATCGATAAATTCTTACCGGGCAGTTACAAAATGGCGGATACTGTTTTTCGACAAAGTTTTACATTGAGGTAGAGTTTCAAATGGTTTTTCGGCAAAGTCACACGTAGTATTTTATATGAGAGCATTCTTTGAAGATTTCTTGAGGTGTTTAGGCAGTTATCTTGGAAATAAGTTTGCGATGCGGAAAATTACATTGATTTATCAATCGCGCGGCAGGGTTCGTCTGCGCGCGTCGGGAGTTGGATTAGCCGCGATGCGGTAAGGTTATTGAAACTGTATGGGTTTTAACGCACAGCATTCACCGTTTTTATGTTTTTCTTCAAGACACCGATTCTCAAATGGTCTATGGTGAAGACAGTGGAGGTATTTTATCCGATGTGAGTGCACGTATCATTGAAGTTCATTTCGTTTTCTTTGGATACGATCGAAGACCATGCTTCTATTAAAAGCGTTCAAACTTCGAAAAAGTGACTTGTTTTCCCGGGAATCATACAAAAAGACCTACCAGAAAGACACAAGCTGAGACTCTTATACCTTCTTTACTCTCCGATCCCTGACCCCCAGGATTCTACTGCGAAAACGGTCGTTTTATGACACCGCGGAGCGGAGCCTTTGACCGTCTTAACGGAGTATGTCCACGGGAACATTTAATATCTAATAAGAATATTTGTATAAATTTGTACTATTTCAAATTGTTCTAAAACATCAAGCCTTGTGCCCTCACTGAAGGGGTGGAGAAAATTCTGGTTGAAAATGACAATAATGAAAAGTCTGTACCAAATGTTTGGCGAGAAGTGACGTTTCATCCCAATTTCCTGCACCTTCTATGTTCTTTCATTCTGATAATAAAGCTTCTGCCTCTTTGACCAATGAAACTCAAGTTGCATGATTCACAATTTATTTTGTAAATGCCGGATTGATGGATGGGTTCTATTTTGTCTTTGTCACGACACAGAACTTCACCGAGAGTGCAAGGGTTGTAGAAAGAAACATAGCATTTATTTTTGGGGAATTTGTTTGCAAGCCTGTTGGAAAGGTCTCCCACAAAAAATGACCGGCACCAATTTTTAGAATTCTCTGTGATGGCGGAAGGGAGCAAAGCTGAGAAATAGCTCGCGTTTTCATCTTTCTCTGAAGGATTTCAGTTAAAGTATTTAAGCTGTAGCCATTTGAAATTGCAATTGATTTCATTGTGGAAAGTTAACAATTGAAATTGACTGCATTTAAGGTAAATTGACCAATCTATGTAACATAAAATGAAAGGAGGATAACTTTTGGGAGGTTGGATGGCATCAGTAACTCGGAATGATTGTATCACAATAGCAAGGGTATCTGTCTACACCAAATTTATGTTTGTCACCAACTATGGATATGGAGAGATCGAGAAAGTTTAGTTGCTTTTTGGATTCTATTTCTACTACGAAGGTAATATTAGGATGTTGAGGATTTAAAAGATTCAGAAAATTATCTAATTGTCTGACACTTCCGGTCCAGCGGCAAATTGTGTAGTCAACATAACGGTACCAGAAGATGTTGGATAAGATAGAATGCCCGAATCAAATAATTGGCGTTCTGAATTGTCCGTAAATATTTCGGCTATTACAGGTGAAAGGGGGGACCACATCGCAAGGCCGTCTGTTTGGTGATAAATATTCTTATTGTACAAAAAATAATGTTGGGCCATTACTCATCCCACTATCAAGCAAACAAATCAAGGTCACCGACCACCCCTATTCCCAAAAATGCTACTGCTGATGCATACCTCTTTGTGTTCGTTTGCAGCTGCGCGCTTAAGAATTCATTACCAAATACTTTTAAGCTTTAGTTACCAAATGTGGTGAAGAGGCTATGACCGATGGCGAAAGGTAAACAGTGCATTGTATTTCAGTGTAGAGATCCAATCTCGCATTCCTGAACATCAATAAGATATATATTGTCTCTTGAAGCGAAAAAAATCTTCCCTCACGGAAAATCTCTTCCTCGTCAAAACAACAGCTCACTTCGCCACCTTTTTTATGATGGCAAAACGATCTCCTTGGGAGGCGGGAGCTTTCAGTAGACCCAGGCCAGTAAGGAAAGCCTAACGAGGTGCGGCCATTAAAAATTCCCATAACTCCCCTTGTAATTGAGATAAAGTTACAATTCTTTCACCAAAAATAAATTTATAGTTTTATCCAAATTTCATACGCAGCATATATGGACCTATATCGTAAGATACGAAAGTTAGCGGGCGATTGATTTTTACCCTGCAAAATTCCAGATTTTTCGTCCGAAAGATAAATAAACACACATAGCAACGTTGAAACTGAGTTATGAACAAATTAAAGTTTACCAGTATGGAAAAAAATGTGCTATAAAGATTTCCTGCAAGTTTCAACTTTATACTAAAAACAGTCTGCCGGAAAATGATTAGGAATATAAACTCGGAAAAGTCAAGTAACTAGCCGAAATTCGAGAAAACATTTTTTATAACAATTTTTATAAACAAAATCGAATAATTAATGTCTTCACTAAACGTAGCAACCATTTCTGCTTCAGAATATATTTTTAGACTTGTGGAACGAGCAAATTAAAAAAATTGCCAAAATTGTTCATAGCCAACTGGTTAATTGTTCTAGAACTACACCAAAAACGTGTACGATTTTTTTACGTGTGGTGAGCTCTCTATATATGCTTACTCTGGTTCTATCAAGAGAAATTTATATTTATAGCTTTGCTATATTCATATCTAGCATTGCAGTTAATCATTCAAGCTGACTCCTGATACATCGGACGTGAATATATTTTTTTAATTACTAAATAGCTATTAAATATGTTTTGAATATACGTTAGAATTTCAAATGTCGAAACGGAAGAAAAATGATTTAATTTGGATTAAAAAAGAATAATCGGATATCATGATATCTTTGAGAAAATTATTCTGTTGTATCATTCACTTCCCTTTGCATTGATATTGATTTCGAATGTTTCAAGTCTAAGTAGTCAGGAAGGTTAAAATGATGAAAGTCTACATGAAATTCGTATGTATTCTTATGGTAGTCAATAATGCAGCATTACGGAGGTAAAAATACTTAAAAAAAGTTATATGTGTACATATGCATAGCACAAAGTTTGTACCCTATTTGTACAATACATGGCAATATCTTCATTGGTTTGGCCTAATTGTTAATGAGTCAGTATGCCAGGAAACCTTCCTAATTATTATAGAGGATGATGTTATCTATATAATTCTTTTTTTTTTTAAATATTCCTCGCAAGTTGTAATACCCTAGCACAAGAATTTGGAAGAAAAATAAAGTTCTGCACTCAACGGTGCGCTGCAGGTATTTGGGTTGACCTACGAGGTACGTTGGGGACTACGTGTTCAACCAAAATTTCACAGAAGGTATTAAAAAAGTAGTTTGTCCTCATCGACGTGATTCATTGAGTTTTAAAGAGCAAAAAGTGAGACAAAGAATGTGAATAATTCCATCTTTACTTTTCAAAGCTAATACAATACCTATTCTGCCATTTGAGCCAAGAGTGGCGCCATTGCTGCGTGACTAACGTGACTAGATTCATGTTACGGCTTTCATTTAATAAAAAATCGAAAAGCAGTTAATGTGCAGCTCTAAATTTTATTTTTATCACAATAGGGAAGAATAATGAGTTACATTTTTTTTATTGTACAAGAAACAGGGAAAATGCAGCATAAATCCGAATGTTTTTTTGTGCCTAGAAAAATATCGCCTTGAGAATATGAGTAAAATTGCGGATTCTCAAATTATTCCTTAGTTTATATAGCAAAGCCTATACTAACTGTATTGACAATGACATTGTATTGAAAATGACTTTTGTGTCGGTGGGTGTCTAGAAAAAAATATTCTGAATAGAGCACAAGTTGTTCTAAATTTTACAGCAGTATTTTCGTTGCTCCTTGCGTACTCTTGACTCTAGTTAGCTAAAATAGATATTTGAATTCTTCTAATGCATTCTCAGTGGATTTTATGTTTGTGTTCACAAGATAATTTTCCATTACAGAGAGTGCAATAGTCCTGGTAAGACCTGCACTTCCTGATATCAACTTGGCAGCGGCGCTGAACTCGCTTTCTCAATACGGGGTGGATCGTAATGATCTTGTGTACACATATACGAATGAATGTTTGTAAAAAGGGGTAATTTGTACAAGTGATATGGGCTATGTAATGTCAGGCGATAATTGTTCTTATACCCTGCAGTTAATCCATTGATATCAACATTTTATGCAACGTGAAACTGCAGGAGAGGATTCAATTATAAGTTTTTTTCCTGCTAAACTGAATAACGTTTGCTCTTATTTTGCCATTAATTTTGAATATCTGGACTATAGTCCCTGCCACTTTGAAACTTCTGAAATTTTGTAAAATATATGAATAAAATGTATTTATTGTTTCATGATGAAAAAGTCTTACCATAATCATTCCATTTAAACACTATCTATAATGAATGGTTGAACTCAAATCAACCATTGCTAATCAGATTATATTTATTCCATTTCAAGCAAATTAATTTGACCATATGGCAATTTTCAAGCAGAAAATATACTTTGACTTTTTTAAATACTATCATTTATTCCACTCAAAATGATGTCCAGTGGTGAGCCTAAGTATTCGTTTATCATGTACATATTTCAAGGAAATATAAGACGCAATGCCTAATTCTATCCCAAACATTGAAAATGAAGACTACAATACATGCTGCTGTGACGAAGCACCGAACCCTGGCCCTCTGAGTGCAAATGAACAACTCTAACCGCTACACCAACTGACCCAACACTGTAGAGATGCACTCTTTGGGATTCATATCTTGATAAAACATCCGCAGCTTAGCCTGGGGCCGAGCCTTATCTTTCTCGACCTACCTCAGGGTGAAATTATCAATTGAGCGAAAAAAATTCCCTGAATTCATGAACTTCATTTTGTGGTGGTAATGAAAGATGACCTTATAAATTTGTCTGGTATCAAACGCTAATATGTGTTTCACTCATGGGTATTTAGAGGCAGAGATATTTGTAGCGTGGTGGACGAGGTTATTTATTTGGAGACGTTTATATAATATCACTTTATCACTTATCATACGATGATATAACCGTCCACTTTCCCGGCGGTGGCTTAAAATTCTGTTCAACTTGGAGCATATTAAGTTGACCGTATGGCAATTTTCATTCAGAAAATATACTTCGACTTCTTTCAATACTATTTTTTTATTCTACTCCAAATTATGTCCAGCAGTGAGCCTAAGATTTCGTTTATCATGTACTACATATTTCAAGGATACATAAGTCGCAATACAGAATTGTGTCTAATGAAAGTTTTCAAGAAAGCATCGAATACCGTCGAAATTGAAGGGAAATGTCATGGATTCTCACGAAAAATCGTTTTCCTGTGCTCAAAAAAAAATTCCTCACACTTTCCCAAATTTTAGTAGTTTTGGGAGACGTCTAAGGGAAATAGTCGTTTTTTTTTATCCTCCAAATCATCAGCGCCACAAACCGGTTCATCAAGATCGCTAACGTTAGCACGTGCTGTGGAAGGGGTAGGGAGCCAAGGAGACGGAGTTTTTCTCGCATATAGAGGTAGGAATGGATGGTCCAGAGGTCTAGTGTGCATCGGGAGCTCATCCGAGACAAAGGTAAGAGGTAGATGATAGTTTTACGCCGCGTGGGCGACTGCGCGTGTACCAGTCGATCTCCCACCTCGCTGTTTCTCGATACTTATCGTGTGATCACAAGATACCTCATTGATTACTTTCCGGGCTCCGTACTTTCAATGCATGGATCCTTTATTTTCTGCGTCATTCTTAAGAGTAGAGGTCAGGAAGTAGAATAAGATTTTTTATGGAATTTGTTTGCTATATTAAATTCTTCAGGAATTTCTCGGGCTCTAAAGCATGTTAATTCAGTCGTATTGGCCGACGTTGAGGAAAACGATTTGTATTCCATCTAAAAGCGTGTTACTGTCTGAATTTCCAATTATACGCTGAAAGGCATTATCCATTATTTTGTGTAAAATTTGGACAATCAGACATTAAAACGCCTTGATAATGGTAGACAAGTCGTTTTCCGAAGCGTTGGCCAATACGACTATGTTACCATGATGTAGATCCGGGGAAGAATTCCAGAAAATTACCCACCAGAAAAATTATTAGCGTCTATATTAAATCAATTTAAGCAGGGTAATAAATAAGGACCTTGGATGTCAAGGGGTAGGTACTACAGCTATTGTCATAATTTTGGAGATGAGTGGCGATGATTTTTGGTGAAGTAATGGTTTTGGTAAATGATTACAAGTAAATCACCGATAAGTGTATGCACGTAGATTCAGTGACTCACTTGTAACCTTTTGTATCTATTTGCTACAAGAATATTGTGTACACCACCAACCGTTATCTGCGCTTATCTCAAAAATTATAAAATGTCATTTCTTTCTCTTGGTTTCTATGGCCCTCAAATAGTATTTCCCAGTCATGTTAAAGAATGGGGCAGTGATAAAACATATTGACAATATAACCACGGGGAGAAAGGTATAGAAAATGCTGCAATACTTAAACTGCAAGAACGTTTCTATGTTTTGAGAACTATGAGCCAGAAGTCAAATCACGCGAAATCTAGTCACCACATTAATATTGGTGGTGTGCTGTCGTAACGGGGGGGCAAAGACAGGGAAGAAAGAGCTTGCATTTTTTTATTTCAATGTTTTCATATAGAACTAACTTAATAGCTATTATTCAAATGACAAAAAATATCCGACTAAAAGAAAAAATCTACTCTGGGCTTTGAATGAGAGAAAAGGGAATAACTATCTTAGAAAAAAAACTTGAATTAAAATTAGTTTTCGCGTGATTTTTTTTCTTCGATGCATCGTCGAAATTGAAGGGAAATGTCATGGAAAAGACTTGCTTTCTCACGAAAAATCGAATTTCTGTGCTAAAAAAAATTCCTCACATTTTCCCAAATTTAGAACTTTTGGGAGGCATCTAAACGATAGAGTCGTTTGTTATCCTATAAATTAGCAGCGGCACAAACCGGTTCATAAAGATTCCTAACGTTAGAGCGTGCTGTGGAAGGGGGAGAGAGCCAAGGAGAGGTGGAGTATATCTCGCAGTGAGAGGTACGAATGGATGGTCCAGAGGTCTAGTGTGCATCGGGAGTTCATCCGAGACAGAGGTAAGAGGTAGCTAATAGATTTACGAAGAGTGGGCGACTGCGCGTGTACCAATCGGTCTCCAACCTCGCTGTTTCTCGATACTTATCGTGTGATCACAAGATACCTCAGTGCTTACTTTCCGGACTCCGTACATTCAATGCATGGATCCTTAATTTTCTGCGTCATTCTTAAGAGTAGAGGTTGGGAAGTAGAATAAGATTTTGTATGGTATTTTTAAATTATATTAAAATTTTCAGGAATTTCTCGGGCTATAAAGCATGTTAATTCAGTCGTATTGGCCGACGTTGCGGAAAACGATTTGTACCTAACGGATGACAAGTTGTTTTCCGACGCGTCGGTCAATACGGCTAAGTTACCATGATGTAGAACCGGGGAATTCCAGCAAAATACTCATAAGAAAAATTATTAACGTCCATATTATATTAATTTAAGCAGGGGTATAAATAAGGACCTTTGATGTCAAGGGGTAAGTACTACAGCTATTTTTATAATTTTGGAGATAAGTGGCGATGATTTTTGGTGAATTAATGGTTTTGGCAAAGGATTACAAGTAAATCACCGATAAGAGCATGCACGTAGATTCAGTGACTCACTTGTAACCCTTCGTATCCCTTAGCTACAAGAATATTTTGTACCCCACCAACGGTTATCTGCGCTTATCTCAAAAATTATAAAATGTCATTTCTTTCTCTTGGTTTCTATTGTCCCACAAATAGTATTTCCCAGTCATGTTAAAGATTGGGGCAGGAATATTACATATTGAAAATATAACCACGGGGAGAAAGGTATAGAAAATGTTACAATAATTACACTGCAAGAATTTTTCTGTTTTGAGAACTAAGAGCCAGAAGTCAAATGACACGAAATCTAGTCGCCACATTAATATTGGTGGTATGCTGTCGTAACGGGGGGGCAAAGACAGGGAAGAAAGAGCTTGCATTTTTTTATTTCAATTTTTTCATATAGAACTAACTTGATAGCTATTATTCCAATGACAAAAAACGTCCGACTAAGCGAGAAAAACATGTCTTGGCTTTGAATGAGAGAAAAGGGAATAACGATCTTAGAAAAAACTTGAATAAAAATTACAGCTTTCGTGTGATTTTTTTTTCTTCGATGCATCTCTGAGTGAATCGCGTTATCATTGAACAGCTTTCTTTGCCACATTATTAGGAATAGGCTATATTAAATTTTGAATGGAACGTTATCATACACCATGGAGAAATCATATCCTTCCACTGAGAGATAAAATTATGATGTAGTTAGCCCAATTCATAGAGGATATTACCTTGATGGAGATGAGATATTTGAAGTAATTTTTTAGCATATTTAAAATTGAAATAGTCATAATTTTTGCAGGTATTTTTCCCGTTTAAATCCATGGAAGATTTAAAAAGTTTTGATTTGATTAACTTATTATCAGTAAAATGTGGTCAGAGCGAGAAATTCTCCCAATTTTAAATTCTGGAAGCAAGAAAAGTAAACAAATTCGTTCCAGGATCTTTTGGATTGTTCCTGTGATATCTTGATGGTAAATTAAAAAATGTGGGAAGTTAAATAGAGAGTTTCTTGGGCCTAACCAATTTCGTAAAAGCCATAAAAAACTTCGAGTTTTTGTTCTTGCGTCTTTCATTTTGTTAGGAAGTATATCGCTCCAAAATTTGTACTTCTGAAAAATGAGAAATTCTAGAATTTTATTAAAGCCTATTTGCATGCGATTTATGATTTTTTATTATTTCCTACTGCAGAAAAGAACTTGTGGTTTCAATATTGGCCGTTTTCAGCGAAGGCTTTCAGTTTCTGCGGAGCTAGCATGAGCTGATGG
Organism: Ischnura elegans; assembly: GCF_921293095.1. Lineage (NCBI taxonomy): Eukaryota > Metazoa > Arthropoda > Insecta > Odonata > Coenagrionidae > Ischnura > Ischnura elegans. The sequence continues at coordinate 63,225,148 of NC_060253.1, read as the reverse complement.
AATATTTCCCTATTTCGCGAAAGTAACTGGAAAAGGAAAGATACACTATATTCAGGCAAATTGATTTGCGTACACTCAAATGTATTGCACTATAAAGTCAAATTTTCACGCTATGTCATTGATAAGTTAAATTTTAAATTTGTGATTGAAAATCGTGGTGTTTTAATTATTGTTTCAACCAATATTTAAACTATCGAAGAATCAGTTACATTGCCACTTTTACGGCCGTAAGGAATTCATTTTTTCTGATCCCTGAAAAACATTTTTCATTAATTTTTAGAGGCCTAGCAGCTACATATATTTTCAGATCAATATCTTAAGTCTATGTTATTTGCAACGACGAACCGCGTAGTGTAATAAATAAACTCAGTGGAAATATTGCAATGTCTTATTTTAATAATACAAAATTGAAAATTAAATGAAATAATTTATTTTGAATTGAAATATTAGGTCAAGAAAAATATTTCTTTTGGACGTGTTACTTCAAGTTCCTTTTCTAAGACGTTTTTAACAATTGCTCTGTTTTTTTTACTGACCGTGAGTATTAAAAATACGTATGTCGTTGCAGACAAAAAACGTTGCATGGACTTATATTAATGAAAACTCGTTACATATGGTGTTCTTCTTTCTTTCATAAATTAATATTTACGACAAGACGTAATTATCATAAATCATATACTTTATAAATTATTTACCTATGGTATTAAGTATTTTTTTGTTGCAGAGAACTTTCACCTGATATTTGCAAGGGAGAGGTTTGAGAAAACATCTGCAGCATGCTTTTCTCATCTTGCCTCCGCGTTGTTCTTCTCCTGCTATGTGGAATCGTCATATCATGCAGAGGCCAAAAATTCACCACTGGGACATGTCCTACGCTCAATTCCTTCACTACGGCAACATTGACCCTCTCTAGTGTAAGCATTTCCGAGTTCGATGAAATTTCTTATCTGTTCCATAAAGTGATCACAATTTTACTTGCAAAAATGGAATATGTATCTGCATATCTCACAGATATCAATGCTATCTCAAGCATTTATAGTAATAATTAACTGTATATTAATAATTATTATAGGTAATTATTAATATCAATTAATAATTAAGAATATAATTTTCAGTAGTTATAGACACAGGTAAGACGGATGCGGTCGTCTTAATATGTTTAGTTTCAATCCATTTTGCAAGTTGAGACCCAATTACAATATTGAAAGGGCAAATTCTCACAAAATACATAGATTGACATTTCAAGTTCAAATATTTTGCGTAAAATCATCACAATTTTAATTGTAAAGACGGAAGAATAATCTTCATTTCTTACGGGTATCAAAGCCATTAGAATCATTTATATTTATTCAGAAATATAATGTTTAGTAGTTGTAGATCGAGGTCAGACGGATGCAGACGTGTCTATACATAAGGTTTCGCACTATTTTGCAAGTTAAAACTTACTAACATAATATTACAAGAAGAATCTCTCACTGGCTACATAAATCAGCATTCCTTACAACTTTGGTTTATATGGTGTCCAAATGTGCACTATCTTTGCGCTTATTTCTTTCACTTCGAAATCTTGCGGTATTTTCTGTCCATCATACCAGATTCATAAGATGTACACAACAGTTTTGCTGCTCCAAGCTGTAGCCCGCGGCCAGTAGAAGTGGTTACCGTAACCTCTTGCGTATCATCCCATGAAATTTCACCTCTTGAAAACCCTGCAATCATGATATAATTGATAAAACAACGGCATCACGATGTTGACACGCTTCGAGTGAAAGTTCTTTTTTCTCTGACTACATAAATGATATCAATACCTTATGCCAATACTGAACGAAATGAGGATATGGCGATTCCACTTTTTCTCCATTGCGATTCCGTCGATTCTTAGTCATACCAACAGGTGGGATATTGATTTCTCTGTAGCGCTTCTGTCATAAAATACAAGAATTGAATGAAATAAATTAACAAATACCATTTAGTGGCCCAAAAAGTATATAGATAAATATAGAGAATTATTTTTATTGCAATAAAACCTCAGTTTTAATGAAATAACAAACATTTTAATATTCAAAGACATAAATTGGTAAGTTCATAATAACAGTGCACAATGGCTCAGGCGAGTGGCGGCCGTAATACCCCAAGGTTATGATCAATGTTCAAAATAATTACCACCCTGTAATTGATTGAATTGGATTCGAATTTAGGCGATCGATTCACGTCTCCAATTCCGTACGCGAGATTCGGTTGCATCGATAATTAACACTTCGAATATACTTATCCCTAGTAGGAACCTATATCATCATATCATTATTTCACTGGATCGAATTTCATGGTATCGACAGGCAAGTGAGTAAGTTAAACACCTATTACTAGCCGCCGGATACAATTCAAAGCAGAAAAACTGTGACAGAACCCTTATCGTTCCTTTAAGGTGGTTGGCAAATAACGCGAGGTTATTAAGTGGCGTAAAGTCTAACTGCAGAAACCAGTGCCATCTGTCATATGAGAAGGTTGCTTTCTTTTGATACCGAGATTGTATTTGTATCACGGTGTTATATCATATTTATCTTGAAAGGCAAAAATATATTTATAAGATAACGGAAGCTTATCACGCAATAAATTGAGGATTGAGAGATTTAGGGAATTTGATAGCATTGTCATTTTCGAGAAAATTGGAAGCCGGTTACGTAAGGTGTTAAAAACCATCAACTCAAAGTTAGATACAAAAATTATAAGTGCAATAATGATAACACTATTGATTCACATTTAGCAGTAGCAAGGAACGCTCTCCCTTAAAAGAAGAAGAAGAGAAACAGGTCTACTTACAGAAGGAGAAAAGCATTGACCGACAGGAAAGATTCGCCAGCACTTGCACCCAGATCATATCTCTCCATTGCAGTGAGCACTGTGCTGTAGCAAAGCCACCTGAAGTAAAGTACTTCAATTTAAAATTTTTTTTTTCATTTTTGTCATTTCTTCACGTGCTTTGCGGGACCGGAAGATGATGTCCGATGTTAATACTTTTAATAATTTAAACTGAGTTCTTTTAGCATCACCGTACTGTAGAGGTAGTAGAGAATCCTGCAGTAGAGAAACGCTGCAAGAATTGGAGATGTGATATTAAAAAAATAATATAATAAAAATAATAGTAATAAAATAATAAACAATAATAATTTTTATAATAATAATAATATATTGATTTGTACATGCAATTTCACAAAAATTTAAATTACAGAACTGATTGTAAATATATTGGAATAAAATTCATAGAGTTTGATGAAAAAATATAAAAAATATGAACATAATATTGTAACTTAACAAATGTAAAATAACTGAGTAATTACATAAAACGCAAGTTAAATCGATTTTCTTACATTTATAACAATAATAAATAGATCAATAGGTCCTGATAAGCCATTTAAGGCTTGTCAGCAGGTGCTGTATTAAACTAATTTAGTGAACAGAAAAATTCAAATAATGAAATATATGCAGGAGATTTTACATTACCATTTAATTATATTTTTCATAAAACAACTGTTTAAGTTGTGGCATTAGCACTGATAATTATTTTTCTGCTGATTCTATGGACTGAGGAAGGCGGTTAAAAAATATTAACAATAATAATAATAATAATGTAATCAATTCATTCAAAACACAGAATGAAATGTACATAGAAATGCTAAAGATAAATATCAAAATCGCCCCACTATGTCGCTTGGACTTGGCAATAGGTTCCATGGCAATAATAATTAGGAACAACAGGAATTAAACCGTGTGAGGTGCAAATTCAGTGTTTAGAATTAATTCTTGAAAGAATAATACCAAAAAATCAGTTATTCTGCACCCCTGTCATTTTTTATTCATACATGCAATTTCACAAAAACTTCAATTACAGAACTGATTGTAATCGAATTCATAGAATTTGATAAAAAATAAAAAAATATGAACATAATTATGTAACACAGCAAATGCAAAATAAGTGGACAATTACATAAAACGTAAGTCAAATCAATTTTCTTACATTCCGGCGATTCGTTTCCATAGAATAACCGAACATAGCACAGGTGAACTTAATCTGGCGTGTTCATTGTGATGAAACCATTTAATCTTTTTTTCATATAACCACTTTTTTAAATCAATCTTTTTTCAGAAAGTTTTTCTGCTGATACGATGGCTGGGGAAAGGCTATTTAAAAATTTTGGAACCGTTGGAATTTTATACCTATTGCTAAAGAAGTTGTCAGTTATTAATATGTACTGTAATAAATCGGGTATAGGGAGTAGCTCTAGATTTTTGTAGATTTTATAGACATTTCTCTCCGTTGCATCCAACTGAATTACCATTTTATTTTGTATTTTTTTTCAACTTATTCAACGGAGTTTTATTTGTGGTTCCCCATATTGTAATTCCATATCTGATTACTGCTTCACCAAGACTCTAATACAACGTTTTTTTAATTGAATTGGTTGGGTATATTTCAAATAGGTTAGTTGGTACAAAATGCATCTTAGTCTATCACACAAGTAATTTAAATGCGCTCTAAATATAATAATATAAAAGTAATGATAATAGTAATAATAATAATAATAATATAACAGTGTGAATAGTGAAGTAGGAGTGCAAAGGAGTAGAGTAGGTGAGTATGATTAAGTAGGAAAAAGAAATAACTAAATCGGCTACATAATTCGGCATGATGGCCTGGTGAAAAAAAGTCGATGAGTTAACGGCAAGAACAGGAAGGGAAAACTTTGGGCGAAATACCATCTACATCTACATACTACCCCTCAAGCCGCCTAAAAAGATTGCTTGAGATGATGGGCACCAGCCGAGAAGCATAAGAAGCAAATGCTCAAACAATATTGCGGCTAGCATTTATTAAGTCTCTTATGGTTCGGGGAAATAATGAAGTCCCACATGTATTCGCTCGGCAAAATATCACTCTTAATTAATCGCTTCTTCCGGAATAGGAAATATAGTTGGGCTCAAATACTATGATCGCCGTGTCGATCTTAATTGCATCTATTCTCAATTGTACAAGCAATCTAAGCATAACGCGCAGCCTCCGAGTCTCCAGCGGATCCTAGCCTAATACGCTTAACATCTGTGTAACGCTATCGTTAGGGCTGTTTTTGACGAATCGCGCAGATTTCCATTGTATTTAATTCAGTTCACGGTTTGTCTTTCTACACCGGATCCCTTATTCTCGCTCCATATTCAAGGTTTGCTCGGAGGAGTGCGTAATAGCACCTTTCTCTTACTTTCTCAATCCCAAATTACTATACCATATCTACCATTTAGAGTATAAATAAAGTAAACGAGAAGATATAAGTGAGAAACCAAAGACATTTTACCGAACAGTTAATTGTAGGAATATGTCTTCACCGTTGACAATATACGGACACTCCAACGTACACATTATTTTCTCTGACAGCTTAATTTCCAATATCCTAACCCCGTCCCACGTCAATTAAAAGTGGCTGGCCGGGTATAAAATGGATAAAGATGAACATGTCGTTTGCTGAAAAGTAACTACCTAGTGACTTTACCAACATAAACTTTCAACTATTATTAAAAAATTTTCCTCATCTTTATTTTAGCTGGTGAACACATGGAGGGAGGCTGGTCGCACAAAATCCATCTATCGACATGATTGGAAATGCGTCACGTATAACATCGTTGCGGTCACTCCCAGCGTTAAGTATACGTTCTCTATGACTGGAGTGAAGAAAGGGTAAGTCATACCAAACCACATCTGTCATAAATACTAATATGTATATGCAAGTACGAACGAATATATATTTTAATGGGATCAACGGGACTTCTCCTCAATGCCAACGATATAAGCTTTTTTTAACCTCAATATATATAAATCGGGACAGACACTTTTATCTCAATACTTTTTTTTGACAATGTGTATAGTAATTCTTAGTTTACATTTTCGCGGGTACTCTTTATGTTAAATAAAAGCTTTTCGGCTATTTCGCCACGTCAATTTTTGAGTGGCCTAAACTTTAGCCGAGGGATGCTGGTCGCTTCCTCAAGGGAGATGAGAGAGCCAACCCAAAAATTGACGCGGCGGTATAGCCCAAAATTTTTATTTAATACAATATGTAACGTGTGATGAGAAAAAATGGATAAATTCACCGACTCGAAAATAGTCTAACTACCTAAAAATACAAATGCGCAATTCAAAGTTTCACAGCAGCACATACTGGGAGCACATACTGGGAGCACTCACTACAGTTACAACTTCTTTGAAAATAATTATTTAATTATTAAAAACCTTCGATTTTTACTTACAACATTATGTTTCTGAACTCTCCATTTCTATGACTGACGTCAGAGACTGTGCCATTGGTCGTAAATGGGTTTTATAACATATAGATGAGTTTTTCATAAGACCCTTGATTTGCAAACGCCTTTGGCTGGGTTCATCCATCGCTTTTAATTATATTTCAGAGGTGGACTAGGTAGAGCAGCGGGATCAATGGATGTTTTCAATGCCGCTGGAGGCGTAAGTGGTGCTGGAACTTATTTCAGGATTACAACAACATATGGGCGTAAGTAATTCACCAATGAAAATTCGAATAAGATTTCCGAATGGGCAATTTTCACTCAACAGCGTAAACATTTAACAAGAAACACTCTCACTTTAACAAGATTTCCACTCAAAATGATATGATCATGTTTTATGAATAGTTCTATCGACTCTTTTTGTTCCCCCATATAAATATCATGGAGATGGTGGCTCAACATTAATCATAAGTTGAAATTTCACATTTTGAGTCACTTCAATAAGGGAGAAAATTTTAGATGTTAGTATTTAGGGAATATTTTTAATGATGTGAATTTTTTTCATACGGATATTTGTCTTAAAGTATGGATGATTTAAATAAATTGTAATTAAAATAACCCGATGACGCAATAATAAGCGAAAACCGTGTCTTGCAAAAATTTCGTTGGTATTATTAAAGTTATTTTATTTTTCAGCAATTTCACAGAATTTGAATGAATTAAGATTTCATCTAATTTACTAATGACCACTGTTTTTCCTTTGCAGAAAAGGAGATCACCCTAAATTACTACATTGTGCGCGTTAACATACAGCAAAATTACATTTCTTTGTATGCATGTCAAAATTACCTCTTCGGAAAATTAGGTGAGTAAAGGTCTTGCGCAGTACTTTCGAAGCTTACACCTCGAATAGAGTATTATTCTGTAGTCCTCTGTGCTTTTAAATGGAGTTAAAATAATCACCAACCCAATGCTGAAGATGGATCGATCCGTAGTTTAGTCTTATATTTATATCTAGCTTCGAAGTTAATAATTCAAGCTGACTCCTGATACATCGGACGTGAATATATTTTGTTAATTGCTGGATAGCTATTAAATATGTTTTGAATGTACATTAGGACTTCAATTGTCGAAACGGAAGAAATATGATTTAATTTGGATCAAAAAAGAATAATCGGATATAATGATATCTATTGAGAAAATTATTCCGTTGTATCATTCCCTCCCCTTTGCATTGCAATTGATTTCAAATATTTCAAGTCTAAGTAGTCAGGAAGGCTAAAATGATGAAAGTCTGCATGACTTTCGTATGTATTCTTATGGTAGTCGAAAATGCAGCATTAGGGAGGTAAAAAAACTTTTTTTCGCAAAAAAATCATATATGTGTAAATGCATAGCACAAAGTTTATACCCTATTTGTATATTTCATAGGATTATCTGCATTGGCTTTCCCAAATGTTAATGAGTCAGTCTGCCAGGATACCTTCTTTTTTATAGTAGAAGATCATGTTACCTATGTAATTCATCCCTTTTTAATAATATTCCTCGATCCTATAATAAGTTTTAATACTCCATTGTAAAAATTTTTGAAGAATAAGATAGTTCCGCCCTCAATGGCGGGCTGCAGATATTTGTGTTAATCTATGAGGTATGTCGGGGACTACGTAGTCAAACAAAATTTTACACAAGGTATTAAAAAAGTTGTTTGTCCTCATCGACGTGATTCATTGAGTTTTAAAGAGCAAAAAGTGAGACAAAGAATGTGAATAATTCTATCATTATTTTCCAAAGCTAATACAATACCTATTCTGCCATTTGAGCCAAGAGTGGCGCCATTGCCGGGTGACTAACGTGACTAGACTCATGTTACGGCTTTCATTTAATAAAAAGTCGAAAAGCAGTTAATGTGCAGCTCTACATTTTATTTTTATCATATTAGGGAAGAATAATGAGTTACATTTTTTTATTGTCCAAGAAACAGGTAAAATGCAGCATAAATCCGAATCTTTTTCTGTGCCTAGAAAAATATCGCCTTGAGAACATGAGTAAAATTGCGGATTCTCAATTTATTCCTTAGTTTATATAGCAGGGAAACCTATATTAACTGTATTGACAATGTCATTATATTGAAAATGACTTTTTTGTCGGTGGGTGATAGAAAAAAATATTCTGAATAGAGCACAGGTTGTCCTAAATTTTACAGCAGTATTTTCGTTGCTCCTTGCGTACTCTTGATCCAAGTATGCTAAAATAGATATTTGAATTCTTCTAATGCATTCTAATTGGATTTTATGTTTGTGTTCACAAGATAATTTTCCATTACAGAGAGTGCAATTGCACTGGTAAGACCTGGAATTCCTGATATCAACTTGGCAGCGGCGTTGAACTCGCTTTCTCAATATGGGGTGGATCGTAATGATCTTGTGTACACATATACGAATGAATGTTTGTAAAAAGGGGTAATTTGTACAAGTGATATGGGCTATGTAATGTCAGGCGATAATTGTTCTTATACCCTGCAGTTAATCCATTAATATTAACATTTTATGCAACGTGAAACTGCAGGAGAGGATTCAATTTTAAGTTTTTTGCCTGCTAAACTAAATAACGTGTGCTCTTATTTTGCCATTAGTTTTGAATATCTGGACTATAGTCCCTGCCACTTTGAAACTTCTGAAATATTGTAAAATATACGAATAAAATGTATTTATTATTTTATTTTGAACTTACCTTAGTCATTCCATTTAAACACAACCTATTATGAAGGGTTGAACTCCACTCAACCATTGCTATTCACTTTATATATATTCCATTTCAAGCAAATTAATTTGACCGCCTTGAAATTTTCAAGCAGAAAATGTACTTTGACTTCTTTCAATACTATCATTAATTCTACTCGAAATGATTATCAGTGGTGAGCCTAAGTATTCGTTTATCATGTACATATTTCAAGGAAATATAAGACGCAATGCTTTTTTCTATCCCAAACATTGAAAACGAAGACTACAATACATTATGCTGTGACGTATCCCCAAACCTGGCCCTCTGAGTGCAAATGAACAACTCTATTCGTTACACCAACTGACCCAACTGTGAAGAGATGCGCTCTTTTGGATTCATATCTTCATAAAACATCCGCAGCTTAGCCTGGGGTCGAGCCTTATATTTCTCGACCTACCTCAGGGTGAAATTATCAAATGAGCGAAAAAAAAACATCCCTGACTTCATAAAATTCATTTTGTAGTAGTAATGAAAGATGCCCTTATAAATTTGTCTGGTATCAAACGATAATATGTGTTTCACTAATGGGTATTTAGAGGCAGAGATATTTGTAGCGTGGTGGACGAAGTTATTGATTTAGAGACGTTTATACATGGTGTCCCATTTATCTTGACCACCCGAAATAACATTTTATCCGGATGCAAATTCAAAAATGTGTCAGGCAAATGTTCATTAGCCGTCAGGGGGCACTAATCAGCATGATTGCCATCCTTGTAGCTTTGTTATTTACGAACATATGAATAGCGGTATGTCCTCTGTGAATGGCACCCTATATTTTTTATTCGACAATTCATTTCCTCTCCTAAAGACTTATTCAAAAATGTAGCACATTCGACCATTAAAAACAACATTATGAAAACATAAGAAACTCGTCCACAGTGAGTTGACGAGTTTCTTATGACTGGTGTGCATTTACTGTTTTCATTTGTTCACCGTCAACGTCAGCAAGTAGAGTAGTTCCAATACCCGCGTACCTGCACTAAGCAGTAGAGAGTCAGTCATTTTTCATAACACTGTGTTTATGTTGATGGTCCACTGTTCTACATTTCTGAATAAGTCTTTAGAAGAAGAAATTAAATGCCGAATAAAAAATATAGGGTGCCATTTAAAAAAGACATACACTGTTCATATCTTTGTAAATAACAAGCTGCAAGGAAGACAATCATGCTGATTAATGTCCCCCTGACGTCTAATGAACATCTCCTTGACACATTTTTGAATTTGCATCTGGTCAAAAAGTTATTTCGGGTGGTCAAGATAAATGGGACACCCTGTACAATATGAATTTAGCGCTAATCATAAGGTGATATGGACACCACTTCGCCCGGCGGCGGCTGAAAATTCTGTTCAACTTGAAGCAATATCTAGTACGGAATTGTGTCTACTGAAAGTTCAGCATCGAATACCATCGAAATTGAAGGGAAATGACATGGAACTGACTTGCTTTCTCACGCAAAAATCATTTTCCTGTGCTCAAAACAAATTCCTCACACTTTCCCAAATTTAGAACTTTTGGGAGACGTCAAAGCGATAAAGTCGTTTTTTTACCCTTCTGAATCATCAGCGCCACAAACCGGTTCATGAAGATTCCTAACGTTAGCGCTTGTTGTGGAAGGGGTAGGGAGCCAAGGAGACGAAGTTTTTCTCGTATATAGAGGTACGAATGGATGGTCCAGAGGTCTAGTGTGCATCGGGAGCTCATCCGAGACAAAGGTAAGAGGTAGCTGATAGTTTTACGCCGCGTGGGCGACTGCGCGTGTACCAGTCGATCTCCCACCTCGCCGTTTGTCGATACTTATCGTGTGATCACAAGATACCTCATTGGTTACTTTCCGGGCTCCGTACTTTCAATGCATGGATCCTTTATTTTCTGCGTCATTCTTAAGAGTAGAGATCAGGAAGTAGAATAAGATTTTTTATGGAATTTGTTTGTTATATTAATTTTTCAGGAATTTCTCGGGCTCTACAGCATGTTAATTTAGTCGTATTGGCCGACGTTGCGGAAAACGACTTGTCTTCTATCTCAAAGCGTATTACTGTCTGAATGTCCAAATTTTACACAAAATACTGAATAATGAGTTCCATTTCAGCGTTAATTTGGACATTCAGACAGTAAAACGCCTTGATAATGGTTGACAATTCGTTTTCCGACGCGTCGGTCAATACGACTAAGTTACGATGATATAGAACCGGGGAGGAATTCCTGAAAATTATCCACCAGAAAAATTATTAGCGTATATATTGTATTAACTTAAGCAGGGGTATAAATAAGGATGTCAAAGGGTAGGTACTACAGCTATTGTTATAATTTTGGAGATAAGTGGCGAAATTTTTTGGTGAGATATTGGTTATGGCAAAGGGATACAGGTAAATCAGCAATAAGTGTAGGCACGTAGATTCAGTGACTCACTTGTAACCTTTTGTGTCTGTTTGCTACAAGAATATTGTGTACCTACCAACCGTTATCTGCGCTTATCTCAAAAATTATAAAATGACATTTCTTTCTCTTGGTTTCTATGGCCCTCAAATAGTATTTCAAAGTCACAGAAAAGATTGGGGCACTGATAAAACATATTGACAATATAACCACAAGGAGAAAGGAGCAGAAAATGTTGCAATAGTTACACAGCAAAAACTTTTCCTATGTTTAGAGAACTATGGGCGACAAGTCAAATGACACGAAATCTAGTCGCCACATTTATATTGGTGGTGTTCTGTGTGAACGGGGAGGCAAAGGCAGGGCAAGAAAAACCTTGCATTTTTTATATCAATGTTTTTAGATAGAAATAACTTGATACCTATCATTCCAACGACAAATAAAGTCCGACTAAGTGAGGAAAATTTGTCAGGGCTTTGAATGAGAGAAAAGGGAATAACTATCTTAGAGAAAACTTGAATTAAAACTAAAGTTTTCGTGTGATTTTTTTTCTTCAATGCATCTCTGAGTGAATCGCGTTATCATTGAACAGCTTATTTCGCCACTTTATTAAAAATAGGCTATCTTAAATTTCGAATGGAAGTATATCATGCATCATGGAGCAATCAGATTTATTCACTGCGAGAGATTTATATTGTGGTTAGCCCCATTCATAGGCGGTACTAACTTGATGGACATGAGATATTTGAAGTCATTACAAAGCATAGTTAAAATTAAAATAGTCATAATTTTGGCAGATATTTTTCCCGTTTAAATCCATGGAAGATTTAAAAATGTTCCAATTTGATTGACTTATTATCATTAAAATGTAGTCTGAGCGAGAAATTTATCAATTTTTAAATTCTGGAAGCAGCGCATGTAAACATCAAATTCGTACCCGAGTCTGTCGGATTGTTTCAGTGATTTCTAAATGGGAAGTTCAAAAAATGTAGGAAGTCAAACAGAGAGATTCTTTGGCATAACAAATTACGTAACAGCCATAAAATACTTTAAAACTTTAAAGACATAAAAATATTCGATTTGATTATTATCAATAAAATGTACTCAGAGCGAGAAATTCACCCTTTTTTAATTTCTGTAAGAAGACAAATAAACAACAAATTTGATGTTGAATTTTTTGGATTTTTCTGTAATTTCTTGATTCGAAGTTCAAGTAAATTTATAAACTAAAACAGAGAGTTTCTTATACCTCACCATATACGTAAACGCCTTCATTAAAAATTTCGAATTTTTGTTCTTGTGTCTTTTATTTTGATAGGAAGTATATCGCTTCAAATTTTTTACTTCAGAAAAATGATAAGTTCTAGAACTCTTTTAAAACTTATTTGCAAGCAATTTATGAATTTTTATTATTTCGTGCTACAAAAATGAATTTTAGGTTTCAATGTTCGTTGTTTTCAGCGTCGGCTTTCGGTGTCTGCGGAGCTAGCTTGAACTGTTCTGTTTTAAATATTCTTACATCTTGATTACGCGAAAGCAACTGAATATGGTAAGATATACGACAATCGGCTTAATTTTCCAGTCATCATCATTAGTCAACAATCCTTAGATTGGTTTGACGCAGCTCTCCATTTCTCTCTCCTATCCGCTTATCTCTTCATATCTACATATTTATTCTCTTTTACATCCTTTATAACCTGTCCTATATAACTCATTCGGGGCCGTCCCTTGCCCTTTTTCCCTTCCACTTGTCCTTCAACGATTGCCTTCATCAGACCATCGTGCCTCAAAATGTGGCCAATTAAGTTGTCCCTTCTTCTGCTTAATGTTTTTAGGAGGCTTCTCTTTTCTCCCACTCTCCTTAGCACTTCCTGGTTACTCACACGGTCAATCCATTTTATCTTCATCATTCTTCGGTAGCACCACATGCACAATCAAATTCACTGGGTCTATAAGTCCAATTAGCACCCTGTATCTTTGATAAGTTACATTTGAAATTTGTTACTGAAAATCGCGGTATTTTCATTAGTGTTTCAACCAAAATTTGAACTTTCGAAGAATCGGTTTGATCGCCACCTTTACGTTCGTAGGAAATTCATTTTTTCAAGTCCTTTAATTAAATAATCATAAATTTTCGGTTTCAGCAGCTACAACTTTTTCAGTTCAGAATCTTATGTCTACTTTGATATAGAACCAAAAATGATATTTCATGAATATTGTTTGAAGTTATGGACCAATTTTGAACAATAGTTCCACGAATGATATTTCTTTTGGACATGTTACTTCGAGGTCCTTTTCTTTTACGTTATTAGTAGTTACTCTTGGTTTTTTTTAATGACCGTGAATATTAATCATGCCTATGTTGTCGCAAAAACCTGTCATGGACTTTGATCAATGAAAACTAGTTAGATATTGCGTTCTTCTTTCTTTCAAATTTTGATATTTACGAAAATATGAACTTATCATGAATTATATATATATCATAAATAATATGCTTATTGTCTCATGTATTTTTTTCGTTGCAGAGAAATTTCACGTGAGATTTAAAAGGGAGTCCTGTGAGAAGACATCTGCAGCATGCTTTTCTCACATTATCTTCGCGTTGTTCTCCTCCTGCTGTGTGGAATCGTCATATCATGCAGAGGCCAAAAATTCACCACTGGGACATGTCCTGCGCTCAATTCCTTCACGACGACCACATTAACCCTCACTAATGTAAGCATTACCTAGTGTGATGAAAGTTCTAAACCGTGCCATAAAATCATCACAATTTTACATGTAGAAATGGAATATGTATCTGCATATCTCACAGATATCAAAACCATCACAATATTTATAGAATTGGTTTGAACCCATTTTTCAAGTTGAAACCCAATGAAATATTGAGAGGAAAAATTCTCACAAAATACATAAATTGACATTTCAAGTTCAAATATTTGCCGTAAAATCATCACAATTTTACTTGTAAAGACGGAAGATTTATCTTCATATCTTACGGTTATGAAAGCCATTACAAACATTTTTATTTATTCAGAAATATAATTTCCAGTAGTTAATAGGCTGAGGTCAGACGGATGCGGATTTTACCAGCATCATAAGATTTACATAACAGAATTGCTGCTCCAAGCTGTAGCCCGCGGCCAGTAGAAGTGGTTACCGTAACCTCTAGCATATCGATCCCATGATATTTCACCTCTTACAAAGCCTGCAATGATGATATAATTGATTAAACAACGGCATCACAATGTAGACACGCTTAAGGTGCAAGTTCTTTTTTCTCTGACCACATAAATGACATCAATACCTAATGTCAATACTGTACGAACTAAGGATATGGCGATTCCACTTTTTCTCCATTACGATTCCGTCGATTCTTATTCATATCAACAGGTGGGAATTTGGTTTCTCAGTAGCTCTCCTGTCATAAAAATATAAGAATTTAATGAAATAAAATAACATGTACAATTTAGTGGCCCAAAAATTATATAGATAAATATAGCAAATTATTTTTATAGCAGTAAAACCTCAGTTTCAATGAAAGAACAAACATTGTAAAATTCAAAGACCTGAATTGTTAAGTTCATAATAACTATACACATTGGCTCAGGCGAGTGGCGGCCGTTATACCTACAGATTATGATGTACGTTCAAAATAATTACCTTCCTGGAATCCATCGAATAGAAATTGAAATTAGTCAATCGATTGTCACCTCCAATTCCGTACCATAGAATCGGTTGCATCGAGAATCGACATTTGTAATTGACTCATCCCTAGTGCGAACTCGTATCTTTATTTCAGTATTTCATTTTGATCAAATTTAATGGGATCGATAGGCAAGCGAGTAGGTTAAGCACCTATTACTAGCCACTGGATGCATTTCAAAGAAGAAAAGCCGTGACAGAACCCTTGTCATTCCTTCAAGGTGGGTGGCAAACAACGCGAGTTTTTAAGTGGCGTAAAGTCAAACTGCCGAAACCAGTGCAATCCTTCATATGAGTAGTTCACTTTCCTTTGTTACCGAGATGGTGTTTATTTCATGGTGTTGAATCAAATTCATCTTGAAAGGCCAAAATATCTGAACTCACAAGCTAAAGGGTGAATTTGTGTATCCAAATCTAAAAAAAATTAATAAACTACGGTATAAACATTACTTTACATATTGTAAATTCTACGTAATCAGCCAATTTTGGGGTTAATTCGTGAAGTATTCTAATGCTTCTGTGAAACATTGTTCATTTCAGGGTAATATCATTGATATAATATGGTTTACTCGCATGACGACATCTTTAGGTACAGTATAAAGTGTGTATTTCCCCTAAAGACCTTTTAATATGCACTATGTGGTTATATAATATAATGTAATGATACACATTGAAAATTTTAGCTCATTATATGCACTCGTAAGACAGAATAATAAAATCTATGAAATACGTTTCACCTCACTGCAAAATAGTCTGCCATTATTACGGAATCTTATCACGCAATAGATTGAGGGTTGAGAAATTTAGAGAATTTGAGAGCATTGTCATTTTCGAGCATTATTATCTTCGAGCAAATGGGAGCCGGTTACGCAAGGTATTACAATCTATCAACTCAAACTTAGAAAAAAGTTAAAGTCCAGCAATTAAAAGCCTACTAGATTTAAATTTTATATTAGCAAGGAACTCTTTTCCCTTCTAAGTCTTTTCAACATGCCACGCACATGATATTTGTAGCCGAACTCTTCGAAAAGAGCAAAATTATGCACTTATGGAAACGAACTCTGTTAATCAAATTTTCCCTGCGCCTGGATAATAAACACAGTGCATATTATGACGCCCATTTTAACTTTTTAGATAAGATGGCTATCCCACATTAGACTCTATTGACAAGTACAGTTGTTACATTTTATGAGCACTATTGTTCCTAGTAGGAATGAGCCTCATTGCAACCTCCATTCCCAATCCAAAATATCATTTGTCAAGGTTTTATTCACAATTTTTTTTACCCTTATACGAGTTAAAATAACTCTTTATTACCTGCACCTTAACTTTGTATTATCTGTATACATTTTTGTGTTCCACTACCAAGGCGTCCATTAAAACCAATATCAGTTGTAGAAAAAGCCCATTTATAAATTCGGCAGTTAAAATTCAACTCACTAGATTATATATATTAATAAGTTTGGAAATGTTTGAAAATTTAGGATGGAAAAAAGTTTTCAAATTCTTGACAATAAGCGAGTTGAAGAATGGTAAATGTTTTGTATCATAGGCATGTCAACTCATGCGACGACGATGAGGTTGATGAGTACCTAATGTAGGAGATTAGAATGCAATCCAGTGAAACGTTTGAATGAAGAACGAATCGGATTCAAGAAAAGAAAAATTACATTAGACATACTTGTAGACCTTAGTCCGCTGATAGCAAAAGTAATGGTAAAATGATAGAATCAGAATTCACTGTGTTCGTTAATAGAGAAAAGGGAATTACATCGACATACGGTCCTAAAATTCTGAGAGAAAAGGATGTCCTTTACATTGGCAGGAGAGGTTTCCACGATTTACATAAATACCGAGTATCCATAATTACATCTGGCCCCAGCTACTAAGAAGTAAGGTCACAAAGACTGGGGTGAGACAAGGGAGTGTTCACTGTCCATCAAATTTTCAATCTTAACATAGAGAAAGCCACTAATTAATTCATCGAGAAGACTTCAAGATTAAATACCATAGGAAAAAATCATCATAATACCGATTATATATCATTCATCCCAGCAACGGAGACGGATCATAGGATGGCAGGCAAACATTAAAGTGGTAATAGTTGGGAATCATTTGAATTCGAAATCTATAGAAAAAATTCTAAAGATAATAAATTATTACTTCGAAGAAAATGTAAGGCCAAGAGTTACGATAAACTAGGGGAAAAAATGCTTGAAGTAATGAAGGATTCTGTTATCTGACTAGCTTGGTTACCAGTGAGTAATCCCAAGAAAAACAGGGAAAGAATGATCCGCAGAATAGCTCAGGAGAAGGGTATATTCTAAAGAGAAACAAGTCTTCTGATAGGATGAGAAAAGCATCGACCGACAGGAATAATTTACCATCCCGGAGCATACTCTCCATGTATGTAAGTACATGTGCGGACTTCGTAACATACGATGTACGGACATACCCGGAGCATACTCTCCATGGAAGTAAGTATAGAGGTAATAGAGAAGCCAGGAGTAAAAGAATTGTAGATGTGGTTTAAAATATAATTCTGACAATAGATCAGTGTGAATAGTGAAGAAGTCCAAAGTGGGGTAGGAAAGTGAAGTCTTTGGAACGATAAGAGTAAGAGAAGGAAATACCTAAAACGGATTAAGTCTTTCTACACCGGATCCCATATTCTCGCTCTATATTCAAGGTGCGCACGGACGAGTGCAAAATAACAATTTTCTTTTAATTCCACATCCCAAAATGTTATATCATATATACATTTTAGAGAATGATTTATGCAAACGAGAAGACATTATTGAGAAATTACAGATATTTTACCAAACAGTTATTATAGGAATTTGTCTTCACCGTAGGCAATATACACTCTCACAAAACACACATTAATTTCTCTGACAGGCTATTTTCTCTTATCCTAACCCCGCCTTATGTCAATTAAAAGTGGCTGGCCGGGTATATAATAGATGTTGATGAATATTTCGTTTGTTGAGTGGTAAATTTATGGCGATTTTATTAATGTAAACCTATAACTAATATCATTCATTTCCCGTCATCTTTCTTTTAGCTCGTGGCAACTTGGAGGGAGGTTGCTCGCTCAAAATCTATTTATCGACATGATTGGAAATGCGTGACGTACAACATCGTTGCGGTCACTGCCGACGTTAGGTATTCGTTCTCTATGACTGGGGTGAAGAAAGGGTAAGTCATACCAAACCACATCTGTCATAAACTGCTAATATCTATATGCAAGTACGAACGAATATATATATTAATGGAATCCACGGAACTATTCCTCAATCCCAACGATATAAGCTCTTTTTAACCTTAATATATAAATTGGGACAGATACTTTTATCCCAATAATTTTATTTTTATAACATTTGATGAGGAAAAAATGGAATGATTTAGTGTTAACACAGGCTTGCTTGAAAAAATGACAAAAGATTACCCTTACAGAGAAAGTTTAGTGGGGAGATAAAGAATTTTGGAAAATGATAGAACAAACTTTGTTACGTATACTGACATAATTGGAAAAGCAAAATCCGGATTTCATAATAAAGTTTCATCGTGACATGTAGCTGTAACCGTGCGATGCAACTATGTTATGGAATTCGTATCGTTATTTTCCAAATTATATTGGTGAACCTAACTAAGTTTATAATTTCATTTACCATAATAGAAAGGTTTCACACAGTTAAGCCTGAAGTAATCATTTAGATATTAATTATTATAATAAATATTACAATTATATTAAAATTTGTGTAAAATTTAGGCCGGAAAAATGTTAAAAATTTTTTGGCAATTTTTATAGATTCTCATAAAATATTTACTCTACCCAAGTTGAAAAAGGGGTTTAGCAGTGATGTTGGACTATCATTCAGATAAGACTAGGGAAATACGGTCGCGTATTTCCCCAAAATCAGCATTGCTAATCATAAATATATTCATTTAATGGAAGAGAAGTAATACTAAAATAAATTATGGCATATACGATGAAAAACGCTATTAACATCCTCCATTACAACACTCACTTCATATTTAACCTCAATTAAAATGCAATTAACTGTAGTGCACTGTATTTTGTAGTTTTGGGACGTTATTATGTAAACGTATCTGTTGCTATGACTGTGTATCATTCTCATTGCTTCTAAATGATCGTAGCGCCGCCATCGGCTGCGATTTTGATGGCCATTTTTGAGCTAATCCCTATATTTTATTTTAAATTCTGAACAAAAATCGAGATGCAGTTAAAATCATAATAAAAGTGGTACAATATTCCAATGGCATCTGGTTCTGAGTTATCTCGTGCATTTCAGCTTTATAGCTACTCGGAAATTGGGTTAAAATTGAGTTGCAATATTTAAACCGGACAAGATGACAAACAACAAAGCGAGTTTATAAAAACGTTGTAATAAGGGAGCGATTCTTCAAAGATATACGGATTACCATAGGATGATGAGAGATATTTAATATTTATTTTTCACTTCTCTAAATACTATAAAACCTTCTGACCACTTATCTAAATATTATAAAATCTTCCGACCACTGACTGAGTGATTCGTACAAAATTTTCGGCTAAAGGATACGAGATACTATAAAAAGTTGTAGACTCGACCCCGTTTAAAATCATCTGACACCATGGGCGAACCCAGGCTCAAAGCTTGGGTGGGGGGGGGAGAGGGGGGGCAGGCATACTTAAGGATGAAAAAGTTGAATGAAACGAACATTTTAAGGAAACTATTACAGCGCTTTAATATTTTAAAAATAATTTGCTTAAAACATTTATTTAGTTCCATGTCTTGTACTAATATCATTTTTGTTGGTTTAAAGATAAGTTATTGAAATATTTCATTTCAATCTAGTCCTGATTTTCATTTTGAATTTTGCGACTTATGCCTCTAGGGGGCGGAGGGGGGGCTGCTCCCCTCGCTGGGTAAGGTATAGCCCGAAACCATGGGAAAATTGTCGAAACACTAAATTTTCAATCTATTATAGTGTTGCAACTACCTCTATGCCTCTACCTTTTTGGGGACATTTGAGGATTAAAACATCGATGGTAATGAGGAATTTGAACTTCGCAGAGATGCTTGTAAATGACACCAAAGCGATGTTTGCAAAACATCCGTAGAGAAAAAAATCATTCGTCTTGACAGGACAAGTTGGTATGGACTTAATATCACCTTTAGCCCATACCACCTTGTTCGGTATGGTCCAAAAATTTCCAAGGAGGATAACGACGCCTTGGCAGCTAAACTGGCTTAAGCACTTGATCGGAAATCGGGAGATCCGGCTTCGAATCCTGATCAGGTCGACTGATTTTTTCTCTGTGGATTTTTCGCACAAATTGTGAATAGCGGGTCATTCCGTTAAGTTATGACCGTGGCAAGTTCCGCGAGCGAGTTATAGCAAAGCGAGTTATAAAACCGATATAAAAAGAGATAAGTACAGAAAACAAATCGTCCTTATACAGCCATTCTCTCGTAAATCTATATATATATAAAAGAAGTCGAAAATCGTGTTAGTTAGAACACTTATAACTCGAGAACGGCTGCACCGATTTAATGAGATTAGGTTCTTTGGATTCGTGAAATCACGGAAATTATCTTTTCTTTGATGAAGGAAACTACCCTATTGCGTGAGACTATCAAATTGCCGCATTAAGCATTGTTGTTCAATATTGCTTATTCATTAGTCGTTTTCCATATTTGAACATAAAACCGTTCTCTTTGTTTTTCATCTTTTTCGTAGATGTAAACGATGAGTCCAAAGTTAGTCTGGTGAAACTTATGGGTTAATATTTTCAATTTTAACCTAACCCAGGTGGCACAAAATAAGAAAGATATCTGCTTCTTATGGCTCATTTACGGAAGAAAATGATAAGCACCTTTCCGTTCGCTAAGGAACTTATGTAAGGCAAGGATAAGATTTTAGGGAAGAATATTTGAGGAATACAGTCAATTATTCTCATACAAACATAATTTGCTGATGTTGGATGAACACCAATGGCGGCATTACAGCTAAATACACATCCTATGCTGCCTAGAGCTTTGCCGGACATTAATATAAAGCCTAATAGTAAAATTAAGTGAGGATTTATAAGAGCTGAACAACTGATGAGAAATTTTCCTGTAGGTACATAGAAAATATTTTGACAACTTCAAGTGACTTGCCTCTGAAGATGAAAACCATAGTATGCAAACCTTTTTCTGTGGTGAGAAAAATAAAGTTACTATGGCAGCAATAGAACTTTGAGCATTGAGATTGGTAGATGGCTGTGCTATCCTCCACACCACTACTTCATTTATTAGAGAACATGATATTATATGAGAACATTCCGGTCAGTCTATTTTCGATGAAGCGCTCACGAGCATAAGAACCGAAACAACAAGTTTTCATAGGCAATCCAAAACATTTATATGCTCATTATAACAATAATCCCCTGATAACACAATACGCTTGCCATACAAAAGATTCGCAGTTAATTCAAATGCAAACCCACTTTTAACCGCTTTTATTGAAGTACTTACCTAGAACGACAAGACTAGTAAAACAACACACCGGTTGTATGCAAAGCATTTGATCAACAATTAGACTAATTGGGATCAAAAATATAACATAATTGGGTAGTTTCCTTCATCAAAGAAAACGAAAGGCATTGATTGAGATTGGTTACCCACCAATAGTGTATTCATAATATACAGATTACTTAGTTTTAGAAATCCCAGTTTAGGCGAATGACAATGGTCAATTTTAACCGCATTTGAAAAAGGCCAGATTGGCGCCCATGCGATGCCACTCCACGCGACGTCATATGGACCTAGTTTCTATACGAGTAGTTAAGAGTTTTACATCGTCTGAGATTACCAATGCATGCATGAGGCACAGAGCTCAGGGAAACATGTCTTAATAATCACTTATTAAAACTGGCTAAGGTCGGAAAGTTTTCTTCGTTTGATAAGGTGTAAATAATCCTTATTTAAGCCAAGCGCTACCTGCTAGCAGGGTACTCTGCTACCTGTTAGCAGCCTGCATCGCAGTGGCGCACATATTCTCGCCCCAAGGTCATCTCACTCGGCGGCAGCGGGAACCAAAATGACGTCGTTCGGGCTTTTCCCATTATTCATACTTAGCCGTCGCGTTTTCGCCCGCTTGAAAATTTTCACTTTTCATTTAATCGCGAAAAATAGATATCGTCATTCGAAAACCTAAGAGCGTGAAATACGTAATGGGAAGGAATAAAAAAATAATAGGAAACCACCCTATTATGGTATGCAGCTGTAATTAAATCACGAGCCGTTCTCTCATCAATTCTTTCGTCAATTCGCTAGAGCGACTTCGATGTCGTCGCCAACGAAATTCGCTCTTGGCAAATGTTTACATAACTTGAGAATGACTTTTTCGTCGCCAGAGGGACGAAGCGAAGCTTTTCTGGCGAAATAGCTAGCGACTGAAATCGAATACGACTTCAGTCACCGTTCATCAATCTTTTCGACCAATTGCGTTGGCTATATCCAGAAAAAACCAGAATCATGCCCCAGATCGCTATTCGGAAAAAAATGTTATATGAATTTAACCTGGATATCTACGCTGCTGAATTACTGCTGAATATCCTTGGAATGTCATAGGATGGATGTAACTACTTTTGAATTTTTTAACTGTTTTCGGATATCAATGCAACATTTTCTGCTCCTTGGGTTTTGGTGTAAATCAATTCCTTTTATTTTGAGAAATCCAAGGCAACCATGGCAATTAACTCCAAAATTACCTAAAAATACCATGGTGCAAGTCATAGTTACACATGGGACTGCCAGGTAGCAGCACATACTGGGAGCACTAATTGCAGTTACAACTTCTTTGAGAATAATTACTTATTGTTAAAAACCTTTGATTATTGACCTACAGTACTATGTTTCTAATCCCTCCATTTCAATGACTGACGCCAGTGACTGTATCATTGGTCGTAAATGAGTTTTATAACATATAGATGAGTTTTACATAAGGCTCTTGATTTGCAAACGCCCTTAGCTGGGTTCATCCATCGCTTTTAATTATATTTCAGAGGTGGACTAGGTAGAGCAGCGGGATTAATGGATGTTTTCAATGTCGCTGGAGGCGTAAGTGGTGCTGGAACTTATTTCAGGATTACAACAACTTATGGGCGTAAGTAATTCCATCAATGAAAATTCGAATAAAATTTCCGAATGGGCAATTTTCACTCAACAGCGAAAACATTCAATTAGAAACACTCTCACTTTAACAACATTTCCACTCAAAATGATATGTTTTATTAATAATTCTATCGACTGTTTTTGTTCCCCCTTATAAATATCATGGAGATGGTGTCTCAGAAATCATAAGTTGAAATGTCACATTTTGAGTCACCTCAATAAAGGAGAAAATTTTAGATGTTAGTGTTTAGAGAATATTTTTAACGAGATAAAATTTGTTTATACGGATGTTTATCTTATAGTATGGATGATTTAAATAAATTGTAATTAAAATAAACCGATGACGCAATAATAAGCGAAAACCGGGTCATACAAAAATATCTTTGGTATTATTGACGTTCTTTTATTTCTCAGCGATTTTACAGAATTTGAATGAGTTAGGATTTTATCTAATTTACTAATGACCACTGTTTTTCCTTTGCAGAGAAGGATATCACCCTAAATTACTACATTGTGCGCGTTGGCACAACGAATAATTACATTTCTTTGTATGCATGTGAAAATTACCTCTTTGGAAAATTAGGTGAGTAAAGTTCTTTCACAGTTCTTTCGAAGCTTACACCACGAATAGAGTATTATACGGTCATCCTCTGTGCATTCAAATGGGTTAAAAATAATAGCCACTCCTGATGCTGAAGATGCATCTATTCGTAGTTTAGTCAATCAACAAAAGTTATATTTATAGCTTTGCTAAATTTATATCGAGCTTTGAAGCTAACCATTCAAGATGCGACACCAGACGTGCACACATATTTGTAATAATTAAAAAAATATTAAATATGCATTGAATATACGTTTAGGCCTGGTTGAAACGCTGGATTTCTAATGTCGAAACGGAAGAAAAAGATAATAATTGAAAGAACATGATATCTATTAAGAAAATTATTCTATTACAACATTTAGTTCCCTATGTATTGATATTGATTTCCACCCGATATTTCAAGTGTAAGTGATCAAAAATGTTAAAGGGACGAAATTCTACATGGTAATCATATTTTTTCTTATAATAGTCAAAAATGAAGTACTGAAGAGGTAAAAAAAAATTTTTTCGCAAAAATAATATCTTAATGCAAAAATATGGAAGAAACAGGTATTTCTGCTCCCAACGCCGCGCTGAGGACATTTTTTTAAACCAATGAGGTGTATTGGATACTCGAGATTGTCATAAAATTCACGGTAAAAAAAAAACTTCACAGATGGTATTAAAAAAGATGTTTGCCCTCATAGACGTGATTCATTAGGTTTAAAAGAATAAAAAGTGAGACTGTAAATAATTCAATCTTTATTTTTCTAAGTTAATACTTATTCAGCTATTTGAGCCTACATTGGCGCCATTGCTGCGTGACTAACGTTACTAGGCTCATGTTACGGCTTTAATTAAATAAAAAGTCGATAATAAGTCTAATTACAGGACTAAATTTTATTCTTCTCATCATACAAAAGATTAATTAGTTGAAAGTGTTTGAGTCAAAGTCTATGGATTAATGAGTTTATTGTCCATGAAATATGTAAAATCCAGCTTGAATCCGAATTTTTTCTCATGGTCAGAAGCATTTCGCCTTGAGAAAATGAGTAAAATTGCGGATTCTCCACTTTAACTTTTCGTTAATATACCTGGTAAGCCTATTATTTGCATGTATCAGTAACTTAGGCCAAATTTATCAGGAGTACCATTAGGAGTACCATTTGATATTTCATTGAAAATGGCTTTTGTGCCGGTGCCCT
Source organism: Ischnura elegans (assembly GCF_921293095.1). Taxonomy (NCBI): domain Eukaryota; kingdom Metazoa; phylum Arthropoda; class Insecta; order Odonata; family Coenagrionidae; genus Ischnura; species Ischnura elegans. The sequence goes on along the minus strand of NC_060253.1, from coordinate 63,200,047 downwards.
AGTGGCGAAAATAATTCTAAATAGAGCACAGGATGTCCTAAATATTACAGAAGTATTTTCTTTGTTCCTTGTGTTCTCTTGGCCCAAGTATGCGATAAGGAATATTTACATTCCTATAATTCATTCTCATTGGATTTTCTGTTTGTTTTCACAAGATAATATTCTATTACAGAGAGTGCAATTGTCCTGGTAAGACCTGGAATTACTGATGCCGACTTAGCAGAGGCATTGAACTCGCTTTCTCAATACGGGGTGGATCGTAATGATCTTGTGTACACTTATACGAATGAATGTTTGTAAAAACGGTCAATTTGTACAAGTGATATGGGCTATGTAATGTCAGGCGATACTTGTTCTTATACCCTGCAGTTAATCCATTGATATCAACATTTTATGCAACGTGTAACTGCAGGAGAGGATTCAATTTTAAGTTTTCTGTCTGCTAAACTAAGTAATGTTTTGTTAAGTTTGCCATTAATTTTGAATTCCTAATATATGGACCCTATCACTTTGAAAATTCTATACGAATTGTATCTATTCTAAATCTATTGTAAAAAAAAATCTAAAAAAAAATCTATTGTAAATTATACGAATAAAATTTATTTATTATTTTATGATAGTGATATTGCACCATTTTTATTCAATGAAAATATGTTACAAATGTTTGGACGCCAATCAACCATTCAAAACATAATAAAACGTTATTGTACTTTTCCACACGATTTAATTAATACGACCGGTTTCGTCGCAGAGGCGACATCATCAGGTACAGAATCCGTTATAATAACAGTTATTTTGTTCTTGTTTAACTGTTATTATAACGGATTCTGTACATGATGATGTCGCCTCTGCGACGAAACCGGTCGTATTAATTAAATCGTGTGGAAAAGTACAATAGCGTTTTATTATTATGAATGGATTTTCACAAAGTAAAGCCAGAAACAATCAAGTTCATTCATAATATATTTCGCCAACGCGAGAACGCCAATAAATCAAGGGCAATGGTTGAGGAAAGATTGGTATAGTACTGAGCGTGAGGATAGTATTCAGGTTTAATCGCAATTTTGTGCATTACAAAATGTCATTTCATTTAATCCGTAAAAAAAACTATATAAGGCCCACGATACACGTTCAGTTTGGCCTCAAGGCCTGGGCTGTACACACAGTGGACCATTAACATAAACACAACGTTATGAAAACATTAGAAACTCTTCTACTTACTGTGGACTAGTTTCTTATCACTGGTGTGCATTTTACTGTTTTCATTTGTTCACCGTCAACGTCAGCAACTGGAGTAGTTCCAATACCCGCGAACCAGCACTAAGCGATAGTGAGTCAGTAATTTTTCATAACACTGTGTTCATGTTAATGGTCCACTGTGCAACATTTTTGAATAAGCCTTCAGGAGAGGAAATGAATTGCCGAATAAAAAATATAGGGTTCCATTTAAAAAAGATATACCGCTGTTCATATCTTTGTAAATAACAAAGCTACAAGGAATGCAATCATGCTGATTAATGTCCCCCTGACGACTAATGAACATTTGCTTGACACATTTTCGAATTTGCTTCTGGACAAAAAGTTATTTCGGGTGGTCAAGATAAATGGGACACCCTGTTTAACCTTGTGATGTTGAGCTCACCTTGGCGTTGGACCTGATGCTTGCGCCATGCCTGTCGAGCCAACCTCGACATTGGACCGCAAAGGGATTAGTATCGCGGCGAGCAACATTATGCGTACAGATGTAATAAATAAGAAAACAAAACGAATAGAAACTGCCATATCTCTCGGACACTCGTAATTCATATTACTCCAAATGGACATAGCTCACAAAATACCTATATACTAAAAGAACCATTCCGAAATATTATTTCAAACAACAAATGGGATTGATTAAAAGTTACTTATTTTAAATCATCAATTACGCCAAATGTGTTTTGTGCTCGCCGCTAGCCAAAATATTCCGTAGAACTTCCAGCATGATAACAGGAGGACCACCTACAAATGTCATTTCTTCGAAAAAAAAGCCACTGATATTGCTAACCATTAATCTTTCGACATGTATTTGAGGAGTGTAGCAAACGTAGTCTTCAAATCACCGCATTTAAAATGACACTTCTGAAATACTTAAACTTATATCCACAAAACCAAACGACCCATCTGTAGAGAAATGCGCTATTTTGGATTTATGCAAGGCGTTTTAGAAGTACCACGTGAAAATTAAGTAATTAAAGCCAAACTAAGGTCCATTCAATGAAATAACTACCAGTTCAGAGATGTGTTCGCCATTCCGAATGGCATTAAAAAATTCTACATTGAAAAAGGCGAAGCAAGGTACGTGACCTCTGCGGAATCTGTCCCTGTGATGTTATACGCGCCGAACTTATAATTATAATAATTAATAATAATTATAATAATAATAATAATAGTAAACGTCTTTATTGGGCGAGATTGGGACTAGAAAGTCCCATCTTCCATCTAACCCCTCGACAAACATGAAATATATGCAGTTAAATACATTGTCAAGTTGCTCATGAATTGACATGCAGAGAAATTACAAAAAATAAATAGAAGTTCCATTTTCAATCAACAAATAAAATGATAAGTTAACAAAGTTATTATTGACCAAGTGTGAAAAGAAGTTAGTGAACGTGGGAAAAATGTATTAAGGAAAAGGATGAGGGGGATAGTACACGCTTGATGGTACTCTGAAGCAGCGGTTCCCAAATGGTGGTGCGCCTACCCCCTTACGGGTTCGCGACAAACCACTGGGGGTACGCCGAAAATAAGCGGTAATGGTGGACGTCAGGAACTATGCATTTCTTAATCAGGAAATATATATGCATTGTACGAGCGTGCGAGCAGAGGAACACCGGCGCGATTACTGCAACAACACTGGGATGTCCCAATTCGCTACTCACCTTCGGGAGGAAGGCCACCAAGCGGATTCGTCCCCGGAATTGCTGCACCGAGTCAAGAAAGGAACACAGCTGGACATCAGGGAACAGTTGGAAATTTTAAAAATTGTAAAGAAGAAAGAACCGATTGCTAATGACCACCTTTTACCTTTCATTTCCCTCCTCCTAGACATTCCACTATTACACCCCAAAAAATCCCTGTAACGCCAACCCACGCTCCTCTCTATGACTACCTCTGGTTTTCCCCTATCCCTTCCCACTTTCACCCTTCCCGTCACTTACCTCCCCCCTTCCCTTCCCCTCCAATCACCCGACCACAGAGTATATATCCCGGCAAAATCTAATGTGTATCTCTAGTCTTGAAAATGGTACAGTGTACCGAAACTAGCCGGCAATAAAGTGTGTGTTTTGTAGAAAAGCAAAGTAATTTTCTTCCCACCAATATATATGCATATTATATGGGGTATTTAAAACAAAGTTTCTATTTACATAATTATTTATTACTAAAAGTGTCACCTACCCGTAGTAAATTATGCTATAAAATGTGCACGTTACACTTTTGGGGGTACAATATTTTAGTTATAAACATATGAAGGGGTACGAGAGGAAAAAAGAGGCTGAGAACCGCTGTTCTAAAGCCATGGAGGCCAAAGAGGGCCTACTTTCTAGCGAAACTTGGGGAAAGTTTGCTGTTACTAAATAATAGAATCCCTCAGTGATTCAACCCGAAGGTTGGTTTGGTTAGGTGAGGGTAGAACTCACCCCTGCTCGCGTAGAGTACCCTGCTAGCAGGTAGTGCTTGGCTAAAATAAGGGTTATTAAAGCCACATCAAACGAAGGAAACTTTCCGACCATAGGCAATTTTAACAGGTGATTATTAAGAGATGTTTCCCTGAGGTCTGTGCCTCATGCATGCATTGGTAATCTCAGACGATGTGAAACTCCTGACTATTCGTATAGAATCTTGATCCCCGTGACGTCACGTGGAGTGGCATCGCATGGGCGGCATTTTGCCTCTTTCAAATGTGGAAAAAATTGACCATTAACATTCGTCTAAACTGGGATTGCTAAAACCAAACAATATGTATATTGCGCCGATATGATGCAGGTGCCTGCATCATATCGGCGCTCATAGCCTCGCACCAAGGTGGCCTCACATGACGGAAGCCGGAACCAGAATGACGTCACACGGGCTTTTCCCAGCATTCATACTTAGCCGTCGCGTTTTCGCGCGCTTGATAATTTTCACTTTTCATTTAATCGTGAGAAATAGATATCGTCATTTAAAAATCTAAAAGCGTGAAATACGTACTCCAAGAGTGATAATCTTTCGATTTAGGCGTTTAAAAAAAAATAGGAAACAACCCTGTTGTTATTTATTTTCTTTTTTTTTCGCACATTTTCGCTGAAATTTAATTCTCCTAATTATTGAACTTAAAAATCCAGAATACTAAATGAAACTTCGAATAAACTGGATACCCCGGACAAAAAGTTTCCATGGTAAATGAAAATGCATCCAAGAAAATATGTTTGCGTTGCCATAGTTCAGTAACTAACGAGCTGCGACCACATGTTTGTGGACAAAAATACTTATGATTGTCTCCCCAACCAAACTCCTAATGCATTCAACATTCCTCTATTGGAGGACAACCAAAATTACTCAATTTGCCAAGCCTCTTGAAACCAATAGGGAAACTCAATCACCAGGAGAGGAATTTCCCTGATGAATTGTGAAATATTCTAAAAACAAGATCATTTTTTTCCATTTTCTTACTTAAATAATGACATATGTAATTGCGAAAATAGAAAACAAAGAATTTTATGAAAAACTCTTAGAAAACGGGGAATGGTTATGGAGTATGGAAAGCATTTCAATATTAAAAAGTCTACTTGTACCTACCTGTCATTTTAGGGCGCTCGCAGTCTAGAACAGATGTTAAACGATATCAAATTCATACGAGATAAGCAGATTTAAAATGATTAACTCCAAAACAAGAAGACCAAGAGGCGATTAAGTTGTAGGCGCGGATTGGAAAATGTCGAATTCCCTATTTCAAATGACGAACTACAAATGACTCTTGAAAAATCCTTTCGCAATAAATAATGTAAAACTAAAAATCTCAACCCATTTTGTTGCTGCAAAACTGTAAATAAGGCTCATCCGTGAGGAAACCAGAATATGCGCTAAATTAACGTTTCTGAGCGCATAATGAAATGGGCATTAGCTTCAAAATATCTTGAATATAATCATCCACCGCAGAAAAAAGAGGTTTAATATGCTGCACTTGGTTTTAACATCTATAGTAAGTGGTCTTAGCGATCGATATAGGTCTCCAAATCCGGGTGGCAGCATTTTGCAACGCGTAGCAATGAGATGAGGTTTGGAGGTGAAATTTCGTAGCACCACTACAATTCCCAATGAAAGATCGGGTATCAGGCGCCCATAAGTATTGGAGATCTTGACCAATCCCAGAGACCCGAAGAGAAACCCAAGATGCCTGTATAGTGAAATATAGATATATAGGTAATTAACGCTGAATTAAATAAAGTTAGTTGGACATATATGGCTGAGAAGTGCCTCTCACTAAGACACTAGTGAGATATTGCACAATGCTATGAATTGAAAGGTAAAAAAAATATATTTGAAAATGCAGGCGTTATTTTTGGCTTCGACCTCCTGAATACGTAAATGGTACTCAAACTATCGGGTCACTAACAGTGCTGCATGGATATCTGTCAAAGGAGCCGCCAAAAACGTTTCAGCTTTGTCTAACCGTGGGCATGGAGGTCTTTATTACAACATCTATTAGATATCTTCACAACATCTAATGAGAATATAAATATAACTGTACTCTTATAAAATTGATCATCTCTTCTTGTATTTTTGCAACAATTATTCATAGCCAGGTTGAGGATATTGAAAAGTCGGAAAACATTTTACATTGCATTTCACTGATCTATACTCCATGAAATAATAAATAACTATATAAATTGCGGTCATGATGTAGAAATCGATTTATGAAATGAGAAGATAATGGACGTGCTTATTATAGTTTTCGGTAATCTCCAGGCATACGAACAAATCATTTGTGCTTTTCAATTCCAGCATCAGTCAAGTATTGGTCTGGCGTGGCGTAAACTTGATCCAAGAACGGGTTTGACATTAATAATTGTTTTATAAGACCACAGTGTCTTAAATTTCCTGCGTTAAAATAAATAAAATTTAAATAAATTTCTTACGTTTCCTTAAATTTCCTACGCTATTTCCTACGTTCATTGAAAACATCTGCATATACATGCCTTGGTCTACTTCCCCGGTGTCGTTTCAATAAAGAAAATATATTTCTAACAAGCCATTGTTATTTCTTATTTATATTTTTTAAATTTTTTATTATTTTATTGCCGTAATCAACATATTTTTAACATAAGTACAGCCGCTCTTGATTCATAAATGGTATTACTAAACCGTTCAGAGATTAATGGGCCGTACAAAGTTCGCCGGGTCAGCTAGTAATTACATATATTGAGGTCATGATGAATAAATCGAATTAATGAGAAGATAATGGATGTGCTTATTATAGTTTTTGGTAATCCCCAGGCATAAAAAACAAGAAATTTGTGCTTTTCAATTCAATATAGTGCATATGCTATCAATGAATACCGTTTAGAATAACAATTTTCACTATCACGGATAATACAACTTGCATATCTATGAGATGTTATTTTGTGATCGGTTGTCACTTAAAAATTTCGTATCGGAAATCCTAGAGGGATGACCTTCGACGATGACCGTGATTACCTGCACTCTCACTATCACTGGAACCCGTGGTGAAAATATCATCCCAATCCAATTTCTATTTGGTTTTAACTGGGGAAAGAGCAACATGTGAGAGAACTGCACATTCTTTGGGCAACTTTGCGTTTGACTTTCCCTCAAACACCCCATTTCCCCTATGGTGCACATCAGTCCTACTTCATACGATGGCCTGACAACCTTTAAATGGATCCTTGGTTTATCCTGACAACCAACTAAATGGAAATTCCTGATCTACACATTTCTTCTTCTTATCTCCACAGTTTCCAAATTAAACATTCCTCTTGTGACGAAACCTTTTCTGAAAAGCAAGCAACGGCGTAGAATAAAATCAAAGAAAGCTGCGATTCACTGTTTGTGACCACCTCTGGATTCCATTCTTTTTCCATCTACAACTTCCTTTATAATGCGTCTCCTATACATTCTCACAGCAGCTGCTTGTTTACCCGGCGCGGCCCCGTTTGGCAACATAGCATTAAAGAGTTGATTAACATTCACAAATATCAATATTTTTATAGATTATGGATCATAGAAAAATTACAAATAAATTGAAAGTGTTTCTATCAGTTTTATTTTACCATTCGGGGTAAACTATGGGACAAGATAATGTTTAAATATTTTCATTAATTTATAACAAAATATAAGTTCTAAAAATACAAGAAAGCCATTTTATTAATCCGCACTGATGAGTGTAAATTATTGCGGAAGATGAATGCTGTAGACGTAGTAGTTTTCCCTAGGTGTAGTTACAAAGTTGAGTATTTTTTAGCCCGCGAAACTCGGGAGACTTTTGGGAGTCATTTTCTAGCGAATAAACTGAATTTTAAGCGGGAAAAAGTATATTGCGGTACTAAGTGTTTACTGTAGTATATCAGCATACTGTTTATAAAAAGTATGCAATTTCCCTATTACAGAACTGATTGTAAATATATTGTAATCGAATTAATAGAATTTGATAAAAAATATAAAATATATGAACATTATATTGTAACATAGCAAATACAAAATAAGTGAACAATTACATAAAACGTAAGTCAAATCAATTTTCTTACATTCCGGCGATTCTTTTCCATACAATAACTGAACATAGCATAGGTGAACTTAATCTGGTGTGTTCATTGTGAAGAAACCATTTTATCTTTTTTTCATATAACCACTTTTTTAAATCAATCTTTTTTCAGAAAGTTTTTCTGCTGATACGATGGCTGGGGAATGGCTATTTAACAATTTTGGAACCGTATATTCCAGAGTTCTCTTCCCATGAACATTGTAGTACTTGGGTACAATTTATGTCTCATTATTTCTGAGTCCCATTTCATGTGGAATATTCCTTGTAATTTTATACCTATTGCTAAAGAAGTTGTCAGTTATTAATATGTACTGTAATAAATCGGGTATAGGGAGTAGCTCTAGTTTTTTTTTTAATTGACATTTCTCTCCGTTGCATCCAACTGGATTACCATTTTATTTTGTATTTTTTCCACCTTATTCAACAGAGTTTTATTTGTGATGCCCCATACTGTAATTCCATATCTGATTACTGCTTCACCAAGACTCTGATACAACATTTTTTTAATGGAATTGGTAGGGTATATTTCAAATAGGTTAGTTGGTACAAAATGCATCTTAGTCTATCACAAAAGTAATTTAAATGCACTATAAACATAATAATAATAATATAAAAGTAATGATAATAATAATATAACAGAGTGAATAGTGAAGTAGGAGTCCAAAGTAGAGTAGGAGAGTAAAGTCTTATGAAATGATTAAATAGGAGAAAGAAACAACTAAATCGGCTACATAATTCGGCATGATGGCCTATTGAAAAAAAATCGATGAGTTAACGGCATGAACAGGAAGGGAAAACTTTGGACGAAATACCATCTACATCTACATACTTCCCCTCAAGCCGCCTAAAAAGATGCGCGGCTTGAGATGTGGGGCACCAGCCGTTAATAATAAGAAGCAAATGCTCATACAAAAATGCGACTAGCATTTATTAAGTCTCTTATGGTTCGGGGAGATAAAGAATTCCCACATGCATTCGCTCGGCAAAATATCTCTCTTAATTGATCGCTTCTTCCGGAATAGGAAATATAGTTGGGCTCAAATACTATGATCGCCGTGTCTATCTTAATTGCATCTATTCTCAATTGTACAAGCAATCTAAGCATAACGCGCAGCCTCCGAGTCTCCAGCGGATCCTAGCCTAATACGCTTAACATCTGTGTAACGCTATCATTACGGCTGTTTTTGACGAATCGCGCATCTTTCCTTTGTATTTAATTCATTTCACGGTTTGTCTTTCTACACTGGATCCCATATTCTCGCTCCATATTCAAGGTGTGCTCGGACGAGTGCGTAATAGCACCTTTCTCTTAATGTCTCATCCCAAAATACTGTATCATATCTACCATTTAGAGAAAAAATAAAGTGAACGAGAAGATATAAGTGAGGAACCAAAAACATTTTAGCGAACAGATAATTATAGGAATACGTCTTCACCGTGGGCAATATACGGACACTCTCCAACGTACACATTATATTCTCTGACGGCTTAATTTCCAGAATCCTATGCCCGCCTCACGCCAAGTAAAGTACTTGGCCGGGTATATAATGGATAAAGATGAATATGTCGTTTGCTGAGAAGTAACTACCTGGTGACTTCACCAATATAAACCTTCAACAATTAATATTCATTTCTCCTCATCTTTTTTTAGCTGGTGAACACATGGAGGGAGGTTGCTCGCACAAAATCCATCTATCGACATGAGTGGAAATGCGTCACGTATAACATCGTTGCGGTCACTCCCAGCGTTAAGTATACGTTCTCTATGACTGGAATGAAGAAAGGGTAAGTCATACCAAACCACATCTGTCATAAATACTAATATATATATGCAAGTACGAACGAATATATATTTTAATGGAATCTACGGGACTTCTCCTCAATGCCAACGATATAAGCTCTTTTTAACCTCAATATATAAATTGGGACACACACTTTTATCTCAATAATTTTTTTTGACAACATGTATCGTAATTCTTAGTTAGAACTATCGATGGTACTCTTCATGTTAAATAAAAGCTTTTCGGCTGTTTCGCCGCGTCAATTTTTGAATGGCCCAAACATTTGCCGAGGGTTGCTGTTTGCTTCCTCAATGGAGATGAAAGGGCCACCCAAAAATTGACGCGGCGGTATGGCCCAAAAGTTTTTATTTAATACAATAAGTAACGTGTTTAGAGAAAAAATGGAATAATTCAGTGTTAACACTGTGTTAACCGACTCAAAAATAGTCTAACTACCTAAAAATACAACGGCGCAAGTCAAAGTTTCACAGCTGCACAAACTGGGAGCACATAATGAGAGCACTCATATTATTACAAGTTCTTTGCGAATAATTATTTAATTAATGAAATTCTTTGATTATTGACTTACACCAATTTTTTTCTTATCCCTCCATTTCTATGACTGACGTCAGTGAGTGAGTCTGCGGTCGTAAGTGGGTTTTACAACATAAAGATGAGTTTTTTATAAGACTATTAATTTGCAAACGCCCTTTGCTCGGTTCATCAATCGCCTTTAATTATCTTTCAGAGGTCGACTAGGTAGAGCAGCGGGATCAATAGATATTTTCAATGTCGCTGGAGGCGTAAGTGGTGCTGGAACTTTTTCAGGATTACAACAACTTATGGGCGCAAGTAATTCCACCAATGAAAATTCGAATAAAATTTCCAAATGTGCAATTTTCATTCAACAGGGTAAATATACAACAAGAAACACTCTCACTATAACAAGATTTCCACTCAAAATGATATGATCATGTTTTATGAATAATTATATCGACTGTTTTTATTCCCCCTTATAAATAACATGGAGTGGGTGTCTCAACATTAATCATAAGTTGAAATTTCACATTTTGAGTCACTTCAATGAGGGAGAAAATTTTAGATGTTAGTATTTAGAGATCATTTTTAATGATGTGAATTATTTTCATACGGATGTTTGCCTTAAAGCATGGCTGATTTGAATAAATAGTAATTAAAATAACCTGTTGACACAATAATATGCGAAAACCGTGTCTTACAAAATTTCATTGGTATTATTGAAGTTCTTTTATTTTTCAGCTATTTCACAAAATTTGAATGAATTAAGATTTTATCTAATTTACTAATGACCACTTTTTTTCCTTTGCAGAGAAGGATATCACCCTAAATTACTACATTGTGCGCGTTAGCATACAGCAAAATTACATTTCTTTGTATGCATGTCAAAATTACCTCTTCAGAAAATTAGGTGGTTAAAGTTCTTGCACAGTACTTTCGCAGCTTACACAACGAATAGAGTATTATTAAGTAATCCTCTGTGCTTTTGAATGGGGTCAAAATAATCACCAACCCGATGCTGAAGATGGATCCATTCGTAGTTTAGTCTATCAACAGAAAATTATATTTATATTTTTGTTATATTTATATCTAGCTTTGAAGTTATTCATTCAAGCTGACTCCTGATACATCGGACGTGAATATATTTTTGTATTTACCTAATAGCTATTAAATATGTTTTGAATGTTACTTAGGATTTCAATTGTCGAAACGGAAGAAATATGATTTAATTTGGATTAAAAAAGAATAATCTATTAAGAAAATTATTCCGTTGTTTCATTCCCTCCCCTTTGCATTGCTATTGATTTCGAATATTTCAAGTCAAGGTAGTCAGGAAGGTTAAATGGATGAAAGTCTACATGGAAATGTATGTATTCTTGTGGTAGTCGAAAATGCAGCATTATGGAGGTAAAAAAACTTATTTTCGCAAAAAAATCATATTAGCGTGTATGCATAACACAAGGTTTATACCCTATTTGCACATTTCATGGGAGTATCTCCATTGGTATGGCCTAAATGTTAATTAGTCTGTCTGCCAGGATACCTTCTTATTTATAATGGAAGATGACGTTACCTATGTATTACATCACTTTTTTATAATATTCCTCGCAAGTTGTAATACTCTTTTGCAAGGATTAGGAAGGAAAGGATAATACTGCACTCAACGGCGCACTGCAGATATTTGTGTAAACCTATGAGGCGTGTTGGGGACTACGTGGTCAACCAAAATTTTACCCAAGGTATTAAAAAAGTTGTTTATCCTCATTGAAGAGATTCATTGAGAATAGGAAAAAGTGAGACAAAGAATGTGAATAATTCAATCTTTATTTTTCTAAGTTAATACTATGCCTCTTCAGCTATTAGAGCCAACAGTGGCGCAAATGCTGCATAACTAACGTGACTTAATTCATATTACGGCTTTCATTTAATAAAAAGTCGAAAAGTAGTCAATGTGCAGCTCTAAATTTTATTTTTATCATAATAGGGAAGAATAATGAGTTAAAATTCATTTTTTTGTCCAAGAAACAGGTAAAATGCAGCATAAATCCGAATGTTTTTTTTGTGCCTAGAAAAAAATCGCCTTGAGAACATGAGTAAAATTGCGGATTCTCAAATTATTCCTTAGTTTATATAGCAGGAAAAGCCTGTATTTACTGTATTGAGAGTGACATTATATTGAAAATGACTTTTGTGTCGGTGGGTGACTAGAACATTATTCTGAATAGAGCACAGGTTGTTCTTAATTTTACAGCAGTATTTTCGTTGCTCCTTGTTTACTCTTGATCCAAGTATGCTAAAATGGATATTTGAATTCTTTTAATGTATTCTCATTGGATTTTATGTTTATTTTCACAAGATAATTTTATATTACAGAGAGTGCAATTGTCCGGGTTAGACCTGGAATACGTGATATCAACTTGGCAGCGGCGCTGAACTCGCTTTCTCAATACGGGGTGGATCGTAATGATCTTGTGTACACATATACGAATGAATGTTTGTAAAAAGGGGTAATTTGTACAAGTGATATGGGCTTTGTAATGTCAGGCGATAATTGTTCTTATACCCTGCAGTTATGCCATTGATATCAACATTTTATGCAACGTGAAACTGCAGGAGAGGATTCAATTTTAAGTTTTCTGCCTGCTTAACTAAATAACGTTCGCCCTTATTTTGCCATTAATTTTGAATTTCTGAAATATGGAGCCTATCACTTTGAAACTTCTGAAATTTTGTAAAATATACGAATAAAATGTATTCAATTTTTCATCATGAAAAAGTCTTACCATAATCATTCCATTTAAACACAACCTATTATGAATGGTTGAACTCCAATCGACCTTTATATACACATTATATTTATTCCATTTTAAGCAATTTAAGTTGACCGTATGGCGATTTTCATGCAGACAATGTAATTTTACTTCTTTTATTACTATTGTTTATTCTACTCAAAATGATGTCCACTGGTGAGCCTAAATTTTCGTTTATCATATACAGATTTAATGGAAATATAAGACGCAATGCCTATTTCTATCCCAAAATTAGAAAATGAAGACTACAATACATGCTGCTGTGACGAAGCCCCGATCCCTGGCTCTCTGAGTGCAAATGAACAACTCTAACCGCTACATCAACTGACCCAACTGTGAAGAGATGCGCTCTTTTGGATTTATATGTCTTGATAAAAGATCTGCAGTTTATCCTGGGGTCGAGTCTTATCTTTCTCGACCTACCTCAGGGTGAAATTATCAATTGAGCGAAAAAAAACATCCCTGACTTCATGAACTTCATTTTGTGGTGGTAATGAAAGATTCCCTTATAAATTTTTCTGGTATCAAACGATAATATGTGTTTCATTCATGGGTATTTAGAGGCAGAGATATTTGTTGCGTGGTGGACGAAGTTATTGATTTAGAGTCTTTTATACAGGGTGTCCCATTTATCCTGACCACCCGAAATAACTTTTTGTCCAGATGCAAATTCGAAAATATGTCAATCAAATGTTCATTAGCCGTCAGGGGACATTAATCAGCATGATTGTCCTCCTAGTAGCTTTGTTATTTACAAACATATGAATAGCGGTATGTCTTTTTTGAAGGGCACCCTAAATTTTCTATTCGGCAATTCATTTCCTCTCCTAAAGACTTAGGTATTCAAAAATGTAGCACAGTGGACCATTAAAAACAACATTATGAAAACATAAGAAATTCATCAACTAACTGTGGACGAGTTTCTTATAACTGTTGGGCATTTTACTGTTTTCTTTTGTTTATCGTCAACGTCAGCAAGTGGAGTAGTTCCAATACCCGCGTACCTGCACTAAGTGCTAGAGAGTCAGTCATTTTTCATAACACTGTGTTTATGTTAATGGTATACTGTGGTAGATTTCTGAATAAGTCTTTAGAAGAGGAAATGACTTGTCGAATAAAAAATATAGGGTACCATTTAAAAAAGACACACACTGTTCATATCTTTGTAAATAACAAAGCTACAAGGAAGACAATCATGCTGATTAATGTCCCCCTGACGGCTAATGAACATCTCCTTGACACATTTTTGAATTTGCATCCGGTCAAAAAGTTATTTCGGGTGGTCAAAATGAATGGGAGACCCTATATAATATCAATTTAGCGCTAATCAAGAGATGATATTGCCTTCAATTCGCCCGGCGGTGGCTGAAAATTCTGTTAAACTTGAAGCAATATCTAGTACGGAATTGTGTCTACTGAATGTTCAGCATCGAATACCGTCGAAATTGAAGGGAAATGTCATGGAACTGACTTGCTTTCTCACGCAAAAATCGTTTTTCTGTGCTCAAAACAAATTCCTCACACTTTCCCAAATTTTAGTCGTTTTTTTATCCTCTAAAATATCAACGCCACACACCGGTTCATGAAGATTGGTAACCGTTAGCGCGTGCTGTGGAAGGGGTAGGGAGCCAGGGAGGCGGAGTATATCTCGTATATAGAGGTAGGAATGGATGGTACAGAGCTCTTGTGTGCATTGGGAGCTCATCCGAGACAGAGGTAAAAGGTAGCTGATAGATTTACGAAGAGTGGGCGACTGCGCGTGTACCAATCGGTCTCCAACCTCGCTGTTTCTCGATACTTATCGTGTGATCACAAGATACCTCAGTGCTTATTTTCCGGGTTCCGTAATTTCAATGCATACTTCCTTAATTTTCGGCGTCATTCTTGAGAGTAGAGGTCGGGAAGAAGAATAAGATTTTGTACGGAATATTTAAATTATATTAAAGTTTTCAGGAATTTCTCGGGCTCTGTTAAGCATGTTAATTCAGTCGTATTCGCCGACGTTGCGGAAAACGACTTGTCTTCTATCTCAAAGCGAATTACTGTCTGAATGTCCAAATTTTACACAAAATACTGAATAATGAGTTCCATTTCAGCGTTAATTTGGACATTCAGACATTAAAACGCCTTGATAATGAATGACAAGTCGTTTTCCGACGCGTCGGTCAATACGACTAAGTTACTATGATGTAGAACCGGGGAAGAATTCCTGAAAATTATCTGCCCGAAAAATTGTTAGCGTCTATATTATGTTTACTTAAGCAGGGAAATAAATAAGGATGTCAAGGGGTAGGTACTACAGCTATTGCTATATTTTTGGAGAGAAGTGGCGTTGGTTTTTGGTGAGATAATGGTTGTGGCAAAGTGATACAAATAAATCACCGATAAGTGTAGGCACGTAGATTCAGTGACTCACTTGTAACCTTTTGTATCTCTCTGCTACAAGAATATTGTGTACACCACCAACCGTTATCTGCGCTTATCTCCAAAATTATAAAATGTCATTTCTTTCTCTTGGTTTCTATGGCCCCAAAAATAGTATTTCAAAGGCATGTTAAAGATTGGGGCACTGATAAAACATATTGACAATAATCACGGGGTGAAAGGTACAGAAAATGTTGCAATAATTACAGGCAAAAGCTTTTCCTATGTTTTTAGAACTATGAGCCAGAAGTCAATTCGCACGAAATCTAGTCGCCACATTTATATTGGTGGTGTTCTGTGTTAACGGGGAGGCAAAGGCAGGGAAAGAAAAACCTTGCATTTTTTATATCAATGTTTTTAGATAGAAATAACTTGATACCTATTATTCCAATGACAAATAAAGTCCGACTAAGTGAGGAAAATTTGTCAGGGCTTTGAATGAGAGAAAAGGGAATAACTATCTTAGAGAAAACTTGAATTAAAACTAAAGTTTTCGTGTGATTTTTTTTCTTCAATGCATCTCTGAGTGAATCGCGTTATCATTGAACAGCTTTTTTCGCCACTTTATTAAAAATAGGCTATCTTAAATTTCAAATGGAAGTATATCAAGCATCATGGAGCAATCAGATTTATTCACTGCGAGAGATTTATATTGTAGTTAGCCGCATTCATAGGCGGTACTAACTTGATGGACATGAGATATTTGAAGTCATTTCAAAGCATAGTTAAAATTAAAATAGTCATAATTTTGGCAGATATTTTTCCCGTTTAAATCCATGGAAGATTTAAAAATGTTCCAATTTGATTGACTTATTATCATTAAAATGTAGTCAGAGCGAGAAATTTATCAATTTTTAAATTCTGGAAGCAGCGCATGTAAACATCAAATTCGTTCCAGAGTCTTTCGGATTGTTTCAGTGATTTCTTGATGGGAAGTTCAAAAAATGTAGGAAGTCAAACAGAGAGATTCTTTGGCATAACAAATTACGTAACAGCCTTAAAATACTTTAAAAATTTAAAGACAAAAATTTTCGATTTGATTATTATCAGTAAAATGTACTCAGAGCGAGAAATTCACCCTTTTTTAATTTTAGTAAGCAAGACAAATAAACAACAAATTCGATGTTGAATTTTTTGGATTTTTCTGTAATTTCTTGATTCGAAGTTCAAGTAAATTTAGAAAGTAAAACAGAGAGTTTCTTATACCTCACCATATGCGTAAACGCCTTCATTAAAAATTTCGAGTTTTTGTTCTTGTCTTTTATTTTGATAGGAAGTTTATCGCTTCAAATTTTTTACTTCAGAAAAATGATAAGTTCTAGAATTCTTTTAAAGCTTATTTGCAAGAAATTTATGAATTGTTATTATTTCGTACTACAATAATGAATTTTAGGTTTCAATGTTCGTTGTTTTCAGCGTCGGCTTTCAGTTTCTGCGGAGCTAGCTTGAACTGTTCCGTTTTAAATATTCTTACTTCCTGATTACGCGAAATCAACTGGATATGGTAAGATATACGATAATCGGCTTAATTTTCCAGTGCACAATCAAATCCACTGGGGCTATAAGTCAAATTCGCACCCTGTACCTTTGATAAGTTACATTTGAAATGTTTTATTGTATTTTAATTACTGTTTCAACCAAAATTTGAACTTTCGAAGAATCGGTTTGATCGCCACCTTTACGTTCGTAGGAAATTCATTTTTTCAAGTCATTTAATCAAATAATCATAAATTTTCGGTCTCAGCAGCTACAACTTTTTCAGTTCAGAATCTTAAGTCTACTTTGATATAGAACTAAAAATGATATTTCATGAATATTGTTTGAAGTTATGGACCAATTTTGAACATTAGTTTCACAAATGATATTTCTTTTGGACATCGAGGTCCTTTTATTTTACGTTCTTAGTAGTTACTCTGTTTTTTTTAATGACCGTGAATATTAATTATGCCTATTTTGTCGCAAGAAACCGTCATGGACTTTCATCAATAAAAACTAGTTAGATATTATGTTCTTCTTTCTTTCATATTTTGATATTTACGAAAATATGAACTTATCATGAATCATATATATCATAAATAATATGCCTATTGTCTCATGTATTTTTTTTCGTTGCAGAGAAATTTCACGTTAGATTTTAAAGAGTCCTGTAAGAAGACATCTGCGGCATGCTTTTCTCACATTATCTTCGCGTTGTTCTCCTCCTGCTGTGTGGACTCGTCATATCATGCAGATGCCAAAAATTCACCACTGGGACATGTCCTTCGCTCAATTCCTTCACGACGTCCACATTAACCTTCAGTGATGTAAGCATTTCGGAGTTCGATGAAAGTTCTTATCTGTGCCATAAATCCATTACAATTTTACTTGCAAAATGGAATATGTATCTGCATATTTCACAGATATCAAAGCCATCACAATATTTATGGAATTAGTTTCAACCCATTTTGCAAGTTGAGACCCAATTACAATATTTAAAGGAGAAATTCTCACAAATTACATAAATTGACATTTCAAGATCAAATATTTGCCATAAAATCATCACAATTTTACTTGTGAAGACGGAAGATTTATCTTTATTTCCTACGGGTATCAAAGCCATTACAAACATTTTTATTTATTTAGAAATATAAGTTCCAGTAGTTATAGACTGACGTCAGACGGATGCGGACGTCAATATACATATATAGTTTCGAACTATTTTGCAAGTTTATACTTACTCACATAATATTAAAAGAAGAATTTCTCACTCACCACATAAATCAACATTCCTTATAAGTTTGGTTTATGTGGTGTCCAAATGCGTACTATCTTTGCTCATATTGCATTTCACTTCGAAATCTCGCGGTATTTTCTGTCTATCTTACCATCATCATAAGATATACATAACAGTTTTGCTACTCCATGCTGTAGCCCACGACCAGTAGAAGTGGTTACCGTAACGTCTTGCGTACCGATCCCATGAAATTTCACCTCTTGCAAAACCTGCAATCATGATATAATTGATAAAACAACGGCATCACAATGTAGACACGCTTAAGGTGCAAGTTCTTTTTTCTCTGACCACATAAATGATAACAATACCTTATGTCAATACTGTACAAACTAAGGATATGGCGATTCCACTTTATCTCCATTACGATTCCGTCGATTCTTATTCATACCAACAGGTGGGAATTTGGTTTCTCCGTAGCTCTTATGGCATAAAAATATAATAATTTAATGGAATAAAATAACAAATACAATTTAGTGGCCCAAAAAGTATATAGTTAAATATAGAAAATTATTTTTATAGCAATGATACCTCAGTTTTATTGAAATAACAAACATTTTAAAATTCATAGACCTGAATTGTTAAGTTCATAATAACTATGCACAATGGCTCAGGCGAGTGACGCCGTAATACTCAAAGGTTATGATCTACGTTCAAAATAATTACCTTCCTGGAATCGATTGAATCGGATTCGAAGTTAGGCAATCGTTTCTCGTCTCCAATTCCGTACCCGAGATTCGGTTGAATCGATAATTGACACTTGGAATATACTCATCCCTAGTAGGAACTCATATCATCAATTCATTGTTTCACTGGATCAAATTTCATGGTATCGATAGGCAAGGGAGTAAGTTAAAAACCTATTACCAGCCGCAGAATACAGCTCAAAACAGAAAAAACTATGGTAGAACCCTTATCATTCCTTCAAGGTGGGTGGCAAACAACGCAAGTTTTTAAGTCAAACTGCCGAAACCAGTGCAATCCTTCATATGAGTAGTTCACTTTCCTTTGTTACCGAGATGGTGTTTATTTCATGGTGTTGAATCAAATTCATCTTGAAAGGCCAAAATATCTGAACTCACAAGCTAAAGGGTGCATTTGTGTATCCGAATCTAAAAAAATATAATATACTATAGTATAAACATTACTTTACATATTGTAAATTCTATGTATTCAGCCAATTTTGGGGTTAATTCGTGAAGCATTCTAATATTTCTGTGAAAAATTGTTCATTTCAGGGTAATTTCATTGATATTATATGGTAAAATCGCATGATGACATCTTTAGGTACAGTATAAAATTTGTATTTCCCCTAAAGACCTTTTAATATGCACTATTTGGTTATATAATATAATGTAATGATACACATTGAAAAATTTAGCTCATTTTATGCACTCGTCAGACAGAATAAAAAAAACTAAGATCTTAGTATGCAGCAGAAGAGAAGAAGTCAAGACCAACATTAAAATAGGGAGGCAAAAACTGATAGAAGTGGATGAATTCTGTTATTTTGGAAGCAAGATAACTAGTGACGGGAGAAGCAAGAAAGAAATTATCAGCAGAATAGCCCAGGCGAAGAGAGCATTCCACCAAAAGAGAGACCTGCTTACAGCGGGAAACTTAAATATGGATGTAAAGAAACAATTTATAAGAACCTACATCTGGAGTATGCTCCTATACGGAAGTGAGGCATGGACAATGACCGCAGCGGAGAAAGCAAGGATAGAGGCCTTTGAAATGTGGTGCTACAGAAGAATGATGAAAATCAAATGGATCGACCGAGTTAGTAACGAGGAAGTCCTAAGAAGGGTAGGAGAGAAGAGAAGCCTCATTAAAACCTTAATAAGAAGACGGACCAACCTTATAGGCCACATCTTGAGACATGATGGCCTGATGAAGACAATCGTCGAAGGACAGGTGGAAGGCAAGAATGGAAAAGGAAGACCTCGAACAAAATATATGGAACAAGTAAAGAGAGATATGAAAGAGAAGAAATACGTAGGAGTGAAAAGATTAGCTGATAGGAGAACTGAGTGGAGAGCTGCGTCAAACCAATCCTAGGATTGTTGACCGGTGATGATGATGATGATGAAATACGTTTCACCTCACTGCAAAATAGTCTGCCATTATAACGGAATCTTATCACGAAATAAATTGAGGGTTGAGAAATTTAGAGAATTTGAGAGCATTGTCATTTTCGAGAATTATCATCTTCGAGCAAATGGGAGCCGGTTACGCAAGGTCTTACAATCTATCAACTCAAACTTAGAGAAAAGTTATAAGTCCAGCAATTAAAAGCCTACTAGATTCAAATTTTATATTAGCAAGGAACTCTTTTCCCTTCTACGTCTTTTTAACTTGCCAGGCACATGGTATTTGTGGCTGAACTCTTCGAAAAGAGCAACTTCATGCACTTATGGAAACGAACTGTTAATCAAATTTGCCTGCGCCTGGATAATAAACACAGTGCATATTATGACGCACATTTTAACTTTTTAGATAAGATGGCTTTCCCACATTAGACTCTATTGACAAGTACAGTTGTTACATTTTATGAGCACTATTGGTCCTAGTAGGGTTGAGCCTCATTGCAACCTCCATTCCCAATCCAAAATATCATTTGTCAAGGTTTTATTCACAATTTCTTTTACCCTTATACGAGCTAAAATAATTCTTTATTACCTGCACCTTAACTTTGTATTATCTGTATACATTTATGTGTTCCACTACCAAGGCGTCCATTAAAACCAATATCAGTTGTAGAAAAAGCCCATTTATAAAGTCGGCAGTTAAAATTCAACTCACTAGATTATATATATTAATAAGCTTGGAAATGTTTGAAAATTTAGGATGGAAAAAAGTTTTCAAATTCTTGACAATAAGCGAGTTGAAGAAGGTTAAATGTTTTGTATCATAGGCATGTCAACTCATGCGACAACGATGAGGTTGATGAGTACCTAATGTAGGAGATTAGAATGCAATCCAGTGAAACGTTTGAATGAAGAGCGAATCGGATTCAAGAAAAGAAAAATTACATTAGACAGACTTGTAGACCTTAGTCTGCTGATAGCAAAAGTAATGGTAAAATGATAGAATCAGAATTCACTGTGTTCGTTAACAGAGAAAAGGGAATTACATCGACATACGGTCCTTAAATTCTGAGAGAAAAGGATGTCCTCTACATTGGCAGGAGAGGTTTCCACGATTTACATAAATACCGAGTATCCATAACTACATCTGGTCCCAGCTACTAAGAAGTAAGGTCACAAAGACTGGGGTGAGACAAGGGAGTGTTCACTGTCCATCAAATTTTCAATCTTAACATAGAGAAAGCCAATAATTAATTCATCGAGAAGACTTCAAGATTAAATAACATAGGAAAAAATCATCATAATACCGATTATATATCATTCATCCCAGCAACGGAGACGGATCATAAGATGGCAGGCAAACATTAAAGTGGTAATAGTTGGGAATCATTTGAAATCGAAATCTATAGAAAAAATTCTAAAGATAATGAATTAGTACTTAGAAGAATATGTAAGGCCAAGATTAACGATAAATTAGGGGAAAATGCTTGAAGTAATGAAGGATTCTGTTACCTGACTAGCTTGGTTACCAGTGAGTAATCCCAAGAAAAACAGGCAAATAATGGTCCGCAGAATAGCTCAGGAAAAGAGTATATTCTAAAGAGAAACAAGTCTTCTGATAGGATGAGAAAAGCATCGACCGACAGGAATAATTTACCATCCCGGAGCATACTCTCCATGTATGTAAGTACATGTGCGGACTTCGTAACATACGATGTACGGACATACCCGGAGCATACTCTCCATGGAAGTAAATATAGAGGTAATAGAGAAGCCAGGAGTAAAAGAATTGTAGATGTGGTTTAAAATATAATTCTGACAATAGATCAGTGTGAATAGTGAAGAAGTCCAAAGTGGGGTAGGAAAGTGAAGTCTTTGGAACGATAAGAGTAAGAGAAGGAAATACCTAAAACGGATTAAGTCTTTCTACACCGGATCCCATATTCTCGCTCCATATTCAAGGTGCGCACGGACGAGTGCAAAATAACAATTTTCTTTTAATTCCACATCCCAAAATGTTATATCATATATACATTTTAGAGAATGATTTATGCAAACGAGAAGACATTATTGAGAAATTACAGATATTTTACCAAACAGTTATTATAGGAATTTGTCTTCACCGTAGGCAATATACACTCTCACAAAACACACATTAATTTCTCTGACAGGCTATTTTCTCTTATCCTAACCCCGCCTTATGTCAATTAAAATTGGCTGGCAGGGTATATAATAGATATAGATGAATATTTCGTTTGTGGAGAGGTACCTTTATGGCGATTTTATTAATGTAAACCTATAACGAATATCATTCATTTCTCGTCATCTTTCTTTTAGCTGGTGAACACATGGAGGGAGGTTGCTCGCTCAAAATCTATTTTTCGGCATGATTGGAAATGCGTGACGTACAACATCGTTGCGGTCACTCCTAGCGTTAAGTATACATTCTCTATGACTGGAGTGAAGAAAGGGTAAGTCATACCAAACCACATCTGTCATAAACTGCTTATATCTATATGCAAGTACGAACGAATATATATATATTAATGGAATCCACGGGACTATTCCTCAATGCCAACGATATCACCTCTTTTTAGCCTTAATATATAAATTGGGACAGATACTTTTATCCCAATAATTTTATTTTTATAACATTTGATGAGAAAAAAATGGAAAAATTTAGTGTTAACACAGGCTTGCTTGAAAAAATGACAAAAGATTACTCTTACAGTGAAGTTTAGCGGGGAGATAAAAAATTTTGGAAAATGAAAGAACAAGCTTTGTTACGTTTACTGACATAATTGGAAAAGCAAATTCCTGATTTCATAATACAGTTCCATCGTGACATGTAGATGTAACCGTGTGATGCAACTATGTTATGAAATTCGTATTGGTATTTTCCAAATTATATTGGTGAACCTAGTTTAGAACTAAGTTTATAATTTCATTTACCATAATGGAAAGGTTTCACACAGTTAAGCCTGAAGTAATCATTTAGATATTTATTATTATAATAAATATTACAATTATATTAAAATTGTGGAAAATTTAGGATGAAAATATGTTCAAAACATTTTGCCAATTTTTATAGATTCTCATAAAATATTTTCTCTACCCAAGTTGAAAAAGGGGTTTAGCAGTGATGTTGGACTATCATTCAGATAAGACTAGGGAAATGCGGTCGCGTCTTTCCCCCAAAATCAGCATTGGTAATCATAAAAATGGAATTCATTTAACCCTCAACCAGTCACGTGCAATTCTTGTTACACTACCAGTGACGTGCGGTCTGGGAGAGATACAACTGATGAGAGATTTTCCTGTAGGTAAATAGAAAATATTTTGATAACTTCAAGTGAAATGAAAACCATAGTATGCAAACCTTTTCCTGTGGTGGAGAAAAATAAAGTTACAATGGCAGCAATAGAACTTTGAACATTGATATTGGTAGATGGCTGTGCTATCCACTACACCACTACTTCATTTATTAGAGTACATGCTATTATATGACAACATTCCGGTCAGTCTATTTCCGATGAAGCGCTCACGGTCATAAGAACCGAAACAAAAAGTTTTCATAGTTAATCCAAAACATTTATATGCTCATAATAATAGCACCCCCATGATAAAACAATACGCTTGCCAGACAAAAGCTTTGCAGTTAATTTAAATGCAAACCCACTTTTAACCACTTGTATTGAATTATTTACGTAGAACGACAAGACGAGTAAAACAACACACCGGTTGTATGCAAAGCATTTGATTAACAATTAGACTGATTGGGATCAAAATATAACATAATTATGGTACACAGATGTAATTAAATCATGAGCCGTTCTCTCATCAATTATTTCGCCAAGTCGCTAGAGCGATTTCGATGTCGTCGCCAACGAAATTCGCTCTTGGCGAATGTTTACATAACTTGGGAATAACTTTTTCGTCGCCAGAGGGACGAAGCAAAGCTTCTCTGGCGAAATAGCTAGCGAATGAAATCGAATACGACCTCAGTCACCGTTCATCAATCTTTTCGACCAATTGCGTTGGCTATATCCAGAAAAAACCAGAATCATTCCCCAGATCGCTATTCGGAAAAAAAATGTTATATGAATTTAACCTGGATATCTACGCTGCTGAATTACTGCTGAATATCCTTGGAATGTCATAGGATGGATGTAACTACTTTTGAATTTTTTAACTGTTTTCTGATATCCATGCAACATTTTCTGCTCCTTGGGTATTGGTGTAAATTAATTCTTTTTATTTTGAGAGATCCACGGTAACCATGGCAACTGACTCCAAAATAGTTTAATTACCTAAAAATACAATGGCGCAAGCCATAGTTACACATGGGACTGCCAGGTAGCAGCACAGCAACAGCAGTACTGGGAACACTATTTGCAGTTACAACTTCTTCGAGAATAATTATTGAATTATTGAAAACCTTTGATTATTGACTTAAACCATCATGTTTCTAATCCCTCCATTTCTATGACTGACGTCAGTGACTGTGTCATTGGTCCTAAATGGCTTTTATAACATATAGATGAGTTTTTCATAAGACCCTTGATTTGCAAACGCCTTCGGCTGGGTTCATCCATCGCTTTTAATTATATTTCAGAGGTGGACCAGGTAGAGCAGCGGGATCAATGGATGTTTTCAATGCCGCTGGAGGCGTAAGTGGTGCTGGAACTTATTTCAGGATTACAACAACTTATGGGCGTAAGTAATTCAACCAATGAAAATTCGAATAAAATTTCCGAATGGGCCATTTTCACTCAACAGCGTCAATATTCAAAAACAAAAACTCTCATTTTAACAAGATTTCCACTCAAAATGATATGATCATGTTTTATGAATAATTCCATTGACTCATTTTGTTCCCCCCTATAAATATCATAGAGATGGTGTCTCAGCATTAATATTAAGTTGAAATTTCACATTTTGAGTCACCTCAATAAGGGAGAAAATTTTAGATGTTAGTATTTTGTGAATATTTTTAATGAGATGAATTTTTTTCATACGGATGTTTGCCTTAAAGCATGGCTGATTTGAATAAATTGTAGTTACAATAACCTGATGACACAACAACAAGCGAAAACTGTGTCTCACAAATATTTCTTTGGTATAATTGAAAGTCTTTTATTTCTCAGCGATTTGACAGAATTTGAATGAATTAAGTTTTTATCTAATTTACTAATGACCACTGTTTTTCCTTTGCAGGGAAGGATATCACCCTAAATTACTACATTGTGTACGTTGGAACATCGACTGATTACATTTCTTTGTATGCATGTGAAAACTACCTCTTTGGAAAAGTAGGTGAGTAAAGTTCTTTCTAAGCTCACACCTCGAATAGAGCATTATACTGTAATCCTCTGTGCTTTTGAATGGGGTTAAAATAATCACCAACCCAATGCTGAAGATGCATCTATTCGTAGTTTAGTCTATTAACTAAAAATTTATATTTATAGCTTTGCTATATTTATATCTAGCTTTGAAGTTAAGCATTCAAGATGAGACACCAGACGTGAATATATTTTTGTAATAATAAAAAAATATTCCACTCCGTTTTCAGTTACATAATTTACAAGTACATGATAAATCATAATACGTCTCCTAATTAAAAAAGTAATGTTCTATATTTTTCGTAGTATTTATTTATCAATAATCATATCATTCCGATAAAGTTATAAAATTATTAACATTAGCAATCACTAATGCATAATCAACTCGAATCTTCTGATAAGACAGCATTATTGCCAGTATTGTATACGTTAGTTTTTATGCTATGTTTACCGAAAATATAACTGTTACATATAGTACATATGATCATAGTTTTTTTTTATAATTTGTTTGGTTTTTCTCTTTTTGATGTGAGTGCGTTGCTGCACTCGTGGCAACTTCCTGTGCCAATTACTTTGACAGCAACATATGACGGCTGTATTTTTCTATCCGCGACCCCTTCCATATTCAATAAAAAGTGGTTCTGTAAACCTATTGTCTATTCCAAGTAATACTGTATTGTGGCCACACAAGTTCAAGGCCCAACAAATATGCCGAGATGATGTCTCCTTTTAATTTTTTTTTCATTCTACTAAGGAAAATGAGTATAAAAAGAGAGAATCCACATAGGGCAGCAATGTCGATTAGTGCAAAGAAAACAGATTGGCCAACTTCTTGAAGATATTTTGGTGGAATACTTGCATAGCATCTGATCAATAGCATCAACTCCTCCTTTGGTGTTATAGTAGAACATATTTACGTCACATTTATTTTTTAAACAATCACTGACATTTATATCGGATATGAATAGATTTCTATATGCTGTGTGGATAGAGAAACGATATTTTTCTGAGGCTTCTCTTTGGTGATGAATGATCACAGTCACCGGTGGACTCCCAGATCTAGGGTCTGTAAATTCAAACCAACTTGAAAAGCACTTCTGACTAGCTGTTCCCCTCGATTGTTCAGAAATACGTTTTCTGTTAGTCTGCATAGTTCCAACCATAGTCAATCCATTAAGTTCTTCTGCTAGCTCCACAGACTTATAGTATCTACCCATTGACACATTTCCTCCGGAATTCTTGATTGGTACCACCAGGCGTTCACTATTTCGTTTGAACCTCTGCTTGTTGATGGTTCATTATTTTCTCAGGCAAGAATTTCCATGTTGAGCACATGCCTCTCATAACAGTTGGTGAACATTCTTATAAGTATCCCATACTACCCTGGTTATTTTTCATGAATACTATGAATCTACACCTTCCCCTAAACAATGATAAAATTTCATCAACTACATAACATATCGGGTTCACAAATGTAATATTTGGGTGATATCGCATTGACCATTTGGAATACCGAAACATAGGCGCAACTTTGTCCTTTCATATTTGTCTTTCCCCGAGTAGACTTTTCATCAAATAAGGCAATAGTTCCCGATATCAGTTTCAGCTCTTTACAGCAATATAGGAGGGCTTTCCGAATCTATGTATCCACCAATCATACAATTCTAACTTGCTATCACCGTTTGCACCGAACAATATCAAAACTCCTGCGAAGGATTTTAGTTCGACCGTATCATTTTTAGACTTCGAGCTCGTTTTGCTTCATCATTTGCATGCCCTTAAATCATGTCAAGAGTGTTAGGGTTGAAATTTTTTCAAGTGACTTGCGCATATCCTTTTCTTTACCAGCAGGTAGAAAACATTGCTTTTTCTGCAAAAATTCGCCTAGTCACGCGAGGAGGATCACACAGGTTTTTGCTTACCGTTTTTGCAACGTACTCTATATCTTCCTAGCTGCCTTTTTTCCTACAAAAGTCACTTCCTTCACCTGCCTCACTTTCATTATTTGAACTGATTTAACTAACATGGACTACAGTTTCACTCAATTTTTCATTACTGATTTATTCTGTGTCACTTGTAATTTCCAATTCTCATTACAAAAATGACTTGGCCTCAGTCAAGTAGATTAGCAGATAGGAAAACTTTTCAAAGATAAAAACCCTTTCACTCAAAAGCCACGGCATATTAGCTCTAGATGTCAACATGAGGACCAAAATTTCACAGTAGCTCTGCAGACAGCATGTCATGCATCGTAAATGCTCACCGTATGATAGGTAATTGTGGGATAGTATTCTGATTGTATAAATTGCATTATATTGGATACAGATTGCATCTTTAGTGGCGAGAGTTCAAATCACGCAGCAGCCGAGGGTGAGGGTGAAGGTATTGAGTAAATTAGCCGGTGTGTCATAAATTTAAAAACACTAATATCACCGTAGGAAAGTGGGCTAGCTCTTGTTGCACTCATATTTTCGAATCAATGGCATTCCAGTTTTACATGAAGGTAAAATACTTCGAATTCTTGCGAGCCTGATTAGATAGGTAACCGAAGTGTTTCCGGGGTATGCAAAAATTCATTTTGTAAAAGGTGCTTCATGAATGGCTGGATAGAGCTCTTTGCGCACTTTGCTCCTCATGAATGAATAAAATAAATACGGTGAAAAGGTTTTTGTGAAAGTATTATAGAGGGAATGACTTCAATATTCAAAATTTCAGAAGGGTATTTAGAAGCTTTTTTTTCGATATAATATATCAGTTTATAATTCTGCCAAGCAGAGCCTAAAGAGTAAGCAAAGTGAATAGAAACAGAGAGTAATTATTTATACATGCAGTTCAAAATTTTTAAAGAAAATTAATCAATATGTAAGATAAATATATTGAAAACTATTTTTACGAATTCCAATTTCTTAGAATAGAATAATAGTTGAAACTATGTAAAGTAGAAATTTGTCGAATAAAATCAAAGTAATAACATCCTATAGTTAAAATACATAAATGCAATATGGAGCCTATAGTTGAATTAAAATAAACGTTAATACTTATTGTACACTAATTAGGTTATAAATTATAATGCCAAATTTAACTATTTGTCCCATTACACGATTCCATTCGGCCGAAAAATATGTCACAGGTTGGACCAAGGGAGGATTACTTTGTGTCCACCGCGTATTTACGCTCTCATAACGTTGTATGAACAAAATTTTCCATATACATCAAGATGTATTTATCTTTTTAAATCTATATTTGACAATATAACGAAGTTATAAATCTGTATTGGGTGAATGAGCATTAAAATATTGAGAAAATTAAAAGGTGGACATTTTTTAGCCCTCCCTTGGTCCTTTAAGGATTAAAAAAGTGGTTGGCCCTCATAGACGTGATTCATTAAGTTTTAAAAGAATAAAAAGAGAGACATATAATGTGAATAATTCAATCTTTATCAATCAAGTTAATAATTCTTCAGCTTTTTGAGCTTACAGTGGCGCAATTGCTGCGTGACTAATGTAACTAAGCTCATGTTACGGCTTTAATTAAATAAAAAGTCGATAATAAGTGTAAGTACAGGACTTAATTTTATTCTTATCATAATACAAAAGATTAACTACTTGAAAGTGTTTGAGTCAAAGTATATAGATTAATGAGTTAATTGTCCATGAAATATGTAAAATCCAGCTTGAATCCCAATTTTTTCTCATGGTCAGAAGCATTTCGCCTTGAGAACATGAGTAAAATTGCAGATTCTCCATTTTAATTTTTCGTTAGGATGCCTGGGAAGCCTATTATTTGCATATATCAGTAACTTAGGCCAAATTTAAAGAGTACCATTTGATATTAAATTGAAAACGGCTTTTGTGCCGGTGCCCAAGAGGTGAAAATAATTCTAAATAGAGCATAGGATGTCCTAAATATTACAGTAGTATTTTCTTTGTTCTTTGAGTACTCTTGGCCCAAGTATACTAAAATGAATATTTACATTCTTGTAATTCATTCTCACAGGATTTTATGTTTGTTTTCACAAGATAATTTTCTATTACAGAGAGTGCAATTGTCTTGCTATTGCCTGGAGTTAGTGATACCGACTTGGGAGAGGCATTTAACTCGCTTGCTCTATACGGGGTGCAACGTGATGATATTGTGTACACTTACACGAATGAATGTTTGTAGAAAGGGCTATTTTGTGCAAGTGATATTGGCTCTGGTAATATCAGGCGATAATTGTTCTTTTACCCGTCAGATATGCCATTGATATCAACATTTTATGCAACGTGCTTCAGGAGAGGATTCAAATTTTAAGTTTTCTGTCTGCTAAACTAGGTAATGTTTGCATTAAGTTTGCCATCAATTTTGAATTCCTGAAATATGGACCCCATCACTTTGAAAATTCTGTAATTTTGTAAATTATCCGAATAAAATTTATTTATTATTTTATGATAATAATATTTCACCATTTTCATTCCATTAAAAAGAAAATCTGTCAAAAATGTTTGGACGCCAATCAGCCATTCATAACATATTTCGCCAACGCGAGAACGCCAATAAAGCAAGGGCAATGGTCGAGGAAAGATTGGTATAGTACTGAACGTGAGGATAGTATTCAGGTTTAATCGCAATTTTGTGCATTACAAAATGTCATTTGGCATTTAATCCGTAAAAAAAACTATATAAGGCCCACGATACACGTTCAGTTTGGCCTCAAGGCCTGGACTGTACAGTCCCGGACTGAAGGCAGAACTGACAGTGTGTGGCGATTCCGTGAGGCGGATCGTTGGCCGGACGGCTGGATGGGAATCCAATGAGGTCCGGTCTCAAGGCCAAGCGACCTTGAGGCCGGACCTCATTGTTTTCCCATCCGGCCGCCGCGCCGTCCGGCCGACAATCCGCCTCACGGTATCGCCACACACTGTCAGTTCTGCCTTCAGTCCAGGACTGAACAGTCCAGACCTTGAGGACAAACTGAACGTGTATGGTGGGCTTGAGGGTCCGGCCAGACTGCGCAGTTCCGGCCTTAAGGCCCGGCTGGGACGGAACGTGTATGGTAGGCCTAAACTGTGCCACAAGTAAAATAATATGATTAAATTAGTATTTGAAATCGAAAGCGCACCCAAGGGCCATGAAGATAGACGTCATTTGAGAAGGAGAGGTCACGTATCTTGCTCCGCTTTTTTCAATGCCGTATTTTTTATGGCATTCGGAATGGCGCACACGTCTGTGAACTGGTAGTAATTCCATTGAATGGGCCGAAGTTTGGCTGAATTAATTAATTTTCGTGCAGTACTTTTAACAAGCCTTATATAAATCCAAAATAGCGCACCTTCCTGCAGATAGGTCAGTTGGTGAAGTTATAACTTCGTCGACTCTCTTCCAGGGCCAGCGATCGCGGCTTCGTGACGGCAGGTCTTCATTTTGGTTATTTGGCGACAAGTATTTCATTAATTTTAAATGCAGCAAGCATAGGCATGAGAGAAAGTTTTTATCATCATACTGGCGTTTAGGTGACTTAGGCCGTGTCATGTCGACGCGGAGACATGACGCCTACAAAGATTGGTGTTCGCTATAATGTTGTTGATTTGTATTGCTTACATTTATCAACTTCCAAATTGAAAACCAATTCTTGCGAGAGCACATACCATTTATCCTTTGCGGTCAATTTTTTTCAATTCAAATAGCCTGGTTCAAATTAATTTGTAGAAAAAAGGAGTAATGGACAGGATTCATTGGTGCATTTTCAATGTTTTCTTTTGTTGTTTAAAGTAAACATCTACTGCCTGTAATGTTATGCAATTGGTTCAATTAAAGAGTTTATAATTTAAAAATTATCTGTGTGAGATATCTCTTGAAACATTTTCCTTGTATACTCCCCTTATACAAGGTATCCCATTTATCTTGACCACCCGAAATAACTTTTTGTCCAGAAGCAAATTCGAAAATGTGTCAAGCAAATGTTCATTAGCCGTCAGGGGGACATTAATCAGCATGATCGCTTTCCTTGTAGCTTGTTATTTACAAAGATATGAACAGCGGTATGTCCTTTCTAAATGGCACCCTATATTTTTTATTCGGCAATTCTTTTCCTCTCCTAAAGACTTATTCCAAAATGTAGCACAGTGGACCATTAACATAAACACATAACTTTATGAAAGCATAAGAAACTCTTCCACTTACTGTGGACTAGTTTCTTATCACTGGTGTGCATTTTACTGTTTTCATTTGTTTACCGTCAACGTCAGGAACTGGAGTAGTTCCAATACCCGCGAACCTGCACTAAGCGCTATTGAGTCACTCATTTTTCATAACACTGAGTTTATGTTAATGGTCCACTGTGCAACATTTTTGAATAAGTCTTCAGGAGAGGAAATGAATTGCCGAATAACAAAATATAGGGTGCCATTTAAAAAAGACATACCGCTGTTCAAAGCTTTGTAAATAACAAGCTAAAGGAAGGCAATCATGCTGATTAATGTCCCCCTGACGACTAATCAATATTTGCTTGACACATTTTCGAATTTGCTTCTGGACAAAACGTTATTTCGGGAGGTCAAGATAAATGGGACACCCTGTATAATCTTGTGATGTTGAGCTCACCTTGGCTTTGGACCGGTTGCTTGCACAATTTCTGTCGAGCCAACCTCGACATTGGACCGCAAAGGGATTAGTAAAGCGGCGGGCAACAATATGCGTGCAGATGTAATAAATAAGAAAACAAAACGAATAGAAACTGCCATATCTCTCGGACACTCGTAATTCATAATTCTAAAAGGTGAGATAGCTTACAAAGTACCTAGGTATGTACTAAAAGAACCATTCCAAAATATTATTTCAAATAACAAATGGGATTGATTAAAAGTTAATTATTTTAAATAAAAAATTACGCCAAATGTGTCTTGTGCTTGCCGCTAGCCAAAATATTCCGTAGCACTTCCAGCATGATAACAGGAGGACCACCTACAAATGTCATTTCTTCGAAAAAAAAAGCCTCTGATATTGCTACCGTTAATCTGTCGGCATGTATTTGAGGAGTGTAGCAAGCGTAGTCTTCAAATCACCGCATTTAAAATGGCACTACTGAAATACTTAAACGCTATATCCACAAAACCAAACGACCCATCTGTGGAGAAATGAGCTATTTTGGATTTGTGCAAGGATTTTTAGAAGTACCACATGAAAATTAATTAAAGCCAAACTAAGGCCCTTTCAATGGAATTACTAACAGTTCAGAGATATGTACGTCATTCCGAATCTCATAAAAAAATTCTGCCTTGAAAAAGGTGAAGCAAGGTTCGTGACCTCTCCTCGTATCTCATTTGCCTTAAACCGCTACTGGCTGATGCCATTAACTTTTATGGAGCTGCGCTTCCTCTTCTCCTTCCTCCATGGCCGAACCTGGCAAAAACTCCCGTGCCCTCAAGGCCTAGGTTAAATGCCCCTCAGCAGGAACCCATTAAGCAGCGGCATCTGTCCCTGTGGAATTATATCCGCCGAACTTATAACTATAATAATTAATAATAATAATAAACGTCTTTATTGGGCGAAATTGGGACTAGAAAGTCCCATCTTCCATCTAACCCCTCGTCAAACATGAAATATATGCCGTTAAAAACATTGTGAAGTTGCTCATGAAATTACATGCAGAGAAATTAAAAAAATAAATAGAAGTTCCATTTTCAATCAACAAATAAAATGATAAGTTAACAAAGTTATTGTTGGCCAAGTGTAAAAAGAAGTTAGTGAACGTGGGAAAAGGGTATTAAGTAAAAGGATGAGGGGGAAGGTACACGCTTACTCTAAATCAGCGGTTCCCAAATGGTGCTGCGCCTAACCCCTTACGGGTTCGCGACAAACCACTGGGGGTACGACGAAAATAATCGGTAATGGTGGACGTCAGGAACTATGCATTTCTTAACCAGGAAATATATATGCATATTATATGGGGTATTTAAAACAAAGCTCCTATTTATATAATTATTTATTAGTAATAGTGTCACCTACCCGTAGTAAATTATGCTATAAAATTTGCACGTTACACTTTTGGGGGTACAATATTGGTTATATACATATGAAGGGGTACGAGAGGAAAATAGGGGCTGGGAACCGCTGTTCTAAAGCCATGGAGGCCAAAGAGGGCTTACTTTCTAG
Source organism: Ischnura elegans (assembly GCF_921293095.1). NCBI lineage: Eukaryota > Metazoa > Arthropoda > Insecta > Odonata > Coenagrionidae > Ischnura > Ischnura elegans. Next base: position 63,166,359 of record NC_060253.1, on the reverse strand, counting down.
CGAAACTTGGGGAACGCTTGCTGTTACTAAATAATAGAATCCCTCGGTGATTCAACCTGAAGGTTGGTTTGGTTAGGTGAGGATAGAGCTCACCCCTGCTAGTGTAGAGTACCCTGCTAGCAGGAAACGCTTGGCTTAAATAAGTATTATAAATACCCTATCAAACGAAGGAAACTTTCCGATCATAGGCAATTTTAATAGGTAATTATAAAGAAATGTTTCTCTGAGCTCTGTGCCTAACGCATGCCATGGTAATCTCAAGCGATGTAAAACTCCTATGTACTCGTATAGAATCTAGGTCCCTGTGACGTCACGTAGAGTGGCATCGCATGGGCGCCAATGTGGCCTTTTTCAAATGAGGTTATATTGACCTTTGCCATTCATCTAAACTGGGATTTCTAAAACCAAATAATTTGTAAATTATGAATTTACTAATTGTGGGTAACGAATCGCAATCAATGCCTTTCGTTTTCTTTGACGAAGGAAACTACCCAGTTGATCAGATGGGGAAGACAAGTCCTCCCAAATTGAAAAACACACTTCAAATCAAAATAAATGATGAATGTTTTCTCTTGAGTTTTGTTTAGTTAAAATTATAATAATTCAGAATTGCATTAGTAAGTTTGTAAATGAATATTTTACATTTCAAACCATATCATATGACATATTATTCACAGATTTAATAAGTTTGAATAAAAATATAAATAAGTCGTGATGAAGGTGAATAAACTCAATGGAATGTCTACATGATTCTGACACAGGGAATTTTCATTCTAAATGACCTACACTACAGACAGCGGCGTATCCAGGATTTTTTTCTGGGGGGAGCTCAAGGATCTGACAGGCTAACGATTTTCCCATAATTGAGATTAAAAACAAGGCACAATAATTACGGTAAGAAATATTCTAGTTGTTTTATCATGAAAGTTATATGTAAGAAATGAAATGATTGAGGCACCGTAATACACAAAACAAATAGAATGCAATGATAATAGTATAAAAAATTGATTCTATATTTTAAGCATCTCGGGGGGGAGGGGACACGTGCCCCCTTCCCCCAACAAAAACCACCTATGACCCCAGAGATAACATAACTAAATCAAAAATTAGCTGATAAAATATTACATTATATATTGTGTTTCAGGAGTAATTTGCATTATTTCTGTAGGTAGAAAGGGGAGAAATTTTTGCACATATTTTGTCCATAAACATGAGGTCACAACACCTCAGTAACTTGAGCTATGGCGACGCAAACATTTTTTGGACGCACTTTCCAGTTTCCATGAAAACTGTTATTCATGGGTATCCAGCCCATTCGACATTTTTTTCAGTACTCTAAATTTTTATGGGCATTAAATTATTAATATTGGATGAAAATGTGCGATTATGATTTTCTAAAACAACGTTTGAGCTAAATTAAACGAAATTTTTGATCTATTATCAACAAAACGATTGCATAATCTCACACGTTTTGGGATTAACTATATCAGAAAATAGGGTAGTTTCCTTCATCAAAGAAAACGACAGGCACTAATTGCGATTCGTTAACCAATATTAGTGTATTCATAGCACACAAATTATTTAGTTTAAGTAATCCCTGTTTAGACGAATTAATGTTAATGGTCACTTTTAGCCATAATAAATTATTAACATTAATTAATAAATGATAATGGTCAAATTTAACCTCATTTGAAAAAGGCAAGATTGGCGCCCATGCGATGCCACTCACGTGATGTCACGGGGACATTGATTCTATACGAGTAGTCAGGAGTTTTACATCGTCTGAGATTACCAATGCATGCATGTGGCACAGACCTCAGGGAAACATCTCTTAATGATCACCTATTAAAGTTGCCCATCGTCGAAAATTTCATTCGTTTGATAAGGTATTAATAACCCTTCTTTTAGCCAAGCGCTACCAGCTATCAGCCTGCATCATATCGCTGCTCATAGCCTCGCACCAAGGTGGCCTCACATGACGGAATCCGGAACCAGAATGACGTCACATGGGCTTTTCCCAGCATTCATACTTAGCCGTCGCGTTTTCGCGCGCTTGAAAATTTTCACTATTCATTTAATCGCGAAAAATAGATATCGCCATTTAAAAATCTAAAAGCGTGAAATACGTACTCAAGGAATAATAATCTTTCGATTTAGGTAGTAAAAAAAAAAGGAAACCATCCTATTATAAAAGCACTGAAATTAAATTATTTTATGTCCTTAATAATCTAGAGTACTAAATGAAACGTCGAATAAGCTGGATACTAGGACAAAATTTTTCCACGGTAACTGCAAAGTGCATCCAAGAAAAAATGTTTGCGTAGCCATAGCTCAGAAACTAAGGAGTTGCGGTCTCATGTTTTAGGACAAAAAATGCTTATAATTGTCTCCCCTACCAACACCTAATGTATTACCGATTCCTCCTGAAATATCCTATCGTATAATCAAAGTCTTACTTGCATCAAAACCTATATTAGTCCAGGTAATGAAGATCAAAAAAGTGCAAAACCTTGCAATTTTTTCAGACTGAATCAATTTGCATAATAATTTGGGATTAAAATAATCCTACCCTCTTCTACAAATTCTGTATAATGCCTATGGGTGTTTACTATTTTTTAAGGGGTGAAAACTATCGATAAATACCGAAAGTTAAAAAACTACATTTGAAAGTTTTATATGGGAAAATTTTAGTTTGGATTAGTTGAATAATGTTTGTTTTATGCTTTGGAACATAATTTCAGAATATTTCAACCCTTAAAATCAACTCCCTTTGGGGGTTAAGGTAGAAAATTATTTACCCTAAAAAAGTTAATTATTCGTCAGTGTTTTAATTGAAGGATTTTGTGGCTTCAGAATTGTACTAATTTTATTTTGCATCTCTTCAACCCTTAAAAACCACCCAATGTAACATTGCAATTCTTATAAACTACTATAAAAGGTATATTTAGGGAAAAAACTAAAATTTCTCACAAAAGTACACAAAGTACACAAAAATACACAAAATATTTATATGAATAGACAAAAGTAAAAATTATACAAGTACAGATTTTAAAAAAAATTAATCAATTTTTTCAATTATATAATCACCGTCGTCGTCATCCTCGTCTTCTTCTAATGCTGGAAAATCCTCACCAGGGCACCCAGAAGAAATAGAATTGTAATATTATCCCACTTTTCTTCAGCCTAAGGAAACGGCGCACCCTTTTTGTGACGATAAAAACATATTTTGAGAACATCTTCCGGTGCAGGCGGTTTGTTCATTTCAATGGAGTCGAATGGTAAACAGCTTAAAGGATATAAATGATTACATTACACATAACAGTATGTAACAGATACTGTATGGCGTCCAGTCTTTCCGCAACAGACTTACACACGCGCTACACGCGTGCGAGCGCACACATACGCGCATATATATTTGTTAATCGACATATTATGGGTGTGTGTATTTATTTTGGTGTACATTTGAGTATTTACGTCAATGCCGAATGTGTAGCACACTAAGTATATACCGGTAATGTGGATTATGATGGTTTGAATTGTGATATTCGAAATTTTCCAAAAACAAGTTTATTGGTTTACTTTCTATGAAAATATTTCGAGCTTCCATTATATTGAAGTCTGAATCAGTTGAACTTAACTGTATTGTCGTTTATGTTTTTATTCATGCTGCAAGTGACCTTAAGAAATTAGTCACAAATTTTTTCTGACTCCCTATCGCTGGCCGGCCGTAGAACTTTAGTAATCAATGCAGCACAAAAAAAGTTAGCCTGATATTTTGTTCGGTCGCATACCACTTTGGATTCAGACTCCTTTGGTTAGGCAGAGAGATTCTTATCAAAATATGCTACTTTTTTCTTATATCCAAGCCTTACGCAGTATATAACGACTTCTTTAGTGAACAAATTCCCGTGAATTCCAAGGAATGTATTACAAGAGACTGGAATTTTAGACGCCGGAATTTCCGCTTCTATACCTCCTCCGGCAGATAGTTGATTCGCCACTTTTCCTATCATGTTTTTTAACACCATCCCTCCTAGATAGAATGCTAAAGATTTCATTGGCACACCCTGAGAAGTTTTCAACAGTAACTTTCACGAAGGCCGCTGGCTCCCGGCAGAACATAGCAATCGTAACCCAAAATAAGTGTTAAACGATATCAAATCAATACATGATTAGAAGAGGTAAAACGATTTAATCTTGCGAAAGAAGACCAAACGGCGATTTAGTTGTAGACGCGGATCGGAAAATGGCGAATTTTCATATTTTCATTCATTGATACTGCGAGTGACACGGGTTGGAAAATGTCGAATTTTTTATAAGTTTTTTATAAGTAAAGATTGCTAATGCTCATAATAGCATGATACTTCATATAACTTTTAAAAAACATTAACTATAATATGAAAATTTAGATATTTTAATCTATTTTGTTGCTGCAAAGTAGTAATCGCGTTTTATCCGTGAGGAAAACAGAAAAATGGGCTAAAGTTTCGTTTCTGAGCACATAATGGAATGGTTAATCAACTTCAAAATAGTTAATATGTCATCAGCCAACGCAGAAAAAAATGGAGTTAAGAAGGTGTATTTTGTTTAAAAATATAATAAGCGGTCTTGGCGATAATGGTCTTCGAACTCGGGTGAAGATTATTGAAACATATAAAATAATAAGGCGAGGTGTGGTAATAAGTGTATGCAGAGATATAGTAAATTGAACCATAGTGATTATAAATACCAGGAAATTGGTTTATAAGGTATATGGAAACAATATCAAAAAATGACCTGCCCAAAACATTAAGTCGGCGTAATCTACTAGAAGTAATGCAAAACCTGATTTCTTTCCTTGGAGGATAACCAAAATTCCTCAATTTGCCAAGCCTCTTGAAACCAATAGGTAAATTCAATCACCAGGAGAGGAATTTCCCTGATGAATTGTGAAATATTCTAAAAACAAGATCATCTTTTTCCTTTTTCGTACTTAAATAATGACATATGTAATTGCGAAAATAGAAAACAAAGAATTTTCTGAAAAACTCTTAGAAAACGGGGAATGGTTATGGAGTATGGAAAGCATTTCAATATTAAAAAGGTAGACTTGTACCTACCTGTCATTTTAGGGCGCTCGCAGTCTAGAACAAATGTTAAACGATATCAAATTAATACGAGATAAGTAGATGTAAAATGATTAACTCCAGAACAAGAAGACCAAGAGGCGAATAAGTTGTAGGCGCAGATTGGAAAATGTCGAATTCCCTATTTCAAATGACGAAATGCAAATGACTCTTGAAAAATCCTTTCGCAATAAATTGTGTAAAACTAAAAATCTCAACCCATTTTGTTGCTGCAAAACTGTAAATACGGCTAATCCGTGAGGAAACCAGAATATTCGCTAAATTAACGTTTCTGAGCGCATAATGAAATGGGCATTAGCTTCAAAATATCTTGAATATAATCATCCATCGCAGGAAAAAAGAGGTTTAAAGTGTTGTACTTGGTTTTAACATCTATAGTAAGTGGTCTTAGCGATCGATATTGATCTCCAAACCCGGGTGGCAGCATTTTGCAACGCGTAGCAATGACATGAGGTTTGGAGGTGAAATTTCGTAGCGCCACTACTATTCCCAATGAAAGATCGGGTATCAGGCGCCCATAAGTATTGGGGATCTTGACCAATCCCGGAGACCCGAAGAGAAACCCAAGATGCCTATATAGTGAAATATAGATATGGTGGTAATTAACGCGGAATTAAATAAAGTTTGTTGGGCATATATGGCCGAGAAGTGCCTCTCGCAAAGGCATTAGTGAGATATTGCACAATGCTATGAATTGAAAGGTAAAAAAAATATATTTGAAAATGCAGGCGTTATTTTTGGCTTCGATCTCCTGAATACGTAAATGGTACTAAAAAAATCGGGTCACTAAAGAGTGCTGCATGGATATCTGTCAAAGGAGCCGCCAAAAACGTTTCAGCGTTGTCTAACAGTGGGCATGGAGGTCTTTATTACAACATCTATTAGATATGTTCACAACATCTAATGAGAATATAAGTATAACTATACTCTTACAAAATTGATCATCTCTTCTTGTATTAATTTATTGCAACAATTATTCATAGCCAGGTTGAGGATATTGAAAATTCGGTAAACATTTCACACTGCATTTCACTGATGTATACTCCAAGAATAATAAATAGCTATATAAATTGCGGTCATTATGAAGAAATCGATTTATCAAATGAGAAGATAATGGATGTGCATCTTATAGTTTTTGGTAATCTCCAGGCATACGAACAAATCAATTACGCTTTTCAATTCTAGCGTCAGTCAAGTATTGGTCTGGCGTGGCGTAAACTTGCTCCAAGAACGGTATGACATTAATAATTGTTTTATAAGACCACAGTGTCTTAAATTTCCAACGCTAAAACAAAAAATTAGAAAATTCATTGATAACATCTGCATATTCATTCCTTGGTCTACTTCCCCGTTACGTCATTTGAATAAAGAAAATATAGTTCTAACAAGCCATTCTCATGCTTATTTATTTTTTTAAATGTTTTATTATTTCATTGCCGTATTATAAATATTATTAACATCAGTACTGCCGCTCTTGATTCATAAATGGTATAACTAAACCGTTCAGATATTGGTAGGCGGTACAAAGTTCGCCGGGTCAGCTAGTATTACATAAATTGAGGTCATAATGAATAAATCGATTTAATGAGAAGATAATGGATGTGCTTATTATAGTTTTTGGTAATCCCCAGGCATAAAATAAAAAAAAGGTGATTTTCAATTCAATATAGTGCATATGCTATGAATGAATACCGTTTAGAATAACATTTTTTTATTATCACGGATAATACAACTTGCATATCTATGAGATGTTATTGTAACGACTCTTCGTGGATATTAAAAATGAAATATCTATGTAACGCTGTAAAAATATCCAATGTGTAATAAAAACGTGTTTTTGCTATACCAACCTTATTTAAATATGCGATGGATATCGTATCCTGCCTGGGTAATGTTTCCTGTATATTTAAATTCTGGAACAGGTTTAATCAGCATATCAAGGTAGTGGAGAAAGGAAATGAGAATATTTTGGAATTTCGGATGATGGGTGACTATTGGTGTACGCTTCACCATGAGCACTCATAAGATCTTCCATAGAGGGATAATTAGGGGCCCTGTATGATGTCAAAGAAATCACGGAATGAAATACGTTGATGAATATTTCCAGATGCATGTACACATAAGGCCGTTAAAATAACCGTTGGGTTAGTGAAGTTGTGAAATGCCTTGGGCAAAGACGGGTTAAAAATAGTACCGTCCTGTGGATAAATATTACTGGTGGAATTTGAATGCCGTGGCCAATCTCACGAATATTCTAGTTTATTTTTTCTTTTTAAGTAACTTTCATTTTGTCCGCTAGCATCGCCACGATAGTACCGCTACTCCACGGACAAAATGAGAGTTACTTGTAAAAACGAAACTTAAATGAAATTCGTGAATTTGGCGCCTGCTTTAAAATTCAGCCGGTAAAAGTTTTCCGTAGGACCGAATCATTTTTAGCCCTGCTTTGCCCAGGGTATTTCACAATTTCAGCTAAAAAACTGTTTTCCAGTGCGTACTTAAAAAACGCAAGTGATATAATCGAGTCCTTAAAGCGAAATAAGTTAAAGTTCATCTAATTTTATAAAATGAATAATAAATCATAAATTGTTGCTTTACTGGCTAACGCTAACAATTACTAATAATATTATAGACCATAAATTTTGGCGCTAACTTACGTGTCTTGCGGTGTAAATTAGCACTACACATTTCGTACTAATCTTTTCCATCGTTTTCGAACCCTCGATCATTTATGGGATCTATGGGAACAGGCCATTTATCAAGAGTCCTTGAAGTGGTTTTATGGTGAAAATAGAGATCAACCTGCAAGGCTAAAACATATATTAAAACACAATAATATTTGCAATAACTCCGCCAAAATGGCTGTGTCCCTTAGCAGAGGCTATACTATGAAGATTATGCTCGCTAATAATATAAATGCGAGAAGGCCGCAAGAAGTCGTGTCTCACTTTGGACGCGAATTTTTCTAGGCTATTGGAAAAAACTAATTCTAACTATTGGAACGAACTAACTATAACTACTGGAAAATTGCGTTCGAGGTTAGATTTAGTATATAAATAGATTATAACCAACTAAAATATATACTCTCGGTGGTGAAGATATCATTTCTCACTAAAAGTTTTTTTTCCCACGCATAACTGGAATGCCTGCCATAAAGAGCCAAAAAAAGAGGATCTTCTTTGTAAAGTGGTATTTTATCTACATCTACGCATTACTCTGCCAGCCACCTACAGAGATATTTGGCAGGGAGTGAACCGTCACCAACATTCAATGGTGACAAACACCATCTATGGGGATTAAAGTTTATGAGAAGAGTATGCACTACGCAACAAGTGGGAATAAGCCGTCGATTTTCAAACACGTCTAGGCAGGGTCAAATAATGTAGTCCGATAAAGCTGTTTTTCTGCAGTTTTTTTACTGAGGAAACTACTACGAAACTTTCCTTTATATGCCAGAAACTTTCAATTTTTTACCACCCTTAGGATAGGCAATTTTCACCTCGCTCGGGACTGTTTTCATTCCCCAAACTCCAAGTTGTCGGAGAACCTGTTATCAGGGTTAAGTTCAAGGTTAGAACCACGCCGGAAATTCATCTCAAATTAGACACCTTGTGGTGGCTCCGGATTCCAAAATAATTTATACCTCCTTGTTATTCCGTAACTGCCCACCAATGAAGGAGAATGCGAATTAAGGGGAAATAAAGAAGCATAAATCTTTATGTCCCTGAGATATGGTACTGTCATCATGAGTTTAAGATATCAAGAGCACACTGAGGAATTCACCTATTATTCAGTAAATTTTCGAGAAAATATTTCTGTTCAATTCCTATCCTTGAAGAGTAAAGTCCTGATTATTAATTTCCTGCTGAAAAATTATTTCTTTTCGTAAGTTTTGCGCATCATTAAAGACAATGCAAATTAAAATTTACTCTTGAATTTTAAATATTTTCTACCTGAAGGCTCTCGGATATTGTCGAATATTTTCGATATATTCGAATATTTTAAGAACCTCATATCCTGGAAAATATACACTGAGAATTGCACGGTTACTTCAGCACTACGCACCGAAGTTTGTTAATGGATTTTTAAAATTAACAATGCAGGTATACCAATTCACTAATCAAAATATTTTTATGCAATTTTCATTGCATACTTAGTAAGCTAGAAGTCGATTAATAACATACACTCTCTCTGATTTAATTATGAACGCATATCGTGATCGATTAACTTTATACAATACTCTACATAATTTTACTAAAGTTATATGATGAATATTGATTAATTTATATGTTGTTGACTAAATATACAAGAATCGTATTAAGGTAAACAAGAAGTATAGCTGACAATGTGGTGGAAATAAGTCAGTTAAACTAATAAGGGGCTACCAAGTACCGAAACTACTAGAATTAAGGTTACATGAGCAACATATTCATCAAATAATGAAACTAATGAGCTGATAAACTTCAACTTTAACTTTCGAAGTCGGTCCGATCCATGGGGGTGAACGTTTTCAATGCAAATTTTCCCATTGAATTCCGCATTCGTACAATAATTCGCAAGGGTGTGAGTGTTGCTATCTAGCGGAGGAACGTTGTAAAAGCGACGAAAAGCCAGACAGGAATGTCCACAGTTACTCATATAAGTCGCATGTAAAAGTCTGATAAAAGTGGAATTTTCTTACCTTTTCTTCGTATAGTTTTGGAAAAAATCATTCAAGTAAGTAGTATTTAAGTAAGTAGTGTGCTGCTGAGGGCTTTCGGCAACCACAAATGATCCTATGGACAAAAAACAAAAAAATGCAACAGCTTTATTTTTAGTATAGTGTGGAAAAAAATCTATCAACTTATTGTTAAGTGGGACTAACTAAAGACGACTAACTATTAGGTTGTTGCATTTTTTGTACTCTATTGCATCTTTTGTGGTTGCCAAAAGCCCTTGAAAAATCCCACTTAATTTATTACCTTTACTATCGTTAATCTGCCACACCAGGTACAGTTTTTTAGGTTTTGCAATGATTTCTCATTAATTATGCAATGAACTCTGCGTTTTCATCTTTTCTAACGTATCCCACTTAATCCATTTTTTATCCCAATGAATTTATAACCACAACAATGACTTTTCGTTTTCCACAAAAGATCTATATTATATCTAGTTAGGTTTTGGTTAATATATGTGTTACTATTACTCAGCACCTTATTTAGCTCTTTCTTCAGAATCGTTAAGAAAATCCCGAATGCATCTACATCTGTGACTGCAGTTTAAGGGAATATGTAAATTAATGGAACTAGGTTGATTTGAATATTTTTCATGCATGAAATTCATTGAGTTAATTATTAAGAAAAGTTGATCATTAAGTAAATTAAAGATTTACCAGTTGTTGAAAAATGCAAAAGTGTGCCTAGAGTGTAATTTACGGTTAATTACATAAAAAGTGATAGATTTTTAAATTAATTTTCTATTAATATTTTGTTTATTACTCGTGTGATTTTTTAATATCAATTTAAGCCCAAGAACTTGAAAAAAAAACCTTTGGGCATTTGAAGTTATGAAATACCTTTGACAAGGATGGGTTGGAAAAGGTACTGCCCCATGCAAAGGATTAGCAACGGGGTGTAAAACCGGGTTTCCGAGTAAAACCGCGCCAAAAACGACTTAGATGGCTGTAATAAATTGATTTTAACAAATACTCGTAAAAATTACTGTTTTTGAGTCCTAAAAATCGTTTTCAACACAAAAAACCGAAATTTTTCGGGAGAAAATCCACATTTTCCCAGGGGGTGTTTCCATGCACCCCGAAATATTCAGTCAACCCTCAACCCATTTCAAAATCCAGGGTACGCCCCTGGCTCTATGGACAGCATGAAGGCGACGAAACCTGTCACCCAAAATTATGCTATATTTTGGCAAAGCATTAATGTAAACTGTAGCGCTGACGGTATAACATAACGTAAACAAAGGCTGCCATGATTTATTCACTACCGCACAACAACCTACCCCACCACTTTCAACCCGCATGGAAGTATTTCACCGATTGGGGGACTATTTGACGGCCAAATGTCCACTTGACGCTTCGCCGATAAATTCGTGACCGATCGGACCCGAAAAAACTCTCGTTTGGTAGTAACTACATTGTGTGCAAATTTTAGTCTTTCGCAAATCGATATATTGTTTTCAACATTTACAGTTTTTTAACCATTAATTTTGTATAATTACTGAAGTATTATACTCATTAAGGTGGTAAGAAGCTCTCATGAAGTATGCTGGCCGTCTCCCCTTCCTTCATTGTACCTCCTCCCTTCAATTGACTAAATATCTACTCCCTTGCATTCTTTCTCAAAATCAAATTCTCTCCCTTCCTCTCCTTCGTATACTCAATATTCTACCGTTTAATACTATTTTCAACATCCTCTCCTCGCTATGTACTCGCTCCACCAATGCCTTCCGTCTCCCATGTATCTCTTCTTTAAGTCCTTTTTCTTTACCTACCATATCCAGCATTTCGTTGTTCGTTCTCTTCTCCGTCCATTTAACTTTCTCCATTCTTCTCCAGACCCACATCTCGAACGCCTCCAGTCTTCTCCCCTCCTTCTTCATATCTGTCAATTTTTTAATATCATAAAGCGCACACTCCCGCTGGGACTCCTCACCAGCCTTTTATTTTAACTCTCACATTCCGATCCTCTCATTAGCTTCTTCTCCCTCATGATCGCCTCCTCTGCCAACGCAATTCGCTTCCTGATGTCTTTACTGCTGTATCCGTAACCACTTATTGAAGGCAACTCTGAATTCGGAATCGGTGGATCAAGAAATATTGAAATCAATGATTTTCGACCACAGGTTTCTGGTACGATGACTGCGCCAAAATCACCTATGTAAGAGAGGTCTACGAGCTTCTTGTCATCGTTTACCTAAGAAAACCAGCTGGATACCTGGCGAAATAGTTGAGGATTATTAAAAAATAAACGCGGACGCAGCCCAAAAATATTGACGACAATATTGAAATCAAATTTATTTATAGTGAAAAATTTAGTAATTTACACATAAATAATATTGGACGACCAGCTTTGTATCCATCTGGCGTAGATGATGTCGAGGACGACGAAACCGCTTTTCCAAAGATACGCATGTGTAACTGAAAAAGTTTTTTTGTATTTAAAGGGAAAAATATCACCAAGAGACGTCTAGACTTCTGATCACTGCAATCAACCTTCAAATAATAATAATAATAATAACCTGATGTTATGGAAAACAATGAGTGCAAACTATACTGGAATGCAGAAATAAAAACTGACCGAGCAATTAAAAACAATAGACCGGAGATAGTTATAATAGACAAAATAAAACGGCACACTACCCTCATAGACGTGACAATTCCCTTAAACCATAATGTACAGAAAGCACAATCCACCAAAATTAACAAATATGCAGAACTTGCAGCAGAGATCAAAGCCTTGTGGAAGATGCAGTTAGTAGATATATGCCCAATAGTGATAACAACAACAGGAATCACACCGTGCGAAGTTCTACACCAGCTAAAAAAGCTAAACTTGGATAAAACTCTACCAAAAATACAAAAGTCAGTCATCCTGGACACCTGTCATATTGTCAGACGGTTCCTTTCAATAGAATAATTACGGAAGTAATAACAAAACACAGCTGAGCTTGACTTGGTCCGTTCACTGTGAAAAATCCTTGTAAGATAGCAAGAGGGAAAAATGAAAATAATAATAATAATAATAATAATAATAACTCGTGTGGGGTTTTCCGTCCCCCATCGGGCGCGTCCCCAGGTGGCGGATAGGGGAATGCTCGGCAGATATGCAGGGTAGGTGGGAAATAAAATACCACCCGCGGACCAAAACGGAAACCGAAATCCAGGCGTGTCTGTTCCCACATTGGGCGGCGTCCTGGTCAGCGTCTGTCCCCATGTCAGGGGCGGCTGTTCTAAAGACCTGGCAGTAGGTATAAAATGCAAATCCCCCATCAAAGATGGAGACTCGGAGTATGAGATGCCTCGGAGAAAGGTCGCTGCCTGGGGTTCGCCAGGGCACGTCTGGAGCTGACGCTGGACGTGACAGCATGCAAGCCGTCAGTGATGGGAGGTTGAACAGGCGGACACCCATCGGGGAACCCGAAAGAAACACAGCCGATGATAATAGAATGAATACCACCAAACACCTGCAAACACCTGCTTTAGATGCTTCCCAATCTACATCTGTAGAAAATCGAGGGACCACTAAAGCAGGAAAAAATCGTGTACGTATGAAATGGACTCCCGAAATGAATAAATGTGTCATGCATGCGTATTACACCATAACCCGGCTTGAAATAGATAAAACTAGTTATAGAAAATACATTTTTGAGAAATTTAAAGAGCATTACCCAGAATGTGTAGTCACCGAACAAAGAGTAGCTGACCAGAGACGTGCAATTGTATTAAAAAACCTTTTACCAGTTCCAATACTTGAAGAAATAAAACATCAAGTAAGCAAAGAATTGTCCAGAAGTAGCCTTATAGACCCTCCAATAAATGAGGAGGAAATCAGTTTAAATGTTGGACCTACATCTAGCGAAGCTGAACCGTCAACAACCCCACGTCCCGCAGAGGAATCTAGGAACGAAACTTTTAAAACAGGAAACTCAGGAATCATCAATAGCCAATGCCAAGAAGAACATATTGACACCAATCAGTCCAAAACGACAAATCTTGAAGAGACTGAAATATCAGAATTGCTAACCAAAACGGTAATAGAATATTACGGTTCAGATCCCAGCCAGCGACCGAAAATTCCAAAAATAAATACATCAACGAAGTTTATGCAAACCGTCGCTATGGTCAATAATATCCTACCACAGCTAACCCAGTATTTAAGCAATATTTCCGACATCCATACATTGATTTATGCTGCTTCTATCACCATTAGTAAACACTTAGGCTTCAAAATCAAACCGAATTCCCGATCTGAAACAGTGCCAGTAAGAAAAGAAACAATTCCACCATGGAGAAAACGCTTAGAGAGCGATATAAAACATCTAAGGCAGCAAATTGGTAAATTGACCCAATATCAACATGGAAATAGATCAAGAAAGTTAGTATCATCACTTAAATGTGTTTTCAAAAATTTCGACATAGATGCAGCTAATGAAAACCACAGCAGGTATGTCAAAGAGTTGCTCGAACTTAATAAACAAAAACTAGCAGTTAAAGTTGGGTGCCTTAAAAGATACAATAAGTCTTTCAATAGAAAGGAACAAAACCGGGAATTTAAAACTTCCGAAAAATCATTTTACAAGAAGCTGAGATCATCTGCAACAACTGACATCGAAGGTAAATTGCCAGATCAGGATGGAGTGTACAACTTCTGGTCCTCAATATGGTCGACCCCAACAGAAAGCAATTCGAGTGCAAGCTGGATTGGAAACGAAGAAAACTTACACCTCAATTTAGTTGAAATGCAGTTTACTAAAATCTCAACCGAGGACATCAAAATAGTTTTAAGAAAGGCACATAATTGGAAATCACCAGGTCCTGATGGAATTCAAAACTTCTGGTATAAACAGTTTACGTCTCTACATGGAGCCATAGCCAAATGTTTTAATGATATTATTAATAACCCAACAATCCTCCCTGATTTCTTCACAACAGGGATAACATACATGAAGCCCAAAACAATGAATACGGAAGATCCAACACAATATCGACCCATAACATGTCTACCTACTATATACAAAATACTCACGTCTTGTATTACAAATAAAATATATAGCCATATTGACCAGAATAATATACTTGCAGAAGAGCAAAAAGGATGCCGAAAGTTCCATATGGGATGCAAGGAGCAATTGACAATTGATTCTGTAGTATTACAACAATCACGCAAAAATAACAGAAACCTTCATGTTGCTTATATTGACTACCGTAAGGCGTTTGACAGTGTCCCACATAATTGGCTCTTAAAAGTTCTGACTACATACAAAATCCACGGCACCATCATTAAGTTTTTAGAAGCAACTATGGCAAAGTGGAAAACAGCCCTAATGGTCAATATATCGGGTAAAGGCTTTATAATACCAACCATTGATATACAACGGGGTTTATTCCAAGGAGACTCATTGAGTCCACTTTGGTTTTGCCTGGCGTTGAACCCATTATCAAATGCCCTCAATAGCACTAAATATGGATACAAAATAAAAAATAGTACAAACACCAGTTTTACTTTGTCTCACCTTCTATATATGGACGATATTAAAATCTATGCCTCAAATGAAATACAGCTCAAGTACCTTTTGGATGTCACAAGTAGGTTCTCCGCGGATATAAAAATGCAATTCGGATTGGATAAATGCAGATTGCTTCACATAGAAAAAGGGAAAATCAAGCATGGTAACTTCAATGTTACAGATGACGAGTCAATAATATCCATGGAAGCAAATGAGAACTACAAATACCTCGGATTCCTGCAAGCAAAATCAATACAACATAAACAGATCAAGAAGGAATTAACAACTGAATTCCATAAAAGACTAACATCCATCCTTAAAACAGAATTAAATGCACGAAATGTAATCAAAGCCATCAATACGTTTGCGGTACCTGTGTTGACATATACATTTGGAGTGATTGACTGGACCAAAACCGAAATAGCAGGCATAGAAAGATCAATACGTACAACATTCACAAAATTTAATTTACACCACCCAAAGGCTGCAATAGAAAGGCTAACGCTACCCCGCTATATGGGAGGTAGAGGGTTAATAGATTTACAACAGCTCCTCAAAAACCAAATTCATGGACTAAAACATTTCTTCTACGATAAATCAAACAGTTCGAAGCTTCACAAATCAATAGTATATGCCGACAACAAATTAACACCATTAAATCTAAAAAATGGCACGACCGATGAAGCAACCAACACAGGAGCTGTTCTATTAAATAGAAAGGTAGAAGTATGGGCCCAGAAGGAACTACATGGACGACACATCAATGACCTCAATCAACCATATGTTGATAAAATCTCATCAAACAAATGGTTGTCATTGGGTGAACTTTATGGAGAAACCGAAGGGTTCATGCTTGCAATACAAGACCAGGTCATCCGCACTAAAAATTATGCAAAGTACATCCTTGGTGATAAAAGCATAACAGATGACAAATGTAGAAGGTGTTTTCAAGTACCTGAAACAATCCAGCACATTATATCTGGCTGTAAGATGCTAGCTAATACAGAATATTTAAGTAGACATAATCAAGTTGCAAAAATTATCCACCAAAAACTGGCCTACCAACACAAGTTAATAGATACTAAGACCCCATATTATGTGCACCACCCTGAAACAGTGCTTGAAAACGGCGAATTTAAAATCTATTACGATCTGCCTATTCAAACAGATAAAACTATAGTTAATAATAGACCAGATATAGTGTTGATTGACAAGAAATATAGAACTTGCTACATAGTTGATATTGCCGTGCCACTGTCGCATAACATCGAAAAGACAATTACAGGAAAAATTAACAAGTACCAAGATCTGGCAATAGAAATAAAAAGAATATGGAATATGGAACAGGTTTATATAGCTCCAATTGTCATCTCAGCTACCGGTATCATCCCAAAACACATACAAAATAGTTTCAAAATACTCAACCTCCATCCAAATACTTACATCAAACTGCAAAAGGCTGTAATAATTTCAACCTGTCATATCACGAGAAAATTTCTCAACGCAATTCAATAGTGAAGAGTTACCTTGGTGAAAACCCGTGCTCTTAACACTTAAGCTACTCAGTGAAAACTGAAGAAAATTTAAGAAAAAACATAATAATAATAATAGCGTTAATAACCTAAGGTAACCTTGTTTCAATTCGGGATCCTTGCTCACTGGATCACCTCCTTCCTTAAAGGACCTCCCTCCACGCGTCCGCAAACCTTCCGAACGAACGCACGAGTTGAACGAACCCAATGTTCCGCCCTCTTGAGCGGGCCAAATATTGCTGAATTGTAATGTTGTGGACCGGGAACCGGTTACTTTTTTCTCCGCGGAGGAAAGAGAAAGGAGTACGCGGAGGGGAGGGCAGATGTATAGGAGAGTCTTTAAAAACATCTAAAGCCATTCCTGTGGTTATATCCGACTCAAGAGGTTAACACTTCGTACTACGCCAGATATTTTGTGTCGTCCCAGTGTCCGGCATGAAAATATTATTTTAGCCTTCGCGCGCCTGGTAATTAGTACTCCGAAGGGTTGAACAGCATTTGTAAGTATGATTTTAATCATTTGGAATTAATTGTTATTTAATATATAATTAATTAATTGATTTAAATAGGTATTATGTTACATATTATATATTATTGACCGACCCGTATGGGTGCGATCGACTATTCTCAAAACCAGTTCTATTAAAACGTGGCTGTAATTTTTATTTTACTGGAATACAATAGAGAGTCGATTATTCGAAACGATTGTTGGAGCAGGATTTTCAGATAATTGATTTTTTTCGGATAAACAAACAGCACTGGTAATAACGTAGTTATTTGTTGAGGGTAGGGGAATGGGTGGAGCACAAAGAAGCCGTTTTGGTCTAGAAAACAACTATACCTTTTAATAACAAACGAAAGCACAAAAAATTAAGTGTAGGTAACACATAAATTTGGAATTGCACATACAGTTCATACAATTATAGCTCAGTAGCTCCCGTTCGGCTTTCGGGTAACCGTATCGGATGACCATTTTCGGATAATTAACGCTCTACATCTTCAGTCGGGAATAATAATCATCGTCCCACTTTTTCCAGAGCTGCTGATACGAAAATATATGTTTTTTATTTTGCAAGGTATAATAACGATTATAACTGGATAAGTGAAAACTTATGTATCGTTTTTTCATGGCTTGCTTGATGTGTATCCTGCTCTCTGAAATTTAAATCCTAAATTTTTAGTCCTTCAATTTCATTAAAGCTCTGAATGTATGATCTTTGTCAGTAGGCATGATATATTTTAATATTTATTTAAAATTTATTGATTTATAATTCCCGGTTTAAAAAAATAAGTATTAAGGATATTATTGGCGTGCTCAAATTAGTTATTCTCATTAATTTTGATTCATCAAATTCATTATGTTTCAAAATATAAATTCAATGAAACGATCCTGCATAAATATTTTGGATCACGGATTGCTCACCACCTTTTGAAAGTGTAAATTACTACATTCCTAACTTTATATTGATGGCTTGCAAACTTAACTGACAACAAAAGGTGAAAAAAGGTTAAAGAATTGGTCAAATGATCTCTTTTTGAGTGAAAAAAATTAAGATCCTAATTGTACATGCCTAATTGTCATTAGAATCTAATTCTACAAAAATTTGATGCTGCCTGGCATTTTAATCTTATTTTCAAGCTTAATTAGAAATCGTTTTCAATGAAGTTTTCATATATACTACTAGGGGTTGACTTTCAAGCGTAAATTATGATAAGTTATTATTTTATGATTATGATACGACGGAGATACGTAAGCGAATGGTTAAGGTGAAATGAAGTTACAATTTAATAACCACCTGTTTGCTGGACAGTACATTGAAAATATTTTTGACAGATACGTTGGCGTTGGAGTACTTGAACATCATTTTCCCTGATCCTGGAATTGTGAGCTCTAGCATGACTTATCGTTAGTTTTGAATTGGTCAAAAATCTTCGAAATTATGTTGGGTAATTCTCTTCTTGATTATCCCATCGGGCTACCCTCTATACGTTTATTTATTTATAATGTTTACTATCATTCGCACGATAAGAATTTGCAATGTTTAGCCCCCTAAGTATATTGACTCTTATCAAAATTTATGTGTTGAATTAAACGCTTCACTTTTATGATCTCTGCATTCACTTCCGGCCTTTCACCGCGTCCTTCACCACTTTACTGTAAAAACATTGCTGAATTGAATCATGCAAAGTATTTTCTATATCTAGCTACAACTTTCTCCCATCTTTCTGGCAGACCTTGAATACCTTTTCAGAAAAAGTGTTCATCTGATGAGGCTATCCACTAATCAAGCCATATTTTAGGTCTTCATTTGATTAAAACTGCTCTTCAGCCTGTCCACGTGCCACCAAACGGAACAACTGATAATCGCACGGCGCAATATCTGTTAAATATAGCGGGTGGATTAGGACGATTGCGTTCCAAATGTAAAACAAAGTGAAGCTTTGTACTCATTTTCCCAGAGGTGACCGCCATTACGCCAGTCTCCTCTAATATCGTACGAATAATTGTAGACAAGAACCATCACCTCTTTCCTCAGTCGAAGCATGACAGTGCTAGATTTTCATACCTTAAAGGAGATCTATACCAATGGAGCGACCCACGACCACAGCAGTCAGTGTGAGGGAGTTGTTGAAGGCTCATTTTCATAAGCTCATCGGTATCAACCGTTTGAATGAAATTTCGAGATATCAGTGTACACTAGGGTGGTACTCATTTTTCGATTATTCGAATTTCTTTCGGGACACCCCCTCATACTATGGCAACTGGTGTAAAACCATATCTTGTAAAATATTATTGCAATTGAATGAATGGAAGAAGTGCCGCATCGCCATAAAAGTTGCGAAATTTTGGCATTTTGGGCTGTTTTTGGGATATGAATGACGATAAGAAGGCGCTGGTATTATTCAATTGATTTTCTATGGTAACCAACCATATTGGACATTTTACATGCTGCAACTAAACTATTTTCCAATTTTGACCAGTTGTTCCCGAGATAATAATAATAATAAATTTTAATAAATCTTAAAAATAAGCACTGTGCAAATACTGTAAAATATAAAGAACTTCTTTTGTCACATGGGTACCTGTCATTAATTAATGCATATACAAGGGAAGAGATCAAAGACGGTCATCCGGTTCAATCATGTATAGATCATATACATTTTAATGGACATTCTAACTTGGTTAGCAGTTTTATGATAAGACATCGACTTTCAGATCACTACTTAATCGGTGTGTCCCTCATAGACCAAAAGAAAAAAACAAGTCTGGGTCAGTCAGCTGATTGTAAAAATTATAGACATAGGGAAATACAATATATTGAAAATAGTAGGGTGGACCTACAGATAAATGATTATAAATGGAGCACTGTAGTGGAGGAGAACAACCCTAATGTTATGTTTGCAAAACTTAGTCTGATATTCAATGACATTTATGAAAAATCAAAGGTAACCTTCAAGCCTATAGGGCGAAGGAAAGAAAATAAATGGATGAATGAAACTATCTACAAATTAATATTAGAAAGAGATAAGGCCTTTAAAAAATGGAAAAATAGCCCCAGAAATAATTTTCTCAAAGAAAATTATAAAACCATAAGAAATAAAACTGTGAAACATATTAGGAAAGCAAAAATTGATCACTTGAATACAAAGGTATCAAACATACAAGATAATAGGACACTTTGGAATGAAATTAACAGAGTGACAGGTAGGAATATTAGCAGATGTAATGATGATACAATATTTAGCCACTTAGTTAATGATTTTAATGAGCAAGAAATATGTAATTAGTTTTTGAAACAATTTTTAATAAGAAGTGAAGAGACTAAATGTACTTGTGGACAGAAATTTTATGATGACATTCATTTCCATAACTCATGTAGTATTTATTTACCGGAACCCACAAACGATATCATTAAAAAAATTATAAAGAGCTTAAAAATAAGGGACTTGGTCAAGATAGAATCAGAATCAGAGATATCAAGGCAAACCCTATACTTCTTCCTGTTATAACTACTCTTGTAAAAAGAAGCATTACCCAAGGTACAGTGCCTGAGGGGCTAAAAATTGCATTGGTTAGACCTATATATAAAGGTGGACCCTACAAAGATTTTGAAAATTACAGACCTATCTCCCTGCTACCAACTATCAATAAGATTATGGAGAAATACGTGGCACAGTATCTAACAAAGTTCTTGAAAAAACATAAAATAATCTCAGACTACCAATATGGATTTGTGGAAGGTAGAGGAGCTAAAGATGCACTTGAAAATTTTGCCGACATAATAAATACCAACCTTGATAAGAATAATAAAGTAGTAGTCACATATGTGGATTATAAAAAAGCTTTTGACTCTGTCAATTTGTCCACATTGCTGCATATACTGCAGGATATTGGAATTAGAGGGTATATCCTGAAATGGTTTAGAAGCTATCTCCTGCAGAGGAGTATCAGGGTGAAATTTAAAAACTGTATTGGAAACCAAGGAAATGTAGAATATGGTGTACCTCAAGGTTCTATTTTAGGACCAATCTTGTTTACTGTGTATATTAATAGTAAATTCAAATGTATTTTAAATTGTAATATTTTACTTTATGCTGATGATGTTGGATTGATATCTGCTCATAGAGATTTAAATACTGCCATTGCCTACATGCAAAATGATGTAAATAACTTAACAAAATGGTCACATGACCATGACCTCTCCATCAACATGAAGAAGTCCAATGTTATGTCCATAGCCAATAATGCAGCTAACGTTCAACAGGTTCACATAACAATACATGATTATAAATGCCTGCATAATGAAATAACCAAGTCTGTGTGTAAATGCAACAAACTAGAACAAGTAACAAAATATAAGTATCTCGGTATCATAATAGATCAGAATTTCAAGTTTAGGGAACACTGTGAGAAGATATGTAGTAAATTCTGTAGTAATAACTCAGACTCTCACGATACAAATAATTTCTATAAAACACTAAGAATACTACCACTCGAAAAACTTCTAACATATATTTTAGTAATAGATAATTATTTTTCCAATAAATACAAAACACTGAAAGACAATTTTCATAAAATGGAAAAGAGGAATCTATACCAATATAAATTCCCAAATGCTTCAATCAATACGGTGAAAACAAAATGGTGGTTACCGTTCCTAAATTGTTTAACAAATTACCTAAAGAAATGCATGGTTTAACCACATATTCGGATGTCAAAAGTAAACTTTTACATTATTTACTTGAGGACTTTAATTTTTAATTTTAAGACAATATAAGTTTTTTATCGTTTCTTTTATTGTTTTTAGATGTTTTTAACTTCTTGTAAATGAATTATGGAGAACCTGCTGATGAGCCTGTTTCGGCTCAGGAGGTCTCCTAATTGTAAAAATATTTTTTTTATTCTAAATTTTGTAATATCAGGGTTTTTCTCTTTTATATTTTCTTACCTAATAAGTCAGAATATGTGTTGGTTATATAGTGAAAAGCGTGTTAAGAATTTGTAAAGGGAATGTTTTTAATGTATTACATGTAATGTATTACATGTATGAGCCTGTTTTGGCTCAGAAGGTCTCCTAATTGTTAAAAATATTTTATTACTCTAAAATTTTGTAATATCAGGGTTTTTCGCTTTTATCTTTTCTTACCCAATAAGTCAGAAATAAAACAAAAAAAAAATAATAATAATAAAATGTCTTTATTCGGGCGAGGTTGATACTAAAAAGTTCCCTCTTCCACCTAACCCCTGAGATAAGGGCCCTAGAGTGAGCGCGTGCCACCCCTGGCAGACACTTTGGTTGCACACGCTCAATATTTGCTGATCATTCTCACTCATAGTAAAACCATAAAATTCTGTAGATAAACTTTAAAATTTGTCAATATAACCTTGAGTGCTATATGACTGGAGGAACTTACCCTGCCTGCAGCAGTTCACCTTCAGCACTGAGGATAGCGGATCAATCCGCTGAAACGTCTGAACGTTTTTTTGTGAGTGTCCCCTTTTTTTACGTGTGTCTATGTTTTTATTAGTACAATTTTTGTTCGTTCGCCTCGATCGGCCAAATCTATTTATTGCCAAAAAACGGGTCAGTAATTGGGCTCAGTGATTTATTCTCCATAGGTTTTGAAATATTTAATACGGAGGAATATTAGTGTCCGAAGTGATTAGTATACACATAACGTACCGCACTTTACCCCATGGCATTCACTGTTTTCTTTCTTTCAGGCGAAAAGTTTTGGATCGCTTGACCGGGGAGACTGAAAGAAGAGAGACAAGATGGCTAATTGTGCCGTAACCCGCACCACTTTCTGGCTTCTTGTTGGATTCATCGCCGTCACCTGCGCTCAAAAGCTCAGGACAGGTTCTTGCCCTACACTAACATCCAGTCCATCTCCTACATTAAAATTTTCCAATGTAAGTGCCACGAATATCTGCACTATGCTTCCAGATGTGATTTTACTCACCGCAAATTAAAATGGGTAAACATACAAGGCGCCTTTTTTTAAGTTGGTACCGTTTTGAAACATAAAAGATACCAGTAACAATTTTGTAAAAATTTTATATGTAAAAATCCTGCAGTGACGTGCGTGGTTCTCATTAGGGGTCTCACTATATCGGCATATATAGTCGACCTAATCAGTGGCGTATCTATGATAGGGAAAAGAGGGGACTAGGAGGAGTGTCTTGGGGTAAGCTCACAGCAGTGTTAGCAGTCCGAACAAAATGTTATATTTATATAGAGTAAATTGAATACCCCACAGAGGGTGGGCTCTGGATTCACCAATCTTGACTGTTACCTAAGCAAAAAACCGATTCCACTATGCCTATATCTAGACAATGGCTTCATTGATTTAAAATTAACTTTGAACATTTTTTTGCAAAGGCTCATCTCTTACCCCAGAAAATGTAATTTTATAATTGTGTCCTTTTTTGAACTTAGGCCCACTGTAGGCGTCACTTTAAAAAAATGAGTAAACTTTAAGATTGACTGTAACTGTTCTTAACGAATGCTAAGAGACATTCGTGAATTGGACACGGGGAAGTAGTGTCATTCAATTCGAATTTGAGCTAAATTTGGCCTTATGTAGTAAAACTAACTGATCATGGATTATAAACAGGGCCGAAAATGAAAAGAGGCCCCAGGTTAATCCTTTTACGAAGCTTTTCCACCTCCCATTTCTAAATCCGCAGTTTACATTCGGGATATTATAATTGATCATCACTGTGATATATATGAATAATATAAAGGTTCAAATCACAGTCACTAAACATAGACACAAAAAAAGGAAGCACTCACACGAAAAATAAAACTGGAAGACTTTCGTAGTTGTAGCTACTTCATCAGCCAAGGAGAGAATGAGTAGGGAAGGAGTGTGTTGGAAAAAGGGAAAAGGTGGGGGGAAGAGGGGAGGGGTGTATTGGGGCGGGGCTAACTCAACAAGATACATTCAGACCCGGGTGCTTGTTGGCTTGCAAATGCCAGATGCACGCCAATTCGAGGGTGTGAAGATTGAGGGGCGAGTCAGTGGGTGACAGGGAGGCAATGATTGAAACTTTGAAACATTGATTAAAGATGGAATCATGCGATAAACAATGTGTGGGGACCGGGAGAGATGCGTGTGGGGACGACGGACAACAGGAGGCTCGGTGATTATTTATTCTAAGGTTGAGGGGGGTGGTGCATTGGCCTATATAAAAAGCGGGGCAGGAGTTGCATTGAAGGAGGTATATGATGTTGGTGAAGGTACAGGTGGTGGAAGGAGATATCGGGAGGAATTTAAGTTTGGAGAGGAAAGAGGCTGGGGATGGAGAGAAAATTTTACAGGTTTTACATCTAGGACGGTTGCACGGCGAGGGTGGGGTAGTGGGGACTGAATTCAATTTTTGAAGGGGGCGGGTGGCTTTGAAGATGGTGCTGAGGTTAGGTGGTCTCTTATACGTGATCCGTGGAAGAGAGGGGAAAATTTGTGAGGTGGATTTGTGGTTGGAGAGACTGGGGTACAAGTCCTTCAGGATGTCCTGTAAGGCATGAGCACCGGGGAAGTAAGTGGTGAGAAGAGATGGAGAGCAATTCTTTTCGGCACGGGGTTTATTGGACCTGTAAGGTTTTTTTCTAATTCTGTTGATTAACAGTTTATCGGGGTACTCGCGGCGGAGAAGAGAAGTGTGTAGATTGGAAAGACAGAAAAGAAACACTCACACTGGAAAAATAAACTCGAAGCTTTCGAAGCACTTGAGGCTTCTTCCTCAGCTGAAGTAAGAATGGTGAGGAAAGTAGAGCTGTGTCGTTCATGAATGAATCGTTCAAAATGAACGATTCAATGGCATGAACCGAATGAATCGAATCCACGTTTTCCTCTCGAATCGTTCAAAATGAATGAATTGTGGGGGAAGATTCAAATCTGCCGAATCCAAATCGTTCAAAATGAATGAATTTTGGGGAAGATTCAAATCCACCGAATCCAAATCTTTCAAAATGAAATAATTGTGGCGAAGATTCAAATCCGCCGAATCTACTGGTGTTCGCAAATTGGAATAGGTACCACTAATTTCAAAAATACAATTTCAATTTACCAGAATTTATTAACAGAATTAATACCTTTAAAACACCTTGTCAAACTCCTGATCACAAATTTGAGCTCAACTCCTAACTTCAAAATATAACGGTAATGTTTCAATGACCTTATAATAGATTACAACACCGCTCATAATTTCAAAAATAATTAACACATTCCAATAAAATTGCCTGATAAAAACAATTTGAATACTTCTTCAAAGATCTTGTGTTCCCTACATGGAGCACTGTTCATATCTTCCAAAATATAATATCACATTTTCAATGATCAGAATATCTTTGAATAATACCTTTAAAATACTTTGTCAACCAGAGTGTTCATAAATTCACAGTCTTATGTTTCTAGATTAGAACATTAGATGTTCACAATTTGAAGCACCACTCTTCAGTTAAAACTATAATGGCAACATTTTGATAACTGCAGATTAAATACCATTAAAACACCTTTCCAACAGTCTTGTGAGTATAGATTAGAACACCACTAAAAATTCAAAAACAATTATCATATTGCAATGACCAGATAAATAGCATTTGAATACTTCTTCAAATATGTTGTGTTCTCTGATTGGAGCACTGTTCATATCTTCAAAAATATAATATCACATTTTCAATGACCAGAATACCCTTCCCTGATAAAAATAAATTCCCCCATGGTGGGTAAAAGAAGGGTAAAGGAAGGGTAGTAGCCACCATGGTGGGTAGTTAACCTTGCACTAAACAGGCCCTACACGTACTCCAAGGAGGGTAAGGGAAAGGCAGAAAAAATCTTCCTCTACCCTTCCTGAAAACTCCTTCACCTACCATCCGTCTACATGCCATTAAGAGTAAGGGAAGGGCATAGGCCTATACTTCATCTACTTTTCCTTGGCACTCCTTCCCTTACCATCCATCTACCCTTCCTCTACCCACCATTAAGGGTAAGGGAAGTGTAGGGCTATACTTCCTCTACCCTTGCTTAGAACTCCTTCCCTTACCATTCGTCTACCATTCCTCTAAACGCCATTAAGGGTAAGGGAAGTGTAGGGCTATCCTTCATCTACCATTCCTTGGAACTCCTTCCCTTACCATCCGTCCAAGTTATAGGAATAAGGGATGGAACGTTTGGTGTGTGGTGGATGGCAACTGCTGTAGTGGAGGTATTGCTGTTTGTTAGTAGCTTTGATGTGAACCGATGTTGTGAATTTTTTATTATTTGAAAGGTGTATGTCCACATCTAAGAAGTTGATATTGGTTTTGGAGATGGAAGAGGTAAAAGAAACGGAGGCAGAAGCGTTGAGTGAAGAAACAAAGGTATTAAGGGAGTCGATGTCATGAGGCCAGAGAATGAAAATGTCGTCAATGTATCTGAGTCAAAGAAGAGGTTTTAGAGGGTAATTGGTGAGGAAATTTTTTTCCAAACAGGTCAAGGAAAAGATTGGCATAAGAAGGGCTAAACCTACTTCCCGTGGCACAGCCGGATATTTGCAGATAGTAGTTATTGTTAAAAGAGAAGGCATTGTGGGTGAGAATGAAATGGGAAAGATCAAGAAGAAAGTCAGTGCTAGGGTTTTGAGGTGATGGTCGTAATGAAAGATAGTGGCGGAGAGCAGCGAGTCCCTCAGAATGAGGGATTGAAGTGTGCAGTGAGGTTAAATCAATAGTGGCCACGATAGTGGGCTGATTGGGGGGAGGGAAATAGAATTGAGTTTGGAAAGGAAGTCATGAGAATCTTTGATGTATGATGGAAGGGACTGAACGGAGCGTTGGAGATAGATATGAACGAAGGCCGAAATGCGCTCCGTAGGAGAGTTTCGAGAGGAAACTATGGGGCGGCCTGGGTTATTAGCTTTATGAATTTTTGGAAGGATGTAGAAAGACGGTGAAGTGGTGTCAGCTGGTAAGAGAAGGGAAATGTCTGACTGGCTTAGGCCCTCGGAGGGACCTTTTGTTTTTAGCAGGGCATTTAATTCTGTGTGAAAATCAGAGGTAGGATCTGATGAGAGAGGGGAGTAGAATCAGATCCTAGGGCCAGATACGCTAGGTCTTTTTTTTCTCGGGCGCTCGTGGTAGACGGATGCCGTGACTGACATGGGTGATTTTAGCAAAATTATACATCTTGTGCTTAGTGTGGTAATGTTTCCTATGGGATCATTTAGGTATCATCGTTATTTTCTGTAAAAATTCTGATTTTGAAAACTTCTGCTTCAAATAGATATTGATTGAAAATAACTCGTGAATTTTTTTGACAATTGTTTCTTGTGTTCTGATTTCTTGTTTGTGGAGTCTTTCCCTGAATCAGCTTGTGACCGGCGATTGGAGTTCCCTATGTCTGGGGCTTACGTGCACAATCTTCAAGATTTAACGACGTAACGCCACACTGTACTTCCAAGATTGCAGTTTATCTTATTCAATGCCAACACTGTCCCTCCTTTTATATAGGCAAATCCTCAACTTCCCTTAACCTAGGGATCAACAACCAACAGGGCATCGTGCACTTCCTCTCACTTTGCGTCCCTCTCGGTGGCGAAACATGCGGCCACTCATCGCCGTCAATTCAATGATTGTTACAATGTATCAGTTTTGGCATCCCTTCCCCCCACAGACCACCCGCTCAAACTTAAACGTAAAATGAAACATGTTATGGTTGGTGCGAGACTTTATAAAAAGTAATAAAGTTCACTGATTTTAGAATAATGAAATTTAAATTTAGCTAATAATTTGAATGTAGGCCTCTCTTATTCTTGATGCCCTTGGCTGAATTTTACTTAGTGTGTAGGAAAATTCGGCCCTGGCTAAAACAAAAACATCCATGCATTCATTCTTGTAAGTGCAAAAAATAACCTAAATTTACATCAAAATAAAGTCGAAGAGTCTGAAAAATTCATTCAAGCGATGCATGCTCAATTTGAGACATTACAGCTATTTTAAAATTTTAAGGGTTCAACGTATCATATTTTGTTTAGATAATTATAAGTTTTGGCCTAAATGAATTTTTCGGGCTTTTTTGAAGTAATTCTATTTTTTGTGATTAAAATTATCGGAGATTCTTTATTCCTTTTAGCTTCCTAATACCTGGATTGTTACTGCCTGGTCGCCGTCTATCCATCGAATTGAATGGAAGTGCCTTACATATACTTTTACGGAGATTACTGCGAATTCTCTGTATTCTATCGCCATCTCTGGAAGGCACAAATTGTAAGTTTATTCATCGACGAGTACATGCATGTAGAGGCACTGGTAGCCTCTTGGGCACTTATTAATACAGAAAGAAGTTTTATCCATGCCTCGAATGTGGGACGTATTAATCTTTGAGGGCTCTTCGTAGTTCAAATCATTAAAACCTGCCAAGTTTTTAGATATATCGAAAAAAAGCCACCTTGCTTCGGGACGCAAGTAATATCAATGTCAAGTGTTTTGGTTTGATTCATGACCTAAAGACTTAAAAAAAATCAAAATAGATGGTCAATTCGGAAAAATACGGAGACCACTCCGGCAGTCTTGTTGACCGACTATTGAAAGTGATAATGCAATGGCTGTTATACAGGGCGGAGAAATTTTTGTCACGCGATTTTAACCCTAAGTAGCTAATTCCAGATGGAACCAAGCCCACAGGCGATGCTCAAGTCAAATACGCATCGTTTTTAAACTACAAAAACTTTGAGCCGAGAACTCCGATTGGCCACGAGTTCACCCTGTTGCCGGATAGTCTGGACAACTCTCGACTTCGAATGCTTTGCCTGCCGGAAATCGCGATGTATCTAAGGCATCCGGCAACATGGCAACCTCGCGGCCAATCGGAACGCTTGGTTCAAAGTTTCTGGAGTTTAAAATGGTGCATTTTCGACCTACCCATCATTTTTAAAGTAGTAATTTAGGTTCCTACTACCTTCGGCTATCTACGGTTAAAATTTCGTGACAATTTTTCAATGACTGTAAACACAGTTTGATTAGATTCTATTTTTTTATTTATCAGACTCATCGTCGACGAGTTGACTTTGTAGAAGTCAATGGACAATAATAATTGAAGCAGCAATAGTAATGTTCCACATTTTTTAAAAATCTTTCTCGACCGGTTTCAATGCTTACGCAACATTTTCGAGAGCTGTCCTTGAAAATGATGGTTAAAAGTTGAAACGGGCTGAGAAAGATGAAAAAATAGAGGAATATTACTATTGCTGTTTCAATTATTACTTAAGTTATTAAGTTGTAACGTTTTCAGAAAAAATATTATGCTGTGTTATGTTAAATATTTCTTGCAATTAAAAGGATTTCAGATCACTTTAATTCAGAAACTATCACTACCGACCTCAATTAGTGTCACAATCGTCCCTGGGGTGTGGTCGTTTGTGGCACTTGTCTTTTATTATAACTCTCTTATGAGATAACAATAGTATTTTGGGATACATATTTAATATTTCAACGTGTAATAATGCGCAAATTTTATTAAAATATTCTCTATGTTTAGCTTAATAGCCTACTTACGGAACTAAGGGTGATGACATGAAAATAGTCATAACCGTACCCGATATACCCTAAATGTGCGCTTACACTGAGTAACACGTTATATGAACAAGTTACATGTTGCAATTTTTACTAAAAATGTCGAGTTATACAGGAAGTTTTTGGCTTTCCGCTTCATGTAGGAAACCAAGAACTTGTTTTCTTTTCAAATTTTTGTTTTATAACACAATTTTATATGTAACGCGAAGCGGGAACTCATTGTAAACGCAGCTTAATGACATTCAAGGTATAGAATTCAGCGGACAATAAAATGTCGTAAACATAATCAAGTGATTATTTACCACCTTATAACAAATTTCTTTCGAACTTTGCCCGTTATTATTTTGATTAACCAGTATTTATTTGAGTTTGAAAGTAAAATAACTCGTTATGTTCTCAAACGAAACTTCATGATAATGTTCACTTCATGATGAAAATTTAAGAAGTAGTTTCATGAAACAGGAAAACGGAAGTCAAAGAATAAATTTGATTGGTTGGTAAAATAAAACCATATGCACACTGTCTATTTACATATTAATATTTACATCTATTTACAGACTTGGCACCGTCAACTCAGTGGGAACACTGACGATTACAGGTGGTGATGGTGCGGACAGCACCGTGGGAACTGTCCTTACGTTTTCTTTCACAGAAGGGGGTAAGTTCATGCTGGCATAAACTAATTTTCATCGCTAATTTTGTAAATAAATTGCTTATATTAGTCTCTCAGTTACACTGTTGACAGTTTTTGAAATTGCTGGCCACTTATTAAATTCGTGACAAACAATTCATACATTTGTGTCTTGTAAAATTAAAATTTACCCCCGATCCCCGTAACGCTCCCTTCCAAATCCTCCCCTTGCTCATAAAACCACCGCATAATATACTGTCTTAATGTAGAAAAATCCAACTAAATTTTTTCACTCTTTTCATCATTCTCTTCACAGGTAAAACAATGAAGTGGAATTATTACATCGCATATACGGATAACGTTGACTACATCTCTTTGTACGCTTGCGAAAATTTCCTCTTAGGGAAAATAGGTAAGTTGTACTAGTTTTTGAATGATTGAATAGGTGATAGCCACCTTCGGTATATTGTACTTTCTTGTTCCCATTTCCCTGAAAAATTATGCTTACGTAAGAACATTGCCTATTTCAGAGAGCGCCCTAATCCTGACCGTGGCGGGAACCACCGATGAAGACATCACCCTTGCAATTGACGCTTTGGCCAAGTTTGGCGTATCTAGATCGGACTTATCGTTCCCGTTTTCTGCCGAATGTCTCTGAAACTGAGCGAGTCTTTAGTTCAGAGATGGTTGAAATCGAGTTAAATTAATTGTGTTCAAGGGCAACAATCACTTTTTCGCTTTTTTTCGGTTGTTGCCACATTTTCAAAGAATTGACTGCTGCTGGTGACATCATGATTTTCGGAAGGTAATCTTTACTTCCTCCCCACTAGTTTACCTGCGTATCAAGGCCAGAAACAAAGAAAAATAATGTATAAGGTCAACTACTACAGCAATATTATTCCTTCATCGGTGACTTGTAATTTATAGTTTTTATTTTTAGTACTAAATGTAGTTTGCTAAAATTGTAGCGCAAAAAATACCATAAAATATATTCTATTGTAATAGGAAGTAATGTATTTTAATAAAACAATATTGGAAGTGAATTTGGTTCTCGTTTTAACGGAAAAGCAACGTCTTTTAACCCATTGTGACCCGATGTTGCTTCTAATTAACATCAAAAATGTATACGTTTTCATCTCTAATTGGGAAAGATTTAAACTGCAAGCTCTTTTTTATCGTAATTTTCAATGGACAAAAATGTAGCTGCCATAATCATCATAACTGGGTAGAAAATATCCACATTTTTAAAATGAGAAGTCTCGGAGTTTAATTTCTCATATCTGCAGCTCTTAGTTATTAGGGGTTAAAACTGTAATCAGTTTACGCAACTGTTTGCAAGTTAAAAAGCTGTATCGAAGCTCCGTTACTATTTCTTGGAACCCCATCCATTCCTGGTCTTGCAACCCCATCCAAACTACACGGAAAACTAGGCGTCAATGGAAATTTTATTGATCTTGAGTTCCTTCTTTCCATAGTAACACAGTAAGAGCACGGAAGACGGTGGGAACAGTTCAAGTAATTGTTGCAGTCGAATTGGGGGGAAGTATATCGTAATAAAAATCAAACAAGACAGAATTTTCCGTAAGTTTTTATTTGTGTACGATACGTTATTTTCAGAAGTCATTACTATAAAACATCTAGCGTACACTGTGCGTCAGTACAATCGACTCGATAAGTGCCATCTTGTTTACTTTAATTTAGTTTAAAAAGCGGACAAATAATAATAGGGGGAGTTGAGGAGCATACGCAATGATTTTTTCAATAATCAAAGTTGCGCAGCTGCCGCCTAAACCCCTAGGCGCTGAAGCCGCTCGCTAACGAAGAACGTCGAAGGCGCGGTACAGCCGCGGGTGATGGACCGCCCTCCCGGCCGGCGAAGCCGACCCCGGGGGCCTTAGGGGGCTTTCTTAACCCTTGGGCGGGGAAGTTCCTCCCGACGTTACCGTCAACCGGCTACGACGGGAAACGGTGAAGCTGTTTCGCGGTGCGGGCGTTGCGCGGGATTTGAAGGGGGCGGAACCAACTACCGAGCGCATCTACAGTAGGTGGTCATGGCGTAGCGCGGCGAGTCTATATTATATACAATTCGATGCGTGACTCACTCACTCACCTGACCACTACGCGGTGGACTAGGAGGACGAAATTTTTTGCGAAGCTTGGGGCCGAAATTAATCGGGAAAAAAATTCGAAAACCTGGACCCCGGAACTGATCGAAAATAATTCACAATGGCGAAAAAATCGACTCTTCAGTACCTTCCGACACGTTATCTCATACTACTCCTCTATCATCCCATATCTTCGAATGTTTGTACAGATACCGTAACTAAAAGGATGATGCTTCTAATGACGTAAGCTTAATTTCTGTACTCAGAACGAGGGCTCCGCAATGACGCTTCAAAGTTGATGAGAAATCGAATTTTTCTTCACTTTTGAGGTACCTTGGACACGCTATCGGCTACTGCTCCCACATTCTTCCAATAAAGCGTAAAATGTTACCTAATATTAAAATTAGAAAGATGATCAGGTACACATATGGATTGGAACACGAAAACCGCGACTCAAGCTGACTTGTGTCGACGTGTGTCGTTGAAAGGAAAGTCCCCAATGACGTGTCAAAATAAAGATATCGAATTTTTCACGAAAACAGCAGGGTATCATCAGGGCATCCATAGCCTTGAGATTTCATCGACCGCTATGTGTGCTCCTGCCAAGATGAATAACCGCAATACACCGACATTTAGAAATATATGTCAGGCACTTCCCGACGAGGTAAGACCACCAAATTTACGTGAGCGATGCCCTCTCCGTGCCGCTATATACCGCTGCGTGGAGAACGCGGAATTTTCACTCTGAACAGTACCGATAAAAATTTATGTTAGGTCCTTACCTACGCGGCAAGACCACCAAATTTACGTGATTGATGCCTTGATCTATCAGCTGTGAGGGCAATATTTCACGACTTGCACAATCCGCGGGGTTACATTTGGTAGATATGTAATTCCACGCCATTTTAGCTGGAATTGAATTGGAATGGAACTTGAACTGGATTTCAACAAATGAGCAGCACTCCATGGCACACAAATGTTTTCAAATGATCCTGAGGTGTTTTAAGCAACGATAATACGACACTAGAATCACTCCATGCATATGCGTGGAGTATTCATTTGCATGCATGACTGAGGATATGGTAATATATTTTGATAGCGATTGAAAGACCACTTCAATTAATCCCGATAACAATACAGCGCCAAGGAGTTCCAAACGTGGAATAGAGACTGTTTTCATTTGGACTGCCTTTGTTTAAACCAAGAGTAAGGATACATGACCTTGCTTGTCGAGTTCCCCATTCCTAAAATAAATGACTGCTGCTCATATTTTCTCCGATGAATCACAAAATCCCCACTAATTATACTCCCCATTCAAATCACCTGATAAATTTTCCACTACAATTCATTTTAGTTTAAATTTTGACAAAGCTGGAAACTTACTGACAAAATTTCCCCACTCGTTAAGCAAATGATGTGGTGCAGGATTATTTCAACCTAGATTAAGCTTCCATAATACTTGCATCAAACACTTAGCTCAGAAAACTCCAGGGAACATCCATCCAAGAGGATCAAACCATTTTGCGGGTGTTGAAAGGATACCTCTCTTGGTAAAAGAGGAATTAAAAAGATGGATATGATACGACAAAGTGTTCAAAGTAGGTTCCCAGTGAATTCCTAATACCTTCATCATGTGGTCACCCTCTTGCCTGAAATATACATCAGATTGGCATAAATCAATAGGCAAGTTTTCTAAAACTTTCGGAATGTTTGATGACCATTTTCTGAGTTGAAACCCACTTGACTGCAATAGCGCTTGTAGCTCTTTAATTAATTCAATACAGCTGCAGATTCACTTGAGGACCCTATAAATAGATCATTCACAAATAAATCTTGTGATAGAACAGAACACGCTTGCGGAAAATTCTCATTTTCATCTTTAGATAATGCTAGGTCCTTGTCTTTTAATAGCAAAGGCATTACGTAACTCCCATCGGCATTTCGATAATGCAAGGTTTTGAATTGTTCTTTAGCAATTCTATCTTCAGGGAAGATACTTTTAACGCTAGGCAATTACTCAATGTTCCAAAACTTTTGTATGGAAGAATACCGATCATTTTAAACAGAGATAAAACAAGTGGTGAGTGTTCCTAATATTTGAAATGTTATATTTGAAATGTGGTTCGATATTCTAGGTGCGATGGGTCCCAAAATGATGTATCAAAAAATTGAAGGCCATGCACCTAGAAGACCCTCTTGACGAATTATGGGACCTTCAGTCGTAACTTCAGAGTATGAATCTGCTCCGAGCAAGAATTCAATTTACCCTGTCCTGAAAAAGTAAAATCCCTAAAATATATTTATAGTTTATTTATCCATAGGAAAATATTTCATAGTTTAGAGTACCCTCGACATAGTTTCGTATATACTGAGTCAAAATTTGGTGCAAGGAATAAGTCGAGAATTCGCCCATTTTTACACGTGTACTTGCTGTTTAAATTTGGTCCAACTCCCTTCATCCTTTATACGCAAAAAATATATGAAGCTAAATGAGGTAATGCATATGCTGTAGTTAGCAGTAATCAGAACATGATGAAAGTCTCAAGATAGATAATTCAATTAAGTCGTCAACCTAAATGCCAGCAAAACTTTCCCAACGAAGTCTGGTTAAAATCATTTTACGAATCATCTTGCATCATATATTATACAAGCGTATATTTTATTAAGACTATATATATGTTCCTGCCGAGACATGAACGATTTAATCATCAATTGCAACTAGAATGTTGCTGTCTGTCAATTTAAAATTCTTAGTAATTTCTTATTATTTCCGTCATAGCTTCGAACCACGCGAATTGAAAGCTGGGAAAACAATCACGAAACGATATCACTTGCGTGACCTGAACTGGAAACATCAACGATATCAACTATTCGGTCATTCTTTTCCTCGTGTGCTTGCGCTTAGTGAAACGACTTGCGGTTTTACCAAGGTTTTGTGGTTTTTTAAACTGTTCAACAGAACTTTTAAGATCCATCCATTATCTCATATTCGCTATCATCCAGTCCACGATGTCATTATTTTTCACATCACCAACACTGGTGTTTTGTACTGTACGTATTTCCTGATGAATTATTTTATACTGAGGAACCTTTTCCTGAGACAATAAATGAATTTTTTTACGCATATAAAGCCTATGTCTCATTATCTGTTAAGTATAATTGAAGTGCCACCGTTTGCGTGGTCACTGCTATTTTCCGGTCATCAACATTACTATTTCAAGAAACCCTAACCCTGGTGGAGAAAGGAATAACTAAAACTTTCCCGTTATTGGGCTTCTTGTGCATACACGTGTATTATCCAGTTTGTAGCGGACATATGACCATTTATACACTAGCTTTATTCCCTTTTTACTCGGGTAATAACATTTTTGACACGAGAGAAAACACGTGTAATACACGGCCTATGTGCCAGTTTGGATCCGTTTGTGCTATATGGGGTGACCTCCCTACAGTTCCATTGGACTTTTTCTCATAGCAATTGATGTGAAATAGGGTTGTTTGGATCCAAGTTTTAAGAGGATGGTCTTTGATTTGAAAATTCACATACACTGTCCACTTCTTACCAACCCTTATAATGAAAATTATCGGGTCATTATTACACGATTTATAACGAAAACAATTAAACTAAAATTAAAGAAAAAAATTTAAGTTCCTGCTCGAGACATCATCAGTTTCGACCCAGAGTTCATGGAGGCTTCCGACGCGCGGAAAGTTGAACGAACCCAATGTCACGGCACCTGAGCCCGGGAAAATATTTAAAAAAAATGTGTATTCAAATTCTGTGACGGGAACCGGTTTCTTTTGACTCAGAGGAAGAAAGCAAAATGAAGAAGTGGAGGGGATGGCAGAGTCGGAAAAGAACACTCAAAAAAATATAACATCACAATTCGCCTGGTGTTGCCAGACTAAGGAGGTATACCTTCTACTTTACTCAAAGAAATTTTGCGGCGTCCTGCTGTTTATCTTATATATCCTGTTTGTGGCGTTCAAGGATCTATTCATTAGCGCTGCTAGGGGATATGCTGCTTCCGTAAGTATAATTTATCTGCTTTGATATCTTATTTTCATGTTTACTAAATCCCGGCCTTAATGCAGTTATTCTGGATGCAGCTACCCTTAGGACAGTTACGTATGTGTTTGTTTTACATCTTCCGAAGGTTAAATAATTACAATCATTTGTCATTTGTGGCCGTTTACTTATATTTTAAAGCCTAAAAGTTTGTATTATATTTTTGTGGATGTTTTACCACTCACGAACATTTTTAGTGAGTAAACTAAAGCCTCCCAACTTACTATTACTGACTCACTTGCATAAATAATAAAAAAAAATACGTGATATGAATCGCCTGGATTCTTTCTAATTGGCAAGGGGACAATAAACTAAATCTGCGATAAAACTCTACAGAAATAAAACAGGTCACCTTGTCAGGTGTCGGCTAGACCCGGTGCATAACCCGAAAGACCTTCACTGCCTTCTTTCCGAAACTACGTAACGTTTATTATTGCTTCTATTGATCAGAAGAAAGTTTTCTGGCTGAACAGCTGAAATTGTTCGGTCCTTTCTATAATCTACAATTTTATTGATGGGTTCGAGCAGTTTCAGTTATAGGTGTTAAACTATGAATAATTTAAGCTTTAATGATGGAAAAAAAGGGTTGCGAAGAAAAGGAATGGTAATTATCTTCAAATAGTATTTTTTTTCTCAAAAAATAAACTTGGTGCACAATTTTGAAGGCATAGGAATATACTTCATTTTTATTTATTTTCTTTCAGCTTAAAGTAACACTACTTTTTTTACTTGAGGGAAACAAGATGGCCTATTTTAAGAATATATTGATCATTCAGTCGCTTCTACTGGGAATTTTCGCTGTGACCAGCGGGCAAAAAGTAAAGTTGACTGAATGTCCAACGCTGACGTCCGATACTTCTGAAAAGTTGACGTTTGCTAATGTAAGTATACTCAACGAATTTTACCGCATTCAATGTACAACATGCGTATGATAAATGGGCATTGCATTTATTCGTCACAGGCTACCATCAGCCAATCACCAAGAGGAGACTCGCAGGGTAAAATGCAAGTGTATATGTTTACGGTTTCTTGATCTGATAAATATAAAGTTGTTAACCGGTCAGACGGCTCATTGCATTCTCACCTTTTTTTTCTATTTGCATAATACCTTTTTTACTACACTTTATCATCGTTTTTCATTTTCTTCAATTTATAATTTTTAGCACTGCATAAAAGTGCCCATGGTTTCGTATGAAGAAGTATGTTATGTTGTGGTCTCGGGTTACACAGAGCAAAGTCTTCCTATCTTGGTGGCGGCTCACATTAACTGCATCTTATGCAAAGTGCACGTATTTTTTAAAATATCGTGCGTGTTTTTCATATCTGTGTGTTGTGCATGTGGGGATCCTGTTGTACATTGAATGGTGCTGATTGGTAGCTCTCTGCAAAACACCCTAGGACTGGCTTGCAGGGCTGTAGATGTAGCTATATTTTCGCTTAGATATAAAACATTAGATTTTTAAATAGTAGAAGGTACCTATAAACATAAGTTTAAGTTGTTTATTAGTTTTCTGCGATGATTGAAATTCTTTTGCAATGGTATTTGACTGATTTTATCTTCGCTGATGGTTTATATACTGGTTTTCGCTGAGGAAATTTCAACTTTTACAGCTCGTAGGTACCTGGAAGGTGATCGCTGCGACTCCGTCCATCCACCATCCCGACTGGAAATGTACAACATACACATTTAACGCAATTACGGCGAATAGCAAGTATTCGATAGGCATCTCAGGAAGGAGGCCTCTGTAAGTATATTCTTTTGAAACGTAATGATCGTAGTTGATACTAGTAAAGATTTGCATATGCGGAAAGTGATCTAATTTAAAATTTTATCAATGACCAGAGTATCTGATAAGATATTTCCTTATATTATATGCCTGTATTCTCAGCCGCATCTACATTCTTCTTTTTATCGAATGCCCTGTCTGCATGCGATATTTTACTGACTATTTTCTTCTTACTTCCTTCTTCGCTTGTTAATCTGCTTCCAATTTAGCAATACAGTTCCACAATTTCAAGTTCTTATCTTTATAGTTTCATGAAAGTTCAGTCTAGTCTCTTTTTTTTTGCATGCTAGTATATATCTTAGTCTTCTATTTCCAAATTTTCTGCTAAAACATGGCCAATTTCCTTTAAATATTTATCAGAGTATTGTTGAAATCATTCGATGCTTTGGCTATGACTGCTATAGTGTCAGTCAATATCATCGAACTCATTCTTTTTCCGTTTAATTGACATCTGTAATTTCTATTTGATTTCCATTACGACTTTCTCGCCATAAAAATGAAGGGAAAGAGTGCACAACCTTGTCCCAATCCTTTCCTTATTCTATTTTTTCAGTCGTGTCCAGATTTCATCCCAGTAACTTAATTTTGATAAAAACATTGTGAAATTCTTCGATCATTGCAGAGGACTCCAATTAACTTCAGAATTCTGAGCACTAATTCCATTCCACTTTGTCAAAGGCCTCCTCCAAGACAATAAACGATATGAACATCGGTTTTTTTCTTCTCTATTCTCTTTGCTATGAGCAGACGAACAGATTTGGTCCATATTAAAGAATACTTCTGTTCTTTATTCCAATTATTCTGCAGACGATAAATGTCATTATTTATGGTATTGTTTGGCTTTCGGTTATAAAATCTTCAAGCTTCACTACTATCTTCTTGTTAGGGATATGAAATGATATTGTTTATCTTGAAGTCACTTGGTATATCTCCAGTCGAGTTCATTTCGCAGATTGTTTTGTGGGGCTCAGTTGAAGTCTTTTCTCCAGCATTTTGAATTAGTTCGGCTGGAATATCATCTACTCCTCTTTCCACAATCCTTCGAAGATCTTTTATTGCTCTGTCAAATTTCGATATTTAGATGTTGGCTCCCACGTGATCCTTTCCTTCCCCTTATTCCTCTTAAATATTTTTGAACTAATTCTATGTTTGCTTCCGTTACATTACTTTTCCAATTATTTTTTCCATTTCGTCACTTGGTCTACGTTTTTAATGAAAATATTTCCATCATTTTTACTCATTGCATTGCATTTTGCTCTGTGTTCCTTGAAATAATTCCTCCCAATTCTATAGGAAGCAACCACTTTTCCCTTTCCAAGTTTTTCAAATCTTAGCATAGGTTATCAACGTTTCTCTAGCTTTCCTCGCTTTGCAAAATATGTTAGGCATTTTCTTTTGCAGCAAACCTCTTTGTCTCCAGTTTTCATAATCTTCAACTTCCTTTTTTCTTCTATGAGGTTTTGGACTGAATCCGTGGTACATGGCCTTTTTCTTAACAAATTTCCTTCTTCCCTGAACTTCCTTTGCGGCATCCAGTAGCCACTTTTCGAAATTTTTTTTTTTTTAGCTATTCTCTATTCATATCTCAGTAAGATTTTCTCTAATATTGTTCTCCATTGCTTCTTTAAATGAACATTGACCCTATGTTCCTTTAGATACTTCACGTACCCAACTTTTTCATGGATTTATTTAATATCGTGAATTTCACATGGTATTTCATCAGCACTATATTGTGATAACGGTAGTTTTTCGATTTCTAAGCACCTTCATTAACATGCACTCTGGTTGAAATATTCTCTAATCTCCTGGAATTTTTCACGTTCATCTTCAACGTGTGTGATTCTGAAACAGCTTTTTGTCAAACACTAGCTTGTGCAAGGTCAATAGTGTTAGGATCTTTTAACCTCATTCATTTCAATTTTCCAATTCATACATCCCAGTCATTCTTTTATAGTGACCACAAGTTGACCACTTAATCATAAGTATACAATAAAATTGAATCTTTGAGCACGGTTTTCTTCATGAACATTTCACTCATTTGAGTTTTATTTACAGTTTTGGCACCTCCTACCTGTCGGGAACTGCTACTGTAACTGGAGTCGCGACCGATGCCTCAACAGCTTGGACCTACCTCACATTTGACATCACGGATGGATGTAAGCTTATAGTAACGTTTTCTTTTAAAAACGTATTTTTTAATATGTCAAGGCTGATTCGTTTGTTTTTCTTGGAACGCAGTGATTTCATACTTAGCTGAGACTCATAATGGGATATTCACAGCTTGTTTATTATCTTTGATTATTTATTATCTATAGAGTCACTACAGAGGTGAGTAATATTTATGAATTATCCTTGGACTTGCCTCCGTGTCCTAAAATCGAAGTCAGCCGACCTATCGGGCTCAGTACCTTTTTTACCCTACTCATGGCGGGTAAACTTCAACGCGCTTGTGTCCCTTTCTCTCGTTTTACCAATCACAGAAGAGTGGCCAGTGCAAGTGTGGATTTGGACAAGGGACTTAAAGACTGTAGGTAGAGGGTAAAGGATAGCTGAGGGAAGGGGAAATAGAGGGGAGGTAGGGTCCAAAGAGGGGGGGAAAAGAAGTGGGTTGAGGCAATTAAGGGATTAGCGGTGGATGTTTAAGCCGGGAGGAAGAAATGCTTTGAATAGCCAAATGTAGCTTAATTCAATAGAATTAAGTTTGAGTGGGTGGTCAGTGGGGGGAAGGGAGGCTAAAACTGAAACATTGTAGCAATCATTGAATTGACGCTGATGAGTGGCCGCATGTTTCGCCACTGGGAAGGATGCAAAGTCAGAGGAAGAGCATGATGCTCTGTGGTTATTAATTCTAAGATTAAGGGGAGTTGAGGATTTGCCTATATAAAAGGAGGGACAGTGCTTGCATTGAATAAGGTAAACTACATTTTTTGAGGTACAGGAGGCCGCAGGAGGTGGTGGTAGGTAGGAGACGAGATGACTGGGGATAGAAGGAGGGGTAAAAATAGGGCAGGTCTTACATCTAGGACGACCGCAGGGCGAAGGTGTGCTAATGGGAGTATTGGGTGACTTCTGTAAGGGGTTAGTAGAACGGAGTAAATTTAAAAGGTTTGCAGGTCGTCTGAATGTGACAGTAGGGGGTTTGGCGAAAAGATTGGCCGTCGACTTATTGTTTTTAAGAATAGGGAAGAGGTCTTTAAGAATAGATTGCAGGGATTGTATTCCAGGAAAGTAAGTGGTGCAGAGGGAAAGGTCTCGTGGTTTGTTACTATTGCACGGTTCTGGGGGGCATTTGTGTTTGAGAATTTTTTTACGTAGGAGGGACTCTGGGTAGCCTCTCTGGAGGAGGGAACGGTGAAGGTTGTGCAGAAAATTATTTAAGGCATCAGGATTATTACAGATACGGTGGCCTCGAATGGAAAGGGAATAGGGAAGGGAGCGTTTAGTATGGGAAGGATGACAACTGCTGAAATGAAGGTACTGCTGCTTATTCGTGGGTTTTACATGGACAGAGGTGAGAAATTTGTTGTTGACAAGAGAGATATTGACATCAAGGAAGGTAATCTGGGAATTAGAAATGGTTGAGGTGAAAGAAAGAGAGGATGAGGAATTGAGAGTAGCAATAAAATTTTCGAGGGAATCATTACCATGTGGCCATAGGAGGAATATGTCATCAATAAATCTGAGCCAAAGGAGGGGTTTCAATGGATATTGGGAAAGGAAAATTTGTTCAAAGTGGCCTAGGTAGAGGTTTGCGTAGGAGGGACTGAATCTACTACCCATTGAGCAACCTTTGATCTGTAAATAATGTTTGTTATTAAATGAGAACGAATTGTGCGTTAGGACGATATTAGTTAGGTCTAAGAGGAAGTCGGTGCTAGGGGTATGAGGAGTTGGGCGTTGGGAAAGGAAGTGGCGGAGGGAGGAAAGACCTTCAGAATGAGGAATTGATGTGTAGAGAGAAGTGACATCTATGGTGGCCATGGTAATTTGGGTGTCAGGAGGAATTTGGGTGGATTGGAGACGGTCTAGGAAGTTATATGTGTCTTTGATATGGGATGGTAGAGACAAGACTAGTGGCTGGAGGTAATAGTCAATGAAAGCGGATATTCTTTCCGTGGGTGAGTTGCAAGATGAGACAATAGGACGGCCAGGGTGGTTGGGTTTATGTATTTTTGGCAAAATGTAAAAATGTGGAGTATGTGGGTTTGGGGGGGAAAGGATGGAGATGTCAGACGAAGAGAGGCCTTCCGGTGGGGCATGTTCCTTGAGAAAAGACTTGATATTTTCCTGGAAGGTGGGGTTAGGGTCATGAGGCATGAGTGTGTATGAGGAGGTATCAGTCAGTTGTCTTTCAGCTTCCTTAATGTAATCAGAGGTGTTCAGGAGAACTACTGTGGATCCTTTGTCAGCTGAGGTTATGACTATATCAGGATTGTGGATGAGTTTTCGGAGGGCAATGTTCTCCGATTGAGAAAGGTTGGGTTTGGGCTGAAGAGATTTTAGGAAAGAATGGTTGCAGACTTTTGAAAGCAGCAGATCTATAAAAATTTCAATTGGGTGGCCGGTTGGGAGAGGTTTAGGTTCATGGGTCGAGGGTGGTCGAAACCTGGAAAGGGCACTATGGGGAGGAATTGGAGTATTAAGTTCTTTCTGTGTATCCCAAAAGGCTTTCCACCTTAGATTTCTGCAATGTTCAAAACACAGTCACTAAACATAGACACAAAAAAAAGGAAACACTCACACGAAAAATAAAATTGAAAGACTTTCGTAGTTGTAGCTACTTCATCAGTCAAGGTGAGAATGAGTGGGGAAGGAGTGTGTTGGAAAAAGAGAAAAGGTGGAGGGAAGAGGGGAGGGGTGTATTGGGGCGGGGCTAACTCAACAAGATACATTCAGACCCGGGTGCTTGTTGGCTTGCAAATGCCAGATGCACGCCAATTCGAGGGTGTGGAGATTGAGGGGCGAGTCAGTGGGTGACAGGGAGGCAATGATTGAAACT
Organism: Ischnura elegans; assembly: GCF_921293095.1. Classification (NCBI taxonomy): domain Eukaryota; kingdom Metazoa; phylum Arthropoda; class Insecta; order Odonata; family Coenagrionidae; genus Ischnura; species Ischnura elegans. Next base: position 63,122,834 of record NC_060253.1, on the reverse strand, counting down.
TTGAAACATTGATTAAAGATGGAATCATGCGATAAACAATGTGTGGGGACCGGGAGAGATGCGTGTGGGGACGACGGACAACAGGAGGCGCGGTGATTATTTATTCTGTGGTTGAGGGGGGTGGAGCATTGGCCTATATAAAAAGCGGGGCAGGAGTTGCATTGAAGGAGGTATATGATGTTGGTGGAGGTACAGGTGGTGGAAGGATATATCGGGAGGAATTTAAGTTTGGAGAGGAAAGAGGCTGGGGGTGGAGAGAAAATTTTACAGGTTTTACATCTAGGACGGTTGCACGGCGAGGATGGGGTAATGGGGACTGAATTCAATTTTTGAAGGGGGCGGGTGGCTTTGAAGATGGTGCTGAGGTTAGGTGGTCTCTTATACGTGATCCGTGGAAGAGAGGGGAAAATTTGTGAGGTGGATTTGTGGTTGGAGAGAATGGGGTACAAGTCCTTCAGGATGTCCTGTAAGGCATGAGCACCGGGGAAGTAAGTGGTGAGAAGAGATGGAGAGCAATTCTTTTCGGCACGGGGTTTATTGGACCTGTAAGGTTTTTTTCTAATTTTGTTGATTAACAGTTTATCGGGGTACCCGCGGCGGAGAAGAGAAGTGTCTAGATTGGAAAGGAACTTCTCAAGGTCTTCGGGGTTGTTGCAGATTTTGTGACCACGGACGGAGAGAGAAAAAGGGATTGAACGTTTGGTATGTGGTGGGTGGCAACTGTCATAGTGGAGGTATTGCTGTCTGTTGGTGGCTTTGATGTGGACAGATGTCTTGAATTTGTTATTTTCGGAAAGAAGAATGTCCACATCTAGGAAAGTGATGTTGGTGTTAGAGATGGAAGAAGTGAAAGAAACTGAGGTGGAAGAGTTAAGTGAAGTTTCGGAAGGAAGCGAACTTTCTGGCTTCGGTTAATCGAGTTTTGCTTGACTCACAACGCTCTCTTCCTATCCGACGCCAAAGGTATCATAAGAAGCATTCCTCGCTTATCCTATCCTTCTTCCGCCTAGGCATCTCTTTACCTGTACATCTGGTGAACCCTCCGACCCCGCCTCCTCCTCTTCACAGCTTCAAACCTGACCTATCAGTGATTTACAACATTCCTCCCCCACCGCCACCCCACGCCAAGGTCCACAAGCGAGTCCATATGTGCGATTCACGCCCAGGGCCTGTCGATGAGCCAGCCTCTGCTACCACGGAGGAACCCCAGGAAGAGAGTGTAGTCAACCTTTCTTCCACCCCCCTTTCTCCTGACCAGCTCTCTCTCCTCCACAAAGGGCTTTCTTTCTGCCCCACGCCGAAAGTAAACCCCATTCACATTCTGAAAGATACACTCCAGTTCTGCCGTAAACTTAAGTGGAAATTCTTCTGGGAGACCCACACTAACCCCACCCAACATTCTTCTACCGTCCATAGTGCACTGACGAGATTTAAGCCTCCTTCTTCGCACGAACCCAAACCTCTTCCCTCCAATCATCCTATTGAAATTTTCAGTAATCTCCTCCTCTCTAAATTTTCGGACAAATCTTTCATTAAATCAATTAAACCTAGGGACAATCTTTCGCGAACAGAAAAGTTGGCATTGAATTCCCTCATCCGTAATCCGGACATCGTCATCACTCCGTCAGACAAAGGGTCTACGGTGGTCGTGATGAATGCGGCTGACTACAACAACGAGGCGCTTAGGCAATTTTCCGACGCTTCGGCGTACCAACCATCCCTGCTGATCCCAATCCCCAATACCGAGAGAAGATTCTTTCTTTCCTCGAGGAAGACGGACCACATGAAGGACTAACAACCCAAGACATCGCATTACTATCACCTTCCAACCCCCGAAGCCCTCATTTTTACATACTACCTAAAATACACAAAGCTAATAATCCCGGCCGTCCGATAGTTTCTTCCATTCAATCTCCCACAGAACGAATTTCCGCTTTTGTTGACCATTACCTCCAACCCATAGTGCACTCTCTTCCCTCATACATTAAAGACACGTATCACTTCCTCCAACGCCTTCAGTCGACCACCCTTCCTGGAGACAAAGACGTAATAATGGCGACCATCGACGTCACATCTCTTTACACCTCCATACCGCACACAGAAGGCCTCTCCGCTCTCTATCACTTCCTTGAGCAGCGCTCCACTCCACAGATTCCGAGCACAAAGTTTCTCGTCGACCTCTCCGAGATAATATTGAAACACAATTCATTCTCGTTCAATAACAATCACTACACACAGTCTAGGGGGTGCGCTATGGGGAGCCGGTTCAGTCCGTCCTATGCCAACCTTTTCCTTGGCCGTCTAGAACAGTCTTTTCTCTCCCAATACCCACTCACACCTACCCTTTGGGTCCGATATATAGATGATATCTTTCTTTTGTGGCCACATGGCATGGAATCCCTAATCACTTTCACCTCCTGCCTCATTTCATTTTCATCTGTAAATTTTAATTCATATTCCTCCTCCACTCATGTCACATTCCTTGATGTGGACATCTTTCTCACAAAAAATAAATTTCACACATCTGTACACATTAAAAACACAAACAAACAGCAATATCTACACTACAATAGCTGTCATCCGACACAGACAAAACGCTCCCTCCCTTTTTCTCTTTCCATCCGTGGTCACAGAATATGCAATAATCCAGACTCCCTTAATAGATTCCTTTCAAATTTACACCATGCTCTCAGGAGAAGGGGTTACCCGGAACCCCTCCTCCGGAATAAGATCCGAAAAAAATCATATGTCCCGAAAAAACTAGGCGGGGACAATTCGTCGCAGTTCCTTTCTCTCTGTACGACCTTTTTCCGGGCGTGGACGTACTGCGTAGGACCCTAAAAGACCTTTTCCCCATCCTCTCAGACAACACGACCACTTCCAGATTTTTCCCGCGATGCCCTTCACTCGTTTTTAAAAGACCACCAAATCTGGCCAGCATCTTAAAAACAACCAAACCACTGCCCAAACAAAGTACCTATATTAAACCACAGCCCTCGCCTTGCAACCGTGCAAGATGCAAAACTTGTCACATCCTCATCACCGAACCCCTTCCCGATCAATTCCTTGCCTTCCCTCCTCCTCTGTGTCGGACATTTCTTGCACAACAAAAAACATTGTGTATATACTGTTATGCCAGAAATGCCCCGCTTTTTATATCGGCTTATCCACCACTCCCCTTTGCATCCGAATGAACGGGCATCGCTCTTCATGCAATAGCGTTTCTTCTGTTTCTGCTTCCCTTCCAGTCGCCGTTCATGCTTCCTCCCACAAAGCTCTGTTTGACCAATGCTATAAAGTGGGAATATTAGCCTCCCTCCCCCCGTCTACCACCCCCTAGAGCTGAAGGACTTGGAACAGGCATGCATATGGGCTTTCCGTGTGTTTTCTGGTCCAGGAATCAACCGCGCCCATTAGAAAGAACAACCAATCCCCGTCCACCGTTTTTCCTCCCTCCATCTTAGCCCTCTGCCTTGCACCCTTCCTTATGCCTTTTCCTCACTTTCCCTCCTCTTCTCACTTGAGAAAGATGGGCTGCGTCCCATCGAAAATTTGTAAAAACAACCTTTTCCCGTAAGTTCCTCACTTTTATTTTATTTTTCGTTTTCCTGTCAATTTCTAAGTTTTTTTGTGTGCCCACCCTAGGGCAAGAAGAAGTTAGGACAACTTTTGCGATGATAACCATTCCAGGCGATTGATTAATGTGAGATTTATATCGATAACAATCTCCTTGGATACGCTTTATTCGCTAATAACTTTATTGTTATCCAACATAGGAATGCGAAAATCAAATGTAATAATTAATTTAACGTGGTCTATGAGAGAGAAGTTAAATCAAGAGAATAAAGTGATTACAAACGAAGTTATTATCGATCAAAGTGTGCATTCGGTATACGTTTTTACCAGGCTTATTTACATAGTTACGGGGATAATTTTTTAAAAAATAATCTTAGACAGCAACGTTTTATACCCACATGTGAAATATTTTGATGAGTAATGATTCCTTTGTAAGATATATCGAAATGAAATAATATCGATGGGTCTCATTTTCTCCTTTGTTATTGAGAGTACCAGTTTGAAATTTTTAGGATAGAACGTGAATGGTGATATAAGATTTTTGTTATCTTTTGGTTGCCATGACAGCTTTAACTTTATGCCGAAATATATTTTCAATGTAAAGTAAATGGGGATATATGAAAATCGTTTTATACAAGTTTCCTCTTTTGCGAGATCAATTAAAATAAAAGGACATAATCCTTACCATAGTGGTCACATTTAGTAATGATGCGCATTTCGCTTGAGCAATTTTTCTGCGAGAAAAATCGAATCGAAAATGCTGAAATTCGATCATAAGCTTACATATTTTTTTATTAACTAGGTAAGGGACTGAAACTCTTACTGGTTGATAAAAATAAAGTACAAAACAAGATAGAAGTTAAAGAAAACTAATGCAGTTGTTACAGCTGAATTTTTATCGGTAAAATAGTGCATTTAATGTTTCGCGTTTGCAGACCTGTTACTGTAGTTCCAACGATAAGGATTTAACGGCATGCTAGGAGGCAACGTACTATTCAAGCATATAAAGTATTCTGCAGATCTACATTCCCTATCCTAGATATGTCGGTAGGAAATTTTATCGATAGGTGTCTTTTTCTCCTACCCTATTAACTGTACCTGCCCGAAATTTTTGTCTATTACTACGATGAAGTGTATGGTATTTATAGTATATCCATCCTTAGCAAACACAAACAAACTGAATGGTTTACCATGCGATAAAACGTGTCTCGTTAAATTGTGTCTGTGTGAGAAAATAGAGTTTTCCAATATCTAAGCCGCAAACAGACGTACTTTGGTCTTATTTATTGTCATTGCGATTGCCAATCTAATTAGAAATTGAACTCGTATATATTAAACTGTCACATCTGTCGGATTAATAGGGATTCGTGGTAGTGATATATCTCCTTGGAATATGCCATTTATAATTTAGTGTGATAGAAAGATATTTCAAACGGCATAAACAATATTGACGGTCGTCAAGGGGACAGTAAGCGAAACACGCTAAAATTGAACCTTTTTTGGATGTTAACTTATAAATTCACATTAAATCAGTTATTAAACGAAATAGAACTGCAGGAATAAGAAAATGAAATTCTTTTTCTTTCAAATTATATGTGGCTTAACTTAACCTGAACAATATCACTAATTTTAATAAGGAAAAGCAAATACGTCAGCAGGCATTAAAAATTTAATTTACAAGTATTTATTATGGAAATGACTCATAGCACATTCCAGGAACTCATGAGCCCAAGACGTTCAACAAGAAACCAATCAAATCTTCTTTACTGGAACAATTTCATTACTCCCTAACCCCGCGACGTAATATCAGGCTTAGGATAACAAATATTTCATTTATATATGCTCATAACATGTTCTACGAAATGAAGTTAACAGATTCTTTCAACGTTCTAGATTACTCAGAAAAAAGTAAAATAATCCGAAAATCACATAAATTATTACGATTCACAAAAGATTAACACAAGATTTCGTGAACTTATTCCTGAACGATGTAGTGAAAACTCTTCAATAATATACAACCATGCATATGATTTAGAAAAGCCAATCGTTTCAGAAATATTTCAATCGATATATCCGCGAAAAAGTAAAAATGGTGGACACTACACATTTGTTTCCCGGGAAAGTCTTATTTTTTACTGTATTGCTCTCAAAATATGTATTTCATAGGGGTAACCTCTCTTAGATATGTTAGTAAATGGATGTGACAGTTTAATACCGCCATCTTCGAACTCACTGAAACGTCCTCGAAAAAATTAAATTATGCATATAAGTCTCCTTTTCGGGTACCTTTCGTTACAATTCCGCCGCTTTTCCAACCCCTACCACTAATCACCACGGAATTGATGTGGACGATTGGTGACTCCTAGCAGTGCAAATCTATTAACCTCCGGTTTCCCCCTTATGCCCCAAAAAAATTGAATTTTGCATTTTGAAGTCTGCATTTTGAGTACTTCTCGTCACAATTCTACGGCTGATCCCTACCCCCACGACTCATTCCTACGGAATTCATGTGAACGACTGATGACCGCTAGCAGTACACCCATATAACCATATAATCCGCTGAAACGTCTGCACGTTTTTTTGTGAGTGTTCTTTTTTTACGTGTGTCTATGTTTTTATTAGTACAATTTATATATATATATAAATAATGTAAAGGAACTTCTTCTTGCCCTGGGGTGGGCACACAAAAAAACTTAGAAATTGACAGAAAACGAAAAATAAAATAAAAGTGAGGAACTTACGGGGAAAGGTTGTTTCAATTTTTCGATGGGACGCAGCCCATCTTTCTCAAGTGAGAAGAGGAGGGAAAGTGAGGAAAGGGCATAAGGAAGGGTGCAAGGTAGAGGGCTGAGATGGAGGGAGGAAAAACGGTGGACGGGGATTGGTTGTTCTTTCTAGTAGGCGCGGTTGATTCCTGGACCATAAAACGCACGGAAAGCCCATATGCATGCCTGTTCCAAGTCCTTCAGTTCTAGGGGGGTGGTAGACGGGGGGTTTCTTTCTGCCCCACGCCGAAAGTAAACCCCATTCACATTCTGAAAGATACACTCCAGTTCTGCCGTAAACTTAAGTGGAAATTCTTCTGGGAGACCCACACTAACCCCACCCAACATTCTTCTACCGTCCATAGTGCACTGACGAGATTTAAGCCTCCTTCTTCGCACGAACCCAAACCTCTTCCCTCCAATCATCCTATTGAAATTTTCAGTAATCTCCTCCTCTCTAAATTTTCGGACAAATCTTTCATTAAATCAATTAAACCTAGGGACAATCTTTCGCGAGCAGAAAAGTTGGCATTGAATTCCCTCATCCGTAACCCGGACATCGCCATCACTCCGTCAGACAAAGGGTCTACGGTGGTCGTGATGAATGCGGCTGACTACAACAACGAGGCGCTTAGGCAATTGTCCGACGCTTCGGCGTACCAACCCATCCCTGCTGATCCCAATCCCCAATACCGAGAGAAGATTCTTTCTTTCCTCGAGGAAGACGGACCACATGAAGGACTAACAACCCAAGACATCGCATTACTATCACCTTCCAACCCCCGAAGCCCTCATTTTTACATACTACCTAAAATACACAAAGCTAATAATCCCGGCCGTCCGATAGTTTCTTCCATTCAATCTCCCACAGAACGAATTTCCGCTTTTGTTGACCGTTACCTCCAACCCATAGTGCACTCTCTTCCCTCATACATTAAAGACACGTATCACTTCCTCCAACGCCTTCAGTCGACCACCCTTCCTGGAGACAAAGACGTCATAATGGCGACCATCGACGTCACATCTCTTTACACATCCATACCGCACACAGAAGGCCTCTCCGCTCTCGATCACTTCCTTGAGCAGCGCTCCACTCCACAGATTCCGAGCACAAAGTTTCTCGTCGACCTCTCCGAGATAATATTGAAACACAATTCATTCTCGTTCAATAACAATCACTACACACAGTCTAGGGGGTGCGCTATGGGGAGCCGGTTCAGTCCGTCCTATGCCAACCTTTTCCTTGGCCGTCTAGAACAGTCTTTTCTCTCCCAATACCCACTCACACCTACCCTTTGGGTCCGATATATAGATGATATCTTTCTTTTGTGGCCACATGGCATGGAATCCCTAATCACTTTCATCTCCTGCCTCAATTCATTTCCATCTGTAAATTTTACTTCATATTCCTCCTCCACTCATGTCACATTCCTTGATGTGGACATCTTTCTCACAAAAAATAAATTTCACACATCTGTACACATTAAAAACACAAACAAACAGCAATATCTACACTACAATAGCTGTCATCCGACACATACAAAACGCTCCCATCTTTTTCTCTTTCCATCCGTGGTCACAGAATATGTAATAATCCAGACTCCCTTAATAGATTCCTTTCAAATTTACACCATGCTCTCAGGAGAAGGGGTTACCCGGAACCCCTCCTCCGGAATAAGATCCGAAAAAAATCATATGTCCCGAAAAAACTAGGCGGGGACAATTCATCGCAGTTCCTTTCTCTCTGTACGACCTTTTTTCCGGGCGTGGACGTACTGCGTAGGACCCTAAAAGACCTTTTCCCCATCCTCTCAGACAACACGACCACTTCCAGATTTTTCCCGCGATGCCCTTCACTCGTTTTTAAAAGACCACCAAATCTGGCCAGCATCTTAAAAACAACCAAACCACTGCCCAAACAAAGTACCTATATTAAACCACAGCCCTCGCCCTGTAATATATATAGATACACGTTTGAAATAAACTCACACGAGCATGATAAATAATATAAAGGAACATCTTCTTGCCCTTGGGTGGGCACACAAAAAAACTTAGGAATTGACAGAAAAACGAAAAATAAAATAAAAGTGAGGAACTTACGGGGAAAGGTTGTTTTCACAAATTTTCGATGGGACGCAGCCCAACTTTCTCAAGTGAGAAAGGCGGGCGGGCACGCGCTCGGGAGTGACGTTGTACCTACGATTGTGCGAGTAGGGAAGGTACGAAGGTTCATGTTTGTATGCGCGGGGTTTATTGGAAATAGCCGGTTTTTTTACTTATTTTATTCATCAAGTTTTTCGGGGTTGCCGCGGTGAAGAAGAGAGGTGTAAAGTTTGGAGAGGATCTTTTGAAGGTCTTCGGGATTATTACAAAGTCTATGTCACCAGGCAGAGGGGGAATAAGGGAATTTTTTTTCAGCTGAGCTGGTTGTAGAACGCAACTATGGTGATTGATAATAATTTTTCACAGGGAAAATATGTTTGAGGCATAATGCCACGAAGCCTACCATAAAAGTAATTAAAGGTTTACAGCCTACGTTCCCTAGAATATTTTAATCTATTTACGAGTAATGACAAAAAATTTCACCAGAAAATAGACGTTGACCCTTATGGGATTACCAATTTTTGGTGAAAGAGAGCGGGGTTTATCCTACCCAAGCAGCCCCATTCGTGCCAAACTTCACTTCACGCTCGAAACCAGTGTTTCCCCCTCCAGTATATTCCAACCGCCTTGATGAGACTCTGTCTCTCTTTACTCAACTTTTTCCCGAACGCATCATTAAGGATTAGAAACCCGCTAACTGGGAAGTTTTTCGTCACACAGTCACAGCCGGGATCGAGGAAAACGTCGCCATCACAGCGCTTCACACCACCGAGGCAATTGACAACACAGTCGTGTCTTTAACAACGGTCGTTACCGCAGCTATCGATAAATTGGTGCCATCAAAAACAGCCTGGCCATGGTATCAACTTGCCTCACCGCCGCAAAACACAGCAGCCATCCGGACCAAGAATCGACTTCGCCGGAGATACCAACGTTTGAGGGAGGAAGAAGATAAGACGCTTGCGAATGCTGCTAGACATCATGTCAAGAGCCTCAATTCGGGCTTTCGGCAAACTTCGTGGGATAGGGAAATCACTTCCCTGAACGTCGAGGACGGATACATTTGGAGAGTGGCTAAGGCGCTGAAGAATGAATCCTCAGAGGAGGCCCCACTAAGAACAACAAGAGGATTAATCTGCTCTCCGGATGCTAAAGCGGATGATATTGGCAATTTGGCAACAGAAGAACGGCCAGAAGTCATCCCCGCTGCTCCTTTCAGGGCAGTGAAAAGAACAAAGGGGAAAACTCCTTCCTTCAATAAGTGGATCTCAGTGAACTAATTAATTCACCAGAACTCTTATGACGCCACCATCCAATGACACATGGACTTTCAGTTTCTTTTGTTTAAGTAATGAGAGAGTGGCTGAATGATGCAGATTTTTCTCGTCGTAACTTAACTTTCCCTTTCATCTACCTGATTCCTTGGTTAAGGTTCGTAGGGTCGACGACACGGGCCAGCGAGGGTGAGCGCGCAGAGGAAAGGGTTCGAGATTAGGGATCCTACGGAGGGTATACCACGCCAATATTGGAACTACCTGCTCCATGGACCTCCAAATGCATCTTAACAGATTCTTTTGGTAAAATGGAATTTCGAGTCTGAGTGTCACATTCCAGGACCTGACTCAATCTTGAGTCCTCACTCTGTCTCGGTTGCTCAGGTCCCAAGCTAAATTTGAGTTCCAGTTAGAGTTGCAATATCACCGTGATTGCACTGTTAATATTTCATTCTAACTCATCTGACAGAGTATTACGCTCAAGTCCGTTAGGTACCTTATGTAAAATATTCGATTCAAACAAGAAAGATTTGAGTCCAAACATGAAAAACATTTTAAATATTAAGATAAATTTTCTAAAATATGGTTTCTATTTTTACAGCCAAGACATACAAATGGAATTACTACATTGTGCTGACGGATGATGATACTTTCATTGCCTTGTTCGCATGCGAGCCATTCCTCTTTGGAAGGATCGGTAAGTTGTCTTGAAAACTAAGTGATAATCAATAAATGCTGCGTTAAAAAGTAGCATCGTACGCATTCATTAAATTGCTGCTCTGGTATAGTACCAGTAATGACCGTGCCATCTTTTTCTAAATGAATATCTGGCTGGGTTTTCAGTAAGAGGTATCTAGTGTTTAATCCACAGAAAAATATTTAGAATATTTTTATTTATGTAATATTCTTTTATTTCTGTAGGAAAAGCAAATCGTAGTTTTTCTATACCCTTTTTCCGAACTGATGGTGGCTGGAGGGAAAATAGCAAGTAGCCAATCAGAAGCGCTGCCACTTCTCCGTTCCCTTACATCCCCTAACCTTTTTCCTTCCATCCGGCTGACCAGCGTTGCCAGCCTTGGGAATAACGGTAATTTCGGGGGAGGCGTAATATTCTTGGACGGACGCTGTGCGATCTCCACAGATTCGGTTTCGCATCACTGCTAGCTGGAGAGCGATCTGCACTGTACGGAGCTCTGAGAGAGACTGCGGCTCCTATGCACTTTCTTCTGTCACTCTTCTGTGCTTGGCTAAAAGAAAGGGTCGGTTTCGAGCACGCTCGAGGTCAGCCGCCGTCAGTTGGGAAAAAGTGTATATTAGTAGCCCACGTCACCATGATGACAGCGTAAGGTTTCCTATTTCATTACTTCCGTCCTAATCTTGCCCCTGAATGCATCGTCGGGCTCTTATAGCGGTGGCACTTCATTTCCTTTTTTCTCCTGCTGCCCTTTCCCTCCTGAGGTGTGCGGGCGTAACAGTTTCGGACTTAAGTCCCGGCGCTCAGGAGTCTAAACTAGCGAGCCCCCCCTGTATACTTGTTTCTGTTATCTCACGATCACGTTGTGGAAAAAGAATTCATATAAAATATCTTTGCGACTGAGTTGCAGTTCAAAGTTTTCTGAGGCGGTGAGGGTGTAGGGCACGTTACTACCTGAAAACCTACCAAAACAAGATAGATGAAGCCTAGCCTCCGGGGAATTCAGTCGCTTTCGGGCTTCCGTGGTGCACGTTTCGTGAGTTAACTCTGTTGGCTAGTGGGACCAGGACACTATATTTCGTTTCGATGCCCTGACAAAGACCTCTTCGAAAACATGGCAACGTCCGCGTCTCTCTCTCCCATTCCCACGTCCTTAGTGCCGCAGCACCTCCTGCCACGACTCGTCTGAAAACATTCCGAGGTTTAAAAAATGATCGTAGTTTTTCCCGGCGAATCGAATGAATAATATCTTCTCGGGTTAAGCACCGGGTCAGGCTTTTTGAGGCCGAGAAGATTTTATTCATTCCGAGGTTTTGCGGCTGGGCCATTGGCAAAGACATATGAAAGGATTGTAGTGCACATCCATTTAAGTGAACTCTTTTCGAGAAGAGGATAATTACTCGCCAGTCCGAACGGTAGAACGCCGCGGCGTTCTACCGTTCGGACTGGCGAGTACAACTTGGCTCTCCGGCGCGCCGGGAGCGAATACAGGAGACCCGGATGAGGCTAACGATTTGAAATCTTCCTTGAAATTTCCGATAGCTCGTAGGTCCACTGGTGAATCTTCTCTTATTGCAATGTTCGGGCTTGGTTTGAAGGAGTTTGCACCAGTGCGCGTAACTGCGTACAAAATTACTTTTTTAATGCCACACTTACAAGGGGATTGTCACAAAATCGGGCATCAGATTTCAATCAAACTTTGTAGCGTTGTAGTCCATCGGGTGCTATCTACGAATAACCCCCTATGTGGTTTTGTTTTAATCAATAGTTTAAACAAAATACTGGTTTAAATATTTACATGCCTAATATACTCCCTGAGAAAACGACAAATTAAAAAAAAGTAGCGGTCCGGTGGTTACCGTACGTACGACCCTTGTTCGGAAATTCTGCGATCAATTCTTGTTGTCTACACTTTTTCATAATTCTCTCCTTCTTTCAATTCTGCAGAAGCCTGCTATTCATCATTATTTCGACGGTTTTCTCTGTAAATTTTATTTTCTGCGTAGAAATATATTTCTGCTTTATAATTGCATCCGATATTTCCCCACTTTTTTCAAGCAGAAGCCAACTTTTAATTATGTATTTCCGTGTCACAAAACGAAGCGTTTTCGCAATATACATGTCCGGATATGCTACATTTTAATTCTTTGACTGTAACCAAAGCATATTTATTCAATGACCCGTAAATACATTCCAAATCTTGCGGTTGCACGATTCCTACCAGTCACAAACTACCCACACTGGAATCTAAAAAACCTTAAAACTTGCGCACGATTCTAGTACAAGACAGTAATTAATACTTACTTGGCCTATCCGCTGCGATAGGGTACGGAGGCAAGCGTAAAAAGGTTCATAAATATTTTGTAAAAGAACCGTTGCAATCCGAAGAAGGCGAGGTAAGGACGGAAATATATTTTTGCCGTAGCAATCCCTCTTTCAGTAAGCGGTCGCTTAACTATTTACAAAACATTTGTAATTAGAGGCCTCTCTACCTCTGTACCTATCCCCGAAACAGAATTAACAATTATTTGGCGTAGAAAATATAGCTTGAGCAGACTCTGTTCCATGGCATAAAAAGATTTCCACGTAGAAAAATAAAATTTGAAGTGAAAATCATGGAAACAATGATGAATTGCAAACGTTTGTAAAACAAAAACCAGGGAAAGGGAACTGCAAGAGGAGGCCCAATTCCATCCCATAAAATGCTGATTTCAGTTGCCACTTCGTTCGCATTTTAATCGATTTTCAAAAATATACTCAGCGCGGTGGTGAGTGCAGTGCGTGAGGATATTTTCACGTCCCTTGTCAGCAAGGTTGAGGTCAAAATAAAACGCCCCTCCATACCCTCCACAAAGGTAACCTGTAGAATTCGGCATCGATACACTTCTAAATCGAGACTAAAAGAACGCTTCATTCTTGTTAAAGATGAACTCATTATTACGGATTTCCTAGTTGAGTTTTTCCATCGCCTATCGAGAACAATTCTTTCTCATTTTTACTTTTGGGACCACACCAAGCGATGAAATAGACGATTACGAACGTATATGTTCGTGAAAGTCTATTTCATTGACTGGTTCATAAATACGGTATTTACGTACGGTAACGGTGTATGGAATACCGTTTTTATGAAAAAAAAACTCAACCGGTTTCGACCTTTTCAGGTCTTAGTAAGATGTGAACGATAATGATGATGACGTGAAAAATTGGAAACCGGTTGGATTTTTAATGCATTCTGTATGGAATACAAAAATGTTTATTTTTGTGTCCATAATATACGTGTTTATTAAACGTAAGGGTCATGCAGACTATAAAAAAGTTTAACCATTGTGGCCTATGTGTCAGCTCTTGGCGATGCTTTTTGTCAAAAGTCCTGTGATTCGTTGGTTTCATCCAATTGGATGAAAATTTAGCACCTGTCCTATCCATTTGGACAAAACTGAGTTGGGTACAAACGATAGGACCAAATTCCAGTTGGATGAAATTTTGACCATGGGAGACGGTGCGTGTCAGTTGTATCAAAATTTGATGCAAATTTGACCGTGGGACATCGGCTTAATATTAGTGCGAGGGCGTATGAAGCACAACCTTCTTCTCCTGCGCCACAATATGGCTTTCCTCAATTCGGCTACTCGAGTGCAAAATCGCCTCTGAGAGAGGGAAAGACAGACAAAGGCCTTGGTGATGGAACTGGCAGCATTCCTGACCAACAATCGGAAGGTCCGAGTTTGAATCCAGCCCAAACTACTTTTCATGTAAGATCTAAGGTTTTGGTGGTGTGGTGTGGTATTTGGAGGAGGGGTAGGTAAGGAAAGGTGGAGAGAAACCCGACTAGTCATTTGCCTGCTCTTAACGAAAGGCGCCAAGGGGACCACGGCTTAACGTCCCACCGATGGACGGAGTATTGCGCTGAAAATGTCTTCCACCCAATATTAAAGAAGGAATCGGGCAGTCACTGAAAATTCTCTGCCATCGCAGGGATTTCACCCAAGTCCACGGGGTGGGAGCTCAGTACAACAACCCGATCCATGCATATGATTTTCCCGGCTTATGAAGTTCAAAAAGGATTTTCGGGTTTTCCGCGGGGTAATTGGCTCAGAGATAGAGCAAGTTGTTCTTCGAAACTTCGGGGCAGAAGGCACCGATTATCCGATGTAAAACCCGAGAATCCTTTGAGGAAACTATTTTTTAAGACGAATGCCCCCTTTGGTGTAAATTTAACTCCCTTTTCTAATATTTTAATGAAAATATTCTCATTATCAAAGGTGTTAGCTAATATGTGTGCTCTGATTTTACATTTCAGAGAGCTTTCTGCTTCTTGCAAAGTCAGGTGTCTCATCAACCAGCGTCACGACAGCGTTAGACACTGTAGCCAATTATGGTGTAACGAGATCAGACTTAGTGTACCCGCACAACGCTCAATGTCTGTGAAAATATAATGATGTTAAAAGCTCTTCGAAATGTTTTGGTAAAAATACAATTTTTTGAAACCAGTAGTTTTGTCTGCTGATAAAATATTGAAATATATTTTTACATCAGAAAGCATTTCTATTTTTTTGCCTCATAAAGTTTGTCGAATGCACCAAACAATATACACACGGTAAGCGCTGAGACTAAATAATAATAATAGTAATAATAATAATAATAGTAATAATAATAGACCAATTACATGTCTACCCACAATCTATAAAATACTATCATCAATTTTGGCAAAAAAGATTTACAAGCATATCGAGACACATGACATCTTGTCGGAGGAACAAAAGGGATGTAGAAAGAAATCACAAGGCTGTAAAGAGCAATTGATAATCGACAGTGTAATTATGAACACTGCGAAAAAGGCCAAGAGAAATCTATTGATAGCATACATAGACTACCAAAAGGCATACGATTCGGTTCCACATTATTGGCTAAAAGAAATCTTAAAAATTTACAAAATAGATATTTCAATTGTGGAGTTTCTAAACGCAGTAATGAGCAAGTGGCAAACTCAGTTGGTATTGAATACCTCTCTAGGTCAAATTCAAAGTAGTATTATCCGAATAAAAAAAGGAATATTTCAAGGGGATTCACTGAGCCCATTATGGTTCTGCCTAGCTGTCAACCCATTATCAAATATATTAAATTCAACAAAATATGGATTCAAATTAAAAATTGATAGAAATCAGACACATATGATTAATCATCTGTTCTACATGGATGATCTAAAGCTATATGCCCACAATCAGAAGGAGTTAAATTATATGTTGAAATTAACGGAGAGCTTTAGTAATGACATATGTATGAAGTTTGGAATAGATAAATGCAGAAAATTAGAAATTAATAAAGGGAGATACGTTAAAGGGCAAGATATTCTTTTAGATAGCGGAAAAATCGAAAACATGGAAGAACATGAAAAATATAAATATCTTGGCATACTGCAGAACACTCAAATCCCACAGAAAGAAATTAAGGAAAAAGTCACAAGAGAATATAAAAATAGGCTTCAACTTATACTTAAAACGCAGTTAAATAGCAGGAATACAACAAAAGCCATAAATACATTTGCTGTTCCAACTTTAACGTATACATTTGGTGTAATTCATTGGACTAATACGGATTTAGAAGACCTAGATAGATTGACAAGGAAAGCATTAACAAATTGCAAATCACATCATCCAAATGCTGCTGTCGAAAGGTTATACATTAAAAGAAAAAATGGTGGTAGAGGTTTAATACGCATTAAGAGCCTACATTACAGAATTATAGATAAATTTCGAAATTATTTTTTCCAGAAAGGCGAGACGACTAACCTCTATAAGTCAGTCGTAAAAAATGATGATAAAGCAACACCACTCCAGCTTAATGTCAGAGACAAATCAATAGATGAAGAAAAAATAGAGGAGCTAGAAGACACATGGAGAAGCAAGCAAGTACATGGCATACATCACAAATTTCTTCATCAGGAATGCGTAGACACCTCACTATCAAATGCCTGGTTACAAAGAGGTGAGCTATATAAGGAAACGGAGGGGACAATGGTAGCCATTCAGGACAGAGTAATTGGTACGAAGAATTATAGGAAATATATAATCAAAGACGGAAGCGTATTAAATGACTTATGTCGCAAATGTAATGCAAAGAGTGAGACGATAGAACACATAATTAGCGAATGTACGAATCTAGTAGGTAATGAATACACCAAAAGACACAATAATGTATGCAAAATTATTTATTTAGAAATAGCGTATGTTACCGGATTAAAAGTGGATCATGAACCATATTACCTTTTCACCCCTGTTACAGTGCTAGAAAATGAAAATTACAAATTATACTGGGACAACACAATTTACACAGACAAACCTGTCCAGCATAACAGACCGGACATAATCTGGATTAAAAAAAAAGAAAAGCAGACCTTTATAATTGAAATAGCAGTTCCGGCTGACCACAACCTTAAGAAGAAATACGAGGAAAAGAAACAAAAATATCAAGACCTCGCAAGGCAAATAAAAACTATCTGGAAACAGGACGTGGTCACCATCATCCCCATAGTAATATCATCAACAGGAATAATACATTCATCACTCAATTTTGGAATTGAACAATTAAAAATTAAAAGAAACACAATATATAACATTCAAAAATCTGTAGTACTGGATACATGTAGAACAGTTAGATTGTTTTTAAATGAATTGTAACTTGAGGCAGCGTCTTGGCAAGGCCCGACGCTGGCAGACCTCCAAGTAAATCTTGTGGAATAAAGAATAATAATAATAATAATAAACATCAATGCATGCATATTATAAAATATTAGACAAACGTTTACAGTACCAAGAATATACAATATACACTGCTTGTGAAATGTCAAAAATTATAAACAACTATGCGTAACATTTTTGTGTAAAAAAGATTTAAGTTTGTGGGAAAAAACATGAGGATAAGGGTGTAATATCCTTCAGCGAAAAAACCCACAGCAGGAAAACGTCCACACAAGAAGGGGGGCGTGAAAAACCTGCGAAAACCTACTGAGTGAAAGCTAATGTCATGTTACATGCAAAATACAGCATAGTTCATGAGATACATAGGATACACAAATATTACACATGCAATTAAGATATAAAATATAACATGTATATATATATACAAGCATTCAGTGATGCATATCACTTTGTCGCAGGCGCTGCTCAGTGTCATGTATACCTACTTGTTGTGAGGTGAAAAGTGCTTTGTGTAGCCTCCTCTTAAAAGATGCCAATGATGATGAGTTCCTAATTGAAAGGTTAAGATTATTCCATTCCCTACATGCAGTAACGGTAAATGATTTGTTGTAAATGACAGTTCGGTGATGAGGTATAACAAGATTGTGATTCCCTCTTGTGTTAGTCATATGGACAGTGCCAAGACTCCTGAATTCGCATGATAGGTAAGGAGGTGTTTTTGTGTTTAGAATTTGATATAGGAGAGAAAGAGTATGCAGCCGGCGTCGAGAGTCAAGTTTCAGCCATGACAGTTTATTAATATAATCGGATATATGGTCCGATAATTGTAAGTTAAATATGAATCTAATGCATCTGCTCATGGAACGTTGAAGCTTAAGACTAAGTTCTTGAGAAAGGTCCTGGTAGGCAATGTCAGAATAGTCAAATAAAGGTAATATTAAATTAGATACTAATTGCGCTTTAAGAGATGTAGGGATGACATATTTAAATTTTAATAGGGGATAAAGTGATTGATTAACAGATTTAGTGATTTTATTTACATGTGATGCCCAAGAGAGATTTTGATCAATAATTAATCCTAAGTTTCTGACTTCATCGCAAAAAGAAATTGGGGAATCGGCGATACGTAAATTTGGCAGTTTATCCCTCTGCACTCTCGCTAAAATTCTTGGGTAACCAATTAGTATTGCTTGAGATTTATTAGGATTTATGCTTAGGAAGTTATTATTGCACCATTCTTGGAGGTATGCTAAGTCATCATTGATAGACATCAAACTATTGCTTAAATTATTGACTGTGGAATGCAAATAGATTTGTAGATCGTCTG
Source organism: Ischnura elegans (assembly GCF_921293095.1). Lineage (NCBI taxonomy): Eukaryota > Metazoa > Arthropoda > Insecta > Odonata > Coenagrionidae > Ischnura > Ischnura elegans. The sequence goes on along the minus strand of NC_060253.1, from coordinate 63,104,397 downwards.
CATAGAGGTGATACTTGCAATTTAGTTCTGATGAGCAATCATTGATGTAAAGTGAGAATAGAAGTGGACCGAGGATGGAGCCTAAATTATAATGGCCAGGTTCGGAGATGGAACAGTAAAATTACAAGTAGACGTATGGTCTAACATATTTTAATTCGCACACATCACAGGTACACATTGTGCCCTCTGACACACACCGCGAGACTCCCCCAGGTGTCCTTGGTGTCCAACTACCTATCGCGCCCGCGTCATTTCGTGATTCACCCGGTGTCTTTCTATTGGCCGAAAAGAACCGCGGGATTTAATCTTCCCACGATGACCACATTCTACGCCAATATGTTGCAACGTATTAAACGGCGTAGGGCATAAGAGCCATACCTTAACACGGAGACAGCTCCCTACGCCAAGAGGTTGTAAGGTATAAAAGGTGTCAGATATTATAGTGTGTATAGTATACACTGTATACCGTAAGTTAGCGCACGGGCCCGCGATGTACCTGAGCCGCTAAGAAGGAGGAGAGGTAAGAACCGACAAAAAAACTGTATGGGACTGACACAGGTAATTGGCGGGTCTGTTCGCCTGTCCCTTTCCTCCCTCCGACGATGACAACTAGCACCTCTAATAGAATTATTAACTTTTTTGACTTTCTCATATTAGCTCCATCTAACTATTATATTTGTAAATTTCTAAAAAAAGCTAAGAAGAATGATATAAAACACGAAATGCTCCGATCATAAAAAACGAAATGGTCAAAAGTTGTTTTTTAGCCGTTACACTTAATTTTTGCTTTAAATTTAACGCTAAACGTTAACATTTTAACGAAATTTCCTTTAAATATATTCTTTAAGATTACGGAAAATTAAAGAAAAAACACCATGGCATCAGATTACGTGGTTTATTATTCCACAAGAATCCACTTATAACTTCACTATCTGATTACACTGGAAGATTTTTAGAGAAAATTGGAGACGGGTGTTTTTATGGAAATATGCTCACGTTTGAGCCTCTGTATCTCAGTAACGGGTAGGACATATGTCAAATGAAGTACATATCCATACATTTCAATCATTTTTTAGTACACTTGCGAAGTTTCAAGTTTATAACTCAAAAAAACTCCGATTTCCGCCCACTGTGCACCGGCCGGAGGTTTTGCTGCCTCTTTCCAGAGAAATTCCAGGATATTCGCGGAAATTCCGGCGCATCGTTCGGGGGAGTTTTCCGCCAATTTATAAGCAAGCCATCTCGGCTACAAGAGCAGTCTGTAATTTCAAGTGGCAATAAACGCTCCTCTACAGCAACCTTATAAGAGTATTATTCAGCGTAGCAATCCCTACATACACAATAACTTTACTGAAAGGACCTTTTTATTTATTCGATCCAACAGTTTTAGTGCTTCATTTTTCAATATTAAGAGAAATATGTTTTTGAATTTAATGAAAATTTCCGAGTAAATGGCATTTTTCTGATTATTTATCTGATACTTGAAATTTCCACTTTAACAATAGAGGTAATTAAATTGGCGGAGTCAGCTAACTTCCTCATAGCAAATTTATCCTGACTTGATATGAGTTGCTTATCATATTGATTTGGAACTAAAAATATTTTTAAATTAGTAATTATCTTGTTTCTCCTTTTCGGATATTTTGACGCAACACTTCAAAGAAGCAAAAGACACATTGAAAAGGAAGAAATATGGAGATTTTAATGATTCATGCAACTCATGATAAGAACCTTATCCTCTGAAAATAATATTTTCATGGAAAGCAATTCGATAACATTCAAATAACCCCACTAAGAGTTTGTGGAAACAAAATTACATTGATGTTCAGAACACTAATAATTGCTCATAGCTTGAGTTCACCCCAGTATTAGTGGCTAGCAGAAAACTAATTAAAGAATTAACATCAGAATTTCCATACATTGACATTAAAGTTTTACTGAAATTACATTAAAACTTACAAATTTCACATTGTAATAATAGAATGTGCATCATCCAAAAAATGATCCATTAAAATTTTACTGAAATTACATTAAAACTTACAAATTATATATCATAATAATGGAATGCCTATCATCCAAAATATGATCATGTAGAATAGATATATCATCCAGGAATAATCCAAAAATACATATCTAAACACTATACACCTTTACATTCCGCAAGTTTAAAAATCTTCTTTCCTAGATAGTGCTTCTTGGTTCGGCTCTTCTACCTTTACTTACATCATAGTTACAGTGAGTGCAAAAAATATTCGGACAGCTCCGTTTTTGACTCCGTTGCACTTATTCTTCGGACTACAAATAACAATATTATGACAGTACTACAACGAGAAAATGACACTACTTTGCTCGAAATTGAGTCCAAAAGACGAATATGCAATAATTGCGCGCGCAAAAAGTATTCGGACACTCGTCGAATTACGTTAATTTCTCGGAGCGATCCGGTGCCAGCGCGTCAAGCTGTGGTTGCACACGCCTCCTCCACAATGTCTCTGCTAGTCTGATTGAGTACATCTTTCCTTTGATTCTATTGGCTAATGATCCTGTGACAGCTACATTTTGTCAATGTACAATTTTCAATGACGTATATTTTCAAAAATAAATATTCTTTCCATTGAGGCTGTTAATTTCATGCCAAAGTTTATTTATTGGTGGAAATAGGAGGATATGGAGTGTGCGGACTCGATCACGTGACTCTAGTAGGTGCAAAATTTAAATGGGCCAAGCGAGAAAAATATTGCATTTATCAAGCTTTGCATTTATGTTCATTAATTTATGCACGAAATACAGAAATACTTGTATTTTACTTACAGAGGCAACTATCCGTTAAAGATTAAGAAAAGAAACATCTGCAACATGAAGAATTTCTAATAAAAAAAATAAGCAATAAGGAATCAAAACAAACAGTTTAATGTTCCTGATCAACTTCGTAGCTTTGTTGGCAAAATTATCAAAATCAGCGGAATTTTATTTCTTTTCCTCAGAATTCTGGCAATAGGCCTAAGGTACCAGGGCCGTAGCCATGATTATATTGGTAAGGGAGTAGGCGTGCCTTGTAGGCTGTGGCTAGGCGAGATACATCTTTGACTGAGCGGTAACCGGAAGTGTTGACAGGAATGGGATGAAAGGCAACTGATGCCACTGAAGCTGAGCAAAAGTTCATTATTAGGCTCCATAATCAGTGCAATTCAAGGAATGAAAGAGCTGCACTTGTCGGACAACCTAGTCAAACATGTTCGACGTCGTAAATACGTTCGGGAAGGCCAATACTGTTCTAAACAAGCCCTGGAGCGAACTTCCACGGAAATTGACTGACAGCGAAAACCGATTCATCTTGCGAGAGATGAAGAAGGACCCTAAGGCCTACCATACACGTTCCGTCTCGGAGAAAATGTAAATTTTAGCTATAAAGAAGAGCTGTCCTAATACTTTTTGCACTCACTGTAGATGTGCATAAAACTGTCAGAAAGCTTTCATCTTCAGAGACATTCAACTGTGAATGGGTACGCCAAATCCGAGCGTGACACACCAAAGGGGGCCAGAGAGTTCAATGCCTCCGTTATCTTGGCATCGGTTGTGTCTGCCAACGCAAGAACTATGGCGCTTTCTGAAATTGGAAAAAAAACTAAGGTAAGCAAAAAAAAATAGTTGATAATGGAAGAATATCACTCACGAACATTACACTAGAGCAGTGTTTCCCAAACTTTTTCGAGCAACCGCCCCCTTGGATCCATAAACCTATACTCAACGCCTCCTAATCGGTAACTTTAAAATAAATAATTAGAATCATAGACTAAATGACCAAATGACTAATATTGCAAGAGTTAAATTAAAAACAAAGAATAATCGAATATTTATTTATAATTCAATATATGTATAGTTTTCATAGCACATTTATGCAAAAGACTTGATACACAATAAAAGGAACTTACGTAATAATTTACTTTTAACATGGAAATAAATTGCCCCCCTGCCGCCTCCTTGGCTCTTTACGCACTTACAGAGTAGAACACTGCCGGTGGTGGTTTTAGGCTTGTATTTATAATAAGAAACTGCATTTTCTATGAGTTTATACTTTAGAGCTATTATTATCTCTATTATTTTATTATTGTTAATTTCCCCCTGAAATTCACATCACTCTACCTTCAGCGACGGGTTCGACGACTGTTTTATAGCCACTGAAATACGGAGTGGAGAGAAATTTTTCCACGAACCTTTTCACCCTGCAAAGCTGATGCCAGTAGTAGCCAAAATTGCCGATGATGCATAGGTCGAAAACGCACCATTTTTAATCCTCAGAAACTTTGAGCCAAGCGCTCCTATTTGCCGCGTTGCCGGACGCTCTGGACAACTCATGATCGCGAATGATTCGGCTGTCTGAGATCGCAATGCATACAAGGCAGCTTGCTAGCTCAGTGGAAGCGCCACACTCTCCCAAAATACGACACGAATATTTGCGCCCTGGAAAAGCGCTCCACGAGTCGTCGCGAGCGCTTGCGATACAATTATGATTTACAATGCCAGTATTCATTAATTATCGGTAAAACTATGCATGAGAGCTCAGAATTTTTGCAGAAAAAAACAAAATAAAATGATTTAAATGTTTTATGTTTCTTACTTCTAAAAATCCAGATTTATTTCCAATCATATGGCCACGATGAGTCATTTTTTGAAAATTATCTGTAAAACTTTGCATTATGGTGGCCACAGCTTCCGGCAACTGGACAAACTCGCAGCCAATCGGAACGCAAGGCAGAAAGTCCGTAGTTATATAATGGTTCGTTTTCGACCAAAATACCGTAGGCTATTTTGCTTCCTACTGACATCCTGGGTTAAAATTTTTCTCCATCCTGTGCATAGTGGGTGAAAGCAATTCCAGTTGATAACTGGAGAATCCACAATTCTAATATGGGTATAGTTAGTGGCGGATCCAGGATAGGGAGAAGGCGGGGCTAAGTGGGGGTTAAAATCCAGGAGTAGTGGGGGTCGGGAAAAAAATCACCATTCTATCTAGTGTAAATTGGATACCCAAGGGGGGGCTAAGGGGATAGCTCCATTAGCCCCTCCCCATAGATCCGCCACTGGGTCTACTCAGTGATTCAACGGGTAGAATTGTTCAGCCAGATGAGGCTAGGACTCACCCCAAAATGATTAATCGACATGGGAATATCTCTTTTACGGTATGGGCCACTTCCTCTTTTTCGATTACCTTCATTTTTGCTGGTGGGGTCCAAATTCCTTGGCTTAGATTCCGAGACCGTTCGTTTAGCACTCTGATGCTCTAAATAATTTGGCAATTTGCGTCCCATGTTGTTAATCCAAACGTACTTTTCTCTTTCTTTCCATATCATTTTTGTGTCCGGATATATGCCCTGTGCACCATAATTTAGCGTTTTGACCCGATACGAATATTTGCGTCTTGGAAATACCGCTCCACGAGTCGTCGCGAGCGCTCGTGATGCAATTATGATTTACGAAGCCAGTATGAACAAATTATCTGTAAAACTGTGTATAAGAACACCGAATGTTACAGAAAAAACAAGTTACATACTTTAAATTGTTTAAGTTTCTTACTTCTAAAAACCAAGATTTATTTCCAATCACGGTGAAGTCAGTTTTTGCAAATTATCCGTAAAACTTTTCATTGGACCACTGAATCTCATGGCAAAACAACATTAAACGCCGTAAATTTCTTCATTTTTAATTACTAAAACCCAGATTTATTTCCAATCATGTGACCAATAATATTTTACAGGTTTAAATTCTGGGTTAATATGAGCCGACGCGAGTAGTTCCGTAACTTTATGCCTCGCGACTAATTAAGTTAACACTAGGCTACCATTCTATTATGCCAAAGCAAGGAACCGGCCCCCTACTTGAAATGAGTGATATTCACGCATTCTCGTTTCTAATGCCGGGGTGTGCTCTACCCTCACCTATCCAAACCAACCTTAGTGTTGAATCACTTATTGAGTTGATGTATACCGTTAAATCATGAATAAAATGATAAATTGACGTCAAAATGGGCAAATATTTCTAAATTATTTACAAAAAAGCTTACCTAATCTACCGAGGAGAAAATTTTCACACGCATACAAGACGATGTAGTTAGTGTTATCCGTTTTTGCAATGTAGTAATTCCACTTGGCCACCTTATCTGCGAATAAAAATGCGAAATATATTTAAAATTAAACACTAGACTTTCTAAATTAAAAATCAGTATTTTTATTTGACTGACAGTGTAGACAATGTCATAAGTGGCTACAGTAGACCTGAAGAACAATGGGATGGAATAAAAAGCCATGATGAGACTGCATTTACTCCCAATAAAATGAGTACATCTCATTAGCAAGATACAGAGTGGTAGAAATGTAATTTAGGAGCTTTGAAAGAAGCTTATCCAAGATGTGGTCAAGAGTACTATGGGGGAGAGAAAAGACAAGACATTATGAGGGAAGGTCAAATCAGGAATAACTAAAGCCGCGTCCTGCAGTACAATTAGAAAATCGTGAAATTTGGAATGAATAAATGATAGGCTTATGAAGGACGTTGATTATTGAGAAAAATAGATTATTTTATAAGTATGGTTTTTAAGAGAATGGTTATAGTTTATACTGATTTGCTTGTCATTTCTTCCTTTTGATAATACGATGCAGTTCTTTAATATCATAAAAAAGGTATTTCCTTGCTAAAATTCTCCAGTGAATGATGCAACCAACAAATATAAAATCTCTTTTATAATCTTCAGGTCATATAATCTTAAATCAATTGTTATTCATTCACTCTCAATTAATAGTGATTCATGCATGTTGTTGTGCAGTAAACCTTGACACATATTCAAGCCTTCTCATGGGAATAAAAATTTGTTTCTAACTTAAATGCAGAGGGTTCTTATGATGAATTTAGAGATACATTGTGATACTGTTATATTGGGTTCGGTTCTATGATTCCATATTTTTTGTTTGGCCTCGATCATAGTGCCATTTTGCAGCCTAACAAAGAGAATACGTTGTTCATCTTGACTATATTTTTGATAATGAACGAAGTATATTTGAACTTACCCCCTTGCGTTACTTCAAATGTAAGGTAGGTCCCAGTTGCACTATCAGCACCATTGTTTCCAGTTATGGTCACCATGCCTGTTGCGCGGGTTGATCCACCACTGAAATAGAGCAAAGCGAAGGCATCTAACAAACAACAAATGCTCTTGAGAAACATAAGTTACAGAAGAAATACATATTGAAGAAGATAGTAAAAATATTTAATAGCACATAAATACATCGCATTGCCGCGTAAATAAGAAAAAATCAATAACATAAAATTTTAATTAAATTAGTTTTATCTTATAATCACGTCTATCCCCAGTCAACTGAATGAAATTGATTTTTCCAACAAATTCCTACCCTTATGAAATCGTCAATGATCGAGTCTTGCCTCACACAATTACAATTAACTATGACCTTTTCAAAGACTATTCTCTGAAGCCGTGTTGGGTTGTCAGCTCTAATATCGACGGCTACATCATGTAAACACAAGTTTAAGTCAAAATGAGGATAAAAAAAGCTTCCAGAAAATTATCTGAATTATAAGAAAAGGATATAGTTAATTAAAAACTTGAAGATGCAAAAATTACATAGAATAATGGATTTTATAGTGCAACACTGTATTTGATAATTTAAAATTTAAAAAATGACTCACTTTCAAGAAAAATTTTCTATTACAACCAGTGATTATGATTGAGAGTTTTGATTAAAAAGATTCCATAAAAACAGCCACAAAAGTTGGTTCAACAAAAGCAAGAGAACACAGAGGTCCATTATTTGAAATTTTTCGTAGATAATTTGTTACCATCTGACAAAAGCAACGTGAAAACACTATCAAAACATAAAAAACTAACACAACAAGCAATACTATTATATTTCCATTGCTACACTAGCGACCAGGAAATTCGCTTGAAACATTTAGGTAAAAGATAATTGGATCAAATCGCCAGCCTGAAACATATAGTGAAAAGTTGCAAGCAACTCTAGGAATGTAGGCAATGGTACATATGGTAACACCTTGAGGTGACTTGTAATTACTGAATCACACACTAGGACGGTTCATACAATAACAAGTTTTCCAAAAATAGCTATTGTTTATGCAATAGATATTTGAGTTAGCTCTTGCAATGTCTTACGTGAACCAAATTGCATTTCATTTTAAGGGTATGTACTCACTATTTCTGAGTTCCAGCAATAGCTACCGAATACTTTAAATTCTCTGTAATAGTTGTGAAAGTGTATGTAACACATCTCCAGTCGTAACGATGGATGGAAGGAGACCAGGCAAGAACTTTCCATGTATCTGCAAGCTGAAAATAGGGCATCATCTTAATTAATTGAAAAAATTAATGCCTACAAAATAGACCACATAGCACATAAGTACCTATATTTTTGATGATTCTGTAAGTTATATTGCACAATATGTAGCCCACAATGCCACGTCTATAGAACACCAAGGAAAATTGAAAAACTTGAAATTTCTTCTTTAACTTAATTTTACATGATTCATTTTCACGCAATTCACGTATGTGAAGCAATTTTCACGTTCATCGCAAAACATGTGACGAAAAGTAAAAAGTAACAAAATCGATCGCTCTTAGCCGCAAAGTAGAACCTCAAAAATCATTCTATTTAGCCGTACCTTGAATTTAGAGTCATGAGAATCGTATGTGTAAAATTTGAGCCATAGATTCGTGTCTGAAATTTCGTCCATAAAATCGTGCGTCAATATATCAGTCCACAATACGATTATATGGCTCTAATTTGTAACACCATTTTTTTCACTAAAAATTCAAGATAAGCGTAATTGGAATCATTTGTTGAACAACTACTTCGCGGTTGAAAAGACGTCAGAGTTTTAAATCAAAGTCGTGAGCGAAAATTAATTAGAAATAATTACCGATTCTGATCCTCACTTTGAAAAATCAAATCTTCATATCCGTGATTTCTCTACTTAGTTACTGTCACAGGGTAACTCCAGTGTACTTACGTTTTCTATTGTTAAAGTTGGAGATGCAGAGGACGATAGCGTAGGGCATGAACTTCCCCTCAGTTTTTGACCACTGGTCAAAACAGGTATTCCAACAAAAACGATGAGAGTAAGGTGGGAACAGGTAAATAAAGTCATCTTGGAACGTGTCCTTTCTATTCACTCTGCGCAGACAAATTTTCTAGGACTATGTACCTATGAGAAAAAAAGCTGTTTAACCTTATGCCTAAGCTGAAAATTCTCAAATATAGAAGAATTAAATGATAACTAGAGTAGACAATATAATAGATTTTAAAAAATAAATAGTGATTGACATGAATTAAGATGAAAAAAAATTAGTTGCACTCAGCTATTATTCCATCCACAGGCATTGAGTGGAATGAATTTATTTTCAAGATAAGCTATATAATAAAAAATTCGATGCAGCCAACGAGTATTAGGTTAAAAAGGTTTTATTACAATTTTTTAACAATGCTACGAGCATGTAATAAAAAGTATGAGCTACGATTATGGGAAAAACTTTCTAAATATAAAGTTTAAATCCTAAATATTTCTCAATGTTAAAGTGAAATATTTTATGTTCACAAAATTTGAACGAATTTTTCGTAGAGCCGGTGAAATATTTTACTTGATCTAAAAATCTACGTCAAATAGGCAATGCAATTCGAAAACAATATCATTTATAGCAAGGAGTGAAGATTAAGGATTTCCATCAATAAAAATGACAAGAATACAATATAAACCACGCAGGCTGTACAATTTCATTTTATGGTGGCTCTAAATATCAATAATTTACTGGATTTGCATAGACAATATTGGTTGAAGTAGATACTAATCAATTGCGCTTCACCAAAATATAATTGGATTTTTTTCAAAGTACGCAATGATTTTCTTATATTCAAATATTGAGAAACAAAAGAGCGGATATTAATCATAAAAAACAAATATTATTAATCCTATAATTCTCTGATTGGGAACGGTCCTATTGAGTAGTGGCTACTTATTGTACGTTGTCAGGTTATAATCCAGAGTGCAGACTTCGGAGACGCCGAACACAAATCTTCGAACTGAGTGGGTGCCTGTGAAAATGAACTGTCCCCGCTACCCTGAATTTATGAAATTCACTCGCCAAAAGCTTAGTCTTGAATGATCCCTCCCGTCACCTATCCAAACCTACCTTCGGATTGTATCGCTGGATGAGGTAAATAACATATGAAAAACTTTCTTTTCTTAGATAAAATAATAAATAGTTACTTGAAAGCCGAATCAAGAGATACGTAACATACAACAAGGCAATGCAAAATGTTGCTGAATCAGCTTTGAACTTACCTCTTGAGGAGTCGAGGACAACCTGACGAATGGCGATACTACATGATTTTGGAGGTCCTCTCCCTCTTATTCTGCTATCCTCCCCGCTTCGATCAATCAATTTTCTTCAGGGCTGCGAAAGTAACCGGTTCCCATCGAAAATTTGTATCGGGTTCGTTCAACTGCTTTGTATTCGGGAAACAATTACGAATGCTCGCCCCCAACTCAAAAAAATTAAGACCCTCCCGTTGAAAAAGACCACTAAGAGGGTGTATAAAGGTGTTTTGATAATATGGTAGCAGAACTCCTGCGGCGGATATCAACCAATATGAACGTGTCTTTGAAAGGCAGACGTGTCTTGTCTTTGATGATCGGCTATTAGTAGTAATTACCTCCCATTCTGATGCCTCAAATAATAAGCCGCGCTGCATTCTGCAATGAAGAGCAGCGTAAAACCCGTTATTTGGAGGGTAAAAGGGTTTGCTGAGGTATTTTGAAGAGGATACGGATAGCTAAGGTCATTTACGCAGTGAGTAAAGGATGGAGAAAAAACCGGTGTAGGGGCTGAGCCAGCTTATGGATTTAGCGCAGAGTTCTCAAAAATTATCAACCTGTGGGCAGCTTCGACAACCGAACAATATTTTAGGGGACAACATAATCGAAGTCATAATATATAAAGGGTGGAGAAAAATTGAGGGGGTGAGAAGCCAAGGGGTACAAGTGATTTTTTCTCAACAGAGTTAGGTATAGTTAATTGCTAGAAGAGATACACAGAAATTGGTTGCCAAGGGATACGAGTGAGTCTTAAGGCCGTATCACACTAGCGACTGCGACCGCCGCTGCGACCGCGACTGCGGCTGCGACTGCACCCCATCACACATTGCGGCCGACGCCACGGTCGCGCATGCGCACGTATGAACGTTTCTGCTTGTGGCTTATTTGTTTACGAAAGCCCAAAGAATGGATAGAGAGCAGCAACTGTTGAAATTGTTCCTAAAATATGTTAAAACGTACTTCATTATTAGTCACCTTTGTACTCGGGTCCAATATCAAATATGCTGGGCTTCCACCTTCACTTTAAAAATCCGAAATTATCTCAGCGTTATCTTATAACCTTCTTGGACATCCCTCGCTACGGTAACCAAAACAAACAAACACGTCTGCCGCAAGCGCGCGAGATTGAAATGGAGCTCTCTGATTAGCTGCGACTGCGACTCAGAAGAATAGCCGGTCGGCTATTCTTCGGAGTCGCAGTCGCAGCGTTGACTGCCTCGCTCTGATTGGTCGACGGGCCAGTCGCAGTCGCGGTCGCAGCCGCAGCGCCGGCCGCAGTCGCTAGTGTGATACGGCCTTTAGTTCCAAGCCGACATAGAGTGGAAAATCGGATGCACTATATCAAATATCTAATTCATCTTGTTTGTTTTTTATGCCTAATTTCTGTGCCTAACTGCGTATAGAATAAAGAAATCACTTGTACCCATTGTCTTCCAAACCACTCAATTGTGTGACGAAATTTTCACCCTAGACTGCTGCTACTACTATGGACCAATATTACTGATGATGTTTAGGCAGAAAACGGCTAAAAAAAACTTTGAGCCAACCGCTCCGATTGGCCACGAGTTTTCCCCGTTGCTAGATGCTCGGGACACCTCATGACTTCGAATGCTTTTCCTGCAGGAGATCGCGATTCATCCTAGGCATCCGGCGAAAAGGCAAACCTGCAGCCAATTGGAGACTCAGCTCAGAGTTTCTTTTTTTTTTTTACAAATTATGCGTTTTCGGTATACACATCATCAGTAAGTTTGGTTCCTGCTGGCATCAGCTATCCAGGGTTAAAAGTTCGTGACACATTTTTTCTCCATCCTGTGAATAGACTCCAAACATTGGTGCTGGAAAGCATGAAGCAATACTGCGCGGCTTTTTATGTCGGTTTTACTTCGGTAAAATCGTAAAGTTCATCAAAGTGGCGTAAGATTTTGACAGTATATACTTATATATAATATCGGTACATTTTTTTCGTAAACAAGAGTTCTCGAGGGTCGAGTGAGAGGGCCTCGAGGACCGCCTGGCGTCCTGACGTCCCATCCGACGCCTGACGTCCCATCCGACAAGGCCTGACGTCCCATCCGACGGGTGGAGTTCTGTGCTTTCTATCCGTGCCATCACCAAAGTAGGTATTAGGTTTCACCTTTGAAATCGTGACCAAAACTAGGATTTGAACTAAGACCCTCCGAAGAGGAGGACAAGCACCCCGACTGCGCACCTCGACTGCGCGGGCATCGTATGGAATCCAGCGTAGGTAGACATAATCAATGGGCTTGATTAAATACCAATGAAAGCTGCTAAAAAAGAACAGAGAGCATTACCGTGCTTGTATAAGATATGACGTAAGCCTTGTGGGTGGCGTTGTGGGTCGGGTTTCCAATGTTGATATGCACTAACGAAAAATAATCCACTACAGAGTGGACTTTAAGGGCGCTTAAATAAGGGCGGTCTTGAAGAGAAAACCCGTAGGTAAGTGTTGTCATACAATGAGCTGGTTTCCATAGGAAGAAAGACAGACTGTTTTTTTTTAATACACTGGCACTACGAGAATTTTCAGCGAACAGCAGAATCGCTGTAAAAATCAAATAAGACGTGAGGAAGGGGAATTCGAATATAAGTTGGTGAATCCAAATTGTCGAATACATTCATTACCTTATTACAATCGCATCTCGGTGGATTTATCTAGAACTTTAGATGAGACAAGTGATTTCATGGAGTATTTCACACCATGTAAAGTAAATTAAACACAAAATATTTTTGCGATTGCAATATTATATGTTAATATCAACATTGCTATTCACAGGGTAGTTTATTGCATGGGCAAGAAAAAGAGCTCAGTACAATTTATGCAACCTCTCTGCTAGAAGTACAGTCAGAAAAATGCTTTATATAAAGAACACAACATTTTACTCATGGTAACATATGGTTATGATCGCCCGACTCCAGAGCGATGTAACTAAAGTTTTGGTGAGTAAATTTTATTTTCATTTGGAGTGAAAAGTAGAGTTAAATAACAAAAATTATTTATTACACATTGTATACCAGCTGAAAAGTGAATGTTGAAAATTTGAGGGTTGAATCGAAGTAAAAAAGTATAAATGAATTGCAAGTGAGAAAGTCTTCTTTCCTTGCATGTGCAAACTCTGGAGCCAAATTATGCTCATGTACGAGGTTCACACAATACTTTTAGAACTCTGTTGAATTTCATAGACATTCAGAAGTAAACGGATATACAAGATCTGATCTTGATATCCCATACGCAGCCAAGGAGTTCAATGCTGCCGTGATCAAATTATCGGCAGTGTTTGGTAAGGCAAGGATAATGGCGTTATCTGTAAATCACAACAAATTTACATTGAGGTAATCACTATGACAAAGGGAAACTATATTTAACTTCGCAACACATGAAATTAAAGCGAAATATACGTGCATTAAAGGCAATACTGTTTAATAATATAAAAACAACTTACCTATTCTCCCAAAGAGGAAATTTTGGCATGCATACAAAACAATGTAGTTGGTGTTATCCGTTTTCACGATGTAATAATCTGACTTTGTCGTTTTACCTTCAAGAAAAAATAAAAAATGCCAGAAAATTAAATTATATTTGATCGAAAATTAAGAATAAGCCCTAAACACGGTGAGTAAATATTAACATACACACTTAAAAGAAATAATTGTAATCATCAGTTATAACTGCTAAAAAGTGCATCCTTTGATAATTCATTATTCAACCACTACATGGCATTAGAACTCTAATCTATATTCTATAAAGTCCCCTAACGACCACTCACTCACTCACTCATTCATTCATTCACTCACTCATACAAATGTTTGGGGTGAACGAGACGAGATACGACAAAAAGTCCAATGAAGATCCCCTCTAAAATTGTCTGAAACCCCAGGAAAAATTATGAAAAGACTAAATTTACAATTATTTATCTGCCTATTCATATAAAATTGAGTATGGGGATTAGTCCAAAAACTGGCCACCAAATTCCAATGGCGGCGCGGCAGTCATAAAAAAGGAACAATCATAGCAACATATTTGTTTATGCAAACAAGAGGAGCTAAATTGGGAAAGAAGATAAAGGAATTAAAAAGAAAAAATGATAAATACAAGAAAGGAAATAAGGAAAATAATATTTGAAGTGTCTATTTCTTTGCGTCTTCTTTCCGCAAGAACACACATCTGTTTAAATCAAAGCGCATTCAAATGAAAAGCGGAGAAATATAAGTTAGGAAATTAGTTGCTGTTTTTGGTATATTACATTGAAAGTGTGGTGGTTATTAATTTCAAAGTAAACAAGTGCACTAAATGCTATTTTAGAAATATGATTCGTGCTGTTGACTATAGTTCGTATCTTGTTGGCGATACACGATTGTAGTAGAAAGACTTTCAAACAAGTCTTACATAATACAGGTAGGTAAAAATGATTATATTTTCATTTTTTGTGATGTTGATAACTTTTTATTTTTGTTTACGTTCTTTTTTCCGTTAATGTCCTTTTTAATGTATGTACAATGTTATCCGTGAGCTGCAGGAGTGAATAGGCAGTGAATAATACAATATGGAAGATCAGTGCAAATAAAGGTATTTCTTATTCAATTATTTGTCTTGCGAAAATCTCGTTTACTTGAGTGACTAAGTTATTCAACTGTGAAAATTATTGAAATCTTGACATTCACAATGTCTTGTACACCAAAGGCTGTGATCCGTTATTCACCAGATTTATTGCGCATTGCGTTGGATATTAAAGCTGAGATATTTGTATATCCCGATTCATTAAAACTTTAAATAGAGGTATTTCTGAAGTGAAATCATTCGCGATCAGCATAAATTATATTTCGATAAAATTCGTCATACTAGCCCCGATTCATGCTAAGGCGCATTTGTTCTAGATATTGATATTCAGTCCCTACATAATTCGCTTACGAAGGGGAACAGCTGTTACATCTTATTCGTATATCAAGAATTTGGTTGAGTTTTGTGGAAAATAATTAATAAACGTGTTTTTCTTTGTAATACGTAAAGTCATTATGTTATGATATCACGTATGCATTGGGTGTTACAGTGGAACGTGGTCTCAACGTTTTTTGTATTTGAATTGAATAAGTTAGAGAAACTCGTAGAAATTTATTTTACTTTTTTAGCCCCTCAGAAAAACGTTTCTCTTTATAAATATTTCCATTCATATTGTAGCCTACGTACCATGCGCTCGTTTTACGTGAAAGTGGAAATATTGCTTATACCTAAGCTAGCCAGCTTAAAAGTAAACGATCCTTAAGTAACAAGTAGCAAACAAAAAGTGTAAGACCTCCCACAGTGAGCATAACAGGCCGCAGGCCTTTTTCGGGGGGGGCCTAGGGGGGGCAGAGCCCCCCCAGCGAGCAAAGCGAGTATTTAAATATAACCAATTACAGCATTATCAAATTAATGTAAATATTGGAATATTTGAATAATAGTCTGAGACGTGATGTAAAACAGTGCCCTAACTAAAAAATTAAGCTATATTATGTCCTTTAATAATGATACATGGCAATAGCAACGTACCCAGTTGTGTCAGTTCAAACGTAAGGTAGGTACCAGCAGTACTATCAGCACCATTGTTCCCTGTAACGGTCACAGTTCCTGATGCACGGGACGCACCACCACTGAAAAAGGAAAGAAACGCGGAAATGTCATGTCTCCAATTTTTTTCTATGCATGCAAGGCATAAAAACAGGAAGTAATATTTTTAAGTAACCTGCACTCTATAAGCCCAGTCGAAATTATTAGGTCCTCCCTTAGAATGAATACAATGAATGACTAACACACTCATTCTGCAGGTGGTGGAAAAGTCCTTTCCAGCAGGTTTAATAGGGATTCCAAGAAAAAGTGAATGATTGAGGATATGGGCACTGAAGAGAGCAAAGGCATGTCCAGTATGGAGCAGAAAGGGTCTGCTGCCCTCCCCCCCCCCCCCCCAGAAAAGAATCGCAAAGTGTTTTGAGGAAAATCTAGATGTGATTGAAACGAAGGTTTTCAACAAATTTTTTTTGAACCTACGAAATACATGTACATGTAACTAAAATAAAAATTATTGGTCTTGTGTACACCCTTGGAGGAGAGGTGATCGTTTGAGTAGGTTCCGATGTGCATCATTATTACTGAACTTCCTTTGTATAATTAATTCAATTAATTTATTGCATTGTGATACACAGCTGTAATTCTGAGTTTTACGAGTAATACGTGAAGTATGGTGAAAATGGATCAAAAGAGGTAGCGAAATATTGTTGGCGAGGCCGAAAACCTTTTGATATATGAGTGGCCTAAAAGGTAAGGTTATGTAAGTTATATTATAATTACATCTTCTGGACTCCTGTGATGGCTAAAGAATACTTGGAATTCGCTGTAATGGCTGCAAAGGTGTATGTGATGCATTTCCAGTCATGACGATGAATTGAAGGGGAACGAGCAAGTACCCTCCAGGTATTCACAAGCTGAAAAGAGAGAAATCTTTAAGTAATAACGAAAGAATAAATCAAATAAGACGTGAGGAAGGGGAATTCGAATATAGGTTGGTGAATCCAAATTGTCGAATACTTTCATTACCTTATTGCAATCGCATCTCGGTGGATATATCTAAAACTTTAGATTAGACAAGTGATTTCATGGAGTATTTCCTACCATGCAGGATGAATTAAACACAAAATATTTTAGCGATTGCAATATTAGATGTTAATCCCAACATTGCTATTCACAGAGTAGTTTATTGCATGGGCAAGAAAAAGAGCTCATTTTTTCTCAAATTTATGCAACCTCTCTGCTATGATTGCAATTACTTCTTTATAGTGTGCATGTTAATATTTACTAACCGTGTTTAGGGCTTAGTCTTAATGTTCGATCAAAAATAATTTATTTTTCTGGCATTTTTTGATTTTTTATTGAAGGTAAAACGACAAAGTCAGATTATTATATCGTGAAAACGGATAACACCAACTACATTGTTTTGTATGTATGCCAAAATGTCCTCTTTGGGAAAATAGGTAAGTTGTTTTAATATTGTTAAACAGTATTCCCTCGGCATTCAAAATAAGTAAAAAATAATATTTAAAACAAAAGTATTATGTTTCCTCGCAAAAAAATCCGTCCCGGGATGATGCTTCCAAAAGAATATTATGGAAAAGTTTTATTAAATACCTTAAAATTACTTTTACCTCATAGGATCGATGGAAATTTTTACGTCTATATTTGAGCGTGTAAGTGGAGGGAAAGAAAGACAAACAACTGCAGAGTTATAGATTCAGGCTGCGTGAGCGAAATCCATATAATGGCTCTTTCTCATCTACAAGGAGAACAGCCAGCGCTTAATATTAGAAAGTTTTCCGTAACTTTTTCCGGATAATTTCACTGTACTTACATATTCTATTTTTCCATTGGAGATTCTCAAGACGAAAAAATTAAATAGATAGTTATCTATACACTGAGCACTTGCCCGAATTAAACCATTCAAAGGCATAAAATTTAATTAATTGTAAACCTAAATATTGAATAAACCATGAAATCAAGGCAACTACTACAAAAATAGAATATTCTACCGTTTTTATGAGTCTTTGTGCATCTATATTCCTTTCACTGGATGAATCAATGGAGGAAGTTTCTGGGGAAAAGAACTTTGGAATGTTGGCACACAACAAACAAGAACTTTGACCTTCGTGTACACGAGATTCTCAGCTGGGACTCCTCATGTTTAACTCCAGGTGTTCTAGCCAGGGATGGCAATCAAAATTAATGAAAGTCAATACCACCAATATTTCAATAGCTTCGTTCGCGGGAGCGAAACGAAATCGGAGTGAAAACTACTGCGGGTTGAAACTAAAAATCTCTGCGACGAAACGAAACAGATAATGTCTGGAACCGGAGAGACCATGTGCTTCACCTTCGAACAGTTTAGTTTCGACTCATAAACCAAGTACCAAGTATGGTGGAATGAAGTAGAGGGTCGGCCTACCGCCACTAGATGCATTTGGAATTCAAATTTTAACCAGAGGCCGGAGAACGGTGAGCGCTAACTGGCCAATCGATTTTTAAGCTCAATATTTTAACCCGTTCGCATCGTAATTTTTCACGGAAATTTCTAAACTAAATGCCTTTTATATTTTTCCAAGGGTTTTCATTTATCGTGCGAAAGATCCACAGAGAAAAAATAATCCGCCTTGACCGGGACTCGAACCTTATGGATGATTTTTTCTCTGTGGAACTTTCGCACGATTGTGCGTTGCGGGTGACTCCCGTAAAAGTTATCACCGTGGCTTGTCCCGGTACTCTTTAAATTGGTTTTCATTTACCTATTATTTTATAGAATATGAAATTAAGTGTCAAGAGGCATAGACTTTATATGGGATAATTTTAGTTATTTTTTTCGCACATGATATTTAGTTTTAAGATAATATTCCTTCAATATAAAATTTTCAAATGCAACAACAGCAATGACACTACCGGCAGTTCGCCGGCTCTTTCACTTAAGGAAAATCGTACCAAACCGTCGAATCGCCGTCTATTTACCCGAATGGGTTAACCTCTCTACATTTTATTATGAAATGGGTAGCAACAATGCCCTCTTTTCCCCATTCACTCAACTTCTGGGATCGAAACTTAACACTTTGCGTGCCATGGGCGTAATATTACGTCCTGCTAATCCTTCTGAGGATTGCCATGGACGTAATATTACGTCTTTCCATTTCATTGGCATTGTATGCGTGAAGCCGTAATATTTCGCCCGTCGTACTTTTCCAGTTTACAGCTTAGGGGTTCTGTTTTTTCAAAAATCAACTGCTCGACGGAAAAAGAGTTCAATTTATGTCTTGAGGACGAATAGTCCTCTGTAGCTACCGGCATCCTCATCTTAGGCCACTTAGTGTGAAAATTCTTTGGGCCAATGGACCGTTCGTCGAGGGTGCATTGACCCTTTTTTTCATCCAGGATTTATAAAGTTTTGCTTGTAACAATGCTTTTTTATGATTTCCATGCTTTAAATAGTTCGAATCGAGCGTATTAAAAAAATTATTATGCATGCAATGGCGGTACATCATATGTTGCAACTTTTTTATTTTTCAAAAACAGTAGGTTTTCATTGTTAAATTATGTGTTTAAAAATTAGCAATACATGTTATTCAACTCATTCATAAAGATGAGCAAAGTCTATTTTTATTGAAATGAACATCGATATAAATATACATTTGCCGCTAATGTTTTAAAAAATGTACGAATATAGTAAAAAATCTCTGGATATTTCAGTAGGGCTTTCAATTTAGCAGCCGGCACTCAAAGTGTTAACTATGAGCGGTAGGGTTTCGATTAATTTAGTTTTATTCCCGGGAGTAAAGTTTCGTCCCGGGTCGAAACTAAACTCCTTGGTGATTTTAATTTCGTACGGGAACAAAACTAAACGTAGGTCTCGTATTTTCGTTTCTCTCCGGGTTAAAACGATACATTTTCGTTTCGTTTCAATTGCCATCCTGATTCTAGCCCCGTAGAAAGTCCTCTTAATCGATTCTCGGTGACGTAAGACTCTTCTAGCGAGGGTCAAATCTGTACTCCGCTGTGCACCAACCCTTCAGAGTTTTTTCAATAAATTCGCCCCATTCATTCAATCGTTGAGTAGAACATAGGTGCATACATTACCTTTGGACATCATAATATACAATGCAGTGATCCATATAACAAAAATTTTGTTCTAAACTTATAGGTGCGTTTTTACATAATTGCCATGACAAAATATTTTTTGGACCGGGGATCAAACCACGGACCTTTGGCTTACCGAGACACAGCGCAGACCACTATGAAATATAGGTTCCTGATTTCCTAAGGCAATTTTACGGATTTTTTTATATTTTAACTGAGAGAAATTTTTCTCATAGAAATTCGTGTATTTTTCACCACCGTTAACGTGGCAATCTTCGAAATATTATACTTGCACTTATATCTTCGTATTAAATAAACTAATGTTGGAGGAATAGATCCAAATATGCCAATTCATGCCCGCCTGGCCTATTTTTTGTGTATCATTGTATTGCACTTATGCACTGAATATACAAGTGGCTTTTAACGCCGTCCGGCACATGAGTACAAAGACTTGAACTACTAAAGGAGGAAATTTGCCGTGGAAAAATGTTAAACATGAACAAGATTCGAGCCTATGTATCACAATTTAAAGTCTGATATAACGCCAGTTGTGCTACCAAGGCAACATTAGTCGAGGCAAATTTCCAAGCCATCACACTCTTCTAGTTCGTGGAAAAACGCTTCTTCTAAAGTTACCAGTAAAACCAGGATCGTGCAAATGATTAATGACAAACAAATGCCTTGTTGGTGCAAAATAGTATACCACTTTATCATATATTTAAAGTATAAGGATCCAATCCAGGTCAACCCAAACAATTTACAAATTTCCTCATTTTTAAAGGCAAAGTTAAGTCTTCGAGGTCATGAGCTGTCCAAAGCATCCCGTAAAAGGGCAAACTCGCTTTCAATCGGAGAACTTTCTAGTTAGATTCTGTTGTTTAAATATGGTGAGTTTTGACCAAAGCGTCACTAGCAATTTTGGTCCCTACTGGCGTCAGCTAGATTTATCTCTTGCGGTATTTCGACTCATTTGATCGGAATATCTTTTTGGCACGTTTATTAGCGCTATCTTTATCGTTGCAATAAAATAAATCAATGACGGCGCCTTATTTTAGTACGAAACTATAGTGAAGGCTATTGAAATTGAAATCCTCTAACAGAACTTAGACAATGTTCATTCGTGTAACATGCGTTAGTGACACTACAACTCAGCAGATTCACGGCGGACTCCTATCATAGAAGAACACGTGTTCATATAATAAATATTTTGAGCAGAGATTTTTAAGGGGACAGAATTCTTGAAGCGTGTTTTTGAAAAGTCCCCCGATAGATAAAGACAAAGGAAGGTGCTTTCCGCTCTCGTTAGACTGCAACGCAAATATAGGGGTGGACCACTGAAACATTTATTCAGTGAATTGAAGAATAAAACACAATAGAAAGCAGCACTATACGTCAAATACTGTTACGAGCGTACGGAGAGCGTTGAAAAGCTGTTACAAAAATTAGGATTGGAGCCACTATAGACTCGGAGGCTCTGTGTTCGGCTGTGATTGCTTGAGTAGGTTCGACAGAAACAACAAAATAAGAGAGATATTTATCCGAACAACTTGAAGTATGATTTTTAATCCGTCAAACTATGAAGAACTTAAGTATATAATAGGCTGCATTCAAATAATCCTAACACCGCACTACGTCATTTTTTGTACATTAACGGGTACATAGTTGGTGTTCTAACTCCATCTGCTACACACCTATTGTGGCGGTTTGCTGGGAAGTATGTATTCATATCGAGAACCCTCAAATAATATTAACCTCCATGAAAGTATCCTATTTTTCCCTCTTTATTACACGCCTTCTCTCTTTAACTTTCTTTCCAACAATCCCCTTCTTTTTATCAACAACATATGGCAACATTCTTTTAAACAAACAATACATAATCTAAAAGATCAACCTAGGTAAACGTACATACATTAAAATATAAATTTACGCAATGAAAATCTTAATGACGAACGAAATGAAATAAATTCAGTTAAATGGCATAAATAAAAATGGAATTCCATAAGGCACAGCGTTACAATGTGTACACCTTTCGCACACGTGCCTAATAAAGCCGTTTGCAGGTTCGCATGTGGAATTCCAAGGCAGTTGTGTAAATCGCTGGTGTTCTAACACCCTCCGCCATACGCCTATCATGGCGGTTTGCCAGGTAGCACTTAAGCGGAATTGGATGAATATACTTACATTTTGGATCGTTAGCGTAGGAGCTGGTGAGGACGTCAATGGAGGACAAGTGCCTGCCCTTAATTTCTGACCGCTGATCACAGCGACGATTCCAACGAGAACAATGACAGTGATGCGGAAATTCATATGTAGAGCCATGTCAGTGGTATCTTTTTTCTTCAATGGTTACGAATTGAAATAATTTCACCTGCAAGCAAGGAAAAAAGTGATAATATTACCATGTTAAAAGTACCCAATTGTAGTTTGTCCCAATAGCATCATGCATGAATGAATGAATATATAATATGATGCGAATCCAACTATTAACAACTAAATTTTATTGATCGACAGCCACTTTTTAACAAGAGTACCTAATTAAGTATTATTGAACAAAAGCCACTTTTTAAATTTAAATTCACGAAAAATTACTTCTCTATGCATTGTAATTGTGTTTGGTAATTTTCACATTTCCAATGTTTTTTTTTCGGTTTTAAGGTAAGTACTTTTTTCCTGTTTTTAATGCACCAACAAAAATTCTGTTTTTGCTAAATTTCACCTGCTAATATAATTTATACCTATTTAGCCTTAAACTTGTTATAAAATAAATTCATCGAACATTTTTGACCAGAGGTAAACAAAAATCCACAATTTTTCTACCCTCAGACGCAATAATTTAAATTAAACGTATTCGAATCGTGCAATATCTCAAAACCACGCTTCACAAAGCAACAGAGCGCCATAAGACATTGCTCGAGTCAACCTTGGACTTACCTTGTGAGTGTTGCGATAACCCAACGGATTGTGACGCTAAAAAATTTTGGCGTTACTCCTTATATATTCGCGAGTGGGCAAATGGACTAAGCCATCCTCGCTTCCACGTTTGTTATTGAACCCCAGAGAGCCAAGACCAGACGGAAAAGGTTCCAGTCTCAAAGAAGAGATTTGAAAAAAATACTTCGTCAGCTCTGTGGGGTGGCGATTAGATTTATTCAGTTTTTCCTCATCTTAAAAAGCACCGTGATGACTTCGTACAAATTCTTATAGAAAAGAAATCCGTGCACCTCACGTGAGATGTTCTTTTCAGAATTGTGCTGCATCATGGTGAATGATAAGTTGGGTGGCTTACCTTTTCGTGACACACAGTTCAGAGGACCGTGTTGCCGCTAATTATTCAACTATTCGCGAAAACGCCACCTTGCCCGTGAATGAACCGTGTGTGCAGGAAGACAGGTCATTAAACTCATCACCACATTCTCATATGCAGACTGTCCTATCAGGCATGCGTCATTTTTGGTTTCTAATTTTGTTCTTGAAGTTTTACGGTATTGATGAAATTTTGCACACACACAAAAAAGGTAGCATTCTCTGTTTAATGAAAACCAAATTGACCTCATAATTGTTTTTGCCGCTGTCTTATTTTTTAAAGCATACTATTATGTCTTAAGTTGACTTGGTTTAATTCCAAGAGTAGCTTGAAAATGTATTCCTCTGCAAATGTTTAATGCATGACGAGGGATTAAATCTAAGATTGGACTTCCTAGTTGCGATCTCGCCCAATACAGACGCATTACTGCAATGTGGGTTGAAACGCAAAGAATAATTTCACCTCATCGGGTTTCAATGCTAAAATGTTTCAAATAGAAAAGAGTCTGAATTTCTCCGTGTGAATGTAATTTTCTAGGTTTTTCATGACGGAAAATGGAACTAAAATAATTTTTAAATAAATCCAAACACGACGTTGTTAAAGCACAGGTAAGTTCACCGCTGAGGTAAATGGGTTCTCAAAATAGAAGCTTGGCTGCCAACCTGTCATAACTTGGGTTAACAAGGGTAAGCTGATCAACCGTGCAGTCCGCATTACCGTATTGTCTGTGTGTCGACCTAAAGGTGTCATTCGAGGGTCAAATGTCACAGAGATTTGTTTCGCACTATCTGGATGATCAGCATGTCTGACATGTACTAACGTTTTAAAAAGTATGTAACATGGCAGTCCAATAGGGTAGGAGAAAATTTTCCGCGGACATTAGCGACACCTGAATTAAGCGTTGTTATTAAATCTGATAAATATAGCTTTAGCAATGCATACTTTGAGAAAAACTTTCAACTTCAAGCATATTCCCCTTTACTCATAACAAACATAAGTCTATTTCTAATTATTTATGAATTTGGACAAAGTCTTTCCAGAAAACAAGTGAAGGTGTCATGGGGGATGAGCTCCTATGGCCTCGGAACTATAGAAACTCACGAAAATCCTCGACGACGCACAGTGGGCGGAAATCGGAAAAAGCCGGGCAAAATTACAAAATGGCTTTTTTTAAGCTATAAACTTGAAACTTCGCAGGTATACTTAAAAAAGATTGAAATTTATGGGTATTTACATCATTTGACATAGATCCCAACCGTTACTGAGATACAGAGGCTCAAACGTGAGCAAATTTCCATAAAAACGCCCGTCTTCAATTTTCTCTGAAAATCTTCCAAAGTATGTAGATGGTGAAGTTATAAGTGGATTCTTGCCGAATAAAAAACCACATAAACGACCGTTTTCGCAGTAGAATCCCGGGGGGTCAGGGATCGAAGAGTAAAGAAGGTATTAGAGTCTCAGCTGATGTCTTTCTAGTAGGTCTTTTTGTATGAGTCCCAGGAACACAACTCACTTTTTCGAGGTTTGAACGCTTTTAATAGAAGCATGGTCTTCGATCGTATCCAAAGAAAACGAAATGAACTTCAATGAAACGTGCACTCACCTCGGCTGAAAAACCTCCAGTGTCTTCACCATAGACTATTTGAGAATCGGTGCCTTGAAGCAAAACATAAAAACGGTGAATGCTGGGCGTTAAAACCCATACAGTTCCAATAACCTTACCGAATCGCGGCTAATCCAACTCCCGACGCGCGGAGACGAACCCTGCCGCGCGATCGAAAAATCAATGTAATTTCCGGAGTCGCAAACTTATTTCAAAGGTAACTGAGTTAACACCTCAAGAAATTTTCAAAAAAGCTCCCATGTAAGTTACTTTGCGTGACTTTGCCGAAAACCCATTTGAAACTCTACCTAAATGTAAAACTTTGTCGAAAAACAGTACCCGCCATTTTGTAACTGCATGATAAGAATTTATCAACGATATTCTTTTTGGATTACGGAAAATTAAAGAAAAAATACCATGACATCAGATTATGTGGTTTTTTATTCCGGAAGAATCCACCTATAACTTCACCATCTACTTACTTTGGAAGATTTTCAGAGAAAATTGAAGACGGGCGTTTTTATGGAAATTTGCTCACATTTGAGCCTCTATCTGAGTAACAGGTGGGATCTATGTCAAATGAAGTGCATATCCATAAATTTCAATCATTTTTTAGTATACCTGCGCGGTTTCAAGTTTATAACTCAAAAAAAGCCATTTTGTCATTTTGTCCGGCTTTTTCCGATTTCCGCCCACTGTGGCGACGTTCTCTTTGGAACAATTTTTCTTTTTTCTCCCGGAAGATTGAAGCCATTTGTAGGTAAGTGAATGTGTGAGTGACTTCTTATTGAGTGCGTGTGTTTCCGCAAATCACTGGCTATCCCTAGCAGGCCCACCCTGTGAAGAATCCCGGTTTTTTGTGGAGCAAGAATCCTTTGTGGAGGTCCCTAAACTGTAGGGGCCTCCTCTAAGGATTCTTGTACGGCCTGCAGCCCCACAAAAGATCTTGTTGTGTATGTTTGGTGTGAGTTAATGTGTGTGAGTTTTGGGCTTTCCGGTTGAGAGGCTGGTGTTTTGCTGCGGTGAATTTCTTCCCCTTCCCGCACAGTAACGCAGTGACATTTTGCCTTGCAAGGCGGACGAACTGTGGGAGAATTACACGGCCATTTGAGTATTTTCCTTTCTACATAAATGTATCAAATTATTAACTGCATGAAATTAAGTAATAAAACGATATACAATATTCATCAACAGTGGATTCTTAATTATTCTCCATATTTAAAATAATTTTAATGCTAACAACTAAAATAACAAATAATTAAAAATATAAATATAATTTTTTTACGATGCTGCAAAATTTTACGATGACAGTGGAGAGGGATCACCAGTGCCGATCTCGGAAGCAAGGATCTAAGCTGAGGCCAGGTTCTTCAGGGCAATCGATGCAGAAGGTCTTAGTCCGAAAGAGTCTTCGTCCGAATCTTTGAGCACTTTCTGCGTTGTTTTTGGAACTTCTCTTATTCTTATTTTCGAAATTCTTCGGAATTGATAATAAGGTTGTTTTGGCTTGTTTGACCTTCAGCGAAGGTGCATATTATAGACAACCTGAATGAGTTCAAGCTCAGTTTCTGTGTGCCTGACTTCTGTTCCGGGAGATGGGAATTCAAAACCTTTATATGCATCAAATGAATCCCTAATCTCCTGAACCATTTTAAAGTTTTATGATCACAGGGAGAGTAGGCCATGGTCAATATGGTCAATGCCCCCCGTGAATCTATTACATTACGAGATAGGTTTCTTGCCGTCTTGCAAAATAAGCACTCTGTGGAAAACGTCAATCCTGGCGATACCGTTCAGATTTAATATGTTCTACATAAGTACATATACTTGTCTGTTGTCATTTCAATCAGAAAGTATCACCGAAACATGCCGAGGATGCATTCCCTTCATCTGCAGCTGAAAGACTTCCGCGATGGATGGATCACTTCATTATAAAATTAAACTATCCTGAATTTAAATTGCTAAGGTTTAAAGTTAGTTATATTTTTAATAAATCAAAATAAAAATTCTTCGTAATCGATTAAAAAAACTATTAGAGTAAAAAATTTGAGACTCAACTTAATGGAACTTACTTGTATCAAAGAATTCCTTTCCAAGCTTCCGGAAGTAAAAAAAATATATATTAAAAAAATCATCGGCTAATTTATTTCTATTGAAGTAGGGAATGATTAGCAATGAATTCGTTCAGAAATATTGAAAAACAGATAATAGAGAAATTGTTTACAACACCAACAACACAATGAAGTGAAAATTGCCTCATAAAAAGTGCACGAAATTTTGGAGGGCGCCGGTGACAGAGGAAAGCTAAAAACCAGAACTGAAGCGAATTGTGGATGCCTGAGAATCTACTGCCGACGTTAATGAAGCTCCGTGACCGCTAAGCAAAGGGAAAGCGAAGAACGGAGCTTTCAAGGTTGAAGCTGCCGAGCGCAGCCGGCCGTCATCTGTAGATGACGATCGGATCTGGGCGGAGTCCGACGCGTCATCTTTCGATAATTTGCATGTCACAAACAGTGATAATTTTGGATGGATGAGGCAGATACTTTGTGGAGATCCATTACGAGATATGAAGTGAAACACTTTGCACTTTCCACATAAAAATTTATTACACTAAAGTCGACATGTTTCGCTGCACTGCAGCATTATCAAGGCTTGATAATGCTGCAGTGCAGCGAAACATGTCGACTCTAGTGTAATAACGTTTTATCTGGGAAGTGCAAAGTGTTTCACTTCATATCTCAAGTGATAATTTGTTTATCACAAACAATTTGAACATTTCCTAAACAAATGACTCAAATTTGATAAAGTTTTGGAAGAAGTGTGTGCTTGAGAATTTGAAGGTTATTATATTTTATGTAATACAAACTTTGAACCGTTCTCTATTGTTTCCTAAAAGTTACCATAAGTAAAACATTTGGCTACAATTATAAACTAAAAATCTAATCTTGAAGTCTTAAATTAAGGACTTGATGACGCCTATAATTTACGTGAAGACAAATGAGACCAACTTTAACGCTCTTTCCTACAGGTGCAAAATTTTATTTGGCATCAATGGCCAAAATTTGTCATAGACCAGAAATATTAGTAAAATTTATGCTCCAAGAGTCAAACTTGCATATAAGTTCCTCAATATAAAAATTTAAGTTTAAAACCAAGAGCGTTTTAATATTTTTAACTTTTTATGCTTCATTGCTTTCTAAAAAATTCTTCATTAGTTGCTTATTTTAGGCTACTATAATTTCATGAACTTATCTGCGAATAATAGTTTTATTTATAAAGTCGGGAAGTAAAACAAAGATTATAACAAAACAATTGGAGTTTCTCGTTTCTTAAGTCTGGTAGGACTATTGTTAAAAAAAAAGAAAGGAAGAGACACTAGCATCGAATTAGAATATATCGCCATTTAAAAATATGCAGTGTATTGCAAGTCACCATAGAAATATAGAGGAAGCCTAGAAAAGTCTTCTGGTTAACATTACCAGCATTGAACAAAAATATAGGACAAAAAAGTGCATCTTTAAAGCTCTACAGTGTAATGGTCTTTTCCCCCAGTGTCCTGTGCTCCATTGTACGTCAAAAAATACAGCATTTTCATGGTAAGATCATCGAATTAGAAAATTAGCTCGCATAAAATTAATAATTAACACCAAAAATTGTTGATAAGTATTTCAATATGTTAGTAGCTTCCAAACTTTCCTAAAATGAAGGTTAGTTTTCTTTAATAACTTCAGCGACGAAAATTCCAGTCAAGGCACTCTATAGGGTGCTTATTATAGGTGAGGGTAGCGCTCCCTCAGAATAATATTCAGAAGTGCAAACATGATACGTTCAGTATAGAGAGGCAGTTCATTGCCATGAATCACCTCACACACAAAGAATGTTTTTCTATGGGGGAGCTGTGAGTGATTCGTTACGCTAATTAAGAATTCCTAGTCTCCAGTAGAAGCAGATGATGGATGAGACAGATGCCTGTAAGAGATACCGTTTGGCCGAGGGGTTTCTATAAGAATGTGATGGGAGGAAATGCTGTGCAAGGAAGGAAGAGGGGAAAGAAAACCTGATTTTCATTAATTTTGCTATGGAGGATATCCATTCTCAAAACAAATAACCTCAATAATGGAGAACCAATCAATGTAGACAGCAGCTGTGATCCCCTTTGCTAGATAATTTGTGGGGATAACGTAAAAAAAATCTTAAGTTGCTCCAACCTAACACTCTAAGATTTATCCTTGTCAGGTGCTAATCTTTGAGTTTGACCCATTCAATTTACCATTTTGTCGGGACAAAAAAAATTCAAGTTCTCTCAGTGTGAACTTCCTACCAGCAGTTAAGCAAGATTCTCAATTTCCACTCCACTTTAACTGTGTCGACCGGTTTTATCTGTCCCCCAAGGCTTTCATTTGTTAAGGTTACAAGAGTGGTCGGCTTCATTTCCGTTATTCTGGATGAGAGAAAGATAAAAAAAAAGGTACAGCGAAACCTTTAACGGATCAGTATCCGATGTGTTCTCTCACACGCAACAGTTGAGCTCTAGCTGCAATCAAAATCAAAGAAAAAGGAAGCTTAACCAAGGTTTTGGCGCAAAATCATCCGACGATTATACGTTGGCCTAAGGGTTCGATAAAAAGAGTGCCTCCGTCATGCAGCGTCTGAATGTAAGTTTTTTTTGCCCAATTATAGTCACCAATACCATAATTTAACCATTAACTCATGCACAGCATTTTCCACACTGCCCTCCTAAGGAGCACATTAACAGAAAGTTGGAGATTAGAAAAGGAACACTGTGATTGACAAGTCCCTGCATGAAGTAGTTGAGATTTTAATTGAACCGTGGGCAATCCAAGAATAAATCTTTATACATATTCATCCATGTTTGAACACTTAGGGCAGAGCTTTTGATTTGTGTGATTGCTGCGAATTGGGGGATCCTGGAGCAGTGTGGACATGGCGAAATATCTTTTATCTGTCCAACTCTCACATATCATCAATGAAAATTTCGGAGCATGTCTACCTATCGGGTATTTTTTTTTACTATGGCGAGTATTCCTTAGCCATTTAAAAGCAGATATTATCCAAATTAGTGGTTAAAATCAATCAAATAGTATTGGTAATTATTGGTATCATGGTTCATTTACTCCATAGGTGGATTTATAGAAGGGGCACAGGGGCTAGTGCCCCCCCCCCATCAGACGCTTAAAGTATATACAACATTTTTAATACGGTAATGATTACGTTGGTTTAATTCTGTGTATCACGGAGCCTCAATCATTTAATTTTACGTTAATGACTTTCATAATAAAATAAAGAGAATATTTTAAGCCATAATTGATATATCTTGATTTTAATCTCAAGTATAAGACGATATCGTTTGTCAGTCCGATCCTTGTACCCCCCAGAAAAAATTCTGGATCCGCCCTGGATCTGGATAGTACCATCGATAGGCCCGACGGGGAAAAAACTGAGGAAATTTGCTCTACCAATCAAGATCTCTATTTGTGTTTTGTAATGTGCCCGCTAGATGAAATTTTCATCCAAATAATCTCAATCTTTTAGCCATGCAGCTGCAAGAGGAAATACTTTTTGCGGTTTCTTCCCATTCTACTAACGATCACATGTACATTCAATTTATTATTGTTCTAATTTTCCGCTCAAACATATATCCGTACATTATTTTCATTGTCTTATGAAATACTTTTTTTAGGCAAATAATTTTCCTCGCATCGTAAAGCATCATCAGAAAAATCAAAAAAATTGTGACCCAATAGGATAATTCAGGAGACTCCTAATCAGATCATATGTACATCACCATAATAATTAAAATCTCGATAAGTTCTCTTCCTATGTAAAAAAAGTTTTGGAAGCTCTGACGATGCCCGAAGTAGTAGGCGAGATTTTGACACGAAATAAATATATTCGATGCAAAATAAGCCGGACCTAGCCTCCGAGGGTAAAATTAAAGCAATAATTAAAGTCAATAAAATATATATCATTTCATTTGTTTTCAGAATAACCGAAAATGTATAACGCATAAATATTTATGGGAATTTTATATTTATGGGATTCCCTCTTGTTAATATTTTTTTAGGAGAGGAGAGAAAGAAAATTTCACGAGGAGGAACACCGTGAAACACCGGAAGCATGCCTCTGACTACAACTATTCGAGGAGTGAGCATCTTCCTCGTCATAGAAATCATCGCAGTGAGCCATGGTCAAATTCTAAGGTTGGGATGGTGTCCTCCTCTGTTTTCCAGCACAAACCCTCCCCTTGAACTTGATGTGGTAAGTAATTACCGTAGCCGAAGGGCCTAGTCAGTACCGTATAATTTGCCAAATCAGTTAAAAAAATTTCTTTTCGAGTCGATGTTTCCTTCTGTTAACTTTCCAGAGGAATAAAAAAGCTACCATCATCATCATCACCTATTTAATGGGTATAAATCACCGGTGAGGATATGATTGCGTGGAACCTGACACTCTAGATTTACTAACCACATCAGCCTAACCCTACGTTTGATTCCCTCATTCATAATTTACGCATCATATCGGGAACATATAAGTCGTAAACGAATATGTTTTGAGAAAATGTTGATGCAAAAGCAATGATTAAATTCAACACATTTTCAACAGCCGGATCACTTTCAATTTTCTTGGAATTATTTTTCATTCAACAAGTGATGCGTTACCTCCTTTTTTTCCCTCTCCATTCATCTCTCTTCCACCATTCTATCTGATCACATCTCAGGTATTCGATCCCATTACTTCATTCCCTGGTCATTCCCGTTCATTCCTTCTTCAGCGTTCGGAAAAAGTTTAAAATTTCCTCAATACATGGCATTAGTTTCTCCTAAGAATTTTGACACTGAGAGCTTTCGGATGAAATTAGTTCAAGCCCATTGTGAAATCTTGTTTTTGAAATCCTTGTTTCGCTATGTTCCATAAACATAGTTAATAAGAAAAATTAATTATTAAAAAAATTTGAATGTGCACTAAAAAGTAAAAAAAAACCGTTTTTAATCACTCGAAGAATGAAGTGTGGGTGCTGATTGCGTGACTCATTTTATATTGTTTTGAAAAGAGCCAAAATCTTTTAAAATCTACTCGTAATTTTTCTTTTTTCCCATCTTTCTTAGTATTATTTTTTGTTCAAAATGTGAAGTGTTTCCCATTTGGGTAATTTGCTCTCGGAATTCCCACCGGATTAATTCTTTCATAACGGCCAACGCTTCAAGCTCCGTCTCGGCGCTCATAATCAAGACTGAATGTTGAATTATTTAAATTTTTGGTTGCTAAGTCTCATTTTTGGAATAAATTAGATAATTAAAAAATATGTTTAAAAAAATACTACTTTTTCATTCAACATGTGTAGCGTTTCCTCATTTATTTTCCTCACCGTCCATCTCTCTTTCACCATTCCACGTGCCAACATCACAGCTACCCACCCCATTATTTCATTTCCTCTTCATTTTCCATTTATTCCTTCTCCTGCGTTCACGTTTCCACGCTGTAAAGCTCAAAATTCTATATGATGAGGCTTTTTGCTAGACTTTCCGTCAAACTCATACTTAACGATACCTTCCTCAGTTCTATCCGGTTCATAAACATTTTTTAATACCAACGCTATTATCTCTCTGATGCCCTAATTCCATGTAAATTTTCCTCCAAGATCCTTTTCAAATATCTTTGTGACTGGCCCAGTCGTGCAAGTTCGGGTCTTGCGACAATATGGATGTCGGGTGGGGAGAGAGAAAGGTGTGTGTTGTCATGTTTTCTCAGAAAACTTTGTCAGTGAATGGAAAAGCAAGGATGGCAATAGAAGCTAAACGAAAGTCAAAATCAGTAAAATTTCTTTAGTTTCGTTCCCGGAAGCGAAATGTAGAAACGAAACAAAATGCATTTAAACACGGGGAGCTAAACTCAGGGTTGAAACGAAATCGGAGTCAAAACTACTTTGGGTCGAAACTAAAGTAAAAATCTGGGACGAAACGAAACGCAGATAATGCTTCGCACCGGAGGGACCACGTTATCCACCTTCGAACGGTTTAATTTCCACCCACTCACCGAGTACGAAATATGGTTGAATGAAGTAGAGGCTCGACCTACCGCCATTAGATGCATGGGGAACTCATATTTTTTACCACTAAAAGGAGAACGGTGAATGCAAACTGGCCACTCCATTTATAAGCGCAATGTTTTATCCTCTATACACTTATACCAAACGTAACGGGTGGAAAATATTCTTTCTCATTCCCCTCCACTAAACTATAGGGATCGAAACATAAGT
The DNA here is from genome assembly GCF_921293095.1 of Ischnura elegans. Taxonomy (NCBI): domain Eukaryota; kingdom Metazoa; phylum Arthropoda; class Insecta; order Odonata; family Coenagrionidae; genus Ischnura; species Ischnura elegans. The sequence goes on along the minus strand of NC_060253.1, from coordinate 63,071,159 downwards.
AACATTTGGAATACAACGACTGTCTCAAAAACCCTCTTCCCACTTGGCAACACTGCTAACTTACTCACGAGGCGCACACCATGAGGATCCGCCAATCGCACTTCGGTTGGTTTTCAAGAAGTCACGTGCCCTGCGTCCTCATCCCCCAAAGCATTTGGACCTGCCTCGCAGTGGCAAAGATATTTGAAATGAACTATAATATATTCTGAGCACACGGTTTTAGTTAAAATGTAGATAAATTTTTCATTGCCTTTGCTTAATCTCAGGAGAAAAATTGTTTTAACGTTTCATTTTCCAAAACTATATCGTATTCAACTCTATAAAAGCCCATAAATCGAACACGATTCAATTTTAGCCAGATTTTTAGTTGAATAAACTTTTCTCACTCTTTGCAGCTTGAAGGTACATGGAGATTGCTAGCCCGCCTACCTTCACTTTACTCCTATGATTGGAAATGCGTCACATACACCTTCATGAGTATCTATGGAAAACTAAAATACTCGCTAACCACGATGGGACGCCAGAGTATGTGAGTATATCCATCAAAGCTTAACTGGTAATGATGATTTTGAGCTAATGTGTTTTAATCACATGGGGATTATTTATTTCCCTGACAAAGGAATTTCAGACGGTATCAAATCTGCACCCAGTATTCGTTGTCAATGACAGCTGAAGAATGATGTAGCATAGATAATACTATACTGCTGCTTCTTTGCTGCCGACTTCGACTTTATACGGCTTTGAGGGGTTAGGAACCTCGGTATAGTTCTTTTACGTACTACTTTCATATGGTCTGGTCAGAATTTCAAGCATAAGTTTTTCAAAATACGTATTTGAAATACAGTTGTAATTTGTATTTTGTATTTCAAATACATAAATTTGGCATTTTGCCATTGTAAAATAGATAAATATATTCGTCAAATGCTTTTGAAGTAGGCCTGATAACACATCTGAAACATTATTCTTCAGAGAATACTTTATTTTCGTTAGAATCGTTTTCTTCACGTTTGCTATCATCCATAACGTGCGAAGACAGGTTATATTTTTTAAGATATATCAGTTTCTACAGAAATGTATTTTGTATTTTAAAATGTATTTAAATTGCTATTTTGTAATATTTATTTTCAAATACCCAAATGAAAGATATTTTGTACTTAGCATTTAAAATACATTGGAGCAATATTTTGTGTTTCAAAGACATTTGGAGCCTTATTTTGGGTTTCAAATACACCTTGGCCTGCATTTTCTCCAGTTCTATTTTTCATCCATTAACGATATCTCCATTTTCATCAGCAGTTTCCCATTAGAATCTGTACTTTTTTGCATCTTGGTTTTCGGTGTCAGAAGTGTCTCTTGGTTAGACTCAATGCCGGTTCTAAGCTACCTTTCATCATTTCTTCGAAAATGCTCTAACAGCAGCTATCGGTCCATTTGCCTTTGGCGATTTTCTACTCTCCGATGACTTAATTCCTCCAACTCTTGTCGAGTTTTTTTTCATGTCCATTCTTTCCGTTCTTGTACTACCTTATTTTCTCTTTGAGAGCTATGATTTGACAATTAATCCAATTTTTTGACTTTGATCTGCCGACTCGTAAATTGTTACTCTGCTACCTCTTAGATAGTATTCTTCTATCTCTAATCTTCATTTGAGTTTCGGAATAGGCAGAGATAAATGCAGTTTTAAACACATTTCTACAACAAATAAAGAAATGGCTTTTCTACAGGAGGCAGCTATTTTAGAAAAATAGAAAATGAGTACAAATGTTTACTGCGTGACGTCAGTGGCCTGGGTTCCCTTGTGGTTAAATGTCTATACGGCGAAGTTTGTTTTTCTGAAGGAGATTGGAATACCTGGAGGCGCTATTTCCGAGTTTGTAGAGTAGTCGAAATTCTACCATCTTAGTTTGACAATTTTTGGACTTAGTCTCTGACGGATAATTTGAGGTGGCTCAGTTCTATTCTGCAAATACGCTACATAAAGTGAAAAATGCCACCATAATCACTAGTATTTAGCAGGTTATTGTCATCGGAGTTTTCCAATTATTCGCAATACTTCTATTAATGCCTCTAGTCCTGTTAGCCACTTTATTAGTGGAAATATCCTTTAAATTTATGCTTTTGTAGTGTAACGGTTAGATTTCTATTTGCTTTAATAAAATTTAATTCCCGTACAAGTGCAGAAAAATGACTAGTTTAAACTCGAACAAATTTATTTTCACCTTAGCTGGTTGTAGAACGTAACCGTGATTGATAATAAATTTTCACTGGGAAAATATGTTTGATGCATAATGTCGCAGTAAACCTCCTTTAATTAAGGTAATTAAATGAGGTTTACTGCGTGCGTTCTATAGAGAATTTTAATCTATTAACTAGTAATGACAAAAAATCTCGCCAAAACGTGCGCATGAACCCTTATGGGATTATCATTGTTTTGGTCAAAGTAGGCGTAGGCTCATCAAACCCAAGCACCCCCACTCTTGTCACACTTTGCTCCACGCTTGGAACCAGTGGTTATATACCAACCTGCTTGGTTTTTCCTAAATAATGTTATGTATTTTAAACACACTAAAATGTCCGGTCCATGTCCATCAATGTCCGTTTCTCGTTTTCTTTTATCCTTAGGCCATTCATATTCAGAGGTTACGCCGGAGAATCAGGTACGGTGACAGTATCTGGAAACGGTGGGATGGATACCACTACAGTTGGAACCTACTTCACGTTTGAGCTCATAAAAACGGGTAAGTTCTGAGTGATTTTTTCATTCTCTTTGCATGCTTAATGATTAATTTTTCAGAATCATTGTCACATTGCTACATCATTTTATTTATGAGACATAAAGGGTAGGAATGAAGTATTGCCCTGATAAAAAAAAATTCTATAGAATAACCGTTTGACATAATAATTCAAATTTGATGCTGTTGCATATGTCAGTGTTACTATTTTTTTAAGACCACTTACACTATTAAACTTCAACGTGTGTCCCCTTGGTAATTAGGAGAATGTCGAAGCAGTAATCCAGTTCCCGCCAGTGACAGAAAAATGTTTTGTAACATGTATTCGGGATTGGTGAGCTCACCCCAGGCTAAGCCAAATATGCGTAATACCATAAATTCAGGGTAGGGGTGTCCAGTTCCCAGTACCCTGCACTTAGATAACTTTTGTTTAGCGGTGTAAAAATACTCACTCCGACGGGATTCGACGCTCTACCAAATCGACCACCACGCTACAATGTATCCATTGGCCCCACTTATTTGCTATCGAATGTCAACATAACCCTATGGAAAATGTTTAATCTCGAAATCTCTAATCAAATTGATGCGATGGTTTGTAGAGTATTAGAATTTGTTAGCTCGCCTTATTCTTTAAGTAATGAAAAAACACTTCCTTCTTTTAGTATCCCTAAGAAAATAGTTTAGATGTTTGGCAGAGTAGTATGAAATTAATGCTCGCTTTAACATTAAATGTAAATAAAAGCGTCCTTCTGCCAATATTTCATTAATAGAATTAATTATTGTACGATCAAGACTATATTATAATATAATTGAAACGATCCAGTAAAAATGCTTCAGTTTAGTTTCTCAGGGCCCAGGAAACTTTACTAGGCATTCAAATGCAATTCTCAGACATACTGAGTACCACGGTTTTCACATCATATGCCATTAGCAAGACTTTGAGTTACAGACCAGCTATGACGTAAAATGTTTTATTTTTTCGCCTTTTTTTACGAATAATTGCTACCCTCGGATAATTCATTTCCAAACGGTGGTACACTAGGCAATAAAAAATGTTCAACCAAATTTCATAATTGTTTTGTGAGTTGAAAGAGATTGAATTCCGAGGAGTAATTAATGATAAAGTTTTCCAGGTACGCTGAGTACATATAAGGTATTTTCAAGTGATGCGTCGAGGAGAAAATCCGCGGCCGCAACCGGAGGGAAAATTCAAGGGGAGTTTTGAAGGGTCGAGTACATTTCGGAGGGTTACCTTGTGCACCCGAAAATGAATCTTCTTTTAGGATGGTTAGAACTTTTGAACTCCCCCCCTCCCCTAACTCACTACGGCCTTGGAAGAAAAAATCACATAGTAAATAGCCCAGGAAACGGTTTAGAAATCCATAACTTCCCCTAGAAAACAACTTTAGTCAGTCATGCTTGGGTTTGGATATGAGCACAGATGACGTATATTTGAGTAAAATTTTGTGGTAGGTTATTTATTTTGTTGAAGATTAAATTTCAGGTCAAATTTCTGAAGGGTTCTTCGGGTTGAAAATTGCTGTTATAGGCATGCTATACAGTAGGTGGAGGAGCTGATCGAGAGCTGAGGTTATTTGCGCCGTAGGAAAGCCTGGGAAAAGATAGGTGAAGAGATACGCGGCGCCGGCATAAATGTGCTTTACCAAAATGAGCCAAGGCTTCTACAGATATGGTTCTACAGATATCCGAGGATCATAAAGTTGTACTTGAACTACCCTCTACAAAACATTCTGTGACGTCGAAATCCCTAAAAAATATTAAACTTCCTTGAAATCTCAATTTGGCATTGCCCTTCTTTATTACGCATCCTCATTCTTAAACTTTCTTTTAAGCAAACCCCTTCCTCTTATTAACAACACATAGCAACGTTTTATTAAACAAACAATAAATAATCTAAACCATCGGCATAGAAGAACATACATTAACATGTAAATAAATATAGTCAAAAACCTAAATAAGGAAAGAAATTCAATAAATTTAGTTAAATAAGGTAAAAAGTGGATTTGGATTACGTAAGCACAGCACACCTTACAACTGAAGCAAGGATCGGGAAACAATTGTAAAATTATAAACGATTTGAATTTTTTCCCGTGAATAATAATCAGGAATTTTTCTCGAATTCTTCTGCACCGGGTGAATTCAGTCGTATTGGTCGGCGTTTCGGTTAACAAATTGTCTTCAATTCTCAAGGCGTGTAACTATCTGCGCGTCCAAGTTCACACTGGTAAATTAACGTTCAAAGTTAGCGTGAATTTGGACATTCGGTCAGTAACATGCCTTGGGAATCGAAGACAAGTTGTTTTCCGAAACGTTGGCCAATACGACTGAATTGACTTGGTGTAGAGCCCGAGAAAAATTCCTGAATTGTTAAGTATTTTCCACTGCCGGGATCTGAAATTGGGTCTACGGAGAGGGAAGCCACCACATCATTGAATTAGCCTCGCAGTTCTGGACCGCAATCATTGGCGCCTTGGAAACAGAACTTCGAATGGATGCCTGAATTAATTTTTGGTAGTCAGGTCGGAGGAATTAAATCGAATGCTTCCTCTTCCTCCCCTTATCGTCCTACCGGAAACACCCTCATATGGTGGACTTTAAGTGGCGGCCCCAACCTGTAGCGTTTCAGTCCAGTGCAGGGAACTTTTGATCCGACACCTTAATTCAAGGGCAAGGACCGTGTGAAGAGATGGCCTTGAGACAGGAGAATGACCCAATGTGATCCAGTTCGAAGTGGAACAAACCGCTTTTTAGTGATGCAAATCTAAGGGCAGATCGAAACCGGCCATGAATTTCCGCTGAGGAGATTCCTCTCCTGAAACGATTAAATCATTGAATTCCAGAAAAAACACAAGTCCATTCCTCTGAGAAAAGATAAACTAGAGCTGAACGATTTCCGTACACCGCGCACGGGATAAGCTTGTGCCCCGCTCCAAAATGTTGAATATTATGTTTCCGTACGTGCGTGGACCAAAAAATGTCGTGTGAAGGCATATCCGTATCGTAATATCGTTTGTACCATGAGGATCAATAGTTATGTGTAAAATCCTGTGCATTATGTTCCCCGCTGAAAGAATTTATTCCCCATCTCGGGCTTTCCACCGGGTTAGTTTATCCACAGCCGACGCTTCGATAGCAATGCTACGGGTATACTTCGACACTAATTATGATAAGATTTTCTAGGTACTGACAATGAGTGCATAAAATTTTCTCGGGTGCTTTCAAATAATGCGTCGTGTCATGAAGTATTTTGTTCTTTCCCGGCGAATATTGGTGATGAAGTCTTCTCGAAAAATCTACCAGGTAAATAATTTGAATTTCGCCCTGATGACGATGAAATCTGAAAGATGATATTTTTCCTGGCGTATGATGCCTTTGAAATATTCTAGGGTTTCTCTGACCTCAATTCAAATTTAAGAGGAAGCAATATATTGAACTCACCCGATGTAAAACCAGAAAATATTTCACGTGATGAAATCTGAATTTCACCCTGATGACGAGAGCAAGGAAGGCTATCGAAACGTCGGCAATAATGGACGTCTTGACCCGGCTTATTTCCCGAGAAGACTTCGTCAGCTTGCGTCGAGTCGTCATAATAAGACGGGGCCGTAGACTTAGGAAATATTAAAGGGAATTTTTGAAGTGTCGGGTGCTTTTCGAGGGGTTATTTTTGGATAAGGTACACCCGTTAAAGGCGAATAAAAGTCCCGGAATACTCCGCTGAAAAGAATAGAAAATATCTGAACAAAGGCCATCTTTGGAATCAGACTGTCATTCTGGAATCACGTAATATTATATTTCAATCGTCCATAAGTTTAGAAACCGAAAATCGATCTTCATTATGAAATAATACCGTAGAATTTCCACGCAAACTAATCGAAGGAAAAACTTCAGCTGATAGGAATTTCTCCGATTCTCAGCTGGGTAAATTTATCGTCATCAGGGCAGATGACTGTTCTGACCGATAAATGTACTATTTTATGCATAACATTTGTTGGTGAGCTCTCATGAGAAGTTTGAACAGGAGAATACATTAACGATGGTTGCATTAATCTACATAATACCACATAATACCTTGCAACCAACCTTCAGGGTTTTTGGTATTAGGTGAGCATTTTTAAATGCTTGATTTCAGCGTGATGAGGATTTAAGAATAAACGCATAGTGCTTTATGTATATCATTTTAGGTGTTTAGGAGAAAGTATGCTATCCAATGCACGGAAGGAATGTTCTGACCAAGCATGCTAAAATTCTTTCGTTGAATGTGACGAATATCTGGCTAGTCTGCAATAATTTGGCAGACTTTTTGAGGAGCACTTGTGACAACACTTTTCGCTCGGTACTTTAAATCAAATGTTTGTTCTATAGGTGATGGTGGAGTTTAAACAAAGCAAATAGCTTGTGAATTGAATATTGAGTTCTATAAAGATTAAGCTGTGGAGAACATGTTAGCCTCGTGGGTCAAGCGCTTGGCTACTGATCTAGGAGTCCCATGTTCAAAACCTTGGAGAAGCCTTCAGACATTCCCAAGCAAAAACACTCTAATTGCGAGTATTATGCGAGGTCTCACATGAAAACAGACTAGTCCCCCGCACAGAATACATGAATTTGCCTGCAAAACAAAACACGGGTTCGGTTCCAGCCTGAGTTGGTTGCCCCTATCAAAGGCACATATGTTCATGTACGTTTAAGTGTAAAATTATTTTTTTAAACATGTAAAATGCCCCTTTTTCGTTGTTTTCCATGGTTTGGCAAATAAATTAATGAAAATATTTCACACGCCTGTGTTTAAGAAGCGAGATGTATAGATGTAAACCTGAACCCTGCTTAGAAAGATAAAAAGGAAGAGAGGACGTGTAGTCAATTATGCAGGGGGTTTGAGTGGGCGCTGGCCTAGGGGAAAATTCAAAGGTGGTTGGCGACAAGAGACTAGCATGCGACTGGAATCACTTCGACAAGAAGCAGTGTAATCCTCAAAATTCTTTCAGTCTCACGTACCTCAATCATATTCGGACACGCTCTTTCACATACACTGGAAAGGTGGCACAGGTTCAAGGGGACTGCATAAAGGAGGCCCAATTCTATCCCATAAAAAGCTGATTTCTGTTGACACTTCGATCGCATTTTAATCGATTTTCAAAAATGTCCGCGGCGCGGTGATGAGTGCAATGCGATACACTTTTTTTCTAATATTTTACAGTATAATGTTAGTAATAGCGAGTAATAGCAATGAAAAGTTATAAATTTCATAAACACATAATCGTGTACATCAATTTCAGTTAACACCCCTAATAATACCTTATTACCCCGTGAAACTCGGAACAATTTGTCCGTTGGCGACGCGAGTGGCGACTTCTGTAAACCCATTTAAATGCGCGGGGGACGACAACACTTTTAGAGGCCGACTTCCGGATCCTCTATTGTAATATTCGTGCCCAGGTCCTTTAAACTTGTTTTGCGCCAAATATTGCATTCGCGCGTTCCATTACACAACCAATTCCGCTGAAGAGATGGAAATGTTTAAAATGGATCTGGATCCGTTTTGGGATAACATTGCTGATCGTCCATACCCGTATACGATTTAATTGAAAAATTTCTCTCTCAAGGTTTTCATACAACTAGGAATACTAAAAACTTCTCCTTTTCACCTCATTGTCAGTACAATTTAATACCTCGGTGATTATCAACCTTCACTTTCATGCGCGGAATCTTTCAAAGTAATTATCACTAAAAATACCCAATTAAATTATATGTTACTTCAAATTGATTCAGTAGCAGATATTAAAATATGCAAACTTATTGAAAAGCGGAGCTTTGGATGAAAGACGATTCTAGGCTAACGGACTCCTCAAAATTTGTATAGCGGGTAGTTTCCACAAGGGGAAAGTTTTTGAGGACATGGGCCGAGGAACACTTAGCTACCGCTCTGCACTGACCACATGCCTGATTGGCTACCACTGCTTATCGACCTTTAAGGGTACTCAGTAGCGTACATGGATCATTTCTTAGGAAAGGGTGTCCAATATCAATGCAAGGTTAGGTTAATCGACTTGTAATTAGGGCACCCCATGATATATTTTTATTAAAAGTAAATGTGAAATTAAAAATAATAAGTGTGCACGGTTTCACGAGTACACAAAAGGGAAGTATTAAGATAAATCTGAACGGCGGAGGGCGGCTGGTAAAATACATTTTTCATCAATTATTCGAGTGCCGAGGGACATTTTATGGGTATTTGATTCCCTTTCTGCGAATTCGAATATCTGCACCCAAGTAAATACAGTAGATCCCTAGCCTTTAAGAGAATTAGTTTATTTCAAATATAAATGATTGACCAATGTCCAAAAATAAATTAATATCAGGTCAATAAATATTCACTAATTCAGGAAAAATAGTAATTCTTAAAAAGCTACATGTATACTACAATAGTCATATGTAAGATAAATTTGAAATGTTAATAGTTGTTATTTTTTCCATTTGAAGGGTCCAATGAGAATTAATTTTTTGCAGGCAGAATAATTCGACTGAATTACTACATTGTGAAGACGGATAACTTAAATTACATCGTGCTGTATGCATGCCAAAATTTCTTCTTTGGAAAGATAGGTAAAGCGCCATCGTAATTCAAGTTTTCAAATCACATACGGCTTTATATCATCAGTTTCATTCTTTACTCAACTACTTTTTATACTTCAACTATTGTTATTTTTACATTTCAGACAGCGTATTACTTCTGGCAAAGCCGGAGACCCCTGATGCTGATATTCGAGCCGCACTGAACTCCCTGTCAGCGTACGGAATAACGAGAGGTGATTTAGTATATCCATTCACGCAAGAATGCATAATGAACTAAATGAATTATGAGTGTCTTGTTTTTATTTGCACAAAATGTACCTATGCAGAAAATTATACACTTTCACTATAATAAACGGCCCTTAGCACTTTTGCTTAGTGTTGTCTACCTTGAGAGCTTTAGGCTCCTATATTGTTATGATGACTTATTACTCAATTACCACTGTCTCTCTCCTTTGATAAGCCACTTGAGACTATAAGCGAAGACTTATTCGTACAGCGTAAAGCGCGGCTGGGGTCATCCTCCCTACATTTTCCACTCTTTTGTGAGTTTTCGTATCTACTCTATTTATGAACAGGGTGGTTTCCTATTATTTTTTTATTGACTAAATCGAAAGATTATTACTCCAGGAGTACGTATTTCACGCTTTTAGATATTTAAATGACGATATCTGTTTTTCGCGATTAAATGAAAAGTGAAAATTTTCAAGCGCGCGAGAACGCGACGGCTAGGTAGGAATGCCGGGAAAACTCAGTGTGCCGTCGTTCTGGTTCCCGCTGCCGCAAGTGAGGTGACCTTGGGGCGAGGCTGTGAGCGCTGATACGACGCAGGATGCTAGCAGGTAGCAGAGTACCCTGCTAGCTGGTAGCGCTTGGCTTAAATAAGGATTATTAATACCTCATCAAACGAAGAAAACTTTCCCACCTCAGCCAGTTTTAATAGGTGATTATTAAGAGATCTTTCCCAGTGCTCTGTTCCTCATGCATGCATTTGTAATCTCAGACGATGTAAAACTCCTATCTACTCGTATAGAAACTAGGTCTCTGTGAGGTCACGTGGAGTGGCATCGCAAGGGCGCCAATATGGCCCTTTTCAAATGAGGATAAAATTAACCATTGCCATTCCTCTAAACCGGCATTTCTAAAACCAAATAATTTGTAAATTATGAATACACTAATGGTGGGTAACGAATCGCAATGAATGCCTTTCGTTTTCTTTGATGAAGGAATCTACCCTATTGTTAGGTTTCAGAGTAAGGGATAAAATTGCTCTGATTTAACGCTTATTGCAAAGCATTAAATTGGTTACCCTGAAGAGTTGCGGTATTTTTTACCTTTTTCCTCATTACTTTTCTTCTGTGCGTAGGTTAATCTTTCTTGGAAAAAAAATTCGTAAAAAATCTATGAAGTTGTTTAAAAGAGGAAATAAGCTACAAAAGGCATTTTAAATTATTTCTGAATTTTATTTAAAGCAAGAAAAAAATTAGTTTTCGTAAAAAATGCCAAAATTAAATTAATGCCGGGACACAATAAATGAAGGAAATACTTAAGGTTTTTTTTTAGTTTCTCGAATGTCTTAGATAAAATTGCTGCAGCCTACAAGCATAACTCACATGCTTTGTAACAATGGTAGTTCTATTTGGCCGAGAAATGTATTGGGGAGGGAGGTATTAGTACACTGGATCCTAGCTGAACCCTTTGCGATAAGATTCTACTTTGCCACTGTGGTCCTGTGCCCTCTGAAAATATTGGTAAGGAATGGTGGCTTTGCGTATTTGAACTAATATGCTTTCATTAAAATTCATTGCAATGATGGTTGCCATGTCTACAACATAATGGAATTTCCCTCAGTTGATTAATGTCGGGTTTATGCTTGAACAGATTCTCGTCTCATTGAATCTCACAGAACAAGTCTCATTGAATAGACAATTTTCTCACGAGTCCAAATATATAAGCCAGAACTCTTCTAGTACTCCACAAACTTCAGTAAATGCTTATTAAAAGTGCTCGAATATCGGTTGAAATCACGTGACCTGAAACACCTTCTGACGTCATCGGACGGTAATTTATTCACTTCGCTAAGAGAGTAGAGCGGTAGAGCCTTGAATGCAAGATATCGAAGTAAAAATCTTCGTCGAACTTTGCAGTAGTTCCTAAAAGGACAAATTGACTTGAGAGTGATTTAAGAAGGCACAATACGACAGTTTACTTTTGGTCGACCCCTTTATGGTGGCTAATTTTCTCAAAAAACAGTGATTGCTTCCTCACTAGCGCGATGCGGGAGTAAAATAAGGCAGGTAAATAATTACGCGATTAATGAAAATTATTTTACGAACGTTTTTAAATATTTATTTATTGGTCATTAAGATTTAATGTATCCATTGCTAGCTGAAAATATATCTTGTGCATTTACTTAGTAACCGTGAGGAACTTTGATAGTTTTCCCTAATCGGCCGGAGTTGAGATCCAAATGATCGTACAACGGTAATAAAAAAGTATTTCATAGACACAAAAACAAGTTTCAAGTATTATTTTGCTGTATTTATTCAAGCTCCTATTTTTGAACCGAAATTCACTGCAGAAACGAGTCGAAAGTTTAAGTTTTGCGTTTACATGCAGCGAACTTTTTTGGCATGACAGTGGCAAATATTGAGTTTACCTTGCCAAAAGCCTCATATTTCTCGTATATTCCTTATTTTCTCCGTGGTTTAATCGTAATCAGTATTTATTCTCATGAATAGCCACCTTCCTTTATATTTTATCATACAATGGTTACTCTATTAGGTACTGCATTTTTAGGATTGTTTATGAAGTGAAATGAGTGATACATCCTAAATTTAGTGGCCATCTGAGAAAAACTGGCAATTCGATAAAACCCTACGGCAACCCTGGTTTAGGAGTTAACTTACGTTGAGAAATATTCCGTTGACAATGTAGGTAAAGTATTTAACTCCATTCTCTAGGTCTTCAAACACTTTCTTCTTTTATTTTTTTCCTTTGGGACACAAGCAAAAGCCTTCTCCGGCGACAAAATAGATGTCCTTGAGCGCTTGGGCACTATACACGATTTCACGCGTTTTTCTATTGGATATCCATGCTGCAATACACTTATTCCACTAAGCAAATGATGTAGTTGTGTAACGTAGATCACAACGTGCAATAAACTTATTTTCATTTAATCTTTCCAATTCTTTCCAAACAATCCCCTTTATTTATTTCAACAATTCCTAGGCAACCCAATATATTCATCATCTGAATTTTGACGTTAAAAAAGCAATTCTTTTCGCTAAATTTGCGCTTTAGCCCCTGCATAGACCGATTTTATATCCACTGCCTCAGTCTGTCATTAGTGGATACCGTGCCGTGACGTCACGCTCCGATGACATCGTGTTTTCAAGCAGCCTATGAAGATTAATTTTTAAAGACTCATAACTCGGCTAAAACATTATTTATCAGCGAAATATTTAGCGAGTACATTTGAGGTGGGGACCTTTTTATTCAAATTTCATTTTATTAATAAATATTATTTTATCTTCAAAAAAATTGTGCATGTTGCCCATTTATTCAAAGATAAGAGTTCGACCAGGTACCATGATAAGTAAAACAGCAAAATCATTTTTTCGATGAGTCCGGCAGTAGTGCTCACTCAGTATTTGAGGCCATCATTGCCTCTCGTACTTTGCATCACATTCGAGTCATATTATAAAGCAAATTAGTAAAAATATAGCAAAGGATTAGCTAATGAATTCAAATTTTTACTACACTTTAATATGTAGCTGCAATATGTCCCGTGTTAATGATTGGATCACTTTACTTCATGATCGCGTATATTCATGCGGGGAGGCTTGTCCTAATTCAACGGTCTCTCCTTAAAATTAAGCGTGATCAGCAATGAGTCACCCTTTGCCTTATGATGGAATAACACCAAGCTGTTACTAATCCTTTATTGAGAGAATGAACAACACTACGTCACCACAAGGTAAAAATGATTTATTAATAATGGTTGGCAAGTCTACCGAGTAGATTTCCCGGCCATAATATTAATTATTATTTTAAGTAATTAATTATTAATTTGAATATATAATTTTAACAATAAATTTAAAAAATCGTATGTGAATAACGGATAGAGTGGTCCTAAAAAGTAAACCATAGCTGTTCATATTTACGAACATTATTGGCAGCTCTCTATAAATCAAATTGATTTTAATGGTATGGCGGCGTTTGTAAATGTGTCTCGGTTGTTGTTAGTGTGCAGCGTAACCCACAGATAAGTCATAATTCAGTGCCCAACATCATAATATTGAAGAGGGATTGGGACAGCTAAGCGTAGGTATTTCACTTGTGAATTACACTCTGAAAATGAAAATATCTTGGTGAGAGATGAAGTGTATAAGATACGAAGAGTAACTCCCAGGTGATGAAAATTTCATCCGGTGTGGACATGCTGGAAATATTTGTTGTGAATGCTCTGCAGTGAATTGCCTACCGTGCGATGTCTAAGATAGCCAAGGATTCCTGGAAGTACATCACTTGATACACCAACAAAGGAGATTCAGGTGAGGATAAAATTAACATTAACTCTATCCTGACTGAAATGTATAAAAGCCTTACTTTCCTTTGTGAAAAATACGATACCTTAACGAAGAGTCTAGCAGGTTAAGATGGTGAAAAGTGCCCTCAGATATTTTAAAAAATAAACACTTAAAGTGCATCAAAAATTGTATTCTCCCAAAGTTTCAGGCCTCAACAATTGAAATTAACCACAAAAAAATTGAGACATGATTTTACGTTTTTTGTCCATGTCTCCAGTTTTTTTGTTCCCCGAATATTCAGTCATATTCTCAAAGTAATTAGGAAATTGTCTCAAACGATAGTTTATTAATTAAAGTAGATATGAAAAATGATCATTTTCGTCTGACATTGTATTTCTGAATGCTAGAATAAATTAACAGTAGAGTAGTAAACATTAATTACGATTATTGTTAGAGTAATAGAAATTTTTATTAATATTTATTCTCAAACAAAAATATTAATAACTGATCAATAATCGTTGCTCGCAACAATCTAATAAAATAGCCTCATGGAGTACATAGATGCAAATGGCGCAAAGCAATAATTCGTGATTCCGCGCGGGTAAGATTTTGTGAGAGCGCCGACGTTTCGGGTACCGATTTTTAAAACCATTCCCACGGAATGAATATTTGAAGTGACCGTTGAAACTCAGCATTAGGAGGGGCGGGATTGGTCGAGTCCCGATTTCAGTCGCGGAGGACCGTGGTTCAGAATAGACTCAGCTCTCGCATTCATAATTCTTTTGAGAGTTCTATTCCAAGAGCTGCAGATCGAATATCCAGTGTCTCTAATGACATTTTTATTTTCGATTCTTATATCTATTGCTTCTTTAGTTAAGCGATGCTAAAATTGATGGTGTCATCCCACCTTATTTCATGGTCCTCATCCAGGCTATACTCGACTATGGCTGGTTTTTCCGGTTGAACAATTCAGAAATACCATTGGTGTTCTTTAAGACGAGTAGATATTGCTCGCCCAGTCTCCCCACATAGACATCATCACCCTCACAAGGGATTTTATAAACTCTAGGAGTCAAAAGGCCAATCGGATATTTTACACAAACGAGGCGGTCTCTTAAACTTGACATATGTCGATGGATGGTATCAATGTTATACCTCCTCAAAACCCTAGAAATTTTATCTATCTAATTCTTTAATTATCCCGCCCCTCCTAATGCTGAGCTTCAACGGTCACTTCAAATACTCATTTATTGGCCGTGAGAATTGGTAACGACTCGGATCCCGAAATGTCGGCGCTCTTGCAAAATCTTACCCGCGCGGAATGCCGAGAATTTTTTTTAAATATTGTGTTCGCTGGGAGACTGTAAAATCTTACAATTATTCGCGTTTTTCACCGTGTTTCACAAATTATATAAATCTGAAAAAAGTAGGATTATACTTTGATGTAGGGGTAACAACATATTTTTTCGGCGTGTTTATTGCTTCCCAAACTTTTAATTCAATTTTGAAATTTTCAAACGGGCGTAAGATATTAGTAATCGGCCAAAAATAAAAAAATCAGAATGGTAGAGCATATTATATGATGCATATTATATAGTTAAAGATATGGAAATTTTTGGCCTGGAATGTGACAAAAAATCTGTAGTCGAAATTTCAGCAGATGTCATCAAGCTTAGTATAGACAAGCATAGTTCAGAGTTAAATATAGGTAGCCATGGTGTGAATCATATAGAGGAGTGATCTCTGCATGCACTGACCTGATCTCATGATCTGACTGCAATGTCAGCGAAACTGTTGTCGCCAAAAGCCAACGGACGTGGTGAAAACCCGAAAGGAACGCAGAGATCATTTGATCAACGCCGCGAAAATCTTCGAACCTGAGAGAGGTGTATGTAGAGAGGTGTTTCATTATTTAACCGAAAATACGTGAAATAAGGCAAAGATAACAGTTTTCGTTATTTCTAAATAATCTAAAAACAATTTACTAATTTAAACTAAGTTTAAAATCCCTCGGTTTAACATCAAGAAGAGGTAGACGCAATGTACCTATGTGTAAATGAACACCTGGCATGGTATCAGAGCGACTTAACTAATTTCGACGAAAAACAGGGTCCGCCATTTTGTATCGTATCGGCCACAAATAATACAACTGAGTCGTGAAAGTTGCCAAGAATTAACAATAATAATAGCATAATAATATCGCAAATTTTTGTTTCTATTGAATAACTACAGAAGGTGTTGCATTAGTTTCAACGTGCTGAATTTCGAAAAAAATTCAATGAGGGCAATTTTTGCGAAATTTGTTCTACTTTGAGGCCAAGTAATTTGTTTAAAACATTACCCATGAAAAACGGTTTTGCGTCAGAAAATGCATTAATGTTTTGACTACAGTTGTGCAATGTATCAATTTCCGCACTCAAAGAAATCGTTTTTGAAAAGGCTTTTTAGATCGCCTTTAATATCGATTCGTTTTTCCGTGAACGCCTATTCATAACTATTCCGTTTATTTTATCTTTGCGGGTGAGCTGGTGTGGCTTATGCAAGGGGTTGTGAGGGTTTACCTCAATGGTGATTTGTAAATGTTCATATGATTTCAAAGCCTGTGATTGAGTACTTTTTCTACGTCATATTGTTTTTGATGAAGCATCTTAGTTATTTAGCCAGTGTCCGTATTTCCGGTATCAGCAGACTTACAAAAGAGCCCTTAAATTTTCCTGAACGTTGAAAAAACTGATTTACCCTCGGTCTCTAAGAAGTGATGAAGTGTTGAACAACTCTGTGGTACATATGTCCCTAATATATGTGATAATTTTCTAGATTTATACTTGACAGATGCTATCATGTTATTACTGTATCTTCTTAATTACTGTAATCTTCCACCATTATGTCTACCATGCTAATTACAATTTTTAACATTTTTGTCATATAACTTTCATGCTCACATTCAATCACGACTTGTTTACATTACTGCTCGCCTTAAGCCCGCGAATTCCATGAGTGTAATAATAAAATAAGACCTCTTCACTGTTTCACGAATCAACATCCGGAACTATTTATATGAATTTGTTAAGCGATGTAGTCCGGATAATATAGATAATGTGGAAGGAATCTTCGCGGATGCTGTTATTGAGCGTAATTATGGGAAAAAAAGCATGGAGGTCTAACCAGGTAACCCCCTTTAGGAGAGGTGGGATATAAAAATGTCTTGGTAGCCGGAGGGTCAATTTATTGGTACGTCAAACCAGAGTTGATTTATTAAAGGGATAAAAAAAAGGTTTACCGTAACGCTATCTCCTACAGTTTAAAAAATCGTGATTCCTTGACCTTCTTAAAAAATATTTTTTAAGCGTATTTGTATTCTTTGGAAAGCAAAGAAAAAGTATTGATATCAAACCGTAATCATGCCAAACATTTTATTCTCTTTTACAGACACAAACGAGATAGGAACCGGTTTACTTTATTGATCGAAAATTGAAAGGTTTGAGGGGAGGACACGTGAAGATCATTGCCGTTAACTATAAATATCGGATTGCCGTCTCAGGATTAAAACTGGACCTCTAAATTTTTTCGCATCACTTATTTCTGAGCTCTTGTCAACTCAAGAGGTAAGTGAGACAACTAAGGAAACTCCCAGAAGAGGTTAACTTTTTAGCCTCATTTTTTGTGTTATAATTTTCTTTTATTTCACTAGAATATTTGAGCAATCAATCATTGCTAACGTTGCCATAGACCTTTTGTGCAAGTGGTCATTTCCGATAGCATGCTTCATAGGCAGATTTAGGGGAGGGGGGGCACGGGGGCACGTGCTACCCCAGACGCTTTAAAAATATAAAAAAATTAATACTGTTATCATGTTTGGCGATCGCTATATTATCGCCAATCCCTAGAAGATTTTTGAAAGTGTGTAGTCATGTGATTTGGTTATTGACGCAAAAAAGTGATGTGCAATACGTCAATTTCTGCAGTTGTGAGAGAAAACAATACGAAATGAAATGAAAGAAAGAAGAGAAGGTGTCGATGGTGAGGTGTCCGCCGAAAATAAGTCGCTGATGATCGCGTATTGTGCATGTCGAGGTCTTTCAAGGAGTTATTCGACAAAAGAGTGCATAGATTTAACAGAAAACAAATTTCCGAAAACTATCAAAGTCGGTTATAAAGGATTATAATGAAATGATGAGGTGACAAAAATTACTAGGGTTTCATTCCGAAAATTGAAAAATAAGCCCATGGAATTGTAAAATCCGCCAGTGGTAGATCAATGAATGTATTTCCTTCGATCCCATCAAAGATTGCGAGCGTCGGGCTGGATGGAGTTTTATTGCGATGAAACTTGGAGCGGCGCTAACCATATAACAGACTACTATTGGGTTAAGAACCGTTTGGTGAAGGATTTTATGGAACCTATTGTCCGCTTGGTGACTTGAGGGACGAAAGCAGCAGCACTTGCAGTAGCACCGATAAGGACTGATACGAGTTTTTTATTATTTCAAGGTAAAAAGTTTACTTAATTTATTTTCATGGCTTATAAGGTCAAGTCAAGATCAAAAATATTAGTTTTATAATACATGTAATGATCGCTATGTTCCCATGCCATTTCCCGATATCGGCGGTATTAGGAAGCCGCTGTCATTTATCTTGCGGTGCATAATATTATGTTGTTTAAATTGGAGATCAATATATAACGTTTGGTGTGTTATCATTGTAAGGCAAAGGGATAATATATCATGAATTCGTTAATAAGGGATGAGTCATTGTTATGGCTTGAAGCACGGTTTACTGTCAATGTAATTTGGAAGAAAATACTTTAAATGCACAAGAAAAGGGTACAGTACATTGTATTTATTTGAGCCGCGGTCGGAGGAGCAGGCTAAACGGATATGTACGCCTTCCCCGGTTTAACAGCCTTGCTTCCCGGGAGCTGGCAGTGTCCCGCCGCGGTTCCGTTAGGCAACATGGCATTAATAAAACTTATTAACTTCACAAATAACAATATTTTTTATATATTATGGATCATAGAAAAATTACAAAAATAATAAGTTGTTACCATCCCTTTTATTTTTTCTCACGGAGTAAACTATAGGACTAGATAATGTTTTAACATTTTCGTTAATTAACAACAAATTATGCGTTCTAAAAATACGCCAGAGCCATTTTATTTATCTACATTAATGTTTGCAACTTAATGTGGAAGATGAATGCTGTGGACGCAATAGCTTTCCCTTGGTTCAAAGTTCATGAAGTTGACAAAACGGCTAATTAAGCGGTGCGTGGAGTCATTTATTGCACTGGCGTGCCTATAGTTTTTAATTTTCCATAACACAAGAAATAAATTAGAATTTAAATTAAAATATTCATTAAAATGACGTATTGTTATCATTGTAGCAAGCACATAAGCCCAGATATAAATTTTCTAAGTACAGCGGCACACCACACACGCCGACAGTAAATCAAATACTTGAAAATATTTGAAATAATTTCCATTCGATTTACAAATGTTGGTATGAATTAACGAAAGAAAGGATAATGTAAGTAATCATTTTTTGCTGTTATTCAAAAATTTCCATATAAATAAGTCTGTGTATAGAAGCTGATAGGATTTCAATGACTCAATCAAATACTAGCATGATTACTAGCATACAAATTTTCTAGAGATAATTCACATCGAATTTATTAACGTCAACACCTTGAAGCCAAAACTAGCAGCTCGGTCTGTGTCTAACTTCTACCTTTTCGTCCTAACTTTTTTTTTAGGGATGGGGACGCAACTTAGCCTAATTCATTCTGTTGGCCACAAGTAAATTTCTGCTGAATATCAAGCATTGTAGCTTGATTTTCTACTTTATTCATGCCATAAAGTATTTTTTAAATTATATGTATTTGTTATACATATAATTTAACTAAGTTCTTTCTTTTTTTTTCGGTATCCCGAGAAGATTTTTCAAAAGTTGTTCGCCGGGAAAGTGTTAAACCATATATCACTAGGGATCAGCTTACCCCGAGCGTGGACGTACTTCGTAGGACTCTAAAAGACCTTTTCCCCATCCTCTCGGACAACACAACCACATCTTGATTTTTGCCGAGATGCACTTCAGTTGTCTTTAAAAGACCACCAAATCTGGCCAGCATTTTTAAAGCAACTTAATTCTGTCCAAACACAATGCCTCTATGAAACTACAGCCCTCACCCTGTAACCGTGCAAGATGCAAAGCTTATCGCATCCTCATTACCAAACCCCTTCCCGATCAATTCCTCGCCTTCCCTCTCCCCTCAGTGTTTGACATTTCTTGCACGATGAAGAACATTGAATATTTACTGCTGTGCCAGAAATGCTCCGCTTTTTACATCGGCCAATCCACCACCCCCTGTGCATCCGAATGAATGGGCATCGCTCCTCTTGCAATAGCGTTTCCTCTCTCTCTGCCTCCCTTCGATTCGCAGTACATGCTTACTCCCACAACGCTCTATTTGACGAGTGTTGCAAAGTGGGAATATTGGCCTTCCTCCCCCCGTCTACCACCCTCCTAGAGCTTAAGGACCTGGGGCAGGCGTGCATTTCGGCTTTCCGTGCGTTTTCTGTACCAGACTAATAATTTTTCTCTACCTTCGAATTACAAGCAAAGTCTTCATTGAAAGAAGATATATATACTGGAGAGTGGGGAAAGAAAGACAATTAAGTACTGAAAGTGAGATAAGTGGGCTGAGGAAAGTAATAAGAGTAAGTAAGTCATCATTATAGGTGACCTTTACTCCAGTTTCATGTAACTGTCACGATTTTACTTCAATTATTGCATTTTTTACTAATAAATCAAAGATTAGCATAATTGTATAGATTATTTTAATTTCATCATGATTTTTAAGGCATGACAAATACCATACATGATTTTTTTTTGGAAAGACGAAATGCATAATCTAGCTCGGAAAGTATTTTCTCATATCCTTGGAGAGGTTTAAACAGACTCCACAAAAAGTGTCATTTTTTGGATGAATCTTGAATTGAAGTATATAATTCGAATTTTTAAATCTATTCTTAAGTTCAATTTAAATTTTATCTTACTTTCAGGAGGTTTGTTGGAATATTTAGTGGGGCATCCAGAAAGAGGCAGAATGGATTTCTCCATGATTCCTCGTGTTATTTTCACTCTTCTCGTTGCCACCATTGCTCTGATACACAGCCAAAAACTAACAAGCGGAAAGTGTTCTCCGCTTTCATCATATGTGACTCCAACTTTCCAACTAATTAGGGCAAGGGATAACAAATTGTTTCTTCACCAATTACAGCCTAAAAAGATGTAGTAGCCATATCAAAAATCATTAGCCCATTATGAAATACGGTAAAACTCACTTATAACGAATTTCTGGGGACCATCGCTCTATTATATTATAAACGGGATTTATTTGCATCCATAATAAAGTATATTTCCCTTTAAATCACAGGAATCCTGGCTAATATTCCGTAGATAGCCTTTATTTATTCAACAGATAAGTAACGATTAACTATCGTCGCAACATATCCATCCAACGGCTGTAAAAGGAAGGATTTTGAGAGTAATGGTAGAACTACGTGGTGATGGCCACACGTGTAAGAACATCTGATGATAACGGTTAAGTGGCGAAGATAGCTTTAATCTTCTACATAATAAAAATGAATCGCTGTCCGTTAGTCTCCCTAAAACTCAAGATAGGCTGGACCGATTTGGCTGATTTTGATTTTAAAATGTTTGTGAAAGTCCAGGGAAGGTTTTCCCGTTGTTTGATGTCATAAGTGGTTCCATTTTTTCGCATATTTGAGTACCACGTGCGTCCGAAGTTACTTTTTGTTTATTCCTTTGTTGCGTTTAGTTTCCATCTTGAACTTACCAAAAAAAGGAGTTGCTAAAGTTAATTCAAGGAAGTGGGTAGTAAAGATTCCTTTTTGGTCCACAAAGCTAAAGTTAAGTCCTATTTTGTCCGCTTCGTACACTTAAATCCGATAAGATTCAAGTTCCATAATAATTGTTGATATCATTCCCAAGGTTCCCAAACGTTGTAATTTTGGTAAGAAAGTACTTGCCCGTATGCCGCCATAAAAAATTTGGCCACTACATATGCTGCTCTTATGTCTTCAACGCTACACTTTTCATCGGGATATCATCGACCACAGAGGTGAGAGGTGAGTCAAAAATGTTGGGCGATATATCTCTGCGAAAGTCCTCAAGTTAGGTGTATCCTCAATGTTATCGAATAAAACACAATACACAATAAATCATAGAACAATACATTCAACACATGCATTCATTCCCTTACAAATTTAATAACACGATCATAATCAGAGGGTATTTTTTATTCTTTCATGTAATACATCAGTAACAAGGGAACTTATCCATTTGATATTAACCTATTATCGATTTGTACCGGCATTCCTATTCCAGTTCTTTTTTATCTGGAAAAAATCTGTCGGCCTTTCTTCCACAGTTCATTTGGTCACGATAATAGTAGATCTCGCTAGATAATAATTACCTCGCCAAAAAAATGATCATTCCTTTAGGCAAATGCAGCTATTATTTTTTATCGTGTATTACTGATTTTTACCATTATTTCATGCGCCTACCGATCTCATTTTCGAGATTTCGTGCATTTGAAAGCCTCATGATGAGATCAGGCTACAATTATTCTCGTTAATTACATTGTTAAAATGTTACTCACTGCAAGGATATTTACATAACATAAATAGATTTCATCAATTGCCTGGAGCATCTCAGTAAGTCTCTGTAAGATTCCTTAGCAACATGATACTGTTTTTTTTAACTAAATTAAATTACTTGCCCCTAGTGGTGTTACGAACCCGTTGTGGTAATTGAGCAATTTTTTAAAAATATACATGCAAAATTCTTGAAATATTTAAAACTTTGGTGATTTCAATCATCATACCAAGAAAAGAGCTCTAAATAATTATCACTCTGAGATGTTCTTCCCTTTCTGTAGGAGTAATGACTATCAGCTTTTCGTCAGTGGTGCCTGGTCTGACTTTAATGACTGCGTTGAGTGTCTTTCATCCTATATCTATCCAAATCTACCTTGAGGCTGTTGTTGTTTCGTTATAAACCCATTAATGTCCTTTGGCAACCTAAGTTGTCATCATTTTTGTTCGTTTTTCAAAAATTTCTTTCTCCCCAGTATGCGTCTTACACTACCAATTGTTTCCTTTCTACTCTCTTCACTGTCTCCATTGCCGAACAAGGTTGACATTTTACTCTGTCATTAAACGTAACCGCATCTATGAGGGATAGTCAGTGAAGGGTACACAGGTGGTCATTCCCGAGCCTGACAATGAAGTTTTCATTCGTGATATATTGTCCATATTTCTGAAAGATGTTGCGGTATGTGCATACGTAACGTATGCTTAATTCCGCTGTAAAAAGTTTTGTTGCTCGTGTATTGAACTTGTGATTTATAAACAGTGGAACTTTGCTGGAAACTAAATTTTCCACAAAAACACAGTGGAGCCTCTCTTCTGTAATCTTTACTTCAATCAAAGCCTTACCAAAGACGAAGGGTAACTTATTTGTAAGTTCGTGGACTCGGTCTTTGAAGATAAACATCCTTCGTCATACTTCGATACCGTTTCTAAAACTGCACTCGATTTTGTTTCATTTATTTCATGTTGTTCAATAAATATGCTTTTTTGATATTTCTGATAATTTCTTCATTCCTGTTTTCACAACTTGAAATAACTTGTTGACTGTAGGATTTTAGAGTCCATAGTCTCTTTGCTGGTCTGCTATTCAGCATTAACTCATTTTGGTTAAATAACTTCTCCGTTAGAAGCATCGTCGACCATTAACCGTGATTTCGTAAAAAGAAGATGGAATCACTTTATGAAAAATCATATTTGTATTCATAATTTGCGATAGTTTTGCAAATCATCTACACCAATATACTTCACTGTGAGCCGTATGAAAAAGTGTGACATGGAGGAGATTAGGATCCCCACGTGTGGGAAGATATTCTTAGTAATTTAGGAGTTCGTATATAAAGCTTTTATTATACCGTAATCTTTATTTTAGTCCTTTTATTACCCAAGAAAAAAAATTATATTTCATATCTATCCCTATGCTAAAATATCTCTCTTATTTAATCATGTCTTGGACATCGGAACATTGTGCAGAATCAAAATGACAGTTCATGCCGAAGATAAAGGCTCACCGTCTAATGCCTGGATTAGCTTCCCGCCTTGGTGCTGATTCACAATAATTTTCTTGAAAAAAAACCTACCTGACGGGAAATCGGACCCCTAACCTAAGGTTTTTCGGGCAACCGCGCATGCCAATTCGCCATTCAATTTCCCATTTGAATTTTTTTGAGATTTGTTGAGCCATACTTGGAAAAAATAAAAAAATAAAATTAACCGATTGCATTTAAAATTAATTTCTGAAAAAAATTGAATGCACAAGGAGACGCACAACTCCCTATACCGGTCTATTTGTGTGACTTAGAACTCGATTAAAACGTCGATTAACGTTTAGAAACTTTCCTCGTGGATTGATTAGACCCTTGTTATCATTTGCTTGCAACTCAAGTAAAAAACTGCGTAAGTGCGTTCTCAGATGAAAATTTTTATATTTGACACAAAGGCAAATATTGAAAAAGTATTACTCCATTCGACCCTGAAATTTTCGAGGCGAAAACTTATTTTTTTTTAGAGTAACATGCCACGAAAAATTAAATATGTGATCGCTCGAGAAAGATTGATGTTTTCTTTTACGGTGGTCCCTTCGAGAATACACAATTCAAAAGAAATTTTATAGATAAATTTGTTTAAATAACCTTTGATTAACCACAGACATTGTCCATTTATGCTGAAAAAAGAAGAATACATACAATATGAAATATTCAGATCTTAATTTTTTAAGAGATTTGAGAACGTCGTGAAGAAAGAGCAAGAGTTGTACTTCGCATGATCTAACTCTACGGAAGCAGTTCTGACAGCCATGTAGGAATTTATGAATGCCAAGGAAAATCATGATACTGCTAATAACGATACATGTGACAATATTTCCTATATTGAAAACCTTATTAAAACGAAATTCGTCGATAGTCCCCTGGTTCGTGTCTGTTTTTATCTTTGAATATCGGTGTCACTTTTTCTAATTGTAACTATTGATATCTTTCCTTCTGACCTCGACTTCTTGAAGAGCGTTGCGACCTGTGGCTCTAAGACTATGAAGACGTATACTGATATATGATACTTATACCGTCAGGAATATTGATTTGTTTTATCAACATAGGACTGCATACCCTCCGGGCCCGGAGATTTATTACTTTTTATCAATTATAGATTAGTTTAGTTATCCTATCGCGTTGTTTAGTAATCCGATCGCGTAGCATAGTGATTTCTTTTATCAATTCCTCAGTGAATGGAAGGTCAAAATTACACGCCCTATCATCTGTATTGTATACACTTTTGAAGGGTGAATTTGACATGTAAGCTTCGTCAATATGTTTGGTGACAAGTCGTCAATATCTTTTTCATATAATGAATCTATGGTTGAAGATTTTTCCTGAAGCTCTAACGCTTATGAACAAAAAGATTTAAGAATTTTTTTTAATAATTCACCAATTGGGTACTTTTTTCTTGATATTTCGTAGTGCATGTAACTTTCTTTTGCTTCGAGTTCCTTCGAATTTTCACCTAAAATTATGAACTTTTTGAACGAACTGTATCGATTTATTTTCCTTATGGTCCCTCCTAACATCGCCATTTTACCAGCAATGTCCTTTACTATCATATTTCAGTTTTTACGGATCATTTTTTTTTATCCCTTGGCCTAGAATTTCTAAGAAATATATCCATGATAAATCAGTACTTTTATCCTCAACGTTTTAGCAACGAAGTCTGTCTATGATTCATTAAGCATCAAGCCGAATTTAATGAAGTTGCATTTTTAAAAGATATACATATCATTTTTTGGTTTTATAGCCGACTTTACTTCTATTTTTAAGATTGTTAAAATTACTCGGTCATCACTTATGCCGTCGAGAATATTGATTTGTTTTATCAACATAGTGTGAAATACTGCTAAAAGGTCTATTAATTTATTTTCTCCCGTGGTCTTGTCAACTGCTTAAGCAAGTGGTATTTGAAGGTACATTGGGTAAGATCTCACTGATTTCCTTATTCTTTGAATTTGCTTCCCAAATTTACAGATAGGAGATTAAAATCTCCCCCAATATTCATTACACTTTAACTGTTTTTTAAAGTAAACACGCATATTTGACTTTAAAATTGATAAATAACATCTACTTCGGAATTTGGAGGTCTATGAAAAGAAAAGATAAGAATACATAGAATATGAAACATTCAACACTTACATTTACAAGAGATTTAAAAACATCGTGAAGAAAAGGACGAGTTGTGTTTCGCACGATCTGCCTCTCCGGATGCCGTGCTGACAGCTATGCAGGAAGTTACAAATTCCCAGAAAAAAATAAGAATACATAAAAGATGAAACGTTCAGCGCTCACATTTATAATACTAGATGACCCGGTGAACTTCGTATCACTTTCGTCTATCAATGCATATAAAAATCAACTGCTATTCGTTCGTCTCGCTTGGCAATACACATACAATAAAATGGAGAATTATTTAAGTAGCCCTAAAAAAAAATTATGCACGCACACTTTTTCTTCCAGTGACTATGGAGCATGTGTCTCTATGGACGCGAGGCTTGGACGTTGACAGCAGCGTAGAAGACAAGAATGGAAGTATTTTAAGTGTGGTGCCTCCGAAGAATGTTGAAGATAAAATGGATTAACCGAGAAAGTAATGAGGAAGTGCTAAGAAAAGTGGGAGAAAATAAAAGTCTTCTTCGAAAAAGCAGGAGAAGACGGGACTTGGTAGGCCACATTATGAGGTATGATGGCCTGATGACAACAGTTGTTGAAGGATAACAAGGAAGTTAAGAAGGGCAAGGGACGACCCCGAATGAGCTACATAGAACATGTTTTAAAGGATGTAAAGAAGGAGAAATTTACCACCATAGAAAGGCTAACGGATAGGACCGAGAAAAGGAAAGCTACGTCAAATCAACCGTAGGATTGTTGACGAATGTTGATGATGAAAGGATTTGTATGAAAATCAAATAAACTAATCAATTAAATGTATAGAAAAAAAACATTTGTCATCAATTTTACTAATGCCGAGCGTTATCAGTAAAATCATGTTCTGAAGAAGACAAAAATATGATATTTCGTCGCTCTGCAAAACATCAACGGCAAACCGTATTTAAATTATTTACACAGATCAATATGAATTTACTATGACAAGGTGACAGGTAAGATTACATGAGAGGATATAATGTAAGTCAAAACATGGCAATGGTTGATAATGATAAGATATGAAACATGATAATGAAAACATGATAATGAAAACATGATAAAATGTCAGTTTCTTTAGTACCTGAGAATGATTGTATAGCAATCGAAACACGTGTCGTATTTCGTTAATAAATTGTGGACAATACGATATCTCCGTCTATCACTATCATTAGTTATGTTCCATGAAATCTCTCCTAAGAAAGTTGACTTTGTAAGTCAAAACCTTTAAGAAATTAAGTACATTATGACAAATGAACAATATCTCCGGTAAAATTGCAAAATTCGAGCTCATTAATAATAATAACAATAATAATAATATATTTGCGAATTCCCGTAAACCTACAAATTTAATATATTTTGTAGAGTTCTTGGGTATTTATTTACTTTATTCATACACTTACACGGACCAATTCGAATTGTCTGTGACAGAGTGGCATTGTAAGATTACTTAAATAGATACAACATGATTCGAAATAGTAAGAAATGAAAAAAAATTATGAAACATAAATATTAATTAATTTCACCGTTAGAATTGCATAATTGGTGCTCATAAATGACTATATGCACATCCGTAATATTTATTGTTTTAATGTCCGTAACTATTAAAAATAAAATAATTTTATTTTCTAAGATATTCCTTGTTATTTTTTTATTGTTCCTGAGACCAATTACTCTAATTTTAATTTAATTTTCATGAATACTGCCGGCGTCAACTTATTTCCCCCCCTTCCGCCCCATCGGGAGAAAAAAAAGACGAATGGCGAATTGGTCCGTTCCGAAATGAGAGGCTGAACTTCTTCATCCTCCGATCGATGAACTGCGGCATCTTTGGCAGTTACTTTTTTTACTCTTAAATCCTACCGTAACCGGTTACTTTGGACATGCACGTGAGCAAAGGTTTCGGAAGGAGAGGCCAAATAAAATCCCGTTAATCAAGGCATGATATATAAAAAGAGGATCCAAGAAATATTTCACATATACACCACTTCCAGGTGGCTTCTCGACGACACGAAAGGTAAGTGAAAAATACGGAAGGAAAAGTGAGAAATATCTTAATATTATACATGTAATTAACCTATTTTGGAGACAGAGAAACTACTAAGGGTGATCACAGTGATAAAAAATTTTTTGTGTGCGAGTGCTTTGCTGGACGTGGACTGATGACGATTTTAGATAATAGTGGCCACTACCGGAAAACACCAACTAATAGTTCGATAAATATAATCTTGGAAAACATCCGGTTATTTATTGTTCTCTAGCATATAATTTTGAAATGAAAGACTAAATATTTCACAGCGTGTGTCAAAGAGATCCACATTTCACCGCAGCACTCATTATAAATGAGTAGCGATATATGGTGGTTCAATTTTTTGGACAATAGGTACAAGTTGGATGGATTGTTCTATGCAGACCCCCTGCGGACATATTCCGAGATATCAGCACACTGATAAATAGATCGTAGAGTTGTCGAAAACCAGGTATTTCAGGTATTATGAGAACTTCTATCGTAGCCTAACGTTAGTGCTGCAGAGTTTATAGGCTTCTAGTGATCTAGAAATCCATAACTAACGCCTTCTAGCGTCACAGAGTCGCTCGCACAGGTCGCAAATCCGCAAACCTTTCCTTGAGTCGCTCAACCTCGCTGGCCTTTCTCCTCGACCCTCCTAGCGGGTGGCCTCTCACCCAAAGAGTGACCGCTCTGACTGCAGTTTTGTATTTTACAACTATGAAATGCAACAGAAAATTATTGTATTGCATCGTGTTCTCGCCAATCGTACGATAAAGTACGTATTTGAACCGTGTTTCTGCGATATTAATTACAGATTTTTCTAACTTTGTTAAAAATATGGCTGCTGACCGCTAGAAAATGGCCACAGCGCTTTGGAATGGGTAAGTTTGGATAGTATCAGCGATCGTCCTAACGATATATGGCAGAACTAGTTGTGTGAATGCATGCCTGGACAATAATTCACGTAGTTCCGAACGTTGGTTATCGGCAGGGGTGTCATGGTGCCGGAACGCGTCGGAACGCCGTTCCGGCCGTGGTTAACAAAAGACATAATAGTCAAATAACACTTTTATCTTTTTGCTGGCGAAACCTTCGTCTGCAGAGATGAATCTACGCGGTAGTAATCCCGAAAACCTCCACGCTGAACACACTCACATTCGTACCCAAAACTATAATTTTTGTAACAAAATTTAAATAATTACTTGTAATAAAAAACAGAGTAATACTTCCCTTCTAAAAATATTTAAGGAAACTTCGTTCCGGCACTGATAATTTTTCCATGACATCACTGGTTATCGGATAAAATTCATGACTGAGAGTGTCCTTGTCCGTTCGGTGAGCGCGTTTCTGCTCAATACTAGGATGAGCGCTGCTTGTCGGGCGTGGAAACAATATTGCGTTTAAATGTATGCGAGAGGATAGGATGTACCAAATGTAAATATTTTTGTATTAAAAAACGTGGCACAGATTACGATTACTGAAGGTGAACAAGGAAAGACTGAAAGATATTTCTGAAAAGTTTAAAACTAATTTTCAGAGAGGCACCCATGTATCAGCACCCTTAGTTTTGCAAGCGAATTTTTTAAAAGTATTACCTTTACATTAATGAAGAGAACTGATGACCACAGGAAGAAGAATTTCGTCGGTTTTCGCGCCCTTTGCTTAGTTTAGCCTTCAGGGCCCCCGCGGCTAGGCGCCTAGATTATCTCCATGCGATGCGGCTCGCGAATTTTGAACTAGTTTATTAGACCGAAATCTCACTGATATCCCGACAACATTGATTAGTATCAGAGTATTGTATTTCTAAAAATTTATAGAATCTTTATTTAAAATAGCATAGAACAGGTATTTTGCCAAGCTCTGGCTAAATGGACTCGTGTAATAAATTTTAAGTTTCATTGGTATCCGGTAATTATCCCATTATTAATGAAAATATTAGTAAACACTATTAAATGTGTTGGTTATAGTTCATATAGTTCATCATATAGTTCAGAATTTCTGTCTCATATGCCTTGCTTGCAGGAAAGATTGCGCTCGAGTAAGAAATCACTTTTAGCAGATGATGTAGTTTCATACAAACGAAGTTTTAGCTTTCTTTGAACGCACATTAATTGTGTAGTTTATGTTGCACAGGGAGATTCATGCTTGGCGGGAGCTCACACCGCCTGCAAACTAATGCATGCACTTCGGATGGCTAAGTTCTTACTTTTACGTAGGCCGATTGAGTTGAGTTTCTTCCAGAGAACAGTTTGTGAATTTTTATATTACCTGTTAGAAATAATTTAGTTTTTGCATTGCTGCTCTTTCGTTTTATTTCTGAGACATTTATATCAATTAAACTCATTAATATCATTTATCATTTACGCCATAACCCAAAAGCATCTTTTGTATGGGAAGTTCAAGGTGAATGATATACGGATTGTTCGCTGAGAAACTATAACGGAGAAGTTTTAACAAACAGCTCCGACAAAGCCAATTTATTGAATCCCTACCACAAGCGCGTGTTCACCGAGCCTTCTGATAGCTCATCTGAGACAGTTCAGACGAAATCCCTTCTCGCGTGTATAAAATACTAGCTTCAGAAATTACCCCCTACTCGCAGCTAATCTTCAGAAAATCCATCAAGCAACACGATGCATCTTATGAGATGAATTATCACATAAAGTCAGAGAAACTAGCGACATCTCCCTCGCTAGACCCCATTTATTTGGGATCCTCATGAAATAGGCTAGTATATCTTACAGCATGTTTTGCAGGTATTCGTAAAAATTTTAAGACCTTGTGGTGTGCATGTATCTAAATTACATGATCTGATCTACCGTCGTATGCTGGCGTTCGCAAGATATGGCTAACTTCGTCAGAAAATAAACTGCTCTTAAATTAACATAAAATGTTTAGTCTAGTTTCCAGTATACGGTCCTCTAGAGATTTTAATCCGAGTTTATCTAAGAGGTAGTAACACTTACAAGACAATCGCAAAGACTTTTCACGTACCTGTTTGCTTTTCTCTGAACGCATTTTAACTCTTTTTTAAATCCTATTATATGAAGATTCCTATAGTGGATGAACAGTCCTATTGCAGTATACTTCAATAATGCCATCTTTTTAATGCTTCTGCCATAGTAAGTAGGCATTGAATACATTTAATGTATTTTCTCGATTAACTGAATGCCTATTTTTGGAAAAGTCTTTCTTTTTCCAAAACTGCATCACTACACATATTTAAAAATTAACCTCTAATTGATAAGCATGGCACTGATTGCTCTTAGCATTGAGATTTCCCTTAAGGGCAATTCTGTCGGTCTCGTTGTTTTTAACCCCGTACAGTACTGCATCGCCCACGAAAATTTGAATTTTACTAGACACAATGCAGTATTTTAAAAACGCGTACTTTAAATACGCACTTGAAATACATTTTCGTTCGTATTTTCAAAAATTTTCTATGGTCTCTATTGTATTTGCATTCTTATTACCTAAGAATGGCAGTTATTTGTAATGGAAATAATAGAAATACTTAAAGTAATGCAGAATTCGCAATTTATTGCCATCCGCGGCCTTCCTCGCAGATTGCAAATTACGCGACCATTATGAATGCTCATTAACGGTTTGCATATTTCTCAGCACTCAATTTTCGTTATCCAGAAAAGAAATTTGCCACAATAGATGAATGATGATACTAATAGATGAATGTATTTACATACGAAAAATATTGCCAAATGCATAGAACACTCGTCATTACGACACTTAACAAATTCTTAAGAAAAATTTCTTTTATTTTTCTTGAGAAAAAACTTAAAAGGACTCGCACTCACCGCCTCCGCTTAAAACTTACGCCACCGAGCCTCCTCTAGGGTGTTTGGCAGGGGGTGATCAATCACCAACATGCAGCACACAAGAGGACCACCATGTGCTCACGGCATGGTCATAAAAATATGACGCATAATAGAAATACATAATTGCACATTCACGCAAAGAAAAAACTTTTGCAACCCTTAGCAACCCCTCTGGCAAATCCACTCATGATTGGAACAATGCAATAAAAATGAAAAAAACACATAAAATGAGCCGTCTTAGCGAGTGGCACCACTAATTCAATAAAATGAGACACCGTTGCTATCATTAATAGTACGAGGAAAGAATGGCATTTGAAATCTCCCTGTATGCAGTCTATGAGGGCCGTTTTTTTTTTAACTTCGCTCGGCAAAAACACCATTCATGAGACAGGCGGGTACTGCACGGATAGGGAAACTGCCCGTCCTCCGCACCACACGCTTAAGTCATTTCTAACCGTATCTTATTAGTTAAAGGTTTGTGGCAATCTCACTACCTAAACTGCCCCAATTGATTCTCCCACCAAGTGAGTAATGCGGAGCGACAGCCAGAAAACTCGCTGAATGGCTTAGGATTGACAAGTGTTCACCTGTATAACAATATAAGAGAATTTCTTTAATGCACTGCGGGTAGAGTTTGAAACATTACGTCCATTCCCATTCAAAACAAAAGAGAAGACATGCTGAGTACTGGAAGTGCTCTGATCCATGGCAACGACCGTCATCTCAGCACTTATGCAGCCCAACTGCTCGATCGCCCACCGTGCAATGCCGAACTAGTGCCGGGGGATTTATTTTTATTTATTTATTTATTTATTTATCACATCCCCCGTAAACAGCACATAACGGCCTTTCACAACGAGGGTTTCCAATATTAACAAAGTACAACAGAAACATCCATGCCCTGGATAGGGACCAACTACCCAAGCGGGATTCGAACCCACGACCTACGGTTTGGCAGTCGAGGACTTTACCCCACCGCCACCGATCTAACTTTAACGCTGAAAAGAAGATCTGGCCTGATGGCAAGCGTTTTCAAACGGGCGAAGAGCTTCAGGACAAAGGCAAAATTCATTGGAAGTCATTGGCGGCAACATCCGATGAATAAGGCATACCTAGTTAAGCTCGTCCACAGGCAAGACCAATTCTTCGATCGCCGAGGCGATTAATGCGGAAGGTGTGCTCAATATTGATAAATAATATAGCATGCTGTTCATGGCCCTTTGGAGGTTGAAAAAAAATTTTCCCTCGTAATTGTTTTATTTTCTTCTCGTAATCACGTGTACAGTACGGCGGTAAGCGAAGGATATGTTTCAAGTCGTCTGAGAAAATCGTCTCCTTCGTGATCTTAACTTGGTAACACACAACCCGTAATCTTTTTTGTACGTAACCTCCGTTCGGCTTTTACCTTATGGAGCGATAGCGGGAGCTATCACACCCTGCATACTCTGGCTTAGTAACTGGGAGAGTAACCTGGTAAAGTAACTGAAGCCTGGGCGAGGAAATGAGCAATGACAGACGGATTTAAATAAATGAAATATTTTAGCATTTTTTCACACATGTTTTAGTGCGCATAACGCGTTTCGGCCCACAGACCCATCATCTGGTACAAGTCTTGTACCAGAAAGGGGCGCAGCTAGGGATTAAGGCTGGGCGGGGGGGGGTTTAGGTGCAACTAATACCGTGATATGTGGGGGTATGGTATACCCACCAGGATAAGCGGTAGGTGCGAGATTAATAAATGCGGAATTTTAAGATAAATGGTTCAAAATGGTGAGTTTTACGGTGCTACAATCTTTTATTTATTTAAGTATGTCTAACTTCCACCAATTGAAGCCTGAACCTGTTGAGCTTAATACGAGACGGCCAAATCATGCTCGAAACTCATTCAAAATAGTCCACTAACTTGCCCATTTCAAAGCGCTGCACAATGGGCAGCCCTGAGGATGATCCCCGAGACGGAGCTCGAAACGTTGGCAAAAATGGAGAATTTAACCAGGTGGCATACCCGAAAAGAGTTTACCAAATTATTCGCCGGCAAAGCATCAAATCACATTTAACCCACCATGTCCTTAATGAACAAGTACAATAACAATAAATCATGAAATTTATATTATTATTACTCTTTTTCCATTTCAAGTGACAAACTTATAGAAATCTCTACGGAAGGCGAATAGTTAGACATCAGCAATATGGCTCTCTCAAGAATTCCTCGCATCGTCTGCCTACTCCTCGTCGGAATCGTCTCTGTCAGCAATGGTCAGAAAGTAAGGCCGGGAAAATGTCCTGCGCTGTCGTCCTTCGCAAATCCTACGTTCACTCTTTCTAAGGTAAGTTACACAGTTTTTTTAAGGCTAAAAAATTCAAGTAGAGCACCATTTCCTAACAAATCCCCAGTTTAAATAATAATTTTTTAAATGAGTAATATATAGGTTATTATTACAAGGATACAAGAATAATTGTTTAAATAATACATTTGGTAGTTACAATTTTAAATGATAATTTAACATAATAGTAAAAAATAGCCATTTGTGAACATACAATCAAATAAAAGTCTCAATATATAAAATATTACAAAATTTAAAATTCTACGTATATAAAAAAATTCTGAACAATATCATATTGTTATTTTATAAAATTGTCCAGTTAGGTATATCTTCAAGTAAAACATCCATATTCACTAATTTTTACAGTTAAATAAAACATATTTTTTATATTTTAAATGTCCTGCGAAGCATTATGCTTATCATCAGGTTCCAATAATAATAATAATGATGTTTATTTCACTTATGCATAGATTAAAAAGTACATATATGCAATAAATGAAACAGGAAATGGAATTTTTATTTATTTTTAGTTATTTATTCCCACGCCTCCGATGACAGCATTATTCGGCCTTTACATCGCAGTTATTGCTGGGCTTAATATTGGCTCCGTGTAGGTAAACCTGTATTGAGGTTATCATCATATGTTAAAACAGTGCCTTGTGTAGATTTATGGACATTTAAAATATATATATAATAATACAAATACAATTTTGATATTCAAATATGTAATGTGTGTTGTACATAATTGGAATGAAGAAAAGAAAATTCAAGAATTATAAATCACAAAAATGCAAATACAAAATAAATCATTTGTTCTCTTAATTGAGGGATTGAGAATGCAAAGAGTAGAAGTGATTTTTTCTCAACAGAGTTAGGTAAAGTTAATTGCTGGAAGAAATAAACAAACACTTGGTTGCCAAGGGATACGACTGAGTCTCTGTTCTCTGCTGACATCGAGGGGAAAATCAAATTCACTACTAAACATCTAATTATTCTCGTATCTTTTCTGTTCCTAAGTTCTGTTCCTAACTCAGTGTAGAAAAAAGAAATCACTTATACCCCTTGGCTTCTAACCCACTCAATTTCAATTCTGTTGATGCTATTATCCCTGCTTTACATAGTATTAAGCAGCAACGTAGTTACTTTGAGACAGTTGCTGGTAACTCTACAAATGATAGAATCGAAGATAAACTTCGTCATATTGCACATATTCTTTATTAAAAACTCGACCAGTTTCCTCCTCCTCATGTCATTATCAACAGGTTACATCTCTTATGTTTCGGTAGAGAAAATTTCTTTTTTATTCTACCATGTTTCCATTCCACGAAATTCCAAAAGTATACACGGGAAACATTGATTTGACACACTATAAGATTATCGATTTTTCGTAATTCTCACCTTCTGATGAATCTTCGAGGCTAAGAAAGTAACTTCTAATCCTAGCAGGCTCCTGGGAAATATATGTTTCAGGGAAAATACATTCAAGATTCAGTGCACAAAGGATATATCACAAACCTTCTTTACAATTATGAAGTTATCCCATCTTGTGGTGTGCTAGTAGTACATAAATTGTTTTAAGCAAAATAATTTTTTCTCTGCGGACCTTTTATTCCATGCATGCTAATGAATTTTTGTTGCTTGCAGCTCGTGGGTGTATGGAGAGAGATAGCAAGGAGTCGCTCGGTACATCGGAATGATTGGAACTGTGTTACCTACACCTTTGTTGAAGTGATTGCTAATTCGCAGTACTCTGTGGCCATCAACGGAGTACAGAAGCAGTGAGTAAACCTTTCCATTTGCATAAAGACGAGCACAAAAATTAAAGAGCGGATGATTCCTTATCTCCTACGCGGGACGTTTCAGGAGGAATCTGCAATACTTCAGGAGGTGGCAAGGAAGGGGGATAATTTTAAGCATTTTTGACCATAACCATGGGGTCACAACAGCTTAGTTAATAAGCTACGGGAACGCAAACATTGTTTGGATGTACAATGTAGTTACCATAAAAACGGTTTTTTAGGGGCATGCAGCCTTTCC
This sequence comes from Ischnura elegans, assembly GCF_921293095.1. NCBI lineage: Eukaryota > Metazoa > Arthropoda > Insecta > Odonata > Coenagrionidae > Ischnura > Ischnura elegans. Next base: position 63,034,748 of record NC_060253.1, on the reverse strand, counting down.
GTCATTTTATTTAATTCTCTAAATTTTAAGGATATTAAACTGTTAAGGTTGGACGAACGCGTGCGTTTATAATTGCCTGAAACAATTGGTGTCAGAATGGGCGTGATTGCACAATCGCATTGTTGATACTCGCCCTAAGTTCTCGTTTAATTAAGCTCAAAGAGTCATTTTTTGAGACATAAACGCGCATAAATGCCCTTCAAAATCCAGATTATTAAATAATATATGCAAAAGGATGGATTCCAAAAAAAAAAGTTTTCCTGGTTACTTCAAAGTGCATCAAAAAAATGTTTGCGTATAGATACCTCGGTAACTAACATAAGAAGTAGTAACCCAATGTTTATCGATCCCTACCTCCATTGCAAAAACGCTCAACAATGGGGAAGTTGCATGAAAATGTTTTCATCGAAATAATACATGATTCTTACAGCAATTTTCACCTGGAATCCATTTTCACCAATCAAACTTCTCGTAAACTATTGATTTTATCATTAAAATGCATTTAAAACAGTGAAATCCGTCTGCAAACGCGAAGTTAGCTCTGATTGTTGGTGACGTCATTTCTCCCTATGTCGTTATCGTTTCGCATGCACGGCCGCAGAAGCTACAATGAAGCACTCGTTGAGTAAGTAAATATCTCGGTATTTTTTTAATTCGCGTTTTCTCTGAGACATGTTATGATGTTATTCAGTCACGTAAAATAGTTCTCATCCATTTTCTATATTCATAGAAAAGGAATATTTGCGAAATGGAAGACGGTTTCGTGTAAGCTGTTGCGATAATCTCCCAAAGGTGGATTTCATAATGATGGCTTTGTATTTTAAAAGTAACCAGGACTTTTTGGCTGCATAATTTAGAGAAGTGAAGGCTTCGCGGTAAGTTTTTCTAGTTTTTTTTACCATTAATGGGCCAGCTTTTACGAATACAGAAGTAACTACTTGGCCTCTGTTCAAATTTTCTGCATGAAATATTGCTGCATCTAGTTACGGCTAATGTAGTTTATATGATATGAGTTATGATTCTTTGCTTTCAGTATATCAGCTTTTTGATTCAGTATGTTGTCAAATACTTTCTGTGCACAGATTTAAGGTAATTTCGCTGTTTTTGAAATGAAAAATACAACTTTATTTTGGAAAAATGGTTTTAAATGAATCGTTCAAAGTGTTTTCCGACGCTACCTTCAAATTTTCCCCAGCATTGTGGCAACACCCGAATATCGTTACGGTAGAATTGTTTGTCTTTTAAAGCTATCCTGTAATCCTGTTTTTGCACCAAATGGTTATCAATGCAGGAATGAAGGACAAGCTATTCTCACAATATTCTCTGACCTTTCTTATTACTCTCTCTACATGTATCCTAAAGCTTTCTATTTGCTTAGTTAGCTTAACTTTATCTTTAGAGATCTTTACATTCTTGGAAACACTTGATGGTCTAATTAGCTCTCAAATTTTACCACTAAATGAGTAAGCAGTTTGTTTGAAGCCGCGATCTGCCACTACCCCACAGCCTTTTGGAATTTGCTCAAGAAATTCAGTCGAGGAGAAAACTATCTATTGCCCGGCCACCATAACCCCTCTAAATTAAATTTTCTAAAGAAGAATCATATGCTTTTTTTTGATTGAGTTAAGATAGAAATATTTGAGCTGTAAACATTCCATTAATTTTGCAGTAATGTTAAAAGCTGATTCCTTTGAAACAATTGCCTATGAAAAACATTATTTCTATTTTTCTGTACTATCAGCAGTATAACGAACTGATTGCTGTAAAAAAAACGGTTTTAGAGTTACCTTAGCAATTCACTTTTTTTCGGTTAATTTTAGCATTACACCTTTCGCAGCGTAATAAACTAAGCGCAGTTTGATATACCTATCGCAGTAAAAATAAACTCATCTATAAAACAGAAAATGCGTTATTTGTCACTCACTGCAGTGAGGACTGATCTATTTTTTATACTCCTATTCAGGTAAAACTTTGCCAATTTAGGTTACCTGGCTTTTCAATTTCTATTTTTTAAACAATCAATAATTGACACTACATGCGAATAGCGAGCAGGAAAGGGAATTGGCATATTAAGCAACATCTTTTTTGTCAAACCAAAAAACTAGATTTTTCAAAAAACTAACCACTGGAATAATGGAAGCGGAGAAAGATTGTGCCGCTGTCGAGGGCGAGACATTGAGATCTACTGGGCTAAAATATTGAAGGATTAGTTGAGTATAATTTTCCTTGACATAACCATGACAAGTAACCCAGTCTTTCGTGATAGCAAGTTGACAATAAAATTATTTTCACTGGCTATCCTTGAATACATCACTGGCTTTTTTCCATCAAAAACAAAGTATACTTGGCCCTTTGGCTACATATCTCCCTGTCTGATTCCATGTCAGAGCTGCTGCTGCTGCCGCCAAATTAGAAATCACTTATCACACTCTTCTTCAGTAGTTGAATTGCTAATTTCACTAGCTGCAATACCATCTAGCTTTTACAGGCGGAATAACCTCATAGGAGAATTAGCAGCATTGGCAGAAACAGGTTTTTTTTCTGAATACCAACAGTTTTTGTTTTTGGCTTCAATTGGCAGTACTTTTCCTGACCTCGACTTTCCACCACTTCCTCAGGTTGTATTTCCTCCTGTGGCACAAAGTCAGTTGACTGGAGGAGTTAGTGGTTATATATCAGTGAGTTTCTTACACATTTTACGCTCCTAGGTAGCCGATATGATTTTGAGGGAGTTCAGATAGGAATACTACGCATGTTAATCAATTGATTTCGGAGAGGGGCATGGTAGCCTACTGCAGTGGCGCAGGGAGGGGGTTTGGGGGATAACGCCCCCCCAGAGCTCAGAGATATTTTTAAGTTTAATCTATTTTGCATAATTGGATTAATATTACTTGTAGAATAGTGTAAGGATTAATAAAATATCCCTCAAAAGGCCGTAAAAACTCACCATTTTAAAGCATTTATCTTAAATATTTTCTGGCTGAGGGCCCCCGCATCTCCCGCTCCCACCATGGCGGGCAAGCCATACCCCCAGGCTTCCCAGTATTAATTGCGCCTGAAAGCCCCCTGGCCTTAATTCCTAGCTGGACCCTTGGCCTACTGTATGTACCCTTTACGTATTCTTATCATGATTAATCATTGATAAATTCAAAAAATACAATAATTTTAAGCCATCGGATACTACGACGGCCGTTTTTTTCTACCTTTGATAGCTCAGCAAAAACACCATGCAAGCGACCGCCGGGTACAGCGCGAACGTGTGGTGCGGAGGCCTCCGCACCACACGCTCAAGTCATTTTTCAACATAATTCTGTTGTAATTACTTAAAGTGATCTTTAAAAACAAATTCCGTCGTTTTCGTCGACAGATCGTTCTTCCTCTTTATCGCTTTAACCCACTACATTCTTCTCGCTTCATTATTCATGACGACGAATATAATCTAATATAACGACGAATACATTTAATAAAGAATTTCGTGACGTATTTGAACAAATAGGCACCACGTAATATTTATAATTCGACATAAAAGCACTTCACGTAGGTGAAAACAACTTCTTCCTGGCAGAGGCCTACCGCAACAATCTCCTAACTCCACGCCTCGGACGTTAGCAACTCTGTATGGGGAGAAATGACGTCACACCTCTTGGACACACTACTTTCGCTCGCACCCCCACTCCTCCATTTTGACCTTTAATATCTCGAAAACTACCGCTAGTAATGAAGTTTCCCCCGGTAGATATTATTTCCCTGAGGTTTACGACATTTTGACAGAGTTTTTAAAAAATGTGAAAATTCCCCATTGCCCACCGAATCAATTCGTATCAAATCCGCTCATCTAGTAGCCCAACAATACGAATCCGCTCAGCTGGCAGTGTCCAGAGCATTAACGCTGATATGCTATTATCCAAATTTGGAGGCTAGAACCCTGCATATTATAAGGAACTAGTTCGGTGTACCATGGATCCAAAAGCCCGTTTGACGTCATTCTGGTTCCAGTCTGTGTGGCCACTTTGGTGCGAGGCTATGATCGCCGATACGATGAAGGCTGCTAGCAGGGAGCAGAGTATCCGGCTAGCTTGGCTTAAATAAGGATTATTGATACCCTATCAAACGAAGGAAACTTTCCGACCATAGGCAATTTTAATAGGTGATTATCAAGAAATGTTTCCCTGAGCTCGGTGCCTCAAGCATGCATTGGTAACCTCAGACGATGTAAAACTCATGACTACTCATATAGTATCTGGGTCCCTGTGACGTCACGTGGACTAGCATCGATTGGGCGCCAAATTGGCCTTTTTCAAATGAGGTTAAAACTGACCATTAACATTCGTCTAAATCGGGATTTCTATAGCCAAATAATTTTTATATTAGGAGTACACTAATGGTGGGTAACGAATCGCAATCAATGCCTTTCGTTTTCTCTAATGAAGGAAACTACCCTATTGGGCCTCCTCTATGAAGTTCCCTTGATTATGTCGTTGTTATCTCTTTATCACTAGAACCGCTGAACTTTCCAACCCCACCAAAACCGCGGCATTTGTGTGAACAAAACACGTGTTTAGGTAATGTTTAAAACGTTTTATTAAGTGTAACTAGGAATACAGTAAACATATTCTGACAGCAAAAGTGTTGTTTGTCAAGATAGGACAGTCGATAGAGGACGTGAGTAGGCGGCCGGCGCAGTGCACAGATTATTCCCTTCTGCGCTTCTAACTGGCAGAATAACGATATCGTTGCATCAATCCCCTTCGTAATAAACTTTTATTATGCTAAATACATAATAAGTGTAGAAAAAAATTGAATTTGTATGTTTTCCCCATATGGGACAAAAAAAGTCCCATCCCGCGTTTCTAGGTAAATCGTCGTTTTTCTCGCGAACCAAACATCGTAAAATATTTCAATATGGCCATTCGAAAGAGCATAAAAAATGAGCGAAAGTCAGCAAATTTCAAAGGGATCAAACCAATAGTACATGAATGGCAGACATTTGCAAAGGACGATGGAACAAAAATGTCCCGTCCGCGGTTCTAGTGTTAAACTTAATATTCTCTTTTGTTGAGCTATCATGACTTTGTGAAACCATACTTGCGCATACTCGCGATGAAAACGTTTTTTTTAATTAAAATTCATGTTTATTTCGTATTATTATTCTTTCCTCAGTTCCATCATCCCGGACGGGTTTGGCCGTATATCAGGTCTAGTTACTGTGACAGGAAATAACGGTGTCGACACGACTGCTGGAACTTTCTTTACTTTCGACCTCACCCAAACCCAAGCTGGTGAGTGAACACTAATTAAAGTATTTCAACTTAACCGTAAAATAAATCTTCTCTTATACTTTCCATCATTTTCTTGCAGGAAAAACATCAAAATTGGATTACTACATCGTGAAAACGGATAATAATAATTACATCGCGTTGTATGCCTGCACGAACTTCCTGTTTGGAAGAATAGGTAAGTGGTGATTGCCAATCAAATTCGATTTTCAATCTAGAGGATAATCTTTCGAGGATATGACCGCCATCCAAGGTCATTAGGCCGTAGGCAGGGTGGGAAGGGTGGAGAGTAACCCAGTTTTGACATTATCCTACTCTTAAAGGCGCCAAGGGGACCACGGCTTAACGTCGGACGGAGTGCTGTACTTTAAGTGCCCCTCGTAAAGCACCTAAGTAAGGTTCGGGCAATCTCAGAAAAATCTCTGTCTCCTCAAGGATTTGAGCCTAGACCCCCTGGGTGGGAGGCCAACAGTCTAGCCAACTCATCAACTGGAACCGCAGAAATCCAGAAATGTGGGTATATATTATTCGAAATCGGTAACTGTGTCTATATTTACATACCACCCGCCAAACAGTGTCTGTATGCGTGGCGGGTATTGTTACGTCCAGGGATAGCAAGTGGGCTAGAATCGAAAAAAGCTGTCCAAAGCCTCAAAAATGATTTCTTTGAGATAAGAAGTTGAAACTTCACACATATATTTCCAATTAATTGTGCATAACTTGCCAGATTATTTATTTCCTGTACCTTCACGATAACAATATATTTGAGGTCAAGGTTGAACAAATTTAGCGAAAAACGACCGTCCTCGATTTTTTCTGAAAATAGACAAATCCATCCTCGTGCAGTGGTTTCTTGAATGGTTTTATTGACAAAGATGTTATACCATTTGAATTAAAACTTCTTTTTATTACATTTGGAGGGTTATTAAAGATTTTTTTCATCATTAACCATAGATATGTTTCAAAATGGCGGAGCCTTTTTTCAGTCAATTATTTACATAAACGTAGTGAAAAAGTAGATACTTCCGCCGAATTCCGCCAAGTTACTTATACCACGTCATTCTATGATGCTTCTGCATTGTGAATCTAAAGTGAAATCTTGCACCGACTTGCAACCCCGAATTTTACATCGTTTTTTCAAGCATGTGGTCGACCCCGGTTGTGGCCGGCGGCGGCTGTGACTACGGCAACGCGGCAAGAGTGTGGATGCGATATGGCCAAATTCACTTTTATATGTGGATGATAGATATAATAGTGATCGACAACAATCACCAGAAAATAAAATTAATAAATATTGCTTCGAATGACGGTTATTACGCAATCGACGGGCACTGCTAGAGGTACACTGAAAGGTTTCTTTTTTTGACTGCATTTCATATACCACTACGGAAAATGGACTTGCATCGTGTGCTAAATCTATGTAATTCTGCGCTTACTCAAAAGAAGCCATATACTCATTAAGGTAATCTTGCAATAGTGCTAGAAAATACAAAATATGATGTTAAAAATACTTATGAAATTCAGAAATATGCATTAAGGAATACATAAGTTAGTAGGCTACACTACAAGTCAATTAACCGATTTGTGAGTTATAACACTGCTATTATGGTCTCCCATTCATCGTGGGAAAAACACTCTTACTCAATATATATGATCTGAACTACTGTAGTATGCTGGCGTTCGTAAGACTTCGCCAAACTTCGACGGAAAATACATTGCTATTGAATTTACAAAATAGGAATAGTCTATTTTTGAGACTACGGTCGAACAGAAATTCCCACCCGAATTTATCTTAGAGTCAGTTACTATCATTACAACTTTTCACGTACCTGGCGGCTCTTCTCTGCACGCGTTCTAACTCTGTTTTAAGCCTACTTCATGAGGAAAGGAAAGAAATATCTTTAAAGGAACGGATTTCCCTGTAAACCACAGCGTCGTCAGCAAAAAAAATTCATGCGCTGAAATGGATTTTGACGCCATTTTGGCTTTTAAAAATTAGATAGAAGGTAATAAAAAATAGCAATTTCGTAAGAAAGAATATTTTGAAAACTGAAACATTTACTGCTTAAACAATCGAATAACTTAGCATGAATGCCTTATCTATTTAGTGTACATGTCCCTCGAAACTACACCGAAATCTTAAAAAAAACTCTGAAATGACATTTTCAAATAAACTTTCAAAAAGAATTGAGTTCCCTTTTACCTTCTGGCTCCTTTATTTTATTTTATATATCATATATAATAGTGATCGACAACAATCACCAGAAAATAAAATTAATAAATATTGTTTCGAATGACGGTTATTACGCAATCGACGGGCACTGCTAGAGGTACTTTATTATTTTTACGCAAGTTGTGAACAAAGCAAATAATGAAAAAGTAGGTATAATTTTATGATTGCAAAATTATTTAGTTAATTCGAGTTAAATAATTCGAGTCTTTTTTAATTACACCTCTCATATACGTTTCATGATAGACGCGAGCGTTGTGGGGGCCTACTACTAAACATTTTCGTTAACTGACAACAAATCATGCGTTCTAAAAATACGCCAAAGCCTAAATTAATTTTGATTCATTGATCTAAATTATTTTTGCAGCTTATTGTGGAAGATGAATACCTCAGACGTAGAAGTTTTCCCTAGGTTGAGTTACAAAGTTCATGAAATTGACAAAACGGCTAATTTTACGGTGCGTGGTTTCATATGTTGCACCAGGGAGTCTACCTTTTTTATTTTTTCATAAAACAAAAAATAAATCAGAATTTAAAATAAAATGCTATTTAAAATGATTATTTTTCACTATTTTATCATGCAGACCTGGCCAGACCACCACTGAATGCGTCATAATGTATTTATAATAACTGCTCTTGCATACACATGTATTCTTCTTCTCCTAATTTTTTAATGTTTCTCATTCCAGATAGCGCAATAATTCTCGCAAAGGCGGCCGCATTAGAAGCTGACATCACGGCAGCTTTGGATTCTGTGTCGAAGTACGGGTTATCAAGATCTGATCTAGTGTATCCCTTCACACCTGCATGCATTGGAAATTAAATTACCGCTGTTTTTTTAAATATAATGTACCTACTCATTTCCTTTAAAATCCCCCTGTCGCACCGAGAGAATTACTTCGTTTGCCTACAAAAGTGTGGCTTTTTGGTCACATCTAAAGTGCTCGCAATTATTTACTAGGTTAATTTAACTTTATAGTAGCCAGATGATCTGTTATTAGCAGTACTTGTGAAAAAATTAATGTTAGTAGTTCATTCTTATTTAATGGATGATTTTCTGATTGTGCAAATTGGATTTATTTTCGCTCATGATGTGTGTAATTGTTTTCAATAAAACTGATTTTCAAACCGGATTTCGGCTTGTTCCTAATCAGGATTTAATTATTTTTTTAATTTCTTCCTATAAGTTTACCCTATCTCTCATCAATACATCATACAGATAGTATGCCACAATCATATGCGATTCAGGCATATGAGAAATTATGGATTAAATAAATGTAGTGAATCCTGCCAAAACGGCCACCTACATTGGCAGAAACTTTTCCCTGGATACGGTCTTAATTTCCGTTTGTAAAAAATTCGTATTTCTCCCCTTGTCAGCGGCAATTATTTTTGCCTATCTTTGCGCGCAAAGACGGATCCAAATTTATTTCAGGGGAGCACAAAGGCCTGATAGGCAAACGGTCTTCTAAACTTTGAAATTAAAAACAACGTAAAAAATATTCTCTTTGTTTGAAATAAAAATATCGACACGTTAAAAATATAATAACGACAGTTTTCTAGACACTTATCCACTTGGATGATGGCCATTTTCGAGGGCTGACTAGCAAATAACCAATCACTGGCAAATTTGTGTTTTTGACTGGTGCTCATGGCTCAAACGATTGACGCTCCCTAATGCAACAAAAAGAACAAACGTAATGGTAATCGTATTAAAAATCTTGTCTATTTTTTAAGCGTCTTGGGGTTGGGGAGGCATGTGTCCTCAATAACCCCCTCCTCCTTAACCTGCATATTCTTACGCGACTATCTCACGACCTTTATGTCGGTAATATACTTCTTTTAAAGCCGTCGAAGATGGGGTAGATTCGTAACTTCGATTCAACCCGCTACAAAAACTGTTGCCTTCGCCACAGCAATCGACGTGGTAGTAACCGAAAATGAAAATTTGAACAACGGAAACCTCCGCTCTCACTCCCCCGTCTATTTTCACAATTTTTTTCTCAGAAGAATGATCGCAGGCTTTCCCAGCGTATAGAATGGTGGGAAGTTACTCGGGCATTCCTCGTAAAAAGTTTTTTTGCGTTATTCTCGGGAAAATTAAGAAAGAAAGTTAACTTATCGCATTGAAAGTTAATTTCTGAATAAAGTTAAATGGTCAAAAGGACGCACAACTCCCTCTAACGGTCTTTTTATGTATCTTATGTTAGAACTCTATTAGAACGTATATAACAATTTACAAATTTTCCCCAAGAATTAATCAGACCCTATTCATCATTTGCCTGCAACTAAAATTGAAAAAATACGTAAGTGCTTTCTCAGATGCAATTTTTTTTAAATTTGACACTAAGAAAAATATTGACAAAGTCACTGACTCTTGAGCTCTCTGTTCTTATGACTTCGCCGGTCTCCTAAGAGGTGCTCGATTTCTGCGCGCTTGTACTTAACTCTACGGCAATTGATTTCGACAATGTTAATGTCCTATTTTCTACGTTGAGAGTTGGTACTTTTCATAGCGTATGTGTATTAGGTGGGCGATTTTCACTGGAAGTGCTTATTACATTTGATATAATTCCTTTCCCCGAAGTACGCTTTTTTGGAATATTTTCGCTATTTCCCAGTATTGCCGCTCCTAATTTAAATGTGATGTGAATATTTTTTCAATGCGGATTTCCCCGTGGGTTTATTTTAATCAATGTTAAACGATGCAATGTTTTCGTTTTAATTGGCGGGTTTAATTTAAGGGTGCACCACGACCGAGGACAAGACATAGGATAAGAAAATATGATGTGACTACTGATGCCTAGGGGTCGGAGCAAATTTCAAATGACGGAGAAGAATGGCAAGACATTGGAAAGGCATCAGCCTATTCTCTGGTATTCACTAGTGTGACCTGACTGACTAATTCATTCACTCATCATAGCACAGTTCAAACCACTGAAGATGTTAGCAAGAAATTTTAGGGGTATATTCCTTGTATCATACATCGGAGCACAAAGAATGTATTTTACGATAAATAATATGACTTGATTATTTGTCGTAACGATTTAAGTAAAGGTAACTGAAGATATCTTTTGCACCCCCCTTGATTTTTTCCGTATCCACTACTGCTTTCATTCTACTGTAGTATATAAAATCCTGTTCAATTCCTTCCACTGCCTAGTAAACCAAACATTCGGCCCTATAACACTGTTTTCAACATCCTCTCCCCCACACAGTACTCGCTCCATCCATACCCTCTGTCTCCTCCGTGCCTCATCTAGAAGTAGTCTCAATTCCCAATATGCCGGCTGTGTTCACAGGTCCCGACGAGAATAAAGTCAATTTAATGTGAGAAGTGGGCGAAGCATACTTCCGTTAGCAAGAGGGAGAATTCGTAGTTGGTCTTTTACGCGAAGTTATATTGCGATGCATATCATTAATTTCCCCGTTACAAAGGGTTTCAAAAATCCCAGTTGTATACGAGAATGGGGTGGTTTCTTATTATTTTTTTACTGCCTAAATCGAAAGATTATTACTCCTAGAGTACGCATTTCCCGCTCTTAGATTTTTGAATGACGATATCTATTTTTCGCGATTGAACGAAAAGCGACAATTTTCAAGCGCGCGAAAACGCGACGGCTAAGTAGGAATGCTGGGAAAAGTCCGTGTGACGTATTTCTGGTTCCAGCTGTCGCCTTGAGAGGTGATCTTGGGGAGAGGCTTTGAGCGCTGATACGACGCAGGCTGCTATCAGGTAGCAATTTGGTTTTTATACAAACTATGAACAATTCTACGATCATTGTAGAGCACTCCGATTTCTTTCAGAATTCGGAAGCATGGAATTCCATGCCACGCTATCAAATGTAAGTTTGGAATACATTAAGGTAATATATCGTCATGCCTTTGAAACGATTACTTGAGAGAAGAGTTAATGAGTAAGCTGCTTTCAAGCCAAACTCCAATCTTTTGACCTATTCGAACGAAAATGACGAACTCTTTACAGCGTCACAGAAATAAAAAAATCCAAAATAAAAACAGTAAAATTCATGCATATTAATTTTCCTCATTTTTATCATTGACATTGAATCGAATTAATATAGGTATGAGGAATTTAACTACCAGAATATCTGTTGAAATACATTATCTTGGATACTTCTTCTTTTCACTAAATACGCTGATACCACATCATATTGGTGGATTAATTATCTTGATACAGTAGGCCAGTAATTATCTATTAGGGAATACATAACACAATTTTGGGTTGTTATCACGCAAGTATACATAAACTAACTCGGTGAATGTTGGTGAATGAGGAAATTGTCTATTAGATACTTTTTTCCACTTATTTATATTTGTGTTTACATCTGGAGCAAAAAAGTGACTGTCGCTTTCTTCTTTAGTGCTCTAGAGCGAGAATCGTGTATTTTGATGCACCATTCCCCAACAACACACATTTGGATATACATATGTATATATATATTGTATTTTCATGGGTCACATGCATATATATTTTTGTTATGTATTACATCCGTATTTACATATGTATTATTGAATGTATTTCCTTTGTATTCATACATATGTAAAAGTGGCACTTGTTACACGATAAATATATTTGTATTTTTTGTGTATTTTTGAAATTTGGATACTTATGTAAATGTGGTCAAAAATACACAAAAATACAAATGTATTTATCGTGTAACACGTACCACTTTTACATATGTATGAATACAGAGGAAATACATATGTAAATGTGGTCAAAAATACAAAAAATATACATTATGTATATTTCCTGTAATACTTGGGAGGTAGATTTTCGTGGCGTCTTGCGAAATGTTCATAAACATTTTTTCCAGAAATAATATGTTCACAGCAAACGCCAGATTTCCTTATTTTAATGATCATTCATCCATTCGAATTTATACCCAGAAAGCTTAAAAATAAATCATATACTGGTCGATGTGAGCAAGGGTAGTAAAGATGGCGGCCATTTATGTTAATTTGTAAATGCACGCGAAATACAGACGTATTACATAGGTATGTAAAATTCAGTTTCTATCCGCGAAATATACACATGGAAAAATGGTTCACAATACATGAAAAATACAAAACATATTACTTGCACAGATCAAAAGTAAAAGCGAAGTTTAATTTTTTAACAATATTTTAATGTAACTGTTTAAACAAAAAATTAAATTCTCAATACCGCGGCTCACTGTCGAGAGTGATACAGTTATAATCTCGTTGACAGTAAACCTCGGCATTTCGTTCGAGACTACGAGAACGTGCTGTAGGAGGAACTCCGGCATCTACGCTAATAACCAAAAGGAAATCCGTTATTAACTAGCTACTGATGTATAGTTAATTTTATATTTGTTTGTATTATTATACTTATTGGAAGAATTGACATAGTGTTTTAATCCTCGATAACCGGTGCGTGTGGATGGTGTGCTCTTATGTTTTGCTGGAAATGTGCTTCAATCCCACACGTTATTGCGATTCGTGCAAGCCAGCTCCAGCAGTTTCCTGTCACTGGATTATTAAGGTAAGGTATGATTTATCTTTTATTGTATTGTACGCCTACATAGACTACATTAATTATGTTATTTGAGTATATTTGGATACAACTATTGGCGCAATGTGGTCAACACATTGCGCCAATAGAGGTAATTATTTTGTTTATGTTTGGCTATTGTTTTCCTTTTTTGTTGAGTTATGTATCGAGGAGACTGGTGTCCATTGAAGTTATATGGTAAAACATAGTAATGTCAATCTTGTACGTATAAATTAATAGATTATGCGTCGTATAGTAATTCCTTGCTTCGCGGCTGAAGTTACATTTTTTCTTCTCTTAATTAAGAGCAGAAAAAATTGTTTAGAGGAATGTTTTCGTTCAAGTGTAAGTTGTTTTATCGCTGTTTATTACCACAACCTACTGTATTGTAGTACTTGCATTCCTAGTTATCCTATGCTTCAGTCATAACATCTTTGACCGTAGACTTATCAGCGTATAGCCTTGTCACTAATAGATTCCTCGAGGTTCCGAGTCGTTTTGCCCTCTACTTCTAATTATTTAACGAACAAGAAGTATTGGTCGTGTAATATCGGTTCCCTTAAAGCAAAGTGTAATATTTCTTTCATCTTGAATTGCAGTCAATCAAGGTGCATTTCGTCGTTATTATTAACACAAGATTAATACGTAATTTTCATGCGAAAGTTTGTCATTATATGTAAGAAAAAGGTGCGTACGGGCCAAATGAATTAATTATAATTTTCTTTTCATGCTCTTTCGCGCATACCAGCAGGCGACGATGTAAATAGCTTGGCCTGGACAAGAGGAGAATGGATTACGGAAAAAACGACGAAGCAAAGCCAGAAGACCAGGTGGAATTGTTAATACCGAGGTAAGCTTTGAGGGAAAAAAATTTTTTATCCATGATGGAGAGGTTTCTTAAAGTTAAGCCTGAAATTATCGGTTATGTATGAAATTTATTTGTTTGAAAATTTGATATCACAAGTTTATATTTTTTCTGTGTGAGTCATCCGCTACTAAATCATGGTACTAATATATTAGTATCATGTACTAAATAAGCATACCAATGGATTCACGTTTTCCTAGTTAATTTATATTTAAAAGTAGTCATATGATCTTTTCTCATATTTCTCATTATTCTTAAGAGAAAGGCTATTAATTTTGTAAAATGAAAGCATATCCCCAAAATATATGATTTTTCAAAGGACAAGGTCAAATCTGTGCTAGCTGGGACCTCGACATAATTGGTAAATGAAAAAATTTAAAACTTATGTCTGGAATCTAGCAGAGAAGCCAAACTTTCATTTGCATTCAGAATACAGAATTAGTACTAAAATTACAGACTTTACAGAATACTGACTGCCTATATGAATTGAAAAAAAATAAAATTGAAAGGCCTTGAGCTCCTATTCAGATCTTACAAAACATATATTTTTGCATGACTTTTAAACTTGACTTCTCCTTTTCTCCTTTCAGAAAGTGGCTAATTGTGCAGAGTTGGTTTCCTGAATTCAGGTTTCTTTTTGTGCAATGGGTTACAACGCTTGTTCCGCGCTAACATTTTTTTCTATTTTCCAACTCATACCATTGCTTGTACTTGATTTATCTTTGTGCCATTTTTTTAACTAAGTTTCACCTACTGTTTGCTGGCCCTTAATGCTTGTTAGCAATATTCATGGCCACACTTGTTATTTGTGTGTATTATTTTATTTTTCTCTTTGAATAAATGTTTTATTATCTGTATGTTCTTCTTTCCTTATATTTATTAATCTGTTTGATCCATATTGATATTAAGTGGATGTGGGTCAGAAAATCAATATGTATAATTCGTGTACGAGGGCCTGCAGATACATATGTATATTACATGTAAGGATATTCAGATTTCCAATTTGTAATACGCATGTATACATACATCCTGAGGGACTTTTGAGCCACTTTTCCGTGAAATATACAGACGTAATACGATTGTATTCCATCATATACATATGTACAATTCATGTATGGGTATTCAGATTTCCAATTTGTAATACGCATGTATACATACATCCATAGGGACTTTTGAACCACTTTTACGTGAAATATACCGATGTAATACGATCGTATTCCATCTTATACATATGTATTTGGTCACGTATTTTTTGTGTACTATTGATGTAATACAAATGCCGTGTTATCTGGGTTAATGCTTATTATCCTTTATATAAGTGGTAATGAAGTGCTCTAAATGTCATGAAGAACTTCCAAGAGATGGAGACTTTGTGAGATGTCGATGGTGTGATGGCAACATTCACTACGAATGCTCTGGCATTAAGGAGTCTACATATCGGTCTATGTCAAAGAAAACCAAAGATTCCTGGAAATGTGTAACCTGCCGAAGAACTACCACGGCACCTTCTGACATAAGAACAAAAGGACCGGCCTCTTCACCTGGAATTGAACCTTCTGCTTCGGACAACGATGCAGCTTCCGGCGACGAACCCGTGAGAAAAGGTGAGAGCACAAATAGGCTGCTGAGAATGGAAGAAGATGTAAGAGAAATCAAGAATAGTTTATCCTTTCTGTGCTCAAAGTATGATGATCTACATGAACAATTGAACTTAATAAAAGAACTCAGGGATGTTATCGATGCCCTAAAAAATGATTAGGCACATATAGACAGAGTAATTGAGGATTTAAAGGATAAAATTATTGATCTTGAACAACCAAAATTGAGTAAATCTCTGGATATTGTTGGAGTTTCCTTACCGGAAAATCGCAGTTGTTCAAATATAATTTGTGATATAGCCAAGAATATTGGTATTGAGGAATTTACTGATAATGACATCGATGATTGTTTTATTGTTCCTAAAAATAAGGACGGTGGAAGTGAAAAAATTGTTTTAAAATTTATATCAACTATTATGAGAGACCAATGGTTAAAAAAAAAAGGTAACACCTTAAAAATATTGCATCTAATTTTAATAAAGGGAAAACCTTTTATATTAATGAATCACTGACTAGCTATTACAGTAATCTGTTTTGGAAAACTAAGGGGAGATGTAAAGAAAAGGGTTTTCAATACGCATGGATAAACCATGAGAAAATACTTGTTAAAAAGGGATCCTAATGCTTCTGTAATAAGAATTAAATCAGAAAAAGACATTACCAATATTTACTAGAGTTTAAGTTTTTGTTTGAGAACTAGTGGACTTCCAGGACTGCAAAACTTAGGGTAATTACAAATTCAAAAGCTGTAATGGATTATTCCTACATCAAGAGTCCTTGTATTGAATTTGAAGTGCATGAAAATGTATTGGATATCCCATGTAAGAAAAATACTGATGAGGAATTCACCATATTTCATTTGAACATGAGGTCGATTTAAAAAATTGGGATTCTTTCCTTGTTTTACTTGAAAAGCTATGTATAAAAAAAGAAGTTGCTGGGGTCATTTTAACAGAAGTGAACATCACAACTGATGAAACTTTCTTATACAAAATAAATGGTTTTAATGTCTTAAGGGAAGGTAGAAGAGGTGGAGGTATTCTACTGTACGTAAAACAAGATTTTAAGTTCACTGATGAAAACTTTAAGATGATAAATTCGGAATCAATTATAGGAACCCTAAATATAAAAGGTAAAACTATAAAAATAATGGCTATATATAGGCCTCCTGATCAAAATGTTTTGCATTTCCTACAGGAGCTAGAAAACATTGTCAAGATGTCCAAAAACAAGAAGTCCATCATCATTGGTGACATAAACATAAATCTTAAAAATAAGCACTGTGCAAATACTGTAAAATATAAAGAACTTCTTTTGTCACATGGGTACCTGTCATTAATTAATGCATATACAAGGGAAGAGATCAAAGACGGTCATCTGGTTCAATCATATATAGGTCATCATATAAATTTTAATGGACATCCTAACTTAGTTAACAGTTTTATGATAAGACATCGACTTTCAGATCATTACTTAATCGGTGTGTCCTTCATAGACCAAAAGAAAAAAACAAGTCCTGGTCAGTCAGCTGATTGTAAAAATTATAGACATAGGGAAATAGAATATATTGACAATAGTAAGGTGGACCTACAGATAAATGATAATAAATGGAGCACTGTAGTGGAGGAGAACAACCCTAATATTATGTTTGCAAAACTTAGTCTGATATTCAATGACATTTATGAAAAATCAAAGGTAACCTTCAAGCCTACAGGGCGAAGGAAAGAAAATAAATGGATGAATGAAACTATCTACAAATTAATATTAGAAAGAGATAAGGCTTTTAAAAAATGGAAAAATAGCCCCAAAGCCCGTATAATAGCCCAAAAATAGCCCAAAAACCGTAAGAAATAAAACTGTGAAACATATTAGGAAAGAAAAAAATGATCACTTTAATACCAAGGTATCAAATATACAAGATAATAGGACACTTTGGAATGAAATTAATAGAGTGACAGGTAGGAATATTAGCAGATGTAATGATGATACAATATTTAGCCACTGTGTTAATGCTTTTAATGAGCAATAAATAAGTAATAAGTTTTTGAAACAATTTTTAATAAGAAGCGAAGAGACTAAATGTACTTGTGGACAGAAATTTTATGATGACATTAATTTCCATAACTTATGTAGTATTTTTTTTCCAGGACCCACAGAGGATATTATTAAAAAAATTGTAAAAGAGCTTAAAAATAAGGGACATGGTCAAGATAGAATCAGAATCAGAGATATCAAGGCAAACCCTATACTTCTTCCTGTTATAACTACTCTTGTAAAAAGAAGCATTACCCAAGGAATAATGCCTGAGGGGCTAAAAATTGCATTGGTTAGACCTATTTATAAAGGTGGATCCTACAAAGATTTTGCCAATTACAGACCTATCTCCCTGCTACCAACCATCTACAAGATTATGGAGAAATACGTGGCACAGTATCTAACAAATTTCTTGAAAAAATATCAAATAATCTCAGACTACCAATATGGATTTGTGGAAGGTAGAGGAGCTAAAGATGCACTTGAAAATTTTGCCGACATAATAAATACCCACCTTGATAAGAATAATAAAGTAGTAGTCACATATGTGGATTATAAAAAAGCTTTTGACTCTGTCAATTTGCCCACATTGCTGCATATACTGCAGGATATTGGAATTAAAGGGTATGTACTGAAATGGTTTAGAAGCTATCTCCGGCAGAGGAGTATCAGAGTGAAATTTAAAACCTGTATTGGAAACCAAGGAAATGTAGAATATGGTGTACCTTAAGGTTCTATTTTAGGACCAATCTTGTTTACTGTGTATATTAATAGTATATTTAAATGATTTTAAATTGTAATATTTTACTTTATGCTGATGATGTTGTAATGATATCTGCTCATAGAGATTTAAATACTGCCATTGCCTACATGCAAAACGATGTCAATAATTTCACAAAATGGTCACATGACCATGACCTCTCAATCAACATGAAGAAGTCCAAAGTTATGTCCATCGCCAATACTGCAGCTAACGTTCAACAGATTCACATAACAATACATGATTATAAATGCCTGCATACTGAAATAAACAAGTCTGTGTGTAAATGCAACAATATAGAACAAGTAACACAATATACGTATCTTGGTATCATTGTAGATCAGACATTCAAATTTAGGGAACACTGTGAGAAGATATGTAGTAAATTACGAAAGGTTAGTTATCAAATGTATCATCTTAGAGATTTATTGCATATTAAAGTTAAAAAGATGTTGTATTTCGCGACAGCTGAATCAATATTAAGATATGGTGTTACTATTTGGGGTAAAACCAGTAGGATACATAAAATAAAACTATACAGTACACAAAACCGGATCATCAAAGCGATTGTTTACAACAAAAAAAAACTATAGTAACTTGCCAGCGAACTCAGACTCTCACGATTCAAATAATTTCTATAAAACGCTAAGAATGCTACCACTTGAAAAACTTCTAACCTATATTTTAGTAATAGATAATTATTTTTCCGATAAATATAAAACATTGAAAGACAATTTTCATAAAATGGAAAAGAGGAATCTACACCAATATAAAATCCCCAAATGCGTCAATGAATATGGTGAAAAAAAATGGTGGTTACCGTTCCTAAATTGTTTAACAAATTACCAAAAGAAATGCATGGTTTAACCACATATTCGGCTGTCAAAAGTAAACTTTTAAATTATCTACTGGATGACTTTAATTTCTAATTTTAAGGCAATATAAGTTTTTTTATTGTTTCTTTTATTGTTTTTAGATGTTTTTAACTTCTTGTAAATGAATTATAGAGAACCTGCTGATGAGCCTGTTTTGGCTCAGAAGGTCTCCTAATTGTAAAAATATTTTTTTACTCTAAAATATTGTAACATCAGGGTTTTTCTCTTTTATCTTTTCTTGCCCAATAAGTCAAAATATGTGTTTGTTATACAGTGAAAAGCGTGTTAAGAATTTGTAAAGGAAGTGTTTTTAATGTATTATATGTATTTTAATACTTGAGCTATGTATTTTTAATGTATTATAATGTATTTATAATAAATAAAAAAAATTCAATAGACAAGTCGAACTTAAAACATTACACTTAATTAAATACAATTTCCTTTAAAATTGACTATAATGATAGAAATTAAGTTACCTCCTCATTGAAGCAGTATTTTCTCAAATGTATAATTTTCGTATTTTTTAGATACTGACAAATTTTGACCAGCCTATTCTCTATAAAGCCCGACTTTTTCGTTATTCTTCCCTGCCGATGAGACCGGATGAATATTAATCACTTACAGTAAAAAATAAAATGTAGGAGTGATGAGAAAATCAGTGGCAGGAATCGAGCGGTTAAGTATAACATGTCGACGACAGCGCTTTGAAATTTGTGAGTGCCGTACCGATGTAGCTGCGTTGCGAACCTCGGCTGTGAAAAGATGATACTCAATCCCATCTATGAGACTCCACTGAAAGCTTTTCAGTCGAGGAAACAACCAACCAGCATTTCGCCTCCAAGACGTACCGGTCGGAAAATCCGAATTATGATTGTCAAATGTTTAAGATTGGTAATGCCGGGTCTACACTAGTAACTTAAGTGACTACTTAAGTTGGCTCTGTACTTAAGTTGGTAGTGTAGGGGTCACCCAAGGTGCGTATAATAGGAGGTGGTCTCAGCTGAAACTCCGTGCGGGCGTGACGTCACGAAGTTCCCAACGTAGACGTATGCCAGGGAATAACAAGCAGGAACCGGGTCGTGATATCACCTTTCCGCATCAAATTCTTATGAGTTACAATAAAAATATCGTTATTGGCCATCAGATTACGTTGTATATTCTTCCGGAATGTCCATGTTTCCTTTTCAATCGCATCAGAAGACTAGCAAAGTAAGCAGAATTATCGTATTCTACATCCTATAGTTTCACCCGTAAAATATCGTTATGATCATGATATTTGAAATTATAAACTCATAAGAGGAATAAGCTACCGTAAAAAAATAGTTAAACTCGTATTTTATTTAAGTATTTTTAGCTGTAGAATTTAAACTGAAAACCAGGACTGCAGATTCGTTGCCACTCCAAAATCGCAAATGGAATTCTATTGATATCAAGATAAAACATTTACATGTAATGTAAATATGTGTCACAACTATTATTTTGGCTAAAAATAAATATCCTCTGTTAAATGAAGACCGTAATCTGAGCTAAGTCAGCACCAGCAGCAGTTAATTCGCCACAAAAAAGTAATTAAGGGAAAACTATAAGCGTGCCTTAGACAAGTTTTGATGCTTTTACAGGACGTTTTTCCGGGTATGGAACTTATATATTTATTAACATGGTAAATCATATCTGAAAGTACTAGTATTAATCTCATGCCCACAAAGTAGCAATGCTTACTATGGAATAATTTGAGCTTTAGAAAAGTAAAATATAAGCTGAGAAACAAGATCGAAGTTATTCCGCACATAATTTCCAAGTAAACTTTCATTAAGGTAGTGCAATGAACAGAATCGAGCACGAATCTGATCAATTTTAAGGGATGACTAATCAGAAATATTATCACTCCCCAAAATAAGACAAGAACAACTACGGAAACCACAACCTAACATGCAGTACATGTGCTTTTCATGAGAGTTGCCGCATGGATAACATCTGCATCAAATGGAATCACAGACATAGGTGTTAAAAACGAAAACAATTCTCATTTTTCAAACTTATATAATGTACACACATGTCAAATGTTACATTTTCAGAATGATATAAGAACGCCATTGAAACTAAAAGATATCATATTAGTTAATCGATACTTAATATTATTTATTAATCACATCTATATACAGCCCTTGTGGTGACTGACTCATGGATACAAATTCCCGACCACTTCCAGAAGTGCTGGAGAGCTGAAATTTGGCACGCGTGCGGAGAACCCGAAATGATCCGGAGGAAAAATCCGAAAACCGGAAGTTTCCGCCACGTGTCGTCGCTAGGACGACAAAATGGCCGAAATCGCGCCTTTTCCGGGGACATTCTTTCTGTTTTTATTTTACTGCGCGCGAACCATGCGTGTTACATGAATTGTTAATGCATTTTTTGAAAGCTGATAAACGTGGTCACGTGATTATGTAATAGTATTAGTTTCTTTTTAATAAAATGACTGCCAAAATGGCGTCTAAATTTTGGTTTTTCGAAAATAATTTCATTCCTTCCGCTCCCCTCGACTTAATTTCGAGTGTAGGATAACGAAAATGATTATTATATATGCTCATAACATCGTCTACGAAATGTAGGCAACAATTTTCTTTCGTCGTCCTTGGTTACTCAGAAAAAAATTAAAATATACCGAAAATTACCGAAAATTACGATTTCCAAAAGATTAACACAGGATTTTGTAAATTTTAACCTGATCGATTTCTTTCAAACTTAGTATTTGCATACACGTATGCATTGACTTTCAGAAAAAATAAACATTTAATAAATTATTTAATCGATATAACGGCAAAAAAATGAAAATGGCGGGCACTACTAATTTTTTCCGGGGAGAGATTTATTTTTTATTGTATTACTCTCGAAATATGGATGCCATAGGGACAACTTCTCTTAGATATGATAGTAAATGGATGTGATCATATAACATCATCATCTTTAAACCCCCTGAAACCCCCTACAAAATTAAAATTTGCATATAAGTAGCCTTTTCGGGTACTTTTCGCCACAATTCCGCCGCTTTTCCAACCCTTACCACTCATCGCTACGGAATTGATATGGGCGATTGATGACCATTGGCAGTACAAACCTATAAACCCCCAGTAAACCCTCCTACACCCCAAAAAAATAAAATTTTGCACATAAGTCTACTTTTTGGGTACATTTCGTGACTACTCCACCGCTGGTTCTTACCCCAACGACTCATCCCTACGTAATTTCTGTGAACGGATGGTGACCGCAGGGAGTACACACATAAACCCCCGGTATCCCCGTGAAATCCCCCCAAATGTTAAATGTGCCATTAAGTCTCCTATTTGGGAACTTCTCGCAAACATTACGCCGCACTACCCGTCCCCTCTGAGCTCTAGATCCGGAATATTTGGTGAGGGCGAGCCACCGTAAACCATACGGGAAAAAATATCAGAAAACCCCCGATCACCTCTTGGAACCTCGCCGAAAAAAAAATTTTTAATGTCGCCTTTCCGAGTACTTTGTTACAATTTAGCCGGTGCCCCTTCTACTTATTAAAACCCCCGATAACCCCGTGAAACATCCCTAAACAATTCTCTAATAAGTAGCCTCTCCGGGTAAAGGAATCGTCAGAACTCCGCCACTGTTGCGGACCCCTAGGACTTATCGGCACGGAATTTATAAGGACGATTTGTTTCGTTCAACACAAGTATAAAGCCCCCGGTATTCCGTTGGAACCCCCCGCAAAAAAAATGAAAAACTTGACATTAAGTGTTCTTTTATGGGTACTTGTCGCCACTATTACGCCGCATTACACTACCCTTTACAATCATCGCTACATGATCACTGTGGACGATCAGTGACCGCATGTATAACACATTAATACCCCCCAATCCCCCTGGGCACCCCTCTCGGTGGAGAAGACCATGTATTACGACTAAGCGGAGCAGCCGCGGGGGGCTCCTCATTCCCAAGGCGGCGAAGCCGCCCCACAACGAGCTTAAGTAACCCTCGGGCGGCGAAGCCGCCCCGACGTTCAAGCGGCGCAGCCGCTGTGGGCTCCCTCCACCCCTGGGCGGCAAAGCCGCCCCTTAAACGAATAACGGTGAAACAGTTCCGAAATGCCCTTGCCCTCTGGGCGGCTATGCCGACCCCAGCCGAGGAACGGCGAAGACGTTCTGAGAATTAAGCGGGGTAGCCCCGGTGGGGCACACTTAACCCCTGGGTGGCGAAGCCGCCTCTCAACGAGGAACGGCAAAGCCGTTCCGAGGAATGGGTGGGCCGCTTCCCTACCCCCTGGCCGGCGAAGCCGGCCCCTAGCTTTTTCTGGTGAGATTATTCAAACTAAAATTCTTCAAACGACCACAAATGTAAACGGCGAAGCCGGAACCGGGGTTTTTAAGGGGCGGAGCCCCTTAACGAGCGCGCGGAGCGTGCGAGTATTATTTATACAATCAATGCAAAGTAAGCAACTTAAAAATAAATGTTAAGTACAAATGATGAAACAATTCTATTGAAAAAGTTTCAAATTAGTGAGAGAACCATGAAAAGGAGATGAAAGCCGCCACGCATATTCCATTAATTGTTGCTGGAATAGCTGAACCTGTAATTGAGAATGTGTATTAATTGCTGAGCTTGATTAGACCAAAAAAACAAAGAATTTAATATTTCAATGAATATCATCAGAGTGATATATACATTAAATGGTCAGCATCATCAATCATCATACATTCTAAAACCTTTGGATCTTTATCAAACATGCTATCACTCAAGTTTCTAATTCATCTTTCAAGGTTTGTACTACAAGAAGACAATGATTGAGCACTTTCAATTTGCAGTATTAGCAATATACAATAATAACAGCAATATGAAATTATAAAACATAATAATATGATATAACCATTACACAACAACCATTTTTCCTCGACAAAAAGATTTCGATATTTACCAAAATTCTGCATTTATAATTAAATTTAGTAACTACAATCATAAAAAACTAATGCATTTCTCAATCATGACCATTGTATTTTTTATGACTACTGAAAAAAATAAGGTATAAAACCTGGAAACTTACCAAATAGCAGAATAGGTAGATGAATTTCACATTCAATAGACACTTCCAATCATATCCACAACTTAATGCTTTTCACCATGAAGATACAAAAATTGAATGATTCCAAATAAAACCATAACGGAATGTTAACTGGGTATCCTTCAATCACTAACAAAACATAATAATTCTCTAGGTAGGCCGAAACAATTGACATTTATGGAAAGAAACAAAATTAAAAACAGGACTTCAGAATGGCATTGAATTAATGGAAAAGCCAAACTTACCGGCGGACAGAAGAATGACCTTAAGTACTACACTGATAACAATCTTTGTGGACTACTGATATACATATTCATATATACATATTCCTCACGGACACATTCAAATAGGTATAATACGAATCAGGATGAATTGATAACTATTTCTGTAAAAGAAAGGAATTGTTATAAAGGATCCTCAGAAGGCCAGTGAATTTATCTTTAACAAAACAATACTTACCTGTCTAAAGAAATATTCTCAATTATTATGAAGTTACTTCAACCTCATATTCCAGTTACCCAAAGATTTCAAGTCAAAGTACATTGTAGCCTCAAATTGCTTCCACGGCTGAGCCACGATGCAAGGAACCCTAGGAACTCTGAGGAAGCGAAAGGCAATGTGGAACTTCGTGAGGTCACGCGCTTCCTCCCCCACTTTCAGCTGAGACCACCTCCTATTATACGCACCTTGGGTGTCACCAGCTTCATTTAAGTACACCTCCACTTAAGTCATCTTAGAACCCAACTTAAATTGCGTTGGCAACTGTTTCCGCACGGTTGAAGCTCTTCAAGTGTTGTAAATGGCACATAATACCCATCTCACTTCTGAATCGTCCAGTTGATTATGTTCTAAGCTGTGCTGTATTCTATGATGTGGTTATTGAGCGTTCTATTTCGTTAGTTAATTTCTAGTGCTGGGGTTATTAATTCTACGAATTTATTTTGTTGTGTTTCTCATCTTATTGTTGGTTTTATTTCCGTGAAAACAAATTGCTATGCCTCTTGCTCACGGTGAAACTCGATTAATAAAACTAAGAAACGTTTTAAGGAATTTTAAGACTGACAATGAGACGACGGCAGAGGATCCGGTAAAACAGTTTATTTTCCATGGTGTCATAATCGAAAATAACGTAAACGAATGCACTCAGTAACTTCCCACACACTGTTATTGGAACTATTGCATAGGGCTTTAATTTTAGTCCTAGGGATGCCGAGGGAGATAAGATGTGGCGATTTCATTGGACGTGGGAGGAATTAATGGTTGAAATTTAACATCAATGGTTTTAATAAAGCAGTGGAATTTGACTAGCAATAAGTGTTTTTGTTTACGTTATGAATATGTCATTCCACGAAGTCACGCTTAGTAATTCTAAATTCCTCTGGCTCCATCACCTCTCGCCATATAGCATTCCTCAGGAACTGAAATCGGTCTTTCCTTTTAACCTTCTAAATCCAAAATGATCCAAAATGGTTAATTCACGGAGTTTGGAAGTTAATTTCCTTCATCTTCAACATAACTGTTTCCCGATATAGACAATCACGGTGCTGAAGTCGACTTAAAGCTCAAGTGTAGCTACCGCACCACATTTAAGATTATATTTAAGTGAAGTCACTTAAGTTAAGTCTGTAGTGTAGACAAGGCATAAGACATGTTTACATGATACATTAACACGTACGAGTTAATGTCTGTTTGCATGAATTATTTTTGTGGACCGGAATGGAACATGTACGAATGCATGAACCAAATTAGAACAGGTTCTATTTTCTGTGCATGCATTTGCACAAGTTGGGTGGTTACACGGTGCATTTTGGCGTTCATTCTCGCATTCATACATTTAGACATTAACCCGTACGTGTTAATGTACCGTGTAAACAGGCCTATAGGCATGTGGTATCATGAATGTGCATATAGGAATTCCATAGAAAGTTTTGTTATATTTCATTAATTGGGCAGGAAATGTTTAGCTAACACTATATATTCATGAATGATAATTATAATATGTATCAAGTAATCGCTACGCTCATTGAGCGTTTTATGTGATTTTATCCAGCTAATTAGCACGTCGTTTATGATGCTAAATGATGTTAATGCTAATAACGGTTAAATGCGAATAAATGTTTTACACCTTGATTTTACATTTTGATTGGCACCTACTACAATAACTGCGACAAATGATAAAAGTTATACTTTATTGTACCATGCCATAAGATCATACCATTGGAAGCGCTTTTCTAACACTTCGCTTATGCTATCTAAATAAAAGTGGAGGAGGTAGTGTTCCGGCGTGTACGTCTCGGAAGACACGACTTTACTTCATAGATGCCTGGCCGCGGTACAATGCCTTGGTAGAAATGAGAGCAAAATGGATTTGAAGTCAAAAGCTCAAGTTCCAAGGAAAATATCTTCGAGGAAATAAATTCATTAGGTATAATAATAACCTTCATTTAACCATTATCGACACAAAACTATAATTACGTCTAAATTATCCTCGCCATCCTAAAAAAAATATCTTCCGTCTGGAAAAGTTCTAAAACATGTTATTGAGCGTATTCACCTCCAGTAAGGTCGATAAGTACATGTTCTTTGGGTGAAAAAATTTAAAGAGTACTTCACCGATTTAGTTTATTGACATTCAATGCAGAATTCACATACAATCAAGTGGAGAATTATTTAAGTAGCCCTAAAAAAATAATGCACACACATTTTCTACCATGGAGCTAATGACTATGGAGCATGTCTATGGAAGCAAGGCTCGGACGTTGACAGCAGCATAGAAGACAAGAAAGGAAGTATTCAAAGTGTGATGCCACCGAAGAATGTTGAAGATAAAATGGATTAACCGAGAAAGTAATGAGGAAGTGCTAAGAAAAGTATGAATCTAAAGTCCAAGTATGAATCTACAGAGAGGAAAAACGTCGCCACCGATCCAAAAAGAAAATACTCTGACGACTTGTGGACGTGTTTCCTCTGTGCATTCCATTTGCTAACATGAAATCCGTTGGGTCTTTTGCTTCTGGAGTTTGACTCCAGAAGCAAAAGACCCAACGTGGTAGCTAAGTCGTCGGCTGTTGGTGCCGTGAAGGCAAAGGACGTAGGCTGCTTCATGTGCCAACCTCCCAAGTTTTCACCAACCCGGCCACATCAGTTAACTGGGACTCGTGGGTGTCTACATATTATTGAAAACGATAGTACATCAGGAAAAAAGAACAATTTCTCCATTAAAATTTCATATTTGGTGCTCATTAATTACCATATATGCATGCCAAATATTTATTTTCGAATTCCCTCAAAACTGCAAAGTGCAATTATTTTATTTTAAAAGATATAATATACTGTTTTTGTAGAGTTCCTGGCTACTTATTTACTGTATTTATATATTTATAGAGACCAATGCAAATTAGTAATGAGAAGGTGGCATTGTAAGATTATATATATAGATACAGCGCGTGAGTCAAAAAAATCATGAAAATAAATATTGACTAATTCCTACGTTAAAATGTCATAATTGGTGCTCGTTAATGACCAAATTTACATGTTTAATATCAGTTTCTTAGTGCCAGTAACTATACAAAATAAAATTATTTTATTTCCTAAGATATCCCTTGTTGTTTTTTTATTGCTCCTGGAACCAATTCCTCTAATTTTAATTAAATTTTCATGAATATAACATGAACATTCACTGTCATAAATTTTTCACCCCTACCCCTATCAGGAGAAAAAAAAACAAGACCAATTGGTCCGTTCCGAAATAATAGCCGGCTATTCATCATCCTCCGATCGTTGAACTGCTAGATCTTTGCATTTGTTTTTTTTTTTCGTCGTAGAATTCCGATACTGGAACCGTTTATTTTGAACCGTTACGTGAGCAATGGGCTCGGAATGAGAGGCCAAATTTAATCCCGTTATTCTAAAACCTAAGATATATAAAAAGAGGATCCGAGAAATATTTTAGAACACTTTCAGGCGGATTCTCGACGACAGAATAGGTAAGTGAAAAATACGGAGGGAAAAGTGAGGAAAATCTTAATATTATACATGTAATTAACCTATTTTGGATACATAGAAACTACTAAAACACTAACACAGTGCTAAAAAATTTTTGTGCGAGTGCTTTACTGGACGCGGACTGATAGCGATTGCAGATAATAGTGGCCACTACCGTCACTACCTATGATTACCTTCCTATGATTTCACCAGCTTCTGTTTTTATTAGTAGACAGTGGAATTCAACAACTTAGTTTTTAATGCTACCGTAATTCACGCCTGCGGACGATAAAGCTTCATTCAATCGCGGTTTTTTCCCTTTCCTGATAATTTAAGTTTGAACAATGTAGGCCTTTTTCAAAGTATAAAGTAGACCGGAGTATAGATATGGTAGGCGGTTCATAAATAATGGGATAAATTAAAATTTTCTCTGAGATAAATGTTCTACCGGAAATCAGAATGGAGCAATAGAAAGAAAAATAGCGTATCGGACTCAGCACTTATCAATTTCCAATAACGCATCTTGTAACTTGTGATAAAGAGAAACGTCAGTTGCGTCATAATTTCTAAGGCATGGTACGTCAATTTGTGGGACAAAAAGGGAATATAAGATATCAGTAATTTTAAGTCATTTTGATAGTGAGATAAAAGCTTCTGCAGTTCCAAGAAGTAAGATTAGAATTATAATAATACCTTAATCGATAATCGCAATAATGTAAGTTCTCAAGTAACAGCATATTGTCCAAATATAATCGTGGCCGTGGTTGATTTTCGTAGTTTAAGGAATAAGATTCCCGACTTCCACAACTTAATTCATAGTACGGAATGTAACGTCATTATAGGAACAGAAAGTAATAAGCTAACAGATGATGATTCATACTGTAGAGTCTCCCCAAAATCGTTCATCGTTTATCAGAAAGATAGAGTTTATCGAAATGTAGGCGGAGTAATTGTAGCTGTTAAGAATTCAATCGTCCAATCGTCAGCCTAGCAGAAACCGTAAAGGAGACCAGCGTTGAATCTATATAGTGTTCAAGTAATTGTCCAAAATCGAAATCTTTATTTGTATGTTCGAAATATATACTGTGCAATTCAGATATTATATCATTTTTTGGAATTTGAAACCCAAATACAGCATATTATCCAAATATCCGGACAAGAATTTGATTGTAGGTGGAGATTTTAAAGTACCCTCTATAGATTGGGAGACCTATAGCTTCAATCCCGGTGGAAGAGATAATGTGATTTTCGAGGCTTTACTTTACGCTTTTCCATCAAATGTATTGTTTCGAATAGCCTCCGTACCGCAATATACATGTGATACCCAGAAGAGATTTTGATCAGTAATTAATCCCAAGTTTCTGACTTAATCACAAAATGGAATCAGAGAATCTGCAATACGTGAATGAATTTGGCAGTTAATCCCTTTGAATTCCCGCTTAAATTCTTCGATAACCAATTAATAATTGCTTGAGATCTATTGGGATTCATGCTTAGAAAGTTATTATTGTACAATTCCTGGAGATAAGCTAAGTAAGTCACCGTTGATAGATCTAAAGTTATTGCGTAAGTCCTTGACTGTGGAATGCAAATAGATTTGTAGGTCGTCTGTATAAAGGTGATACTTGCAAGTTAGTCCTAACGGGCAATCAGTAATGTAAAGTGAGAATAAAAGTGAACCGAGGATGGAGTTATGTGGGGCTCCTCTGATAAAGTGGGTATTGATAGAAAGGATACTGGGTGAAAAGTTATTTGTTCTTGACCATTGTTTTTTTAAATAGATTGAACTAGGGCAGACTTCCATTGAATAGGCAAATGATCTAGTAATAATGACGAGTTTAAAATGTTGGTGAAGTATGGTTAAATTATTACGAGTAATAATGTATTGAATTCAAGCGGAATACTATCTGAGCGTTTAGCTTTAGATTTGATGAATTTGAACGAGGAGTATACCTGCATTTGAGTAAAAGGTTTCCAAGTAAGCTTCTTAATATGGTTGTTTGTAGCTGCTGATTTGATGGGGTATGTTTGTATGACTCGCTCCTAGTCCTCATTTGGAATTATTTTGGTGGCCGTGAAAATGTTTGATTTAAACTATCAAAGGGTACTTCCATCGGGATGGTAAAGTTCTTACTTTTACCTAGGCCGATTGAGTTGCTTCCAGAGAACGGTTTGTGAATTTTTGGATTTATTAGCTGTTTGAAACAGTTTAGCTTTTGCATTGCTGCAGTTTCGCTTTATTTCTGATATATCTGTATTTGTTGAACTTATTGATGTCATTTATCAGTTACGACAGCCCAAAAGCATCTTTTGTGAGGGAAGTTCAAGGTGAATGATCTACGGATTGTTCGCTGAGAAATTGTAATGGAGAAGTTTTCACAAACAGCTCCGACAAAGCCGATTTATTGAATTCCTAGCATAATCGCGTGTTCACCGAGCCTTCTGAGAGCTCATCCGAGACAGTTCACAATCTCTGCACACGAAATATGCCGCCTCCTGGCATTAGTGCTCACGAAATAGCTAAATTCATTGAAATCGTTAAATCCAAATAAATCACCTGGTCCAGACAGAAACCCTTTTCGCATGCATGAAAAACTGGCTTCAGAAATTGCCTCCTACTCACAGCTAATATTCATAAAAAATCCATCAAGGAATACGATGCACCTTATGAGATAAATTAGCAAGCAAAGTCAGAGAATTTAGCTACATCTCCCTCTTTAGACCCCATTTGTATGGAATTCTAATTAAATAGGCTAGTATTCCTTACAAACTGTTTTGGAGGTATTCGTAAAATTTTTAAGACCTTGCGGGGTCTGCTGCGTACTGATGATTGATCGCCCCTTGCAGGGCCGGACTGGGACCTCTAAAAGGGCGCTGCCTCCAACTTAAGAAAGGGCGCAATCCGAGGGTAGGGCTATGGGATATTGTTTTGAAATTCACAAGGTAAAATTTGAAAAAAATATGGTATTTTTTTACAACAATGGTTTCAAAAAAGCTATTTAACTATTACAACTTGTATGTGATAGAAGGTACACTAATTTATCAAGCGAATACTCCAAATGATCATGTGTAATTGGCTTCTACTTTAGATGGATATATTCTAAATATTTTATATTTTAATATTTTCAAAGATATTTATTATTAATATTACAAATTGCATTACTGCCACTATTTACGATGTTTTAATAATGGAAAAGATAAAACTTGTAAGTAAGATTAAGGTTATAAAAGAGTTTTAATTATGTATACATTTACGCAATCCAAATCATACATGAAACAAGAGAAGTATTAAACTGTTTTATGAAATAAAATTAATACAAAATAAAACATATCTTTGTAGAAATACAAAACAACCTCTGAAAACTGAAGTTATCACTAATTATTATGAAGGCCACTTTTTTGGAGCCCACTTCAATTATCAGGAGGAAAGTAGGCGCATTTCCTTGCTTTGGAAACAGAGTTCATCTATTATTTTTTCATTGCTTATCTTTGTGACTAATTCTCGTTCCGACTGCATCAAGAGGAGAGCTTCCAAATTCTCATTGCTCATGGATGAACGAATTCTCGATTTTATGAGCTTCAGCTTTGAAAATGAACGTTCGCAGCTCACTTGGGTCATCGGTATTGTTAAAAGGAACTTGTAAGCCTTATGGAGTTGCGGATACATTAATGAGTACATGTTGTACTGATGAAGTATCTTGTATGCACATTTAACATAGGAGTGGCATTTATTGTAGCTTTTACACCAAATTATTTCTTCATCTTCATCTTCTGATGTAGAACTTAAACTGCTTGCCTTTGTCAATTTTGGGGATCACAGAGCATATTTTTTCCAATGCATGTTCTGGTATTCCATTTGTTCTTAACTCAGAGAATCTTACAGGATCAAAGCATGAAAGATCTTGATAAACTTCATTTTGATCAGAAAACCTTGCTTCCATACTGGCGTTAATTTGGTCAACAACCACATAAAACACATTAACTTTAAAACTCTCTTCACTGCTGAATGGAGTTTCTACGACCTCATCACTTGTTTCATCCGGCATTTTTTCCGTTTTTTCTGTCTTCTGGCTGGCAATTCGCTCTCTATGCTGATGTTGTTGGAATATTGATCCAAAATTGGATTTTCTTCGATTTTATTAATCAGACTTTTTGACATGAACTTGACAAAGTTTTTTGCAGCATGGACAATGCCTGAAAACTCTTCTCTTATTCTTTTAAGACTGTCTTGAGCTGATGAAATCAAATTCCAAGCCTGTGCATAATGTAAATTTTTTGTTTGAAGATAGTCCGACAAAGGCGTTGTTGATTTGAAAATAATCAAGAACATCATAGCAGTTAGGATCTTTTAACTTGCGGGCGCAAGAACGCATTTTTCTAAGGGCGCACCGGCCCACGGGCCGATGGGCCGGCGGGCAAGTCCGGGCCTGGCCCCTTGCAATAAACTTTGGCCAACAAATAAGTACTTATTATTTATTCCTTAATGTCACGACGACAAAGTGACTGATGCGTCGGCGAGGAAATGAACAGTCTGAGACGGATTGTAGCACTCTTCCACAATTTTTTTTAACTGTGCACGACGCGTTTCGGCCCACAGACCCATCATCTGGTACAAGCCTTGTACCAGACAGGGGCGCAGCTAGGAATTAAGGCTAGGGGGGGGGGGGGATTTAGGTTCAAATAATACCGGGTTTTGTGGCTGTATGGAATACCCACCAGGATAATCGGTAGATGCGAGATTGATAAAGTGCGGAATTTTAAGATAAATGGTTCAAAATGGTGAGTTTTATGGCCTCAGGGATATTTTATAACCCTTATACCAGGGGTGTCAAACTCATTCACCTCGACGGGCCACATTAGCCAACTCACACAGCGCAAGGGCCGCATATGTATTTCAGGACCAATAACAGGAGATTTATATAAAATACTACCCCAACTATATTATAATTATTACTATTTAAAAAGGCAACTGAAAGAGAAGAAAGAGTTTATTTAATTTAATCCCTGGTACTAATACTCCCAGATGCTTGACACCTCTTTGCCTGTACAAGTGCATGAAGAAATGCATGTGGGTAATATGGATGAAGTGCCTGTAAGTTTTGATCTTCTAACTGCAAGAGCTGTAAATCTTAAAGGAGCAAGGGAAGTGTCGATTGCGATTGAAGAAGCCATGGTGCCGCGGCCCGCGTGTTTGACACCCCTGCCTTACACTATTCCATTAGTAATATCAATCCAATTAAGTAAAATGGATTAAACTTAAAATTTCTCTGAGCTCTGGGGGGCGGGGTTTATCCCCCAAAACCTCCCCTCGCTGCGCCACTGGTACCAGACGCGTTGTACGCAGTAAAACAATTTGTGGAATAGTGCTAAAATCTTTTATTTATTTAAATATGTCTAACTTCCACCAATTGAAGCCTGAATCTGTTGAACTTATTGCGAGACGGCCAAATCATGTTCGAAACTCATTCAAAATAGTCCGTTAACTTGCCCATTTCAAAGCGCTGCACATTGGGCAGTTCATCAGCCCTGAGGATGAGCCCCGAGACGGAGCTCGAAACGTTGGCTAAAATGGAGAATTTAACCAGGTGGCAATCCCGAAAACAGTTTACCAAATTATTCGCCGGCAAATCATCAAATCACATTTAACCCACCATGTCCTTAATGGACAAGTGCAATAACAATAAATCATAGAATTTATATTGTTATTACTCTTTCTCCATTTCAAGTGAGAAACTTATAGAAATCTCTACGGGAGGCGAATAGGGAGACATCAGCAGTATGAATCTCTCAAGAATTCTTCGCATCGTCTGCCTTCTCCTCGTCGGAATCATCTCTGTCACCAATGGTCAGAAAGTCAGGGCGGGAAAATGTCCTGCGCTGTCGTCCTTTACAACTACCACGCTCACGATTGCTAACGTAAGTTATACAGTTTTTTAAGGTTAAAAATTGAATTAGGGCGCCATTTCCTAAAAAATCCCCTGTTTAAATAATAATAATATTTATCCCACTTAGGTATTCATAGATTAAAAAGTAAAGACATACAATTAATAAAATAGGAAAGTGAAATTTTATTTATTTATTTATTACCACACCTCGGATTCGTCCTTTATACCGGGGTTATTGCTGGGTTTAATATAGCTTTCCTCACGGTAAACCTGAATTAGGTTTATCATATTATCTTAAAGCAGCGTCTGGTGCAGAGTTATGAACATTAAAAAATATATAATAGCACAAAAACAATTTTGACATTCAAATTTATAATGTGTGCTGTGCAAGATTGGATTAAAGATAAGAAAATTCAAGAATTATAAATTACAATAATGCAAATACAAAATAAATCATTTTTTCTCCTAATTTTAATCCTGCTGATGTTATTACCGCTGCTTGATATAGCATTAAGCAACAACGTAATTACTTTGAGACAGTTGTTGGTTATTCTACGAATGATAGAATCGAATATAAACTTCGTCATATTCCACACAGTTTTATTAAAAACTCTACCGGTTTCCAACTCCTCAGGTCATTATCTCATGTGTTTTGGTAGTGAAAGTTTATTTTAGATTCTATAATGTTACTATTCCACGAAATTCTAAAATTATACTCCCAAAACATTGATTTGATACTATAAATGATTCACAATTATTCGTTATTCTCACCTCCTGATGAATCTTCGAGGCTGACAAAGTAACTTTTAATCCTAGCAGGCTCCTGGGTGTAATATGTGCTTGTTTCAGGAAAAATATATTCACGATTCAGTGCAAAGAGGCTGTATCACAAAATCATCCTTACAATTCTTAAGTTATCCCATCTTGTGGTTTGCTACTAGTATATCAATTCTATTAAACGCAATTCTTTCTCTCTGCGGATCTTTCATATCATGCATACTAATGAATTATTGTTGCTTGCAGCTCGTGGGTTCATGGAGAGAGATAGCAAGGAGTCGCTCGGTACATCGGAGCGATTGGAACTGTGTTACCTACACCTTTGCAGCGGTCGTTGCTAATTCGCAGTACTCTGTGGCCATCAACGGAGTACAGAAGCAGTGAGTAAACCTTTCCATTTACGTAAATTTGAGCACAAAAATTAATGAGCGGATGATTCCTTATCTCCTACGCAGGACGTTTCAGGAGGAATCTGCAGTACTTCAGGAGGTGGCAAGGGAGGGGGATAATTTTAAGCATTTTTGTCCATAACCATGGGGTCGAAACTGCTTAGGTAATAAGATACGGGAACGCAAACATTTTTTGGATGTACAATGCAATACCATGAAAACGTGAAATATGATTTAATGCTTTCCCGGCGAATAATGTGGGTAAACATTTCTCGGGAATTCCCACCGGGTTAATGTTATAATAACGGCCAACGTTTCAAGCACCGTCTCGGCACTCATCTTCAGGGCTGAATCCCTTATATATACAGCCGGATGTGTAACTGACTCATCTACTCATGGATACAAATTCACAGCCAAAACTGTGATAGTCGTGGGTATTTGGCTTATTGGACGTAAAAGTAAAAAAAAAATTATCGGGAGGAAAAATCTGAAAACTCGAAAAAGTCGATTAGTTTTTGAGATATATCGACTTGAATTAACATGGGAGCCTTATGGAACTAAAACTTTTTTGCTTTTATTTCGTACTTTGAAACGTGGTAGGAACATGATATTCAATGGACATAAACTAGATTTTTTGATTGATTTTTTGGTATGGTTGTCATAACGGTTTATTTATATTTACTATTTTTTATCATTTTTTTAAAAATTTCCAATGCTTTTCTTACGGGACTATCTTTGGAATTTTTTTTGACCAACTTGCAATAATCGTAGGACAAACTCCTTGAAACGCAAGATACTAGATTTTTTGCTTGATTTTTTGGCTATCTTGGAATATTCACAAGTCGAAAGAATTCCGAGGAATAAACGATTTTCGATTTTCCATTGTCGAGGAGACGAATATTAAATTTCGGATTTCGGCTTTGAGACTTCGGCATATGAAAATTTGGAATCTCCGTGAAAACCCTTAGAGGGTACTTCGTACCCTCACGCCCTACCCTGTTTTTCCGATAACCCTCTTGGTTAATTCATAATAAAATTCCGAAAAATATCCTGCACGTGAGAAAATCATTGTCGCCATTATTTTGTGAAGCACACGATCTTGAATAACTTGGCAACCGTTCAAGTTAGAGGAATGAAATTTTCACGGTAATACTATTATCAAAAAGGACAACTTTTGAAATGATAACCATTCCACTCGGTCGATTCATGTGAGAGTTATATCGATACTAATCTCCTTAGTTACGCTTTATTCGCTAATAACTTTTTCGTTATTCAAGGTATGAATACGAAATTCAACTGTAATACTAAAATTGACGTGTGTAATCTGCCAAAAGTTAAATCAAGCGGATCGAATAATTAGAAGCGAAGTTATAATCGATCCAAGGGTGCATTCGATATATGTCTTTTTCAGACTTGTTTACATAGTTACGGGGATAAAATTTTTAATTATTTGCTTGGACAGCAACGTACTATACGTACATGTAAAATATTTTGTTGAGTAATGATTCCTTTGGAAGATATATCGAAATGAAATAATTTCGATAGGTCTAATTTTCTCCTTTGTTATTGACCGTAGATGTCCGAAATTTTTAGGATAGTACGTGATTGGTGATATAAGATTTCTGTTTTATTTTGGTCTCCATGGCAACCATAGTTTCAACTTTATGCCGAAATATATTTTCAATGTAAAGTAAATAGGGATATATCTAAATCGTTTTATACAAGTTTCCTCACAAGCACACGATCTTGAATAACTTGGCAACCGTTCAAGTTGGATGAATGAAATTTTCAGGGTAATACTATAATCAAAAAGGACAACTTTTTCAATGATAACCAATTCTCTCGTTAGATTAATGTATGAGTTATATCGATACCAATCTCCTTGGATACGCTTTCTTCCCTAATAACTATTTTTTTAATCAAGATATGAAATCGTTATTCAAATGCAATACCAAAGTTGACGTGCTCCATCTGGCACAAGTTAAATCAGGCGGATCGAATAATTAGAAGCGAAGTTATAATCGATCCAAGGGTGCATTCGATATATGTCTTTTTCAGATTTATTTGCATAGTTACGGGGATATGTTTTTTATTATTTGCTTGGAAAGCAACGTACTATACGTACATAAAAATATTTCGATGAGTAATGATTCACAATGAAGATATATCGAAATGAAATAATATCGATATGTCTAATTTTCTCCTTTGTTATTGACGGTAGATGTCCGAAATTTTTAGGATAGTACGTGATTGGTGATATAAGATTTCTGTTGTCTTTTGGTCTCCGTGGCAACCATAGTTTTAACTTTATGGCGAAATATATTTTCAATGTAAAGGAAATGGGGGTATATCAAAATCGTTTTATACAAGTTTCCTCACAAGCACACGATCTTGAATAACTTGGCAACCGTTTAAGTTAGATGAACGAAATTTTCAGGGTAATACTATTATCAAAAAGTACAACTTTTTCAATGATAACCATTCCACTCGATCGATTCATGTGAGAGTTATATCGATACCAATCTCCTTGGATACGCTTTATTCGCTAATAACTTTTTCGTTATTCAAGGTATGATTACGAAATTCAAATTTAATACTAAAGTTGACGTGCTCAATCTGGCAAAAGTTAAATCAAGCGGATCGAATAATTAGAAGCGAAGATATAATCGATCCAAGGGTGCATTCGATACATGTCTTTTTCAGACTTATTTACATAGTTACGGGGATAGAATTTTTAATGATTTGCTTATACAGCAACGTTCTTTACGTGCATGCAAATTATGTTGATGAGTAATGGTCCTTCATGAAGATATATCGAAATAAAATAATATCGATAGGTCTCATTTTCTCCTTTGTTATTGAGCCATTGCCATTGCCAGTGCCATTTTGAAATTTTTATGATAGAACGTGAATTGTGATATAAGATTTCTGTTATCTTTTTCCAATATCTAAGCCACAAACAGACGTACTTTGGTCTTTTTTATTGACAGAGCGAATGCCAATCTAATTAGAAATTGAACTCATATGTATTCAATTGGAACATCTGTCGGAATAATAGGGATTCGTGGTAGTACTATATCTCCTTGGAACTTCCAGGAACTCATGAGCCCAATAAGGTCAATAAGAAACCAATCAAGTCTTCTTTACTGGAAAATTTCATAACTAGTTTTACCCGCGACGGAAAATCAGGTTTAGGATAACGAATATTTCATTTATATATGCTCATTATGAACGACTGATGACCGCTAGCAGTACACCCATATAAACCCCAGGCATCCCCCTGAACCCCCTAAAAAATGTAAAATGTGATATTTACTCTCCTTTTTGGGACATTCTGGCCGACATTACGCCGCATTGCCCGTCCCCTCACAGCTCTAGATATGGAATATTTGCTAATAGCGGGCCACTGTAAACCATGCGGGAAAATAAACCTGAAAACACTCGATCACCTCCGGGACCTTCCAGAAAAATAAAATTTATTAAGTTCTCCTTTCCGGGTTGTTTTCGTCACCATTATGCCTTGTTCCTCAAACCTTCGAAATATTAGAACCCACGATAACCCCGTGAAACTTCCAAAAAAGATTATTTTCTGAAAGCTCGCCTATTTCCGTATTTATCGTCAGAATTCCCCCACTGTTCCAGACCCCTACGACTTATCGGCACGGAATATATGAGAACGATTGGTGACCACTGGTTGATCACAATTATAAAACCCCCGGTATTCCGTTGAAACCCCCCATAAAAATTAAATTTGCAATTAGGTCTTCTTTTATGTGTACTTGTCGACGACATTACGCTGCATTGCCCTAAGAGATAATCACTATAGAATAAATGTGGACTACTGTACCTAATACTATTTTATGCATATTAAGTGCAGTATACCACTGCCAAGGAGTGCCACCGATCAGAGTCGCAGCGAGGTGGTTTTGGGGGATAACATCCCCCACCCCGGAAGTCACAGATCCCTCGGAAGGGCGTAAAAATCGCCAATTCGAACCATTTATCTCAATTTTTTCCGGCGGAGGCGGCCGGAAGGCCTACGCACCTCCCGCTAACCCTGCGGGTATGTAATACCACCAAGCCCCCCAACATTAGCTGTGCCTGAAACCCCCCCTAGCCTTAATTCCTAGCTACCCCCTGCCATAAATCATGCGATTAATAAATATGATGAATCTCGGCAAATGAAAGATTAGATCGAAAGATATGCTGAACAAGGAAAGATATGAATGCAACTATGTACTGTTTTCAACACATTCTCCTAATATATACTTCAGAGATCTTAGGGGAATTTTAATCATTCAATTAAAATAAAAGAGTTAAATAACACACTGAATTCAATGCAATGTGCACTCTATTGTTGTCCCGTCCCGAATAACTGTTTATTTATTTAACGTCTTACTTCATAGCAACAATGCAAAACTGCCAATCTGGAAAGCGTCAGCGGTGCTGAGAGGTACCCTCCGTGCACTCACGCGTAGGAGTTAGGGACGAGTGTTTGGGGTACAGGAATTTCGGAGAGAGAACCGATTATCAATGAAGACACATGAAATGTATGGAACTCTCCGTTGACGCTACCTCTACTCTCAGGCAAGCGCTCGATTTTTACCATGGAGTGGAAGTGAAAGCGGTTTTGAAGTAGCGATATAATTTTTCGAGGGGAATTTAAATAACTTAATTCAAATTAAGTAGTTAAATAACACACTGATTTAAATGAAATGTGCACTCTATTGTTGTTCCAACCGGAATAACTGCGTATTTATTCCACGCATTACTACATAACAGAAAGTCCAAACGACCAATTTGGACCACAATAATCCGCGTTACGGTGATGAAAATGATTTTGAATTAAAATTGTTATTGTTAATGTTGTAGATAAAAAAGCCCACCTGGTTGTCGCACCCATACTGCTTTGCTTTCCTGGTACAATACCCCGCGCAGCAGTGGTGAATGTGGTTTTGAATGTAAATTTATGTGGAAAATGTTTATGAAAAAATCTTCAGTGAGTGGTTGCTGGTTTGGTCTAACTAACACTGCTCTTTCTTCTTGATGCCCTCTCTTGCGTAACAGTGATGTACATATATGTTTTGGAATTTAAATTTTTATGGATAATGATAGTGACAACAATGCCGAACAACCTAAGTGGACCACAATATTTGGAATTACGGTTATGAAAATGGTTTTGAATTAAAATTTTTAAGGTTTAAATTTCTGTCTGGATTTTTCGCGTTCCTATTGCCACCTCTCGCGTGAATATAGTCGAAGTAATTAACGATCAAAGTGTGCATTCCATAGATTCCTTCAGATTTATTTACATTGCGATTGCCAATTTAATTAGAAATTGAACCCGTGTTTATTCAATGGGCACATCTGTCGGAATAATATGGATTCGTGGTAGTAATAAATCCAAGTCCAAGTATATTTCTCGTTATTGTTTTCCGCAGTTCCCAGCTTTGCAGCTGTCTCCTGGGTGTTTCGTTTAGTAATGTTGCAGGCAGATTAGTTGATCACGTTTTACAGATTAAAAGAGTCATGGCATAATAATACTGGACAGGGAATTAGCGGATAGGGATATGGGAAGGGTTGAGGGCACATTTGGGGAGGAGGTGTTTGGTTTCAGCGGAGGTTCGTAGTCCCAAAGATTTTTTAACAGGGCATTATTTGTTTTATCAACTGTAAGGGAAAATTTTTCTAGAGCAGATTTTAGTTTCGCTAGAAAGTGGTAGTAATACATCTCCTTGGAACATGCCATTTATAATTTAGTGTGATAGAAAGATATTTCAAACGGCATAAACAATATTGACGGTTGTCAAGGGGACAGTAAGCGAAACACGATAAAATTGAACATTTATTGGATGTTTATTTCTAAATTAAGTGTAAATCAGATAGAAAAGGAAATGGTACTGCAGGAATAAGAAAGTGCAATTCTTTTTCTTTCAAATGACATGTGGCTTAGTTTAATTTGACCATTCTCACTAAATTTAATATGCAAAAACAAATACGTTTGTAGGCATTTAAAATTTAATTTACATGTATTTCTTATGGAGTTGACTCATGGGACATTACCTGCCCGATATTTTTCTCTATTAGTGCGATGAAGTGTACGGTATTTATAGTAAATCCATCCTTAGCCAACACAAACAAACTGAATGGTTTACCATGTGATAAAACGTGTAACGTAAAATTGTGTATGTGTGAAAAACAAAGTTTTTCAATACTTGGAACATGCCATTTGTAATTTAGTGTGATATAAAGATGATGAAAACGGCATAAACAGTATTGATGGTCGTCAAGGGGACAGTAAGCAAAAAACGCTCAAATTGAACCTTGTTTGGATATTTATTTATAAATTCAGTGTATATCAGGTATAAAACGAAATGGAACTGCAGGAATAAGAAAGTGCAATTCTTTTTCTTTCAAATGATACGTGGCTTAGCTTAATGAGACCATTATCAGTAATTATAATACCGAAAAGCAAAGACGTCTGCAGGCAATAAACATTAAATTTACATGTATTTCTTATTTAAATGACTCATGGCAAATTCCAGGGACTCGTGAGCGCAAGAAGGTCAATGAGAAACCAATTAACACCTCTTTACTGGAAAACTTTCATAACTCCTAATCCCCGTGACGTAATATAAGGTGTAGGATAACGAAAATGATATTTATATATGCTCATAACATTTTATACGAATAGAAGTTCAGTTTCTTTCAACGTCCTTGATTACCCAGAAAAAGTTAAAATATGGAGAAAAAAAAGTGTGGACACTACTCATTTGTTTCCCGCGAATGTCTTACTTTTTACTGTATTACTCTCAAAATATGGATG
Organism: Ischnura elegans; assembly: GCF_921293095.1. NCBI lineage: Eukaryota > Metazoa > Arthropoda > Insecta > Odonata > Coenagrionidae > Ischnura > Ischnura elegans. The sequence continues at coordinate 62,992,627 of NC_060253.1, read as the reverse complement.
TCATAGGGGTGACCTCAGTTATATATTATAGTAAATAAATGGGACCATGTAATACCGTCATCTTCAAACCCGCTGAAACACCCTCAAAAGATTAAATTATGCATACAATTTTCTTTTCCGGGTATTTGTCGTCACTATTCCTCAACTTTTCCAACCCCTACCACTCGTCGCCACGGAAATGATGTTCACGATTGGTGACCACTGGCAGTGAAAACCTATTAATCCCAATACACCTCCAAAAAAATTGAATTTTGCATTTGGAAGTCTACTTTTTGGGTACTTTTTGTCACAATTCCACCGCTGATCCCTTCCCCACGACTCATCCCTACGGAATTCATGTGAACGACTAGTGACAACTAGCAGTACACCCATATAAACCCCAGGCATCCCCCTGAAACCCCTCAAAAATGTAATATGTGACATTAAATCTCCATTTTGGGACTTTCGGGCCGATATTACGCCGCACTGCCCGTCCCCTCACAGCCCTAGATATGGAATATTTGCTAATGGCGGGCCACCGTAAGCCATACGGGATAAAACCTGAAAACCCCCGATCACATTCTGGAACCTCCCAGAAAATTAAATTTTTTAAGGTCGCCTTTCCGGGTAGTTTTCGTCACCATTCAGGCCGTGTTCCTCAAACCTTTGAGTTATTAGAACCCACGATAACCCCTTGAAACTTCCCAAAATATTATTTTCTGAAAGGTCACCTATTTGGGTATTTATCGTCAGAATTCCGCCACTGTTCCGGATCCCTACGACTATCGGCACGGAATTAATGAGATCAATTTGTGACCCCTGGTTGAACACAAATATGACACCCACAGTATTTTTTTGAAACCTCCCCAATTACACAAACCTAAAAATTGAAATTTGTCATTAGGTTTTCTTTTATGGGTACTGGTCGCCGCAATTACGTCGCATTGCCCTACCCTTTTCAATCACCACTACAGAATCAATGTGGATTATCGTTGACCTCATGAATCACACACATTTAAACCCCTGCATCCCACTGGAGGGGTTTAAATGTGTGTGAGGGGCTAAGGGGAGCAGCAGCGTGGGGGCCTCCTCACCACCGAGGCGGCGAAGCCGCCTTTCAACTAACTGGCGAAGCTAGGGGGCGTAAGTAACCCTTTGGCGGCGATGCCGCCCTTTACTAGAAACGGTAAAGCCGACCCAAGGAACAAGCGGCACAGCCGCTGGTGGCTTCCTCCACCCCCTTTACAGTTCTGAACTATTCTGAACTGTCACTGCCCTCTAGGCGGCAAAGCCAACCCCTGTAGAGGAATGGCAAAGTCGATGCCTCTCCGAGGACTGAGCGGAGTACCCCTGGGGGGCATACTCTTCCCCTGGGCGGCGAAGCCACCTCTTAATTAACGAGGAACGGCAAAGCCATTCCAAGGAGTGAGAGCGGCAGCCGCGGTAGGACTCCCTTAATCGTGGCGCCCCCAACAAGGAATGACCACGCTGTGTTGAGGTCTGAGTATTGTAGCTCTAGGGGACTCCCTTGTCCCTGGGCGGCGAAGCTATCCCTGAAACGAGGATCGGCGAAGCCACGGTACAACCGCGGGTAGCGACTCTCCCCTCCCACCGACTGCGGCAGGGAACGGCGAAGCGGCTCGGGGAGGCGACCGACCAAGCTGGCCGCGAAGTGGGTGCGAGCACTAGAGTGCCCGAGGACTTAGTGGGCAGACGTTCGATGAACAGCAAAGCTGTTACGAGGAGTTAACCGGGAATGGCGGTCGTGACGCATCCAAGGGTCCGCTTCCCTCCCCTCTGTACAAGCACTTCGTGGTCAGAGAACTCTTATAAAATTCTTCAAACACCCACAAAATTAGACGGCGACGGCCGTTACGAGAACTAACTGGCGTAGGCGCGGGGGCGTCAGTAACCCTCGGGCGGCAGAGTCGCCCTTTACTATAAACTGTGAAGCCGCCCATTCAACTTTGGGGCTTCTAACACCCCTGGGCGGTGAAGCCGTACCTTAACGAATAACGGCGAAACAGTTACGAGTTCGAAGCGGGGTACCCCCGGGGGGCACATTCAACCCCTGGGCGACAAAGCCGCCTCTCAACGAGGAACTACGACGCCGTCCCGAGGAATGAGCGTGGCACCGGCGGTAACACTCCTTTATCTCCGGGCGGCGTGGTGCAGCCTACGAGGAACGGCGACGCCGTCCAGAGGTCTGAGCAGCGCAGCTTCGGGGGATTCCCTTGCTCATGGGCGGCGATGCTATCTCTGAAACGAGGATGGGCGTAGCCGCGGTTAGTGATTCTTCCCTCCGACCGTCCGCGGCAGGGAACGGCGAAGCGGTCGAGGGGGGCGGCGAACCAAGGTGGCCGCAAAGGGGCTTCTAGGGGTTCGATCCCTTTTGCCCCGGAGGGCTTTGTGGGCAGCGGTAGGAGGATGGGCGATGACGTTCCGAAGACTTTGCCGACGATGCTGGTGGTGGAGCAGCCAAGGGTCCGCTTCTTTACCCCCTGGCCGGCAAAGCCGGCCCATATCACTTTTTGGTCAGAATTTTCTAATAGAAATTCTTTGGACAACCACATTCTAAGACAGTGAAGCCGAATCAGGGGATTCTAAGTTAAAGATGGAAGCTGACCTTACGACCGATTTCTTATGAAGTTTGCATTTACAAAAAATTATGCATTCCATTTCGGAAAAGAGTGAACTTGGCCGCGGGGTCCTCCCATCCCCTCTGGTCACTGGAAATTTAAGAGCGGAGCTTCTAGGAACGGCGAAGCCGTTACGTGGAGTTCACTGGCGACGACGAACGTGGCGGGTGCTATCTTTCCCATTGGCCGCTGAAGCCGACACCTAGAACTAAATGGACTGAGCTACGAGGAACATCAAACCGTTCCGAGGAATGTGCTGGAGAAGGTGAGTGCGGTGTGCGCTATCCTTCCTCACTAGACGGCGAAGACGGCCCCGAGGACTTTGTGCACAAAGCTTCGAGGAACGACAAAGCCGTTCCGAAGAATATGCCGGCGAAGCAGACCGTAGCGTAGAAGAGGGTTCGTTTTCCTCCCCTCCCCCCATTCCCGAACCCGGTAATTTTGGGAACGGAGCTTCCAATGGGTGTTTCTGCGAAGCCAGCAGAAAATCCGTCTGTGAATACATTTTATGGAAAAATATAATACGTTTCATTGCCCTTGACGTAGTTTCGTGGGTTGAATAATGAAAATGATTACTATATATACTGTCAATGTCATCAACTGATTTCTGGCAAAAGATTGTTTTCATACCCTCCTGTTAAAGAGATAAATGTTAAACAATGCCAAAAATCACATAATTTCGATTTATAAAAGATTCACAAAACATATATAGTACTTTCGGCGAACGAGTCCTTACGAAGGTGGCTACAACGGGTGCTACCATTTTCCCTGGACGGAAAATGGATGTTTAGGACTTAGTGCACAGAGCTTCGACGCATAACGAGGCCATTACGAAGATTGCGACGCCGAAGCCGATCGTGGCGTAGCCGAGGGTTCGTTTTGGCTCACCATTTGCGGTCAGATGATTGGTATAAAAAATTCTCTAGAAACACAAAAATAGACGGCGAAGCCGGATCCGGGGGTTCTAAGGGGGCGGAGCCCCCTAGCGAGCTACAGCGAGTCACATCTATATACAGCCCTTGTGGTGACTGACTCATGGATACAAATTCCCGACCACTTCCAGAAGTGCTGGAGAGCTGAAATTTGGCACGCGTGCGGAGAACCCGAAATGATCCGGAGGAAAAATCCGAAAACCGGAAGTTTCCGCCACGTGTCGTCGCTAGGACGACAAAATGGCCGAAATCGCGCCTTTTCCGGGGACATTCTTTCTGTTTTTATTTTACTGCGCGCGAACCATGCGTGTTACATGAATTGTTAATGCATTTTTTGAAAGCTGATAAACGTGGTCACGTGATTATGTAATAGTATTAGTTTCTTTTTAATAAAATGACTGCCAAAATGGCGTCTAAATTTTGGTTTTTCGAAAATAATTTCATTCCTTCCGCTCCCCTCGACTTAATTTCGAGTGTAGGATAACGAAAATGATTATTATATATGCTCATAACATCGTCTACGAAATGTAGGCAACAATTTTCTTTCGTCGTCCTTGGTTACTCAGAAAAAAATTAAAATATACCGAAAATTACCGAAAATTACGATTTCCAAAAGATTAACACAGGATTTTGTAAATTTTAACCTGATCGATTTTTTTCAAACTTAGTATTTGCATACACGTATGCATTGACTTTCAGAAAAAATAAACATTTAATAAATTATTTAATCGATATAACGGCAAAAAAATGAAAATGGCGGGCACTACTAATTTTTTCCGGGGAGAGATTTATTTTTTATTGTATTACTCTCGAAATATGGATGCCATAGGGACAACTTCTCTTAGATATGATAGTAAATGGATGTGATCATATAACATCATCATCTTTAAACCCCCTGAAACCCCCTACAAAATTAAAATTTGCATATAAGTAGCCTTTTCGGGTACTTTTCGCCACAATTCCGCCGCTTTTCCAACCCTTACCACTCATCGCTACGGAATTGATATGGGCGATTGATGACCATTGGCAGTACAAACCTATAAACCCCCAGTAAACCCTCCTACACCCCAAAAAAATAAAATTTTGCACATAAGTCTACTTTTTGGGTACATTTCGTGACTAATCCACCGCTGGTTCTTACCCCAACGACTCATCCCTACGTAATTTCTGTGAACGGATGGTGACCGCAGGGAGTACACACATAAACCCCCGGTATCCCCGTGAAATCCCCCCAAATGTTAAATGTGCCATTAAGTCTCCTATTTGGGAACTTCTCGCAAACATTACGCCGCACTACCCGTCCCCTCTGAGCTCTAGATCCGGAATATTTGGTGAGGGCGAGCCACCGTAAACCATACGGGAAAAAATATCAGAAAACCCCCGATCACCTCTTGGAACCTCGCCGAAAAAAAAATTTTTAATGTCGCCTTTCCGAGTACTTTGTTACAATTTAGCCGGTGCCCCTTCTACTTATTAAAACCCCCGATAACCCCGTGAAACATCCCTAAACAATTCTCTAATAAGTAGCCTCTCCGGGTAAAGGAATCGTCAGAACTCCGCCACTGTTGCGGACCCCTAGGACTTATCGGCACGGAATTTATAAGGACGATTTGTTTCGTTCAACACAAGTATAAAGCCCCCGGTATTCCGTTGGAACCCCCCGCAAAAAAAATGAAAAACTTGACATTAAGTGTTCTTTTATGGGTACTTGTCGCCACTATTACGCCGCATTACACTACCCTTTACAATCATCGCTACATGATCACTGTGGACGATCAGTGACCGCATGTATAACACATTAATACCCCCCAATCCCCCTGGGCACCCCTCTCGGTGGAGAAGACCATGTATTACGACTAAGCGGAGCAGCCGCGGGGGGCTCCTCATTCCCAAGGCGGCGAAGCCGCCCCACAACGAGCTTAAGTAACCCTCGGGCGGCGAAGCCGCCCCGACGTTCAAGCGGCGCAGCCGCTGTGGGCTCCCTCCACCCCTGGGCGGCAAAGCCGCCCCTTAAACGAATAACGGTGAAACAGTTCCGAAATGCCCTTGCCCTCTGGGCGGCTATGCCGACCCCAGCCGAGGAACGGCGAAGACGTTCTGAGAATTAAGCGGGGTAGCCCCGGTGGGGCACACTTAACCCCTGGGTGGCGAAGCCGCCTCTCAACGAGGAACGGCAAAGCCGTTCCGAGGAATGGGTGGGCCGCTTCCCTACCCCCTGGCCGGCGAAGCCGGCCCCTAGCTTTTTCTGGTGAGATTATTCAAACTAAAATTCTTCAAACGACCACAAATGTAAACGGCGAAGCCGGAACCGGGGTTTTTAAGGGGCGGAGCCCCTTAACGAGCGCGCGGAGCGTGCGAGTATTAATATATATTCAGCCCTGAAGATGAGTGCCGAGACGGTGCTTGAAACGTTGGCCGTTATTATAACATTAACCCGGTGGGAATTCCCGAGAAAAGTTTACCCACCATAAAAACGTTTTTTCTTGGGTATGTAGCCTTTCCGTCAGTTTAATTAATTCTCTGAATTTTTAGGACATTAAATTGTTAAGATTGGATGTTTATGCGCGTTTATAATTGTCTCAAAACTTAATCTTTGAGCTTAATTGAACGAGAACTTGAGCAAGTGTCAACAATGCGATTGCACAATCACGCCCATTTTGGCATTAATTGTTTCAGGCAATTATAATTGCACATGCTCGTCCAACGTCAAATATTTGATGTCCTACAAAATTAAGAGTATTAAATAAAATGTGGAAAAGGTTGGATACACAAGAAAAACCGTTTTCATGGTTACTGCAAAATGCATTAAAAAAATGTTTGCGTTGCCAAAGCTCAGTAACAAAGGAGTTGCGATCCCATGTTTATGGACACAAAAACTAAAAAAATTTCAAAACTAAAGAATTCATAATTATTAACTCTGTCAGTCTGTTATTTTGGTCTCAAATATCGACATAGCTAGGATAAAGAGTGATTGATATAGGGATAGGGGTTTTTTAGTAACGTATTTCTATTCGCTAAGTTAAAATATGCGCTCTGCTTAGGAACAAACCCTTAATTGTGGCTAAAAAAACAAACTGCGGTCACTATGGCTCAAAGATACTACACACATACATGTTTTTATTGATATTTTGTTAAATTTTAACACTGTCACACAGTAAAAGAATAAGATGATTTCACAAAAAAATTAACATTAATATACTTGGACCATTCGACCTTCTAAGCTAGGGTTAAAATAACATCAACTTTGTGTCAAAGAAAATTTCTCTTCTCCGAAAAAAAAAATCAACCTTCGAGGTGGCACACTGAGAAAGTGATACTATGAAAATTCAACGATGGAAAAATCATTTAGTAAGCATTAAGTGTTCATGCAAGCAAATGTAGGGTGTTGGCAATAGTACTGAGGAATAGTACCTGGACTCAGTTATAGTTACTTTGTATAAATACTAATCATTATGCCTCGTTCTGATTACGATTGTCCGAGCGATTGTTCTAACGATAGTTAGCACCAGAGGTCAAGGCAGCACAAGTTTTAACAATCGTTGTGTGATTGCACGATTGTTCCAACGAATGCTGGAACAATCGTAACTTGAAATAGGCATTACGAGTACAAATATCTGATTTTAAAGTTTAAGTAATCAGTGTACTTACAATTAAGAACTTCTGGTATGATTGTCCACACACCATCATGCGACGATCGAATATTGCAGTAAAAGTTTGGAATAATTACTAAAGCTTCAATTAACTTATGATAAATACAACTATAATTGTTTTAAAAATACCGGGGGTGTCATATTTGTACTCAGCATAACTAGGCTAGAATATAAGGGTGGCCGAACTTAAACGATCAAAATTTAGTACTCTGCGACTGGAAGTCATTGGCAGGCGTAGTTAAATCAGAGAAATCAGCAAATTAATAGTCGATTAAGAGCAATTAACGATTCCTCTTTCACCGTAAAAAGTAAATTACAAATAAAAAACATTTCCTAAAAAGTAATCGTTACATGTGCAAATTACTGGTAAAGTAATCGTTACTAGTAATACGATACGTTTACTCGACTAATTATCAACACTGAAAACGTACAATCGGTTGGAAAGAAGGAAATTGGAAAGATGTACTATATTAGTGAATGAAACGAATTTGTCCATTGACTCCATTTTATATTATGTTATAACGTTTTTATAAACTCGCTTTGTTTTTTGTCATCTTGTCCGACTTATATCTTGGTACTTAATGTTAACCCAATTTCTGATTAGCTATCATACTGAAATTTTCAGGATAACTTTGAACTATTTATTCTACACTTTTATTTTACTGTATCTCGACTGCTATTAAGAATTTAAAATTTAATAATGAAGTTAGCTATAAACGTGGCCAAAAAATTCGATGGCAGCGACGATCATTTGTAGGATCCGAAGATCATCCAATGGAACGAGAATATTAGAGAGTCATGACAACAAATTTGTTTGCGTTATAGATCACTGAAAAATTGATTGAACTAAAATTCGCTAATAAAATAAAAAGGAGCTAAAATAAAGAGAGGAGACAGATTTGATACGGAATTCAAAACGTAATTTTTGATGAGTCGAATTCCTCATGGCTTTTGTTCATAAGAACAGTTTCATGCTGAAAATTTTGTCCACGAATATCACAATAAAGGATCCTCAAGTTGGCCTCATAATGTGTTGTCGACAACCATGCATTTAAATGAGTTGAGAAGTCACCACTCATCAATTCGCTGCGGATATTTTTGAAAGCCGATTAAAATTTGATCCAAGTGATAACTGTAATTAACCTTCTGTGGGATGGAATTGGGATTCCTCCATCAAGTCCCCTTGATTTTGTTGTTGTAATCCCTTCAAACTTGATATTCTCTTTTGTTGCGCTATCATAGCATAGTGAAACTATACTTGCGTGTACTCGGGATAAAAACCTTTATTTTTATAAAAATTTATTTTTCGTATTATTATTCTTTCTTCAGTTCCATAATCCAAAATTTATTTTTCGTATTATTATTCTTTCTTCAGTTCCATAATCCCCCAAGGGTTTGGCCGCGTATCAGGTCAAGTGACTGTGAGAGGGAATAACGGTGGTACGTCCACTGCTGGAACCTACTTCACCTTCGACCTCACCAAAACCCTAGTTGGTAAGTGAACATTAATTTAATCATATCAGTTTAACCATGAAAGAAATGTTCTCTTAAACTTTCCATCGTTTTCTTACAGGAAAATCATCTGCATTGGATTACTACATCGTGAGAACGGATAATGCAAATTACCTCTCGTTGTATGCCTGCAAGAACTTCCTGTTTGGAAGATTAGGTAAGCGGTGATTGCCAATCAAATTCGATTTTCAATCTAGAGGATAATTTTTTGAGGGGGTGATCGACAGCCAAGGTCATTACGCCGTAAGGAAGGGTGGAGAGAAACCCAGTGTTGCGTTTAAAAAAATACTGCATAGCAACTTCACGATTCTACGTTAATTTTTTCAACTTATTGTGCACGATGAATAGTGTAGACGTAGACGTTTTACCTAGGTTGAGATACAAAGTTTATGAAGTTGACAAAACGGCTAATTTTAGGTACGGTGCGCGGTTTCGTACGTTGCACCGGCGAGTCTACATTTTTTAATTTTTCACTAAAAAAATTTAAATTAGAATTAAGAATAAAAGATTCTTTCAAATGACGTATTTTTCATTGTTTTAGCATGCACACAAGCCCATTTATAAATTTTCAAAGTAGAGTGGCACATCATTTTTGACGCTGACAGTAAGCTTTGGGCCCACGGCGATTGCCGCCCAGCCGACCTGGTCAGACCGCCTCGAAATGCGTCATATTGTATTCATAATAACTGCTCTTGCATTCACATGTATTCTCCTGAGTTTTTTATGTTTCTCATTGCAGATAGCGCAATAGTTCTAGCAAAGGATACCGCAACAGATGCTCAGATCACGGCAGCGTTGGATTCTGTGTCCCTGTACGGGGTATCAAGATCTGATTTAGAGTATCCCTTCACACCTGCATGTATTGGAAATTAAATTATCGCTGTATATTAAATTACTCGCACGCTCCGCGCGCTCGTTAAGGGGCTCCGCCCCTTAAAAACCCCGGTTCCGGCTTCGCCGTTTACATTTGTGGTCGTTTGAAGAATTTTAGTTTGAATAATCTCACCAGAAAAAGCTAGGGGCCGGCTTCGCCGGCCAGGGGGTAGGGAAGCGGCCCACCCATTCCTCGGAACGGCTTTGCCGTTCCTCGTTGAGAGGCGGCTTCGCCACCCAGGGGTTAAGTGTGCCCCACCGGGGCTACCCCGCTTAATTCTCAGAACGTCTTCGCCGTTCCTCGGCTGGGGTCGGCATAGCCGCCCAGAGGGCAAGGGCATTTCGGAACTGTTTCACCGTTATTCGTTTAAGGGGCGGCTTTGCCGCCCAGGGGTGGAGGGAGCCCACAGCGGCTGCGCCGCTTGAACGTCGGGGCGGCTTCGCCCCCCCAGGGGTACTTAAGCTCGTTGTGGGGCGGCTTCGCCGCCTTGGGAATGAGGAGCCCCCCGCGGCTGCTCCGCTTAGTCGTAATACATGGTCTTCTCCACCGAGAGGGGTGCCCAGGGGGATTGGGGGGTATTAATGTGTTATACATGCGGTCACTGATCGTCCACAGTGATCATGTAGCGATGATTGTAAAGGGTAGTGTAATGCGGCGTAATAGTGGCGACAAGTACCCATAAAAGAACACTTAATGTCAAGTTTTTCATTTTTTTTGCGGGGGGTTCCAACGGAATACCGGGGGCTTTATACTTGTGTTGAACGAAACAAATCGTCCTTATAAATTCCGTGCCGATAAGTCCTAGGGGTCCGCAACAGTGGCGGAGTTCTGACGATTCCTTTACCCGGAGAGGCTACTTATTAGAGAATTGTTTAGGGATGTTTCACGGGGTTATCGGGGGTTTTAATAAGTAGAAGGGGCACCGGCTAAATTGTAACAAAGTACTCGGAAAGGCGACATTAAAAATTTTTTTTTCGGCGAGGTTCCAAGAGGTGATCGGGGGTTTTCTGATATTTTTTCCCGTATGGTTTACGGTGGCTCGCCCTCACCAAATATTCCGGATCTAGAGCTCAGAGGGGACGGGTAGTGCGGCGTAATGTTTGCGAGAAGTTCCCAAATAGGAGACTTAATGGCACATTTAACATTTGGGGGGATTTCACGGGGATACCGGGGGTTTATGTGTGTACTCCCTGCGGTCACCATCCGTTCACAGAAATTACGTAGGGATGAGTCGTTGGGGTAAGAACCAGCGGTGGAGTAGTCACGAAATGTACCCAAAAAGTAGACTTATGTGCAAAATTTTATTTTTTTGGGGTGTAGGAGGGTTTACTGGGGGTTTATAGGTTTGTACTGCCAATGGTCATCAATCGCCCATATCAATTCCGTAGCGATGAGTGGTAAGGGTTGGAAAAGCGGCGGAATTGTGGCGAAAAGTACCCGAAAAGGCTACTTATATGCAAATTTTAATTTTGTAGGGGGTTTCAGGGGGTTTAAAGATGATGATGTTATATGATCACATCCATTTACTATCATATCTAAGAGAAGTTGTCCCTATGGCATCCATATTTCGAGAGTAATACAATAAAAAATAAATCTCTCCCCGGAAAAAATTAGTAGTGCCCGCCATTTTCATTTTTTTGCCGTTATATCGATTAAATAATTTATTAAATGTTTATTTTTTCTGAAAGTCAATGCATACGTGTATGCAAATACTAAGTTTGAAAAAAATCGATCAGGTTAAAATTTACAAAATCCTGTGTTAATCTTTTGGAAATCGTAATTTTCGGTAATTTTCGGTATATTTTAATTTTTTTCTGAGTAACCAAGGACGACGAAAGAAAATTGTTGCCTACATTTCGTAGACGATGTTATGAGCATATATAATAATCATTTTCGTTATCCTACACTCGAAATTAAGTCGAGGGGAGCGGAAGGAATGAAATTATTTTCGAAAAACCAAAATTTAGACGCCATTTTGGCAGTCATTTTATTAAAAAGAAACTAATACTATTACATAATCACGTGACCACGTTTATCAGCTTTCAAAAAATGCATTAACAATTCATGTAACACGCATGGTTCGCGCGCAGTAAAATAAAAACAGAAAGAATGTCCCCGGAAAAGGCGCGATTTCGGCCATTTTGTCGTCCTAGCGACGACACGTGGCGGAAACTTCCGGTTTTCGGATTTTTCCTCCGGATCATTTCGGGTTCTCCGCACGCGTGCCAAATTTCAGCTCTCCAGCACTTCTGGAAGTGGTCGGGAATTTGTATCCATGAGTCAGTCACCACAAGGGCTGTATATAGATGTGACTCGCGTTTGCTCGCTAGGGGGCTCCGCCCCCTTAGAACCCCCGGATCCGGCTTCGCCGTCTATTTTTGTTGGTGTCCGAAGAGTTTTTTTTACGAATAATCTGACCGCAAATGGTGAACGAAAACGAACCTACGGCTACGCCACGGTTGGCTTCGGCGTCGCAATCTTCGTTACGGCCTCGTAATGCGTCGAAGCTCTGTCCACTAAGTGCAAAACACCCGTTTTCCGTCCAGGAAGAATGTTGGCACCCGCCGCGACCGTCTTCGTAACGACTCGGTCGGCCGAAAGTACTAGATATGTTTTGTGAATCTGTTATAAATTGAAATTTATGTGATTTTTGGCATTGTTTTACTTTTATCTCTATAACATAGGGAGATGGAAACAATCTGTTGCCAACATCCGGTTGAAGATATTGCCAGCATGTATGGTAATCATTTTCATTATTCAACCCACGAAAATAAGTCGAAGGCAATGGAACGTATTCTTTTTTTCCGTAAAAGGTATTCACAAACGGATTATCTGCCGGCTTCGCAGAAACACCACTTGGAAGCTCAGTTCCCAAAATTACCGGGTTAGAGAAGGGCGTGGGTAAGGAAAACGCACCCTCTACAACGCTACGGTCTGCTTCACCGGCAATTTCTTCGGAACGGCTTTGTCATTCCTCGAATCTCTGTGCACAAAGTCCTCGGGGCCGTATTCGCCGTCCAGTGAGGAAGGATAGCGCACGCCGACCCACCTTCTCCAGCACACTCCTCGGAACGGATCGCCGTTCCTTGTATCTTGTCCATATAGTTCTAGGTACCGGATCCGCCGGCCATTTGGTAGGGTTAGCACCCGCCACGTCCGTCGTCGCCAGCGAACTCCTAGTAACGGCTTCGCCGTTTCCTGATCCTCCGCTCCCAAATCCCCGCTGATCAGAGCGGAAGGGGGAGGGGCGCGGCTAAGTTGACTTATTCCGAACTGTAATGCATACTTTCATGTAACTGCAAGCTTTGTAAGAGATCGGTCGTACGATAGGCGTCAATTTTTAATATAGAATCCCCTTGTTCGGCTTCGCCGTCTTAGTTGGTGGTTGTCCGAAGAATTTCTATTCGAATAATATGACCAAAAATTGAGAGGCACCGTCTTCGCCGGCCAGGGGGTAGGGAAGCGGACCCTTGGCTGCTTCACCACAGGCATCGTCGGCAAAGTCTTCGGAACGTTATCGTTCATTCTCCTACCGCTGTCCACAAAGTCCTCGGGGGATATAGGGCTCGAACCTGAAAAACCCACTTCGGGGCCAGCTTGGTCGGCCGCCTCCCCGAACGGCTTCACCGTTCCCTGCTACGGTCAGTCGGAGGGAAGAGTCGTTAACCGCGGCTGCGCTTCGTAAGGAATCCCCCAAAGCTGCGCTGCCTAGACCTCTAGACGGCCTCGGCATTCCTCATTGTGGGCACCACGCCGCCCGGAGATTAAAGCTGTCTAACCGGTGCTGCCGCGCTCATTCCCCTGGACGGGTTCGCAGTTCCTCGCTTAGTGGGGGCTTCGCCACACCCGGGGGTTGAGCGTGCCCCCCCGGGTGTACCCCGATTAGTCATCGTAACTGTTTCGCCGTTATTCGTTAAGAAGCGGCTTCGCCGCCCAGGGGGGGTAGAAGCCCCCACCGGTGCGCCACTTCTTCTTCCGGATGCCTTCGCAGTTTCTAGTAAAGGGTGGCTTCGCCGCCCGGGGGTTACTGACGCCCCCCGCGCCCACCTCTGTTAGTCCTCGTAACGGCCGTCGCCGTCTAATTTTGTGGGTGTTTGAAGAATTTTCATACGAGTAATGTGACCGAAAAGTGCTTGTGCAGAGGGGAGGGAAGCGGACCCTTGGATGTGCCACGACCGCCATCGACGGTGAACTCCTCGGAACGCCGTTCCTCGTACGTCTATCCACTAAGTCCCAGGGACCAATTTTACCGGCCAGGGGAAAGTAAAGCGCCCGCCGCAGCCAGCATCGCCAGCACACTCCGAAATGACGTATAGTAGTACGCGGTACAAAATGCGTGAAATGAAATATTTCGTGAATTATAATAATGTCTGGATAGTATTATACTGCGTTACGTTAAATTGTAAGTTATCCAAACAATGATCATAGTGTGCATACACGGAATTGCCGTTCTTGGAACGTAAAGTATGGCTTAAGTGTTTGTATTTAAAATGCGGGTTTAACGCAAGATTCCAAATACAAATATACGTAAATAGAAGGTGATAAGAGTTATTCATTTAATGAAAGCTGTACAGTGATTCCGAAAATGTTGGTGTTCTTTTACCTCAAAAATGCGACTAAACATGACAATATAGAGAAATACTGCATTTTCTCCCGTTATGTGTACGATTCGAAAGCTTTTCGAAATGACTTACTTAAAAAACGAGTAAAGTAAATTGAAGAGAGCCTGAAAACATTCATTAAATTTCCTAGTAAACTGTAACCACCCGTATAGTATCCCAAGGTCGGGAGTATGAAATTAATAGCATGCGTATTTTCGGAAAATAGTAAAATTCAAAGATGGTTTAATTCTTTTCACTGGAACAAAGGTTGACGGAAAGAAATTGTTATTCATGTTAAGTGTAGAACATTTTAGGAATGCATAAGGTATTACTTTACTTCGTCTTACTGTCACAAGTACGAGGAAGGGAGCACAAAGTATTGTAAAAAGTACAAATTCTGCGTTTGAATGATGCTATGTAAATTAATTTTCTGTCGAAATAATAATAACGCTGCTGCGTGCATCTGCACAAGGCATAATTTTATAGGCCGTAATAACTTCAATTCCATTTCCATGACAGATTAACTTCCACAGATGTATTTGATTATGCAGCCTACTATTTGGCTATAGGAACGAGGAATAAAGTGAAACAGAAATATCACCAGACCTGTAAGTTTAATGTTTTCTAACATCTTTAAAATTAGCAATTCTAAAACTTTTTCTTCTACGTTATGCGAGACATGGCAATAGGAACGCGACTTATCGAGACAAAAAAACTATCACCAGGCATGTAAGTTATTTTCATTAACATTATAAATAAAAATAGGTATTCTAAAATATGTTTTTATTTCTTACGGGATGCATGGCTTCACGAACGCAAATCAGCGTTAGACTTTAGTAACAACCAGTTGCGCAAGGTATTTTCACTATTATTATCCATAAAAATTTAAATTCCAAAACATGTTCATTACTGTTACGCGAGAGAGGGCAACATTAAGGAAAATCAGGGTTAGATGACACCCATAACAACTGACTAAAGATTTTTCACAAACATTTTCCGCATAAATTTACATTCAAAACAACATTCATCACTGCTACGAGAGAGATTGTGCCAGGAAGGTAAAGCAAAGTACATGGGTGCGACAACCAGGAGGGTTATTTTTCTACAATATTAACAATTATAATTTTAATTCAAACCATTTTCATCGCCGCAGCGCGAAATAATGTGGTCGAAATTGGTCGCTTAGGCTTTCTGTTATGTAATAATGCGTGAAATAAATAGGCAGTTATTCTGGTTGAAACAAAAGAGTGCATATTGCATTGAAATCAGTGTGTTATTTACCTACTTTAGTTGAATTAAGTTTTTTAAACTCACCTCGAAAAGTTACATCGCTACATCAAAGTCGCTTTCACTTCCACTCCATGGTTGAAATCGATCGCTTGCCTGAGCGTAGAGGTACCGTCAACAAAGAACAGCATACGTTTCCTGTGGCTCCATTGATAATCGGTTCAGTCTCCGGGATTCCTGTACCCCAAACACTCTTCCCTAACTCCTACGCATGAGTGCACGGAGGGTACCTTTCACCACCGCTTACGCTTTCCAGATTGGTCATTTTGCATTGTTGCTATGAAGTAAGGCGTTGCATAAATAAATAAAAATAAATAAACAGTTATTCGGGACGGAACAACAATAGAGTGCAAATTGCATTGAATTCAGTGTGTTATTCAACTCTTTTATTTTAATTGAGTTATTTAAACTCCCCTAAGATCCCTTAAGTATATATTTTGAGAATGTATTGAAAACAGTACATGCTTGCATTCGTATCTTTCCTTGTTTACTATAGCTGTCGATCTGATCTTTCATCTGCCGAGATGGTTAGACGGGTCTCCTCCTCCGACAGGGGCTCCAGAGGAATGTAGGGGTTTTAATGTGTGTTATACGTGCGGATAACAAAAATCCACATTAATTCTGTTGCGATGATTGGAAAGGGTAGGGCAATGTGGCGTAGTGGCGGCGACAAGTACCCATCAAAGAAAAACCTATTTGGAAATTTTAATTTTTAAGGGGAGGTTTCAACAAAATACCGGGGGTTTCATATTTGTGGTCAACCAGTGGTAATAAATCGATCTCATAAATTCCGTGCCGATAGTCGTAGGAATCCGGAACAGTGGCGGAATTCTGGAGATAAATACCCAAATAGGCGACCTTTACTAAAATTATTTTTTGGGAAGTTTAACGGGGTTGCCGGGGGTTTTAATAACTCGTAGGTTTAGGGAACACAGATGAATGGTGAGGAAAACTACCCGTAAAGGCGACGTTAAAAAATTAAAATTTCCTGGGGGGTTCCAGGAGGTCATCGAGGGTTTTCAGGTTTTTTTCCCGTATGGTTTACGGTGGCCCTTTATTGGCAAATATTCCATATCTAGAGCTGTGACGGGACGGGCAGTGCGGTGTAATGTCGGACAGAAAGTCCCAAAAAGGAGAGTTAATGTCACATTTTACATTTTTGAGAGTTTCAGGGGGATACCTGGGGTTTATATGGGTGTACTGCTTGCGGTCACCAGTATTTCACGTGACCACCGTAGGGATGATTCGTGGGGGTAGGGATCAGCGGTGAAATTGTGACGAAAAGTACCCAAAAAGTAGACTTCAAAATGAAAAATTCAACTTTTTTCGGGGTGTATTGGGGAAACGGGGTCACCAATCGTCCACATAATTTCCGTGACATGGTAGGGGTTGGAAAATTGGGGTAATTGTAACGAAAAGTACCCGAAAAAGAGACATATATGCATGATTTAATTTTTGTTGGTGTTTCCGGGGTTCGAATATATATGGTCACATTTATTTACTATCATATGTAAGAGAGGATGCCCATATGGCATTCATATTTTGAGAGTAACACAGTAAAAAGTAAGACATTCCCGGGAAACAAATGAGAAGTGTCCACCATTTTTATTTTTTCGCGGATATATCGAATGAAATATTTCTGAAACGATTGCCTTTCCTAAAATCACATGCATAGTTGTATATTATTGAAGAGTTTTAACTATATAGCCAGGAATAAGTTCAGGAAATCTTGTGTTAATCCTTTGTAAATCGTAATTTTCTATGATTTTCGGAATATTTTAATTTTTTCTGAGTAATCAACGACGTTGAAAGAAACTGTTAACTTCATTTCGTAGAACATATTATGAGGAAATATCATTT
Source organism: Ischnura elegans (assembly GCF_921293095.1). NCBI lineage: Eukaryota > Metazoa > Arthropoda > Insecta > Odonata > Coenagrionidae > Ischnura > Ischnura elegans. The sequence continues at coordinate 62,975,293 of NC_060253.1, read as the reverse complement.
TCGTTATCCTTCACCTGATATTACGTAATGGGGATCGGGAGTTATGATTAAGAAGAGTTGATTGGTTTCTTATTGAGCTTCTTGGGCTCATGAGTCCCTGGAATGTGCCATGAGTCATTTCCATAAGAAATACATGTAAATCAAATTTTTAATGCCTGCAGACGTTTTTGTGTTTGCACATTAAAATTAGTGGAAATGGTCACATTAAGTTAAGCCACATATCATTCGAAAGGAAAAGAATTGCACCTTCTTAATGCTGCAGATCCATTTCGTTTTATACCTGATTTACACTGAATTTAGAAATAAACATCCAAAAAAGGTTCAAGTTTAGCGTGTTTCGCTTACTGTCCCCTTGACCGTCAATATTGTTTATGCCGTTTGAAATATCTTTCTATCACACAAAATTATAAATGGCATGTTCCAAGGAAATATATTACTACCACGAATCCCTATTATTCCAACAGATGCGCCAATTGAATACATACGGGTTATATTTCTAATTAGATTGGCAATCGCAATGACAATAAATAAGACCAAAGTATGTCTGTTTGTGGCTTAGATAATGGAAAACTTTGTTTTTCACGCAGACACAATTTTACGTGGCATGTTTTATCGCGTGCGGTATAACATCCAGTTTATTTGTGTTGGCTAGAGATTGAATTACTATAAATATCGTACATTTCATCGCACTAATAGACAAAAATTTCGGTCAGGTACGGTTTATATGGTAGGAGAAAATGTCACCGACTGATATAACTTCATATCGATACATCTTGATAACAGGATGTAGTTCTGCTAAATACTTAATTTGTATGAATACTACCTTGCCTTCAATCATACCATTAAAAGCCTTATCGCAGCAAATACAGTAACAGGTCTGCAAAAGCGATGTATAAAACGCACAATTTTTTCGATTAAAACTTCAACTGTAACTGCTGCATTACTTTTCTTTAACTTTTATCTCGTTTTGTACCTTATTTTTATCTACCAACTAGAGTTTCAGTCCCTAACCTAAATAAATAAAACAGATATAAGGGAGAAATACCTGCTGTGTATCTATTAATCTTATTCATAGCCCTGATTATTATTTAAAATAATTCGAAACGTTGGCTATAACTTGGTGACATACCTAGGCTGTTATTCTGGTCGTAACGACAATAGAGTGCACATTTCATTTAAATGAGTGTGTTATTTAACTACTTTATTTGAATTAAGTTAATTAAACTCCCCGCGAAGAGTTATATCGTTGATTAAAGGCCCTTTCACTCCCGCTCGATGGTAAAAATCTAACGCTTGGTCAGGAATAGTTTCACGAAATGTTGTGTTAATCCTTTGTAAATCGTAATTTTCTGAGTATCGGAATATTTTAATTTTTTCTGAGTAATCAACGACGCTGTAAGAAACTGTTAACTTCATTTCGTAGAACATGTTATGAGGAAATATCATTTTCGTTATCCTTCACCTGATATTACGTAACGGGGATCGGGAGTTATGATTAAGAAGAGTTGATTGGTTTCTTATTGAGCTTCTTGGGCTCATGAGTCCCTGGAATGTGCCATGAGTCATTTCCATAAGAAATACATGTAAATCAAATTTTTAATGCCTGCAGACGTATTTGTATTTGCACATTAAAATTAGTGGAAATGGTCACATTAAGTTAAGCCATATATCATTCGAAAGGAAAAGAATTGCACCTTCTTAATGCTGCAGATCCATTTCGTTTTATACCTGATTTACACTGAATTTAGAAATAAATATCCAAAAAAGGTTCAAGTTTAGCGTGTTTCGCTTACCTTTCCCTTGACGACCGTCAATATTGTTTATGCCGTTTGAAATATTATCCCATCAAACTAAGATATAAATAGCATGTTCCAAGGAGATGTATTACTGCCACGAATCCCTATTATTCCGACAGATGTGCCAAATGAATACATACGGGTTCAATTTCTAATTAGATTGGCAATCGCAATGACAATAAATAAGACCAAAGTATCTCTGTTCGTGGCTTAAATATGGGAAAACCGCGTTTTTTACAACGAAACAATTTTACGTGACATCTTTTATCGCGTGAGTAAACCATCCAGTTTTGTTTCTGTTGGCTGAAGATGGCCTTAATATAAATACCGTACTAAAAGACAAAAATATGGGGTAGGTACGGTTAATATGCTAGGAGAAATGACACTTATCGATATAATTTCATATCGACATATCTTGAAAAGGGGATGTACTTCTGCAAAATATTTTATATGTATGAATCGTAAGTTACCTTCTAGCATACCGTTAAAAGTCTTATCCCAGCAACTATAGTAAAAGGTCTGCAAAAGGAATCTCTACAGTACACAATTTTATCGAACATAACGTCAACTATAACGACTGCATTAGTTTATTGAAACTTTTATCTTGTTTTGTACCTTTCTTTATCTACCGGTAAGAGTTTAAGCCCCTTTCATAATTAAATAAAAAAATATGTAAGCGACAAATCGAATTCCAGCAATTTAGATTCGATTTTTCTTGTTGGAAAACGGGTAGAGCGGGATGTTCATCATTGCTAAATGTGACCTCTATGGTAAGGATCATGTCCTTATATTTTTATTAATCTCGCAAAAGAGGAAACTTGTATAAAACGATATCGATATATCCCCATTTACTTAACATTGAAAATATATTTCGCCACAAAGTTAAAACTATGGTTTTCCAAGGAGACCAAAAGATAACGGAAATCTTATATCACCAATCACGTACTATCCTAAGAATTTCAGACATCTACATTCAATAACAAAGGAGAAAATGAGGCATATCGATATTATTTCATTTCGATATATCTTCATTATGAATCATTACTCATCAAAATATGTTACATGTACGTATAGTACGTTGCTGTCTAAGCAAATAATTAACAATTTTATCCCCGTAACTATGTAAACAAGTCTGAAAAAGACATGTATCGAATGCACCCTTGGATCGATTATAACTTCGCTTCTAATTATTCGATCCGCCTGATTTAACTTTTGCCAGATTGAGCACGTCAACTTTGGTATTGCATTTGAATTACGATTTCATATCTTGAATAACAAAATAGTTATTAGCGAAGAAAGCGTATCCAAGGAGATTGGTATCGATATAACTCACACATTAATCTATCGAGAGAATTGGTTATCATTGCAAAAGTTGTCCTTTTTGATATTAGTATTACCCTGAAAATTTCGTTTGTCTAACTTGAACGGTTGCCAAGTTATTCAAGATCGTGTGCTTGTGAGGATATTTGTATAAAACGATTTTGATATATCCCCATTTACTTTACATTGAAAATATATTTCGGCGCAAAGTTGAAACTATGGTTCCATGGAGACCAAAATATCACAAAAAATCTTATATCACCAATCACGTACTATCCTAAAAATTTCAGACATCCACATTCAATAACAAAGGAGAAAATGAGGCATATCGATATTATTTCATTTCGATATATCTTCATTATGAATCATTACTCATCAAAATATGTTACATGTACGTATAGTAGGTTGCTGTCTAAGAAAATAATTAAAAATTTTATTCCCGTAACTATGTAAACAAGTCTGAAAAAGACATGTATCGAATGCACCCTTGGATCGATTATAACTTCGCTTCTAATTATTCGATCCGCCTGATTTAACTTTTGCCAGATTGAGCATGTCAGCTTTGGTATTGCATTTGAATTACGATTTCATATCTTGAAAAACAAAATAGTTATTAGCAAAGAAAGCGTAACTAAGGAGATTGGTATCGATATAACTCACACATGAATCGATCGAGAGGATTGGTTATCATGTCAAAAGTTGCCCTTTTTGATAATAGTATAACCCTGAAAATTGCATTCCTCTAACTTGAACGGTTGCTAAGTTATTCAAGATCGTGTGCTTCACAAAAAAATGGCGACAATGATTTTCTCACGTGCAGGATATTTTTCGGAATTTTATTATGAATTAACCAAGAGGGTTATCGGAAAAACAGGGTAGGGCGTGAGGGTACGGAGTACCCTCTAAGGGGTTTCACGGAGATTCCAAATTTTCATATGCCGAAGTCTCAAAGCCGAAATCCGAAATTTAATATTCGTCTCCTCGACAATGGAAAATCGAAAATCGTTTATTCCTCGGAATTCTTTCGACTTGTGAATATTCCAAGATAGCTAAAACATCAAGCAAAAAATCTAGTATCTTGCGTTTCAAGGAATTTGTCCTACGATTATTGCAAGTTGGTCAAAAAAAATTCCAAAGATAGTCCCCTAAGAAAAGCATTGGAAATTTTTAAAAAAATGATAAAAAATAGTAAATATAAAAACACCGTTATGACAACCATACCAAAATATCAATCAAAAAATCTAGTTTACGTCCATTGAATATCATGTTCCTACGACGTTTCAAAATACGAAATAAAAGTGAAAAAGTTTTAGTCCCATAAGGCTCCCATGTTAATTCAAGTCGATATATCTCGAAAACTAATCGACTTTTTCGAGTTTTCAGATTTTTCCTCCCGATGAATTTTTTTTTACTTTTACGTCCAATAAGTCAAATGTCCACATGTATCACAGTTTTGGCTGTGAATTTGTATCCATGAGTGAGTGAGTATGTCACACATCCGGCTGTATATATAAGAGACTCGCACGCTCCGCGCGCTCGTTAAGGGGCTCCGCCCCTTAAAAACCCCGGTTCCGGCTTCGCCGTCTATATTTGTGTTCGCTCAAAGACTTTTTAAGTTCGAATAATCTCACCTCAGCTTGGGGCCGGCTTCGCCGGCCAGGGGGTAGGGAGGCGCCCCACTCATTCCTCGGAACGGCTTCGCCGTTCCTCACTGAAGGGCGGCTTCGCCGCCCAGGGGTTCAGTGTGCCCCCCCGGGGCTTCCCCGCTTAATATTCGGAACGGCTTCGCCGATCCTCGTCTAAGGTCGCCATAGCCGCCCAGAGGGCGAAGGCATTTCGGAGCTGTTTCACCGTTTTTCGTTTGAGGGGAGTCCACAGCTTCTGCGCCGCTTGAACATCGGGGCGGCTTCGCCGCCCGAGGGTTACTGAAGCTCCTCCTCGCCTACGCCAGTTACTCCTCGGAACGGCTTCGCCGTTCCTCGTTCTGGGGCGGCTTCGCCGCCTTGGGATTGAGGATTTTTTTGGTGATGTTCCAGGAGGTGATCGGGGGTTTTCTGGTATTTTTCCCGTATGGTTTACGGTGGGTCGCCCTCACCAAATATTCCGGATCTAGAGCTCAGAGGGGACGGGAAGTGCGGCGTAATGTTTGAGAGAAGTTCCCAAATGGGAGACTTAATGGCACATTTTACATTTGGGGAGTATTTCAGGGGGATTCCGGGGGTTTACGTGTGTATTCCAGGTGGTCACCATCCGTTCAAATAATTTCCGTGGGGATGAATCGTTGGGGGCGGTGGTATACTCACGAAAAGTACCCAAAAAGTAGAGTAATATGCAAAATTTTATTTTTAGGGGGGTGTATGTGGGTTAACCGGGGGTTTATAGGTTTGTCCTACCAGGGGTCATCAGTCGTCGACATCAATACCGTAGTGATGAGTGGCAAGGCTTGGGATAGTGGCGGAATCGTGACGAAAGATACCCGAAAAGGCTACTTATATGCAAATTTTAATTTTTAGAGGGTTTCGGGGGGTTTAAATATGACGATACCATATGGTCACATTCATTTGCTGTCATATCTAACAGTAGTGTGCCCTATGAACTCCATATTTCAGGAGTAATACAAAAATAAGGAAACCAGTCCCCGAAAAAAGTGAGTAGTGCCCGCCATTTTTATTTTTTCGCGTTTAAATCCATTAAATCATTTGCAAGATGTTTATGATTTCTAAAAGACAATTCATAGTTGTATGTAACTACAAAGTTTGAAAGAAATCAGTCGGGTAAAAATTGACAAAACCTTGTGTTAATCTTTTGGGAATCGTAATTTTCGGTGATTTTCGGAATACTTTAATTTTTTTCTGAGTAACCAAGCACAATGAAAGAAAATTGTTAACTCTATTTCGTAGACGAAGTTATGAGCATATATAATAATCATTTTCGTTATCCAACACCTTAAATTAAGTCGAGGGGAGGGGAAAGTTTGATATTTTTTTCGAAAAATCAATTTTTGGACGCCATTTTAGCTGTAACTTTCTCAAATGGAAACTAATAAATTTACTTAATTACGTGCCTACGTTTATCAGCTTTCAAAAAATGCATTAACGACTCGTATGGCACGCACGGTTCGCGCGCAGTAAAATAAAAACCGAAAGATGGTCACCGGAAAAAGCCCGATTTCGGCCATTTTGTCGTCCTAGCGACGACACGTGGCGGAAACTTCCGGTTTTCGGATTTTTCCTCCGGATCATTTCGGAATCCCCGCACGCCTGCCAAATTTCAGCTCTCCAGCACTTCTAGAAGTGGTCGGGAATTTGTATCCATCAGTCAGTCAGTCACCACAAGGGCTGTATATAGATAGGACTCGCTGTAGCTCGCTAGGGGGCTCCGCCCCCTTAGAACCCCCGGATCCGGCTTCGCCGTCTACTTTTTTGTGTCTAGAGAATTTTTTATTCCAATCATCTGACCGTAAATGGTGAACGAAAACGAACCCTCGGCTACGCCACGATCGTCTTCGGCGTCGCAATCTTCGTAATGGCCTCGTTATGCGTCGAAGCTCTGTGCACTAAGTCCTAAACATCCATTTTCCGTCCAGGGAAAATGGTAGCACCCGTTGTAGCCACCTTCGTAAGGACTCGTTCGCCGAAAGTACTATATATGTTTTGTGAATCTTTTATAAATCGAAATTATGTGATTTTTGGCATTGTTTAACATTTATCTCTTTAACAGGAGGGGATGAAAACAATCTGTTGCCAGAAATCAGTTGATGATATTGACAGTATATATAGTAATCATTTTCATTATTCAACCCACGAAACCACGTCAAGGGCAATGAAGCGTATTATATTTTTCCATAAAATGTATTCACAGACGGATTTTCTGCTGGCTTCGCAGAAACACCCATTGGAAGCTCCGTTCCCAAAATAACCGGGTTCGGGAATTGGGGGAGGGGAGGAAAACGAACCCTATTCTACGCTACGGTCTGCTTCGCCGGCATATTCTTCGGAACGGCTTTGTCGTTCCTCGAAGCTTTGTGCACAAAGTCCTCGGGGCCGTCTTCGCCGTCTAGTGAGGAAGGATAGCGCACACCGCACTCACCTTCTCCAGCACATTCCTCGGAACGGTTTGCCGTTCCTCGTAGCTCAGTCGATATGGTTCTAGGTGTCGGCTTCGGCGGCCGATGGGAAGGGTAGCACCCGCCACGTTCGTCGTCGCCAGTGAACTCCACGTAACGGCTTCGCCGTTCCTAGAAGCTCCGCTCTTATATATCCAGTGACCAGAGGGAATGGGAGGACCCCGCGGCCAAGTTCACTTTTTTTCGAAATGGAATGCATAATTTTTTGTAAATGCAAACTTCATAAGAAATCGGTCGTAAGGTCAGCTTCCATCTTTAACTTAGAATCCCCTGATTCGGCTTCGCTGTCTTAGAATGTGGTTGTCCAAAGAATTTCTATTAGAAAATTCTGACCAAAAAGTGATATGGGCCGGCTTTGCTGGCCAGGGGGTAGAGAAGCGGACCCTTGGCTGCTCCACCACCAGCATCGTCGGCAAAGTCTTCGGAACGTCATCGCCCATCCTCCTACCGCTGTCCACAAAGCCCTCCGGGGCAAAAGGGCTCGAACCCCTAGAAGCCCCTTTGCGGCCACCTTGGTTCGCCGCCCCACTCGACCGCTTCGCCGTTCCCTGCCGCGGACGGTCGGAGGGAAGAATCACTAACCACGGCTACGCCCATCCTCGTTTCAGAGATAGCATCGCCGCCCATGGGCAAGGGAATCCCCCAAAGCTGCGCTGCTCAGACCTCTGGACGGCGTCGCCGTTCCTCGTAGGCTGCACCACGCCGCCCGGAGATAAAGGAGTCTTACCGCGGGTGCCACGCTCATTCCTTGGGACGGCGTCGTAGTTCCTCGTTAAGTGTGGGTTCCTCCAGGGGTTAAGTGTGCCCCCCGGGGGTACCCCGCTCTAGGGCTCGAACCCACTTCGCGGCCAGCTTGGTCGGTCGCCTCCCCGAGCCGCTTCGCCGTTCCCTGCCGCGGTCGGTGGGAGGGGAGAGTCGCTACCCGCGGTTGTACCGCGGCTTCGCCGATCCTCGTTTCAGGGATAGCTTCGCCGCCCAGGGACAAGGGAGTCCCCTAGAGCTACAATACACAGACTTCAACACAGCGTGGTCATTCCTTGTTGGGGGCGCCACGCGCCACGATTAAGGGAGTCCTACCGCGGCTGCCGCTCTCATTCCTCGGAATAGCTTTGCCGTTCCTCGTTAAGCGGTGGCTTCGCCGCCCAGGGGAAGAGTATGCCCCCCCAGGGGTACTCCCCTCAGTCCTCGGAGAGGCATCGACTTTGCCATTCCTCTACAAGGGTTGGCTTTGCCGCCTAGAGGGCAGTGACAGTTCAGAATAGTTCAGAACTGTAAAGGGGGTGGAAGAAGCCACCAGCGGCTGTGCCGCTTGTTCCTTGGATCGGCTTTACCGTTTCTAGTAAAGGGCGGCATCGCCACCAAAGGGTTACTTACGCCCCCTAGCTTCGCCAGTTAGTTGAAAGGCGGCTTCGCCGCCTCGGTGGTGAGGAGGCCCCCCCGCTGCTGCTCCACTTAGCCCCCATTACGGGTCTCCTCCTCCGAGGGGGGCTCCAGTGGGATGCAGGGGTTTTAATGTGTGTGATTCATGAGGTCAACGATACTCCACATTGATTCTGTAGTGGTGATTGAAAAGGGTAGGGCAATGCGACGTAATTGCGGCGACCAGTACCCATAAAAGAAAACCTAATGACAAATTTCAATTTTTAGGTTTGAGTAATTGGGGAGGTTTCAAAAAAATACTGCGGGTGTCATATTTGTGTTCAACCAGGGGTGACAAATTGATCTCATTAATTCCGTGCCGATAGTCGTAGGGATCCGGAACAGTGGCGGAATTCTGAAGATAAATACCCAAATAGGTGACCTTTCAGAAAATAATATTTTGGGAAGTTTCAAGGGGTTGTGGGGGGTTTTAATAACTCATAGGGTTGGGGAACACGGGCTGAATGGTGACGAAAACTACCCGGAAAGGCGACCTTAAAAAATTTAATTTTTCTGGGAGGTTCCAGAATGTGATCGGGGGTTTTCAGGTTTTATCCCGTATGGTTTACGGTGGCCCGCCATTAGCAAATATTCCATATCTAGGGCTGTGAGGGGACGGGCAGTGCGGCGTAATATCGGTCAGAAAGTCCCAAAATGGAGATTTAATGTCACATATTACATTTTTGAGGGGTTTCAGGGGGATGCCTGGGGTTTATAAGGGTGTACTGCTAGTTGTCACTAGTCGTTCACATGAATTCCGTAGGGATGAGTCGTGGGGGTAGGGAACAGCGGTGGAATTGTGAAAAAAGTACCCAAAAAGTAGACTTCCAAATGCAAAATTCAATTTTCTTGGGGGGTGTATTGGGATTAATAGGTTTCCACTGCCAGTGGTCACCAATCGTGAACATCATTTCCGTGGCGATGAGTGGTAGGGGTTGGAAAAGTTGAGGAATATTGACGATAAGTACCCGAAAAGGAGACTTATATGCATAATTTAATCTTTTGAGGGTGTTTCAGCGGGTTTGAAGATGACGGTATTATATGGTCCCATTTATTTACTATCATATCTAACTGAGGTCACCCCTATGCCATCCATATTTTGAGAGTAATACAGTAAAAAGTAAGACATTCGCGGGAACAAATGAAAAGTGTCCACACTTTTTTTTCTCCATATTTTAACTTTTTCTGAGTAATCAAGGACGTTGAAAGAAACTTAACTTCTATTCGTATAACATGTTATGAGCATAAATATATATCATTTTCGTTATCCTACACCTGATATTACGTCAAGGGAATTAGGAGTTATGAAAGTTTTCCAGTAAAGAGGTGTTCATTGGTTTCTCATTGACCTTCTTGCGCTCACGAGTCCCTGGAATGTGCCATGAGTCATTTAAATTAGAAATACATGTGACTTTAATGTTTATTGCCTGCAGACGTCTTTTCATTTCGGTATTATGATTACTGATAATGGTCTCATTAAGCTCAGCCACGTATCATTTGAAAGAAAAGGAATTGCACTTTCTTATTCCTGCAGTTTCATTTCGTTTTATACCTGATTTACACTGAATATAAATAAATATCCCAAAAAGGTTCAATTTGAGCGTGTTTTGCTTACTATCCCCTTGACGACCATCAATACTGTTTATGCCGTTTGAAATATCTTTCTATCACACTAAATTATAAATGGCATGTTCCAAATATTGAAAAACTTTGTTTTTCACACATACACAATTTTAAGTTACACGTTTTATCACATGGTAAACCATTCAGTTTGTTTGTATTGGCTAAGGATGGATTTACTATAAATACCGTACACTTCATCGCACTAATAGAGAAAAATTTCGGGCAGGTAATGTCCCATGAGTCAATTCCATAAGAAATACATGTAAATTAAATTTTTAATGCCTACAAACGTATTTGTTTTTGCATATTAAATTTAGTGATAATGGTCTCATTAAGTTAAGCCACGTATCATTTGAAAGAAAAAGAATTGCACTTTCTCATTCCAGTAGTACCATTTCGTTTTCTATCTGATTTACACTTAATTTAGAAATAAACATCCAATAAATGTTCAATTTTATCGTGTTTCGCTTACTGTCCCCTTGACGACCGTCAATATTGTTTATGCCGTTTGAAATATCTTTCTATCACACTAAATTATAAATGGCATGTTTCAAGGAGATGTATTACTACCACTTTCTAGCGAAACTAAAATCTGTTCTAGAAAATTTTCCCTTACATTTGATAAAACAAATAATGCACTGTTAAAAAATCTTTGGGACTACGAACCTCCGCTGAAACCAAAACACCGCCTCCCCAAATGTACCCTCAACCCTTCCCATATCCCTATCCCCTTATTCCCTGTCCAGTATTATTATGCCATGACTCTTTTAATCTGTAAAACGTGATCAACTAATCTGCCTGCAAGATTACTAAACGAAACGCCCAGGAGACAGCTGCAAAGCTGGGAACTGCGGAAAACAATAACGAGAAAAATACTCGGGCTTGGACCTACTACTTCCACGAATCCATATTATTCCGACAGATGTGCCAATTGAATAAACACGGGTTCAATTTCTGATTAAATTGGCAATCGCAATGTAAATAAATCTGAAGGAATCTATGGAATGCACACTTTGATCGTTAAGTACTTCGACTACATTCAGGCGAGAGGTGGCAATAGGAACACGAAAAATCCAGACAGAAATTTAAATCCTAAAAATTTTAATTCAAAACCATTTTCATAACCGTAATTTGAAATATTGTGGTCCACTTTGGTTGTTCGGCATTGTTGTCTCTATCATTATCCATAAAAATTTAAATTCCAAAACATATACATCACTGCAAGAGCAGTGTTAGTTAGACCAAACCCGCAACCACTCACTGAAGATTTTTTCAGAAACATTTTTCAAATAAATTTACATTCAAAACCACATTCACCACTGCTGCGCGGGATATTGTACCAGGAAAGCAAAGCAATATACATGGGTGCGACAACCAGGAGGGCTTTTTTATCTACAACATTAACAATAACAATTTTAATTCAAAATCATTTTCATCACCGTCACGCGGATTATTGTGGTCCAAATTGGTCGTTTGGACTTTCTGTTATGTAGTAATGCGTGGAATAAAACGCAGTTATTCCGGTTGGAACAACAATAGAGTGCACATAGCATTGAAATCAGTGTGTTATTTAACTACTTAATTTGAATTAAGTTATTTAAACTCCCCTCGAAAAGTTATATCGCTACTTCAAAACCGCTTTCACTTCCACTCCATGGTAAAAATCGAGCGCTTGCCTGAAAGTAGAGGTAGAGTCAACGGAGAGCTCCATACATTTCATGTGTCTTCATTGATAATCGGTTCACTCTCCGAAATTCCTGTACCCCAAACACTCGTCCCTAACTCCTACGCGTGAGTGCACGGAGGGTACCTCTCAGCACCGCTGACGCTTTCCAGATTGGCAGTTTTGCATTGTTGCTATGAAGTAAGGCGTTACATAAATAAACAGTTATTCGGGACGGGACAACAAAAGAGTGCAAATTGCATTGAATTCAGTGTGTTATATAACTCTTTTATTTTAATTGAATGATTAAAAGTCCCCTAAGATCTCTGAAGTATATATTAGGAGAATATATTGAAAACAGTACATAGTTGCATTCATATCTTTCCTTGTTCAGCATATCTTTCGATCTAATCTTTCATTTGCCGAGATTCATCATATTTATTAATCGCATGATTTATGGCAGGGGGTAGCTAGGAATTAAGGCTAGGGGGGGTTTCAGGCATAGCTTATGCTGGGAGGCTTGGTGGTATTGCATACCCGCAGAGTTAGCGGGAGGTGCGTAGGCCTTCCGGCCGCCTCCGCCGGAAAAAATTAAGATAAATGGTTCGAATTGGCGATTTTTACACCCTTCCGAGGGATAGTTTCTTATTTGTCACACTATTCTATCAGCAATATTAATCCAATTAAGTAAAATAGATTAAACTTAAACATTTCTGTGAGCTCCGGGGTGGGGGATGTTATCCCCCAAAACCACCTCGCTGCGCCTCTGATCGGTGGCACTCCTTGGCAGTGGTATACTGCACTTAATATGCATAAAATAGTATTAGGTACAGTAGTCCACATTTATTCTATAGTGATTATTGGAAAGGGTAGGGCTATGCAGCGTAATGTCGTTGACAAGTACACATAAAAGAAGACCTAATGGCAAATTTCATTTTTATGTTGGGTTTCAACGGAATACCGGGGGTTTTATAATTGTGATCAACCAGTGGTCACCAATCGTTCTCATATATTCCGTGCCGATAAGTCGTAGGGATCTGGAACAGAGGGGGGAATTCTGAAGATAAATACCGAAATAGGCGAGCTTTCAGAAAATAATCTTTTTGGGAAGTTTCACGGGGTTATCGTGGGTTCTAATAACTCAAAGGTTTGAGGAACACGGCCTGAATGGTGACGAAAACTACCCGGAAAGAAGAACTTAATAAATTTTATTTTTCTGGAAGGTCCCGGAGGTGATCGAGTGTTTTCAGGTTTTTTTTTCCCCGCATGGTTTACAGTGGCCAGCTGTTAGCAAATATACCATATCTAGAGCTGTGAGGGGACGGGCAATGCGGCGTAATGTCGGCCAGAATTTCCTAAAAAGGAGAGAAAATATCACATTTTACATTTTTTAGGGGTTTCAGGGGGATGCCTGGGGTTTATATGGGTGTACTGCTAGCGGTCATCAGTCGTTCATTATGAGCATATAGAAATGCAAATATTCTTTATCCTAAACCTGATATTACGTCGCGGGGATAGGGAGTTATGAAATTTTCCAGTAAAGAAGACTTGATTGGTTTCTTATTGACCTTCTTGGGCTCATGATTTAATCTGCATGATTTAATTTTTGTTGGTGTTTCCGGGGTTCGAAGATATATGGTCACATTTATTTACTATCATATGTAAGAGAGGATGCCCATATGGCATTTATATTTTGAGAGTAATACAGTAAAAAGTAAGACATTCCCGGGAAACAAATGAGTAGTGTCCACCATTTTTATTTTTTCGCGGATATATCGAATGAAATATTTCTGAAACGATTGCCTTTCCTAAAATCATATGCATAGTTGTATATTATTGAAGAGTTTTTACTATATAGCCAGGAATAAGTTCAGGTAATCTTGTGTTAATCCTTTTTAAATCGTAATTTTCTGTGATTTTCGGAATATTTTAATTTTTTCTGAGTAATCAACGACGTTCAAAGAAACTGTTAACTTCATTTCGTAGAACATGTTATGAGGAAATATCATTTTCGTTATCCTTTCAGACCCTAACCTAAATAAATAAAACAGATATAAGGGAGAAATACCTGCTGTGTATCTATTAATCTTATTCATAGCCCTGATTATTATTTAAAATAATTCGAAACGTTGGCTATAACTTGGTGACATAAATAGGCTGTTATTCTGGTCGGAACGACAATAGAGTGCACATTTCATTTAAATGAGTGTGTTATTTAACTACTTTATTTGAATTAAGTTAATTAAACTCCCCGCGAAGAGTTATATCGTTGATACAAAGTCACTTTCACTCCCGCTCGATGGTAAAAATCGAACGCTTGGTCAGGAATAGTTTCACGAAATGTTGTGTTAATCCTTTGTAAATCGTAATTTTCTGAGTATCGGAATATTTTAATTTTTTCTGAGTAATCAACGACGCTGTAAGAAACTGTTAACTTCATTTCGTAGAACATGTTATGAGGAAATATCATTTTCGTTATCCTTCACCTGATATTACGTAACGGGGATCGGGAGTTATGATTAAGAAGAGTTGATTGGTTTCTTATTGAGCTTCTTGGGCTCATGAGTCCCTGGAATGTGCCATGAGTCATTTCCATAAGAAATACATGTAAATCAAATTTTTAATGCCTGCAGACGTATTTGTATTTGCACATTAAAATTAGTGGAAATGGTCACATTAAGTTAAGCCATATATCATTCGAAAGGAAAAGAATTGCACCTTCTTAATGCTGCAGATCCATTTCGTTTTATACCTGATTTACACTGAATTTAGAAATAAACATCCAAAAAAGGTTCAAGTTTAGCGTGTTTCGCTTACCTTTCCCTTGACGACCGTCAATATTGTTTATGCCGTTTGAAATATTTTCCCATCACACTAAGATATAAATAGCATGTTCCAAGGAGATGTATTACTGCCACGAATCCCTATTATTCCGACAGATGTGCCAAATGAATACATACGGGTTCAATTTCTAATTATATTGGCAATCGCAATGACAATAAATAAGACCAAAGTATCTCTGTTCGTGGCTTAAATATGGGAAAACCGTGTTTTTTGCAACGAAACAATTTTACGTGACATCTTTTATCGCGTGAGTAAACCATCCAGTTTTGTTTCTGTTGGCTGAAGATGGCCTTAATATAAATACCGTACTAAAAGACGAAAATATGTGGTAGGTACGGTTAATATGCTAGGAGAAAATGACACTTATCGATATAATTTCATATCGACATATCTTGAAAAGGGGATGTACTTCTGCAAAATATTTTATATGTATGAATCGTAAGTTACCTTCTAGCATACCGTTAAAAGTCTTATCCCAGCAACTATAGTAAAAGGTCTGCAAAAGGAATCTCTACAGTACACAATTATATCGAACATAACGTCAACTATAACGACTGCATTAGTTTATTGAAACTTTTATCTTGTTTTGTACCTTTCTTTATCTACCGGTAAGAGTTTAAGTCCCTTTCATAATTAAATAAAAAAATATGTAAGCGACAAATCGAATTCCAGCAATTTAGATTCGATTTTTCTTGTTGGAAAACGGGTAGAGCGGGATGTTCATCATTGCTAAATGTGACCTCTATGGTAAGAATCATGTCCTTATATTTTTATTAATCTCGCAAAAGAGGAAACTTGTATAAAACGATATCGATATATCCCCATTTACTTAACATTGATAATATATTTCGCCATAAAGTTAAAACTATGGTTTTCCACGGAGACCAAAAGATAACAGAAATCTTATATCATCAATCACGTACTATCCTAAAAATTTCAGACATCTACATTCAATAACAAAGGAGAAAATGAGGCATATCGATATTATTTCATTTCGATATATCTTCATTATGAATCATTGCTCATCAAAATATGTTACATGTACGTATAATACGTTGTTGTCTAAGCAAATAATTAAAAATTTTATCCCCGTAACTATGTAAACAAGTCTGAAAAAGACATGTATCGAATGCACCCTTGGATCGATTATAACTTCGCTTCTAATTATTCGATCCGCCTGATTTAACTTTTGTCAGATTGAGCACGTCAACTTTGATATTGCATTTGAATTACGATTTCATATCTTGAATAACAAAATAGTCATTAGCGAAGAAAGCGTATCCAAGGAGATTGGTATCGATATAACTCACACATTAATCTACCGAGAGAATTGGTTATCATTGCAAAAGTTGTCCTTTTTGATATTAGTATTACCCTGAAAATTTCGTTTGTCTAACTTGAACGGTTGCCAAGTTATTCAAGATCGTGTGCTTGTGAGGATATTTGTATAAAACGATTTTGATATATCCCCATTTACTTTACATTGAAAATATATTTCGGCATAAAGTTGAAACTATGGTGGCCATGGAGAGCAAAATATCACAGAAATCTTATATCACCAATCACGTACTATCCTAAAAATTTCAGACATCTACATTCAATAACAAAGGAGAAAATGAGGCATATCGATATTATTTCATTTCGATATATCTTCATTATGAATCATTACTCATCGAAATATTTCACATGTGAGTATAGAACGTGGATGTCCAAGCAAATTATTAAAATTTTTATCCCCGTAACTATGTAAATAAGTCTGAAAATGATATATATCGAATGCAACCTTGGATCGATAATAACTTCGCTTCTAATTATTCGATCCGCTTGAATTAACTTTTGACAGATTTAGCACGTCAATTTTAGTATTACATTTGAATTTCGTATTCATACCTTGAATAACAAAATAGTTATTAGCGAAGAAAGCGTAACTAAGGAGATTGGTATCGATATAACTCACACATGAATCGATCGAGAGGATTGGTTATCATGTCAAAAGTTGCCCTTTTTGATAATAGTATAACCCTGAAAATTTCATTCCTCTAACTTGAACGGTTGCCAAGTTATTCAAGATCGTGTGCTTCACAAAAAAATGGCGACAATGATTTTCTCACGTGCAGGATATTTTTCGGAATTTTATTATGAATTAACCAAGAGGGTTATCGGAAAAACAGGGTAGGGCGTGAGGGTACGGAGTACCCTCTAAGGGTTTTCACGGAGATTCCAAATTTTCATATGCCGAAGTCTCAAAGCCGAAATCCGAAATTTAATATTCGTCACCTCGACAATGGAAAATCGAAAATCGTTTATTCCTCGGAATTCATTCGACTTGTGAATATTCCAAGATAGCCAAAAAATCAAGCAAAAAATCTTGTATCTTGCGTTTCAAGGAATTTGTCCTACGATTATTGCAAGTTGGTCAAAAAAAATTCCAAAGTTAGTCCCGTAAGAAAAGCATTGGAAATTTTTAAAAAAATGATAAAAAATAGTAAATATAAATACACCGTTATGACAACCATACCAAAAAATCAAGCAAAAAATCTAGTTTACGTCGATTGAATATCATGTTCCTACGACGTTTGAAAATACGAAATAAAAGCGAAAAAGTTTTAGTCCCATAAGGCTCCCATGTTAATTCAAGTCGATATATCTCGAAAACTAATCGACTTTTTCGAGTTTTCAGATTTTTTCTCCCGATGAATTTTTTTTTACTTTTACGTCCAATAAGTCAAATGTCCACATCTATCACAGTTTTGGCTGTGAATTTGTATCCATGAGTGAGTGAGTATGTCACACATCCCGCTGTATATATAAGGGACTCGCACGCTCCGCGCGCTCGTTAAGGGGCTCCGCCCCTTAAAAACCCCGGTTCCGGCTTCGCCGTTTACATTTGTGGTCGTTTGAAGAATTTTAGTTTGAATAATCTCACCAGAAAAAGCTAGGGGCCGGCTTCGCCGGCCAGGGGGTAGGGAAGCGGCCCACCCATTCCTCGGAACGGCTTTGCCGTTCCTCGTTGAGAGGCGGCTTCGCCACCCAGGGGTTAAGTGTGCCCCACCGGGGCTACCCCGCTTAATTCTCAGAACGTCTTCGCCGTTCCTCGGCTGGGGTCGGCATAGCCGCCCAGAGGGCAAGGGCATTTCGGAACTGTTTCACCGTTATTCGTTTAAGGGGCGGCTTTGCCGCCCAGGGGTGGAGGGAGCCCACAGCGGCTGCGCCGCTTGAACGTCGGGGCGGCTTCGCCGCCCGAGGGTTACTTAAGCTCGTTGTGGGGCGGCTTCGCCGCCTTGGGAATGAGGAGCCCCCCGCGGCTGCTCCGCTTAGTCGTAATACATGGTCTTCTCCACCGAGAGGGGTGCCCAGGGGGATTGGGGGGTATTAATGTGTTATACATGCGGTCACTGATCGTCCACAGTGATCATGTAGCGATGATTGTAAAGGGTAGTGTAATGCGGCGTAATAGTGGCGACAAGTACCCATAAAAGAACACTTAATGTCAAGTTTTTCATTTTTTTTGCGGGGGGTTCCAACGGAATACCGGGGGCTTTATACTTGTGTTGAACGAAACAAATCGTCCTTATAAATTCCGTGCCGATAAGTCCTAGGGGTCCGCAACAGTGGCGGAGTTCTGACGATTCCTTTACCCGGAGAGGCTACTTATTAGAGAATTGTTTAGGGATGTTTCACGGGGTTATCGGGGGTTTTAATAAGTAGAAGGGGCACCGGCTAAATTGTAACAAAGTACTCGGAAAGGCGACATTAAAAATTTTTTTTTCGGCGAGGTTCCAAGAGGTGATCGGGGGTTTTCTGATATTTTTTCCCGTATGGTTTACGGTGGCTCGCCCTCACCAAATATTCCGGATCTAGAGCTCAGAGGGGACGGGTAGTGCGGCGTAATGTTTGCGAGAAGTTCCCAAATAGGAGACTTAATGGCACATTTAACATTTGGGGGGATTTCACGGGGATACCGGGGGTTTATGTGTGTACTCCCTGCGGTCACCATCCGTTCACAGAAATTACGTAGGGATGAGTCGTTGGGGTAAGAACCAGCGGTGGAGTAGTCACGAAATGTACCCAAAAAGTAGACTTATGTGCAAAATTTTATTTTTTTGGGGTGTAGGAGGGTTTACTGGGGGTTTATAGGTTTGTACTGCCAATGGTCATCAATCGCCCATATCAATTCCGTAGCGATGAGTGGTAAGGGTTGGAAAAGCGGCGGAATTGTGGCGAAAAGTACCCGAAAAGGCTACTTATATGCAAATTTTAATTTTGTAGGGGGTTTCAGGGGGTTTAAAGATGATGATGTTATATGATCACATCCATTTACTATCATATCTAAGAGAAGTTGTCCCTATGGCATCCATATTTCGAGAGTAATACAATAAAAAATAAATCTCTCCCCGGAAAAAATTAGTAGTGCCCGCCATTTTCATTTTTTTGCCGTTATATCGATTAAATAATTTATTAAATGTTTATTTTTTCTGAAAGTCAATGCATACGTGTATGCAAATACTAAGTTTGAAAAAAATCGATCAGGTTAAAATTTACAAAATCCTGTGTTAATCTTTTGGAAATCGTAATTTTCGGTAATTTTCGGTATATTTTAATTTTTTTCTGAGTAACCAAGGACGACGAAAGAAAATTGTTGCCTACATTTCGTAGACGATGTTATGAGCATATATAATAATCATTTTCGTTATCCTACACTCGAAATTAAGTCGAGGGGAGCGGAAGGAATGAAATTATTTTCGAAAAACCAAAATTTAGACGCCATTTTGGCAGTCATTTTATTAAAAAGAAACTAATACTATTACATAATCACGTGACCACGTTTATCAGCTTTCAAAAAATGCATTAACAATTCATGTAACACGCATGGTTCGCGCGCAGTAAAATAAAAACAGAAAGAATGTCCCCGGAAAAGGCGCGATTTCGGCCATTTTGTCGTCCTAGCGACGACACGTGGCGGAAACTTCCGGTTTTCGGATTTTTCCTCCGGATCATTTCGGGTTCTCCGCACGCGTGCCAAATTTCAGCTCTCCAGCACTTCT
This sequence comes from Ischnura elegans, assembly GCF_921293095.1. Taxonomy (NCBI): domain Eukaryota; kingdom Metazoa; phylum Arthropoda; class Insecta; order Odonata; family Coenagrionidae; genus Ischnura; species Ischnura elegans. Next base: position 62,955,457 of record NC_060253.1, on the reverse strand, counting down.
GGAAGTGGTCGGGAATTTGTATCCATGAGTCAGTCACCACAAGGGCTGTATATAGATGTGACTCGCTAGGGGGCTCCGCCCCCTTAGAACCCCCGGATCCGGCTTCGCCGTCTAATTTTGTGTGTGTTTGGTGAATTTTTTTTACGAATAATCTCACCGCGAATGTAGAACGAGAGCCAACCCTCGGCTACGCCACTGCCGGTTTCGGCGTCGCAATCTTCGCAACGGCCTCTTGATTCGTCGAAGTTCTTTCCATTTAGTTCAAAAACCCCTTTTCCGTCCAGGGGGAACGTTAGCTCCCGCTTGAGCCGCCTTCGTAAGGACTCGGTCGGCCGAAAGTACGATATATGTTTTCCGAATCTTTTATTTATCGAAATTTATGTGATTTTTGGAATTGTTCTACTTACATCTCTGTAGCAAAGGGAGATTAAAACAATCTGTTGCCAACATCCGGTTGAAGATATTGCCAGCATGTATGGTAATCATTTTCATTATTCAACCCACGAAAATAAGTCGAGGGCAATGGAACGTATTCTTTTTTTCCGTAAAAGGTATTCACAAACGGATTATCTGCCGGCTTCGCAGAAACACCACTTGGAAGCTCAGTTCCCAAAATTACCGGGTTAGAGAAGGGCGGGGGGGAGGAAAATGAACCCTCTACAACGCTAGGGTCTGCTTCACCGGCAATTTCTTCGGAACGGCTTTGTCGTTCCTCGAAGCTCTGTGCACAAAGTCCTCGGGGCCGTATTCGCCGTCCAGTGAGGAAGGATAGCGCACACCGACCCACCTTCTCCAGCACACTCCTTGGAACGGATCGCCGTTCCTTGTATCTTGTCCATATAGTTCTAGGTACCGGATTCGCCGGCCATTGGGTAAGGTTAGCACCCGCCACGTCCGTCGTCGCCAGCGAACTCCTCGTAACTTCGCCGTTCCTGTAAGCTCCGCTCCCAAATTCACCCGTCCGAAGGGGAGGAAGGGGCCCCGTGGCTAAGATTACTTATTTCGAACTGTAATGCATACTTTCATGTAAGTGCAAGCTTTGTAAGAAATCGGTCGTACGATAGGCGTCAATTTTTAACATAGAATCCCCTGGTTCGGCTTCGCCGTCTTGGTTGGTGGTTGTCCGAAGAATTTCTATTCGAATAATCTGACCAAAAAGTGAGAGGCACCGTCTTCGCCGGCCAGGGGGTAGGGAAGCGGACCCTTGGCTGCTTCACCACAGGCATCGTCGGCAAAGTCTTCGGAACGTTATCGCTCATTCTCCTACCGCTGTCCACAAAGTCCTCGGGGGATATAGGGCTCGAACCTGAAGAACCCACTTCGCGGCCAGCTTGGTCGGCCGCCTCCCCGAACGGCTTCACCGTTCCCTGCCACGGTCAGTCGGAGGGGAGAGTCGTTAACCGCGGCTGCGCCTCGTAAGGAATCCCCCAAAGCTGCGCTGCCTAGACCTCTGGACGGCTTCGGCATTCCTCATTGTGGGCACCACGCCGCCCGGAGATTAAAGCAGTCTAACCGGGGCTGCCACGCTCATTCTCCGTTCGCAGTTCCTCGCTTAGTGGGGGCTTCACCACACCCGGGGGTTGAGCATGCCCCCCCGGGGGTACCCCGATTAGTCCTCGTAACTGTTTCGCCGTTATTCGTTACGAAGCGGCTTCGCCGCCCAGGGAGGGTAGAAGCCCCCACCGGTGCGCCGCTTCTTCTTCCGGATGCCTTCGCAGTTTCTAGTAAAGGGTGGCTTCGCCGTCCGGGGTTTACTGACGACCCCCGCGCCCACGTCAGTTAGTCCTCGTAACGGCCGTCGCCGTCTAATTTTGTGGGTGTTTGAAGAATTTTCATACGAGTAATGTGACCGAAAAGTGCTTGTGCAGAGGGTAGGGAAGCGGACCCTTGGATGTGCCACGACCGCCATCGACGGTAAACTCCTCGGAACGCCGTTCCTCGTACGTCTATCCACTAAGTCCCAGGGACCAATTTTTCCGGCCAGGGGAAAGTAAAGCGCCCGCCGCAGCCAGCTTTGCCAGCACACTCCGAATTGACGTATAGTAGTACGCGGTACAAAATGTGATATAATTGTGAAAAATAAAATATTTCGTGAATTATAATAATGTCTGGATAGTATTATACTGCGTTACGTTAAATTGTAAGTTATCCAAACAATGATCATAGTGTACATACACGGAATGACCGTTCTTGGAACGTAAAGTATGGCTAAAGTGTTGGTATTTAAATTGCGGGTTCTACCCATGATTCGAAATACAAATATACGTAAATAGAAGATGATAAGAGTTATTCATTTAATAAAAGCTGTACAGTGATGTGGAAAATGTTGGTGTTCTTTTACCTCAAAAATGCAACTAAACATGACAATATAGAGAAATACTGCATTTTCTCCCGTTATGTGTACGATTCGAAAGCTTTTCGAAATGACTTACTTAAAAAACGAGTAAAATAAATTGAAGAGAGCCTGAAAACATTCATTAGCTTTCCTAGTAAACTGTAACCACCCGTATAGTATCCCAAGGTCGGGAGTATGAAATTAATAGCATGCATATTTTCGGAAAATAGTAAAATTCAAAGATGGTTTATTTCTTTTCACTGCAACAAAGGTTGACGGAAAGAAATTGTTATTCATGTTAAGTGGAGAACATTTTAGGAATGCATAAGGTATTACTTTACTTCGTCTTACTGTCACAAGTACGAGGAAGGGAGCACAAAGTATTGTAAAAAGTACAAATTCTGCGTTTAAATGATGCTATCTATGTAAATTAATTTTCTGTAGAAATTATAATAACGCTGCTGCGTGCATCTGCATAAGGCATAATTTTATGGGTCGTAATAACTTCAATTCCATTCCCAAGACAGATTAACTTCAACAGATGTATTTGACTATGTAGCCTACTATTTGGCTATAGGAACGCTGAATAAAGTGAAACAGAAATATCACCAGACCTGTAAGTTTAATGTTCTCTAACATCTTTAAAATTAGCAATTCTAAAACCTTTTCTTCTACGTTAGGCGAGACGTGGCAATAGGAACGCGACTTATCGAGACAAAAAAACTATCACCAGACATGTAAGTTATTTTCATTAACATTATACATGAAAATAGGTATTCTAAAATATGTTTTTAATTCTTACGGGATGCATGGCTTCACGAACGCAAATCAGCGTTAGACTTTAGTAACAACCAGTTGCGCAAGGTATTTTCACTATTATTATCCATAAAAATTTAAATTCCAAAACATGTTCATTACGGTTACGCGAGAGAGGGCATCATTAAGGAAAATCAACGTTAGATGACACCCATAACCACTCACTAAAGATTTTTCACAAACATTTTCCGCATAAATTTACATTCAAAACAACATTCATCACTGCTACGCGACAGATTGTGCCAGGAAGGTAAAGCAAAGTACATGGGTGCGACAACCAGGAGGGTTATTTTTCTACAATATTAACAATATAAATTTTAATTCAAACCATTTTCATCACCGCAGCGTGAAGTATTGTGGTCCAAATTGGTCGTTTAGGCTTTCTGTTATGTAATAATGCGTGAAATAAATAGGCAGTTATTCTGGTTGGAACAAAAGAGTGCATATTGCATTGAAACCAGTGTGTTATTTACCTACTTTAGTTGAATTAAGTTATTTAAACTCACCTCGAAAAGTTACATCGCTACATCAAAGTCGCTTTCACTTCCACTCCATGGTAAAAATCGATCGCTTGCCTGAGCGTAGAGGTAGCGTCAACAAAGAACTCCATACGTTTCGTGTGGCTCCATTGATAATCGGTTCACTCTCCGGGATTCCTGCACCCCAAACACTCTTCCCTAACTCCTACGCGGGAGTGCACGGAGGGTACCTTTCAGCACCGCTTACGCTTTCCAGATTGGTCATTTTGCATTGTTGCTATGAAGTCAAGCGTTGTATAAATAAATAAACAGTTATTCGGGACAGAACAACAATAGAGTGCAAATTGCATTGAATTCAGTGTCTTATGTAACTCTTCTATTTTAATTGAGTGATTAAAACTCCCCTAAGATCCCTTAAGTATATATTAGGAGAATGTATTGCAAAAAGTAGATGTTCGCATTCATATCTTTCCTTGTACAGTATAACTTTCGATCTAATCTTTCATTTGCCGAGATTCGCCATACTCATTATCCGCATGATTCCGTAGCAATGAGTGTTAGGGGTTCGAAAAGCGGTGGAAGTGTGACGAAAAGTACCCGAAAAGGAGACTTTTATGCATAATTTAATTTATTAGAGGGTGTTTCAGGAAGTTCGAAGATGACGGTATTATATGGTCACATTTATTTACTATTATATCTAAGAGAGGTTACCCCTATGACATCCATATGTTGAGAGTAATACCGTAAAAAGTAAGTCTTTCTCGGGAAACAAATGAGTATTGTCCACCAATTTTATTTTTTCGCGGATATATCGATTGAAATATTTCTAAACAGTTAACCTTTTCTAAAGCCATATGCATAGTTGTATATTATTGAAGATTTTTAACTACATCGGCCAGGAATAATTTGACGAAATCTTGTGTTACTCCTTTGTAAATCGTCATTTTCTCTGAATTTCAAAATATTTTAATTTTTTCTTAGTAATCAAGGACGTTGAAAAAAACTGTTAACTTCATTTCGCAGAACATGTTATGAGCATATATAAATATCACTTTCGTTATCCTACACTTGATATTACGTCGCGGGGTGTGGGAGTTATGAAATTTTTCCAGTAAAGAAGAGTTGATTGGTTTCTTATTGACCTTCTTGGACTCATGAGTCCCTGGAATGTGCCATGAGTCATTTCCATAAGAAATACTTGTAAATTTAGTTTTCAATGCCTGCGGACGTTTTTGCTTTTGCATATTTAATGGTCACATTAAGTTAAGCCACATATCATTCGAAAGAAAAATAATTGCAATATCTTATTCCTGCAGTTCCATTTCGTTTTATACCTGATTTATACTGAATTTAGAAATAAACAACCAAAAAAGGTTCAATTTTAGCGTATTTCGCTTACTGTCCCCTTGACGACCGTCAATATTGTTTATGCCGTTTGAAATATCTTTCTATCTCACTAAATTATAAAGGCATGTTCCAAGGAGATATATTACTACCACAAATCCCTATTATTCCGACAGATGTGCCAATTGAATACATACGGTTTCAATTTCTAATTACATTGGCAATCGCAATGACAATAAATAAGACTAAAGTATGTCCGTTTGTGGCTTACAATTAGATAATGGAAAATTTAGTTTTTCACACAGACACAATTTTGCGTGACAGGTTTTATCGCATGGTAAACCATTCAGTTTGTTTGTGTTGGCTGAGGATGGATTTACTATAAATATCGTACATTTCATCGCACTAATAGACAAAAATTTGGGGCAGGTACGGTTTATATGGTAGGAGAAAATGACACCTACTGATATAACTTCATATCGATATATCTTGAAAAGAGGATGTAGTTCTTCATTGAATTCAGTGTGTTATTTAACTCTTGTATTTTAATTGAGTGATTAAAATTCCCTAAGAACCCTTAAGTATATGTAAGGAGAATGAATTCAAAACAGTACATAGTTGCATTCACAGGGGCGGATGCAGGATTTCAAGGCAGGAGGCACAAGCAAGGTCGTATCCAGGATTTTGTTCCGGGGGTCATGAGGATACCTCGTTATACAAAATGAACGCAATGATATTGGGACCGTATAAAAAATCTTGCATAATTTTAAGAGCCTGGGGGGAGGTCACGTTCCCCCATGGCCCCCTAGATCCCCCTATGTGCATTCATATCTTTCTTTGAACAGTATAGCTTTCGATCTTATCTTTCCTTTGCCGAGATTCGCCACATTCATTACCGCATAATCGGTGGTACTCCTTGGCAGTGGTATAATACACCAAATCTGCGTATATTAGTATGGAAACTGAAGAGGACAGGGCTATTTCCCTCCCAGTAGGTGTCTTTGGGGAGGAAGACGCAAAAAATTTGAAGGTGTACCCCAGGAAAGAAAGGAAAGAGGGTTGATTCATTTTACATTGACCTTCCTCACACTTGCCAAAGGTATTAATCCGTGAAATGAACCTCAACTTCAACACGTGATAATGAATTTACTTAGATCTCAATATTGGCATATCATATTCAACAGTCAATGAAATGAATATTATAAAAATTAATAAGAAGCCGAATGGAAGAGTGAAGTCGGCTAAAGGTTGGAGGTAAGGAATCCATATTATTCCGACAGATATATCAGTTGAATACTATCGGGTTCAATTTTCAATTAGATAGGCATTCGCAATGAAAATAAATAAGACCAAAGTATGTCTGTTCGTGGCTTAGATATTGGAAAACCGTGTTTTTTTTACAACGAAACAATTTTACGTGACATCTTTTATCGCGTGGGTAAACCATCCAGTTTGTGTGTGTTGCCTGAAAATGGACTTACTATAAATATCATACACTTCATCGCACTAAAAGACAAAAATTTCGGGCAGGTACGGTTAACATGGTAGGAGAAAATGACACCTATCGATATAATTTCATATCGACATATCCTGATAAGGGGATGTAGTTCTGCAAAATAATTTATTCGTATGAATAGTAAGTAACCTTCTAGCATACCGTTTAAAGTCTTATCCCAGCAACTATAGTAAAAGGTCTGCAAAAGGGATATATAAAATGTTCAATTTTATCGATCATAACTTCAACTGTAGCAACTGCATTAGTTTTATTTACCTTTTATCTTGTTTTTTACCTATTTTTATCTACCGGTAAAAGTTTCAGTCCCTTACCTAATTAAATATAAAAGATATAAGGGAAATATCGAATTCCAGGATTTTCTAATCGATTTTTCTTGCAGGGAAATGGATCAAGTGGAATGTCCATCATTGCTAAATGTGACCTCTATGGTAAGGATCATGTCCTTATATTTTTATTAATCTCGCAAAAGAGGAAACTTGTATGAAACGATTTTGATATATCCCCATTTACTTTACATTGAAAATATATTTCGCCATAAAGTTAAAACTATTGTTGCCATGGAGACCAAGATAACAGAAATCTTATATCACCATTCACGTTCTATCCTAAAAATTTCAAACTGGTACTCTCAATAACAAAGGAGAAAATTAGACCTATCGATATTATTTCATTTCGATATATCTTCACATCGAATCATTATTAATCAAAATTATTTACATGTACGTATAGTACGTTTATGTCTAATCAAATAATTAAAACTTTAATCCCAGTAACTATGTAAACAAGTCTGAAAAAGACATGTATCGAATGCACCCTTGGATCGATTATAACTTCGCTTCTAATTATTCGATCCGCTTGATTTAACTTTTGCCAGATTAGGCACGTAAACTTTATTATTACATTTGAATTTCGTATTCATACCTTGAATAACGAAAAAGTTATTAGCGAATAAAGCGTATCCAAGGAGATTAGTATCGATATAACTCTCACATGATTCGATCGAGTGGAATGGTTATCATTGCAAAAGTTGTCCTTTTTGATATTAGTATTACCCTGAAAATTTCGTTTGTCTAACTTTAACGGCTGCCAAGTTATTCAAGATCGTGTGCTTGTGAGGATATTTGTATAAAACGATTTTGATATATCCCCATTTACTTTACATTGAAAATATATTTCGGCATAAAGTTGAAACTATGGTTGCCATGAAGACCAAAATATCACAGAAATCTTATATCACCAATCACGTACTATCCTAAAAATTTCGGACATCTACGGTCAATAACAAAGGAGAAATTTAGACCTATCGATATTATTTCATTTCGATATATCTTCATTATGAATCATTACTCATCGAAATGTTTCACATGTGAGTATAGAACGTGGCTGTCCAAGCAAATTATTAAAAATTTTATCCCCGTAACTATGTAAATAAGTCTGAAAATGATATATATCGAATGCACCCTTGGATCGATAATAACTTCGCTTCTAACTATTCGATCCGCTTGAATTAACTTTTGACAGATTAAGCACGTCAATTTTAGTATTATATTTGAATTTCGTATTAATACCTTGAATAACAAAATAGTTATTAGCGAAGAAAGCGTAACTAAGGAGATTGGTATCGATAAAACTCACACATGAATCGATTGAGAGGATTGGTTATCATGTCAAAAGTTGTCCTTTTTGATAATAGTATTACCCTGAAAATTTGGTTCGTCTAACTTGAACGGTTGCCAAGTTATTCAAGATCGTGTGCTTCACAAAATAATGGCGACAATGATTTTCTCACGTGCAGGATATTCTTCGGAATTTTATTATGAATTAACCAAGAGGGTTATCGGAAAAACAGGGTAGGGCGTGAGGGTACGGAGTACCCTCTAAGGGTTTTCACGGAGATTCCAAATTTTCATATGCCGAAGTCTCAAAGCCGATATCCGAAATTTAATATTCGTCTCCTCGACAATGGAAAATCGAAAATCGTTTATTCCTCGGAATTCTTTCGACTTCTGAATATTCCAAGATAGCCAAAAAATCAAGCAAAAAATCTAGTATCTTGCGTTTCAAGGAATTTGTCCTACGATTATTGCAAGTTGGTCAAAAAAAAATCCAAAGATAGGCCCGTAAGAAAAGCATAGGAAATTTTCAAAAAATCATAAAAAATACTTTTTATCAGAATATCGCAATTACAATCACATCGAAAAATTGAACAAAAAATCTAGTTTTCGTCACAGGAATCTCATATTCCTGAAACATTAACAAATACGGAATAATTGGGAAAATGTTTTAGCCCCATAAGGCTCCCATGTTACTTCAAGTCGATATATCTCGAAAACTAATCGACTTTTTCGAGTTTTCGGAATTTTCCTCCCGATGAATATTTTTTCTCCACCTGTGCAACAAATTTCAGCTCTCCAACTTTTCTGGAAGTGGTCGGGAATTAGTATACATGAGTGAGTGAGTGGTTACACATGCGATGTTATATATAAGGAGAAGATACAGCATAAAGGGATTATCTCGGGGTTCGCGGTTCGACCGCAGGTACCAGAATAAAGCTTTTATAAATCTAAATATTCATGAGTAAAGCAGCGAAATAAAATTTACTAAATAAAACGAAATAATGCGAAAAAAACGTACAAAAAATAAGGAGGGATCAACATGACCTCCTCCGCGAAATCCGAAAAACTCCGCGTCACTGGCGTTAATTTGAACTCAGGAAAAGGACAATGGTCTCATTCCTCAGACTAAATCTCAAGATTCGGCAATCAAATTTTAAATTGGTATACTTCCGCATAGCAAAGCTCACAACATTCGGCCACTATACACCTTTATGAGAGACAGGCCGTCGCTCTTCTCTTCTCCAGTTTGTTGACCCCTAAGCCACTGAATGTGGAAGCGATAAAAATCTTTCGTTCCTCAAGGCCGCACCTCCTAATTTTTTCCGGAACGCTTTCACGGGGGTCATTTGGAACGATTTCCTAAGAGTTTACTGGAGGCATGATTATGAAATCAACAGGAGAGGGGGACAGGAAAGAAGACTACTAAATGAAGGAAAGGAGACTACGAGACTGGTATATGATAAGCGGGCTCGGCTGGAATTTGGGTGGTGGAAGCCATTTTGCAGGCGATGAAAATGTTTCCGAAGCGTTATGTGATAATGTAAATTCCGATGGCTAGCCCAGAGATAAACTGCGACCGACCTTTCAACCGTTAACCCTTTATAACCCACAGCTGATTCTGGGAGAAATCAAATTTCAAGATTTTTCATTCCGAAAACTTGAAAATTTTACACGCAATGATAATTATCGTGGCAGCTAAATATTTCATCATTAAAATTTACTCTAAAAAATAATGGGTGGTTTAGATGTTTCCTGAATAGAGCTGAAAGTTTAAACATTTTTAATGTTGCTTACAAGCAACATTGGGTTATAAAGGTGTGAAAGATCCACAGAGAAAAAATCATTCGCCTTGACCGGGATGATTTTTGATGATTTGATTTTTTCTCTGTGGATCTTTCGCACGATTGTGCATTGCGGGTGACTCCCGTAAAAGTTATCACCGCGGCTAGTCCCGGTATACTTTAAACTGGGTTATAAAGGGTTAAGAGGGTATATTCATGCCTGCGCTAAGGAACAGTACTGAAGAGGATCCTCAAATCGGAATCTAAAAGTGTTGCCACCCACCGCGCATTTAAATGGGTTTACAAAAGCCGCCACTCGCGTCGCTGACGAAGAAAATTGATCCGATATTCACGGAAAAATAAAGTATAATTAGTGTCATTAACTAAAATTTATACTGACGATGATGCTATCTATCAAATTCATTACTTTTCCAAGCTACTCCTCGCAAGTACAAACATTATACCGCAAAATATTGGAAAAAAATTGGATCGCATGGCACTCGTCACCATGCCGCAGACATTTTTGAAAACCGATTAAAATGTGACCTAATTGGCAACAAGAATCAGCCTTCTATGGGATCAGGGACGCCGACTTATAAAAAATATTGGGGGGGCCCAAAGCGGGGAACATGCCCCGGGAAATTTTATAAGTGGTGAGTTTTAAGTTTTTTAAGCATTTAAGAAGAGTCATATGATAAACATTAGACCCCTGATAATTCGAATATCGATATCTGGACACTCCGGGGAAAATCGGCAAGCCTGACACATTTTTTCCCTCACCCATTACGAATTTTTGAGGGGGCTTGGGCCCCCTCAGGCCCCATGGAGTCGGCGCCACTGTATGGGATGGAATTGAGTCTACTTTATGCGGTCCCCCTGCCTGCGTTATTCATAGCAAATACTTCTCTCGTGCCAGATTAGACCAAAACATTAACACGTACTGGTTTATGCCTGATTTCATTAATGACTGTGGTGGACCGGAACGGAACATACCTACACGAGAGTATTTAAGCCTATACGAACGCATGAACCAAATTAGAACCAGTTCTATTTTCTGAACGGGCGTTCGCACAAGTTGGCTGTTACACGATGCATTTTTGGCGTTCATTCTCGCATTAATACATTTATACATTAACTCGTACATGTTAATGTATGGTTTAGCCAGGCTTTTAGATGCTTGTGTACAGTTTTGATCCACAGTAATATTATTCTCGATTCACACCCAGATTTTTCAGTGAACATAAGGGTGAAGGGATGCTGATAATCAGGGGCGGATCCAGGATTTCTTTCTGGGGGGGCACAAGCAAGGCCGTATCCAGGGTTTTGTTCTGGGGGCACAAGGATACCTCGTAATACAAAACGAACGCAATAATAATGGGACCTTATTAAAAATTTAGCAAATTTTTTAAGGGTCTTGGGGGGGGGGGGGCACGTGCCCCCGTGTCCCCCCCTAGATCCGCCTATACTGATAATCATATTGAGACTTGTTTACGCGGTAGGAATATTAATCCGAGCAAGTAAATGTATGAACGTGTGAATGAGCACGAAAATGTCTAACCATACACGAACTTCTGCGAATCCGTCTTCAGAAATTAGAACCTGTTCTAACTGACAATTAGTTCATGCATTCGTACATATTCCGTTCTGGTTTATTAGATTCGTTCGTTTTAACAGGCATTAACTCGTACGAGTTAATGTATCGTGTTACCAGGCCTTTTATAGGGAATGCAGGCTGTGTAAACGATGAAGGACTGTGGGAGGATTCGCTTTATGAATCTAATATGTATATATATATATATGAATTTTAGCTGAGAGAGGATTCCTAAAGATACATACACAATAATATCTCAAATATAGGGTGTTTATAAATGAATATCGGGGTTTTAGCACTTTATAATATTCATTGCATTAGACTTATAGTTATAAATACTTTTGTAATTGCATCGGAATTATTAATAAAATTGTGGCTATTCCCTAAATAGGACCATAATTTCGGCCGCACTTCAATTCGCCATCGTCGCCGCGCCGAAATTTTCCAAACTATCGCCATGAATTTCAAGGGAACTTTATCGGCCATCTTGAACTGCTACAAAGCAGTTTCCATGGTGTACAAATCAGTTCCAAAGGTTGAAAATTTGGTCCATTGCAGTTTCCAATGGAAATCTAAAGCAGTCCAAAATGTGTTACACATGAGTTAGAAAGGTGTAAAAATGAGTTGATGACATGGTAGGACGCTATGACGTCATGAACTGTTGTGTACCGTGTTTCAATTCCACAGCAGTTCGAAAGCACATACAAATCAGTGGTTACAAAGCAGATACATGACAGTTCCAAATGGCTTACACAGCAAACATTTTTCTCTGAGATAGCTGCCCCTATTCGGCCTATCCTGCTGTTTCAAAGCGCAATTTAGGGTGTTTAACACTGACATTCAATTTATTTCTGAACTGGAATTAAAAAATATATTGGTACAGATGTACTTCAAATGTAAAAGTCATAAAAATAAATGTGTTCATTTAGATAAATTGGGAATAAGTCAACTTTACACCCGTCCGCGTGATTGCGTACCATATGTTACTTGTTTCGAGCAGTGCTTTGATAAATACCTACAGTTTAATATGGTAAGACTAAGTAGAGGGTACTTACATATTTACAAATATACTCTGGTCTGCTTAGCTGGATGAGTTCGTGCTACATTCTCGATCCTCTTCCACACCCGCTTAGCTCAGTCAATAAAAACTCAATGGCTCGTTCGACGAAGTCCTCCCTTCCATTCACACGGGCACAAGTTCCTTGCTGGGAACCTCTTCGTTCAACAGCGAGATTTGGTATGACTTCGTAAAAGCATGTGGGATTTCCTATGGGGAAGCGCATGCGTCTTGAAGGGGAACGGGGCATGCTCTCTGATAAGCAACCGTTTGAGGTAAGACGCAATAATGTCTATGGGAAAGTCGATGAGTGAGGAATTGAATTGGGCTTCGGGGCAAGGCAGCATATTACCGTAGAGTAAGTAATTACTTACTCCATGATATTACGTAAAATTGAAGGCAATCACGCTCATGGGAGTAAAATTGACGTATTTTCAACATGCATCAATGATGACATTTATTTGTATGACTCTTAGATTAAAGATATATCTGTCGCCAATGCATTTTGTGATTCAAGTTTCTTCGTACTGCCAAAAAAAAAAATTTTGCAGTGGCGGATTAAGATCGTTATTTTGGCGAAGAGGTTTTCATTTCTTTCCGCGTTGCCTTGGTGATATGCAATACCTCTCATCAATAATTCGCATGCTAAGGGAACCAGGGGCGCAGCTAGGAATTAAGGCTAGGGGGGGGGGGGGGTTCCAGATGCAACTAATACTTGGGGGCCAGGGGGTATTGCATACTCGCAAGGGTAAGCGGGAGGTTCGGGGTTCCTCCCCCAGAAAAAAAAATAAGATTAATGGTTCAAAATGGTGAGTTTTACGGCCTTCTGAGGGATTTTTTTTATTAATCCTCGCACTATTCTATAAGTAATATTAATCCAATTAAGTAAAATAGATTTAACTTAAAAATTTCTCTGAGCTCTGGGGGGGTTTAATACCCAAAAACCCCCCCATTGTTCCCCCAATTCCCCCCATTCTGCGCCAAGGGAACAGTCTCAGAGTAAGGATGGGGGAACAGTGGCTTTTTTAATATCCCCAAATTACCCTTAAAAATTCCTTGTTTTGCTGATGAAATAAAATCTTTCGTTGGAGATCCACCTTAAGGGCAATATATAATTGAACTGGTTTCCGTGTCGGTCAGTGGCGTAGCGGGGGGAGGTGGGGGTATGCCCGCCCCCCCCCTTACCTCCTCAACCGGCCCACTCCTTAAGTATTAAAACACAATTACTTTGCTTCATCATAAAAGAAAACAAAATATTGAAAGTCATGAATTTACAAAAAATATATATTTGAAAATTGAAGTTTTTTTCAATTATGAAAAGTGTTAAAAATTAGTTTAAAACCCTCAACTTAGCAGTGGCGTAGCGAGGGGTGGGTTTTGGGGGATAAACCCCCCCCAGAGTTCAGAGAAATTTTTAAGTTCAATCCATTTTACTTAATTGGATTGATATTACTAATAAATAGTGTAAGGATTAATAAATTATCCCTCAGAAAGCCGTAAAACCCACCGTTTTGAACCATTTATCTTAAAATTCCGCAATTTATCATTCTCGCACCTACAGCTTATCCTGGTGGATATTCCATACCCCACACACCCCGGTATTAGATGCATCTAAACCCCCCCCTAGGCTTAATTCCTGGCTGCACCCCTGCAACTTAGTACCATGTTTTTTTTAAATTTCCCCTGCATCCCTTCCCCAGAACGAAATTCCTGGCTACTGCTTGCATTTTGAAATTTTGTACCTTGATAAGTAACCAGTTAAATGAACTACATACTATATGAGGCAATTCAAAGTCATCATCATCACTGATCAACAATCCTTAGATTGGTTTGATGCTCAGAAGTAACGTCCAGAAGTCATGTCCAGAAGTAACTATCTTGAATTTGAAGAGCAATCCCTTACAAGGCACTCCGATGGATGGAATGGTCAGAACACATGCATCATACAAATACAAGCTTTGGGCTTTCCCAGGGTCAGCTACTATGGTCAATCTGCCTCTGGATGGGAACCCAAGAGTCTATCCACTATAGCAATGCAATCCCCTTTGATTTGACCACAGTGGAATGCTCTTCAGACTCACATTAGAACCTAGAGCTCGTAGATTAGGAGAGATCAATTCCCAAACAATATTCCAATGTATTTTGTAGCATAGGTGGATCCAGGGGGGGGGGGGGGGCACGGGGCCACGTGCCCCCCCCCCCCCAGAGCCTTAAAAAATACGCAAGATTTTTTATACGCTCCCATTATCATTGCGTTCGTTTTGTTTTATGAGGTATCTTTGTGCCCCCCCCCCCCCCCCCCAGAACAAAATCCTGGATACGGCCTTGCTTGTGCCTCCCCCCCCAGAAAGAAATCCTGGATCCGCCCCTGTTTTGAAGAAATTAATGTTGGAGCCTGATTAGATGAGTATGGGCCGTAGGCCAGGTAAAATATGGGTCATTCCCCATGAGTTCAACATTCATTATGACCCAACAAACAGATGTGGTAAAGTAGAAAACTCTCTTTCTTTTCTATTTAGTTTCTATCCCATCCTGGAAGCAATAACTTAATGAATAATAATGGATAAAGAAAAGGTGTGTGCAGGCATACAATGATATACCTTGATAAATCCTTCACATTGCTAATTATATATATTTCACATTGTAAATTAAATCAATGAGTAAAAAGCAATACCTACCAATAGCTACCTATTTATAGTGATAATTTTCAAAGCTCAAAGGAGTCCTTTGGAGGCAAGCTTAATTAAGTAAGCGTTGGGATACATTGGAATATTAACATGTAGTTAAAGTGTTATCTAACATAGAATTGAAAAAATTTGTTTGTTTACCAAAAGAAGTGGTAGGCCATGGAAACGTTTACTGCTAATAATTACTGCACCCAATGATCTTCTTATTAATAAAGAGCAAATATGCAAGGATAAAAATGTCATGTACTACCTATCTCAAGCATAACCTGGCTACAGTAACTGACCTCAGTAGACCCATGATTTGTGATATGAATTCGTTCTGGAATATCGATCATAAAGCCTATACCATATTTTTGAACGTAGGTTTTCGCAGCGAGGGGCATCGTTGATAATGGCTTCCGGGTGCAGCTGCACCCGGAAGCCATTATCAACCTATACCATATTGTAGTACATCAAATTGACATTACTTCCATTCAAGGAATCAATTTAGATTGCGTGTAAATATTGTTATGTTAAAAATATGCTTTGCTAACAAATACAGAATAGAGGTATGTACGTAGTTCATGGCAAATTGTATCAATGAAAAAATTGGAAATTTATTAAAACTCATGAAGCATGCACCGAACAGCTCAGATTGTACTTACATATACTGAATCCATTATTTGAAACCATTTTGAAGCAGGGGTTTACCACACTGGTGGTGTAAAATAAGTGATTTTTGATTAATTGTGGGTGTTTAATGGCAATATGTACAGGAAAAATACATTTTTTTGGTTCATTAATTGATCAACCCCTAAAATTTTACGTTGATATATGTAGCCTCTTTGAAGAAAGCAAGGATCAAATCCTGGAAGCAAGTAGCCCATAAACTAAAGCATAACACTCAATAATCAAGAACATGGGAATTCCATGAAATAAAATTGAACCTTAGGTGAACTTCTTTTCTTCCAACCTTTCAGAGTTTAGTGCTACCTATCTATGTGTGTATCCATTACCATGATACAACGATAGTATCCATTTATGAATGTGCCTTATATTTTAGTGGAGGGCAAGGCAGCTAGTCACAGGGAAATAAGGGTTTTAGGGAGGGGGGAGCAGTATCTGAACACCTCTCACCAATAATTTGTCTGCTTTCAGGCAATTGGTTTTATATATTCTCTAATAAGGTAGTTTCCTTCATCAAAGAAAACAAAAGGCATTGATTTTGATTTGTCACCAACCATTAGTGTATTCATAAATCATAATATACAAATTATTTGGTTTCAGAAATCCCAACTCAGACAAATGTTAATCGTCAATTTTAACCTCATTTGAAAAAGGTCATATTGGCGGCCATTCGATGCCACTCCACTTGACGTCACAGGGGATCAGATGCTATACGAGTAGTCAGGGGTTTTACATTGTCTGAGATTACCGATACATGCATGAGGCACAGAGCTCATGGAAACATGACTTAATAATCACCTATTAAAATTGTCTATGGTTTGAAAGTTTCCTTTGTTTGATAGGGTATTAATAATCCTTATTTAAGCCAAGTGCTAGCTGCTAGCAGCCTGCATCGTAGCGGTGCTCATAGCCTCGCACCAAGGTGGCCTCACACAGTGGCAGCCGGAACCAGAATGATGTCACATGGGCTTTTCCCAGCATTCATACTTAGCCTTCGCTTTTTCACACGCTTGAAAATTTTCACTTTTAATTTCATAGCTAAAAATAGATATTGACATTTAAACATCCAAAAGGGTGAAATAATCTTTCGATTTAGGCAATAAAAAAAATAGGAAACCAACCTATTGCCTTCAAACAGTGTTCATTGATCTAGTGAAATAAAAACTTGCATTAGAGAGACACCATTAATATCTTGATTGAAGCTTTCACGGCTCATGATGATTAAAAATAACTCACATACGTTTGGGCAATCTCCATTACGACACGCGGCATACACCCGTATGTGACTTATTTTTAATCACCATTAATATCTTTTAAAATTTTCTAGTACATATTCAAAAATGGAGGGGACCAACCCATTCCCCTCTAAACCTAACACTAACAGCATGAGCAGTCTGGGATGATTGGAGGCCCTTGACTGGGGGTCATGCCCAGACGTGTATTCTGATGCTATTCTGGATCATAAAAGGTAGATAAAAATTAATAGTTAATAGCAATTTCGTAAGTAAAAACACTATGAAAAGTGATAATTTCACAGCTTATAAAATTTAATGACTCATAATGGTTCTGTCATCTATTTAGTAAATTTGTTCCTTGAAACTGCACCAAAATCGTAAAGAACTCTAAAATAAACTTTTTCAATAACCCTTGCAAAAAAAGCATCAGGTTCTCTTTTATGTGCGGGCACTTTTATTTTACTTATTTTTTTTATACAACCTTTTTAGACTGAGTATGTTGTAATTAAAGCAATTAATGAAAATGCGTAATTTTATAATTGCAGAAAAACTTTTTTTCTAGTAATCTGAGTCTTTTTATTGTTACACCTTCCATACATACTTCACAATATACCCGAGCATTGCGGGGCACCCCTAAGCTTGGGGCCCTCAGTGACTGCCGACCAGCCAGCGTAGCCGGACTGCCCCTGACACTGTAACTTGCCCACACCCCACACAGCCTACTCTACTCAAGTCTCTGCCTCCATAAGCAGCTACTTTTCCTCTGACCCATTATCGGTTTCAGGGTGAGGCATGGGGGCCCCCCCCCCTGGATGCTTGTAAAATAGACAAGATTTTCAATGCTGCTATCATTACGTCCATTTTATTTAGTGAATTACAGAGCCTCAATAATTTAATTTAATATTTATAACTTTCCCATTGAAATAAAGAGAATATTTTCTACTGTAATTGTTGTATTTTTTTAATCTCAAATTTGAGAAGACCTGTCAGACCCTTGTGCTGTAATATCTCAAAGGAGGCAGCATGGAGAGAAATAATTCTGTCTCTTGATTTTGAAAAATTTTCATGAAGGTTTATACCTTCTTAATAGCCCATTTAAAAAGGTATACAAACTATATTACCATCCAGCAGCTATATGAATCGAAGTGGGTATTCTTACCTGGCCCTGCTGTATATTACTGTAATAGGGTTGTTCACCATATTTTTTTTATTTAAGAAATCGAAAGATCGTGCTTCAGAAGGAGCAATGACAATAATATTATGCTATTTTCTTCATTGTACATGTTTAGAGAAGGCTTTAAACAGTGACAAATTTAACGTTACGCCAAAAAGCCCTACTTCCATCTTGAATTGATGTGTGACGTCACAAGCCTGTAGATGCCCTACTGCAGTGTTGTTTAAGTGGCTCAGCAGGGTTATTCCACTTTTTTTCAATATCTCCAGCGTCTGCCGCCAGATCAGTGTTTAAAGAAAATCCAAATTTATCCTTTAGTAAGAGTAATAATAAGCAAAATTACCCTTACTTGTACATTTTTATTGCTCATCATATCATAAATAGCACTACAACGTACACATTTCACGAGTTGTCTTTTTGATACATATAATCAGTATATTCCGAATCAACTGATTCAATGAAAAACTTGACTCACAATAAATATAAAACACTAATAAAACATGATAATCGGTATTCCAATCACTCTGCACACGCTAAAAGAATTTGCACTACTTGAAGTTCGAAAGATTCTCCACACCTCACTTCTCACTCATCACTAACGACTTAGAATCAGTTTACGTTGTTTCACATTGACATTTCGAGGACAATGAAATGAATAGGCTGAAACAAATTGCTAAACCGGTTATTGTAACATCAAAAAACTTCGAATTTCACTATTACTCTTACCCGTACTCTTACCATGACCAAAACAAAAACAAACAACAGCGCAACGAAATTCGTGAAATGTAAACACTCGTGAATGCTCAAAATGAATAGGTAATAACATCAAACGGAACTTAGAAGCGAACAAACGATTGAAAATTAATATGCGTTCGATGTATCCCTAAAGCACAACTAGCTCAAATATGAAACATATCCCCTAGGCAATAGTTAGATACCTTAGATCGAAATGTATAGGGTTGATTGAACTAGCATGGAAGAAATAAATTATTTCGTCAAAGCAGTTACATTCACAACTCACTTCACTCTTTACTTCATCGTCTATATGCAATCATTCACTTAGGGGTACATCAAGGGCACAAATTGTGTTCACTTGCACTAGAGGCACAATGAAAGTTCACTGCACGTAGTTTCCTAGCAAATGCAGCTATACAAAACTTTCAATTTCTGTCAACGCTACATACGTTGCCTGCCTAACTTGAAGAATGGATTTCATGTCGCCTTGATCCATCCGGAAGCTTCATGCACAACATAGGCCATTTCAAAATAAGGAATAACCTTGGCAAATGTCCAGTCGGCACGCAGAGTACTCAGCTTAGCATCGAGCGATCGAGGGTACAGGCCAGCCGTACAGGCTTGTGTCGTCATCACCTCTATTTCAAGATGGCCGACCGTTTTTGGCGGCGTTTAAAATTGTTCGTATTTTGATTGCTAATAATTCCATCATTACTTTTTCAACGCATCTGTCATTCATCCCAATCGAAATGAAATTACATCAGAAGTGATATACATTCGTTTTTTTAGACCGTTCTGATAGGCTTGAACAACCCTATTGTCAGTGTAGCCAGGAGATGGCACACACTCTAATAAAGGTTAGGGTGCCAGATGATAGCGGCTGCACGCCAGTCATGGGCCGGCATGGATGTGTGTTATTTCACTTCTAATAGCCTCTCCAGATATCCAACAGGCCCCTTAATAATAACTTCTATGCTTGACGAGGAGTTGTGCTGAATATTAACCATAAAATTGCATTAATATGCTAATTACTCCTTGATCAGTTCACCATCAAAGATACTTTTTCACAGGCCTTGAATCAGTCTTTATTTATTTCCCACTCCATTTCACTCCCTCTGGGAACAACTCCAATAAGTTTAAGACTCTACTATTGGTTCTCAGCCACCTCATTAAATTGGATATAACCTAAGAGTTAGAGCATGCACCATTTAGGAGTCCACTAGCTCCTAGACTGTCCCCCAAAATATTAGCACCTTGTGGAAATTTGCGTAAAATGTTACATACTCTCCTCTGCATTATCGGAAGTATAAATTGGATGCTAACATTTATCTACCTAAAAAAATTATTAAATGGAATCATTTGGAATAATCTCTGTCTTTCATGTCACACTT
Source organism: Ischnura elegans (assembly GCF_921293095.1). Classification (NCBI taxonomy): domain Eukaryota; kingdom Metazoa; phylum Arthropoda; class Insecta; order Odonata; family Coenagrionidae; genus Ischnura; species Ischnura elegans. The sequence goes on along the minus strand of NC_060253.1, from coordinate 62,935,034 downwards.
TGCCTTTGCCATTGTTTGCATTACAACAATAGTGCATTATTCATCAACGAAAGTATTATGCATTTCCTTTTCACCAATGTTTTACATTCATATTTTTCTGCATTTTGTCCAACGAAGATTATTTTTATGTTAGACATAGTTTGAAAGGCATAAGGAGAAGATAAAATTATATTGTTTGATGAGATGCTGTGCAGCTCAATTACTGTTTCAGAAGTAAGAATTTTGGGCAGATAGCAGGAAAATACTTTTAGAATGGGATTTGAGGAAGAGTATATGTATACTATGCAGGACTGCATGATAAACTTTGAGCAAGCAAATATGTATTGAAAATACTATACAGATGAATAATGTGAGATATGACCTGAGGATATGATTGCAAAAGGTGGCAAAATATGAAGAATTTAGGAAACATAAGAGAAATAAGCAACTCAGTGAGTTGAAGAAGCCCAATGCAACACCAGAAAAACTGCCCCTCAAAGAAATGGACTTTAGTGGAGGCAAGCCCAAAAGAATTGCTTTTTCTAATTTAAGTTTTTAATAAGTAATTTCGCTGGCCTCGGTGGCGGTGGGGTAAAGTCCTTGCCTGCCAATCTGTAGGTCGTGAGTTCGAATCCTGCCTGGGTAGGTGATCCCTGACCAGGGCATGGATGTTTGTGTTGTACTTTGTTAATGTTGAAAACCCCTTGTAAAGGCAACAATGTGCTGTTTACGGGGAAATTGGAAAATAAATAAATAATTTCAAAACTAGCAAAGAGCATCTACCAGGTTCAATTCCCAAAAAACGTTTGGGATGTAAGGACCTGAATACTCACAGCCACTTAAAAAAGTTTTCGCTGAGTATAAAATGAAATATTTAGGGGAAAAATACCGAATCATTGAAAGATGAAATTTACAAAGGACTTAGTTACCAAGAGTAAAATTCCATTGATTTTTAAAGCACTTACATTTAATAACGGCATTTGCAAAAGCGTAACACCTCCAAATGAATGCTCTTAAATTTGATTTCCCGGCCACAGCCTTGAGATTTAGGATAGAGTGAGAAGTTGTGGGTTGCAATATAGTAGATCAATCTGTTCTAATTGACTGTCCATACCAGGAAGGAAGAACATGATTAGATATTAGCTAATTCTGAACAATACATTATCATTTTATATCATTGGTAATAGAGAGAAAGCCATTCAGGGTAGGCTATCGGAAGAATTTGGTGTACTGTAAATACATAGATGATTAATTAATTTTTCATCTGTGGTGGCTAGAGTCATGGATTGATAAAGAAGATAGGCTCAACAGATAGAGAGGCAATGATGGTAATTTCCCTCACTTTTTTCCTCAACCGATTTCATCGTACTTAACAGTTCATTTTGAAGAACTGTTGAGTGAAGAGCACCAATCTTAACACATGTATGTTTGTACATTGTTGGAAAGGTTAGGTAGAATAAGGTACATATATGAATAGAATGGGCAGATTGAGGACTCATTAAAAGGAAGTTAGCCTGTTTATGGTCATAAATAAAGGTTTTAGGTGGGAGAGGGGCTTTCACAGAAAGAAACTATGAGTATGTCTCCATTGATAGGGTCAAGTCTGTTGGCGTGCTGTGGTTGTGGGAAACTATGTCTTCAACAATTTAGACAATGGATATACCAATGATTTTTACCTTATGGACATATTCCATTATGGCACTCTTGATGATGTGAAGTCTGTTTCTTCTTTGAGAGGGAGAGAGGAGATCACAGGCCATGGTATGAGACCAAGGGAGCAGTTAACGTATTGCCAAAATAGGTACCATTGAAAAGGCGATTGTGTTTTGCAGGGGTAAGTGGAATCTGGTTGCATTTTTTAAGCAGGAAAAGCAGTATATTATGTATCAAAGGACTTGTTGTTGCAGTAGATGCCTCTGCTAGGGGTATCTTGGAGGATATGGAGGATAAGAGGAAAAAAATGTCTCATTTCACATCCCTGCCAGGTCGAAACAAGAAAGACTGAGGTGACTGACTGTATGAATTTTCCAAGAAAATAATCATATGAATTAATAAGAGCATCAGATGGACACTAAATTTTTGGGGAGATGCAATCAATACACCGTTTGAAGTAAACAAAAATAATGATTAATTAGAGGATTAAGGATTTCATGAATGAAAGCAAAGAGTTTTTTAAGCTGGTGATGACCTATTGGTTGCAAGTACAGGTTTTTACCAGGTTAAAATATTCATCAGAAGACAAAGGGATGGCACACCATACAATGTCACTAGAGATTTTGATGGATATTCGTTGTTTATGGTGACATGCTTTTCGCCACCTATCGGAGACCTACCAGCAGTATGAGAGAAATCCCAGATAGCACAAAGTAAGTGAGTTATCCGTTTCTTACGGTTTTCGTACAGAAAAAATTGATAAGCAGCTTATCATAAGCTAAGGGGCTTATATAAGGTAAGGGTAAGATTTAGGGAAGAATAGGTAAGGAATGCGGTCAAATATCCTCAGACAACGTAAGTCGCTTCTGTTGGAGCACCAAAGACAGCTGAACAGCATACTACACATGCTACACTGCTCATCCCGACATGAATTTAAAGCCTACTGGTGAAATTCAGCGAGTCTTTAAAAGAGCTTGTCAACTGATAGCAGATTTTCCCACGAATAGAAAAAAAATTAATAACTGCAAGCGACTGGCTAGTGAAGATATAAGGTAAAACACTATCACTTCATCCTTGTGGCAGAAAGAAAAAAATTAACTATGGGAAAATCGATTGTATGACCTACCCATCCGCAGCTCTAAATGCTAACTACTACACCACAGCAACTGATAACAGGCATAGTTACCACTTCAAAATCTAGTTATGTAGAAAAACTTGGCTAGCAGGTGCATGAAAAACCGAAATCATTCAAGGTCCACACAACATAACATTTATGAATTTTAATTTATGGTCTGATAACTCGATGAATGTAATATGTACTTTAGAGATTCCTTCCGGCATTTTTATATTATTCTACGTTGCTATTCTTGTGAAATTATGTGTTTTTCCTACAACCATCGTTTCGCCATCAGTTCATAAATGTGTATGATATTCAAATTATGGCTGAATGATGTTATTTCTACTGCTATTATAGAAGTGCCAAGAGTGGAAAAATTATTCTTATACATAAATCCCTTAATGAATACTCTAAAACGATGGAATAAAAATAACATCTACGGAAGTGCTGGAAGTTTGGCATCCATTTTGTCTTTACATCAGCCTGACCGTAAGAAACCCATATCAAGCTTACTTGATAAGTGCTTCCTTATTTCTTCCTTTCACCTCATCTCAATGACTTATAATGTGCTGGCAGGGATAGAAAGACATCTTCAGCTGTGACACCTAGCTTGGCAAGTTCATGAAAATTGAAGTCACATGTGGATATCTGTTCTGTTTCTCTAAAAATTCTGATGCTGCCTGGGCAGTTAAAGGTGAGAGGGAGAACTAAGATTGATTTCTACATCACTCAAAGCAGACAAAGAGCAAGATCATAGTTCCACCTCAATAAAAGGGTATGACCATTGGTGGTGAGGGTATCACCATAAGTATCTTTAATTACTTATCCAGTGCATTACTACAGAATTCACAATTATTATGGTATAAAAGTCATCCACAACAACAAATTTCAATACATACTCATCATTTTCTTGAGCAATATGTATTTCCCACTTGTGACCAAACTTGGCTCAATCCTAAGAAATTCAGAATTGAAAGCATGAAACAATCCTGAAACTTTCCTACTTAATACATCCAATACTTCTTTAATACATCACAATTGCAAATATTTTTCATTATGCACTTGAATTTCTATGGTTAGCTCATTATCATCATCAACAATCCTGAGTATCTCTCCAATCTTTCAGTGCAGAAAAATATATCTTCAGTACATTCTGATCAATATGCACACACCATCTTCAAAAGCATCATTTTGTGATAACCAGAGCCCACTTATAAGAGGAAGTACACCATTACCACATTTCATGTCCCTGCAGTACAGAACTAAGAAAGTATTGTGATGTTTGAAGTAACCGCTGAAACAAAATACCCCACACCATTTTTTTGTTTTGGTATGAGCCCGTAAGGTGGTGCCCTCTGGTAGTTGGTTTTTTCTCACCCGCACATGTGCTCATGTTCTTGTGTGTAATGGTGTAATTCCTGCCAAATAAAGTGATTTCTCATATCGCGTGCTTCTATGTTATCGCAAAAGTGTGAATAAACAACAGAAAGACTGAGAACATATATGACTACGGCTTCAGCCAGAATTTTAAAGGGTGGCTTCTTTCGAAGAGGTCTACTGAAGACTAAACAAAAATTTAGAGGTGGATTCGAAACCCCCCAACACCCCTTCCTACTGGCTAAGGCATAGTACCTGATAGTGAGAAAAAATATCATGTATGTACACCGTAGGGTGACATGAGACCATGAAGTCCCTTCTTCCATTAATAGCAAAGAGGACAGGCATAAGATCATTGACAAGCCCTATTTTACTGCCTAATTTGGCTACAGTTATCAGGGCTGTTTGTCAGACTATTATTATGGTTCATTGTATCCTTCTCCCTGACCCAAAATTCCCATGCATATGGGCAGTAATGCTTGTGTGTCAATTGCAATCCAGCAACCATAGCATTTATTCCTTACATCCCCTCAGCCACAATAAATTATTGTTACTGCTCATAGATATATCTAGGTGTAACAGAGTTGAAGTGATTTTTACCCCAAATCAGGAAACTTTCATGTGATTATACTGTTTCTACCACACCCTACCTATCCACCATTGTAAAATGTCACCAATACTGAGTTCCTAACCAGATGTATTAATAATATTTTGAGCATTCAATTAAGTTATGGATGAAGATGAGAAGCATATAAAAGCCAAGCGCTATACCTAGGAAAATCATTTGAGTTTGAAAAGGGAACTTCTTCCCGGATAATGGATTGCTTTATTTAAGACTCAATCCAGATAAGGTGTCACAGGACAATCAATGTGAACAGAGATGCTGGATAAGTATTGGTGAAAGACAAAAGCCTTGCTCAGCATAAACTGAGATACTTCACCCAAGTTATGCACCATAATCTCCCTTTGCCAGTGGGTTATGCTTCAATGAAATCCCCTCTTTACTTGAGGGGTTTATCTACTCTGTTTTGAAACTACCTAACCTGTAGGTTAGCAATTCTTCCTAGTTTGCTTTTGTATATAGCTTCATAATTATTTACATGATATTTCAATAACTCTTCATACCTGGTAAGTGTCAATTTGACCCTTAAGACTTCATAGGGATACAAAGATTCCAGGGAGAAACCACGTAAGATCAATTCACCCTGTCAGTAAAATCTGTTGATTGATTTAAGAAAACTTTTATTTGATTAATTCCACATACCCATGATGGGACATAATGACCAAGAAAAATAGGAAAATTGTTGCAGTGCAACCTCGATAAAACGAGATCCCACGGTGCTCCAATAATCACTTGCTATAGCGAATTGTCGCTTTAGCGGAGGTGGAGCAAATAATAGCCAATATACCTGTTGTGAACAGCTACACAGGAACAGGAGTGGTGCGGCGACAAATAAATTATATCCGATAAATGTAAGCATAAATCCAGACGAAAGGCGATGTTTTTTTGCATCACTATACATATTTCCGTACTCAAACAACGACTAACTATTCAAACAATTTATAAGCGCCCCAATGAGTAAAAATCATGCAAAGCATTGTTTTTTCAATCATTATGCCAATGCACAACCGACGAAGCCATTTTTCTATGCACTTAATTAGTGCATTTATGTAATCATTCTATTATTTTGGTATCTTCCACTGAAAATTCAAAAATTAACTTATAAAACTGCATCCCAGTTATTTAATGCCTCAAATGTTAACATTGGTGTATGTATATTGCTCCTGTATGTTAAGCAGCAGTTAAGGGAAATAATGTATTGCATTTGTTTCTGCAGTAGAAAACGGTGGAAGGTTGTATAACGTTCCTGCCTTGGAAGACTTTTTCTATCATTTATTTCAAATTTTCACCAAAATGAACTACTTATTTATCGAACAAGTTTACTTCATAAATTTGAGACTGAGCACTCCATGTTAACTTCATTTCTAACAGATCACAAGAAATTACAGAGATAAGGGACTCTTGGTGAAGGTTTTCCGACGATCTCTCCGGCGAAACTCTCGCTATGGCGAGTACCAACACCAAAAGGGCCTTGTGAAAACGAATTTTTTTACATGCTTATTATAGGGTCAATTGACGGTGCATCAGCTATTTCTCGTAGTGGCAGGGGTCTCGCGATAGACCATACTCGCTTTAACGAGGTTCCACTGTACCTATTAGAAACATGAAATATGAGAAAGGCCTTATAAAACTGAAGATATGCTAATGGGACATTTGCAGACTGGTTTGTCCAAGGGAATGCCCCAGGAAAACTTTGTAGAAGACTCATCATTGTGTCAGTGGTAAAGTAATTGACTACAAATCTGATTACTCAAGTAGGTTCAACGTCGGATACCAAAGAAGAAGAATCATGCTGTGTGAAATTAGCATCAAAACTGTAACTTCATCTTAGAGAAATTACATTCCAAGACACAGGAGAAGGTGAAAGCTTACCGTAAACCACCTCTAATGGCCTCTTATCAATGATAATTGAAGCTGACATAGGAACTACCCCTCAAAAGAATTGGAAACTGATCATGTGATTCCAGACTTTGATTTCCCAGTTTTGTGTATGTGTGAATAGGATTGGGAAGCAGCAGTGGCGTAACTATGGGGGGGATAAGGGGAAAGATCCCCCCCAAAGCCTCAGAGGAATAAAAAATTATTTAAAACCATTGTCTAGTTTTGACATGTAATAGCTGCACCTGCTTAAAATCTGCGGAAAATCGTAGAAATTTCCTTCCTCATACGAATTTTTTCCCTTTCTGCAGAAGCATTGAATTATGGTTTTGCTAGTAGTAGGACCTGCACCCCTCTGTGACGGTGGGGGATTCCTCTTCCCTTTCCTTCCAATCCTATCCTATCCCAGGAGGCATCGTCGAGCTGCTATTGCAGCGGTGCCTCCCTCCTTTTCTCTACCTTGTCCTCCCCCTTCTGCGGTGCAGAGGTGAAAAGCTAGCGCTTACAGACCCTGCCCCAGGAGTGTAACCATGCGAGCCCCCCTGGAGTCTCGTTTTCTCTGCACCCACTTTAAGTTAAATCTTTCATGCCAAAATTGTGCTTTAGTTCCAGGCATGTCATTTATCAAAAATTTTACCGGACCCCCCTTAAAATCTGTGGCCAGTTTTTTGCTGCCTCGACCACCCCAGGCAAAGGCGCCGACAAAATGGGGCCTGAGGGGGCCCGAGCCCCCTCAATATTCCAAGAAAATAATTAAGTGATATTATGCTTTGTGAAATCACAAAAATATATTGGTAATTTTTATTTCCCGTGTTTGACGATAGTTACCTTTTAAAATAAATTCAACAATGTGTTAAAACAAATAATTATAAGGTGAAGCAGGTTGACTGAATCAGGTGGTGTGAATCATGATAGTGCCTCGGGTCTGCGACACACTTTGAATTTAACCTCTTCCCGGGGCAAGACCTCGGATATGGGCTTCCCCAATATTTTTTATAAGTCGGCGCCCCTGACCCCAGGCCATCCCATGCCCCACCAAAGCATATTCCTAGTTACGACACCGGGAAGCAGCATTATCTTCAAACAATTTAGATCCATATGCCCCAACCAGATAGGTTTGTCACAGGCTCTTGGTGAGCTACTTATTTTTGATAAACTATAATATCAGGGGCGGATCCAGGATTTCTTTCTGGGGGGCACAAGCAAGGCCGTATCCAGGATTTTGTTCTGGGGGGGCACAAAGATACCCCGTAATACAAAACAAACACAATGATAAGAGGACCGTATTACAAAACTTGCATATTTTTTAAGGGTCTGGGGGGGGGCACCCCCCCCCCCCCTAGATCCACCTATGAGTAATATAGTAATGTGGTAGTCACCAATTCAGAGAACAATAATGAATCTATTTCATAATGCTTGTATTTTTATTTATTTCACCACGAAAAATAGTACAAATGCTTTTACATTGGTTTACCTAAATAAATAAATAAAGCTTAAAGATAACACAATAAATAAAAACCAAACAAAAATAAAGAGATAAAATGCTTAAGCATAAGAAGGGGGATTATGGGTTAGACACTGGTGACTTGTTCAGGTTTTTAGGATGGATTTGAAGATAATGGGGGAAGGAAGAGAGGTTCAGGAAAGGATATTTTGAAGTCAGGTAGTTAAACAAGGAGGGGATTTAGTAGAAAAGGTAGTGCTGAGAGAGGGAAAGATAAAATTAGGGAATATGAAGGAGAGAGTTATTACTTAAAGGGCGAGGTGGAACATGTATATGAAAAAGAGGCAGAATTTCATTGGTCTGGAGAGATCTACAGAAAATTTATGGAGGAACATTAAATCATGTAAGACTCAATGGTGATTTCAGTTGGAAATTCTGATGGATGAAAGGATGGAGTCACATGTATATTTTCTGAGAGTGGGGTTCAATGACAGGCTACAGCGATAAAGAATTTGACTGGGTAGTTGAGCAAGTTTTGAGTTGTAAGGCAGGCAGTAGACCAAATTGGTGAGCAGTATTCTAGGATGGGGAAATTCAACCAGAAAACACTGTTTAGTGCCATTGGGTCCTGAAAGTCAGTAAGTTGATAGAGCCTATCAATTACGGCCATCGCTATTGTAACAATCATCCCAATATGCTCCAGAAATTTTAATCCGTCATCAAAGATCACTCCTAAGTCACAGTACAAAGTTACAGAAGAGATAGATTGGTTTACAAGGGTATATTAATGTTTCTGGAGTTTCACTTTAAATGAAAACGTCATCAGCATCGATTTTGAGAGATAGACTTGCAGCAGCCCAATAGAGCACCAGCCAGAGACAAAATCGATGGCAGATTGAAGGGAATGTGAGTCGGAGGGGAAATCCACCTTTTTGAAAATTTTGCAATTGTGTAGTAGAATATTACAGCCAACAGGGATTATGCCATTGATAATGTAATCAATGAATAGTGTGAACAGAAGGGGACCAAGGGATCCACCACCTCCTCTGTAATATACACACAATACTCATCATTTACAATCAACTGTAATAACTGTGGAATACTTTTCCTCTGCATTCACCAGATCCATAGTATCAGTTCAAATAATTTTTTACCAACGTTATCTTTTATTATTATGGAGGCTTCCACGGTAATTAAATTGATGATTGGTATCCAGCTTAATTCCGCATTGACTCATTTCTGGCAGCCGACAGTTTTGGGGGCGTTCCAGCTCCCGTCTTTGGGTCCAAACCCAAAGACAGCAGCTGGAATGCACCCGAAACTATCATCTGCCAAATATGAGTCGATGTGGAATTAACCTGGAAACCAATCTTCATTTTCTTTTATTCTTCATTATAAAAAAATAAACAGACTGAAATTCATTTTAACCAGCCTTATGACATTCTTCATCATACAATTATGAAGACTCTTAAATTCATCATAAAAATACCAACAAAATACTTACTTAAGAAACTCTTTCACTATTTACCAATGCGCAGCAGCAGGAAATTCATCGGTAGTAGGAGCAGCTTCCAGTATATTTTTTTTTACAAATGGCTGCTTACTTTCAAGTACATATTAGCTAACTTCCCTCCCATTCCTTCAGCCAGCAATGTGGATAAATCTGCAAGAAAAGAAGACATTCATTAGAATAATATGCCAAAAACTTGCAGAAATGCATTTCCTCCCAGATGCAATGCATATAAAGCATTTTTAGGTTATTTCTTCATTACATATTAGATTAATATGCTCAAGGGTGTACCGAGGATCAAAACTGGGAGGGGGGGGGGGGGAGGGAACCATGGTTGTTCAAGTTATAGGTAAGATTTTACCCTTAGACTGTTGGAACGTTTTCATACGTTTTGTACGCTGACTTCCGAAAAAAGGTTTTTGAACATTTAACCATTGCTCTACTACCTTCTTCAGTTTTCCAACACTTTTATTGCTAACTGAGAAGAGCCTAAGTGCACTTTTCCAGAGGATAGGGAATGCTATTTCAGCTTAACTCTCCCTGACCATCCCAAAAATACAAAACGTTTAAAAACATTCCCGCAGCCTAAGGCTTAAGTATGGAAAAGGTGAATAAAACCAACTTTTTAAGGAAACTGTAACAGCTCTTTATAGTTTATAAATTATTTGCTTGAAAAGTATTATTTCCCTTGAAGACATTTGCGATTCTTTCTTCTAGGGGGGGGGGGGGCAGCTGCCCCCTTGCTGGGTATGCCCATGAATATGCTAGCTAAATGGCATTCACAAGCCACTAACGTGACCTGGTTTATGTATTTTTTCAACTGAAAAAGATTTTGAATGCCACTTTCAACTCTGCAAAACTCCTTATATGTATATCCCCGATGAAACAAGGAGCAGGTATCAGCAGCTTTCTTGCAGACTGGGATATGCATGGATGATATCCTGTGCATAAAGCAGGCCGGGACAAGTGCAATTTGCTTTTGAATGCAGATTTGCCTTTGTCACGTCCTGCTCTATGTACAGACTTCCTGGCTCTGCATCTTCAGAGGGACTCTCAGCACTAAGGAGAATCCTCATTACTGGTACAGGAACAACTGCAATTACCTTCCAGAAGATTGCCACCTATGGAAGCAAGCCATGCATTTAGAAAAGAAAATTAAGGTGCTTATTCATATTGATTTCACAAAGAGTTAAAGTGTACCCACAGGCATTGTAAACTTCCAAGTATATAATGCAAAGATAAATTTTAAGACAGACTGGCTATGGGTTACTTTTTGCTTAAATTTTAATTTCTCATTCTCCATGGGTGGACCAAAATTTATTTTTTATTACGAAAATAATTTTCTAATTTATCCAATACATAATTACACACAGTGCAACTTCATGTTTGCATTTAGTATATCTGGAATTAAGGATCCAAATCTGAAAACCTTCTTCAACAAAGAATATCCTGGGTAATCAATTCAAAGCAAAGAAATTTTCATGATTAAGTAACTACTTGCATATTATTAGTCTTAAATTGAGGAAAAGCTAACAATATCTGTGAGTTTTCAGCAACTGCACCAATACCATTGTTTCGAATAGCTTTTGGTTAAAATTGGCTGACATTGGACATAAATTTTAATCTCTAGGGAATTAACAGAGAAGCAGGAATAGAAGGATCAACAACTTTGCTATTTCCACATCACCTTGATAACGATAATAATCACCTTGATAATGCTACTCTGTAACGAAACCATGGTAGGTATCAATAAATTACCATGTGGAAATAGCAAAGTTGTTGATCCTTCTATTCCTGTGATTATGGATTTCCACCAAGTTACGCCCGCTACGATTAATTAAAATAACAGAGACTTTGACATTGGTAAAATAATCTCATGTAAAATTTTGAAGGCACAATGTGGCATTATGCAGCCTCACAAATCATCCGTGGAACAAATATCACCACAATACCCCACTTAAAATAAATAAAATAGAAAAATATGATGTCCTTTTACTTTCAAAGTTGAGCTGTTGACTTTTAGAGGCTCCATCAGATAGGCCGGGACAAGTGCAATATTTGCTATTTGAATGACAATATTGCCACGGGTCACGGACTAGCCGAGAGAGTAGCTCCCACTGATGTTTTCATGGAGGAGTTCTTCACTAGCTACTCAATTTCTTGACTATACATCTTACTGCTAGCTTACAAAAAATAAAATAATAATACATGATGTATTCTACATAATATCATTTTAACCCAATGGCCAGGGTTTTGTCTACTATGTAAACATTTTTAGCATGAAAAAAAAAACAAGTGAAAAATCACTGAGAGAGATGGCATTCCACAGGTGTTTAATTTTCAAGTATAATTTTAATCTGTCTATAGCTAATAATAGCTGCAAATGAGATAAAGATTGTTAAAAACATTTTTTACTACAGTGGTTCCCAACTGTGAATCCACAGGACCCTTGAGTGAGACACAAAAAAATTAAATTATTGCCCAATTAATGAGAATCTTGAATGGCGAATCTAGCTACATATAACCCAGCTCAACTGGTCATGTACTATTAGTTCAAAAAGTATGCTAATGTTTCAAAATTCTCAGGGTGTTGTAATATCAACAATTGTCGGTATCTATGTATTATTTGAAAATTCATCTCAAGATTCAAGAGAGATGTGTTTTCTTGAGTGATTCTTACTGTGCTCTAAACTGCTTTAGTTGACTACCTTCAAATTAGGTTACTGGTAAGCCACCGAGGAAGGGTTACAGCTGCTGGGGGTATCCTGGGGTGGGAGTGGCCTATAAATGAGGAAATTGAACAGTAGGTCATCAGATGGGTATGAGTTGGAAACCACTGTTTTACACTGTTGTGAATTCACATCTCTAATAGCTGTGATTAACATATCACACTTCAAGCCACAACAGGAGTTCTTAATGGAGGGGTTATTAGAATGTAGGTATATATAATGCAGACATAGGTAGGTACAATGATAGAGGATTTTTGATACCATGGCTTGTGTAACCATTTAAATTAGGAATAAATTTATATTACATATACTTAATGATGTTCCTTGATAAGGTATTTAACACAAATATAAACCAGGTTGGGTACACACAGTATACAGCACAATTAAAGACACAAAAGATTCACACAACTAAATTTTCAGTGGCACTACCACCTTCCTCGGAATTAGGAAAAAGAGAAAGAAATTTTTAGAGCAATCAGCAAGTATCTATATACAATAAAACCCATTGTTGACCACTCACTCCAACAAATGTTTGTTATTGGTCAACGCACGTGCGGACACAAATTGATCAATGTTGTGGAGCGGGATAGAAGTAGATTCCGTGTGCAGGTACACAGTAATCGTTTTTTCCACTTACATATATGTACCATCATTATATCTGTATGGTTTTTTTACCTAAAAATCCTGCCATTTAAACATGATTTTCAAGTTCCAAATTTCCCACTTCTCTGGGTACTATCCTTCCCTAGCAATCCTGGGTGCCCTGCTAGTTTTTTTAAGTAATATTTGAACAATTCATGTTATACCTCTTCTATTTAACTCCTTCATAAGGCTGTTTATCACCTTTTTTGTCTATGGATGTCAATCCTACGTTTTTCAGACTTCTGGGTGATTAAAAAAAATATTTTGCATTTCCTCTCATTTTACACAGGAAGGGGACTTAATTTCACATGTTTTCAATATTATACATCTCGAATTCTCCTTATTCTTAGAAAAGAGGAGTGTGCAATTTTGGCGCCGTTAATGAGAGCAGCAATGTGTTATAGGAACGAAACCCTTGGGTCGGGTTCGCAGGATACACTCCTGGGGCAGGGACTATAAGCGATCAGCTTTTCTCCTCTGCCACCAGAAGGGGAAGGACGGGAAGGAACAAGGAAAGGAGGCGCCGCCGCGTTGAGAGCCCGGCGACGCCTCCAGGGAAAGGACGGGGAAGGAAGGAAGGGACGAGGAATCCTGCACCGTCACAAAGGCGGGCAGGTCCTACTACTAACGAAACCAAGCTTACGCAATTAATATGCTACCAATTTTAGTAGATTTTCCTATGAGGATGAAAAATCTATCGATCAAATCGGTAGATAGCAATGTGTTATATGAATGTTGTGCATAACATTATTTCATATGAAACAGTTATTAGGTTAGAACCATATGGATGGGAAAAATCGAAGGAAAAAATCCCCCAAGAAGAATAAGAGATAATACTTAGTATTCTAAGACTAAGAGATAGTAAGTACTTGGGCCAGGAAAAGGAAGATACTAGGAAGAAAAAATAATGGAGGTGACAGAACCATATTGAGAGAGGAAGAAATAGAGATTGCACTAGTATATCAATCAGTACAACCAAGAGCAGAGATAGTATATCAATCTAAGATAACAGCATAGTGAATGATATAATTTACCCGCGATGATTCACCAAGACCATTTTTGGAATATATATTTTCATTAAAGCATTTTGGCTCTCCTCTTAGAACTGTCGATATCGTAGAAATCGTCTAGTATGTCATCCGAGACGTGGAAGAAACGGAAAATATCCTCGGAGATTTCAACGCGTGAGAGAACTCCAATGTCGGATATGACCATGTACAGACTCAGTGTCTACCGGGGACGAACTCATTTATTTGGAATAAATGAAATAATGTTTGACATACCTAAAAATGATGAAATACGTATTATTCAGGGATTCAATGGACTTGAAACATTGTTTTGTGACGCCCTCTAACCGTTTTCGAAGGAATAACGTGCCATTGTTGTAATTTGGAGATAGCCTAATTTTTCAAAATGAAGTAAGGTTTTTAATGAGTGGGACATGCTTTCTTTCAAATTTTCGGTATTTGCTAGGAAAGTCGCGAGGGGAAGGTAGTGCATTGAGGACCGCAGGACAAGTCAGCTGACAGTGACAGGCCCGCGAGTTTTCGATGCGGCCTTCAGGGCCGCATTCCGCGGAAGTATTATATTCCACCAAAACAGACGCAAAAAAGGAGGGAACTTGGGCCTTGATACGCTGTTGCTAAGTAAGACCCATTCCAAGAATTTATATTTCGTTATCGACTTTAGAAAATTCATTGCTATTGTATTTAGGCCTCTTGAGCGACATACGAATGTATAAAAATCTGCCTGATTTTGTCAGCATATCGTTTACACTCCCCATAGCACCAGACAAGGGGTTGAAATCGAAAATGTGAGAAAATAAAAAATGATGCACATCATAGGGTACATTTTTTTCTCGGATTTTCGATTCGCCAGATCAATTAAGCAAAAATCGACAGAAAGAAACTCATGATGCCACAATTTATTTGGCGACAAATTTCTACCATTCCCACTTTTTATGCAATTCATACTTTCTACCGCGTATTTATTAATAAAAACTAAGGAAAATCACAATATCGCCCTCACAAAAAAGTGGGCAATGCGGCCTTTACATCAGGAGTTTAAACAATCAACAACAGACGATCACATACACCCACATCCTCAAAGGGGAAACTTATTCTGGCGGGACTCGAACCCGCGACCTTCGATATGGTAGGCGAGGATTCATCCCCGCCGCCACCACGATATTGTCAACTAAAAACCTTACACACACTCGAATAAAAATACGACTTCTGAAGGGGTAAAGAAAAAGTAGATTAATTTTTATGAATGATATTTTCATTTCATAATCTCATAATTATCCAAATTTATACGAATCATCTCGAGCAACCTTTTTATCATTCGATTAAAAACATATACTCACACCCCCAAGCTAGAGTAGTAATTGCCAAAACGATGTCCCACTCTCAGTTTATGATTGCTATCCAATGTCTCCCTATTATTTGCCCTGTAAGCAGCTAACAGGATGTCATTTAGTCCGGAACTCAACAATTATCTAGCATACTTTTTCTTTGATGAATTTAATGGACGAATTACCTGCCACAAAGCCGCTCCGTGAAAGAGCAAGAACGGTATATAAGCTATTTGCCTACGACAAGCTTCAATATAGGAAATTTTTTCAATATTAAAGTCATTTCGAATATACTTATGCTGATACAATCATCGGTTAACTTAAGACTTTTTTAAACTCTCAAGAGAAACAGTCTCAAGACTTGACCTGAAATAGCTTGTATGTGTTTTCCATTTCAATTCTATAACATTTACTAACAGAAGAATAAAATTAGGTAAATATCAAAAGCATATAAAGTTATAACAGTTTATAGGAATAAAGTCCGAGTATATTCAGGCATAATGTCAGTTGCTTTAAAGAAATCTAGAAACCCTTAAATGCGATCGCAGAAAATATTATTCTCCAATTAACACGATAAATAACAGCCGTCATTACTCCAGCAAATTCTTCTCTGCCTTGATGTGGCACATTATTTCTTTAAAATTGCAGGTTTTTCCGTAGCCAGTAATTGCTTTATTTTACTTTTCAGACCGCTCTCATATCCTTGCCTGCTCTGTAGTAAAACACTCCTATGTATGTCTCTTTAAACTATCCTCCCCATCATTTCAATAAATAATCGCAAAGCAACCAAAATATTAACAAGTCAAAATATCTTTTGTCATCTAAAGAGAAAAAATCTTCAACGAAAAATTACCATTAATTGAAAAAAATGCACGTCAATGTGACTCGCGATTTAAGTTGTCCTATTTTTTCAAGGTATGACTTGACGACGTGCAGGAACATGATTGAGCACGTGGATACCAAATTCACTAGAACCAGCTGTCTATAAATTGATGGGGAGACCTGAAGGATTGATTGTATTCGCAAACAAAAAATAAATATAGGATCACGCATAATCGGAACTGATTCAACGGGCTTAAATGCTAACACCAAGCTTTCAAGTAGATTATCGCCGGATCAAGCAACAGGTGAGACGGCACACGCCATGTGGGATAAAGTGATCTGCGAGGCTTTATTACACACTTTCACATCTAATTCATTGTTTCAAATAGCATCCGCACCGAACAGAGGAGAAAATATTCTTGATTTATTAGCGACAAATATACCACATCAGGTAATAAACGTTGGCACTGTCGAAGGAATAAGTGACCATAGGGTAGTAACTGCAAAGTTTTCTCTAAATACCGCTGTAAACTTTAAAAAAGAGCGTAAAGTTTTCATTTTTAAAAGAGCTAATTTTGATGGGTTTAAGAGTCATATGAAAAATGCTTTCCCCGAGTTTCAAGAATCAGTATTAAAGTTAAATGTAGAGAATACTTGGAAAGCTTTTCTTTCGCTCGTAACTTCGGGAATAAATAGCTACATCCCTAGTAAAATAGTAAAAGAAGGCAGCGAACCGAGATGGTACGACGCGGAAGTGAGAAAATCATTGAGGCGACAGAGAGCGTGTCATGCTAAAATGAAAAAAGTCAGCACGGATTTATCCGCTAATGAACGCGAGCTAATAATTAAAAAATATAGGATGACTAAAGCCGCCACGAAGGAAGCGTTCAGGAATGCGTTCACGAATTTTAAAAGAAAAACACTAGTAGAGCAGTTACAGGATAACCCAAAAGCATTTTGGTCATATGTTAGGGAAGTTCAAGGTAAACGATCTACCGTATGTTCGCTGAGAAACGACAATGGAGATGTGTTGACAAGCAGTTACGATAAAGCCAATTTATTAAATTCCTACTTTAAGAGCGTGTTCACGGAGCCTTCCGAAAACTCACCCGAGACCGATGACAATCCCTGTATTCATAAGATGCCAGCTATTGACATTAGTACGCTCGGAATAGAAAATATATTGAAATCGCTTAGTCCAAATAAATCACCTGGTCCAGACGAAATCCCTTCTCGCGTATATAAAGAACTAGCCTCAGAAATTGCCCCCTACTTGCAGTTAATATTCAGTAAATCCATCAAGCAACACGAAGTACCTAATGACTGGAAAATCGCTAATGTAACGCCTATATTTAAAAGTGGAGACAAGGAACAGCCATCTAATTACAGACCGATATCTTTAACGTCCATCTCTTGCAAAGTCCTTGAACACATCGTAGTCAGCTCGGTAATGAAACACCTAGACGCGCAAAACTTATTAATGGGAAATCAACATGGATTCAGGAAAAGCAGATCTTGCGAAACTCAGTTAGCGCTTTTCGCCCACGATATTTTAGTCTCCGGGGAAGACAACATTCCAGTAGACGCGATTTTTCTTGATTTCAAAAAGGCATTTGATAAAGTACCCCACGGAAAGTTAATATTAAAACTGAAATCTTATGGTCTAGACGAAGATGTCATTTCCTGGATTAGAGAATTTTTGAGCGACCGCGTCCAAAGAGTAGTATTAGACGGTGCAGTCTCCAATGAGGTTAGAGTGACTTCTGGCGTTCCTCAGGGTAGTGTCATTGGCCCACTCCTATTCCTTCTTTATATAAACGACATTGGCGAAGTAGTGCAGAGTAAGTTACGATTATTTGCAGACGACGCTGTAGTTTACAGAGAAATTCGTTCCAGCAAAGATATAGATGAACTAACGAATGACCTTGCTGCTATCCAAGCTTGGTGCGATGCTTGGCAGTTAGAATTAAATTTGGAAAAATGCGTCGTAATGAATTTCTGGAAGAAGAATAACTCCCTACAGCGTAACTATGTCATTCGGGGCGCGCAGTTAAAGGCAGTTGAATCTGTGAAATATCTAGGGGTTAGACTCAATAATGATCTATCGTGGAATAAACATATTCGAGAAATAACCGGTCAAGCTAATCGTAAAATGGGTTTTGTTAAAAGAATATTAGGAAAGTGCGACGACAAAGTGAGAGAAATTAGCTACTTTTCCCTCGTTAGACCACATTTGGAATACGCTGCCAGTGTTTGGGACCCTCATGAAAAAGGCTTAATAACAGAGTTAGAACGCGTGCAAAGAAGAGCTGCCAGGTATGTGAAAGGTCGTTACGATAGTCTTGTTAGTGTAACTGACCTCTTACATAAACTCGGATGGGAATCTCTGTCGGACCGTAGATTGAAAAATAGACTAAACCTTTTAGATAAATTCAAGAGCAGTGTCTTTTCTGACGAAGTTAACCATATCTTGCGGACGCCAACGTACTACGGAAGATCAGATCATATAAATAAAATAAGAGAGATAGATTGCAGAACAGACAGATTCCGAATGTCATTTTTTCCACGATCAATAAGAGATTATAACGGCAGCAATGGAGCGCGTAAATAGATTGCATGACTTGTAGTGTAGCCTACTAACCTATGTAAAACTTACTGCATGTTTCTGAATTTCTATTCTATATTCTATTTCTAACAGCATATAGTAGTATAATTTGTTATTATACGGGACGTTTCTTGGACGGTGTGGTGTGCATGTGGGAGTCCAAATGCATGCTGCATGCTGGTGATTGATCACCCCCTGCCAAACACCCTAGAGGTGGCTCGCAGGGTAATTTGTAGATGTAGATGTAGATGTAGATGCCACTGTCTGCATTCTGACAAGCAAGCGCGTGCTCTCTGAGTCATGGGCTTTTTGAGGACCCCAGGCGCCCAGTCTAATTTGGCAACACAGATTTCGGAAAAGATAAGAGTAAAATTTCTCATGCAGGAATATTTAAGTTGATTACATCAATGTCATGAAGTGAAAATACTCGGAAGGGTACGTTATTTAACCCTGATATTAGGGAGAAGCATAACAATAAATATAGAATAATGGCCTGGCAAACAGAAATACGCTTAGCAAGGTCGCTTCATGGGTGACGTTTCCATTTGAAGAACTAGAATTCACTCCCCAGATATTAATTTCCGAAAACGGTGGGGCAGCTTTTAAAGAGAGCGGATGTTATATTAGAACTTTTGTTTAAAGGTCTATTCCATCGTCGTTGAGGTCCTTATCTGAATTAGCAGAAAATATGCTCCATTTCCTCTATTTTGCGATTAAAATATGATACTAGCACTGTAGAAATATATAACTAGAAACACGTTTCCTCAGGTTCGTTTCTTGCTATATACGGGTTCGGTTTTTATTTCAACGAGTTCAACGGCAACGGAAGGGGCTAATTTTTGAGGGCGGTAACATCCCAGGGGACATACGGAAGGCGGAAGCATGACAGTTGATACAGCAGTATGGATGTATCTATTGCCATGATATAAATTATTAGCGTTACAATAGATACTTACAACCGAAAAGGTAGAAGTAAAGAATAGCAATTCCAACGCGGGAAGTATTGGTCGGTTTCACTTGCAATCAGCCCCTTTTAATAAAGTAGTTTTGCTGGAAATCTTCTCCTCAATGCATGGGGCAAAGTTAGTGTTTCGGTAATCGTTCATGTCGATAAAAAAACTAGCATAGACAGTTTTTGACCAAGATCCAAGAGCGTAATGATGCCGAGGGGAAGGGGTTACATTTTGAGGGGGCTGCATACCTTTGGTGTACCTTATTAATCCATAATTTTCGAGGTCGATACATTTGATACAAACACTTTGAACAGCCTTGACGAAAGTAACTCTACCAATAAACTGCCTTGGCCATTCGAAACAAGAAATGTATACGGTATGATCTCTTTTTAGGTACCAGAAGTCTATATTTAGGGAGCAAGGCTTTGATTACTAAGAATTTTCTTTCCACGAAATATTTTGGGAAGTAATGATTCGATCCTTGTCTAAGTTCTTGGAAAGAAAACGTTAAGGAAATAGCATGGGCTGTCAGTACCTACTATTTCCAAAGTAATCTGTCACTAGCATGTAAGTAATCGACTAATTACTTTGAAAAAAATACCACTTGAACCAAAATTTTCTCAAAATAATCATCAATGTACCCATTTTCCTTTACGTATCAAATTAAATGTTTTTTTCAAAACTTAGAAAACTAAAAACTTGAACATCGCTACTAGTTTTAAGAATTGATGGAGAGCTTTAGCGGAAAACAAATAAGAAATGAGGGAGATACATACAATCATACAATCTATTAGTCTAAAGGGAAAACTGTAATTTTACATTGGTAATATCACAAAATCGTAGACCTTGACAAGTGATAAACCAAATAGGTACTGAGCAGGACCAAAATTTCATGGACTATGGGCACCAATCCATGGTACAGATGGTGATTCACCAGCCAATTCACTCAGTGGTACATCAGTATACAGCAAAATAGTCCGCGCTCACGTACTTCGTTGAATGAGTGACTCTTGCCATGCGCGAGGAATCGGGCCGCCACCATTGTAATTCAAATTATGCCTCGTCACTTGGAGCATGTGGGTATTTACGATGCGGTTGCTACTGTGAAGCTGGGGCGGTAGTAAACGGAAGCCTGACTCAGACGCTCACCCTCGTTCCATCAAAGGAAGGGTGGTCAAAATTTAAAGTGGTGCCCACAGGGTTCCAATAAAAATAATGACGACATGTTATACTGTTGACGGATAGTACAGAGAGTGAAAACGTTTTATGGGCGAAGAAACTTTTTCAAATTCTAGCTCACTGGAAAATATTAATCATCACCTACAAGCAAAAATCTAATGAGAATTTTAGGTTTTCCGGAAAACTCGGACAAACAGCGAGCAAAACAGAGATTAAAGTAGGGTCTGCCTTGGATTAAAATACATGAACAAATCGTCCAAAAACCTCGCTAAAAATTGGGAGTTTAACTTTACTTTCAAAGCGACAACCAACAGTATTCATAAAGGTGCATAAGCAATGACAGACCACCAATACAGTTTTAGGGAATGCTGCTCCTAATAATTTTGCATATTATTCCTAATTCCAGAGAGGCTTTAACTGAATCACTACGCAATAAAATCATGCTCATTATGCATTCAAAAAACGGCAACGAGTGAAACCTTAAGTGTCAACACCTGTCAGTTAACTAACGCAAAACCGAGTTTCACGCTCAACTTTCTCCATTCTTCTCCATAACTTCCAATCTCTGAATTGCCCTAAAAGGCATAAATGGCTTTGGCTGCCCGACCCAATTCTCATAGTGACCACCCGACCAACCCAACATGACATATTGCCAGATTTATGACAGAAGAATATTGCCGTTTTTCGTCCTCGAGAGCAGAAGGTGACGCGTTTCAGCGTCTAATTTCTCCACGCACCAAGCAACGCCGGTTTCCGTATCTCCAAGACGCTGCTTCAATGGCAACCAGAAACCTTAATAATTTAAGTCACAGAGAGTTAATTATTTAAGTCGTGATTTCCAAATTAAAGGAGTTTTGCTCACCAATACCCGCATATTTCCTTTGCGGTTTAATAAGAAAGGGAAAACCCAAGCCAATTATCAACACGTCTCTTTTTGAAATGCCAATAGACACGGAAATACAACCCCCATTTATGTGAGCGAAGGGGGGGGGGGAGAGAGTTGGGGCTAACCTCTCCTGTATATATTCCACAACCGAACAAAATAACCATTTAATCTAGTGTAAATTGGATACCAATGAGGGGGATGGATCCAGGGAGGGGCTCCGAAAGCCGCTTTTTATGATTTTTTCCCCGAAAAATAAATAAAAATAAGACAAAACACGTAGAAAACTCAGAAGAAAAGACAGTTTCCTCGATAAAAATAAATCTCATCCCATTCCGGGAAGAATAAAATCTGTTCCAGCCGTAGACCACAACATTCGACCAATAATTTAATCACATTCTGACTTGTTAAAAAGAACGGCCGACGTTCTTATTTTGAGGTGGTAATTAATGGTAACGATTTGGGAGTTCTTTCGGACGCGAACGGTCTCATTCGCAAAACGAAGAGGAAAGGACGCAACTTCGCCTCCTGGGTGGTGTGGTACTCGGGAGGGTCTGGTTTTTGAGAGCCGCGGCAAAGGCGGCGTAAAGAAAAGAGAAGGTTCGAGTTTGGGCTAGAAAGGGATGGGGCATTATGGGAAGGGTCTCTCCCTCTCCACGAGGGCAAAAAAGGAAGGGAAGAGGACAAGTTGGTCGGGTTTTGCGAACTGGGTCCACGAGAACCTTCGAGACCGAGTAAAATAGAGGCTAAATAGCAGGGGCGTGGGAATATTCGTTCGAACTAAGTTCAGAGCATGAATTATTCATTCTCTTACGGATTTTTTCCTGCGACATACCCGTAGGATTATATCATCATAGTATTCGTCAACTAAAATTTTAAAAATTCGTCAACTAAGCATTCCAAAAGCAGTTTATTTTTACAATTTGTACTGTAGTTAAGTATAATTTATTATTGCACGGTGGAAAAATCAACTGTCTTTACCGGAATGATTTTTTTGCTTGTGGAATTTCCTAGCTTTGTTAGCATCCCCGTCGGCTTACATCCTCATAGTAAACGTTAACTAGGCAAAGTTTTTTTAATGAATAATAGAAGCAGGCTGAACTTGGCGGAAATCATTTATCGTAAGAGTTAAAGAAATAAAAACTTTGCTTTTTCCACATGGTGATTAATTTTTAAGACGATGGTTTCGTTACATCAGAACTCTTTCAAGGTTTTTCCTATGTATTCCTAAACTTGCTATCTATTTTAACTGCATTTTTCCGCTTTCCAATAAGTGAATAAGCCCAACTTATTCACTTATTGGGAAGTGGAAAAATCATTTGCCTTTACCGGGATGATTGATGTCAATGGAATTTTATAGCTTTCAGAGAGCAGCGTGCGACTCATTGTCAGTGAAGGTAGGCTGCCGTCTTTTCCGCTGTTACTTCCAAGACTAATGTGAATGGCGGACGGCCGGGATCAGGGTTCGAATACCGGCTAAGGCTTATGATTTTTTCTCGGTGGTATGTCCGCACTTCAGATCGGATATTCGTAGAGTAAGTAACCATCGCTATTTTGCATCCCTATCCGTTTTACATTTCTTGATGTATTTGCGCCGTAAATTGAATGAATGAATATTGCTACGCATCGTAAAGAAGTCAATAAAGGCAGTAACTGAAATATACAGAATATACCGATTATATAAAAATATACATTGCACGGAAGATTTAAAAAAAACTCTCTCCAAACCCATTTTCCCATATTTAAATAAGCGGAATATTTGTATTTTTGTCAATTAACACCGTGACATTCTTTGGAAAACAGTCGTTTGTATGCAACCAGGTGGCTACAAACAAGGTATTTTCACAACTGTGGACCTTCCGAAGACGCAAAAGATTGACTGACAGTATCAGTAGAATTTGGTCCCGTAAGTGGAGCGGGAAGCTGAGCATCGCGAGAAAGGAATGACAGTTCTTCTCGTGGAATCCATTGAAGCGTAATGGAATCTCCTGTGAACTTCCGAAACCCATCGGTCACTTAAGCCCCCCTTTCCCATCCAAATAGCTGACCTTGCCCGAGGCATTTGTGATGTCCTTAACGGAAATGACCACTAAATTATAATTCTTGTGAGTTGTGGTGGAAATTCTCCAGGGTGCGCGATCATTTCCTGCCTCTGTCGGGCGCTGAATCACCAAATAGCACCGCAACTACACCGATACCTATCTCATTCGATAGGACAATGTATTCATGGCAGTGCTGCTTTTAATGGAAGATTAGTCAAATATTTCTAGTAAAATTGAAATGGCCTGCATACGTTCACATCATTTACCTTTTTGAGTTTGCAAACAATAATACATCAGGTTAAACCCGCAGGACCAACAAGGTGGTGCAAGGAAAGCCTATGAAAAATTCTAATTTATATATATATCGAATGTATGCCGACGAAGTATAAATAAAGCACTCAAAAAGATATAAATTCGAGAGTTACTGTAAGAACGTTAATCGTCAAGTGTTAGCACTGACAACTTATGAGCAGAGATAGAATAAAGATTTGCTTTTTTATTTTCATTTAAAACCTACGATCTAAATTCAAATTTGAATTCCTTATTAAATCGGTTAAAAATTAATCAAAATAATTACGCAATGTGACGTCACCACTCATGAGTCAGTATATTTTTCTATGCTCTCGACAGTCGTTTTCTTCAGATTTTTCTAACTATGTTTTCTTTCTTGTTATAGCTTCCAATATACCACACGAGATTTTTTATTCTACAATCGTATTTTTCATTGATTTAATTCATGAACCAAATCGCTAACAGTTAAAATTACATTTATGTCTATAAAAATGATCACAAAATTATAATATTTCATATTTTTCATTATTATCCGGGAAAATAAAAGAGAAAAAAGACACTCGCAAATTTCCAAAAATATATAAGAAATTAAGAGAACTACAACTAATACCAACACACAAGCTTGGACATTTTTAGAATTCAAGGGACTCACCGAGATACAAGAAGACTCGCTGGATATGTATGCAGTGGCCTCGGGGTCGCCTGCAGATGGGAGCAGCCGAAACCACGTGCTCCTCGCGTCTCTCCCGCCACCTGCCTCCAACAGTCCGGCCAACCGCCTCCCATCCCATTCGTCCATGCTGCCACTCGCCCGAAAGCAGACCGCAGCCGAGGCCCGGGAAACATGAAAGTGACTTGGGATTTCTCAAATCCAAAGGTGCTCTCCGTCTCGCAGTTACCAGCGCCGTCAGGAAAATATCTCTCACGTGAAATTGCCGAGAAAAATGCAAGTCTTCCGAGGCGTTGAAGTCTCCACGTACTTGGCTTCATCCACAGCGGCTACAGCTCTTGAATTCCTTAACTGAAGATCGCACTCCACAAATTGGTCTGAGTCCCCACTCAATAAAATTAATTTCCCTTTTCCTACAACTCAATTTGGTTCATAATTGTGTTTTCTTTGGAAGATAAATTGTCCGATCTTGGTGTCTGCGATAAGAGATGGCTCTCCATGGCCTTGAACTGGAACTATAATTGCTGTACACGTGCATCCCAAAATATACGAGAAAACATTTTTCGGGAAGAGATAAATGATTTAGTTGGCACGAGGATATAGGCATTCGTTCAATAATAGGTTTCCGTGGGAAACAAAAATTTGTTCAATAAAGTCCGGCATATTTCGACACTTGGTCTGCAGATATTAGCTTCTTTTCAATAAATACCTAAAACCTAAATCATAATGAATAGTAGTCGCAGACTTCGCAGTTAACTAGCACCATTAACTACAATCATAAGTTAATAAAAATAAGAATCAAGTTTATCTTCACCTCCTCCCTGAGGAAAAATTAAGGCTCCACATGCGTTAGTGATTAAATTTTACCATTCCCTAAGCAATGTCACAGGAACACTTGATATCCCTCCTAGTCATTAAACATCGGAACCAACAGCCCGAATCCACCACATTCACACACAGAACACGCGAAGACGAGGGAATTCAAAGTCGATGAACAATCATTTCATCTCCGTTGGGAGATTCCAGTTTAACCAGACCAACAAATAATAGTGAACACAAAGAGGAGGATGTTTCACTTGTTCACTCCGTTGAAGCAAACCAAGCAGCGTTCGAAATCCAAAAAGGGAAGTCCTATTCAAACAAAACCGGAAAGGAACAGCTTCTCCATACACGTCCATGGGAAAGATCGGGAAATAGGAGTCTCATAAAACGTTCTTCCGAAGCCTCCTAAGGATGCCTACTAGAAGCGGTCTCTGATAATTGTGCACTTTTGACCGTAGATTTTTTTCGCGAGGTATGAACACCATGAAAGGCCAAGGTACAGCTCTACTGCCAGTCTCATAACTACCCCCGCTGTCCTCCGAGTCCTATTGGATCAACTAGATTGGAGACCGTTATAACCACACTTAAGCACTGCGTATTCATCGTACACCTTCAGCATATTTCTCCTCACGGGCCAGAACCAGAAGGAATTTTGCTGATTTTCTTCAAGCTTGGAGCCACATGGTTCGCTGTTCATCAGGAAACCATCGCTCCACCCAAGCAGAGAGTTTGAAAATCAAATGGTGGGGATGAAAATACACCGATCATCATCCCACGCCTTGGGGATAGCAGTGGGGACTCGAACGGCATATTTCGTGCCTCTTCCAGCGAGGTTTCTGCGACATCCTGCTTGAACTCGAGGGATCCTGGTCCGCAGCCCACTCCCTCGGCTGTCCTGCGACCTCAGCACCTCGACGTACCACGGAAGACTGTGGAAAAACAAGAAGGGAACGACGTGTTTAGCGTGATCGCAAGGGGTGTGAGGGGTGGAAGGGTAGGGACTTTCTTACCCTTCCCCTCTCGTCCAACAAAGGCCTCACCCTTCTCACCGCGGCGAGAGGGCTCGCCGAAAAAAAGGCCCCACCCCACGGTACGACCCTCGGCAACCCAACCCAACCCCTGCCCCCCGCCCCCAACCGGCCGGCCCCCGGTTGCATGCGTGCGGGAAGAGGCTGGGAGATCGACAACGCCACCTCCCGGCGGAGGGGGGAAGACGTTCTGGCGATAAGAGAAAAGACCCCGAACTACTGAAATCGACGAAAAACGGATGTATGTAAATCAAAGAAAGCATACGTCACATGCGGGGATAGCAATAAAAATTTCTCGGGTTTTGAACCGGCTCAGGTACTCCATTTCTCCTTCCAACGTTTCAACAAACAACACGCCCCTCGTCTTCAGGCTCATCAATCTAAGAATCCAATGATTGAATTCAAGAATTCAATCATCCAATAAGGATTCCAATCATTGGATTCCTGATAACGATGGGCGAGTTGGTTGTCAAAACATTGCAAGGAGTTATGAAGGATCTGACCCTGTGCAAAACCCGAGAAATCTCTACTGCTATTGTTCGCCGGGAAAGAATCAAACATTATACCACAAGTGGGGACAGTGGCTGATCTATTGGGGGGGGGGGGGGGCTGAAGGGGCTATAGCCTCCCCTTGGGTATCCATTTTACATTAGATAGAGCGGCAATTTTGTACAGACCCTCACTACTGCACTATTACTCCTACTTAGCCCCGTTGTTCCTACCCTGAATCCGCCAATGAGCGGGGATATTAGATTTTCTAGCTCTATTACCAACGCTAAGTAGCTCAATACTAGGGATTAGCAGTCAGAATAGGCTTGTTCGATTGTTACTAATAATTTCGTTAAATGCTTTGGCATAAAATGGATTCTGGCCACATTATAAAGATTGCTTATTATTTGATTATTTTTACTGGCCACATTATTGGCCGTCCTCGGTGACGGCAAGGTAAAAATCCTCGCCTACCAATCCGAAGGTCGCAGGTTCAAATCGCGCTTGGGTAGGTGGCATCTATACAGGGCATAGATGATTGTGTGTACATTTAATTGATACATGTCATAAAAAAACCATGTAAAGGTCGAATAGCGCTGTTGACGTTGGTGTAGAAATAAATAAAAACCTGCGTGGAAAGGCTGTGACGACAGCTCCGCTATTACTCCGTACGTTTTCAAGTAGAGTCCGTTTCCTTGTGGTGTAACCAAGTAACTATGGATACAATAAGAATTAATTTACCCATGAATTTACTACTGGTTTAACAAAATCCTTGAAAAATATGACATTAATAGCCGAATACGCAAGAGAAATTAACAATTAAATTATTATTCATAATCATAAGCTTTGAAATGGGGATATGATGGAAACCCTCAATTTCGCACTCATTCCCACCCCGCCCCCTATATGTTTCCGCCACTGTAATAGGGGCGACACGAAAAAATGTCGAGATAATATGAAGGGAATTTCATAATGAAAATATACGGATATATAGGTATGTATTTCCCGCATCAAGAGATATTATAATAGGGTGGTTTCCTATTATTTTTTAGTGCCTAAATCAAAAGATTATTACTCCTTGAGTACGTATTTCACGCTTTTAGATCTTTTAATGACGATATATATTTTCGTGATTAAATGAAAAGTAAACATTTTCAAGTGCGCGAAAACGCGACGACTAAGTATGAATGCTGGGAAAACACCGTGTGACGTCATTCTGGTTCCCGCTGTCGCCGTGTGAGGTGACCTTGGTGCGAGGCTTTGAGCGCTGATACGATGCAGGCTGTCAGCAGGTAGCAGAGTACGCTGCTAGTAGATAGCGCTTGGCTTAAATAAGGATTATTAATACCCTATCAAACGAAGAAAACTTTCCGACATTAGCCAGTTTTAGGAGGAGATTATTAAGACATGTTTCCCTGAGCTCTGTGCCTCATACATGCATTGGTAGTCTCAGACGATGTAAAACTCCTATCTACTCGTTTAGAAACTAGGTCCCTGACACCTACGTGGAGTGGCATCGCATGGGCGCCAAACTGGACTTTTTCAAATGCGGTTAAAATTGACCATTGCCATTCGTCTAAACTAGGATTTCTAAAACCAAATAATTTGAATATTATGAATATAGTGAAATGTAGAAACGAAACGAAATGGTTTTAAATCGGGGGAGCTAAACTCAGGGTCGAAACGAAAACGGAGTCAAAACTACCTCAGGTCGGCACTGAACTAAAACTCTGAGACGAAACGAAATGTAGATAATGTTTCGCACCAGAGGGACCACGTGCTCCACCTTCGAACAGTTTAGTTTCAACACACACACCGATTACGAAATATGGTTGAATAAAGTAGAGGTTCGGACTACCACCATTAGATCAATGGGGCACTCATATTTTTACCACAAACAGGAGAACAATGAACGCAAACTGACCATTCGAGTCCTAAGCCCAATTTTTCAACCTCTCTACACATATGTCAAACGTAATAGGTCGAAACTAGTCTCTTTTCCCCCTCCACTCTACTTCTAGGATCAAAAATTTACTAGTTTTTCCGCGGAGTTTGGATTAATCTAGTCTCGTTCCCGAGAGTAAATTTTCATCCCGGAATGAAGCTAAATTCCTTGGTGATTTTAATTTCGTGCTGGAACTACACTAAACCTTGGCCTCGCATTTTCGTTTCTCTCCGGGTCTAAACGACACATTTTCGTTCCGTTTCACTTGCCATCCCTGATTTTTAGAGGAAAAATCGCATTCCTGTACGTCACATCTTGGAAGGATATCTCTCTGATTCTATCATTTCTGAGGAACCTTCCAACTTTTGCCCAAGCTTTTAGTAACTAGGTACCTTGTACGTCAACATACTGACCCCTAGCCGCCTCAATAGATGTTTAGCGGAGAGAGTTAGGACACCAGCCGTTTACCATAAATAAAAGATGGTGCATATACGAGTAATCAGACAGCTGAGCCTCAACTAGCATTTATTTAACTTCGACCTTTTTCGTAATGAAAAAGGCTTAATAACAGAGCTAGAACGCGTGCAAAGAAGAGCTGCCAGGTATGTGAAAGGTCGTTACGATAGTCTCGTTAGTGTAACTGACCTCTTAGATAAACTCGGATGAGAATCTCTGTCGGACCGTAGATTGAAAAATAGACTAAACCTTATAGATAAATTCAAGCACAGTATCTTTTCTAACGAAGTTAACCATATCTTACGGACGCCAACATACTACGGAAGATCAGATCATATAAATAAAATATGAGAGATAGATTGTAGAACGGACAGGTACATAATGTCATTTTTTCCACGATCAATAAGAGATTATAACGGCAGCGATGGAACTCATAGATAGATTGCATGACTTGTAGTGTAGCCAACTAACCTATATAAAACTTATTGCATGTTTCTTAATTTTATTATTATTTCTAACAGCATATAGTAGTATAATTTGTTAGTATACGTGACGTTTTTTGGACGGTGTGGTGTGTATGTGGGAGTCCAATGCATGCTGCATGCTGGTGATTGATCACCCCCTGCCAATCACCCTAGAGGTGGCTCGCAGGGTATTATGTAGATGTAAAATTTATTTCAAATATCTCCATTATTTATTTAAAATATTTATATTACATATTAGTAAATATTAACAGCATTTACCGCTGTCGCCTCACAAACGTGCAACAACATTCCTAAACCAATAAACGACCCTTCAGCCCTGAAAAAAATTCAAATATATATACTTATGCCTAAGTAGCCCAACCTAATTGATCTTTTCAACGCTGTATATGCATGCTTTCTGCATTATGTTATGCATTTTCTTTCTTTGTATATTTTCATTTGAAAACGATTTCAATTTATTACTATTCTACGTTATTAAACCGATTGCTGAGCTGTGGAGTTTAAATAAATAACTTTTAAATCTGATGAAATAATTTAGTTACAATAAATTATGCCGATTTAATTATACCGGAACCAGCCTCGGTGATAACTTTTACGGGTGTCGCCCGCAATGCACAAATTTTTCGAAAAATCCACAGGGAAAAAAATCATTCCCCTTAACCGGGATTCGAACCCGGATCCCTTGATTTCCGGTCGAGTGCCTTAGAGAGTTAAACTTTCGAGGCGTCATTCTCCCCAAATTTCCACCGAGGAAAATAATGTTACGGTAGTTTAACTCGCTAAAGCACTCGACCGGAAATCCAGGGTTCGAATCCCGGTCAAAGTAAATGACTTTTTCCCCTGTGGATTTTTGGCACAATAAATTACGCCATTTTTATTATTACCATTGTTACTGTTATTATTATTTTATTACTATTATTATTATTGCTATTATTTTATCGTTTTTGTTAAATCTACACAAAATACGGTTCTTATAGGTATATTCCCCGTGTCACTCCGATAGGTCGTTGGTTCACTTTGGAAACTAGTTTCCAACTAAATCGACGCGGCGGAAATCTCATTAATCGAATTCTGCTATAACAATATAGTTACTAAAATATCTACATCTGCTATGACTACTAGTTCGCTGGATAGCCTAATTTGGGTTTCGAATATCTTCCCAAGAATCGTAGATGAGGACAGCCGTCAACAACCGCCAGATTTGTTCTTACGACGAGGGGCTGCTTGCGTCTTTGGTACTGGAGGGAGTGGGGGCAAGCCCACAGCCTCCATCTTTGCACAGGTATAAGGGGATGGGGAGGTTAGCTCCTTTCCTAAGCTCGATTGGAGAGAGCCAAGGTTTTTTGAAGAAAAGCTCCTCGTCTCCCGAAGTCTGTCAGCTTCCCTTACCCTTACCAACCCCTCGAAATTTTCTTTCACCGCTCTCCTCTCTCTGCTTTTGGCACCGAGAAAAGGTTCGGCACATACTGGCTTGGGACAGGAAATAGGAGTTGGGCGCAAAGAGAGTGTGTGGTATGGGGCATGGACGGAAGGAGCTGGTTTCCTTCGGGGTAAGAATCTCGCACAACTTACGAGGGCTGGATGAATTTTTGAGCAAGATCTTGTTCAAGGTTCAACCGAGAATCGAAGTAAGTATTTCATTTTTTTAATAAAATAAATATTTGTTCTTCTAATGATGCCTCATTGACGAAAAAAGAACTTTCGTGGTATGCAGGAATATTTCTCGGGTTTCCCACCGGGTGTAGATTTGGGTCACCAAGGCACAGTTAAACTGCTCTCAAGGATATAAATATCAGCAAGAACTTAGCTCGACATTGAACCCCTGAAGTCGGTGGCGGACTTTGTCATCGAAACGTTGGGACCCGTAACCCAAATCTGCGCCCGGTGGGAAACCCGAGAACTATTCCTACAGAGCATACGCCAGGAAAAACTTTAATTCTACATTTTCGTGGTATAATTCAGGGAGACTATGTCATATTGTTAAATACACAGAAATACTGTAATTTTGACAAATAATTGATATTTAAGTACGTTATTTCTTTAATATCGGGATAAAACCAAAACTTAGTCTCGTTAATGAAATGCTTTTTGAATCTATGAAATTTATTTATTTGATTATTCAAAAACAGCCCATGTGGCCTTAAGATTGAATAAAAAACTTATATTAGCAGCTTTAACAGATATGAACTATAAGAAACTAAATAAGGACAAATAAAACATAAAGGTTCCGGAGAAGATACTATTTTTTATTAAAAAACACGTTTTATAAAAAAAATTATATCAAGTTAACGCTACCTTGAATTATTGAAAATTTCAAATATGATTGATGAGAGAGTTAAAGTAAGTTTGAGAAGAGCATTTCAGATATCAAAAACGAAAAAAATACGACGCGATGCGCATGTTAGATTCGCTTTTGCTTAAAGACAGATATGTTATACATTGACCAGTAAGAATTAATTTTATAATCTTACATGCGCACCACGTTTTTCATTTTGACTTTGCCAGTCGATGCATATCAGATGCGCCCCTGACTGGGAAACTAAAGGAGAGGCGTCAGACAGAATGAGGTGGAGACGACTTAGGCAGAAGAAGCTACTGGGAACAGTGGCGCAGCGAGGGGGGATTTCGGGGGATAAACCTCCCCCAAAGCTCAGAGAATTTTTTCATGTGGCGGTCCTCTTGCATGTAGCATGTTGATGATTGGTCACCCCCTGCCAAACACCCTAGAGGTGGCTCGCAGGGTATTATGTAGATATAGGTGTTTTGTACCTGCCAGTGAGGGGCAGAAAACCAGCTGATTATGATGATGCTGATGACGATAATATTGTGCCCAATGTGAGTGAGAGTTCAGTATGCATGTAAGACTACCAATACATTCTTAATCTACTGATACATACACCTTAGTCACTCAAAAGTTTTCTTTGAAGTCCTAAAAAAAAACAACATCTGGGTTGACAGCTTCAACAGAACATGAAAATAATGAAAAACAGAAAGACGGCCTTCTGCCCCCAGCACAGTATCACCCCCAGCTAAACACCCTAGAGGTGGCTCGCAGGGTATTATGTAGATGTATTTTCAGGCAAATGCGCGAGTATTGAATTATGCTGGTGTACTCGAAAAAATTAACAAAACTTTCGCCCGAACAGGGACTTGAACCCTGGACCCTCAGATTAAAAGTCTGATGCTCTACCGACTGAGCTATCCGGGCTCTTGTCCACTTTAGAAAGCCATAGCTTGTGAGTTCGGTTCGTTTTTTGAATCCTGGTTCAGGGGAATTTTCCCTAGTGAAATCTAGATGTAGATGTCCAGCAGTCAATATTCTTCATCTAATTCCCGTGATTCCTTTATTCAATGATATTTTTAAAAGTCTGAGAAAAATTTCTCTCCGAATTTGATGAGTGAATGCAGAATTTATTTTGCTGTAAGCTCCAGTAGAGATTCCCAACCTAAATCACCTCATACATGGGAAACGCTACACTTTTATCATATTAACTCATCGCTGTAGATAAGGTGGTTTCGTCACATAGATTTATCCATATTATGACAAAAATTTTTACTCGATTAATAGTGATCAATTGAAAAAGCATAATACATATGCATCTGCAGAATACCCTGCGAGCGACTTTTATGGTGTTTGGCAGGGTGATCAATCATTGGCATGCAGCTTGCGAGAGGATCCCCACAGCACACTACAAGTTCATAAAAATGTCACGCATTCGTAGAAATTACACATCCACATCCATGCGAGGGCATAACTTGCCAACGTTTATAAAAAAAATAGTAATAATTGCTGTAATTACATAATTCTCTGGAGTAAGCAAACACGTCACTCGCCATTAAGGGTATAACAGGGATTTTTCTCATATTTCACGGCACCATTTCGCGTATCCCACAGACTTTTCACTATTCAATGCGTTGCCATTCACGGAATTGATTGATCACCCCCTGCCAATCACTCTAGATTTGGCTCGTTTTATGTAGATGTAAATGAAATGTAGGTATAGGCCTCAAACGGCCTTGGCGTCTTTTGCTTAATATTTAACGCATTAGATAGCTGACAATTTAAAAATTACAATCAGATATACAACAGAAAGCATAGGCGGATCTAGGGGTGGGGGAGGGGGGCACGGGGTTCGTGCCCCCCTCCCCCACCTTAAAAAAATATGCAAGATTTTTAATACGGTCCCATTATCATTGCGTTCATTTTCTATTACGAGGTAACCTTGGCCCCCCCCGAAACAAAATCCTAGACACGGCCTTGCTTGTGCCCCACCCAGAAAGAAATCCTGGATCCGCCCCTAATATAAAGTATTTTTTATTAAGACTGCGCTAACTGTAGGACCCTCTATGCTCTTGCAACAAGCGCTCCGCTCCAAAGGAGCACACTGACGTCATAGCTCTGCTCTGGGTAGACAATAGCGCAAGGGAACTGCTCAGGTGGCATAGGTGTTTGCTCAAGGTGACCGAGTGAAGCTGCTTTCATATACACCTTAGTCTTCGCGGTGTCACAAGAGCCCGGATAGCTCAGTCGGTAGAGCATCAGACTTTTAATCTGAGGGTCCAGGGTTCAAGTCCCTGTTCGGGCGTATATTTTGCTCAATTTTTTCGAATGCAATGGCATAGCGGCACTATTAACGAATCTGCTCGAAAATGCTGTACGAAGGATGGAATAAAGAGACCTTCTTTTGTTAATGATTCTGATTTTTACTTGTTGCTGCCCTTTCAAATTTTTTCCTGACAACTAATTGTAAGATAAATTTTGAATGACTAATGTGTATATCGAAGCAGATTAAGAGTTTCGAATTCGTTGCTATTTTTTCAGTACATTCTGTCTATTGACAAAAAGAAAATAGTTTCCTCCCAAATGTATCTACAACTCATATCATATTCATCCTAACATTGTATGTCCTTATTCTAAATAAACATTTAAATAAAAACATTTTAATAGATTACTGATGACAAACGCGAGGAGGCAGTAAATAGGTTACAGTTAAATCTTACACTTTGACTAGATTAATTTTAGGATTATTGCAGCAAAAAATTGCACGAGCAAGAACTTACACCCTGGATCCACGTATTAAAAGTTAATTGCTCTACAAGCCGAAATACCAAAGCACTTACACAGAATAATATTTGATAGCCAAGTGCAACAAATACCCAATTCCTTATCAATAAAAAAAATGGAAGACAGAAAAACAAATAATATATAACAACAAGGTGAATTTACTTTACTTAAACAATGCTAGGGTACTCAAAAATTAAAAAACTCTATACTTCTATTCATCAATCTAATTTGATAATTATAATTTTCATCCTTCCGGAGGTAATTTTGGTTAATGGAGCCTACCATCGATGCTGGATCCTTGAAGTTTTGTGTAAAGTAAATTAAGATGAAATCGATACTTTCGGCCGGCTTTCACCTTGTGAAACTTTATGCTGAATGAAAAAAAACAACCTTTATAATTTTCACAGAAAATGCGTAAAGAAATTTTTATGAGAAAATTACAAAGGTCAATTTCATTCAACCGAAGCTAGAAGCTTGTACGTGGTGGAAGGGCTCCATATTATCAAAACAGAACAATAATAAGATCTTTTACGGAAGTATCAAAGTGTCTGTTATTGATAATATTATTTTATTCATTTAAATTATGATATTTCGGTACACATGTACAGACCAGAAAAGTCTAGAAAAAAAATTAACAGAGGTCGAAAATAGATATATATTCTCGTTTTCCAAAACAACCGCAACATGATGAATCTGTAATCCTTGGGTGCCATAAAGTCATGGAAACGGTCAGGATTCCGAGGATGACCTGGTATTCCAGGAAGGGAAAGAAATCGTGAGGAATTCCCGGTATCGTAACGGGGACATGGGTGTGGATGAAATATGGGTTTCGTTTCTAGTGAGGCTAACTGATTAAAGTTTAAAGGTTACATTCTAGTGAGAAGACCTATGCTTCGGAGGTCGTCAAAGTCATCAAAGTTAAAAATAAATATTCTCTAATTTCAAAATGCTATTAACTAGTACATATTCTCACCACTTTATCAGCACACCGTGCAGTCGAGCAATAAAACAGTATTTATGGCCTTCGGAGGGGTTACCTTAAAAAGGAAGTGCTAAATATTATATACTACTATTCGGAAATTTCGATGGTAACATTAGGAATAAGCTCCAAATTATAATTTCTGGTTAAGCAGGAGTTGAGATATTTTCTCATTTTATACCTCTGCAAAGACGTAGACAGTATTGGTGGAAACTTATCCCTTCTAGAACTATCCATAGATTTAAAAAAAACACTATAAGAATCTTGATCCCATGGGGTGAATACTACGTTAACGACTGAAGAGGGAATGTAAAGCAATGAAAACCAACGCCAAGCGAAGGGAGGGTTCACGGAAAGTAACATAAGGTTATTTCCCAAAAAGAAATCAGCGAAAAATTATCAGTATGTAGCACTTAACGTGAATTATTAGTGCCCTAAGGTCTACGGTGACGTTTGTAGAAAATCTTTGCGCCACAGTTCTATAAAATAACGCCAACACTAGCGTAAGGTAAGGTAAATTTTGAAATGCCCTGAACTTTCTTTAAGATGCAGTATGGGGGTCATTTGTTTCAGCTCTTTCTGCTATGTTTTTAATTCTCAAATCGTGCACTTTGGTCTTGAAAGAAACCTCAAGGATGTGTGGCAAAGGGTGTGTAATCACCAGAATGCAAAATGACGCCACGCAACATACACACTTCGTGCTTATGAAAAAATAAATAATTAAAATAGTACGTACACGCTTGCGCAGGCAGTGTGAAGTTCACACTGTGAACTCCGACCAAGCATGAATCGCTACTCGTAACAAAATACTAAAAACAAAAGACAAATACACTACCCTCCATAGAAAGCTGACGATTTTAACGCCCGGAGATTAAAATAATTCTAACTTTTTAACGCATAAATCAAACAAAGGGCCTAGAGTGAATAAAAAAGGGTCAAACAGTGTTATAAAATAAAAAGACGAAAACTAAATCGGTGAAAACACGGAAAGAGTAACAAAATACGGAAACAAAATATGGAAAAGATTGACATGCAGTCAGTTGTCCTAGAATGTGCAGGGCTATGTTTCGTGACCTGCGCCAATGTTACGATGAAAGAATAACATCTCAAATGTCTCTGCTCTAAAGTCTATATATACTCTTTATTATTCTGGTAACGCAGAGTACAAACTCTGATTCGAAAATGTAGGGTACAAAACTAAAAAAGAAAATAAAACGTCATAATAACGACCAGTATCCACATCTGCATATCACCCAGCAAGCTACCTACAGAGGAGTTTGGCAGCGGGTGAACCACCACCAACTGCACCAGCAGTGTCAGTGTGACATTTTTTCGCCTTGCCTGGACTCCAATGAGACGAGAACGAATTCAAATAGCAATGAGGATTTCAGAGTCGAACGAATTTCCCAGGAAGCGGTATTTGCCACCCATGAGCTTTGTCAAACAACTGCGTTCCTTGTTCGCCACTCTTGCGAAAGTTTTTTTCCGGCCAGTCCGCCTTGCTCGCGTGGGTATGTGCCATTGTGAGCGAAGGGCTCAGCAGAAGGAAGGAAGCGAACCCCATCCCACTGGCGGTCCACCTTTTTCGGGTCCCGCGCCCAACGGTTTTGCTCTTCGCAAATCCCTTTCGCCCCCTCTTGCCTCAACATTTTTTACCATTCCCTTTTG
Organism: Ischnura elegans; assembly: GCF_921293095.1. NCBI lineage: Eukaryota > Metazoa > Arthropoda > Insecta > Odonata > Coenagrionidae > Ischnura > Ischnura elegans. Next base: position 62,897,348 of record NC_060253.1, on the reverse strand, counting down.
GCCACCGTCGAGAAAGTTTCCGTTATGAAGCCTATGCTTCGTGACTCGGAGTGCACGAGGACAAATGATTTACCTATTTTTTGATGCCTACTTGAAACCAGGGACTTCGTATGCATGAATCCGATGCCAAAAATATCCTTCATTTACTGTCGTACTGCAATACATCTACATCACCATACATCAGCAGAGGGCAGCTGCCCCCCACACCCATAGAAGCAAAAGTAAATTTACTCCAAAACGGAAGTATTTTTTTATATCAAAGAATAGTGATATTAGTATAAAACATTTAATTTAAATTAAAATATTTTTTCGAGCAAATAATTTTAAAAACTAATAATGCGCTGTTATAATTTTATTGAAATTTCTCTTTCCTCAAGTTTTTCTGTGTTATAACGTGAACGACCACGGCTTGCCCCCCTCTAGTTTTGATCCTGGGTACGTCCTTGCTGCGAGCCACCTCTAGGGTGTTTGTCAGTGGGTTATCACCAACTGACAGCATGCAATAGGATTCCCACATGCACACCACGTGGTACAAAAGACGTTACGCATACTAACAAATCGTACTACCGCATTTATTCAAAACCAAAACTTGCCAAATAGATTGCCAACTTGATAGGCGTAAACACGAGAATAAGTAAATGAAATTGAACGCAATTCATCTTCATGTACATAATACCCTGCGAGCCACCTCTGGGGTGACTGGCAGGGGGTGATCAATTCAGGGACATTTAAAATTGCCATTCTTTCTTCGTACCATTAATATAACAACGGTATTTCGATTAATTAATTAATCGCTAGGACGTCTCATCACATGTTATATTATCATGCTAAAATGAAAAAAGTCAGCATGGTAAAAAAAAGTCAGCCATTGTAAAAAAATACAAGTTGTCCAAAGCCGCCACGAAGGAAGCGTTCAGAAATACAATGTGCACATTTTTTTTATTATACGTACCCCCGGTAATATTTTTATGACCGTGTAGAGTGCACGAGGGGATTGTCTTGCGAGCTGCATTCTGGTGATTTGTCACCCCCTGCCAAATATCTTAGAGGTGAATCACAGGATATTATGTACATGCTTATATCATGCATGTAAAATTATGACGGGATGACATTTTTTACTGGCGTTCAAGTTTTCTGTTTTTCTGACTGACTCCTGCTCGAAAGAATGAATCCACCAAATTCAGAATAAATTACAAATTATGTACTACAAACCTTATGAGCCACATCTTGGGTATTTAGAGAAGTATACATAGTATAAGGGACCAACCACACTCTCTTAAGGTACACCTATATTGCTTCAACTTTTTTCCCTTTATATCCGCAACCGTTACATCGGAGAGTTGGAAGAGGCAAGTTAGGATCAAACACACCCGACGTAATACATCACGAAAGGACAGTCTGGCATACCGCTCTCATGTGACGAGTTTTTCCTGCAGGTAATAGACCAAGTTCCAAGTGACACACCTGGAGGATGACTGCGACCAAGCTTTTGATGCAGGAAACTTTCCGTTAAGAAGCAATGGCGTGGCAATTCCCATAAATGATGCATTTCTTGTGCTCTAACCATAAAAATGCTCTAATTTTTACCGCTTAAAATTTTAGCATGGGGAAAAAATAGAAAAATATGGTAGTCTAAAAGGTAGGCTAAGATACTTTTCAGGCAATTCAACTGGAAGTTTAGAAATTAATGAGTTCTAACCTATAACATTAAAAATTGGCTCTTCGGGACGAGGTTTGGTTTATGGTTATTTTTTAAACTCTTGTTCATGACTTGTCAACGAAATTGAATACTTTGAAACAATATAAAAAAGGATATCAATCTTTGACAAATAATTGAGCGACAAATTTTTTTTTTTACTCTTCGGCGTCAAAGACAAACCTGCTAGCCAGCAACAGAGAGTTGGAATGGCGTTTATCCCCTGACAAACATCCTAAAGGTGGCTCGCTGGCTATTATCATAGAGTAAGTATACTTAGTTAGTATATATACTTACTCTATGGTATTATTTAAGTAGATGTACATGCATGCTGCTTATTGCGGGTGCATATCATACTGCAGATGAGTATTCAAAATATTCAGACCTTAGCTTATGAGGGTGTTATGTAGATTTAGTAATTTAGAATGTCAAAAAAAATGGGAAAATACAACCTTATAGATAAATTTACAAGATAATTTAACCGTGCTGGAAAACTTAGTTGCAAAAAAAACACCAACTCATCCGTTTCAGCGCATCGCTCCTCTATTTCCTTTCACTTTCGCGAGAATCATGCAGTTTTCGCAAATCCGACAACCACTCCGAGTGTGGATGGCAAAGAGTGGAAAAGGAAAAATAGAATGGTCGGGTCTGCTGTCTTACCTGCGCCGAGTTGGTGGTCGGAGGTTAGGTACAGTTGGACACTCACCTGGCCTCTAAAAATAGAATTGGGACGCCGCCGCTGGCCGCAAGGGAGAGAGGTTTGGGCGCGCGGGAAGTAAAAAGACATTTTGTGAAATGTGTGTCGAGTTCTACCCCAACCACATTGCATCCACCCTTCGCTGCTGTGCACTCGTCTGTCGTGCAAAAGCGGAATTTGTGCACGATACCCTCGCCATCTGCGCGCTCTTTACAGGATCGCGCTCTTGACCTCTACTGTAGGTTTTCTCTGGTACTCAGTAGGTTTTCGCAGGTTTTTCACGCCCCCCTTCTTGAGTGGGCGTTTTCCTGCAGTGGGTTTTTTCGCTGAAGGATATTACACCCTTATCCTCATGTTTTTTTCCTCCAAACAGAAATCTTTTTTACACAAAATTTTCACATATAGTTGTTTATATTTTTGGCATTTCACAAACAGTTTATTTTGTATATTCTTTGTATTGTAACCGTTTGTCTACCATTTTTTAATATGTTTGCATTGATGTTATCAAGGGGTTAGGTGGAAGAGGGGACTTTTTAGTCTCAACCTCGCCCGAATAAAGGCATTTTATTATTATTATTATTGTTTACATTCTAAGATGACGTTTTCTCAGACGACGTGAATCATATCCTTCGTTTACAATCGTATAATGGTAGAGACCTGATCATGAGAAGAAAATAAAAGAAATAGACTGCAAAACAGAGAGATTTAAAATCTCATTCTTCCCTCGCACTATTAAGGACTGCGACGTTGTCTCAATTGGTAGGATTAATGGCGTCACTCGCTAGGATGACTCATTGCATATTTTTTTCCATAGTTCCAACCTTGCATGCATTTGCTCTAGGAATTACTAATATTCAGCAAGTTTTTTTATGAATAAACATGTATATTTTACTAGTATGCGTAATATTTTTATGACCGTGCGGTGTGCATGAGGCGGTCCTCTTGCATGCTGCATGTTGGTGATTGGTCACCCCCTGCCAAACACCCTAGAGGTGGCTCGCAGGGTATTATGTAGATGTACATTTACGTCCATGGGTGACTGTGTCCGTAAATGTTTCCATAAATTTGCAGGGCCACCCTGATATTAATAACCAACACACAACGGTAGGTGAGATCTTTATTATTAAATAAGAGAGATTGACCTTATAATTGGCCTCAACTTCGCTTTTCTTCCTGGATGGTAGGGATGAATCTCATTTGAGCCCATAGTCATGACCACCTAGATACTCAGTATATTGAGACTAAAATCACCGGTGGCGGCGCTGAAGGCAGTGACGAAATTACCAACATGGCCGACGCATCGAGGATATTGTTGTTATGATAAGATACGTGTAATAGGATGAATCGTTGAGCCACTGCAAAAATTAAAGTAGGAAATATCATGGAGGATTTTTCTTGGCTTTAAGGAGGTATTTCGATTCCAAGAGGCAACGACAAATAGCATTTTAGATTAAGGAATTATTGAATTATAGCTGAAATATCCACTACTATCTCACGGCGTTTACTGTAAGGATTCCTAATGACCATAAATGCGTTACTCCGATTAAAAACATTATTCTTAGTAGGGTAGAAAAGAAGAAATGCAATACGTCGGCTGCCCCAAGTGCATTAAAAAAACAAATCACCGTCCCAGTAAATGATGAACTGTGGCAATTAATGGCAATTATAAGTCATTTTGCACGAATTTGAATGCTTAAAATATCTTGCGCACGACCTTATGACAGCTAATTACCAAAAGTATAATTTGAAAAATCAGTAAATTCCCAGAAATACGAATGATTTATCAACGTGGTTTCCATAGGGAATTGCTAGGCATCCTTGGAGCGCTACTTCCGAATTCGGCCAATAGTTGGCGTATTGCTTGTCTGGCTTCTCGAAAAGCACTTCGTTATTCCACCTACTCTCCATCCACTTCTTCTTCTTCATACCAATAGCTGGAACGCCTGTAGTCTCTTTCTGTCTTCCTTCCTCAGTGTCTACGTATCCGCACCGTGATACACTACATCCCAGGTGAGACTTACCACTAGCCTTTTCTGAAAACTCTGACATTTCCAACTTCTCAGAAGCTATTGCCTACCCATCAATCCGCGACATAATCGGTTTGATAGAATTTATCAAACTGGTTTGGTAATTGTTACTGAATTTTTCAATGTGCCATATGAGCCGAAAAGTATGATAAATTTTATCAGAATTTGATAGTTCTGACTAAACTTTTTTTCCGTATGGTTAACCAAATACTCTTGATTGATTGAGGTGACGTTACTTTTTTGGAGCGTATGTAACTCCATTAAATAAGGATGAACTTTATCTGGAAAAAGCAGATGATAGTTCGCGTACTTGTGAGTTAGAATACCTTGATATTTCCCAAATTTGCAGCATGGCTCAAAGCGGCGAGCGACGGTTGAAGAGAGTGGCTCGTGCCACAGCTGAAACGGCAGAATAGACAGGAGCAGAGGAGGGATGGGGAGAGGTCCCAGGACGAGTGTGTGGGGTTAAATTCTTGGGGTCGAACCCAATGAATGAAGTCGCAGCAATTTGACCTTGAAGCGGTGCATTCATGGAGAAATCCTAGTCGAGGAAGATTTCTAAGCGATTCCTTCAATGCCTGGTCTACAATAGGACGTAAGAGCCGCAAGGAGCCGAAATTCCATTCCACAATGGACGCAAGCCTTAAGAAAAATGGGCAAGCTCATCCATAAGATTTCCGCACAGCCAATCAGAGGACGATTTTAGCCTGGCCCGGAACTAGGGTGGTGCGGAGGGGGCACGTGCCCCGGGCGGCAGATTACAGGGAGGGGCAAAATTGAAAAAAAAATATTTTCTACTTTAATTATTTAACAATGATTATTAATCTATAAAATATTACACAATAATATTTATACAAATTCTTAATAGTTAGTAATTTCAACTACCACTTTTCAAAAAATACCTTACGTATTTATTATATTTTAGAGGTGGGGAAGGGGAGGGAGGGAGCGAGGGTAGGGGGCAGAAAAATGATTTCGCCCCTGACGAAACTCCTAGTTCCGGCCCTGTCTTTAGTAGAAGGGGTGCCAGTACCGTTACGGGCCATACTGCTGAATGGTGGGTGATAGGTAATGCAATAGACCTAATTCGTGCGTTCAAGAAGTGAAAACATTGCGAAATGCACGCGTATGTGAATTAAATATACAAATAAAATGGCGTGGAAATTAAGATAAGGCTTTGCGGAATGCAGTATAAAAGATTTATATCCTTAGATATGAAGTGAAACACTTAGCACTTTCATATCTCATAATGGATCTCCACAAAGTATCTGCCTCATCCATCCAATTCATTGATATTGTTTATGTAGGGGCTTGATTTTAACTAGCAGCGAATGTACTGGAGTCCGAGCACATAGCAGCGGGAATAATTCTGACTCAAGTCGTTCAATGTAGTTGGAAACATGGAAAAGTATTAACTTGAATACTCAATACCTAATCGGTCATTGTGCGTCACAGGATTCACCTCTGAATCTGCAGAATTTTAGAGAGGGTAAGAGAAGGTCTGTGGAGTATCTATCAAAATATATTTAGAAAAAAAGCCTCAGCAAACCTATGCATCATATAAAATTTACATTGGAAAACATTCGTTTCGATTGCGAGCTATGGAATTACAAACCAGCTGTTTCCTTTGCTTCATGATTTTGAATTTTTGTCTCGCGGCTAACGACTCCCATTGGAGATATCTTTATGTAAGAAATTTGCAGATATCGTCCACTTACCCATAGACATAAGAAGTACAGGCCGACACTGTACACTTTCAAAATTAGAGCCACTCGAGTTCGTAAGCTTTTCAAACGATTAGCTTAGCAAAAATATCAGATGCCTGAAGACAAAAAATTCAACGGGAATCTTGTATAATATTACGTTATTAACAAAATATTCAACATTTTTCTACGATCTTGCTTAATGATTTTTCATTAAGATTAAAAAAAAACAGCCCTAATTTTTGGCTTTGCAGTATAAGGGGTTTAATTTGGTCAACTTATTGTTGTCTCGTGCAATATCCTTTTCATTGGGCTTATTCACCATTTTATTTTAACTTTCGAGCTCGCGTGATTTATTGTTGCTCACACTCTTTTCCACAGAGAAAATTTCACCCTGTAAGAGAACCAGAACACTTATGACGTCACCAACTCATGAAAAATGGTTAACATTTTTTAAATATTTTAGAGAGAACGGCTTAGAGGATCGAACGGAGCGATTTTAGAGAGAGAACGGCTGAATGAGGAGGATTTTTTCCTTCGTCACCCATCATTCAATTCCATGTTCCGAATTATTTTAATGAGGTTCATGATGATATGCAAGTAAACGACCAAATTATCCAAATTTTTAGTATTTTTGAACGAATTACAGAATTTCAAAATGATACAGTCCGTACTCTCTTATTTATTAAGCCATCAGCGAAATTAAGTGAACCTCAAAGCAGGGAAAATCCAGCAATCTCTATTTCATATCGCTTACGTCATAAAGCCTACTTGTTAAGCCCCATTGCAGAAGATGTAAGTGAACGACTGAATTATCAACATTTGTAATATTTGAAAGAGATCTTTAGTATTTTATGAGATTGAAAAAATATTAAAATGAAACTGCCAATATTTCGTTATTTATGAATCAATTAGTGAATTTAAGAGAACCTCGATGTAGGTAAAACAAAGTAATCTTCATATCGTACCGTTTACGTTCTAAGGCCTACGTGCCATTACGTCACGTCCCATTGCAGACCAGATATTAAGGCCGTTTTACACGGTACACGGAATTGCGCAATCTGACGTACGTGCGAAGGCGCAATCAAAATTGCGTCGTGTAAAGCGGTGAATTGCTAGAACACATGCGAGAATGCGTGGATGCGAGACGGCAAAATAGCCCCTGTTCTAATTTCGTTCATGCATTCGCGCAATTCCACGCCATTTTAGAAATTAACGCAGCTCTAACCTGTGCAATTCCGTGCCCCGTGTAAATCGGCCTTTAAGACTCGTGCCAGGGAGTGTGAGCGGGAAGGTGCGGCTCTTGCGAGGGCAAAAGGTGTTGTGGGTGGCCGAGGAAGTGGAGGGGGGGGCAAGAGATTTTCGGGGGCGGGTGATGCTGGAGGCCTCCGCGGGGGCCAGAAGGTGGGTATTGGAGGGTGGGAGAAGAGGATGGTTATCTGCTCCTCTAACCCCGGGGGCGGCAGATGGTCCTCTTTGCATTGAGACCTTCCACGTGCCCCCATCACCCACCCCATCCCACGGTGCAAACTACCCACCCTCTGACAGCGTCTCCCCCCCCCCCCAGAGAGACTCACCTCGGAGAAAACACGAGAGGAAAGCGAAGAACTTAAGTTTCTACCCTCAAAATAAGGACCTATGAGTGGATATTGACCAAAAACGGAGAAATTACAATCAAAAGCGATGTAATCACCGGTCTCGATGGCGGCTGGGTCGAGTCATCGCCTACGAAAAAAGAGGTCGCGAGTTCGAGTCCCGCCTGGTTATATTGCCCCTAGCCAGGGCATGGTTGTTCGCGCACGTATTATTGTTAAATTGTTTGAAAATCCTGGTGTAAAATGGCCAATTTATCTGTGTTAGGTGGCAAGGGAATAAAGAAAAAAAATAGATAACGTCTGATTTTTTTCCCGGCGAACAATGGTTGTGAAGATTGATGATGATATTTAGAGGAGGTGACCGATAGCTAAGGTCATTTGAGCTGTAGAGAAGCATAGGGAAGGAAGGGTGGAGAGAAACCCTGCGTCGGTATTAGCCTGCTCTTAATGATGGCGCCAAGGGGACCACGGCATAACGTCCCATCCGACGGACGGAGTGCTTTCCTTGAAGTGCCTACCATAAGGCACCTTAGCAGGGATCGAGCGGTCTCTGAAAAAATCTCTATCACCGCCGGGTTTTGAACCAGGAACCAATGGGTGGCAGGAGCAGTGAAGATTTCTTGGGTTTCACACCGGGTAAGGCCGTTCTTATTTCCTTTCGACGTTTCAATATGCAACTTGTCCATCGCCCTCAGGGATTCAGGAATCCAAAACTCATTGGATTCCTGAATTCCTGAGGATGATGGATGAGATGCGAATCGGAACGTCACGTCACTAGGAGATATGGAGGACCTTACCCGGTGTGAAACTGTGATAATCAACAGCGATTTTCGGATTCTGCGCTGTAGGCCAGGGTATAAATGACAAAATAGTAGATCTCATGATTCACGACGAATCTCATTGGCTGATTTCGACGACGGATTGGCGGATTGTATTTATTGCGCAAAAAATATAATTTATTTCCATTGAATATTTTATTCCCACCAAATTTAACTATCTCGATGAAGGAAAAGTAACAGCCCTAATAAAAAACTTAGTCATTTAATTTTCTAATTTCTTTCATTTCCTAAAATTCCAGTGGACTTGGGGATTTCAACGTATGTCTCCGCTTTGATTATTGGGTAGCCACCTGTAGTAAAATTTTCTTGTAAGAAGGCTAGAATCTTGAGTCTTACATAAACTTAAGGACAATTTTGATTTAATATAGGCCCTTAACTTAGAATATTTCAATTATAGGCATACAATTGTATTGAAAAGCCTAAAAAAGCATGAAAAATGCAAAACAAGACTCGTACGATCCCACTGCATGAAGAATTATAGCGTGAGAAACAAGAGTATCGAAAATGAATTGCATAGTGTAAATTATGCATATTTTATTAAACTGCTAGCTTCGAGCCGTCAAATCATAGAAAGTGTTCGAGTTCATATAGTTGGGGCGAATTACTAGCTACGGACTACCTACTCGAAGTAGACGCGTTATGAATCTTCGGTAATTATCTATGGATAACAAAAACGAACGATATACAGCCGAATGCAGCGGACCAATAGCGTTTGAGACAAAATCGTAAAAACAATAGACTTTGTCGTAGAAACACTAGAGCCTCAATTCATGTGCTCACATAGAGAAACGACCCTCTAGATCATCCTAAACCAATCGTTCCCTTCATACTCAATTCCTCTAGACTGCACATCCTCCAAATTCATTTTCTTTCAGACGTTAGCCTCTCCTGTGTACATATGTCCAATAGCGAGAACTTTGTCTATCACAAGTACACCACCACTGCACAACTTTCTGCCCACTCAATCTCAATGTCAGCTGCACGGAAAGATCGTTGCTTTAACACCCTCATCAAGCAGCTCGTGAAAAACTATCGTACTGAAGTGCCAGTGCTATGAAAGATGAAGTTGGGGGATTTATGGTACTACATCTGCATGGTACCATACATCCCGCTCAAGGGTTGCCTAGTAGGGGGATAGGAATCAAATCTATGAAAGTTGGAGGGAGCTGAAGTAGAGAAAGGGTAAAAGCAAGCATTAAGGAGGTAGGTTCACGACTGAACGGTTCGAAACAAATGCGTTTCACGTATATGGTTTGAAAGCATGCTTCGACGAATCAGTGGATTAACGAATAAAAGTAAAATTAAGCCGCGAAACGTAATTCTATCTGGAATAAAATCTGCATAGCTATATATATACACTTAAATCGACATGTCTACATCTACATAATACCCTGCGAGCCACTTCTAGGGTTTTTGGCTGGGGGTGACCAATCACCAACGCGCAGCATGCAAGAGGACCTCCTAACTTAAACCTAAATCGTTCATGATTTAATTCCCTTAAACGACGCACTACTTATTTTATTTATTTATTCCTGTACCACCAAAAACAGCTGCATTGATCATTTTCATCGGAGTTTTAACATAAAAATTAAACGTGCACGAACATCCATGCCCTGGATAGGGTGTAATGTACACAGGCGGGATTCGAATCCGCGACCAATTATGTGGCAGGTAGCCCGCCCCCACCGTGTCCGGCCGGCGGTAAGTACTTATAATATTGCGGGAGATATGATGTATGTGAATTGTGTAAGAATTATGTAAGAATGATGTAAGAATTATGTGGCAGGCAGCCCGCCGCCACCGTGTCCGGCCGGCGGTACTAATGATATTGCGGGAGATATGAATGTTCGTTGAATTTCCCTCCCTGCGATATTATACTAATATTTATGTCCCCTATTATCGAACAATGGTCAAAGCTAATTTTGTTGCTCTACTTTTGGATTCGACAGTATCTACTCGAAGTTAATGGCCACAGACCGCTACCGTATACTAAGCCATTCGGTCTAACGGGGTTCATTGCTCTAACCCTCGTGTTATACGCATGTTTCTCCTTGCGCAACCGACGACCACCACCATCGACCAACACCCCCTTCTTAACTTTTTACTTCCACCACGCAGCCAGCGCGCGCATAATCGCCCCATTTTTCCGCCTGCTAGCGCTCCAGCCCCATTCAATTCCCAGGGCTGTGATTTCCACACCCGGAGCGCATAAGCAAGCACCACACAATGGACCAAGTAAGGAGGGAAGAGGGTTGGTAACGGGGGTAAAGGATTTTTCTGCTTTGGATAAAGGAAGCGTAGCGACCATCTCAACCGGTGGCAGCTCCTCGATTCTCCTCCATTTCATTTTTTATTATTTTTCCGTTCTTAATATCATCCCCTCCACGGCCATTTCCTACGACGCCGTCTGTGATGCCGTCTCGCCAGACTCTGCACAGCAACATTCGGTCCGATGTCCAACCCAACCCTTGCCCCGAGCACATGTGAACATTACCCTCGTCTGATATGGGAACGAGAGTAATGGAAATTGGTCACGCAGAAGAAGACGAGGTTAAGAGGAGAGTTGGTACAGTAGGTAAGTAAGTACCTTGCCCTTCGAGCTCGGGAACCGGTTTCATTCAAAAAGCTTGTGGGGTTTATATACATTTTAAGCTTAGCTGGAGATGAGTTGAATGAAACAGGGGTGTGAGAGATAATTACGATCGTGAGTTGTGATGGGGGGAGTTTAATGGTTCAATTCAGATGCTACCGCGTACAAGGAACGCCGAAGCTACGACTGGAAAAGCGTGACCCAATGGTGAACGAAAGACTTCTGAAAAGTCGCCATTAACGAGAGGGGCTCAGAAGATGCGTTTAGAAAAATAAAAAATATCTTTTATCATGCTAACAACCCATGGAGAGTACCCATGGTAAGACTCGTATGGCACCTCTTCACTGTAAAAACATGATAGCTCATGACAGAGAGGGCGAAGCTCATAGTCCTCATGAAGAGAGCATTCCATCTTAAGAAAGATCAACTTATAGCGGGAAATTCAAACTAAGAAGTAAAATAATTTATCAGAACTTACACTTAGAGTATACTTCTCCACGGAAGTGAGGCATGGACAATGAAAGCAGCGGAGAAATCAAAATTATCTCCAACGTGTACCTTTGGTTACTAAAAAATATTTGCTGGTCTAACACGGAAAATTATGCAAAAGTTACATTTGTGCTGCTTAACTGCAGTGTATATTGAAGTATCCTGCCGTTTAAGGTAGGTTTGCGTGGAGTATTCCTCTCATTACGGACCTGCTTCTTCAAATAATAATATCATCACCCTGATATTCTTACTTCAGTGTCTGTTTTCCGCCAATTTACTGCCGAAATAGCTGCTGAAGATAAATGCCGAGATAGCTGCTGCTGGATATAAAAATAGATCCACCTGCTGAAGTATGTGACCACCCGATTTTATCTTCAGACTCACATTCCCTGCTCACGAGGCTTCGCTAAACCACCTAACTTTCGTCCCCTGGAGATAAATGCTCTTATCAACTTCCTCTCACCATTTGAATAGCGCAATATGTAAGTACTTTAATCCTTTTGCCAAATGAGCAGCGAATGCTCAGTAATCCGCGGGACTCATTGAGTTAAATAAATCCTCCAGCTTAAATTCCTGACTGTAACTCATAACATGATCCCACAAAATATCCTCAGCAAACAAGTAAGAGCAGAGGTGACAGTAGACAGCCCTGACTCACACCTGAATACCTGCCCATCCCGACTCTCCTGTCGCTACCCTCACTTGAAAAGTCCGATTTAAAATAGAGGGAAAGAGTGTATTGCTTATATTTATGGTAAATACCACGAAATGTCTACTTTTTACAAAGTAAGCAGAGTGGCGCAGTGGTAGCGTGCTTGGCCTGTAGAGCCATGAGGTCCGTGGTTCGATTCCACGCTCTGCTAAAAATATTTTTTCAAAAATAGATTATGTTATATATTTTAAAATTATTTTCATAAAATGACGGCTTAAAAATGCAGAGCGACTTCTAAAGTGTTGAAGTTGTTAACACTGGAACTACCGATGGAGTCATTTTGACTCCTCGCGATGTACGCGATCTTCTGATATACTTTCGAATTTCGCATATGAAACAAAAATTATTACTTTAAGTAATGTATCAATAAAAGCCGAAATAATCAGCAAAAACATAAAATGATAAGGTAGAAGTCAGAAGGACTCGATTCCGTAGTTCTAGGAGGGATATAAATTCCGGGATTTCTAGTGCTAAGTGAAGTGTTGAAGCGTTTAAAGTTGTTGTGTTCTACCGCGAAATGTAAACTTCTATCATGTGAGCAGAGTGGCGCAGTGGTAGCGCGCTTGGCCTGCAGAGCCCTGAGGTCCGTGGTTCGATTCCACGCTCTGCTAGAAATATTTTTTCAAAAATACATTACCTCATATATTTTAAAATTAGTTTCATAAAATGACGGCTTAAAAATGCACAGTGACTTCTAAAGTATTGACAACATTTTTGCAAAATGAATCACGGTTTCAAAGCCCAAATTGAGTCTTACATACGAGGTTTATGCTTCTTTGAATGTTGTATTGCTGATTTGAAGACGAATTCGACGACAGCACTGCTTAGGCTGAAACTGATTTCAATACAAAGTTCAAACGAGCTGATGTGGAATAATTGAATGGGAGCCTCTTATTACTCAACGCGAAGTTTAGAAATAAATTAACAGCTGTACAATTGGAAGTTCAGGCGCATCTGATGTAATATATTTTTATATCCGCATTTAAAAATGAATGGATTGGCTAAAAGGGAGAAAAATTGTGATTTCTTATCAGTAATTAGGTCGTAAAAAGAGGTGGATGTCGAGGGTGTCATAAATAAGTTATGACATATTAAATTACAAATGAATAGAGTATGACAAAGCGGAATGGTACTCCTGAATTCCAAAAATCAGATACTCATGAGAAAATAAAAACGTTAAATATACTCGGGAAGAGTTAAGGGGAGTCGCTCAACGTCAAATCATTCATGTGCATGGATATCACAGCTCCAGGGCTTTTAACCGTCAGGTATTAGATAGATATTCCTTTCTCAACTTATGCATATGAACTACTAGAGGTACTTAATAACTAGATCGCATTTTCGTTTTGTCCCCTGTACAATCACTGCGAGCAATTCTTCATTTGAAGAATTGTTTTTGAGAAAACAAAAAAATCATGCAAGACAACAAAATATTTTCAACTTGCTAAACGGCAACAGATGAAAAACATGAACACTAAAAAGAGAGCAGTGAGTGGTTTCGACCCCCGTACATCTGAATAGCGGGTCGAGGACACTTCCACTGTGCCCCTACGCTTCGTAATTGATTGAAAAAACATTTTGCAATTAATTATATTCTCTTAGAATATAGTGGTGAAATATATGTCCTCAAACACTGAAGAGAGATCGAATAACGCACGTATCAACGTATTTTTGTTACGCATAGCCGATACTTTCCTACTTTAACTTTGGTTTATACTGTTTAATCAATTTAATTTTGAATTTTATATTTTTTGGATGCACAGATGTCGGCGAAAATGAAAGATTGCCAGATACGCAAAAATATTTGGTTAGAAGAACACATAGCGAATACCTATGAAACTACACATGATTTCTTTTCGTAGCGAAAGGTTACCCATGAATAGGAAATATCCAGGATAAACTGGTTACATAAACTGATAGATAGTGCGCATGTAATTTCCGTGAAATCGATCGAAAATGTGACGTAAATGCACTTTTCACCGGGATTAAGTGCCCACGGATTGATAAAATAATCATGCGTCATTTTTCATTGAATCCTCGAAAAAAAGGGCCTGGAAAATGGACCGATTACAACAATGCATGGAAATTAACAGTTGTAAAACATTAATTAGGTCTTAAGTTAAAACTTAATACACTTGCTTTAACTATCACTTTCTTGGAAAAAAATCTATAGCAGAGCGTGGAATCGAACCACGGACCTCAAGGCTCTGGAGACCAAGCGCGCTACCACTGCGCCACTCTGCTACCTATATTTCTTCCCGACAATTTACGTCGTTTACTAATGATGCAGGCAACATTCTCTATGTTATTAGAAGGTACATGAGTATAAGGAGATCTACTCCCTATACGAGGCAACCCAATTCAATGCTGTGAAAAATGCTTATTAAAGCAGTTTCCCATTATTATATTGGATTATATGTTTTTAAAGAAATATTCAGCCGCTTAGTTTCTATGGTACTATTTTTTTAAATAGAAGAAAACATTTTTTTACGAGTTCATTTAAGTTCCCCAACTTACTATTGGCGTATTTTTTTGTTTTAATGGCTTGAGAACTTAATATCAGAAAACTACTTCAATGTCTAGCTCATCGTAGGAAAAAAATTGCTTACACCAGTAAAGAAAGAATAAGTCGCCGCAAGCAACATCAGCGAATTTCGAAGTAAAAGAGCTCCATTGAAAATTCATTCGTGTGGTGCAGAATGCAATTAATGCTGGTATTAAGAATCGTAAGCGTAAATTAGGAGTGTACTTTAGCGGTAAAACAGGGTGAAACAATGGTTAATTGGCCAAATTGTGAACATGTAATACCTTAAGAAAGTGATATTTATAAATTATAATAAATTCTCCCATTACTGAAAAATGCACCAAATAAAAGTACTCATGAAAATTAATGGGTGCAGAAGATAAAACCTTAACACACTTGACGCGGATATCATGAATTTGACGCATCGGTTCCATTTTCCTTTCATGGTTCTTACATTTGTTTCCGCATCTTCTGCTGGACCCGGCAAATGTGCCCGGCGTCTCAGTGTGTCTTTCGCAGTGATCGGCAATGCGTCGTTTGCTTATAGTAGAATGTTTGCCTCCACACTGCATATGATATTATTACCAAAAAAAATCATTTCCGCGAGGCGGTGCGTTTTCATTATTTTTCCGCATTGAGCGTATTAAATAGATCTGAATTTTAAAAACTTCAATTGATAAAATAATATTAACAGAGCGTGGAATTGAACCACGGACAAGAAGTTCTAGAGACCAGGCGCGCTATCACTGCGCCACTCTACTTTCGTAACAAGTAAAAACGTTTGGCGTTATTTACTATTTGTATAGGCAATTTCCCTTTCCAAATGTCGGTATAAAATGAAAGACACCCCAGTATGAGGACTTCTACCCCCTATATGAGGCAGCCGAATTCAATAATGCAAGATGCACAAGAGTAGTTGCTGATTTTTACAATGGAGTACACGTTTTATAAAAAATATTCAGTTGCTTAATTTTTCTGGTTCAACTAATTTTTTCTCAAAATGAAGAAACCGATTTTTGCGTGTACACTCAAGTTGCACAACATTGAGCGTTTAGTATTACCGTATATTTCGTTTTAATGGCTTGAAAATTTGATGTGAGAAAGCTAATTCAATTTCTTGCTCTTCGAGGAAAACATAATGTTTACACCAGTAAAATAGAATAAGTTGTTGTAAGCAGCACAAGCATCAACGTACTCCGAAGCAAATGGCTCAATTAAAAATTGACTGGTACTTAATTGTGCTGTCGAATACAATTTATTACGTATAATAAATCGTATGTGTAAAATATTGCTAGCTTTAGAAAACAGTTTTATGTTTACCTTCATTTTATGCAAATAGTACTGGCTGCCCGCGGTGGGAGAGAAGAGAAAGGACCTACTAGGAAGTGGTTGCCAGGAACTCGCTAGTGCTACCAATTCATGATTCATAAGCTTCCAATACTCTCTAGGTCATAATGTTGTACAATTGTAAATAAACGCTGCTCCGAGTAACTGTCACTCTTCTGGCGATTTTTTTCTGTCCCCCTAGATTAGACAGAGAAAAATCTATATTCAGCGCTAAATATCTAAATAAATAACAACCAATATCAAATTTGCTAACGCTGACCATGAATTCTAAATCAACTGCATTACTAACTTTCAACAGTATGTAATATTAACAACCAACTTTAATTAGAACCATAGGTTGCTAAGTTTGCAGGGGTTTGCGTTGCTTACAATACCTCCTTCCATTTTAGATACTTAATCGATTAATTTTCTACAACGACTTAAAAATGTATTAAGCTTCCTTATGTCAAAATTGTATGTAATTGGAAGAAAGACTACGTGAATACTAAGCGATTTAAGCTAAGAAACTTGGATTAAAGCGCTATATATGCGTCATTTCTCAAGAAAAGCGTAAGGAATACTTTAAGACAGATAATGTTTAAAGTTAATGTCAAGTACATATAAATGAACATTGTCTTACGATATGGAAACAAAGACAGAGGGACAAAAAGTAATGTAAATTATGAGGTCCTGAAGTTAAATACTGATTCCTAAGGTAGCAAAAACATAGGCCAGGGTCGAAAATCCTGGATTATATTCTTTAAGTACCTCCTCAAATCGGTTCCAACAAGCGATATAAAATCACGCTGAAATCAGGACGCTATGAGCTTATCTACAATGATCTATTTTATTCAAAATATTTTATGGCCTATATTTTTCGAATCCTTGCTTTGCCTGCGACAATATTCGAGGTGGGGTAGCATTGTTGGGGCTATCTTCACATATCAGTGAAAAAGAGAGATTATTATGTGGGGGACATGAAAAAAATAAATATCCCAACTTCCTGTCCTCCGCACAATGAGAATCGAGCAATTCTCGGAAGTCCACGATCCCAAACAAGCGACCATCCATCGGAATCCCGTTCCCTCCATTTAAGTTCCGGAGGATGCGGAAGGATACGCCCATCTAACCATTGAACCGGGGGCATCTAACAGTCAAATGGGAACGGCGGTGATCGCATGAGAAAAGGAACGCCATTCAACCCTCAATTCCAATTTCATTCCACATCAAGGGTTCATTCTTTTCTTTTCGCTTCCCGAGTCGCCGTCCATTTAGTCAGACATCAATGAATTATTATAAAGCCATCCAGGGTCGGGGATGATCAAAAGGACTTCGCAATGACAACCAAAGGCGGGCCTCCACAAAATTCTCATTTAGGTAAAACTTATGCTCAACCGACTCAGGCGTTATGTAGCGGAAGTTCGACATATTCAAATGAAAGGTAGTTGCACTATTGAACAATAATTTAATGCGCACGACACTTTTCGGATCAAAGAGCCATCAGAGACTTGTACCATATGATGGCACTGTGAGCCGAAACCCGTCAACTTGGAATTCCTTTATCATCGCTAACGACGCAGTACTTCAAAGTAGGTGAAAGGCAAATGTATTCGATCACCGGTATTGCTCAGGAACTCTCCACATGAAATTGACCACATTCGGGAAGAAATTAGGAAAGCTGCTGGATATTCAAATGAATCTCCCTACGAGTCATTCATTGCTCCAGGCAACACTAATGACTCGACGGAAATGAGCATTTTCCGTGAAAGTGTGCCCTTTGGGTGAGCCATTAGTTAAACTCTGTAGTCGGTCAATCACTGAACCTACAAAAATGCCAGTATTTGGCCCAAATTCGCAAACTCAGAAAAGCGTCCACGGTCGGGAGGTAATCGTCTGTTTTTAATTGTGTTGGTATCACTTAAGTTTGGTGTTGCTTTTTGCCACTAAACAACATAGGGGTAGGTAACACCGGCATCACAAAACTTGAGTTTTTTATTGACGACGGTAACCAATATCGTACTATGGATAATGATTTTCAAGAGCATAATAAATATAAATTTACAAATTCTTATTGAAAGTTCTGCAAAACGATGTCTGACATAATGCATGAGGTTAGACAATTTTACCGCTCCCAACCAAATGTCGATGACAGCGAAGAACGATAAAACTGAGTGGGAGGTTAATTGAAAAATAAATTGTAACATGTACAGTATTGAACTGTCAGGATTTTCAATAATGCACGATTCAGGCTATTTATTGAATAACTGAGTTCATATTTTCTAGCGGTAAAGAATAAACATCGCCATGAACTCTGTCCATTCTCCCATTTCAATTGAGCGTCATTTGTTTTCAATGCGATGCAAAAACGATTTTTTTGGCTACACCGGTGAAATAAGAATCATAAAAACCTGTAATGGCTTCCTTTTAACTCATTAAAAATATGAAAAAAAAACAATAAAATATCATAAAAGTGAAAATCTCTTTGGAGCTACCATCCCTGTCTGTCTCTACCAAAGGTGCTCGTGAACCAGGGCTTTCTGTTGAAAGGTTGCTTAGATACCAATTTCATCTTATCCGATAGCCTTACATTAGTAAATTATATTTCCAGAGAGAACTCGGCAGTCAATTAATTCGCCATCGGATACATATAATGAGCGATAACGCAGGTAAACAATCCGTATACCCGCGACTTTGATGCCAAATTGTCTACCTAATATTGCTCGATACAATCCACGCAAACCTTTGATGCTAGGATACGGCATGTCTAAAGAAAGGATTTTTTCGGCACAAGATCTAGGCATATAGAAGTCCACACGTCAAGGTGCAGCACTGAAAAGTCAGAAATGGTAATTGACTTGTTCCAACGAATACTAGCAGGCACGAATAATTCCCATTTGTTTCACTGAGGATCCGTAGATGTTTTTTTGGAGAATACACACGGTCGATAAATTTTCAATGCCTACCAGTAAACAAGAGGGACAAATTACATAGAATAGACTCACTTGGTTATTCAGCGATTTATACTAGGCACACCTCAGGAGAAATCCGCATAAAACTTTTCCCATATATTGTCTTCCCAGTGAATAATTTCAGAAAGACAACCTCGAGTCATTTTCCATATCAGCAAAATTTTTCTATGCACATCGGTTATTAAACAGCGTGGAGAAAAATTGTGTCCCGAAAATTTAACCGTGGATAGCTGATGCCCGTAGGGGCCAACATTTCTACTGACGCTTAGGTCGAAACGTACCGTTTTTAAACTACAGAATATAACTAGAAAGAGCTCCGATTGGCCGCGAGTTTGCCCTGTTGTCGGATGCTCTGCCTCCCAAACTGAAGGACGTGGGTTTGAGTCCCGTCTGGGTAGGTTACCAATAACCAGGATATGTATGTAGTCTATCATTGATATTTGTGGTAACACTCCGATGGAAAGGCCAAATAGTACTGTTTTCGGGATAATGAATATAAATAACTCATGATCTGTAATGATTTGCATGCCGAAGGCCGCAGCTTGCAAGCTCAGTACCAGCGCGCCGGCTTTTCAAACTGGGGGCCTGGGTTCGAATTCACTGGGCTATCGACACTTGAGTTTTACTTTCATTAGCTCGGTAGTTTTATTACATTAAGCGTCTGGACTATCGAATACATTCAACAGTTCGTTGGTTGATCGGCTGCGCTGTGGCTATAAGTTCGTACAATCAACTTCCCTCGGTTATTACCATCATGAAATACACAAAATTCACAAATCAAATTAAAGCTACAGAGATTAGATGAGTTATAAAATGAGAGTAATGATCAAAATTGATAACCATGCAGTCCATATGACACAAATCCCTTACTTGTTGGTGAATTAGTACTCCAAATGAAGGCAGTAAACGTTAGCTGAGTGAACATGGTGAAATAGCCCCCTCAAGCTATAAGGAAACGTATCAAATAAAATATGTCACATAAAAGTGCATTAAATATTATGCATAATACATAGGTTTACTTTGTCTTCTCAAATTTAAGGCTGCTAATTGTAAAAGTAGTATCTAAAAATATATTTGGCAAAGTGAGGATAAACTGTTTGTTTTGAATAATGCGGTCAAAGAATGATGCAGGAGATTAAATAGTAGGATAAGCAGTGCGAACGTTAGCACCCTATATCCAAGTTGACGAAAGGAAACGATTAGACAAGCCGTCACAAATAACTAGAGATGCATCAACGGGAAAGATCCGATTCCCTGCTGAGGCGGAGCTGGATGACAATCAACCGTCATTTGTCAACGGATCCTATTCCCCGACGTGGACACACGGATTTAAAAGGATAGATAGCACTCTGGAAAATGGCAAAAGGAAGTACATTAGACACTCTCGCATTCATAAATGGTAAGAGAAGAATGGCTTGGGCGAGAGGGTAGCTGTCGCTGTTCTGGAAAAGGATTATACAGGACGAAAGAGGCAGCTTGAGAGAACATGGATGGGGTATTAGTGTCCCCAACAATGGGGGGACGAAAATGTATCTAGGTCTGGACACCCGTCGTATTCAATCCATTTCACTCTTTTTCCCTTAACCCTTGACTTCCACCCTTCCTCTTTCGGTTTACTACACTTCCTGTTCTTGAAAACCGCTCCCATTATTCTATTTCCGCGTCAGGTAGCTCAGGGTGAATGGTCACAAGGCATCGTTCAACTATTCTATCCGCCTAGGGCCACCTACGGATGAGAGAGCTTATTCTCTCTCGTATGTCGACTTTGCCTCCTCGTTTGTCTCTTGAATGTTATTTTTCCGGATATTCGGTTCCAGGAGAGCATAAGGAGACGTCCGAGCGTGTTATGATCCTGTACAAGCACTCTTTTGTGCCCATATAGATTAAACTTAGAGCGAAATACGTCAAGGAGAATGTATATGAAGTCAATAGCCTCGCTATGGCAATCCATAGGTACATTTCTTTGTTCATCCGGGTATAAGTTATTCTATCATGAAATCGAGAGCACAAGCGTATCATATCGTTTAATTATGCTCGAAAAACGTGTACATTGGCTTTTAACAATGAAATTATATGGTGACTGAAAGTTAAACAAATATAATGTATGTAGCTAGTCCATTACGAGATTGAGAGAATTTTAACTTCATATCGTTTAAGTAGGCTAGAAAAACGAACACCTTTTCAAAGTACAAACGAAAAGGTGCGTTGTAAATTAAAATAAATGGAGCATGCTCAAAAAAGTATGATAATACTATGAAACTCACATATGTCAGTGAAACAATCACGCAGAAGCGAGTCCTAACTTGGGAGTTGGTTCCTTGATCACCGAGCCAAAATGTGATTCTGATTAAGGTCACACTAAAGCGTAGTAAGTTCAACTCTTCTCGGGAAATCAGCTAGATTCGACGGGAAAGCACCGGATTCTTCAAGTGTCGTAAGGTCTGGGATAATCATGATAATTCAATGTAAACATTATAAAAATACCTAAAAAGAATTAATTCACTCTTAAAAAGGTTTTCATCACTCGTAATAGTATATGTAGAACGGTCATTGAGGTGCCTTGACCATTAAGTGCCAGCACTGACAATAAGTGTTTACAACCATGTGTTTCGAAGTAGTCGGTACTTCGAAACATATGGTTGACATCAGTATTATGTATGTCTGTGAGTCAGGATTCAGGGATGGTTCATAAAAAAGGATAAACAGCATAACCTTTTCTCTCTCATCGGAATCCCTCAGAATAAAAAAGTATCTCTCGTTTCAAACGAAAGAGAGTGGCGCAGTGAAAGCCAATTACTGCTTATTAAGTGCGTAATTAAATGTGGCACAGTTGGACCTCTAAAAGATCTCACATCATTTATAACGAGCATTATAATTCGCTGTTTCTATCAGGTTCACTTTTTCTACAGTCTTACAAGAAAATACGAATGAAAAAAATCATCCATGAGTAAATAATTCATCAATGATAAAAGTAGCTTCCGGGATTATTAAAATTCCCACGTAAACATTACGCAGATCGTCACGTTCATTCTTTAATAGCCCTTTTCAGTGCATATGCCCTTTTTAGTGAAATCCTTTCGCTGCAAAAGACGATAAGTTGTGGCATGGGTGTCCTATATTCCTTTGAATATTCATGGAAAACGTGACCATACGTTACCTTTACGTTCACTTTTGCATTACACAAGAGTGTATAAAAATCGAAATGTGGTTTGTGGTTAAGATAAAATAATCAACATGAACACAACAGCAGAGTGGCGCAGTGGAAGCGTGCTGGGCCCATAACCCAGAGGTCCGTGGATCGAAACCACGCTCTGCTATGGCTACTTTTTACGGTTTTTGGTATTTCAAAATAGATATTTTGTCGTCTGGAATGTTGTGGAGTTATCACGGATACAACTGACTCAAAGAAAATGTAAAGATAAAAGTTAATACGACATTGGACTCGACGATGCAGTCTAATCTTGTACCAATACTTGATTTACAAGTAATTAGTAATTTTATAGTGCACCACCATATTGAGAATTATTCCAAACAATAGTTTATATTGAATAAAACTAATCCTGCCGGAATCGCTTTCTAAAATTGTCCAAAATATTAGATTAGTGGGCATAGCGTTTAGCTACTGACCGAGGGTAACCTGTACCAATCTCTATTGGAGCCTGTGCTGTGGACGCCGGCAAGCGAAAAAATTGCAGTGGGTGGTGGCCCACAAACCTTGCGCGGCACCCCAACCTAAATATAGGTGAAATTCACTTTCCTGTGGCGTCTCAGGTCAGCTCCACCTTAGTTAAGGAACCAAACTGGCCCATGGTTTAATCATATATACTTACTCTATGGTTTAATGCACTAAATAACCAATGAACACAAAAAATAACATAATTAATATTAAAAAAGAGTGACATACGGGTGTATGCCGCGTGTCGTAGTGGAGATTACCCCGACGTTTCGCGACCGACTGGTGGTCAATTCTTCAAGGCAATGATGCTGGGATTTGGTTTTTGCTTCCTTTTTATTTCAGATGGGAGGGGTGGGGTTTTTAATCACCATGAGCCGCGAAAGCTTCAATCAAGAAACATAATTAATTAAATGTAACTTTTAATTATGTGATTCCCGAAACAGATTTTTCTATCAGTGCCTTACAAAAATAAATCTGGGTTGGTAAGGAGCCATTGAGGTTGGTTTTTTGTGAAACGTTTTGTGGTTGAGATGATTGCACGTCTGATACATTTTCTTACTTAAGAGAAAAAGAGGGTCTGGAAACTACTCACGCAATTTTATGATCACTGTGGCACACCACTATGCTTGTTTTTTTAATGTTATCAATTGAATTGAGAATGGATGCGATTATATGACATACGCTTGCAATGTTGAACGTCATCAACATATTTTTAGAGGAATTGCTCACTTAATTTTATCAGGATATTTGCCAACATGGAAGTGTGTATGAAACGGAATGCACATTATTCTACGCATTTTACATCCGTACCAGTTTGATAGTTACAGCACATAAGTTCATAAGAAGGGGCTCAAAAGGGGCTTTTTTTCTATGATGTAATACCATGTAATATATATGTACGTACTTGTTTCAATTCAAATGTTGTGCTTGCTTCAATTCAAATGTTGTGCTTGCTTCAATTCAAATGTTGTGCTTACTTCAATTCAAATGTTTATATGTCAGCATGACCCTATGCAAATGATGGTAGCCAAAAAACAGGTTGTCCTTAATGGCTACCTAAAGTTACTCCGTTTTCGGTAATTAATTCTATTCTGTACTTTTATTTTGTGGAGTAATAAACATTATTATTATTATTTAAAAAAATCCTACAGGATAGATACTAAATAGATACAGGATAGATAGACACTGAATTCGGTGGCAAGCAGCCCTAAAAGCAGACCTATTAAAGAATCAGGTTTACGATTACTTCATCCCGTGATTGAATGAGCCCGCAGGGCGCAGAATGGCGAGCTCGCACAAATCTGACCCGAATCTCATAGCGCGCGTGGCAATGAAACCCGCACAAGGGGAGCCTAGGCAAAAGACTGCGCGCTTTTAAAATGATTGCTGCGGGCGATAAGACGTAGACGGACGTGGGCCCAGGTCGGAAGGTATATGAGGTAAGGAAAAGAAAAAGACCGACACAAGAGAGGCCAAACCATCCTCACCCACTCTCTCCTACACTTGAAGAACATCTGCTCCATAAAAACGTTGAAACATCTCTCCTTGAATTCTGTTCCGTCTCCACACATCCAGCTCAGCCTTTTTAAGCCAAGAGTTCACCTCAACAGTCACGAAACCCTTCTGTTCCACCGTGTTTTGACCTCCAGTTCCTCCCAGTCTGCCGGCTGAATATATACGTATAAAAAAAACTCCCGATCACCCTAACTGCCTCTCTCTCCAGCGCAAAAACTCGGGCTCATTTTTTTTCTTCCTCCCAAGTTGACCTCATCCCTTAATCATCGTCTGTGCTCTCCCTCTCCGGGTGCCTTCTGTAGCATTCACTCCTCCCCCATCTATCTCTCTTCCTTCAAAGCCGCTGGCCTGCTGTGAGCGCCCACCACCGGCTTCCTTCCGACCTCCTCCCCCGATACGAGGTGGCGCGTGCCCAGAGCCACCTGCCCTTCTCCACCTCCTCCAGAACCACCGGAGAAGTCTTCCACTCTCCCGAAATCGACCATCGTCACTACTAGCCATCTCCTGTACTTCTGGAACAAATAAATACTCCCGTCGCACAGTGGGCTAGAATCGAAAAAAGCTGGCCAAAACCTCAAAAACGATTTTTTTTGAGCCAGGTAGTTGAAACTTCGCATATAAATTTTCAAATAAATCATGCATTGTACACAATAAAAAGTTAAGGTACTTTTTCACACAATTTATTACGACGACCGGTTTCGTCGCAGAGGTGACATCTTCAGGTAAAGAAATCGTTATTTTTCCATTGTTCGTGTATAGTTTTTACTTATATATATGGATACTTTCATATAAATATATAAAATTATGCGCGTAAATATTTTGTTTAATATGCAGACATCATAAAATCTATTTGATGTCTATCTGAAAATATTTCTAACAAAGAACGCACGCGTTAGATGCAACCAAAAGTACCACTATGGGGTTCGGGAGTATGAGATGCACTTATGTGCTAACCTATGTCGCAATCCGTGCAACCGTATGGAAACGCATTGCGGACAGACAAGCAGAAATCATCTTTCATATAAAAATAATGATGAAAGAAGATAGATAGATACAGGAGTGCTCACGTATAATATTTTACTTCTACTCATCGTCTCCAGTACTTCTGTAACAAATAAATCGCCTCTCTATCTCTCGCTTTAAATCATTTCTCTAACGCCCCCTTCTTCTCTATCGTTAGGCTTATAATACATACACGAGAACTTTTGTACGTTACTTTTACAGATAGTTGTTGGGCACCAGCCATACCTCAGGGAGATAAGAACATCTGACACTGTTACGTATAATATTTAGCCCATAGGGCCGGTTTTATGATCTCTGGTTAATGTTAATCGGAGCATGGAGCAGTTGTACTCTCATCCTGAAATTATTTAGAAATTAAAGTAAAGCATAGCTGTTTAGATAAGCGTTTAGTTAAATTGGTGACCTTAAACCGAAGTATTCATTCATTTGTTCATGATTTTCCGTTCGAAAAAATATTAACTGGAAACCATAAAACCGGGTCTAAGAGTTATAGCACTAACGAATCATTAGTGTGAGAGGTTCTTTTGCCTAAATTTAATTATGCCTTACTCGGGACCAAAATAAACTCGTAATTAAAGTGTGTCCCATATTATAGTCTGCTGATCACTCGCGATTTTTTATCGTGCTTTTTCTGGCCCCGCAGTTCAAAGCACTTTTAATAGAATTTAACAAAAGAATCGTGGTCATGCTTTGAGAAATTTTAGTTCGTTTTGTGACTCTGGTTTTTTTTCGGAATTTGATATTCATAGACTAGAAGCAAGCACAAAAATTAATCAGAAATTAGAATTACGTATCAGTCTCTGGAACCGGTGGTAGATTTGATATCTATGTACATATCTAAAATATGTTGACATGTGTGTTGATGGTACCTACTTCAATATTCGAAGACATGCCGTTTACAATAACAAAAATATTATTTACTTCAAAAATGTCTCATTTTAATAACAGCAGAGTGGCGCAGTGGAAGCGTGCTGGGCCCATAACCCAGAGGTCCGTGGATCGAAACCACGCTCTGCTATAGTCAATTTTTTTACGGTAAGCGTTTTTTTTATATCTTAGGATATCAGCTCCTTTTTCCACTCCGGGTAGACATCTCGTCCGGGATTTATGGGCGATATCAATAGGCGATTTTTCCTGGTTTTCTTCTTTTTCAATGATTCACACGCATTGGTACTTTGAATGTATACACCAGAGTCTCCCTGACACGAATGAATTATTCAATTACTATCTCATCATTACTATCTCTCGAATATTGAATTAGGTACCATCAACGCACATATAAACATATTTTAGAGTCCCCCTTTTCTTATTTTTCACATCATCCTCTCACCTCTTCTCTCTCGAAGCGTTGCTTTCCTACTAGATGGTTTTGCGATAGTAACCGAAATATTTACTCCACATCTTGTTTATCCCATCCTTTGAATAGCATTCGAGATGAAGATAGAGTGAAAAATATAGCGGAACAGAATGCAAAAAAACAGAAATAAACTTTGCTCAGTTCACAAGAATATTAAAAAAGGCACGACCCGTGTGTCATAACATAGTTACATGATGTATGATCTTAGGTTTTCCCGGCGTATCAGTTGCAGAAATGTTTCTCGGGTTTTCCACCGGTTGATATCGTCCATGTCTCCCGACGTTTCGATCCGCGACATGCTGATCATCCTCAGGGGATCTTCCGAATAGTTACATGATGAACTCTTCTCGGGAAATCAGCCGTGTCATTGCTGCCAACGCTTCGATAGGCCTCTCTGACATCGTCATCAGGGCGAAATTCCCCTGTTGATTCACCCAGATGAAGATTTCAGAGAAGCCTATCGAAACGTTGGCAGCAATGTCCATCCTGACCCGGCTGATTTCCCGAGAAGAGTTCAACTGCAAGATTCACCTAGAAGTCAACAAATCGTTCAACCTTTTACATCTTCAGGTGCATCTATCATTCATGCAACTCCTTTAATATCAAATCAGGCGCGACAGTAAGGACATCTAACGCAATCGGAAAAGAGTGTGGTGAGTTGGAGTCAAGTGGTGAGGTAAGAACTTAACTCCCAACTCACCCCACTCCTCTAAGATAGTTAGATATCATTACAGTAGCACCTGACCTGATATGAAATTTCAGATGCGTACATGATAGATGCATCTGAAGATGTAATTATTTTATGAAACCGGGGCCCTGCCTTTTTTTAGTATTATGCTGAACCTAAAAAGGCTTTATTCTCTTATTTACCATAATTCAGTGACGTAACTAGGAAAATGCTTTGGGGTGGATGGGATAGCCTGAGGTGGCGACCACCCCCCCTCCCCAGGCAACGGGTAGACCGGGAAAATTTTTGAAAAATGACTTGCCTGAAATACATTTTATATCATTTTGTCACTTAAAACTTCACTTAAAGCAGATGCAGTTATTATAAATCCAAACTAGACAACATTTTTAAATATTTTTCTTGTTTCTCTGAGACTTTGGGGGAGGGATCTATCTCCCCCATTGTTACGCCACTGCCATAATGAAAGGTTTCATTCAGTTAAGTCTGAAGTTATATTGCGGAACATTGTTGTTGTAGTACCTCGATAGGGGGAGATTAAATGAACAAATTGGTGATGTATTAGTTTTGTTACATTTCTTGTCGGCAACTGTCAGCCAATATCCTCCTACCCTACAGACGTCAATACAACATGTGATGATTCCCAGTTACATTCCAAAGTGATAACTCAACAAAATCTCAGTTAATAAGTTCCTGAATCATCATTTGGCGCCAGATTACCCTGAAAATTTCGTGATTGCAAGTCCTATCTCATTTCCATGATCTCTCGTTCAGGGATTCTACCCGAAATTCAAAAAAAAATATACTGGTTTTACAAATTGGTTGTTTACCATGCATTGGATAGGCTTCAATAACGTTAATTCTGAAATGATAAGTTATATTCGACCAAAAGGTTGATTTGACTAGGTGAGGGTAGAGCTCACCCCAGAATAAGCCACATTCGGGTTGAAAAAATCCACACACTCAGGGAAGGGGGGGGGGCGGGAGTTCTTTTCCCTAGTAGGCCACCACGCATCTCCAGGATTATATTATTGGTTGTGTCCTAAATCTTCAGCAATGAATTGAACCCGAGAGTGGTTCCAGAAAAAGTTTGGCCTGACTAAATCCAAGAGAATGGAATAAGAAGAAATATATCGGTTAATATTTCTCAAGATTGGGAAGGGTTTTAGAAGCAACTATTATTACTGGCGGGCTAGGGAAATGGAATACGGGAGGCGTGGGTGACCTCTCCCAGATAATTATTAAGATAAATGGATCAAAGCGGTGAGTTTTACGACTTTCTGAGGGGTATTTTATTAATTATTACACCATTCAATAAGTGATATTTATCCAGTTAAGTAAAATTGATTAAATTTTAACATTTCTCTGAGTTATGGGGGGGGGGGGGGTTAATTCCCCAAAACCCCTCTCGCTGGGCCACTGGTGATACTAGTCCCTCAGTTATACTCAGAAAATGAAAGGAAAGTTAATTTTGTTTCCCCAGCTCTATGACAGAAAGCAATTTTATTGACAACACCTAGGGGAAAACCGTTTCCAAACGTGATATTCACTTCATATTATTTTGTCACATTGAGTGAGAGATCATAAAAATAACTACTTCGACAGCGTGGTTGCAATACATCCAATTTTACTACGAATATGAACCAAATTTGGTTCACGAATTCAAAATACCTGATTAGGGTGAGAGCAATATAGGTGATTTACCTTGCTTCTATTACAAGCTAATAAGGTTCATTAGTTCGGTGGAGTGGAAGAAGGTCGATGGTGGAAACTGGATCGCTTTTGGAAAAAAACCGGCCTCCATACCTCCTCCAGCGGTTTAACCTTGAAGGCTATGGGCGTTTTGGGTGACGTATAATCTATAAGGCTTCTTAAATGAGACAACAAGCTCAAAATTATTTCAGCGTCGCAGTAAGGACGCTTGAATAAATATCAAAAATTGCTAATACTATCCAAGAGTATACTTCCCAGCGCTACGGCAACAAGTTATAGTTTTTATTAGGTTACGTAAAGATAGATATGTGTTCAAAGCATGAAAAATAAGAAAATGAAAGTAGTCTCGATGGAGATTAAGGAAAAAAACTAGTCCCTCGTGTATACTCAGAAATAAAGAGAAAGGTAAATTAGTTTCCCCAACTCCCTGACACAGAGCAATTGTTTTGGTAATTTGACGAAACCGTTCTTAAAGTGATATTTACTTAGGCCGTGCATAAGGTCGTGGCCGCTGAATAGAGGGGTTCAGAAATGAGTAATAATTAAATGAGAAAAATATCAATTTTAGACCTAAAACTGGCATCATCATCTGGCTAGAGATTCCAAATTTTAATATTGTTTATAAATAACAAAGCTGTAATGCGTTGTTGTTTGCATGCATGTGAGGAATGGCTCGGTTCTTATATATTCACGTAAATTAGCACGCTTATTGAAAGTTTTGTAGAACAAATAAGTTACAATAAGGGGAGAAATTCCAAAGTATTTTTAGACGTAACTATAGAGGATTGGTGGCTTCAGGATTAGTCGTTGGCCGAAAAAATATGACCGGTGGCCATTGAAGAAGGTGGCCGATGAAAAAAGGTGGAATTTATCTAATTTACACGGAATATGTGTTCGGTTTTAGGGAAAAGTAGCCGCTAAATAGATATGGTCGTTAAAGCAGTTTTCACTAAATATATTATACCATTTTAATATAAGTATACCGGGACTAGCTGTGGTGATAACTATAATGTCTTTTCTAACGAAGTTAGCCATATCTTACGATAACTAAAGGTGTCTTTTCTAACGAAGTTAACCATATCTTACGGACGCCAACATACAACGGACGATCAGATCACAAATAAAATAAGGGAGATAGACTGTAGAACAGACAGATTCAGAATGTCTTTTTTCCACGATCAATAAGAGATTATAACGGCAGCGATAGAACTCATAAATAGATTGCATGACTTGTAGTGTAGCCTACTAATCTATGTAAAACTAAATGCGTGTTTCTTAATTTTATAATTATTTCTAACAGTATGTGGTGGTATAATTTGTTAATATGCGTGACGTTTTTTGGACTGTGTGGTGTGCATGTGGGAGTCCAATTGCACACTGCATGCTGGTGATTGATCACCACCTGCCAAACACCCTAGAGGTGGCTCGCAGGGTATTATGTAGACGTAGATGTATACGGAGTCACCCGCAATTCACAAATTGTGCGAAAATTCCACAGCAAAACAAATCATTCGCCTTGATCGGGATTCAAACCCAGATCTTGTCCGGTATACTACATAAATTTCGAAAGAGGTGAATTAAGCCTCGGTAGTTTAACTGGCTAAAGTAGTCGACCGGGGATTCGGGTTTGTAACCCTATCAAAGCGAATGATTTTTTTTCCCTGTGGAATTTTCTGACAATATTTTACCATAATTAATAGTCTTACTGCACTAAGTTCAATTAATTCAGGCGTAATATAGTGGAAGTTCAGCATATTGAAATAAAATGAATTTGCACTTTTCCGCAGGAATTTTATGCGTACGACGCGTTTCATCTTGTACAAGAGGATGGCCCCGTGACCATAAACACGTCGTACGAACTAAATTGTCGTGGAAAAAAGCCAATACACTTTATATAAATCTTACTGGACTTGTACTACAGCTAGTGGCATGAAGAATGAGGTTTAAAACATCAGCAAACGAAGGTAGCAATACAGTTGCCTTTCCGAGAATTCCCTACCCGACAACACCTTTCAGCCCCAACTCACTGATTCTTTTCATCCTCCTCGCACTATGTCTTCCTTTCATAGAACTTCCCTCGTCCGCCAACCGAAAATCCCTCATTTCTCCTCCTCCTCCACAAATACTTCCCTGCTACAGTCCCAATATCCCCACTCCCCCGTATCCATCATGCGAAACAAACTGCTGCGACAAGATGACGAATGACTGGGAGGAGAAAGCGGCAAGGTCACAAGCAAACACGGAAGCAGCATGCACTCATATCCTCGGAGCCGTTTGGAAGGGAACAATGTCAGGGATGGGAATTCTTTCATTAAAAGAGGATCATAGGTAGCACTGGGACAATTACCAGGGGTTCTGCCATACATTCCCCACCTACTGTTACACAATGAACGTTCCACACCGCTTAACTTCAGAGCGGTAAAGGTGCCTACCCGAGAATAAAATTAACAGAGCTTTTGAAACCATCTCTTTTAGAAGGTCTCTTAACATCTTCAAAGACGTTAAGACCCCTGTTTCAACTTTTACGTATCAGTTATAAAGGTCTTATGAAATCATACCTATATAATATTAAACATGGCGATCTTAAACATCAGAATAGGATCTTGATATCTATGATAGAATCAACCTCTAAGTAATGTGGTAACCTAAAATGTCATTAACTTTCAAATAGCAAAGTCATAATAGACGTAAAATTGATATTTCAAGCATTGTGTCAGTTATTACTTTGTTTTCGTCCTTTAAACTGTTCCTTTAGAGAGCTTTATGAATGAAGAGTTACCATACGGAAATGCAATTAATATACTTGTATTACCGAATATTCAAAAGGTCACCATTGAATTAGCGCTAAAACAGATTCCCACACTCATTCTACAAATAGCTGTGTAAAATGTTAGATTCTATAGTTGTTGAATCACTTGTAACTAATAGAAAATTTTAATTTGATTGCATCCAGACAATTTCTGCACTATTTTCTCATAGTGACGGTAAAGTGAGATTGCTTAAAAATGCATAATTACTATATATTTAAATTTCGTAATAGATACGAATTACATAATATGTTCCTTGTTTAACTGGCAATTTGAATACCTTTTACGCAACCGGTGTAATATGCCGCATATTTATTTTTCAATAAAAATATTAATAGTCACAAAAATCAAGGCAAAATTTATTTACTGAATGTGCATCTGTTACTTCAAAGGGTAACATTAATGAAAAACTCGCACTGATCGAAATCCTGATAGCATACTTATAAGAACTTGTATGAATAAGGATTGATTAATGGATAAATAAAACTTAAATAACTACCCTAACTGATATACATATCTACATACTTTTTGCAGTTCTTCAGTTGTATGAACTACTCCAATATCGTAGCACATCCACCTGGGCTGGAAGATCCTCCGATAATGTTACCAGTGATATTCGATTGGTGCCTCCTGAAAATAATAACGCAAAAATGAATACCAATTTGTACTTATTTATTTTTATAAGATTTGAACACCCAGAATTGCATTATTGCGGCTGTACTATTAAATAGGTTACCATTTATAATATTTAAAAAATTCAACAAAAAAATTAAAAAATTGGTAACATAACTCAAAAAGAACCAAACAATAACTGAAGAAAACAAATAGAAAAGTATGACAGAGATGTGAGTGATTCATATAGAAAATAAGTAAGACAGAAAAGAGTTATCTGCGGAACATCATATACTTACTGAACAATTACTCCCTACGATAATTGCCTCTTTTCGTCCCCATGCATGATAAAAGCGTCTTTATTCCCTTGTAAGGCCCTCATTATGAACTCCCTTAGGGCGTTTTAAGGTTCCACGGAAAAAAATCATCAATCTTCATTACTAGACGCACCCCTTCATAACCATTTAATGCATTAGCACTTAACCTTATGATCATAAAATGTTGACAACCTATGTTAGCCCTAATTATGACACCAATTTTTTCGAACTTGACAAATGAATTATCTTCCACTGCTTTTCAGTTTTTGATTTATGTACTGCACCCATTTACTCATTTACTCTCCTCAATGTTTATAAACCCCATTTTACACGTCATTTTTTAAAATATGTTCCGTTTATAACATTACTAATGACTCCATTAAGAACATGGGATCTCTAGTCCCCTCTATCCAAGGTGGCGACACAAAAAAAAGTTGACGGTGAATTATCGCTGTAGTAAATTTATGAATTAGCCACTGAGAGGTCACTTAATGAGTTTAAGTGAAAAAATATAGCAAAATTTTATGAAAGATACCGTAAACTAAAGGAAAAATGTTATTTACCAGATATAATTCATCACTTGTGCATACCACACGCCATAACACTGCACAGGCGGCGGTTGTTATGCCATCCAAATTATACCCATAAGGTTATTTAGTACATACATTAATATGCTAGTAAAGACAGAAAATAGTTCATTAACACTTGCGTGCTATGGGTGTAATATAACACCAGGTGAAATTCTTCGATTTTTGCCACGGGCGTAATGTTACGCCATCCGTCTTTTGAAAAATCGTAGAGAGCCATGTTTCAACGACGTAGTACTAGCCTCAATATAAGCAAATAGAGGAAAAAATGTAAGTTATTCTTTAAAATGATACAAAACGCCTATTTCTCGCTTAAAAGGTAGGTAAGATAAGAAAAAGAAAAATGTATTTTCAATGGCCAGTTCTAGGGTTGAGATCTGGAGTACTACCAAGGTATGCATAGTAAGTGTTAAGTAACTGCGTAGCCATCTTGACTGCTCTTTTACATATATTTCCTCAGAAGTCTATTATAACGCTGAAATATCGAAGTTGTGATGGGGCGACCGTTTCAATTCTTCGGGACAATGTGAATGGGGCGGAGACTTCAACGCCCGTCCGCACGCGCTATCCTCCTCGCAGACCGGCGGCGGCGCCAAAGTCCCGCCCGCCACCTTCCATTTCGACTGGCCCCCGTGCCAACGCAGCTGCCTCTGCCACATTGCGATCTATTAGGGCCCCCGGACCCCCTCCCTCTTTCCTCCACCCTTCGACACACCTTGAGGGCCCAAATGGACAACAACTGCCGGGGCAGAGGACCAAAGGGTTCCCCATTTATTTCCCCCTCTCCTTTCACCCCTATCGACCACTCCCCCCCCCCTTCGACCCATTTTATCACTTCCCAACCTGCCATCGCGTGCCGCAGAAACAAAAGGCCATCGGCCATCTCTTCCGGAATCCAATAGCGCGTGCCCAGCTATGAGGAAAGCCCTGTTGAGGAAGGAAATGGCGAAAAATATTTTGGATTGAAATGAACGAATAGAAGGTTGAAATAGAATTGGTTGAATTTTCAACAACATATAGAAGTTGAAAATTAGGCAGTATATTCTAATGGAAAATGGTGGTTTTTATATATTCTAACAGTTGAAGAAAGGTGACGAAAACTATTGCGCGGCTAAAATCGACGGATAGACCGGAGGACATTAAAATTGTCGAATTCATAATTGTTTAATGAAAATTTTGCAGGTTTCAAAATAATTCATGCTCGAACATGCTTCGACGATACTTTTCATCACTACCATATCCCTTAAACCCGATGCATCTATTCTCTCCATGAACCTATTGCTAAGGATATTCAATAAACATATTCAACCATATCACATCATTGAGAACAATTTCCACCATATTACGGTTTCTTTTTTGACAGTTTTGGTACCTTTACAAAAATAATCTATTCCATGGTTAATCATTTGATGATGATACATATTATATGAGCAAAAGGCACTTCCGCTGGCCCAATATAATTGTCAAACACAGATGAGCTAAAAAGAATTGTAATGTCAAAGATAAAAAATTATTGATAAGCACAGTAGGGAATTTGTTGGTGCAGAAGTCGAGGTGAAAACTTACGTAAAATCCTTAATATAATTATAAAAGAATGTACTTCAGCTCGACATTTCAATGAGACAGCCATTTCAGTTATAGATATTAAAAAAGATATTCTGCATTAATTTAGGATAATTGCTTTTCGACTTGGGACAACTATGCGACGAGTGACGAGTATGAGAGTTCACCATTAATCGAAGTGATTTTGAAACAGTGCAACATTATTTAAAAGTTCATTGATAGACCGCGCTCTTACTGACTATTGAAATTTCGGAAAATAAATAGTGCCCGTTTCTTAATAATGTTAGTACAATACCATTTAAATCGTAAACTGAGGGAGTATGCGCTTTAGATGAGCTCTTTCTTCCTCAGTTATTGCCAGAATAATAGCATATAGAATAAATTGCAAGGGTGCCCGGATGATAAACAAGCCGGTGTTTCCGCCACAGGTGCTACACATCGACCGATTCTATCGTGAATGCTGGTCATTCACCTTCCCCTGGGTATTTTTCGGGAGGGTGTTGACCTCCGGGACTTATCGTTTCCAAAACATTCAGCAGATGCGAATAGTCAAAGCGATTATATTCTTTTTTAAATCGGCCGTGCCTCACTGCCAATCTACTATTCGAAGAAATTTTGAAGGCCAAGTTTATAGCGTCCTGATTTCAGATCATTTTCGCATAATACTTGAGGCCTTAGTATGAATTGCTGGATTTCTCCATTTTCGGGTTATCGCCGCGTTTCGTGGTCAGAGGTGACGACAGTTTCGCTAGGATTCCACCGGGTGTCTTCAGGTCGAAGTACTTGCTATGAATTGCTATTTCGATCTACCATGAACTTAGTTTAGCTGCCGGATATGCCGATAGTTAAAGGTAGCATAAGAATCACTTACCCTGCTCATTTTATTAGACAAGAAAATGTTAATTCTGTGCCATAGGTAAAAACTAGAAATTGTTGACACTGAATCGGATGGTAAGTGCAATTTTTAATTTTAGCAATGAGCAAGTAGATAATAACTATCATTGGCTTAATACTTTTGGTAGGCTTTTTCTTTACCAATTATTTTCCACGGAAAGTATGCAGTGTTTTAATGATTTGACTCCTTTATAATACACTGCGAGCCACCTCATGGGTGTTTAGTAAAAGGTGACGAATCAACAACATGCACTTGCGGTGTGGAGTCTTACCAAGCATGCAAATCTCCATGAAATATAAGACAATCAAGCAAAAACACTTTTTTAGAGAGCAAATAGTTTATGACTGTGGGAGAAAGTTACCACTCCATCCTTGAAGGGTTTGTATCAAGAAAAGGGTCAATATAAATGTAAGATGGTCAACCAATACTCAAAAATAATCAGAGGGAAGAAAGTACAGTGAAACTTCAGCAAGAAAGAATAAGAAAGATCGAAAAAGATAAAATACTGTGAGAATTCCTCGGAGTGGTGCGACTGGCTTGATTGATTGCAAAACTATAATTATTCCGTACGATAGGTAAGACGAAAAAATTCAATAGCAGAGCGTGGTTTCGATCCACGGACCTCTGGCTTATGGGCGCAGCACGCTTCCACTGCGCCACTCTGCTTCTTGGATTAAATGTTAGATTAAGACTTATCTAAGACGTGAGGTTAGATTAAGACATGCATTCTTGAAAGATGTTTGTTGTGGAAAACGCTGGTACGTCATTTTCTGTACCGCAATGCCTTTATTGTCATTAATGCGAGAGCAGAAATACTATGCTGAATGAAAATATAAATTATGAGTATCTTGTTATATACCGTTACCACGTCTTGATTATGACATATATACGTGTATTAGTCTTAATCCAACGTTTAATGCAAGAAGCAGAGTGGCGCAGTGGAAGCGTGCTGGGCCCATAACCCAGAGGTCCGTGGATCGAAACCACGCTCTGCTATTGATTTTTTTCGTCTTACCTATCATACGGAATAATTATAGTTTTGCAATCAATCAAGCCAGTCGCACCACTCCGAGGAATTCTCACAGTATTTTATCTTTTTCGATCTTTCTTATTCTTTCTTGCTGAAGTTTCACTGTACTTTCTTTCCTCTGATTATTTTTGAGTATTGGTTGACCATCTTACATTTATATTGACCCTTTTCTTGATACAAACCCTTCAAGGATGGGGTGGTAACTTTCTCCCTCTCTGCTGACGTTCACTGTACTTTCTTTCCTTATTTACTCCATAAGAGTTCCCTATTATCCTAGTAAACACGAAATGTTGCAGCAAGGTTAAAGACAAGTTGCGCGAGGTTGCAGATGTTGCGGTGTTATTCTGGTCGCTTTGCAAAGTACCTGCAACGTAATGTTTGTGTCTCAAATATCGAACACTTAAAATTTTTATAAGTTCGAAAGAGCTGAGGAAGAAAGTGGCTTAGTGAATGTTGTTTTATACGCGATTTTTTGTCATGTGAAGTGAATTAACAATTGTCAGAAGGATGTATTTATCACTCCCTCAATGAGAAGACTGGGGGATTAAAATATTCCCGCGAAAATATCAATAGAGCCTTCGTCTGTAAGCCTAATCTATTGTTGTATGAGAAACCCAGCATCGTATTTACCCACTCGAAGCGCTATTCAGGCCACATTGAAACGGTCCTGCAACGTAGAAATTACGTATTCATTAGTGTTTAGGACTCCGAAAAAAATTAGTAAGTTCGAAATTTTTTATTCAGAAAGTAATTTGGAAAAAGTTAACTATACGCGCTTCATTATCATCACCGTTCAAAAAATAATTAATCGGAAGGATATAATTCTTGAGGGCCTTACAAGACGGTTATGATTGCTATTCATTAAAGGTTGCAATAAACGTGTTAGGGAATACGTATGGAGGCTTTTATGATGTTGTCATTACGTTGCAGCTACTACCAATACGTTGCAGTGAGACGTTGCTGCAAGGCTCTAGAAACACACATGGTTTAGAGGGATATCTCATTGCCCACTTAAATCCCGCTTTGCTCCTACATCCTCAACAACTATTGCCTCTCTCGTTCCATGAAAAATTATTTAAAACATTTGATAATTCACGCATCAAACAATCAAAGTAACGGCATTTTTAGATATTCTAGTGTGAATTTATGTGCGCTCGAGCCAATATTAGCGAGCGTTGAAGAATTGAAGGTAAGGATATTTAAGGGTTACAAATAGCATTACATCTGAATAAATGCGAAGATTGGTACCAGTTTAAAATCGAGGAAAATACTCTCATTCTTCGTCTAAGTACGGTACCCTTTTAAGTAACGTGGTTACAACTCTGAAAGCCTGAGTAGTCAGAATTCACTAACTCACTATTAACTTTGAGGTGTTCCATTATAGTTTTCTTGGATTTTAAACTACTACTTATACTACTTCTTTTTTACAAAGCGCGACCCGAGTTTCGGTGAATTCATCTTCAGGCGCGAATGTGAAATTCATCGAAACCTGGGTCGCGCTATGTAAATAAGAAGTGGTATTAGTAATAGTTTAATTTCCAAGAAAACTGAGTAGTCAGCCCAATACCACTATGGAAACCTAATGTTAAAAAATTGCAATGCTTCAGGCAAAGTGAGAGCCTATAAATTATTCTAGTGATTGCGTATTAAAGAGGGAAGAGGACTAGAATATCTAAAAATGTCGTTACTTTGATTGTCTGATGCGTGAATTATCAAATGTTTTAAATAATTTTTCATGGAACGCGAGAGGCAATAGTTGTTGAGGATTTAGGAGTAAACTTCGTGGAAGTTTTTCAAACAATAATGTTGAAATAATGCATGTTTTTTTCAAAGATTTTCGAAGAAGGAGATACGAAGGATCTTATCCGGTATGAAACCCCAGACATATTCACTGCCAATCAGTAATTGTAACTTTCCATTTAAATACCTCACACTAGAGTAATGAAAAAAATCTCGAAGTGTCGAAATGTCGTGGGGCTTTTCATGTTTTTGATTTTAATTCAATCTAAAATAAAGTACAAAAATTTAGAATCGATCAGAAGTTTAGAGGTCAAATGTTACATTATTTAAAGATTTTATTGATTAAAAAAACCCGCTTTTTCTGCTTTTCAGAGGCATAAGGCGTGGTTGGGTGGAAAAATCTTCCGAAATATGATTCTACAGTGTCCCAGCCGTAATCAGGTATTAATGACGTCTTCTTTCGATGATGGAGTTTGTCAAAGGCAAGTTAAATATTTAAAATAAAAGATAATTCTTCAAGTGGCTAATTTCATATATGTGAAGTTTGGTTGAATGGGTGCTCTACACGAATGTCAATATTTTTCATCTTAGTCAGAACAATAAGTGCTACAGAAAGTTCTGATATAACAGCATGCCAATACCTTTGATGAAGGCATAAACTCTGGACAAAAAGAGAAGGAGAACGGCAATTCATATACTAGTATAACAAAATATTACTTGATTATTTT
This sequence comes from Ischnura elegans, assembly GCF_921293095.1. Lineage (NCBI taxonomy): Eukaryota > Metazoa > Arthropoda > Insecta > Odonata > Coenagrionidae > Ischnura > Ischnura elegans. Next base: position 62,857,933 of record NC_060253.1, on the reverse strand, counting down.
AAATATTGAATATAGGCTAAATTTCTCGCTCAGCTTTTTCCTACCCACTATGATCTACTATCTATGATGAACTATGATCACACAAATACCAATTAAATTTCAAAACTATTTCATTTTAAATTACGTTAATCCCACACATGTATTCGTGTTGTATAAAACCAATTGCTCATTAAAAAAAATAATTATTCAGTTATTTGAATATATATTATTTTAAAATATTTATTTTTTTAGCTAAATAAGCTTTCGCATTAGTATGTTAGCACTTGCGTTAACGGAAATAAAGACATAGCTGAATTCAACTCAAAGTTCCACCGATCTTTCTTCACAACAGAGGCCTTTCAAAAATCCTCATCCCCTTCCTTGCCACCCCTGAATGCTTCATAACAGATCCCCATCCCAAACACCATTCCTACCAAATCCCCCCCACCACTACCAAACCCTGTCCCTCTCTCGTTAGGATCCCCTCGTCGTACCCCGCGACCCTCCCGGGACCAACCGTCTCTGCTTCCCTTTCTTCCCGACCAACAACCACCCCACCCTCTTTATACATATATTCGCCGTGGGGGTCGTGCCATCTGCACTCTACCACCTTCTGCAACCGTCCCAGCGGTGCAACCCCCACCTATCACTCCCCCTCTTCCCCCCTCCAACTTCCCAGGTTATTTTTCCATTCTCCCCTCCCCGTATTTTACACCCCACCGCCAATCCCTCTTCATCCCTTGAGCCAAAACACCGTCAGCGTCTCTCTCTCAACGTTTTGCAAGCGGGAAACGCGAAAAACAGGAGCATGTGCGTCTCTCTTCGAATTCACCTTTCCCTACCCCCTATCCCCCTGTCCCTTGCATCCAGCTTGGAGAGTTTTCGAGTCCAGAAACGCGTGCATATGCTCTCAAGATAACCGAGGATTCAAGGCGAAATGCAAGTTTAAACCTGCGGCCGACTGTTTCAGCGGAGATATCAACGGCCGTCGTAGAAGAAGAGGCAGTTTATGCCAGTTTATATCACTTACTTACAATTAATAGAAACTTATAAATTATCATCATTCAAGTAACATATGAATCTACAATGGTAACGAAACCCTTGGGTCGGGTTCGCGGGATACACTCCTGAGGCGAGGACTATAAGCGATTAGCTTTTCTCCTCTGCCCCAGAAGGGGAAGGACGGGAAGGAACAAGGAAAGGAGGCGCCACCGCGATAGGAGCCCGATGACGCCTCCAAGGAAAGGACGGGGAAGGAAGGAAGGGACGAGGAATCCTGCACCGTCACAATGTGGGCAGGTCCTACCATCAGCGAAACCATGCGTACGCAATTGATATTCTAACGACCTTAGAGGATTATTTTATGAGGAAGAATAATCCAACGATCAAATCGTTAGATAATATGAATCTACAGTAGGAGCACAGATATCCAACGATTTGATCGAAGAGTTTTTTCATTTTAATCGGAAAATCCTCCAAAATCGTTAGCACATTAATGGCTGATGCAGGGTTTCGCTTTTTAGGGGGCCCTCGTCGTTTCCATAGCGGCGAGGGTGTACCCCGTCCCTTTCTTCCAACCCTATCTCTATCCCAGAAGCATTGTCGGGCTCCTATCGCGCCGGCGCCTCTTTCCTTTTTCCTTCCCTTCCAAAGCCCTCCCCGGCAGCGCGGACGTATAAGTCTCCGACTTGGTTCTCGGCGCCGGTGCGTTGTAACCCTCAGAGGATCCACCTTGGGAGGGAGCACAGCTATATCTGCACATTACCCTGTAAGCTACATACAGAGATGTTTGGCAGGGGTAAACCATCGACCGCATATGAGTATTTACGTTTCTCTTTGAATTTACAATGAAATCCCACAGTAACTCGACAGCGGAGATATATCAACGGTCGACGTACAGGAAGAGACCAGAAGTGCCGGGATGGTGTCAATTTAATGGGCAAAATGATTTTTTTTCAAGTAACGTATAAATATACTACACGAACATGTGTGTTTCACTTGGAATTCATCTTTAACTCCCCCATTTCCCTGAAATTTGTTGAAATCTTTGGTATCGAGTCCTTAGATGCGTGCGTATGTCGTTAAGGCATAATCGGATACAAGTCGAAATGCAATTTTACACCTGCGAAGGATTATGAACTCCAAGTCACACAGCAGAATAGTAGTTCATCCAAGTCACATAATATTTCACACACTATGCGATAACGCCCGATCGGCTTCAGTACTGGTGCGCCAGTATTATGCAATTGTTTTACTTAAAACCTGTAATTGTGAGACTCTTGATAATGACGCACCAGCATTAAAACCGGTGGGTATTAATAATTTTTTTTTAGGAATACTGCAAAGCATTAATGCCACACTTCGAATTCACAGTTATCCCTCCCCCTCTTTCCCTATCCCTAGCATAAATCTTGGAAACCTTTCTAATCCGTGCATCCTTACGGCTTCAAAAGCAGGGAAAGAATGTTAACTCCGAAATATAAAACAGTGATTTCAACAGCCGACGAGCAGGAAGAGACAAAAAATTCCGGGTTAACTTCTATACGATCGTAAAAATTATATAGTGGAAATTAAAAATTCATCTTTTATTATTAAGCATTTATTGCGAATGGAAAATTGCAAAGTGAAATTCATAATTCAACAATATCATGGCAAGAATCTCATTAAGAGGATTACCAATATCCCCATTCCAAAGATTATGTTTGATATAATCAAATATTCAATCTATCAATATTATTTTAATTCTTAAATTGCGATACTAAAATAACCACAGTTTTCTTTACACTGTGTATTGAAGTCAAATGTAATTGAAAATAATTATTCGGTGTCATGAACTCTGATGTTGACTATGCACCACTCCGGACGTACTCAATTCTCTGGAAAAGTAATTAATGATACATTATAATTCCAAACGCTCCCATGCAAAACGATGCATTGATTATGAACAATTTCCACGAAAAAGTTCTATTGCTTTTGGAAGGAATCCAAAAATTTTCATCTCACACAAAATGGTTTTATGGCATCGCATGCGTGTCTTCACGCTATCTCTTCCCCGTCATATATTTATTGCAAAAAAATTACAACCCAGGTTATGAACATTAAGTTTCTTAGTGGAGTTCTTGACATGAATTTTCAAGAAGAGTTTAAGAAGAAGGTAAAAGTTTTGGTTTCGTTTAGTTTTTTTCCTATGCCTCGACTTCATACCGATTCTTTGCTAAAGTAAAGTTTTTCAGAAGCCCTGAAGACCTGGTTCGTTTGTCTCATCGGATGCGAGCGCTGGCGGGACCCGTCCCGGGTATTATTCGAAAATTTAAACGCTGCTTCTGCGCTGAAGGTAGAATGAAGGGGCCAAGCGGTTGAGGGCTCGTTAGAGGCGCAAACCCAGGAAACGGTGGAGGACGACTGCCAGCCAGACACAAGAGGTGATATATTCCATGCATTAAAGGTGTTCTTTACTAGTGCTACATAACAAATTAGAGTGATCTTAACCAAGAAATACTAAATCTAATAACCTAGGATAATCCAAGCGTTTGGCTATTGACTGAAGTTAATTGCATTAATTACGGATATATGAAAATCCAAAAGGTTTTTTTTCGTCAAATAAATTGTTTAATATAGCGTGAATATAAGTAAATATTTCCTTTCTTCGACTTACTCGACAGTAGTCAGTTCAAAGCATCGGTGCACAGAAGCGGCTGACCTCTCCAAAGGATATTGATCAAATGACAATCGGCTTTAGAACCATACCTTCGCAGTATCGGGAATTTTATTCCCATGTTTGATGGCGTTCAGGGTTAAAATTTCTGCTTAAAATTTTAAGAATATTGAGTTGAAAGTGACTACAACTTTAAATAAATTTCCTACCTCTATGAGCCTGACAATCTCTCTAAATGATTTGCTACATAAAAAGCGAAAAACGTTGGACTTTAACACTCAACATTATAATAACCAATTTACAATTAACTTCTTCACATAATGAAAGTAGAAATACATTGAACTACAATTAATTACATTTCAATTGATTTAGAATGGCAAAATTTAATCCCCGCTATAATAGCGATTAACGTTAGAAAATCTGAGAAAATTTAAGCAAATTTTTGTAATCCAAGCCGTCGATAAATATAAAAAAATGCTAGGAAAATGCCATTTAAAATATTCCATTCTACATATATATTGCTCGATGCTGGGCTCCTCAAAGCATCGGTATTCTCACAGAAGCGGCTGACCATTCCGGAGCAGAGCGATAGAATCCCACAACGAGACGCAATTTTCCCCAGCGTCCCCTTCGTCAGCCATTCAATCCGAATACCGGCTTTTATCCCCCACCGTTGTCATGCAAAGCACGACGCGATGGAAGGAAGAGGGGAGGGGCGGATAAAAAAACACGACCAACAAGTGTGTGCCCCCATAGAGCCTCTCGTGTCCGTACAGGCGAGGGGGCACGAGGCGTCGCCCGTGACGGAATTTTCATTGTTTCAAGCATTCGACAACGTCCCCTCTTCCACGGAAATTGTTCGTGGACCTTTTAATCCAGCTATTACCATTGTTTATTCCCCTCGTTTGTTTGACCAGCAGTCCACTGCTCCGCTTTGGCACCTACTACTTTTGTTTTCGCGAGACCTGAGACGTCACTGGCGTTTTTAAATGGAAACATCGACGCTACTTTAAGTGCATTACCGACGCCGAGAGTCTTCCCGTAATAGTCGTCACTTCACGGTGCATCAATAATTAAATCATTCGATCACTGTTCTCATTGACATAAGCATGAAACCATAAAACCGTGTAGGTAACTATATACTATTCAGGCGTCTGTGCTGACAGTTAGCAGAGTTATTCGTAGTGCACCGTATCACAGATCAATCCATTTTAGATGCTGTATAGCTGGGTATAATGTCTTTTTTCATAATGCAATAATTATTTTCTGATTCCCAGAGCATTTTCAACAAACTCTATCCTTGAAATATTTTCTCTGTACACTTTAATCCACGAATTACCCTTTGGTTGTTAGTCCAACAAACTCACCGTCCTGTTTTGGATCATAGCAGTGTGCTGCTCTGTCTTCATTAACTTTTGGACGGCACCAATGTTTGTAAACACAAAAATCTTAACCAATAGAGAGCACTTTAGCAATTTCGTTTTCCATCTTTTTAAAGTCGTCGGGTACCAATAAATGGTTCCATTGGTGATCCCTTTCAACAAGAAGAGTACGATGTATTAAAATGAGAAGCATTCAGAGTATCTTAAAGCGTAAGTAACTTTAATTAGGCTTTTAGAAACTCAATAATTTGCCGGTAAGGCTCTTACTTGAGGACATTTTTTAGGCTTTAATTTAAATAGAGGAAATAGTTATTTTCATCTTTTTAAATTAAAGCGACCATTCGTATTTTACATACGTTTCGCAATTTTTAGGACTTAAATGTTAACCTTGGTGTTGTGAGCCAACGGTGTGTGGAAAAGAGTCTTATATTTCTATTCAGAGTTTTATACATAATATTTAGTGGGTTTAACCAGAGAATTTGTCATTCGTTTACAGGACATACGAGAGGGTTGCATCACAACGATCCTTTGCCCCCGAAAATCGATAATGAGTGACAACTTCGAAATTATTATGCGATGCATTAGATCCGGCGCAGTAAATATCATAGTAAGCTAATACAAGATTGATAATCAACTTCTGCGCATGGTGCTAACTAACAAGTAGATCATTTGGTAAAATTTTCCATTTCCCAGTATAATAATAATGGTATCGGTACAGTATAACACTAATAATTTATAATTTTGACCACGGCTTTACAATCCGGCGTACTTTTTCCTCTGAATCTTGACCACGATTCCGAGTTCCACTAATGGAGAAATGTTGGTGACAATATTGGCGGGAAAAGCAGGCGGGAGACATTGGAGCGGTGAGGTGAGGCGGAGAGCGACGACAGAACCCTCTGGTGGGGGAAAAGGACGCCGTGACGGGCGACAGAGGAGGAAGAGGAGGGCTGAGGAGCAGTTCAAAAAGAATTAGACGCAGTGCGCACTGAGAGAGAGAGAGAGGGCGTAGGGTGGGGGGTGTCAGGAGGAAGGTTTTTAAAAAGGAGGGCAGATGGGCAACGAAAGAGGCACCTGGGCACGCGAGGCAATGGAAAGGCGAATAAGGGGAGGGCCTCCCCTCCTTCCTAAACACGGCAGGATTAAAAAGCACGGAGGAAAGAGTCTGGATGGGAGAGAGAATATGTTAAGGGGATACACTACCTCGGTTCGAAGCATATCTCTACTTATAACACATAAGCTATGGCATTAACGTATGTACTAATTATGAAGACAATCTGCCTTTGAGGCTACTACGATTAATCTTCACTTTTTGGGGTCGAAATCGAAAGACTTCATGCTGAAAACTGGAGAAAAATGTCAGTTCTATGGATAAATTTCCTAAGAGTCAACTTCGAAATAACAATGTCTCCTAATGAATGCGTATATTCATTATCTCTATCGCCTCAGACTCAACTTCTTGACAATTCATTTTAATAATAAAAATTTTTTAAACTTAGATTAATTCAACCAATTCGTTGAAAACTTGGTGGAATGAAACAACGTTTTTTTTCATTTTATTATTGCATCTTTATCTTAGAGTAAAATAATTAATTAAATTAAGAATATTGGTAATTATGATGGTCTACAGCGACGACAAGTTAGTGATCCTACTAACGGCTATCGGGTACCATGGCCGAGAAAGCTGCCAGAGAGGTCTGATCGCTTTCATTTACCAAAGCAAACTTTTACGGCGCAATCATGAAGAAAAATAAGAAAGGAATGTCTGAACGAGGATTAGATGAATTACTGTGGAGTAATTGGGAGGAATGACGATTTGTGGAGCCACACTCGAGATCCCCGGGATAATATCCTTTCCGGGTATAGAAAGTGCTTTCGCCTAATTAGAAGTGATTCTAGTTTCTTGAGCTTGAGGATTAACTAGTCCAATATGCTTAAAAAAGAAGTAAAACTTGTGAAAATGAAATTTTAGAGATGAATACTTTGGCTGTGCAAGTAAAAAAAAGCCTTTTCTATACTAAGCTTGGCAATGAGATAATATGTATTGACAAAAATTGACGATAACATTCACAATTATTTTCATGTTATGACTACAAATGACAGTATATTTTTTTAATGACCTCAACCTTTCATTTACCGAATATTTATTCCACGATCGATGATTAGTGAGTCTCACGCCGAGGAATTTTACGAACTCTATAATCTCTAACAGTGTACCCTAAATGAAATACCTGTCGTAGGGAGCAATTTTTTCCAGGAATTCATTACCACGATTTTTTTTTCAAATTTAACTCTAGCTGCCACGCATTGCACCATGCTTAGGTCGCAAGTTAGTTCATCCCTATATTTAATGCTACGGATTTCCATGTACACTGCAGCGTCGTCTGCAAATAATCTAAGTTTACTGTCCACTGTTTCGTCAATATCGTTGATGTAGAGAAGGAAGAGGAGTGGGCCTATGACACTACCCGGAGGGACCCTAGAAGTGGGTCTAACTTCGTTGGAGACGTCAAATACTACTCTTTTCTCGCGATCAATTAAAATTTCTCTTATGCAGGAAATGAAATCATCATGGCCGTAAGATTTTAGCTTTGCTAATAACTAATCGTGGGGCAATTTATCGAATGCTTTTATAATATCAAAAAAATCATATTGTTACATGGAGCAAATAGCGACTCAATCAATATCTCATCGAGACAATTCACCACTCTTTCCTCGAGCATTATCCGGCTGTGTATCTACTTCATTATAGATCACTTCCAGCCAGGGAGGGAATCGCAGCATACATGTGGGTAAGCAACGTCCGCTCGTGGAGAAGGGTAAGGAGAGGACTATGGTCTGCGACACAGAGAAAGAGAGAGAAAGCATGTGAAAGAAGACGAGATGGATAGAGAGAGAGAAGGAAAAGGAAGGGAGCGTAGCGTCTTTCTCTCCGTGGGACTTATTCTTCTCGTTCGACGCCGCTGAGAACCGGCCGACCCAGCAAACTCACACCAGAGAAAAGAAAAGTCCAACCCTCCTGAGCGAAGCAGACTAAAATATTTTTTTCCTTAACGCACGCTTTCTTTTTTTTTCTTTCACTTATTTCCTTTCAAATTTTCTGTATGACGCACTTACGAGAGCGTCTCTCGACTTCAATACGTTAGCAGGATACAGGCTTAGAGGATTGGTGGGGCTGTATCCTCGCGAGTCGGGACGGCAAGCAGACACTTGTGGAATATACTTATACGCCGACCCATGGAAGGATATATAAGGTTGCAAACGTATTTCATAATTCTGAAGGACGCTTCATACATGTATTTATACCACAGGGGGGGGGATTACACGCTTATGATAAGGTTGTCAGCCCTACCATGATCTTCGGATGGGATAGCGCGGCAGGGATGAATATTAAGAGGACGCATCACTCCTACTCGATCCGTCATTATTGGTTTATCATTACTCCTTCGAAACTTAAGTATCATCTTTAAAATGACAAGGGTGAATAAAGTAGTCCATTTTCCCACTAGCATGAATATCAAATTTGAATATTTTTCGACCTATTTGCGATTATATAATTTTTTTAAAGCTGAAGTATGCACAGGAAATTGTTGACAAGTTCTTATTCTATATATATTATGGAATATTCAAGACTTTAATTTCCAAACGATTAATACAATCGATATTTATATATCCTAGGAAATACATTATTCTTATGATTAGGTTGCAAGCCTACCCATAATGTATGGATTAGAACAAGCGTTAAATACGAAGTTCCGATGAAAAATAAGGGTGAAATGTTGATAAAATTTGAGAGACAGAATAGGATTTTTAGATAGAAAGAAAGGGAGCCTTATTATGAATTGAAGAGAGAAATCCGTGAAGGGAGGGGAAATACCATGAAACCGACCTTAAACGGTAGAATACTTTAATAATACGAAAAGAAACAAAAATATTACCAGCCAAAGATGATAGAAACGTCTTATTAACCCATTATAACCCAATGTTGCTTCTATTAGTAACATTAAAAATGTATACATTTTCAGCTCTATTCAGGAAATATTTAAACTACGTGTTTTTTGTGATGTAAAGTTTAATGCCAAAATATTTAGTGCCACAATTAATACAATTGAGTGGAAATTTTTCACTTTTTAAAAAATCAGAAATCTAGAAATTTAATTTCTCATAGAAGCAGCTCTGGGTTAGAAAGTGTTGACAAGTCCATATTTGGAAAATCTGTGAAACCTAATGTCGGCTCCTAAAAATCACAACTTATAATTGAGTATCTCACACGGTTGAAAGCAAAATTTGTATACCAGCAAGTACAAAATTAAAATACGCGAAATACACTGGATTCGTATGGTGACTTAATCACTAGGATCAGCTCGTTATATGACTGCATCGCAGATGCGCATTGAGAAATCAATTGACCGATCAACCTGATGTCAATCCCCTTCTAGTCCACAGGTTTTTTGTGCACACTTTTCCATCGACGTGGCATACAAGTCAAGAGTGCATCATAACCATATGTTCCCACTCTCCCCCTTCCGGTCTTGTTTGTCAACAAATGTTTGTTTTGGCCATCCATGACTACGATGTAGTCGGAAGAGACTGCATAGTGGAAAAGGGGCTGAGCCGATTTCAGGAAGTGCTACTGAGAACGCACCTGGCCTCACCGCTGGCTTCCGCTCAGAGATCGAATCTCGTTTTAACCGATGAAAGAGTTCTCTGCACCGTTGAGGTGCTTGCGCAAGAAGGATCAATTGAATCGTCTATTGTAGGTCTATGCAGCGAATAGAAACGGAATGACCAAAAATAGGGGTGAACTATACAGTATAAAAAACATGATGCATATTTTATTCAGTTTACACTAACTTTTTCATGTAAAGAGTACGGGCTCCCACCAAGATAACTCTTTACTGTTCTGTTGCGTTAGGAAATATTCTCGTGATATGGCAAGTAGAAATTATTACTGCCTTTTGCAAAGGTTGAATGTAGAATATATAAAAAACCGATGAAAGAGTTCTCTGCACCGTAATTGAGATGCTTGCGCAAGAGGGATCAATTGAATCGTCTATTGTAGGTCTATGCAGCGAATAGAAACGGAATGACCAAAACTAGGGGTGAACTATACAGTATAAAAAAACATTACTAATAATATGACAAAGAAATAATAATAATAATTTTGGAACATGGAACAGGTTTTTATAGCTCAAATTGTAATCTCTACTACCGTTATCATCCCAAAACATACACAAAATAGTTTTAAAATACTCACCTTTCATTCAAATACATTCAAACAATTGCAAAAGGCTGTAATAATTTCGACTTGTCATATCACGAGAAAATTTCTCAACGCAACAGAAAAGTAAAGAGTTACCTATGTGAGAACCCGTACTCTCTACATGAAAAAGTCAGTGTAAACTGAATAAAATTTAACAAAAAATATGATGATGATAATAATAATTAATATTTGGTAGATGAAAGAAGTCAGTATTCACCCACTAATAATCTCTGCGGAGGGAGTTTTGTAAAAAAAATCAAGAGTAGGCATTTAAAAAAAAACCTGATTAAGCTTAGCCAAAAAACTGTTTTACTACAGACTTGCTTGATTATAAGAAGATTCCTGGGTCGGGTATGATCGGAAAGTGTAGAATAGGGTAGATATTTTTCGTTTACATCCGAGCCTAGTGTATAATAATGCCCTTATGATAGGTGAAAGTTTTGACCGCCTGAGAAAGTGCAAAAACTCGAAAGTGATAATAATAAGAATGATCATATGATTTGTTGTTCTTCAACTTGTCCATTAAGAAGATTAATGGGGTTATACACTGCTGTAGAGTTCGTAATAGAACAATAGAACAGAATAATAATAACAAAAATTTCAATGGGAAATCATAGGGATGGGCAGATAGATTAGAGAGAAAATTACTTAAGAATTTAAAGAGAAACGTATGCTAATGAGGAAATATACAGTGCCAAATGACTGGAGTAACTGCCATAAGAAAACCAGTAAAATTAAGACTGGAAAAATCAATAAAATGACATTTGAACAATCCGTGAACTATTAGAAGGCTATTTTCCAAACAGCCCGCCACACCCCTATTGAGGCGGCTGGCGGAGTAATATGTACATGTAAATGATACGGATATAGAATTTTACAGCTGGATTCTGAACACAGTAGTTGCAGAGAGAATGAGAATAATATCCGAGGGGTTAGGTCATGAATAATCGAGTCACGTACCGAAAATATTGCCGCTATTTGATTCCAGTGATAATCTAGCTCCGAAAGGCGTCTTGTTTTCACTATGTGGAGGAATTGTGTATTCAGCCACTGAATCTGCCGTGAGCGTGAGTATTCTTACGCTTCCTGTGGGTAACAAGGAAAAAATGGGTGAGAAATAGAACAAGAAATTATATTTATAGATATATAAGTCACCGATTTTATATAGAAATAGAATGTATAACGGTATGTGAGTAACAATTATGAGTACGCATACCATTTGTACAAACCTTCAGTTTCATTTGTATCGCGCTGAAAAGTATCAACTCTCTGTATATTATTTCCTGATAAGAACTGGTAGGCCTTCAAGGCATCAGAATACTATTCGTATAATACATAACCATGATTCTGAGGTTTCATTATATTTTGTTCAAATAAATTTTACAAAATAAATTATGAACTCTCACTTTCACCAATAGGCAAATGAAAGAAATTCGTTCCTCATTCTATCTTCAGAAATTTTTCTAAAGTCTGATGAAAATAAGATTGTAGATCCCCCAAAATATAATGAGTAACAATAGGATGCATACACGATATTTAATCTTAATGTGTATTTTTGGAACTTCTTTTGATTTTTGGAGATGAATTTTCAACCGCTAGTGGCAGATTCGCGACGCAGAGATTGTCGGCGTGGACGCTGCGCCGGCAAAAAATACGCCACTTATGCCGACCATTGAATTTTCACCGCACACTCGTTTACGTGCGACACCTGCGAAAACCTACGATCGCTAGGAGTGAATCAGAGGAGCAAGGTTTAGAGAGGGGACGGGTGGGAGAAAGATTGAGGAGAATGGAGAGTTCAATGAGAAAGGAAGGGGAAGGAATGTAGACAGGGTAGGGGAGATGGAGAATAATATAAAAAAAGGCTAGCGCAATAAGGAGGACGCTCAAACGTTGCTCCATTGGTCGAAATAGGATGTATTCACTGCTACATCGGGGGATGAGAAATAGGAGGGGTTGTATCAGGGTTGAGCACAAGGTTCATTGGGTACGCTGGGCGGAGCAGGTTATTGAAGTAGTATGGGGCTATGGGATAGGAGATAGGATATTTGGAATAATGTTTAAAGATATCAACTTACTAGTAGCTTTCGTAAATGCAGCAATGGTTTCTCTATATTAACATGCTCTAGGGCAAGATGACGGTTCAAACAGCGTTTTCATTGGGAGCGTCGATCGGAAAATACCGACTTTATGCATTTGCATCAATAACTAAAATTCTTATAGAGAAAGATAGCTTGAAACTATAGGTGACATTTTTAAAAAGTCTTTTGCTAATGTAAGAAGACATTTTTGATACAGAAAAGTCCATTTTGTCGAGACGAAATCGTAAATGCGATTTTTGGGTAATCAATTGCGATTACTCTGAAGTCATCGGAATTGAAAAAGCTTTCGTAGAGCGACTGTAATATCGCGTATTTTCATGATTTATAATTATTATTATTAATAAGAAATCAGCGGTCATTTACCAGAAATACAAGAAATAAACACCGACTAGCCCATGGAAACACTTAACGGAGTCACACAAAATGTCATATGATTTCTGACCATTCAGTGCTGTTATGTCATTGGTTTTGAACTAGAATAAAACTAGGTTCCTCCGGGTTTCCTTCCGCGTTTATCCATTTTACTGGACACTATTTCGCCAACGTTCCAGTTGGCTTTCTCAGGTCCACTTGAGGAACTTTAGAATGAAACTACGACGCCCCAAATGGGCCCAGGTTCATAGCTTCATTTAAATTCCTGAAAGCAGGATATCCAAAACCCAATTTCAGTTTAAAGAATAAATAATATATCTTGCCGGCCTCGGAGGTGGTGGGCTGAAGTCCTCGCCCGCCAAGCCGAAGTTCGTGAGTTCGAGTCTCGCCTGGATAGGTGGTCCTAATCGAGGGCATGGATGTTTTTGTTGTACTCTATGTTAAAACACCCATTCTAAAGGCCATTAGGAGATGTTTACGGGGAAGTTGAAAATAAATAAATAAATCTTATCTCTTGACCCAGTTCCCGGTGGGTTATGACACCAGTTTCACTCCCCATGATTACTGGCAATACATATAAAATTCGAGGAATCAAGCGAGATGGAGTGGAATTGATTCATAATGAAACAATGGCTTGCAATTTTCCACAAAAATAAATTTAATTCGACTCGAGTTTCGATGTTACTAACATGTACCCATGTCACGATGTAACATCGACACTCGAGTCGAATTAAATTAAATAAATTAAAAAATAGTAAAAATAGACAAAAATAAATCTAATTCGACACTCGAGTCGAATTAAATTTATTTTTGTGGAAAATTGCAAGTCATTGTTTCATTATTGGCCTTACACAATCGAAAAGGCGGTTCTGAGACAGTTTGCTTCCAAATTTAACTGGCGTTGAGATTTCCTGCCTACGACCATATTCACTTAAGCCAATTAACATCTCAACCCAATTACTCCAAGGGTCCATTTAGAAGCAGATTTTTAGACTGATTGGTTATATCCACTCCCTCTCAATACATCACCAGGGCTCCAGTCAGAAGGAAGCCATTCACTGCATGATAGTGGGACGTTTTCACCGTGAGGGATGTTGTGCATGTGAAAGGGAAATAGGGGATTAAAGTCGGCTGACAGGTCAAAGGGCATTTGAACAGGTTGGATAAGAATGGAGGGCAAACAAAGGTGAGTTTAGGTCACAGTTCTGGGTTCGTATCAATTCTCAATGCCTTCCGACACCTGTCAATGCCAATGAAAAGAGCTCGAACTAGATATTCATCGATGCATTCAATGGATTTCAAGAGGGGTTATGGTGCTATAATTCAAGCCACCATAGTGCACGCATGTAACAAATTCCAGCGATGGGGAATCAGCATGTGTATAAAATGAGAGATGTGAATGAACGGATAAAATCGTTTCAGTCTTGATTTGGGGGAAGTTCGATATATCCACGATGAAAGAACACAAATAGTAATGTCCACACTTTTTAATCCAAAAATCAACAATCCCCGGTTTCAACATATTGCGTCATTTTCAAGGATGAAAAATTGTCCTTGAAAATGACACAATGTGTTGGTCGGTTGTTGAGTTTTGGATTAAAAAGTGTGGAAATTACCATTTGTGTTCTTTCATCATGAATATCTATAATTTGAATAAAATATTGACGTTCATATTACCCAAATCATTGGGATAAGGGATGGATTAGCTCATTAACCCATAGAAGCTTAAATAAGTAGCAAAACCGTCACTTGAAAAATTGCTCACCTCAGCGTTATTCATATCCTAGTGATCATGTGATTTTTTCATTAATGAAAACGAAAAAGCCGAGGTATCCGATTCTTGGATGAACTATCACCATGTACGAATGCACACACTGATGACACGAAGGATTATGGTTTTTCAATGCTCTCTTCTTCCAAAAGCTTGAGGCGTTCTTGAATCGGGCTTGAGGTTTCTCGAAATGGAAGCGGAAATTGCGAAATGGTTAAGCCAAGAAAACACAACTCATTCCTCTACATATGACAGTTCAGATGGACATGGACATCAAAAAGTTAGGGCACCATAGAAATCTAGTACAGATAATCCATTAATTATTACTGGCCATATTAGTCAGCAATATTAAATAAAAAATAAGATATTTATAAAAATTCATAATGAAACTCCATTTTTATACCGCAGAGAACTCCGTTTTGGTCTTTTGCTGTTCTTTAGAAGAATGAATTTTTGAACCTCCCAAATTATCGAATCTATTTACCTGAATTTACTCACCGTCCAATGCATTGGAACAATCTCATCTTTTAAAAAATTGACTGTTGAAAAAATATAAAACCATCCAACTTTTATAATGATCAGAAATTTTGAACTCTTGTTTCTGAGACTGATGGATATAATCTTTGTCCTACAGCTTATAAGAAATACAGTAATATCTGTGTACAAACGCAACCTTAGTAATTGAGACTTTTATTTCGTGGTTAGGAGGATGCACACCATGCTGGGACCAAGGTCCAGTAAGAGATACAAAATGAAAATGTGGCTATGACATTCTTGCCAACTGAAGGGGCTACCTAGGAGCCGCATATCCCCTTTGCAACGACTATGAATGCGGCCCTAATATATTTATTCATGTCACCGCATACCGCAAAAATAGTTTCAATGAGCAACTCTACTAGATCGAAAGATATACTTCCAAAATAGGTTGCATTATAGCGATAGTAAACCCTCCTTCAACCCCTGGCCTAAATATCTCAGCCATTCCTTTTTTACGTAATTTTCTCGGAATTTCAAGAGGGAAAAGTTTCCAGCTGGCCAATCAGTTCGACCATGATACCTTGATGCCTCTTTCAGACGCCAATCTCCATCATTACTCGCCATACAATGAAAAAGGACTCCTCTATGGTTTGCGAGATATGGGGTAAGGAACAGAACGGCCCAGTTCGAATCCTTTTCCCAGCCAAACACCGACAGCAGCCACGTCACTACCTCCCTCATGGGTTAACTCGCCCCATCTTCTTTAACCAGCGACGCAGAAAAGACCCCGGCATCTCTTTTTTGGGACGGAACAGATAAGGAATCTGCGCAACCACTTCCCTCAAACCTTCGTCATCTTTCGCAACATGGGGTCTGAATCCTGAAGGGCTTAAAATCCTAACCTCTCCCTTACCCCACCAGTCCCTTATAGCCCTTAGGGAGTTCTTCGTGTTGTCCCTTTCAAAGTCGGAACCAGTGAAAAAAGGGTGCATCGGAGTTTCGCTTTTGGTTTCGGGGTCAGTCTTGGGAAGGGGTACAGAAAAAGGATTTGCGCAACATGAGGAGGACGCTGTTGCGCTACAGGGCCTGGGAGAGGAAATGGGGCAGACGTTTCCTTCGCGAGGATAATGGAACTGGAGTCCAGGGGATGAGGATTGAACGGTGCCCTCCGGACAAACAGGGTGCTTAAGGGTAGTGTGAGGTACCCAAAGATGTGGGAAAGCTCGGGAAGACGTTCAAAAGATTCGGAAAGGGGTCTAGTGAGGAGCAGGACAGGAAGAATGGGAAGGTAGGCGGAAAAGAATAGGGGGGTTTTAGACCCCCCATACCCCTCGGGAGAGCATCTTCCAAACAACAAAGCCTGAGGGATGGGCTTTAGGAGGTTAAACGGGTTACGTACGAAACTGCGGCGTGGACGAGTTCCTGCACCGCGGCCCGCCCACTTCCCAGTAAGGCTGGAAAGGGAGAGTACCACAAGGATGCCGTCCTGGACCCGCTTTATTCTTCTGGACAGAAAGGAGCGGAAGAAGGCGTCTACTGTGGCGAAGTTATACACTACACAGCCACTAACAACGAGGCAAAGAAATACGCGAATATATATGCATTTATATATATAACAACATTAGATTTATACATATGCTTGTGCCGGCACACACAAGACGAGCATGTTTGCGGGCCAAACGGGATTTGTTGAGTATTGGTGGGGTGGGTTTAGTTAGTTGTTGCAGGGCGTGAGATATGGTCCCTTGCCTGCCTCTCACCTCCGTAACCAGGTCGAAATATATCGTCGGGATAAAAAGGGGTTTGTGTATCCGGTAGGGTTTGTTATGGGAGATTCGTGGAGTCGGGTGGATCCAGTTAGTCAGCCTCAAGTGTGTGTTGACGCTGTCGCGCCATGAAATCGCCATGAAAACGTCTCGCTTAAGCGAACGCGATAACTTGTGGGTTTGGATTGTGGTCTGGTGGTATATTATTTTCTACGCCCCAGCATTCAAAAACCGTGGTGTCTCGTTACCATCATCCAAATTTGAAGTTTTTTATGGAAGGGGTAACTAATTTTCACGTTATATGAGATTCGTTCATAAAAAGTTCTAAAAGAGAGATTAAAATAGTTTTATCATGGACACCGACCAAAAAAATAAGCCGTAAGTAGAAACCGATGATTTTAAAGTATGTGGGATTCAAAGATATCCTCCCAACTCCCAATCCTACCCCCTGCTTCTCCTGCGACAGATAAATAAATTTATGAATGAATTTTTCCCAACCATTTCCCTTTATAACGCGACCAACATCGCCATGGAAACTTCCGAATGCTCCTAACACTGAAGCGAGGGCATCGCCAAAACGCTATTTTCACCAGAAAAATCTCACTATCCATTTAATCCCGATGTTTTTAAGCACGTGAATAAAACAGACATGATGGCCGATATAAGGTAGAGAGTCTCCAAGTATGACTAGTAATACATGGTATAATTATATGATTTGTTTAGCAATATAAGCACTCAAGTTTTGGACATTTCACGAGGTGGAAGGGTATGACGTACTTCGCCTTCTTAATATTACGAGGTTATTGCGAGATATTTT
The DNA here is from genome assembly GCF_921293095.1 of Ischnura elegans. Lineage (NCBI taxonomy): Eukaryota > Metazoa > Arthropoda > Insecta > Odonata > Coenagrionidae > Ischnura > Ischnura elegans. The sequence continues at coordinate 62,840,349 of NC_060253.1, read as the reverse complement.
TGGAATCAAATGTAAATAAACCCTTGGCTTTTAAATATGAGCTAATCAACTCAAAGTGGTGGAACTGTTAATGGTGCAAGTATAATATTAGAGATATTTGGATAAACATCGCACGACTTAAGTGTTTTTACTGAGTTTAATCAGCAAAAATATGACTCTTTTACTTAGGTTAGTAAATTTCGTTTTGCTAGCACCTGAATTTTCATAAAATAAGAAGGAAAACCGCCATTTGAAGTATTGTTCTCCTCTGCGTAATACTTGGTTATGAGCATTTCAATGAAAATGTCAACTTTTTCTATCAAATTAAAATTTAGGCTGGAAATATTTTATCTGAATAAATAAGCAGCTATATGATTGAATTTTATGGAATCAGTATTAGAACATTATTCAGAACCTTATTAAAAGTTTTCAAGTTTTACTTAGATTCATTGAGTTTTGAGTATGTTTGGAATCATTGCACGTAGGAGGTTGACCGGGCAGAAATTCCGTCACATGTTAATTTTGGGCATATTTAGAAGGTATTTCGATAATTAATTTTGCTTCCGTACATGAACATCACCTTCATAAATGTTTTTCGACCATGCAGAGTTAGAAGTTTTGTAATTTTTTTGTATTTTACAATTTATCGAAATATCCCATTGATAGTTTTCTCATAGGGTAATTTCATCACAAAATGGAACTGTCCTAATGTGATTTTTTCATGCACTTAAACCAAAATGCTTAAGTCGCGATATCTGATTCTCGGCTGAACTTTCAAAGCTGCATATACGAATGCACCCCGAGATTACTTTTTTAGTGGATCCAAGTGCACAGGTACAAGACTCAAAGAGTTCATGGCGGTGGGATACAATAAAAAGGATTTGAAGTGGAAATGATGTGGTTCCATTATTTCCAAATGATTTCACAAGGAAGTGAACCTGGGCTCCTGCTGGCCTTCTCTCAGTGGGTTATCTGCCGGGGATGTTCCAAGCTCTGACGCAGCTGTCCATCATAATGTTACGTCTACTGCCTGCATCGTTACGAGGTTATTAGTAGGGATCTGACGTGTATAAATCTAGAAGAAGTAACGTCGGTACATTCGAAGGAATAAATGGCAATCACAGATCATTAACTTTTGTCTTACCTCCTAACTGAGCAAAAACCTAACACTCATTTACTATCTCTAAAGCCTAGTAACTACAGGCCTATCTCACTTAATTCCATCTCTTGCAAAATCATGGAACATATTAGGTGCGACACTAAGTTCTCGCTGTTTTAATAATGGAATCACAACTTTATTGTAAAAAAATTGTTACAGATGAATCATTCGAAGTATTTTCTATCGCTACAACTTTTTTTTAGTAAAGCTGAAGCAAGCTCTTCTTGAGTTTGGCATGTATCTTCATAGAGCAATGCCTCCATTTCAGTGTCTTCGAAGTTTTTTGGTCTTCCTTCACGCGGACGGTGGTCAACGTTGAAATTACCCTCTTTGAAGCGACGGAACCAATCACGGCACGTTGTTTAACTTATAGCAGCATCTCCGAAAACTTTTTGGAGCCCTCAATGCGCTTCGACCGCCGTTTTATTCGAATTAAAGAAGAAAATAAACTCTTACCGCAAATGACGGTTACTTGGCAATAACTCGGACATTTTTACGCTACAATATGGACTTGACGCCAACACAAACTCACGCGGTTTGTTTACCAAATATCTAACCTTGGTTCATGACCTTTCCGATAAGTCGAAATCGACCTGAAATACTGCTAGAGCTATCTAATGACAGCGGAAACTTAGTTGCGCACCTAATATTATTTTTAGTTCGATAATTGGTCATGTAAAATCAGTTATCATAAGAAAAGCACGGATTTAGAGAAGGTGGGTCTTGTGAAAGCCAGCGAACTCTCTCAGTTAGTGATCTTCTAGCCGTGCGTTGCAGACATTTTCAAGTTCACGCTATATTTTTAGGCATCAGAAAGACCTTCGACGAGTCCCGCATTCATTTGAATGGATTTCAAATACTATAGAAGTATAAGTAGTATCCGAGCTCCATGCAAAACAAAGAGTGAAAATTAATAGTTACATTTCAAAATAATTTCCGAAAATAATTTCCGGAACCGGAAACAGGACGATACGCGGTCAGACCAAGTCTAGTGCTTCTATATAAAAATAAATCGTGTTTCAACAAAATAATCTAATTTTTCAAGATTTATGTGCATTAAAGCTGAGATTTTTTTAAAGTTATGTCTCTCGGGTTCATTTCCACGTGCTCATGCATATAAACGACTTTCGGCAGTTCATGAGTTTGTATGCTCACCCCCCAGCCAAATGCCCTGATATTGCATGCTGGGTATCTAGATATTTTCTTAACAATTCTTTGTGTCCCATATCAGCAAAAAAAACACTCATTGTAGATCTCTGCCAATGCAGCGTCTTAAGGAACGTGAAAAAACTAAGACTAAAAATCTAAGAACTAACTATTACAAACTAAGATATCCCTAATCAATCATTGTCTGGGTATGACTTCTTCAACTATATCGTGAGTTAGTTCCCGCTTTCATGTACGTGTGAGCTTGAGGCATGATCGCGAGGGATGTGAACGCCATTTTTTGGCCCAACTGAGTCAGTTGGGCGCAGTCTAAAATTGTCCGAACAGACAAATGAACTCCCACCACGGAAATCTTTAGTTTATTAACATATTAAAAATATATACATAGCATTGGCAGGTCTTCGCCTATCCTAAAACCGTGCCCATACCCTCCGTGCGCAGCACGTTGAAGGCGGCAGGTCTGTCCTAACGAGTCTATGAGTCTCTAAGTAAAATCAAACACAAAATGCACTTAAATATCACTGGCAATGCAGCGTCCTAATGATATGGATACAATTCAAATTAAACAGGCCATTGTACTTTAAATTCACACAGGCACTTGCACACATCACTCACTTACACTGCACACTTCACGTCTTCGCCACTCATCTCGCCACTCAGCGAAAGATTTGTTCGAACTGACAAGAGTTCTGTCTTTCTTAACAATTAAAGTGAGAAAAATGACGTCCCGTTGCAAATACACGGAGCAATTCATCGTGAGTGTTAATACTTTACTGTGATAATTCCACAGGGACCTTTTTATTGGAAACATTTTAATTAAATTACTGGCTAAGAGTATTTAAAGTTATTGTAGGTTATATTTTAAAGTAGAAAAACGTTCAAACTAAGAGTAATACGGTGAAAATATGCAATAAAATTGATAAGCCTTTTTGGCTGCCATCTGTCGTCTAAAAGATATTCAGTCTTTTCCGACCCACTTGAGAGAAATTGCGTAAGGTACGGAAAGAGCGCGGGTAGGCAGGTACGTTGACTAATGCTGTGAAGGGCTTGTTTCTACAAGGGGCGTAGGACGGGAGGGGAAGTACCAAAAATCGTTGTCTGCTCCTCGTCTATGACTATTCAGCTCTTCTACATCTGCATGATACCTGCGAGCCACCTCTATAGTGTTTGGCAGGAGGTGACCAAACACCAACGTAATAAGTCGTCCTAGCAAATTACGCTATTGATTCTGTTAATTGAGACACCGTTGCTGTCCTTAATAGTGCGAGGAAAGAATGACATTCACACAGTTCGAACTATCGACCTTCATTCACTCATTAATTAAGGTATGACATCCCTAAAAATATTTTTTAGCCTTCTATAGTTTCTTGCGGTTCCAACGACATGACGAATAGCTAGTTGTAATCAAGGCATGATACATGAATAAGGTTTTCTTTTTATTCCAGTGCAGGCAACTTATTGGAAAAGCACTAAAAACATAAAACCGCATGATGAAATATTATTAAAATTACCAATTTAACGAATTATGACATGAATGATACAAAAATATTTTATAAAATGTGTAAGGAAACAACAAAAGCGATTGACAATACAATTTTTCAAATAAGTCGGTAAAAATATACGCAACTAATCTTACCCTACTCTTATAATTTTATTATTCTATAAAAATATTATGGTGGCCAACATTTTATAGAGGAACCGTATCATCTTGTGCCAACAATCCTAAGATTGGTTTTCGCAGTCAATAAATTTATCCCTTAGTCGAACATTACTAGGTATCAACGCATTGGCAATCTAAACGATAAAAGGTATCATATAAGAGGCGAGTTTTTTATTTCAACCAAAATTTATCGGTTTTTCTTGTAGATTTTAAATAAATTGGGGATATAAATAGCTTACCTCTGACGTTCTAGGAGGGATTTTACATTTCATATGAAAATAAAAAACCAATATTAACCAATTCATTATTGGTTTTTTATGCATTTTTATCAATGCATGCAAAATTATGCAAAGGATGCATTTAGTCGTCATGGAAGAAATAGCCCGAACCATTACGCACTGAACAACCTGAAAGAAAGCACTAAATCATAAAGAACTTGAGTCAGGTGCGTCAACAGTATGATCAGCTAGAGTTAAAGGCAAATAATGAACTGATCCTCCATCTATGATCGGCCAGACGGATTCTCATTCATAGAAAGCAGAAGCAACACAATAAACGCGCAATGCCTAGAGATTTGGTTGTCTAATAATGCAATAGCATGCCTCCTTTCAAGTTCCAACTGGCCCAGGGGCTAGGGGGTCTTGTCAGCCAGGTGGAAATCCTGGACCTCCTCGGGCCATCCCTATGGGCAGGTCGGAAGGGTCCGAGTTACGAAATATACCACTGAGTGAAGCGGTTTTAAGTATGAGAATAAACTGGGGAATAAATGGGGTGCTAGCAGGACGAGAAGCGGACGTCTTTCACGGATTTCATCACGAAGGGGAAAGATCATAAAACGAGAGGATATATTGTCAATGGGGATGAGGAATATTATGGGTTCGGAGACGCTGAGATTGTCTAACGAAACTTTCCTAAAGCAGAACGAACCTCGGTGAAATTATAGAGCACTATTACTGACCAAATATACCTAGACCACGGTGATAACGATGAAGGAATTGTGGAGCGCCATCTACATCCACTCAATACTCTGCGAGCTTCCTCAAAGGAGTTTGACAGGGGGTAAGTATACACCAACATGTATCATGCAATTCGCTACGTCTTCGTAGTTGTTGAACAAATAGGCCGTAAAATATGCCAGAAGGTAGATTGAGCTCTCACCGATCATGCATGCATTGAAGTTCACCACAACCACGCAGAAAAAAGATATTATTATGTTAATAAATGCAGCTGGATAAAACAATTTAAATGCCGAAAAGGAAAACAAAGACCAAGAAACCCAAACCAGCGAAAGAAAAAAAGAAAGAAATAAGCATTTAGCGAGTGAAGCCATTAATTACATTTACGGCACATCTGCTACTATCCCTGATAGGAAAGAGCGACATGCTAAATCTCTCTGTTTTGCAATCAAGTAGTCTAGACTCCATGTGAACATCATAGTGGATACCGTATTTTTCTATCAGTGAGAGATTTCATCTCCCCGCAAGATGGCAATGCTGGTTTTTCTCTTGTAAACAATCTCCTTACGGCTATTTACAGAAATTGGCGCTTATGTTCCCTAAATTGATGTTTTAACCGATTGACTATTCAACCTGTATTACTACTAAATAAGATGTGGATCGAAAATGATCAGAGGGTATAAACATAATTAATCTCTTCGGATCTCAGTTATCGTATTCAATAAGGAATTCTATTATTTAAATTGGACTAACTTGACCGTGCCATAATACTCGTGAATAACATTTTGAAATTTGAAAATTTTATGGCTACCTCTGATACAGTACTCTTCTCATCGCCACGATTCAATGATGGAAAACGAGATTAAAAGATCAAGCGCATGGGCAGCAATAAATCTGATTATAAAGTAGGCCAGACTAGAAAATTACATACTACCCCACTAGCCACTTCGGCTTATGGTAATAGAAAAAAATTCGCATAGCAGAGCGTGGTTTCGATCCACGGACCTCTCTCTCCCCGTAAGGTGCTCTGGCTCCCCTAAAAATTTTATTACCAAGGAGAAGAATGAGGAGCAGAGTGGCGCAGTGGAAGCGTGCTGGGCCCATAACCCAGAGGTCCGTGGATCGAAACCATGCTCTGCTATGCGAATTTTTTGCCCCTTACGGGGAGGTGGTCTGGCTTTTAGTCTTGTGTGGCTTGCTATAATGAAAGTTTTGTATCACAGGCAGCATAAAAGAAAGGGGTAACGCACCTCCCCCTCTAGTCAACTGAAATAGACCCTCCAGAAAAGTGAAATTCAGTTAGCCCTTTCCACGCCTATTAAACGAAATCTAGCAAGGCTTAGGCGATTGACCTGACCTTTACTTCAACAAAATAATTTGCAATATCGTTAGGGAATAACTCTATTAATTCAGAAACTCTAGGTCTTCACGAGAGTTTTAAAGAGGTCGAATTTATAAAAACACAGTTCCCCCTCCGTATCCTGTAAGCAGTATCGCTTCAATGGCATTTATACCCACGAAAATGGCACTTACACCTTCATGAAAGTATAAGTTTAAAATTCCAGGGAGATGGAACTCTAGAATCGCTACCTTCTTCGGATAGAAAATTAATTAGGTAATGTTTGATTCTTTCATGGTTCATTTCTGAAAACCTTACATATTGACAAAATGGACGAACAAAACTCAAAACTAATACGATGGAAAAAGGAGAAGTATGCAATCAGTCGTCCTAATGAGTGCAGGGAGAGAAGAAACCTCGCAAGAGGGCGCGTGTTGATAAGTTTTTTAATTAAATCTTTATTTAAATCATTTTTCATACGTAGCAAATTTAAAATGAAAATTTTAGCTAAGAATTAAAGGAGACAAAATACAAAACAATATAAAAATTAACAAAGAATAAATCAGAAGAGAGAGGAAAACATTAAATTAGCTGACAGATGGAACAAAGCTTATACGGTAAAATTGTGAGAGGAAGTGCATTTACAAGGGAGAAGAGGCGAAATTAAGGTGAGTACTTGGTTAGGAAGATGCTGGTCAAATCAAGCAGATGGAGTAGGGAGAGCGAGCAGGTGGAACGAGTGGGTATCCTAAAATTCATCAGAGAAAAGAGTTCAAGGCAGTCAGCTCTCAGTAGTCGAGTTAAAGGTGTCATGAAGTATTTAATATCGATTTAAAGTCTAAGGTTACGTAGATTTGATAATGAGAGAGAAGACAGCAAATGTATTACTCCGGGCATTCAGACAACCAACCCCCGACCTTAAACGCAAAAAAAATACTTTTGAATATCGTTTGGGAATTGATCTCACCTAAATAAGAAACTCTAAAGACAATCTAAAGAGCGTTTTAAAGATTCACAGCTAACCCCGAGTAGTATGCCTTCATTAATACCTGTGGCAATGGCGTTTATAACTTCATCACTATACTCTGATGCATAAAATCTAGGCGTCTGCACTCACAGTATCAGAGTATTGTGTATATACATAAAGTAACTTATATACTTACTCTATGGTATATATCAAACGTTTCCTATACAATCGCCTCACCTCATTTTTACTTTTTACTTTTAAGGTGGTAGGTATACTTACAGGAAGACTGCGAATTTTCAGAGCTCTTATAACAAATAAAAATTAAATAAATAAGCCAATTACAATTTTAAATTAAACAAAAAACGAAACAATAGACCGATTACCGTGACCACAACCTTAGTACTAGTTAAGTTGTACTGTAAATTATGCATTAAATGAGATGATACCAAGTGACTAAAATGTTTAATTCACAACGAAAACGGACCAATAGCAACCGAGACAGAATTTATCAGAACAGAAAGTCGGTAGAATAGAGAGCGCCTAATTACTGATAACCTGGGTATTTGTATGTGGAGTAAAAAAGTAGAATGGGTATGGCAGGAAGTTACTCTAATGTTGAAGAAGGAATCAATATCAGGACTGCCGGAGTGGGAGTTAATGGCATTGTAAATGAATTTTATGTCTGATTGAAGTCGGAGACGTGTTAAACTTCTTAACTCTCATTGTCAGCCAGATAAGTTCGATCCTTTCCTGTTCTCATCCATAGGCATCCACGGGGACACGTGCCCCCCTCCCCAGACGCTTAAAAAATAGACTATATTTTTAATACGGTTACCATTAAGTTCGAGTTCAGCATTCTTTCGGGCTGCATCCGCGTCCGTTGTAGAAGAACCACAACAGTTTCGTCAGCTCTCCTGCCAGCGTCCTCAGGTGAAGGATGCTGTTCCTTCACCTGAGGACGCTGGCAGGAGAGCTGGCGAAACTGTTGTGGTTCTTCGACAACGGACGCGGATGCAGCCCGAAAGAATGCTGAACTCAAGTAATCACCGCGGAAACCTGCGTACGACCATTAAGTTCGGTTTATTTAGTGTATTACGGAACCACAGTCATTTAAATTAGTATTGATAACTTTCACGTCAAAATAAAGAGAATATTTACTGCAGTAATTGTAGTACTTTTTTAATCACAAATATGAGGAGACCTCTTGTACCCCCCAGAAAAAAATCCTGGATCTGCCACTGCCCCCACCTGACTCTTTCATCAACCTTTCTATGTGCCATATATCTGTATAGAAAATTAGCTCCCCCTTCTTCCCCTTTCATATCTTCTTTGTTTTTTTTACTATTGTAATTCTGTCTTTGATATTTTTGTTGTTTATATATAAACTTTTTACTTATATCCATTATGTCAGACAATATAAATAAAATCAGAGTGATAGAATGTAAAACAGACAGTCAGAATTTCTTTTCTTTCCACGATCGATAAGAGACTATTAAGGCAGCGTTAGAACTCACAAATAGATTAGACGACTTGTAGTGTAGCTTACTATCTTGTGGTATTGTAATTTGTTAGCATATGGTATATAAAAACGTGATAGTATCATTTTTTTTAGTATGCGTGACGTTTTTTGGACCGTGTGGTGTGCATTTGGGTGTCCAATTGCATGGTGCATGCTGGTGATAAATCACCCCCTGCCAAACACCCTAGATATGGCTCGCAGGGTATAATGTAAATGTAGATGTAGCTTATGTATTCCTTAATTCATGTTTATGAACTTTCCTATGAACCCTTCCTGCATCATCTTTTACATGTTCTAGCTTCATGATTGCCTTCATAAATAGTTGGCAAGTTTTGCCTTTGCATGAATGTGAAAGTATATTTTGTAAGTATGCGTAACATTTTTATGGCCGCGTGGTGTGCATGTGGGAATCAGCTTGCATGCTGGTGATTGATCACCCCCTGCCAAACACTCTATAGCTTGCACTTAGGGTATGATGTAGATGTAGATATGCTATTATCATTAGTAAAATTAGACATTGCAATATTTCCCCCGAGTTTTATTATGACACTACGCGTTTCGTCGTTACAAACAACATTATCAATTTTAGTAATACTAAGAACTTCCACCATATCGTGCCCAACATTATACAACATAGACAGTTATCATGTTAATGTTTCACTGTAAACTGGCCGAAATGCTGTATGTGATCAACTTGATGAGATAAATTAATTAATAAATATGGTGTAGTTCGGAAGTTCGAAGGAAAGGGTGCTGGAAATATAACAAGGGATATGCATTCCCCTGAGTCTTCCGACTGATCCTGCAGGCTCCTCCCCCGTCCACTTCCGTTTCCTCTCCCCCCAACCTCCGACCCTTAAAACCCCTCCCCTTTCCCCGTCACCCTGAAGGTTAGGGAGCGTGCGCCTCGTTCCCATGTGTTCCTTTCCTCGGAGCCAGGTTTGTTCCCAGGTGTGGCGCGGCCCTCGCTCAATGAAAGGCCTTCCCTACCCACAATGCACCGCTCGGGTCCCTTCCGCTCTCTCCTCCGCGGGCCCTCCAGCGTGGGAGATAGCGCACAGAGGGTCGGAAAGGGGCCGCGAGCCTGACGGCGTTGCCAAACGCATTGCAATAGCACCAGTTTTTTTCCGCTCCACAAGAATATCACTGATCAAAATGTGTATTGATATCTGCCTTGCATGGTATGTATTATACATGTTAGTGTAACTGACCTCTTAGATAAACTCTAATTCAAGAGGGGTGTCTTTTCTAACAAACTTAGTCATATCTCACGAACGCCAACATGATAGGGAAGATCAGAATATATAAATAAAGTAAGAGAGATAGACTGTAGAACAGACAGATAATGAATGCCTTTTTCCCGGGATCAATAAGGCATAATAAGGATATAATGGCAGCATTAGAACTCTCAAATAGATTAGATGACTTGTGGAGGAGGCTTCCTACTTATTTATACCTTAATGCATGCTTCTGATTTTATTATTATTTCTGAAAGCATGCGGTAGTATAGTCTGCTCGTCTGCGTAACGTTTTTCGGACCGTGTTGTGTGCATCTGGGAATCCAATTGCATGGTGGTGATTGATCACCCCCTGCCAAACACCCTAGAGGTGGCTCGCAGGATATTATGTAGATGTATGAAAATACCTTTACTATGGTATGAAACATTAATGATAAATTTTTAAAACTCCAATAGTAATTTTCACACTATAATACACTTCTCTGCCAATAATGATTTCGACATTTTTAGGCCATTCAAGGTGATCTTCAGAATTACCTAAAAAAGTCGAAATTATGGTCGATAGAGGAGTTATGTAATAAATGAAGGAAATTACAATTGGTGTTTCACTATTTTATCGTGGTTATATCGTATATACACCATGTCAAGCCTGAAACGATTTTCTCTCCTCTTCTCACCTAACCACCCAGTGAATACTCACATTCTTTGTCTTTATATACTGCTGTGATACTGCTGAATATTATTTTGTTCATTGTGGTTTACGTTTTGCTTACTATTTGTTAATTGCTTTCTTTGCTATTGTGAGTCCAGTGTAATTGCCCTTGCGCTGTTTTTGGACTGCATTAAATAAATAAATAATTTGACGAATATGTAGTTTTAAAAATGGAAAACGTGAAAAATATCAATAGTTACTAAAAATGGCATCATCCCGAGAATGCAAAATTTCCAAGGGACACTTCTGGTTCCCCACACCGGATATCCCTGTGTTCCCCTCATACCCTATGACCCCTAAAATACTCCCATCGGGCATACCTGTGGGACCTCGGCACGTGTTCCTCCCAACAAAGGAGCATATCGGCCCTTCTCCCCATTCGCCCTTCCCGCTGAGACTAGAGAAGGCCCAGCCGCTGACAGAGGACGCCCGGGGAAATGTATCGGATTTTTCCAAGCGGAGTCCCGCGCGACGAACGCCTGCACGTCGGTGGTCGACCATTCGTCGCATTGACATGATTTTTATGGCTTCCTACTTAGATTCATGGCCGAGATTTTGTCTCATCTGTGTGTTCTCTTGCCTCGCCGCCGCCGCTAGGGGTTCTGTACGTGAAGGGGCGCCGCCGGTCCAGCTGCCCCTCCAAGTGACTTCTCTATCGTTTTCACATTCCGTCCGAATGATGGCTATTTAGAACTATGGGCATTGATGCGATCACAATACTAACTCCTCGAGTTCCTCGAATAGTTTCATTTTAGCCGTCTCCCACGTTTATTATGGCTAGAAGTGACCTCGCGGTCAATATTTCAACCGAAGCAGGGAACGTCGCACACTGGTCCGAAATCGGAAAAAGCCGGACAAAAGTCTTTCGGCTTTTTCCGATCTCGGACCATTGTGCGTCGCCTTAAATAGCACAAAAGCTAGATTAATGCTCTAGATTCCGGTTGTTTGGGACATCAAGTATTAACGACAGTTGCTAACTAGCGATAACTCTTTAATGTAAGAACGCAATAGAGGAATTACCGTGTAAAACACCCGTGTGAGCTCCTGCAGAACTTACGAGGCGTAGGTAAGGAGGAAACAGTTTTTCCAATTCGACCGTAAGATGGAGCGATTTTGGCCTGAGGATTTTGTGGAAACTGTTCTTATCTCACTACCGGAAAAGAACAAAGTCGCAAAATGCTGATAATATGGGTCTTTTAGCCTAATACTGTATGAGGCGAGAGAAATTATGAGGATTGTAAATAGGCGAATGGAGGCAAACGATTATTGAGGCGACAGATCAGTATGTTTTCAGGAAAGAGAGTCCGCTCGTGACGTGATGGCGGTAATGAGAGCCGTATTGGAGAGGAGAGTGGAATTTGTAATATGATCAAGAAGCATGCTCCTTCTTCGTGTATTTTGAAAAATAATTTAATGTAATGAACGGTAACTTTAATGAGAATTTTAAAAAGAGGCGCTAATTGAAGCAATGGGGGGCTCAGACTGCTCAAGATAAGATAGCCATAGAAGAATAAGGGTGGGCAAACATTGGCCGAGGAGTGAGGAGACAAGGTTGTCCCCAATTGACCTAGCTATTTACCGTATATGGGGAGGAAATGGTAAGGAATGTGTGGAGGTGAAAGATGTCAGGGTTAAAAAGAGTTAGGGATGAAGGGGGAAAGATACTTAAATATGAGGGGTTTGCAGATGATCTGATTTCGCTAAATCACCCGGCGAAAGGGTTGCCGGCACTAATAAATGCGCAGTAAATAATGCCAGGAATTAGGCATGAAGAAAAAAACACAATATGACCAAATTTAAGTGATATTGTGAAGTTTCGAGTGCAATCAATCTAAGGCTGAATATAAAAGTAAATGAAAAATTGGAAAAGGTAGAAAAATTAACCCCTTTTGAGCAGTACAAATAGAAAAAAATGAACTGCAGTAAGGGAATCAGGATAAGAATAGCTTTAGCAAAGTAGCGTTTATAATTCCGCTTAGTAAAACCACTTGTCTGTTTCCACACACTTTAGTACTTCCCACAAAGTGTGTGGAAACAAACAAGTGGTTTTACTAAGCCTAATATCAAAGATTTCCACCGCATCACGCCGGACACTGTATCTTTTAGCGTTTATAAATAGGTAAAAGATAGAGGATCGTCACGAACTAGAGTGAAATAAGGGTAGTGAAGTGCCTTATATGGAGCATTTTGTTTAATGGTGAGGTAACGTGAACACTAATCGAGGTGAATGAGAGATAGATTCAGGCGTTCGAGATGAAAGGCAGACAACTGCGTCAGAGGGAAGAATGTTGAATGTTGCGTAAGCGGAGAAGGAAAAGGAAGAGCATAAGTTTCATAAATAGAATGAAAAGGAATATTCTTTATTGTAGACGAACGAAAGACGGTGGCTGAATGCGGGGAGCGTGAGTCCCCAGACGAGTTTCTTGAATATATTTTTTTTAATTACCATAACTGATAGAATAATCAAATAAAAATCCCAAAAACTCTAAATATAGTCAATTCAGTTATTTTGCATGGTGGCTTAGCTGGTTGTATTGCGTTCAATGACGTTCAGAAACTCTTGTAAAAACGTGAAATTTTTTTGCAGAAACCTTCATAAACACTGTTGTCTAGAGACCACCTCAACATCCCTAATAGCATCGAAATATGTGATTAGAAAATCCATTAAAGCGTGCCATGCGGCAAAACAGGGTTAAATAATTTTGGTTAAACGTGAAACATGCTAAACTGTTTTTTACGTTGAAGCGGGTAAAACTTTTTAAACAGGAATTAATAGGTAGGTAATTTTCCTTATCATGGAGGTAGACCATGGAAATTTCAATCAATCAGGCTTGAGATGGTTAAATCGGACTAGACTTGATAAATCAGGTATGCAGAAGCTATTCGGTCAAATAAGATGGTTAAATTGAGATAGAGAGGGTCCTGAGAAAATTCAAAAGGAATGCAGCGGCGAAGGAAGTTGTTAAAGAAAAGAAGCTAAACGAGCGAGTTGTTTTGTTGGACGCCAGTGATGAATAGATACAGGCCAAAACGAAACTTATTTATGTTAAGTAGGTGAGAAAAAGTAACCATCCGAAAAATTGTTGGATTATATAAAGTTAAGTATCTGGAGAAGAAAATACCGCATATTCTTACCACTACGTAAACAAAAAGATTGTAATACGACTCTAAAAAAACGATGATTTCCTTGAATGAATACGATAGCTTTCGGCTTACTTATAGAAGACCTTTCTGAAGAGATAACACAAGTATGTTATAGTTAACACTTGACCATAGAATTTTTCACTTGCTCGACAATTTTCATCGATTCTATTGAATTCGATAAATTATCTATTCAATTGTACTCCGGTCGATATATAGTCGGCGAATATAACTGTTGAATATAACTGTCGGCGATCGACTTGTTGCGATTATTCTTCCAGTCTTTTATTGGGGAAATGGCCCTCAAGTGATCCAAAAAGAGTAAATTTCATCTGCGATGACATAAAAATGTTTTTTTGCCATTTAATAGCCTCCCTCGTATATCCATATAGAGAGATGATCTACCCTTTGGGAGTAAGTATAGAGTCAATTTCAACTCAAATATTTCGATATGAAGCTTTGAAAACCGTTTGGGTGGACCAACTGGTTGAAATTCCCTTTGATAGCATATGTCGTTCTCCATCATTATCGCTAATGCAATGCGCCAGTAAATCATCACTTACATTTTCATTGGAAGCATTTATTGACTCGGTCACTCATGGATTCAACCCAATTTTGTTTGGATAGGAAAGCATAGAGTTCACCCTCACCTAAGTCGTAGGTGTGTGTACTTCACGTATTCAGTACAGAGGTCCAAAATATTTCCCCGGACCGCCTCCCTACACAAGGTGTTTTTGATAGCATGCGCTTTGCTTGGATTTACCCGGCTAGACAATTCCGTAAAAATTCCTTCAAATAATTCAACAGAATTCCTTAGCTGGTAGAATCGCGTAAAACTCTGAGGGGTTAAAAATGATTGCCTTTATAAATTTCTTTAAATTTTCATAAGGTCACTCCTGAAAATACTGATTTGAATTTGAATTTAATACTCCAAGCTTGAATGTACACTTTTTCTTAACAGGACAACACAAATGGAGCTTTAGGTAGCTCCAATGGTTAAAAAACCAGCATGGGAGCTACCATCATAAAAATTAATTTCACGGCAGACCAGAAACAAAAAGAAAGTATATATAATTTTTTGAAACATTATCACTATGAAACATATATGTGACAATAACATACAATAAGTAAGAATAAAGTATAATATGTGGACAGAACAAAATTAATTTCTTTTTCCTCCTTTCACAAAAATATAAAAATAATATATAATAATATGTATATTATTCACAAGCATCAAAAAGATCATCCATATCACCATGGGACAACAACCAATCTTTGGCCTTTTTACAAAAATTATTTACACTCTTTAACTCTTTGATCAATAATTTCTCAAATCATTTTTTTCCCTATTGGCGTTTATCACCAAAACGCACCCGAGCAAGGGTCAACCATTCATTATTTCACAATGAGTCCGCCCTAAATCACAATCCATGTCCAAGCAAACCGTTTCTTTCCAGGAGGGACGCAGATTTCCAAGTAGGTATTCCCGGAATGGTAGGTTTACTTTTGGGTGCACGGCAAGGAAAAAAAATATATACGACCTCGATACGAAATAGGAAAGGAATTTGGAGATCGCGATTGACGTATTCCGAGGAGAAAACTTGCGTGACAATCGGAATAGATGAGCAACCTTTGACTAAAAAAAATACGGACGCCCATCGAGGCAGAAAAAAAACAAACGGACAACTTCTAAGTTGTGTGTCGGGATGGGTTTGAGCTTTGTTCGAGTTTACAAGACCACCAAACTCGTCGGCACGGACAGTAGGAATTCGTGTGGGAACTGTTTTAGCGTGGGAGGGGCGAGATTAGGATAATAGAATGCTACAGCAGCTACCCTTGATAAATTCACGTCCGAGAGTATCGGAACAAGGTGGAGTGGAAAGGTCCGAGATGGATGAGCGGTTCGAAATATCGTAAACAAGGGTGGTAGAATAGTTAGTTTCCTTGTCGACTCGGCTACCTGGAAGCGCGGATTCTTGGACCTTATTTACGACGGCATTTTTTTAATCTTTTACCGGTGGGGATAGACCTCTAAGAGGAGACTCATGAACAAATTCAGATGTAGGCCACGACTGAGCCAACAACCATTTAATGTTCATAGAATGTTTAAACGTGGAAAATTCGTGTGAAAATAAAGGTTCATTTCACCTCAATTGAATAAATGCTTGATCCTTTAAGCCATCGATCTTGGCAGTAAAACTACCCTGTCGAAAAGGAAGCGTTCGGGGAAGTGTCCGGGTAGTGTCGCGGGAGTGTTCAGGAAGCGTTTAACGGTACGTGAACGCTTCCCGGCAGCTTCCCGAACACTTCCTCAACACTACCTGACTGTCGACCCTTCGCTTGCCGAACACTTCCTCGCCACTTCGTGGTTGAAACACTTCCCGGACGTTTCCCCGACACTCCCGGAACGCTTCCGAAGCGTGGGAAACACTTCCTCGACGCTCGCTGGACGTTTCCCCGACACTCGACCGCGACCGTTGTCGACACTCCCCGAACGCTTCCGAAACACTTCCGCGGAAGCGTTCCAAGTGGGCCATAATCTGCTTCCCGAACACTTCCGCGACACCTCCTCAACGCTACCCCAACACTTGCCCGCCACTTCCCGAACACTCCGTCCGACGCTTCCCCAACACTTCCTCAACACTTCCGTTTCGCCTGGGTAATGGGAAGGCGATGCGCCGCGCGGGAGAAAAATTCAAATTCCGATGACAGAGATTACTGTTTAATTTAGTTTTCTCGATCTCGTTAATATGCCGATAAGTATTACGGGCATGTGGGATGAGGGAAGATGGAGGGGTAGAATTTGCAATGGGTGGTGGTGCGTGGGAGTGGTACAGACTGGTTTAGGAATCTAATTTCGGCTCCCTTCAAAAGGCCACCGTGAATGAATGGGCAAACTGCCTCCCACAACATAAGGGGAATATTATCTTTAGTGGTGGGGGAAAGTCCACCCGCGGTCGAAGTCTCATCCGAATCACCATTGGAATCCTTCTAAAACCAGCAAAGACCTTGGGCGCAGATAACTTCCGCGAGAATGAATTATCTCGCAAATGAAGGTGGCCCAAACGTATCCTAGGTGACCACTCATTGACCAAACTAAACTTCCCCGAATTCACCTGAATTTTAAGTCTACTTTCACAGTTTTCAATATAATTCAACACATCGTTCTTAACCGAAAATTGCATTCAAATTAATTAAGGGAAGGTAAATTATACCTTTAAACCGAATTTTCAATAACCATGAGATGATATTTTTTTTCAATTGTGAGGCAACACTGCCAAAAAAAAGAAATCAATTTTATATTTGTCATTCATTCCCGCAAACTGCTTCAGCATGATAAACATTTACTGGACAATTATGATTACTTTACCAGGTGATTTTTATCGCTCGCATTTGTTAAAAATTTCGGCAAAATTTTAATACAATCAAATTTATGTCTTTAAATGGTATTAATTTTATATCATCAAAAGAATGGAGACGCATAAGTTATAAAGATTTTTTGAAATTGATATTTTTTACAAATCAGACTGACGAAAGACGCTTCTTGGGTAGTGTGACAACCTAAAAACATACATATTTAGAATAGGCAAAAATAACGGGCGAAACTTGGTGGAAGTCATTTCTCTTAGGGGTTGAAGGAATAAAAACTTTTCTTTTTCCACATGGCGATCAATATTGTCTGACCATGGTTTAGTTTCATGATGAAAATGTTACGCTGTTACGACACCATGGTCGGACAAAATAAAGCATCATGAGGTAAAAGCAAAGTTTTTATTCCTTCGACTCCTACGATAAATTTACAAAGCATCTACAGTGCCAACAAGGAAAGGCTTAGCTGAGATAGCAATGTTTTATCTGCGTGAGTTTTCTTCTAACCTCATTCTCGAACCACTGAAATGGGAAATAGTCCCTATTCAAAATATGGGGGAAGAGGGGACGAATTGTTACTTGTGCGATCCGGAACTCAAAGCTCAATTGCATCATTTAATATAAACAGCAGAGTGGCGCAGTGGAAGCGTGCTGGGCCCATAACCCAGAGGTCCGTGGATCGAAACCACGCTCTGCTACAAATACTTTTTTTAAATCAGCGGATATTTACCTGAGTAAAGATTTGTGTGTGTCTGGTATGCTTTTGGGGTGATCATATTTAAGAGTTATTAAAATGAAGATTGACATTTCTGTTAATATTCATATTAAAATTTCAAGTTAAATATTCAAAATTACCTGTTTTTCGGCCTCTTTTTAAAAACAATCTACGGCGAGAACCTCCGAAGTTGAGAGGGTAGTAGGTAAAACATTTAAATTTCGGTAAAACTCTTTGTTTGACTTTATCTCAAAATCTCCGCTTACAGCTATTTAGTAAGAGAGTAACGCAGTCAACTAGGACGATGGGAAACGTTTTTAATGGTAAATGCTTTGCAAATAAGTGTGTTTATTGTTTATTATTGCATGACAAAATTATTATCTTTTAAACATTTATTCTATTCAAGTTAATCTTGTCAAAAGCAATAAGCGGATATTTTGAGAAAAAATATTTATGGAGTTAAATCAGAATTAAAGTTTAATATTTGTGGTTTTAGTCTTATCTTTAAATTATCAACATTATTATTGAAGTACGGATAGTCTCTGCTTAGAAACGTAGGCATAGAGGGGAGGAGGGGGCTTGTAGCATAGGTATTCCAGAACTGAAAGGTCGAATGCATCCCCTACCTTCAACAGCAGAGTGGCGCAGTGGAAGCGTGCTGGGCCCATAACCCAGAGGTCCGTGGATCGAAACCACGCTCTGCTAAAGGCAAAATTTTATTATTATTGATTTTTGTACCTGAACATAAATTTATTGTAGCTCAATGACGCATTGAGATAGGAATGTTGACAATGCGTAAGAGTATTGTGTAAAGAGAATAAGAGTTCAGAATAATCAATTTTTGTTCCCACTGCAAAAATGAATTTCCCTTTTTTTAATTTTCCCAAACATTCCATGACTTTCCCTGAATTTCCAGGTTTTCCTGAAGTATTTTCCCCCTGATAGCATGCAATGCGTCCGTATACTGGAAATGTATATGCCAAAAAAGCTTTTAAACATCCCTATTTCAATACGTCATTCAACAACAACAAATATATTTTTAGGTACAAATATCACTCATCATTAAATAATGTCTTTAGCAGAGCGTGATTTTGATCCACGGACCTCTGGGTTAAGGGCCCAGCACGCTTCGACTGCGCCACTCTGCTCTTGTTTCAAATTGATGCAATCGAGCATTGAGCTTCGGGTCACCTATGTAGGAAAATTCCCCCCTCCTCCACATCCCCAGCATTTCGCATTTCAATCGCACGAGAGTAAGGTGAGAGCCATGTTGACGATATATCACCATCTAAGCTAGGCATTACTTGGTCAACGCTGCTAATAATTGTATGGATGATTTAACACTTTCCCGCTGAATAGAATGAATAAACTGTTCTTGGGTTTCCGATAGGGTAAGACAATCTAAGAGCGCCCTCATTATCATCATATGGTTTTCTTCCCTTAACTGGCAGGTTCCAA
Source organism: Ischnura elegans (assembly GCF_921293095.1). Lineage (NCBI taxonomy): Eukaryota > Metazoa > Arthropoda > Insecta > Odonata > Coenagrionidae > Ischnura > Ischnura elegans. The sequence goes on along the minus strand of NC_060253.1, from coordinate 62,820,970 downwards.
ACACCAAAGCCGTCTCCATCTCCTCCTGTCTAAGGCCTCCACTTCGAGATATGAAGTGAAACACTTTGCACTTTCCACTTAAAATTTAGTTAACGCATCATGACCCAATGTTGCTTCTAAGCAACATCAAAAATTTATGAATATTCAGCTTTTATTAGGAAATATCTAAACTACGCATTATTTTGTGGTGCAAATTATAATAGCGAAATATTTAGCTGGCATGATTTATGATTAAATGCAAAAAATTTCAAATTTCCAAATTGAAAAATCTTGAAATTTGATTTCTCTCAGAAGCAGCTCTGGGTTAGAAAGGGTTAAACTACTGTCGACATGTTTCACTGCACTGAAGCATTATCAAGACTCCACTTCGGTTTCCTTTTACCTTCTTCCTAACCTCAATGCGTCCGTGGTATGCAGCCTTCTTATTCCTCTTCTATCTTATCTCCTTCCAATGTTCCCTCGACTGCTGCAATTTTTAATCAATCCCCTTCCCGCTTGAAACATGCGCGATCCGATCCTATCTTCTCGTTATCACAGCTCTCCATAGTGATTCTTCCTCTTCAACTCTTTCCAGCACCTCCTCATTCCTCACTTTATCCACCCACTTCACTCTCTCCAGTAGGGAGGGCCGAAAAAAGTGCACTTCGTCCGATCAAAAACATGTATTGGAAATAAAGTAATAAAACTTTGTAAGGTTCTCCATTATTTCAATATGGGCACGACCCGTGTTTCGTAACGTAGTTAATTTTTCAGGTGACTGATCTTACATCATCATCATCATCATCACTGGTCAATAATCCTAAGATTGGTTTGACGCAGCTCTCCACTCAGTTCTCGTATCAGCTAATCTTTTCACACCTACGTCTTTCTTCTCTTTCACATCCTTCTTCACTTGTTTCATATAATTTGTTCGAGGTCTTCCTTTTCCGTTCTTGCCTTCCACTTGTCCCTCGACTATTGTCTTCATCAGGCCATCATGTCTCAAGATGTGGCCTATAAGGTTGTTCAGCCTTCTTGTTAAGGTTTTCATGAGGCTTCTCTTACATGCATCTTATATTTAAACATACATTTGACAGTAAGGACAGCTATCGGAAGGGAATGGACTAGTAAGATGCAAATATAAGATGCACGAAAGATCAGTCATCTGAGGATGTAACTACGTTACGAAACCCGGGTCGTGCCCATATTAAAATAATAGTGAACCTTACAAAGTTTTATTCCTTTATTTCCCATATGGAGAGGTTTCACAAAGTAAACCCTGAAGTTATGAGACAAAAACATTTGTGTCTTAAAAGTGTGTATTATCAGTATAATGAACGGTATAAAATATTAGGCCAATCGGATAATATCTTTAGACTGCGCAAACGCCATAAATTTTCATATTTTTTGAAGAATTTGGCATTTTCAAAATTAAAAAAATATGTTTAATTATGTCATGCCAAAAGGATGTATCTCTTTAACATTTTATTTTAGGTCTAGTATCAATTATGAAAAATAATAGACCTGTAGCACAAATACTTTAGACCTCTCAATTAGGGTGAAAAATAGCAATGTGATATGTGGAGAGTTCCAGCCTGCTCTACACCCACATCTCAAAAGCGTTAACCCTATCCCTATACCTTCTTCACATAAGGTCCCCGTTTCGCATCCATACAACATAACCCTCCACACATAATATTTCACCAGTCTCTCCCCCAGCTCTAGGTTCATATTGCTGCATAACACATTTCTCCTGTAATTGAAAACTTCCTTCCCTACAGCTATTCTTGTCTTTATCTCAGTCTCACTCCTCCAGTCTTCAAAAAAATTGGATTTTCTTACCCGGTCGAGAACTCGAGAAAAATGTATTCGCACGAATAATTTGTAAATTTATATTTTTTATTCCTTACACTACTCAAAAATCACCCTATGTCAGTTTTATGAGAAAAATATATCATAGTTAGATAAATAAAAGATCGTAGCACTTTTCCACAAAATGTTTTTGATAAAATATCCAAAAATATCTTTTCTCACTGTCTCTACTCTGTACGCCTGTTCCCACCCCCTTCTTCAAAGATGTCAAGTCCTCCCCAACTCCCCTTTCTCAATGGTATAAAGGTGATTTTCAAATGTTTTGCAGTGTCTTCTACCAGATGATGGCTCAGTGAGCCGAAACGCGTTTTACGCAGTAAAAAAATTGTGGAAAAGTGCTACGATCTTTCATTTATCTAAATATGTCTAACTTCTACCTATTGAAGCCTGAATCTGTTGAACTTGTTATAAAATATATCAATTATCACGTTAAAAGATATCAAGAAATTAAGCTCTAGGCAGGAATTTTTCAAGACCAAGGAGCTGCAGCTTTTTCCCATGAGGAAATTTTCACAATAGGACATACATATTTTTTTGAAAAAGGGTCTTCTTCCGTGCTATTATTTCAAAAAATCTTATTCCTGAATTGCATCCTTCCAGAATTTCATATTTGCTTATCGGTTTTCCCATAATTGTAGGATGAACGCTTTATTTAACATATTGAAAACATTTAGAAGTGTTTTCTTGGATAAAAGTGTTTTTGGATACTACACAATTACTTATACCACTGTTTTTACAGAGCGGGACCCGGGTTTCGATGAATTATCATCATCTTCAGGAGCTAATTATGATTTTTATATCTTAATATTGTTACCTCGTTACTTCATGAATTTTAAAACGGACGCCAGAATTGGGGAAAAGAATGGGTAAAGATATTCATTTATAAGAGCACTGTCCTGACTTTCAATAATTTTTAAAATTTTTAACTGCTCTCCAGAGTCCAATTCACGGCGGTCATTGCAAAATTTTAAAATATTAATTTTTGTGTTGACTACTACGCATATGATGTTTTCATATTTGAACCTTTTGTTTTTGGACTACTTTAAAATAGTTAAATTGCTTCGTTTTCTCAGTACTTGTACATGCTTCAACTATTAAATATACTAATAACTTGGCGGTGAATTCTTCTCGGGTTTCCATCCGGGTGAGCTCCATCTCCATCGCTGCCGACGTTTCGATAGAATCCTTTTCTATTATCAAAAAGGATTCTATCGAAACGTCGGCAGCGATGGAGATGGAGCTCACCCGGATGGAAACCCGAGAAGAATTCACTGCCATCATACGCCGGGAAAAAGTGAAATCTTACATACTAATAACTTATAAGATTTCAGAAGAACTATAAAAATACGCTCGATTAGATAAAGAGATGTATAAACCTCTCGTTTATAAACAACTAATAACTTCGCAAAATGCAGTTTTTTTCCCCTCGGCTTGGAGGAAAATACCAAAAAACAGGTGTAAACTTGACAAATCTTCAGTACGTATTTCAAAACCATAGCTAACATAAGCTATCTCAAATTTCACAAAGATGTGACCATGCAATTACTGCCGAACGCAGAATAAGATATGTTGAGCGATTGATACCATTTGTAGTTGATTCATTAAATTTTGAAGGAAAATGATAATGCGGGAATACTTAAAAGGTTTCAGAGGAACTATAAAAAAATGTGCACTGCCCGGGAATCGAACCCGGGTCGCAAGAATGGGAATCTTGCATGATACCACTACACCAGCAGTGCTCCTGCCTATCCACTCCGAAATAAGCGGTACATTAGGAAGGAAGTTCAGACGCTTCCGCTGGCGAGGCTAATCGATACGGCAAAACTTGCTCCTCCCTCCCTGGGTGTGCTTTATCTGCCTGGCCTGATCACGTGATCTCGCAGTTCGCTTGGCGCTGCGTTCAAAACCAACCCTTTTCACAACCGAGGGCCGATATATTCACCCTTAACCAGTGACGCGCAATTCTTGTTATACTGCCAGTGACGTGCGGTCTGGGAGACCGGAATAAAACGAAAATTCATAAAACGTTGCAAAGTCATTTTTATTGCTTAGTTTAATCTTTCTTTGACTCCTCAACTATCATAAAACTTATATTTAATATTATGCATTCCAAATACGAGCCTACTTTTTCAGTAAAAATTGTTATTAGAAACAGGATCAAAAAACTGATATAAAAAACTCTTGAGTTGTTATTATTATCGTACTTTTTATAATTAAGTACTTAATTATCCACGTTATGCAACAAAAAATGCTTCCTTACAAATTATAAATTAATATTTTTATTATTATTATTATTCTTGAAAATTCACTAGGAATTGTTTTTAACGACTCTTTGAATTATTTCTACCAGTATAGTCTGAGGTTTCAGGCGAGATGGAGTGGAAACGTGACATGATGAAAATGAAAAAGCAGGAGTAATTTCCACAATTTTACATTTATTAATACCACCGGTTTCGCTTTTTCAGTATCATCAGGTACCTGATGATGCTGAAAAGCGAAACCGGTAGTATTAATAAATGTAAAACTGTGGAAATTCCTCCTGCTTTTTCATTTTCATTATTTCTACCAGCATAACGTTTATTGGTTTTTCCAATGTAGTGACATGAGGTCTCACAGACCGCTACTAAAATTAAGTTGCAAATTTTCAGAAATAAATAATAAGAATGTTAAATTTTAAGAGTGTCCTTATTATACAAAGTTGTGTCGCTCACGAGGATTATAGATAATTTGAAATAGCAATTTTGAAAATATTCATAACTTTAGAAACGTAGCGGTCTCTCAGACCGCACGTCACAGGTCAAGGGTTTAAAGGTAGTGGGCGAAAAGTTTAATATTTGACCAAAAAATATCTTCACTATCCTGGGGAATTTAAAGTGGACTCTATGTCATTTATATTATCAACACAGAATTAACATAAAATTGTCTCACGCACTGCATAGAAACTGATGTGACTCGTGACGACGCTTTGTAAATTCTTGTTCAGCTAAATGCGATGGCGGTTGGCGAAACTCCTTCATGATGCACAAAGGTTTAGAAAAGACTTCGCTGTTTCACAAAATAAAATATATTTGCGACCGGTTTCGATACAGCGTATCATCATCATATGTATGTCCTATTGTGAAAATTTCCTTATGGGAAAAAGCTGCAGCTCCTTGCTCTTGAAAAATTCCTACCTAGAGCTTATTTTCTTAATATCTTCTAACGTGATAATTGATATATTTTATCACAAGTTCAACAGATTCAGGCTTCAGATGATGATATGCTGTATCGAAACCGGTCGCAAATATATTTTATTTTGTGAAACAGCGAAGTCTTTTCTTAACCTTTGTGCTTCTTGTTCAGCATTGTTTTTTATGTCAAAGCAACGTTTCACCTTAACTAATCCTCCATTGATCGGGGAAAATTTTAGCAAAACATTGAAAAAAAAGCACTGTGTTTGCCTTCAATATTATTTTGTCCAGTTTTCTTTCTGCGGTAAACAGCTGTCTGCTAGCCGTGACAGACGCGTGAAATACCATCCGCTTCACCTGATTTAGATCCTGAAACCCTTGTATTCCTGTCCAAGGAACCTATTACCTCAGACTGCTCACTGTTAACGTCTTGGGTGTGCATAATATTTCAACAAATGCATAATCTTATCTCTCCTGTACAACTTTAATCTATCATGAAGGTGATGGCGGTGAGGGGTTTTACAAAGTATATACAATGTTGACCTGGTAATTACAAAACAAAATTGCAAATTTTACAAAAAAAAACAAAAAATAGGTCTTTTCCGTATCAAAATACAAAGAAATGACTTTTTCATCCAGGAAGCGCCACACGGTGCAATTTAACATGAACATCGCCGGCTAAACAAGATTATTTTAGAGTGAGGAAAGCAGAAGAGTCGATCCGGGCTCCTACCAAAAAAAAAGCCAATTCAACGGTATGTACTTCCAATTCACATAAAACAATGGAATATCTCAATAAAGATAAAGGTATACATACCAGAAAAAATTGAAATTTCGAAAATCTTATTTTGTCATGGCAAACGACAACAGCATTCAAAGAATATGAAAACTGAAATGATGTAGCAAACGCTTCATACGGCAGAATAGAAACATATCGATTGTACAAAAAATCTCTAGCATAACTCTCTTAAAATATTTTATTTACTTTATTAGTATATTACATTATTACAAGTTCCAAATGCCCAGTAATAAAAAAAAACAAAAAAAAATATATGGGGTGTATGGGTTAACTGTGTTTTTTATCTCTCCTGTAAAGTTAGCCAAAATGGTCATCATGCCTTTCTGCAGTTAGCGGTTCAATTAGTCCTTGCTCAAAATATGGAATGTGGGGAATTGTTGCTATGATCATCCGAAGTTTAAAGCTCTATTGCATCACGCCGAAACAAGTGCAGAGTGGCGCAGTGGAAGCGTGCTCGGCCCATAACCCAGAGGTCCGTGGATCGAAACAACGCTCTGCTAAAGATATTTTTTACAGTGACACAGTCTATTGTACACGAGTAAAATTTCTTGCTATCTGGAATAGTTTTGGGTAACTTTAGTTTAGAATAATTAAAATGATGATTTTAATTTCTAGAATTATCGGTTTTCACCAACTTTTTAACTAACTTCGGTAAGAACTCCATGAGCTAGAAAGTAAAGCGTTTAAAGTTTGGTACAACTTCTTGGCTACCCTAATCTCAAAATCTTCGCAATACTTCAAGGTATTTCTGTACAAAAATGTAACGAATTTTATAGCACGGGGAAAGACTACGAATCCTTATCCTTCTTCGTGGCCGTTGCTGATTCTAACCACCACACGTGCATGTATTCAGCAATTCATATCACTTTTCGAAATTGTTGAATGATAATTATTTTTTGGCTACGAATGAGTTGGAAATGTAAGGTGAGGGAAAGATCCTTTTGGACAGGCGCCACCATCCTAGTTACATTGGGTGGAGTTTTACCGCCTCGATGGGTATAATTTTTTTATTCAACTATTTTCGCGGGCTTTACCGGCTTTACTGAGATCGGGGAACTGATGCTGAATCCTGGAATAAGGGATAGCTGACAGGAGATGCGGATTTGCCACCGAATTGCGTCCCTGGTGTCAATGACCTCACCATAGAGTAGAGTTCCTTGCCCTCGGTCAGGTAACTAAGCCTCAGAGGAAGGCATTTGGACCAGGGGTCACCAGAAGGAAGGTTGGGAGAGCAGATGACATCCCTCTCATGAAAGAGACAATATTTTTTGCTCTCGTCCAGGGGATAGTGAGTTCTTGTGTGTGTTTGAGCTTGCTTGAGGGACTTTGGGGATGAGTGAAAAGGACCCTAGGCTGCACCCAGGGCATTCCTCCCAGACCCTAGGGGTAACAATAGTTTTTAACCTCCTCTTTCCCCCTTTTCAGCAGAAAAACCTTTCACGAAAGAGCAAGGTCGACCATTATTATTTCGCTCACTCTCCCAGCACATTCACGGACTTAAAAAGGAACCATGCCCCTCAACTTCTCCCAACGAATAGAATAATAGCATCCCCTCTTACCGTCCCCGGCACGGGGCTTAATTTTTACAGCTGCCCAGGAATTTTTGGTATTTTTCGAACGAAGATTTCTTCTGCGCAAGCAAGGCTCTCCCGTCGAATGCACCGAAAGCGTTTGCGCAAACAAGGCGCGGCAAAACATCGCCAAGAATCATCCGGAGCGTGGACAAAGGTCAGGCTGAATAAATAATAGAGGGAGGGAGAAAATCAGATTTCCGAGGCAAGCGCACACAAGCCCTGTAACAAACGCGTGAGGTAAACTTAAGGGCTTCAAAAACATGTCCATGTTGCATTACGCCAGGCACAAAGGTTGCTTTGTGCAGAGTGGCACGCGTAGCCAACATGCGTCTAAATAAAACCATTCAATTGTGCAATAGATTCTATCAGGTGTATACAATGATCGAGGAAAAAGATTTCGAGCAGCTATTTTCATCATTCCCATTGAGATGGAAGATTAACATGTACGCGATACTGTGCAAGCTATCGCCCGGCAGTGGTTGATATGTATGGGGGACGCGGGGGTGGGGGGGGGGAGGGAATCCCCTCCCCTTGCGGTGCCTTGCGCATTGCCAAGCATTGCAGAACCACAATTGAAACGTGTTTAGATCATAAGATGGCATTGTCTTGTAAATGTGTTTAATCAATTTGAATACAACTTTTTCAAAATATGGATGCAATTTATTTTTCATTAGGCACGTTAAAAATAAAGGTAGCTCAAGATATGTTTTGCGATCCTATTTGAGTTTTTTTCTGAATCCGCTACTTCCACCAGGGTTTTTTTTGCATAGGTTGATACCAAAGCAGTCATGCAGCATCCTAGCTATTGATCAAGGCAGCTGATACAATGATTAATTCTATGTAGGACATAACCACCTTTCGTGTTACTCAGTGGAGCTGCTTCATGATGCTCGAATGAAAATATCTCAGTTGTTAGCCCTCACTTTATCGTAATCCGATTCAGCATTTACAGTTGGTGGAGGGGGAAGAATTCGAATAACGACAATGATTTACGAACTAGGATGACTCATAAAAGGCATACTGTCTAAATGCGACGATGAAGGACCAATATTTTACGGCCGACGCTTTTCACTGAAGAATGAGCCCCCTTAAGATTTACTACGGACGGGACAATGTTTATCTACATCTACATCCCACAAGCTGCTTAAAAGGCGTGTGGCAGGGGATGTTAGGACACCAGTCATTTTCCCATTAAAAGGAAATGTTCTAATGAAATTACGACTGGCATTTATGAAAGTCCTTTATGGTTAGGGGGAAAGGGAATTCGCATATTGAGTGAAGGCCTCGGAGGAATAGCAATATTAAATAAAAGAGGGCGAACATTTTGTAAAGGGCAAAATAGTTATCCCTTTAGCTTTCAAAAGAGGCATTTTGTATTCCTAGGTCCCTGATGATAATGGACGATTAGGTCGTCAAAACGTTGGAAGAACTCAGGGAGAACTTAACCCGGTGTAAACCCTGAGATTCATTCATGTCACATGCAGAATGAATGCTATTGATCTCTTTTTTTAATTAATATTATTAGGTGTTAAGATTGGTGAATTTTCATACGATGCATTTTGCGGTACTTTCTGGAGGGCTCGAATCATTGGATGGATACGTGGATACATACATGGATAGTGTAAGGCCGTAGTCGTTTGTAATATGCGCCATTGGTGCAACTGCCGACTAGGCTGCCATCTGTGGCACAGTCATATAACTTCGACGGAGCTTTAACAAAGCTGAGTCGAAAAAGCGAGGGAAAGACGACTAAGGATATAGGAAGTTCAACACGGTAGTATGTTGTGGGAGGTGTCATGGGGTATTATCTCCTTATATACATTTTTGAAATATACGTTCTTATGAGAAAACTCTCAAAAGAAACCTTCTCCCTTTTTTGCTAGGGCCATATTATAACCAGAGGTTGAATTCAGGACCCACGGCCAACAATAACAAATGAGATTGTACGTTTATGACGTGACGAACGAAGGAATTCGCTTACAATGCCACTTGAAGCTGATTAACGGCTAGTACCACGAAAAATAAAGTTTACAAAATGAAATTCTGGTTCTGGCATGACCTATTTTCAATTAAACGAATGATTTTCAGCCCGAGTCGTTAATCTCTTTATTATTCGTTTGGATAAGTGTGAGTTTACATAAATGAGAAAATTAAGGCGCCGTAGTTACCGAAACACTTTTATCGAGCTCATATGCATGTCTCTAATTATGACCGCCAATATATAAGTGAAACAACAACAATAAAAATACAATGGAAGTAAAGAATACATCAAAATAAGAGTTACTCACCAATTTTCCCGAACGTAATATCTCGCATGTGCCTTTGCAAGACCTGAAACGAAAATTTGAAGTGTCAATATTAATATCCCTTTAAACATTTCTACGCCAATCGATGAAATTCATCCAATTTTTGTGAAAATACAATCACAGATCAAAGTTAGCATTTAAAATTTTTCAATAAAAAGTTTTAAATCCTGAAATAAAATATGAATAAGTTGTAAAAATAGCTTAAAAACGTCATAATTAAAATCATGCAACAAACCCGGTATTGACGAGGTAAATTTATAGTTAAAATGTAAAAAAAAACAGTTTTATTATCTGGTGATGAAACAGTTTTTAACTCATGTTGCTGCTCGCCTTTGTATTCCATCTTCGTCCGAAACCAATCCTTTTTTCATACGGGTGCCACAAACTAACGGAGCGTAGGTATCCTAGTGGCTACGCGCGTAGATACTCCGAACTGCTTCGGCGCGCTGCTATGAAAAAGATTTATCAGCCAGTAAGCCAATTGTGATTATTTCACCAGATAATTTTTTTGCTTGCACGCAAATTTGGAAAATTTTAAGGGAAAACAAACTTAAATCGTTAAAGTAATGTTTTTAACTAATGTCATTTTTAATTCTTCAAAAGGTATGAAGTTGAAAGAGTGACAAAGGTAACATAAAATTGATCCCTTATACAAATATAGATGCTGCTTGAGTACTGAAACGACATAAAATAAATACAAACCTTTAAATTATTTATAGTTTTAAAATGGTAATGCTTAGCTAACATGGTAATGTTTCGTCTACATGAATCTTCATTACACCTCACTATCCAGCGATTGGAATGTGATATAGTCTCTAGAAAGAGTTACATAGGTGTTCCAGATGTAAAAGCTTGATTGCATCACGTTACAATATGAGCAGAGTGGCGCAGTGGAAGCGTGCTGGGCCCATAACCCAGAGGTCCGTGGATCGAAACCACGCTCTGCTAAATATTTTTTTTAGTGAGCCGTTATTGTACCTGAGTAAAGATATTTCGTTTCCTGGAATACTTTTCGAGTAATCATAATTAAGATTTGTTAAAATTAAAATGTTCATCTCTAGAATTTCCGGTTTCTCGGCTAATTTTAAATTATCAACGGCGAGAACCCCAGAGGATATTAAGTAAAACGTAGCAAATTTTGGTACAACTATTTGGCTGCCTCCATCTTAAAATCTACGCTCATTGCTATTGAAAAGGGTAACATAGTCAATTAGGACGAAGGAAAACTGTTTTTATGGTAAACGCATTGAAACTAAAAGTGCTTACGCATTGTTCTCCTTCTAACAATACTATTATCAAGTTAATCTCGTCAATAGCTGTAAGAGGAGATTTCGAGAAAAATATCATCCAAGACCGCGGTTCCCAACCGGTGATGCACGTTCCCTTTGGCGTACGCGACGAACCAGTAGGGGGTACGCCGAAAATAATTGGTAATGGCGGACGCCAGGAACTATGTATCTCATAATCAGAAAATATGTACACATATAATACGGGGTATTTAAAACAATTTCTATTTATTTTAAAGTTTCTGTTTATACAATTATTTAAAACTAAAAGTGTCACCTACCCGTAGTGAAATTATGTAACAAATGTGCTCGTTACATTATTGGGGATACAATATTAGTTAGGTATATACATAAGTAGAGGGGTAGGGGAGGAAAAAAAGATTGGGAACCGCTGATCTAACGAGATATCAGAAATAAAGTTCAAATATTTTGCACATTGCTCCCTTCTTCGCATAAATTTATTATTATTTTAACATCATTTAGTTGCAGATGTTGATATCGATTAGTCCTCGATCTCTGGAAACGCTAGACGGTCAAAAGGTCGTACATGACACTGTCTTGACTGCCGCTGCAGGCAGCCAACCGAACCAATCCTCCACCCCTCTTCCTCTTACGCTTATTTCTCACGAAGGACTCATGACTCGGTCATCTAATCGTCAAGGGCGAACCCTATACATTGATTAAGGCAAGGAACACTCATCGGATTTTTATTTATTTTTTTTAAATCTGTGATTCACCCGTGGTCTGGTTCCCAGCACGTCCCACTGATTGTTGGATGATCCACTGCGGTAGCATGACTCAACGCAGCTGAATACCACCTTTTCATCGCAGAGTTAAATTAAATGTTTTAATGAGAGTGTGACCGGAGGAAGGACTACGAGAATAAGATTAAATAAATAAAATGCAGAAAAGAGGAGTCCCAGATGTAATTCTTTCGCCGTACCACCAGGTATGGCAACAGTTTCTCAACATGAAATTAATCACGGCACTCGCTGTTACAGCTCATTTTATGTTTTTTCTCTCTAATCATATATTTCTTTTGTTTTTTTTTTTGCATTGATAATGCATTTCTTTCCTCATCTTATTTTGGGGCAGCTTACTTCTCCATTCACCATCTGAACGTAAGTACCTACGCGTATTTTATTATTTTTGTTTAATTATCAATATTATTATTGTTATGGCTTAGTAGGGCAAACCCAACATTATAAATGTCTTTTATTTGTAATATTGTTATGACTCCGCATAAATTGTGTTCTCCTTGTCTTTCTTCTTTTACTTTTAAAAAGTATAAACATTATAATTTTTTAAATATATTACATATGTGTGTATTCAAATTTCACATTAGTTAGCTCTTATTTTTTAAATTTTCATTTTATTGTTATTTTTACAATTAAAAATATATACTATTATTAAAATCATTAGTTTTATTAAATTTCTAAGATCTGAAAGTTCGTCACATTTAATAATTAATGTATATTTGAGAGTTTCTGACTGATTATAAGTCTCAAAATTAGAGTAAAAAGACAGGCCGCAGTATAGTAATAAGGCATGTTACATGGTATAAAGTTAAAAAGAACAAAGCTTTCTTCCTTTGCCACGTTACGGTCAGTTTTCTCATATTTTTAGCGTATAGCTGGAGAGGAAATTTATAGTCAACTTCTTCATTTAAAATATAGGTACGTCTATTTAATTAAATCCACGTTTCTCATAATGCACGATAAACAGAAAGTGGTACATTTAATCCTTATATTTTTTATAAGTTTTTACAGCAATTTGAGTAAATTGTGGAACCATTTTCATGTAGCTAACGTGTCTTGTTCTCATTTCCGAATAACTCAAAAAAAATACGAGGACAACCTTAAATTTTATCTTTAGACCACAAAATTTATAATTTCATGATTTCTGAGTAATTATTAGTGTTTAATGTAAAATTATATGGTGCTTTCCCAGCGTTTCAATTGAATTAAATTCTTTCGGGTCTTCCAACGGGTGAGTTACTTCAACGCAGACGACTTTTCGACAAGCGAGTCGTTTGTCATATTCATCGCACATTCCCGATCAAGACAATGAGTCGCTGGTCGAGACACACAGTGGAGAACCTGAGAACTTTTCGTTCAATCTTTCATGTTTTTTATTACAAAACGACTAGTTCATTCTAACATTATCAAACAAATTCCGTGTATGCTTACGGACATATATAGGGCCATAAGAATTTAGATTTTCTAATGCAAAATGCAGCAAACTTATAACAGATAGACATTTTTTGTGAACAGTGAGTTGTCTCAAGCCAATATCCGGAAAATTATACTCGTAGCATGTTAATAATTACAAGTTCACAAAAAATACCAAAATATGTACTCTAATTACCAATCACTATTAGGACTGTAATTGTGAAAAATTAAACATTAATTTAATAATAATTTTTTGTGGCCGTCAGTCGATGATTATTTATGCAAAATAAAAAAAGGCACTTTGAACTTTCCTCACCTATTTTAATATTCTGCAAACGTTTTTGACGTGTTCTACAACATTTTCAAGCTTGGCCACCACAAAAAATGATTATTAAATTAACAATTATTGTTAATTGGCAATGACGTAGACAACGTCGAAACCGGTTGAAGAATATTAAAATAAAACTGAAAAGTACAAAGTACCTTTATTTTATTTTAGCATGCATAAATTACACACAGTTAATTCACGCCCAACCTCGATGATTATTTATTTGAACAGTATAATTTCATGAAAGCTACATGAGCTTCGTTCAAAGGACCAATCTCTTATTAAATACATGATTTACGCTTTGTATATATTTATTCATACCAAAATGATGGTCTCAATGACATATGAAAAACCACATTGGTAACGAAGTTTAAAGAAAATCATTATCATATGACCGGGGACAGATTTTTCTATGGGCTTTAAGATAAACCTATCATTAAGATTGTCAGCAAAATTGAAATTACAATACTCGAAAAACAGTGAAATATATTTGATAGAAAATAAGATAATTACCAAAACAAAAATTAAGCCAAACATTTTTATTATTTGAATTTTGTTTCATACCAAATTTTGTGTGATATGCTTGATTAATTATTTCTACAAGTACATCTACATCTACATAATACCCTGCGAGCCACCTCTAGGGTGTTTGGCAGGGGGTGACCAATCACCAACATACAGCATGCAAGAGGACCGCCACATGCACACCGCACGGTCATAGAAATATTACGCACGCTAGCAAAATATTAATGCTTAGTTGTGTCTATGGTAGTATATATGGAGCTGAGAATATAAGTTCAACTAAATATTCTCAACTTTCTTTATTTATTATCGGTGCCACTCACCATGTAAAGGTTTGTACCAATCACTACATGTTTCATTTAAAATATTAATATATATCACTGTAAGGATTAATATATATCACTGTATTATCTCTCAATTTATTTACAAACTTCAAAATAGGAGCTGAAAAGGCTTTATTAGTGGTATAGCCTAGGGCCTCTTTTCATTTAAATCCGGCCCTGATCACATCCGAGAACGAACTTTGAATATATCCAAGACGAGCGAGTAGTTGAAGAGCTGGTTTTCACGACAAAATTCCCGCCGTGGCGCTGACGCAACATTCCTTATGCTCAGTAAGCGATGAGTCAGCAGTAAGCAATGCCGCTGAGCAAGCAAACCTCCCCCCAATACTCCCGCCAAGATAAGAAGCTCCCGAGAAAAATATTTTTTCCTGCGATGCGCTACGGACCGCTTCCTTGTCTCCATTCCTTCGACGGACGAGGTGGCCGAGTGGTTAAGGCGTTGGACTGCTAATCCAATGTGCTCTGCACGCGTGGGTTCGAATCCCATCCTCGTCGATTCCATTTTATTTTTATACTGAATTAGTAGCTACGTTTTATGTCGCTTTATCTTCTACGGCTTTTTAAAACACATTCAACTCGTTCAGCGGACTAACATGACTATTGAAACTACTAACAATAAAACCTTAAAATTTTCCACATGATAACTGGTTGCCCGACCTTGACTTCGTCCAAATCATCAGGTGAGCGGTGTACAGGACATATTCCACGAATAGCAAAAAAAAAACGGCGAGAGAAAAACTCTCTACATCTACATCTACAAATTACCCTGCGAGCCACCTCTAGGGTGTTTGGCAGGGGGTGATCAATCACCAGCATGCAGCATGCATTTGGACTCCCACATGCACACCACACCGTCCAAGAAACGTCCCGTATAATAACAAACTATACTACTACATGCTGTTAGAAATAGAATATAGAATAGAAATTCAGAAACATGCAGTAAGTTTTACATAGGTTAGTAGGCTACACTACAAGTCATGCAATCTATTTACGCGTTCTATTGCTGCCGTTATAATCTCTTATTGATCGTGGAAAAAATGACATTCGGAATCTGTCTGTTCTGCAATCTATCTCTCTTATTTTATTTATATGATCTGATCTTCCGTAGTACGTTGGCGTCCGCAAGATATGGTTAACTTCGTCAGAAAAGACACTGCTCTTGAATTTATCTAAAAGGTTTAGTCCATTTTTCAATCTACGGTCCGACAGAGATTCCCATCCGAGTTTATCTAAGAGGTCAGTTACACTAACAAGACTATCGTAACGACCTTTCACATACCTGGCAGCTCTTCTTTGCACGCGTTCTAACTCTGTTATTAAGCCTTTTTCATGAGGGTCCCAAACACTGGCAGCGTATTCCAAATGTGGTCTAACGAGGGAAAAGTAGCTAATTTCTCTCACTTTGTCGTCGCACTTTCCTAATATTCTTTTAACAAAACCCATTTTACGATTAGCTTGACCGGTTATTTCTCGAATATGTTTATTCCACGATAGATCATTATTGAGTCTAACCCCTAGATATTTCACAGATTCAACTGCCTTTAACTGCGCGCCCCGAATGACATAGTTACGCTGTAGGGAGTTATTCTTCTTCCAGAAATTCATTACGACGCATTTTTCCAAATTTAATTCTAACTGCCAAGCATCGCACCAAGCTTGGATAGCAGCAAGGTCATTCGTTAGTTCATCTATATCTTTGCTGGAACGAATTTCTCTGTAAACTACAGCGTCGTCTGCAAATAATCGTAACTTACTCTGCACTACTTCGCCAATGTCGTTTATATAAAGAAGGAATAGGAGTGGGCCAATGACACTACCCTGAGGAACGCCAGAAGTCACTCTAACCTCATTGGAGACTGCACCGTCTAATACTACTCTTTGGACGCGGTCGCTCAAAAATTCTCTAATCCAGGAAATGACATCTTCGTCTAGACCATAAGATTTCAGTTTTAATATTAACTTTCCGTGGGGTACTTTATCAAATGCCTTTTTGAAATCAAGAAAAATCGCGTCTACTGGAATGTTGTCTTCCCCGGAGACTAAAATATCGTGGGCGAAAAGCGCTAACTGAGTTTCGCACGATCTGCTTTTCCTGAATCCATGTTGATTTCCCATTAATAAGTTTTGCGCGTCTAGGTGTTTCATTACCGAGCTGACTACGATGTGTTCAATGACTTTGCAAGAGATGGACGTTAAAGATATCGGCCTGTAATTAGATGGCTGTTCCTTGTCTCCACTTTTAAATATAGGCGTTACATTAGCGATTTTCCAGTCATTAGGTACTTCGTGTTGCTTGATGGATTTACTGAATATTAACTGCAAGTAGGGGGCAAGTTCTGAGGCTAGTTCTTTATATACGCGAGAAGGGATTTCGTCTGGACCAGGTGATTTATTTGGACTAAGCGATTTCAATATATTTTCTATTCCGAGCGTACTAATGTCAATAGCTGGCATCTTATGAATACAGGGATTGTCATCGGTCTCGGGTGAGTTTTCGGAAGGCTCCGTGAACACGCTCTTAAAGTAGGAATTTAATAAATTGGCTTTATCGTAACTGCTTGTCAACACATCTCCATTGTCGTTTCTCAGCGAACATACGGTAGATCGTTTACCTTGAACTTCCCTAACATATGACCAAAATGCTTTTGGGTTATCCTGTAACTGCTCTACTAGTGTTTTTCTTTTAAAATTCGTGAACGCATTCCTGAACGCTTCCTTCGTGGCGGCTTTAGTCATCCTATATTTTTTAATTATTAGCTCGCGTTCATTAGCGGATAAATCCGTGCTGACTTTTTTCATTTTAGCATGACACGCTCTCTGTCGCCTCAATGATTTTCTCACTTCCGCGTCGTACCATCTCGGTTCGCTGCCTTCTTTTACTATTTTACTGGGGATGTAGCTATTTATTCCCGAAGTTACGAGCGAAAGAAAAGCTTTCCAAGTATTCACTACATTTAACTTTAATACTGATTCTTGAAACTCGGGGAAAGCATTTTTCATATGACTCTTAAACCCATCAAAATTAGCTCTTTTAAAAATGAAAACTTTACGCTCTTTTTTAAAGTTTACAGCGGTATTTAGAGAAAACTTTGCAGTTACTACCCTATGGTCACTTATTCCTTCGACAGTGCCAACGTTTATTACCTGATGTGGTATATTTGTCGCTAATAAATCAAGAATATTTTCTCCTCTGTTCGGTGCGGATGCTATTTGAAACAATGAATTAGATGTGAAGGTGTGTAATAAAGCCTCGCAGATCACTTTATCCCTCCCACCAGGAATGAAGCTATAAGTCTCCCAATCTATAGAAGGTACGTTGAAATCTCCACCCACAATCAAGTTTCTTTCAGGATACTTGGATGCTACGCTGTTTATTTGATTTTGAAAATCCAACATTGACGTTATATCTGAGTTAGGTGGTCTGTAATACGAACATAATAAAATAGTTTTGAATTTTGGACATTTAATTAAACACCACACAGATTCAACGCTGGTCTCAGTTACGGTTATCGCTTGGCTGACGATTGAATTCTTTACAGCTATAAAAACTCCGCCCCCAACTCGATTAATTCTATCTTTCCGATAAACAGTGAACGATTTTGGGAAGATCTCATTGTCTGAATCATCATCTGTTAGCCAACTTTCTGTTCCAAAAATGACGTTACACTTCGTACTATGAATTAAATGGTGGAATTCGGGAATCTTATTTCTTAAACTACGGCAATTAACCACAGCCACGATTAAAACTTCGGAACTAGTATTATTGCGATTCGGGAATAATTCTGATTTGCTTTTGTCGAATAGACTATTCACAGGCTCTATACCGCTGATAAATGGAAATGCATGTCTTATTGACACACTATCAAAATGACTTGAGCCTTGACTGCCTTTGAACGTGTTGCTCGACTGACGCTTCTCGTGCTTAAATGTAATACCTGAAACGCTGATTTTTCTCTCTACTTCTCTATTCTCATTTCTGGAAGAATCTTTGTCTGTGAAAAGTTTTGAACTTACCCCTTTATTTTTCAACCCACTAATATATCTACACTCTGCCCTACTCTCTACTCTAAAAAAGACCTACAGTGCTCAAATATGCTACTCGCTACACGACTAGCCGACTCGGCCGTGTAATGGACTCCCGAACGGTTCAGAGGGATCCTACACGATCGGATTGCCGGCCTAAGGTCCACGAAGGAGGCTCCGATGTCCGTGCAGAAACGACGCAGCCTCTGGTTTATGCCTTCCACTCGGCTCCAAACTAGAGAACCACGATCGATCCTCGGGACAAGACTACAAATCGAAAGCTCAATGCCGACTCCAATGGTCCCACCCACCCGCTTCACTTCGGAATTCAGATCCCGGAGGGAATCTAGAATTTCCTCAGATCCACGGAAGGTGGCATCATTGACGCCGACATGAGCCACGACCCGCAGTCTGGAGCACTTCGTGCCCCGTACCGCCGCACCAACCGCCTGCGTCACCTGAGGAAGGAGTCTACCTGCTGATTGGAACTTGATAAATATGTCATGTGACTTGCTCACCTGATTATGCCGACAGTTAGTAGAATCTATAGTCTTGTAATAAATTTTCCCAAGGAAGTTTACAATTTTTTCTCTTATTGGTTAAGAATGAATTATAGATTCCACAAAGTTAGGAATGCCAAATACCATTGCATAGTGATGGACATAGTTCTCCCATGCCGTACTCTTTAGTAGGCATGTGAAGGGCGGAAGGAAGACCAAGAAAAATTCAAAGAGCAGTATACAGTGTTTTATCGGAGTAATCTGAAATACTTCAAGAGGTGGTGGTGGAGACTATTTTAAGTATATTGTGTCCATAAACATTGGGTCGTACCTCCTAAGTTACTGAGCTATTGTAACGCATACTTTTTTGGAAGCACTTTGCTTCGACATTTTATTTAAAACTCTGGATTATTATGACATTAAATTGTTAAGGTTGGACGAAAACATGCGATTCTAATTTCCCGAAACAATTAATCTTTGAGCTTAGTTAAAGGAGAGTGATGATCGAGTATCAGCATTGCGATTGCGCAATTTCACCCATTTTGTCCAATCTTCAAGACTCAAAAAACCTGAAAGGGTTTTAATTAATCTTTTGTTCTTTAATGAAGGTAACTGCTAATGAAATTCCAGTACAATGAGAAAGTTGAGCATAAAAAAACACAAAACACAGGAATGCAAATGCCAAAACAGTACGTTTACATCGTATTCTGTTGTAAAATTAAAACGAAGGTTTTTGTATTATAAAACTCAGAATTAAAAGTCTAGTATGCATGATTATTACCGTCACAAAATTAATGGGTCAGCTCACTATAAATATGTTTTCTAAAAATTGTGTTTTCAATCAACACTACCATTAAACGGACGAAAACCACTACAACTAGGATATGCTTGCGCTAAGGAGGTAATAATTAGAGAAAAAAACAATGCTGTATCGTGAACGATATCAAATATCTCTTATATTTAAGTAGGCCTAAACTTTCTAAACGGATAAATCACTGCATTTGTTTACGTCACAGACAACTGTTTTCTAGGAGAGCAAAGTATTTCATCTCCTAAGCCATTTCTTTTACTCTGGCCTCTTCTTTAAAAAAAATCAATTCGTACATAGAAAAAGGAAACACTTTTTATTTGTTTAGTTCCCAAACCATCGAATACAGCACATATTGGCCATTTTATAGCTAAGTTTCAACAAATTTAGCAATTACACGTTCACGAACAACCATTCACTAGATTCCTTAAATTCATTGTTGCTCTCTCGTTTTGAATGGCTATTTTCCATAGTAAGGAGAAGTAAGAAATTAAAAAGATAGAATAAAAGAGCTAAGACCAAGAGGTGACCATGTGGGGTATAAATTATGCTTCCGCTGCAAGAATTCATAGAAAAAAAATCATAAAAAGTATGGCATTAATGGTTGATGAACGATAGACGTTGGTGTTCCATGAAGATGATGTTTAGACTTCCCTGGCTCATTCTGTCATTCCTACGTTGAGTAAATTACCTAACAATTTCCGTCCCACCCGATTTTTTACTTCTTATAAAATTGCTACTTTATTTAAAAAATGATAACAACAGGAAAAAAACTAACCATCTGTGACCAATATTGAAATGCCCAAGATCACGTGATGGATGCGACGGGTATGACTGGCTGGCTAAAATGATAGCGTTTGCATGGGCAAAGTCAAGAGTTTTAAATTAGGGGGGTAATCCTACCGGGGTTTAGAGATCAAGGAATACCCCTAGAGAAACGGAAAAAATTAGTTTTTATTACCCTCAAAAACAGCACCCTCTAAAAAATAGTACTACTAACACTCACATTTATTTAAAATTTTGATAATTTTGTTTTACGGTATACTTGAATGTACAGGTTTCATGCAGTTTTCGGACATTTTGGAAATAAAGAAATAAAACTTTGTAAGGTTCACTATTGTTTAATTATGGGCACTACCAGGGTTTCGTAACTTGGTTATATCGTCATGTGAGCAAGTACGTGAGGTGAGCAGAGTCAACCAAGTTACGAAACCCGGGTCGTGCCCATAATTAAATAATAGTGAAGCTTACACAGTTTTATTTATTTATTTCCTATATGGAGAGGTTTCACAAAGTAAAGCCTGAAGTTATCATTTAAATTTTCGGACAAATTATCATTAAAGTTAAGGGCCTAGGCTCCCTTCCCTCCCCATCACCAAAACTCCCCCATGAGCGTTTGTTTTTGTGTTATTTACTTCAATTTCATTTTTATACTGTGTTATTTACTTCGGATTTTTTAATTTGCTCTGCGTTAAGTGCTCTCGAGAAGTATCAGGATTTTGGTCTAATCATAATGATTTCATTTGCTAACTTCTTCCATTTCCCAAGATAATACGGAAGTTGGGCTTTCAGTGTTTGCCTCGTCTTGTGAATAGCTACCTTGAGTGCCTTTGAATATATTTACCAAGATGAGTACGTAAAAGTTCGTCCCGAAGCAGCTTGATAAATGCGTCATGTTAAGCGGTGAGTTGCTAAAACGCATGCGAAAATGCGCGGACGTGAGATGGAAAAATAGCCCTTGTTCTAATTACATTTGTCCAATTTCTCGCCACGGGGAGAAATTAATGTAGCCATAATATGCGAAATTGCGTACCCCTTGTAAAACTGTTAGAATCGTCATATTCACCGTGAAATTCAAGCCAACCTCATATGCGGCCGTTTTACAAGGGGCACAAAACTTGCACAATCTGACGTGTTAACGAAGGCGCAGTCAAAATTGCGTCGTGTAAAGCAGTGAATTGCAAGAACACATGCGAGAATGCGTGGACGTGAGACGGCAAAATAGCCCCTGTTCTAATTTCGGTCATGCAATTCCACGCCATTTTAGAAATTAATGCAGCTCTAACCTGCGCAATTCCGTGCCCCGTATAAAACGGAATATATGGACTCCAGCGAATGCGCCTAGCTTTCTGTAAACAAGCGTAGGTGATGACGTAGAGCGTGGGTGAAAGCCTACCTCGTCCTAAGACACTCGCGGGATGAATAGCGGGGTATCTCCAGCTTGGCACAGCAGGTGTCGATTCAAAATAAAAATCCAGGAAATCGAGGCGACGGAAATATGGACGGTCGAGTGAGATTCCTTCACATCGGCGACAACACGTGTGCGACCTGGTGTGTTTATCTCGATTCAAGAGACGGTGGCACTTGGCATGCGTTCATTGCCACACGCGACCAGCGACATCTGTACGGCAAAGCACACGATTCCCGCGTCACCGGAAGCTCTATCGTCGACGAGCTATCGTCCGAATACGACCAATGGCGTCCATTGTCTCCGGAGGCGTCTACCTGCTCAGTCGCCCAGAATACATGGGTGGCTACAAAATGAATTACATTGGCTCATGGGCGTACCCAGCGAAGGGCAAGCGGGGGCAGCTGCCTCCCTCCCTAGAAAATACAATGCATATTGGACGATGCTCATCAAATCTTAGTCCACTTTTTCTTAAGATTTCACTATAAAAGAATATTTTTCGGCGGTAGTGTCTGACACACCTTCAGTCTTGATGGCTCCCTTACCCAAAACATGATTTCTAAACCCCGCAACTAAAATTCCAATTTTAAAATTACCTTTAAATCGTTACACCCTACAAATCAGCTTCCCTTTACTTTACTATCTTTTCGAGGATCAGTGAAGAATAACGTGGTTATATCCATGGGCGAACCCAGCGAGGGGCAGGAGGGGGCAGCTGTAGGTTACAGTTTCCTTAAAATGTTGATTTCATTCACATTTTACATTCTTAAATCTTGCTTACAATTTGAAAAACCATTGCTTCCCCCACCCCCTAGTTTTCCTCCTGGGTACGCCCTTGCATTGGCTGAGCACAATTAGTCAATATTTTAAAACATTATCGTGGTGTACGCAGAGCGAAGCCTCACTAATGTTTCAGTTTCGGAGAGAGTATATTATGGATATCATTTTATGACAGTAGAATGAAGATTATTTTCACGTTTTCCATGACCACAGTACAGAGCAATAGTTTATAAAAAGTTTCCGACTTAACTATATAGGCCTGGCCACTCTAAAATGGCAACGTTGCAGTATGAGGTTATCTATATTTATTATTATTGTTAAAGTATTCAACCGAAGAAAGTAGGTTTCGATGGAGTATTTAATAAGTATTCTGGCAGTCTTCCCTCTCTTTATGAACTTCCCTGCCTGCTCTTTATGAACTTATTCATAATTCGGCCTACTCCCTTTCAATCTATCTAAAAATCCTATTCTCTAGATTTCCCTCCCCCTTCTATAACACCAAGAGAAGCGTAATTATTATTATTATTCAAGTATTCTACGAATTAAGGTAGGTTTCCATGGAGTGCTTAAGAAGAATTCTGGGATCCTCCCTCCCCATTAACCACTTCCCTCTTCAATTCACAATAAGGCCTACTCCCTTGCATTATATCTAAAAATAAATACTATTCTTTTCCTTCCTCTTCATCGTTTAACCAATATTCTACCCTCTAGCAATGTTTTCAACACCCCCTCCCCGCTAAGTACTCCCTCCACCCATCACCCATACCTTCTGTCTACTCCGTATGTCATCTAAAAGCTGCCTCTCCTCACCCACCATATCCAGCACATCGTCGTTCCTCCTCCACTAAGTCCACTTCACTTCCTCCATCCTTTTCCAATATCTATCTTTAAATAGGGGCATAAAATTCACTTTTTCCTTTCCACACTGAATATTTATTGGCACAGAAGATGGTCTCGATACTGAAATGATACTGGAAATAAAGAAATAAAACTTTGTAAGGTTCACTATTTTTTAATTGTGGGCACGACCCGAGTTTCGTAATTTGGTTACATCAGCAGGTCACCTGACGATGTATCCAAGTTACGAAACCCGGGTGGCGCCCACAATTAAATAATAGTGAACTTTACAAGGTTTTATTACTTTATTTCCAAAATGGAGAGGTTTCACAAAGTAAAGCCTGAAGTTATCAGTTATATGTAATGATACTGTTTTACATGTAAAAGTAACGTTGATATTGATATAACAGTATGGAAACCAAGGTCCGTGCTAGTAAATATTGAGAGAGGAACGTAAAAAGTGAATTAAATTTCCCTATTAGTAGTTTAGATTTTCCTAGATCAGGAGAAGTAAGAAATTGCAAACTCAGAATAAAAATTCTTAGATAAAGATATGTGAGTAATGAAATGGGGGGAAATGGTACTTGTGAAACAACAGTAAATTGAATAAAAATCCTGAAAACTTCAGCATGTGCAATGGACGCAGGGCAGAGGAATGTTTCGGCCGGGAATCATTGAGACTTTCCTCACTCATTTTCATCTTTGAACGTCGCAGTTTATCTTTCATTCGGGCAAAATCAGTGACGCCGAGGCAAAATTAGTGGTCCCGGAACGTACTTCCCTTAACTCTTTTTTTAAGTAAAATATTAATCTGTGAGCTTTTTTATTATAAGTTATTACTTAAATGTTATTACAATTTTTTGTTTGTTTTGGTCAGGAAATCTTTGAGGCAGTAAAATTGATAAAAGTGTTATTTCACTGTTATGTCTTTTGTCAGCCAGTGCCGCAACGGCGTTTCGGCGCGTTCCGGCACCAGTAGCGGATACAGATGGGTGGCGCAGGGGGCGCGCGTCCCCCCTTCTGGGGCCGCCAGTATTGCCAAACATTGCAGAACCAATATCGTAACTTTTTTATTTCATATATCATATAAGCCATTGTCTTGTATTTTTACGTGATCACTTTAATTAAAAACTTCTAAAACTTTGCATGTGATTTGATTATATCTTATTACGATTAAAGGTAAAGGTAACTCAAGGTATCTTTTGCGCCCCACCCTTGAGTTTTTTCTGTATCCACTACTGTCCGGCATTATGACACCACTGCATGCCGCGTAATCAATTTTATAATCGTTGAAAATTTCAACCATTTATTTCAATTTGTGAGTAATATCTATTGCTTCTTTGAGATCATTTATGCATAAAAAATTAACTAAAGCGGTGGCGGATACAGATGGGGGGCGCAGGGAGCACCCCCACCCACCTTGCGGGGCCACCCGCATTGACAAACATTGCAGAACCACAATTGTAATTTTTTTATACCACAAGATGGCATTGTCTTATATTTTTACATAATCACTTTAATTAAAAACTTCTAAAACTTTGCATTTGACTTGATGATATTTATTTAATATAAAAGTAAAGGTAACTCAAGATATCTTTTGCGCCCCCCTTGCGTTTTCTCTGTATCCGCTACTGAACTAAAGGGAGGCTGTTACGCTTCCTTGGGGGACACCGGAAGAGCGGCTGTTACCTCCTGTCTCCTGAGAAACGGAAGAGGATGAGTAATTTTATATGCAAAATAAACTTATTATTTTAATTATTTTCGGTATCATTAATATCTCAGATTAGTTACTAGAAAGTTCTCCATATTCCTTGTTTTCTTGTTGGTTGTTTCCGTTTTCCTTGTTCTCAGAGATTATGTGAGTAATTCTCGCCAATTGGCCAGAGCTCATTTACTTCATTAGGCATGAGTGAAAAAATACCGTGTCATGACAATTGTATGCAAATTGCTCTTTTATCAATTCTCCTTAGCGTAACCATTTCAAGATTTTTGAAATTTATAAATAGCCTCCATCCATAGCCCCGCCCCGTGACGCCATATTCAGATTATTGCAGGAGACGAGGACGCAATAAAGATTTAGATTACACAAGAGATTTTTAACAAAACACTAGAGATGACAGTAGAAATTTCAGATTCACTAGAAATTTTTTCCAGTGACACTAGAGGTGTTCAAGAAAATTTTGAAGAATCACTTATAAATTTATTGAATTAAAATTGAAGCCGTTGAAAAGACATTGGGTCGACGATACCATATTCAGTCAGTCAGCCAACGATGATGTCAAATCTTGGAAGATATCGGTGATGATTATTTCATATTTTCTGTAGAATGCATACAAGTTTGAAGTGTTTATAGAGAAAATGAATCTCCACCAGTCTGAGCCTTTAACAATCGAGGATATTTCCGGCTCAAAGATGCTTCATGCATTTAAATTTTAAGGAGTGTTGTTTAATCAATTGTACGGGGAGTTAAGCTGTCAAGATTGAGGGTGTGGGTACTCGACCATAATATGATGCTTCCTTGCACAAACAATGAGGAAATGGTAAGATGGAAGGAGATGGTACAAAAAGTTCGTAACTTAAAGTAGCTAGATCGATGCGATGGAAACGTTCCGTTATGTACAACAGAATGATTTTCAACATTCCAGTTTATTAAAACGACAATAAAATGTCAACTAGTTTTGAAACGATGTACAATTTTCGAGTCTTTTCGCCACGAAATTGTTTTCTAAAAAAAGGAAAAATTGTGTGTCACTTTATATTAAACGATACTAAAGAGTAACTGAGTCACGTATCAGTGACAAATAAAATATGATTGTTCTCCGACGGTTTTAAGTTCGCGTTTGGCCACTAAACAGTCAGCCCATCAGTGAAAGCCATGGATGCGGTTGAAAGAGGTGGAATGAGGTACCGTGCGAAGAAAATGCGGTAGATTTTCTTAACGTTAAGTAATAGTGTGAGCGTTACATAGATTCCATAAATTAAATAAAAATAATTATTTCTGTTATTATTTTATTCACTTTGATAAATTGTGTACACCACATAATGTGTCGTCAAATTTGCGCAAATTCGGCCTTTAGTGCCACAAGGGAGGTTTCATGGCGCAAGGTACGGCGCTGAAAGTTTAGGTGGGGCATTGCTAAATTAATCTCAAGAATCTATAGAATATCTTGTAAAACAACTCAAAAATGCTTGGAAGGGGGTATCAATTACAGGTATGCAGCATTCGATATCCGGACTTAACTATATAAAAACAATATGGTAGTAAAAATAATATGATAAACAATGAGCACGCCAAAATATATTTGTTTCATTAAAATATCAGAAGAAATATTGACGTAGAGAGGCACCTGCTATAAGTGTTACAATATTAAATCAACTTAATAATTCAAGATATAACCAAAGGCGTATCCAGGATCAAAACTAGGGGGGGGGGGCAGGCTATGATTTTTCAAGTTGTAGGTAAGATTTAAGCACAGAAAAGATTAATGAAATCAACATTTTAAGGAAACTGTAACAGCTTTTTATTAGTTTTTCAAATTATTTGCTTGAAAAAGTATTATTTTTCTTTAAGACATATGCGATTTTTGCTTCTAGGGGGGGCAGCTGACCCCTCCTGACCCTCGCTGGATACGCCCATGGATATAAACACGTGATTCTTCACCGATCTTCGAAAAGGTAGTAATGGAGAAAGGGGAGGTCGATTTTCAGGGCGTTAAGATTAAAAGATAATTTTAAAATTATAATTTTTGGCGCGGGGTTTAGAAATCATGTTTTGGGTAAGGAAGCCATCAAGACTGAACGTGCGTCAGTCACTACCGCCAAAAAATATTCTTTAATACTGAAATCTTAAAAAAGAGGACTTCGATTTGATAGGCATCCTCCAATATGCATTGAATATTTGGACAACTATTCCTCTCACAAAGTGTTTACCATATCTGTTGGTAATTACCCAGAGCGACCGACAGAAACAGACATTATAACGACCGGTCCTTAGTATGTTAAGATATGATGTGATATTACTTTGCACTTTTCTACATAAAACTTTATTTCACCTGAGCCTATCAGCGACTCAGGTGAAATAAAATTTTATTTGGTAAAGTGCAAAGTAGTATCACTTCATATCTTATAATGGATATCCACAAAGTATCTGCTTCTTCCATTCAATTTATACTTAATGTGTCATTAGATTATAAAAAAGTATAGCGTTAGCTCTGATAATGGCATATAAATTTGCCGTAACGTTGGCAGCACTTGGAAATTAACGTCATTCCTAAATTAAATCTCCATAAAGAGATAAATTGGTTAATTAATGCAAGCCATTGATAATATAGCAATTACTGGAAAAATTAATGTTCAGTCTCACCCAACACAAGCTACGGCACCCAACACAAGCACTTCCCAAATACACTCCCAATCGACAAAATAGTTTTTCCTCGGGCGCATATTTTAGTCGAAATCTAACCCAATAGAAATAGGTGAATCTGCATTTCCTTACCTCGAAGTAGTCAAGAGTATGTTGAATGGACGAAAAGGAAGAGAGTTTTGGCCTTGGACACTAGATCTTGGCACTGATTAATCCACGTCTCGCCGGACTTACGAAACACCATCACTCGCTGCGAAAGCACACTTCACCGCTGGATTCATGCAAGAACGTATGCCAGAGTTTAAGGAGCCGCTTCAGACACTTGAATTGCCTCTCGTTCTGTGGGCGATTAATGCAGTTGACGGACCCAATTAGACGTGTCTGATGAAAGATGGATGGCCACGTCATCATAGATCAACCAATCGTAAATGAGAATGAAGTGCGAAGCATACAAGCCTGCATTAAAATGCATCACTATAGTACAAACTATGGGCATAAATCTTGGATGAGCATCACTAATATATTTTTTCCGTGTAACTCAAGTTTGGCGTATTTATAAAAAAATTACAAATCAAAACGGAAGTTCGATCGGAAAGCACTTGAATCGTATAATTTCGACTTGCAATCTTCAGTGAAATGCGGCACTATAACACCAATTACGTGCACAAATCTTGGTTTAGTATCACCAATTTTCTCTTCAAATAACTCAAGTTCGGCGCAATTAGTCCAAACTACAAGTCAAAACGGCAGTTCAGTCGGAAACCATTTGAATCGGGTAGGTTCAACTTGAAATCCCACAGCGCGATGTACACAATAGGCTCCACTCCAAAAACAAGAAAACTTTGATTATTGCATAACGCTTTCCTTTTCATCGCAAAATCTTGCTCAGTGTCACTTCTGTTCCGATGTTCAACGCAGGCGTCACGTCTAATACGTCAGTTGACATCATCTTCCATCAAAAAAGTATACTCGATCGAACGTATTTTGTTTTTCACCACTCCATGTTAGCCACTTCAACAAATATTCCACGGAGAAACGGTTAACTGGTAGCAGGAGATAATAGCGCGACTTCCTGGCGGAGTATGCGCGAGGAGAAGCTTTGTTTCGTCCCGACAATGGTCGACTGTCGCGCTCCGCGTCGCCCTCTCGAAGCTCCCCTATACTATAACCACAATCCCCGCTTGTGTTCCACGACGGCCGACCCCTCCCACACGGACTGATTGGTTGGAGGAGAGGGTGGGGGAAAGTGGGGGTAAGAGAGGGGAGGGGGGTGGGTACGACACAATTGACTGAATGGAAGTCACAAGGTCACACGGTGACCCCTCCTCATCCGCCCACCCCATGTTCGGACTTATTTTCTCATCGTCGAGGAAGAAAGAATAAACATTTCCGGAAAATATTGCGCACCTCCACCCGGCCAGATTGGTCCCGGCTAAGCGCATCCCGCGAACATTATAATAGAGGACTATCAGTCCAATGCTGCCCTCTACGCAGTCAGGGAGTACCCAGGATCAAAACTAGGGGGGGGGGGTGAAGCCATGGTTGTTCAAGTTGTAGGCAAGATTTAAGCATGGAAAAAGTGAATGAAATCAAAATTTTAAGGAAACTGTAACAGCTCTTCATTAGTTTTTAAAATTATTTGCTGGAAAAAATATTATTTCCTTAAAGATATTTGCGATTTTTGCTTCTATGGGGGTACGCCCATGAAGTCTGGTTCATCGGGCATAGCTAATGTCTTTTATTTTGGATTAATAAAATCCAAACTTTGAATTTTCATTAAAAAAATGGCCATGATTTCGAAGATGATGACGTTAACCGTCGAATCCGTGGACGTCTTCTAATAAAATTCTGTGGAAAAACAAAGTTTAAATTTTATTCATCCAAAATGTTCAACAAATTCCACAAAGTATAGCCGAAAACTACCAACTTTATAGCTAATGTCTTTTATAACTGATGATTTCAGGCAGTGCCAGGAATTTTGTTGGAGGGGGGGATTCCAAAACCAGGGGGGAAAAGTTTTGAAAAACAGGTTACTAAGTAAGTAGGTTTTAAACTAATTAGCAACACTTTTCATAATCGAAAAAACTTCATTTGCTGAATAAATATTATGTAAATTCATGATTTTTCAATATTTTGTTTTCTTTTACGAGGGAAAAATAATTGTGTTTTTATATTTCGGAGGTTGGGTCTGGACCCCCCGTATCCTCCTGGCTACGCCACTAATTTTAGGCTTAACTTTGAGTAAACTCTCCATTATAGACAATTTCATATGTAAGGTGATGGTACTTAAGGACTTGATATTTAAGGAGATGCATACATGATCGAAGCACCTGACAATGTAACCATATTACGAAACCCGGGTCTTGCTTTTTAAATATACATATTAGTGAACCTAACAAGGTTTATTCTTTCATTTTCCATAATGCCTTTTATGACAAAAAAATCCATGTCGACGCATTGCCATTCGTTAGCCATGGAAAATGGATTATGTTGATCATTCCTACTGCTTTTAATACGGTATTACGGACAATTTTGGCGACTTTTTCCGTATAAAATAGGGCAAATTTCTACGAAAATATATTTGAATTTCGCGCTTTTCCGATTACCCCGGCTATGAGACCAGATAAAGTCCACGGATGGCCCTTTTTAGCATTTTCTATCGGATTTCTGCAAATTTAACACGACGGTTTGCTAATACAAGTATTCCGAAACGAAGGAATTCTCAGAAATGGACACCGAATGATCCACGCCTGACCAAAACACGTTTCAAAATTAAAGCTTATAACCGAACTTTATATTTGAAATTATATACCCCATCGAATACATTACTTTCCAATTTCTTGAAATGAGGAAGCTAATAAAGTTTCACAATAACCGATTATTGGTCGCTGTTTAATTAACGTTTACAGTGTGAAACTTGAACAAGTTTCTCATTTCAATATGGACATTCAGAATTTCCACGAATTAAAGCCTGGCTTTGTTTAATTTTATATAAAAGCAAATTTCACTTTAACACCTGATTTATCGCATGTAACGATCAGGCAAAGGTTACGAAAACCCAGAAGAACGATAAAAATAAAATTAATCGATCGATTGGGTGATGAGGAAGTTCCAAGAAGAGTAAAAAAATAACAAGTTTGATGAGAGCCTTGACAGTGATTCACAACTTATTCGACCACATATTGAGACATGGCGGCCTGAAACCCGTTTTACGCGATACACGTACTTTCTCAATCTGATGCCATTACGAAAATGCATTTCAAACGGCTCTTGTTTGGTTAATCTCAAAGGTTAATAGTTTCAGACAATTATAATCGTACATTTTCGTCCAAGATTGCGTCATTAACCCATCATAACACATTTTCGCTTCAAAGCAACATCAAAAAGTGTAAATTTTTTGCTCTATTTTCGAAATATCTAAGCTACCTATTATTTTGTGGTGTTACACTTCGTGATTATTCGCAAATAAATTCCGTAAATGAGGTCAAAATACGTTACCCGTATGAAATGGTATCACAGTTGACTCACACTAAAGGAGTAGGCGTTAATTGGAAAATGAATTCGTAGAATAATCTGCGAAATATGGTTCCCAAATTTTACTTTTACAATCGAGAGATATCACATATGCATTCATCCTTATGTTTAAATTCCATTTTTCAAACAATGAGGAAATAATAATATTTAAAACCCTAAGTTTGAAGAGAAGTACTCACCCCTGCCAAAAACCCCGGAGGTTGCTCGCTGTCTATTACGCGTTCATTCAGATGTGGTGACACGGCGGACCCTGATGCCATCCTTTGCGCATTTTCTCTGAAAAGGGAAACGCAACGGTTAGGACAAGTGGAAGAATTATAATTTTATAAAGTGCTGAGAAACGCTAAATTCCAAACAAAAACTTTCAAATCTTCCTCATTTCTTTTAACACCTAGTAAGATCAGTTACTTCAATGCAATCTTGCATCATCATCCGTAATCATTAGTCAATAATCCTTAGATTGGTCCCATGAGAAGATCCCAAGCAGCACCATGTGTCAATTTTACACCTTAAAGATATCACCTTTATTTTTATGTTACCTTTTATATCACAGTGAAAAGTAAAAAAAAATGTTTTTAATTCCATATAAATACTGCAGTATAATATACTGTAATAGTAATATTGCAGTATTAACGTAGTAATATATTTGCAAATAATAGTAATATTTTAACAGTACTAATATTGTATTTATATGGAATAACAAAGTTTTCTTTACTTTTAATTATGTTAAGTAGATTCTATTAAGTCACGCCTGAGACAACTTTTATATCACCTTTACATCTTAATCCATAGATAAACATAAAAGTGATATCATTTAAATTTCACTCCGGGCATTAAATTTTTATAATACTTGGAATGGCGAAAAAAATATGCCAATAAAATATAACCTCGCAGCGTATTAGTGCCAGGCCAAAATTTGCCCTGTAATTATTTGTCATACCAGCGTGCCAAGGCAGTTTTCAGATAATGGATACAAAATAATTTATTCTTTTCGTCATTAAGTGATATCACCGAGTGACCCCTATTTTAGACAAAAATAATATATCTCGTGAATATCTCACCAGTGATAAAACATTTTATTATGATGGACGTTATATAACAATTGATATTTTTGAGACTAGTCGGTGATAAAAAAATATGCATGAAATGACATCACAGTAATGCTTGGTCATCATCATCATTAGTCAACAATCCTAAGATTGGTTTGACGCAGCTCTCCATTTCTCTCTCCTATCCGCTAATCTCTTCATAGCTACATATTTATTCTCTTTTACATCCTTTATAACCTGTCCGATATAACTCATTCGGGGCCGTCCCTTGCCCTTTTTCCCTTCCACTTGTCCTTCAACGATTGTCTTCATCAGACCATCGTGCCTCAAAATGTGGCCAACTAAGTTGTCCCTTCTTTTGCTTAATGTTTTTAGGAGGCTTCTCTTTTCTCCTGCTCTCCTTAGCACTTCATGGTTACTCACACGGTCAATCCATTTTATCTTCATCATTCTCCGGTAGCACCACATTTCGAATGCTTCCACTCTTGACTTCTCTGCTGCTGTCAATGTCCAAGCCTCGCTTCCATAGAGAAACATACTCCATATGTAGCATCTGATGAATAATGCTTGGTATAATGCAAAAATATATATAAAGTGGTATATATGTAATATAAAGTGGTGGCGAAATTTTCTAATTACTTCTTGCATTAAATATCGCTGAGAATAACCAGAATAAACACCCTGGAGTGATTCTCCAGTCGGATCTACCTGGACTTCCTTGATGAAGCGGAATAGTTAAAGTGCGCAAGATCCGCTACGGAGAGATACGATTATACTCGATACGAGAGATACTTAGGGATATTACAAGCATGAAATATTTTCGTCCCTTCGTCTAGGCGGAAAATATTAAAATGGCACACGTCTATGGTATCGCTATGGGCCTGATTGGGTATCCAAAACGAAATCGATAGCATTTCATGTCACTTATTTCGATTGAAAATAAATTCGGCCAATTCAGGTGTGATATACTAATAGAAGTTCGACGCATTGAAATAAAAAATAGTTGCATTTTTTCACCATTATTTCAATGCATACGGCCCGTTTCGGCTCACAGAGCCTTCATTTGGTAGAAGAATTTTTCCATTAAATTCGATTATCGCGAAGAGGAAGTAACAGGGTTTTGATACAAACTGTTTATTAGTACTTCTTATGCTAACCATATTCATTTCCTTTTTGGTAAAATTTCGAAAGTTGGGATTACAATGTTGGCCGTAGGTTTTGGATTCTACGTAACCAACACAGAAAGGTGACTCATCCTGCGTCTGCGGCCCATAGTCATTCCTATTCCCTTTCTCATGATCCTTTGCTCATCGCTCTCTTCTTGGTCAAAAATGTTTATATTTTGGAATTTAGGCGCCGTGCCACCGGGGGGACATGTTGAGCTGAGATCCTGGAACGGAAGCATTCCCATATCACAGACGGAGTCCTGATTGGGAGCACAGGAGCCGAAGAGCGTGAGAATCAGTCAAATCAGGACATAATAACATAAAAATAAACATTTATTATCGTGGATCCATTGGTCCTTTAGATATTGATAAATGAACAACCAAAATAATAAAAAAAACATAGACAAAGAATAAGTAAAAATTATAAAAAACACAACTAAAAATCCTGAAAATATATACATACAAATGTATACAATTTAGTGAAAAGATACTAAAATAATGCATAGAGTGAACGTGAATACGACAATACAAAAAATGCCATAATTAATTTCTCTTTCCATTTTATCATGCTGAAAATTATTACTTTGGCAACTTTTCTTTTAAAACTTGCCGAGGACTTAAACGTTTCAAAATCATGCGGCAGTGAATTCCATCTGCGGGAAATAAAAACTACGAACGATCTATTTCTGTGTGATGGAGTGGGAACAATGAATCCGATAGATGTGTTCTTTAAGAACTTTGTGGTTCATTTATTTTAAATACAAATTTGTTGAATAAATAATGTGGACATCCAGACTTAAGACCTTTATTTTCCGTAATTAGGTAAAAATAGACACAAATTTCACGTGCTTTTAGATTTTTAGACCTAGTTTTAAAGACCATATCCAATTGATATTATACATAGCATACTTAACTCATTCGATCTATAATTATTGTGATTAAGACCAAGAGATGATAAATTTGACAGGAAAAAAGAATACTTAAGTGAGGTACACTACCATTCAGTTGGGAAGCTTCTTGAGGAATGCATTCATTTACTTCTCCGCCTCCCGCTCAATACATTTCATATGTCGCACCCACAACTCGGTAAAATTTATGATAACAGCAAGTCGCTTCAAATTGTAGTACATACACCAAAAAAGGAGATTCTTCCTCATTCATTCAAATCGGATAAAATAAAAATTTTTCTACAGCGTCAACGAAAAAATATCGCCCGAACAGGGACTTGAATCCTGGACCCTCAGATTAAAAGTCTGATGCTCTACCGACTGAGCTACCCGGGCTCTTCTTGAATTATTTGACAGCGATTCACAGCTACGAAACAGCAGTCGGTGGTCAGGTGTCATTAAACTTGGGACCCTGAAGTCGATGTGGTGGTAAGTAGCGAAATTGTATTGACGAACCATTGCGATGACGTCAACAAATTGTTGCAAGTACTCCATCAATACGAGGTCGCTCCTCTCTACTAATGCATTGACGTCAAAGGACCAATTTTGTGTTTAGTTACACCTAATAACCTAGTGCAGCGACCTTCGTGTAAACATCTATCTTTTTCATGAGCACGAGTAGATCAGTTCGTAGAGCATCGGACTGTAATCTTAGGGTTCATATCCCTATTAGAGAAGCTGCGGAAAAATTCATATGAGCAACAAATGGACTTTTGATTTTGGAGAGAGTAGTAATAATGTTTAATGTATCTGAGGTGTGGGTGTCCCAAACGATAGTTCGCGTTTTTGTTTTCAGAATGTTTTTATATATTTATTCCCATTACAAGTTACATTTTCTTCTTTTCGTCACAGTCATTTGTTGGTCTAACCTTAGGCATCCATAGATAGCAGTACGCATCTCACTTCTCCTGAAACAGGAAATTCTCCACTGAGAATATCAGGATTATTTTTATTCTACGAATATGAAATGAAATCTGTGCTAAACTGTCTCAGAGACTTTCAGACTCTTTTTTTTATATTTTTCGTTTGACAGAACACACCTATTAGCATTATTCACTACTGCCTTGGTTTAATGAATTGGAGCAGTATTTAATTTTTAATAATAAAAATAATGATTATTATTTCAGATAAGATAAATAAAATTATTATTTATACAATGACTTATCTGGAATATGGGTGCTCCATTGGACATTTCCTCCGTTTTTGGGGTCACCGATGAAATACATGTCAGATGAAATACATAAAAAGAATATGGAATAAGTGTGTAGCAACTACAATCACTTAGGTGCAATCATTCGTGCTGGATAAATTAGTAATAAATCCATGGTTTAATGTATGAAATAAAAGCAAAGCTGTAAAATGCATTAGTTAAAAAAATTGTGTTTCAGCTATAAGAGAATATCTCATTGGTCTTTCTATTTTCATTGCTACGTGTAAGGACTATTATTTAATGGCTACATTTAAACAAACAGCCACCACTGCAAACCCACAAACATAATTCAAATGAGGTAAAACTCATCAGTCCGTATGCTCGGTAAGAAACGGCATTGACCCTGGTACTTGAGTGGTACCAAATGAGAAAAATGAGGCAACAGTCCAACTGTCTGCAAATGATTTAAATCAGACGAATCGTCAAAAGTTTTGCAGGTAACCCAAAAGATATCACCAGAGAGTATAGAATGCCAGTACATATTTTTATATATGGGCTAAATGTTACGGCTTTATGATCAAAATTATTGATGTCTCAAAAGGTATAGTACTTTTGATGCATATTGGAGTCTCGAAAAGGATTTATAATGAGAAAAATCGGTTGATTTTCCAACGGTGTGATTTGGTAAAGGGACGGGAGTCATTTCAAGGCACGTATGTTTGAAAAGATACCATAGCTTTTATTGTAGATAATACAGCCTTTGGGAATTTTTTTATTAGGCTACAGTAGACACCCCTTTGGTTTAGTGGATTGGAGCAGTATATCAACATCTACGATTTTCGCAAGGGAACCGATGTGATCCTAATTGTTTGCTTTCAGTTTTTTCCAGTTTTTATTGATTCCTAGACCACACATTTCATTCACAAAATAATTTTATTTACTTCATCATATTCATATCTGCGTGTATGGAATATTATCTCATGGCTACATTTAAACAAACAGCCACCACCATAAACCTGTAATTATTATTCATATGCGCTAAAACTCATTAGTCGAATATAAACAGTTTCATACGGCAAAGAACGGGGGGTATACGTTTAACCGCAGCCCGTGCTGAAAGATGGCATGCGTTTATCGCAATACGGTTTATCATCGCAAGGATGCTGAATGGAGACGAAACCGTATCTCCATGGCGACGCCAGTCTTTGATAAACGGGAACAATGGAACGGGGGAATTATAAAACGCCCTTGAATCATCAAGCGAAACCACGACAGCTACGTGATGCAATTAAGACGTCGGAAGAACCGTGAGCTCCAAGCTGATCTCATGGCAGGATGAAATACTATCCATTTGAACGTAATTAATTCTAAAGATCAAATACTGTGATGCGTTTCATTAAGTAACCAATAATTTGAAACATATGTAATCGGAAAATTCGAAAAAAAAAGAAAAATTTTTATAATAAGGATAGATTTTGAAGAATTCATTTCAGCCAGGGTTGTCGGCAGGGTAGAGAGTTTATT
This sequence comes from Ischnura elegans, assembly GCF_921293095.1. Classification (NCBI taxonomy): domain Eukaryota; kingdom Metazoa; phylum Arthropoda; class Insecta; order Odonata; family Coenagrionidae; genus Ischnura; species Ischnura elegans. Next base: position 62,783,750 of record NC_060253.1, on the reverse strand, counting down.
ACTTGACATAGGATAACTTATTACTTCTATAATTATTGATTTATCACCTGACTGCAAAATACATCTGTCCATGATAGCATCATAATTTGAGCAACTTGTAACAGTATGGTAAAAACATGATTTGAGCAACTTGTAACAGTATGGTAAAAAAATATTGTTTGCTAAAATAATTAAGAAAAATGTTCATAAACCTATTTTACATGACTACTGATTTTTACTCATTTGTTCGAATGCCATTTATGAAGGCATATGAATATCGAGAAAAAAATGTGAAAGTATATCAAGCCACGACTAAAATGTATGAAATAATGTTTTCTTTCCATATTTCTAAGATTCATTATAATTAAATACTTGCTTTAAAGCAAATTATATCAATACCAATTATCCATTCGCTAAGCATTAAATATAATTCAACGGTCCTTATTTACCCTGTGTAAAGTTTAACTGCTGAGGCCGCTCGTCCACTCTAGCGATTAGAGAAGCCCCCAAGAGATAGGATTGTTATTCCTGATAGGTAGATATTCCTGATAAAGTACAAGATATTCCTGATAGGGCTACAATTAGTAGCTAACTAGTAGTAGCCCTATCTGGAATATATACTACTATGCTATTGTACATAGTACCTACTATATAGTACATACTACCTATCAGGAATCACTATAACTCTATTTAGTAGATTATTTCTGTAACATTATGACTTCGTGCACCGATGACTGATTTTTGGGGACGATTGAATGCGAGAATAAATAAAGAGTTGAGTCACACATAATACGATCCTCGTCCCTGATAAATTCGTCTTATATGTCGTTCCCTCCCACTCTTCCACTCTCCTCCCAATAAACATCATCTCACACTGTTTGCGAAACGCTGTCCGCTTTAGCCTTGAGAAGTTTCATTTGCGCAACCGCGATCAATTGGATGCCGGTGAATACGCCACTATGAAGTTTCCCATGGAAGCAGGAAGTCATGCGGAGGAAGAGGAGGAGAAGAGAATGGCGGAGGAGGTGTTGACCAATCAGTCACCGCATCGGTCAAATGGCTGCGTTATATAGGCCGAGGGAAAAGGGAAAAATCGCTCCGCACCGAACTGTGCATGCAAAATTTAACTCATCGACACTGGAGGTGTGCGCCGCGAATTTCCCGAATCCAATGGCCGATGGTGGTCCATCAACGCCGTAGAGGTGCGGCTCATCCGTACCCCCGTTGTCCGCACATTGCCCAAAGCGGCCTTTACCGAGACTGTCCGAATTCCGCACATTACCTCTAACCCAACTTTCCTGACCACGAGAGTCCAAACTTCCCGTACTGCTTCTATGCCAACAGTTAGAGGTCGTCTCTCGCATCTTAAGCAGGCATAAACTTATGGCTTGGTTTCTAAATGCAGAAAACATCCAGCGCATCGCAGCGAAAACATCGGCAAGCTCAGATCATCCCTACTCCGCACATTTTAACTGCATCGGTAGGTATACACCTCTATCCTTTTTCCTTCCTCTCCAGCCCCTCCCCAGGTGATCGGGCGTATAAGCCACTGGCTTGGTTCCCGGTCCCGATGCGTTGTATCCTTCGAAGGGTTCACCTAGAACCCTCAAAGTCTCTGCATCGGTAGGTAAGAACGTCCTTTTTCCTCACAGAGCCCGAAGCTGCCGTATTCCGCACATTACCCTTCAGCCTCACCCAACTTTCAGCTAGTCAGCTAGCGCCCAGAATTCGCATATTGGTGATTTACCAACGGTAATAGGTCTTCTCTCGGATCTGGCGTAGGTATATATATTTATGTTTGTCTGCTTCCTACAGACAGAAAACATCTTGTTTTTTTGTGTAAAAAAGGCGAATGGTAACTGGTCAAGGCATATATTAGACATGACCGACCAAACAAAAAACCAACTGCACGAGCGCCAGCATGCTCATTAAGACTATCTCATGAGGATCCTGTATACCGGCGCGCCGCGGCGGCTTAATCTAACGGATGAGTGAACTTTCTCTCGACCCTCTCCAATAATAATAACTTTTTTGCACGGTATAGATTCGAACATTACATTATATTGAATACTGTGAACAATGGAGGTACGTATTATGCACCATCGCTCCCTCAAGGCACAAGTAGAATAAATAACAATCAAAGGTATCATGGTCACATGATTTAATAGCGATCATAAAGTACGATGACGGTGGTCCCGTCCATAAAAAAATATTTCGATTGCCCAAGAAGTTGATGAGGTTCTGCGTCTGTCTCAGACAGCTGTAATCGAGTCCACATCAAAGATCATCTCATCTCTCACGCAGAGCAGGAATCACTTAAGAGGATGCAAAAATGGTCGACTGGTCTTTTTCTCACCGAATTACTCGTTTTAAATATTCAGTTAAGAATTTCCATGGTGAAAAGTGCGAACCATTTTCAACATTTTCCTCTACTTCGTCTTCAAAAATTTTATTTCACTATTTCTCAGATGTAAAATTTATCTATTTGAGAAAGAGGAAAGTTTTGACAAAAGAGGTACTCTGTGTACCCTTAAAAGATGATCACAAAAATTTTTAAAGAGGAATTTGTTGCGAAATAAGATAAAAATAGGAACAATCGAAAGAGAGTGTTGGTTCCTGTTAAGCAAAGCTCTCTAATGATTATGGAAATGATGATTTAAGGCATTATATAGTATATCACTTGTGTAAACGTATGGTGCAATAGGTCCATTTTTCTTTAATATCCTAGCGCTCTTAATGAGTAATTTTTTTAATTTTAATAAAGAAGTAAGTTCACATACAGCAAGACTGCCAATTTAAAGAGCACTTATAACAGCAAATATTAAATAATTAAATAATAATTATTTATTACAAATTTAAATAGATTAAAAAATAGTAATGTTTTGAGTTAACCGGCAGAAACACAAAGCACAATTGATGGGTGTCAAGAAGAAGTATCTGGCCATCTTGGGAATGATTTAGACCAAATAACTTTATTAAATGCATAAGAAAATATCCAAATTCGATTTTTTCCCAATTCATGTAATTAGGATGAAATTGCTGCTTATTGTTAGAGTAGAAATAATAAGGATTCCATTAAGACAGCTTTTTAAACACTTCAAAATGCGCAATACTCAAATTCGAATGTTTTCGCATTTTCATAACAAAAATACATGGAAATCATATTTGAAGGTCCCGGACTGGCTTCAGTCAGGCTACAAACGGATCCGGCAGGTGCTGTATAGCGACCAATCCGTATATCGAGCTCAATGTCAGCGACCAATAACTCATCAATCGAATTTTCGATTAATAATCTCAACTTCCGCAATTTTACCCTTAACCCTTTCACTGCTGTGGACGTACCTAGTACGTCCGCACGGTAGACTGCGGTGGACGTACTTTTTCTTCCTCCCTGTCATGCGGTCAGCACTTTCGCCGAAGCACTTCGAAGGGACCCACTAATCCAGGACCCCTTCCTCGACGAACTCACCAACGCAGGGCCGTCTCATCGGCCCTACCAGCGGGGGCCCTACCTCCGGAAAAGTGACCGCTCTGATTACAATTTGAAAATCAATCAATAAATCCGATCATCACAAAATGATTGTTTTCATCGCACACCTGCCAATCAAGCAATCGAGTACGTCTTTGAACCGTGTTTCTGCGATGAAAAATAACGATTTTGTTAACTTTGATATAATGGCAGTTTTCCAGTGGTCCGCAGCCACGTTTTGTTGCAAAGTTAACAAAATCGTTATTTTTCATTGCAGAAACACGGTTCAAAGACGTACTTGATTGCTTGATTGGCAGGAGTGCAATGAAAACAATCATTTTGTGATGATCGGATTGATTGATTGATTTTCAAATTTTAGTCAGAGCGGTCACTTTTCCGGAGGTAGGGCCCCCGCTGGTAGGGCCGATGAGACGGTCCTGCGAGGGTGAGTTCGTCGAGGATAGGGTCGCGGATTAGCGACCCTTCGGAGGGTGTACCACACCCATCCCGGAGGTACCTGCTCCATGGGCCAGGAAATGCATTTTAACATTTTCGCCGCATGTGAGGAGAAGGTTTCCGGAGATTCAACAGCAGTGAAAGGGTTAATTTTCGTTGTAATTAGTGGCTAAATATGGCTTTAGTTACATGAAAAATACTTTTTAGGAGAACACTCATTCTGGTAAACATTACATCCAAGGGCGTACCCAGGATCAAAACTACGAAGGGGGGGAGCCATGGTTGTTCAAGTTGTAGGTATGATTTCAGGATGGAAAAGGTGAATGAAATCAACATTTTAAGGAAAATATAGAGGCTCTTTATTAGTTTCTAAAATTATTTGCATGAAAAAATAGTATTTTCCTTAAAAACATTTGCGATGTTTGCTTCCAGGGGGAGCAGCTGCCCCCTCCTGCCCCTCGCTGGTCACGCCCATGATTCTATCTATATCCTGAATGCATATTTTTAAAAACTTGTAGGCAACGAAGACATGATGACATTTTTATGAGCTATGTGGGCGGTTTCCGAAAACATCGATGACGATCTCGATTAATCGAATTATCGAACAAGCCCGTCCTGAGCATCGAACTTACAAAAGGGTCACCACGCCCGTGGAACCCGGAAGGTCTTGGAACACGCGGAGAGTTTATAATAGCATTGGGTGCCCTCGTTTCGGCAAATGGCCGCTTGGTCGACCCGAGGAAGTCCTCAATTGACCTTCCACGTCCCACGAGAGGCGATTGTGGCGCCGGAGAGGGGACGGCGACGAGGGGAGCAACCATCTTAAATAACGACCATCACTTCTCGATCCGAAATCACGGCCCATCCAGAGGAGCAGGACTCAAGATGGAAATATTACGTCATTAAGTCACTCCCTCACATCGTGGGAATCTAGTTCCACGGTGTAGATATGGATATCGCTCGTCTTCAGCGTATTTCTGTGTCTTCGTAAGGTGCTTCAGGTATAATTGCCATGGAAGAAGGAGGGGATCCTCCTTCTTCCATGTAATTGCCACCCGCACTGGTGGTGACTTGCACGATACCTCGTCGATGTAGAAAGGCTGTGCAACATGTATGCAGGGCTGGGAAGTATTTCAAATACAAGTTTCTATTTTAAAATACGTATTTGAAATACATTTGTAATTTGCATTTGGTATTTCTAATACACGACCTGAATGTATCTTGTACATATTTTGTATTCAAAATATAGATTTTTGGTATTTTCGCATTCTAAAATGAAAAATACATTCGTAAAATACTTTTGAAGTAGCTCTGTTAACACTTCTGTAACGTTAAGCTTCAGAGATTACTTGATTTTCATTGGAATCGTTCTCTTCATGTTTGCAACCAACCATGACGGGCCAAGGCAGGTTATGGATATGGATTTTTTTAAGATCTCTTGGTGTCCATGCAAATGTATTTTGTGTTTTAAAAGGTATTTTAAATGCTCTTTTGTAGTTTGTTTTTCAAATGCCCAATTCAAAGGTATTTTGTGTTTCAAATACTCCTCGACCTGTATTTTGCCAAGCCCTGCATATGTTTGTTACTCCGTCACATTAATTATTCAACTCTCAAATATGCTAACAGACAGAAAAGAGGTGTTTTTTTCTGTAATAAGTTTCGATAGTTATCTACGATTAGTTAAAAGAGCAAGTAGTTTAAATCCACTTCATTATAATCATTTGTCCTGTTCATAACTTGCTCATATGTCGGATTCAAGAACCAGTATTGTCCAAAATTATCAATACTTACGGAGTACAAAAGAGAGGTTACTGATGACTATAACCTTGATCGAAAAATAATATATGAATGAATCTTAATAATGGATAAAAGAGCGGAAATGTAGTAGTAGTAAATAAAATTTTGAATAAAACCTGGATAGAACCAAATTTTTTATTTAATTGTGTAGCGTGCATGCAAAAACTTTCTACAGAGTAGTGCCAGGGACAGTTTTTTTTTAACATAACGACAATCTACATTGCAATGACGACGGGGTAAATTGCTGTGCTTGACCAAATCAAAGAGTCACCAGAAGCGTCCAGGGCAAATAAGCCTCGTTTCCAAGCAGGCGCGTTTCTGAATCACAGATGGGGGAGACAAAAAGCTGCACGGCCGCAGCAGCGGCCGAAAAATGCGGAAAAATGCGGAACTGGGGACTGCGCTTTAATAATGGAGAAATTTGCCAGAGGTCGTTCATCCCTCGCTCCCTCATTGAACTGAGCATGTTCAGAGCCCTTCAATTTCATTCAATTTGGGTAGGAATCGGTAAATACGAGGGAGATTATATTTGTTAAGTTTATGCAGTCGTGAGGTATGGATTATCATCATAAGGGGGCGTGAGACAATAACTACGAGAGGCGTTTAGGAGGGGAAGGGGTTCAAGCCAGTGGCGTAGCCAGGACCTTTGTTCGGGGGGGGGGGGGGGGGGGGGGGGTACAAAACCGGGGGGGATAATTTTTGAAAAACAGGGTACTAAATAGAGGGTTTTAAGCTAATTTTAACACTTTTGATAATCGAAAAACTTCATTTTTCAAAGAAATCTTTTGTAAACTCATGATTTTTCAAAATTTTGTTATCTTTTGTGATGCAAAGTAAGTGTGCTTTTATATTTCGTGGGTGGGGTCCGGCCCCCCCTAGCTTCACCGCTGTGTCAAGCCGGATCTCACCAAATGTCATGTGGAGGAGAGGGGGGTTCTTAGTAAGTATCACGTAACTTTTTCCCGCCAGAAACAGTGTAACATTGCAACCTTAGTAATCTGAAATACTAATATCAACTAATCCTAAATAAAAATGATTAAGTCCAACTAATTCAGGCGTTATATCGAGGAATTTCGACGTATGAAAAAAATGAATTGGCACTTTCCCACAAGTATTCAATGCGTAGCAATAAATAAACAATCAATTACAAATCTAAAGCAATGAAACATAGATTAAAGTATTCACGCCGCATATACTCATATTTTGAACAATCTCACGTGAGATTAGAGGGAGGGGGTCGAGCCAAATCTCATGAAACCTCAACGAGGGTAAAGGAGGGGTCCAAAAATTGCCAAAATTACGTCACGTAATTAATGGACGACCCCTAATGACAAAATGATAAGGATCAAAAGGATCGATCGATCCCTATCACTATGCATCATACAGCAACAGCAAATCCAAATGCTGATTTAAAAACCGCTCACAATAAAAACAATTCATATAGCAGAGCGTGGTTTCGATCCACGGACCTCTGGGTTATGGGCCCAGCACGCTTCCACTGCGCCACTCTGCTCGTTGTGTGTCGTGATGCAATTGAGGTATCAAATCTCAAACACCTATGAAAAACTTTCTAGAGGCTAAAATCACATTCCAATCGATCGAGAGTGAGGTGTGAGTTATGTAGATGAAACATTACCATGTTAGCTATTCATTACCATATTAATATTGTAAATAATTTAAAGGTATATATTTATTTTAGATCGTTTCAGTACTCAAGCAGCATCTATATTTGTATAAGGGATCAGTTTTATGTTATCTTTCTCACTCTTTCATCCCCATTCCTTTTGGAGAATTAAAAATGGCATTGGTTAAAAACATTACTTTAACGATTTAAATTTGTTTGTCCTTAAAATTTTTCAAATTTGTGTGCAAGTGCAAGCAAAAAAATTCATTCAAGCTTTAAGTTTCCGATCACGTCAGTAACAATCCTCCCCGCAATGGTCATTTACTGTTAAAATAAGTGAATAAAGTATAGGAACAATGATGAGGGTCAAATAGATCGTCCAGATTTTTTAATTGAATTATGGTAAATAAATCGTTGAGCCAAAATTGAGAATTATTACGATCATGTTGATCGACCGAGTAAATAATTGCGAAGACTTAAGAAAAGTAGGAGAGATGAGAAACCGCATGAAAACCTTGATAAGAATATGGAAGGATCTTATAGACCATATCTTGAGACATGATGGCCTAATGCAGTGGCGTAACTTGGGAATTGCCTTGGGGTGATGAGGTGGCCTGGAGTGGTGACATCTCCCCCTAACCCCAGGCAAAATCTGGCAATATTTTTGAAAATTTTCAAGCCTAGAAATACCCTTACCATCATTTTGGCACTAAAAATTGAACTTTAACCAGATGCAGTTATTATATGTCAAAAAAAGACAATAGTTTTAAATATTTTTTTATTCCTCTGAGGCTTTGGGGGGGGGGGATCTATCCCCACACCCCCCCCCCCCCTAAGTTGCGCCACTGGCCTGATGAAGACAAACGTCGAGGGACAAGTGGGTGGACAGATCGGAAAAGGTAGACCTCGGACAGAATATGCATATGGAACAGGTAAATAAGGATGTGTGGTAAATAAGAGAATAATATTTGCAAGGTTTAATCTTCTATTATCCATAGCTTAAAGGTTCCACACAATTAAGCCTGAACTTATCAGTTATAAAGAAGGATGTGAAAGAGTAGAAATACTAGCTGAAAAAAAAACTAGTAAAAAAAACTGGAAAACTAGTTGAAAATATTAGCTAATAGGAGAATTGAGTGGAGAACTGCGTCAAACCTACCTTGAATTGTTAGCCACTAATGATGAGCTACATTCACATAGGCGGATACTGTTTAATCTATTTAATTTGAATTTTTATTTTCATGCAATGAAATGATGAACGCAGGGGCTGTCTGGGGATCTAGATGGGGTCCTCCCTCGAAAAATTTTAGGAAATCACATGCCCTGAAAGGCTTTTTTGACGCGATTTTAGCTCTTAAAAACTAGATAAAAGTTAATAAAAAAGGCGACTCTGTCAGAAAAAAATTCTGTAAAAAGTGAGAATTTCACAGCTTATAAAATTTAATACTTAATACAAATATAAAAAAACTCTAAAATATGTTTTTCGAAAAATCCTAACAAAAAAGAATCAGGTTCTCTTCATACTTCTGACTGCATATTTATTTATTTATTTATTTTTAAAAGGCCTTTTTTACACTGATTGTGAGTATTCTGTAAATGAAGCAAACTATTAAAAATTTATAACTTCAGAAAAAACTTTGTGTCATGCAATCTAAGTCTATCTTTATAGCACCTTCAATATACGCCTTACAATGCACGCGAGCGTTGTGCCCCCCCCCCCCCCCCCCCCCCCCCCCCGCCCTCTAAGCTCGAGGCCCTCAGCGATCGCCGACCGCGGACCTGGCCAGACCGCCCGTGGGTGAACGTGATTTCAAGAAGATCAAACATGAATATCCACGAGAAACCCATGCCGTCAACACACAAATACCATTCGCAATGACAAAGTACCAATGGATAGGAACTACCGAGGACAACCTGATGAGAAATAAATATTGTGCCCGTACAATAAGGTAAATTAAGGTTAGCAACGTTGTCTCAATTAATAGGATTAATGGCGTCACATGCTAGGATGATTCATTGCATTTTCTTTTGCCATAGTTCTAACCTTGCATGTATTTGCTTTAAGAAATTACTAACCATCTACTAGTTTTGTCTTATGAATATGCACGTATATTTTGATGCCAATGTGCATGCGGCGGTCCTCTTGCATGCTGCATGTTGGTGATTGGTGTCACCCTGTCAAACACCCTAGAGGTGGCTCGCAGGGTATTATCTAGATGTGGATGTAGATAATATTCCTCGATGCTATCGAAAGGATGACATAAACGAGGGCACGAACGTAACGTCAGACGAAGTGTCCACAGAAAGATGAATTCATTACGCGTCATTTTTCATCGAATTCTAGTTACGCTGAGACTGAGAAGAGAATTGAATGAATACTATTCTAAAAAATTACTGGTCATTAAAGGAAACATCTTACTGTGTTAAATTCAAATACTCAGTAAAAAATATTATAGGCAGAGCATGGAATCGAACCACGGACCTCAAGGCTCATAGGGCCAAGCGCGCTACCACTGCGCCACTCTGCTTCCATGTTATACTCCTATTTTCTTCTTTCCTATCCCTCGTTTAGCAAACATTATCCTCTGGCAATGTTTTCAACATCCCTTCCCCGCTAAGTACTCGCTCCATCCATACCTCTATTTCATATTACAATACTCTATGTGTAACAACGGTTATTACTCCATCTTCTGTCATTGGTACTGAAAGCTTCGAAACTAGTTCTATAGTTAAGTTAATTAAATTGTCCTCAAGCGACAAACCTCTGCATTATTTAATAGAAAACTAATACTTCGGGTAATCAAATGCGAGCAAGGACTGAATTTTCAATCTTTCTCACAGCTTGACAGTTCTCGTCCTTGGTGTGTGAAGGAACATCTTTTTCCTCCGCTCCTCCTGGAAAATTCTCACTCTGAAAAATTCGAGACTCCTTCTCCGCTGCCAGGGAACTGGTTCGCTGGCAAAGGAGCCCGTCACTCGCCTGACCGCAGGAATGTTCACTCGAGTCAGTGTGACTTTCCGTGCCTCGAGTGCAGGGGAGTGCAGAGCTTGTCTCTCTAAGCCATCCAGCGTGCTTGCTTGCACGCATGCATCTCTCCGGGAAATATTATAACTCACGCCAAGCCGACGGTATGCATCGCTCCAATGAATTCTTTTTATTTTTCTTCTAATCCTCCCCCGTGGATGCAGCGGCGGGACCTCGAATTCATCCTATTACTCCCAAGATTCAAATAATGGTGCGCAGACTACTGCCCCGGACGTGTCCAGTGGCGGATACAGATGTGGGCGTGGGGGGCGCCCCCCCCCCCTTGTGGGGCCGCCCGTATAGCAGAACCACAATTTTAACTTTTTTTATCATAAGATGGCATTGTCTTGTATTTTTACGTAATCACTTTAATTAAAACCTTCTTTATCTTTGAATGTGACTTGATTATTTTTATTACAATAAAAGTAAAGGTAACTCAAGGTACATTTTGCGCACTTGAGTTTTTTTCTGTATCCGCTACTGGACGTGTCAATAGTAAAAGATGGCACCGATTTTGAAAGGGCCAAATTATTGGTAAAGGAGAGCCGCTTCTATCCAAGGCAGATTAGAGAAACCTTGGAAATACACAATATAGAAAATGTTAACAGAGATCTTGGAGACCCTATCAGCAACCTGTGGAAAAGAGTGCTAGCCAATAAGCGATCAGCAGAAGGTCGGAACGCTCTGTAAACGGCGGCGAAATAACTAGCTTCTCACCTTCGATGTGATGACGGAAGCAGGATGGCTTTCGAAACTGTCGTCACTCGCAACAGACGAAAGGGGCTGGAGAACCTGGAAAACTGCTCTCATCTCTCGCTGTATTTTTATGATATGTACCACCGTAATATGTTGGCTGAATTAAGATGCTCTTAACTTAGTCGGAAAATAAAATGCACCAGGCTGAAGGACTTTTACTTGGGACACAAATGAAGAAATTCATAATTTTCAACACATCGCTTTTTGATTTAATCGCATATTAAATTTATCTCGTAATCGTAATTTAAATTTATATTATCGAGTTGATTAAACTGCCTTCTCAGCTTAATAATGACGAGTAAACGTTTGAACCGGTAGAAGTTAATTAAGAAGTAGAAATTAACCTGTTGATGGAAGGGTGAGAACGAGTTCGTTTTTGACTCACTCAGTGATTTAACCTGAAGGTTGATTTGGATAGGTGAGGGTAGAGCTCAACCAAGAATGAGTACGGGCTAGCAAATGACATATATTCAGGGAATGAGCAGGCAGTTCCATTCACTGGGTCGCCTAACACTTCGAGGGCAAGGTTTTGGGGGCTGCAAACACTTCACCCAGGATTTGAACCCAGGCCTCTATGAGCAGTAGTCAACGCAATGCCCTCAAGGCTTCATTTTTACTCTTCTTGGAAAGACTACCCTTGTTTCTGCACGTATTGACTTCCAAAAAACTCTATTATCAGCCTTTTCACCGTGTTGTATCCCATTTTCATCACTATTACTTTAACGCGTGAATCTCTCAGTCTTCCTCTTTGTTTTACGCCAATTATGTTTCCTTCAGTATTATTTTGCTTTTAGTTTCAATGTCGTGTGTCCAATGAGCTTAGCTATTCTTATTTTTAGTTGTTCCAATAGTTCCTTTTCTGCATTGGCTTCATTTTGTGCTTGCTTATATGCTTTTCTGTCCAGTTCTTCTAACATCCCTCCAAAACCACGTTTCTCCAATGTTGTCTCGTACTCTTCCGTGGCGTACAGAATTTGTGGCGTGGTCGAAGGTGGTTTCCTGGCGTCTTCAGGTCGAAGACACTTCGACCTGAAGACGCCAGGTGGAATCCTTGCGAAACTGTCGTCACTTCTGACCACGAAACGCGGCGATAACCCGGAAAATGGAGAAATCAACACGTTTCTGCAACTTCAATTTTGGCCATTTCAGTCTTCCTCAGCGTCCATGTTTCATATCCATACGTCAGCACAATCCACACGAAAAGTTTCAGGAGTTTCATTACTAATTTTGTAACTAATATATGACTTTTCACTAATCACAAGGCTTTCTTGGCTGACGCAATTCTTATTTTAACCTCAAAGAAACTTTTGTTATTATTCCCTTATTTGCTGCCTAACTAAAGTAGCAGAACTCATTCACTTCATCTGATCTTATTCCGCCTGTACATATATTAGTTATTTTTCGAATCTTCTATACTTCGAAAAGTATTAGTTTTTTGTTTCCTTGATTTTTCTTTTAAGTTTCAGGTTTAACAATATATTATTTTATTTTTCATGCATTCGTCATAATTCCCTCTCTATGTTAAAAACAAGAGATGTGTCAACATCAAATCGAATGCAATTAATTTGTTTAAAACGGTTGCCATGTTAAGCCCATTTATTAAATGTATCTCCAAAATTCCAGAGAGTGCAATCGCCGACTACCGAATGTATCGTACCGACCAGGTAAAGAACCCGAATTGCAAGCGTGAGAGGAACAGGGGTGGCATTTTTTCTGCATTTCCAGAGTGCACGAGAGGGTTTGGACAGTCTCGTCCGGCGGCTGGTGCATGAAAACTAACATGCACGCGATGACAGCAAAATTGTCGTTGGAAGCGTTAATTCTGACAGCTACCGACAAGTTCGGCATCAAATATGAAGGCTGTGAGTGCGAGGAGTAAATTGACTTCGATGGGATGGCGACAGACTAAATACTTGGCCCACTTCCTTGTCTCTCCCAATTTAATGTTCGCGTGAAGGCGGAAGAACATTGTATTTCAGGCAACCCGAAAATGCACACGCGAATTTCGTATTTTCTTCGCCAAAAAAGTATCGGTTGCATCGAAACATCGGCGTGCAAAGCAGCCAGGTTTGACTCGTTCTAAAGCCGGCGAGGCACAAGGCAATGAATCCTAATTTTGACCTTATGACATTTAAGGGCAATAAACGTAAGAGACATACTTTTTACTATGCAAACTCTGGAATGACGTAATTCATAGACACACGCCGCTAGTGCTTGGGGTCAGTATGAAAAAGCAATGGTTTCGGATGTAGGTGTAATACAGAGGCGAGCAGCAAGATTGGTAAAATATTTCTAAAAAAGACTTAGCACTTGGACAGAATTCATTAGGAATTTAGAATGGGAAAGTCTCACCGATTGAAGGGAAAAAATTGACTAAATCTTTTGCGAAAATTGCCAGTAGAACACTTTTTGTAAGATTTTCATGATATTTTGAGATATCATAATTATTATAGTAGAAACTATCACAAGAATAAGATAAGGGAAATAGACTAATTAACCGATAAATTAAAGATGTTTTTTTCGCGTACAATAAGGGGCCATAATACCTGCGATAGCTTGACTCAAGGATAGCTTGACTCGCACAGGGTAAAATAGGCAGTGTGTCAAAGGCACTATTTTCATTCATGAAACATTCAGGGTATTTTCTCTATCCAGCGGCCATCTCAATACGCGGTGAACTTTCTACATCTACATAATACCCTGCGAGCCACCTCTAGGGTGTTTGGCAGGGGGTGATCAATCACCAGCATGCAGCATGCATTTGGACTCCCACATGCACACCACACCGTCCAAAAAACGTCCCGTATAATAACAAACTATACTACTATATGCTGTTAGAAATAGAATATAGAATAGAAATTCAGAAACATGCATTAAGTTTTACATAGGTTAGTAGGCTACACTACAAGTCATGCAATCTATTTACGAGTTCTATTGCTGCCGTTATAATATCTTATTGATCGTGGAAAAAATGACATTCGGAATCTGTCTGTTCTGCAATCTATCTCTCTTATTTTGATCTGATCTTCTGTAGTACGTTGGCGTCCGCAAGATATGGTTAACTTCGTCAGAAAAGACACTGCTCTTGAATTTATCTAAAAGGTTTAGTCTATTTTTCAATCTACGGTCCCACAGAGATTCCCATCCGAGTTTATCTAAGAGGTCAGTTACACTAACAAGACTTTCCTTGGAACCGAACTAATACCCCGAATAAGAAAAATATAAACTAAATACTTCGTCAGGGGCCACAACTTTCAGGGGCAAGCAAAAAATGTTTTGCAGGGACAAGCAAATCCTTAGGCGACCGACCCTAATCTTCTTTACCACAAAATACTTTGAAATGTCCCCCAGCAGAAACATCTTCGACTCAGACCATGAGTCCCTTGACGTCATTTACAACTTTTCCAGCCCCAAGAAACACCGCGGGGTTCCACCCCGCCCTCTGAAGCCTTTCCTTGCATGGTCGAAGGTTTGCTGGGAGGTCGTAAACCGCTCCCTCGACCTCATACCCTGGTCACTGCTCTCCTCCCTTACCCCCGAAGATGGAGTGGACTTCCTGTACGCCGTCATTGAAAGTGCCGTTAAGGATTTTGTGCCTATTGTTCAGCCTAAATCTAAGAAATTCCCCTCCTGGTTTAAAGCTGACACCCTGCATGCTCTCAGAAACAAAAATCAAGCGTGGTACCTCTACAAGACGACTCCGAACGAACATACTCGTCGCTCTTACACAGAGCTTCGTCGATTTTCTAAAGCTCTCATCCGTCGTGACCACAAGGAATATGTGCATAGTGTCTGCTCATCTATCACCACCACCCCTAAAAAGTTCTGGTCTTTTGTGAATCGCCGCCGCAATCATTCTAGAATTCCGGACTATGTTTGTTATGAAAACAGTAACGCCGAGGGCCCTAATAGACCAAACTTGTTTGCTAAATTCTTCTCTGAATGCATGACGCCCCTCTCTTCCCCACCTCTCACCCATGATCACTTCCCTGCACCCATTTCCAGTAATTCCCTCTGTGAAATCCGAACCGACCCGCTTGAAGTTCTTAAATATTTACGCAAAATTCCCCTTCAACGTTCATCAGGCCCTGATGGCCTGAGTCCGATATTTGTTCACCATTGTGCTGAATCACTCTCCATTCCTTTAACTTTGCTTTTAAACCGATGCTTTTCCCTTGGCATTTTTCCACCACAATGGAAAACTGCTAATGTTATCCCCATTCATAAATCCGGGCCAAAAAATGTTGCATCAAACTATAGACCCATCTCCTTACTTCCAGTTCTCTCTTCTGTTTGTGAAAGAATAATCTTAAATCGACTATACTACTTCACCTCCCCTCATCTCTCTGATAATCAACATGGTTTTCTTCCGGGCCGCTCATGCATGACCAACTTATCCGTCTTTCAGCATAATGCCATTAACTCCATTAATAATAAATCACAGTTAGACACCATTTTCCAAAGCTTTTGACTCTATCAATCATAGCGTCCTCCTCCACAAATTAGGTGAACGATTTAATATTTCTGGTAATTTCAAAAGTCTCCTAACTAGCTTCCTCAACAATCGAACTCAAAGGGTTATTCTTTCTGGCTCATCTTCTCCTTGGTCTCCTCTGACATCTGGGGTTCCTCAGGGGAGTGTCCTTGGTCCTTATCTGTTTAACTTGTATATTGATGATCTTGCCTCTTTGCTACCTTCTTCCCAAGCTCAAACTCTCCTTTATGCTGACGATTGTAAATTGTTCAAGGAAATTCAAAAACCATCTGATTGCCAAGACCTACAGGATGCCTTACGTCAGACATCGAATTGGTGTAATGTCTGGAATCTTGTATTAAACCCAGATAAATGTAGTGTGATGTCTATTTCCCTAAAGAAGATAACTCATCAATTTGACTACAGTATTTTTAATCACTCGCTGAAACGTGTATCAACATCTAAGGACCTAGGCATTATCACTGATGATAAATTAAAATTTTCTCCGCACATACAATCCATCAAGTCTAAAGCAATGTCCCTCTTAGGACTCCTGTTCCGTTTCACTGAAATTAAAGACCCCCAGGCACTTCGAACTTTTTTTTCATCTATCATTCTTCCAATTCTTACCTACTCTTGTCCCATCTGGTCTATCTCATCTACATCTACATCTACAAATTACCCTGCGAGCCACCTCTAGGGTGTTTGGCAGGGGGTGATCAATCACCAGCATGCAGCATGCATTTGGACTCCCACATGCACACCGCACCGTCCAAGAAACGTCCCGTATAATAACAAACTATACTACTATATGCTGTTAGAAATAGAATATAGAATAGAAATTCAGAAACATGCAGTAAGTTTTACATAGGTTAGTAGGCTACACTACAAGTCATGCAATCTATTTACGCGTTCTATTGCTGCCGTTATAATCTCTTATTGATCGTGGAAAAAATGACATTCGGAATCTGTCTGTTCTGCAATCTATCTCTCTTATTTTATTTATATGATCTGATCTTCCGTAGTACGTTGGCGTCCGCAAGATATGGTTAACTTCGTCAGAAAAGACACTGCTCTTGAATTTATCTAAAAGGTTTAGTCTATTTTTCAATCTACGGTCCGACAGAGATTCCCATCCGAGTTTATCTAAGAGGTCAGTTACACTAACAAGACTATCGTAACGACCTTTCACATACCTGGCAGCTCTTCTTTGCACGCGTTCTAACTCTGTTATTAAGCCTTTTTCATGAGGGTCCCAAACACTGGCAGCGTATTCCAAATGTGGTCTAACGAGGGAAAAGTAGCTAATTTCTCTCACTTTGTCGTCGCACTTTCCTAATATTCTTTTAACAAAACTCATTTTACGATTAGCTTGACCGGTTATTTCTCGAATATGTTTATTCCACGATAGATCATTATTGAGTCTAACCCCTAGATATTTCACAGATTCAACTGCCTTTAACTGCGTGCCCCGAATGACATAGTTACGCTGTAGGGAGTTATTCTTCTTCCAGAAATTCATTACGACGCATTTTTCCAAATTTAATTCTAACTGCCAAGCATCGCACCAAGCTTGGATAGCAGCAAGGTCATTCGTTAGTTCATCTATATCTTTGCTGGAACGGATTTCTCTGTAAACTACAGCGTCGTCTGCAAATAATCGTAACTTACTCTGCACTACTTCGCCAATGTCGTTTATATAAAGAAGGAATAGGAGTGGGCCAATGACACTACCCTGAGGAACGCCAGAAGTCACTCTAACCTCATTGGAGACTGCACCGTCTAATACTACTCTTTGGACGCGGTCGCTCAAAAATTCTCTAATCCAGGAAATGACATCTTCGTCTAGACCGTAAGATTTCAGTTTTATTATTAACTTTCCGTGGGGTACTTTATCAAATGCCTTTTTGAAATCAAGAAAAATCGCGTCTACTGGAATGTTGTCTTCCCCGGAGACTAAAATATCGTGGGCGAAAAGCGCTAACTGAGTTTCGCAGGATCTGCTTTTCCTGAATCCATGTTGATTTCCCATTAATAAGTTTTGCGCGTCTAGGGGTTTCATTACCGAGCTGACTACGATGTGTTCAAGGACTTTGCAAGAGATGGACGTTAAAGATATCGGCCTGTAATTAGATGGCTGTTCCTTGTCTCCACTTTTAAATATAGGCGTTACATTAGCGATTTTCCAGTCATTAGGTACTTCGTGTTGCTTGATCTCTTCACAAACCAACCTCTCATCCCTGGACTGTGTCAGCAATTTCTTTGCCAATATAGTAAAAAATAGAATACCGCATTTACGCAACATGTCCACTAATGCTATTCTCTCCTCCCTCTTCATCCCCAATCTCACTACCCATAGGCTCACAGCTGATTTAAAACTTATTTATAAGATTCTCAATTCCACCATCGACTGCCCAGCATTGCTCTCTTTTATCAATTTTAAAGTTCCACCCCGCCCTACCCGTTCTCATCCCCTAATCCACATGCCCATTCCTAGACTTTCGCTCACTAAAAGTTCGTTTTTCTACCGCATTACTTCTGTGTTGAACTCACTCCCTCCACACATCGACCCCTTTGCACTTCCATTGAAATCCTTCATAAGCCTTTCCCTATCCTATCTGTCACCGAAGTAATCTGTCACTGCAGTTTCTTGTTGTCCTTTTGTTTTTGTAAATGTAATTATTGTTTTTTACATGTTATATTGCGTCTTCGTCCTCTAATTTATGTATTGTTACCTGGCCACTATAAAATGGCATATGCTGTATGTGGTTATATTTCTTTAAAATAAAAAATAAAAATAAATAAAAATAAAAATGTGCTTCGTAAATGTATCTCTTTTGTTTAAAACTCCTTCTAAAGCGTTCAAAGCAGCTGTGAACTAACCAAACGCCAAGACCAGCATTGATATCCTAACATAAGTACCTAAAGTAGTATTCACTCAAAATACGAATGGAAATTTCGATACTGTAATTATTATATTTAAGACAAAAAGATAGCAAAAATGACCGGAAGGAATGGATCCTGAAGTGAGGTGCCTACGAGTTGGCTGGGACTTCTTTTCAGACGCACGTTATTGTACATTCATTTACATCTTCCTCCACCGCTCAATGCAATTCATTTGCCGCACCCACGCCACGCCTCGGTGGAAATTAACATTTATAGCTGGTCGCTTTTAAATTCTACACCAGAACAGGGAATTCTTTCTCTTTCATTCTTGTAAAACAGTATGGTACAAAACAAACGCTGAAACAGCTTTAGAAAAAAATAAAATTCGCCCGAACAGGGACTTGAACCCTGGACCCTCAGATTAAAAGTCTGATACTCTACCGACTGAGCTATCCGGGCTCTTTTTGTCATTGGAAGACAGTGGTTTACAGCTAGGTAGCATCAGGAAGTGGTCAGGTGTCACTTTGCCATTCAAAAGGTTTAGTCTATTTTTTCAATCTACGGTCTGACAGAGATGCCCATCCGAGTTTATGTTAAAGGTATGGTGGTCATGATATTAAAAAAGTATGATCATTTGATTTAAAGCACTAAAAGAATACGATAAATGCGCCATATATCAAGCTATTGAAGGAAAAGTTCATCTCTGGTCATCGAATGCAGCTACCAACCTGTAGAGATAATTATAGAAACCCGGCCTTTATTCATAATTACGGAATGCAACAAATGTGTTTTCATTGCCATGGTGTCGTCGCCATTCCATCATTCAACTTACTGACAGTTGATTTTTTCGCAACAAATCGCAGCGGCAATAATCAGTGCGACAAGTACCAAAGGGGTCAAGTGATAAGGCTGCTGAATTTACGACAAGGCCTAGCCTTTATTTATTCGGCTTTCGATCTCGCACCGTGGTGATGTTCCGGTTTTCATGCCCGAAATTTTCGTTCACGGAAGTGTAGTTGCTCCTTTTCTTCGTCGTGGTCCTTATCTCGTCCATCGGCCCATAATACGTCAACCAGATGGGGCAGCCAAGCGGTAAGCAAGGGAAGCGTGACATCGTTGTTGATAGGCGGAGAATATAAGGGAGGAAATCCGCGTTTGCAAATAGCTTCGATCATGCTTTATGATGCTTGACTCAGAAAAGGTAAAATAGACTATGCCAATAACTCATTATACTTTTAAACACTAACTATATGCTAGAATAAACGATATTAATTTTTTCTGATGGATAATAATCAGGAACTCTTCTCGGGTTAGCCATAGCTTACTAATGCCAACATACTACGGAAGATCAGAGCATTTAAATAAAATAAAAGAGATAAATTGTAGAACAGACATATTCAGAACGTCTTTTTTCCACGATTAATAAGAGATTATAACGATAGCGTTAGAACTCACAAATAGATTAGATGACTTGTAGTATAGCCTACTATGTATAACTTAATGCATGTTTCTGAATGTTATTATTATTTCTAACAGCATGAGATATAACTACTATAGTATAGTATAGTTTGCTAGCATGCGTGACGTTTTTTGAACCGTGTGGCGTACTTGTGAGAGTACAATTGCATGCATAATGCTGATGATTGATCACCCCCTGCCAAACACCCTAGAGATTGCTCGCAGGGTATTATGTAAGTGTAGATGTACATGTAATCACATCCTTCCTTCCATTACTTCTTTAGTTTCTTGATTACGAGTCCCCAAATATACATGTTTGTCATGTGATTTTACAGCGGCATTTAATCTCATTGAATATAATTTTCGTAACAATGTCACATATATTTTGTACACGCCATTTTCAATTGAACACAGTACTCCTATTTGTAATGATAAAATGTATAACATAAATTATATAGAAATGTCTCTGTGGTTGATCCATAGATGCCTGAGGTCATTTTAGGTACTTAGTGATAGTAACAAATCATATGATGTCCATACGATACGACAAATACCTTTGGCGCGCTCATTCGAAAAAAAAACATAACATTTGTCGAAAAATAAACACAGGGATTGCATTCCCATCCTCCTTAAATCACATATGTAGCTCACACATGATCTTTCATGCCAAAGAGCATCACTGGGCTTTGCAGGATGTCTCAGCGGACGACCGATAAGGAATGGCCCGATGGCGTGCACCACGAAGGGAGAGCCTATTGTCGTTGCATTTCTGAGCCGCGCGTCACCAGCTGAGGTCATTATCTTCTCGGATCGGGCGGGAGGGGAGAGATAGTAGTGTTTGGGTGAAGAGAAGGAGAGTAAGGGAGGATACAGAGGAAAGTTTCCCTTCGTCACTGGGGCGGCATGCTTCAGCTGGCCTCATTGGACATTAATTCCCCAGACAATTGGATAAGCGGCGGCGAGACGAGGTGACTAAGACCGCCGGAGGAAAACAAGGAACCCCAAGATTGCTTTTAACGACTGCGACTGAACCAGTTTCACACGGTGCTTGATCTAGTGCAAGACCCGACAAGTTTGGATTATCCATACATTTTACCTACTTCGGTAGATAAAAACATCAGTATTCCGAAAAGTGCCTCAAACTGCCTTCATCGCAACTGTCCGTATTCTGTGCATTATCCGTATCCTAACCCAACTTTCCTGACCGCGAGCGTCTGTAGGGATCCGGAAATGGAAGATTTCCATTTCCAAAATATGTATCAATATGTTGTTGCGTGAAGTCTCAGAATAGCCAGCTATGACAAACTATGCCTCGGGATTGGCACATTTTCAATTTCAAGAACGCCTACCCTACCTCTTCCCCTTCCTTTCCCCTTCCTCTTGGACGAAAACATCCTGGTTGCACTTCCCTACATAATGGCACGGTGGAGATGCTATTGGCATATAGGACGCACTCAGGAACTCACTCAGTAACTCATACTGTCACGGGTCACTCGTCAGCGGTCAGGCAGCAATGTAGCCGCCAGTTGGAGTCGAAGCACGGGCCGTATGGCCCGTGCGACCTAAGCGCCTCGCTATCCACCCGTGCCATCACCAGCAGCTCCTATCCTTCCCGAGACTTTTGTAATGTTCTAAATTTTGACTATTCTGGACGCACATATTCACTATTCTTCATGCCTTTTGCTTGAATTGATTTGGAAATTGGTTTTAATGGAAACAAACTTTGGGTTAAAAACTTAAAATACTCATTTGTGATTATTCGCTTCCCGACACCAAGTGCAAGAACCCACACGCAATACGAAGCGTGCGACCCGCGACTTTTCGAGGTGGCGGGCCGCACTCCTTACACGTCCACACTTCGCATATTGCTTCAATGCCAAGGGTAGCAGGTCGTCTCTCGGACTTTAGGTATGCATATGCTTGTATGCAAAATATATGTTGATTTTCTTGTGTAAAAAAAAGTTGATTGTTATCTGGTCGAGGCATATGTTAGACATAACTGACCAAACAAAAAATCATCTGCACGAGCTCCAGCTCGTTGATTAAGCTTACCTCATGAAAATACCAATTACCGGCAGAGCACTATAAATGAGGTCTCACGAAGGGAAGGTAATCGTTTCTTTTACTTAGTCTTCGCACTTACCGAGAATCAATTACACAAAAACGAACAACCAGCTACTGGTGATTTGCGGAATACAAACGTTAGGACTAGTGGACCTTTTTTCGACCAATTTTGACGGTCATCAAATGTACGGAATACCATTGGCGGATCCAGGATATGGACAGGAGGGGCTAGTTGGGATGCCTGGGGGGAATTTCCCAGCGATATTGGGGGTCTGAGCAAAATTACAATTTTATCTAGTTTAATTGGATATCACCAGGGGTGATATACTCCCTAGACCCTCTCTGGATCCGCACCTTCGGAATAAGGATGCCACCGGCATGCTGGCTGGTACCGGGTATCGAAGACGTCATTTAAACAAGGAGTCTCAAAGTTAACATCATCTCAAAAACAACAGTTAAATTTCCACAGGAAATTTAAATGAACCCACCTAGGTTACTTACATCATTGCCCCTATCAAGGCTCTGCTATGATGTGCTTAATACCAGCTAGAATCGCTTTAATGAAGGTCGCGTTTTCTAGCGTGTGATATTGATGAAGTCTCACAGGATTATCCCCTGAATAAATGAGGGTCACGTGTCATTTCAAAGCTAAGTGTAAAAACCTCGGTAGCCGCCGCCCAGCTATGCCGGTGGAGAACCAATATTTTACAATGAACGTTTAAATAAATTAACTGAGTACTCTTTGAAGATTTTCGTTAGTCATCAACAACCCTGGTCAACAATCCTAGGATTGGTTTGACGCAGCTCTCAACTCAATTCTCCTCTCAGCTAATCTTTTCACACCAACGTATTTTTTCTCTTTCACATCTTTCTTTAACTGTTCCATTTGTTTTGTTCGAGGTCTTCATTTCTCGTTCTTGCCATCCACTTGTCCCTCGACGATTGTCTTCATCAGGCCATCATGTCTCAAGATGTGGCCTATAAGGTTGTTCTGTCTCCTTATTAAGGTTTTCATGAGACTTCTCTCCTACTCTTCTTATGGTTTCCTCATTAATAACTCGGTCGATACATTTGATCTTCGTCGTTCTTCTGTTTTTTTTTTGTTTTTGTTTGTACTTGAAAAAATACCGTATCGTCCAAGAAATGACGCAGATAGGTATGTAATGTGGAAACAATCATTCCCACACTCATTTTATCTCCACCGGTTTCAACGTTCACGTGTTATTATCAAGTCGTGTCAGCTGCCTGCTTCTCTTAGTTATGACGAATAAACTTCGAAACCGGTAGGAGTCAATTTTTAAAAACCTGTTAATGGTAGAGCAGTTTAGAAGTATGATGAGTAGTGGGTGTTTATGGCGAAATAGTTAATTTTAAATATACTATCTGAATGAATTTTTGTCACGTTATAACTCATGTATGGATCACTTACTGCGCTAATATTTCGTTTTTCGATCGCTAACTACGTACTTGCGTGGTAGCATGTTCGTGTCCTTAGAATTCGACTAGACTTTGGTCCTAAGGGCCCATCGTTGTCCGGCAAGCGAGCGCGTGGTGAGAAATGGTTTGTATGCCTGGTGAGAAATCACCCCGTGCCACCCACACTAGTTGTGGTAATGCTTAGTTTCTAAAATGCTGGAACACATACCCACCCATTGAATCTACGCATGCTTTTCTAATATAAACTGACGCCCTTCCTAAAATTTACGATATTTTAAACTTGTAATAAAAGTTCGTCAACCAAGCATTAAAACACGATGACTTTTTTTGAATTTACCCAATTTTACCTGAGAGGAGAATGCTGTTCTGGTGCTTCTCAGCCGAAATTAAGCCTCGGTGCCTCGTTGATATAGATATTCGAACTAAGGACCCTCCTATGAGCAGCTAAGCTCGATCGCATGCCTTATTGGCGTATTGAATCGTGGGAGATTACTCGGGATTTCCACCGGGTCGTAATGGAGAGCCTGACCCGGTGGAAATCTCCAGTGATCCTCCACGGAGCAGCCAATCTCTCGCTCTCTCTCTAAAAGGTTTTTGATAGACTAAACCTTCCAGATAAATTCAAGAGCAACGTCTTTTCTACCGAAGTTAACCATATCTTACGGAAGCCAACATACTACGGAAGATCAGATCATATAAATAAAATAAGAGAGATAGACTGCAGAACAGACAGATTCAGAATGTCTTTTTTCCCACGGTCAATAAGAGATTACAACGGTAGCATTAGAGCTCATAAATAGATTAGAGGACTTGTAGAGTAACCTACTAACAATGTACAACTTAATGCATGTTTCTGGATTTTATTATTATTTCAAACAGCGTGTGGTAGTATTATTTGTTAATATGCATGACGTTTTTTGGACCGTGTGGTGTGCATGTGGTCATCCAATTGCATGCTACATGCTGGTGATTGATCACCCCCTGCCTAACACCCTAGAGGTGGCTCGCAGGGTATTATGTAGATGTAGATGAAGGTTTCCAAGCTTCTCGTAGTGAGTAATCCTCTGCTCTCTTTGATTCATGCTCTGATTTACACTCTCCTCTAGGTTAAAGAGGGAGCATATGTCCTTCAACACTTCCTCCCGAGAAATCCCTTAAAGCTTTGTCCTTGGTTTCTCAACCCTCTCCACCCAATATCTATTGGTCCCGTACAGCAGCCCCTCGCCTTCTTACACCCCTCGGTTGTCTTCAAACCACCCTCTCCCCCAGTATCCCAACGAGCAGCCCCGCCTCCTCTCATCACCCTTCATCTTCCTCCTCATAAGAAGGCATCGGGTTCGAATTTCCGTCCTCCTTGGTTCTCTCGTCTGTGGGTTCCTGGACGGGGGGGGAGGTAAAGGGCCGTGGGATGGGGTTCCCATTGGAGTTGAATTGGAAGGTGGGGTGGGGGAGGGCGATTATGACGCTCTCCTCTTTCACTCCACGACTGACGAGAGTGCCAACCGTTGGAGGATTCAAAGGAGTGCACATGAATCTACGGGTCCGGGAGGAGGGGGGGAACATCGTATCGTATCAGAATTACCAACTGACAGAGATTTGAAAGAGGAGGTGGGTATGCTAGGCCCATATTAACGGGTGCATTTTGGTGATATTTACTTTTTAAGCATTAATGTTAAAAATTTATTAAAGACTGCATGATCCCATAAAATGGCTGGTAACGTAAATTTGTGTTTATTGAGTGACGACCAAATCTATCGGGGAATATCTCCAGTGTTAAAAGTCCTGGCTTGCCTAACTACATACTAGCCTAGAAAGCGAAATGAGAAGGAAAAGTGCGTTAGAAGTAAAGATTTAATACTGGAGGAAAAGAGCACTGAGTTATAAGTGCTATGCGTCATGAATTAGCTAAGAAGGAGCATAGTGTGGTGGAACCTCCCCGTAGCTTAGCATTTTTTCAGGGAGAAATATACACCCCCTGCCATAAAAACTAGAGGTTACTCGACAGGTATCATGTAGGGGTAGGTTTATGTTCTAATTTTCCGACTGAAATTTGCAGTTTAGAATGTATTAGAAGGCGGTCGCTTATATTGGAAGATTGTCGGAAAATCGGTTCATTAAACCATTTATTTTCCAATTTGAAAATTAACTAAATGAAAAAATTCTCGCGCAAAAAATGGCCATCGATAAAACGACCGGTTGAATTGCTTATGCACTGAAATTTTATCGATATGAAGTTAACTGATCTGATATAAATGGCGATTTAGGGGGATGTTACGGTATCAAATAATACCAAAGCCATCCTAAAAATCGTATTACAAACACGAATTTGGCTGAAAACACTTCATACACGAAAAAGGAAAAGTCTCACGCTCGATGGTAGTCATGGTTCAACTTCTCATAAGTGTCACAACGAATTCTGGGCTGCGATCTAAAATACGGGGAGAGAATTGACATGAACGCGTGTCTGAAAGATTACGACAGAATTTTAAAAAATCGATGTCCTATTTATAATTTTATCGCTTCCTGAATGAACTAAGAGAACGATCATTTGGTTTGACATGGTTATCCAACCGGGATGGACTTCGACCGAAGGTAAGGACGAGTAGACCTTCAAGTATCCAAGGATTTTAGGATCCCCAAGGCCGTATAGGGACCATTCGCTGCTCCCAGATTGAATTCATAGGAATTTGGGATGATGCTCAAATGTATATATGTCGCTATACACGCACGATGAGTTGTTACGATAGAAAGTGCAGCGATTCCAATATTTCAGGCAAAATTAGATGGGAATCTTTACATGAAAATCATAATCATCATTGGTCAACAATCCTAGGATTGGTTTGACGCAGCTCTCCACTCTATTCTCCTTTCAGCTAATCTTTTCACACCTACGTATTTCTTCTCTTTCACATCTCTCTTCACTTGTTCCATATATTTTGTTCGAGGTCTTCTTTTTCCATTCTTACCTTCCACTTGTCCTTCGACGATTGTCTTCATCAGGCCATCATGTCTCAGGATGTGGCCTATAAGGTTGTTCCGTCTTCTTATTAAGGTTTTCATGAGGCTTCTCTTCTCTCCTACTCTTCTTAGGACTTCTTTATTACTAACTCTGTCGATCCATTTGATTTTCATCATTCTTCTGTAGCACCACATTTCGAAGGCCTCTATCCTTGCTTTCTCCGCTGCGGTCATTGTCCATGCCTCACTTCCGTATAGGAGCATACTCCAGATGTAGGATCTTATAAATTGTTTCTTTACTTCCATACTTAAGTTTCCTGCTGTAAGCAGGTCTCTCTTTTGGTGGAATGCTCTCTTCGCCTGGGCTATTCTGCTGATAATTTCTTTCTTACTTCTCCCGTCACTAGTTATCTTGCTTCCCAAATAACAGAATTCATCCACCTCTATCAGTTTTTGCTTCCCTATTTTAATGTTAGTCTTGACTTCTTCTCTTCTGCTGCATACTAAGATCTTGGTTTTCTTTGTGCTTATTTTCAGTTGATATCTACCCATTACCCTACCCATATTAACTAGAATATTTTTCAAATCCGTCTCTGTTTCTGCTATAACGGCTATGTCATCGGCAAATCTTAGCATGCTAATTTTTTCTCCATGAATATTCACTCCCAATGCATTTTCTTTGATTTCGAAGAGATGAAAATATAGGCTTAATTTAATTAATGATTTTGGAGAACATTTGTTCTCTTACGACCTCAAACATATCCTTCATTTATCATTGTATGTACTATGGTAAGCCTTATTAGGAAAATAAAATAAAGGAAATAAACTAAAAGAGAGATACAGATTTTAAATGCCATTCACTCCTCGTACTATCAGGGATATCAACGGTGTCTCGATTTATAAAATGAGTACCGTCACTCGCTGGGACGACTCAGTCCTCGTTTTTGTTTTTCCCATGTTCTAACATTGAATGGATTTGCTATTTAAATTACCAACCGTTCGCGGGTTTTGACATTGCATGAAAGTGGATGCATGTTTTGTTGTTCTGCGCAATGTTTTCATGATTGCCTGGTGTGCCTTTGGGGGTCTTCTTGCATGCTGCATACTAGTGATTGATTGTCATCTGCCAAATATCCTTGAGGTGGCAAGAAGGGTAGTATATAGATGTATATTTTTTACAGTTATATTTATATTATGGTACCTGTGGTAGTCTGAAAGAATTGAAGGATTCCAAATAAAACGCCTGGATGTTTAAAAAAAAGGCTTTGAAACCTAATATATATCGTAACAATCCGATTCACTTGCACACACAGAATCACACTTTGCGTACATGAAGCGGCTATCCATCTGATTAGGATCAACCCTGAAATGTGCATGCATAAGAACAGTACGGATATTTTTATGGATTACATCACAGTCGTGTATTATAGTCTTATACAGTGTTTTCAGCCATGTAACGTCATCTTGGCATTGACTTATCCCAATAATCAGCGATCCCTGGTGGAGTAATCCCCAAAAACCAACATAACTATTTCCACGAGAAGCGAATTAATTTACATTCCTAGTTTTATTTGATAAATTTAGCGCATTACAATAATCAATCATCGAAATATCATACCGTCAGTAACGAAAAAAATATAAAGTAATAGTAACCTTCCTCTACGTATACAAATATTTATTTGAGCGCATTAACTGTTCAAATCTAGAGACTGTTATCCCCCACAATTTTGGAATTACTACAAATGTTTCACAATATGCATTACATTTTCATTGAGAATAGCCTTTTAAATAGCCTCATTTTACTGATAACTACACATTTTCCCAAACGGAAATAATAGTATCCAGCGTCCGTTCATGTCCATCAATCATAAAGGGATAAGAGAGAGTGTTTGAAAACATACCAGCTCTAAAGACCACGAGCCAACTATAAGAATGTAAAGGACTCTTTTGCGAGCGAACGCAATACCATCAGCCTTCATCAATTACTCCTGTTTAACAAAAAGGCATAAAATTAAATGTCGAAAAGAAGCCGAAATAGCTCAGTTGGGAGAGCGTTAGACTGAAGATCTAAAGGTCCCTGGTTCGATCCCGGGTTTCGGCAGTTTTATTTTATACAAAATCGTTCCGCACAATCTTGAAAAGTAGGATTGATTAAGATGTAATTTTACTGAATGTTTTGATCGTTAAAATGTTAAGTTTGATGAAATTTCGTACGATTAAATTATTTAACGATTAACGATTTTTTATCGTAGAAAATACGATATTTTAAAATAAGCGTAAATCTATGTAACCTTATGACCCCCAAAAGATTTTTGGTCTCGTTAAAGGTTTGCGAATGGTGCAGAATACATAAGGACAGAATTACTATAAACAATGAATGTCAAAAATATAATTCCTATATATATCTTGGTGAGAATTGTATGCATAATGGGCCGAATATTCTGGATAATTTACTCCGTAATTTGTAAATGTTATTTCCGATGCCACCAAATTGGGTGCTTTCCATTCATGCGACTCACGCGTCCACTAGTGTCGACTCGCGGTAACTGTTTATAACTCTCCAATTCCTGCGTGTAAGCGTTTGTTGACTTGTGTCAAAACAGTCGGCGACCAACACAGAATGGAAAATGAAAACCTCGACGCAAGTCGACTTATGTTGATGAATGGAAAGCACCCATAAGAGCAACCGAAACTCCATAAGGAACTCTTAAATTATCAGTGAAAGTAGTTGATTTGGCATATTATGAGTACTATGACCACAGCTCCTGGTGTAATGTGTATAGAAGAGCAGAGTACTATGAGGCTCCGTGATTTCCTTCATGTCCATAGGGATGGGAAGGAGGAAGACGTGGTTGAAAGAAAACTCGGAAAGATGAACAGGGGAGCGGGGCAACAGTGTCGAAGGTCAAGTGCCCTCATACGGCCCTTATAACTCCCTGCCCTCCGCCGTAAGAGAGGCTTGTCCCAGATTTTACTCACTGGGGGAGATTCAAGCGATACCCAAGCCATGAGTACAGTAAAACCTCTACGGCGTCCACCGCTAGGTCCAGAAAAAAATAGCCAATTGGAGGAGTACTGCATAATGGGTGGCTTGGGGGAAAATGACAAAATACTAATGAGTATTTTAAAATAACGCTTTTATTTTGAACATCCACCGATACCATATTCAGTAAAGAGTTTATTTCTAAAAAATGGCCTGATGAACTTTGTTTTGATATTATTTGAATTACAATATTTTCCATACAACTTTGTAGCTTTGCGTAGGATTCCATTATATTTCTACTTTGTTCCTTACAAAATTTTAAAATTGAGGAATCTTTCAGGAAAAGGCGGCCTTTAGGAGGGGTAACTCGTCAGTCTAAAAGGAGACCTTGGGATAAATCACGAGATACTAAAGGGAATTTTCAAATAACGGTTAAATCTTATTATTAACATCCACTGATTGCATATTCAATTTACAGTGACTTTCTAAAAACTCGGGTGATAAACTTTTATTTATTTAATTGTCATTGCAATATTTTCCGCACAACTTTGAAGCTTTTCGTAAGATTGAATTGCACTTTCATTTTACTCGTTATCAAGTTTTTGAAAGAAGGATTTTTTTAGATTTTGGACTTGGTAAAGGCTTTCGGGCGTTTCTCCGCGTGGCCTTGTCTAAGGCGACGGCAGTTTATCCAGCCATCCTGCAAGCGTCTTCTCGTCATAAGAGGAACTCCTGACCTGAAGCCGCAAGCAGGATGGCTGGAGAAACTGTCGTCGCCTTTAGACAAGGCGACGCGGAGGAACGCCCGAAAGCCGTAACTAATGTGGAGGAAAACCGCGGAATAATTAGACCAATTTTTTAGATTTTGACAGACTGCGAGCAGCTATAAACGAGACTAAAACCCTTTTGGGGTTTCAGTGGCCACATAGATAGATTAAGGTTTATTTAAAATAGTGCCCTATTAATGGCACAATATCGTCAATGGGATGCACATGAGATGATAACCAACCTTCATATTTAATCCTGTGTTTGCAGATTGGATGGAACAATTTTAAGAAAAAAGAAAACTGCCGAAACCCGGGATTGAACCAGGGACCTTTAGATCTTCAGTCTAACGCTCTCCCAACTGAGCTATTTCGGCTTGTTATCGAGGTTAGAATTTCATGCGTTTTTCTTATGTTTGAGAATTTTAAGCATTATTGTTAAGCTATAGAGATTGATAAAGTCTCATAGTACGACTTGGTTTGCTCAAGACTCCTTCACAAGTGGTTCTCGCGACCTTCATCTGAGCGCCAGCGGTGAACCATTACAATATCGATAGTGTCGCTAAATTCCACATTAATTCTGACGTATCCTTTAGAGCCACCTGACACTACAAGGTTTTGATACAATAATTAGTTTACCTGGTATTCCATATTTTATTCAAATTTCCACATTTTCTTTCTATCAATGCTATTATAAGGTTTCATTTATCAAATAAAAATCAGAAATAAACCTTAAGGTCTTCGAAAACAAAATTCTACGGCCTATTCCTGACCCAAGGTGTGATCTACATCTACATAATACCGTGCGAGCCTCCTCTAGGGTGTTTGGCAGGGGATGATCAATCACCAGCATACATTTGGACTCCCACATGCACACCACACCGTCCAAAAAAAACGTCCCGTATACTAACAAACTATACTACTATATGCTGTTAGAAATAATAATTGAATTAAGAAAAATGCATTAATTTTTACGTAGGTTAGTAGGCTACACTACAAGTCATGCAATCTATTTACGAGTTCAACGAGTGTGTGATCAACGCACTTGGAGGATACGAACCAACAGAAAATTGAGAGTCCGCTACCAATACCCCGACATCATTGACCAAATTAAAAGGGGAAGATTAAGATAGGCTGCCTACCTGTACAGGAGGGAGCTAGACTCCACGATGGTAACAGAAAATCTTCCACGGGACAGGCGACCACTGGGGCGCCCAAGACTACTATGGAGATATCAAGGGCAGAGAGCAATGCAAGTGCTCAGCGTAAAGGCCGTTTTACACGGTGCTTACACAATCTGACGTGTGCACGAAGGTGCAGTCAAAATTGCGTCCTGTAGAGCGGTGAATTGCAGGAACACATGCGAGAATGGGTGGACTTGAGACGGCAAAATAGCCTCTGTTCTAATTTCGTTCATGCAATCGCGCAATTCCACGCCATTTTATAAATTAATGCAGTTCTAACCTGCGCAATTTCGTGCCACGTGTAAAACGGCCTCAATACCGGAGCTGATGCAGCAAGGAGAAGGTTGGTGAGCTGCTATTAACGAGGCAAAAAACATTTTGGGATCGCATAGGTATACAGAAAAATTCACGTTTATTTTAAAATGATGCATACTTCGCAACAAAAAAATCGTTTAGTACAAAATTCGTCTGCGAATGAGATGTCCTCAAACTTTTTTAAAAAAATTGCCTGAATATTTTCGCAGCTTCTTTTTATCAATCTGGTAAGTTCCTTTCGGGAAATGTTGCGTTGGTAACATTTTCCACTCGACGTTTCAATCCCCCTACTGGGAGCGTTTTCACGAGAATGAGAGGGATATCGCCTTCGGTGGGGAATTCAAATTGGGTAAACAATGGGATAACGAATCCTAAATCTACATTTACATCTAAATAAAACCCTGCGAGCCACTTATAGGGTGTTTGGCAGGGGGTGATCAATCACCAGCACGCAATATGGGTTCCCACCAGCCCAGTGCAACTCCCGAACCCTGGTAATGCCAAGCGATGTCGTCCTTAATGTCGCCGGCGATGGTTTCAAACATAGATGGCAGCACCAAAGCTCGCCCGTGTGCTCCTATTCATTAACCTTGTTAGGACTTAGCGTAAAAGGCTCTCAATATGAATTTATATCGTTTAAATACTTACTTAAGCACTGAAACTTATTTTCACAATTAAAAACCTTTGTTCTATGAAATAAATGCGTGGAGAACCATGAAATAAACCCCCGAACATGACATTCTCTACCTCATTGCATTCCGTCCGCTAGGCTTCAAACAGATCAATCTACGGCGTCAATCAAGTACAAACTCTACAGAATGGGATTATAGCTAATACTTATCGCAAAAGCTCATCAGTGGAATTCAACTTCCTGAGTTACAAGCACGTAATTTTGATTCAAGGAGATTGTATCATGCTATGAAACAGTCCCAGACTAGTGGTGATAGTATTTTATCAATGTATGTTATAAAAGAGGTTCTAAACAACAAATTCAAATCCTTTAAATATCGAATAAATATCGAATCAAGCCCTGAATAGCATTTTTAACACACATTATTTCTTTCCTGCGATATAAATGTGGAAAAACCTAAGTGTAGGCCCCCGAACTTCGCATTTAGCTTATCATTAAATATCATCTGCTATGATTTCATCAGGTCAATCAACAATGTAAAATAGTAAACTGTACACACTGCATGGATAAACAGTTAATACTTATCTCAACAGTTTATCAGTGGAATTCAGCTTCTAAGTGGTGAACAGGTAACTACGAAGTGAATGCTAGACTGGAAATAATTGCACGTCATAGTTGTTATACTAATCGAGGCGGAAGGAACAGGGTAAAATGATAAGACCCTATCTAATATACTAGCTTAAAGTGCCCTATTTCAACATGAATAGCGGCTTCCAATAAACATTTCCACTGTGTTGTGGTCGAAAATTTTGAGGCTGAAAATCTTAAGGGATAGATATGGAAATGTCAACGAAGTCAATTCTACTACAAGGAATTCGTCCTTTCCCTCGAAAGAGTCAAAAAACTTCATCGAGAAAAATCTCCTTATACATCGCACTTGGTATCTCAAGAAAATTGATCGTTCTTAAGTAGCTTCTATATTCGAAAGTTTGCTGAAAAGAGATCATTCCCGTACAATCACCATAAAACTCCATAGATGTTTCGGGCGAGCTACAGTGCTGCCATCTATGAGAATAATTTCTCGTCAGCGACAATAGCGACGTCAGATGAAGCTTTAAGTGCCCAGTCCTGATTATTCTAAGTCCGTGGTTCCCACATTAGGAAAACGTTTTCCCTCTCATTCTCTTGAAAACGCTCCCAGGAGGAGTACTGAAACGTCGAACAGAAAATGTTACTAACGCACCATTTTCCGAATGGATCTTACCAGATAGGTCCTCAGACCTTAACATTCGATACCGAGTTTACATATAAAATTCGAAGAATCAAGCGAGATGGAGTGGAATTGATTCATAATCAAACACTGACTTGCAATTTTCCACAAAAAAAACATCATTTTCAAGGTACAACTGAGAGCCGTTGTACCTTGAAAATTTTGTTAAAAATGCCTTTCGTGTGTGTATTGTCGGGATGTAATGGAAACTCCGGGACATAGTTCAAGTTTTTAGCTTTCCAAAAGATCCTGAGTTGAAGAAGAAGTGCATTTGGGCGATAAGAAGAAAACATTTCACCCCTACGAAAAACTGTGAGGTATGTACTCTTTCTCGCTGTAATTATTTGGATGTAATTTTAAGTCAGAAGTGGCTTCGGGATGTTGATGCATCGACATCCCGAACTATTCAGTACTGAAGTACTATAGTACTATTCAGTACTAAAAATGGTGATTCAAAATATTGTAGCAGCAATTCTTTTGAAAATTCTTGCATTTTAGTTGTCTTTTTTGTATTAATTCATTCGGTAAACGTGTGGTTAAAGGAGAAACTAGGAATAAGCTGCCAAGTTTATAGGATCGAATATTGCTTCTTAGCTTGCCCTATGGTGTATTACACGTCGGCTTTCATCATTTCAAATTATCTTATGCTATAGTTTAAAACAATAAAAATATCAGGCATACAAATATTTACTATATTTACGAGCCTAGTAATTTGATTTCTCATGCAGAAATACCAAAAATTGGAAATGATTTGACCTAATAAGTTACATGGTATTTTATTATTTATTAATTTTAGGTGTGTGAGCTTCACATCGCACCTTGTGATATCAGAAAATAATCTGTGGCCTTGGACGAGAAGACGAGGAGAAAATTCTTGCTGAATTGAAGGTGCCCAGATTGGAGGAAGGTACCATTGCTTCACTGTTACCTGTCGCCAAGAAGACAGACATTGTGGCAGAAGTGACATATTTGTGGATGTGGATTTGATTTGTGCAAGTTGGTGCAGTGATAGTGGACGTTCATCGGAGAAAGTATTGACGATAGTTTGTATGTATCGACCAGTCCTCTTTTAAATAATATTCTATTCGAAAGAGAATAAGAGTAATTGTTTCGCTAAATTAGATGTGGGATAGAAGAGAAAATTGGAAATATTATTGTGGTTGACAATAGAAAATACATAATATATGTATTGTATTTCTGTGGGTTTTTTTCTTTCCTGCCTCTTTAAAATTTCTTGTGGTGGTGACTTCATGCAAAGTAAGTATGAAATCGGAGGTGTGATCTAAGAGATACCATGTTTTATTTTACAAGTGTTTATGCTGGTGATTTGGCAGGACTTTCATATTTTTAATAGGTTGATACATTTACTGCAGTGACCTAGAGACTTTTACTCATCCCAAATAATTTTTCAAATACTTCAGCGTCTGATATGGGTAAGTTTTAGTAGCTGAGACTGAACTATACGTTAATTTTTGCTTGCATTTTGATGAATTCGATCATACTAATAGCAGATGTGTCAGCAATCCTGTTTCATCGGCAATTTTTATTTAAAAATTTTATTTCGTCAGGCTTTAGGGTAAGCTTTTTAATGCTCGTGGGCTATGTGATGTCTTATTTAGTGTCAAAATTAATAAGAATTTACTCTTATTAACATCTCAAGGTTTCCATGTAAGTACGAGCCACTTAAGAATGCTGGGGATGCGTGAATTAGCCTTGAGAATCTCATTTTTCGCAGTTATTTAAGTGGCCGAGTAAGTTTTGTAAGTTCTCAATAGGTAAATAGTACTGAATCATGGTAATTAGAATTCATGATATAGTATTATTTACCTATTGAGAACTTACAATTCATAATGATTCATAACATTCTCATCGATTGAGATTAGCCTGAGTGCTGTGTTCCTGCGCGCTTCGTATCCTATCGTACGTGCTTCGTAGCGGACATTCACATGCTGCGTACGCGCTTCGTCGACAGGCCGCGAATGGAAAGTATCCATTGACGAAAAGCGACGAAGCGGCATAGTATCCCCGTAGTCAATGGGTACTATGTACATACGAATTAGATACGGAGGGTTCTGTGCCGTCTGGGTCGAGTCGAATTAAATTTTATTTTTGTGGAAAATTGCAAGTCAGTGTTTCATTACCGAGTTTATATATTCAACGAAATAGTTTTACGGAAAAAAATGACTGCCGAAACCCGGGATCGAACCAGGGACCTTTAGATCTTCAGTCTAACGCTCTCCCAACTGAGCTATTTCGGCTTGTTCATACTCAAGAATTTTAAGTGTTGTTCTTAAACAGGAAGATGTGATAAATTTTGGTGTTAATACGTGGTTTCGCAACAGACTCCTTCACAGGCTTACCGTGGACTCGTGATTT
Organism: Ischnura elegans; assembly: GCF_921293095.1. Lineage (NCBI taxonomy): Eukaryota > Metazoa > Arthropoda > Insecta > Odonata > Coenagrionidae > Ischnura > Ischnura elegans. The sequence continues at coordinate 62,747,844 of NC_060253.1, read as the reverse complement.
CGCCAGTAAAGTAAGTGTAAATTATGCTTTATAAATAAATAATATGCTGAGATCCTGTAAATGAGTATCAGACCCTGATTAAGGATAATAAAAACATCATCTTCGAAATCTATCTATGATGGCGGTGGTGAAAACTTCGCAGGTCAGTTTATTCCGGCAAAACTGAGCTGCCACCAATTTCTTCATCTGGATGTAATCAATCAGATAGAATAAGTCGGCCCAAACCCCCGCTTCCATGCGTAAATCCGCAGGTTGGCACCACCTGTTGCGGAGAGGGTAGTGGCCTCGTCCGCAGCCTAAGCCTTCCTCTTTAGTGTCCCTCGCCTCATCTACATCCCATTCCAGCCTCCCCTTTGAACGTGGGTGACAACGTATGCACGGTCACACACGCACACGCTCGCCATGAGGCACGCACCACCGCACGAACGTTGGAACACGTCTCTTTTTATCTGTCCCTCCTCCTCCAATCAGGCGCTGCATGTGCCTCTCTCCCCTGGCACACTTTGGGCGCAATCAGCCGCACTGAGCGTTCACCTCTTGGGGGGTTATTATGTATTTCCGATTTTGGGATCGAAATCCGATGGCGACACATTTTTAACCAATAAAAGGGTATTTTTCGGTAGTTAAGGAAGTGCCGAGTTAGCCTCCTCTTTTTCCCCAGTGAAACCATAAGCGTTGAAAGATAAAAAAATTCGCCCGAACAGGGACTTGAACCCTGGACCCTCAGATTAAAAGTCTGATGCTCTACCGACTGAGCTACCCGGGCTCTTGTTGATAAAGGTATATAGCGTTGGTGGAATTCTCCATTTTCGCGTTATCGCCGCGTTTCGTGGTCAGAGTTGACGACAGTTTCGCCAGGATTCCACCAGGCGTCTTCAGGTCGAAGTGGTGCTTTCCGTTCAATTCAATTCAAAAATTGTTTTTTTCACGAGCATAACAGATGCATAAAATTTTAACAAAATAACAATAACAACATAACAACAGCTCGTGAAGCTGGTATAGGCTTGCGCCTCTTCAGCATTACTGGGGATTTGCAGTGGTACGGGAGTGGTGTTGGCCCGGCATTCGCCCTAAGGAGGTGGGAAACCCGTAAAACCACCGTCAGACCACCACGGTACATAAAAAAATATATATAATAAACTCAACAAAATAGTCACCCAATTGCCAAAGTAGATTACGTTGGTAACTTAACAATAAATATACTCTGAATAATAAATAAAGTGGTGCTTTCCGTGTTTTTGCCGCGTATAAATAGCTCTCCCTCCTGGCGGCCGCGGTGTTGTTGGCCGGTAACCCTTGCTGCTGCGCCGTGATTGGTTGAATTTCTAAACACTCTCTTCCAGGCGTTGGTTATATTGTATCCGTCTTCTCTATTAAAATTTTTGGGCGCTTTGATGATATCTATTGCCTCCCTTATCAGCCTGGGGTAATACCTCTTTTCTTTAGCGATGATTTTCGCTTCGTCAAATATTATATTATGCCCAGGCTCACTCCATGCATGCTCGAAAACTGCTGAGAGGTCGAATTTCTTGTTCTGCGTGGCCCTCTTGTGCTCCTGCAGGCGGATCTTCATGGATCTGCATGTTTCACGGAAGAGTCCGAGACAACACGGTATATAGCGGTTTACACGTAGGTAGCTGCACTCCTTGATCGGTTATCACTAAACCCATACTTGAAGTCAACGCGTTAACGCGAGGTCCCACCGGGGAACTATCACAGGCATTTTGAGGTCTACACCTTGTCTAAGGAAACTAGTTCTCCTGTATGCCCTAGTTCTCATAGCAAATGTTGTATAACTCGGGTCATCATTGGCATAATTTCACTCACATCGCACGCAGTCACAAATCCAAGCGTCTCTTAGTGGACGTATTGTCAACGCCAAAACGTTTTTCACTGTTGAAAATAGTAAGTTGATTCAAAAAACTGGATCCTGAAATACTAGATTTTCACTTAGACAACAAGCAACTTTGGTATGCCAGCACTCGCGGCAGTATTATACTTCACTTCTACTATATCTTCTTGTGCATAAAATTGAACGGATATAAAATTTCCGATCGAAATAAACAATATGACAAAGATACCTTGTTGGTGGAGGTGGAGTATGGTCCATCGCATAATACTGGAATTGTCGTTTAAATCATAGGTTCTTGGTGTGAGAAATGAGATTCTTCCTCTTTCATTCGAATGAGGTACAACACACTGCTTGAAATAGCGTCGAAGACAAAAAATTCGCCCGAAAAGGGAACTGGACCCTCAGAATAATAGTCTGGTGTTCTACCGACTGAGCTACATCGATTTACAATATTTTGCTGCGGTGAATACGGAGGAAGACAGCGGTTAAATAGCTGCACATGGTCATCGGGTGTCACTGAACTCAAACTTGGCACCAAGGAGACTGCATAGAGGAGACCCAATGGGGTGGTTTCCTAATATTTTTGATTGCCTAAATCGAAAGATTATTACTCCTGGAGTATGCATTTCACGCTTATAGGTTTTTAACACTAGAACTACCGATGGAGTCATTTTGACTCCTCGCCATTTTTATTTCTCTGCCCTGTCTAAAATTTTCCGAATTCCGGCCTGAAATTCCGTGACTTTTATTCATTTTTGACACAAAATAAGGCTTTGCGATTAAAATAATTCTAGAAAATAAAATAGTGTACGTTTTGCAAAATTTACCTTTGACTACCAAAGGGAGTCATTTTGACTCCCTAATGTATTTTGCTTGTCTTTTCACCAAATAGTAATATTTATTCAAGTGTTTATCTCTTTTTATGTTAATAATAATTAATTGAAATCAATCAATGGCTTGAATATACAATTATTTTCCTTTTGGCCCAAAATTGCGAGACTTTGAAAGCATTTCTTATTTTACGGGTCTGTGTTTGGATCTACAAACTATGTGAATGTCCTGATATTATTTTACCTTGCGATAAAGTGGTGAATATGCAATGCATTTTCAAATTTATGTGTTTAGAATCCGTCGTTTGTGCCCCTTCTCCCTTACTCTTTCCTTCTCGCCGCCCACCTTTGCCGCCGCCCGCTAATACTTTGTATTGCGCTGCAGCACTATTATTTCAGCCTTGACTGCGTGGAAGTTGATTTTCAAATATGAAAAAGTACCTTTGATATACTGATTCCCCAGAAAAATTGTCACATTGATGAAGCAGGAAAATAAATCATTAGAATGAAATAAAGTTATGGTCCTATCACGTTCTGACAGCGCTGGCTGCCGGGTGCCGCACAGGAAAACCGTGCGCTGTCCTTTGCATTAGTGAATCCAGTGAACTCTCGAGTGGACTGCAAAACTCCTATGAAGCAAGGATTTCATTCTTCCTGACTGGCAGTATGGCTAGAAGAAGTAGTCGAAGGCGTGAAGGAGTCCTATCTATGTTGCATTCTATACCGGAAGGTGAATCGGAAAGCGAAACAAAAGATAGTTTCGGCTGTGACGAAGTCGAGGATTTTATTCCTCAAAACGTTTCTAGCGAGTCTGAAGATTCAGACAAAACGCGTGCGAAATATAAGCAGTAATTTACATTTACTTCCCCTTTAATAGGTAGTTACAAAAAAAGGTATTATCTACGATTATTTATCGATTCGTTTATACTGACTCACATAAAGGGATGTACAATTGTGGAACCACGCAGGCAAAATTACGATATAGACATATTTTATGCCCGTGGATTATGAGGTACAAATGATCACTCTATTGAGAGTATTTGGTCAAACGACTGGGGAATACCATTTTCTACAACGAACGACTAGGTTTGTTAACATTTTGCAATGTCTTATGATTCCAGCGGCTCAAAACTGTCAAGTTTGCCCTCTTTTCAATAGTGTACGATAGTTTCATAGAGAATTACATTGCTTGTTACAAACCTGGTCCGTACATTATAGTTGATGAACAACTTTTTCCCAGTATAATTAGGTATATTTCACTCTGTACATTCCTTATAATCCGGACAAATACGCCCATGAATATTGGCTACCTGTTGACAAGGATAGCAAATACTTGCAAACGCCTTCCCTTATTACTTATAAATATTTCTCGGGTTTCTAGCCGAGTGAGAATTTTTTGGCCTAACGTTTCGACGGAACACATATATATTATATATTGCCTTCCCTTATGTTGGAAAAGGGAATTCACTTCATGCAGATTGCCGTTTAGCAGTACTGAAGCTATTGCAACCCTTTCTGAAAAAGGGCGAAATGTTACTGTATATAATTACTTTACCTCAGTCAAACTCGCTGAACAGCAAAAAATCCAGGGTACTAGCATTGTGGGAAAGGTAAATAAAAGAGAACAGAAGAACCAAAAGAGATGAAATCACAAATATACCACAAGAACGTCTACTCAGTGACAGCCTATCCACTCGTTGGAAAATACTCCCGACTTAGCAGGTATTCATAGGTAGTGTGCAATGAGACTACCTAAAACATTTCGCCCAAAACGTTTTAGAAAAAGCTTGTTACAGAGTTGGCTCCTCATGTTAGATGTAGATAAAAGCGTTGCGTGTCCAATGCCGCAGATTCTTCTGACGGGTTACTGCAAAATAAGTATTTCCAGGCAAAACCAAAGTGCAAAAATAATCGATCAGTTGGGAATTGTATGACCTGCCAAAAGTCTTTGTGTGGGCAATGAAAATGAACGACAATGCTTAAACTCTAAAGCATCTTAGACAAATGCGTGGCGTATCAACAGCAATTTTTTTTTGCTTTATTTAATTATCTTCCCAACTTCCATGTAGCCCAAGTAATATTTTTGATCATTCAAACAATATCATAAAATGTGTTGAAAAGTCTACGTTTGCTGTTTTATCCAATTCCTCTATTAACATTCTGTTAAAACAACATAACATGTAAGAAAAAAGAATTTCAAAGCACACTGTCGAATTTCGCATTTTTTTTTATTATATTTTTTTGTTAAAACGACCTCTGAAATATTGCAATAATGAACAAAAATTATAAACTAATACAATTTATCAATAAAAACAGACATAAACTGCAAACATAAACAATTATAAGGTAGGAGTCAAAATGACTCCATTCGGTAGTTCTAGGAGGGGTGTCAAGTCCGGTATTCCTAGTGTTAAATGACGATATCTAATTTTCGCGATTAAATGAAAAGTGAAAAATTTCAAGCGCCGCAAAACGCGACGGCTACGTATGAATGCTGGGAAAAGCCCGTGTGACGTCATTCTGGTTCCCGCTGTCGCCGTGTGAGGTGACCTTGGGGCGAGGCTTTGAGCGCTGATACGATGCAGGATACTAGCAGGTAGCAGATTACCCTGCTAGCAGGTAGCGCTTGCCTTAAATAAAAATTGTTAATACCTTATCAAAAGAAGGAAACATTTTTCGACCATAGGCAGTTTTAATAGGTGATTATTAAGACATGTTTCCCTGAGCTCTGTGCCTCATGCATGCATTGGTAATCTCAGACGATGTAAACTCCTATGTACTCGTATAGAAACTAGGCCCCTGTGACATCACGTGGAGTGGCATCGCATGGGGGCCAATCTGGCCTTTTTCAAATGGGGGTAAAATTAGCCTTTGCCTTTCGTGTAACCTGGGTTTTCTAAAACCAAATAATTTGTATATTATGAATACACTTATGGTGGATAACAAATCGCAATCAATGCCTTTCGTTTTCTTTGATGAAGGAAACTACCCTATTCCATCCCATAGAAGGCTGATTTCTGTTGCCACTTCGGTCGCATTTTAATCGGTTTTCAATAACATCCGCTGCGCAGCGATGACTGAAATTCATAACACTTGTTCCAGTACTTTGCAGTGTGGTCTGTGCAAATGCGAGGAATAGTATTGAATAGTTATCCCTTGATTGGTCGCACCCCAAAACTTATGCTACCGGTCACAACGGGTCATTGTGATCCGAGTTGAGTTCATTGCGATATACTACAAAATGTATCAATATATATTGGTGTCATTTTACTGCTACTCACTAAGTACGATAAGTTGTTCGAATAACGTTTATACATTTTTTTGGTTAAATTTGCAGTTAGATACACAACAAACATTACATAAGCTATGGCCGATGCATAGGAAACGGTATCAATATTTATGCTGAGAACATAATATAGAAACATGAATTTCATAACAAGAGGGAAATTAATTGAGATTTACAACATTTGAAGAAATTAGCCTGCTATATAAAATAGACTAATATAAGACTAAAACAGTATATACAACGTCTGGTCAAAGGTGGAAAAAATCTGATACGCTCACGGTATCGGCGGGTCAAAAACTCGAAGTCCAGCGAAACAAAGCAATACTTTGAAAATCCAACTTTACCCAACGGTAGAATTACAAGAAATAGTAGACAAAAAAATTCAACTTTGAACGGCATTATTTTATTTAAAAATATTCAAAGAATACCCAGTCGGGTTAATATGAACTGACGCGACTAATTAAGGGTTATGGATTTCATGGTGGAACAAAAACACAGTACTATTGTTTCACCATGAATATTTCATCGTTCCACCAAGTAACGCCCAAATCAGTTGATGTTATGGATTTGATTCACCCATTATAACCCAATGTTGCTCCAAAGCAACATCAAAAATGTATGCATTTTCAGCTCTATTTAGGAAATATCTAAACTACGTGTATGATCTTAGGTTTTCCCGGCGTATCAGTTGCAGAAAAGTTTCTCGGGTTTTCCACCGGTTGATGTCGTCCATGTCTCCCGACGTTTCGATCCGCGACTTGCTGATCATCCTCAGAAGATCGGAAGATCCCCTGAGGATGATCAGCAAGTCGCGGATCGAAACGTCGGGAGACATGGACGACATCAACCGGTGGAAAACCCGAGAAACTTTTCTGCATCTAAACTACGTATTATTTTGTGGTGTAAATTTCGATGACGAAATATTTATCTGACTCGATAATTATAATTGAGTGCAAAATTTTCAGAATGGAAAATCTTGAAATTTGATTTCTCCCTTAAGCAGCTATGGGTTATGAAGGGTTAATCACATCATCATGAATCTAAACTTCGATTGACAACCCTAATTATGCTTTGTTTCCCCGAGAAACTCGGATCAATTTGTCCGTAAAAAAAAAGCTAGTGGCGACTTTTGTAAACCCGTTTGAATGCGTGGTGGTTGCCAACATATTCAGAGGCTGACTTGAGGGTCCTCTTTTGTAATATTAGTGCTATTCATTTTATCCCTGCGGGTCAGCTTTCGTGAGATCCCGGACACCATCGGAGGGCCTCGCTGAAGGGGAAGGGGTAGTACCGAGAGAGAGAGAGAGCAGGAGCGACCTTAACGTTGCCAAATGTACACAGGCGCCCTAGTGTCCCACTGAAAAGGTGTGACTCATACGTGGCCACAGATATTTTGGGCCCGGCGGTGAAACAATGCATACAATGTATAGCTACTTATTTAGAGGGGATTGATGTGGAAGAATAAGGAACAGTAAGTTATAAGTTGGATTTAAATGGAAGACTCGAAGAGCACCAAGAGAACGCGCGAGATTTGGCAACACAGCTAGCAGATTCACGAAGTTGACGCGACGGAGGTCTGAGAGCGACTGAAATTCCGAAGTGCTAGGCCACGCCTACTGTCTGCTGATTGGAAGAGGGAAAGTCACGTGTAGATAAACTTACCCTCCTCTCACCTCAACTCGGTTAAGCCACACCAGCTCACCCGCAAAGATAAAGTGAACAGACCTTAGGGACCCTGAAGTCAGCGCGGCAGTTTAGAGGAGAGAGCATTCACGGAGGACTTGCAACATTGTCGTTGACGCCATCGCTCCGCTCCGTCATTTCGGATTCGTTCCGTCGCGCTTACTTCAGCGTCCCAAGTTCAGCTACAACTGATAACCGAGTTCAGCTATCTAACAGTACACCGCCGCCTTCTATTACTACGAAGAGCCCGGATAGCTCAGTCGGTAGTGCATCAGACTTTTAATCTGAGGGTCCAGGGTTCAAGTCCCTGTTCGGGCGAACTTTTTTTAATTTCTGATTTGGAATGACAGAGTTGCATCAGTTTGAAAATCTAACTTTACTCAGCGGTAGAATTACAAGAAATAATAGACAAAATAATGCAAATTCAAACGGCATTGTTTTATTTAAAAATATTCAAAGAATATCCAGTTCATTCATCGTAAGAAGAGGAAGAAGGTGTTTGGCATGGAGTTACCAATCACCACATGCACACCAAACGGTCAGAAAAAATTTTACACTAAGTAACCAAAAATATGTGGACAGGCACCCAAAGACAATATATGCCAACTAAACGGTTAGTAATTCATACAATACATCCATACAAATCTAGATCAATGAAAATATATAATATGCAATGAATTGTGCTAGCGAGTGGCGCCATTTATTTTATTAATCAAAGTGAGGGACACCGTTGTTATCCCTGATAGTATTAGGAAAGAATGACATTTCAAATCTCTCTGTTTTGAAGTCTATTTCCGTTATTTTCTTCTCATTATCCCTTCTATCATAACATGACGGTGAACGAAGGACATTTTCACATCGTTTAAGAAATTGATTCCTTTTTTTTCGTCATTTATACTCATGTTATCGATTCATTCCCTCGACGAGTGGTTTACCTCGAAAGAGTTAATGAGCCAATACTCGAATTACGTCACCAACTCACGAAAAATGGACACAAATTTCGTGTTTTCTTATTTTAAACTTACAAGAGAATGCCTCCACAAGGATGACTATTTTTTGTCTTAACTTACCTTTCCCTTCCATCTGCCAAATTATTCTGATGGATTGCGTTTTCGGACGAGTTTACGACCCAATTCCTATAAAATGAGAGACAAGTCGTTTCTCGAAAGATCGGCGTCGTCAGAAAATACGAAACAGTTTAAATTCCGACTATAGTTTTCGGTTTCAATATATTTCCTCTCAAGGAACTATTAAAACCTTGAGAAGGTTCAACTAGGAATGAACGCATGATACTATATACTATTAAGAATTATGCAATCCTATGGATGAGCGAATTCTCGATAATTCGAGTCGAGTCGAGTACTTGGCACTAGTGATGAGCGATATATCGCTAACTGTGATTGAATCACCGTTACTGAAAAGTAGCAGTCACTGTTGGTGATTCAATATTCGAAATCACTGTGATCGGTGATTCAATCACTGGATTCGGTGAAGATAGCTCTGGCTGGATCTGGCTGCTACCAAGTGATATGCGATATATCGCCACCTGTGATTGAAGAGAAGTAGCCGATCACTGCTGGTGACTAAATCACCAAATACTCGAAATCACTGTGACTGTGGAATACGGTGAAGTTAGCTTCGGCAGCTACCATGAAGCTACCAATAGTAATATAAGAATGTCTTATTCATCTTTTATGATAAACAAGACATTCTGTGCGAAATATACAGCTAAAGCTTTGAATTATGATGGTTAGATTATAAATATCTATAAAAAATGATTGCCCCTTATCAATTCTTTTACCACATCAAATTTACTTAATTATAGCAGAAAAGTTTCTCGGGTTTTCCACCGGTTGATGTCGTCTATGTCTCCCGACGTTTCGATCCGCGACTTGTTGATCATCCTCAGGGGATCTTCCGAATGATGAATTACTTAATTATTGTAATATAAACTCGGAATCAGAACTATTCCCTCAAAAAAAATATTTTGCCTAATTTTACAATTTTCTATAAGTTTATTCGTTCCTATTAAGGAGAGCTCATTCCTTGGAATTGGACAAAGTAGCAGGAATAGCAGCGCCACAAATCACCGATGACTTTTAAGAGTGATTCACCTCGGTGATCGCAATCACAGTTAAGAATCACCGTTACTGAAGAGTAGCAGTCACAGGTAACGAAGTGATCCGAAAATCACGGTTCCGCTCATCACTACTTGGTACTCGACTCGAGTGCTTCGAGTAGTAATACGAATGTCGAGTCGAGTCGAGTAGTTTCGGTTACAGAGATATCGACGCCAGTAAGCTCAGAAATCTGGCAACATGAGGCGCTATCGGAAAACTCGTGTAATAATATCGATTTAAAGTCAATAAGTGGTTATAATCCCTTGGCCTGGGGGATTCAGCTTGCTTTATACAGGGTGTCCCATTTATTTTGACCACCCGTAATAACTTTTTGTCCAGATGCAAATTCAAAAATTTGTCATGTAAATGCTCATAAGCCGTCAGGGGGACATTAATCAGCATGATTGCCTTCTTTGTATCTTTGTTATTTACAAAAATATGAACAGCGCTATGTCATTTTTAAATGGCACCCTATAATTTTTATTCGGCAATTCTTTTCCTCTCCTAAAGACTTATTCAAAAATGTAGCACAGTGGACAATTAGCATAAATGCAACGTTAGGAAAATATAAGAAACTCGTCCACTTACTGGAGTTAGCTGTAAACAAATGACAACCAAGTCAAAACATAACACAAAAGTCACGTGGACTCTCCTGTACTACAGTACTGTACAGTACAGTACATGACACATTTTTGAATTTGCATCTGGACAAAAAGTTATTACGGGTGGTCAAGATAAATGGGTCACCCTGTACATAGCAGTCAACCACTATAGTCGGCTATAGTTTTTACATCTACATCTACATCTACAAATTACCCTGCGAGCCACCTCTAGGGTGTTTGGCAGGGGGTGATCAATCACCAGCATGCAGCATGCATTTGGACTCCCACATGCACACCACACCGTCCAAGAAACGTCCCGTATAATAACAAACTATACTACTATATGCTGTTAGAAATAGAATATAGAATAGAAATTCAGAAACATGCAGTAAGTTTTACATAGGTTAGTAGGCTACACTACAAGTCAGTAGGCTAGTACAGGGGTTCCCAAACTTTTTTGTACCATGCCCCCCCCGCTACACATATCAGCTTTCCATTTTGCAATACCCTATTTCCAAGGTGCCGTACATACCAACTCCTACTTGCACAAGTACTTGAACTCGTACAAGTATGTGCCTACTTGATACGGTGAGTAGGTAGATTTTTTTGTTCACTGTTGAATGCGGGAAACGCAGAATGGAAAGAATACAATTATGAAAACTTAGAAAGAATTTATTTCAAAGATCCGAGGAAATTATTTTTGTAATTTTTTTATTTATTTCATTTGGGTGTCACGCCCCCCCCTGAACTTTCTCCACGCCCCCCAGTTTGGGAACCCCTGTTTTAGTACATTAATCGACGTGGGCGTGGAATACCTTTTCTTCAGCCGCAGCTGCCGACCGTCTTCCGACCCAGCGGCGTAATCGGAGTGGACCGCTGTACTGCTCATACTTTCTTATGCAATAATTTTGTACCCTATCACACTTTCTTTACTCACACGCTGAGAGAATACGTAGAAATCGTAAAGATTTCTATGGGACATTGCAAATTTTAGGTTTTAGCGGGCAATGCCGGTCTTTCCCGGTGTTTGACGTCACAAGTGGGTGTGATCTTTTAACCTTTTTGAGTACTACCAGAGAGGAGAGTACTATCAGGAGGCTCCTCGGTACTACGTACTTTCGATGCTGATCTTCGATTATTCCTTTATTGCGTTTGGTTTCCTTATTGAATCTACAAAACAAGAGTTTCTGTGGTTTATTGAAGTAAGTAAAAAATAAAGAAAAAAAATTGGTAAACAAAGTTCCATGAAGATTCAAGATCCATAATAATTGTTGATATAACCTTTAATGAAAATTTCCAGGGGTCCCAAATCTTACAACTTTGGTAAGCAAGTGCTTGCTCAGCCACACAGGTGTGATGCGAAACACAATTTCCTGCAGGCAGTAATACTGTAACATAGAGACGTGATAACCCGCTGCCTGAGCATGGAGAACAATTATCTTTTCTGCATGAAAATTCGAAAGAATCGAATCTTACATGATTCATTTACGTATATAGTCTTTATTGCAATTGTGAGAATGCTTTACTTACGGCTCTACTGAGCAATTTAGATACATATTCATATATTAATTAAATTGACGACATTTTCCAACGGGTTAATTTTTCAGTTAAGTTAAAAGGTCATTTCAATTGTGCTTATAGAACTGTTTAAGACACATTCATTTTAATTCATGTCCTAATTCTCATATACATCAAGGTTTCTCATTATGCTTTCCTTTTTACATCAAGCTGACCATTCAGAATACAAAATTGGTGATAATGAAAATGAGAATATGTTGGAGCAGTAATTTTCAACTCGACTCGAGGTCAAAAATTACTACTCGCACATCCCTATGCAAGCCACCTCAGGGCGTGCGGTACTGGGTGATTCCACACCAGTCATGCAGCACTCATCCTAGCCTCAATCAGAAACGCGCTCGCTTGCCGGACGCATGCCTCGCACACAGGACAACGAAGTGCGGCCAAGCCATAAACTAGGAGAGTACTAAGGACACGAGCATACTACCATACAAACAAAAGTACTAGTTAGTGATATAAAACGAAAAGACATCGTAGTAAGTGATTAATGCATGAGCTCTAACATGCCTTTTATAGTAGTCTAGTATGTTATTATACGGGACGTTTTTTGGACGGTGTGGTATGCATGTGGGAGTCAAAATGCATGCTGCATGCTGGTGATTGATCACCCCCTGCCAAACACCCTAGAGGTGGCTCGCAGGGTATTATGTAGATGTAGATGCCAAGAAATGCATGCAGATGATTAGTATTTACAAATTTAATAAGTTATTTATTATACGTGCAGAGCCTATTTGCATAGTCCGAGTCAAGCTATCCTAGAACAAAACCATCGCAGGTAGTATGATCCCCTATTGTAAGCGGAAAAAACACCTTTAATCTATCGCTTTTTGATATGTATCACTAGATAGGGGCTGAACAACACTTTTGGAAGTAACTACACATTTTCCCTTATGCGAATGAGGAAATTGTTTTTGTTCGGGCATATCTCCCGAAACCCTATTTCAATTCGTGATATGATTTACTTCTACGACGATGGGAGTTTCCTGTCACAGGCGTCCGTTCTCGCACGTACAATAATAAACCCACCGGTGCAGCCACACTCTCCAACAAGCGAAGCCCCTCTTCCGCAGTCATTCTTCATCGTCACCTCACTTCCCGTTCTAGAGTGCAAGCAGAGCGTCACACGCGGACTCTGATTGTTGCCTCCGTACAACGCCCCCATATACTACGACTCGAAAACACTTGTCTCTCAAGCGCATGCTCTCACAAGTACGCGCTATGGCGGAGGGAATTGTCAAGGGCCGGAAAGCATATCTACTTAAATGCGATTTCGTATGACGGCCAACGGGGGTTGATCCCGGAGGGCATCCGGTCGCCCTGTGGTGGCGGTGGCAAGTAGTCTCTTGGAGGGAGGCTTCAAAAGGGGTGAATCACGTCGAGAGCTCAAGGAGGCGCGTTTATTTCTCAGAGGCCACGAGTATGAACTGCTTTCTGCCCACATTACTAGGGATTCAAACATGCCTAATAATAAATCATAGTTTTATTGGTCCAAGAAGATATGAGTGCAAATATTTTAGACCACACAAAATAAAGTAGGTATATACAATAATCTTTTACGATTACTTTTTCAAATAAAATAATTAGATACAAAATGCATCGTTTTTTCTTTGGCTAGAATTCGTCTACAGCGTAGAAACAGTTATTCAGAAAATATATTTTCTATCATAATTTGAAACAAACAGGTCTTTGTTCGCTTTTTATTTCTAATAGAAACTTATTAAACAATTTAAAATACATGGAGATATTCCCATAGCTATACAAAGCAAGATTATGTGGATCGGTAGCATTAAGAACACACTTATACACTCACTCATTAAATTTTTCATCTACATGGTACTTGGCAAGCCGCATCAAAAGACGTGGCGGGAGGCGTTAAGTCACAAGTCATTTAAAGGATGAGAATACAAAATTAAAGAAAAATTACGCGCGGATTGTGAGTGATTTGACCGTCAGTGTTTGAATTGGCATATTTTTAAGTCATCTTTATTGCTCGGAGTAAAAAACGAATACATAGGCCATTGTTCATGTTCATTTAGAAGACCCCCTGAGGATGAAGAGCAAGTCGCTCTTCGAAACGTCGGAAGACATGGAGGTACAGCTTACCCGGTGGAAAACCCGGGAAACCTATTTGCACTTGATACGCCGGAGAATCTAACATCTTAAACCATCGTTGAGATGGCACGTAGGGTATGATCTAGATGTAGATGAATTTAAACCCCCCAAACATTTTTTACACGCAAAAATGTTTTACAATATGCCATACCATATATATACATATATTGATGGTTGCATTTTATATTACATTTACGTTACAGAAGGACTTCACCGATTCACATTTTCTCAAGCGTGAAATAATGGTATAGATCGCCCATTCATGTCCATCCACCACAAGGAGATAAGAGAGAGAATGTAAACACACAAGGTCTAAAGATTACGAGTCGACGATAAGACTATAAAGGAGTCTTTGGCGAACCAACGGCGTACCACAAATACTTTATCAATTTCTCCAGTTAAATAACAACACGCGAAATTTTACTAAAAATGCAAGCCGAAATAGCTCAGTTGGGAGAGCGTTAGGCTGAAGATCTAAAGGTCCCTGGTTCAATCCCGGGTTTCGGCAGTTTTCTTTTTTCTTCAAATTGTTCCATCCAATCTGCAAACACAGGATTGAATATGAAGGTTGGTTATCATCTCATGTGCATCCCATTTACGATATTGTGCCGTTAAATAAACTTTAATCTACCTATGTGGCCACTGAAACCCCAAAAAAAATTTAGACTCGTTTATAGCTGCTCGCAGTCTGTCAAAATCTAAAAATTGGTCAAAGTATTCCGCGGTTTTCCTCCACATTAGTTACGGGCTTCGGCAGATATAATTTTACATTAAATGTTACGCAAAATATGCGAACGTATACTAGTATATGAAGAATAACGAAAATATGAAGTTTCGATGACATTTCATTTGACATGAAAAATTTTGTACTAGATAATATCGTGTGAGAAAAGTCGTTACAATAGTTTTTATAGTCTCACTGATCTCTTAGAACAACTCGGATGGGAATCAGTCTAAGATCGTAGGTTGAAAAGTAGACTAAACCTATAATGTTAATTCAAGAGCAGTTTCCATTCCGACGAAGTTAGCTATATCTTACAGATATCAACATACTGCGGTATAACAAATCACCCTCTGCCAAACACCTCCGTACGTGGCTTGTTGTATGGTATGTAGATGCTCTCCTTTTGGGGACTTAATGTATAAATCGATCGGGGTGCTTGGGATATTGGGAACCTTGCAAGGCGAAAGGAAATAGTACATAGAAGACGCTTGGCCCAGCGATTATGAAATTCTTCCCCACTTCAAGGTTCGGAAAAATAGCTATTTGATGGCATCATAAAATACGTAGAACTCCCAACGTAGAATTTTGTCCTAATTTTGCGGATTCCGACGTGCAATCAAAGGGAAATTTTTCTAAAAGTAAACAAGCCGAAATAGCTCAGTTGGGAGAGCGTTAGACTGAAGATCTAAAGGTCCCTGTTTCAATCCCGGGTTTCGGCAATCATTTTTTTACCTTATAATTGTCCCGCCCACTATTTTGCAGAGATGTAACTTCGATCTTGTAAAAAAAAACTCATGTATTTATTTGTAACTCAGTAAACTTTCCAACTATAACAAACTAAAATTCTCCATAAATAATCTTTGGCCGCCAGTGTATTTCAAGAATTAGTTCGGTGTCGTTCACAATATTGTGAAAGATTCATGTCCTGCTCTTCTTGAACAAATAAATGAAGCGTTACGGTAATGACGTTGAAGCAATTCATGAAAAGTGGGTGTAACTTTCACGTTTTTTTATTATCTTAAAATTATAGTACTCAATGCATAATTCGGTACTTCACTTCTACGATCCTGACAGTAATCTGGGGTTTTCATACAAGCAGTTATCAAGCGGGTAGCTCGGTAATTACGCGTATACTCTACTTCGCAGGTGCACCTAGTCCAATTCAGAAAATAGGGTAAGTACTGCTCACTGAAAGGGGACACAATTACGAACAGCTCAGCAGATTATTGATAAGAATTAATGCAGCACTTAAATGTACTTTAAATTTTTCTTTACAGTAGTTTTTCTTTACGTTAACACATCGATTGCGTGCATGTACTGATTCATTGTTAATACAATATATTATATTCAGTGTATACACACAATAAAACATAGCTTATGGTTAGTGTAATTGCGTCATTACGCTGCTCTGCAAAAAAAAAATAGTTCAAAAAATGCCTGGCTACAATTTATGGTGTTTCTGGCTAATTTTGGGTCGCTGAATCCGAAACTGACCTCGGTTTTTTTCTATCACTCTCCATTTTTACGAGCAACCCCTAAATTGGGGAAAACAACCCCGTATCTAAACTTATCGCTTTTCAAGGGACTTTTACTAATGCTATCTGCTTCTGATTGAAAAAAAATGACATTTTAAGGCTATCAGTGTCAAGAGAGAGACATACTTCACTGGGGTTGAAAAGATTTAGGGGGTGACAAATTAAAAAAAACATTAAAATAACAATTTTTCATCGTTTTTTATGACATATGATATGGCAGCTAATGGAAAAGATTTTAAGGGATGAATACACTGTTCACCCCCCTATTTTGTATAGGATTAATATAACATTAAATATAAGAAGGGAAGGGGGGTATACGAGTGATACCACTCATATAACTCCCTTCCCCTCTAGGAAGAGGTATAAAGAGCTGCCAAAAAAATTTGAGCACATCAGATTTGTCAAAATATTATTGTAACAGCGTTTGGGGGCTCATGATTTGACTCCTTACTTTTAGATTAAGAGCTGAGACCTTTCCATTAAATGCACTGGAAAACGCTGGGAAATAAATTGTAAATAGGTACATTGGGAAAAAATGGGAAATACACTGTAAGAGTTACTCACCACATATTTTGACACGCTTGGACACGTTTTAACGTGTCTTCATGTGTCTTGGCAGTCGCACTTGCTGATGTTCATCTATGAAATAAACCAGTGGTCTATTCAGTACGTCACACTCTTTCCTGCGTGTCGGGTTATAATCTTCCAAGTTCTTTCTTTATTTTTCTAGCGTGTGTTCGATTTAGCGTGTTATTTTGCGAGCGATAAAGTGTTTTCTCGCGATCATTCAGCGATCCTGCAAAAATCATTCCAATTCATTTGTAACACCTGTGGAGATTTAGAGTTTAAAGATCAAAGGAAAGCGATGACTGCGATTGTGCGGAAATCTAATGAACTTTATTTCGGGTGTAAAATTGGTGACCAAGGCAAATCGTGGTCCCCTAAATTCTGTTGCAGTGGTGGTCATAGAAGTCTTTATGAATGGCTAAACTGGGGAAATCGTTCTCTAAATATCGTAGTGCCAATGGTTTGAGATGAGCCCACTTGCCGTTCAACGGATTTCTATTTTTGCCAAACCGACACTATGGGTTTAAAAAAAAATATCCTCAAATGATTTATCCGAATTTACCGTCAGCAATTAATTCGCCCAGTGAAGCATTGTGATGCTATTCCTATCCCTAAAGCTCAAGCTACTAGCACCCTCGATGATTCTGATGTCTTATTGAACGAAGCTACACCGGAAGTGGAAGCAGGTCCTAGCTGCCGAGATTAAGATTACAGCCCTGATGTGGAAGACCTCAGACTAGTCGAAAAGGGCACCTCATCCCTTAACACAAGAGGACCTAAGTGATCCAATACAAGATTTAGACTTACCAAAGTGTAAAGCACAACTTCTTGGCCCGCATTTGCAGCAGTGGAATCTTTTGGCCGACAGTGTGAATGTTTCTTATTACAGAGGCAGACAGTCAACCTTCACTCAATTTTTTTTCAACGGCTGATGAAAATGATGATTGATATTGAAGGACTGATGAGGGAATAAGCGATTACGAATGATACAGGCCAATGGAGGCTATTCATCGACTCGTCGAAGACAATTTTAAGGGTTGTTTTACTGAACAACGGCCACGATTTACCTTTGGTTCCTGTTGCATATGCCACAGTTTTAAAGGAAACCTATATTCCAGATTATTTTGGCAGCTCTTAATACCACCTTCTCTACCCCCTCATATACCCCCCTTCCCCTCTTATATTTTATGTTACATAAATCCTTTACAAAATGGGGGTGAACAGTGCATTGATCCCTTAAAAACTTTTGTATTAGCTACCCTATCATATGCAATAAAAAGCAAAGAGAAATCGTAATTTCAATGTTTATTAAAGTTTTTTTGTCAATTTTCACCCCCTTAATCTTTTCAACCCCAGTCAAGAGTGTCTCCCTCGTGACCCTGATAGCCATAAAACGTCAGTTTTTTCAATCAGAAGCAGATAATATTAGTAAAAGTCCCTTGAAAAGGGATACGTTTAGATACGGGGTTGCTTTCCCTTATTTAGGGGTTGCTTGTAAAAATGGAGGGTGATAGAAAAAAACGGAGATCATTTTCGGATTCTGCGATCCAAAATTAGTGAGAATCGCCCTGAATTGAAGCCGGGCATTTTTTGATTTTTTTTGCAGAACAGTGTTATTAGTGATTTCCAGTAATCCAGCGTTTTCGCTAATCCGGTAGTTCTCTGGTCCGACATCTCCCGGATTATCGAGAGACCACTATGAGACAATGGCTGGACGGTCAAGATTTTTCTTCATTGCAGCTCACCTTTCCCTTTGATCTTCCTCTAATAATTATGGATTGCAAATTTGGGCAGAAAAAACGGCCGTATTGACTACGTTCTTAAGGAAACCCAACACGTAGTACTAGTTTAGCTAAGGTTTGGTTGGTTATGGTTGCTTGAAGCATTCAAGTTAAAGTGGCGAAGTGGAAAGTCAATAGATGTGTGTTAGTATTAGACAAGTGCACCACCTTTGCCTGAACAAAGGCTGCCACGGAGGTCGATACAGACGGAGAACAAATAGACGTCTGATTACGCAACGCAGTTCTTTTTCGTTACATTAACAGGAAGCGTACACAACCGTGTGAAAGGAATCGAGGACAATCGTTAACTACAACACTCAATTACCTTTTATTTTCCAGTGTGTCAACCACAAGTTTGCGTAAATACAGCAGCCAATCGTAGCCGTATGCCAACGCGGCTCGAATCAAGCGAGTCTCACAATCTTGGAGACCTTCATCAGCAATACCAACCTTAAGAAAGGTTGTACGTTCCACTACATCTGATGGAGAGAAGAAGGAGGAAAAAAAAGCATAAGGAATTCGTTTGCATATATCCGAAGACCCTTGTTATGGCTCACGAGGCATAATTATAAGTGGATGTATGGAGAGAAAAAATATTTAAGGTGATCTAATTAAATCGAATTATCACCTATGTTCTGTATCGACAAAAATCATAACAAATAATGTATTACAATCTTTTGCATCTTATATTATTTGAAAAGATAATGAGTGGCTTCTAATCTGGTTTTATTATATGTTAAATCGTAAAATTAGACTTAACATACATATTACTCATTCCATGAATTTTAATTGACACCTTTCCAGAAGTTGAAGCGCTTTCGATTTTATTTAACCAATTCATTCTGAATTATGTCATGGCAACGATACTCAATCTACTAAATGACGACGAACGGCTACAATTGAAGACGAACAACCTTCAAAAATCGATAAGTATCAACGGTAAACAACATTTTTTAAAAAATAACTCCAATTTATTTATCTCAATTTTTGTCCTTCGAACTTATCACCTCAAAAACATTCGAAACCTTCCTCTTAGAAGTACATTCATGTAAAACTAACGCAAATAGTAGAGATATCATAGTGGCCATAAATTTGGCATAAAGAATTTTGATTTTAACACTCAAGCGGGTTTTCATGGCTTAGAAAGCAAAGAATAAGAGGCTGAAGTTAAAATAAATGCTTACAATGGAAAATTGATGACCACTGACAATCGACGATCATTGCAAATAGTCGATAAACATTGACTGTAATAGAGAGTAACAGATATTAACAAAAAATAGATAATCATTGACAGTTTACTATCAACCATAAACAACCAAAGAGAACAAATGACAAGTGATGCCCATCGTCGATCCAATATTAACAGCGATAGACATCCAGGGTTAGCACCGACCATCAACGGCCGAGAAATTAGGATTACTCGCACCATTGAACAACCTGGGATTACAAGTCTAATTTGACCAATGTGATGGTGGCTGGGAAACCACATCTCGCTAATATTTCCACACAGAGGTGTCCCGAAAGCTCCTTAATGCTTCGTGATTGTAGAAGTGAGAAACGATAAGCAACAACGTTGGCGACAGAGACGTATTATCATTTCCTCTGTTTTACAAAAAATATACTAAATTTAAGCGTGATTACTGGTTATGACTGCTCCTTGTAGCATGCTGTAGCTGCATTTTTTACTGCTACGCATGCTATTTTTGCATTTATTAGAGATTCGAAATCTAGTTCCGTTTCACACTGATCAATTAACTAAATTTTTACATGGAAAAGTAATTTTAAAATGTCACAATAATTGGCGTAAAATATAATTTTTAGCATAAATTTATTTGATAGCTCTGGTTTAATCGATTGCATGATTTGCCACTAAAAAGTGGACAATATGAATAAAATATAAATATAAAAAAACACGCTTTTTCCAAAATACAGCATAAAATTCATCGAAAATGAAAAAGTAAGCTTTTCATCTACAGGAGAATGATTCGTGGATGCTGATAGTTAAATATTAATATTGAATGCCAATTCTTACTCACTCATCAGGCCCTTCTGCATCCATTTTTTGTAAACCTTATCAGTACCCACGCTATATCTCTGGGTGATGAAATGCTTATTGCTAACTTTCAAGTGCATATTTTAGGAAACTATTTTAGGAAAAATCGTCTAATCCTCTAAACCAAAGGTTTAATACCGCCCCCACCCTTCTAACACCGTTTTCTTTATACTGTTGTCGGAATAAGCGTGTATTTTTTATTTTTCATTCCTCCGAACATCCTCCGAACTTATCCGCAGAACTTCTCTCGCTGAGGACTTTTCGCGCTAAGGCTTTTCGTGCAAAGGATTTTCGTGCAAAGGCCCTTCGACCCAGAGACTCTTAAGTCTCGGAACTCTTGTCTCCGAACTCTGATCTCCGAGCCAGCTCTCCGAATCAGCCCAACCTGGAGATCAAGAATTATCCTTTGATAATGTATCATGCTCAAAATTCTTTATGATAGACCTAACTTTGTACGTTGCAAGGTGCCGACTGTGCATCTGAGAGATGAAGGTTTGAAACGCGACTCAACAGAAACGTGTACACGAAGGGAAACTTAAATGGGAAATAAAATCGGAGGAAAATAAAAATGTCCTCGTGTCGTGACTTCCGGTGTTACGTCAGAGGCCATTGGGCTGGTTGTTCGTCACGGGGAGTGAATGCATCGGAGGAAGAACGCTGTGCGCGTTCGTGAATTGGCGGCACGGGTACTCTGGAACTGAAAGGAGGAGGGGGGTGGCGCAGGCGTGGCACATGATGGAAACAATTTGCCTTCGATTGCGCACGCAATAACTCGCTTCCAATAATCCCGCTTGCCTCTTCCGCAACCCATCTATGTATTCAAGGCAGCAGGGGCGCAGCTAGAAATTAAGGCTGGGGGGGGGGGTATAGGTGCAACTAATACCGGGGTGTGCGGGGGTATGGAATACCCACTAGGATAAGCGGTAGGTGCGAGATTAATTAATTACGGAATTTTAAGATAAACGGTTCAAATGGTGAGTTTTACGTCTTTCTGAGGGATATTTTATTAATCCTAACACTATTATATTAGTACTATCAATCAAATAAAGTAAAATGGATTAAAATAAAAAAATTATTTCAGCTCTAGGGGGGGGGGGTTTAACCCCCAAAACCTCCCCCCTCGCTGCGCCACTGCAAGGCAGTTAGTGCGAAAAGCGAAGTAGATGCCATTGTCATCAGAGTTTTGGAGTTTCCTTTCTGACTGTGTTTCACGGACTGACATCCCTAAAAATAGCTTGTCCGTCTTATATTATCAGCACATTTTGCTTATGATATTTCAACGGGCTACTATGGCAATACTCGTTTGAAAAATCTTAACAGTTCGATTTCATCTATCGCTTTAGCAAAAAAAACTGACCATAAAAAATAGTACAAAATACCCTTCATCAGCACAAAATATAATAGAAACAAAAATTATATAATATTCGCTTAAACTGAAATTTCAACAGGTCAATACTTGTGCTCCTCCCTGTCAACGGTTGGCTAAGACAATCGAAAAAAATGGTTTTTGGTACCATCACTAATCGGAATTTGGATTTCCTTCGGACTTGCCGACATTCTGTGTTTCCTTACCTGCCTTTTCAACCTCGATGGATATCTATGGTTGCAAAAATTTTGTGAATTCGCGAAAATCAATCGTTTTGTTTCACGCAGTCGTGAACCCACCTCCTCATGGGGTCGCAGTTTACACTGTCGCTTGCTAATGATCACGTCGACTCGGTGCCCGTCCGCCCATGACAATGAACGTGCGGCAATGACGTCACGGGAGTGGTGGAGGGAGCAGTTGTTAGAAGAACACGGGAAGGGAGCACTTTGGTATGGGCATGATCAGCGCACGAGTGCACGCGAAACAATGGCAGGGAAAACAATTTTCTCCCATCGGCTCCCAACGGCAAATCCCGCCCACGGTCAGTCATTTATTCATTCGGTGGCCGCGGTCGCACCCATCCACCAACGGTGGTGCGCCTTCCGCCCTTCAACCACCGCCCCCTGGACAGAGGAGGTCATCAGCCCGACTATTATTCCTGCGTCGGAGTCAATCTAAAGAAAAGAGGGATTATCGGCTTCTGCGCATTCGAACAAGACTCGAGAGTAAATATATAGACAGGAACACTCTAAAGGCCTATTTACACGATACATTAACGCGTACGAGTTAATGCACATTTGCGTGAATGATTTTTGTGGACCGGAACTGTACATGTGCGAATGCATGAACCAAATTAGAACAGGTTCTATTTTCTGTGCATGCATTCGCACAAGTTGGGTGGTTACACGGCGCATTTTGGCGTTCATTCTCGCGTTCATGCATTTAGGCATTAAACCGTACGTGTTAATGTACCGTGTAAACAGGCCTTAAGGTTCTGCTCAGCACATTAACCGGAAGACAAATTTAAAACCTCAACTTCAGTATTCAGTCATCTGTTCTGTAAACTATTCAAGGAAAATCTTTTTGCCTGATACTCAAGATGATTTAAAATAGACTAATTATTATGGTAGAAACTATAACGATTAGGAAATTAGACTGCAATGTTGTGTCGTAGCCTTTCGAGGTGTTCAGAATTCGTGGATCTCTATATTTACCGGGTTTTCTCCGCGTTTTGTTGTCAGAGGTGCCGACAGTTTCGCCAGGATTTCACCTGGCGCCTTACGGTCGAAGTGTCTTCGATCTGAAGAAATGTCACTTCGACCTGAAGAAGCCTGGTGCAGTGTCATGGTGCCGAAACGCCGTTCCGACACTGGTTAACAAAAGACATAATAGTCAAATAACACTTTAACAATTTTGCTGTCTCAAAATTACTAATGTATACATTCGTAAACAAAAAAATTGTGGTAAAATGTAAATAATAACTTGCAATAAAAGAACAAACTGAGTAATATTTTACTTCTAAAAAAATTAAGGGAAGTGCGTTCCGGCACTGATAATTGTGCCATGACGTCACTGGACTGGTGGAATCCAGGCGAAACTGTCGTGACCTCTGACAACAAAACGCGGCGAAAACCTGGGAAATAGAGAGATTCACTAAATAGAGTGCAGTCGATAGATTTAGACAAATTTCGTTTTTTCCGCGTACAATGAGGGACCATAATACCTGCGATAGCTTCACTCGGACCGGGCAAAATAGGTTCTGAATTTATAGTTAATAACTTGTTATATTTGTAAATACTAACTATTTGCATGCATTTACTGGCATGTTTTATCCCATTAATTATTATTTCTACCCTAACTATTTCTTTGACTATAATAGTTTTATTTCCATGGTGGCATATTCGTGTCCTTAACATTCTCCTACTTTCAGGTCTGACCGCATCTCGCTAATCTGTGTACTTTACCTGTGTCCGCCAAGCGAGTTCGTTTCTGACTACGGTGGGGATGAGTTCTACATACCAAGTAAAGAATCACCCCGTGCAAAACACCTTGGAGGTGGTATGCACAGTACCTCGTAGATGTAGGATATGAAGTGACATTACTTTGCATTTTTCCACATTTAAATTTAAATTTTTTCCAGATTCAAAATTTTATTCACCTGAGTCAATATGTTTCACTACACTGCAGCAGCATTATCAAGACTGACATAATTTGAGCCTTGATAATGCTGCTGCAGTGCAGTGACACATATTGACTCAGGTGAAATAAAATTTTGAATGTGGAAAAGTGCAAAGTAGTATCACTTCATATCCTAAAATGGATCTCCACAAAGTGTCTGCATCTTCCATTCAATTTATGGGAGATGTAGGTGTAAATATCCAGTATTTCAAAATAAATAGCGGGGTTTTAACGCTCTCTCATATTTATTACTCTAAACATACTGCTATGAATCATTCATCAAATGAAAGAGCACCTCAAAAAGTTTAAAATAAAACCCTACAAGTGTTCAATGTGAGCGTATAGCACACGTCAAGACGATATGCTTGTTTTTCCAAATAATTGGCTAGTGTCTCTCAAGATATTGTTGCAACAGATGCTTTAATTCTTTTTTTCAATGCGGAAAGGTCAGCTGATATTGGAGGCACGGATGCTATTATCGTCTGGAAAATCACAAACGAACTTAAACATAATTTCAGTATGAAGATGATGGTGGGTGAATTATCTTTGTTGAAGTTATGAATGATAGAATAAAGTGAAAGTACTTCGTACTTTCCACACAATTTTTAATATTTTGCAACGGTTTCGACTTGTTCTACGTCATTTTTAAGCTAGACTGCTTGAAAGTGGCGTAGAACACGTCGAAACCGATTGCCAAATATTAAAACTGTGTGGGAAGTACAAAGTGCTTTTACTCTATTCTATCATTATTTCAGTAGGTCAATTTCCACTGAGGATAAATCATTGGAGCCCAGATCCCTCGATTTCTGCCTGGCTAAGGCACTCGGCCGGAAATCGAGGGATCCTGGTTCGATTCCCGGTAAAACGCTAATGATTTTTCCTTTGTGGAATATCGCACATTTGCGCATTGTGGGTAACTCTGCAAAGTTATCACCGCGTCTAGTCACGGCATTCTAGAATAGTAATTTCAGTAGTCAGACGATTGCTGGCAATCATTTATTTGCAAATAGAGTGGTTTCCTTTTATTTTTTATTGCCTAAATCGAAAGATTATTACTCCTGTAGTACGTATTTCACGCTTTTAGATTTTTAAATGACGATATCTATTTTTCGCGATTGAATGAAAAGTGAAAATTTTCAAGTGCGCGAAAACGCGACGGCTAAGTATGAATGCTGGGAAAACTCCGTGTGACGTCATCCTGGTTCTCGCTACCGCAAGTGAGGTGACCTTGGGGCGAGGAACGCTGATACGACGCAGGATGCTAGCAGGTAGCAGAGTACCATACTTGCAGGAAGCGCTTGGCTTAAATAAGGATTATTAATACCCTATCAAACGAAGAAAACTTTCCGACCTTAGGCTGCTTTAATAGGTGATTATGAAGACATGTTTCCCTTAGCTCTTTGCCTCATGCATGCATTGGTAATCTCAGATGATGTAAAACTCCGATCTACTCACATAGAAACTAGGTCCCTGTGACGTCACGTGGAGTGGCATCGCATGGGCACCAATCTGGCCTTTTTCAAATGAGAATAAAATTGACCATTGCCATTCGTCTAAACCGGTATTTCTAAAACCAAATAACTTGTATATTATGAATACACTAATAGTGGGTAACGAATTGCAATCGATGCCTTTCGTTTTCTTTGATGAAGGAAACAGCCCTATACCGCACCTGTATCGCAAGCGTGGCTGCCACCATGAATGACCGTCCACTTACAACCATTACCGAAGATGGAAATGATCTTGTGCCTCTCTCTCCATCCATGTTTTTAAGACGCACAATGCCTCAAAAAATGATTAATCCTGACGTAAAAAGAGGATGTTTATTTGCCTAACCACAATGCGTTTGTAAGCGACTGCACTGATTGCAACCAAATGATGCATTTCGTACTCCCAAAGCCCGTAGTGCTACTTTTGAATGCGTCCGATGCGTCCTTAATGTCGTATATCATCATCACATGGGCGCCAATCTGGCCTTTTTCAAATGAGGATAAAATTGACCATTGCCATTCGTCTAAACTGGGAATTCTAAAACCAAATAATTTGTATATTATGAATACTCTAATGGTGGGATACGAATCGCAATTAATGCCTTTCGTTTTCTTTGATGAAGGAAACTACCCTAATATAAAGCAAAAAAATAGCCTGGAAAATAATACGGATAACAAAAGTGGCATAAGACCGAGGTTTGGTAGTTCCAAACCTAGAAAAATTTGTTCCTGAGACACTCATAATCCTCGTTTCGGCATCAACTTCTTCACCCGTCCCTGTTTCCTGGAACGCCCTCAATTCCAAGTGGCGTGACCAATAACAACTCCCTCAGGATGACAGCTCCGGGGAAGGTCTTTTATGGGCGGTGGTTAAATTGAGGATTCGTTCTCGGAAACATTTCCTCCAAGCCAACACGACCCGCGTGATCGCAGGGCCTCTTCTAAAGGCACACGGTGAATGAATATGCGAATGATTATGCCATCGTTCACGAGATCATGCGAGCAAAAATAGAACATGTCCTAATTTTCATTGAATGATCATGCGCATGACGGTGCATTCGCAAAATTTCCGTTATACACGGGAATGATTTCATTGGCATGATTATTCAGCATGATCATTCACCGTGTATAGCGGCCTATAGCTTGAGAGATATTCCATCCAGGAGCAAGTGTTAACTTTGGATTGAAACAATGACAAACGCAACATGTGAAGCGGAAAATTTAACGGTCTTTATTTGAAGTTGTGACCTTGAAGACTTCATCTTCATCATCATCTTAGGACTTCCTCATTATTAACTCTGTCGATGCATTTGATCCTCATCATTCTGCCCATACTTTATTCATTTATTTTAAATAGTAATAACCATGGCATGGAGGCGGAAAATCGTTACTTAGGTTATCAGAACTCTTAGCTCGATTGCATCATTTTCAAATAAGAGCAGAGTGGTGCAGTGTAAGCAAGCTAGGCCAATAATCCAGAGGTCCGTGGATGGACATCATGCTCTGCTAGATATACTTTTTTACGGTGAGCGGACTATAGATGTTGTATCAGAATTTAAACTTGAAGATTTATCATGACGTCGCTCTCCACTCAATTCTCCTATCAGTTAATATTTTCACACATACGCATTTCCTCTCTTTCACATACTTCTTTACTATTCTAAATATTTATTTCGAGGTCTTCCTATTCCGTTTTCACCATCTTGTTGCCCCAAGACGATTGTATTCATCATGCCATTACGTCCCAACACATGGCCTATAAGGTTGTTCCGTCATCTTATCAAGCTTTTTATGAGGCTTCTCTTCTCTCCTTCTCTTCTCAGTACTTCCACGTTACTTCTTCGGTCGATCCATTTAATCCTCATCATTCTTCTTTACCTACATTACGAAGGCCTCTACCATTGATTTCTCCGCTGCTGTCATTTTCCATGCCTCACTTCCTTAGAGAAGTATACATACTACAAATCACGCGATAATTTTTTCCACCCCTTTCCAGGGACAGCTCCAGTGATCGCTCCAATGGTGGCGGAAAAATGACCGTTTCACGCGATCATTTTCCGCGATGGCTCCAGGGATGTAAATCGCATCCCTTTTTTCATCATTCGGTACGTCCCTTTTTTCCGTCGCTGAAACCATCGCTGGCATAGTCCTTCAGCCAATTGGAATGCACGACCTATGACAGCGATTGTAATTCCACGCTCGGCTTTTAATTGAATGGCAGTAGTTAATCCGGGAAGTGATAGAATAAGCAATGGAGAAATTGAGTTTGGTCATGACCGTGTGATTCAGATGGATCGAGCGATCACTATTTTGGTCCCACAAGATTATCGCTTTACCAATTATTCTGAAGGGCGGTAGACAATGATCGTGTAATACAGGCTTTATTCAGCCGATTACAAAGTAACTGTGGGTAATATTTGCATGTAAATATTAACTTATTTAGGCGAGACCAACTAACTTTCAAGCATTCAAAGAAATGGAGAGATAATTGACCAAACAAATGGGATGGAGACCCCACATATAACTTATATAAAAGGAATGAATCTTTCTTTAGAAACATTCGACCTGAACATGAAGAAATGCTGTGTTATTTACCTCTCCCCTCGAGCAAGTTACCCCTCATTAACATTCTTTGAAGTTGTTGTATAATTGCACCCATCTATATTGATTTGAATGCAATTGGCGTAATTCCAGGAAAAGTTATGTAAAACTAAAAATGCTATTTTCTCCATCTTTCCCTTTGTATTAATGCAGTAAAAGTCGTCATTTGACTCTCCTGTCTTCATCTGTCGGCGGGGTTGACTGCGGCGACACTACTAAATGTTGTTCCTGCAAGCATAAAAGACCGCGCGCTCTTGTGCACACAATTGCAGGTCGCAGTCGAAGATGCAAGGCTTCACGTAGTAATTTTTACCTGGTGAAGTGCTCTGTAAGCACTATAGGCGGTTTTATCTACACCGACCATGGTTTCGGCAACTTATGCCATTATCAAGGCTTGACAAGTGCGTTGATAATGGCACAAGTTGCCGAAACCATGGTCGGTGTAAATAAAAGTGTGTGGAAACAGACAAGTGGTTTTAATAAGCTGAATATCAAAGATTTCCACCGTATCATGCCGGACAATGTATCTTCTACTATAGGCGGTCCTATAATCAGGAAATCAGCGTAAAAGCTAGAATAATTCGCTGCACTACCCTATGTGCGTCACATGTTATGTGACCAACATCAATTCCAGTCCACCTAGCACGCGTGTAACTCGCTGCGAGCAGGCAGAACCAGGACCGTGCGAGATTGGATCTGAGCTGAAGCGTGAATCCTGTATCGGGAACTGGACAACGCCGACTCACGCGGCTGGCTTCGGGATGAAATATATCCACCTATTCTTCAGTCAGTCGCAATGGGATGGGCCACCCACTCATTTCACAGTGCCTGCTCGCCCAGCCCAGCCCGTCCAAATACGCCAATAAGTCAACAATACAGCCGGAGTAATTCATTCCTCGCCGTACAGCAAAGGAAGCCGCGACCGATCTGGGAGCTTCACGGGTCCCTAAGTGCACT
Organism: Ischnura elegans; assembly: GCF_921293095.1. NCBI lineage: Eukaryota > Metazoa > Arthropoda > Insecta > Odonata > Coenagrionidae > Ischnura > Ischnura elegans. The sequence goes on along the minus strand of NC_060253.1, from coordinate 62,718,529 downwards.
GATCGTTACCGCTGCGGATGGGACGTCTGACGCCCCCGGGGCCCAATTCTATGACGATGATCGATGACCAATCAACGCGTCCAAGGATTCGATAGTTTTCGTTGCCTTTTTCCACGTACAATAAGGAACCTTAATACCCGCGATGGTTAAACTCTAGGATAGCTTGAATAGGACTAGGTAAAATAGGCCCTAAATGAACCATTAGTTATTAACTTACGATATTTGTCAATATTAGCCATCAGCGTGAATTTCTTGGCATGTTATAACTCATGCATGAATCTCTTGTATGATATGCGGCACGATGTGGTGAAAGTTCTTAATATTAGTTAAATGAGACATTGCAATATTTCCACGAGACCTATTTGAACACTACGCGTTCCGTTGCTGCACTTGATAATGTTTTTGTAACAACGAAATGCGTTGTGTACAAATTAATTCTGTGGAAATATTGCAATGTCTCCTTTAGCCCTTAGAGTTTGGGAACGTTTTTATACGTTTTGCATCCTGACTGCGGCATTTACACTTTTTTTTCTACCTGGATACCTTGTGCTTGGACACTTAACCTCACCATATGGATTGCTAAGGTGCTTAACTCTACGAGACCAACCCTCGTGGACGGGGGTTCCTCTTGCACAGGGGATCTCTTCTGCACTGGCTGGCAGCTAAAATCGTTAACTCCCGCAGCTCAGGTGTTAACTAACATGTATGAATCACTTTTACGTTAGCTTTTCGTTTTCCATCACTAACTAGCAGTTTCATTTTCATGGTAGTATGTTCGCGTCCTTTGTACTCTCCTAGTTTCTGGTCTGACCGAGTGTCGTTGTCCTGTGTCCGGTAAGGGAGCATGTTTCTGATTAAGGCTAGGATGAATACTGCAATTTTTGCCCGTAGGACATTAAAATATCATGTTTACTCTAGAAAACATTTTATCCGGGTCAGAAAACTCAGCATCCAAAATAACTGTCTTTAGGCACTTCAGGCACGGCTATCTAACGTCGCACGAACTGGAACTTTTTTTTCATAATTTTTTCCCCACCAATTCGCACATTTTGAGACCAAAAATGTTTTAATCGGATATTTAAAAAAAAAAGCGCCGGCCTAGTACTACATAAGATGCAATTAGCGAAAGAAGTATTAAGAAGAAATTTAAAAAAATATTTAAAAATATAGCCTTGTTTTGACGTATAATTACTGCATCTGGTTTAAGTTCATTTGTTTGTGCCAAAATGACGTAAAATATATTTCCAGGCATGTCATTTTTCAAAATTTTTACCAGATTTTGCCCTGGGGGGAGGGATCATCAGTGAAAAGTCACAACGTTGACTTGAATCCTTGAATAATTGGGAAAGAAGCTTGTAGTGATCACGGCAGTAGGTGTCATATGAAAAAAGACTACAATGGAACGAAATATAAATAGAGTGCTTTCATGAGAGATAAATATGAATGGAAAGTATGTGACCTCAGCTGGACGATTCCACTATCATGAGACTACATTCCGATTGCTTCGGTGGAGAGTGAATGATTTCTATGGGAATTCATTTGGAGGGGATACACCTTTAGACTGTCTCGCCCAAATATTTCGGAGGAGGTTTGAACACACTCTCGACAAATTTACCCGCTGACTATTATCTTTATTAGGGAACTCGAGAAGCCGGGTAACAGCACAATGCTTTATGAATAATTGCTTAAATTGGGCAAATAAAACCTTTCCAACGCACAGAATAATTATTATAGGTTTTCCCGGATGAACAGCCAGTCGTTCCTCGAAACGTCGAGAGGCATGGAGAATATTAACCGATGGAAAATACGAGAAACTTTTCTGCGCATAGAATAATGTTTCACAAAGTCTTAACCTAAATTTAGCTTTATATTTCATGATTTTGCGACATACTCACCGAAGAGGAGGTAGTCCTGAGGGCTTTCTCGTATCCAGTGTCTTGAATATTCCATTTTGGAAACACTTCTGAAATAAAAAAATATGATCATTAGAAAATTTCCATCACCAACAGACAGACCATGGGGTGACCTGATAATTCGTCAAGAATTCATTTGCATTTCTACCAACGAATTGCTAGGAGTTATAGGGTGTTCCAATGCGTAATGGACAGTTTATCAGTCTAATGTAATTTAGAAGATGACCGATTGTCAGCATTCAAGACATTTTAATTGCTTGAAAATGATACCTAAAGGTGATGAAGTCTAAAATATTCCATTAATTACAAGTCTTAATATTCCCGAGACACCATTGTATTAACAACTCATCAGACTTGCGACTTCGCAGTACCTAACACATACTTATCGCATTCGTCGTATTTAAAAAAAAATACCATCGCAAACGACTTTCAACGAGATAATAAAGCCAAATGAGGATCAGAGAAAGTTCGATCCTAATATTTTTAATTTAGCACTTGTTCCAGCCATTTGAGCCGACTGCATCAATATATTCAACGTTACTTACGTAACTGACTTCATTGATACAATTTATTAACCCAATAAGTATTCCGGTAACGAATCTATTTTACGGTACCATATATTTAATCCCGATTTTTAAGGTTGGATTAATATAATATCAGTTTTTCGTCAAAACGACGTACAATTTCCAGTAATTGTCCACATTTTTCGTATTCTTTGAAAAATATCGGCAGAATGGTTTGAACAAGAATGCGAATTTATTAATTTTTTTCCTAGAACATTGAGCACGGAAAAACTGTTCTTCCAGGCTGCTAGGCGAAAAAACACAACTTAAAGAGAACTTTTACATTAAAAAATGACATGTTACAGCGAGACAACCAGTTTTAACACTCGCTTATACTTACGCCTGTTTTGATTTTAAGTAAGCTGTTAAGATTTAAAGTAAAGTACTTACAAAACTTCTTGTTATATTAGTGCTTAAAAAAGTGGTGTTTGAGATTTAGTAGTTAGCAAAGATACTGCTAATTGTTTTACTTTATCTGATTTTAATTGGTTAGTGCCTCCAAAAAGACGTTTTCTTGAGCAGGTGATTGATTTGAAAGGATGAATCCTGTTATTTACAAGGCAATTCCCAAAAATTACCCCCGTCATATTGGTTTAGTAAATTTCTAGTCTCTTCAGTTTTTACCAATCGGTTTAGTCTAACTGACACCTTGAGCGTAGAAATATAGAAGATTATAGTTACGTTACAAATTTTCTTCATGAAAACAAACATATTCAGATAAAAGGGAAAAGAAAGAAACTACACGATAGGAAAATATCAAGAGTCTTACGTTAAAAAAGAGATATGTTTGTTACTGTTTTTTTACTCCTGCCCACGGTGCATCGCCATTACGAGGCGCGATTCCACAACGAAAATCTCCTTCTGGTAATTCATTTCAGACATGCGGAAAAAATATGTAGCCTCCAGAGAGATTTGAACTCTCGACCCCTGGTTTACAAGACCAGTGCTCTAACCCCTGAGCTATGGAGGCTTATGAATAAGAAACGAATCTTCAATTAAAAGAAATACTTAAGCTTTTCCGACTACTTCGTAGAATGAAACATAAGTCACGTTTCCTGCTGCTTCCGCGAATGCTATCATAGTGCCTCGTATCTCGCGTCGACTTAGACGGTGAGTCACTCACAGTATCTAAACATAAAAGGACAGCACAATTCAATGACAGTTTCATCGTAATTAATTAAGTAATGATAGAATATTTCCACTCTTATGTAACTATTGACTAAGTACTGTTTAATAAATATTATATATAGATAGATTTTATTTGTAGGTTTTTCCTAAATTTCAACGCCTCTCGTCATGAAGAACAAGACATCTTTAAGAACAATACGACAATTTTAAATATTTTTTAAAGGCTTTGCGGGTGATCTATCCCCTCATCCCCCTCATAGTTACGCCACTGCTATGCAGCAAGTTCTGCGCATACATTAGATACTTTCGGAGGCGTCTGCTTTCTATACATTATGGTGTAACGGAATTATTATATTTTTTATAATTATTACTATTACTATTATTACACCGCTAAGTCGAGGTGTTGCCGGGAAGCGGCTATACGCCGGGCAGGAGTTCGTGACGTATTAAATAACCTTTGAAAGGCCGTCGACTTTTCACCGCGTATAACTCTATAGGTACGCTAAGCGAAGGATTAGAGAGAAAATAAAAAATACGGGTATCTTAACTTAACAAACTTTGACACAATTTATAATTTTAAAAACATGGCGATCGAGCCCTCAGAGATTCAATTCGGTTTTGAAGCCATCTCTGCTGAGGTTATGAAGTATTTTCCTCCTATCCTCCCTTTAATTAGGGCAATAATAATTCGATACCTCCACTGCACAAACGCTTAACAATCGCCCACAGGATCAAATCCGCTCATCTAGTACTACAAGGGCTACTACATGAGCGAATTTGATACGGTGGGCGATTGTTGAGCGTTTGTTCATATTGTACCACCGTCATTATTATCATACCGCTAGGTGGAGGTGTAGCTGGGAACGGTTATACGCTGGGCTGGAGTTCATGACGTCATCAACTAATCTGCGAATGCCCTTCGACTCGACGCGTGATTGCTGACTGCCATTGGGCTGCAGCGAAAAATTTCTATGTCCCTCTAGCGTGACTTCGCGCGTGTGCCAACCGCACCCTAACAGCGGAACAGTCGTCGCAAACGAGATGGATCCAGAAACCACCCACACCACTATGAGAAGGACTTATTATTCAGATGGTAGCTGCGGTGGCCGTACGGTGGAGCCAAAAAGACAAGAATGTGTCCCGTTCGTGTTTCACATCAGGAGATCGGAAGGTCTGGGAGTGTTCCACGGTGGAAAACCCTAATTCCCCTCTTTCATTGGGTTTAATGAGGCGTATGGCCGAACTCTTCAAATAAATCCTTATGGCAAAGGAGCGATTATCAACTCTGCTGTGTAAAAAGTTTTACTCACATAAAATAAGTCCCATCTTTTTCCAAAGCCAGAGTTAGAGCCAATATCAGAACAACACTATCTCGATGGTACGAGTTGTTCGCTTAGTGAGCCCAGAAGATGGAATGCTTCATTGCCTTCGAAACGTCACACAGTGGGCTAGAATCGAAAAAAGCTGGACAAAACCTCAAAAGCGATTTCTTTGAGCTAGGAAGTTGAAACTTCGCATACATATTCTCAAATAAATTTTGCATAATTTCCAGATTATTTCTTTCCTGTGCTTTCACCTTAGCACCTGATGTGCTACAATCCCTCATATGTGAGGTCAAAGTTAAACAAATTTAGCGAAAAACGATCACCCGCGATTTTTTCTGAAAATCGCCCACTCTATCCTCGTGCAGTGGTTTCATGAATAGTTTTATCGACAAAACCGTTATACCATCTTAATTAATTCTTCTTTTTCTTCCATTTTGTGAGTTTTCAAAGATTTTTTTTCATCGATAACCATAGATATATAACAAAATGGCGGAGCCTGTTTTCTGCCCTTTTTTTTTACATAAACGTAGAGAAACAGTAGATACTGCCGCCGACTTCCGCCAAGTGACTGATACCACGCCGTTCTATGAAGCTTCTTAATTGTTAATCTAAAGTAAAATCTTGCACCAACTAGCAACCCCGAATTTTTAATCGTTTTTTCGAGCGTGCGGTCGACTCCGGTTCTGGCCGGCGTCGGCGGAGAGTACAGCGACGCGTCAAGCGTGTGGATGCAATATGGTCTCATTCACTTTTATATCTGGATAATAGATATAATAGTGATAGAAAATAATCAATAGAAAGTAAAATTAATAAATATTGCTACAAATGATTCTTATTATGCAATCGCTGGGCACTGCAAGAGGTGCACTGAAAGGCTTCTTTCTCTTGAGTGCATTCCATACAGTACTACGGGGAATGGACTTAAATCGTGTGCTTAAAGTAGGGAAATAGACTCTTTTACTAACTAACAAACTCTTTTTCTAGGCAAGAGCCATCGATGATCCATGGCCTCCTCTTCCTAACCTCCCATACATATTTAAAGGCCTGCTGACAACGGTCGTTTTATAGTATTGTTGAAGTCCGGAGCCCTTCGACCTTCTTTTTGGTATGGTCTCCTGCTAGCTGTAGAAGTTTCGAAAGGCATGTGACTTACATCGGGTAACGTGTTCTTTCAAAGAAATACAGTTAATTTTAATTTATGTCTTATGCTTAATTTAAAGTATTGATTTAAATCTCCTAAGTATATAGCACAGTCATTATTCTTAATAAACTGCGCTGCTGACAAAATCGTTATTTCTTAGAAATATTTTATCGTACAAACAATATATAAACAAAAATAACACAATTTACACTTTTCCAAACTAATATTCTGCAATTAGCACTTTCAGCATAAAAATAGCATAAAAGTTTTACGAGATACGAGGCACCATGATAGCATTCGCGGAAGCATCAGGAAACGTGACTTATGTTTCATTCCACGAAGTAGTCGGAAAAGCTTAAGTATTTCTTTTAATTGAAAATTCGTGTCTTATACATAAGCCTCCATAGCTCAGGGGTTAGAGCACTGGTCTTGTAAACCAGGGGTCGAGAGTTCAAATCTCTCTGGAGGCTTCATATTTTTTCCGCATGTCTGGATTAAAATACCGGAAGGAAATTTTCGTTGTGGCATCGCGACTCGTAATGGCGATGTACCGTGGGCAGGAGTAAAAAAAAACAGTTGACATGTACATATATCTCTCTTTTTTAACGTAACTTTCTTGATATTTTCCTATCTTACAGCTTCTTTTTTTCCCTTTATCTGAATATGAAGTTTGTTTTCGCGTAGACAATCTAAGGATGTGACTATAATCGTCTATGTTTCTACTCTCGCAGTATCAGTTTGACTAAACTGATTGATAACAACTGAAGAGGCCAGAAATTTACTCAACCAATATGACGGAGGTCAGTGGAATTGTACTATACATACTATTAATGTAGCCAGGAATTTCATTCGGGGTGGGGGGGTCCAAAACTATGAGGGAAAATGTTTGAAAAACAGGGTACAAAGTAATGGTTTGTAAAGTATTTTTCACACTTTTAATAATCGAAAAAACTTCATTTGATAAAGAAATATTTTTTAAATTCATAATTATTTAATATTTCGTTTTCTTTTATTAAGGAGAATAATTGTGTTTTCATATTTCGGTGGGAGGGGAGTCCGGACCCCTCGGACCTCCCCGTGGGAACGCCACCGACGGAGGTAGTTAAAACAGCGTTCAGGTTGAATCACTAAATGAGTGATGTGCTAATACCTCCTCAACACTCAATAAGGCCTCAACTATTTCATTTAATCTTTAAATACTTTTATCTTCCTCACCTTTCGCCACTTACTGTTTTTCCGTCATCATCATAAGTCGACAATTCTAACATTTGTTTCACGCAGCTCTCCATTCATTTCTCATATCATCATAAGTCGACAATTCTAACATTTGTTTCACGCAGCTCTCCATTCATTTCTCATATCCGCTAGCCTTTTCAAAGACGTATTTCTTCTCTTTAAAATCTTTTATCACGTGCCCTATGTAACTCATTCGGGGCCGTCCCTTGCCCTTCTTCCAATCCACTTCTACTGTTGTGTTCATTAGGTCAACATGTCTCATAATGTGGCCAACTAAGTTGTCCCGTCTTCTCCTTAATGGTTTTAGAAGATTTCTCTCTTCTCCCACTATTCTTAGCACTTCCTCATTACTTACTCGGTCGATCCATCTGATCTTCATCATTTCCTCTAGCACCACATTTCGAATGCTTTTTTCTTGATTTCTTTGCTCCTATCAACATCCAAAACTTGCTTCCGGCCACATTTTGTTTCTATAACTCGGTTTTTAAGATCACTTTCTCGCTCAGTACTTGCTCTGTCTCATCCGCATCTCCTTTTAGAAGTTTTCTTTCCTCCCACGCCAAGACAAACACGCCGCCATTCCTTTTTCTCCTCGTTCACTTCATCTTCTTCATTGCGCCTATATCTCGAGCTCCTGCGATATTTTCTCGTACTCTTTTCTCTCCATTCACATTTCCGCAACGTAAAGCATTATCCAACAGATTATACTCCTCACAATCATTTTCTTTAAGCTCTTACATAACGATCTTCTCATCAGAACTTCCCTATTCATGAACGCCTCGTTTTATGACGCAATTCTCTTCGTCCTCACTGCTGTGACCGATTCATTTTCATTAGAAAACCTTGGAGGTATACTCATACATACTAGTAATGTACGCTAGAACGTTCATAAGCATCTAGTTTCAGAATCACAATAGGGGTTGTTCAATGAGACCCAAATCACACCTTTTTTAATAATTCGTTAGATGGTAGAGAAAGATAAGTGACGATGAAATGAATAATAAGTGCAGATAATGGTTGGTTGGATACACAATGTTGTTGTGGCAAAGGGATAAAAGTGAATCACTGATAAAAATATATAGATTTAGTTATTTCCTTGTACCCGCATTGTATCCCTTTAACACAACAGGATTGTATGACCAACCAACCATTATATGGACTTATCTCCAAAATAATAAAAATTGCACTTGTATTCCCTGGCTTTTAGGGTCCTCCATTCTGATCTATTAATTTGCCCAATTCTATCACAATCGACAATATGGATATATAATTTTTAATGGAGATCATCCCACACAAGCACGTATGACGCAGAATCACTACTGCAGATGGCGTAGCAAGGAATTACGTTCGGGAGGGGGGGATCCAATACCAAAGTACTAAGTAGGGGGTTCTAAAACATATTTTAACACTTTTCATGATCCAAAAAACTTAATTTTTCAGAGAAATATTTTGTTGATTCCAGACTTTTTTTGCTTTCTTTTATGATGAAGAATGGTGTTTTTTTATTTCGGGGGGGCCAGACCCCCGGTATCCCACTCTTGCTTCGCCACTGGCTGTTGCTCGTGTTACGGGCACGAAGGGGTAAGACGTGGAGCATCAGGTGTGGGAGGTGGTGGGCGGGACGGTTGGTTTTGCCTTTAACGGTGCTCCTTCACGCATTCATGGGGGAGGTGGGAGGGGGGCAAGCGCTCAGGTGGGCAAAGAGGGGACGGGCCACTTCCGCCCCGGGCGAGTACCACCGGAAGAGGAGCGCCGACGCCCACAACCACCAGACGCGAGTCTGGAAACAACCGACATTGCGATCGAGCACAATAACTCACCCAGTGATTCTAACCGAGAGTTGACGAAACTCGGCAATAGGGTGGTTTCCTATTATATTTTTATTGCCTAAATCGAAAGGTTATTACTCCTGGAGTACGCATTTCACGCTCTTAGATTTTCGAATGACGATATCTATTTTTCGCGATTAAACGAAAAGTGAAAATTTTCAAGCAAGCGAAAACGCGACGGCTAAGTAGGAATGATGGGAAAAGTCCGTGCGACGTATTTCTGGTTCCCGCTGCCGCCCTGTGAGGTTACCTTGAGGCGAGGCTTGAGCGCTGATACGACGCAGGCTGCTAGCAGGTAGCAGAGTACCCTGCCAGCTGGTAGATCTTGGCTTAGATAAGGATTATTCATACCCTATCAAACGAAGGAAACTTTCCGACCTTAGGCAGTTTTAATAGGTGATTATTAAGAGATGCTTCCCTGAGCTATGTGCCTCATGCATACATTGGTAATCTCAGCCGATGTAAAACTCCCGACTACTCGTATAGCATCTAGGTCCCTGTGACGTCACGTGGAGTGGCATCGCATGGGCGCCAATCTGGTATTTTTTCAAATGCGGTTAATATTGACCATTGCCATTCGTCTAAACTGGGATTTGTAAAACCAAATAATTTGTATATTATGAATACACTAATGGTGGGTAACGAACTGCAGTCGATGCCTTTCGTTTTCTTTGATGAAGGAAACTACCCCATTAAAATCTCCTTGGTATCCACGGAGCTCTACTTCCAAAGCCGCCCGATAGATGGCGTCTCACTTGTCTAGATTCTCGATATTCGGATTCGGATATTCGGCCGGATTTGCTCCAAGGATACCAAGCAATTGCCGTAAGCGTAAATCACACGATCATTTGTTCCGACCCTCTTAGTGATCACTGGAACGATCGCTTTTCACGATCGGAGAAGTGGTCGCGCGAGTGATCATTTTTCTGAATCACACGGTACCTCCCGCCGTCGCTTTTAGCAATTTCCGATATAACAGCTCGTTTTCACAGGACCCTCATCACGAAAATATATCGATTGCTAAGTTCAAATAACACGTATCTCAAAATTTGGCCTGTTTGAGACAGCTATCTTAAACAAAGTGTAATGGCATTAAAAAAACATTCAAGCAAAAAACAAATCTTTGTTTGCAAATGTATACTTCTTCAGTTTTATGAATTTTTGGTTTTTAATTTCAGTGTACAATTAAAAATATAAATCGTTTCTTTTGCTCTCCTATAAAGTTGCTATTGTTGAGGTACGTTGCTTTTTAGGAAGCCGCGTTGACAAATCATTAGCGTTGTTGGGTATTTTCTGATTTCTCGTGTTATTTTGTTGGTATTAAGCTACCATTACGTTGTAAATAACATATTTCGTGAATTCATATTTATGCATAATGTCTTTTAGTTGCCATTCATTGCTAAAATTCATCATTTACTGTGACGGTGGTTTGTAGGTGGAAGGCGTTTAAGGTAACCAAAGCTTAACACTTTTTTCTTTTTTACACTGCTAAGTATGGTTTTTATTTTCGGAGTCACGCATTTATGGTCATTAGGAACCCTTTGTGTTCTTGTGATTAATTCTCATGCCATACTCCTCGCAACGCTTGTCAAACGCATCCATTAGAGCCTGCAGCCCCCTCGCTGACTAGCTAGTCAACGCCTGATCATCCGCGAACCTCACTGACTTTAACATCATTCCTCCCACTTTCACTCCAGCTTCCAACTCATCCTACGTATCCCTTACCCTATCCTCAGGGTACTCGTTAAAAATAGCGGCGATAGAGGATGCCTTGCCTCACTCCTTGGCCAATGCTATTCCACCCGGATTCTCCTTACGCTACCCTCACGTGCACGATCTAGGAAATTTTTTTTTTTAGAATCCAGGTATGCGTGCTTCGTGGATTTCGCGAGCTAGGAATGTGGGACTCAAGGTAAAAGTTGGCGAGGAAAAACTTGAGGAGGAGAAATTCAATTATTTGGACAGCACATTAGAGGAAACTTGATACAGCAGTTAGGGCATCAGGAAGAGAATTACGTTAGCAAAGAAGGCGTTTGTGAATAGAAAGGAGCTTATGATCACTTCAGACTTAGTAACAGCATGCGATTACACACTTTCCGGATAAAGGGCCATGTTTTTACTCCAGGGTTCCCTTATAACGCGCATATTATTCCATGGAGTATCTCCACCCGTGAATGGAACCCTACGGTTAGCAGATGCACTCGGAGTGAGCACGAATGAGTTTCACTCAAAACCAGTGGCGCCGATTCCATGGGGCTTGGGGGGCCCGAGCCCCCTCAAAAATTCGTTATGGGTGTGAGAAAAAAAATGTGTCAGGCTTGTCGATTTTCCCCGGAGTGTCCAGATATCGAGATTCGAGTTATCAGGGTTCTAATGTTGATCATATGACTCTTCTAAAATTCTTTAAAAAAACTTAAAACTCACTTCATATAAAATTTCCCGGGGCAAGATCCTCGATTTTGGACCCCCCAATATTTTTGTTAGTCGGCATCCCTGCTCAAAACACCATAAGACCTAACGCCCTAGATATCCGCCTCTGTGGCCTGCGTCTTAAGTGCACCAAAATTTTCGAGAGTAAAGCATGGCCTAAATCTGAAATTGAACCAAAAGCCTTGAGAATTCTGGAGCTGAAATGAATTTTGGGGTACGAATAACAGACCACATTCTTATAAATTTGTTTCATCACCGTTATCATGGCATAAGCGTATTTACTATCGGCTGCGCACGTTCCGAATTGAATTCCGATGCAACCCAAACTAACTCGCTGCAACGTCATTCTATCCATGGCCGACTTCAAAATAATACAATACTGGAGGTTGCGAAACATCGGCTCTATAACAGCTACGTACGGCATACTACACACACGTGTGTACGTGGCTGTTTTATTTCCATCGTTGGCTGCAGACTCAACTGATCTCTCTCGCAATCGTTCGCCACGCAATCGCCAATGAAACTAAATCCGTCCCGCTACCACCACGAGATTCATTTCAACAAGGATTCGCATTCCTTCTTTTGTTTTCTTCGCTGCTCAACGCATGGGAGAGGAAGATCCTGCGACTAGTCCACGAACTAATTAACTCAAATAACATTAACGCAAACAACTTTGGCCGCACCTGCACTGATGCCGGGTAATATTTAATGAATTAACCCGTATATAAAACTAATCTTCAGCACATAGGCAATGCTTCGGGAGGTGCTGGGGAGGTATACGGGTTACCTAAATTGATATTTTTTTCATGGTGAAATAAAAATTTTTCATTGTTTTTATTTCACCATGAATATCTCATCGTTCCACCAAGTAACGCCTAAATCTGTTGATTTTATTTGATATTTTTTTGTCAATTCGCACGCATCGGAAGTCGAGACATTACATTAAGTCGGCTAAATATTTCGTTTTCATCATGATGAAACTTAAATTCATCGTTGGCTATTGGCAGATATCATGAAATCATCATCATCATTAGTAACTAAACGAAAACCGAACTATAGTAACTATACCGAAAAATTTAGTGTCATATGATTGATATCCTAGGGCTAGAAGTGGTCTCCTCAGCAAATGTGACATCAAAAATTCGATCAATCAATGCGATTTTTGATATTGTTTGTTTTTTTACGAGTGTCTCAACATTTGGTTTGTGATACAATAGTATCTTTAGCCTCTAGGGGGCACAAGAAATTAGCCGGTGGGCCGCATGCGGCCCGGGAACCGCGGGTTGCAGATCCTGTTCTAAATCGAGGAGAAGCTAAGAGATTCCGTGAAATAAAACGGCTAAGGTCATCCTCATTCAAGCGGACACATCACAGTTTTGTAGGTTGTCGTCGTGCGTGGTGGAAAATTTTCCGGTAAAGAAGGCCTCCGCCTGATACACATTCCGCCCCGAATTTAAGGAGGACTGGTCGGTCCCCGCCCCCAATCGAGGTGTCGGAAGCGAGGTGGACAAAGGCGCGTTCGGACGCGTTGTCCGACCGGGAACCGTTAAATGTTGGGCCGTCTCATATGACGAGGACACGTCTCGTCTGGGACGCATTTTTGTCTGCGGTTAAACAAAGGGGCCGTTCGGATTGGGGTGACGCTCAACGGCCTTCTTTTATTTTTTCGACCTCCCTCCCCCTCGCTGCCGGCCACCGAAGTAGAGAATTTCACTATCCCAAAACCATATTCAATCGAGATGTTCACGGCTTATATAGCAATTATAGTGAAATATTAATTATAATTTGAAATTTCAGCACTAGTTTTATGATGCCATTTTTATAGCTATAATAATAGTAATAATAAAAGTAATAATAATTATTATTGAGGTTGCCTGGAAATAAAATAATAATAAATGAGTTGATAAAACGTATTATTACCATAATAGCTATAATTATGGTATTGCGTTGTTGTTGTTATTGTTGCAATATTAATTTTTACAAATTAATTTTATTACTATGTAAACTCTTCTGGTGTCTCATTAAAACAGTATTTAGGAGAATAGGAAAACGCAATGCCCTTTCTACACCCCGGACTAATAATTTATGCCCCAACCATAATTTAGACAGTGATACGTTCAATGAAAAATTCTATTTTCCTATTTTTTCCTCAAATAATTCATTTTTATCCTACTTATATTATATTCAGTTTATTCACGGTTTAAGTTCTGATATAGTGTTGTCATTGTCATAAATCCACAGTAAAATTCCACTTTTCGAACATTTCTCCATTACTCATGGAATGTATAATTTGATTTTTCTCGTATTCTACTCTATTCTGTAAAAAAACGAAAGGAGTCCACCAATAATTTGCTCACTAAAAAGGTGATGCAGTTGTTTACATATACGCTACTACCGGTGGAACAAGCAGAGAAATTTGGATAAAATATATAAAATATGATATTATAAAAATTCTATGTTAACTTGAGGCGGCAACTCAATTTCCACATTTTAAAATAAATTAAATAATCCAAGTGTTTTCATGTTATATGTATCATATGTCCTTCTTTCTTATGTGGATGTGCAACAGAACATAACTGAATCAATAATTACTGTTAATATGTCATTGTCAAGGGCCTGAGGGACCAAGAACAGAGTAAATATATCCAGTTAATGATTTGATGTTTCTTAATCTACCATTAAAACCAAATATTTCACAACTTTAAAATTTTTTAACAACTCTGGTATGATTTAATTCCAGCTAAAAAAATCTAACTCAGCACTATATACGTAAAGAAAAAAAGCATGTGAAAACATAATTTGACAAGTGGGAAAATCCAGAAGGATAATAATAACCCCAACTATCAATCATTCATCGGTATCATAATTCTGGCCATGCATCATGAACAGAAATCGAAACGAAATGGAACAAAAAAACCTGAAGGCGAACGATAAGCATACCGTCCTCCGTATCCGGTCTGAGCCGGAAGTGATACTTTGGTTGCATATTTCCTGCTAAGCTTATAAAAACGAAATAAGTCGTATGATAGTTTGTTCGCTGAAAACGGTGAAGTGATCGCGTAGATACATGAATTTCCGGTCTGATCCGGAAGTGATATTTTAGTATAGCATAGCCAATAAAAGTTAAAAAAAAAGTAAGGAGTCGAACAATAGTTAGCTTACTGAAAACGGTGCTGCAGTTGTTTAGATACACGCCACGTCCGGTGGGTCAAGAAGAGTTTGGATGAAATATTCCCTATGTTACTATAGCTATTGTAACATTTCCGACAATAGTTTGTTAAGTCAAATAGTTAGAACCGTTTGGACGCTGGAAAAATCATACTTACATAACCAGTACCTGAAAACAATACACTCTTCTTTCCTTGGGCAGTAGGTACTGAAAATATGGAAGTAATTTCTCTCACTTTATCTGTAAGGCACTACCTATGTTAATACATCGGCAACAAATGAGTGCTTCTGCTTCTCATAATCAGAAATAGAAACTATTTCCGTTTACCGAGCACATAGTCAGCTTATAACCCGCTCCATAACGTTGATCGTCATGTATGCCCGAACATGCGTAGATCGAAAACGTAGTGCGTACGCATAGCCCAGCAAAAAGGTGTGCATCGAGAGGATTTATAGGTAAGTGTAGAACCCTTTGAGTTATGTTTTCCCTTTGAGGGTGACTGGCAGGATGTCCAACCACAGAGGCTATATGACGTGACGAAACAAACGGTAATGATACACGACATTAAGAACGCATCGGGCGCATTCAAAAGTAGCACGACGGGCTTTGGGAGTATGAAATGCATCATTTGGTTGCAATCAGTGCAGTCGCATACAAACGCATTGCGGATAGGCAAATAAACATCCTCTTTGTACGCCAGGATTAATCATTTTTTGAGGCATTGTGCGTCTTAGAAATATGGATGGAGAGAGAGGCACAGGATCATTTCCATCTTCGGTAATGGTTGTAAGTGGATGGTCATTGATGGTGGCAGCCACGCTAGCGATCATCATCACTGGTCAACAATCCTAGGATTGATCTTTCCATTCTCTTCGGTTTTTTTCACCGCGTTTGTTGTTATTTTAAAGGCAACAGTTTCGCTAGCGTTACAGTCAGCGTCTTCAGGTCGAAGGTAAAATTTTTGGAAAAATTTTCCGCATTTTATAGGCATAAAATTTTCCGCCTTATATAGGCGGCGGCGGCTGCTGATCCGCTGCTGCTCTCTCATTGGCCGGTTGTCCATCTCTCATTGTTGGTGGTCGGAGAATCCTCTTCCATGCAGTATGCAAGCTGTAGCCTTGATCTCTGTTGAAATTTGCGGGCGTTTTCGCTATCTCAATAGCTTCTCTGATCAAGCGAGGGAAGTATTTATTCTCTTTAGCTATTATCCTGGCGTCTTCAAAGAGGATGTTATGCCCAGGTTCACTCCAAGCATGCTCAGATATGGCTGAGAGATGATGCTGCTTGTTTTTGGTAGCCCTCCGATGTTCCTGCAATCGGACTTTCTTAATAGAATAGAATGGAAAGATCATCTAACCAACGCCGCGAAAATCTTCGAACCTACAATCCTAGGATTGGTTTGACGCAGCTCTCCACTCAGTTCTCCTATCAGCTAACCTTTTCAGCCCTTCGTATTTCTTCTCTTTCACATCCTTCTTTACTTGTTCCATATATTTTGTTCAAGGTCTTCCTTTTCCGTTCTTGCCTTCCTCTTGTCCCTCGGCGATTGTCTTCATCAGGCCATCATGTCTCAAGATGTGGCCTATAAGGTTGTTCCGTCTTCTTGTTAAGATTTTCATGAGGCTTCTCTTCTCTCCTACTCTGCTTAGAACTTCTTTGTTATTAACTCGGTCGATCCATTTGATCTTCATCATTCTTCTGTAGCACCACATTTATAAGGCCTCTAGACAACTTTCTCTTGCCGATCATCCTCTTTATGAGGCCCTTGATACTCAATCACTTGAAATTGAATTTCTAATCATTATTGAAGTCTCATCTTATCTTATTAGTAAGTCTTCCTTCTTACTCGAAATTATTAAAGTTCAAGAACTTGTTATTGTCGTTTTTGCAATTGCAATGTCAAAGAGATAATATTTTTTTACTTAATCTTGCTTAAATAATAATAAAAATGGAATGTTAGCACTCTTGACTCTGAATTACTCGTTTGATACTATAAATCCCTCTGTCGGGTAGGTGCAGTGGATTTTACATCTTTTCCTCTTTCATATATGTGAGTGAGGTATATTGTCATTTGATGGAATTCCAATTTTCATATTAAAGATTTCATGAAAGACACATTCTTAAATTTTTAGCTAAATACCTCTTGGTTGGGATTAATATAATATTTTTAGGTGAAGAGAAAACTGCGTTGGGAAGCCCTGCAGAGTTAATATTCGTGAATAGCGATACTCCCACGCCGTGGTCTCCTCAATTCCGATTCTGTCGGACAAAATTTGGTATTCGCCCGGACAAGCGGTCAAGTGAATCCAACACCGTTATCGACAGGGGTCGATAGCATCGATTCAGAACCATGGGCGTACCCAGCGAGGGGCAGGTGGGGGCAGAAAAACAAAAATCTCTAGACACAAAAATCGCAATAGTCTTTAAGCAAAATCAGTACTGAATTGAACCGAAAGTAGTCAACAAAAAATTTGTTTAAACCGACGAAAAATTATATGTATTAGTATAATATATGCAAATAAAATAAAACTATTTTTTCAAGCAAATAATCTCATAAATCCCATGGCTTGCCCCCCCCCCCCCCCCCCCCCCCCATGTCATGGCTTGCCCCACCCCCAGATCATGGCTTTCCCCCTCGCCCCTAGACCATGGCTTACCCCCCTAGTTATGATCCTGGGCACGCCCTTCTTCAGAACAAAACTCAACATATACCAAAGGAAGCGCAGGACATCAATAACCAACTCACTTGCCACTAACCCTTAATTTGCGCGAAAATGGTGTAAAGAAAACCATAAACATGGTTATCCAAAGCAACCTTATCACTTCCGCTCAGCTGGTTACATTTGGTATTTTTGTAGCATATTACTAGTTAAAACTTCAGCCACTATATTGAAAAATGTACGGTATACGGATAAAGGAAGTGAGACATGGATAATGGTAGCATCGGAGAAATCACTATAGAGACCTTTAAAAATTTTGGTACTGAGGAATGATGAGGATCAAATGGATCGACCGAATAAGTGACGCGGAAGTCCTGAGAAGATTATGAGAGAAGAGAAGCCTCAGGAAAAGCTTGATAAGAGGACGGAACGACCTT
This sequence comes from Ischnura elegans, assembly GCF_921293095.1. Classification (NCBI taxonomy): domain Eukaryota; kingdom Metazoa; phylum Arthropoda; class Insecta; order Odonata; family Coenagrionidae; genus Ischnura; species Ischnura elegans. The sequence continues at coordinate 62,700,698 of NC_060253.1, read as the reverse complement.
ATAGGCCACATCTTGAGACATTATTACCTGGTGAAGACAATCGTTTAGGGATAAGCAGATGGCAAGAAGGGAAAATAAGACCTCAAATGAAATACATGAAAAGAGTAAGGAAGGATGTGAAAGAGAATAAATACATAGGTGTGAAAAGATAAGCTAATGGGAGAATTGAGTGGAGAGCTGCGTCACACCAATCTTAGGATTGTTTACCAGTGATGATGATATGGATTAAACCATAATTTAATTAGCATTAAACCGTATGTTTAAACCGTATGTTTGTCACCATTCATCCATATCGCTAAAGGCTGAATCACACGATCATTTTTCCGTCCCTCAGAATGATAGCTCAATCGATAGGTTTTAAGGGACCAAAAGAATGATCGCTCGACCCATCATTTTCTGAATCACACGGTCATTACGACCTTCCCTTTTTCCATCGCTTATATCGTCACTTACCGTATTTAAAACTTTCATTCCAAATTACAGTCAACCGTGGCGTTGCAATCGCTTTTAGCGGCCGTGCGTTCTGATTGGCTGAAAGACGGTGCCAGCGATGGTTTCAGTGACGGAAAATGGGGTGTTCCAAGTGATGGAGAAATAGGATGGGATTTCCATCCCTCGAGCCATCGTGGAAAATTATTTACGTGAAACGGTCATTTTTTCGCAGGTGCTGTCTCAACGGAAGGTTTGGAAAAAATGATCTACGACAGCCATGAATAGGAGTGAGTATTCCAACATTTCAGACACCGGCAAAAACCTTGAACTTCGCCTTACTAATAGATCATTTAATATGGAAAGAATATTTCAAAGGCCTGTTAACAAATTTAAATACTAAGGCACTAGTATCATCGATTTTTTTCTCCAATTTCGTGAATGAATTTCGCGTATAATTCCATATTTTTTGCTATTGAAGGTTTTTACTTGTGCTGTCCTCTAAAAATTAAATGCAATAACAATACTGATCTACTTCGAATCTATTTTACGAAATTTACCATCCGATATGAGCCCGATAAATATAATACTTGGTGTGTCCCGTTACGGTCGCTTGCATGCCAATGGCTGACTTAGGGATGAAGTGTTAACCCAGCGACATCCATGAAATGGATACGGTATTTCTGCATTTCACAAACCGTCAAAAACTTTGAATTTCAGCTGACTGACAATTATTCATAGTAGAAAGAACATTTCCAAGGTAATAAACAGCTTGACCACAAATTTAAATAAGGGAAAATGATCAGTAATTTGTACGTACATTTTCATGCATGAATTCCTTCCATTTTAAAAAAACACAACTTTTGACAATGAAGATTTTTAATTGCGTTTTCTTCAAAAATTTAAATTGGTTTGGGAAAAACACGTGAAGTATTTGTTCTTAGACAGTATGAATAAGGGTTTATCCAAAAATTTAGGGCTACTACCACTACGAAGATAGGATAACATTAGCACCTTGTAGATGTAAAAGGCCTAAAGGGTAGTATCTGCAATAAAGAGGGCGAACAGCGATTTGTTTCGGCTATAGTACGTGCCATTGGATTTACAGCTGTATCTATACTTCGCACTGAAGTTCGGCTGTTTTGAATTATATATTTTTATTTTTAGAGAAACAATTTTGATTATTAATTTTTGGATAACTAATTTTTATTTGATTATTTATTCCAAATCCATTCAATGCAATTTACCTTCCGATATTCACCCAATAAACATAATGCTAGGTGCTCCCCGCTACGGTCGCTTATATGCCAATGGCTGACATAGGGATGGAGTCTTGACCCCACGACAACCATGAAATGGAGATCACGTTCCCACCGGTTCGACGCGTGCAGACCATCCAGTTGAAGGGAGGGGGCGGGAGGTGAAGTCATATTAGGAGGTGGGGGGGGGGAAGCAGACGAGGGGAGGGGGTTGAAGAGGAGGAGAGGTGGGAGAGAACAGCTGAGGGTCGCGACCTCCACACTGACACTCCCCTCCCTTTGTCTTCTCCAAATCGCACCGTAGGAGAGGGTAGGGCCCATTTTAACACGCTCCACCGATATCGCACGGTTCGATTGGCTTCTAACCAGTGACAGAGACCGAGTTCCTGTCTCTAAGCACGAGCAAGGCCTTACGGATTCCTCTCAAAAGTTGATTTACGGTTACAGGAGATAAAAATAAATCTAGCCTCTTACAGCTACATTGATAATATTTAAATAATAATTATGACGAATTTTTATTTCTAGGATACTAGTTGATTAAAGAAATTAAAAGTTATTTGGGTTTCATTAATATTTTATGATAATATTTATAATTAGAACAAATGCCCCGTTGCAAATCATTACAGAAGACCTAAATGATAATAACGTAATGAATGCCATGAGTTTGAGGCTAAAACAACCGTTTATAATAGTTGATTCACTTTCCACCAGCATAGGGAAATACGTCTTGTTATGTAGACATTAAGAAATATATTTACTGATAAATCAAAACGTAGTGCGGTGACGAGAAATTTAGTTCTATCGTAATTCTTAAGGTATAGAAAAAATTACATGAGTTTTTTATCAAAATGAAAAGCATATTATAGCATACATCAACATTTTTGGTATGCTTACACACTATGTAACCATATGTGTAAAGTGTACTGTATTGCACACACTTGTAACACACCTTGTGAACGTGCATAAAATATCGATTTTCCAATGCAATTTCCATAAAATATTGCGGTAAAAGCTTACTTCAGATTATTTATGACGTAATAACAAATATTTATTTAAATAATACTTCCTAACTCACTTGTCTCCATAGTTCAGAAAAAAATCTCATTTTTTAATCAATTTAACCTTAGGCAACAACCTTATCAGACACTCATTATTTTCATTTTTTATTCTCATATTTTCTGACTCTTATGGTTATCTTGATAATACTCTTATTAAGGAAAATCAAGGTGAATGATTTTTTCTCTGTGGATATTTCGCATAATTTGTGCATTGCGGGTGACTCCCGTAAAAGTTATCACCGTGGCTAGTTCCGGTATACGTAAAATTATTTTTGTGACTGAGCGATTCAAAACAAAAACTTTTTGCGTGCATTATCGAAAAAACTATTATTGTGATACGCGAAATTCATCGAGGTTAATAAGGAAAATCACCGGTACAGAGAAATCAAATATTTTCCTTTTATGTAACCCTTGCATCGATGTCGTAAACTGCGTGGTCATTTTCTAAGATGTGATTACTCACGAACGGATTGGTAATTTTTTAATTTAATTTATGATCCTCCGATCTACTTCTTATCGTCCTCTTTGCCAGCCCATCGGAGGGCTTCCCGCAACTTCAGAAAAATCCAAGTTATTCAAATTTAGCCTTACCCGGAGCTAAACCCGAGAAGGTTTAATCTAACCTTCATTGTTGAACCGCAGTTATCCCTTCGAAGCAAGCAGCACAATTTCGTGAAACTGCAGTTATTTAAGCAATTTTAAAAAATGATCCCAGATTCCAAAGCCATATCAAGATATTTTTGGGTGCTGGTCTAAAATATCGGAAAAAGTAGCTAGGTTTCCCTCCCCCGATTCGGTTAATCAATTTTTTATTTTTCGCAATTTATCGCATTCTCTTTAACACCAAGAGAAGCGTAACAATCCGAATCAAGTACAACAACTAGTTTTCCCATTTTATAATATACTTGCAGGCCACCCGGCGTTGTTCGGGAAGAATAGTATCTAGAGAAGTGAGAAACTTGGGACTTGGACTTCGTTTTCACATAGCAGGAATTTTAAGTTTTCTTTTAAAGAGTGTCAAGAGGTGTGCCTACCCGGCAGGATATTCAACCGCAGAAGTTGCATTACGTTACGTAACAATGGTAATCAGAAAACAACGCAAAGGAAGCATCAGAAGCAACCAAAAGTAGCAGTACGGAGTCCGGAAGCATCATATGCACCTTAGTACTAACTTTGGTCGCATTTTATCCAGCCGTATGGATATGAATAGGGGATAGACAAACAGATATCCTCTTTGATATAAAATATAGATAGACATTTTCCTTTAAAATCCGCTCTACTCTTCCATAAAAATTTGGACTAGAATATAATAGTGCATTAAATAAAATTGACTTTTCACCACAATCATAAGAACACATCTCATAGAATCTTCGTCATCCGATAAAAATACTCCACTCTATGTCGCAAAGCCGTCGCGTCGCAAGCGTAAGTCAAGGAAGGGACGCCCTTGTTGCTGACTATCACCCCCTTTCCCACGCCACCCCGTAACCGTAACAGTACACGGAGATCACCATCTCAGTTGCCCCGTCCTTGGCTCAACTCCATAGCGCTATTTCCCAACTAACATTTTGCCGTGCCGAGGATTAAGATACCAAAGACATGTGCTGACAGCAGCCTGATTGAAAATCTGAACTGAGTACAAGTGCTACTTTTCCAATTTTATAAAATAAATTTTTATTTAGAATCTACACTACATTTCCAAAAAAAATTGGCTATAAAGTTTTTGACAGAATGGAAAAATGCATTAAATAATCTCTATGCCATCATCATTTGGATGAGGCGCTACTTCAGGAGCAATATATATATATCGTAATTTTACTTTTAGACATCGGAAAGTGCCAACAATACAGATGCTATCTTTTGATTAATTGATACAAAAAGTTGAAATTAAGTAGATATTTCCTTTGGATCATGATGTTACGTCTAAAAATCCAGAATATGGTACATTTTGCGAGTTAGAACCAGAAACTAAGGGAATTTTTACTTGTGGACAATACCCAGCCAACTACGTCAAGGATTTTGGCTGTATTTCCTCATTAATTTTCCGTTTTCTAGTACAAATTTTAAATTAGAATACAACCCACTTAATATTCCATTCAGCAACATTTAGCATTTCATTTTTAATTTGTATCCTTCGAATATACAGCTCCATTATCGGGTAAAATTCAGGGTAAATAATGTCTAAACTGGGACGTAAACACAAAAAAATGAATGTAGAGTCTGTTTCATCTGTTTTTCAAAGGGCCCCTCTAACAGTATTTTATCGACTTACGGTGAACCGTTTGAGCAACATTTTAGTGTATTTCACTTAAAATGTGAGTGATATGGGTTCTTACGGTGATGTGTCAGTACAGTGATCCTCTTCTTGCGCTTAGATAAACTGCATAATAGGAACTGCCTCTAAATATGATTAGGAATATTAGCTGCCTATAAATACGAATAAAAATTTCCTGACTCACCAGATTCCCTTGTTAAAGCAACGATCACCGGTCGGGAAACGTTGGAGTCACTAAAAAATTGACGCGACGAATAGCCTAAAACATTTTTTACTAAAAACTAATGAAGTTGTCAACTTAACGCCATGAAACCGCCCAGGCAACATTTATAATAATAATAATGATTTTATCCTCACTTCAAAAGTTTTGCACTTAATTTTGGGACGGTCTTTCATATATTGCTCAATAGTTCCTCAACTCTCAGATCACCAGCCTCCACAGCTCAGGAGTTACAGCGCTGGCCTAGTAAACCAGAGGTCGAGAGTTCAGTTCTCTCTGAAGACTATCTTCTTTGTTGTAATTGCATGAATTATCCCTGTAGGGGTGATCCTCGTTAAAGAGACCCAGAAGAAGATGAGGAAAAAACTTGGAAGAAACAAAAGGCTCTATGGCACGATCTTAACGCCGGCTCGCTTTTGAAGATATGTACTTAAACATTAGTCGTCTATTTAAATTTAAAGATGTCACCTTCACCTAATTAGATAGAGCTACAGTAAAGGATCATATCATTTTACAGAAATTTTCAATTGAAGGCCCCATATTTTCATCCCCCATAGCCTCAAAACCTATGCAACAAAATGTATCTTGTAGAAACTTAATAAACGCCATACCTTAAATTTCTTGCTTATAAGGGGCAAAGCCAAATCGCGAGTCGTACTGTAAAGATTGTCCCGAAAAAATCTTAGCTCAGATCAATGCATAGAAGTATATATCCTTTATAAGCGAAGGAAACTGAATAATTCCAAACATTAGTTGAGCGTTAAATGGATAAGGTCTCGGCCGAGAAGTGATGAAAACGATTGACAAATCCACAGCATCATACCAGCATTGTTCTTAGTTTATGAACTTCACCTTATTACTCTTTTTAAGTTTTTTAAGCTGATTAAGTTTTTATAGCCTTCCTGATTAATTTACTTTATGTTTTGCATCTCAAGGGTATTATTTCAGAATAAAATACACCCTTATTAAATCCTAAACCCCTCACCCACCATTTTTAGCAGCTCCTCGTCTCTTGCCTCTTCGTTCATCTCATTACATATATCTTCCCCTATCATAACTTCTATTTTAGGACACTTAGAGCTCATTCCCATCTTTTTATGTTGGCGTCCACGTAACCGCAACGTTCTAAGACCTTATAGATTACACATCAGACTCTTGACCTTCTCTTTGCTCTAATGCGTAATGAATCTTTCATAAAAACAAAATTCCTCCTAGTCCAGTGCTCTTATTATCATCTCTTAAAAAAAAATGCTTAGGAAGTCCAAGGGCATGGCAAAATCAAAGTAAGTCTAACACCACAGGAATAGTATTTTTTTAACTAAATCATAAATTTATATCGATTCACCTATCAGCAATGCCAAGGATTCATTAAGTGTCTTTGATTAGGTATGATGGAGCTATTTCAGAACTAACCTCTTTCCACGACGTATGCTTGTACAATTATTTCTTACGTAAACTTGCATTTGTTTCGTTCCATTTTTTCAGTTTGTTTTGAGTAATTTTTAATGCTATATGCTATCATGGCTCAGTTTGAGCTCACACTAGCAGCAGCCATGACTATTCAAATATTTTTTCCACCACTGCTGCAGTAAAAACATTTTAACTAAACCCAATATTTATATTCACTCATCTATGTCTAGGATTGCATAGATATGTCTATCATTATAGGTATGATAGCTATCTTCCAAAACGAACCCGTTACTACGTTGTATATCTATGCAACATTTTTTTTCGAAGCCATGCATTTATTTTGTACTATTTTGCTGGATTGTTTTTTTCAGTAAGTTTGTATGTTATACAGAACAATGGCTCACTTTGTGCTCACAATTGCAGCAGCCATGTGCGTCCGTTTGAATATTTTTTCTGCTTAAAAATGAAACGATGAGTACGCTGACAAGCCAGCTTAATGTAATCACGAGTCCTGTGGCTTGAAGGGCATTGTGTGTATGCACAACCGGACCAGCACATTTATCTCGACTGGTTTATCAAGAAAAAGTGGCACAGCTGAAATAATTTGCCCGAATCACCCACGGTCATCGGTGCTCGCGATGCATAAGGTGGGCCAACGATTCCCGAGGTAGAAGTGGAACAGTTTCCAGCACCTTCAGGGTGACTGTGGGGGGTTATAATGCAATGGAAAACAACAAAAAGTTACGGTAATCTCCGCGTCAACCTTATTCATCACTCCGCTGACGGAACGGCTGACTGGAGGACCTTTAATCAAACCATCGAGGAGACCTTTTAAATCGCACCCAACACCACGTCTGCGAGCCGGTTAAACGGAAATTTCACAAGCCAGGATCTCGATATAGGCAAACCCAACTTCCGTCCCTGGGGCCATTTCTTTTATTTCGTTTCGGAAAGGAGGAACACGGAGGACAGCTTTGGATCCAACTTGACAAATTGCACAGGCGTCGAAGCGTCGTCCTTCTTTCGGACAATCAATTATGCATTAGTCATCGAGTTCACGTTTACTCATATACAGGGCCGAGATCTCTTCTCGAGTCAATCCAACGCAAGGAGCCACGGTCATGAATCGTAAATGTGGAGATGAGAGATGGGAGACACGTCTCCGTTTCTTTCTCGGGAGAGAGGAGGGACGGATAGGAGAAGCTGGAGACACATGCACCAGTTCCTTTTTCTCTTGGGTTATTTTGTGTTTCGGGGCGGTGAGTTTCCATCGAATAATGCTATCCTCTGGTGGACCAGTTGTATACATAAAATTCAGAAAACAAAAGAAAAAATCTAAAGTTGTTAAAGGAATGAATTCTATCCATTAATAAAATCGAATTTTTTATTATATTTGTAATTAATATCATATTCTAAACTATAACTATATTAAATGTTTATATAATATCATTATCACTGGTCAACATTCCTAAGATTTATTTGACGCAGCTCTCCATTCAATTCTCCTGTCAGCTAATCTTTAAAAACCTATGAATGTCTTCTCTTTCACATCCTTCTTTACCTGTTCCGTATATGTTGTGCGAGGTCTTCCTTTTCCGTTCTTGCCATCCATTTGTCCCTCGACGATTGTCTTCATCAGGCCATCATGTCTCAAGATGTGGCCTATTAGGTTGTTCCAACTTCTTACAAAGATTTTCATGAGCCTCATCATCTCTCCTACTCTTCTTAGAACTTCCTCGTTACTTATTCAGTCGATCCATTTGATCCTCATCATTCTTCGGTAGCACCACATTTCGAAGGCCTCTATCTTTGCTTTCTCCGCTGCTGTCACTGCCCATGCTTACATCCAAAATCACGATATATTGCAAGATATATACCCGTCATTTTCGTGATTCCAGATATTTATCGGATGACGTATCGTGATATTTAATCGGACGCCAAGTTTTTGTCCCATGATATATCACATTTATCATGATATATGTTATCGAGAACGATATATTTGTTATTGCTGCGCGATTTACCACGATTCTAATCGGGTAACCATCCATCGAAAATGTTCAATTTCGGATTCCTCATTAATTTAAATAATGTGATAATTTCCGTATTTCTTCATAACACCCAGGTCTATCATCAGAAGTCCCATAGGGAATCGTCATGGGTCCACTTCGCAGCTTTTTCCATATTTGCGACATCGGCAATGCACGCTCCTGTGGACCAATCTTTTGCCTTAGAATGATTCTTGAGTTTTGGAGAGTGAATTTTCACCGGCGCGAAAGACTGTTTTCCTCGGGAGATCCTCAAATACACGTATCACGCTCTCTTCTATACATTTGTTACATTTTTATAACAATAATAACACATGTTCCTTTGCAACAATTTTTACCAATGGATTGATTCTGAGTGTCGGGTACATTTTGAGTTTTTACTGAGGCGAAAGTAAAAGATGTCTTCGGGCAGTGGCGCAGCGAGGGGGGTTTTGGGGGATAACCCCCCCCCCCCCCCCCCAGAGCTCAGAGAAATTTTTAAGTTAAATAAATTTTACTCAATGGATTAGTATTACTTATAGAATAGTGTTAGGATTAATCAAATATCCCTCAGAAAGCCGTAAAACTCGCAATTTTGAACCATTAATCTTAAAGTTTTTCTGGAGGAGGGCACCCGCAACACCCACTTACCCTTGTTGGTATGCAATATCCCCACACCCCAAGTAGAAGTTGCGCCTGAAACCCCCCTAAGCTCACTAGCCTTAATTCTTAGCTGCGCCCCTGTCTTCGGGGACCTGCACAAACAAGAGTAGTTTAGATGCAAAATCTTTAACTAACGGTAAACTCAATTGTTAGCTTCATGACGACCAGGAAACTGAAGACTGAGTACAAGACCATAAAGCGTTGAACTTGAAAAAATAACACGAGTGCAAACGGAAGCGGGAGAAGTGTCGAGTAAGCCAGTTATTAATCACGGCAGTAAAGCGAGTATCTTGTAAGCCAATGGTCGTGCAGCGTGAGATAAATCTGATGGCGTCACGTTTGATAAATTAGCAAATGCATAACTAAAAACCATACCGTAACCGAGGAGCACAGTGACTGATTATACGTCGACGCAAGTTCAACCCTCCCATATGAGCTCACTGATGTTGCATCAACCGTAATGGAGTTTCATTTCCGGGGACACCACAAGCATTGCAAGGGATTTCCGCGATAAAGTGCTCCTTACTAGTAAGAACTGTGCAGAATCATTACGTGACTCTCATAAGAATTGCTCATCTCGTACCATGTGTTTTTAAAAATAATTATGGCAAATAATTTACCATTTTTATCCCAATTTGTTAACTTCAAAACCTAAGAAGCTACTTATTTAAAATTACATTTAAAATCTGGGTGGACGAAATCATTAGATTTCTAAAAAATTCAATGGTTGTTCAAAAATCTCATTTCTCCATACACTGGGTCATATACTCTTTCCTTCCTTCCTGAAATATTAACTTTAAGAATTCTGATTCCGAGGTACGATTTAAATAACAAACCAACAAAAGAGATGGAGAATAAAGTAAAATAGTATGGACGGCCTCGTTTCGAAATAAGACGGATGCCCTCTTTAGGAGTGGGTTTCTAACCCCCCAGACACTGCAATATAAAGAAGAATCAGACCTGTTCATTTGCTGAAGGACAGCACGACTGTTTCCCTTTAAAACTATCTTGCTAAGCGGGTCACTTCGACTACAATCTGACAATATTTTCTATAACTGCCTGAGAGCGAAGCGTTGTAAGATGTAACAGTCGTTACAAAGAAGGAAAAATATTTTGAAATCCAGGAAGTAGTCTAATTTTTCATGCCTTCAATTTTTTCTGTCGTCGTATTTGCGTTTTAATTGTAAATTCAAGTCCACGATATTCGTGCATAAGTGATAGGATATGCGAGAAATTGCACTCGGATTAATAATGACTTATTTCGGGTAGTTCAATTGTACTCTTTCAAGTGCATAGCTATACGATAAATTCCATTCCTATGTTTTTTTACATGTTCGTTGGGTACTGTAAAATAAGACGAACTTAATTAGAGAAACAAAATTTTATGGCCATGTTTTAGGAAATTATGTACGATCCGGTGCGATGCAGTTTAATGGTGGAGTTAGCATCGGGAATGCGAACGTATGTTAGCTTGAACAAGGGGAAATGACGTGAAATCAACCCTTTCAAAGAGAACGGACTTGTCATATCTCACATCTCCGATTAGATCACCACGTTCGCCTATACACTGATGACTTATAGCCATGATAGTTTCATGATGCAAAGAAAACAATAGGGTAGTTTCCTTCATCAAAGAGAACGAAAGGCATTGATTGCGATTCGTTACCCACCATTAGTGTATTCATAATATACAAATTATTTGGTTTCAGAAATCTCAGTTTAGACGAATGTTAATGGCCAATTTTAACCTCATTTGAAAAAGGCCAGATTGGCGCCCATGCGATGCCACACCGCGTGAATTCAGGGGGACATAGATGCTATACGAATAGTCAGGAGTTTTACATGGTCTGAGATTACCAATGAATGCATGAGGAACAGAGATCAGGGAAACATCTCTTAATAATCACCTATTAAAATTGCCCAAAGTCGGAAAGTTTCCTTCGTTTGATAGGATAATAATAATCCTTATTTAAGCCAAGCGCTACCTGCTAGCAGCCTGCATCGTAGAGGCGCTCATAGCCTCGCACCAAGTTGGCCTCACACGGCGGCACCCTGAACCAGAATGACGTCATACGGGCTTTTCCCAGCATTCATACTTTTCCGTCGCGTATTCGCGTGCTTGAAAATTTTCACTTTTCATTTAATCGCAAAAATTAGATATCCTCATTTTAAAATCTAAAAGCATGAAACATGTACTCCAGGAGTAATAATCTTTCGATTTAGGCATTTAAGTAATAGAAAACCACCCTTTTATGCCAGAGCTCTGAAGATAAAAAAGCTATCAGGGAATTTAACTGGATTAAATAATAACAACCACAGCTATACGTCGAAGGAACATTTATAAAAAATAAACTAGACGATAACCGAGTGTTTTAAATAAGCTTCGTATTGATGAGAAATGAAAAACAGCACTACTTGGAGAATAAACTAGGGTTTATTATAAATTATTAGCCTAATTTGACAATGTGTTAAAATAATCATTTCTGTCATTATTTACCATCAGAGACATACAACATACGAATCATATCAAATACGAAAAAGGGATGATAAAATGCGAGGTAAGAGTCTTGTATAGATACGCATATCTGACCATATCTTTGGCATTTAGCTATAACGAGGAATTTTTACATCACCAATTACATAAGATGATTTGCTCGACGAAACCGCGATGGA